>NC_140750.1:48677500-53477500 GCF_051527215.1 Medicago sativa
TTATCTGTAAAATTAAGTTTGAATTCAAAAACAAGAAGAAGAAAATTTGCATAGGTAAACATGTTTGATGTCATAAACATTGTTATACCTACCTTCTCAATGTTAAAATTGTTCATAAGCACTTTTTAACGAAGTTGACTGAAAAAAATGGATATAGTGTAAATATTTTATGACTTAAAGAATCAATTAGTAATAAAAAAAAACTTAAAACCAATTTATAAAACATAAATAATTAACTTGTTTTAAACCTCTAACTTAAAAGACCACAGAAGAATTTGGCTACATTTTCTTTACGACAATTTGAGGTTAATTCTTCATGAATGTTGAGATCACTCGAATGAAAGTTTTCTTTTTCAGCAAAACCTTTTTCTCATAAGCATGGATTGAATCAAATTCAAAAGGGTAAACTTAAAAAACCCAATACCCATTTGTGAGATGTACTTGACCATGTTGGTAAAGATACAAATGGTAGTAGATAACAAATTCACGATTGAGTAATCGAAATATGAAACCACTTTTTGCTTATAAGGAGCATATTCTCCAATCATTTGGTAACAAAACAGTACTACTATTAGACATCGGTTGTAAGCCGTGACCAACTTTCTTTGAGAAAAAATGGAACAGTTGGCGCTCATAGAATTTGCTAATTATTTGCCAAACATTGTTGATCAATTAGTCCTACCAATGATTTCTGGCAAATATTTGCCAAAAATTGTCAAAAGATACATCTTTACTCAGACGAGGCAAGTGGTGCATCTTGCAATACTTCAATCACAGTTAGATTAATTAAGCAGTTCTACTACATCTAATACTCGGGCTATCCATACAAAATCCTTACTCATCCCTTCCAAGTCGAACTGATCGTTCTGCCGGTGGTGAACCTCCGTCCAGCTGTTTTGTTGCGTCGTTTGCAGAATTGTATTCGTAAGTGCTCCATAGTGTATATTGCTCCTCAAGGAGTATGGATTGTAACTCTGGGAACTCTACTTCACTCAAATAATTGATGAGTCATTAATTAGTTATTTTAATATAATATTTGGTTTCGTTTTATTTAGATTTAAGTTTATTTTATTTAAATATTATTTCCTTTTAGAACTATTTTACTTCAATTGCATATTATTATATTTCAGGAACGAATATTTGATAGATTGAGTCTTGGAGCAGAAGAAAGAGGATTAGGAGGAGCTGATTCGGGTTGAAAATACGAAAGATTGAAGACAAAAATATAATCTCCCAAGTCAGAAGCTTGGCACGGCCAGTGCCACCTCCCAGGCCCTCTTTTGCTGCTTTTGCTTCATGGACAGGCTGCCTATTTTGACCGAAAAACCCGTGGTTTCTTGTGGAACATTCTACTGAATAGTTACTTAGGTTTTAAGTCGACATAAGACTATAAATAGAGTAGTCATCTATCATAACAATTCATCTTTTGTTATAGGAATTCAATAAGTGACAATTGTCTTTCTTAATAAAAGTTCTTTCTTTTCTTTTACTTTCTTGCTATTTTATTTATCTTCTTCTTCTTCTTCTTCTTCTTCTTCTTCTTCTTCTTCTTCTTCTTCTCTATGTCTACGATGAACATGAGTAAGTGGACTTCTCTTGTCTTGGGATTGTTGGATAAGTCTAATGACATAATCCTAACAAACCAAGCTTTAACCCTAATCTTATGTAACCCTAGTTTCTAATCTAAATTTACCGTTTTAACATGAATTTAAAATTATCAAACTATAGAAGCAAAAGTGGAGGGTTTGATAATCGTTAATTCATCATCTCAAATATCAATTCATAAAACGAAAGTGGAGTTTTGATATTCGAGCAAGTGAATTTAGACAAAGATTGCAAAGGCAGCGAAATAGTCTTTGCAATCTTTGAGACACATAAAGTTTCGAACTTAAAAGATTCTAATAGCAATCAAGTCAGCGAAATAGGCAAGATTGCTAGAGGAATACATTCACTGAGACCGAAAGGAGATGTGATATGCCAAAGAGAAACTTGTCTTTAGAAATTAGGTCTAACATAAGGTTCTAGGTTTAAGGTTTCAGTTTGTGAAGGGTTTGTCAGTATAATGAACCAATAATCCCAAGGCTCTTTTTATTATTATATTTTCAACCGTTTGAAAACCCCAACTTTGCAACTTAAACTCTTCTAATCATCAACTAAAGTTAATTGAATTGAACAACTCCCTGTCGGAACGATACTCTATTTTTAATACTTCGGTAGAACCGTGCACTTGCGGTTTTATCTCATCAATAATCATAAGACACTATAAGTGCTCTATGGTCATAGATGAAGGCACACTTGATAGAAGTGCATAAACAAACAACTATGTTCATTGTCTTGTGATTTACGTTTCGTTAGTCTATTGTTAATAGTTGTTGTTCTAACACTACTCCAGATCGGATATTGTGCAAATTTTCCTACCAGATTAAAGCACATAATTATTTGTGGAAAACAAAATGGAGCAATGATTGTCGATGTTTGGTTATTAGCTATTATTTGTTGACATATCTATGACTTCTAATCAGAAATGGCTTATAAATGCATATCTTGAACAACTAGATATGTGTAAGTGTAACACTATGTAACTTGTTAACCTTAGAAAGAGTCAATAGTATAGAAACTTGTCTGCACATCAATGTAATATAATCTGTGTCAACATCAACATTTTTTGTAGGACGTCTAGTCTAGTATACCGAATTTCTTGAACATGTAGCATGCAGAAATAGAAACCCAGGTTTACAATTTAAGCAAATTCCAGATTCCTGACTTAGAACAGAGGACTTATTATGTACTTTTATACAAATTTGGACTTATTATGTACTTTTCTGCATATTTAATACACCAGACTTTGGTGGAGGCTAGGATGAGGGAGCCAATAGGTCCCTCATGTCATGAGGGAGCAAAGATGCTTTTTTTTTTTTTTTACCTTAGGATTAAATAAATGGATTGGATCTTCTCCACATCAGCAAGAGAACACTTACAACTCTCCACACTTAATCAAACATATCAACCCTCTTGTCTCTAAGTACAATTTCTCTCTCCTCTCTATCCCCACCTTTCCTCTCTTCTCTTCTTTTTTTGTTGACAGAAAGCTCTATTCTCTTCACAACCCAACCCAGTGGCTTTACTCCGTCCCCTTCAATTCGCCGCCGCCGTCCAAGATGCCTCCACCATTCCGAAAACCCTCACACTGTCAATTCTTCTTTCAATTCTTATCTTGCGGGTTTCAAATTCATATCAATATATTAAGAAGAGGAACACTGCAAATCTCTAGTTTTCTGGTATAATTATTATTAGTATTATTAATTTATAAATTACAGTAACTTTGGCTAATATTGTCACTAGGCCCCTACCTCTCCCTCCGGTGCAGGAACGTGAATGTTTGTTTTCCGGTGGGCAAAAGTAAGCATAAATAGTGAAAAAACCTTAAAAAAATTATATGTGATTGGCTTCTGTGAAATGCCGTAACTTCCGTTTTTTCAAGAACCTTAATCTGTGATTGGCTTGCGGATTCGCAAAATAAGTATGTGCTTTTTAATGCCTTTCAATTCCGATCAAAAATCCGTAAAAATCGTTGAATTTAATAGTGTAACAAGGGAGATTCGACCGGGTCAAAACGCGGGTCGAAAAACCCGTTTTATAGTACACGGGCGACGGAGAGTTCAAAAAATTAAAAAAATAAAAAATAATGTTTACAGGTTTCGAACCTGCGACCTTTCCAATTTTACGAGTTCAAAAAATTAAAAAAATTAAAAATAATGTTTACAGGTTTCGAACCTGCGACCTTTCCAATGAACCTTTCCAATGATTTACAGGTTTCGAACCTGCGAAAAGTTTCAAATCTGCGACCTTTCCAAACCTGCGAAAAGTTTCGAACCTGCGACCTTTCCAATGAACCTTTCCAATGATTTACAGGTTTCGAACCTGCGACCTTTCCAATGAACCTTTCCAATGAGTTTACAGGTTTCGAACCTGCGACCTTTCCAATGAGCACTATAAACATTACCAACTGCACCATCCTCTCACTTTTTCAATAATGGGATTTTTAATATATTTCATTAATGTTAACAGATTTGAATTAACATTAAATAATCATTGATTTGATTCATTTTATTTTGAGTTTTTATATATTGTTCATTAATGGGATTTTTAATATATTTCATTATTGTTAACAGTTTTGAATTAACATTAAATAATCATTGATTTAATTCATTTTATTTTTTTGTAACCAAAAAAAAATTTCATTTTATTTTGAGTTTTTATATAGAGCAAGTCTAAATAAAATTTATATGAACATACATACATGAATGATAAAATTTAAAAGAGATATGATATTTAATTTTATCATCATATTTGTGTGTGTACCCGAACTTTTTTATTTGGAGTCGTGTCCAACTAAGTATTTCTATTTTATATAATTAATTCAACTGTAAAATAAGATCTAAGAGAATTGATAACAAAGTAGAACCTCAAATTTCAATGATAGGAATTTTCAATATAAGGAACATGCTTCGGTTCCAGAGTTAGACACGGTTCAGTCACCGGGGAGGTGTCCTTCCTAATTGACTAGGCTTCTAAAGGGATAGTTTGTTCAGTAGACACGTCTCCGAGATTCCGATCTGAGAAATTCCAGTTTTTGCTTCCTTCTAACTCTGTGAGGGTCACATCCAACAACTGGGATTGACTAAACATGCTTCGGTTCCAGAGTTAGACACGTTTCTTGTTGAGGCAAAATCCTAATTAATTTTAAAGATAATAAACCAATATGATTAAAGAATTAATGGACTTTGATTAATTCCTTGGTATTTAACTTGTGCTTTTGAGTGTTTTACTAAGACAGGAACAAAGTTTAAATCATACCAAGAATCAATAAATCAAAGGACATTTGAATTCATGATCTAACACTAAGGTCAAAAAGTTAGATCAGAATGCTGCTTGAAGATCAGAATATTCAAGCAGAGATCAGAAGGTTGTTCTTACACAAGCCCAGAATCTCAAGAACATTGATCAAGGTCATGCAAGGCACATGTGAAATGGATATATGTCCAAGAAAATACATTTGCATGGATCAATCAAGCAATAAAGGCATATACAAGGATTATGTCAAAAAGGATACTCAATGTTCATTTAAGACTATGAACATTGATGTACTAGGAATATTCCACAAGGAAATATCATCCTAGATGTTAATATCACTGCTCTTCATTATTGTTTCTCTATTAGGATTTGATTACATCAAATGGTAGTCTTACAAATCATCCTAAGTGAAACAGATGGAATATTCTGATGGTCAGAATGTTCAGCTCTGCACATGCTTACTTTATGAACAGTACAGTAGGTGAAAAGCAAAAAGCAAAAGCAAAGCAAATCTATCTTGTTCAATAAGAGATAGACACGCATGGGAGTTGGTACCGTACATGGACCACACAATCTCTCAAAGCATGGACATGAAGATGCAGAATCCCATTATATCTCTCCTGCACCAGTCCCAAGGCAAATCTGGGAAAGCATATGACACGCCCAGAAATTCATGTGTTCATTCATACATGATGAACCCAGATGAAGATCATGATGAACCCAGATGAAGATCATCATGAACACAACAACATTTTGATGTTTATCAATGATCAGAATGTTTGCCCAGGATTTCAAGTAAAAGCTTGTGGGACCCAGGACACATGGCATAACACCATTGGACACCCTACAACGGCTATATGAGCCCTAAGACTCTATAAATAGAGATCAAGGCCTTAGCAAAACTTGCACCATTCCAAAGCATACAAGAAAACAACTTAAATTGTTTGAAGCTCTTGCAATTGAAATTGATCATCACTGAAGGCTCTTTTTACCTTCTTGTAGTGTACATCAATACTTTTTATTATCTCTTTTAAAGATAACTTCTTCTTCCTCCTCTTCTGTTTGATTCTCAAACATTCAAATCTCTTACAAATTGTAAACAGAATCTCATATAGCTTTAGGGGTACTAAAGTGTTAGTTTGAGTAAAGGTTGTAAAACTTTAAGTGGTTAACTTAACAACAAGGTGCAAGCATGCTGAGGCTTAGAGAATACAAGGTTGTAATTGTTCAGGTGAAAAAAGATCGTAAGGTGCAGGATTTGAGAGGTTATCTCAAGCATCATAGTGAAAACTCTCACAAGATTGTGAGGAGTGGACTAACCCACATTGGGTGAACCACTATAAATCTCTGTGTGTTCCTTCTCTCTTCCCTATACTCTTTAATTACAGTATACACAACACACACTTACACATTTACTTTATTTAACAGTTTTTGTGTATGAACTTCAGAACGTTCTGAAGTCAGAATATTAACTTAACTATTCCAAGTAAACAACTTGAGAATCACTTTTAAGTTTCAGGATAATTTTTAAAGGGTCACAATTCAAACCCCCACTTTCTTGTGACTATTTTATCTACTTCAGTTGGCATCAGAGCCCGATTCTAAGGGTTTGAACACTTAAACAAGTGTTAGAGAAAAGATTCAGGAAGTATGTCTAAAGTCAAGTACATAGATGAAGGAGGATCATCAAACAGACCACCACTTTTTGATGGCTCATACTACTACTTCTGGAAAGGCAAGATGGAACTCTTTCTCAGATCTCAAGACAATGATATGTCGACAGTTATCACAGATGGAGACTTTGTTCCAACAACCAAAGAAGGAGTTGTCAAGGAAAAGAGTGCATGGTCAACAGATGAAAAAGCTCAGGTATTACTAAACTCTAAAGCTAGACTCTTTCTATCATGTGCACTAACCATGGAAGAAAGTAAAAGAGTTGATGAGTGTAAAGATGCCAAAGAGGTATGGGACACTCTGAAAATACATCATGAAGGTACATCTCATGTCAAAGAAACTAGAATTGACATTGGAGTCAGAAAGTTTGAAGTCTTTGAAATGAGTGAGAATGAAACCATTGATGAGATGTATGCTAGATTTACTACAATAGTAAATGAAATGAGATCTCTTAGAAAGGCATATTCCACTCATGAGAGAATCAGAAAGATTCTGAGATGTCTTCCAGGTATGTGGAGACCTATGGTCACTGCAATCACTCAGGCTAAATATTTAAAATCTATGAACCTGGAAGATCTCATTGGTTCACTGAGAGCTCATGAAGTTGTACTTAAAGGAGACAAACCAGTGAAGAAGGTAAAATAACTTGCCCTGAAAGCCTCTCAGCAAACCTCATCAGTAGCTGATGATGATGTGCAAGAACCACAAGAGTTAGAAGAAGTTCATGAAGAAGAAACTGAAGATGAACTTGCACTAATATATAAAAGAATACAAAGAATGATGATGAGAAGAAATGAAATCAGAAAGAAGTTTCCAAACACCAACAACAGCACTAGAACTGAAGCTGACAAAACCAAAGTCACTTGTTTTGGATGAAACAAAACTGGACACTACAAGAGTGAATGTCCTAACATCAAGAAGGTGCAAATAAAACTTCCTTTCAAGAAGGCAATGATCACCTGGGATGACATGGAAGAATCCGAACTTTAAGAAGATGTAGATGCAGACATGGGACTGATGGCTCCGTCAGATGAATGGGAAGAGGTAATTATCTATAAAACTGATTCTTTATATAAAGATTTTGAAAGTAAAAAAGATAGTCTCCTATATGATTCAAACTTCTTAACTAATAGATCTCACTCTTTAATCAAGGAACTTTCTGAAATAAAAGAAGAAAAAGAGATACTTCAAAACAAGTATGATGAGTCTAGAAAGACCATACAAATTTTGCAAGATTGTCATTTTGAAACGTCTGAAAAACAAAGAGAACTAAATAGAAAACAAAAAGGCATTATTTCTAAACCTTCTGAAATGCAAAATGAAAACATGCTTTTGAAAAAGGAAGTTGAAACATTGAAAAATGATCTTACAGGTTTTATAAAATCTACAGAAACATTTCAAAACATCTTGGGATCTCAAAATGAAAGTACTAAAAAATTTGGTTTAGGCTTTAAATATCCAAACAAAATTATTGAAAGTTTTGTACCTAAGAAGGCTCAGATGAAAATTGTTCTGGACCGGCCAAAGGGATTCTTGGCCCATTTACTTAGGCCCAATATCACTCAAAGCCCAAACTCCACGTTTGGCATTATTGCTCGCAACATACCCCTTCTCCTGAAGGGGGGTGCACGAAGCAAAGAGACCGGTTCAAACGAACCCCAACGTCTCTCTTGCACATTGTGCACGTTCCCGCAATAAAATCTCTGGCGGTTACACTTCCCACGATTTCGTAACCGCCAGAGCCAGGTGTGCCTCCTCAACGGCTCTGCAGCTCTCCACCTCTATAAATAGGGGACTCACCGCAGTCCCCAAGGTAGAACGCTTTCTTCCTCTAAACCCTCACTCTCTGATCTCTACTGATTTGAGCGTCGGAGTGCCTGCAGGTACACACCCCCCATCCGCTCCAAGAAGCAGTCTGACGCATTCCACCACCGTCACCACCACCGCATTCAAAGCCCCGGCAGTCTCCTTCTGATCAGGTACAATCAATGGCGCCGTCTATGGGAATATATAAGCTTCCCCATTTTTATCCCTAAAAACCAAAGCTTTTCACAAAAAACTACAATGGCTGCCAACGGTGCTAAATCCCAGCTACGAAGTGAGGTGCGCATTCCTCAACAGGATGGCGTAACATCCTCACCTTCACCTGTGGATACACCCAGGGAGGAACCAACCCAGGTACTTCCTATCCAACAAAGGCCTCTGCTAGGTCCCATCCGCCCTACAGAGACGCCAGAAGACGCAACATCAACCAGCGTACTCATCAGCAACCTGATCCGCACGGTTCAACGACAAACGTCGTTAATCGAGGAACAGAACCGCCAGCTGATGGATCTGGAGCAAGCACGTCCAACCGTCCAAACCCGACGATCTCCCTCCCCAATACGTAACAGAAGAGGAGGGAGCCCCAGCCGGTCTTGTTCCAGATCCCCTCGACATTCGGCGAGCATCAGATCTCCATCCTACTCCCGGAGGTCAACAAGAAGGTCCCCCCGACGGTTTCCACCAAGGAGATCCCTTCCCAGAAGGGCCCCGTCGCGAAGATTCCCTCTGCGTCGAACTCCACCCAGGAGGTCTCCGCCCAGACGCAACGGGCGCTCACGGTCCCCTTCCACTTCTTTGGACACTCGCGATACCTGAACAGATCGTAATGCTTACGGTCCGTTCACACGGCGTATCCGGGAAGCTCCTATCCCTCGCGGACTGGAAAAGCCGCCGCAAATGGACTCATACGACGGGACTACCGATCCGGATGAGCACATAGAGAACATCGAAGCAGTTCTCACTTACCGATCGGTGCGGGGCGCCGTCAAGTGCAAGCTCTTCGTCACTACTCTAAGGCGAGGAGCCGTTACGTGGTTCAAGAACTTGAGGAGAAACTCCATCGACTCTTGGAGTGACCTCTGCAACGAGTTCACCACCCATTTCACCGCGTCAAAGACGCAACCAAAAACGGTGGCTTCCCTCGAAGCCATCATCCAAGGAAGAAGTGAGCCTCTCCGAGACTACATCGAGAGGTTCAACAAAGAAGCCGTCCAGGTCCGGTGCACAAATGAGACAATGAATCTGTACCTCATTGCCAAAGGCCTACGCGACGAGACGGACGTCAAGAAAGCTGTCCTCCTGGATCGCCCAAGGACTCTCAACGAGTTCCTAGCGATCGCCAAGATCTACATCGCCTACGAAGAGGTTTTGTATGCGGACATCCTCAACAAGGTTAGGAAGGAGGAACCTGCTGCTGAATCCTCCAAAAAGCCCTTCCACGAGAGAAAGAAGGAAGGCAAAGCTGCTCGCGAAAGCAAGAGACCAAACGGTCACTTCACCGAGTACACTCCATTGGCTATGTCAAGGGAGAAGATCCTCGCCGAGATCGCAGTAGCCGATCTAGCTGAAGTCGGCATCAAGCCGCCAAAGGCTCCATCTCAGGAGAGGAAGGGAGTCGACAAAACAAAGTATTGTCGATTCCACGAGTGCCACGAACACACCACCGACGACTGCATCCATCTGAAGGACGCCATCGAACACCTCATCCAAAGGGGTCGACTCAAGCAGTACGTCAAAAATTCGAAAGCAGAACGGAAAGCCGTCGAACTTATAGGTGACGGATCTGAGCCCGGAAGGACCATCGCCATGTCCGTGGAACATCTTGGTGATTTCCCTGACAACGTGGAAATCACCCCCTACTCATGCACCTGGGAGCAGTTCCCTACCGCTAACATCATCACCGGAGGAACACTGAACATTTCCATGGGCAGCATGAAGAGGAAATTCCAGGAACTCATGGAAGTCAATGCCATGGCCCCCTCCACTCGAGGAGGAAGGCCGCCTTTGGCATTCTACGACTACGAACTGCCTGGTGGAGCTTCAAATTCTGCCATCCCTTTGCTCGTGCGAGCATCGATGGCCAACGCAGATGTCAGAGGAGTCATGATAGACACAGGGGCCTCATGCGACATCATGTACACCAGCCTGTTCAGAACTCTCCAACTGACGGAGAAAAACCTTTCTCCCTACGTTGGGGATGAACTCTATGGCTTCAACGGCTCATCCACTCAACCATGGGGGTACGTAGAGCTATTGGTCACCTTTGGCGAAGAGGAGGCCAAAAAGACAATAAAGATCCCATTCTTGGTGATCGACTGCCCTTTTCTCTATAACTGCGTTATAGGGAGGACCGGGTTAGCCCAGTTGGGGCCGCATGTTCAACCGCTCATCTGAAATTGAAATACCATGCAAAAGACGGCATCATCGCCTCTCTCAGCGGAGACATCGAAGCTGCTAGAAGATGTTTCCTCCAAGCTAATAAAACCCAGAACTTGGTTTCCCAACCCAGCAAACCCGCTGGGGACAAAGGGAAAACTGCTGCGAGTACCCTGGACGCCAACTTGGTCAAACTCGACCCCAGGTTCACCAAGGAAGACCTGAAGGAGCAAAAATGGGAGAAGAAGGATCCGCTCAACGCGAAACTTCTTCGACCTGTTCCCGATGGTGAATTCGAGCTGGTCCCTTTCGGCAATGACCCCTTGAAGAACTTCAAGATTGGCAAGGATCTCCCCGAACTTGTCAAGCACCAGCTGATCGCCTGCCTCAGAGAAAACGCTGACATGTTCGCCTGGAGCGTAACTGACATGTCCTGAATCGACCCTAGCGTCGCCTGTCACCAACTGACAGTGGATCTCGGAGTTAGCGCTGTAACCCAGTGTCGTAGGTAGCAGTCTCCCGAAAAGTCAGAGGCTGCAGAAAAAGCTGTAAAAGACCTCCTAGAGGCAAAGTTTATTTCCGAGGCCAAATACACTACCTGACTCTCCAATGTTGTACTTGTCAAAAAATCTAATGGAAAGTGGCGTATGTGTGTTGACTATACCGATCTTAATAGGGCCTGCCCTAAAGTCGCATATCCTCTTCCTAACATCGACAAACTCGTTGATAATTCCTCTGGCTATAAATTTTTATCCTTCATGGACGCCTATTTTGGGTACAATCAGATACCCATGGCTGAAGAAGATAAAATGAAAACAACCTTCATGACCGAATCAGGGAACTATTACTACAACGTAATGCCCTTCGGTCTACGAAACGCGGGGGCTACTTATCAACGGATGATGAACAGAGTTTATGACAAGGCACTTCTGGGCGACATTCTAGAGGTTTACATGGACGACATGATCGTAAAATACCAACAAGAGGTGGATCATGCCGCCCATCTCAAAAGAGTGTTCGAGCAAACTCGAAAATACAACATGAGACTCAACCCAGAAAAGTGCACCTTCGGAGTCCAAGCGGGTAAATTCCTTGGTTTTTATCTTACAGAAAGAGGAATTGAAGCAAACCCAGACAAATGTCGCGCATTTACTGAGCTTCCAACACCCCACTCCAAAAAGTGCATCCAAACACTCAACGGAATACTGACCGCTCTCTAGGTTCGTGGCCAAGTCTGCTCAACACGCATTTCCTTTCTTCAAACTCTTGAGGAAAGAAACGAAGTTTGAATGGACAGACGAGTGCGAGACTGCCTTGCAGCACCTCAAAGAAACGCTCTCTGCGCCACCAGTGCTATCACGACCAGATCAAGGTGAAGTACTGTACCTATATCTCTCCGTTTCCTCTGACGCGGTAAGCGCCGTCCTCATCAGAGAAACGGCGGTGGGACAGAAACCAGTATACTTCACCAGCAAAGCATTGTTGGGACTTGAAACATGGTACCAGAGGATCGAAAAGGTGGCCCTCGCACTCCTCACCGCAGCCAGAAGGCTAAGGCAGTATACGGTGGTAGTCCGGACGGATCAACCCGTCAGGCAGATCCTGTGTAGCCCAGACGTGGCCGGTAGGATGATGAAATGGTCACTCGAGCTATCCGAGTTCGACATTCATTACGAATCCAGGAAGGCACTAAAGGCTCAGGTGTTCGCCGACTTTCTCGCTGAGATGACTTTCCTAGCTGAGGAAAACCCTGAAGAATGGACCGTCTTCGTAGATGGGTCATCTAACGCCAAGGGAAGCGAAGCCGGAATAATCATCGAAGACAACAAAGGTATTGTTGTCGAAATTTCCCTCGCTTTGTCTTTTCCCCTTACCAATAACACTGTAGAGTATGAAGCCTTCTTGGCTGGCTTGCGAACCGCCAAAGACATGGGGGCCAAAAGGGTGAAAATCTTTACCGACTCGCAACTAGTGGCTTCCCAAGTCACAGGAGAGTTCCAGGTAAAAGAAGACCACATCCAAAAGTACGTCCAGTTAGTACTAGAGAAAATGAAAGAATTCGACGCCGTAGAAGTAATTCACGTTCCCCGCGAACAGAATACTCGGGCAGACATTCTTTCAAAACTCGCAAGTGCGCGAACTACGAACGGAAACAAAACAGTAATACAAGAGGTCCTCGGTGAGCCAAGCTTCCAGAACATAGGAACTCTTCATCAAGAGGTCAACACGATCATCGGAATGGAAGATTGGAGGGGACCCATCTCTCGATACATAGAGAATGGCGAGCTACCGACCGATCCGCAAGAACAAACAAGGTTGAAACGAAGGGCCTGCTCATTCACTTTAGTGGAAGGAACCTTGTACAAAAGAGGTTTCAACATTCCGCTAATCAAGTGCCTAGGACCCAATGAGACCCAAGAAGTCCTCGCCGACACTCACGACGGCATCTGCGGACAACACCTTGGTGCAAAAGCTCTCGCAAAAAAGGTCCTACGAGCAGGATACTACTGGCCTACCATGATGAAAGACGCCCAAGACTACATGAACCTCTACGATAAATGCCAGCGACACGGGGACATGCACCTAGCACCTCCTGCTGAGCTAACATCCTTGGTCTCACCTCGGCCTTTCGCATGGTGGGGCATCGACCTTCTGGGACCATTCCCCAAAGCCGCTGGGCAACTAAAATATCTGGTCGTCGCAATCGACTACTCAACCAAATGGATCGAAGCAGAACCATTGGCCAAAATCACAGCTAAAAACGTACTCCGCTTCTTCAAGAGAAACATCTTAGCAAGATTTGGAGTGCCAGCATTAGTGATATCCGGCAATGGTACACAGTTCATGGACCAACGGTTCCAGGACTACCTAAGGAATATCGGCATCAAACAAAGCTTTACCTCCGTCGAACACCCTCAAGCCAACGGCCTCGCCGAGGCTGCAAACAGGGTAGTTCTGCGAGGAATACGAAGGAGGCTAGACGCGGCCAAAACACAATGGGCGGAGGAATTACACGCAGTCCTCTGGGCCTACAGAACTACTCCCCATTCCACAACTGGCGAGTCACCTTTTCGACTCACGTACGGGACAGAAGCGGTCTTACCCATTGAGTTAACTGAACTCACATGGCGTACGAACGCCAGCACTGACTTCCCGGCCAACACGGTAAATCTACGTAAAGTGCTCGAATTTGTCGACGAAGTCAGGATAGGGGCAACCTTGCGAGAGGCAGCACTAAAACAGAAAATAGATGCTCGCCACAGCAAGAAAGTCATTAAAAGAGAATTCGAAGTAGGCTACCTCGTCCTGCGGCGAAACCAGAAGGATTCCGAAGAAGGGAAGCTCGCCGCCAACTGGGACGGCCCCTTCAAGATCCGGATGAAGACCGGGACATGAGCTTACGGACTCGAAGACCTCCATCAAAATGCAATTCCAAGGACTTGGAATGCAGAAAAACTCAAAAAGTACTACACTTAGATGGAAAAACAACGCCAACTCACTCTAATGTACGTACTTAGTTCGATACAACGAACTCATCGCTTCTCGCAAGCAAATAAACGGAAGAGGAAATTTGTGCCACTCCGAATCCAAAAAGAAAAAGGATGAGAGGATTTTACATAACAAATTCTCTTACTCCTCAGTATGTACGCTTACCGCTGCGACATCACTGCTCGGCATGTTAGGTAGAACCCCAGCTCGCGATGGGTGTTTCACGCCTCAGTGGAGGGAACTTAGAAAAGATTCTCTCGTTCATCTGCTGTTACACGTCCATAACTTTGGACACACATTCAGATAAACAATCTCTTGGATGTGCAAATACTTCTAACTAATACTCCGCGTAAACAGTTAGAAAACTTCTGGCCTAAGCTCTTCCTTGCAAAAACTACGCAAAGGTAAAAACTTTCCAAGCAAAGTAAATCATTACCTGGAAAGCAAAAGGCACAACTTTGATTTCATCAAGTCAAAGCCACAAAACGCTAGGCGGGCATGGAAGACTCTCCAGTCATTAAGTCACCTCGTCGAAATAATGACTACGGGGGGGTAGCCCATCCCGTCACACTCAACTTAAAGAGCTTCGCAATCCGAAAGCATACAAGTTCGCAAGTTGAACAACTAAGAGCGCACGAATTATTGCAATCTGTCAAAAACATAAGGCAGATAGATAATTCGCCCTCGACAGCAGCTAAGAGCATACGAATTATCGCAGTTTATCTAACATAACGTAAGAGGGCAATGATGATTTTAAGCTTTGAATGTACTATCTCGCGCCCCATATGTCATTAATGCTGTGTTTGTTTGTCCCCTTCTGAATTGCAAACGTTTTACTCAAAACACTTAGACAAATCACACACTACTCACTTCACAACCTACACTTTCCTCTTCTCACATTGTCTCTCTGCGAAGTAAGCTCGTCCTCTCCAAACAAATCTCTAGAACCCTAAACTTTCAATCTCAACAATGGCATCCTCAAGCTCCGTTCCAGAATCAAATATGCAAAAAGTAGTTCCAGAATCAACTACTCAAGAAACTCATGCGTATGAAATCAGAGGAAGAACCATGTGCTTTAAGGAATGGGAACTCAACGTTCAGACTGAGAATCCTGTAGATTTCATCTCCTTGGCATATCATGGCTGTGACATCAGAAGCTACTATGAAGCTCAGGGTCTGATGGATTACTTCACTATGTTGAATGGTCCAACTTACAAGAACCTAGTAAGGCACTTCTGGGTTAGAGCACAAGTTTACGACCGAAAAGCTGCTAAGTTGGAAGAAACGGAGAAAATTCTGATTGATCTTACTCTTGCTGGGAAATCAAGAAAAGAAATGGGCTTGGAACCTTTCACAGTTATAGAAATTGGGTCAAGATTCATGGGAATTCCTGTCTTCATCTCTCAGGAAGTTATTGCATTTGTAATCAGAAGACCATCAGGAGGAAGTTTCACAGATGGTGTAGACAATAGCAAGAATAGTCCCTGGAATGAAGTTGTGAACATGTCAATGTTCAATAGCAGGAAGAAAGGGGCTTACTGTGATTTGTCAATGGAAAAGAAGCTGCTCCTTAAGATATAAAATGAAAATCTCCTACTAAAAGGTGGTGGTGGAGATCAACCTTCTTTGGAGCACAGAGTATTCCTTCATTACTTCATCAAGAAGGAAAGTGCAAATGTGCCTAAGTATATCTTCAAGCACATGATCATAGAGTTCAGGGAAAGCCAAGATAACAGAAGGTGCTGGATTCCTTATGGAAGGCTAATTTCAGAGATTCTTCATCAAGGAGGAATTCTGAGAGTACTTAAGGAGCTCAACATATTCACTGATGATAAGCTTGGTACTGAAACAGGCAAAGTGATCAATGGACAAACCCTCAGGAAGATGAAGCTGATAGAGAAGGGAGCTTTTAAGAAGCTAAGCACAGATCTGAAAGAATCAGATGCTGTATCTGCTCTAATGGATGAGTTTCCTCCAATATGAAAACAAGATCCTCTTGATGTTCAGATGAACTACATTATAGATCACTTTGAAAATACTGGCAAGACAATCAGGCTGTGTGATGTTCCAGACACCATGTATGGTGGTGCCTTGCCTGTGGCCAAGAGCAGAAAGACCAAAAGGAAAGCTCTCACAAAGGAAGAGTATTTGGATGATGCTTATGAAGAACCTCAGAAGAAGAAGGCCAAGAAGGCTAAGAAGGAGATAGCTTCAGTTCAGGAGAACATAGTTGGTCCTGCCATACCAACAATCCAAGAAGAGGTTGAAGATCTTGATGATGATACGGTTCTAAACAAGAGAACCAGAAGTGGTAAGACTGCTGCAACTTCACAATCTGCTCATGATCAACCTTCTATCCCAAAGAAGAAGAGGAAGCCTGCTATCAAGAAGCTGAAGTTAGCAGAATATGTGTCTGAAGATGAAGAGCAGATTGCAGCTACTACTGATATAGTCACAAGAGAAGTGAAGAAGAAGAAAACTGAAGATGTTGCTGCACTTGAAAAGATCAGGGAACTTGCAAAAGGAATTGAAGTCCCTGTATCAAGCATAACAAGGGAAGATGCTGGAGTCAGCGCACAACAACTTGTTAAGGCTGCTGAAGAAGTACAAAAATTGGTGACTTCAGAAGCTGGAAGTTTACTGATGATTGCTGGGGAAAAGACTACTGAAGAAGTTCAGAAGGATGATGTTGTTGGATCAGAAGCTGTTATTCCAGAAGCTTCAAGAGGTAATCCTGATTCTCCACACACTGTCATCCTCCTAAACTTCATCTGATTATGATTATGTTCCCCTAGGCAAAATTTACACAACCATTCAAAAAGGCCTTTCACCAAAATTCTTACTTTTAACTTTCCTAGGAATATTATAATGTTAACCTGTTATACCCTAATTTTGGACTTAAAAATACTTGTTCAAAATAATTTTCTTTCATCTTTGATATATGTCTATTATTCTTGAAGAATTGCCAATTTGCTATTGTTTACACTGACATTTTACACTAACATTTTGGTCATTTCACACGAAATTTCGACAGAGAGAGGTTACTTTAAAGTACATCATTTAGGTAATTGGTTCATTTTAGTCCGTTTTGTTATTTTTAATCGTTTCACTTTACGTTTAGTCAAATTTACCAATTTTTTAGTCCAATTTTATTTTTAATTTTTTTTTTAATTTTTTTTATTCTTAAAGTCCTCAAATTTCTAAAGTTGCATTCAAGTCCTTTTTTGTTTCGAATTTATTTTTAAGTCCTTTTATTGGAATTGCAGAGTAGTCGTATTTTTTTTAATAATTGCAGAACAATCCACATTTTATCCAGTATATTTTTTAGTCCTTTTTTGGTTATTTGCAGATTGGCCCTTTAAACTTTCACAATTGCAGAAAGGCCCCAAGTCCAAATTTCAGTCCAAGTATAGTCCAGAGTACGTGGCAAGCCCCCATTGGGTCTCAATCACAGGTGTCAGCCTATAAAAAGGCCCAATCATCACAGTCCCACACACAACGCAACAACTCAGCAAAATTCAGTGACACATCACAAACAAAATTACACATTCTCTTTCCTGTTAGTTACGATCAAAAACCCAGAAATTCTCAATCCAAAAACCCTAACCGAACTCAATTCACACCAAATCCTCATCAATTCAGCACCAAAACACATCAATTCACAACAATTTTCACGTTGATCCATCACAAAATAACCAAAAACTTAGAATCAAATCAAGAACACGAAAGAACATTCAAACCCTAATTTCCAGAATCAAGAAGCAACAATTAATTGCGACAAATTTGAGTGTGGTTCTCAAAGATTCAACTAAATCATCATCATCGAATCCCAGCCACTGCAATTCAAGCACAGATCGTACGATCACAATGAGAAAGAGAAGAAGAGGAATCGAAGGAAAAGGATTAGGCCAGAGAAGAAGAAGAAGAAGAACTTCACCGGTTCATTTTCCAACAACATCGTAACACTTACCAGAAGAAACAAGGAGGATTACGAAGTTTTCCGAAGAATCTCCCTCAAATCTCCAATTAAACTCAGGTAAACTCGTATTCCTCCTTCGTTTTCAGTTCTCAGTTGCATATCACGATTAGAACAACAGAACGGTGTAGATCGAAGAGCAAACGGTTTAGATTCGAACAGATTCAAGAAAATGTCGTAACCATAAAAGTTTAGATGTAGATTTACACCGATCTATTAGGTTTTGAGGAAAACGAGTAGCATATTTGAACTCAGGACGAAGAAGACAATCCAAAAGTGTAAAAAGAATTCAAAAACAACGGAAATTCAACTCCGGTGCGGCGGCGCTGACGGCAGCCACCGCACCGGAAGAAGCTCCGGTCGTCTTCTCCGGCCTGCAAGTTGCAGAGTTCAGAGGATCTTAGAGAGAGAGAGAGAGAGAGAAGCTTAGAGAGAGAAACGAATGGGAGAAGTGAGCTTGGACCGGTCTTGTGTGCTTTTATAGGAGGGTGAACTGAACCGGTTCATTCGAACCAGTCTGGTTCACCCCTGAGCCCAGGCATCCTCACTGTTAGATCTAGGGTTGGCCTTCCTGGATCAATCCTACGTCCCACAATCCCCCTGGTGATCCAGGATCCATATGTGTGTGGGCTTGGGCCTACTTTTTGCACTGGATTTCGTTTTGCTCATTTTCTTGCTATTTTGACACTGTTTGTTGATGTTTACACCCCCTGCCTTGCTTAAAATTCTTGTAAAAATTCCATAAAATTTTCCATATGTTCTTTATATTTTTCTTGACCTTTTTGTGATATTTTTATGTGTTAAAACCTGAGGAAAATATATGTAGTATTTCTTGCTAATTTGTTTACTATTCTTGTTAAAATTTGTGAATTTTTGTATATTTTTGAGTCTAAAAAAATCCTTTAAAAGTCCTAGAAAATTTCATACATGTGTCCTATCCACTTTGTGATGTTTTGTGGTGTTTTTACATAATAAAAATGGTTAAAAAATGTAAGTGATGTTTCTTGTCAATATTTTCACTTGTTTTGTTAAGTTTTTTGTGAAATTTTATCATGTGCTTGATGTTAAGACTTGAGTATATGATGTTGAATCTTGGTGCATGGACTTTGTGATATGTTTGCCTCTGATTTGTGTCTCTTTCTTACTCTTTGTAAATAAAATTTGTTAGTTTCTTGTGTTACAAGTTATGTGAATTTTGCTTGTGAAAATGAAGTAGAAAATATGTCTATGAATATGTCATGATTCTTGGCTTGATATCTCTTTATGATTCTCATGATATGGCTGAAGTAAACCCTTTTGAAAATTGTCAATGATATGAGAGTCATAGGTCATATGCTTGCTTTGGATATTATGATAGATTTTAGATATATTTTGTTACTTTTATGTTAATAGTTTTGTTGACTTTTGTCAAGTTTTTTAGTGATTCTCTTGCTTATAATTTTCATTCTATGCCTATTATTACTAACCACTTTACTTCATGTTTCATGCATTCCATAAGGCATCCCATCCTCCATCTTATATTCTTAGTCTTTATCTTTCTTACACTTTAAAGTTCATGCAAAAATTAGAATGCAATACCTAGGAATTCTTGTATTTTACTTTATGCTCTTAAATTCTTGCAAGACCATAGAATGTATCTAGGCCAATGATGTAAAGGACAATGGACTCTAATGATGTACACCGACACAAGCACCGACACATGCACACATATCACATAGATATTTTTAGATGTATGGCTAGGATATGCATGTTTAGATGTATGTTTAGGATTGAATGTTTAGTTGAATGCTTAGGTTTTACACTTAGAAAAATCAATTTTTCAAAAAAAAAACTTGAACATCACTTGAAAACCTTTTCCAAAAAATATAGGAGTCAAAACTCCTTTGCATTTTCTCTTTATTTTCTTAATCAAATTTCAATGAAAATTAATCATACTTGACCTTTTTCCAAAATCACTAATCGAACCTCACAATTTCACAATCTTATGCCCTTGAGGCCTCTCCCTCTCATTCTTCAAAATTCCAATTTTCAAACTTAAAATCAACCAACAAAAACAAAAACATTTTTTGGAAGAGAACTACGATGGATTTGATCCCTTAAAAGGGTACGTAGGCAAGGGAATAATATTCCTTCAATTCAATTAAAATAAAAATTCAAACATTCTTCTCCCTCCAATTCTTCACCTAGCAATACTCTTAGGTTTAAATAAACACTTTCAAAATAGCATTTAAAAACAAAGCGCGCGCGTAGAAAGTAAAGACGGTTCCTATAGGATACTATAGTCGTTATGGGTGCCTAACACCTTCCCGTAGCGAAAACAACTCCCGGACCTCGATTCTCAAGGGTTTTGCTTATTTTTTCCCTTCCCAAGAAAAAATGAGATATCAACGGTTAAAAAGGTTCAAACATGATCAATGTTTGATACCCGAAAACCAAGATAAAACATAACCAAACTTCTTTTTTCTAAATATTTTGAAATAAGATTCACATCTTTATATTTTAAAGAATGTTATTCCTAAAAATAAATTTAATAAATTTGAAACAAAGACACTCTATGTCATTTGATCATGTATGAAAGAGAAGACTCTGAACCGAATATGGGGTGCAACGATTCCCTCATAGGAAAACTCACGCACTACCCAAAAAATTAGCTTAACCAAGTAGATTTTTTTTAATTCCTTAATAACAAATATCATTAGGCATTTATCAGCATTATTAAATTATAAAAGTGTCTCCGTAAATTTAACTCAGTTGATGATAACAATGCATAATATATGTAAGGTATATCGTTTGAATTCCAGACAAAAAAAAAAAAAATCATAAAAGTGAATTTTTTTGTTTAAAAAACAATTTTTTCTCATAAAACCCCAAACAAACAACCCCTTACTGAGATATCGAGAGGCTATATAAACCATCCTCTGGCCACTACCAATACTTCATCTTTAGGGTTTCCTTTTCAGCTGCGGAGGAGTCTCTTAGGCTAGTGAAATTGATACGTGTGTCTTCACCTCTGAACTATCAATATTATTATGTCTCAAATCTTTGATTTGATTCATTCTTTTGCTTCAGAGTGTAGATACACGCATCTCTTTTCCTAGCTACCTATTCCAATGTTCTTCTTACTCTGAGAGAAGGTATACTAATTTTTTCTTTTAATTTTGTTATCCATTTATTTAACTTTTACGATTTGAAAAGTGAATTAATGTTTCGTAAACTTTCACATATGATATTGTCACGGATCTAACAAATTGGATCTGATTTAATTTTTTAGTCTGAAATCAGATCTAAGATTTGGATCTATAAAATTGAGTTTAATCAGTTAAACGATTGTTGTTCGTGTAGTTTATATTTTGATTGTGGTTCTAATTATCGTTTGCGTTTTCTTAATGATGTAAGAATAAGTGATTTTTTTCACGTAAAAAAAAAAAGAAGAAGAGATTTATTTAATTTTTTTCATTAGTTTTTCGACCAAAGTTTGGATCTAATCTTAGCCAACTTCAATTAAAAAGGACGTTTGGGTTTTCTTAAGATTAAGTAATCATTACATATCTTAGACCTCAATCGTATGGTAAAACATGTTTTGATGATTTTTGGTTATTAATAAAACATCTTTCAACGTTTTTTGTGTTATAAAGTTTTACAGCAGATACAAAGTCTAGAAAATAAAAAATAACAATATATTTTTTCCTAATTAGTGTTTCACTTGGAGAAAATCTTGTGTGGACCGAGACCAAAAATTTTGGTTTGGTCACACACATAGAGAGAAGAGAGAAGAAAGAGAAAATGTAGAAGAGAGAAGAGAAGGAGAAAATCTTGTGTGTGTGACCAAACCAAAATTCTTGGTCTTGGTCCACACAAGTGTTTCTCGATTCACTTGTATGTGAGATATGATATCTCTCTGTCACATTAGAAAAAATGACGTGTTGTGTCGTGTTGTCAATGTAAAAGTGTGTGTGGAACTACAGTTAGTTGTCCTTAGTACTTGCAGTTGCAGCTAGATCGAAGTTACATATCCAAGCGTAATCAATATGCATACTCCCTCCTGTCTCTCTAATATAAGCAAAAGTTCATTTTTTAGATTCATTCAATAAATGATGTATGCAGTCTATATATAAGTCACGTACGAACATAAAAAGTCAATTTTTGCTTATAATAGTGACCGGAGGGAGTATGCAGGAGTAGTATAAATTTTGGTACTTGTGGGATCTAGAAGTTGGTTAAATTGATATCCTATGTAATTTTGTATCTTTTTTATTTATTATTTTTAATGTAATGTAGTAATCTTGTATGATGGACTTGAGTTGCGGTTTGTTTTTCTCTAACCCAATTCACCAAGGTTGAAGATTAGACTTCTACGAAAACCAGACAAGTGTAATCTTGTGTGTTATTCACCTTGTGGTCTTGCAAATGGTGTTTTGATACATACTTCATACTATGGTGTTTTGAGCTTATTGTCTAAAATTTTATCCACGCCATGGTTAGGCGATGTGATGTTGGAAGAGAGAAGTTTCACTTAGTAGTGATCTCTGCATTTTTTAGTTGCTCCAAAACATACAAAGTAACTTAAGTGTTTGGTAAGACATTTCTTTTTAAAGATAAAATTTAACTTAATAAATTTAAAAAGACCTGTTTGGAAACTATCATTTTTACATAATTTTATAGTAGCTTATTTTTATGTACTTGTAATATAATGGTTTTGATAAGTTAATTCAAGTAAATTGTAGCTTAAAACTTATCATTTTTATCTCCATTTTATCCATTGTAATCTTAATTGAAAATAATTAAATATTGATTAAATGCACATTTATCTTATATGTTTAATTAAAAGTTGAAACAAAATTTTAGAGGACTAAACAAAAAGTAATTTTATATGAAATTTGTGGCTTAATATGATTTTAAAATAGTTGGAGCTTAATATGAGTTTAATTTATATACTCTAGTAAACAAAAGATTTAAGCATTCATTCAATAATATGTTTATATTCTCTAAATATATTTTATGACTTTCCAATCCGAGGGTTAACAAAGTCGAAATCACTCTAGATCTCTGAAGCATGGGCACTTGTAAAATAGTGAAATACTCGGTATGAGTGCGATACTCGTGGTATTGTGAGTGAAATTAATGGCTTTCTCCTATACATTACTATGGCAATATAATGTTATTTGTGTGTTTGAGTTTCTTTCTTGTTGTAATCAACTCTAAATTTCGATTTTTTAAACTTCTAATGTGATTTTCTTGTTGTGGATTGAAGAATTTAACTCCTTCATGTTATATTCTAGAACAAAACTTATGATTTTATTGACGTACGTGTACCTTACTTTTTTTAAAAAAAAAAAATAATTGTCGTATTCTCGTACTAGTACCCGCGGTACTCGTACCTAGGGGTGGAAAAAAAAAACCAAAAAACCAAACCAAATTGCTGAACTGAACAAAAAAAAAAACAAAAATTGAACCATTACTAACAATTCTGAAATTGAACGAAACAATTTGTTTCAAATCGAATCAGTTCAGTAACCAAAATTCGATTTCGTTTGGATTTGTTTATACTTTTTTCAACCGTACCAATAATAACCATTTGGGTCGGTTCAGAGCAGTTCCGTTTACTTTTAAACACTTCAATTTAGTTCGAAATACGAATATTTTCGGTTCACTTATTTTAAATTTAGCATTCACTTCATATATGTTCACCGCTACGGTAACATAGCTCTAGGTCCTATATCTCTAATGTGTGACTTTATCGTATACCTATTCCAGCCATCCGTTAGCTTCCTTCAAATACAATGGGGGCAAGTAAAGTTGTAGCGAGTATCTATGCCTCTGACTCTAATGATCTATGCCTATAATGGTCTTTGCATTCTTCCTATGCTTCAGAGGCCTGATTCTCGCTACACTTTTTAAAGTAACTGTTATTTTGACATGATATTATCTTTGATTGCTGATAATAAATTACATTACTATGAATTCTTTTCTTTTAGGAATATTTGAAACTTTACCACTCGTAATTGAAGAGTCTAAATGGTATGCGGTGTAAAAGGTTTTACGCAATTTCACCACTTAAATTGGTGTAGATATGTTTTAGAAACTACGAAAACAAAGTGACACAATAATTTGATCACTTAACCCCCTCCGGTTCTCACTAGAATAGGATCCGATAATATAGAGTTCGACTAAGAGATAAGTAAAGTCTGACCAAAGATCTTTGCGATCAGAATTCAAACAATGATTATATTTGATTTAATTCATATGCAATTTTTTTTATATATTGATAGTTAATATTAATTAAATTTTGAAATATTTGAATGGTTGTAAAATATTGCAAGTGAATTAAGAGTTCTATGATGTATGGAGGGATATCCTTCTCAATCTTCGAAGCTATTTCACGATTGAGAGGAATTGAGCGGAAGTTATTATGGGAACATGAACACTTACAACAAAAGTTTTAGTAACTCTTCATGCATACACTAATTTTGAGAATGAGACATAGGTCGTATCAAAGATTATACCTTGGTTGGAACAATCTTCGATACAACCTATGTCTCATTCTCAAAATTGCACCTTGGTTGTTTTCAACTTGGAACAATCTTTGACGAAACTTTAATTTCCTCCGACAAATCTTCGGATTACCAAGCCCTTTCTAAGTGAGCAGAACGGTTGAGAAAAAACAAATACTTTAACTGCCAGCAGGAATTGTCAATAACTTGGTGTACCGGCATGAAGAATAACAGAGAAAGAAGGTAGATTAAAGCTCATAAAAGAGTATGAACCCAAATTTCATGACTTGGAAGGTTTGCTTATAAACTCTACATCTTTCATTTCATCATTCATTTTTGTCCAAGTATTAATAGTCAACTATATGAAAATACATATCGAACTTCATCTTTGCTTCATTAGCTGAGTATCTAATTATGTTACTTCTTACTGCAGCATGGTTAAAATCATACTTTAATCTAATCCCTTTGATGTAATGTAAATTATTTATATGACGGGCATGTTTGGGTAGATTTATTTAACCTTATCTACTTGCATAACCATATTTGAGACTATTTTCAGCTTGTTTCCATAAGCTTTATAGGATAGCTTATGTAAACAACTTGTAGCTTATATACGTATAATTGGAATTTATTTATCTTTTGTGATAGAAATAACTTATACATTACCTTACTGTAAGCACTTAATTAAGCTTTTTATCCAAACATGGCCAATTTCTCTACTTTTCATGTGAATGAGGTTGAATTTATGCAGAAACAAAGGAAGTAGAATTCGAGTGAGGGCAAGGAGTGCACTGATTTCTAACAGAGTTATTTTATATGTCCCTTAACCTCCCCAAGTTTAGTTTCACAATTTTGTATCGCGGGCACAATCTTCAAAAATAAAATGATGCAGATGATTAGAAGATCAATGAGGTATTCCAGTTCTTTATCATACATCAATCAATAATTTCTTTATTTATTTAGATTTCACATAAATATTTTTTTATAACCATACGAGCAACAAGATTGAGGGAAAAACTAGACGGTGAGAATGTTAACATAGCTATCACGCAACGATGTAGCATAGAGTTTTCCCTCAGCTTCATGAACTTCACTGACTGATCCAGTGCCAAACTCCTCAACAAGAGGCACAGCCTCTAAAATTAAACCTTGCTCATTGATTCTTAGTCCAAGAGGCAAAACAGGAGGTACTGGTGGTGGTGGTGACCCAAAAGGATAATTCACTGCCACCCAAAACTCGTTCCTCGAGGTCCTTTTGATGTTATCTGGTCTCCCTGGAAGCCACAAGAATATATCTGAAGTATATGCATTTGGTCCTGTAAGCCAGAATCTCCGGATTCTATTCGCCTTGTACTCACTTACAAGGACAAATGAACCATTGCTGCTTACTGCTACCCCTGTTGCCATAGCTAGATTACGGAGCAACAATGTGGTTACTTTCGTTGTTGGATTGTATCTGAATAGGCTTCCAGAAAAAATATCTCGGCTATTAAGCAGTTTCTGGAGATCCCTGCAAAATTTAGGTCACAATTTTAATCGGCCAAGACTAGAGAGAGTATTTGCTACATTGAACATTTCCTGTGTGAACTCACTACTATCAATTCAAATTGCAACATATCATTAAAATAACATAAGAATTTTATTGTCGAAACATAGCATTATCGTTGTGTGTATAAAGTGTATAGGCGAAAATTGATTATGAATTATTAGACGCTTAAATAAGCTATTATTTCCTTTAATATACTTGCTATGAGAAGAGAATATTATAGGTCTAGAAAGTTACTTATGCTGAATCTCGAGATCAGGATGACTTGATGATTCAGGCATATGGCAAATTGAGATACACAAATGTACAAAGTTCACAAACTCATTCACATTGTTCATTTCACACTGCTAACATCATCAGCTAGTATAGCAATGCGAAAAAACATGGAAAAATCATGAGATAGAATAGAATGGATTACCTGATCTTGTGATAATAGCTAGCTTCCGTGAAATAAACGATTCCAGTGTTAGGATCGACATCCACGCCAGCAAGAAACCCGAAAGGGCTGCCTAGTACATTAGAAACAAGTTGTGTTGCAGCACCTCCATCATAAGAAACCTTCACAAGTCCATAATAAGCATCAGCTATATATAATTCCTTCGTCTTGTAATTGAAACTCAACCCCATAGGCCTCCCACATGTTTCTTGGAGTTCTGAGAAGTCTGAAATTCCATCACAATTTGTTTTGTTCCTGTAACAACAATGACATGGTTTAACCTTAACCAACTATGACTATAATTACATGAAAAGAATTATTATGTATTATATTTTGGAGTGAAACCCTATGAAGCACGTCGACTCTGCTAATGTCAAAAACATGAACACTGACAAAGTTTAGAGCAGATTAAACCTATATGGTCAAGTTCAATACTAAATGTGAACATCTTTCTTGACGGAGATTCAAACCATTTTATTATGACCTATATAATAATAGACATCCATTGCACATTAGATTAGACACGTACCGGTCTGGTGAAATGTGAGCAAACTCAAGGAAACTAGAACGTTCTTTATCATATTTTAGAATTCTTCCATCAGAAACACCAGTGTAAGGCCCTCCACCAATGGAATCAAATGCTAGGGACTCAGGGCCTGTTAGTGGTGGTGGAAGATAGAGTCTGTCTAGTAATTTGCAATAGGCAACTATAGATGATGAATAGAGTATGAGGGAGATTAAGATCCCAGTGATAACAGCCATGTTGCTAGACATGTTTAATTTGATTTTGCCAATATTAGTATCTTATCTTATGTATATATAATACAAGTTTGTTACTTGTAGACCAACGTGAAAGAGCAAGTGAAAGGTTGCGGGACCCATCTTCCAGCAAGAACACTCGGGAAAGTGGAATTACATAACATGATTTGTTACATGTTTGGAAATTAAAATGTGAAGTTATTTGTCTTGTATGTATACTTTTGATGGTAAAAAACTATAGACATTTTTTTGGTGGTGAAACCGTAAAGACATTTCATCGCTTGATTTTTTGATATTAAAAAAAAAAAGAAAATTAAAACTATTTAGTTTGTCACAGCTTATGTAATTTTTTCTTTTCTCCTTAATATTAAAAACTAATAAAAATATTTTAAGTAATGCTAGCAACACTCTCTTTTTAACACTCTCTCTAATACTCACTTTTTTATTGATTTAAATTATTGTGGGTCTACACTTTGAAAATTGAACCCATACAAAATGGTGGGACATACATTGATTTTATCCAATAAAAGAGAGAGTGTTAGAGAGAGTGTTGAAAATTGAGTGTTGCTAGCATTCCTTAAATATTTTAGCTTAATTGCATTTTTAGTCTGTCACCACATGTGCAATAAGTTTTTATTTTTGTTATTTAACTAGTATTTTTTTTTTTGTTAATTATGTATTTTTTTAAATAAAAAATCGAATTAATATTATTGAGGTGCCTTGATATTATACAACCTTTCTAAGTTACACATCTTTTGATTCATTTTTTACTCTTGCGTATGAAGAAAATTTGGTTGGGAGGGAAGAATCCACATTGCGTGCTCATATGTTTCTGGATAGAGTTTAGTCATCACTTAATGATGGTTAACACATAACACAGTAACCCAAAAAAAAGTTAACACATTTTTTCAACATATTTTTTCCTTTCTCTCCTATACAATGTGCCAATAATCTTTAATTGCTTGATACCAAAAAATTCTAAAACATTATATGCGTGGGAGGTGGGACTAAAAATAGGTAAGTAGATGTACTTTGGTTAAATTAAATTGAGTAAACTCTCAAATGTGCCCTCCTCACATGAGAAATAACACATTGAAAGGCATTCACGCCATGCCAGTAGTCCCTGGTTGAGTTTCTTGTATTAAACTTAACGGAAATTGATGGGTGACAGTTTTAAGTTGATAGCTTGAAAATCACTTTTCAGACGTAAACGAGACTAATTCATTTGTGTGGGTCTTTTGCATTTCCAAAGTGGGTGTGTAATGTGTTGTTGGGTGTGTTAATAGTTTTTCACATTAACATTAGCTTAGAGTCCAAGTATGTTAATTTCAATCTTATCTAATCTTTATCTTAATCTTATCTTAATCATAATCTTATCTTAATAATATACAAGCACCAAGCAACAAATAGACATTGCACATCTTAATCTTATCTTAATATTATCTTAATCTTAATCTTATCTTAATATACGAGCACCAAACAACAAATAGGCATATTTGCACATGTATCAACACAAGACTACATCCTTGTTATATCATCATATGAGTGTTACTGTTTTGACATCCATTGTTTCTTAGAAACACATGGAAATTACCAAAAACATTCCAGCTGTAGTTAACTACCGCTAAATTTTTTGGTCATTTCCATGTGTTTCTAAGCAATAATGGATGTCAAAACAACAATTTACTCATCATATTATCAACCTTCCATTTTTTGCCTATTTTAGCTAACATATACATCTTACATCATAATCACAATCATAATAATTGTGATTTTTTTTAATATGTTGGTCACATTTTATCCCTAAATTTTTTAAATCCTATGTTTTCCCTCCAACTTCACTTTGTTTTAACAATCTTAGGCTTAAATAGGTCTTTCGTCGCTGCAAATATAGGCCATTTGAATTTTCGTCCCTGAAGTTACTAATCCTTCCATTTTGCCATTGCAAATATTAATCATTTGAAAAATGGTCCTAATTACATCTGATTAGTAACTTCAGGGACGAAAATTCAAATGACCTATATTTGCAGGGATGAAAGACCTATTTAAGCCAACCACCTCGGCCAATCATCACTTGCCACATGGGCACCACATCGCTAATGACAGCCCACCTCAGCAAAAAAAACTAATTAGGACCAAAAGTCAAATGAATAAATTTTGCAGTGACAGATTGGAAGGATTAGTACTTCAGGGACGAAAATTCAAATGACCTATATTTGCATGGATGAAAGAACTATTTGATTTTGTGGTTCTGGGTCTGAAAAATCTTTGAAATAATTTCTCTGGTTAATAGTGTTTTACCCCCTGTAATATAGGTCATTTCTGGGTTTACCCCTGTAAATTTTTTTATTTTTAGAATACCCCCTAATAGGCCATACAAAAACGAATTTTTATTTTTTATACAAAAATTTTGGTTTTTGTATGACCTATAGGGGGTATTCTGGAAAAAAAAACTTTTACGTGGGGTAAATCAAAATTTGTTTTTTACAAGAGGTAAACCTGGAAATGCCCTACATTAGAGGGGGTAAAGCACCATTAACCCTAATTTCTCAAACCTTCAAATCCATCAGTTTTTCCCAAATGGCAATGGTAACTGTTCCTGAGTTTTCTGAAATTTCAAGTGAAAAAAGTTTTTGGAATATCAAAACTAAGGTTATTAGACTTTGGAGAGTTTCTGATTTCAATAGGAACAGTTTGCCCTTTTCAACCATCAATAGTAAAACTTGCTTCAAGGTAGTGTTTCCTGAAGTATTTGATAACCTCAAATGTCACACCAGGTATGAACAAAAATACACGTCAAGGTTTTAATTCTTAAATTATCCATTTTATTAAAAGCCATTTGCAATGTTTACATCTCAATTGTGTATTGCAGTTAGCTTGGAGCTGCATCAAAACATTCTATGTTTTATTAAGAAGGTTGTTTTTTGGTACTATAATGAAGTATTTGTAAACATTTGAGATGTATCTACATAGTGATAGGTTAATGACTTTTTGTAATAGTGATGTAACTTGAATCTGTTTTGCAAACAATATTTCATTGCTATTAATATTTGTAATGCATTTTTAGATATAATGTGGGGATATATGTATATCTTATTAATGTTTAGCACTTAACGAAATTTCAGTCCGTAGATTAAAGATAGCCCGTGCGTTGCACGTGCATAAATACTAGTTACATGAATTGCACTAAAAACTGAAAGGTTTTTTCAGAAAAAAGCTACTCAATTGGCCCCTCAAAATGCTCACCGCCCCCTCAAATATTTCAAAGAAGCCCCTCTCAGGTCCTAACTTCCAATCGCTCTAGTTCGGTAGTTGAAACCAGATCTATCATCAATTCCATTTAACCTTGGTTCAGGAGTTAGGACCTGAACCTGGTTCGGATCCTAACTCCTGAATCATTTAGCACACTTATTCCATCATTTTCATTGCAATATTTTGATGTTTATCGTAATATTTTAATTCAGCACACTGATACTATTCAGTGTACTGAGAAATATCGGTTCTTGCAAATTTTAGTCACTCACATTGCAGCATAGCACACACAGATATTCATAGATGGAAAATTGGAATAAAATTTTGTATGAACTGTATTCCCTTGCTAGTTGCTACCAATGAAACAGATAAATATCACAACAGTCACATGAAATACCCACATACAAAAGGGTCAATAGTAACATGAAATACCCACATGTAAATTGGGTCTTAACTACCGAACTAGAGCGATCGGGAGTTAGGACCCAGGTGGGGCTTTTTTGGAAATTCGAGGGGCCTATTGAGCAGCTTTCACTGGAAGGTGATTTAGAATGAGCTATGATCCATCCTTAATGAATTTCTACTCTACAGACCGAGCGCCGCATATATTCGTGTGCTATGTTAACGTCCTTAATGGAATATCCCTTCCGTGTTTCTTCCTCGAGAAGTGAGTTTCTTACCATTCATCATGCCTCTCACTCACCTCAAACTCTCGGGACTTGAGTGTTGTGGTGATGGCAAGTACACAACTCCCTCAGAGACGTCACACTATCATACTCAAACCTGCTACCACACTTTTGACCATCTCTCATAGTCCATCTCGGATCTTCGATGCCGCATATGGAAATTGACCACATTCTTTTCCACGAATTTCCACGACCTCCATGGTTATAGTCTATCCTAACTTTAGAAACAAGGTTGGAATCTCATGATCAACCAAGATATTATCACCTACTGTATCCTCAAAGCTAATCCGACAAGGGGATTTCTTGAAAGCAACCTTGGGCCATAATCCAAGTAACATTTGGTGTAGTATCAAGGCTTCTTAATGCCTTATAAGGATGGGTTATAGATGGAGAATTTGAGATGGATCACTTATCAACATTTGGAAAGAGCTATGGATTTGCTTTCACAGAAACATCAAACCTTATACTTCCGGAGGGGTTAGTACCAAGGTTGTCAAAATCGGGACTTTACTTCAGGTCGAAAGGGAATAGCAAAATCGGGACTCGTAAAATCGCAATCAAAAGCGAAGGATTTTACTCAAGGACTTCTGTAGAATCGATATCGGAAATTGTAAAATCGCAATCAAAATCGATGGATTTTACCAACAAAAAAAAATAATACTAAATATATGTTAGAAATGGTATATAGTCATGAATGACTTAGTTTATCAGAAATCGTAAAATTGCCATCAAAATCGATGGATTTTTCTTATTTTGGGATTTTGCTATGGATTTAAGTCGTTGAAGGTGAAGAAAGTCGCAAAATCCTGGATTTTAGGATTTAAGTCGGGATTTTGACAACAATGGTTAGTACTATTCGTACTTATTTGACGTTCGTATTAGTAAAATTCTTTTGTTGGCTGTTGAAGAAAAAACCATATACTCCCATGGATGTCAGTTTGGCAACTCTTACTGTCCAAAACCTCATTAGGACAGATTTTAAGAGTTGGAATTTTGATGTGCTCACAGCTGTTTTTGATGCACAGGATGTTTCCTCTATTGTGCGCATACCACTCCATCCTCACCTATTTTGTGAACAACGAATTTGGACAGGCACACGACACGTTAGCTACTCCGTAAAATCAGCTTATAACCTATCCGTAAAGCACTTCACAAACTCGGCTGAGTTAGTAGGGCCTGTAGATTGGGACCTACTATATCGGGCCTTAGCATACCACTGAAATAAAGAGATCTTCTTCTTCAAAAAAAAAAAAAAACTTCGACAGAGAGGTATAACTTGTCCTGCTGTTTATACCAGCTTCCAGTCTGAGGATGAAACCAGTTTGCATGTCATGTTTACTTGTAGCATTGCAAAGGAGGTTTGGATGCATCTGCAGTTATAGGACCGGAATGAACAGAATCTACATCTTTTCCATGATACCAGAGACCGGTTCTTTGATTTAATGAGTAACTTCAGCATAAAGTAGCATAGGAATTTTACAATGTGCTTATGGGGTTTATGGAATACCAATCAAGAGACCAAGTTTGTGTTTGGGTGGGCAGTACAATTTTCACGTCTTGGCAAAAGCACGGTAGGAATTCGCGTTTACACAGAAGCTGCAATTAGTAGTGTAAGACCCGTAATTTTAGAAAATAAATAAATATTAATAATATAATATTATGTTACTTCGTCAATTTTAAATTACGATCAGATAAAAATAAATAATACCTTCGACGATGAATTTTTATCGCTACTCAAATATTTTGTAGTTTTTGTCGCGATAGCGACTCATGATAAATTTTTCAGAAAATTTCTCGAGAATTTAATTTTCAATCTCTTCAACAAACGAAAATTTTACCGCGCTTAATTTTTAAAACAAACTCCATTTTGTACGAAATTTTTTGTATAGTCTCATAAAATTATTTATGATTGATTTATGCAATAAAAATATTTTTCCCATCGAAAATTTTCTCTTATAAGAACCAATTGAAACTAATAAAAGTTTAGCTTTAAGGAAAATATCTACCTCTAGTCTTATCCACTTTTTCCCACACGGTTACACCACACACACACTTGCATTATATATTTTATTTTTTATTTTTTTTTGAGCAAATATTCTATTTTTACTTATTTATATGCATGTATGTATGCAAACCAAAGTGCTCATTCATACTTCCTCTCATTCTCTCACTTCATCTTCTCTCTTCTCCCTCGTTCTCTCTCTCTCTCTCTCTCTCTCTCTCTCTCTCTCTCTCTCTCTCTCTTCTTTCTTCATTCTTCCTTCTTTCTTGTTCTTCATTCTTATTTCTTCCTTCCTTCCTTCTCTCTTCTCTCTTTTCTTTTCAATACCTAGAACTCCTTCAAAATTAATCTCCATGAAACCTTTACTCATGCAACCTCTACACTCTTTCTTTGATTTTAACATCCATCACTCAAATTTTTTATAGAGAATCATAAACTCAAACATCAACTTCTAATAAGGATATGAATCAAATCATTTGGCAAGGATTCATCCTCCTCTTTTCTTTTTGGCCTATAACTTCTTTCTTCTTTAGGAACTAAGAACTTTCACTTTTAATTTGTTGTATAAAGGCTTGAAGGAAAATAAATAAATAATTAGAGAGAAGCTAAGAGAACTTGGACATGAAAATTGTTAAAGAAAGATAGATTTATGGAGAGATATAGAAAAGTGTGGTGGATTTACTCTTTCTTCTCCCTCGGCTGCCTCCTTAGGCTTTGTTTGCGAGTTGGGTTTTGGAGGGGAGGGGAAGGGAAGGAAAGATTTATGGAGAGATAAACCCTTGTTTGGGAGTTTTAAAAAAATAGGGAAAGGTTTTAGGGGGTTTTGAAGGGCTTCATTTGTCCAATTTTAAAGTTCCCCCAAATTGGAGGGTTTTGGGGGGTTAAACATACAAATTGACAATTTTGTCCTCATAATAATTCAAAATTCCAATTATAATTTACAAGATAAATTACAAAGTATAACACAATGTATTGATTTTAAGAGAAAAAAAAAGGTAAAATAGTAAAATTTTCACGCAAGTCCTCCATCTCTTTTCCTTGTTGGTTTTTTAACTCCCAAACAAGGGGAAGACTTTTCCTCCTTTCTCCCTCCCCTTCCTTCCCTTCCCCTCCCCTCCTAAGCCTTTCCTTCCCCTCCCCTCAAAATTCGCAAACAAAGCCTTAAGGATTTGTAAGGACCTCTTCTACAATTTCTTTCCTTGTTTAATTTATGGTTACGTCACATGATCTTCAAAGAAAGAACAAAAATAAAAAAAAAGATTTTAATTTCATGTTCAATTTTTGGAAGTGAAACCTTAACTATGGCTTTGATGCTACAATATTACTCTAGAACTATTCTTCTTTTCTCTCTTCTGATCTTAGTTAGTATTATCATAATACCCTTTTTGTTTAACTTATCAAATGTCTCATTATTTGGTTAAAAATAAATATACCATGTCCTTGTCTTTTTCTTTTATTTATTTATGAAACTTGTCCACGTTTTTTTTAGAAGCAACTTGTTTTAAGTTCAGTATTTCTTCATAGTGATAATAATCTTGTTTTAATTTTCATTTTCTCTAAGTTTTCTAATTACTCTAATTTATTTATTTACTAGTAAAAGAAGTCTCACCTTAAACCACATGCATACAGGAATATACAGAACTTTGATTTTTCCCCAAACCATAAGTAACAAGGTATCACTATGTGAACTGTATAAACAAGAATGTTAAATTAATTAACTTAGTAACTTATTTCTGGTATGAAAATAGATTATGAAGTATGATTATATTTTCAACTTTAGGTAAATTTAAGGAGAACTTAAAATTATACCTTTGTTACTACTTTTAGTCTAAAACTAATGATTTAGTTAGTGACGTTACTACTTTTAGTCTAAAACTAATGATTTAGTTAGTGACCTAAAAGAATAGTTAGTAGACACTAAAGATAGTAATATTTTTAGAAAGATAACTTTAGAATCAATATTTATAATACCGGCTACATTTCTTTTCTTAAAATAACGTTTTAGAAAGTAATAGTTTCATTATATGTGTCTTTAGTCCTTTAGAAATAATAATAAATAAATGGCTTAAGGATGAACTTATTTGATTGAACAACAATGGAAAATAATATTCCTGACGTTGTTGATAATTTTATTTTGCGCGTTTAAAGTTTTAACGAACTTAAAAGAGTTCTAGAAGTAATGTAAAAACAAAAGAGACACCTTCGAACTTTTTAGAAACAAAAACGTTAGGAATTATTATAACTCAAGGTTGGTTTCGAATAAGGTAATCTTGAATAGTTAGAAAAGTTTTCTTGATTAAGAGTAATTTTCCGGTGTTAGTTAATTTTAGGAAAAGAAAACTTCTAATAGTGTTAACTTTGATCTAAAGAATTAAAATAAATAATGGTTATAAATCTCGATCTTATTCTTAATCTTCAAATGATAATCTCTTCGGTAGAAAATTGTCAAATCGTATTTTCTTGCTCTCTTTCAAGTGCGAGTCGTATTTTCTTTCTCTCTCTCTCAGGTCTGATCATCTCTCTATTTGCTTCGGTTTCTTTTCCCTTATCTTAATTTTTCGGTGTCATGAACTTTGAAAGAAGTGAGGTTTGAGTAAGAGTAAAGTGAGATTGTGAGAGTTTGAGTGAGAGTTTAGAGAAATGAGTAAAAAGATAATTAAAAGCATTTAAATGGAATGGCTATGGATTCTTGAGGGTCTTTCATGACTAATAGAAATAAAAGGGAATGCTTTGCTCAGGTAAGGGCACTCTCTCGAAACACTATAATTACTTAAATGCGTGGTTGGTTTATGTGCTTATATTTGTTTTGTTTGTGAAAAAACATTTGGAGTAAATATGTTTGCCCAATTGGGGATGATATGTTATCAATTTGATTATGATCTATTGATGTGCTTTGCTTTCAAAATAATTGAAATGCTTGATGAATTTATGTGGTTATACATTATGATTAAGAATATATGTATGAACAAGCATTTTATTGATATTACATATGCTTTTGAGATATGTAAGATGTTGCATTAGCATATAAGGGGAATCGTATGCTCATGCATTTCATAGTAAACGTGGCCACCAGAGAGGAGTCACGAGGTGCACACCGGAGAGGTGGCACGGGGTGTGTTGAAGACCACCTTATCCCGTAGTGGATCATCGAGTCTGATAGATGAGTAGATACTCATCTCCTTAGTGGCGTGGCCACGACCCTCTGCGGAGGTGTATTAATTCCGGAACATATGCATTGACATATAAGCATTGCATTAGGAGTCGAGTCATAATAAATTTTGTATTAATCTTATTTTTCTACTTGTTCCCATACAAGGGTTAAAATGCGATCTTTAATCCTTGTATAATGTTTGCTCTGTTCATGTTATCTTTATATTTGTTATTTTCGGAAATGGTGACCCTTTCAGTGGATGTGTGGGCAATATGTCATAGATTATGACGACACCATGGGTGTTTTATCTTGGTTTTCGGGTGTCAAACATTGATTACGTTTGAACCTTTTAACCTTTGATATCTCATTTTTTCTGGGGAAGGGAAAAAATAAGCAAAACCCTTGAGAATCGAGGTCCATGAGTTGTTTTCGCTACGGGAAGGTGTTAGGCACCCATAACGACTATAGTATCCTATAGGAACCGTCTTTATTTTCTACGCGCGCGCTTTAAATGCTATTTGAAAGTGATATTTACACCTAAGAGTTTTCTAAGTGAAGAATGGGAGGGAGAAGAAAGCGTTTGAATTTTTATTTTATTTGAATTGAAGGAATTTTGATTCCTTGCCTACGTACCCTTTTAAGGGATCAAATCCACCGTAGTTCTCTTCCAAAAAATGTTTTTGTTTTTGTTGGTTGATTTTAAGTTTGAAAATTGGAATTTGAAGAATGAGAGAGGGAGGCCTCAAGGGCATGAGATTAAGGAAAAATTGAAGTTGGAATTAGTTATTTGCAAAAACAAGTCAAAGTTGGAATTAGTTTCATTGATGCTTTTATTAAGAAAATAAAGAGAAAAATTCACTTGGAATGTGTTCCAAGAGTTTATTTGAAAATTTTTTTTTGAGTGAGATGGTTCAAGTTTTTTGGTTTGGAAAATTGGAATTTTCTCTAAGTGTAAAACCTAAGCATACATCTAAACATGCAATTACCTAACCATACATCTAAACATGCATATCCTAGCCATACATCTAAAGTAAGGTGTGTGCATGTGTGAGTTTTTAGTGTCCATAGTGCATAGTCCATATTACATCATTTCCCTACATACACACTACTTCCTTGTGGGAACTTAATCCCACATAAATGAAATTTAAAGCAACATAAAAGTGTAAAGGGAAAGAAATGAAGAATTGAGATGAAGATGAAAGTGATGGAAGATGCTTATGAAACAATGAACAAATGGTTAGTAATAATAGGCATAGGATAGTAGAAAAATTGGCAAGGAAATAAAGCATAAAACATGGTAAAAATGCAAGAAAAAGTAGCAAAAATGCACTTAATAAAACACCAAAATTCCAAGGCAAATGCAAGAGACTCATAACTCTCCATTTTGGCATTTTTCAAAGGGTTTAGGTTCAGCCCCAATGTGAGAGTTATGAGAAAATTACAAGTCAAGAAACTATAGTGTGATATTAAGTCTATTTTTGCATTAATTCACACATTTAAACATCAAGTAACTTGCTATGTAAGTAACCAATTATCACATATTCAAAACAGCCCCAAACACTACTTATCAAGCATCAAACAACACTCCAAGATCATTCAACAAAACACAATCATTATGAGCCAAAAGATTGGAATTAGAAAGTACAAAAAACTTCATAAAATTTGGGCAAAACAACACAAAATCACAACAAATCCTACAAGTATATTTTCCTAACAAATTTTAGCATACAAAAAATTCACATGCAACATAAAGTAAAAGAAAAAGCATTAAACCAAGGCAAAATAATTTTTCAAGGTAAAAGAAAAAGCATTAAACCAAGGCAAAATAATTTTCTAGTATTTCTTGATCAATCTTGACATGCAATATATCAAAATTGATCAAAATATACTAGAAAAATTATAGGAATTTTCTTAGAATTTCTTCAAAGAGATTTTAGGCATGCAAAGGTGTATTCAGCAAGAAATAGTGTGCATATAGCAAGAAAATAAGGAGAAAGTAGTAACAAAAGTCCAGGCCCAAACACACAAGATCCACATCCAAACAGAAAACATCATGGACCGTAGGATTGATCCAATTGGATCAACCCTTGATCCAACGATCAAGAAGGCAAAGGAACATAGAATGAATGTGGTCATGCGCATAGGATAAAAAATAGAACAAGTAGTAACTTATGAAAAGCTTCACGTGAAAGAAGAAACACAACAAGAAATTTTTCTCTCTCTAAGGCCAAAACAACACATAAACTCTCTCTTCTCTCTCTAAAAAAACGTGTTGCTCTCTCTCTCTCTCTACATGAAGACTTCATCTTCCTCACAAAGCCTCGCCGGAAACTTCATAGAGTTCGCCGGAATCTTCAAAGGTTCGCCGGAAAATTCATAACTCCGGCGACACTTCCGGATTCCGGCGAGCTCCGATTCAAATTTTTTTTACACTTTTAAAACCGGATCGTTATCCTCTTTTCGAATATGAACCCGGAAACATCCAAAACACAATCAATCCACCTACATCTAAGGCTAACAACCGCGCTAATGGAGGAAAAAGAATGGAATAAAAAAGCTTGGATCAAGAACAATACCGTGATGCTTGACGACGCTTTGAATGGCTCCGGATTCTTCTTATGTATTCGGATTTGGTGCTGTTTTTCCTCTCCCTTTGCTTCGATTGTATTCCTTTCCTTCGTCCGCTTCCGGTTCGTCGTTGTTGAATTCGGTCACAATGGAATTGATTGAAGATTGTTGTTCATGGATGTGATTTTTGTGGAATTGAAGATTTGTGTTGATGAGTGTTTTGGATAAATCCTTGAATTTGGTAATGGATTTGTGGAGGTTTGAGGTTAATTGTGGTGGTTGAAGTTTGTTAGAGATGAAGATTGTGGTGGTTATGGAGGTTTTGTGGTGAATTTTAATGGTGGATGAAGAAGATTGTGGTGGAAGAAGTTAGTTAGAGACGAAGATTGTAGTGGAAAGAGTTTGTTATGGTGGTTTGGGGTGGTGGAAAAAGTTTGTTGTGGTGGTGGAAATGGTGATGAAGGTGGCGGCTTGGAGAAGAAAGAGGGAAAAGAAAATTTGATTTTTGTGATTTTTATGTATTTGTGAAAAATGATTAGTGTGTTGACTCTTTGACCATGGGACCCATTATATAGGTGATGTGTGAATCTTTGGACCAATAGGAGTAGGACATGTGGCGTAACTAACTTCTTGGACAAAAAATGAACTAAAATGCAATTTTGACAACTTGAGGACTAAAATGCAAAATTAACTAAAATTGCATAAAAAAAGTAATTTGAAAATTAACGTAAAGTGAAACGATTAAAAATAATAAAACGGACTAAAATGAACCAATTACTGAAATGAAGTACTTCAGTGAAATGACCAAAATGCCCTTAGGGACTAAAATGACTCAAAATGACTCAAATGCAATTTTTAAAACAGTTTTTTAACAGGGAAATAAAGCAAGAATTTATACAGGCAAATTAAAAGACTCAGAGACAATTTTTAGGGATCAAAAAGAGTTTTAACACTGGAAATGACTAAAATGCCCCTAGGGGCTAAACTGACTCAAAATGACTTTAAACGTAATTTTTGAAATGGATTTTGACATGAGATTGAAACAAGGGCTTATTCAAACCAATTGAAAAGACTCAAACAATTTTCAAGGACTAAAATGAGTTTGAATGCAGGAAATGACTAAAATACCCTTTTCCATGATTTTTTACAAATAATATTGAAATAAAATGCAGAGAGATATGCAATTGATCAGAGACAATTCAAATGACTTGAAATGCAAGAAAAATGTTTTTGGATGACTTGAAATGCAAAGAATCATAGACAAATACACAGTTGAAGAGATTTTCAGACATAGACAGTAGAAATATGCAAATACAGCAGAGTAAAATATCAGAGTAAACAGTAACAAATAGGCAATCTTTCAAAGGTCCAAAGACACATATCAGAGATAGAAAACATCTTGAGAAAATATTTTTAGGTCCAAAATTAGGGTATAACAATGGGATACAAAGACGCTTCCATTGGAGGCGACGAAGTCCAGCTTCCCTGATATCTGGACTACTACATCCTGGGGATTTCACCCGGCCTTAGGACGGGTAACAAACGTACTCAAGACCACTCACATAGATGGTCGGAAGAAAGACTGTAGGATGATGTTAGTTATGGGTCCATTACCCAACTTTATGTATTATAGAGTTAAAAACCAGCTTAGGAGTCCTTTTAATTTTGGGCATCAATTAATGTAATCGTGTATTATAAATTATTTAGTTGTCATACAAAGCTCCATATAATCTGACGCTCATTTTGAAAAGGAACCTTTATTTTATTTTGTTCTTAAAAGTTTATAACTTGAGTTTAAAAAGGTTTAACTTTATTCTTTCGTTTTCGTTAGAAAAAAAAAAAAAACAAACACACAATTTTTGGTGCTAAAAAATGGGGCGTTACAAGTAGCTTCTCAAAACCACAGCAAAAAGTGCTCTAAACGTGCGGCAGACGTAGTCAGACGCTGAAGCAGACACATACTAAAGAGAAGCTAATTCATTGGGAATAGCTTGTTTTCTTGAGAGGAACTGGTGTGAAAAATCATAACCAAACTTTGTTTCTGCAGCAGCAGAGGTGTGCTAGTACATGTCGCCTGCGACCTTCCAACAACAACAATGTAATGGTTTCTCTGCTGTAATAACGATCAGACTGGTGTGTTTGTTATGGCTCAAACGTCAAGGTTTTTTAATCAGATAAAGTTGTGTTTGAGTTTGACTGTTAAGTAGTGGTGGATGTCATTCAAGAAAATATTGTTGACATTTTAAATAACCACCATAATTTTAGGGTGGCTTTTGCTATGAGACAAGCGAGCATGGCGGCTCATCACACATCAAGAGCCCTATTTCCTATGTTAGTCCCCATATTTTGAATAACTTCAGTAAGGATTTTATCATCTCTTTTGTTTTCATCATCATCTTTCTTGTATATGTTGAACTTTTAGTTAGTAAGGGAAGTTCATATGCTAGAAGGTTGCGATGAACCATTGCTGCTTACTGCTACCCATGCTGCTACTGCTACAACTAGATTATGGAGCAACAATGTGGTTTTCATTCGTTGTTGGATTGTATCTGAAAAGGTTTCCATAATAATATTCTGCGCTATTTAGCAGTTTTTGAAGATCCCTGCTCAACATAGGTCACAATTTTAATTGGGGAAGAATAGACAGAACATCTGCTACAATGAATTCTTGTGTGAACTCGCAACTCTCAATTCAAAATGCAACATAGAATCAGAAAAACCTAAGTAAGGATTTTAGTGTTGAAACAAAGCATTATCGTTGTGTCTATATATTACAAGTATTAATTCAAAAATATCACAAATTAGAACAAAAGTAATTATTTCTATTTTCAAAAGATTAAACTCGGTGAAAATTGTTATGTAAATGCAGTTCAAATTGTAGAAGACTTCGAGGATATTTGATAAGCTAGGGTGCGGGTTTGAACCCGCAATACCTTTCTTCTCCACAATTAGTGTATGTGAGTTTTGCCGTTAGGCTCTATAAAAACAATAAAGTCGATGAAATTTAATGCAGCGATTGAAATTGAGAGGAGAATATTATAGGTCTAAAAATTCCTTATGCCAAATTGCATGATCATGAATACATCCCTGACTTGATTATCGAGGCTACACCGATTGAGATGGAACAATATAGAAAGCTCACAAACTCATTAACATTGTTCATTTCCCACTGCTAACATAACTAGCTAGCATTACAATGTAAAAAAAACTGGAAAAATCGAATAGAATGGATTACCTGATCTTGTGATAATAGCTAGCTTCTCTGAAATAAACGATTCCAGTGTTAGGATCTACATCCACACCAGAAAGAAACCCAAAAGGGTTGCGTAGTACATTAGCAAAAGTTGTGTTGCAGATCCTCCATCATAATAAACCTTCACAAGTCTTGTAATTGAAACTCAACACCATAGGCCTCCCACATGTTTCCTGGAGTTCTGAGAAGTCTTAAATGCCATCACAAATTGTTTTGTTCCTGTAACAACAATGACATGGTTTAACCTTAACCGACTATGACTATGATTACATAAAAAGAACTATTATGTATTATACTTTGGAGTGAAACCCTATGAAGCGTGGACTCCGACAAGGACACGTCGACACTGCTAATGTAAAAAAAACATGACACCGACATCGATACACACACACACAAACACAAGAAAATATAAACACTATTTACATGTGCATCTAAATTTTACAATTTGTTTCATTTCAAAAAGGTTCTGAAACAAGATATGATAATCTTTCACCCACTTTCATCCATCTACTTCTAAAAATCTAGTAATGATGTAATCAATTTAATTTAATGTCTTTAATCCCCTCATTGATCATTATTTCAACACATCTTTAACTCATGTATAGGTGTCAAAAGGCAATCCATGGAATCTCAAAGCTAAGAAAAATGGTTTCCTTGTATATGGGGCTTTAGCATACCACAAAAATCAAGACATTTTTATAGAGGTTTTGTCGCGATGTTTTTCTCACCTACGATTAACTTCGACGAAGAGGTATAACCTGGTCTGCTGTTTGTACCTGATGCCAGGCCGAGGATGAAACCAGTATGCACATCATGTTTACTTGTAGCATAGAAAAGGAGGTTTGGATGCATCTGCAGACATGGGACAGGAATCAATACCACTGACGTGTTCTTTGATTTAGTAAGTAATTTGAAAAATTAGTAACTTCAAAATAGCGGAACATTGGAATTTTACAATGTACCTATGGGGTTTATGGAATTCAAGAAATGAGAAATTTTGGAAAAACAATCAAGAGACTAAGGAGGAGATAATTGATTCAGCAAAACTGGTTTTTCTTGAGAGGAACTGGGGTAAAAATCATGCTGTCACTAACCAAACGTGCAGCAATGTTTCTGCAGTAGCAGAGGTGCGCTAGCAACAAGCCGCCTGTGACCTTCCAACAACAACAGCGTAATGGTTTCACTGCTGTAACAAACAATCAGACTGGCGTGTTTACTCTGGCTCAAACATCACGGACTCACGGTCTCTTAGTTTCCTGGTGATTCATTAGGCTGAAGCTCTTGGGCCGCTGAGCTGCTCCAGTTTGTGCGAGAGTGGGAATCGGTTGACTGTTAAGCAGTGGGGGATGTCATTAAAGAAAGTACTGTTGATATAATTGAATTTGTTTTCTTATATCTCTGCCAAAAAAGTATTGTTGACATTTTAGGGTGGTTTTTGCTATGAGACAAGCGAGAATGGTGGCTCATCACACAGCGAGAGCCCTATTTCAGATGTTAGTCCCCATATTTTCTATGATCCTCTTGTAATGATTGATCATTTGTTGAACAATGAAATGAACTAGTACAATTTTCCTTCAAAATATTAAAAATAATCAAATTTCAACTTTGAATTGCTATTTAATTTTTTCCTTAGCGCTTACCGTACCTGTCAGTATTAGGGTTGAAGTTTCGCCAATTCCAGCCATCACTAATTATTATACCATGCTTCCTTCAATTATGAAGCCAGTAAAATTATAGCGAGTATCCGTGCTTCTGATTCTGAGCAATCACTAATTAGGCTTTTGCCTTCTTCTCAGGCTTCCAAGCTACACTTTAGCTTGGCATCTCTACAAGGCACCCTTCTTTCATCAATCTTGTTTGAAATCTTTCATTTCTCTGACGACTTTTCCCCTTAGCTTCAAATAGGAAAACACTTCTTCCTAGCCTCGATGGAGTGAATTCATCATAGATCAAATTCTCTGTACATTATAGAAAGGTATAATATAGATCTATGCAGTTTGTAAAGTAACTGTCGTTGAAGAATATAGGAAACTTATTTTTGTTATAAAAGTGGGATAAAATGCCAGTAAATAGGAAACTTAACTGCTTTTAATAGAAAATTTTATTTGGCCTGCACCGTTGAGGTCACGCGTGGTTTACTGTGGGGCTGACGGGATCAGTGGTGGTAATAATGCATAGACGGGCAGCACCGAGCCACCGACTGTGGGGGGGGGGGGGGGGGGGGGGGGGGGGCTGAAGTGTAATGTGGATGCGGCTCATTTTAGTGGCAATAGTTGTTTTAGTGCAGGGTATATTTGTGCTCAAACCGTATGGAATGTTGTTAGACCGAGCCCACAGGAGACGGAAGCATGGGGTATAAAGCAAGCTCTACTGTGTTCTTATGAATTTAGGTTTCTGCAAAGTGTTTATTGAACTAGATTCCAAACTACTCGTGGACGGCATGGCGGGAGACCATACAACGGAGTGGGGTAGTATTTCATGTGCTTGCAAAACAATTTTATATTCTTTACCAAACTTTCGGATAAGTTTTCTTCGGAGACAAACGAACAATGTTGCTCACCTTCTAGCTAGTGGCGTTGTCTTATGCTAGTTGCCAAGTCTTTGATTATATTCCTTCATGTATTACTACTACTTTGATGAATGAAATGAGTTACATTTGTTGCTGTAAAAATAAACTTTTATTTTGGCTTTGCACTGTTATCCTAAATTGGTGTTACAAATTGATCTAATTATATTTTATCACATAGATAATTAAGGATATATTTTAAAACCTAACATAACAAAGTGACATAATATTAGGATCTGATCAAATATTTGAAAGGTTGAACACATTATAAATAAATTAAGATTCTTATGACTAATGTAATTGAGGGATATCAGTCTCAACCTTTGCCTCCACCAAGCTATTTCAAGATATCTGATATTTTTGTTTGTTTTCTTAGGATTGAAAAAGTTTAAGTTTATCAGTGAGAGGAATTGAATCTTATTATGGGCACATGACATGACATGATCACTTTAATTTTTCTTGTACACACCAACTTTATAATAAACAATTATATAAGTAAATTTAAAAAAGGGAAATGTTAAATTGTGCCCTCAAGGCACAAGTTAAGAAACCAAAGATAGAAATATCTTGTTGGAAATTGTGCATTCAATATTCTATAAATTTAAAATTTTATGTTTTTAAGACAAAATTTATGATTTAATTCCATTTTTAGATTCTTAACTTGTGCCCTTAGGGCACAAGTTAACACTACCCTTTAAAAAAATGTAGAAGCTCATAAAGGAGCATGCATCCAAGCTTCATGATTGATAAGGTTTGCTTGGAAACTCTACATTTTTATTTTCTTGTCCTATGTAATTCATCATTCATTTATGTCAAAGTATTCATAGTCAACTAAGTTTCATGACGTAGAAGGTTTGCTTAGTAACTCTACATTTTTCTTTTCTTTTCTTGTCCTATGTTCATTTATGTCAAAGTATTCAGAGTCAACTATATGAAAATACATACCAAACTTCTTGTTCTTTGTAGTAGTTAGTCCTCTCAAATTTCTTTATTGCATATGACAAATTTGCTGACCATCAAATTCATATAGGTTACTACTATATGGAAGGAATTGATATTTGGTAATTGGTATGTAACTTCTAATGGAGTTATTTTCTATATCCGTTAACCTCCTCAAGTTATCACGATTTTTATCGTGGACTCGATCTTCGACAGAAAAATGCTGCAGATGATTAGAAGATCAATATGATTTTAAAGTTCTGTATTATACACGGATCAATAATAGTTTTCTTTTTTATTTATCAATAAGATTTTAACATTCTGTATTATACACGCATATGATTACACGTCAATGTTTTTTTATAACCATACAAACAGCAGCTATGAGGGAAAAACTAGAGCTTGAGGATGCTAGCATAGTTATCAGTCAACGATGTAGCATAGAGTCTTCCCTCAGATTCTTGAACTTCACTGACCGATTCAGTACTAAACGCCTCAACAAGAGGCACAGACTCTATAATTAAACCTTCCGCATTGACTCTTAGTCCTAGAGGCAATACAGGAGGTACTGGTGGTGGTGAGGATGCAAAAGGATAATTCACTGCCACCCAAAACTCGTTCATCGAGTTCCTTCTGATGTTATCTGGTCTTCCAGGAAGGCGCAAGAATATATCTGAAGTATAAGCATTAGGTCCCGTTAACCAGAATCTCCGGATTCTGTTCGCCTTATACTCGCTAACAAGGACAAATGAACCATTGTTGCTAACTGCTACCCCAAATGCCTCAGTTAGATTGCCGAGCAACAATGTAGTTTCGTTCGTTGATGGATCGTATCTGAATAAGCTTCCCGTATGATCTTTTCTCCGTAGTAGTTTCTGGAGATCCCTGCAAATATTTGGTTCCACAATTATAATTGAACTACACTTAATAGAACATGCGATACAATGAACAATTATTGTGTGAATCCACTACCATCAATCAATAATGCAACATTGCAATAAAATAACTTTAGTAAGGATTTTATCAACTCTTATTTTCACCATCATCTTTTTGATATTTGTTGAACTTTTTAGTCGGTAAGTACAGCTCATATGCTAAAAGGTTGAGATAATTTGATATGCCCAGGTGTGGATCGAACACGCAATATCCTATTCTCTACAATTAGTACTCATTAAAACAAAATAAAAAGTCGATGAAATTTTATGTAGCGACTAAAATTGAGTGGAGAATATCATAGGCCTAAAAAGTTATTTATGCTGAATTTCTAGATCATGATTACACACTAGTTTTCAATATTGAGGCCATGCAAATTGAGATACAACAAACAATATGTATAGAAAGTTTACAAGCTCATTCACATTGTCCATTTCCCACAGCTAAAATCACATGGAAAAATCATGTAGACAGAGTAGAATGGATTACCTGATCTTGTAATGTGAGCTAGCTTCCGTGAAATAAACGATTCCAGTGCTAGGATCTACATCCACACCAGCAAGAAACCCAAAAGGGTTTCCTTCTAGATTATTAGCAACAAGTTGTGTTGCAGCACCTCCGTCATAAGGAACCTTCACAAGCCCATAATAAGCATCAGCTATATATAATTCCCCTGTGTTGTAGTCGAAACTCAACCCCATAGGCCTCCCACATGTTTCTTGGAGGTCTGAGAAGTCCGAAATGCCATTACACATTGTATTGTCCCTGTACCAACAATGTCTTGATTTAACCTCAACCAACTTTAGTTATATGAAAAGAAAAAAAAAAGAAAATATATATATATATATATATATATATATATATATATATATATATATATATATATATATATTTTAAAGTGAAACCACGCGTCTGCTCCATAGGATCTACGTTCAGATATTCGAACTGCAGTTCAAAATATTGTGGGGACCAGACCCTTATACTATAAGTGTATTTTTCCAAATAGGGTGAGTGATTGTGGGGAAATAGTGTCACATATCAAGTTAGAGGTTTGGAAATGGTTTATGGATCGACCTAAATTTGTAGCTTGTCCCTTTTACGAGTAGATAGTAGATTCTATGGAATGTATCTCTAGGAATCATTAGCGGCGAGTTTGTCGCTATTTTAGTTCTGATTTTGTTCTTATATCTTTCCTTTTGTGATTTCTGTTGTATGTGAGTTAAAAATAGAAAATGTTTTCACGAAACATATATGTCTATGTTCTTAGTTTTATAGGAAATGAAAATAAAAAAGTTTTCAGTAAACACATACTTTCTCTTAATATTAGTTTTGTTTCTTAAAAAAAAAAGGTTTAGATGATACATACCCTTAAACAATAAATTTGGATATCTCTCATGACAGATACTCGAATCGTAGTTCAAAATATTGTCGGAGTTAAACCATTCTATTATAAACTATATAATAGTAGTAATAGGCAACTAGTACATATTACATTAGATTAGACACATACCTGTCTGGTGAAATGTGTGCAAACTCAAGGAAACAAGAACATTCTTCATCATATTTTAGAATTCTTCCATCAGAAACACCAGTATAAGGTCCTTCACCAATAGAGTTAAATGCTAAGGATTCAGGGCCTGTTAGTGGTGATGGAAGATAGAGTCTGTCAAGTAATCTGCAATAGGCAACTATAGATGATGAATAGAGTATGAGGGAAACTAAGACCCCAATGATAACAGCTATGTTGCTAGTCATGTTGAACATGATGACCAACATTAATGTTGAGCTAAATTTAGTATCTTAGGTATATATAAAACAAGTTTGTTAATGCTGTACCTTCTTTGCTATTTCCTCAGCAATTTTTGTCATTATTTGAACGTGAAAGAGCAAGTGAAAGATAGGTTCCGTGGCCTATCTTCCCGCAAGAACACTCGGTAAAGTTTAATTATAGGCCAAATACCTCCCTGGGTCCTTTAAGTTTCATGTTTGTAACAGATAGGTCCTTTAAGTTTTTTAGGTAACAGATAGGTCCTTTAAATTTCTAAAGTTTCAGATAGGTCCTTAACGGAGTTGATATGAAGGACCTATCTGAAACAAACTCGAAACTTAAAGGACCTATCTGAAACCTTAGAAACTTAAAGGACCTATCTGTTACCTAAAAAACTTAAAGGACCTATCTGTTACAAACGTGAAACTTAAAGGACTCAGGGAGGTATTTGGCCTTAATTATATATATCATGGTTTGTTACAAGTTTGGAAAATGAAAATGTGAACCTATTTAGTTAGTGTGTAACCATTAATGAGAACCTATTTGATATTTATTTTTACTTCAATTAAGAAACTGATAAAATATTAGTTTTAAGAAAAAATATTGGCCATATTAAACATTTGGTCTCTTAAATTAGTATTAGCTTTCACTTTGTTCTCTTAATATAATCTTTTAGCTCAGCATTGGTCAATTGAAAAGAAAACTCAAATTATATTTTTGTTTCTTTGTCTTTGTCTTGAGGCAAATATTGTTAATAAGGTTCATATATATGGTTACCATGTTACCATAATACTGGTACGAAGATACCATAATTAAGGCATATATATATATATATATATATATATATATATATATATATATCGGGTTACCATAATATTGATACGAAGTTTCTATGGTTGTTTAGTAGTGACTAATATCTATTGGGAAACGTGGGGTTCACAAGGTGCGTTCTCTTCTTTCAACCGGATTTTTTCATACGTAAATCGAACCTCTATTTAAGAAATCCAAATCCCTTATCACTTGGACCAATCTATTATTAGTAAGGAAGTAATGCTATTATTCACCTTTGTAAATCACAATCATCTTTTTTCATTCTCTCCTAAACAAAGCGTACTCAATCATCAATTGCTTGAGACAAAAAAAAAAAAAGTTGCAAAACATTATATCGGTGGGAGGTGGGACTAAAAGTAGATAAAGTTGAAGTAGTTTGGTTAAATTAAATTTTGAGTAAACATTCACTCAAATGCACCCTCCTTCCCACATGAGAAAAACCACATTGCAATTAGTCTTTGGATGAGTTCCTTTCATTAGACTTAACAGAAATTGATGGGTGGCAACTTTAGGTGGCTAGCAATATATTCTTTCTTTGTAGTTTGTACTTTAAACATGACGAAAACTGAATGGGCGGCACTAAGTGGCTAGCTTGAAAGTCACTTTTTCACATAAACGAGACTAACGCAATTCGGTGGCTCTTTGCATGGCTAAAGTTAGTGTGTCGTAGGATTTGTTAATAGTTTTTCACTTTCACATTGACTTTTGACCTCTAGCTTAGAGTACAAGAATAGATAATTTATGTTTCCACCCTTCATGTTTCTCGTACGTCTTTTAAATTTTCAATTTTGTCTGTAGCAAGTTTGGATATATAATACGAAATTTAAGAATACGATTTAGATTATTTAATTTGAGTCATACGATTATATATATATGAACTATTCATCATACCTTTCACTCACCTCAAACTTTTAGGTTTTGTTTGCGAGTTTGGAAGGGGAGGGATGAAAGGGTTTAGAACAAAAAAGAAAAGGAGTAAGTGGAAGAAATAGATCACATTGAAGGAGGGCTTTTGGGGGGTTTGTTTTTCTTCAAAATATAAAACCCTCTTTATTTAGAAACTAAAAAATTGTATTGGAGGGTTTATAAGGTTTATAAATTTAATATATTTTTTTGGTGGTGACCGTGGTTTGAACCCCGGACTTTGCTTATTTTATGTTATGCATTGTCTTTACCAATTGAGCTAAGCTCACGAGGACTTTAAATTTAATATATGATGTTATATTATTATTAACACTAAAAATATATTAATGATAAGTATTAATTTATCATTCTCTGCAGAAATACTGTTTCAAAATATGTGAAAGATTTTTCAATTTTTTCTTATATTTCTCTCCCCCCAACCTTTCCTTCCCCTCCCCTCCCCTCCAAACTCCCAAACAAAACCTTAGAGATTTGAGCGTTGAGATTCTTGTAGTTACACAACCCTATCAAAGACCAAGCACCCCCATTCTCCACCATATCACTGTACTTTCAGCCATATCGGATCACTGGTGCTATGAAGTATTATGACCCATATTACCCGCATTCCCCATTCTCCACCATATTACCTCAGTTCCAGCCACATCAAATTCATAAATTCTTTAATTTTTAATAAAATTCATGTTTTATATTCTCAAATCTAATCACATATAACTTATTTTTATCATGGGCGTTACATTTTTCTATCGTTGTACAAATTCTATAGTCAAACACCTAAGCACAAAAACTCCAACAAACTAGCAAGCACACCACTCTTTGATCTCCCTCTTTGATCTATATTGTTCCTTTTCCTCGTGATGTTGATCCCCTTGCTCATTCGAACAATTCCAACAGCAGACTGCAGAGTTGATTATCCTTACACTGCTTTCTCAGTTGGAATAGAAATCAAAATGATTAAAGCAAAGAATCAACGCTTTGCTAGCAAGAAGACATTGTTGGACTGAACACTACTAAGTTTGAAACTCAACGATGTCCATCACCATCACCACTATGGAGAGTTAGAAGGTGTTCACAATGCGCTTTGGTTCTGAATCAAACAAATATTAAAGTATTCACGGTTTGGTTTGGATTTCTTCCTTAGAAAAACCTGATCTGATCCAATTTAATGTGGTTGAAATTGGACCAGTTTTCAATTAACCAAATCACAATTTGAAAAATCATTGTGATACTTATACAATAAGACTACATACTAATGTATTTTATGTAAAACTTCTAAATAAAAAACATATTTTATGTAAAATTAAAATGCGTCAACTTAAACATATTGTAAGTATATATACTTATTAGGTACAAGAGATTCACTAACATTCAAACACAAGGTAAGTCCGTAAAAAAATGTAAAGTAAGTGAGTTGGGTTTAAATTCAAATACAAAGTCATTTGAATGAGTGCTTTTTTAGCCTAATATTTTTTTACTTCTTTCATGGTCTACATGATCTTGGTGGAAATTGCTTACTTTCATATTAAGGAAAATAAACATCAGCTTTAGCATTGAAAAATACAAAGTAGTAAATTTAAGGGAATATGAAATGATCAAAGCATCACAATCTTAAGAGACTAGTAAATTATTGATTCTACGTAGGTGTGGTTTGGTTTGATGTATAAAACCGAACCGACCGGTTCTTTTTCAAAGTGGCCCAAACACATCCATTTAAAATATATTGGTTTTGAGTGGTTTTTCCATTATTTTGGATCGGTCTATGGTTCATTTTCCGATCGTGGATTTGAACATCCCTAGTTATAAAATCATGAATCATTGTCGCAACCTTCTCCTCGTCTTCCTAGACACACTCAAGTATCACCAACCGGTAGACATGAGACATAGGTATGTAGGTCACATTCTTTCTCCATATCCATAATATTCTATGTCACTTTGTCGTAGATTTTTCACTACATCAAATCCTTACTCGTTCTCCTCACTGTCACAAGATGAAGCATTAACATTATTTCTTGAAGCCGAAGGATCTCCAAATCTACTCAAGATCTCTACACGAGGATAAAAAAAATTATAATAAAAACAAACAAAGCTTATTTTTTTTTTATTAGTACTTCGAAGCTATTATATAGGATTAAAAATGAGCATATGGGAAAAACATACCGAAATTTAGAGAGAATATAGAATTGAAAAATGAAGAAAGATATTATTGACATTTATAGAAAAAGAGAGGTGATGTTAGTGACTCCCTTATTGGCAACAACATCTTTTGTGATCATATTTGTTTAAGTTTGTGAAGGTTTAAACTTCCATAGGCAGCTCACGTAATAAAAATAATTATTTTTCATGAACAAAATTGCTACAAAAGTCATATTTTTAAACATTTGTAGCGATTTAAACCGCCACAAATATCAACTGAGAGTTTGAAAAAAAATAAAAAATAATTTGTTGGATGACTTTTGGCAACATATGTGAGCTAGATCCATCGCACATGCAATGCAACTCAAGTGCGAACCCTAAACCTCATAACTTTGATTGAATTAGCAAACCATGTCCCCGCGAGCGTAGCTCAATTGGTAAGGACAATGCATAATATATGTAAAGTCTGGGTTCGAACCCTGGACACCACCAAAAAAAAGAATTAGCAAACCATGAGCCTTACATATGCAACGAAGCCTGAAACTACAAACTAACTTCCTTTTCTTTTGTTCACTTGAAAATGTGAGCTATAACTTTTGTATATGTGAGGAACACCATAATAATTTTCTCTCTACTATTCTAAATACTCTAAACATTATCACACTAATTCCCATTGATCACACAAAAAACGGACAAAGTTTCCATATCATTTCAGCCATGCATGCCATCAATACATTCATACATGATCGAGCACATTCACAAATATTCAAACACATTTACACATAATTAAACACTATCACAAGCATTCAAGAATCGATAATACATATTTAACTTTATATGTTTATTCTTCTTAGATGAAAAATCAAGATAGACTGAAAATATTGCTTTAATTAAAAAGTAACAATCAAGCATATCATATAGCCACACTGTGGAGAACAATTGTTTCAATGGTAAGTCCTGGCCCAAAGCTCAACAACACACCCCATTCAAGCCCTTCTCCTGTGGTATTTAGTCCATCTTGAGCCGATTTGTTTCTCATCTCATCTAAGATGAATAAAACACATGCACTTGACATATTACCATATTCACTAAGCATTTTCCTAGTGGCACTCATCTTTTCAGGTTTCAAGGCTAACTTTTTCTCAATTTTGTCTAGTATTGCGGGTCCACCAGAGTGAGCAATCCAAAAGATTGAGTTGTAATCAGAAATACCTAATGGTTGGAATGCCTCAAACAATGCATTATCAATATTCTTTGAGACAATGTCTGGAACATCCTTACGAAGATGAAATGATAGCCCAAATTCACGAAGTTGGCCGCAAATAGCTCCTTCACTATTTGGAGCGATTGTTTGTGCTGTCCAAACTAACCCAAATAGAGGCTTCTCAATTTTCGGTATTGGGTCAGAGCCAACAATGACTGCAGCTGCTCCATCTCCAAATAGAGCTTGTCCAACAAGGTTGTCTAAGTGAGTATCGCTAGGGCCACAAAATGTGATTGCAGTAATTTCAGAACAAACAACCAACACACGAGAACCTTTGTTGTTCTCAGCCAAGTCCTTGGCCAAGCGAAGTACCGTGCCACCTGCAAAACACCCTTGTTGGTACATCATATACCTTTTCACATATGGGCGAAGACCCAAGAGTTTTGTGAGTTGGTAATCGGCACCAGGCATATCTACACCACTTATAGTGCAAAATATTAAGTGTGTAATCTTTGACTTTGGTTGGCCCCATTCTTTTATAGCCTTCACAGCTGCCTCCTTTCCTAGTCTTGGTGCCTCTACTACCACCATGTCTTGCCTAGCATCCAAAGAAGGTGCCATATAAGTGCACAAGTTAGGATTCTCTTTCAAAATCTCTTCGGTTAGGTACATGTATCTCCTCTTGATCATAGTTTTATCACCTAAAATAGATATAAAGAAATGATATAAGTACAACAAAATGTGTTATTCAAAAGATAACAAAGATTTGGTTCATTTTGCTTGCATCTCTCTTTACACGAATTAGATATAAAAGCGTATTTTATTACCGAAATGTATCTCCTCTTGATCATATTTTTCTTTTTCTTTAATCCAAATAAGTGTTATTTAGTTTTTATTTAATTTCGTTGTCTGAGTGCGGTATATTTTGATTTTCTCATCTTAGCAAGGTGTGGTTTGATGTTCATGTCTTATTGTGGTGTTTGCTCTGTTCATATTGATAGATCACTTCGACTCATTACACATTCAACTAATGATAACTTGAGCATCAACGAGACAAATTCAGAAGGTTGAGTATTCTGATCATTTTGATTTTGTCACTTTTGTAGGCATTATGTTGTATGCTATTAACTTGAATGTTCCATTTAAATAATTTGGCAGCCAGAGCAGTCGATATGATTATAGTGCATGTCCCTTGAAAATATATAAGTGATTTATTTTTGGTCAAGTCAAGTGATTATTGTTTAACCGTAAAAAAAGGTTATCATTTTTAATTGGCTTAAATAAGTAAAAGGTTCCTGTAAGTTGGCGCGTTTTTGGTTTTAGCCCCTGTAAGTTTTTTTCTTGCGAAACAGCTCTTGTAATTACCAAACGTTTTGGAACTCGTCCCTGCCGTCAAATTCCATTTAAAAAATGCATTGTTGGCTAACGGACGCCTACGTGGCACTTGCTGATATGACAACTGGTGCCAACTGGTTTAATTAGAGGGACTAAAACCAAAAACGTATTTTTACATAGGAATGTAATTAAAAAACGTAATCATCAATTTTTGAATTTTAAAAACCACACTCTTTCCTTTTTCTTCCTCTCTCTGATCTTTCTTTCTTCTTCAATCCTTCCATGCCCATCCTCAAATCTCTTCAACTCTCTTAAAACCGCTGCTATTGTAACGCCCCATTTTAATTCTATTATTTTAGTAGATGTGTGAATATTTTTATATGACTTTATTTGTTATATATATGATTTTATGTGAAATATATATTTTATATGATTTTTATGTGATATATGTTGTGATGCTATTTTATTATATGATTTATGGAGTTGTGTTTTATTTGAATGAATATTGTTTTATTATTTGATAAGATAGTAAGAGAAATAGAAATAATATAGAAATAGTGTTTATTTTGGTTTAAGGGGAATAATGAGGAATTAATAGAAATTAAGGGAGTTAAGAGAAAAGAGAGGTTTTAGTTTACAGTAAAAACAGAAAGTCAGAAACAAAAACATTTTCACGTGAAAACTCTAGAAAAACTGGTTTTGGAGAGAAGGAAGAGAAAGCTAGGAGAAGAGCTAGGAAGAGAGGATCCAACCAATTTTTGCTGTAGAATTTGCTGAGATAAGGTAAGGGTGGGATTCCTTTCAATAATCATGGTATATAATTCTGATATTTGATGAATTATTGTTCTTGGTTTTAGGGTTAGAAGTTTTATGTTAATTGAGGAAAATATGATGAATTGTGTTGCTTGATGCATGTTTCTATGTTGTTTTGGTTGCTATGTTGTATATAGAACCTATAAACATTGTCCTAATTCATTTTGGGTGATTAGGGGATCAAAAATTGGGTTTTGGGGTGAAAAATGGTGCAAAAATCATAACAGCCTGTGCCAAATCGTGCTCCGATTTTGCCAAATCGTGCTCCGATTATTTACGAATGAAAATGCAAATTTTGACCCAGAAAATCGTGCTCCGATTTTCCAAATCGTACTCCGATTTGACAGCTTTCCCTGTTTCGCGTTCTTGCATCTTTTTCACCCGTTTCTGGTTTGAATTAGCTTTAGGTGTAAAGATAAAAGTTGTAGATAATTGAGTTAGCTTTCTAATGGCTTTAGAGTGACTAGAAAATCATTTGTAGATTTTGAGTTATGATAAAAATAGTCCAAGTGGGTCTTCAGAAAATTTTAAGAAAACTTAGCATAACTAATCTCTAGTTAGTCCAAAAACTTACGGTTGGTTTCCCAACTTCAAACTTAAGTGTTAGGGATTTAGTTGAGGTGTTTTATGGATAATTGGCTTATGTTATATTGATCAAAACTTAATTGCTTTTGAAGGAGGTTTTGAACTTTGAGACGAATGTAATTGATTTTATATATATGCTATGTTGTTGATTTCCGTTGTTGACGTTGTTGTATCATCTAATGTCGAAATTGGGGAGTGTGTCATAATTGTTGTAGGCACATATGTTGTTGTTGTAGTCGTTGTTGAAGTTGTATGTTGATATACACAAGTCGAGTCCATATGCATACTCATGTTCTGTTGGGGGCTTATGCCCTGGAATGTTCATCATTCAAACCGTTGGGGGCTTATGCCCTGGAATGTTTATCATTCACTTGTTGGGGGACTTATGCCCTCCTGGGATGCTTTAACCATCCAAACTGTTGGGGGCTTATGCCCTGGAATGCTTAGCATTCAACGCGCGTAGATTGGTACCACATGCATGATGCATTAGTTGTTGTCGTTGTTGCATTGTCGAGTTGTTGTCGTTGTCGCATTGTCGAGTTGTCGGTGTCATTATTGATAACGAATTTGTTGTTGTTGTTGTTGTTGTTGTTGTTCAGCGTTGTTGAAGAGGATTAGGTTGTTGCTATATGTATACATTTATATACATTATTAATGATGCCTGTTGTAATATGATGTTGTTTCATTAATTTGATGGATTATATATTATTATTATTGAATAAGTTTCTCACCCCTTCTGCTTGAAAATGTTGCCCTTCGTATGGGTAACTTGCAGGTAATGATGGCTTGTAGGTTGGTTGGCTCAAGTGTCTAGGGCTCTGATACATATTAGGATGGGGATCGTCGCGAATGTTTTCTTCATTTCTTCTATGTATCATGTTTTGAAAAGACTTTGTTGTTGGAGTTACCATTGTTGAGAATAATGTTTATTAGGTTGAGGCCTTTGTGCCAAGAATTACATTGATGTGGAATTATATTTTTAAAAGAATTATTCCGCTGCAGTTTAAAGATATTTTAAATGTTGGTTTAAATAAATTGTTATTTTCTATTTATGAAATTTTGAAAAGCAGTGTGACACTCCATTGTATAATTTACTCTGATTATTATAATTAATATTACGTTGTTGGGAGAACGGGGTGTTACAGCTATCTTCTCTAACAAGAGCACACCACCTCAAAACCCCAAAATCAAATCACAACAAATCCAAATCCTCTTCCTCCACCAACACACAAATTTTCTCTAAAAGCTATGGTGGTTATTCAATAAACCTCAAGTTTGGAACACCACCACAAACCTTATCACTTGTCCTAGACACAGGTAGCAGCCTTGTTTGGTCCCTATGTTCCTCTCGCAACATGTGTCCTAGACACATGATTGAAGAAGAAAGAAAGAGAAAAATGAGTCAAGGGAAAGACTAGAATCAATGAGTACAACTCACTCTTCAACTAGGAAGACGGAGAAGGAGATGAAGGTGGTGCAGTTGAAACCATGGAAGTGCCACCGTGGTTCCAAAATGGGTGATGAGTGTATTGATGTGGATGTTCAAGACATCATCGAACAGAATAATAGGAATCAAAATGAGGATTGTTACCATGAAGATTGTAATAGCAGTAGTAACATGTGTCGAAGATCTTTCTTTCCATTTCGTTATTGTAGAGTATAAAAAACTGCATTCCTTCCTCTTGAGAACAATGTTTAATAATACTATAATGTAAACTTGTACTGTGAAGTGATGTGGTAATTTGATTTTCATTCTTTTTTCTTTATGTTGCGTTCAAAATATCCATTCCAGTTATGTCAGTAAGGAGTGACAGAAACGATATGAGGAAAATAAGAGGTATTGCTTTCATAGAGCTGGTATATGATACTGTCAAAAAGGCGTCGTTGCTTTTTCTCTGTCATTACTTAAAATCACAAATGAAAGCAAATGATTACTTGCACGCACGAAGCTTTCATTCATGTTCAATTCATGGTCCCTCTGTTCTTACTTTGAGTGTCACTTGGGCCAAGGGATTTTGAAGGGGCAAGGAGTGAAGAAAGTAGGGTAGGTAATCATTGGAAGGCAGAGCACAGAGGGACAAAGAGAATGAGAAGCCACTAGGAAATTATATCACAACAATAAGTGTGGTTTTACTTTCTTTTTTTCTTTTTGAAGCCAACTTGGTATGGTTTATGTTTTAACTCAGAGAGAGGAAGAAGAAGGAAATAGTGGTTTTTAAAAAATTGATGTTTACGTTTTTTTAATTACATCCCTGTGTAAAAATATGTTTTTGGTTTTAGTCCCTCTACTTAACCCAGTTGGCAATTGTTGACATATCATCATGTGCCACGTAGGCGTCCGTTAGCCAGCAATGCATTTTTTTCACAGAACTTGACGGCAGGGACGAGTTCCAAAATGTTTGGTAATTACAAGGGATGTTTCGCAAGAAAAAAACTTACAGGGACTAAAACCAAAAACGCGCCAACTTACAGGGACCTTTTACTTATTTAAGCCTTTTTAATTTATGAATTTTTGGTTTAAATATGTAAATAGTCCCCGCAAATATCAAACATTTGATTTTAGTCAGTGTAATTTTACTTTAGTCCTTGTAAATATATAATATTTTGTTTTGGTCCATAGTGTTTTATTTTGTTTTGGTCCTTATTTTGAAGGATGAGAATCAAATATTGTACATATTACAAGGATCAAATCCTAAAAACTATGAATCAAATTTTCAAGGGCTAAACAAAACGATAAGGAACAAAATAAAATAAAAAATTTTGCTAGTACTAAAATTAAAACAGTATTTTTATGAGGACTAAAATTAAAATACTTGATATTTGCATGGATCATTTGCATATTTAAATTTAGATTTTTATTTAAAAGAAAAGTCAATTTAATTTTTGTTTTTAATTATAAAAATAACTTCTAAAAGTAATCTGTAACAAACTGATTCATTTATTAGTTAAGAATATGATCATCATGATTTCATTAGAACATTGATTTTATAATTTTTTTTTTTTTTTAACTTGTCCAATTCACATAATAAGCTAGATAAATCCAATATCAGCCTAACACATATTGACGACTGAGGAGAATTTTAAGATGAGGTCCTTTTAAAGCTTATAATAGTACTTTAGTAAACTTACTAGAATATGAAGTCCTTTTATCAAATAAATTTTAGATGATATTATACTAATTTTAGTAGAATTGGAGGTCCTTCAAAAAAAAAAAAAGTAGAATTGGAGGCCAATTATCAAGTAAATTTTATCGATAGTCAATTACATTTTTATCAAGTAAATTTTTTTTTTTTTTATATTTTTTGAGTTCTAAGGATTGCCTTACCCTTGGACTTGCCATGGATAAATAAATGTAAGCGGAAAATATCTAAAAGTAATTTAAAGAGAAAAGTGATAATGTTGAATAAATTTTTTGTCCTTATGAGATACTACTATATCATTTTTTAACTTTTAGTTCTTTAAAGTTTTTCTTCAAGCAACGATCTCTCAAATGTGTTGCATAGATTTTATCTTCGCTGTTAAAATATCTTGAATGTGACACTATGTATAGGGACTAAAATTGAAGATATTATATTTATCAGGACAAACAATTTATTTTCAAATTCCCTAAAAAATACTTTTAAATAATTGTTTGATCCTTATAAATATATCATCTTTCATTTTTAAATCCTAGAGTGTCACATGTTTAGTCTTTAACAGCGAAATTAAATTTCAACACGAAATATTTAGGCAACTATTTTATGAAGAAATATTTTACATAAATTGATTAAAAAAGAAAAATGGTATATTCATAGATATCAAAATCTTATTTAACAAAAAATAATACTTACAAATGCGTTGAAATTTTTCTTTGAGTTCGATCTTGTGCTCACTGTTTGTGACTCTAAAGTAGAAATCAGGATATGTGCTTTGTTCAAAACAGTTTGGTGGATTTGCAGTGCCAATGGCCAAGATGGTTGCAGGGCCTTCTGCCCTTTGAGCCTTTGCGAATTTCAGACACCTTCATCATCTTGATATTTGTTTCTAATTATAGCAACTATATATGTAATATGTTGCTACTTCTAGAAAAAGAAAGGGTTGAAGATCAATGTTGAGCTGCAAACATATTTGGAGTGAGGATATTGTTTTATATGAAGAAAAGACTGGAGTGGATGATGGAGGGTTGCTGAAAGCTGAACATCACGTGCTTCACTCAATCACTAGACACCAGTAGTAACATTTTTAAGGTCCATTTATTTATTAATTTTCAAACACAACTTAGTGAATGGTGCTAAAATGTCTTTGTTTATTTAATGAACAATAATTGGTTCTTATTCAAAAAATAGAACAATAATTGGTCATTTGATTGATCCATTCCTACCCACCCACATTTAGACAAAACATAAGTTAAATTTAAATTAAATTATCTTTTAAAAAAATCATCTTATACTGATTTAAATTTAATTTTTTGGATGAAAGTTTACGTTAGGTCTTTTATTATTTATATTTGCACATTAAAATAAGGGACATGTTTCAATCAACTCACTTGTTTTTATAGAGGTATCTTAATAACGTGACTTTAGAGTATCTTCAATGACAAGTTTGTAAAGAATATGAATTTAATTTCATGACTAATATTAAGTAGTTTCTCACAATGTCACGCCATATTTATATTATTCAACCTATTTTGAAACTCAGTGGCGGAGCCAGGATTATTATAAAGTCTGGGAAAAAAAAATTTGCAACACATTTATAGTTGTTTACATAAGAAATTGCAAGTAAATAATAAAAAAAATCTGAAGAAATTGCCCAATTTATAGGGGTTTATATAAGAAATCCAGAGGAATTTACACAAAAAATTTGAACCAAAGCCCAGGCGCGTGCCTGGAGTCGCCGGGCGGTGAAACCGCCATTGATGAAACTCACACTTTTAATGATTCTTTATTTGCACCCAACTTTTATATGAAATTCACTTTTAATGATTTTTCTTATGCAACTTTGATGATATGTAGTTTATCTAAGCTACTTCAACCTTCTTTTTTGCTACTCATACCGCCACATCACAGTTCATGAAGAGAAAAAAATAAAGAGCAATACATCTTTCGATGAACTCACTTAGGTACCTCAATTGAAGATGTTCTTACTTAAGAGTGTTTTAACAAATTTTTATGTATGACTTACCAACATACTCATTTTAGAAAAATGATAGGTGTATGCTTGCAAATGTGTATAGGAGTTGCTAATTAAAGGTGGAAATAAGCAGGACCGGATTTTGCTTAAATAGGCCAATCCTATTTGAAAAAAATTAAAGCCTAAGTCTCAGCGGCGAAGCTAGCACAATTTTTACGAGGGGGCCAAATATAAAGAAGAAATAAATATATTTTAAAAATTAATATATTAAACTTAATTAATAAGTAAAATAAATTTTACTTATATTTAATGAAGCGACAACGAAGAAAATAAAATCTAACAATAATTATTTATAAAATTTGTACTCTATGAAGTTTTAACAAGTCAAATTTATTTATAATTGACACTAAACTAAATTGAATATAAGTATTTTTTTTAAAATAATCTCTCATTAAACCAACAAAATTGTTTGGAGTGGCCAAATAATATATTAATGGGGTAGCTATATTCAAAACTACACAAATTATGCAAAGTTTATTTTTCTTTTGGGGTAGCCAATGCTACCCCAATTGTTATGAAAGAATTCGCCCCTGCTAAGTCTGCCTATTAGCATGTCAAAGGCTTTGTTATTAGATTGGTATGACCTTTTTAAAAGTTCGACCTGACTTATTAGCCTATCTAAAAGCCTAATTTGTAGTAAAAACATAAAATAGAATATTTGACTTATTTATAAATAAGCTAATAAGTATATATTGCTAAAAGGATAATGATATTTACAGTGAATGAATATTTCATGAATCAAAGCGACATGTTAGTTTCATTGGGTCATTTTTGTTTACCAGATTCTTTCCATTACTCCCCCCATGATTTCCGCTCAGGCTAGTTTTTAATTGGTTGGTTACTGTGTCGTGAAGCCTCCGTGGGAAATTCTTTCGCTATAGATAGCACTAATGTTTCTAAAAAGGCTAATAGGTCAATACAATTTTGTAAAACATGTACATTCATTTTTCTCACTTTATAAGCATATATTGCATGTATATCCAATAAATTTTTTGTAGATATTGTACATCCATTTCGTAGAGGCTAATAAGCCTATATTGCATATATTTGAGCCTTTTATTTTTGTTGCTAATAGGGTTCGTTACTTTGTAATTTGGAATAAGATGAGAATGACAATAGTGGGATGAAAAAAGAGTGGCACTGGATACGCATGTGAATGTTTTATTGAATTTTGGTCTGGTCCTCAAACTCTCTTATTTATTTTTATATTTATTCTATATATACCATATATAAAGGGAATACATAATTTTGAGTTGTTTTTTATTTCGAATTATACCCTTAAATAAACTTATCTATACTATAATAATGTCATATTGTTGATGTCATTAAAAAAAGATAAGAATATATATTACATTTGTTACATTGTTGGTGTCATTGAAAAATATAAGTATAATTTATTATTACTATATGAAACTGCAAAATATTTATACATATAATTTTAACCAAAATCAAAATTTCATAAAAATTATTTATACGCATTAACGTGGTAAAAAGAGCGAACAAATGAGTACAAAATGGTCGTTTGAACGCTAGTTTATATAATATCATTGGGTGTTATAGACAATGGTTGAGATTTCAATCATCTATACTTTTTTTTCCATCTATACCATATATAAAGAAAATACATGAGTTTGCGTTGGGTTTTCCTTTTCAATTTTATCCTTCATTTAAAGTATTTAATTTACTATTTTATCATTTTTTATAACAATATTTAAGTTATAAGTTAATAAATAGATAAATCTCATTAAAATGCACCACTACAATAGAAACAATATTATCTTAAAAATATATAAAGAAAATAAGAGATTTTGAATTGAATTTTTCATTATTCCAGTTATAGCCTTAATCAAATTTTCCTTTTTTTTTGTCAAATTTTTATAATAATGTTTATATTGTTGGTGTCATTTGAAATTAGTAAGAGTTTATATTATATTTATAATATCGTTGTATAACTAAAAAGATAAACATAATTTGTTACAATAAATCACAAACATCTATACATATAATTTTAATCAAGATCTAAATTTTATAAAAAAATTATTTATAATTTACACTCATCAACCCAAAAAAAATACTTCCTCCGTCCCATAATACTTGACACAGTTGACCTTATTACGTATGCCAATGCATAACTTTGAGCTTAAATATCTTGAATAATATATTAGAAAAAATTATGAAAATTTGATATTTTGAAAATACTCATCGAGACGAATCTAACGACATCTTATATGATATTATTTATCTTTGTATATTAGTAGAAAAATACGGTCAAAGTAAGTTAGGTCAAAATTAAACATTTTCAAATGAGTCATCTATTACGGGACGGAGGAAGTAGCATATAGACGACACAAGTAAAGAAAGCATTTCGAACCATGTGAAATGGACGTTCAAGATGTGCGTCTTCTGCAGGCAAATACACTCTAAGATCCATCTTTATCCCAACCCGCACTTTTTCACTTTATGTTTGGGTTGAAGAATAATTCCACTTCCTTTAAGTATATCTACTATAAAAATGTCAAAACATATAAGAAGCAATAATGTTGAATTATTCTTCCTAAAAATTGCCAAATAATAAATATATAAGGAATAAACAAAATTGAACCACATAAGGACCGGAAAAGTAGTATTCTCTTATGGTTGGATTCACAAAAATCGTATACTCTTGAGGATATATTTCTATCTATTCATTGGCTTGCTCATCAACTTCACAATCCACTCTCTCAATTTCATCCTAGCTTATGATTCTTTGCTTTTTGTGACATCTTCCACTGATAGTATAAACTTGAAGATGATGATGAGGATGATGCAATTGAATTAATTTTAGCCTCAAGGTTTCCTTCCACTTTAAGTATCTATTTCTTATTTTCTATTGGCTTGCTTTGGTTAGAGGGTATCTTCATTCACAAAAAGGCTCCTTTTTGTATTCTATGATACAAATGTTTTGAAACCATTGAAAGTCATGCAATTGATATGGCCGGGTAGAACGAATAATCTAATAGAATAGAATATTTTGTAATTATGTTGTATGTGGGTGAGGTTTGAGAGAGAGTTAGGGATCGATTAGGGTGATATCATATAAGATAATGGAATGTTTACCTTTTCTCATTCATGTGAATAGAATATATATACATAAATGTGTAATGTTTGGTCAACTCTATAATTATAATAAAACATAGGCTTAAATGCTCAATTAGTCCCTTAACTTGATTTCAAGTATCGGTTTGGTCTCATAAGTAATAAATGGTCCGTTTAAGTCCCTTAAGTTTATTTAAAGTAACAGTTTGGTCCCTTCTGTTAATTTAATTCAAAAAAACGTTAAATTTTGGTCCCTTAACTTATTTAATTACTATTAGTATGGTCCCTTAACTTATTTAATTAGTATTAGTTTGGTCCATAAACTTAACGTGTTTTTGAATTAAATTAACAGAAAGGACAAAACCGATACTTTAAATAAAGTTAAGGGACCTAAACGGATTTTTTATTACTTATGGGGCCAAACCGATATTTGAAATAAAGTTAAGGGACCAATTGAGCATTTAAGCCTAAAACATAATTACAGGAAACTAATTATAACAAATAATTACAAAATATTGTATTCTATCATAACCCTCTTTCTCCGTCGCGTGTCTTGAAAATCAGAGCATGACTACTAAAGAAATTTGTTCATCACCTAATGTTGTGTTTGGTTTCCTACTTGAATGAAAACCATTGTTGTCGAGTTATAAACTTGACCGATGATTCGACTAATAAGTCTCAATAGTGATTTTCCATTTTCTTAAAGCAGTTGTACAAAGGAAGGATCTACGTTCCTCGGTTTTTGGTTCATTAAGCTAAGAAAAACACAAATACACGAAAATCTGAAAGAAATTGGATAAAATTGCAAGTTAAATATATTGTTTGAATATTGATTGATTAGGTCTAAAACAAAATGATCAAGTATTATTTATATAGCTAATGAAAAATAGCATGAAATCTAGTTCACCATGAATGTGGGCTACAAAGAATCAGCCATGACTGCTCTAATTTGTGCAAGTTTGTGACTGTTGTTGCGTGTATGTGGCGCCCTACGTTTTGCCTCGTTCCCTATATTTCATAACCTTTTCTAGTACCTTGTCCACACATTGTTCCCTCTGATCATGATTCCTAGGATTTAGTTGAGTTTGTTAACATGAATTATAAATTTACAAGAACATGAGTTCTAAGGACAAATTATGAGTTCCACATGTCTTTGACTAGAAGTGTCAATAGAGCCCGCCACCAAGCCCACTAAATTAAAGTCCCCTAATTTCCAAAATTATTTGGGGCCAAGCCCCACTAAAAAATCTATTTATTTGTGGACCTAAAAAAGCCCCATATTAATTATTTCAATTTTTTTTCGGTAAAAAATTTTTTTTTACGGTAAAAAAAATTTTTGCGGTAAATTTTTTTTTTTACGGTAAAAAAAATGTTTATAGAAATTTTGGGACTTGGGGCCTTTTGATTTTTTTATTTGTGGGCTTGCATAAATGTGTGCCTTTTAATCTTGTGAATTTTCAAGTCCCATTACTATGTGGGCTGGGGCAAAAACTTCAAGGCCTCATGATATTGACACCTCTATCTTTGACTAATTCCGACATCACGACCTTCGTGAGACTCTTGTTCTAAGGAAGATTCCACTAATTTGTCTTCGATTGTCCCTAGTTTGATTAATCCCTCATTCGGCTTTTTGAGAACCAGATCACCATTAATTCGGTTATATAGGATACAAATGGTAGAGCTCTAGAAAATTCGAAGTCATGCAATGAAATCCATATTTAAAATTAACACACTAACAATTTTTCATATTATTTTATTTGTCAACTAGTTCAATTGTGGTTCGATCAATTGAACTGATTGAAACGGCCGGTTCAATCTCGGATCTGATCGTTGAAACTTTTTTTCTTTTTGGTCAGATAGCCTAGTGGCTATACTCACATATATAATGTGTGGTGAAGTGGAGAATCCGGGGTTCGAACCCCGGCCCCTGCACATTGAAACTTAATGATATATAAAAATTCTAATCTTCTCTCTCGTATGTACTGCATCGATCCAATTAATAAAATGTGATCCAAAATATGGAGTTACACTCCTTTATGTATTCCTTTCCCTTTACATATGTCAACTATGTTAAGAGGAATGAATGACCAAGATTTCATGTTATTGAAAGAAAAATGGGTACGTGGAATGTTCACAAATTATTCACTTTTCATTCAATTTATTCCAGGTGGTCCTTAAATATAGAGACAAAGGGAATCAAGCAAGTTTGTATAGGTAAGGGAAATGTACCAGCTTAGGTTTGCAAAAGATGAAGAAAACTCAAAAAGCAAGACCTATTTATATCAATAGAAATGGTACTTGGAGATTATAAATATACAAAAATATATTTTGACACAATTTTTTAAACCAAATACGAAGACATGTGTACTGTGCACCAAATTTATATTGTAAACGGTACATATGTATTTATTTATTTTTTAGAAGAAATTAAACTTTTTTGAAGATAATAATAGAGAGATATTTTGTGACACAAATATGGATTTATGTCATTATTCACTTAAAATACTTCATGAACCACTAAAATGTATACGGTGAACCATTTATTCATATATTTTGTTAACCACTTACAGTACCTATACTAAAATATAAGGAATTTGTTAGGAAATAACAGGGTTGAAGAAGGAAAAAATAAACAACACAATCACAACACAAGAATATAATGTAGAAACTTCAAAATAGGAGAAAAAACCACGACCGTTGTCTAAACCAACAACCAGCGAATTATTACTATGTGAAAATTGTTATAACACATAGACTTCTCTAACTCTCACCTAATGCCCCAGTACACCTACACTCTCACAAAGCAAATATTTAAACTAAGTCAGATATAAGCTTAAAGTGCTACTGACTGATGCATCAAACAACAAAGAAACTAGGTTCAATATATAGCCTTGGTATTCCCCTTGCTTCACTAAACTAAGCGATGTGGGACATAATCACCAATAACTAATATTTTTAACCTCCTTCTTTATTCAAGAAACTTGACAATCAAACCCAACAATCTCCACCTTGATTGTAAATAAATTCAAATATTTAAATGTCAGTGATAATTAAATGTCATTTAGAGCATAAAACCAACTTTTAAATAACCATAATGTATTGTCTTTAATAATTTTTCATATATTTTAATTTTATTTTGGGTTGTTTCATATTTTATAATAGGGGTTAAAAATATATGTTAATGAAATTTTGAATAAAAAATAGCAAAAAATATGTATTCAAATTTTGATTATATTAAAATAGACCCGCTATACTATTTTTTTCTGAAGTGTGTTAGATTATTATTATTTTGCTAGATTATTAGGAATAAAAAAATATATAATGAGGGAGTAAAGTGTAGATTTTAACATAAGAGGGGAGGGGAATGTAATTCATGTTTCTCTTAGGGGAGGGGAGTGAAATATTTTCTATTATGTTTTGAATAAGAGGGGAGGGAAGTGTATATTTTAACATAAAAGGAGAGGGGACTGTAATTCAAACATCTTTGAAGTGAGTGGAGTGTAATTTACTCTTCTTATTATCAAGTGATTTTTCCATCACAAAGGCTAATAGATTGTGCTTTTTTATGAGTAGACTGTGTTTGATTCTAAGTAATTAATATATGAAACTTATTCTTTTATCTTATATATCTTCTATCTCTCTATCCGTTCCATTTTCATTGGATGTAATCCATGCTTTCGTTTCTCTATTTACTTCTTTTCAAACACACATTAGAAAAAGTGTAATAAAAAGTGATATCAAGCAAAAACATTTCAAAAGTTTAATTATCACAGTTAGCTATTAGAAAGAGATGAAGTACATATACAAACAAAAAAGAGAGAATTTTAGCACTTTGTTTCTATTTGCAGAAAGAAAACTGCACAAAAAGGAAATAAAATGAAGCACTCATCAATCAATATATTCTTATCCCATTTTACACTATTCAAAAGCTAATATAAAAGTTCCTTTCTACTTGCTATGAAAAGATGAAAAAGTTCATTTATATGCCCTTGCTATGAAAAGATGAAAAAGTTCATTTATATGCAGAAAGAAAGTGGAAATGAAAATGAACCCTTGTTCCAATTCCACAATTACTTCTATATAAAGAGCAATAGAAAACTACATTGAAATTGCACCTCTCATTCCCAAAACACCTATTAAGCTTTCTTACTATAGTTTAAAACCCTAAATAAAAACACCATCAAATCAACATGAACAATATTCACCTTCGAGTTGAAATGGAGCAGTTTCAGAAAAAGAGGAAATCTTGTGATGAAGCCTCTACAAATTTGAAGACTTCAAGAAGAAGATTATGCAGCAACAAAAATGAAGAGCGAAACAACAACAACAACCACCAAAACAACGACAACAAGGGATCAGTGTCCACGACACTGAAACTTTACGATGATCCATGGAAGATCAAGAAGACACTAACCGAGAGCGATCTAGGAATCTTGAGCAGACTCTTGCTGGCTGCAGATTTGGTGAAGAAACAAATTTTACCTATGTTGGATGTTGATGAAGCAAGAGCTGCAGAAACCGAGGAAGGTTCCCCGGTTAATGTTTGGGACATGGAAACAAATTCCATGCATGAACTCGTTCTAAAGCGATGGTCTTCATCCAAGAGCTATGTTCTTATCGGTAAGTGGAACCAGGATTTCGTGAGAAGAAGAGAGCTTAGGAAAGGTGATGAGATTGGATTTCAATGGGATCCTTTTAACCGCGCTTTCAATTTCTGTGTTCTTAAACGGGCTATACCGCCATAATAATCAAGTAATTTATCAGTTTTGTTTCTACATGTTTTAAAGAAAGGACCCCTTTTATTTCTAAATATATATAGCTTAATTATGTATACACATGATAATGTTGCAATAATTTGAAAAATTAAGACTTACCATTTGTTAATTAAACATGCTATGCATCTTATATAGATGTTCTTTTATTCTTCCAAGATCTGTACATACATGTATACATATAAGAAATGTTTAGAGAGCAGCTTTTATGTGAGGATATTAGAAATAAAATTGGATAATTCTATATACAGCGAATTTTTCTTCCCGAGGACATAGCGAAGCCTATTCCTCCATGCAGTTTTTATTTTTTACCTCCATTTATTTCCCAACTTTCCTTGATTTCCGCTAAATCCTTGTTTATAATTCGCTGCTTTCATTTTCGGGAAGGTTCCGTGATAACTTTTTTCGCTGAATATAGCACTTCTCAATAAAATTTGACCAATTATAAAAACCACATGATGTCAGGAACACACGAACAGGGGCGGATCTAGGATCTAGACATGTCATATTGGTGTGGCAAATATACAAATCAACTATAGTTATTAACAAAGTAAGTTATTGATGACTTAAACCATATAGTGCAATGGTATTGGAGGAAGCATTTTACCATGGTGGTTACAGGTTCGATCGATTCCCTGCAACACCCTTTTTTATATTAATAACTTATAAAAAATTTGTTCAAAAGCACACCTCAACAAGAGTTGAATTAATAAATAAAAAATTTGTTCAAAAGCACACCAACACCTCAACACAAGAGTTGAACACTGGTTCAAAAGCACACCAACACCTCAACACAAGAGTTGAACACTGGACATGCATATCATTCACACAACACAAACACACATACCACTCGGCCAACTACAGAACTGTGATATATCAACAACTTATATAATATATATGAAAAAAAATCTGGGGAAAAATCTGGTATGGCAACTGCCACACCATGTTTCATGCTAGATCCGCCCATGCACACGAACCGGTAGTCCTTTAAATTTTTGATGTGAGGAATCCAAAAATGATGTCAGTTTTTCGAAACGACGACAATCATCATAGTCGGACAAACCACTAAACAAGCCACCACCACGTTGTAAATGAGATTATGCATGGTGTTAGATAATATGGAGATTAAGCTATTGGGTCTTTATATTACTAAGGTAGCAGTCCATTAGGTTGTGTATATATTTTCTTATACCCTTTTGTAATTTCAAGCTATTGGTATTCTATGAAACTCTAACCCCGTTGTTGTTCTCCTTTTGTTTGTTTGTTTTTTTTTTTTATCTAAATTGTTAACATATATGGTATCTAAAACATATTTTGATCCTCCTTAAACTGTCTTGTTAGTATTCCGCTGGCCGGGTTCCCAAAAGTTTGGGAATGAAATCATGATCTTTTGTTTTTGTTTTTGTTTGTGAGTTTTAGTCTTTTGTTTTTGTTCGTGAGTTTTGGTAGTTTTGGTTGTTCCTTAGGCTTTGTTTGCGAGTTTGGAGGGGAAGGGAGGGGAAGGCTTAGGAAAAAAGGAATGAGCAAGTGGATGAAATAGAGGAAAATGAGATGGGAGGGCTTTGGGGGGTTAACTTTTCTTCATAATACTAAACCCTCCTCATTTGGGGGAACTAAAAAATTGTATTGGAGGAGGGTTTTGGGGGGTTTTAGAGGATTTATATGAATTCTTCAAATTTAATCTATGTTGTTATATTATTTTGAAAATAAAAAATGTAGTAATCATATGCATTAATTTATCATTCTTTAAAAAACTACTCTTTTAAATTTTTTGAAAGATTTCTCCATTGTTCCTCATATTTTCCACCCCTCAAAGCCTTCCCTTCCCCTCCCCTCCAAACTCGCAAACAAAGCCTTAGTTAAAGTTCGAAAGAAAGAAAAAAAAATAGTTCCACTTGGTTGGAGTCCCTTTGTGAGAATTGTCTGCGTTTCCTTCAATTTTGTTCTTCTCATGTTTTCGGATTTGAACATCAGCATAAGTTGCTTATTCCAATTGATTGGTGAAACTCACTGTGCAAAACTTTTGTGTGATGCGTTGATCAATCTGTAAAGCTTATTGGCATAGTAGCATGGTTGTATTTGTTGGGTTTTGTTGTGTTTTTGATTGTTGAGTTGGCTTCATTTAATTTTGTTAAAACAAGATGTTCCAGCAAGATTTTGTACCTAATGTCCTAGACTTGTAAGTACGACATCTTTGCTTAAGGTGAAGATTTGATTAAAGATTATACTCACATAGCTTGGTTTCCTTGTTGCGTTTCATTCAGAACCATGGCTATATAAGACGACTCAAACCTACTCTCCATTCACGAAATCAGGATTAGAAGAATTGAGTCATTAGGGTTTCGTTGCAAAGCGTGTGCTTTATTTTGTATACCGCTCTTGTGCCACCATTGAATATCAAAAGACCGAGAGCTGGTTTATTTAGTTGAGTTGTAAGTTGTTATTTGTATACCACTCTAGTGCTTTTAACAAGAGTTGGTTTGTGTGTGAAGTTGTTTCTCTCAATATTATTGTAAGGAGTCGGGTAACATTACAGTAGTTATATACTCACTCCGGTCACATTTATAAGCAAAAAATACTTTTTTAGATACATTGAATACTCAATGTATGCAGTCACATTTATAGGTCAGGTACATTAATTATTCAATGTACCTAAAAAACTACTTTTTGCTTATAAATGTGACTGGAGGGAGTAAAAAATGAGGAAAATGTTAACTTGTGCACTTAAGACACAAGTTAATGAGTCAAATGTAGAATTTTTTGGTTAGAATTCGTGCATTGAATTTAATATTTTAACTTTCAGTTAATTGAATGCACAAGTATTAAGAAAATATTTCTATTTTTGGATTGTTTAACATGTGCCCTTAGAGCACAATTAGCATGACTCACAACAAAAATTATATTGATAATAATGTAAAATGTTTAAACATATTAAATGAAAATTATTAGTATTTATAATATTTGGATTGGGAGTATGTTTGAAAATTAGCTTTCGGAAGAATAAGTGAAGAGAATCAATGGCGTTGTGTTTTTGGAGAGTGAAAAGAGGAAAAGGAAAAGGAGAGTTATATGCCATTGTATTTGGCGTGTGAAATAAAACTATTGGAAAGAAATTTTGAACCTTTGCTATGATGAAGTCCAGTCGAGAGAGGGAAGTGATGATGAAACAATCTGAATTTGACCAATTAAAGGATCTTTTTTTTTTTGAAGAAATTTTAATGGCTGAGACTTGGAATTTGGGTTGTGTTTGTATTGAGCTTAAGTAATTGGGTCTAAATGTCTTTAGCCGGTCCACAGCAATAACATTATGTTCTTCAATCAACTTTAATCGACTTCTTTTTCTCTTTCTACAATTGGTGGTGCAGAACTGAAAAATCATACATTGCAACCATTTTTTTGACTGAACACCAATTCTTTTCCCTTTCTTCAATAATCTTCCTTCCACTTCTTCATGATCTTGAACCTAACCTTCATCACTCCTTCAAAAAAAAAAAAACATAACCTTCATCACTCATCATATTCTAGGTTATTTGATAGTTAACCTAGAATTTCATAACTAACCTGAGCTCCTAATCTTATTAATTTTATGGGTATGATGGTCAATTTGCAAATAAAAAAACGATTTTTTTATGGCATAAATATGAAAAACAATTTATTATTCTCTCTTATGCCACAAATATATGAAAAAAATAATTTTTTATCCTTTCTTATGTCATAGATATAGGAAAACCGTTTATTATCATCTCTTTTAATCCCAGTGATTTACATATAAAATAAAAAATATTTAATAGAATTATTATATTAATGTTGATATTTTGAAAATCATAATTTCTTCTTCCACTTATCCGTTATATTTTGATTATGAATTGAAGTGCTTAACATACTTTATCTATGTTTTCTTCCAATTTTTTGTTTTTAAGTCTGGTAATTTATGAATCTGGAGGTAAACAAGACTTCATTGATGTCCTCTCAAGAAAATGTGGTTCAACAAGCGGAACCGCTTGAACCCCCGGTCTGTCCAGTTTTTCAATAGTTTACTAGTTTGCCCCCCGATTTTTAGAGAAAGCGGTTTTAAGGTTAGATCAGACCGAATATAGACCTAGTTCCCGGTCCAACATGTTGAATCTACATATGGTTTTTGTTACCTTGGTTTTTTTTGTGTAAATGTAGTTTAGGGATACCAATCTCAGTACACCCTCCGGTCACTAATATAAGCAAAAATCTACATTTTAGGTTCATTCATTTAATGATGTATGACCGGAGGATGTAGTCAATAGCGTAGCGATGCCAGACCGCTACGGTTGCCATCGTAGCGTGGTGGTTTGAAATAGAAGCCGCGCTGGCTGCCATAGTGGAATTGCGTGGCAAGATCGGGTCCACAATCGCTATTTCATTTCAACGAAAAACCAAAAATAACCCTTATTTTTTTTTTTAAAAAAATCGAGGGTATTTTGGGTATTTCATTTTCTTTCCTCCGTAATCTCAGTCGCTGCAAAAACACAAGAAACGCTTCTTCATTCTCCGCTCCGTCGCGAGCTACTCTTCTTCTTCCTCTGGCTGATGTGATCTACACTTCTTCTTTCTCTGTGCGCCTTCACGATCTCCTCTGTTCAGGTTCATTCTTCTCTTCTCTATTTTCCTCTGTGTTATCAATGTCTGTTTTATTGATTGATTTTGGTTATCTTAATCCAGAAAAAATATAATTTTAATATCAATCCTGATTTCGATGTTTCAATTTTATTTTGGTTGTAGTGTTGTACTAATTTTAGTTGTATTCTGGTTTCAATTTTTGTCAAACGATATACGGTATATATCAAATAATTAAATAAAAAAACATTGACGCTAATATTAACTTGGATTTATAGTATAAATCATAAAAATAAACATGGGTAGTACTTGAGTGACATTGTGGTTGGTGACATTGGTAACATTGCTCCTACGCCCGGCTTGAGCTTGGTGACATTGGTAACATGAGCAGCAGCACTAATTTCTATGTTCTTGGCAGAACAAATCTCACAATAAGAAATTGCTTGGCAGGACAGTAAACCATATTTAGCGAATAGTATTTTGCACAACATGGAAGATTATTAAACACGCTTGATAATAATTGCAAGCCATGCGAATGCATGGGTATTTGACAAGCAAAATATATATAAATCTATGATGCTCTTGTTACTAATATGATTATTATTGTGATTTATTGTTTTTGTAGAATAGTCCTCGGAAATTGTTGTAACTTTTGATTACTTCAAGATCTGTTTCGTATTTGACTGGACTGTATGTAAGATAGATACATTTTGTGGGATTGATTTGTGGTTGCTTAATTTTGTTTGCAGTTAACAAATGATCAATTCCGCTTCTAAAAGAGAACAAATTTGTTAAAGTGGTGCAAGGCTAACTGGATTGAAGCATGGGATTCCAGATCTTGAACATTTTAAAATTCTTTATGAAAGGGCTGATGATATTATTGCTGATATTTCTGAGCCACTCTGTAGCACACTCTACTTCTTTATCAGAGACTACGATGCACACTAATAATTGGGCTGTTTTAGTCTGCACCTCTCGTTTCTGGTAAACTAAGTTTCATGTTTCATTTATAACATATTCTTTTATACAACGATGGTTTGTTTTTGTCTTGTTCTTTGCCGAAGTTCCGTGCCAATGATAAATAGGAATACAAATAAGGATACATGGTGATAGTTATATTTTCTTTAGTCGTTTTCTGAGAACATTGGCAACTAAGTATGGTATAAAGAGGAAATTTTTATTATTGAAGGTTTTGATTTATGGCTCAAACCAAAACATGACTTGATTGGTTTACTAAATATGCTGTTTCCCCATTTCAGGTTTAATTACCGACATATGGCCAATACTTTGTCATTGTATAGGTAATTGTATGAATTTAGCCTTATTTTGAGTTGTTTGAATTATGCTTGGTAATGATATATTGCTCATTATATATTATTTCACATTCAGGACTGTTAAGCGGCTAGGAATACCTGATGAGAGGATCATACTCATGTTAGCAGATGACATGGCTTGTAATGCAAGAAACAAGTACCCTGCCCAAGTTTTTAATAATGAAAACCATAGACTTAACTTGTACGGGGATAATGTGGAGGTGAGTTTCTAGGTATGCATTTTATGTCTAAAAATATAGAGAAGTTCTTTATTGTTGGCTTGAGCTATTCTTGTTACAAACCTAACAATCTTTCTTTCACCAATCTCAAACACTAAAGAAGTCATTTCTAAATTTCATACATCTTCGTTTAATAATTACATTCCTAAAATTTGCTTTAAGATTGTAATTACATAATTTAGTGTTGAGTGTGACTTAAAATCTCATCATGTGCAAAAGGGAGGGGGGTTTGTAAAAGCTGTTATTTTGGATGTCCTATGTCCCCATGCGTGGGGCGGGTCTGCATGGTCATTTTGACGTTTTTTTTGGGTTTGCTGAGTATCAGCGTGTGTGTGGGGCGCACAAACTATTGTCTGTTTGCGCAGGGTGCGGCACTTCATGCGCAGGGCGCACAGTCGCAAACTGTTCTATAAATTGCGCATGCTGCATCAGTTTTCAATGTGGGAAAATGTGAATCTTGGGGAACCAAAAGAGGGGACTCTTGGTAAAGGGTTGGTGCCTTTTGGGGAGGGAATGATGGGATGGGAAACACATGAGAAGGTGAAAGATTTTTATGCAACTTGGGTGAATATAGGGTTTACCAAAAGAGGGGATCCTTGGGAAACTGCAGGTTAAGGATTGGTTCTTTTTGGGATGGATTATAGGGCTGGGAAACAATTGTAAACACCTTGGGTACATAAATCATTGGGTCTCTTGGTCACGGGAAGAGATTCGGGAAAAGGGTAGAAATTAAAGTTCTTTGATAATGGATTGGAGAGATCTATCTCCTCCAGATGTAGGTCAAGTTTGGGCCGAATTGGGTAAACAAATATTGGTGTGTTGTTCCTCTTCTCTACCGCTCTTTTATCATGTTGTTTTTTGATTCAATTGTGGATTTGCTTTACATTGGTCTTAGATCTGTTGTTGTTGCTTGACTATTTCGTTATTGGTTGCCACTGACACTTGCTCCACACATCTAAGTTTATTGGTGTGAGTTTTGATCCGAATTCACAACATTTAGTTTGAAAGCTGCTGATTTGCCCAATGAAACTTATTCAGAAGCTATCTCTTGCTTGTGTTTTTCTTTAATTATTGTTTATGCTTTTCTTATAGCAATGAGTGATTTTGGAAATCCGCGTTACTTTGAGTTGTTATATGGTGTTTACTGTTCAGTGTTTAAAAGGAATGATTGCTTTTCTTTAATTTCTTCTCTCATTTAACTTAACTCTATCTCTTTAGTGTTTAAAAGAGAATATATTTGACCCTTTTTAACTTATTTTAGTACTCTTGATATGTATTAACTTTTAGAGGATGATTCTTTTGCTTGCAATTCCTCAGGTAGATTATCGGGGCTATGAAGTAAATGTGGAAAACTTTATGCGGGTACTAACAGGTCGTCATGAGACTGCTGTTCCAAGGTCCAAACGACTTCTTAGTGATGAAGGAAGTCATATTCTTTTATATATGACAGGGCATGGAGGGGATGAGTTTTTGAAGTTTCAGGACTCAGAAGAGCTTCAAAGTCACGATTTAGCTGATGTTGTGAAGCAAATGAAAGAGAAGCACAGGTACACATTTTCTGTTTAAAAGAAAGCGACAAAGCATACGAGAGAATTGTGGGTCAATCTGTGAAGTGCTGAGATTGACAATAGACATGACACATGCTTACACCAGAAAATAATGTCCAAAATATAAGACAGTGACTCAAATATATATATGAGGAATCAAATTACACACATATCTTAAAAATCGACCGTTGAATTGAAAGTTTACATCATATAGATTATCTTGGTAAATTTTTAAGTAAATCTGAAATCATATGATATGATATTGAGGTGCGTCAAGATTAGCATCTTATCTTCTTTTATTAAGTGACGTTAAATTTGTTGCGTCTCATTGAAATACCAAATAATTTTAGGTTTCTTTAGAAATATACAGTGATGATCAACTTTCAATCTAATGGTTTCTTTAGAAATATACACTACCAAAGTAGTACACTGGTGTAAATTTGAGGCCTACTGTGTGTGTGTGTCAAAGTTATCAACAGCAAATTGCGGGAGCACCAAAAATCTTCTATTTGACATAGTAGATAGCATTGTGGAAACTTTTCTGAAGTTACAAAATGGTTGATACAAATCAACTATGTATTAAAAAGTATGCTGTAAATAAATAAAGCTAAGTTGCGCACAAAAGCATGAAGAACTCATATTTTCTCCTCATAATGTGAATGGTTAGGTTTAAGGAGCTGCTGATAATGGTGGATACCTGCCAAGCCTCTACCCTGTTTTCACAGGTCTGATTTCGCTATTGTCTGTATATGTTACTAGAAAATTCCGATGTCAATCCTCATACATTGAGAGTGTAGATCTGGTGTGTTCAATTGCATATAACGAACACTACCATTCTTTAAATTGATATTTGCTAAGTTGTAATGCAGCCGTTGTGTTCGTCATTAGATGGTATTTTATTGATTGCTGTCCTTTGGGGTTGTTATGCAATTTGTTTGGGGTATAAGGAAGTCCATTTTTAAATATTTTCTTTCTGCATTAATGACGGTTGGCTTACGCTTAGTCATGAACATCCATCCCTATAGCAAGATTTACAAATATCCTTTACAGTGTTTTGGTTGAAACACATATATACATGCAGAACTAATCATAACATATTTCGCTGTCACTAGCCATGCAGTTTCAAAATTGTCCTTCTGAAATTTATAATTGATTAATATGCAATAATGAGATATTTATTTCTCTCTCTGATTGTTCTCCTTAAGTTTTGTCCTTATGGAGTTCTCCTCTTTCTTGATCTTGACAGCTCCATTCACCAGGTGTTTTGGCAATTGGAAGCAGTATGAAAGGACAGAACTCATATTCGCATCACTTGGACCCAGATGTATGTATGAACTTAACAGTTGTTATGGTTATAGAAACATAGTGAGAGATCGGTGAGATAAATGATGAATACGAATTGTTATTCTTCATTATTAAGAAAATTGTACTAGGCTCTGAATTATAGGGTCAGAGAACTGGAGCAATTTCTGACTGCTACAAAACTCATTACAACAAAATGTCACAGTTCGGATACAGCTGTCATCCTTAACAAGAGATATAAATCTTATGATCTGAGTGCATAGTGCCCTGATACCACACAATAGTCTATCAGTCCCCCACAAACTCTCTGTCGAAAGTATCTGGTAGCTGCTGTGCACAATGAGTTTAGGTTTAAGATCAGAAAACGTGAGTTTTGGACATAGGTTTAGTTAGTATATGAGCAATTTGCTCTTGGAAAGGCACTTAACTGACAACCAGGGACTAGTTCAGCACTTTTTCCCTTACAAAAAGATGTTCTCCATGTGTTCAGTCATAGAGGAAAGGACAGAATTGTGACTTAAAGCCACTGTGCTTTTATTTTCACGGTAAAATATGGGACTAGGTCTTGAACCTTGCAGCTCTCATAAATAAGATTGAACCCAAGTTTGGTGTATATGACTTGTATGCTCCAGGGAATGTTAGAAAATATTAATATTCCTTAGCTTTACAACATCCTTGATTAGTGCTAATTAGAATTAGAATTAAATATGAACAACTAAAATTGTCTTTTGTGGCATTTCTCATATTCTCTCAGATTCTTGAATAATAATATCAAACTAAATTTTCTTTTGTACTTTTTTGAATATTATGCAGGTGGGTGTATCAGTAGTTGATCGTTTTACATTCTACACTCTTGCCTTCTTTGAGAGGCTGAATATATATGACAATGCTTCATTGAGCAGGTAAACATTTTTAAGCTGTTTCGGGCTAAGTATTTCATCCTTACTATTAAGTGTCCTTACTGTATGTTCCTCTTTCTGCATGTTCTTTTGGTTGAATTTTACTTTCCAAACTTGTTCTTGCAATTGTTTCTTTGGGTTGTAACAGGCCTATCATTGTTCATATTTTCAGTCATTTGTATATGCACAAAACCATTGCACTTATTTGTTAAGAAAGTTGATAGTCGAGCAGCTGAAGTACATATTATTAAAAATTATATCTGCAGTATGTCAAGTAATAGAGTACCTTATTCTTTTGAAGGCTAGATTATTTAATCTGGGATTTTTATCCTTTCTTTGCAGCCTTTTCAATTCATATAATCCAAATTTGTTGATGTCAACGGCATATTACAGAATGGACCTATATCAACGACATTTAGAGGAGGTAACGAAGTTATGCACATACTTTGAATGTTTGCTCTTTTTCTTTGAAATTTATTATTTGTTTATCTGGTGAGGAATTTAGCGTCGTTTATATATACGTTTGGAGGGATTATATTTATAGTCAGATCGGCTGTTTGCACGAATTGCCAATATTGTATCACTGCATCATGTGAAACTCAGATTGCTATTTTGGAATTTAGTGATGTCTTTTACAAATCAATCTCTAAAAATCGAGGGTATCGGTGTACGTTCTTATAGAGTATTGTTTGTCTCACATCTAGGGATGGGAATAGGCTAGGCCGAGCTAGGCTTTGCAAGGCCTAAGCCTGGCCTGCTATATATTTTTAAAGCCTAAGCCTGGCCTGCAGTTTGTCATAGGCCTACTTTTTAGGCCTGAGCCTGGCCTTCTGAAAGCCTGATACGACCTCTTAGCCTGTTTAAAAGCCTATATCTTATGAACATCTTTAAGTAAGCAATGTGATCTAAGTTTTTTTCTTAAGAAGTTAAATTAGCCCACCCAAATTGGTACCAGAGGGAATCGAACCTGAGACGTTGAGAAGGAGCATACTAATGTGATCTAAGTTTAAATGGACTAGCGAACTAATAGTTCAATTAGATTAAACTCTCTTTTGATAATCAAAACGAGGTTTTAGGGAATTCGACTATATATTATATCATATTTCTATTCTAGTTTATAATAATACATTTATATATGCAAAAAATTAATGTATACTAATAAAGCTTAAATTATTGAAAAAGTTTACAAATTTATATTTTAATTCAAAGTATTAAAATATAATATAATAATAAATAATATTATTCATATTACTTAAATAGACTGGCCTAATAGGCTTAAGAGGCTTTTTGAGAGGCCTATGGCCTGACCTTTTAAGCTAAATAGGCTTAAAAAAAAGCCTAGGCCTTCTCTATTTAAGAAAAAAGCCTGGCCTGGCCTGTCGTAGGCTAGGCCTAGGCCCCTGTAGGCCGGCCTAGCCTATTCCCATCCCTACTCACATCCCTTGAGGGGTGGAAAATCTTGTAGGGAAGAGAGACAGAAAGGCAAAAGAGGTGTGATAGGTGATCTGAAAGAAAGAGGTGTGAGAAAATAACTATTCTGTCTTGGTACTTAAGTTACAACCTAAATACCAAGATGGAATAGTAAAACTAAAAACAGTATCTTTACACAATTATGCTAGTTTGTTTACTAGTTTAAGATTAATAAAGATAAGAGTCTTACGTGTCGAACAAGCAGTTAGGTTGTTCTATTGTGTTATGCCACTGGATCTTATTTTTTCTGCTTTCATATCATTTGATTCGTTTCAAAGGGAGGCCAGGCCACCTTGGGGGCTGGGGTATTAGTTGTAGATGTTGTCATGTGACTAAGAGATTATAGATTCAAGTCTTTAATTACACCTCTTGCAAATGTATGGTTACGAAAAATAGACCGACAATGAGTTTCACACTTACTTGGATCTCACTAGGATGGAAACTTAGCACTAGGTCTTTTTACTGTCATTTAACAAATTTTTGAAGTATCTATATATTTTTTTGTGCTTAATTATAAACGACAAGGTAGTCATGATTGAGATACTACTCAGAATCGTGAAGGTCCCAAGATTGTAAATAATGGGATTGTAATAAGATTGGTTGGATTCTACCAAAAATATTGAAATATATATTAATATAAAAATATAATTGATGTAAGTAAAATCAGAATTGTATAGTTATTTTTGCGCATGTGGATATCTATAGGGCCCAACACTGATTGGCCAAGTACCTGATAGGTTTTATAATATAGACTGTAACCTTGCATGTTTGACTATAGCTCAAATTTAATTTTAATTTATTAATTGAATTATTTATTTTGATTGATCATTTATGTAATATTTGCCACTTGAATGCTTTGTTTGATTAAATTGACGAGTTCATGTTCTATCACTTCTTTCTAGGTACCCGTGACAAACTTTTTTGGCTCTGTAATGGAAACAATACACACTGACTCTGCCTACAGGTCTCAGTCGAACAAAAAATTTGGGGGACCTGAAATTAAAATGCCTTTGGATCAATCAATATCTGACAATGACAGAAGAATTTTGAGAAACTCTGTTGATGAGGATCAGTCTGATAAATTAAGTACAGATGTAAGTTAAACATATTCCTTAACAAAATTAGTTTACACAATTTCACATAAAGCTGTAACTCATGGAAACTGGATTTACTACGCAGGAAAATTTCCATGGTGTTGGACAACTATGGAATACTATTCTAAGCAAAGTGAATACTTTTGAAAGCGTTGATGCTTTTGTTTGCTATGGCCTTGTTTCAATGGCTCCTCTGTTGATAATTTCTGTGTGGCTATCATCGTAAATGATTGCAGCGATGCTCTTTGACACCACATGTTATGGTTGCTTGCAGTGCATTTTCCCTTGAAAATGCAAATTATTTAGGGCTTCATTGTATATTCGAGCGCATATGTCCAAGAGAGCCGCTTATAGAACTGTACTATGTTAACCCTTTGCTTTTTCCCTCGGTGGTGGAGTACTGCCACGGTTCCTCGTGTTCTGGGTGCTATAGATTGTTGGTAGTGTAGTGCTAAAAAAGGAGATGATTGGTGGTGGATTGTGATTTTGTTTTGTTATCTTTACAGCTTTGGTGGCTTAAGCAGTTAGATGTGTGAATGCAGCTCAACGTAAATTTTATTTGTAATGTATGTAAGAAACTTGGTCTTTTGTTGTAGACGTCATATTATGGCTTATAGATATAAAAAAGTTTCTAACAAGTATTTTAAGGTACATTATGTTTTATGCCTTTTAAAATATTTTTTGGTCTGAAAAAATGCTTGTAACTTTTGGCCATCGAATGTGCTTTAGATAGAAATCTACAATTGGGAGAGACAACTCTCAAATATTTTCCAAATCTTGATATCATTTCAGTTTTTGTTTACAGGTTTTGATTACAGGTTTTGTTGTGAGATCCTTCACCTAGGCTACACAACTAGACAAGTGCACTTAAGGCAAAAATGTAAAATAAAAAAATGAATATAATTTGTAACAAATTAAAGGCCAATGGTAACCAAAAAAAATAAAATTAAAGGCCAATTTAATCTCCTAGGTGAGTGAAATACTTTCCCAAAATAAAAGTGTTTAGTTGAAGCATGAATTCATACATCAAACATCTATTGACTATTGTATGTTTGTTGTCCCGTGGTGCAGGCAAAATACTTCTGTTCTCAGCATACACAGTGCACTATCATATTTACGTTGTAAATCACTGAATTAGTCTTGCTCTCAAATAGATTACGAATATTTAAAAATACTTTTTGACTATTAAACCGTCGAAGTTGTTCTCTATATTTAACTACTCCCTCCGTCCCGGAATATCTGACTCATTTTCTAAAAAAAAGTGTCCCAAAATAACTGAGTCATTTCAATTTTCAATACAACTTTCATCATTCCCAATACAATATAACACTAAACAGAAATGATAATTAGACACAAAACCATAGACAAATATACGACACCATATTTACAAGGATGGGCAATTTTGAAATTTCAACATTAAACCAAGGACAGTTTTGGAAATCCAATTTATCTTCTTCTTTCCTATTTCAGTACCATTGTTTGGATTTGAGTCACCGTTGAAACTTCTTTTAACATTTTCAGTTGTAGCATTCCTGGTGGGTAAATCAGAAGCAAACTGATGTAAAATTTCATGGAGGTCCTTAGATGTGTCTTCAAACTCTGCCGCTACTTCAGCAACCTCGTAGAAATGCTTGCATAACTTGTCAAACCTATCCATTTGTGGCTTCAATTGTGTCACACAATAACTGCTCTTGATATATGTATGCTTCCGTTTAATATTTTTATTCCATCTAGCTAAAACATACTTCTCTGGTACGTTTTTAACCCTCTCTTGAGCACACACACATAACACATGCCGACACAAAATACCTCTAAATTCAAACAATGAGCATTCACAACTGAGATCATGGTTTTCTCGATTAAACACAACTTTAAATACATGTTCTTTTGTTCTATCCCCAACTAACACATCCTCCAACACATGATAAGTGGCAAAGCAACCCTCCACAATGTTCAATGAATAAGCACAATTGATTTTAGATCTAAATTCAGCTTGAACCTCCTTAAATTTAGCATGAGTATACTCACCTTGGAATTGCTTTTCAATTGACGAGTTTGACCCGCAAGAAATTGTGGTATTCATCGAATTAAAATCTGCTTCAAATTCTTTTTCTGCTCGACTTCGGAGAGCATTATCATATTGTTTCACAAATTGATTTAGACTTGTCGTTGAATTGATATAACCATCAAAGAAAGCGTGTATACTCTCACTTCGTTGAGTTGTTGACATACCGGCCCAAAAATATTTTCTTAAGAAGGTTGGTACCCATTTATGACGTTCGTTATACAATCCAGTCAACCAATGATTTTGTTGAAGCTCAAATTTTTCAATGAAGGAACACCATTTCTCTTCAAAATCATCTATTGTGAACGTATCATAAACAGCTTCTTTCATTGCAAACTTAATCCTTTTATAATCACCATACCCGCTGAGTTTTTCGGCAATTTTTTTCATTATATGCCATAAACACCACCTGTGGCGAGTTGTAGGGAAAACTTCCTCGATTGCATTTTGCATTGCCTTACATTGGTCAGTCACAATACCAACAGGGGGCTTACCTAGCATACAACGAAGCCATGAATTAAAAAGCCATACAAATGACTCTTTGTCTTCTCCTGATAGCAACCCACATCCAAGTAATGTTGATTGACCATGGTGATTCACACCAACAAAAACAGCAAAAGGCATATCATATTTGTTAGTCAAATATGTTGTGTCGAAAGTTACAAGATCTCCAAAATACTCATAAGCAGCCCTACTTCTTGCATCAGCCCAAAAGACATTCCTTACATGAAAATCGTCATCCAAATCTATTTCATAGAAGAAATTTGGATTTTGTTCCCTCATTTGACAAAAATAGTTTATCAAGGCCTTGCCATCACCTTCTTTTCCAATTGCACGTCGTTCCTTGTTAACATAATTCCTCACATCTCTTTCATTAAATGGTACATTTTCATGCCCGCCTGCATCTTTAACAAGAGATTGAAAAGTCTTGTTGATCCTCACACCTGCATCATCATTGATTTGAATTGTTCTCTTCACATGCAAGTCCATATTCTTGTTAGCCTTGAACAACCTTGCCTTTGTAGGGCTGGTATGATGAGAATGGTTAGGCTCAAATTTCATAATGTACCACAATCCATCTGCTTTCAACTTGATACAAATCTTAGCAGGACAACTTTTTCCCATTGTTGGACGTGTCTTCAATGTACATACACTTTTCGTCAGTTCTGCCCGATCTCTTGTGCATGCAAGAATTAAGTAGCATACCTCCCCATCATTTCCTTTTCTCGATGTTCTAATCTTCCAATCAAAACCCTTTCTCAAAGCATATTCTCTATAAAATGATTTAACATCATCTATGCTAGAAAAACACATATCTGTTTTAGGCTCCCACCATGTATCTTCATTTTCAACATTAAAGTTGTCAACTTCTATGCCTTCATCATGAATACTACCACAATCCACAAAAGCATTTGGACTATCCATGAATGTTCAATTTGTGGGGGCAATTGACACCCCAAATCTGCATAAAATAACTCAAAATGTAAGTGTGGACTTCGTCGAGATAAGCACACATAATGTACCACATAATGTACCTCACATACTTTGTCATTAGAAAGGTACATTTCAACACAACAGAAAAACATAACAGAGAAACATAAGAGAAAAATTGTAAAATAAGGAGGGTATCAAATTATGGGGTATCAGATTTAAGTATTAACAATGTCTAAGTCTGTAATCATGAAATTAAGTTGAGAAAATTAATATTGAGCATATTCATTATATAAAACCTGAATCAATTTCATTATTTAGTCAATTCAAAAATTTAGGGTTTGTGATTTGAAATTGGGGGAAAACGAAAATGATGAAGGAACCATCCCACCCCATGATAAAAATGGAAGAATGAAGTAATGAAATGAGATAATAAGTGGGAATAAAACAAAAATTATTTGGGTTTAGGGTTTTTTTTCCTATCTATTTATGAATGAAACCAACGTTTTCCTCAACCAAGGTAAAACAATAACTACAAGCTACTAAAATTCTAAAAACAAGAGTAGAGAAAGGAAAGAACCTGAGCATGAAAACGAGGAGGAACAGTGGAGGAATACGGCGTTACGGCGGGAGCTGGAGTGACTGAAATAGCATGACAGGGTGGCACTGCACAAAGATGAAGGAGCGACGAGAAACTATTAGTGAATGAAAGATGATTTGTTCTTGCTCATGGGAAATGACTGAATCAGAAAGAGGGAACTGAAAAGAAACAAGAGGGAAAAATAAACGAGGGAAAGATGGTCTAAATAAGAAAGAAGGAAAGGAGGAGAAAATATAAATACGTGATAAAAAAATATATGTATTAGGTAACAGTGAATGGTGTCGTATATTTGTCTCCACTTTTGTGTCTAATTATCATTTCTGTTTTTAACAATATCATTCCATTTATTTTTTATGGTACAAATACCATTCCATTTATTAATTTTGAAAAAAAAAAATCTTAAACGACATCCATTTAAATTGCATGGAGTATGTCAACTAAACCCAGTTCAATTTGTAGCTTTGTAAACATTGAAATGCAAGGATGCCAAAGGTTTGAAAGTCAGAATCTCCGCTTAACCAGTAAATTATTTGGAAAATAAAATAAAATTGGAGGGAGTACTTCTTCCTCATTTAAAAAAGTCAATTTCTTCTGTAAAAAAAGAAGTCAATTTCGAACTTACCATAACTCACTTTTTTGTTCTAACCGCAACCCACACACCACACAGTCTACAGGATTTGATTACATGATGAGAATGAGATGAGATGACAAAAAAAATGAAGTACTATACTTATCATCACCACCACAACAACAACACTTTCCATCTCCTTCTTCACTCTCCATGGCCTCACTAATACGCCTCTCAATTTCCATCGACCCGTTCAATTCAAACCCCTCAAATTCAACCCACACCCCCATTTCCAAACCCCACCTTCGTTCTTCCAAAACAATAATCACACATCAAAACCCATACCAACCAATCAAAATCACCCACGCCTCCATTCGTGCATTAACCAAAAAACAAGACTGGGAAACCGCTGAAAATCTCATTCGTAAAATCATCGTAGCTTCGGATTCTGGTTCGGATTCCGAACCACAACAATTAACTTATCAAATTTTCAACACACTCATCTACGCTTGTTCAAAACGCGGGTTAGTAAAACTAGCTTCTAAATGGTTTGGTATGATGTTAGATTGTAACGTTGCGCCGAACGCGGCGACGTTCGGGATGTTAATGAGGGTTTATCAGAAGAAGAATTGGAATGTTGAAGAAGCCGAATTTGTTATGTCACATATGAAAAGGTTTGGTGTGGTTTGTGAATCTGCGTATTCGTCGATGATTACGATTTATACGAGGTTAGGGTTATATGAAAAGGCTGAAAGTGTGATTGAGTTGATGGAGAAGGAAGTGATGGTTTTGAATGTTGAAAATTGGTTGGTGATTTTGAATGTGTATTGTCAGCAAGGGAAAATGGTGGAAGCCGAGAGAGTTTTGGCGAAAATGGAAGAGGAGGCGGGGTTTTGTGTTGAGAATATTGTTGTTTATAATACAATGATTACGGGGTATGGTAAGGCGTCGAATATGGATGGTGCTGAGAGTGTGTTTTTGAGTTTAGGTGGGAGGATTGAGCCGGATGAAACTAGTTATCGATCGATGATTGAGGGTTGGGGTAGAGCGGGGAATTATGAGAAGGCTAGGTGGTATTATGAGGAGTTGAAGAGATTAGGGTTTAAGCCGAGTTCGTCTAATTTGTTTACGATGATTAAGTTGCAAGCGAATGAGGATGATTTGGATGGTGTGGTTGGTACACTTGATGATATGGTGAGATGTGGATGTCATTATTCTTCGATAATTGGTACTCTTGTGAGTGTTTATGAGAGGGCTGGGAAAGTTTATGAGTTGCCGCGTTTGCTTAAAGGTTCGTTTTATCGGTATATTTTGGTTAATCAGAGCTGTTGTTCCACTGTGGTTATGGCTTATGTGAAGAATAAGTTGGTGGATGATGCACTTAGAGTGTTGAGTGATAAGAAATGGGAGGATTCAAGGTACGAGGATAATTTGTATCATTTACTGATTTGTTCTTGTAAAGAGGCAGGTTTGCTTGAGGATGCTGTTGGAATATATAACCAGATGATGAAAAGTGATGCTGACGAGAAGAAGCTGAACAAGCACATTGTTTGTACAATGATCGATATTTATAGTGTCATGGGACGCTTCAAAGATGCAGAGATGTTGTATCTAAAGTTGAAGAAGTCTTCTTCACCAAATTCGTTGGATATGATTGCATATAGCATTGTTGTGCGGATGTACGTTCGAGCTGGATCTTTGGAAGACGCTTGTTCTGTCTTGGATGATATTGACAAGCGGCCTGATATTGTTCCGGATGTGTTTTTGTTGCGTGATATGTTGCGGATTTATCAGAGACGTAACATGGTGGATAAATTAGCACAGGTGTACTACAAGATCTCGAAAGATCGGGTGAATTGGGATCAGGAGTTTTATAATTGTGTCATAAACTGCTGCGCTCAAGCTCTGCCGATAGACGAACTTTCAAGGCTTTTTGATGAGATGTTGCAGCGAGGATTCATGCCAAATACAATTACGTATAATGTCATGCTTAATGTTTTTGGGAAAGCAAAGCTTTTCAAGAAAGTTAGGAGGTTGTATTTTATGGCTAAGAAACAAGGCTTGGTTGATGTCATCACTTACAATACTATTATAGATGCTTATGGGAAAAAGAAGGACTTCCGCAACATGTCAAGAACTGTTCACAAGATGCAATTTGATGGATTCTCTGTTTCCCTTGAAGCCTACAATTCAATGCTGGATGCTTACGGAAAAGATAGCCAAATGGACGCGTTTAGATCTGTACTGAAAATGATGAAGGAATCAAATTGTGCTTCTGATCTCTACACGTACAACACCGTGATCAATATATACGGCGAACAAGGTTGGATAGAAGAAGTCTCCGATGTGCTAGAGGAGTTGAATGAATGTGGACTCCGACCTGATTTGTGCAGCTATAACACGTTGGTTAAGGCATATGGAATTGCTGGAATGGTTGAAGAGGCTGTAGAATTGATCAAGGAAATGAGAAAAAATGGAATAGAACCTGACCAGACAACCTACACTAATCTTATCAATGCACTGAAGCGAAACGATAAGTTTTTAGAAGCTGTTAAATGGTCGCTGTGGATGAAGCAGATAAAATTATGAATTTCATAAACCTAAGACATTTTTTGTAAATGGTCTTGGATTTTCTAACCCTGTTTATTTTTAAGAATAGCTTGACCCTAAAGTCCTACTTGATTGTAGTCACTGACCTTTTGCTTCCTTTGTGAAATACTTCTGTATATTCTGAGAAATAAGAAAATAAACACTCTGTATATTATATGTGTTGTTGCAGAGGAAGTTCATTTCTTTATTTTCTCTCTAGATCTGTTACTTGACACTGTAGAGCTTATAATTTGGTGATCGTAAATTCTGAATTTGAGTCGAGGACTCGAGACCTTGGTTTTTTGAAGGAATGACTGTATGAGATATTTGATATTAGATAAGCTGTAAATGTATGATGTTGTGTTTTCTCTCGCACTACATGAGCATAATCTTGATTCGAGCACTCTCGCTGCATTTTGCTGCAACTGTTCGAAGATAAGCGTCTCATAAAGCTCCTGTTATTTTAGGAGGTGATTTTAAGAAATAACACCGACAGTTTCAAGCTCAAAAAGCTGTCATGTCTGAGTAACAAGCTGCATGGACTCTGAACATCCCTAAAGTTAAACTTATATGTGCACATAAGTAGAACTTTATGCGTAATTTAATCCATGTAGCCGACCCCATCTTGTGGGATAAGATTTGGTTGTTGTTGTTGTTGTTTGCTGCTATTGTTACCTTATAACATCCATTTCCATTTGTTTAAAGTTGTTCAATATCAATGTTTCTCTGTTGTAGATACACCTTCGTTGATTCTGATATTTTTGAAGTCTTTTAACATCTATAGCTCACATTGCTTTTGTTGTAGGAAAATAGATTTTTTGTTATGGTCATTTGTGACTTAATTATCTTTTTCATCAAATTGAAGTCTCATTCCGTTCATCTCTTTATTTAATTGCTTCCCACTTCTTGTTCTTTCCTTTTTCTACCATTTTTCGTTAAAGTTTATTTCTTTGTTCACTCCGGTATTTGATTTAACTCAAGCTCTTCCAATCTTCTCGTCATTAGATGGTATTTTATTGATCGACGTCCTTTGGGGTTTTTATAGAATTTGTTTGGGGTATAAGGAAGTTCATTCTGAAAGATTTTTCTTTCTGCATTAATGATGGTTACCTTATGCTTAGTTATGAATATCTCTATAGCAAGATTTACAAATATCCTATACAGTGTTATGGTTTTGGCTTTATCGTCATACAAATATATACATGCATGGCTAATTATATAACATATTTTCTGCTTTCACTAGCCATGCTGTTTCATAACTGTCCTCTTGAAACTTAGAATCGCTTAATATGCAATGATGAGATATTTTCTTTCTGTCTTATTATTCTTCCCTATGTTTTGTCGCGTGGGGTTTTCCTCTTTCCCGATCTCAACAGCTTCATTCACCAGGTGTTTTGGCAATTGGAAGTAGCATGAAGACAGAACTCATACTCGCATCACTTGGACCCAGATGTATGTATGAACTTAATCATTGCTATGGTTATCAAAACATAGTGAGAGTTTCATGATAGAGAGATAGTATATAGAGAGAAATGAGGAATTTTAATTGTTACTCTTTATTATTGAGAAAAATGATACAAGGCTCTGTATTTATAGATGCAGAGAACAGGAGCACTTTCTTACTGTTACAAAACTCATTATAACAAAGTGTCACAGCTGTCATATACTTAGCAAGAGATATTAATCCTATAATGTGAGTGTATAGTACCCTGATACCACACAATACTCTATCAGTCCCCCACAAACTCAGAGTGTCAAGATTATCCGGGAGCTTCTGTGCACAATGAATTTGGCTCTAAGATCAGAAAACGTGAGTTTTGACAGAGGCTTAGTTAGTATGCCTTGGACAGAGGCTTCGTTAGTATATGGTCGATTGTTCTTGGAAAGGCTTTTAACTGACAACCAGGGACTCGTTCAGCATTTTTCCCGTAGGGTCTGTTTGGGTGGCCGATTTAGGGTATGGTTTTGGAGGGCTAGATCTATATTTTATTATACATTTGAGATTTTAATAAAACTAAAAGAATACCATGACATATGATCCGATTTAGGGTATGGTCTCTGCATATTTTTCTTATTGAATTTTATTTCCAAACATGTTCTTGGAGTTCTTTTTCTTTGGCATGTAACAGGCCTATCATTTGTTCATATTTTCGGTCATTTGTATATGCACAAAACCATTACACTTACTAGATTTTTGACCCGTGCTAGCGCACGGGTCTATTAAAAAAGATAAAACAACATAATAGTGATAAAATATTGAAATGTAAATCATCATAATATACCCTTTCAATGATAACTAAAATTGAAATAGTATATTTGTACATAATTCACTCAATCAAACTCAAACACCATTACAAATCTCCCTATCTACCAACACACCAACACCACTACCAATTTGATCTCAAATCATCCTATACATGACCCAAAGATGAGAGACCAAAATCAAAGAAACTTAGAAGTCAATTCCATGAAGGTAGCAATCTTATGAATCTCTTCATGAAGTCATCAAAATAAAATTCCAAAGATATATTCATAGTCTCACTTCAATTTATCCTTGTATCACAACTTTACGATTTTTCATGACTTCTGACACTTCCATAGATACTTTAGTGGCTACTGTCAAATGCTTCACTACTCTTGTCCTTCCTACAAACATGTCATAAAATTAGTGTTGGATATATTATTCATAGTCTGTCTTGAAATTGTTCTGAGTGTTTGAATTGTGTAGGATATTGTACATTCCAAAAGCTAGACTATATTCTAAAACTTTAGAACACCAACAATGCTTGAATGCACCCATTTCTGTTTTAATGTGAGAGGTATGAGATGGTAAATATACAACAGTGAATAACAACAACATAGTATGAGGGGAGAAAAATTATCAAGTATCATCATGTCATATTTCTACTTTGAGATCATATACCTTCAATTTGTGTTGGCAACAAATATTTTTTTTGAGTATCATAAATACCAAAATAAAACCAAAGAATCAATGGAATAAAATCTTATATTATACATAGAGCCAAAATATATATAACTGCAATTCATCAGTTATCTTAAGTTTCATAGAGAAAAGAATTTCATACAAAAAAAAAATTAATTATTATTCTTGTCAAATAAAAGCATGCTAGATCTATGTAGAGTATTATCTAGTATCACTAACTCCTCTGCTATCATCTCTCATCAACATAACTTTTCTTTTATATCACTGATTTCATCTACAAAAATTTGAAAGAAACAAATTTTACAATGGTACTGATATACAATGAAACCAAAAGAAACATCTAAGCAAGCATATCAAACTCATTACATGGCAACACGTAACAATAAATAAATGTTGAAAAAGTATTTACTCTTTTTGAAACGGTACAACCAAATATAACTTGCATAAAATCACTGCTTTAAATTATAGACAAACAAAACAAATCGTCTAGATGCGGTCATTATACACCATACTTACTGTTTTAGGTTTACTTTCCCTTGGTTTCGATAGAAGAAACTATGGTGCAATAGGATTGTCAAAAGCCTTGAACATCTGCATGAAAGACAAAGAAACTTGAGTTATTATAAAATTTTAATTGTAGGATATGGAGTAATTAAACAAAAAATGATGAAGAAACAAATCTTAAAAAAAATAAACTACCACTAAATTAGAAAAGAAATGGAGCTGCCTTTCAATAGTTTCCTAATTTTTCAAAAGGATTTGAAAATAATGCAACACCTCATATCCTATTCAATAAAAATGATGAATAAAATTTCATATTCTCTTTAACACATCATGCAAATATTAAGTCAACTTTTATGTAAAACACGACTAACACTAGCAGAAACATAATTTAAAAGGCTAGACCGAGAATGGCTACCAAAAAGAAAGCTTCAAACATGTTTGGTAATTTAGCTACTAACCTCAAAACTCATGCTGATCAAACTGAAAGAAAGTTCTTCTATCATAACATTTAGCTATTCAAATTGAAGCTTGTATAGGTTACCCTTCCAATTCTATATTCATGTGATTGTGCAGAAGCACAGATGAATTATATACACAAAAGAAGGATTTGTAACATTTGAAAATCAAAATAGAAAAGGATTACAAAGAGGAGGAGAAAAAATTTAGTTCTGGTTGTTATTGAGCTGCTCAAGTCTAATAGCAGTGCCAGACTAATTTTTGAGCAACGTGAAAACATATTGATAGGCATTTAATAACTATGAGTGAGAGAGAGCAGACAAACAGACATGAAGCAGCCCTTGTGGATTGTACAATCAATTGAAAAAGTCAAAAAGGGTTTGAATTGTGTCACCTATTAATTATTAACTCACTTAATGTCATTTTTACCCTCATTGTAATTACAAAGCGCGCGCTAGGGCTTCCATAATTTGCTTATCAGACTGCACAACATTTTAATTAAGTAAGATTTGCTAAGAAAGTTGATAGTCAAGAGAAGCTGAAGTACACATTAATGAATTCCATCTGCAGTATGTCAAGTAATGGAGTATCATATTCTTTTGAAGGCTATATTGTTTAATCTGGGATTTTTGACCTTTCTTTGCAGTCTTTTCAACTCATATAATCCAAATTTGTAAATGTAAGCGGCATATTACAGCATGGACCTGTATCAACGACATTTAGAGGAGGTAATGAAGTTATGCACATACTTTGAATCTTTGCTCCTTTTTTAAAAATTTATTATGCTTGTTCCGGTGAGGAATCTAGTGTCGTTTATTATTTTTGGAGGAGGGATGATATGCATAGCCAGATCAGCTGCCTGCACAAACTACCACTATTGTGTGTGACACTGCATCATGTGAAATTCAGATTTCTATTGTGAAATTTTGTTTGTCTCACGTCCCTTGAGGGTTGGAAAATTTTGTAGGGAAGAGACAGAGAAAGGTAAAGGGGGTGTGATAGGTGATGTAAAAGAAAGAGGTGTGAGAAAATAAGAATTGTTTCTTATTTACTTCCACATTCAAGTATTTTAGTATTGTATACATCATTTAGTTAAGTCACTACCTAAGTACCTAGACGGAATAGAAAAACGAAAAACAAAATCTTTACACAGTTATGCGTTTGCGTACTGGTTTAAGATTAATAAAGATAAGAGTCCTCGAACAAGCAGAGTCAGGTTGTTCTACTGTGTTATGCCACTGTGTTATTTTTTCTGCTTTCATATCATTTGATTCATTTGAAAGGGAAGCCAGCCCACCTTGGGGGCAGTAGTTGTAGATGTTGTCATGTGACTAGGAGATCATAGATTCTCAAGTCTTGAAATCAACCTCCTGCAAATGTATGGTTACCAAAAATAGACCCACAATGGGTTTCACCCTTACTAGGATCTCACTACTCACTCGGATGGAAGCTTAGCACTGTCTTTTTACTGCAATTTAACAACTTTTCGGAGGTATCTATATATTATTTTGTGCTGAATTATAAACGAGAAGGTACTCAGAATTTAGATCATACTCAGAACCGTGAAGGTCCCAAGATTGTTAATAATGGCATTGTAATAACGTTCGTTGGATTCTATAAAAAAATATTGAAAGAATACTTTAATATAAAATTATAATTGATTAATAGAGAATGTAAATAAAATCAGAATTGTATAGTTATTTTTGCGCTTGTGGATATCTTAAGGGCCCAACACTGATTGGCCAAGTGCCCGATAGGTTTTATAACATAGATGCTGTAACCTTGCATGTGTAACTCTACCTCAAATTTTATTTTAATTGAATTATTTATTTTGATTGATCCTTCATGTAATATTTGCCACTTGGATGCTTTGTTTGGTTAAATTGACGAGTTCTCACTTCTTTCTAGGTGCATGTGACAAACTTTTTTGACTCTGTTATGGAAACAATACACTGACTCAGCCTACAGGTCTCAGTCGAATAAAATATTTGGGGACCTGAAGTTAAAATGCCTTAGGATCAATTAATCTCTGACAATGACAGAAGAATTTTAAGAAATTCTGACTATGAGGAGTGGTCTAATAAATTAAGTCCAGTAGGAAGTTGAACATAATCCCCAACAAAATTAGTTTACACAATTTCACGTAAAGTGTAACTCATGGAAACTGGATTTACCACACAGGAAAATGTCCATGGTGTTGGACAACTATGGAATACTATTCTCAGCAAAGTGAATACTTTTGAAAGCGATGATGCTTTTGTTTGCTATGGCCTTGTTTCAATGGCTATGCTATCATCATAAATGATTGCAGCGATGCTCTTTGACACCTCATGTTATGGTTCTTGCAGTGCAATTTCACTTGAAAATGCAAATTATTTAGGGCATCATTGTATATTCCAGCGCATATGTTCTGTATTATGTTAGCCCTTTTGCTTTTTCCCTGAGTGGTGGAGCACTGCCATGGTTTGTCGCGTTCTGGGTGCTATCGATCGCTGGTAGTGTAGTGCTAAAAAATGGAGATCATTGGTGGTGGATTTTGTGATTTTGTTTTATGTTTCCAGCTTTAGTGGATCAAGCAGTTAGAAACATTGTCTTTTGTTGTAGACGTCATATTATGGCATATAATTATAAAAAAGTTTCCAACAATTATTTTAAGATACATTTCGTGAAGACCTGATATGTTTTATGTCTTTTAATAGATTTTTTCGTCCGAAAAAATGCTTGCAATTTTTGGCCAACGAATGTGCTTTAGATAGAAATTTACTATTGGGAGAGACAACTCTCAAATATTTTCCAAATCTTGATATCATTTCAATTATCTGGAGTGGATTGATTACAGGTTTTGTTGTGTCCTTCACCTACACAACTAGACAAGTGCATTGAAGACAAAAACGTAAAATAAAAATTGAAGATAATTCGAAACAAAATAAAGGCCAATTTAATATCCTACGTGAGTGAAATACTTTCCCATATTCCCTAAAGTGTTTTGGTTGAAGCATGAATTCATACATCAAACGTCTATTGTAGTCCCGTGGTGCAGGGAAAATACTTCTGTTTCTCGGCACCTCTATTTTTTTTTTTTTTTAAGTGTAACATTTAAAAGACAATTTTGTTCTTATTTGTAGTTTCAAAATTCAATGCAAGATTAGTTATTGATTTATCAATAATACACTTAGCTTCTTATTACAAAGTAATATATGTAAAATATAAATTGTATTAAAAATAAAAATATTCATTAGTTGTTTTTGTACATGTGAAAAATTATGAAATGACATTTTCATGTGTAACTTACCTATTAACCTCTTTGTTAATATTTATTTATTTTTGACAAAAATAAACGATATTCATTAATTCAAATTGATATAGTACATCGATACAATACAAATCCAAATTCGCTAAAAACAAAAAGGATGAATCTGTGAACAAACTCACAACATCCATGTTAATAGCATAAAACGGCAAAGTACTTATGCCTACAAATATGACTAATGTGACTATATTCAAGTCTCCGGAATACTCATGTCTCCGGATCTGCAACGTTGACGATGGCAAAGTCATTGTCATTGATCGGATTTGCACTTGCTCAAAGTTAATCTTTCAACCTGAATCAAATAAACACCGCAGTAAGACAGGAAATCAAAAACACACCGCACAAACAGAGTCGTGCAAAGACGACAAAATTGACCCTAAAACACCCCTCTGACAAGAAGAAGAAGAAGAAGGAGGAGGAGGAGGAGGAGGAGGAGGAGGAGGAAGGGTGACGACTAGGGTTTAAGAAGGAGAGAAGAGAGAGGAAGTTTTGTTATAATAGAGGTTTTCATGAACATTTTAATATTAACCAAATATTTTCTTTTTTTACTAAATATCTTAGAATAAAATATCATCCTTATATTTTCAAAAAAGTTATTCTCAAAAGTAAATCTAGTAAAATTTTCATAAAAAAAATCTAATAAACTCAAAACAAACATTTCAGTGTTAGTTTAGCAAAAATAATTGTTTTAAAATGAATGTCATTTACATTTTCTAATATAAGATTATTATTATTATTTTCAATTTTGTCATCTAGAAATTTGTGTGTACACTACTTTCAAGACATTATACTCAATTTGTATTTATGATGGTGAGTGATACACTAATAATAAATAAAGTTAGTTTTGTAAAAATATAATGACTATTAACAATATCATTCCATTTATTATTATTTTAAAGAAAAAATCTTAATCAATAGTATATGTCTTATCGCTTTGCTATGGACTTTGGTATGCTCGTGACAAAGTTTGTTTTGAAGGAAGAAATCTTGAAGCGGTGAATATGGTCCGAAAAGCCTGGAATATCATTGAAGATTACAAAGGACTTATGAATACTCATGTTGATGTGGAGCCAACTATATGTGTATCTTTCCCCTCTACTTGGACTCCTCCTCCTACATCTTCCTTCAAATTGAGCATTGATGCATCTGAAGGTGAGAAAAACACACAAGAAGCGGGGGGTTGAATTGTGTGGGTATTTTGACGAATTATTTTTCTATTTGTTTATAAAAACTTGATCAGAATCTGATGTTGTAGATTCCGACTCAGAGTCTGAATGCAGCGAAAATATAGAACACATAGATAAAAGATAAAGAGTCAGAGAGAGAAGACAAACACAAAGCAATTTATAATGGTTCCTCCCACAACATAGGAGCACTATAGTCCCCTTGCACTTCCAAGAAATTTCACTATAATCACTCTGGATTACAACTTTCTCAAGGACACACCAAGAGACTTCACTTTGCTCAAGCACACTGCAAGAGACTTCTATGCTCTAGGACTTTACCTAAAGACTTCTGCTCAAGATCAACTCCATGAGACTTCCCTTTGCTTAAGCACAATTGCTTAAGACTTTCCCCTGCTCAATCACAACTGATTGAGACTCCTAGGTGCTCAATTTTTCACCAAGAGATTTATATGCTCAAGCACGCAGGCAAGAGACTTTCTAAAATGTTTGCCCCAACTGCAAACCAGTTAATTTGTTCTTACAATAGATTTAACAATGATAGTGTAAACTGAACAAATGAACAAACTCACTCCTTAGGATTTATAAGATATAAACTTGAAAATAAATGCTATGTGTTTTGCGCTATTGATTTAACAGAGTTTTGGCACAGATCGAAAAATAGCAAAGTCTTGTTGCTTTTTCTTCAGGTCTTCAGCTCCTTTTATAAGCAGTGATTTGAGAGACGTTGGAGAAGAGTGTCACAAATAAGGTCGTTGAGAAGCTTTGATCAAGAACGTTGGTCCTTTGCCTAATATGGATAATTCCGTTGAAAAGTCCTTTGAATTTCCTTTGCTGAAAGAAGGATTATCCACTACATTCTCTTTGTTTTTGATGTCCTTTGTCTGGTTATACACGTAGATAGAAGAAGACAAAAACATTGCTCTATCAGATGCTATGATAGAGACAACTCACAGAATAAGACATAAGCTGACGTGGATTCTCGCTCCCTCAGATCCAAGTATGCCAGTTAGATTATGTGTTTGATGTCCTTCACAAAATCTGTTAAGATCACTCTCCGACTCCTGTAAGGCATCCTTCTTCTAAGGATGTTGACTTCTGGACCTTCTGTTGGATATTCCACCGTAGTCTTCTAAACTTCCCAACCCCTTTCTGATGCGCTTTATATGTCCTTTATTCATGATATATAGATTCTGCACACTTGAATATATGTTAGTATTCCAATTGTTCTTCAATACTTTGTTATCATCAAAACCCTAGAGGACTTGTATGAACCATTCTTGTTCAAACAATATCCCCCTTTTTGATGATGACAAACACAAGTATTTTGAACAACTGTTGTTAATTTAATTAACAGTTAGACTTCAGGGTTTGAGGTTTGCAAGCTCTCCCTGAGTCTGTCAGTCTTAGGTTCTGAGTTTTGCAAGCTTCCGCTAAGTCTGTGATAGTCCATTAGTGTGAGGTTTGCAAGCTCCCCGTAAGTCTTATTCCCAGTTAATTAAATTCATTCTTAATCACTCTTAAGTGCATCAGAACAAATAATCAAATGCATACAATGTTTTATCTTGGTTTTCGGGTGTCAAACATTGATTACGTTTGAACCTTTTTAACCGGTGATATCTTATTTTTTCTTGGGAAGGGAAAAAGTAAGCAAAACCCTTGAGAATCGAGGTCCGGGAGTTGTTTTCGCTACGGAAGATGTTAGGCACCCATAACGACTATAGTATCCTATAGGAACCGTCTTTGTTTTCTACGCGCGCGCTTTATTTTTAAATGCTATTTGAAAATGATATTTACACCTAAGAGTTTTCTAAGTGAAGAATTGGAGAGATAAGAAGATGTTTGAATTTTTATTTTATTTGAATTGAAGGAATATTGTCCTTGCCTACGTACCCTTTTAAGGGATCAAATCCACCGTAGTTCTCTTCCAAAAATGTTTTTGTTTTTGTTGGTTGATTTTAAGTTTGAAAATTGGAATTTTGAAGAATGGAGATTGAGAGGCCTTAAAGGCATGAGATTTTAAGAAAAAGTGAGGTTTGATTAGTTATTTTGAAAAAAGGTCAGGTATGATTAATTTTCATTGAAACTTGATTAAGAAAATAAAAGGGAAAATCAATGGGGTTTTGGACCCCAAGGTTTATTAAGAAAATCACTTGAGTGATGTTGTTCATGTTTTTTGGAAAAGAGAGTTTTTTTTCTAAGTTTCAAAGTTCCTAGACATACATCTAAAGCATTCAATCCTAAACATACATCTAAACATGCATATCCTAGCGATACATCTAAAATATCTATGTGATGTGTGTGCATGTGTCGGTGCTTGTGTCGGTGTACATCATTAGAGTCCATTGTCCTTTACATCATTGGCCTAGATACATTCTATGGTCTTGCAAGAATTGCATAAAAGTAAAGTACAAAAATTCCTAAGTTTTTACATTCTAATTTTTGCATGAATTTTAAAGTGCAAGAAATAAAAGGGATGAGAATGTGAGATGGAAGATGAAATGCTCATGATGTATGAAACATGAAGTAGAGTGGTTAGTGAGAATAAGGCATAAAATGATAGAAAGATAGGCAAGGAAATACTAAACAAAGAATAGTAAAAATGACAAGAATAAAGTGTCAAAATGTAGTAAAAATTCACCATAACCTCTCAATAAGCACATGACCTATAATTCTCCTATCATAAGCAATTTTCAAAGACTTCATTGTATTATGAGTGTGAGAATTATAGGGCATATTCAAGTCAAGGATCATGACATATTTTTAGGTACACTTAGCACTTTATTTTCACATACACACATTTACATGACTTGTAAAACAAGAAACTAATTACACATATTCACATGCAGCAAGAAACACATACAAAAAGTAGCTAAAACTTCACAAAATCATATGGTATAGGTCACAAACATTTATCAAGAAATTGGAACTAGAATCAAGCAAATTTTCACAGATTTTTTAATACAAAACATCACAAAATAGCAAGAAAATCATCACATTATTATTTCCAAGTTTTAATATGCAAAAATCATCACAAAAATATCACAAAACTATCAAGAAATGTATATGAAAATTTCTAGAATTTTTAAAGAATTTTAGACACAAGAACATATAAAACTTCACAAATTTTTAACAAAAATAGTAAACAATTAACAAGAAAATACCACACATTTTTTAATCAAGATTTAACACATAATAACATCACAAAAATGTCAAGAAAATGATCAAGAACACAGAGAAATATTTTTAGGAATTTTTATCATGCAAAATTAACATAGCAGGAGGTGTATATGGCAGTTCTCAACAAGGAAAGCAGGAAACAGGGGGGTTTGAAAAGCAAGCAGAAAGCACATAGCAAGCAAGCATTTGGGCTTGAGCAAGCCTACTGGGTTTGGGTTACTGGAGCGGGTATGGGTTAATGGAGTAGATCCATGGGTTAATGGAGCAGCTCCTGTAACAGCCCGATTTTCGCTAGTTTTATTTTATTATTTATTTATGTGTGTTATATGTGCTCTTATGTGATTATTTGCCTCTGTGTGTATTTTTGGTTAGGAATTGTAGAATTCGGTGTTAGAAGGGTATTTTAGTCATTTTGGACTTAGGGGCATTTTGGTCATTTTGAGAGTAGGGGTAATTTTGTAATTTTGCATAAAGTTATTTTTAGTATTTAGTGAGAGTTATTATTTTACCAAGTTACTAGAGGGTGTAGTAATTATTTTATTTACCGTTAAGTGACAGTTAGTGTTATATTTTACCGGTAAGTGAGTAGTAACATTTTTGAGGTTGAATTAGAAATGGGTTAGGCCCATTAAAGTTTGTGAGATAAGCCCATTAAGTGAGCCTATAGAAACTAATGTTAGTGAAGAGATAGGGTTACAAACATTTTCATTTCATTTCATTTGAGAAGAGAAGAGATAGAGGCTAGAGGGAAGAACAAGGGTTAGAGCTTGAAGAGGGGGTTCATCATCTAGGAGCTAAATTGAAGCTTGTGTTAGAGATTCTTGGTGCTAGAGGTAAGAGGGTTAGATTTCAACCATAATTCATAACTTTTCTTTTTACCCATTTTTGTGAAATTGATGAATTGAATCTAATTGTTGTAAATTCATGCATAATTGTTGTTGTTATGTTTGAGAACATGATTTATGTGATAATTGCATGTTAGTATGTGAATTAACATGTTCAAATGCATAGTTGTTGGTGTTTTGTGTTCTTGAGCAAGATTGATGAGAATTGATGTTGTGATTTTGAATTGTGCATGAATTTGTGTTCATTAGTTGTTGTTATTGATTTGGAACATGTTGTTGGTGAATGGATACATTGGGTATCATGAATTGGTGAATTATGATGAGATTTGTTGTTGTTGTTCAAATTTGTGAAGTTGTGCCAAGTTGTTCATGTGAAGGACCGAAATGAAATTTTGATATATGAAATTGTTGGCTGAGTTTTTGATGTTGTTGGATGAATTGAACTTGGTAGAATTTCTGTTTTCATGTCGTGATTTTGTTAGTCGAGTCGTTTGGGAGAAAACGGGAATTTCGTGTGAAAATTCGAGTGTTAACCGTTTTGAAAATGAGTGTGATGTGAGGTTTTGGAAAATGATTTTGGGGTGGTTGAAACTTGAATTTTTCTGTACATTATGATAGAGCTATGTGTTAGGAGAATGTAGGCGAAAACGGCATCGAAAACAGGTTAACGGTTTGGATTTTACGCGCGAAAACATGAAAATTGGAAAATCTGATGCTGTCTGTCAGGCAGAAATCGGACTCCGATTTTTTGGCATCGGGCTACGATTTTGACCAGGTTTTGGAGTGTTTCGACACGAAAAAAATCGGACTACGATGGGTAAAAATCGGACTACGATTTTGCCTGACCAGAAACTTTAAAAATGCATTTTTCTTCAATCCAATTGCTTCCAAACTTGTTCCAAAGTGTAGGGGCCTTATCCTAACTATCTAGGGGTGTTTTTATGAAGGAAATAACTTTGTTTAAAGGGGTCTATTGAGTTCTTATGTTGCTTGATATTGAAATGAATTAACTAAGAGATGAACTTGATAAATCCTATGATTTCGTTGCATTTGGCCGATGAAATGCTTATGTAACCTCTACTGCACACATATGTGAATTGTGGGAATACAAGCATAGGCAATTGAGCTTGTTTACTTGGTTTTGACTCGAATGTCCAATTAATTTAATGTTGTGATTTTGAGAGACGAACTTGACTAAAGATGACTTTTGAGAATCATTTGATTGTGAATCCTTTATGGAAAGTTATTACATGTTATATGAAGATGATTGGTGGTGTATTTATGTGACAACTACATGTTGTGAGATTTTTTTTTTGATATTGTTGGTGATTGTATATATGATACGTGGTGGTAAATTGTTAATGATTGCATATATACAAGTATTGGTGATGGTGAGGTGATTATTGTTTGTGTGAACATATGCATTTGTAGTTGAGTCATATGTTCATGCATACATGACTGATGGTGGTGGATTTTATATCCAATAGAGGTGATTACGATGTTTTTGTTGCATCGAAGGTGACGACCTTGAGGTGTTTTGGTACCACATGCATCTAGATGAGTCTAGAGACATTGCATAAACTGTTAGTGGATTGAATTGCATTAAGATGTGTTTGATGGTTGATTATTGCTAATTGTACTTGCGGATCGAATTGTTAATTGTTGATTGACAAGGTGAGGTTGTGATATGTGTATGATACACTTATGGATATGAACTTGATATAATGATATTGAATGATCTTGGATTGCTTATATGTTGTGAATATTGAGGAACTATGTATCAATTGTCATTCTTTATCCTTGATTATATCTTTCATTTTCAAAGTTCTTATTAATCTTATATGGATTATGATGATGTAATGCTAACCCTCAGTGGTTTACCACCTACCTTTCCGTATGGACGGGTAGATGGAGTGCAGGATGCTTAGTCTGTTTTGCTTGATGATGCCGAGGAGTGAAGTTCCTCTTTATTTGCAAGTGTCTAGATTAGGGCTCTGATCTAGGATAGTTCTTGCATGTTGCTTTATTGACTATGTATTTTGGAGTTGAGATATTGTTGTATTTGAGATATGGAGGATATATTTTTATTGGGAGTTGTTTATGGATTATATGTATATGTTCCGCTGCTATGTGATGTGACATGATCTTTTTGCATGTATGTATTGTGGTTTATTCGAAGACGTAGCATCAATTTCTAGAATATGTTTGTATATTCGCGTGTTTTACCGCTTATTAGAAATAGGGTGTTACAGCTCCAAATGGAGTGGGTATAAAAGGATGATGTTGCTGTGTTTTCAACGTTCCTTTTTTCTTCTACCACTTAAAAAACATACAGTATGCTCCCATCTCTCTTTCACAAAAAAACAACGCCTCCTACACATGTTTCTTCTCCGGCGAGCTTAAGTTTTCCGGCACGGTGGCCGGTGGTGGCACCACCGTGCCGGAGCAACCAAACTACTCCGTTTTTGAAACAAACTACATATTTACACATCCTTTTTCTTCCTTATCTCAAATCCGAACTTAGTTTTTTCAAAGAATGCTCCAACGTTAATAGATCTAAGGATTTAAAACATACAAATTTGTCACCTCTTCTTCACGGATTCACCTCACTAATGGCTCGATCTGCTTCTTCTTCGGTTCGGCTCCAACTTCGGCTTCAAATTTGGACGAGATTCAGACTCCTGCTTGCATAATTGTTGTGCTTCAGTTCGGTTCCTCCTTCTTCACGATTTCGGTTGATGTTTTGATGCCTTCTCTTTACTTCAATCCGGTACTTTGAAGCTTGAAGATTCGGTTCGTTCTTGCTTGATTCCGGTTACGTTTTGACCGGTTCGGTCTTGTATAGTAATGAACGGCTTGTTGCTTCAACGTTGTTGTTGCTGAGTCTGAAAAAACAAGCTAGTGATGAAAGATAAACAGTGGTAATGTAATGGTTTATGCGATTATTTTTTGAAATCAAAGGAAAAGGTTGCTGGAAATTTTCTGTTGATGAGTGTTTTTAATGGATCTGGAAAATGTCAGTGATATTCATGCTTGTTCTTGAGGATTTTGAGTGTTTGATTTTCAAATTGAGGAAATATAAGAGAATTAGGGTTTGTGATGTAATTGGGAGGTTATGGAGGTTGTTATGGTGGTTTTGGAGGTTGAAGGTGGTTATGGTGGAGATGTGGTGGTTATGGAGGTTGTTGAAGCTTTTGGCTATGGTGGAAGTTAGTTAGAGGAGAGAGAAAGTTGTTAGAAGAGAGGGAAAATTGAGAGAAAATAATTATGAACTTTTGGGATTTTTTTGTGGAGTTTTTGTGGAATGATTAGTTAATTGACCTTGACCATGACTCATCTATTTATAGGTGATGAATGGGATTGATGGACCAATGAAACAATGCCATGTGGACTGGACTTGTAACTAACTTTGACCTGCAAAAATAACAAACTACAAAGGACCAAAATGCAAATAACAAGACTTTTGAGGACTAAAATGCAATTAAAACTAAAATTGATTAAAAAAGTAAATTGAAAATTAACGTAAAGTGAAACGATTAAAAAATGACAAAACGGACTAAAATGAACCAATTACTTAAATGAGGTACTTTAAAGTAACCTCTCTCTGTCGAAATTTCGTGTGAAATGACCAAAATGCCCCTGGGGACTAAAACGACTCAAAACGACTCAAATGCAATTTTAAAATGGTTTTTGACATGGAATTAAAGCAAGAGTTTATGCAAGCAAAATTGAAAGACTCAGAGACAATTTTTTAAGGATTAAACAGTGTTTTAACACAGAAAAAGACTAAAATGCCCCTAGGGGCTAAACTGACTCAAAATGACTTCAAATGCAATTGTTGAAATGGATTTTGACATAGAATTGAAATGAAGACTTATTCAAACCAATTGAAAAGACTCAAACAATTTTTAAAGGACTAAAATGAGTTTGGATACAGGAAATGCCTAAAATACCCTTTTTCATGAATTTTTGCAAATAACATTGAAATAAAATGCAGAGAATTATGCAATTGATCAGAGACAAATTCAAATGACTTAAAAGGCAAGAGAACATAGACAAAAACACAATTGGAAAGATTTTTGAAACCAAATTGAGAGATAAAACAGAGTAAAATGTCCGTGTAAACAATAGCAAATTGGCAATTCTTCAAAAGTAATAGACATATATCAAAGATGAAAGAAAATTTTGAACAAGTATTTTTAGGTCCAAAATTAGGGTATAACAGCTGCCCCTATTTAAGTTTCTTTGTCCGGAGAGTCAAGAGACGAAGTCTTTGATTTGACGGGACGAAGACACTTAAATATTTACATTTGCACTGTTTTTGGACATAAAAATACGCTCTCAGATTTTCAAAATATGAATGCCATGCAACATTTTGATTATGAATACAAGACAAACGAACTGGAGTCTAACAGAGCATGTCATATCACTGGGGATTTAGGTAGACATTGACGGGGTAGACAAACCAGGGGACAAAAGATAGGTACAAGCTGTTCTTTGGATCGAACTAGCCACTTAACCATGAGATACAAGCAAGAGATGAGTACAAGCTGCTCTTTGGATCGAACTCGCCACTTGACCAGGAATAGAAATACAAGACAGGTACAAGCTGTTCTTTGGATCGAACTTGGCACTTGACCGGAGACATAGACATATAGAGAGATACAAGCTGTTCTTTGGATCAAACTTGTCGCTTGATCGGAAATATAGACATATAGAGAGATACAAGCTGTTCTTTGGATCGAACTTGTCGCTTGATCGGAAACATAGACATATAGAGAGATACAAGCTGTTCTTTGGATCGAACTTGTCGCTTGATTGAAGATACAAACAGGTAAGCAGGTACAAACTGTTCTTTGGATCGAACTTGTTGTTTGACCGGAAATGTAGGCATATAAGCAGGTACAAGCTGTTCTTTGGATCGAACTAGCCACTTGACCAATAACAAGATACAAATTGGAAGTTTGATTTGGAAAGATACAAATTGAGAGTAAGTTGATATTGACTTGACTCAAAAATAGACATGACCATTTTTGTTGGCCCAAGAGCAAATTGAGAGTGGATTAACATTGACAAAGACATTGAATTGAGAGTTGAAATTGAGTTGAATTGGAGATTGAAATTGAATTGAGTTGGAAATTGACATTGAGATTGGATTGAAAATTGAGATTGAATTGAATTTGACATTTGAAATTGAATTGAATTGAAATTGAGATTGGATTGAAAGTTGAGATTGAATTGAGTTTGACAGTTGAAATTGAATTGAATTGAAATTGGGATTGGATTGAAATTGGAGATTGAGTTGAGTTTGAAAGTGAAGATTGAGTTGAGTTGGAAATTGAAATTGAGTTGAATTTGAAAGTGGAGATTGAATTGCATTGAAAGTGGAAACTGAGTTGGATTGAAAGTTGAGATTGGAAATGCAACATGTATGTATGGTATAACAAGATTATTGAATGTATGAGCACATAAAATGCATGATTATGCATGTATGAATGCTTGAAATGCATGATTGGTTTGTAGTTTGACAGAGAAGTTTCACAGAGACAGACAAAACATTGGAAGATTGGGCACGTAGTGGCTCGTGCCATAACATATTCACATAGAAATCCTCTTTGGAGAGACCGTCGTTAAGAGACGTATCAAAACCATGGCTGAGGGCAATAAAACTTGTAGAAGAGGGACCTCGGAAGATTCTTTGATACATGTCGCCGTTGTTAGGCGTGTCAGTGCTGGGTAAACATTGGATGTTCGCATCTGTGGTCAATGCTTTTCATTCTTTCGTTCTTTCATTTTCAATCCCATTTTGCCTGAACCGCCCTTTCGGGTTTTTGATTCACCGGGGAATAAAATTCTTTTCATTGCCCCATTTTTGCCTGAATTGCCTTCATAGGTTGTCAATCAGCGGGGTGCTCATTTTTGCCTAAGTCGCCCTTTCGGGTTTTCAACTTAGCGAGCTCTTCATTTTCATTTTTTTTTTCAAATTTCCATTCTGTTTTTTCATTCTTGCCATTGACCACAGATCATCCTGGGGAGTAATCTGCTCGTAACATGTATTGAAATAGACATGGACACTCATTTATTCATGCATGTTTCATTGAAATGTACCTTATTGCTCAGGTTTGCTTTCAAAATAGACAGGAAAGGATTTTTCAATTTTCAAAAATGTTTGTTTCATACATTGACATTATCAAATAGAAAGAGAATATTTTGTATATAGCATTGAAAGTAGAAAGAAAAATAGAGTTTCAAACAATAGCACAGGCTCAAATTGATGTAGAAGAGTGAAAATCAGCCAAAGGCATAACTCCACGGATTTACAAAGCCTGGAAAATGGTAATTTTATTGGTTGGTGATACATTGAACACGATGACCGCTACATTTCATAGAAATTTTGAATTCACAAGTACGGAAGCTTCTGATGAAGATGATCATTGACAGTTGCAGATGCCCCAAGGGGTGACAGTGGTTTGCCAGATATAGTTACTTGTCTTTTATTATCGACCTCATTTTTGCATGAACCGCCCTTTCGGGTTTTCGGCTCATCGAGGCGCTCATTCTTGCCTGAGTTGCGTACAATCTCAGCGAGCTTTCCATATTCATTTTTTTGTCCCTAACTTTTGCCTGGATCGCCCTTTCGGGTTTTCGATCCACCGGGAAGCGCATTTTTGCCTAGGCCGCCCTTTCGGGTTTTCGACCTACCACGCTGTTCTTTTCTTTTTAGAGAAAGTATTTCTTGACTATATCGGCATTAACAGGATTTGGAAGTTCGACACCATCCATGTGGGTGAGAATCAAAGCACCACCAGAGAAAGCCTTCTTGACAACATAAGAACCTTCATAGTTAGGTGTCCACTTGCCCCTTGGGTCGGGTTGCTGACTTATCCTTCTTTTCAATACAAGTTCGCCTTCCTTGAATTCACGAGGTCGAACTTTCTTGTCAAAAGCATTCTTCATTCGTACTTGATACAACTGTCCATGAGCCATAACATCCATACATTTCTCTTCAATCAAATTCAATTGATCATACCGACTTTGACACCATTCAGCCTCAGTTAGTTTTGCTTCCATGATCACTCGAAGAGATGGAATCTCCACTTCCAGAGGGAGAACTGCTTCCATACCATACACCAAAGAGAAAGGAGTTGCCCCGGTTGAACTGCGCACTGTAGTACGGTAACCATGCAAGGCAAACGGTAGCATCTCATGCCAGTCTTTGTAAGTAGTGACCATCTTCTGAACAATCTTCTTGATGTTCTTGTTAGCGGCCTCAACTGCACCATTCATCTGAGGTCTATAAGGAGAAGAGTTGTGATGTTCAATCTTGAATTCTTCACATAAAACTTGCATCATGCTATTGTTCAGATTGGAACCATTGTCAGTGATGATCTTGTTGGGAACACCATATCGACAGATGATGTTATTCTTGATAAACTTTACTACCACTTGCTTGGTCACATTGGCATAGGAAGCATCTTCAACCCACTTGGTGAAATAGTCAATTGCCACTAGAATGAAACGATGTCCGTTGGAAGCTTTTGGTTCAATTCTTCCAATCATGTCAATGCCCCACATAGAGAAAGGCCATGGGGAAGATATAACATTGAGGGCATGTGGAGGCACATGAATCTTGTCAGCATAGATTTGACACTTGTGGCATCTCTTGGCATGTTTGTGGCAGTCACGCTCCATAGTTATCCAGTAATAGCCGACTCTTAACAGTTTCCTTGACATGGTGTGGCCCGAAGCATGGGTCCCAAAAGTACCATCATGTACATCATGCATCAATTTCTCAGCTTCTTGTTTATCAACACACCTCAATAAGACCATGTCATAGTTCCTCTTGTATAGGATTTCTCCGTCCAGAAGGAATTTGCTAGCCCATCTTCTCAAGGTCTTTTTATCCCTGTTGGAAGCACCAGGTGGATATTCACGATTCTGCAGGAATTGTTTGATGTTGTAATACCAAGGCCTTTTATCATTCACATCTTTATCAGCTTGATCTGGCATATTTTCAATAGTAAACACATGAGCGGGTCTATCAAGACGCTGCACTTTGATTACGGGCACATCATTCCAGTGATTGACACGAAACATAGAAGACAAAGTAGCAAGAGCGTCAGCCATCTGATTTTCATCCCGAGGGATATGGTGCAGCTCAACCTTGGTAAAGTATGTCAACAGGCGTCTTGCATAGTCACGGTAAGGGATCAGCTTCTCATGATGAGTCTCCCATTCACCCTTTATCTGATTAATAACAAGTGCAGAATCTCCATAGATGTCAAGGTGCTTAATTCTCAGATCAATGGCTTCTTCAATGCCCAAGATGCATGCTTCATATTCAGCTATGTTGTTCGTGCATTCGAAAGTTATTCGAGCCGTGAAAGGAATGTGGTGCCCCTGCGGAGTTACAATAATGGCCCCAATCCCTTTACCATAAGCATTGACAGCACCATCAAACACCAATCCCCATTTGCCATTGGGATCTGGCCCTTCACTGATCAGCGGCTCTTCACAGTGTTTTGCTTTCAAATACATAATCTCTTCATCAGGGAAATCAAACTTAATCGGCTGGTAATCATCAAGAGGTTGACAAGCAAGATGCTCAGCAAGGATACTTCCTTTGATTGCTTTTTGAGCTTTGTACACAATATCATATTCAGACAACAACATTTGCCAACGTGCAATCTTTCCAGTAACAGCAGGCTTTTCAAAGATGTACTTGATTGGACCCATTCGGGATATCAACCAAGTTGTATGATTCACCATATAATGACGCAGGCGTTTGGCAGCCCAGGCTAAAGCACATCAAGTCTTTTCAAGCATTGTATACCGAGTCTCACAGTCGGTGAATTTCTTGCTCAGATAGTAGATAACATGTTCTTTCTTTCCAGTCTCGTCTTGTTGACCGAGGACACAGCCCACGGAATCATCTAACACTGACAGATACATAATCAAGGGCCTTCCTTCCACTGGTGGGACGAGGATAGGTGGTTCCAACAAGTATTCTTTAATGCTATCAAAAGCTTCCTGGCATTCATCATTCCATACAACAGGCTGATTCTTTCTGAGTAATTTGAAAATTGGTCCACAGGTAGTGGTCATGTGAGATATAAATCTTGAAATGTAATTCAGACGTCCGAGGAAACCTCTGACTTGTTTTTCAGTTTGAGGGGCCGGCATCTCTCTGATGGCTCGGACTTTGTCAGGATCAACTTCAATGCCTCTTTGACTGACAATGAAGCCTAGCAACTTTCCAGATCTTACACCAAATGTGCACTTGTTAGGATTCAACCGCAGCTTGTACTTTCTTAACCTTTCGAACATCTTTTTCAAATACACAACATGCTGCTCTTCATCACTTGACTTCACAATCATGTCATCAACATATACTTCAATTTCTTTGTGAATCATATCATGAAACAGAGTAGTCATACCTCTTTGATAGGTTGCACCAGCGTTTATCAAGCCGAACGGCATCACTTTATAACAGAACGTTCCCCATGGAGTGATGAAGGACTTCTTTTCTCTATCTTCAGGTGACATTCGTATCTGATTATAGCCAGAGAAACCATCCATAAAAGAGAACACTTTAGACTGAGCAGTACTGTCAACAAGCACATCAATATGAGGCAATGAGAAGTTATCTTTCGGACTGGCTTTATTCAAATCTCTGTAATAAACACACATTCGAACTTTCCTATCTTTCCTTGGTATTGGTACAATATTGGCAATCCACTCAGGATATTCAGCTGTCATGAGGAAACCCGCATCAATTTGTTTTTGCACCTCAGCCTTGATCTTAAGAGCCATGTCTGGGCGAGACCTTCTCAATTTCTGTTTGACAGGAGGGCATTCAGGTCTTGTCGGTATCCGATGTTCCACGATCTTGGGATCTAGACCCGGCATATCTTCATAGGACCATGCAAAGACATCTGGATAATCATGGAGAAGCTGAGTAATCCTCTTCTTCACCTCTGGCTCAAGTGCAGCACCGATCTTAATCTCTCGCTTGTTCTCTTCAGTACCCAGGTTGATAAGCTCGATTTCTTCCTGGTGAGGCTGAATGGCTCTTCTTTCTTGCTCAAGCAGTCGAGTGATCTCATACGGTATCTCTTCATCCTCCTCCTCATCTTCAGCTTCATATACAGGGAATTCAAAATTTGGAGGAACCATAGGGTCACTGTGTTCAACGGGTTTATTGTGGTTCAATCTGCATAATATGATTGGGATGATTTTTAGAAAAAGTTTTTCATGCAGATTTTTGAAATTAATAAGAAAATACAGATGTTTTGGTTTTTTCTAGCATTACCATTATTTCCAAGGAAAAGGCACTAAAAAGTATAAAAACAAAGAGTCGTGAAAAAGACGACAACTTTTTATTGATAACGGCAATGCCAAAACAAACACGCCCTTACAATGATATCACTTTCGCCTTGAGCAGGGCGAAAGGATTGTTATTTTGAAAACAAAGAAAAACATGAGCAATACGACACATTACATGGAAGCATGCATGACTAAAGGGACATCAATGGCCTCCCAATTTCTCACAGTGCCTCCTGGTACAACAAATGTAGGCACATAACTACTTTCAGCATCATCTTCAGCAATAGCATTGATAAACCCAGCACTGTAGAAAGTTCCTGTTGAAACGCCTGAGGTTGGGGAGAATCCAAGGCCCTCTTTGCGCTTGTTTTCCAAAATCTGTATCACTTTGCCCCAGCCAGCAGCTTGCCCTTCTTGAACAGCTTTCTGGGCGTCTTTCAATGAAGCCATGCTAGCACTAGCTTTCCGGGGTTCTGCACCCTCAACAGTCAAGCCTTGAAATGACGTCCCTTCAGCGGACCCTGCTTCAACACAAGAGAAAGATGACACTTGGCTAACCAGATATGCTTCTTCACCATGTACAGTGACAAGCTTACCATTCCTCACAAACTTGAGCTTCTGGTGCAGAGTAGAAGTGACTGCCCCAGCGTCGTGAATCCACGGTCTTCCAAGGAGACAACTGTAAGAAGCATTGATGTCCATGACCTGGAAAGTAATCTGAAATGTCTCGGGACCAATGGTAATTGGCAAGTCTACTTCCCCAAGAACATCTTTGCGAGATCCGTCGAAAGCCTTAACCAAATAGCTGCTTCCCCTTAGAGAAATCCCATGATGACTCAATTATCTCAGTGTAGACTCAGGAATTACATTTAAGGATGACCCAGTGTCCACCAGCACATTGGATATCATGTCAGACTTGCAGTGTACTGAGATATGCAGAGCCAAGTTGTGGTATTTCCCTGCTTCGGGGAGTTCATCATCACCAAACCCCAAGTTATTGCAAGCAGTAATGTTACCCACTATTCCATTGAACTGATCCACGGAGACTTCATGATCAACATAGGCTTGTTCCAGCACTTTCATTAACACTTTCCTGTGAGCTTCTGAGCTCAAGAGCAGAGACAAGATGGATATCTTTGACGGAGTTTGCAGCAGCTGGTCAACAATCTTATAATCGCTCTTTTTGATAAGCCTCAGAATTTCGTCCAGATTAGACTCTTCAATAGATTGTACTATTGGGCCGGTGTTCTTGCCAATAGGAGGAGCAACTGATGGAGTTATTGTAGCAACAGGTGTAACCACCTTCCTTTGGAACAAGGGTGGACGGACTTTTCCGCTTCTCAGAGCTGTAATTTCACCGGCGACGTTATCAACCGTAGCTGGGGATACCAGAGGCACTTCCACTCTATTCTCAATCATGGTTGCATCGTACTTGTAAGGGATTTCTTTTGTAGAGGCATACGATACCGGACCAGGTAACCTGATCACCAAAGGTTCAACATTCCTTGTCTGAGATACCCCTTCAGCCGGAGAATCATGAAACACTGGCACAATCACACATACATCACTGGCAATCAAGTGCTTGTCATCCATCAGGCTTTGTATATCATCTTGTACCACACAACAACCCATAGGATTTTGAAGACATTCTGATGGGAGATCCTGTAAGAATTCACATGGGATTCACATGGGAGATCCTGTCGGAACCTGGGAGGCAATGGCGTAGGTGGAGGCTTGCCTGGTCTGGTGACACAGTGACCCTTAGCAAGTAGAGTTGGGAGCAGATCAGCATACCACATTGGTATTGGTGGAAAATAAGTCTTGGGCCGAGGACCTTGTTGTTGTTGCTGCTACTGTTGAGCAGGAGGCTGTTGTTGTACTTGTTGAGCAATGGCATTAACGGGCACTGGTGGTTGACCCGGTGGCAGAGGATATTGCTGGTAGAATGGCGAGAAGAAGGGATGTTGAGAGTACTGCATGTATTGGTAGGGTAGAGGTAATTGAGTAGCAGCTGTGGACTGGTTACCAGATACCATCCCCACTTCAGATTCTTTCCTCTTATGGTGGCCATTACCATACTTCTTAGGTGCGCTAGCTGAAGACTCACCCTTTTCAAGAACAATGATACCCTCTCTGACAGCCTCCTCTAGACGAGTTCCCATAGTAACCATGTCGGAGAAATTATTTGGAGCAGAGACTATCATTCTTTCAACATATTCCTTCTTCAAAGTCTTCAGGAATGTCTGTGTTAATTCTTCCTCATCAAGCCGAGGAGAAACACGGGCAGCTGCCCCTCTCCATCTCTGGGCGTATTCACGGAAGGTTTCATCTGATTTCTGGGACAAAGACTTAAAAGAATCTCTATTTGGCTTCAAGCGGGTATTAAACTCATAGTGATTTTCAAAAGCAGCAGCAAGTTCCTCAAAAGTATGGATATTGTCTTTGCTCAAACTAGTGTACCAGTCTGCCGCATCTTCCATCAAGCTATCCTGGAAGCAGTGGATCATCAGAGCATCATTATCTGCGTAGTTGGCCATCTATCGGACGTACCGAATGACATGGCTATGCGGACAAGAAGTTCCATTGTATTTGTCAAAATCTGGCACTTTGAACTTCTTAGGAACCTCAAATCGGGACACCAGGCATAGATCACGAGCCTTAGCAGAGACACCGTTCCCACGGCTAGCTTTGACCTCACGGAGTTCTCCGACCTATTCTCTCAACTGTCTCCTCATAGCTTCCATTATCGGGTCTTGTCCACGCGGAGTGTCAACATCAATCACTTGTTGCACAATGTGTACGACAGGGTCGGTAACAACAGTAGTCACTTGAGGCATAGAAGTGGGTGTAGTAGCAAAAGTTGTCACAAGAATCTGTCCTTGATTGCCAATACCAGAAATACCAGCCGCAGTATTAGGAGCATAGAAAGCTGGGAGTCCATAAGGATGTCCATTTGGCATAACAAACCGAGCATCAGACATCACGGTAGAGAGTGGGATAGATGGAATCACTTCAGTAGAAGCTGGAACAGATGTGGCTGGTTGTTCTTGTGCAGCCATCATGGTAGACATAGCGTCCTGAGCCTTAGCCAAGTCTTCTTTCATAGTAGCCAATTCGGCACGGAGCTGAGCATTTTCTTCTTCAAAGTTAGCCATGATTCTTCTCTTGTAAAATCTTGTTTGATGAACTCTATCTGGTTGGTAAACCTTGCGAGCACGAGCCACTTTTCAGACTGCGGTGGAAAAACCAGGAGGCAATGAGCACGAGAGAAGTCTTTTGTGACCAATGAATGCATATGATGCATGAGATGTGTTAATGCATATGCAAAAAGACTCTTTTTTGTGTTATCGAAGGGTTTTAGACAAATTAGAAACTTGTAAACATTACTAAACAACGGAAGCATCAAAACCAGACAAAACAAACAAGCATCACAGAGTCTTTCAAGATAACTCCCTTTGAAATACTAAGCCAAGGGATAGACTTTGAAATGTAAAACAACATAAACAACTGGAAATAACAACAGGAAACAGAAATCCTCAAGCATAGGAAGTGGGAGCATCATCCTCGGACTCAGACCCAGACACATAGCTGCAGTATCGTGCATAGAAGTCACGGGCACCCCTAGCCCTCTTGGAATCCCTCATAAGCAACCTATCCTTTTCTTCAATTTCCTTCCTAGCTTTAGCCAACTCTTTCTTCAGTGTTATCACCTCATGAGTCTGCTGTTCATCCTTTCCATCCAAAGTCATAATCAAGTTCTCAGCCTCATAGTATCTAGCCCTCCACTGATGCTTCTCTCGGCTCTCCATAGCTAGGTGCTCCTGATACATCTCCTGAGTAGGTGGTAATAGAGGCAAAGGCATGGTTGGAATAGATGCCGACACATATCTCATGGAAGGGTAAGGCATGCCAATCTTCTCAGCTTGGTTTATCACCCACTGTGTATAGGCCTTATGAGCAACACCGGACCTTACACCCATATGTTTCACCTCTTTCTTCCGAAGCTTGGACCAAGCATCTATGAAATCCTCTCTTATTCCTGTGGGAGCATTAGAATAATTGAAGAAGTAAGGAGCTGTAGCAAGATCGATGGGCTTTTCTTTCATCGGGAAACCAAATTGTCGCGAGGCGAGCTCCGGGTTATAGTTGATTCCACCCTGGGTACCAAGAAGAGGTACATTAAGGAACTTCCCACCACCAAAGATAATTTCCTTGACTCTAGAAGCTGGAGTGAGCCAAACCACTTCATTAGGAGTGAGAGCCATGATCCTCTGTGAAATAGACCAATTCTCTGGATTATCATGGAAAGACTTTGGAAGGTGCGAAATAAACCACCTATAGAGAAGAGGTACACAACAAAGAATGTATCCACGACCCTTGCCGGATCGATCGTGAATAGCATGGTATGCGTCAGCTAGCAAAGTAGGAACCGGATTCTTGGAGTGGAATATCATAATAGCATTCATGTCCACGAAGTCATCAAGATTTGGAAAGAGAATAAGCCCATAGATGAGAAGTGCAAGAATAGCTTCAAGAGTGCCCTGACAAGTGGTCTTGAGATTGGCTTTCTCAAGTAGATACTTTGAAGTGAACCTTCGGATGTGAGCCTTAGTGACAAGATTCTTGGAGACATCGGTGGTCTTGAGATAGAGATCTTTAGCAATAACCAATGGAGTAGGAGGATTCTCAAGTCCCACGAAGGGTACCCCCTTAGCAATAGATAGACCCATCAAGCAAGAATAAGCCTCTAGAGTAGGCACCAACTGAAAGTCGGGAAAAGTGAAGCACCGATAGTCCCGATCATAGAATTGCACTTGAGTGTGCACAAGCTTCTCATCCACATTAGTCTGGAGAAGAGTAAGTAAAGCCCCGTAACGATGTCGAAAACCAGTCGGATCCTCGATCTTGCGTGCCAAATCTCTCAAACTAGCCAAATCCACTTCCTTGAACTTGTAGGACTTAGTCTTCCCCATTCCTACAATGTTTACAAATTCAATTTGTCTAAGCCCTTCGATAACAATGCATGGAAAAAAGGTTTATGCATGTATGCATGTATGCATGATTATGTTCAAGTTCGGAGAAAACATGGTGGGTTGAAGTTCAAAGTCAAGGAGTCATGGGTGGACACGGTGTCCGGTGAAACTAGGGCTTTAGGAAATAGTAACCGGGTTCTAAAAAGGTTCCCAAGTTGCAACCTCTCCGACGTATATCACGGTGTCATGAGACAAACACTCGCTCCATGATTATCCGTAAGAAGGTCTAACTTGAGTGTAGTATCGCGTGACAACTAAGACTCGAGACAACACTCGGTTTAGTCTCCGCACTACATCCTAGAAAATGGCCATGGATGGGTTTGGTTATCTATGGTTCATAGCATCATAGAACAATTAGAAGTAAAGTGCCTAAACGCGACAACACGCGCCGACAACATCACCCCCAAAATGCCTCAGCTATGTGGGATTGATCGCATAATCCAAAACACGAGGCAACCCCCGGAATGATTTGTCGATTATATCCCCCCTAAATCCTAAGTTCACTCAGCCCGGGTGTAGGACTTTTGATATTCTCACCCCACACGTTTGCAAGAATTTAAACATTTATTCACATAAGAAAGCAAAAAGAAGCAAGTAAAAGCAAAAGTGCAAGCGTGGAAATAAAGACTAGGCGTAACTCTCGAATCTCCCCAGCGAAGTCGCCAGCTGTTTTATCTTGGTTTTCGGGTGTCAAACATTGATTACGTTTGAACCTTTTTAACCGGTGATATCTTATTTTTTCTTGGGAAGGGAAAAAGTAAGCAAAACCCTTGAGAATCGAGGTCCGGGAGTTGTTTTCGCTACGGGAAGGTGTTAGGCACCCATAACGACTATAGTATCCTATAGGAACCGTCTTTGTTTTCTACGCGCGCGCTTTATTTTTAAATGCTATTTGAAAATGATATTTACACCTAAGAGTTTTCTAAGTGAAGAATTGGAGGGATAAGAAGATGTTTGAATTTTTATTTTATTTGAATTGAAGGAATATTGTCCTTGCCTACGTACCCTTTTAAGGGATCAAATGCACCGTAGTTCTCTTCCAAAAATGTTTTTGTTTTTGTTGGTTGATTTTAAGTTTGAAAATTGGAATTTTGAAGAATGGAGATTGAGAGGCCTTAAAGGCATGAGATTTTAAGAAAAAGTGAGGTTTGATTAGTTATTTTGAAAAAAGGTCAAGTATGATTAATTTTCATTGAAACTTGATTAAGAAAATAAAAGGGAAAATCAATGGGGTTTTGGACCCCAAGGTTTATTAAGAAAATCACTTGAGTTATGTTGTTCATGTTTTTTGGAAAAGAGAGTTTTTTTCTAAGTTTCAAAGTTCCTAGACATACATCTAAAGCGTTCAATCCTAAACATACATCTAAACATGCATATCCTAGCCATACATCTAAAATATCTATGTGATGTGTGTGCATGTGTCGGTGCTTGTGTCGGTGTACATCATTAGAGTCCATTGTCCTTTACATCATTGGCCTAGATACATTCTATGGTCTTGCAAGAATTGCATAAAGTAAAGTACAAAAATTCCTAAGTTTTTACATTCTAATTTTTGCATGAACTTTAAAGTGCAAGAAATAAAAGGGATGAGAATGTGAGATGGAAGATGAAATGCTCATGATGTATGAAACATGAAGTAGAGTGGTTAGTGAGAATAAGGCATAAAATGATAGAAAGATAGGCAAGGAAATACTAAACAAAGAATAGTAAAAATGACAAGAATAAAGTGTCAAAATGTAGTAAAAATTCACCATAACCTCTCAATAAGCACATGACCTATAATTCTCCTATCATAAGCAATTTTCAAAGACTTCATTGTATTATGAGTGTGAGAATTATAGGGCATATTCAAGTCAAGGATCATGACATATTTTTAGGTACACTTAGCACTTTATTTTCACATACACACATTTACATGACTTGTAAAACAAGAAACTAATTACACATATTCACATGCAGCAAGAAACACATACAAACAGTAGCTAAAACTTCACAAAATCATATGGTATAGGTCACAAATATTTATCAAGAAATTGGAACTAGAATCAAGCAAATTTTCACAGATTTTTTAATACAAAACATCACAAAATAGCAAGAAAATCATCACATTATTATTTCCAAGTTTTAATATGCAAAAATCATCACAAAAATATCACAAAACTATCAAGAAATGTATATGAAAATTTTTAGAATTTTTAAAGAATTTTAGACACAAGAACATATAAAACTTCACAAATTTTTAACAAAAATAGTAAACAATTAACAAGAAAATACCACACATTTTTTAATCAAGATTTAACACATAATAACATCACAAAAATATCAAGAAAATGATCAAGAACACATAGAAATATTTTTAGGAATTTTTATCATGCAAAATTAACATAGCAGGAGGTGTATATGGCAGTTCTCAACAAGGAAAGCAGGAAACAGGGGGGTTTGAAAAGCAAGCAGAAAGCACATAGCAAGCAAGCATTTGGGCTTGATCAAGCCTACTGGGTTTGGGTTACTGGAGCGGGTTTGGGTTAATGGAGTAGATCCATGGGTTAATGGAGCAGCTCCAAATGGAGTGGGTATAAAAGGATGATGTTGCTGTGTTTTCAACGTTCCTTTTTTCTTCTACCACTTAAAAAACATACAGTATGCTCCCATCTCTCTTTCACAAAAAAACAACGCCTCCTACACATGTTTCTTCTCCGGCGAGCTTAAGTTTTCCGGCACGGTGGCCGGTGGTGGCACCACCGTGCCGGAGCAACCAAACTACTCCGTTTTTGAAACAAACTACATATTTACACATCCTTTTTCTTCCTTATCTCAAATCCGAACTTAGTTTTTTCAAAGAATGCTCCAACGTTAATAGATCTAAGGATTTAAAACATACAAATTTGTCACCTCTTCTTCACAGATTCACCTCACTAATGGCTCGATCTGCTTCTTCTTCGGTTCGGCTCCAACTTCGGTTTCAAATTTGGACGAGATTCAGACTCCTGCTTGCATAATTGTTGTGCTTCAGTTCGGTTCCTCCTTCTTCACGATTTCGGTTGATGTTTTGATGCCTTCTCTTTACTTCAATCCGGTACTTCGAAGCTTGAAGATTCGGTTCGTTCTTGCTTGATTCCGGTTACGTTTTGGCCGGTTCGGTCTTGTATGGTAATGAACGGCTTGTTGCTTCAACGTTGTTGTTGCTGAGTCTGAAAAAACGAGCTAGTGATGAAAGATAAACAGTGGTAATGTAATGGTTTATGCGATTATTCTTTGAAATCAAAGGAAAAGGTTGCTGGAAATTTTCTGTTGATGAGTGTTTTTAATGGATCTGGAAAATGTCAGTGATATTCATGCTTGTTCTTGAGGATTTTGAGTGTTTGATTTTCAAATTGAGGAAATATAAGAGAATTAGGGTTTGTGATGTAATTGGGAGGTTATGGAGGTTGTTATGGTGGTTTTGGAGGTTGAAGGTGGTGGTTGAAGGTGGTTATGGTGGAGATGTGGTGGTTATGGAGGTTGTTGAAGCTTTTGGCTATGGTGGAAGTTAGTTAGAGGAGAGAGAAAGTTGTTAGAAGAGAGGGAAAATTGAGAGAAAATAATTATGAACTTTTGGGATTTTTTTGTGGAGTTTTTGTGGAATGATTAGTTAATTGACCTTGACCATGACTCATCTATTTATAGGTGATGAATGGGATTGATGGACCAATGAAACAATGCCATGTGGACTGGACTTGTAACTAACTTTGACCTGCAAAAATAACAAACTACAAAGGACCAAAATGCAAATAACAAGACTTTTGAGGACTAAAATGCAATTAAAACTAAAATTGATTAAAAAAGTAAATTGAAAATTAACGTAAAGTGAAACGATTAAAAAATGACAAAACGGACTAAAATGAACCAATTACTTAAATGAGGTACTTTAAAGTAACCTCTCTCTGTCGAAATTTCGTGTGAAATGACCAAAATGCCCCTGGGGACTAAAACGACTCAAAACGACTCAAATGCAATTTTAAAATGGTTTTTGACATGGAATTAAAACAAGAGTTTATGCAAGCAAAATTGAAAGACTCAGAGACAATTTTTTAAGGATTAAACAGTGTTTTAACACAGAAAAAGACTAAAATGCCCCTAGGGGCTAAATTGACTCAAAATGACTTCAAATGCAATTTTTGAAATGGATTTTGACATAGAATTGAAATGAAGACTTATTCAAACCAATTGAAAAGACTCAAACAATTTTTAAAGGACTAAAATGAGTTTGGATACAGGAAATGCCTAAAATACCCTTTTTCATGAATTTTTGCAAATAACATTGAAATAAAATGCAGAGAATTATGCAATTGATCAGAGACAAATTCAAATGACTTAAAAGGCAAGAGAACATAGACAAAAACATAATTGGAAAGATTTTTGAAACCAAATTGAGAGATAAAACAGAGTAAAATGTCCGTGTAAACAATAGCAAATTGGCAATTCTTCAAAAGTAATAGACATATATCAAAGATGAAAGAAAATTTTGAACAAGTATTTTTAGGTCCAAAATTAGGGTATAACATACAAGAACATTGACTAGATATCAGATTGTTTGATCACACAGAGGTTTGCAAGCTCCGATTAAGACCATTCTGATACCTTTTCAATGTCTGATAAGATTAACAGTTAAGCGCATATTTTTGATTTTTTAATTCATAAAATGCAAAAAATAAATTAGGTTATGTTAGGCTCAACGTTCAAAATTACTATATCCTTTCTCCCCCTTTTGTCATCAACAAAAAGTAACAAACTTTTTTAACAAAACAAAGAAAAACTTGTAAAATCATGATAAAAAAAAGATGCAATCTGATAAGGATAAACATTCTTTATTAATCAGGGAAATTACAATCTAAAAAATAGAAAGACATGATGGTGAGAAAAACACGAGAAGGGGGTTGAATTGTGTTAGTTTTTTCTTGTTCTCAACTAAGTCCAAAGTTCATCTTCTGATAGAGTTCAGAACCTGAAGCAATGTTCAGAGTTAAGTGCAGCTGATATAAAGAGTTAGAGAGAGAGAGAGAGAGAGAGAGAGAGAGAGAGAGAGAGAGAGAAGAGAAAGACACAAATCAACTTATCATGGTTCTTCCACAATCTGGAGTAGTCCAGTCCCCTTGTCACTTACAAGAGATTTTTCACTATAATCATACAAGATTACAATTGGTCAAGCACACAAGCAAGCGACTTTCTATACTCAAGCACACAAGCAAGAGACTTCTAAGAAACAAAGATTTCAAAGAATATTGTTTGGTTGAACACTTGATATACAATCATAGGTGTTCACAAAATACAAAGTTCAGACTCTAGACATAAGAATTTCTAAGATATGAAAGTTAATAAGAAATTCTAAGTGTTTGATGTGTAATGATTTTAATAGAGTAATGACACTTGTAAAATGTTGAAGAGTCTTATAGTTTCTTCATGTCTTCAATCTTTTATATAAAAGTTGAAAAGAGATGTTGAAGAGTGCCATCACATCAATAGAGTCATTTGAGAAGCATGATCAATCATCATTGATTTGGTTAATGTCCTATGAAGGAATGATTTTGAATCCTTTCCTTGATAAAGAATTAACTGTTCTTTTCTAATGAAGAAACAACTGTTGTAATACCCTAAACCCTCAAAGCAATAAATCACGAAAATAATACAATTATTCAAAGAGTTTAGATGCTACATATTCAATTAATCCAAAACATGCATAATTGATTTTTCAAAACTCGTAGCGGAATAACATCATAACATCTCATCAACAAATAATAAAATCTCCAAAACCCGACAATGCGACAATCACATTATTATATTATATGACCCCTCCATCATATGATATTCCCACCAAAAACCCACCATTGCATTATCAAACATTTACATCCACACAATCAATAAGTTATGAACATCCAAAGAGTCATCATCATATTCAATAGTTACCTGAAAAAGAATCAAGTCCTCCAGCCAAAGCCTCTAGCTGATCCAGTTTGTCAACATCGTCAAGAATCAAAAGAATCTTCTTTCTACATAGCCTTTCCTTAATGATTGGAATTACCTCACTAACACCTCCTAACTTAATATCCAATCTAACTGTTTTTAAAAGGAGTTCCTCTTCGAGATGTTTCAAGTTATTCGAAGTTGAATTCACTCTTACATCTTCTAGGAAACATAAACCATCAAATTGATCAGCAATGAAATTATAAATTGCTTTTTCAAGTGTTGATTTACCTAAGCCTCCAGTACCATAAAGTCCTACCATGAGGACTCCATCATCAGATCTTTCATCAAGAAGCGATTTCACTTGTTGTACTCGAGACTGCAATCTAACAGGGTAATTGGCAACATGTAAGGGCTTACGACTGATCTTGTTGGAGATGTATTTGACTATCTCTCCAATCAACTTGTATTCATATCTATTCATGTGCAATAAGATAAGTTAGTATGTAACAACATCACAATCACATCCATGTACTCATAATACATTATACATTTCTAACTATTTCGACATATAAATAACTAATACTTGTTTAAGAACGTATATAAAAAAAGTATTTCCCGTTTAACCATTTAAGATGAGATTATTGTGAAATTGAAATTAAAGAAATAAAATATAAAAGGGAAAAATAGGATTTAAGTAAAGTTGGGTAGCCAGGAGTACTATCAGCCGGACAAGTTAGCAGCCTGACTCAGAGCCACTCTCCATCGCTGCAACCTCTCAATGTTTTTCTTATCATTTGGAACCTCTTTTCATGCTCAGCCAATGCTTCACGATAACTACCTTTACGATGTCGCACAATAGTAGGTTCCACACCAAGGAAAACAGGCAGAACGAGGCGACCCTTTGTCTTGTAGCAATGAATGATGTGAACAATTTCATCCAAACAAAATGTAGAAGAAGCGTAGTTGATAGAAAACACAGGAATAAAAATCCTAGACTCTTCAATGGCCTTGAGAAGTGATGGTGTGATTTCATCTCCTCTTTGAAGATCATTGTCATCAATGAAGGTATGGATTCCCTTGTCAATAAGAACCTTGTAGAGATTGCCGGTAAAACCGTACCAAGTGTCACTTCCTCTGAAACTGAGGAACACTTGGTAAGTGAATGAAGAGGAAAATGAAGAGGAAGAGGAAGAGGAAGGTGATTGCATGGTCATGAGAATTGAGAGAAATTAGATGAAAAAAGAGATTAAAATAGAGTTTGAGTAAGTTTTTGTGGTATGTGATGTGGAGTCTGTAATATGTGTGAGAAAACTTATGACAGAAATGGTATGTGAAACTTCATGGCCACTTCCTATAGCCGTGTGGACCAATCATTGTACTACCACCTTTTCTTCTTGCTAATTGCTTATTGAGTGTGTGTCTAGATCTATTTTAAAAAAATCTACAAGACTTTTTACAAGTTTTAGTTTTGAACTGCTTTTATTCTTCTACTGCATGTAATTTGTCACTGTGTTACCTAATTAATCAGTGTTAAATAACCTGAAATTAAAATAAATGCAAGCTATGCCATTCAAACAACTAATCAAAGACAGCAATGCATATATAAAAAAGTTCTGATCATAGTATTTTCATTTTGAAAAATTAATGTTACTGTAGGTTTTTACGTTAAATGGTTAATTAGCAATCCAATTGTACTAATATAACAATGTCTGATTAGGTGATGATATTTAGAAATCAAACAGCTTGATATCCATGTTACACTTGTCAGCTATTTTTCACTGTTTTTTGGTTCTACACTTTTACCTAGTGGGAAACTTCCTTCCCATTTCCTATCTTCTGTAAAGTAACATTTCATCCCTTCTTCCATGTAATTTCTTTAAAGCAATGTGAATGTCTTAAAGAAGAAAAAGAAGAAAAGGGTAAAAATGTATGTCTCCTTATATTGGGTAGAATGCTATAACCTATAGGTAGATTTTTCAATAAGTTGAATGCTGAAACTATAGCATCATTTTTAACACACTTCTGTAAATTTTTCATTAAGTTTTAATGATAAATAATTAGTGTTATAGAACCCAACTTAAAAAATGGATAAAAGTAAACAATAAAAAATGTATATTTTTCATCCACAAATCTCTACTTGCATTGATTTTTAGGTAACTATTGTCACTTTGTTACGTTTATCTAGAAAAAAAATAATCGTCTCACAACCCACATTTTGCATAAAAGACGACATAGAACCACATCATGTTAACCAACATATCAAACACCCAAAAATTATCATTTCATTCTTATTTCATCATATCATCATGTTTCTAAAACCAATTGCAAGTTATCCAATCAAGAAAACTCATTTTGATAAAGTTCGTCTATTTTCACAAAAACCATCTTTTTCCAAATAGTTCACCGAAAACAAGACATTCATGCTCAAACACATCAACAAAGTATGTTCATACTTCACATATCATCACAGTAGTTCATACATCAAATCATAGCTTGATTCTGTTCAAATCCAAAGATTCACTAAGTACGTCTCAATTTCTCACTTTTCAAAAGAAATTCATTTTCAAAGTAATACTAAGTTTAAAGCTCATATAAACCTTTCATAAACATTCTAAACTCATTGTTATATAAAACAAATCATAGTCCCATCATTTCATTTGATAAAATCAAGTTTTGGAAAATTCTATGTTCTTGACATTTTCAACTAAGTTTCATTTCAATTCATAAAAATCATCTCAATCTAATCCATTTGATGTTCCAATAGGTTTCTAAGTGAAAACAACAATCAAACACATCAAAAGAAACATTTAGAGATGTGCGGAAACGGCCACAACTGCCTGGGACCCCCGAAATCATGGGTTTTATCCTGGGCAACTCGCCATGGCAAGCTACAACTCGCCAGGTGTGCTCACTAGAATAAGGGAACCCAAATTTTGGGTTCCTCTCTGGAACTCACTCAAAATTTTCATAAAACCCCGATTTTGCTCCCTTTTGACCCAAATCCTTTTCCCAAACTTTTCTGTTAGTTAACATACATCAAAAGGTAATCAAAACACTCACAAACATGAATTCATAACCTCATTTCATCACAATTTCAACGTCAAACTCATTTTTCACCAAAAACTCATATTTTCACAATTTCATCCAAACTTCTCAAACAACTACAACAATTCAAACTCCAACAACATACAAACATATATAATCATATATCAAGTGAATTTAGACATGTTTGAACAACAATCACTCACAAATTCATGGTTTACACTTAATTGAGAGAAAATCGCCAAAACAACTTATTTCAAACATCAACTGTGAACTTGAACATATAAACACATTAATTCCATAAAATTCAACATACCCATAACTACACATAAGTTAGGAGCACGAAAATCAACATCAAAAGTCACAAAAATCATAATTCATACAAAAGCACTTATGACCCATAAGTAGAAAATGAGATTATAGCTTATTAGATGAAGTAGAACTACCCCCTTTACCTCAAGGCTTCAACTCCACTAGCTATGGCTTCACTCTCCCCCTCTAGCTCCTAATCTCTAGATTTCCTCTTCTCCAAGTTCTTCCTCTTCTCTTCTTCTCTTTATCTTCCCACTTTCTCTCCCTAGCCTCTCTAACTTTTGTTATGAGTTGAAATGTTTCTAACCCTAATTTTCCTTCATGAGTTAAGTATATATACTACTCTCCAATGGGCTAGGTTTATAATATTCACAAATCACAATGGGCCTAACACTCTTACTAACATATTCTAAAAAGTTACTACTCATTACCTCGCTAAAATAGTTACCTCAACGCACTAGTAACTTAGTAAAAATAACTATTCTCACTAAAACACTAAAAATAACATTCCCAATAAAATCATTAATTTACGCTTACTCACCAAATGACCAAAATACCATTAGCCTCCAAAACGACTGAAATACCCTTCTAAGCCAAAAATCCACTAATCCCAAATTAAATGCATTGACAAGCAATTAATCACACACAAACACATAAAATAATTAAATAAAATAATTCTTGCTAAAAACGGCCTGTTACAACTTTAGCTTCGTACAATGCACATGAGAATTTTGGAGGTAGTGGTCGTACACTCTGTCCTTTAATGAAAGTGACATCCATTGACCTTCTGACACTTCCAGAACAATTGTGCTTGATCTTCAGAACTATCATAGCTTAACATCCAATGCTTCTGCTCCTTTGTTCTTTAGCTATCCAGAGTCTGGCTTCCAGAGTCTGAGGTCCAGCTTCTGGGTGATCTTCACTGTCTGACTGCTTCCAGAGTCTAGGTAGTCATCAAAGTCTGACTTCTTCAGATTCTGACTTGCAACTTAGCTTATCTTGAAAATTCTTTGCTCTAAATTTGTTCTTTCAGATTCAATACTTTAATAAGACATTGTATAATTTTTGTCTATTGTCCTGCACACTTGAGCATATATTAGCATATCCAATTGATCTTTTAATACCTTGTTATCATCAAAACTTAAGAGTTTTCTTTTTAAGGAATAAAAACTTAAGAGTTATTGTTTAAACTTATTTTGTACCAACAAGACAAAACTAGCAAACAATAAACAAAACAAGCAAGCAAAAAAACTTAATACTGAAACTAAATCATAGACTTTGAACTCATCATCAGGATGCCCACAAATCTTCAATCTCAGTCCTATTTCCTCTTTTGCTAGAGTAGTTTGAAAATGCAGCTCTTACTTCCGCTTCATCATCCTAGCAAGAAGAGTGAAGCCAGAGACCTTCACCACCTTGAATCGGGTATTGGAAATCACCCAAATCCAGCAATCAAGGATTCTTTAAAGTAGCATAAGCAACCATCATTAGGTATAAAGGTAATAATCTTCTTCCCATTTTTGATGAGTTGAAATCTAGTGCCCTTATGAATAGCAGAGTTGGTCTGCTTAGCTTTGATATCAGTCATGGTGATATCAATTCTCATGATGGATGGTATTATCTTCAACCTTTGATCTACATGCACATACTTCACTTGTTTTGTTATATAGACCCAACCGTCTTTCAGAAAAAGTTGTGTTTTTTGCCTCATTTAGAGCTGTAGAGATTTTATCCATCTTTACGTTGCAAACATAGATGTAGAGATTTTCATCCATCTTTGCGTTGCAAACAAAATCCTCATATCACACTCTTCCATAATGAATATTTTGATTAATTTCAGTTCTTCTCCAAGAACTGTTATTGTTTTTCCATTGAGACCGCAAATTCTTTCCCAGATACCTAAGAGTTCATCATTTTGGACTTCAGTTTCACTAAGAGTTCTTTGAAGACGAGGTTGTTTATCAGAAAACATTTTGAAAGATGAAGTGAAAAGTTTTTAGAAAGAAAACTATTTATAAATAAATCACTAAACTTTTCATCTTCAGGTGGTTTCCGAAAATTGTAAAGACAAAATATTAATGATATTAGGGGGCACGAGGATATAGTAAGTAGAGCTTAATCATCATTTCCTACAAGTTATAACCCAACAGTCACATGCCACCACGTCAGAAACTTACTCAGAGAAGTAATACGTAGGTGGATCGGTACAATAATGGACTTTTTCACTTCTGTGCATTGTCAGAGTCTAGATTATCCAACTTCTACATCACTCCTAAATTTGTTTCAGGTTATGCTACTTGTCTTAGACACTCATAGAGGTTTTGAGAAAGTGGTTTTTGAATCTTCTTCAGATTAGGTGTTATCACTCAGAGGCAAACATCATTCTGAGATAAAGTTCAAATTCACGTTCTTTTTTAATAAAATTAAACCTTTCAACACACAAGGGTTTTGTAAATATATCAGCCCATTGATAATCAGTTTCAATGAATTGCATATCTATAGCACCTTTTTGAATATAATCTCTGATGAAATGATGTTTTATCTCTCTGTGCTTGGATCTTGGGTGAAGAATTGGATTCTGTTATGGACCAGTCAAAAGACCAATCACACGTTGACACGTGGCATAACTTACACCGCCTTAAGGCTCCATGCCCGAAGGAACATGCCAACTCAAGTGCACCACGCCACAAAGGAGAGCGCCCCCACGGGAGAATCGCCCTACACGTGTCCTCTTACCGTCCCTAATCACACACCATATAACTCGAAGACGATTATCGTCAACGCTCGCCTATATAAGGGTGAACTTGCTTCACCATTAAGGTATGATTCGCTTTTCACAACACTTTCTACACACTCTTTCTTAGTTCCATTACTAACTTGAGCATCAGAGTGCTAGTGTGCCTGCATGCAACTTCTGTTCCGTCGCAAGGATTCATCGTCGTTGTACCGAAAGCCTTTTCTACCACCGTTGTCACTCATCCGTCCTCGCCAGACAGATCATTTGGTGCTAGAAAGATGGGATTGTTTGCTAACCGCCACGATCCAATGATCCTTCCTCGTAACCATTTTATGTTACACGCTACTCCGCCGTAACCATTTTCAGTTACACGTTCCTCCACGGCAACAGGTGAGAGTTACTACTCGTTTCTCCAAAATAATGGCCAGAACTCGTAGGAGAGCCACAACAAGATGCTCCTCCACCGCACAAGAATCACGTCCTGTGATTCAAATCCTCCAAGATCAAACGATTTCGATTCTCGAACTGGTGAGTCCTAAAGGAAACGACACAATCCTCAATGCTACTACTGACACTCGTACTACCTCCGCGATGAACACATTAGATCTTCCTCCAACTCCTCCATGTATTGAGGATGTTCCGGCGCCTCGGCCGTTTCATCGGCCGTAGGAGACGAACATAATCCTCACAAACCTAGTGAACCGGCTCCAACAACAAAATAATAGACTCGAACATGTGTAGAAGAATCATGAAATATTTCCGACGGAAGTCTCTATGCAAATCAAAGAGGCTCAACAAAACAAACGCCACGCAACACCGACGACAATAGATGATGTCGCCTCCATCGCGGCGAACTGTGAAAATGGTGGCAAGAAGCCTCCTGATGATTTAGACGGAGGGAGTATCAATCCATCTCCTTGTCATTCTCGTCGTGATAAGCCTTTAGATCGTTACGAAGGGAGGAATTCTCACCCGCGCCAAAGCCGCTGAAAGATGGAGGATTATTCACCGAAGCACCACCATAGGAGTTGTCGCAACTGACCTTTCAACAGGAAGGTAGTAGAATACCCTATTCCCCGTGTTTTTGCAAAGACGCCAAAGTTGGAGACTTATGACGACACCACAGACTCAAACGAACACGTGGAACACCTACATACTGTCCTCGATTACCACCAGGCGCGGTGAAATGAAAATTGTTTTTTTGACACTGAAAGGCGCCACCATGACTTGGTACAATCAAAATTTATAAAAGCCCAATATCAAATAATCTTCAAATTACATTGTTAAAGTCTTTTTATTTTATTTTATTTACACAAGGTAAACCTAAAACTGCTAATATTAGAGAAGGTCAACATATATTAAACGAAAAAACAAACATATATGATCATATAATATACATTTAATTTACAAATAAATAAACATATTTTCACCTCTTTGATGTATTATTCTACAAATACATTTTTCATCTCTGGACTGGGAAAGCCCAGATAAGGGACGAAGCGCCCTAGGCTAGGGCCAGCTCGCCCTCCGTATAAGGCATATGGTCCAATACGCCCCATTCCGTGCCACCATTTACGGCACCGCCTAAGAGTCTTCTGGAAGCTATCTAGAGCTTGCGGAACACGCTCCAAAACCCTAACCATAGAGAATTCAACGCCAAAATAAAAGGAAATGCAGACCCATATCTGACTATAAATACTAACCTTGAGAGCTCACTCAAGGCATGACCTAAATAGACAATAACCCTAGTTTCATAGAATCGTACTTCTGCAAGTACATTTGGCGCCCACCGTGGGGCCTCGATAAAACTGACCTAGGCCGCACAACCAACCTTCAAAATCATTCAGCCATCTCCCAAAAAGATGTCTGAGCAGGAACAAAACACCTAAGAAGCTGTGACAGCATTATGAACTCAAGTCAAATAGCTGCAACAACAAAACGAGGCTCTGCACGCCTCCATGAACACCATCCAACAACACCGCAACGATCGCAAGGTGGATCTATAAGGGCAAAATGATCATCCAGATCCCCAACCCTTTTCCTTTAAGATCTAGAATGCTCCCATACCAGAGAACTTCAACCAGCCCATGCTGTCTTCCTTCGATGGCAAGAGCGATCCGGTGGAACACATCACCGCCTTCAACACTCATATGGTGCTCTCAGGGGTTTCCGATTCCATGAATGTAAGCTCCTGTCCACCACCCTAAAAGACGCCGCCCTAAGGTGGTATATGAACCTTTCATGATTCTCGGTGGTTGGTAACCAGGACATGACGCGTAAGCTTATCCATCAGTTCGCCGCCAGCAAGCACCATAAGGTTTCCTCCAACAGTCTCTTCAACATCCGTTAAGGACCCAATGAATCCCTGCGAGAGTACTTGGCCCGCTTCAATGACGTAACCATCAAGGTCACCAACCCAAATCAGGAGCTGTTCGTCGGCGCTTTCCAAAACGGCCACAGAGCAGGCCAATTCAATGAATCCCTGGCGCAGAAACCGGCAGATTCTTTGGAGGAGATCATGTCAAGAGCTGAATGCTACTCAAAGGTGAAGAAAGTAAGGCAGAGAAGAAGGAAAGAGATGTCAGGGAATGAAGTTAGGGCGGGGAGAAAAAAAGGGTACTACCCATCTGCCAACAAAGACCGGGGGACATTCAAGAAAGCTGATTGTCGTCAAGAGGGTTACCGCCGTGACAATCCCCATGATAGTTACACTCCCCTCAATGCCAAGAGGGAGCAAATCTTCCAAGAAGCGTACCATTCCAAAATCCTGAGGGACCCCTTTCAGCCGCAGTCCAAGATTTTGGGCGGGGACATAGACGCTTATTGTAAGTATCACAGGATGAAGGGGAAGACAACTGACGACTGAATTCACCTAAAGAATGAAATATAGAGACTCATACATAATGGTCGGTTGAGAGGATATGTCAGGGAGCGGGTTGAGGGCAGCAAGAGGCGTGATGACGAGCCCTGAGATTCGGACGATAAGAAAGGCGATGTAGAAGGATAGTCGGGTGAATGCCATACTTTGAACACAATATCCCGTTGTTACGTAAGAGGATGCGAAACTAGATCTTCTAGAAAAAGATATGTTAGACAAGTGATGTTCTTAGATGACACTCACGACACAGCCCAAAAAGATGAGCCCGAGGTATCCTTCACCACTAAGGATAGAGAAGACGTCCTACCTCACGCAGATGACCCCATGGTCATCACCTTGCAGATTTTCAACTGGAACGTGAAAAGGATCCTGGTAGATACTGGTAGCTCTGCAGGCGAACAGGTACACGTGAGAGGTCACATTACTCTCAATACACCCTTCGACAGTGGAGCTGACACCAAAACCATCTGGGTTAAATATTTGGTAGTAAACTCTCCAGCTTCTTACAACGTGATACTGGGATGCCCCTCTTTCAATTTGCTGGGGGCTTTCCTTTCCATAAAGTATCTCATCATGAAATATCCTCTAGAAAATGGGGGTGTCGAAACTATCAAAGGAGATCAGAAGATAGCCAGAGAATGTTACCACAACAGTCTCAAGCTACAGAGAGATCTGAAGCGCCCTATCATCGAGGTCGCCCATAGCGTGTAGATGATAGACCTTGATCCCCGTGAAGAATACCAGTTGGAGCATTTAGAGCCCTTCGAAGATTTAAAGGAAGTACTGATTGGACCCCATCCTCACTAGATAACAAAGATCGGTACCATCCTAGGCGAAGTGGAGGAACATGATCTGATACAACTGCTTAAGGAGAACCAGGACCTATTCGCTTGGAAGCCATCCGACATGCCGGGGATTGATCCAAGCATCGTCTGCCACCATCTTGCCATCCAGCCAAGAACAAAGGCCATAACACAGAGAAAGCAAAAGATGGGCGAGGAAAGAAGAAAGGCGGTTGATAAAGAAGTAAAAAAATTGTTGGAAGCCCGATTCATCACCAAGATCAAGTACCCCACATGGCTGGCGAATGTAGTTATGGTGAAAAAGTCTTCCGGAAAGTGGAGAATGTGTGTTGATTACACTGACCTCAACGCGACATGCCCGAAGGAGCCGTAGCCGCTCCCAAACATTGATCGCCTAATAGATGGCACCTCCGATTACAAGATACTAAGCTTCATGGATGCCTACTCTAGATTCAATTAAATAAAGATGGACCATCTGGACGTCCCCAAGATAATTTTCATGACAAACAACAAGAACTACCATTACAAAGTCATGCCCTTTGATTTAAGGAACACCGATGCAACCTTCCAGCGGTCCGTGGACACCATCTTTTCCAAACAAATATGAAGAAACCTGGAGGTATATATATCGACGATCTCGTGGTCAAAACTTCCGAAGGTAATCCTCATCGCATCGACCTTTCTGAAATCTTCAACCAAGTCAGAACCTACAACATGCGAAATTCTCTTTCGGCGTGCAAGTTGGGAAATTCCTCGGCTTCATGCTTACTAATCGAGGAATCGAGGTTAATCTTGACAAATGCCAAGCTGTTATTGATGTGAGGAGCCCATCCAGCCTAAAAGAGGTACAACAACTAATTGGGCGCCTAGCTGCTGTTTCCCGTGTCTTATCATGCGGAGGCGACAAGGCCTTTGCATTCTTCTCCTCAATAAAAAAGAAAGAAAAGTTTGAATGGACGCCAAAATGTGAAGCAGTTTTCCGCCAAATTAAGACTTTTTTATGCACCCCGCTGGTGTTGATTCATCCCAGCAAAGGTTACACTCTCTTCCTGTATTTATCAATATCCAATAACGCCATGAGCTCCGTTTTAGTCCAAGATTCACCTGAAGGTGAGAAGCAGGTTTATTTTGTTAGCAAAGTATTCAACGGTGCGGAACTGAGATACCAGAAAAAAAAAGGCTTGCCCTGGCAGTAGTAACAACGGCAAGAAAACTCAGCCCATATTCCAATGCCCTCGAATCATTGTGAAATCAAATTTCCCTATCAAACAAGTATTGTGAAAACCAGACCTGGCGGAGAGGATGGTGGCGTGGTCCATCAATTTATCTTAATGTGACATCCAGTTCCTGCCAAGATGAAGTATCAAATCTCAAGTGTTGGCAGATTTCCTAGTAGAATTTACATCACCCACTGAAGAGACAGCCCCCCACGTCAGGCTGTTGTTTGTAGACGGCTCCTTTAACATGAAGGATGCATACTCTCCAAGATACCCACCACGTCACGTTCATATTCACTCAACTTCTCAAATTCATATCCCACAAGGGAGGCGGGCTGGTTATTCCAGCGTAAGGGAAACTTCAACTCGCCGTCAACTCTCAAGGCGGCTTTGGTGCACCCAGTGGCACCATAAACCCTTAAGAACGTTCCTTGCCAGTTTTTCAGGTTGGAAGCGTATGTGGGAGAGAGACTCTTACTGGCGTGAGAAGAAATGGAAACCCAATACAGTTTGTTCACCCCCTTTGTCCCTTTAAATTGCAAGAACACTCCCACTGTAGGATCAGGCACGAGTCCCTCACACAAGACCTTGAAATCCCTAATAAAAGGCCAACTGTTGAAAATGTTTAGCACCTCTTCCTCAAAAGATGTGAATGGGAACTTCACCAAAAGTTTTCCATCAAGACGGCATACATATGGAAAATCTCATCCTTCATGCCCGGAGGGCGTTGCAAAGAAACATTCTCGCCTGGTCTGTAGGCTTCAAAAATCACATCTCTCTCATCGCCGGTCGACGAAACCTTCAGCTTACTTCTAAAAAAATTAATGCGCTTCAGATCTGGGTAGCAGGTATCCACGCGCATGACGCCCTCAACAAACTTCTCGTCGTCATGCATTATGCAGCGAATTCCACTTCTCCTATGTTGCGGTCCTGAGGAAGAGTAAAGCACGCCACAATCACTATCTGAACTATTCCCCCCAAAGCTATCCAAACTAGTGGAAAAAAAGGGATGCCCAAAATATCCATCCTCAAAGACAACCCAATCCATCTTTGCGTCGGGACGCTTCGCATACTTAATACTTTGATTCCACAACTCTTTCTTTTCCTCGGTGGTTAAAGATGGGATTACCCTATCCAAGTCTTCACACTCCCTAAGTAAAACAATTGCTACCACGACACAAATAGCACTAAACTTTGAAATAAAGGCTCAGATAGGGAATTACATTAGGAGTGACAAAAACGGAAGCGCGAAATCAACAAAGAGGAAAGCAACCACCAAGCAGGAGGAGGACAAACAGGGAAGAAGCACCTGCAAATGATAGAAATGAAAACGGAAAAGTACAGAATAAATGTGGATTTAAATAGGCCAAAATCGCGCCTTGGGAACTGCAATTGATCATCGGACGATGGGTGACACGTGTCGAAATCGCCCGTCCCCGAGACACGTCACCAGGAAATGGAAGGCTATCACAAGATGACCGTTGGATCTGTCAGGTAGGCGAGCATCGCCCTTGCCCTCTGCGCCGGGACGATCCCGCCTCCCAACAAGGCCTAAACGCCAACAAAATGCAAGGAGCCAACTAAATCATTTTGCCTCGTCCTGAGTCTTTGGGGGGCTCGTGGACCAGGGAAGCCTGGGAAAGGACATACGCCTTTAGAATAATATAGCTAAGCACTCACCTCATGGCTAAAAACCACACATATCCAAACGTATCTAGCATCAAACCACTTCGCCTTGTCCCAAGACTCGTGCTTGGGGGGCTTGTGGATTGGGAAAGCCCGAATAAGGGACGAAGCATCCTAAGCTAGGGCCAGCTCGCCCTCCGTATAAGGCATAGGGGTCCAACACACCCCTTTCCGTGCCACCATTTGCGGGATCACCTAAAAGCCTTCTGGAAGCTATCCAGAGCTTGCGGAACACGCTCCAAAACCTTAACCCTAGAGAATTCAACGTCTAAATAAACGGAAACGCTAGCCCATAACTGACTATAAATACTTACTTTGAGAGCTCACTCAAGGCATGACATAAACAAACAATAACCCTAGTTTCATAGAATAATACTTCTGCAAGTACAATCTCGTTTGGTATTTTCCCCTGCCTACCATGAAAGGCTAATAAATTTTGAAGATCACCAAAACATTTATATGACATATTTACTAAATTAGCGATGTCAATTGAGGGAGCTTTAGGGATAAATGTGACATGCTAATGTATCCAAGAGACATTTGATAATAGTTCTAATTATACGAATGGTTTCTTGCAACCTAAAAAGTGCTAAAATAATTTAATTTTAATTGACAAAACATGAGGTGTTTTACTTATAAAGTGATCAAATAGTTTTTGTTTATTACACTCAAATTAACGAGACAAATTAAAATATGGGTCAAATTGAGAAATTTGTTTATTCTTTGATCATCATTCTTTCCTTAGCTTTGGTTGTAACAGGCAACGGTAAGTTCTTTTTTTACAATAATTTCAAATTACTATTTATTATATACACAACCTTCAATCACCTTCTGGTCCTATTTTACACCACAGGTATTCCCATCTGCCAAACATATATGGATTGTCCAAGTGATATGTGCACCCGTCCCAAACATGCGTATTGCGTATCATATAAATGTCATTGTGTTTAAGCATAATAATTAATTAAGTTAAACAATGTTTTTATGTTACTTATGCTTATAATTTGTTTTGTATGTAATAGCTTTGCTACTTTTTATATATTGCCTTTATGAATAAAGGCAATATATAATTTTTCTACAGTAATAATTTATTATCAAAGGGAAGTGTAAAACAAAAGGGAAGTGTCATTAAAACAGCAAAAGATAAACCTGAATATTAGTTACAATTTTTTTAATTTTTTATTTATTTTTGGTCAATATTAGTTACAATTTTTTTTTTTTGAAGAAAAGACATAAACATATATAACTCATTTTCTAAAAATTAATGTTATGTGCATCATTTTCATGTCATTATCCCATGATAAATTTATGGCAATTGTTAATAATTAATTGTAAATATTTTTTTAATGGAATATATATACATGTATAAAGAAAAGAAAACATATGCACAAGAATAAAGGACCACCATATGTGACCCAAAATCCCACAAAAAAAAAAAAAAAAAAACCCAACACCATCCAAGAAAAAGCTAAATCACCAAAACATCAAAGAAATAAAACAGAAGAAACATCTATACATGACGAATGGACCAAGCCTACACAGCGAGAGAGATGTGACATAGGAAGCCAAGAAACATACTTGAAACCCCACTCAATGGCACCTTAATAAGCCTCTACACATAAAGGCTATAGCTCCAACATAGAAGATGCTCCACCATCCATCAATAGTGAGAACAAGGAAAACGAAAAATGTCGCCCAAAAAACCACTCGCATGAAGAGAACTGGATCTGAAGGACCAATTCCTGCACATCAAGAATCTTGCCGGAAAACATAAGATCATTACAGGCTATTGATGGTCGACACAACAATATGTCAGATGAATAAAAAACCTCGCGTAATCTAATTTCTCCAAGCGAAGCCCAAGAACCCCTAAAAAGACATATCAGGTCCCTTGGCAAGAATTCTGCTCTTTACCCAAACTGTTTTGCTCATTCCCAAAGTAAATGACATTTTTACCCTTACGTAACTTAACATGCGCTAGTGCAAAATGGTACGTGACTTAAGATAAGTAGCGTGACTTAACTCAAGCTAGTGTAAACTGGTACGTGACTTAAGATAAGTAGCGTGACTTAACTCACGCTAGTACAAAACGCTACGTAACTTAAGTCAAGTTACGTGACTTAAGTCACACTAGTGTTAATACTGGTTCAAAGCATTCACAATGAGTAGCGTGAGTTAAGTCACGCTAGTCTTAACACTAGCGTGAGTTAAGTCACGCTAGTTTTAACACGAGCGTGAGTTAACTCACGCTGGTGCTGGTGCTATGCACGCTGCAGACCAGACTGGCAGTGGCAGTAGCGGCTGCCTTTCATTCCCTGTTTAGTGAACATGCAATTCCAAGATAATGTTTAATCTTCTGCTGGATCCATTCTTTGTTTGCAAAAGTTTAATCTTCTGTTGATTTGGTTTACATTTTAATTCCAAATAATGTTTAAGTTTTGAGTACTACAATAAACTATAGGTGTCATTAATTTATTATTAATTGAGAGCTTAAAATACTTCACGAAAATTGAAGCTGGAGTATCCAAAAGGTAGTCATTAGCAGCTACTCATGGTTGTTGTTTCAGCAAAAGGGGTGCCTTGGAGTCATTGTTTAAAATTAACGTGAGTTAACTCACGTAGAAATTAATACTAGCGTGAGTTAACTCACGTAGAGATTTATACTAGCGTGAGTTAACTCATGCAGCGTGAGTTAACATGCGTAAGGGTATTTTGGACATTTACTTTGGGAATGAGCAAAACAGTTTGGGTAAATAGCAGTATTCCCTTGGCAAAACCCACTCTCAACCTAATAATCTAATAGTTGTTGGTCTATATGGTGAATAGGATTACGGGGGGGGGGGGGGGGGGGGGGGGGGGGGGGTTGAATGGCTTCGTAAAGAGGATAGGGAAGAGAGATAACACCGATATTTTTATAATAGTTCGCTCTTTCTCGTCCTCGATAGAGCTACATTTACTCTTCTTAATGAGTACGCCTTCACCAAGGTCACCCACTAATAGTAACAATGTTGAATACAATATATTTACAAGAGTTCCTTGAAATTAAACCTAATTCTTTAACCCATATGCAAACACTCCCACAAACTTCAAATACCCTTTGAATTTGGTGCTCCTTGAATCTTCGAATCCTAATTACCCGTGCACCCCTTCGAACTCTTCACTCAAGTCTTTGATGCTACGTCCGGTAAACGAATCCCCTTCGACTTCAAGAACGGTTAGAAAGACCCCCAAGACCTTTGGAGGTGGAATGAGATTATTCATTTCACTTTGGAGCCTTGATTAAGCCCAAACAATCTCCTTGAAAGAACCAAGTTACAATCCCTACTAGCACCCTAGCAAATCAATGTGACTCAATGTTCAAAGTGATTCTAACAAAATGTGTTTAATCTTGAATAATTTATAGACAAAACTGGATTAGGGGAGAATGATATGAAGAATGATGCGTATCAATGAAAAAATGAAACAATTCAAAGTGCCCAGGATGAAGATTGATATAATTCAAGTCATTGTGAATCGATTCAGAGCAAGTCAGAAACATTTTATGATACGATTCAGACATATATGATACAATTTAGTACTGAATTGGTTCAATATTATGTGAGTCGATTCACACGAAGTCAGAGACTCAATGTGATGCGATTCAAAAAACCGTGAATCGATTCAGACAGTGAAGACACGGTTTTAAGACACATGATATGCAATTTTCTTGAAACACAATGAATCACTTTGTACAAGAATGCTTGAAATGCTTGGGGTGCTTTTACACATTCTAAAAACAACCTATAACATAATCAACATGATAATTAGATAAAACTCATTTGATAAAAACAACATCATCAAAACTATAGCTAGAGGCTTCAATAGTCCTATACCAACCCTTAAGGGCCACCCCATAAGTAACAAAAAAAATATGATTATCAGACTTAAAAGAAGCCTAACAACACAACCTAAACCCACAAGATCATATATAACCCCACTCCATATGCAGTGTTGCTTTAGTTAGAACCCTATCTAGGTGAAGCTTCCAGAAGAGCACCTAGACTTTAGAAGGCGCCCAACTCTTCAAAACTAGCCCCAAGAGTTGGGACAACTCTGCCAACCTATCACCCCCCCCCCCCCCCCCCCCCCAAGCCACATTCTCGAGAAAGTCATAAGATGACCAAGTTGAGTACACTCTGTAACAACTCGTTTTTCGTTAGAATTATTTTATTTTTTTTATTATGTGTGTTTATATGTTCTTGTATATGATTATCTATCTCTGTGTGCATTTTATTCGGGATTAGTGGAATTTGACTTAAGAAGAGTATTTTTGATCATTTTAGACTCAGGGGTATTTTGGTCATTTGATGAGTAAGGGTAAATTAGTCATTTTAATGAGAAGGTTATTTTTAGTGTTTTAAGTGGGAATAATATAATTATTGTTACTAAGTTACTAGTGAGATGATGTAATTATTTACAGACGGTAATTATTCATTATTTTGACGGTTTAAGTGTGTAGTAACTTTGGTGAATTAGTTGGTCAAAATATTGAGCTCATTAAGAAAACTAGAGACTAAGCTCATTTGTGTAGTGACTATATAAACACAAGTCTTGTGAGAAAATCAGTCAGGTCATTACATTCATTCACTCATTTTTGCAAAACATTTTGAGAGAGAGGTAGAGAGAGAAAGTGAATCAAGAGAAGGGATAGAATAGAAGAGGAGCTAGAGAGAGAAAGCTTGGGATTGGAGGCTAGGAGCTAAATTGAAGCTAGGGTTTGGATTCTTGAAGATTAAAGGTAAGGGGGATAGTGCTCTTTCATAATTAATTCATGATCACTTATTTTCAATTACGGATTTAAGTGCTTTTGTGATGTAATTGTGACTAGTGTGTTAACCCGTGCATCGCATGGGGAGAAATTTTTCAAAATAATATACTATATCAAAACAGTATTAAACACTTCTCCAATCAATAAGATCGTTGGTCATCAATTGAAGCAAATTTTTAATATTTATCAAATTCAAATATGCCAAGTTTACAAGTTTCTCAAATCCAAATCCATCTTTTTATGTGCTTATATATGCCTTGTAAAAAAAAATAAAAATGTGCTTATATATGCAAATTAAACACTTGTGCCATCAATAAGATCATTGGCCATCAATTGAACCAATACTTAATTTTTATCAAATTTAAATAGGCCAACCCTCACAAATTAATCCAAGGACACCATTTTCTCTTACAAAAAATTACTTGTCTAATTTCCTGGTAAATATATAAAACTAAGTAATCATATAGTAATGAGCTTCCGTAGTTGCAGAATACTCGAGCCATAAAATCAATGTGGTGCTCTTTACGTTAGAATAAATCTTAAAAAATAGATTGTTTTTGCGATTATTCTTTTACGTTGAAATATTAAGAAATCCTAATTTTGGCAGCCCAATAGCATAGAACATCGTTGAACCAAAATATAAGCTACTAAACAACTTGGTGGCACAACACAACTGACACATCTTTGTGATTTGAAGTTCCTTAATATTATGAAACAATGAAAATGAGAAAAGAATCTTCATTATTGTGTAATAGAGGAAGTACAATCAATATATATAGCTAATCTAATTGTACTACACTTACACAAGTTGTACTACACTAAAGGAAAGTACAATACAAATGAACTATGAAGATTACTTGCACTGCAAGTTATTAGCTTTAGTGTTATTTCTATCATCTATTTGTGTAGTGTGTGGACAAAAGATTGTTGAAAGGCTGAGGAAGGAGAGCCTTTCTGAAAAAATCTGCTATCTGTTCCTTTGAAGAGATTGGTAACATTTTGAGAACATTGGATTGAAGTTTCTCCTGTACAATGTGGCAATCAATCTCCAAATCTTTAGTGCGTTCATGGAAAACTGGATTTGCTGCTATGTGATGGGCACTGTGATTGTCACAGTAAATGATTGGAGTCTTGGCACATTGGATCTGCAAATCCTGAAGAACATAAAGGATCCATTGGAGTTCACATGAAGCAGCTGCCAAAACTCTGTACTCTGCTTCATAAGAGGATTTGCTAACAATCAGTTGCTTTTCGGTTCTCCATGAAATGAGAGATTTGCCTAGGAAGAAACATTGACCAGAGATAGATCTTCTGGTATCTCTGCAACCTGCCCAGTCAGCATCTGAAAATCCTTGAAGTTGAAGAGTAGCATCTCTAGGGAAGAAGATACCACGACCAGGTGAACATTTCAGATACCTTAAAACATAGTTGTCAATAGCGCCGCGCTGCCCGCTTCGCGCCCGAGATAGCGGTTTTTTTGGCTTCTCCGCATTGAACTGGGCCGGTGCGTGTCAGATGGCCGATGCGGTCAAAAGCGGCCGCTATTAGCCGGTGCGGTGCGCGTCAAACGCGAGTAAAAGCGGCGCTACAGGAAGAAGGGGAAGAAATGGAGATCTGTGAGTAAGATCGTGGAATATGAAGATGTTTGTGGTTTACACACTGTTTCTGTCAAATAAAAGCAAGCAAATCGTAAAACTACAGGAAAAAGAATAAGAAGAGAGCGTGAAAACATGAAAGCAGATCTGAAAGTGGTGGCTGACGGCTGATATGAGAGAAAGAAACTAGGGTTTCATTCTTTTATTGTAGAGATTGGATTGGATTGGTCCAGGCCCAATGACCTAAGTTAATCAATTGGGCCTCTCTTTATTACCATATTTTTACTGTTTCGTTATATAAGTAAATAAAATGGTTCTAGAAAAAATGGTAACAATAATAAATATTAATAAATTTCATGTTTCATTTATGAATATTTTTTAGTTTACTATTAACATTATGAATATTTTCAGACATATTTCATAAATTAATTAGTTTTTTAATTTAACATTATGAATGTTGTATTATTTATTAATAATAGATCAATAGTGGTTATAAAAACTAATAGACCACTACTTGAGCAATAAAATAATAGTAGTAATATATGGTATTTTAGTATTTTCATGAATTTTGAGTAATGTTTAAGGTGTTTTAGTATTTTTTTTCTAACATTATAGTATTTTAATATTAAATATATTAATGTCCGCGTCATGAAATATCGCCCGCTTCGCTCCCGCATCCCGCGTCACGTCAATTTTTGGGGTGGCCGCGCCGCACCGCATTTCCGCTTTGACAACTATTGTAGCAGCATTAAATGACTTTGAGTAGGATTGCTGAGAAATTGACTCAGTTGTTGTGTGATGAAGGTGATGTCAAGCCTAGTAGTGTTAAGATAGAGGAGTCTTCCAATCAATCTCCTATAAGCTGGTATGTCAGGATAAGGTTCTAAACCATCATTATATAATTTGATACTGGGATCTGAAGAAGTACTAATGGGTTTAGAGTTGAGGAAGCCTGAATCTTCAAGAAGATCTAAGCAATATTTTCTTTGACAGAGAGATATTCCAGATGATGAATGACCAACTTCAATACCAAGGAAGTATTTAAGAATGCCTAAATCCTTAATCTGGAATGCATCATGTAAGATTTGCTTGATAGAAGTAAATTCCTCTAAAAAGTTTCCAGCCAAAATAACATCATCAACATAAACCAACAAAATGGTAAATGAGGAAGAAGTGAATTTGAGAAAGAGAGAATGATCAAATGAAGCCTGAGTATAACAACTGAGGAGTAATAAGGAAGTCAATTTCTCAAACCAATTCCTACTAGCCTGCTTCAATCCATAAAGTGATTTGTTCAGTTTACACACTTGAATGGGATTGGAATGTGAAACACCAGGTGGAATGACCATATATACATCATCTTGAAGTTCACCATGCAAAAACTGCATTGTTAACGTCAAGTTGGTGAAGATGCCATCTATGCATGGATGCCAAAGCAATCACAATCCTAATAGTAGTGAGCTTGGCAACAGGGGAGTATGTATCAAAGTAATCCAAACCTTCTATCTGGTTATAACCCTTTGCCACAAATCTTGCTTTATACCTCTCTATGGATCCATCAGCATGATGTTTCACTTTGTAAATCTACCTACAGCCAATAGGTTTGACAATTGGTAGTAAATCAACAATTGTCCAAGTGCCAGTTTTATTCAAGGCATTAATCTCATCTTGCATTGTTTTCCTCCAACAATCATGCTTGTTTGCTTCAGTGAAGGATTTAGGCTCAGTGTGAGTGTGAAGAGACATAGCAAAACAACAATGAGGATATGAAATGTTAGCATATGAAATATAATTAGAAATAGGGTAATGAGAAGTAGATGCATGTATGGAATTGGTAGTAGGAGTAACATAGTCTTTAAGGTATGCAGGTGCAGTTTTGGTTCTAGTAGAAATTCTAGTAGGATGAAGAGGAATGTCAGTTATGTTGGGTGAGGGAGGGGTGATATCAGGAAGAGGGGATGGGGAAATAGGTTCAGGAACACCAATGAAGAATGGAGAAGAAGCTGTGATATAGTGCCAATCATCAATGGCTGAAGAAGATGAAGTATTGTGATAAGGCATAATGGTTTCATGAAAGGTGACATTTCTATAGACAAAAATGGCTCTAGAGTGAATATCTAACAATATGTATCCTTTGTAACCTGATTGATATCCTAAGAAAATAGACTTTTTAGCTCTAGTTTGGAATTTTGTTCTGTGAGAGTGAAGTGTGGAAGCAAAACACAAACTGCCAAACACTTTGAAAACAACTGAATCAGGGACTTTGTCATATAAAACATAATAAGGAGATCTATGATTATGAAGAGGAGTAGTAACTCTATTGATCAAGAAAACAGAATGAAACACAGCATAAGACCAATAACAAGTGGGAAGTTTAGACTAAAACAAAAGAGCTCTTCCAACATTTAAGATATGCTGGTGTTTCCTCTCAACTCTGGCATTTTTGAGGAGTCTCAACACAAGACTTCTGGTGCAAGATACCTTTGGAACTATAAAAGGAAGGCATGTGGAATTCAGGACCATTATCACTCCTAAGAATTTTAGGGGTGATGTGAAATTTATTTTCAATAAGAGTGATAAATTGTTGAATGTGAAGAGAAACTTCAGATTTGGATTTGATTAAAATGGTCCAAACAAATCTACTATAATCATCAACAATAGTGATAAAATATTTGTGACCATGAATGGAGTGAACACCTAAAGGGCCCCAGATATCACAATGAAGCAATTCAAACTTAGAACTAGCATGAGACAAACTAGTGGAAAAAGGCAGTTTCTTATGCTTAGCAAATTGACAAACATCACAAATGGCTTTATTATCAGTGCGAATAGAAGGATACAAAGAATGCATCTTTGACAATCTTTGATTGAACAGATGCCCCAATCTAAAGTGCCAAAGTGCTGAATCAGGAATATGAGTTATAGAACTATTAATGAAAGACTCAGAAATTTTATTATGGGAAATATTACAATGAGAAACAAGGGAAACTGAAGGCTGTAAATTGAAAGTTGAAGGAGAAATCTTCAATTTGTATAGACTACCATGAAGGTCAGCCAAACCTATCATCTTGTGGGAAATCAGATCCTGTATAAGGCATTTATTAGGTATAAATTTGACATAACAATTCAAGCTACTGATGATTTTGGCTATAGAAATCAAATTGACTTTGAAATGTGGTGAATATAACACATTTGTGATATGAAATTGTGGGGAAAAAACAACAGTGCCAGCATAGTGAATGGTAACAGATGTCTTATTAGGTAAGTGAACATGAACAAGCTTAATAGGGTGATATGAAGTAAAATAATGCAATGATGAGCAGATATGTTCATTAGCACAAGAGTCAAGTAACCGACTATTAGATGAATCAGAAAGAGCACAAGAGAAGATAGTGGATATACCTGAGGGAGAAGTAGGAGGCATGGATGTGGATGGGAAACTTGGAGCAGAAGTAATATGTTTAGAAGTTGGTGTAGGGGTGGTGGAGCCTGAAGCAAGCAATTGAAATTGCTGAAGAAGAGTCACAAGATGATGATAATGCTCCTGAGTTAAACCAACAGATGAAGAATTGTCAATTGTAGAGTTCACAGGCTGAGTTGCAGCATTATCTGCATTTCCAACAGAAGCAGAATTTGCTGAAGAGTTTGATTTGTATGAATTGGGGTATCCATGATTTTGATAGCAAAATTCCATAGTATGATTGGTACGCTTGCAAAAGGTACAAAACCTAGAATAGTTTTTAGAACCAGCCACAACTTTTCCATGTCCAAAATGTTTCCTTGCATCAGAAGCATTGGCAAGAATGCTTTGATCTTCTGTCACAGCAGGAAGAGAGATAGAACCATTGTTACATTCTTCTTGCACAACCAAAGAGTATACCTTATTGATTGAAGGCAAATGATCCATTAGGAGAACTTGAGACTTAATCACATTAAAATTGTCATTCAAACCGGTTAAAAACTGTATAACCTGGTCCTTAATATGGTGTGACCTTGCTGAACGCATAGCTTCACAACGACAAGCAATAGGACACGTACAATTAGGCATAGGACGATGTGAATTAAGCTCTTCCCATAGAGTTTTCATCTCAGTAAAATACTCCAAAACATATTTAGATCCTTGCTTTAGGTTGTTAATGGAAGAACGTAATGAAACAATACGAATACGAACTACCTTTGATAAGCGTTCTTTTAGCTCTTCCCAAACGTCAATGGCGTTTTCATAAAAAACAAGTGTTTGAGCAATAGGCGGAGATACTGAATTGATCAACCATCAGTGAATAAGATGATTTCATCGTTCCATGCATCACGATTTAAATCTTCAAGCTATGGAATTGGAATTGCGCCATTGATGAACACGAGCTTGTTTTTCGCGCCAAGAGCATGTTGCATGGATCTACTCCAAGCCAAATAATTCGAACCAGTAAGAAGAGGAGTGACAATAACCGAGTTTGGACCTTCACTTGGATGGACATAGAACATTGAATCAGTGTTTTGCTGAGAAGTTTGACCTCGCGCCATTGATGAAGAAGAAGAAGAAGTTCAGAAAACGAAAAAAACAGAGTATCGAAGAAGAAGAAATTGGTGAATATACCAAGAATCAATGGTGAAATTGCAAGATACTGCAAGAATTTCAACCAGAAAACGAAGAAGAAGCAACAAATTGCAGCGGAAAACAAAGAAGAAAAACGGTTAGGATCGAAAAACGGTTAGGTTCAGAACCACTCTCAAAGAGTGGGCTCTGATACCATATTATGAAACAATGAAAATGAGAAAAGAATCTTCATTATTGTGTAATAGAGGAAGTACAATCAATATATATATAGCTAATCTAATTGTACTACACTTACACAAGTTGTACTACACTAAAGGAAAGTACAATACACAGGGGCGGATCTCTTTGGGGGCAGGCAGGTGCCATGGCATCCCCCAAAGTTTCCTTATATGCTATATTAGGTGTAACATGACAACCAGAATTCAGTTGCTGCAGTGGTATAGGGGTGCCGTGAATTGCTCTAGGGCGCCGGTTCAACACCTACGCGTCTCCTTTTTACATATTTTAAGTTCTACTTTTGCATATTGTATTTTAAAAAATGTTTTTGAGGGGATTCGAACCCACATCACGCATCTCCTTTAAGGACATTCCATACCACTTGGCCAGTTATTAACTATTGATATTATTTGAAACCATTTAATATATATTCCATAAAAGTTTGGCACCCCCAACAAATTAACTCAAGATCCGCCACTGACAATACAAATGAACTATGAAGATTACTTGCACCGTAAGTTATTAGCTTTAGTGTTATTTCTATCATCTATTTGTGTAGTGTGTGATACTTAACAATACTTCATCGGCATCAAACCTTTCAAGAGCATGCACATGCAACATATATGGTTAAGAGTATATTACTTCATACTCTTATTTGTTGACGTACCAACTCATCATACAAACTCTTAGTCAAAAAAATAAAAACTCTACAATTCATGAAGAAAAAAAATTACTTCATCTTCATAAATATCGCTACATTATATAAATGATAAAAAATGGATATGTTTATTTATTGCCATTTCACAAAATAATATCACTTATTAATATGCATAGACTAAATTCATCATCTTCTTATGGGGCCACTTTAAAAATATAAGAAAATGATATTATGGTGATGGCTCAATATAGTTTCCGTACAAAAACAACCTAACCCATCAAACATATCAATTTAACATAAGGTGGATGAATTTGACACTTTGAATTTGGAAATTAAAATAAAGGTTAGAATAAAATTAAAATGTAGAACAAAGAATCGAATGAGAGAAAATGAATTAAAGCACCTACAACATGTTAGATACAAAACGAAATACCAGCTCCATTCGATTCAATCCTTCCATTTGTAAACTTCTCATTTCTACCTCATTCCGTACATACTTTATCTGGCAAAAAAGAGTTCATTCACAACAAAAGTTACCAATTAAAGCACCTAAAATCAATGATCTGCAAAAAAAAAAAAAAAAAAAATGAACAAAAAATTGTAACAATGCATCTAAACTGCAAATGGAAGCTCTACAAAAAATGATTTGGAAAATGCAAAGCATAAAACATCGGTGGAAGAAAACAATATGAGGGCAGTACTGTGAACATAGAACGACACACATGCCAACAACAATTAGTTCGTTGATTTCTTTTCTCGAGGAGAGTAGGGAAACATTACCAATAATAGCAAATTTAAAAGAAGTAAGCATGGTTAGAAGCATAGTTTTGAAAACCGGCTCGGACCGGCCGGCCGAACCGGTCCGACCGGGAACCGGTGGGTATGTCGGTTCGAGCTTAATATCGGATCGGTCATGTAATTGACCCAGTGAAAACCGGTTAAACTCGCTAAAACCCGGATAAAACCGGTGACTCGGCCGGTTTTCCGAGCTAATCCGGTTTAATATTTTTTTTTCAAATTTATTATCATAATTAGTCATTTATTATTTCAATTAAGCAGAATTAATAGAAATTAAAACGGATTCCCATGCTAGCTGCATTTACGGATTACATGCTAGCTGCAATAAATGCTTTGACTTTGGTAGAAAAATCAAATAAATCAATCAAATATATGAAAAAACATGGGGAGAGTAAAACAATAAATTTTTCGTCTTTGAAATATTGCTATACAAATAAAATATTAATATATTGTATACGTTATTAAAAAAGATAGGGTCATGTTAACTTGTGCCCTTAGGGCACAAGATAAGGAACCCAAAAGTAGAAATATTCCCTCAAATTTTGTGCATTCTATTTATTATAAATTCAAAAATTCAATTGAATGCACACATTCCAACAAAAAGTTACTATGTTGGGTTCCTTATCTTGTGCCTTAAGGGCACAAGTTAACATTTCCCAAAAAGATATTAACATACATTCTTTCAATTTTTTTTATTAATATACATATTTGATGTCAGTTTTTTGGTTTTTAAGTGACCGAGTCATTAATTCAATCCGATTTAATTTGGTTAAATATCCATAAAAAAATTAATCGTAAGACCGAGTCATCTAACCGAGTTATTCGGTTTAATCCGATTCGGCCATGCGGTTCAACCAGTGACTCAGTGGTTCGACCATTAACTCAGTGACCCAGTACTCCAGCCGAGTCGATGACCGAGCCGAGTTTTAAAACTATGGTTAGAAGATGACAAATGGCAAACTTGCCAAAATACTTAGCTAGCTTTATTATTATCTATAGATTTGCATTAAAGTGGTGGTGTCAGATACCTTCAGGAAGCCAAGCGTAGCTGCGTTGAGAAACTACTAACTTCGAAGTCATCAACGCCGAAGCGGTTGCGGTATGAAACGGCAACATAGATTCCATACAGAAGCTCAATTCAACAGGACACCTTCACACACCAAAAATTCCACCAAAAAAAAAGTGTCAAAATCAATCATTTTCAGCTCCTTAAATTAACCACATTGCAATTGAATTAACACTAAATTCAGCACTATAAGCATGTAAAAAACAACGATTGATTCGTAAAAATGCTACAAAAGGAGCAATAATAGTGGTGAATTACCTGAATGCTGATTGTGATATAGGTTTATTGGAGGCGATTAGGAAAGAAGTGCGAGCTGATCTAGCTTCTGAAGCGAGACGGAATGCGGTGCGGGAGATGGAGGATGATCGGAAAATCGACCTTGCGGCGGTTCCGGGGACGGAGGCCATTTGGTTATCGGAAAGTTTTTAGGGTTTACGTAGGTTCTGCAAACGCAATGGTTTAGGATTCTACCAAACGGACATTATACCACATACCCCTACATTTAATCTTTTACCCCTACAAATCATTGAAAATACCAATTTTACCCTTTTGTCATCTAACTTCACCCCACACAAAATTCACCGGACAAAATTTTCCAGAAAGAATATTCAAATCAAAGTTTTCCATAGAGAGAAACATGTAAAATAATAGAATTGGAATTTGAATTTGCAGCGATGCAATTTGCTTTGCGACGGCGACAACAATTGTCTTTGGCGACGGGAAGAAAAAAGAGTTGCAGCCGCGATGGCAGCAAGCATGTTGTGCCATCCTGCTTTTGCAGTATATTAAACCCTACAAAACACAATTCTTACCGTGCCGGAAATGTGAAAGTGGCTGGATTTGTTAATTTTTTTGAAGTCATCAGATCTGTTAATTTAGTGAGGGCGATAATGATTTTAAATTTAGTAAAATTAATAGATTTTCATGTAATGAATACAATTTAAACCAGTTAGCAAAATATTGTTCTTGGCTTGTAGGAAAACGAGGGTTACTACATGATGAACAGGAACGATACATGTAGGAAAACAAGGGGTACAATGAAAGCAAACTCTTGTGTTGGTGAAGAAGAATGAATGGTAACTTTTTTGTTTGGAGCAGAGACTATCATTCTTTCAACATATTCCTTCTTCAAAGTTTTCAGGAATGTCTGTGTCAGTTCTTCCTCATCAAGCCGAGGAGAAACACGGGCAGCTGCCCCTCTCCATCTCTGAGCATATTCACGGAAGGTTTCATCTGACTTCTGAGACAAAGACATAAGAGAATCCCTATTCGGCTTCAAACGGGTGTTAAACTCATAATGATTTTCAAAAGCAACAGCGAGTTCCTCAAAAGTATGGATATTGTCTTTGCTCAGACCAGTGTACCAGTCTGCCGCATCTTCCATCAAGCTATCCTGGAAGCAGTGGATCATCAGCGCATCATTATCTGCATAGTTGGCCATTTTTCGGACGTACCGAATGACATGGTTGTGTGGACAAGAAGATCCATTGTACTTGTCAAAATCTGGCACTTTGAACTTCTTAGGAACCTCAAATCGGGATACCAGGCATAGATCACGAGCTTTAGCAGAAACACCGTTCCCACGGCTGGCTTTGACTTCGCGGAGTTCTCCAGCTAGCTTTCTTAACTGTTCTCTCATAGCCTCCATTATGGGGTCCTGTCCACGCGGAGTGTCCACATAGATTACCTGTTGCACAGTGTGCACAACAGGATCGGTAACAACAGTAGTCACTTGAGGCATAGAGGTAGATGTAGAAGCAAAAGTTGTCACAGGAATCTGTCCTTGATGGGCAATACCAGAAATACCAGCCGCAGTATTAGGAGCATAGAAAGCTGAGAGTCCATAAGGGCGCCCATTGGGCATAACAAACCGAGCATCAGAAGCCACAGTAGACAGTGGGATAGATGGAATCATCTCAGTAGAAGCTGGGACAAATGTGACTGGTTGTTCTTGCGCAGCCATCAGAGTAGACATAGTGTCATGAGCCTTAGTCAAGTCTTCTTTCATAGCAGCCAATTCGGCACGGAGCTGAGCATTCTCTTCTTCAAAGTTAGCCATGTTTCTTCTCTTGTACAATCTTGTCTGATGAATTCTAGCTGGTTGTTGAACCTTGCATGCACGAGCCACTTTTCAGACTGCGACGGAAAAACCAGGAGGCAATGAGCACGAGGGAAGTCTTTTGTGACCAATGAATGCATATGATGCATGGGATGTGTAAATGCATATGCAAAAAAGACTCTTTTTGTGTTATCGAAGGGTTTTAGACAAATTAGAAATTTGTAAACATTACTAAACAAACTGAAACATTCAAACATCACAAGGTCTTACAAGATAACTCCCTTTGAAATACTAAGCCAAGGGATAGACTTTGAAATGTAAAACAACAATAACAACTGGAAATAACAACAGGAAACAGAAATCCTCAAGCATAGGAAGTGGAAGTATCATCCTCGGACTCAGTCTCAGACTCATAACTGCAGTATCGTGCATAGAAGTCACGTGCACCCCTAGCCCTCTTGGAATCTCTCATAAGCAACTTATCTTTTTCTTCAATTTCTTTCCTAGCTTTAGCCAACTCTTTCTTCAATGTCACAACCTCATGAGTCTTCTGTTCATCTTTTCCATCCAAAGTCATGATCAAATTCTCAGCCTCATAGTATCTAGCCTTCCATTGATGCTTCTCTCGGCTCTCCATAGCTAGATGCTCCTGATACATCTCTTGAGTAGGCACAGGTAAAGGCAAAGGCATGGATGGAGTAGATGCGGACACATATCTCATGGCGGGGTAAGGCATACCAATCTTCTCGGCCTGATTTATCACCCACTGAGTATAGGCCTCATGAGCAATACCGGACCTCACACCCATATGCTTCACCTCTTTCTTCCGAAGTTTGGACCAAGCCTCAGATTAATGGAAGAAGTAAGGAGATGTAGCAAGATAGATAGGCTTCTCTTTCATCGGGAAACCAAATTGTCGCAAGGCGAGCTCCGGGTTATAGTTGATTCCACCCCGGGTACCAAGAAGAGGTACATTAAGAAACTTTCCACCACCGAAGATGATTTCTTTGACTCTAGCAGCGGGAGTGAGCCAGACCACTTCATTAGGGGTGAGAGTCATGATCCTCTGTGAAATAGTCCAATTCTCTGGATTATCATGGAAAGACTTCGGAAGGTGCGAAATGAACCACCTATAGAGGAGAGGTACACAACAAAGAATGTATCCACGACCCTTGCCGGATCGATCGTGAATAGCATGGTATGTGTCAGCTAGCAAAGTAGGAACCGGATTCTTGGAGTGGAAGATCATAATAGCATTCATGTCCACGAAGTCATCAAGATTCGGAAAGAGAATAAGCCCATAGATGAGTAGTGCAAGAATAGCCTCAAGAGTGTCCTGACAAGTAGTTTTGAGGTTGGCTTTTTCAAGTAGATACTTCGAAGTGAACCCTCGGATGTGAGCCTTAGTGACAAGATTCTTGGAGACGTCGGAGGTCTTGAGATAGAGATCACGAGCAATAACCAAAGGAGTAGGGGGATGCTCAAGACCCGTGAAAGGTACCCCCTTAGCAATAGATAGGTCCATCAAGCAAGAATAAGCCTCGAGTGTGGGCACCAACTGAAAGTCGGGAAAAGTGAAGCACCGATAGTCCCGATCATAAAACTGCACTAGAGTGTGTACAAGCTTCTCATCCACATTAGTCCGGAGAAGAGTAAGTAAGTCCCCATAACGATGTCGGAAACCGGTCGGATCCTTGATCTTGAGTGCCAAATCTCTCAAACTAGCCAAATCCACTTCCTTGAACTTGTAGGATTTAGTCTTCCCCATTCGTACAATGTTTACAAATTCAATTTGTCTAAGCCCTTCGATAAATGCATGGAAAAAGTTTATGCATGTATGCATGTATGCATGATCATGTTCAAGTACGGAGAAAACATGGTGGGTTGAAATTCAAAGTCAAGGAGTCATGGGTGGACACGGTGTCCGGTGAATCTATGGCTTTGGATAATAGTAACCGGGTTCTAAAAAGTTCCCAAGTCGCAACCTCTCTCACGTATATCATGGTGTCACGAGACAAACACTCGCTCCGTGATTATCCGTAAGAAGGTCTAACTTGAGTGTAGTATCGCGTAACGACTAAAACTCGAGACAACACTCGGTTTAGCCTCCGCACTACATCCTAGAAAATGGCCATGGATGGGTTCGGTTATCTACGGTTCATAGCGTCATAGAACAATTAGAAGTAAAGTGCCTAAACGCGACAACACACGCCAACAACATCACCCCCAAAATGCCTCAGCTATGTGGGATTGATCACATAATCCAATACACGAGGCAACCCTCGGAATGAATTGTCGATTATATCCCCCCTAAATCCTAAGTTCACTCAGCCCGGGTGTAGGACTTTTGATATTCTCACCCCCACACGTTAGCAAGAATTTAAACATTTATCCACATAAGAAAGCAAAAAGGAGCAAGTAAAAACAAAAGCCCAAGCGTGGGAATAAAGACTAGGCGTAACTCTCGAATCTCCCCAGTGAAGTCGCCAGCTGTTTTATCTTGGTTTTTCGGGTGTCAAACATTGATTAAGTTTGAACCTTTTTAACCTTTGATATCTCATTTTTTCTTGGGAAGGGAAAAATAAGAAAAACCCTTGAGAATCGAGGTACGGGAGTTGTTTTCGTTACGGGAAGGTGTTAGGCACCCATAACGACTATAGTATCCTATAGGAACCGTCTTTACTTTCTACGCACGCGCTTTATTTTTAAATGCTATTTGAAAGTGTTATTTACACCTAAAGGTTTTGCTAGGTTAAGAATTGGAGGGAGAAGAATGTGTTTGAATTTTGTTTTATTGGACTTGGAGAAGTTTTGACTTCTTGCCTACATACCCTTTTAAGGGATCAAACTCCATGTAGTTCTCTTCCAAAAAATGTTTTTGTTTTTGTTGGTTGATTTTAATTTTGAAAATGGAATTTTGAAGAATAGGAGAGAGAGGCCTCAAGGGCATAAGATTTGGAAAATGTGAGGTGGAATTAGTTATTTTGCAAACGAAGTCTAAGTATGATTAAAGTTCATTAGGGTTTTTGTTTAAGAAAATAAAGGGAAAATTCAATGGGATCTTGATCCCAAGGTTTCTTTGGAAAATTATTTGAGTGAAGTTGTTCATATTTTTTTGGAAAAGAGAATTTTCTAAGTATCGTGATCCCTAAGCATACATCTAAAGCATACACTCCCTAAACATACATCTAAAGTATCCATGTGATGTGTGTGCATGTGTCGGTGCTTGTGTCGGTGTACATCATTAGAGTCCATTGTCCTTTACATATGCCCTAGTTTACATTCTATGGTCTTGCAAGAATTTAAATTGCATAAAAGAAATTACAAAATTCCTAGGTTATACATGCTAAGCCTTGGCATGGAAATTAAAGTGCAAGAAATAAAACTAAAGCTAAGGGATGGAAGGTGCTTATGGAATGCATGAAACGTGAAATGAGAGGGTTAGTAGCATAAGGCATAATAGAATAGAAATTATAAGCAAAAAGAAACACTAAAAAAGCTTTGACAAAAGGTCACAAAAATCTTAACATAAAAGTGGCAAAAATATGCCTAAAATTTATCATAAATCCTAAACAAGTATATGACCTATAATCCCCATATCATGACAATTTTCAAAGGTTTTATTTCAGCCATAACATGAGAATCACAAAGAAATATCAAGCCAAGAGTTATGACATATTCATAGGCATATTTTTACACTTATTTTCACACTAGAATATTCATATAACTTGCAAAACAAGAAACTAACATTTAAACTCACAACACAATAGAAACAAGCACACATTCAGAGGTAAGAACATCAAGCAATCACATATCAAGTATCCATGTCACATAGCAAGGTATCATGACCAAAATATAGCAAGGTTTCACAAAAGTTTTAACAAAGAAAATAAGCAAATGACAAGAGACATCACCTATATTTCTTACAGGTTATAACATGTAAAAACATCACAAAGATATCAAGAATGTATCAAGAAACACATAAAAATTTATTTAGAAATTTATCTTGAATTTTTAGGCAAGACAGGGGTGCAAACATCAAGCAGCAGTATGAAAATAGCAGGAAAATATCAAGGACGCAAGAAACAAATGGACCTAAGGCCCAAGCCCAAAGGTAAACGAATATGGATCATCAGGGAAGCACAGAGACCGTTGGATTGATCCAATTGGATCAAACCTAGATCCAACGGTTGAGATGGAGAAGAGGTGAACCAGAAACAAACCGGACCGGTTCAGGCCTCTATATAAACACACAGAGGCCGGTCCAATTCATTTTTCCTCTTCTTCCTCTCTCTAAGACTCACCTTCTCTCTCTAGCTTCAACGTTGCTCTCTTCTTCTCACCGGTTTCTGGAAGAAACTGGCCGGAGAAGATGAAGATCGGCCGGAATCTTCATGATTCCGCCGGAATCTTCATCAGATCCGCCGTGACTTCCAGATTCCGGCGAGGTCCATCTCTCGCCGTTTCAAACAAAACAAAACCCTAAACTAACCTATTTTTCATGCTGATTTCAAATATGAGTTCAGATTTCGCAAATAAACGATGAATCTTCGTAGATTTACATGTTGAAGCTTCGGTTTCAAAGTTTTTTTTTAAGTTTTTTGAAGAAAACGATCTCAAGTTCACAGATCTACTTCGATTCACCGTTTAATTTTTCATACAAGTCTTCGATGAGGCCTTAAAACGAAAACGAAGAGGTTTTGTGATTTTTACCTGAGTTTAAACGGAGATTCGAGCGAAAAGATGAAGAAAGACTTCGTGAATCTTCTCTAAGTCTCTGGTAAGTGTTGAACCGAAAATAAATCGGTGATTTCCTCTTCTTCTTCTTAACCGGTTCAATTCTGCTTCGATCTTTCTTCTTCTCACCTCAAAACCTCTCTGTGATCGTCCAATTTGTTGCGTTTGTGATGAATTTGGACTTGAATTGCAGAGAGAGTGATTCGATGATGATGATTCAAGCTTGAATCTCTGAGAATCGCAATGAATTCATCAAATCGATGATGAATCTGATTTTCTGGAATTCTAGGGTTTGATATTTTTTCTTTGTGTTCTTGGAATTTTTGTGCTTTGATCGTAACTGAATGGAGAGAGAAAATGTGGTTCTGTTTGTGATGATTTGGCACTGAATGATTGGGATGATTTGTGGCGGTGGCTGAGATGGCCTTGTATAGGCTGCCATGTGTACTTGAGACCAATGATATGGTGACACATGTACTGGGACCTGTAACTAACTCGGCCTTGGACTTGTTTTAGTATTTGGGACCTTTTTGCAATTTTTGGAAATTGAAGGACTGTTCTGCAATTAACAACAAAAAATGGACTGGACTGCAATTTTTAAGACTAAAGGACTAAAATGTAAATTGGAAAAGACCTAGAGGACTGAAATGAGAAAGGAAAAAAAGAGGACTAAAATGCAAATAATAAGACTTTAGGGACTAAAATGCAATTAAAAATAAAATTGGGTAAAAATGTAAATTGAAACCAACGTAAAGTGAAACCAATAAAAACACAAAAAGGACTAAAATGAACCAACTACACAAATGAGGTACTTCAAAGTAACCTCTCTCTGTCAAAATTTCATGTGAAATGACCAAAATGCCCCTAGGGACTAAACTGACTAAAAATATCTCAGATACAATTTTTGAAATGGATTTTGACATGGAATTAAAGCAAAGGTTTATACAAGCAAATTGAAAAGACTCAGAGACAATTTTTAGGGAAAAAAGAGTTTTAACATTGGAAATGACTAAAATGCCCCTTTTTTTTATGAATTTTGCAAATAATATTGAAATAACATGCAGAGAAATATGCAATTGATCAGAGACAATCTTCAAATAACTTGGAATGCAAGAAAGACCCTTTGGATGATTTGAAATGCAAGAAAACATAGACAATATTACAATTGAAAATTTTCCAAAACAAAGGCAGTAAAACATGCAACTAAAACATAGTGAAATATCAGGGTAAACAATATCAAATTGGAAATCTCTCAAGAGTACTAGACACATATCAGAGTATTTTTAGGTCCAAAATTAGGGTATAACAGTGAATTGTCAAAGTGTTAAGAGTAAAAACGTTTGCAATTCAAAAGAGACAGACAAACATAGCATTAATGACATTGGGGGCGCGTGAAAGTACTTTCAAAGCTTTTAAATCATCATTGCCCTTTTAAGTTATACACCAATACAGATAGGCCACGTCAGAAGTTTTCGGAGTAACTGCCAAGTTAGTGGGCCAGTGTTACTACAAAAAGTAACTTCCAGCGTTTCCACTAACTCTACTATTCAGAAGCATAAAATCCAGCTTCTGGACTTCAGATGCTGACGTCATCATCAGAAGCACATTTTCCTCAGAACCTTAATAAAGAGCTTTTGATGGACCATGGCTTCTGAACTGACTTCAGAACCTAAAATCCTATTCAGGAGCAAGCAAGTTTTTTAATCAGACACAAAGTGCACGTTCAACTTTTTCTTTATAAAATCAAATCTTTCAACAGTTAAAGGCTTAGTAAATATAACAGCCCATTGATTCTCAGTATCAATGAATTGTATATCTAAAATTCCTTTTTGAACATAATCTCTGATAAAATGGTGTTTGATTTCAATATGCTTAGCTCTTGAATGCAAAATTAGATTTTTGGACAAACAAATAGCAGCAGTATTATCACAATAAATGGGAATACTGTTAGCAATAATCTGTTAATCTTCCAACTGATGTTTCATCCAAAGTAGTTGTGTACAACAACTTGCAGCTGAAATGTATTCTGCTTCTGCTGTAGACATAGCAATAGTTGTTTGTCTTTTGCTAGCCCAGGATATAAGATTATCACCCAGAAATTGACAATTGCCATTGGTTGACTTTCCTTCAATCCTATCACTAGCATAATCAGTGTAACGCCCCATTTTTATTCTATTATTTTTAATAGATGTGTGAATATTTTTATATGACTTTAATTGTTAAATATATGATTTTATGTGAAATATGTGTTTTGTGTGATTTTATGTGATATATGATGTGATGCTATTTTATTATATGATTTATGGAGTTGTGTATTATTTAAATGAATATTGTTTTATTATTTGTGGAAATAAAAGGAGAAATAGAAATAGGTAGAAATAATATTTATTTTTGGTTAATGGGAATTAAGTAGAAATTAAATAGAAATTAAGGGAGTTAAGTGAGAAAATAAAAGAGTTATATTTTTGGGAGTAAAAGAAAGAAAAGTGAGAACAGAAACATTTTTCACATACAATTGGGAAAAACTAGTTTTGGAGAGAGAGAGGAGAAGAACCAAGAAAAAGCTAGGAGAAGAGCTAGGAAGAGAGAATTCAACCGTTTTTGCTGTAGAATTTGTTGAGATAAGGTAAGGGTGGGATTCCTTTCAATAATCTTGATATATAATTTGAAAATTGATGAATTTGTTGTTCTTGGTTTTTAGGGTTTGAGAAGTTATGTTAGATGATGAATTATGTTGTTGAATTGCATAATTGTATGTTGTTTTGCTCCCTATGTTGTATACTAAACCTGTAAACATGTTTGTAAACCAATTTGGGTGATTAAGGGATCAAAGCTAGGATTTTTGGGGTGAAACTATGTTGAAATCGCAATTTTTCTGAAACCTGAAGCAGGACGCGAAAGCGTCGCATTAGCGTCCAGAAAGCGTCCACACCTTGTAGCTGCCCAGAAATTTTTGTGGAGGACGCGAAAGCGTCCTACCCATTTGCTGAGGACGCTAAAGCGTCCCATTAGCGTGCAGAAAGCGTCCTCATCCTGAGTTACGACATTTTGGACGCGAAAGCGTGCTTCGCTCGCGAAAGCGTCCTGTCCCTTTTTGTAGAGGACGCAAAAGCTTCCTTCTGTCGCGAAAGCGTCCCTGGTCCTGTACTGCCATTTTCTGAATTTTGTTTTGTGCACTAGGAGTCTATTCTAATCATTTTAATAGGTTCCCTTGATTTATTAAGCCAGATTTATGAAGTGAATATTATTATTGAAGGTTGTACTATATGAAATGTATGTGTAAACACTTTTGTATAATAAAAGTTGTTGTTCCATTGTTGAAAATTATTGTGTCGTTGAGTCATAGTAAATTATGCACATTGTCGTTGTCGTAGATGTTGTTGTAGTTGTTATGATGATAAATGATTATTGATGATGATGTCTTGATGATGATGTTTTGATAATGATGTTGTTTATGATTGATGATGATAATAGTATGATTCTAAATGATTATTAATACTGATGTTTATGATGTCTGAAGTGGTTAAATATATGATTATAATTGATTATGAGTAATATTATGATGTTTTATGACAATTATGTTGATGTAATTTATTCCTTAAATGATGTTAATGCATTCTATTATGCTATCTTGTTTCCTTTCTGTCGTTGACGTTGTTGTATCATTCCATTGTCGAAGTTGGGGAGTGTGTCATAATTGTTTTAGGCACATACGTTGTTGTTGTTGTTGTCGTTGTTGAAGTTGTATGTTGATATACACAAGTTGAGTCCATTTGCATACTCACATCTGTTGGGGGCTCATGCCCTAGAATGTTTATCATTCAACCGTTGGGGTCTTATGCCCTGGAATGTTTATCATTCATCTGTTGGGGGCTTATGCCCTGGGATGCTTTAACCATCCAATTTGTTGGGGGCTTATGCCCTGGAATGCTTAGCATTCAACGTGCGTAGATTGGTACCACCTGCATAATGCATTAGTTGTTGTTGTCGTAGCATTGTTGGGTTGTTGTTGTCGTTGTAGCATTGTCGAATTGTCGAGTTATCGGTGTCGTTGATAGACGTTTGGCAAGTGCACCAAATACTATCGAAGTAGTAAAATATCGATCCCACGAGGACTGTGTTAATCTCAATTCAGCAATAAGGTAAAATATTTAGGATGTGTAAAAGTTATTTTTGGTTTGCCATTAGGCAGTAGATTTGATTGCATAAAATTAAATAACATAAAATAAAGATTTGGTTAGAAAATAATAGAGAGATGAGATCAGGTCTTTCGAATCATCTATGTTTCCCTAATTGGTATACTGCACTTATTCTTATGAATGATTTTCTAGTTCCACGATAGTTAACAAAATAGTCCTAATCAATCCCTTGAGTTAGGACCCTCTTCTTAAACTACAGCCCCTAATCCCTTAGGTGGTCTAATAATATTTGAAGGTTTAAGCACGTTAACCTAATATCACTAATAAACGATTATCCATTCCTAGACTAACCATGTTTATTAGAACAATTCAATAGGTCTAAGTAGAAAGCTATGGTCAGTAGTCATTCATTCTCACTAAATCATGTTTATATTTGATCAGGATATAAAAAGCATTAAGAACAATTGAATTGAATAAAAACTAGATTGTCATTCACAATAAATAGAGTTTCACAGCAACATGGTTCAATTAGGGTTACAAAGAATCATCTCAGACCTAATCTCTAAGAGATTTAGCTACTCATAATTGAGTTTACAAATAGCATAATCAATGAAAGAATTAAAACATACATAAACTGGTAAAGAATGGAGGAAATCGCCCCGTTCTTCAGTCTCCAGGTCTGCAAATCGCACTTTCTCTCTCCAGAATTCGTAACCCTTGTTTTTGGAATAGACTTCAGCTTAAATAGGCACAGAAATTCGCCTAAGATCGTGTCACGTTTTAAGTAAATCGTGACACGTTTTTAAAAACAGCTGAAGAAATCGTGTCACGTTTTTGCAATCGTGACACGTTTTGTCCCAATGTCGAAAGCATGTTTTTCTGGTCTGGTAAAATCGTGTCACGTTTTGGCAAATCGTGACACGTTTTTGGCGTTTTTCCAGCATCTTCAATTTTTCCTCTTTTTAGCACTTTATCATCTTTTCATGCTTTTCTTGCTTTTCTTGCTGCTTAAGTTGCCTTGTGAACTCCAAAATGTGATGAAAATGACACTAAAAATAGCGCATAATTGACTGTCATCAGTCGTTGTGGATAATGTTGTTGTTGTTGTTGTACCTTGTTGCTGAAGATAATTATGTTGTTGCTTATGTATTTATTTATATACATTATTAATGGTGCCTGTTGTGATATGCTTTGTTGTTTTCATTAATTTGATGAATTATATATTATTATTATTGGATAAGTTTCTCACCCCTTCTGCTTGAAAATGTTGCCCTTCGTATGGGTAACTTGCAGGTAATGATGGCTTGTAGGTTGATTGGCTCAAGTGTTTAGGGCTCTGATACATATTAGGATGGGGATTGTCGCGAATGTCTTCTTCATTTCTTTTATGTATCATATTTTGAAAAGATCTCGTTGTTGGATTTATTATTGTTGAGGATAATGTCTATTACGTTGAGGCCTTTGTGCCATTAATTTCGTTGACCTAGGATTTGGTTGAAATTATATTTTCTAAAAGAACTATTCCGCTGCAGTTTGTAAGATATTTTAAATATTGGTTTAAATAAATAGCTATTTTCTATTTATGAAATTTTGAAAAGCAGTGTGACACTCCGTTGTGTTGTTTACTCTGATCATTTTAATTAATATTATGTTGTTGGGAGAACGGGGTGTTACAATTGGTATCAGAGCAGGTCGGTTCGTCCGGCCAATTAGTAGAGTCGTGTCGAGCCTAGTAGTGTTGTGTGACAATTTTGTATTGTCCTTGTTGTCCTAATTGTTGTTTGTTGTTTGTTGTGCAATCCCTAGTATGAACTGGTTGGAGTACAACCATGTGCATATTAATTGTTTTAGGAAGACGGTGTACTTTTCTTCTGCTGAAGAAGAGAGGAGCAGAATTTTTATCTACCAAGCAGCTGAAGCAGTTAGAACATGATGGAAACTTGATGTTTTCTTTGATGGCATATTTGTCTGTAGAGAATCAGTCGATAATTGATAGATTGCCCGTTGTGAATTTCCTGAGGTTTTTCCTGATGAGATTCCAGATGTGCCACCAGAGAGGGAGGTTGAATTTTCGATTGATCTTGTGCCGGGTACGAAGCCTGTGCCGATGGCTCCTTACCGTATGTCAGCCTCCGAGTTGGCAGAATTGAAGAAGCAGTTGGAAGAATTGCTTGATAAGAAGTTTGTAAGACCGAGTGTCTCACCTTGGGGAGCACCGGTATTGTTGGTGAAGACGAAGGATGGTAGCATGAGATTGTGCATAGATTACCGTCAGCTTAATAAAGTGACGATAAAGAATAGGTATCCACTTCCGAGAATTGACGATTTGATGGATCAGTTAGTGGGTGCTCGCGTGTTTAGTAAGATTGATTTGAGGTCGGATTACAATCAGATTAAGGTGAAGGATGAAGATATGCAAAGTTGTCAAAGTGCGAGTTCTGGTTAAGTGAAGTAAGTTTCCTTGGCCATATTATTTCTGGTAGTGGTATTGCAGTTGACCCGTCGAAGGTTGAAGCAGTATCACAGTGGGAGACTCCTAAGTCAGTTACGGAGATTAGAAGTTTTCTTGGTTTGGCTGGTTATTACAGAAGATTTATCGAAGGATTTTCGAAGTTGGCACTTTCATTGACTCAGTTGACCTGTAAAGGTAGAGCTTTTGTGTGGGATGCTCAGTGTGAGAGTAATTTCAATGAGTTGAAGCGAAGATTGACGACGGCTCCAATTTTGATTTTACCAGAGCCAGATAAAACCTTTTGTTGTATATTGTGATGCGTCCAAGTTGAGCTTAGGTGGTGTGCTTATGCAAGATGGCAAGGTAGTGGCTTATGATTCGAGACAATTGAGAATACATGAGAAGAACTATCCTACACATGATTTAGAGTTGGCGGCTGTGGTTTTTGTGTTGAAAATTCGGAGACATTATTTGTACGGTTCCAGATTTGAAGTGTTTAGTGATCATAAAAGTCTGAAATATTTATTTGATAAAAAAGAGTTGAATATGAGGCAGAGAAGGTGGCTAGAGTTGTTGAAGGATTATGATTTTGGTTTGAATTATCATCCGGGTAAAGCCAATGTGGTTGCAGATGCTTTGAGTAGGAAAACATTGCACATGTCGGCTATGATGGTGAAAGAATTTGAATTGCTAGAGCAGTTTAGAGACTTGAGTCTTGTTTGTGAATTGGCACCTCAGAGTGTGCAGTTGGGTATGTTGAAGATTAATAATGATTTCTTGAAGAGTATCAAGGAAGCACAGGAAGTTGATGTGAAATTTGTAGACTTGATGGTTGCTAGTAATCAGACTGCAGATGGTGATTTCCAGGTTGATGATCAAGGAGTGTTGAGATTCCGAGGCAGGATTTGTATCCCTGATAATAATGAATTGAAAAAGTTGATTTTAGAAGAAAGTCACAGAAGTAGCTTGAGTATCCATCCGGGAGCTACAAAGATGTATCATGACTTGAAGAAACTGTTTTGGTGGTCTGGATTGAAGCGTGATGTCGCGCAATTTGTTTATGCTTGTTTAACTTGTCAGAAATCGAAAGTTGAACATCAGAAGCCTGCTGGTTTGTTGACACCATTAGATGTGCCGGAATGGAAATGGGATAGCATCTCCATGGACTTTGTGACGAGTTTACCAAACACTCAAAGAGGGCATGATGCCATTTGGGTTGTTGTCGATAGATTGACGAAGTCGGCACACTTTATTCCGATTAATATCACCTATTCAATAGCTTAGTTGGCGGAGATTTATATTCATAATATTGTGAAGTTGCATGGTGTCCCGTCGAGTATTGTGTCGGATAGAGATCCGAGGTTCACTTTGAGATTTTGGAAAAGCTTGCAAGAAGCTTTGGGCTCTCAGTTGAAGTTGAGTTCAGCGTATTATTCGCAAACGGATGGTCAGTCAGAAAGAACGATTCAATCATTAGAAGACTTGTTGAGGGTGTGTGTACTTGAGCAAGGTGGAGCTTGGGACAGTCACCTACCATTGATAGAGTTCACGTACAACAATAGTTACCATTCAAGTATTGGTATGGCACCTTTCGAAGCTTTATATGGTCGAAGGTGTAGGACTCCTTTATGTTGGTTTGAGTCGGGTGAAAGTATCGTGTTGGGACCTGAAATAGTTCAGCAGACTACGGAGAAGGTCAAGATGATAAGAGAGCATATGAAAGCGTCGCAGAGTCGACAGAAGAGCTATCATGACAAGCGTAGGAAGGACCTTGAGTTTCAAGAGGGTGACCATGTGTTCTTGAGAGTCACTCCTATGACTGGCGTGGGTCGTGCATTGAAGTCCAAGAAGTTGACTCCGAAGTTTATTGGTCCTTATCAAATATCTGAGAGAATTGGCACAGTGGCTTATAGAGTTGGTTTGCCACCACATCTTTCGAACTTGCATGATGTGTTTCATGTGTCGCAACTTCGGAAGTATGTAGCTGATCCTTCACATGTCATTCCTAGAGATGATGTGCAAGTTAGAGACAACCTTACGGTAGAAACTTTACCTTTGAGGATTGATGATCGCAAGGTGAAGACGTTGAGAGGCAAGGAGATACCTCTAGTGAGAGTTGTTTGGGGAGGAGCAACTTGTGAAAGTCTTACATGGGAGTTGGAGAGTAAGATGCAGGAGTCATATCCTGGGTTGTTTGCTTGAGGTAATATTTCGAGGACGAAATTCTATAAGTTGGGGAGAGTTGTAACGCCCCATTTTTATTCTATTATTTTTAATAGATGTGTGAATATTTTTATATGACTTTAATTGTTAAATATATGATTTTATGTGAAATATGTGTTTTGTGTGATTTTATGTGATATATGATGTGATACTATTTTATTATATGATTTATGGAGTTGTGTATTATTTAAATGAATATTGTTTTATTATTTGTGGAAATAAAAGGAGAAATAGAAATAGGTAGAAATAATATTTATTTTTGGTTAATGGGAATTAAGTAGAAATTAAATAGAAATTAAGGGAGTTAAGTGAGAAAATAAAAGAGTTATATTTTTGGGAGTAAAAGAAAGAAAAGTGAGAACAGAAACATTTTTCACGTACAATTGGGAAAAACTGGTTTTGGAGAGAGAGAGGAGAAGAACCAAGAAAAAGCTAGGAGAAGAGCTAGGAAGAGAGAATTCAACCGTTTTTGCTGTAGAATTTGTTGAGATAAGGTAAGGGTGGGATTCCTTTCAATAATCTTGATATATAATTTGAAAATTGATGAATTTGTTGTTCTTGGTTTTTAGGGTTTGAGAAGTTATGTTAGATGATGAATTATGTTGTTGAATTGCATAATTGTATGTTGTTTTGCTCCCTATGTTGTATACTAAACCTGTAAACATGTTTGTAAACCAATTTGGGTGATTAAGGGATCAAAGCTAGGATTTTTGGGGTGAAACTATGTTGAAATCGCAATTTTTCTGAAACCTGAAGCAGGACGCGAAAGCGTCGCATTAGCGTCCAGAAAGCGTCCACACCTTGTAGCTGCCCAGAAATTTTTGTGGAGGACGCGAAAGCGTCCTTTTGACGCGAAAGCGTCCTACCCATTTGCTGAGGACGCTAAAGCGTCCCATTAGCGTGCAGAAAGCGTCCTCATCCTGAGTTACGACATTTTGGACGCGAAAGCGTCCTGTCCCTTTTTGTAGAGGACGCAAAAGCTTCCTTCTGTCGCGAAAGCGTCCCTGGTCATGTACTGCCATTTTCTGAATTTTGTTTTGTGCACTAGGAGTCTATTCTAATCATTTTAATAGGTTCCCTTGATTTATTAAGCCATGTTTATGAAGTGAATATTATTATTGAAGGTTGTACTATATGAAATGTATGTGTAAACACTTTTGTATAATAAAAGTTGTTGTTCCATTGTTGAAAATTATTGTGTCGTTGAGTCATAGTAAATTATGCACATTGTCGTTGTCGTAGATGTTGTTGTAGTTGTTATGATGATAAATGATTATTGATGATGATGTCTTGATGATGATGTTTTGATAATGATGTTGTTTATGATTGATGATGATAATAGTATGATTCTAAATGATTATTAATACTGATGTTTATGATGTCTGAAGTGGTTAAATATATGATGATAATTGATTATGAGTAATATTATGATGTTTTATGACAATTATGTTGATGTAATTTATTCCTTAAATGATGTTAATGCATTCTATTATGCTATCTTGTTTCCTTTCCGTCGTTGACGTTGTTGTATCATTCCATTGTCGAAGTTGGGGAGTGTGTCATAATTGTTTTAGGCACATACGTTGTTGTTGTTGTTGTTGTTGTCGTTGTTGAAGTTGTATGTTGATATACACAAGTTGAGTCCATTTGCATACTCACATCTGTTGGGCGCTCATGCCCTGGAATGTTTATCATTCATCTGTTGGGGGCTTATGCCCTGGGATGCTTTAACCATCCAATTTGTTTGGGGCTTATGCCCTGGAATGCTTAGCATTCAACGTGCGTAGATTGGTACCACCTGAATGATGCATTAGTTGTTGTTGTCGTAGCATTGTTGGGTTGTTGTTGTCGTTGTAGCATTGTCGAGTTATTGTCGTTGTCGAATTGTCGAGTTATCGGTGTCGTTGTGGATAATGTTGTTGTTGTTGTACCTTGTTGCTGAAAATAATTATGTTGTTGCTTATGTATTTATTTATATACATTATTAATGGTGCCTGTTGTGATATGCTTTGTTGTTTTCATTAATTTGATGAATTATATATTATTATTATTGGATAAGTTTCTCACCCCTTCTGCTTGAAAATGTTGCCCTTCGTATGGGTAACTTGCAGGTAATGATGGCTTGTAGGTTGATTGGCTCAAGTGTCTAGGGCTCTGATACATATTAGGATGGGGATTGTCGCGAATGTCTTCTTCATTTCTTTTATGTATCATATTTTGAAAAGACCTCGTTGTTGGATTTATTATTGTTGAGGATAATGTCTATTACGTTGAGGCCTTTGTGCCATTAATTTCGTTGACGTAGGATTTGGTTGAAATTATATTTTCTAAAAGAACTATTCCGCTGCAGTTTGTAAGATATTTTAAATATTGGTTTAAATAAATAGCTATTTTCTATTTATGAAATTTTGAAAAGCAGTGTGACACTCCGTTGTGTTGTTTACTCTGATCATTTTAATTAATATTATGTTGTTGGGAGAACAGGGTGTTACAATCAGCATCACAGAATCCAATTAGCTTATAATCTAAGGATTTCCTATAAAGGAGTCCAAGATTAGTTGTTCCTTTCAAATACCTGAAGATTCTCTTGACAGCAGTCAAATGAGATTCTCTAGGATCTGACTGGAATCTTGCAGACAAGCATACACTGAATAAAATATCTGGCCTAGATGCAGTGAGGTATAATAAAGAACCAATCATACCTCTGTACAGCTTCTGATCTACTTTTGCTCCTTCATCTTCTTTGCTTAAGGTGCATGTACTATGCATTGGAGTGTTCATCACTTTACAATCTTCGAGCTTGAACTTCTTCAGAAGCTCTTTGTGTATTTGGATTGATGAACATAGACTCCGTCTTTGCATTGATTGATTTGAATACCCAGGAAGAACTTCAGCTCTCCCATCATGCTCATTTCAAATTCATCCTGCATTAACTTAGAGAATTCCTTGCAAAGAGATGCATTAGTAGAACCAAATATTATATCATCAACATATATTTGCACAACAAGAATATATTTCCCAAGGGTCCTTCTGAAGAGTGTTGTGTCAACCTGTCCTCTTTTAAAATCATTTTTGATTAAGAAATTACTTAGTCTATCATACCAAGCTCTGGGAGCTTGTTTCAAGCCATACAGTGATTTCTTCAGTTTAAAAACATGATCAGGATACTTAAGATCCTCAAAACCAGGAGGTTGTTTGACATACACTTCTTCTTCTTCTATGACACCATTAAGAAATGCACTCTTGACATCCATTTGATATAATATTATGCCATGATTAACTGCATAGGAAAGAAGTAACCTGATTGTTTCCAATCTTGCAACTGGAGCAAATGTTTCAGTATAATCAATGCCTTCTTGTTGGCTATAAACTTGTGCAACAAGTCTTGCTTTGTTTCTTGTTACTTCTCCTTGCTCATTCAACTTGTTTCTGAATACCCATTTTGTTCCAATAATGTTCTTATGCTGAGGTTTGGGTACCAGATCCCACACATCATTTCTTTGAAATTGATTCAACTCTTCTTGCATAGCTAAGATCCATCCATCATCTGAAAGTGCTTCAACAACTGTTGTAGGTTCAATCATTGATATCAGTCCAATCATTGTATCTTCTTGTCTGAAGTATGATCTTGTTCTTCTAGGACTATCTTTGTTTCCAATGATTAGCTCCTCAGGATGTGAAGACTTGTGCCTGAAAGTGTTTCTGGGAGGATCTGCTTGATGTGAGCCATCTTGTGCTTCATCAGAAGCAGCTTCAACTTGAGCTTCTGATGTGGGTTCAGCTTCTGGACTATCTTCAGATTTAGCTATCTGATCAGGTTCTGGAGTATCTTCAGGAACCTGTATCTCTGCAAAACTTTCATCTTGCTATGGAGTTTTACTCCTGATGAGTCATAGATAGTATTATTTATTGCCTTATTTAGTTTAGTTTTATTTTAGATTTGATTTTATTTTATTGCATTTTATTTTAGTTTAGAATATTTTACTTCAAATTGTGTTTTATTTTATTTTAGGAATAAATATATGGTGGAAGGTGTCTTGGAGCAAAAGAAAGAGGACTGGAGCAAATACAGCGCAAGAATACGAAGATACGGGACAAAAATATGTTCCCACCAAGTCAGAAGCTTGGCACGGCCAGTGCCAACATGTGGCACGGCCGTGCCACCTCCAGGAGTCTCTTTTGCTGCTTTTTCTTCGGGCCCAAGTTACCCTGTTGCAGCTTTACTGTTTTACCCTTTTAGTTGCTTAGTTTCTAAGTCAATTGTAAAGCTATAAATAGAGTAGCTCTCCACCATAAACAATCATCCTTTACTTTGTTTATTTCAATTGCTATTTCAATAAAGTCTTTATTTCGTTTTACTTTCTTCTTTGCAATTTACTTTTATCGCATTCTCTCTTCTTCCCCCATGTCTACGATGAACATGAGTGAGTAGACTTCTTTGTCTTGGGATCGTTGGATAAGTCTAATGACGTAATCCGGATCAAGCCAAGTCTTAAACCCTAATTAATTGTTACCCTAATTCCTAATCTAAATTCACCGTTTTAACATGAATTAATTATTATCAAACTGTGGAAGCGAACGCGGAGGGTTTGATAATGGTTAATTCATCATCACAGATATCAATTCATAAAGCGAACGCGGAGCTTTGATATCTGAACAAGTGAATTTAGACAAGGTTTGCGAAACATGAGAATAGTCTAGCAAACCTTGGGACACATAAAGTTTTGATCTTCAAGGGTCCCAAAGGCAATCACCCATGAGAATAGGTGTGGTTGTTGGAGGGATACACTCACTGACTTCGAGAGGAGCTGTGATATGCTAAAGAGAAACTTGTCCTTAGTAATTAGGATTAACGTTTAATTATAAGTTTAAGGCTTGCTTGTGAAAAGATTCGTTATTATGATGAACCAATGATCTCAAGGCTTTTTAATACTATTGTTATTTACCTTCAAAAACTGCACTCTCCAACTTCTTATTTCCTTCTCTTCTAATCAATTTCTAAAAGCTAATTGGATTGACCAACTCCTGTTAGCCAATATATTTTACTAGCTGTAATAAATGTGGTCAAAGTATAGTTGACCTAGATTTAAAGAAGATTCGAACAGAGTGTTGTATTGAAAGCAAATATGGGTTCGAAGATGGTAGAAGACTTCGATAAAGCAGTTTTCGAAGGTGGTTATCAACGGTTATTCTTTAAGTCAGTTTGTATTTTAAGTTTGTTTTCAAATAAGTAAAACTGTCGACTTGTGGCAGTTGTAGTTTGAATTTCAAAGAAGTGTAGTTATTTCTAGACTTAGTATAAATAGTAGTTTTTCATAGGAAAAACGGGTCACAATTCCATCATACAAACTTACACTCAAAGTATCCGTATGGAAGCGAGAAACGAGTCACAAGTTGCAATGTATGAATCTGTGTACCAACTCTTATTTAATCAATGCAATTTACCCTTTTTTCTTTAAGTGTTCTTGCACTTTACTTTGTTAAGTTCGATTGAGTTCAAGTGGATTGAATTCGATTGTTTTTATTGTATTTCTTATATTTTCGACACCAAAACACAGAATTTCTAACAACAAGAACAAACACAATATGTCCTAAGATTTACTGGTTGATCTTGCAAGTTACCATGTGTAAACCAGCGGTTGTTTACGAAAATCCAACGTAAACAAATTGGCACACCCAGTGGGACTGTTTGTGTTTTTTGTTTATAGTTTTTGTTAGAGTTTCTTTTAATTCTGGTTTGTTTTGTTGTGTATGCAATTAAGAAACAAGAAATTGCTTCTTAATATGACACGCGCTAACAACCAAAAGAAAACAAATCCAACATCTTCAAATGAAGATGTGGATCAAGTGACGGTTGAAGATGATGTTTCATCCCCAGGGAATGTTAGAACATCACAGACTGTTCCGATTAGTAATACAGTCACTCAAACATCGTCTCAGGCCATGCCTTCGATGGCCACAGTAATTTCTCAAGCCATACCTTCGATGGTTACCCAAACTTCCCATGATTATCCAAATAATACTTCTATTCAAGGAGTTTGGGATCATAGATCAATGCCATATGGTATGCCATCATCATTGATGCAAGGCTTACAAACTAGTGGTAATATGTTTTCAGAGAATTTAAATGTATCATTACCACAACTTTTTGGTCCTGGGATATCTACAACATATAGAAGTTCCCAACAAAATTTAACCAACGCTTCTATGGCTGCCATTAGGCAAACTATGGAAGAAACTAATCATGATATGGTTAATATGATGACCCAACAAATTGGTACTGTCATAAATCCTTTAATTCGAGACACCAATACTAGTTATCAACGGTTGTCTGATCAAATGGAAAGAATTGCCAATTTCTTTGGCGCTCCACCAATCCAAAATACCCAATTGCCTCAAAATCGAAATTTGAGGGCAATTGAAATAATTGCTGATGAACCAGTGGTTCGAAATCATGAAAATATTGTCCAACCACAAGTAGTACAACCACAAGTTCAGGCAGAACCTGAAAGACAACCCATTTTGGTTAACAGAAACCAAGATGCCGATCAAGTGGTTTTACAAGCCCGTCGAAACAATTTCGATGGTCAGAATAATATAGCGGGTATTGTCGAGGCTTTGTTAGCCCAAAATGGTTTGAATATGGGTTTACATAGACCAAATTTTGTGTCTCCTTTGTCTGAGTATGTTTTAGACGCTGAATTGCCTAGAAATTGGAAAATTCCGAAGTTTACCAAATTTGCTGGAGAAACTAATGAATCTACTGTCGAACACATTGCTAGGTTTCTCATGGAAGCAGGAAATATTGCAGAAAATGAAAATTTGAGAATGAAATATTTCCCAAGTTCTTTGACAAAAAATGCTTTTACTTGGTTTACAACTTTACCTCCTCACTCAATTTATAGTTGGAACCAATTAGAAAAAGCCTTTCATGAACAATTTTACATGGGTCAATCTAAGATTAGTTTGAAAGAATTGGCCAGTGTTCGACGTAAAAGTCATGAGACAATCGATGATTATCTCAATAGGTTTCGTCTCCTTAAGGCTAGATGTTTTACTTCTGTTCCAGAATATGAATTGGTCGAAATGGCTGCTGGTGGCCTCGATTATTCTGTTCGAAAGAAATTAGATACCCAGTACCTAAGAGACATGGCCCAATTGGCAGACAGAGTTCGACAAGTTGAAAGACTTAAAGCTGAAAAAACTAGAACTCATAACAAATTTCCTAAAAAGGAAAAAATTGCCTATATAGAAACAGGAGATAGTGAATCCGAATTCGATTGGGGTTTAGATATCATTGAAGACAATGATATAAACCTAGCAGAATTAAAAGATGGACCTCCATATGCTTGTAAAATGTTGAGGCCATCCAATGGAAAAAATCCTGAAGATCCCAAGAGTGACAAATATCCTTCTAAAACTTATACTTTTGATATTACTAAAAGTGATGAAATCTTTGATCTTTTAGTTAATGATGGCATAATATTAGTGCCACCTAATATGAAGTTGCCTCCTTTGGAACAAAGGAAGAAAAGAGGATTTTGTAAATTCCATGGTTTTTTAGGTCATAACTTATCTCGATGTACTCGTTTCAGGGATTCTGTACAAAAAGCTCTTGACGAAGGGAGGCTGAAATTTGGAGAGAAATCAAAACAGCAAGTGGATGGAGATCCTATGAAAAAGGCAGAGTCCATGTTTGCTGATGTTTCTGCCAATGTGGCAGAATCCATGTTTGCTGGTATATCTATCAATATGGTGGAAATTTCAGATAATATTGATATCTTGTTGAGCAATCATTTCTGCATCACCAGGAGCATTTTGTCGAGTAGTTATGTTTGTATCTTCAGTAGCAAAGTTTGATACATTATCTCCAAGGGTGGGTGCAGAATAAAATTGATCATTGTTGAGTGATTCATCATTTACCAAGTCATCAGTGGGTGTTTCTGTTTGTTGTTGTTGAAGAGGATCCACTTTAAGACCTTCTGGACTGCTAGCATCATCATGCTCATCTTCTTTGTCTTCAGCAATTGGTGAAGTGGTCTTCGAAGAAGGAAGAGCTTGCCCATGTTGTGATGGATTAGTTTGTTCTTGTTCGATACCCTAAAAAGAATAAGATCAATGCTTAAAACAAGATACTTAGAAACATTGCGTATAAAATATGGTTTTGATAAAATACCTTCGAACCATTATCACCAACATGTGAATGAGCACTAGAATGAGAAGTCTTTCGAAGACGTTTGAATGGTTTAGATGGTGAGATGGGGGGAGAACCTTCAGAAGCTTCCACTTCGACTTCCTTTTCTTGGACAAGTGAAATTTGTTCTTGTTTTCTTTTCCTTCTTCCTTCAGTATGGACTTTGGGAAGTGTTACTTTGGAAGCTTCAATCTGTTCTTTAGTTATCTCCACCTCGCTATCATCATCAGAGAGATCGACAGTTGCTTGTTCTTTCTTGTTCTTTGATCTAGAAGATCTTTTTGATGAAGTTGTTTTCACTTTGGGTTCCTTTGATTTAGAAGGTTCCTTTGATGCAGTCTCAGATTTCTTCGATTCAACTTCTTTAGTTTGGGAAGCTTTCTTTTTCTTCTTGTCAGACTTGCTTTTCGAAGTGTTCTGGGTGCTGGCATCATCGAGCTTTGCTTCTCCTGGAGTTAAAGGCAAAGCTGAAATATGTGATTATACAGATAAGTACTATTTCTTCTAAAAATAGTATTAATATATTTTAGTAAAAGAAAAATCATACCCATGATACTGGGAGTTTCGATTCGAACTTGGGATAATTCATAGCCAAGTTCACCATTATATTGGTATAAATGGCATTTAGCATAGGTTACTAAATTATTTTGTGGGAATTTGAAATTATAAAGTAACCATTTTGGGTATGGTGGCCTAAAGGCCAAAGCAAGATTACAAGATGGAAGTTTTGCTAGTTTCATTTTCTTTTCTAAAACATAAAGATATTTATTGGGTGTTCCAGGGGGAAAAATTGTTTCTGGAATTTTTTCTCGAACTTTATCTCTCAGAGTTTGAGCAGCATAATATACTGTCCTCTTTGGATGTAAAGGGTCATATGTTGTTTGATAATATCTTTGAAATTGCTGAATTTCTTTAATGTGCGTACCTCTAGTCTTCTTGTCTTTGTTCTGCAAAGTGTGAAAAGTACTGGTCAGTTGAGGCAGCAATTCATCAGGATTCCCTCGATTGGATTGGCGTGTGTAATAATTTCGCCACCATCGAAAGAATGCTTCAGAGCATGCAAATGATGTTGAGAAATATGTAGGCTCGAACACAGTTGTTTTCCTGGCTTGAATTATGGATTTCCACACAGGTTCGATCAGAGGAATTTTCCATTCACTTATACTTTTGAACAAAGAGCTGGGTTTCGATTGAACCATACCAAACTGTCTAGCTACATGGTTAGGTTGATAACCATATACTCCATAAGGACTACCAGGTGTAAGTCTGCTAGATAGATAGGTAGGGGTCAAATAAGCTTCCCATATAGCATTGATTTCTGTTTTGTTGGCTGCTTTCGAAGTAGTGGGAAAGTCCTCTTTGAACCAGTTAGGTCCATATTTCCTAGTGGTGAATGGTGCCATCATAGGGGTGAAAATGGGACAATCAAGCAGGGTTTCATAAGTATTCTCAAAAAGTTGTTGTGAAGACTTATTCCCATCGGGGTGAAACATAGCTAAGCCTATACCTTCAGTGGTCTTGTCTGAGTATGCTGATGTGTAAGAGGAAGGTAGGATCGAAGCAAGTTTTGATCCAAAAATGGCTAAAAGCCATAGTTGGAACAACCATATGGGTCCTGATATAACTAAATTCCCACCAGTTTGGGGATAATCTCTAAGATTATTAGTTGTATGGTTAAGGGTTTCATACAAAGAACCTAGAATCAGTTTGCTTAAACAGATATCTGTTCCTTCATGTAATTGACTAGCTAGACACATGAATTTCTTAGGGACTTGTACTGACCTTGAGCAAAAAACATGCATAGATAACCAGTAGGTCAAGAAAGCTACATGTTCATCTGCAGATACTTCAGCACATTCGGTATCATGGTTGTTAGCTATAAACAAACCATAGGCAGGGCTATCGAAATTTACTGAGTATTGAGAGGTGGTAACATCTGGATTAAAGGTGTATCCAGTTGGTTTTAAGCTAGTAAGGCCAGCCACATCTAAAAGGGTAGGAGTGAGCATTCCACATTTCAAGTGAAGGCTGTTGTTCGATGGGTTCCAAAAATGTAAAGCAGCAAATATCAATTCATTATGGTATTTTGGACCATATCGAGATATTTGGATGAGATCAAAAATCCCTTTCTCCTTCCAGAATTGTCCCTTTTGTTTTTGAACTTTGTCTAACCAAGCAATGTATTCTGGATAAGTTTTTGGTTCAGTCCTAATTTTGGATTTTTACAAAACTTAGGTCAAAAGGACCTTTTGTGAAAATTAAAGGAGGTTGAGTTTCGATGCATGGGAAAAGAGAGTTAATCTCTGGAGTTTCAGGTTCTAGAGAAATGGGGCCTAAGAATGCATGTGGAGTATCAGTACAAGGGATGATTACCTGGGTTTTCCAGATAGCTTTTTCAGCTTCATTGATCTCTGGTTCGTTCATAAAAGCAGAAGCAGCACTGGCGATTTCTTTAGTAAAATCAATGGGTTCTTCGCGATTCACATGAGAAGTTCCTGCTGCGTTCGTCATTGTTTAAGTGTTTTTGTGAGAATTTGATGAATATTGAAGATTTCGTGGTTAAAGATAGAAGTTGCAGAAAATTCAAAGTGTTTTCTTCGAGAAAATTTTTGGCGGAGAAGAGGAACAGTGAAAGTGAAAATGAAATGGTGAAAAGTGAGAAGAGTAAAGGTGAGTTTGTTTTTATATGGACCTTTGATCATGACACATGTCAAGATCTTATTTTGACAGTTTTACCATTAAAGTGTTGTCTTTTCCAATGTTAGAGAACGTGGCCCACTAACTAAGATTGTGGGGTCAGTATTTAAAGGAAATTTGAATTAGTTTTGAATTAAATACTGACATCATTCATTTCGATGGAGAATGTTAGTTATTTTTTTTCAAAAACGTCTTTTTCTTCTTCGGTGAAATCGAAAATGGCGTTTCTGGGGGGCAATTTGTTAGCCAATATATTTTACTAGCTGTAATAAATGTGGTCAAAGTATAGTTGACCTAGATTTAAAGAAGATTCGAACAGAGTGTTGTATTGAAAGCAAATATGGGTTCGAAGATGGTAGAAGACTTCGATAAAGCAGTTTTCGAAGGTGGTTATCAACGGTTATTCTTTAAGTCAGTTTGTATTTTAAGTTTGTTTTCAAATAAGTAAAACTGTCGACTTGTGGCAGTTGTAGTTTGAATTTCAAAGAAGTGTAGTTATTTCTAGACTTAGTATAAATAGTAGTTTTTCATAGGAAAAACGGGTCACAATTCCATCATACAAACTTACACTCAAAGTATCCGTATGGAAGCGAGAAACGAGTCACAAGTTGCAATGTATGAATCTGTGTACCAACTCTTATTTAATCAATGCAATTTACCCTTTTTTCTTTAAGTGTTCTTGCACTTTACTTTGTTAAGTTCGATTGAGTTCAAGTGGATTGAATTCGATTGTTTTTATTGTATTTCTTATATTTTCGACACCAAAACACAGAATTTCTAACAACAAGAACAAACACAATATGTCCTAAGATTTACTGGTTGATCTTGCAAGTTACCATGTGTAAACCAGCGGTTGTTTACGAAAATCCAACGTAAACAACTCCCTAGCGGAACGATAACTCTACTTACTACTATTACTTCGATAGGCCGTGCACTTGCGGTTTGGCCCTATCAACTCCCAGGCTCTTTGTCATCAAATTTAACGTGCATAGATTCTTCAACACAGAGTGTCTCTGAATTATACACTATGTATGCCTTTGACCTTTCAGAGTAACCTAAAAAGATTCCTCTTTGGGCCTTGACATCAAATTTCTTTAGGTAGAGCTTGTTATTCAGAATGTAACATGTAACATTGTTTCTGTAAATGCTGTAAATCATTGAAGCAACTCTGCTTCTGTCAATACCAGACATGATAAAATCTTCAAGAGCAATTTCATGGTTGCTTAAAGGTTTTTCATTACACTTTTCTTGTAGCTTCTGACACAAGAACCTGAGCTTATCTTCATAAGTTCTACAAATGAAGTCAAAGCCTCTAAGTCCTTCTTCAGAAGCTTTCAGATCCAATAGAGTTGATTCTTGCTGTTTCATTAAATCACATATTTTTCTTTCAAATCCTTCAACTCATTGGTTCTTACTTCAAAATGTGTAAGGAGTTCTTTAAGTGACTCAACAAGTTCATTTCTGGGAATTTTAGAATATACCTCGTTTTCATCTTCAGAGTCTGATTCTGATCCAGCTTTTGAAGTTGTCGTAGCTACTAAACCAACAACTATCTTTGCACCTTCATCAGCTTCCTCTTTATCAGATCCATATTCACTTTCCAAATCATCCCAGGTGGCCATTAAACTCTGCTTAATCTGCTTCTTGAATTTGTTTGCTTTGAAAGATGACTTCTTTGACTTGTCCTTTGACTTTTCCTTGAGCAATGAAATGTTCAGGCTTCTTACAGTTGAAGCAACCCTTCTGATCTTCTCTCTTTGAGCTTCTGGAGTTACCCCTTCTGGTCATAAACTTTCTATTCTTCTTGGCCAGATACTGAAGTCTGTTAGAGAGCATAGCCATCTCAGCAGCATCTTCTTCAGAGTCTGAACCAGATGGTTCTTCTTCTTTAGATTCAACTACTTTGAGAGCTTTTGATGACTTGCCTTTGGATGGAAGAGCTATTGATTTACTCTTCTTAGTAGACTCATGTTCATTAAGACTTAAGTCATGAACTTTGAGAGAACTAACAAGATCTTCAACACTTAAAGTGTTTAAATCTTTAGCTTCCTCAATGGCAGTCATCTTTGGTCTCCATTTAGCAGGCAAACTTCTGAGTATCTTGCTCACATGATCAGAAGCAACATAACTCTTCTTCAGTATTTATAGTCCAGAGACTAGGGTTTGAAACCTTGAGTCCATCTCCTCATTAGTTTCATCATCCTTCATCTTGAACAACTCATACTGATGAACCAGTAAAAGAGCCTTTGTTTCTCTAACTTTCTTGATGCCTTCATAGTTAGCACAAAGAGAAGCAAACATTGCTTTAGCAGTTGACTTGTCACTCATCTTCATGTACTCTACTTTAGGGATAGCAGTGACAAGTGCTCCTCTGATGATATGATGCTTCTTGTAAATCTTCTTCTGAGCAGGAGTATGTTTCTTTCTATCCACAGCAGCTCCTTCTTCATCAAGAACCAAGTCATCACCAAGACCTTCTTCCAGTATGTCCCATAGTTCTTCGTCTAAACTAATGACATAGCTGTAGAAGTTAGTTTTCCACCAAGAAAATTCTTCAGGGTCTCCGTTAAACTTGGGAATCTTTCCTACGCTGGATTTCTTGTTGTCACCATAATCATATGCAACAGTAGTATGATCAGGTCCAGATCCAGAAGTAGAAGTACCACTAGACATGTTTTTCTCATATCTTTTTCTGTTACACTGTTAAGTGTTGAGATAACAGACCAAGGCTCTAGATACCAATTGAAGGTGAGAAAAACACAAGAAGGGGGGTTGAATTGTGTTTTGAAAAATTCTTCGTTTCTCCTAAACTGAACACACTGATCAGAAGCTAAGTGAGACAACTTCTGAAGTGATAATCAGAATCTAAATGCATCGGATAAAAACAGAGAGAGAGAGAGAAGAAGAAAGACACAAAGCAATTATACAGGTTCCTTCCACAAATCGGAAGTAGTCTTGTCCCCCTTGCACTTTGAAGGAGAGTTCACTAGAATGTAATATCTGATTACAATTGCTCAAGCACACTTTGCAAGAGTCTTCCTATGCACAAGAACACAATCAAGAGACTTCTATGCTCAAGCACAACTGCAAGAGACTTCTATACAAACAAGATTACAAAGAAAAATGTTTGAAGTTGAACACTTGATATACAATCAGAGGTGCTCACAATACAAATCAGATAAGACTCTAAGACTTAAGAATTTCTAGAATAGGACTTTGAGAAACAAAAATTCTAAGTGAATGCAGAACAATTTCAGCAGAGGTTTGGCATTTGTAAAAATGTTGAGAGTCTTTCGTTCAGCATTACCAAATCTCTAAGTCTTCACTCCTTTATATAGAGGTGTGAAAGAGACGTTGTGAAATTGCCGGAACATCAAAAGAGTCGTTGTTGAAGTTTGATCAATCACCAATGATCTTTTGCCTGATTTGGTTGTTGTCCTTTGAAGAACCAATTTGAAATCCATTCCCATTGTGAAGGAACATCTTTGCAGGCATAGCTGTTATTCTGGAGCTGTTTTCTTGTCTTGTAGCGTGGACACAAAACAGAGTAGTGGAGAAGGTGGTTGTACAGTTCGTACAAAGTACAATCTCAACACTCTTTGAAGATAAGCTTCCAATGCCTTCAAATCTTCACCAAAATGACCGTTGCAACGTTCCACTAGTCTTCTGCATTTCTTTCGAATCCAATAGACAGCTTTTGAAGTGTTAATTCTTGAATCTTCAGCTTGTGGTGATTATCAGCTTCTGATGAGCTTCAGCTTCTGATGAAGTTACTTCTGAACTACTTGCTTCTGATGAACTTCAGCTTCTGATGATGTCATCATTCTTCACGGGCACTTTTGGTCTTCAGGAGCACTTTTCTTCAGATGCTTTAAAGCTTCATTTCCTTGATTCCTAAGCTGTCATTTGTTCTTCAGAACCTTTATGTGATGTAAATTTTTAAATATGGTCCTGTACACTTGAACAAATATTAGCTAGTCCAATTGTCAATTTTTAATACCTTGTTATCATCAAAACTCTCAAAGGTTTATTGTTAAACACATTTTGTTCCAACAGAATTCATGTTCAAATGTTGTTGTTGTTTTAACATGTGTTGTTGATGAATTGATGCATTGGGTATCATGAATTGATGAATTGGTGATGAGATTTGTTGTTGTTGATTTATACCATGGGTATCCCATTTTGTGAAGTTGTTTGAATTCGTGGAGTTTGTGCTAAGTTGTTCATGTGAAGGACCAAAATGAACTTTGGAATATGAGGTTGTTGACCGAGTTTTTGATGTTGATGGATGAATTAGACTTGGTAGAATTTCTGTTTTCATGTTGTGATTTTGTTAGTCGAGTCGTTTGGGAGAAAACGGGTTTTTCGTGTGAAATGTCGGTGTTTAAGCGTTTTACAAATAAGTGATTATGTGAGGTTCTGGAAATCATTTTTGGGGTGGTTGAAACTTGAATTTTTCTGTAGATTATGATAGAGCTAAGTGTCAGGAGCGCGTAGGCGATAACAGCATCGAAAACGGGTTAACGGTTTGGATTTTACGCGCAAAAACGTGAAAATTGGAAAATCTGATGTTGTATGTCAGGCAGCCATCGTACTACGATTTTGACTAGTTTTTGGAGTGTTTTCGCACTGGAAAGATCGTACTACGATGGAGAAAAATCATACTACGATTTTGCCTGACCAGAAACTTTTAAAACGCATTTTTCTTCAACCCAATTATTTCCAAACTTGTTCCAAAGTGTAGGGGCTTTATCCTAACTATCTAGGGGTGTTTTTATGAAAGAAATAACTTTGTTTAAAGGGGTCTATTGAGTTCTTATGTTGCTTGGCATTGAAATGAATTAATTAAGAGATGAACTTGGTGAATTCTATGATTTCGTTGTGTTTAGCAGGTGAAACGCCAAGGTATACTCTACTGCACTTATATGTAGCCTAAAGGTATACTTAGTTGAGGCATTGGATCTTGTTACTTGGTTTTGGTTCAATAACTTCAATTATTTTGGAAATGGTAGTAAGATAGACGAACTTGGTGGAACATGGTTCCTTTGAACCAATTGTCTCATAAATCTTTCATGAATAGTTTTATATGATTAATTGAGGATATGAAGATGATTGTTGAAGGTTGAATATGATGTTTATCATGAAATGTTGTGTTATTCCATTTTACTTGGTTTATGAGGAGTATATGGAATTGTTGTGACATTTTGTAGTTTATGTTGATGTATGTTGATCCATGTTGATGACTCTTATTTGAATTATGATTTGTTGAATGTGTGGACATGAATACTTGATAATGCAATTGTTGTTGAGATAGTCAATGTAATTGGAGGTGTACTTTTACATTGTCGTTGGTAGTTGTTATGTGCATTATCGGGTCGTTGTTGTATGTCCAAGCATCATATCATATTGAGTCATATGTTGAAATGTAAAAGGAGGTGTACTTTACATAGTTGTTGCAAGAGGAAGTGTACTCTTACATGTAAGATGAGGTGTACTCTTACATAGATGTGGGGTTGGCATCTAATGACTGTTGCTACGGTACTGCATGCATCGAGAAGAGTCTAGAACATTGCATGCATTTGAATGGTTGATGAGTTGTGTCATAATTGAATATTTGACTTGATGAATTGTGCATTGGTGAAATTTGGTGAATGTCGTGATTGTGTGGATTTGTGTATATGTACATTGGTGGACTTTGTTGATGGTTGTAAATAATTGAACTATGTTCTAATTGCATGCCTTACTTGTTTGTGCTTATACACTCGGTGAATCTAATTGATGATAATCATTTAGTAATAGCAATGAGGTGAGAATTGTATATGTGTGTGTGTGCCTATATATATATATATGACGTGGTGATTTCCTTGTTGATGATGATTGCTTGCTTATAACTTTGAAACGATGAATTGTACTTGTTGAGTTAAGTATGCTAAATGAGGAATGAGGTGAGTAATCCTTTCATTGGTTGATGTTGATAAATGATGAGCTTATGTCGATTACTGTGATTAGAGATTGAATATGCATGATATGCTATGTTAATAATGTGATAGCTTGAGGTGTATGGAATGGGGGATAACAATCATGTGATGCTAGTATTCTAGGAGGGTTGGTTATGTATATGTGTTATGCATGAATCCTTGAATGCTTATGTCTGTTTTTGTTGATTATGATTAATGTAAAGCTTACCCCAGTGGTCTGTGGTGGACCGCCTACCTGTTTGTATGAATGGGTAGACGGCGTGCAGGTTTAGTTTTGTTGCTTGCTTGGTGAGTGCTTGAGGATAGCTCGTCTATCTGTTTTTGGAGTCTTAGCTTAGGGCTCTGATTAAGATGTCGTATTGTCTTTTATTTTGACGTTGGTTTATGTTGTTGAGATTTTACCCATGTTTCGGGAATTGGAGATTATATGTTTTGCTGTATTTTGACTGTGGCATGTATATGTTGGAGATATATAATTTGTATCCGCTGTGACTGTTGAGATATTTTATATATGCATGTTGACTTTGGATTTTTGGTTTAGACGTAGCGTCTATTTCTTGAATATTTGTTATATTCGCGTGTTTTATCGCTTTAATAGAAATAGGCCGTTACAAGTTGGTATCAGATCCTGGTTAGTCTTGTCCAGACTAGTATTCGTTGAATTTCCTGTTTGTATGCGACATGTACGAGAGTAGTGTCGGTACTTGTTGTGTTGTTCCGTTCTTTTAGTTGGGTTTGAGCGTAGTGGGGGAGTAGCAGGTTGCTTCTAGTGTGTTAGTCTGGCAATGGAGGTATCTTTGGCTGCAGAGGCTCAGTTGGTTGTGGTTTGTGTTAAGGTTCCTGTTGATTTTGAGTTGGATTTTGTGTGTCTTCCGTTGAAGCATATGGGCGTGATTTTTGGTATGGATTGGATGTTGACTTTTGGTGTTAACATTAATTGTTTGACCAAGAGTATAACGTTTTCTAAGCCGGTAGCTGAGGAAGGTGGAAAGTTCTTGACCGCGGAGCAAGTGAAGAAGTCTTTGGACGGTGAAGCTAGTGTGTTCATGATGTTTGCTTCCTTGAAGGAAAGTAGTGAGAAAGGAGTTGGTGATTTTTCGGTAGTGCAAGAGTTTCACGATGTTTTTCCGAACGACATTACCGAGTTGCCGCCAGAGAGGGAAGTTGAGTTTGCAATTGATTCGGTACCAGGAATGAGCCCTATTTCGATTGCGCCGTATCGGATGTCTGTATCAGAGTTGGGTGAATTGAAGCAGCAGTTGGAAGAGTTTCTTGTGAAGCAGTTTATCAGGCCTAGTGTTTCTCCGTGGGGTGATCCTGTGTTGTTGGTTAAGAAGAAGGATCGAAGCATGACGTTGTGTGAGGATTATCGGCAGTTGAACAAGGTGACGATCAAGAATCGGTATCTGCTTCCGAGGATTGATGATTTGATGGATCAGTTGGTTGGTGCGGAAGTGTTCAGCAAGATTGATTTGAGGTCAGGATATCATTAGATTAGAGTAAAGGTGGAAGATATATCCAAAACTGCGTTCCGAACAAGGTATGGACACTATAAGTATTCTGTGATGCCATTTGGAGTATCTAATGCACCAGGTGTCTTCAAGGAATATATGAATAGGATATTTCATCCTTTTTTGGACCGTTTTCTGGTGGTGTTTATAGATGATATTTTGGTGTATTCGAAGTCTGAAGAAAAGCATGCCGAGCATTTGAGGATTGTGTTGGGAGTCTTGAAGGAGAAGAAGTTGTTTCCTAAGTTGTCGAAGTGTGAGCTTTGGTTGCGGGAAGTGAGTTTACTTGGTCATGTGATTTCGAAAGGTGGTATGGTCGTGGATCCGTCGAAGATTGATGCAGTGTTGCAGTGGGAATCACTTAAGTCTGTTTTTGAAGTTAGAAGCTTCCTTGGATTAGCAGGTTATTATCGGAGGTTCATTGAGGGATTCTCTAAGTTGGCGTTGCCATTGACGCAGTTGACTCAGAAAGGGCAAGCTTATGTTTGGGATGCCAAGTGTGAGAAGAGTTTCCCAGAGTTGAAGAAGAGGTTGACTTCAGCTCCAGTGTTGATTTTGCCGAATTCGAAGGAATCGTTTGTTGTGTATTGTGATGCTTCTAAGATGGGTCTTGGTGGTGTGCTTATGCAGAATCGTCAGGTTGTGGCTTATGATTCGAGGCAGTTGAAAGTGCATGAGAAGAATTATCCGACTCATGACTTGGAATTAGCGACCGTTGTGTATGTGTTGAAGATTTGGAGGCATTATCTGTATGGTTCTAAGTTTGAAGTGTTAAGTGATCACAAGAGTTTGAAGTACTTATTTGATCAGAAGCAGTTGAATATGAGGCAAAGAATATGGTTGGAGTATCTTAAGGATTTCGATTTTCAGTTGAGTTATCACCCTGGAAAGGCGAATGTTGTTGCTGATGCTTTGAGTAGAAAGTCGTTGCATATGTCTGCGTTGATGGTTAAGGAGTTGGAGTTGATTGAGCAGTTTCGAGATTTGAGTTTGGTTAGTGAGTTGTGTTTTATCTTGGTTTTTCGGGTGTCAAACATTGATTAAGTTTGAACCTTTTTAACCTTTGATATCTCATTTTTTCTTGGGAAGGGAAAAATAAGAAAAACCCTTGAGAATCGAGGTCCAGGAGTTGTTTTCGTTACGGGAAGGTGTTAGGCACCCATAACGACTATAGTATCCTATAGGAACCGTCTTTATTTTCTACGCGCGCGCTTTATTTTTAAATGCCATTTGAAAATGTTATTCACACCTAAGAGTTTGCTAGGTTAAGAATTGGAGGGAGAAGAATGTGTTTGGATTTTTATTTTATTGGAATTGGAGAAGTTTTGACTTCTTGCCTACATACCCTTTTAAGGGATCAAAATCCATGTAGTTCTCTTCCAAAAAAAATGTTTTTGTTTTTGTTGGTTGATTTTAATTTTGAAAATGGAATTTTGAAGAATAAGAGAGAGAGGCCTCAAGGGCATAAGATTTGGAAAATGTGAGGTGGAATTAGTTATTTTGCAAAAAAAAGTCTAAGTATTATTAGAATTCATTAAAGTTTTTGCTTAAGAAAATAAAGGGAAAATTCAATGGGATTTTGATCCCAAGGTTTCTTTGGAAAATTATTTGAGTGAAGTTGTTCATGTTTTTTGGAAAAGAGAATTTTTCTAAGTATCGTGATTCCTAAGCATACATCTAAAGCATACATTCCCTAAACATACATCTAAAGTATCCATGTGATGTGTGTGCATGTGTCGGTGCTTGTGTCGGTGTACATCATTAGAGTCCATTGTCCTTTACATATGCCCTAGTTTACATGCTATGGTCTTGCAAGAATTTAAATTGCATAAAAGAAATTACAAAATCCCTAAGTTTTACATGCTAAGCCTTTGCAAAACTTAAAGTGCAAGAAACAAAAACTAAAAATATAAGATGGAGGATGAGATGCTTATGGATGAATGAAACATGAAATGAAAGGGTTAGTAGCATAAGACATAATAGGAATTGAAATAGAAGCAAGTAAAATAGCATAGTAAAGCAATGAAACTTGACAAAGAAGTAACAAGTTCTTAGCACACAAAAGTGGTAAAATGTGCCTAAACTTTGTCATAAAATTCACATAAACATAAGGCCTATAATTTTCATGCCATGACAATTTTCAAGATGTTTTATTTCAACTATGACATGAAAGTTATAAGACAATATTAAACCAAGAATTATGACACATTTCAAGCACATTTCACACTTTGTTTTCACATAGAAATATTCACATGACTTGTAAAACAAGAAACTAACAAATCAAACCTCAAAACAGTAAAGAATAGCACCAAATCAAAGGCATACACATTGTAAATTCACATATCAAGGATCAATAGATCATAGTGAGATTTTAGGATCAAGAACATGCAAAAAATTCACAAAAAATTAACAAAAAGTAACACAAAAATCACAAGAAAATTACACATATATTTTTATCAATTTTAACATGCCAAAATATCATAAGAAACAAGTTTTAAGTGTCAAAACTAATTGCAAGGAAGTTCACAAAATTTTAGAAGTTTTTAACAAAATTTTTATCAAGAAATGAAAAAGAATTGAATCAACAAGGAACAAATTATTTTCATGTATTTTTTATCAAGATTAACATGTAAAACACATCAAAAATTATTGAAAATAACAAGAAAACATTGAACAAATTTTTTTTAGGAATTTTATAGTACAAAAACAAGCATGCAGGGGTTCAAACAGCAAGAAAACAAGTGTACATAGCAAAAGAAACAAGGGAAAACGAAAAAGGAAGCCCAGGCCCAAAGGAGGAAGATCCAGGCAGGTTAGGGAACAACAGGGACCGTAGGATTGATCCAGATGGATCAACCCTAGATCCAACGGCCAGGATGCAAAGGGAATGGACCGGTTGAACCAGACCGGTTCAGGTGCTTATATAAATGCCTAAGGACCGGTCCAATTCATTCTCCTCTTCTCTTTCTCTCTCTAACTTCTCCTAGTGAGAGAAGCTCTCACCTCTCTCCTCACCAGTGTTCTTCCCTTCGCCGGTTTCTGGAAAGAAACGGCTGGGGAAGATGAAGATTCATCGGAATCTTCATCGTCACCGCCGTGAATTCCAGATTCCGGTAACACTTCAAACAACTTCGATTTGCCTGGATCTAAACCCTAATCCACTTGTTTTTTCACACTGATTACGAATATGAACTCAGTTTTACAAAATAAACGGTGAATCTTCGTAGATCTACATTTTAGGGTTCGGTTTTAACATTTTCTAATCTTTTTCAAAGTTCTTCGAAAGAACAAGTCTTAAAACTTGTTAATCTGCTTCGATTCACCGTTTATTTGTTCTTACGAACTCTCGTTGAGCTTTTGCGATGAAAACGAAGGAGTTTTGAGAGATTACCTGAGTTTGATTTGGAGATTCGAACAAGAATTCTTCGGAGAACTTTAGATTCCTCTGGTAAGCGCTTTTGATTCTGCAAACCGAAAATAAATCGGTGTTAGTTCTCTTCTTCTTCTTCTTCCCCAGTTGAATTCAACTTCAATTTCTTCTTCTTCTCTGGCTCACACGCGTCCTTGCGATCGTGCTTGAGTTTGTTACACTTTGTAACGAACTCGCATTCGAATTGCAAGTGATTACGTGATCTTTTGCTGGATTAACAACTCGATGATGATGAATTTCTGAGAGTTTTTGTGAATTTCAATCGGTTATGTTGAATCTGAGGCTTCGATTGATGAATTTTGGTAGAAAATTGAGTTGGTTAGGGTTTGGTGATGATGAATATTGATGAAGTTCTTGATGAACTTCAACAACGTTCTTCAATTCTGTTGAGCTTTTGATCTAACCGTAAAGAGAGAGAAAACTCTGATTTGTTTTTTTGTGATTTGATGAGTTGGCCAAATCTGACTGGAATTGTGATGATTGGATCCTTTTATAGCTTGACATGTGTATTTGATAGCCAATGGATTGCTGCCATGTGTTCCTGGACTTGAGAAATTCGGCCTTGCTGAGTTTCTTGCCTTGGGGACCTTTCTGCAATTTTTGGAACTTTGGGACCCTTCTGCAATTATTGAAACTAAAGGACTGGACTGCAAAATAAACACTAAAGAACTAAAATGCAATCAATCAAAAATTGAAGGACTAAGAAAAAATAACAAAAAGGACTAAAATGAAAATAAAAGAAAAATAGGGACTAAAATGAAAATAATAATAAAATTTGTTAAAATTGGTAATTTGAAAATAACGTAAAGGGAAACCAAAAATAAAATCAACAAAAGGACTAAAATGAACCAACTACCAAATGAGGTACTTTAAAGTAACCTCTCTCTGTCAAAATTTTATGTGAAATGACCAAAATGCCCCTAGGGACTAAACTCACCCAAAATGACTCAAATGCAATTTTTGAAATGGATTTTAACATAGAATTGGAACAAAGGTTTATACCAACCAATTGAAAAGACTCAGAGACAATTTTCAGAGATTATAATGAGTTTGAATGCAGGAAATGACTAAAATGCCCTTTTTCATGAATTTTTGCAAATAACACTGAAATAAAATGCAGAGAAATACGTAATTGATCAGAGACAATCTTCAAATAACTTGGAATGCAAGAAAGACCCTTTGGATGGTTTGAAATGCAAAAAACCACAGACAAAATCACAGTTGAAAATATTTTCAAAACAAAGATAGTAACATATGCAGATAAAGTATGGTGAAATATCAGAGTAAACAATATCAAATTGGCAATCTCTCAAGAGTAATAGACATATATCAAAGATGGGAAAACATTTTGAACAAGTATTTTTAGGTCCAAAATTAGGGTATGACAAGTTGACACCGGAGGGTGTGAGGTTGGGAATGTTGAAGTTGACGAGTAATATTTTGGAAGAGATCAAGAATGGTCAGAAGGGAGATTTGGAACTTGTAGATCGAGTGGTGTTGGTTAACCAAGGCAAAGGTGGAGACTTCAGATTGGAAGAGAATGGTGTTTTGATGTTTCGTGATCGTGTTTGTGTACCAGATGTTCTTGAGCTTAAGAGACGGATTTTGGAAGAAGGTCACATAAGTAGTTTATGTATCCATCCAGGAGCGACTAAGATGTATCAGGATTTGAAGAGGTTATTTTGGTGGCCTGGAATGAAGAAGGAGATTGCAGAGTTTGTTTATGCATGTTTGGTTTGTCAGAAGTCTAAGATTGAACATCAGAAACCGTCGGGTTTGATGCAACCGTTGTTTGTGCCAGAGTGGAAGTGGGATAGTATCTCAATGGATTTTGTCGGAGCATTGTCGAAGATTGTGAAGGGTTTTGATTCGATTTGGGTAATTGTTGATCGGTTGATGAAGTCGGCACATTTTGTTCCTATCAAGACCGGTGTGTCTGTGGCGAAGTTGGCTGAGATCTACATGGAGCAGATTGTTAGATTGCATGGTATTCTTTCTAGTATTGTGTCGGATCGGGATCCGATGTTTACTTCTATGTTTTGAGAGAGTTTGAAAGTTGCTTTGGGAACTAAGTTGAGGTTGAGTTCTGCTTATCATCCCCAGACTGATGGTCAGATGGAGAGGACTATTCAGAGTTTGGAAGATTTGTTTCGAGCTTGTGTGTTGGAGCAAGGTGTCAGTTGGGTCGAATGTCTACAGTTGATTGAGTTTACTTACAACAACAGTTTTCATTCTAGTATCGGAATGGCACCGTTTGAGGCTTTGTATGGTCGGAGGTGTAGGACGCCGTTATGTTGGTATGAATCAGGTGAAAGGGCTTTGTTAGGACCGGAAGTTGTGCAAGAGACTACGAAAAAGGTTAAGATGATTCAAGAGAAGATGAGAGCGTCTCAGAGTAGGCAGAAGAGTTATCATGACAAGAGGAGGAAGGACATTGAGTTTCAGGTTGGTGATCATGTGTTTTTGAGAGTGAATCATGTAACCGGTGTTGGACGTGCTTTGAAATGTCGGAAGTTGACTCAGCGTTTTGTTGGACCGTTTGAGATTATTGAGAAGGTTGGGGTTGTAGCGTATCAGATTACGTTACCACCATCTTTGTCGAATCTTCATGATGTGTTTCATGTGTCTCAGTTGAGGAAGTATGTGTATGATGCGTCTCATGTGATTCAAGTGGATGATTTGGAGGTAAGAGATAATTTAACCGTTGAGACTTGGCCATTTAGGATTGAGGATAGTGATGTTAAGCGGTTGCGTGGCAAGGAGATCGTTTTGGTTAAAGTGATTTTGGTTGGACCAACTGGTGAGAGTACCACTTGGGAATCGGAGAGTAGAATGAAGGTTTCGTACCCGGAGTTATTTTCGTCAGGTAATTTTCGAGGGCGAAAATTCTTTTTAGTGGGGGAGAGTTGTAACAGCCCGATTTTTCGCTAGATTTAGTTTATTATTTATTTAATTGTTTTATTGTGTGTTATATGTGCTCTTATGTGATTAATTGCCTCTGTGTGTATTTTTGGTTGGGAATTGTAGAATTCGGTGTTAGAAGGGTATTTTAGTCATTTTGGACTCAGGGGTATTTTGGTCATTTTGTGAGTAGGGGTAATTTAGTAATTTTGATAAGGAATATTTTTAGTGCTTAGTGAGAGCTAGTATTATTTTACTAAGTGTAGTGAATTGTTTTATTACCAGTAGGTGACTGTTAGTATTACAATTTATCGTTAAGTGAGTAGTAACATTTTGGGTTAGATTAATAATGGGTTAGCCCATTAAGGCATTGTGAGTTGAGCCCAATTAGTAAGAGGCTATATAAACACTATTCTTTGAGGAAAATAGGGTTTTACCAACATTTTTCACAATTGAGAAGAGATAGAGATAGAGAGAAGATAAGGGTTTGAAGAGGAAGATCTAGAGAGGGCTAGAGGGAGCTAGAGATTCAAGCTTTGGGAGCTAAAGCGAAGCCCTAGTTGATTTTGTGAAGAAATAAGGTAAGGGGGTTAGACTTTAATCATAATTAATAGTTGTAGATTCTACCCTAATTCTTTCATTAAGTGGTTAATTTGAATTTAGTTGCAGAAATTCGTGCTTAATTGTGATGATATGATTATGTACATGAATTGAATGATAATTGTGTTGTTGTTGTTGAATTTGTATGTCAAAATGGGTATATATGAACATGATGAATTTTTGGTATGAAATTGATGATGAATAATGTTGTGGTTGTTAGATTGATGGTGAATTCATGTTCAAATGTTGTTGTTGTTTTAACACGTGTTGTTGATGAATTGATGCATTGGGTATCATGAATTGATGAATTGGTGATGAGATTTGTTGTTGTTGATTTATACCATGGGTATCCCATTTTGTGAAGTTGTTGTTTGAATTGGTGGAGTTTGTGCTAAGTTGTTCATGTGGAGGACCAAAATGAACTTTGAAATATGAGGTTGTTGACCGAGTTTTTGATGTTGATGGATGAATTGAAATTGGTAGAATTTCTGCTTTCATGTTGTGATTGTGTTAGTCGAGTCGTTTGGGAGATAACGGGTTTTTCGTGTGAAATGTCGGTGTTTAAGCGTTTTGCAAATAAGTGATTATGCGAGGTTCTGGAAATCATTTTTGGGGTGGTTGAAACTTGAATTTTTCTGTAGATTATGATAGAGCTAAGTGTCAGGAGCGCGTAGGCGATAACGGCATCGAAAACGGGTTAACGGTTTGGATTTTACGCGTGAAAATGTGAAAATTGGAAAATCTGATGTTGTCTGTCAGGCAGCCATCGTACTACGATTTTGGCCATCGTACTACGATTTTGACTAGTTTTTGGAGTGTTTTCGCATTGGAAAAATTGTACTACGATGGAGAAAAATCATATTACGATTTTGCCTGACCAGATACTTTTAAAACACATTTTTCTTCAACCCAATTGTTTCCAAATTTGTTCCAAAGTGTAGGGGCTTTATCCTAACTATCTATGGGTGTTTTTATGAAAGAAATAACTTTGTTTAAAGGGGTCTATTGAGTTCTTATGTTGCTTGGCATTGAAATGAATTAATTAAGAGATGAACTTGGTGAATTCTATGATTTCGTTGTGTTTAGCCGGTGAAACGCCAAGGTAAACTCTACTGCACTTATATGTAGCCTAAATGTATACTTAGTTGAGGCATTGGATCTTGTTACTTGGTTTTGGTTCAATAACTTCAATTATTTTGGAAATGGTAGTAAGATAGACGAACTTGGTGGAACATGGTTCCTTTGAACCAATTGCCTCATAAATCTTTCATGAATAGTTTTATATGATTAATTGAGGATATGAAGATGATTGTTGAAGGTTGAATATGATGTTTATCATGAAATGTTGTGTTATTCCATTTTACTTGGTTTATGAGGAGTATATGGAATTGTTGTGACATTTTGTAGTTGATGTTGATGTATGTTGTTCCATGTTGATGACTCTTATTTGAATTGTGATTTGTTGAATGTGTGGACATGAATACTTGATAATGCAATTTTTGTTGAGATAGTCAATGTAATTGAAGGTGTACTTTCACATTGTCGTTGGTAGTTGTTATGTGCATTATCGGGTCGTTGTTGTATGTCCATGCATCATATCATATTGAGTCATATGTTGAAATGTAAAAGGAGGTGTACTTTTACATAGTTGTTGTAAGAGGAGGTGTACTCTTACATGTAAGAGGAGGTGTACTCTTACATAAATGTGCGGTTGGCATCTAATGACTGTTGTTACGGTACCGCATGCATCTAGAAGAGCCTAGAACATTGCATGCATTTGAATTGTTGATGAGTTGTGTCATAATTGAATATGTGACTTGATGAATTGGGCATTGGTGAAATTTGGTGAATATTGTGATTGTGTGGATTTGTGTATATGTACATTGGTGGACTTTGTTGATGGTTGTAAATAATTGAACTATGTTCTAATTGCATGCCTTACTTGTTTGTGCTTATACACTTGGTGAATCTAATTGATGATAATCATTTAGTAATAGCAATGAGGTGAGAATTGTATATGTGTGTGTGTGTGTGTGTGTGTGTGTGTGTATGACGTGGTGATTTCCTTGTTGATGATGATTGCTTGCTTATAACTTTGAAACGATGAATTGTACTTGTTGAGTTAAGTATGCTAAATGAGGAATGATGTAAGTATTCCTTTCATTGGTTGATGTTGATAAATGATGAGCTTATGTCGATTACTTGATTAGAGATTGAATATGCGTGCTATGTTATGTTAATAATGTGATAGCTTGAGGTGTATGGAATGGGAGATAACAATCATGTGATGCTAGTATTCTAGGAGGGTTGGTTATGTATATGTGTTATGCATGAATCCTTGAATGCTTATGTCTGTTTATGTTGATTATGATTAATGTAAAGCTTACCCCCAGTGGTCTGTGGTGGACCGCCTACCTATTTGTATGAATGGGTAGACGGCGTGCAGGTTTAGTTTTGTTGCTTGCTTGGTGAGTGCTTGAGGATAGCGGAGCTACCTCGTCTATCTGTTTTTGGAGTCTTAGCTTAGGGCTCTGATTAAGATGTCTTCTTGTCTTTTATTATGACGTTGGTTTATGTTGTTGGGATTTTACCCATGTTTCGGGAATTGGAGATTATATGTTTTGATGTATTTTGACCATGACATGTATATGTTGGAGATATATAATTTGTATCCGCTGTGACTGTTGACATATTTTATATATGCATGTTGACTTTGGATTTTTGGTTTAGACGTAACGTCTATTTATTGAATATTTGTTATATTCGCGTGTTTTATCGCTTTAATAGAAATAGGGCGTTACAGGGATCACTTGAGCAGCTGCCATCATCATTCAGAATAGTGCATTGACAGTTGTGATTATTCCAGCGGATCAGCGTAGGAGAAGGAATATCGCCTGCAGCTTTGTGGAAAGCATTAGTGATGGAATCTGCCAAACTGAAGATGTTATTACTGAGCTGGAATTCTGACATGGTTGTATTGCCGAGACACATGTTGTTTCGGTGTCGTCAAATCCACCATAAACCAGCAAGAAAAATTGTTGAACGCGAGCAGCTGGATCCTTCCCTCAACCAATCTGACATTGAAATGGAGGAGAAGAAAGTATGGAAGGAGAATCCGATTTTATTCCAAATTGCAACAGAATAATTACAGTCTCTCAAACAGTGAAATAAAGTTTCTTCATGGACACCGCATCTAGAGCAATTTGCCGAGTTTACCATGATGCGGTGGTAGAGCAAAGATAAGGTGGGGACAACATTGTGACAAGCCAACCAAATCAGGAATTTGAACTTTTCAGGTACTTTTAATCTCCAAATCCAACTCCATGAATCAGTAACTTGAATATCAGGATTATGGTGGGAGATTAACCAATTGTATCCGCTTTTAGTCGAGTAGATACCCTTTTTTTGATCAGGCCAAATATAAGCATCCATAAGAGATGGGTTGAAAGTTAACCGGGTGTTTTTGATGGTTTCTTATATCTGCGGGGAGGATGGTGTAGAGAGTTTGAGAGTGCTCACCATTATTTGTGATAATATCATGAATAGTGAGGTGAATATTGATGAGTCAATATTTAGTCTATTTTTATGTGTTATTTAGTTTAGTTGTATTTAGATTTGATTTTATTTTATTTAAATATTATTTCCTTTTTGAATCTTTTTACTTTAAATTGCATATTTTATATTTCAGGAATGAATATTGGATGGAAGGAGTCTTGGAGCAAAAGAAAGGAGTCTGGAGCTGATTTGGAGCAAGAATGCGAAGATTCGGGAACAAAAATATAGAGCCCCCAAGTCAGAAGCTTGGCACGGCCCGTGCCAACATGTGCCCCGGCCGTGCCACCCTCCAGAGTGTCTTTTGCTGCTTTTGCTTTGGCCCCAAGTTACTCTGTTTTAGTTTTACCGAAAAGCCCTTGTAATTGCTTAGATTTTAAGTCGAATGTAAGCTATAAATAGAGTAGCTCTCCATCACAAATATTCATCTTTATTTCTTGCAATTCAATAGTGACAATTTTTTTCTTAATAAAGTTCATCATTTTATTCCTTTACTTTCTTGCAATTTATTTTATGCTTTCTCTTTTCTCTCCCATGTCTACGATGAACATGAGTGAGTAGACTTCTCTTCTCTTGGGATTGTTGGATAAGTCTAATGACATAATCCTAATCGAACCAAGCTTTAACCCTAATTTCATGTGACTCTAATTTCTAATCCAAATTCACAGTTTTAACATGAATTAACCATTATCAAACTGTGGAAACGAAAGTGGAGGGTTTGATAATTGTTAATCCATCATCTCAAATATCAATTCATAATGCGAAAGCGGAGCTTTGATATTGGAACAAGTGAATTTAGACAAGAATTGCAAAGGCAGTGAAATAGTCTTTGCAATTCTTGAGACATGTGTAGTTTCAATCCTTATAAGCTTCTTCTAGTAAGCAAGTCAGCGAAATAGGCTTGGTTGCTAGAGGTAAACTCTCACCGGACTTGTTCGGAAAGGTGAGGGGCTAAAGGGAAACCGGTCTTTAGAAATTAGGTGTAAAACATGAAATTAGAAGTTAAAGTCTTGGCTAGTGAAGGACTTGTTATTATGACGAACCAATGATCCCAAGGCTCTTTTATTATTATTATTATTATTTACTTTCAACCAGCTGAACCACCTCTTTTATAATCTCTTTTCTCCTCTAATCATTCTATAAAAAGTTAGTTAAATTGAACAACTCCCTAGCGGAACGATACTCTCTTTTACTACTATTACTTCGATAGACCGTGCACTTGCGGTTTGGCCTATCAAGTTTTTGGCGCCGTTGCCAGGGAGTTAACTAATTTAATTAACTTTTTCTTTTTGATTAGAATTCTCTTCTTTTTCTTTTCTTTTTCTTTTCCTTTTTCCTTTCTTATTCTTCTGTTATCGTTAACTTCTTGGGTTCTCAATTTTTTATGCGAAAAACCAGAAATCGAGTGGTATTCATTTCCGAGATCGAATGGTTTTTACATAGAAGAAAGAGAGACGCACGAAATAATACCACCATGGCTGATCACACTCTCAAAGAGTATGCAATGCCGTCTACGGCTGAGCCACAAGCTATTATTGTGTACACAACGGTTGAGGATGACAACTCTGAAATCAAGCCTGCCCTTCTTAACTTGGTGCAGCAAAATCAGTTTTCGGGATCCCCCGCCGAGGATCCCAATCTTCACATCTCTGTTTTCCTATGATTTTGTGGAACCCTAAAGGATAACCAAGAGGCCGTAAGACTTCATCTCTTTCCCTTTTCCTTAAGGGATAGAGTCAGCGCTTGGTTCCATTCCCTTGAAGTCGGTTCCATTACTTCATGGGACCAAATGAGGCAAGCATTCCTTGCCCGATTCTTTCCCCCCTCTAAAACTGCTAAACTAAGGGACCAAATCACACGGTTCAATAAAAAAGATGGGGAGTCTCTTTATGATGCGTGGGAGCGTTTCAAGGAAATGCTTAGACTTTGTCCCCACCATGGTTTAGAGAAGTGGCTCATAGTCCACACTTTTTATAATGGCTTGTCTTATACTACTAAGATGTCTGTTGATGCAGCTGCAGGTGGATCTCTAATGAATAAGAACTATACGGAGGCGTACGCCTTGATTGAAGACATGGCTCAAAATCATTACAAGTGGACCGACGAGAGAGCCATCACTAGTTCTTCATCCTCCAAAAAGGAGGCAGATATGTATGAAGTCTCTAACTATGATCACCTTGCTGCTAAGATTGATGCACTAACCCAACCATTTGAAACTTTAAATGTTAGTGCCATCAATTCTACTTCTGCATCTCCTTCTTGTGAAATATGTGGTATATCTGGTGTTGATTGCCAACTAGGTAGTGCTATTAATGGTGTTGAGAAAATGAACTATGCTCAATACATCCAAGGGATGAGGCAAAACCAAAACTTTTATAAAAATCAAAATCCCTATGGACAAGTAGCACCACCTGACTATGCAATCAACCAGAGAGTTGCTCAGAAATCTAATTTGGAAATTTTGTTGGAAAATTCTATTGCCAACCAAAATAAACAACTTCAAGAACTTAAAAACCAAATCGAATTTCTGAATGATTCTCTTTCCAAGCTCAATACCAAAGTCGATTCTATCTATACTCATTCTAAAATGCTTGTAACCCAAATCTCCTAAATAGCCCAACAAGTGGCTACCCTTTCTCAAACACCGGGAGTCTTTCTTGGTCACACCGAAGCCAACCCTAAAGCTCATGTTAATGCTATTTCTGTTGAGGGTAGTAAGTTAGGAGAAACTATTGCTAAGGTTAAAAACATTGAGAAAGATAGTGCCAAGCTTTCAGGTGAGAAAACTGAGAAACCACTTGATAAGACCCAAGCTCCTTCCCCTTTAAAACTTGCTAAGATCAACTTGGAGGGTCAATTTAATAAATTTGTCAATATCCTTAAAAGAATTTGCATTAAAATCCCCTTTGCGGAAGCTTTGTCTAGGATGCCTCTATATGCTAAGTTTTTAAAGGAAATTTTTTCAAAGAAAAAGGCTATAGGGCATAGTGAGACAATAGCTTTAGCTAAGGACACTAGTGCAATTATCCAAAAGACACCCCCTAAGCTTAGAGATCCAGGTAGTTTTCTCATACCTTGTATGATTGGGAGTGAGACCGTTGACAAAGCCTTGTGTGACTTAGGAGCTAGTGTTAGTTTGCTACCTTTGTCCCTCTTTAAGAGGATGGGGATAGGAGAGTTGAAACCTACCGAGTTGGTCTTAAAGTTAGCTGATCGTTCTAATATAAACTTAGTTGGTTTTGTTGAAGACATACCCGTTAAGATAGAAGGAATATACATCCCAGCTGACTTTGTGGTAGTTGACATTGAAGAGGACAATGACGTCCATATAATCCTAGGAAGACCTTTCCTCGCGACTGCGGGAGCTCTAGTTGATGTTCAAAATGGTAGGATTGTCTTTCAAGTGAGTGATAAAATGGTAGGCTTTGAGTAGGAAAATGTTATGAAAGGTCCCGATCCTCACTCTTGTGCATTGCTTAAAGATCATGATGTGAAAGAACGCTTCATAGAGTCATCTACACAACATGATCTCTTTGATCCATTTTAAGGACTCTTTCTAACCGTCAAGCTAATGACTTTAAAAGAGCGCTTCGTGGGAGGCAACCCACGCATTTAATTGCTTTTGTTTTGTTTGTTTTTCTTTGTTTTAAGTTGTTTTGTAGGTAATTGTGCGGATACGATTCAAGAAAAATGAAAATTTTGAAGCCCTCTGGACCAGAAGGTTGGCACGGCCGTGCCAGATTGTGAAGCCGAAAACCCACAAAACTCCAGAAACTTGGCACGGCCCGTGCCAATATGTGGCACGGCCGTGCCCGACTTCTAACCCACTATAACACAAATTTTTCTCTTCTTCTTCCTTCATTCTAAACCACAAATGTAACACACTACTTCTAATAAGCGGTAAAACGCGCGAACATATGACTATATTCTAGAAATAGATGTTACGTCTTTAAATCAAAATATACATGCATAAATATCATGTTACATAACATAGCAGCGGAACATATACATATAATCCATAAACAACTCCCAATCTCAATATAATAAAAATATATCCTCCATATCTCAAATACAACAATATCTCAACTCCAAACTACATAGTCAAAACAAAAATCAACATGCAAGCACTATCCTAGATCAGAGCCCTAATCTAGACACTTGCACATAAAAAGCGGAACCCCGCTCCTCGGCAACATCAAGCACACAATCTAAGCATCCTGCACGCCATCTACCCGTCCATCGGAAAGGTAGGTGGTAAACCACTGAGGGTTAGCATTACATCATCATAATCCAAAAAGATTTAATCAAGAACATTGGAAATGAAAGATACATTCAAGTATGATGAATACAAATTATACATATACTCATAAGCATTCACAACATTCATATCATTCATTACCATCACTCCAAGTTCATCACAACTTCACCTTGTCAATTAACAATTAACAATTCAAATCACAATTACAATTAGCAATTCAACCATCAAGCACATCTTAATGCAATCCAATTCACCAACAATCTATGCAAATGGCTCTAGACTCATCTAGATGCATGTGGTACCAAATCACCTCAAGGTCATCACCTCCAATGCAACAAAAACATCGTAATCACCTCAATTGGATATAAAATCCACCAACATCAGTCATGAATTCATGAACATATGACTCGACTACAAATGCATATGTTCACACATACAATTCACCTCACCATCACCAATACTTGTATATATGCAATCAACAACAATTCACCACCACTTAACATATATACGATCACCAACAACATCCAAAAATCACGCAACGTGTAGTTGTCACATAAATACATCACCAATCATCTTCACATAAAGTATAACAACTATCCATAAAGGGTTCACAAGCAATTGGTTCTCAAAAATCATCCTTAATCAAGTCCGTCTCTCAAAATCACAACGTTAAAAAAATAATTGGGCATTGAAGCCAAAATCGAGTAAACAAGTTTCAATGCCTCAACTAAGCATACCCCTAGGCCACATATGAGTGCAGCAGAGGATGCCTTGGCGTTTCACCGGCCAAATGTGACGAAATCATGGAAAACCCAAAGTTCGTCTCACTTTATCACTTTTCACAAAATTTTCCATTCTCAAGCAAAACAAGTTCAAACTTGATGAAACCATTCACAACCATTTTTAGAAGTCATATAAACATCATACATACTTAACCCTACTTCATTCTTTTGAGAAAACAAGTTTTCAGAAAATCAGCGTTCTTGAACATTCCTTGAACAATCAACAATAAGCTTGATTAAATCCAAGGAGTCAAGTTCAACTCAATTCTTTTGATGTTTCCATAGGTTTAGAAAGTCTAGAAAATAGTGAAAACATCGAAAGAATCGATTTTGGAAGTCCGGAATTGGTCCCAAAGCACCCCAGCACAACACAACAAGGCAGGCACCCATGAGGGGCTGCCAAGCTGCGCTCAGGCATGGCTTCCTGCGCCCAGGCGCAAATGGGCAGCAGCCAGTGTCCTGCGTTGCGGTTCTGTGCAGTCCCGATTTTCCGGTTTCGCCATTTCGTTCATAAAATCTCAACCGTTAACCCAAATTCAATTCTGTTTTCGCCTATGTGTTCTACTCAATTAATCCTATCATATTTTTCTGAAAAATTATATTTTCAAATCTCCAAAACAGCTTATCCCATAATCACTTATTTCCCAAAACACTTAAAATCTGTTTTGCTCAAAATCCTAATTTTTTTCCCAAACCATTCCTCATTGCATCAATCCAACAACAACATATGTCAAGATAACAACAACAACATTTGAACATAAATTCATGCAAAATTCAACACTACAACTTCAATTCTCATCAAACTTGCTCAAGAACACAAAGCACCAACAACTATGCATTTAAACATGTTAATTCACATACTATCATACAATTATCTTGTAAATCATGTTCTCAAACATAACAACAACAATCATGCACAAATTTTACAACAATTAGATTCAATTCATCAATTTCACAAAAATGGGTAAGAAAGAAAAAGTTATGAATTATGGTTGAATTTTAACCCTCTTACCTCTAGCACCAAGAATCTCTAACACAAGCTTCAATTTAGCTCCTAGATGATGAATCCCCCTTCTAGCTCTAGCCTTCCTCTTGTTCTTCCTCTCCAAACCCTTTTCTCTTCTCTATCTCTATCTCTATCTCTTCTCAAATGAAAAATGTGGTAAAACCCTATCTCTCTACTAACATTAGTTTATATAGGCTAACTTAATTGGGCTTATCTCACCAACCTTAATGGGTCTAACCCATTTCTATTCTAACCTCAAAAAATGTTACTACTCACTTAACGGTAAAATATAACTCTAACGATCACTTACCGGTAAACTAAATAATTACCCCACTCTCCAACACTTAGTTAAATAATAACCCTCGCTAAGCACTAGAAATAACCTTCAGCAAAAATTACAAAATTACCCTGCTCTCAAAATGACCAAAATGCCCCTAAGTCCAAAATGACTAAAATACCCTCCTAACACCGAATTCTACAATTCCCAACCAAAAATACACACAGAGACAAATATTCACATAAGAACACATATAACACACATAAATAAATAATAAAATAAATCTAACGAAAATCGGGTTGTTACAACAAACCTCTTTCATCTTTCAAACTTCTCTCTAAACCTCCATAACCATCCACCTTCAAACCTTCATATCTCCATCAAATCTCCACCAAATCAATTTCTTCCCCAAATTAACTCTAAACTTCATTCTAAACAAAACCCTTCCATCAAAAACAACTTTCATCCACCCAAACCCATAATTCACCAAAACCCTATTCCCCTAAACCTAACCCAAAAACCACAAATTCTTAACCAATCTCCACACCTAAACTCAAAACCTTACTAAACCATCAAACCCAAACCTAAACCAACCTTTTCCACCAACAATTTTCCCCAAACCCTAAACCTTAACTAAAACACAAAGTCAACCCAAGGTCAAGGTCAAATGGCTTCAAGAAGGAGTGGTAAGGAACCAGCAAGCTCTTCAGGAGGACCTCCACAAAAGAAATGAGCACCGACTAAGAATCATGGCATAGTCTTCAAGGATAAAAACCAAAAGGAAAGGTATAAAGTTCTTATCTCTAAACCTTTACATCCTTGTAGGTACCCTGACTCTCATACTATGAATGTGTTAGAGATTAGGGACAATGTTTTTGAACTGCTGAATAAGTTAGGATGGGGTGAGATGCTTAGACCTATGAGGGGGGTATGAGAACTTCACTTACGAGTTTTTAAGTTCTATCCAATTCAAGAAAGATAAGTTGAATTTCGATGACCCCGATCATAGAGTCTCCTTCCGGCTTTTGAATATTGATTACGAGATGTCTTTTGAAATTTTTTGCAATGAAATGGGCTTCGCAAATGCGGGGTTCATCCATGACTCTTGGAATCAAGCTCTAAAACCGGAAGACTATGACCCTGCTAGCTTTTGGAAACGCATCACCAGTTTAAGACAATATATTTCACGTTCCAACAAGGCTAGTAACATTCATAACCCAGTGCTTAGGTACCTTCAAAGAGTAATGGCTTGTACCATTTGGGGTAGGAAAGAAGTAGGAACATGTAGGACGGATGAACTCTTCATGCTTTGGGCTATGCTTAATAATAATCCCGTGAATACTTGTTTTTACATGCTTGATTACCTTGCCTCCATAGAAACTAAGCCTACTCATGTAGCTGATATAGTGGTGGGTGGTGTTATTACATTCATTGCTAGGAAGTTTGGAGTGAGTGAGGAGGAGGGGATAAATCAAATTGAGGGTAACAATAGGCTTAACATAGAGACGTTAATCTCTATGAAATTCATTAAGCATCGTCCACCTTTGTAATATGCCCTGAAACTTAATGTACCTATTCTATTTTTGCTTCCTAACCCATCTCGGACTAACACCGAGGTGGAAGAAAATCTGTTGTATGTTGATAATGTCCAGGTACATGAGCCACAAAATCTTGATGAAGGAGAAGGTGCTAACTTGCACCATGACCAAGAAGCCGGAGAGCTCAATGACAATGAAAGATGGGCATGGATGCAAACCGAGGTTGAGAGAATAAGCACCGAACAACGAAGGCAAGGTGTTGAATTATCGGGGCTCCGGAATGATGTCCAAAGGGGATACCGCTTGAAACAAGAGAACAATGAAATGCTCCGGAGGATGATGCAACACCTTAATCTCCAAGGTCCTCCTTATGGACCCCAATAAATTGTGAGATTTCCTCTTCCTCTCTTCCCTTATCTCTTCTCTCCTTCTCCTCCTCCTCCTCCTCCTCCTGCTTCTTCTTCTTCTTCTTCTTCTTCTTCTTCTTCTTCTTCTTCTTCTTCTTCTTCTTCTTCTTCTTCTTCTTCTTCTTCTTCTTCTTCTTCTTCTTCTTCTTCTTCTTCTTCTTCTTCTTCTTCTCTTCTTCTTCTTCTTCTTCTTCTTCTTCTTCTTCTTCTTCTTCTTCTTCTTCTTCTTCTTCTTCTTCTTCTTCTTCTTCTTCTTCTTCTTCTTCTTCTTCTTCTTCTTCTTCTTCTTCTTCTTCTTCTTCTTCTTCTTCTTCTTCTTCTTCTTCTTCTTCTTCTTCTTCTTCTTCTTCTTCTTCTTCTTCTTCTTCTTCTTCTTCTTCTTCTTCTTCTTCTTCTTCTTCTTCTTCTTCTTCTTCTTCTTCCTTCTTTCTTCTTCTTCTTCTTCTTCTTCTTCTTCTTCTTCTCTTCTTCTTCTTCTTCTTCTTCTTCTTCTTCTTCTTCTTCTTCTTCTTCTTCTTCTTCTTCTTCTTCTTCTTCTTCTTCTTCTTCTTCTTCTTCTTCTTCTTCTTCTTCTTCTTCTTCTTCTTCTTCTTCTTCTTCTTCTTCTTCTTCTCCTCTTCTTTGAATCATTGAGGACAATGCTTCTCCTAAGTGTGGGGGAGCCTAATAAAGTGTCTAGAGTCGTAGTGTTTTCAAACTCCCTTGAACTTTATTCTTTTGTTTTGTTTTTATAGCGAAAGGCATGATTAAGTAGCTTGTTTTTAATGGAAATTGTGGCATAATTTTTTTTTGTTTGTCTTCTCTTAAAAGGTTGTTTCTTGTACATGAAAGTGATTTCTTGTGTTTTTAGTGTTCTTGCTATACCCACATCTTGTTTTATGTGAAAAATTCTCCAATGAGAAAAGCACTCAGTTGCAATCTTTGAGTAAATGTATGAGTAGGTATTTTAAGGAACACGTTCTAGCTTTAATGTTAACTTAGACCCTTAAAAGTCTTTAAAAGTAAAAGTAGTATAAGTTTTGTTTGGGAAATAAAGTGCTTTATTGTTAAATTTATAATGTGTTGAACTAAAATGGGGCGGGAGAATGGCACCAACATGTGGAGGAAAGGACACCCTCTCTCTGACTTCCTAAATGTGGTGGTGACTCCCTAATTGAGCTTAAGTTCCAATCCCTCAAAAGAGGAAATAAATTCATCAAAGCTAGGGGGAAAGGACACCCTCTCCAAAAAGACTTCCTACGCGGAGATGATTTAAAAATTTTGCAGCACTACTTAGGGTGATTTTGAATCTAGGGGGAAAGGACACCCTCTCCAAAAAGACTTCCTATGAGGATAGATTGCCCCTAAGAAATCTGCAGCCCCTTGTGCTTAAAATTGTTAATTTAAATATTTTCCAATCTCTCTATATGAAGTGAAGAAAGGACTTTTCTCGGTTACTTTAGTGTTAAGGTTATAACCTGTTCCTCATTATATCTGTCTTACACAGGAGCAAGAAAAGGGTTGGACTGCACACACACTCACTCGAGACTTGATGTTGGGTTGAATAGGTTCACAATGAATACTTGAGATTGTGATTAGTGTACTTTGAAATAGAACCTTAAGAGAGCCACTGGTTTTCAATTGTGTTGCCATATGATATATCTTTTTTGTTGCTACTTTGTCTATTGCCTTTTGCTTGAGGACAAGCAAAGATTAAAGTGTGGGGGAGTTTGATGAGTCAATATTTAGTCTATTTTTATGTGTTATTTAGTTTAGTTTTATTTAGATTTGATTTATTTTATTTAAATATTATTTCCTTTTTGAATCTTTTTACTTTAAATTGCATATTTTATATTTCAGGAATGAATATTGGATGGAAGGAGTCTTGGAGCAAAAGAAAGGAGTTTGGAGCTGATTTGGAGCAAGAATACGAAGATTCGGGAACAAAAATATAGAGCCCCCAAGTCAGAAGCTTGGCACGGCCCGTACCAACATGTGGCACGGCCGTGCCACCCTCCAGAGTGTCTTTTGCTGCTTTTGCTTTGGCCCCAAGTTACTCTGTTTTAGTTTTACCGAAAAGCCCTTGTAATTGCTTAGATTTTAAGTCGAATGTAAGCTATAAATAGAGTAGCTCTCCATCACAAATATTCAACTTTATTTCTTGGAATTCAATAGTGACAATTTTTTTCTTAATAAAGTTCATCTTTTTATTCCTTTACTTTCTTGCAATTTATTTTATGCTTTCTCTTTTCTCCCCCATGTCTACGATGAACATGAGTGAGTAGACTTCTCTTGTCTTGGGATTGTTGGATAAGTCTAATGACATAATCCTAATCGAACCAAGCTTTAACCCTAATTTCATGTGACTCTAATTTCTAATCCAAATTCACCGTTTTAACATTAATTAACCATTATCAAACTGTGGAAACGAAAGTGGAGGGTTTGATAATTGTTAATCCATCATCTCAAATATCAATTCATAATGCGAAAGCGGAGCTTTGATATTGGAACAAGTGAATTTAGACAAGAATTGCAAAGGCAGTGAAATAGTCTTTGCAATTCTTGAGACATGTGTAGTTTCAATCCTTATAAGCTTCTTCTAGTAAGCAAGTCAGCGAAATAGGCTTGGTTGCTAGAGGTAAACTCTCACCGGACTTGATCGGAAAGGTGAGGGGCTAAAGGGAAACCGGTCTTTAGAAATTAGGTGTAAAACATGAAATTAGAAGTTAAAGTCTTGGCTTGTGAAGGACTTGTTATTATGACGAACCAATGATCCCAAGACTCTTTTATTATTATTATTTACTTTCAACCAGCTGAACCACCTCTTTTATAATCTCTTTTCTCCTCTAATCATTCTATAAAAAGTTAGTTAAATTGAACAACTCCCTAGCGGAACGATACTCTCTTTTACTACTATTACTTTGATAGACCGTGCACTTGCGGTTTGGCCTATCAAATATCATGAATGTCCACAAACGGTACCTGAGTTCCAAGAACAGCAAGAGGGCTCCAATTGCTTTACCAAAAAGAAGAGTTACCTGAACCTGATCTCCAAATATAACCGTCTTTTAGGACATTTTTAGCACGGATTATAGAGAACCAAATAGGTGAGTTATTGGGACGGGCTGAAGCATTAAAAAGGAAATTGGAACCATTTTAGAATAATTGCTGGAAAGAAGATTCACCCAAAGCTTGTCCGTTTTTTGCACCATATTCCAAACTTGCTTCCCAAGAAAGCAAATGTTTGCCTCTCAAGCTGCCCTAATGCCAAGCCCCCCTGATTTCTTCGACTAGAAATTTTTTTCCAATTTACAAGATGAACACCTTTATTATTATTCCCTTTCCAAATAAAATTGCGAGTAGTTTGGTCAATATTGTCGCAAATATTTTGAGGGAGCCAATTAAGTTGCATGTAGTAAGTTGAAATGGAAGATAAGACTGATGAAGCAAGAGTCAACCTCCCTGCTTTGTTGAGAAGTTACCATTTCTGAGATGCCCACATGTTCTGCATTTTCTCAATAATAAATAGAAAATCACTTCTCTTTGGTCGCCCCTTAAGGATAGGGAAGCCAAGGTATTTATCAAGAGAGGTAGTGCTGCGGATTTCTGAGATTGTGGTGAGCTTGTGAATTTTTGCTTGCGGAGTACCCGAAGAGAAGAAAGCTCTAGATTTTGATAAATTTATTTAAATAATAGTTAGAATCTAACTATAAAGATTGAAAATCTATTAAATAGTGTTTTTTTTTCTTCTTCTTTGACAAGATATTAAATAGTTTTGTTGACATCTAAAACAATAAAGTAAGTTGATTGAGTAAAACTAAAATTGGCTATTAAATTTAGATTATAATTTAATTTAAATAATGAAGTTATTTAAAATGAAAAAAAAATTATTTTTTACCCTGATGGATAAAAAGAATTATACCGTTAATCAAATTCTTATTTCTTCTTACTCTTCACTGATATTTTTTTGTATATGATTTTACAGATCTTTTTACACTCAAAATTTAAGGCCCCTCTAAAATATAGAAAGATTTGTATCCAAAAAAATAGAAAAAGACAAAATGTCTTTATGAAAAAGGAATAAAGTAATCTATCATGCGAAACCAAACGTTAATCGGGGAACTAAAAAAGAAACAAACACTAACGTTAGTTAGGGAAAGCCGGGTGGCACTTTGGTGACATTAATGTCACCGTGCCATTGCATCTGGACCACACATTGTCATTGCCATTGCATCTGGACCACAGAACACATCTAATGTCACCCAATATGTGGCTCAGATTTAATGTCACCGTGACATTAATGTCACACAAGTATTTCCCGGGAAAGTCATACAGAGGTTGTAATAATATTCTAAAGGGTTAATTATGTTTTTGGTCTCTACAAAATTGCGACCTTGTAAGTTTAGTCCTTACTTAATTTTAATAGCATTTTTTATCCCTACAAAAAATTTCTGCACTCAATATTAGTCCTTACTCAATCCAAATTTGTTTAATTTATGCTTAAACTCTTAAGTTTTTCAACAATTTTTTACAGGCGTGTTAAGAACGTTATTAAAAGGTCCTCCGAAAAAAATATCGCAAAAATTTGATTTCTACGTCCATATTTTTGTTACTTATATCTTAAACTTTTGTCGTTTTAAAAAATTTATATTTTATTTATTTCATGTTAAAAAATTATAAATTTTAGTAAATGAACCTTTCATAGTGTTCTAAACTTGTATAAAAAGAATCGTTAAAAAATTTAAGAGTTTAAGGATAATTAAACAAAATTTATTTTAGCAGGGACTAAAATTATAAGTAAATTTTTTTTTGTAGGGATTAAAAATGCTATTAAAATTAAGTAAGGACTAAACTTACAAGGTCGCAATTTTGTAGGGACCAAAAACATAATTAACCCTATTCTAAAAAAAGGAGATGCTCCTCTAAAGTCAATCTTTATACACCTGCTTCTCTCTCTCTCCACCCCCACCACCAACAACAAAAGCACGAACACTTCCTCTCTTTTACAGCAACATCAACAACCTTGTCTTCAAACTCAATCAAGCAATGTTACTTGCTTCTTTCTCAACTATCTCTAACATGCTTAAATTTTTTAAACCATCCAGCACCCAAAATTGGATGTTTAAATTGAATTCATATGTCCACGTCACTCATTTTACCGTAATACTCCCTCCGGTCACTATTATAACCAAAAGTTGACTTTTTAGGTGTATTCAACAAATAATGTATGTGGTCTATATATAGACTACATACATCATTTATTGAATGAATCTAAAAAGTGAACTTTTGCTTATAATAATGACCGGATGGAGTACTTAATAAGCACCAATTTTCTCCAACCCAGCACCTTAAAAGAAATTATTAAATAGGTCCCACAAATAATTGTATATCATTACATTTCAACAAAATTTATTTATTTTATTAAGATTTATTAAATGGGATCCATGAAAAATGAAGAGAGAGGGTGCTTCCATAGTCAACCTTCTCCATAGCCACCCATGTATTATACTCCACAATGGGATGTCTATTTAATGTGATGCTAAATAGGTGAAGCACCCACCATTGTGGATGATCTTACCACTTAAGCTAATTCATTGTTGGTTACCTTTTCATGTCTATTTAATTAAGGGAAATGTTAACTTGTGCCCTCAGGGCACAAGTTAATGATTCAAAATAGAAATATTTTATTGTAATTAATGCATTTGACTTTAACTTTTTTACTTTTCAATAATTGAATGCACAAAATTTAAGAAAATGTTTCCATTTTTGGGTTGCTTAACATGTGCCCCAAGGGCACAAGTTAACATGACCCATTAATTAATAACAAACAATTAATTTAGTCTCTAAATTATCACAATCTTTTCAATTTAGTCTTTAAACTATGTAAACATAACTAGTTCCTAAAATATATAAAATCAGTATGTTTAATCTCTATCATATAGATTGCATAGACTAAATTGATTGATTTTCATATGCTTTACTTGGATTGACGGATTTCACGAACTTTATGATCTTCTTATATAGTTTAGTAATCAAATTGAAAAGATATATTTATTTATTCATGTTAAGAGTCCCACATCGGATATCAGACGACCTAACATTGTGTTTATAAGTGGGGGCAATCCTCATCTCACAAGCCGATTTTGTGAGATTGTGTTAGGCCCAACCACGATTTCTAAAAATTCAATTAATAATTTTTGGAGTTCTTTTATTCTTTTAGATAAAAGAAATAACAATAATCACCTGAAAACTTGCACAGTATACAAGGGATCCCGACTTCAAACCCAAACCACGACATCTAATCTAGCAACTTCGGCATTTGTCATTTCAATAATAAGACTCTTTAAATTATCAACCATGAATAGTTATGGATACCTTCAAGGTAAAATTTATTTAAACTTTAAATTATATTACAATAAATAATATAAAAATATGACATAACACTTAATCATAGATACATATCTTTCCAAGATGCAAGGAAATAAAATCATACTACAATACTACACATTCACACATAGAGACAATTAAATTTCCAGCAATTCAAACAACTAATTAATCATATCATACTTACTAAAAATCTTAGGCAGTCTGATGAGCTATTTCTGATTGCCCTAATGTGCCTTTGGAGGGAAATCTTCACCCTAATTTGCATTAAAACACATGCTTAATTAAAGTGACTTTTGATTTATAGCACATGCTAATTAAACTTACCTAGAGCAGTGCACATAATAATTGCATGAAGAAAAAAACGTGCATGGCTTCCTTAGTTAGACACGCTGCACAATAAACCAGGTGGGCTGGAATTAATATTCAACACTCTTTGAAATTTTATTAAGTTTTTCTTTATTCCTATTCTTCCATTATAATCTCATTTAATGCATCCAATTTCCCATAACAACTCAACCCAGCTTTTTCCTTTTATTGGCTTAAGTTGCACGCCTAAAAACAACAATGATTGAAAAATTCACTACTTCCATCATGCTCTATGAAAGCATCTCAACTTAATGAAAAAAAATCACTTCCACTTCCATTCATTTCACACGGTTTCGGCAATTTACTTCCATTCACTACACATAGTTTGTACAAGTTCTCATAATGTTCAACCTTAACAATTTATCCACATAGTTTCAAATTTATGAACTGCTGAACCTTGGAGGTCTAGAGACTCTAAAAGATAAAGAATATTTAGTTTTTCTCAAAAGCCATTGGATTAATTTTGATATGTTCCAAAGGGCCCAAAAGAGAATGTTGTGCCTCAATTGGTGGTGGTTATTCTCTTAAACGTTTAACTGATGCCCAAGCATGGTACCTATTATTGTGTATTTATTTTCCTTTTGATTATGACTTATATTACTACCTCAAATGATTACTAATACTTCAATCAAATATCAATATTAAGAAAATGAACTGATCATGTTTAAGTAAAAGTGTTATTTCAGACTTTTTTATTTTGTAGTCTCTCTATGCTTGATGCATGAAATTTTACATTTGCGAAAAAATTCATAACCATTGTATTTGTGTAGTATTTGGTGGATAATTGTAATATTTGCACTAAATCTGAGCTGCTTGGTCCTTCTTAATATTTACAATCCAACATTAGCTAATATGAAGCATTGTTTTACCTTGAATGCCTTAACATGCTCATAAATTTAAAACATTATGATTACCTTGAATTGAGTCAATAACTCATAGATTTTTTTATGCTACCGTCTTTGGACCCACATATTTTAGTTTGATGAAATGTTTATGGTATGAAGGGATTAATATTTTATAATCACTATATATGCATAATACATTATTTCTACTCCTATATTTAGGCAAAATTAAATCGTAAATGCTAATATTACCAATGTTTTGAAAGTAAGAGTAACAGTCTATTATCTATAATGATGAAACATATAGTGGTACCCTATTCTCTATAATAAATCATGCACTGTTTCAAAAAAAATAAATAATAAATCATGTACCATGACACAAGAATTTGAATAATTTACTTATGTGCATTGTTATGATATAATGCGGAATTTGCTCCTATGAGTGTGAAGTACGTGAAAGCATTTCGGTCATTTACAAGCTATTTGGATTTTGCATATACAGTTGAAGCAATAAAATGTACTTTTAGCTTTGCTAAGATGGTTTCACATTTAATATTTTAGATTTATTATGATCTACAATGAAACTCTCGGTTTTGGTTTGATATAGGTACAAGAACTGTTATTCGCTTTTCTAATGCTATATATACTCTGCAAGTGTTGTTTAGACATTCCACTAACATTTGAGAGTGTATGAAGTAGGTTCAAGTTTTTTATTACTATATTTTGTTATGGATTATTTTAATTTTAAATTGAATAGTAAGTATTTATGTTCTTTTTAATTTTAAAATTATATCTCTAATGAATTCTTTTGTATACACGGGTCAAAAGTCTAGTTACTCGCACGGGTCAAAAGTCTAGTTACTGATAAAAACCATTCATGATTTCACCAATGCCTGGACCCCACAAGCAAGTCTTCATTTGGTCTTCTTGACAAAAGTCCCAATCAGACAATTGATCATAATCTGTGGCAGAATTTACTGATGCATTAGAAATGTACCCTTCTCCACTCTCTCCATTATATGATGAGCCACAAATTTCACTTTTCATTTCCTTATTTGTTTCCATTATTTCCACATGCATCTTTCTAGAGTCACACTCATAATTACCCTTATCATCATTATCATGCATTGTTACATAATTATAATTTCCTATCCCATTTAAAAACATGTTACGAAGTTTCATAATTTCATCATCTAGCCATTTATATGGTCCCAAACCCTCATCAATATTCAATTCATTTTTGCTAGGGTATGATGCAATTGTACTCCCTCCGTCCTAAAATATAAGCAAAAAAATCTCATTTTCTTTGTATCAAAATATAAACAAAAAACACCAACTTTTATGTTATTATTGTGTTTTTTCAAACAAATCATCTTTTCCAATATAAAATTAAATGCATGTTGCATTCAATTTGTTTCTCTTTTTATTTTCTCCATAATTTTTAACCAATGAGAATTATTTTTACATCTTTCCATGAAACTTATTCCAAGCAGAACACAAAAAATTATACCTCAAATCACTAAGTATTGGTTTTCTTAGTAAGTGTGAATTAGTGTTTTTTGCTTATAAAAAAAGACGGAGGGAGTATTATTTATGTTACCCTTCATTTCATAAATATTATTCTCACACGAAATATCTTCAACTCCTTGTACATTATAGTATTGTAAAGTTGTTTTTTCTTTAGGTATTGGTTCAAGGGAATTTTGAATCAAAGCCATGCTATTGTCTTCTTCTATGCTTGGATTATTTATTTTCCCTTGATTAATTGTTTTGGATGTAGATGCCATGTCAAGGGGTGGTGGAGACTCGTTAATTGATCTCATGAAGCAGTAAATTTTCCTTCTCAAATGAGAGTTCCAATAGTTCTTTATCTCATTATCTGTTCGTCCCGGTAAATGTGATGCTATCACTGACCACCTATACAACCAAACAATTTCTCAATTAATTCAGTTCACACTTCACACTAAAAAAAGATTTTTTTTTAGATCACTACAACTTTTAATGAGTAAGACATTTTTGGTTTGAAAAGTGTTTTCTGATTTTAGCACTCTTCCAACTATATATTAAAAGGGTCATGTTAACCTATGCCCTAAGGGCACATGTTAAGGAACCTAAAATGAGCAACTTTGCATTGGAAAACATGATAATGTAACTTTTAAGAAGTTGACTGCACGACTTTTGATATGTATATTTCTATAATAAGTTCCTTAACATATGCCCTTGAGGGCACAAGTTAACATTTGCCATATTAAAAACAAGACACATTGTTCTAATTTGCAATAAATATTTAGTGTTATTTTAGCTATAATATGCATCATTATTCACCTATCTCATAAGTTACATATTTGTTCATTTCACATACTTCCTCCAGAGTGAAATATCTACAAAAAAGAATTAAAAATAATTAAAAAGTAAAATGTGTTTGCTTAAAATTTTATATCAAATGCATATGTTTATATAATTATGTTTGCACCTATTTACTTATATTTCATTCTAGATGGAGTCTTTTTATAAGAAAAAACTGTTGTTTTTCGTTTTAAAATATACCGAACGAAATTACTGGGTGAGTCACGACCAGGTCGCTTTCTTTAAGACGTTTCGCGGCACTACCCTAGTTTGTGCAAGGTAGACTAACAACCACGCCGTCTCCAGGATAAAACAGCCCAGATCACTGTTACGAGTATATACTGCACAGTATATAGTCGCTCGAGAATTACACCTCAAAATATGGTTCAATCGTTTGATCGAAGCCACTCGATACGGTACGTGACCGCTCTATTCGAAACCGTATGGTTCAATCGTTCGATCGAAGCCACTCGATACGGTACGTAACCGCTCTATTCAAAACCGACGGGACAGAAAGGAGTAGAAGCAGAAGAACGATTTGTTAAAATCGAAAGGGAGAAGAGAGAAAACCGCACAGGAAGCATCAACTGTGAGATTTTGGTGTGCAGAATGAATGGGGCGAGCTCTCCTTTTATAGGGAGAGTTTGTAACAAAAAACGAGTGACTTGGGGATTAAGTCTGCTTAATCCTTAAGCAAACGCGTTTTGTTTCTTAATTGGATATATCCGGAAGTTTCTGGATACGCGTTTTGGATCGGGTCGGATCGTAACAAATTTATTTGTTACGCGTAGCGCTTACGGATAATGATTAAATTAATTAATTAATTAATTTAACATTTTCAAGTAACAAAAAATATATATTATTTTTTTTAACCCGCGACCCAAGCCCAAGCCCGACCCGACCCGACCCGGCCGGTCGGTCGGACGGACGGCGGCGTCGTCGTCGCGCGTGTGATATATATATTTTGTAAGCGTTCACCCGTTCACAAAATTGGGTACCCCAAGGGCACACCCTTGGAGGTCACTTTGCCCATATATAAACACTTACTAGTTGGGGTGACCCTCCAATGTGGGACATTTTTAAGTCACACCCACACACTAGTTCTTTCATAGTGTTTTTCTTTCCAATTTTCTTCACTAGAATGACTAGTGTTCCAACAATCCCCCACTTGACTTCAAAATGGTTTCGAGAAATAACGTAAAACGTTTCCATAAGATCTGCTAATATACAAAGGTGTCGCCAACAACTTGAACCTTTGCATAGTGGAAGGTATTCTGATTTAACAAGAGTTGCTTACAGCATTGAACTCTATCTCAGACATAGAATCCACACACAAACCTTTTCATAGGTGTATTCTAAAAGCCCGTGCGTTTTAAGGCCCTGCACGTGTATCCCGGTTTTAACGAATGCTCTAGGAATTCTGCCTCAAAATTCCATAGGACCGGCCTAAGTTCCACATTCGTATAGGTGAGTCTATCAAGGGTACTCCTGTAGCTGTGTACCCCACTCAACATAGAGTATAGATCTCATTAAGAGTTACTATTACCTCATCCTTCTTTCGCTGCAGGATCATGCTTTCTATATTCTTTCTCTCATAGCATGTTCTACCACTTCATGACTTGTTTTTACCCATTGAACCTAAATCTTGGGATCTCCAGTCATATAGGTCGGGTTACCATCATTCGTGGGCTATAGGCATTAGTCCCATCCTACTGGATGTTTCTTGGACTTTCTCTCTATTAAGTCCTTTCGTCAAAGGATCAGCTAAGTTTTCATTCGTACGTACAAAATCAACTCTAACCGCTCCATTTAGAGATACACTCTCTAATCGTGCTGTGTTTTCGCCTTATCTGTCGTCTCTTACCATTGTAATAACGATTCTTAATCTTTGCAATAGCCGCGGTACTATCGCAATGAACTAACACAGCTGGCAACGGTTTATCCCATAAAGGGATTTCAGCTAGCAAGGATCTTAGCCAACTTGCTTCTTCACTAGCAGTAGCTAGTGCTATCATCTCAGATTCCATTGTGGACTGAGCCAGGATAGTTTGTTTCTTAGACTTCCAAGAAACAGCTCCTCCAGCTATGCTAAATATATAGCCGCTGGTCGCTTTGGAATCATCCGACAAGGTGTTCCAATCTGCATCACTGTACCCTTCAAGCAGGATATTTTTGATAATGCAGTCCTAATGTCATAGTCCCTTTCAGGTATCTCATGACTCTCTCAATAGCATGCCAATGCTCCTTGCTTGGCCTACTTGTAAATCTGCATAAGAGTCCCACGACATAGGCAATGTCGGGTCTAGTACAATCAGTGGCATATCTGAGACTGCCAATGATGCTCGCATATTCAGTTTGTCTAACACCATCTCCAGTGTTCTTAAAAAGTTTTACACTTGGATCATAAGGTGTGCTTGCAGGTTTACAATCAATGTAGTTGTATTTCCTTAATATCTTCTCAACATAATGAGACTGATCCAAGGAAATTCCTTTATCTGATCTAGTAATCTTGATGCCAAGAATTACATCAGCTTCTCCTAGGTCCTTCATATCAAAGTTGTTACTCAACAGTGATTTCACAGAATTTATGGCAAGAATGTTTGACCCAAATATGAGTAGATCGTCTACATATAGACATATGATAGTGCAAATGTTTTTATCATACTTGTAGTAGATACATTTGTCACTTTCATTCACTTTGAACTCATTCGTAATCATTAAGTTGTCAAACTTTTCATGCCATTGCTTAGGGGCTTGTTTTAGACCATACAGAGATTTGTCTAACTTACAGACTTTGCTTTCCTGTCCATGGACTACAAAACCTTCAGGTTGTTCCATATAGATTTCTTCTTCCAACTCACCATTCAAGAAGGCAGTTTTCACATCCATTTGGTGTACTATCAAGTTATAAACAGCAGCCAAAGAAATTAGTACCCTTATGGATGTGATTCGAGTAACTGGTGAGTAGGTATCGAAAAAATCTATATTTTCTCTTTGTCTGAAACCTTTGGCTACAAGGCGTGCCTTGTATTTATCAACAGTTCCATCAGGTTTCAGTTTCTTTTTCAAAATCCATTTACAACCTATTGGTTTGCAGCCTGGAGGCAGTTCAGTCAAGTGCCAAGTTTCATTAGACTGTAGAGAATCCATCTCATCATTTATGGCTTCTTGCCATAAGTCTGCATCCAAGGAAGACAAAGCTTCTTTGAGATTTGATGGATCCTCTTCTAATGTATTGACCACATATTTGGGTCCATACTCTTTAGCAGTTCTTGCTCTCTTACTTCTTCGAAGTTCTGTTACATCAGTTATGATGCTCTTATCACTATCCCTAATCACTGGATTGTGATCAGGTGTAGAGTTCATATTTATGCCCCCACTATTGCCCCCACTATCTCTTGATAGAAAGGGAAATTTCGTTTCATAGAAATCGGCGTCATTTGATTCTATGATCACTTTAGCCTTTAGGTCATAAAACCTATATGCTTTACTGTTTAAGGCATACCCAATGAATACACATTCATAGGCTCTACTGGCTAGTTTTACTCTCTTGGGATTAGGAATCCTTACATAGGCTAGACAGCCCCATGTTCGAATGTAAGACAAATTTGGTTGTCTTTTCTACAAAATTTCATAAGGAGAAATTTTGTTCTTAGTTTTAGGTACTCTATTTAGCACGCAGCTAACAGTCAGTAAAATTTCTTCCCACCAATGAGGCGCTGCACCAAAATTAAGCATGATAGCAACTACTAATTCGGTAAAGGTTCTATTTTTTCCTTTTCTGTTTTACCGTTCATCTCAGGAGAGTAAGGTGCAGTTGTTTCATGAATGATTTCGTGCTCTTTATAATACTCATTGGATGTGTGTGATAAATATTTGGTGCCTCTGTCACTACGATAGCGCTTGATTCTATTATTGAATTGATTTTCAATTTCTTTTACAAAAAATTTAAACATATCAAGCGCATCACTTTTGTTTTTCATTAAATACACAAAAGTGTAATCAGAGCAATCATAAATAAAAGTTATAAAGTATCTTTGCCCGTTTTTAGTCAGATTACCATCAAGTTCACATATATTAGAATGTACTAATTCAAATGGTTCGGTTTCTCTTATTACAAATTTATGAAATCCTTTTGTTATTTTTGCTTGACTACAAAACTGACATTTTTCAAATTCATTCAAAGAAAAACTAACATTCATTCAAAGATAACTTAGGAATTAAACCGATATTGCTCATATTAGAAATGATTCGTTTATTAACGTGACAGAGTCGTGCATGCCAAATAAGAACCAACCATCAGATTCACACACCATGTTGATCCACCAATCATCAGATCCACCCACCATGTTGACTTCAGTTGTCATTGCAGTATACGGCTGCTCCTCATTTGTTGTAAAGTGAGTCTGAGCTTGAGCCGGTCTAGTGGATGGGTTTCTACACTTTCGTGCCATATGACCTGGTTGTCCGCAATTGTAGCAATTAACCGGTTGAGCAGGGTCATTCTTTGATGGTTGAGCTCTTGGGACCTTTGGTGGGTTCCCATTCTTATTTCGATTGGAATTCTTATTTGCAGGGCGGTTCTGATTTTAAATTGTTTGCCAGTAGGCTTCAGAACAGCACCCACAGATTTCTTTTTAGTGTTGTTGTTCGAGACAGCAAACACCTCTTCATTCAGTTTTTGTTTTCTTGCCTTTTCTTCAATACGAAGTCGAGTAAACAGACTTTCAAGAGACAACTCCTTAGTCTTATGCCTAAGGGTATTCTTGAAGTCCTTCCAAGCAGGGGGCAGTTTATCAATTATCACAGCAATCTGAAACTGCTCAGGTAATTGAATCCCTTCAACAAAAATCTCATGAGCTATATTCTGAAGCTCCTGAGATTGTATTTCGACAGATTTCTCGTCGTTCATCTTATAGTTTAGGTACCGGCTCACAGCAAATTTCTTTGATCCAGCCTCTTCAGTGTTATACTTATTCTGAAGAGAATCCCAAACATCCTTAGCTGTCTTATGAATAAGATGCAGATCATATAGATGATCCGCAAGACAGTTCAAAATGTAATTCTTGCACATGCAATCATCATCTTGCCAGAGGAGTATATCCTTTTCAGTCTGTTTCACCTTTTCAGCATGTTCGGCCGTAAGCCTTTCCAACTCAGCATTTGTCGCAGATACAGAAGCATCTGTAGCCACTGCTGTCTTACCGTTACTAGTCGTTTCCATAGGAACCGACATCGATGGTATCACAGGTACGTTATTCTTCAAGACGTGGGCTACCTTTGTAGTATTTAGAAAAAACATCATCTTTGTTTGCCAACGCTTGAAGTTACTACCGTGAAACTTAAACGGTTTGTTGAAATCGATAGCTGTTCCAGATACAGTAATTTCGTTGTTGGTACTCATGTTTTTCAGAAACGTCTTAAAATTGTTGTTTTTCGTTTTAAAATATACCGAACGAAATTACTGGGTGAGTCACGACCAGGTCGCTTTCTTTAAGACGTTTCGCGGCACTACCCTAGTTTGTGCAAGGTAGACTAACAACCACGCCGTCTCCAGGATAAAACAGCCCAGATCACTGTTACGAGTATATACTGCACAGTATATAGTCGCTCGAGAATTACACCTCAAAATATGGTTCAATCGTTTGATCGAAGCCACTCGATACGGTACGTGACCGCTCTATTCGAAACCGTATGGTTCAATCGTTCGATCGAAGCCACTCGATACGGTACGTAACCGCTCTATTCAAAACCGACGGGACAGAAAGGAGTAGAAGCAGAAGAACGATTTGTTAAAATCGAAAGGGAGAAGAGAGAAAACCGCACAGGAAGCATCAACTGTGAGATTTTGGTGTGCAGAATGAATGGGGCGAGCTCTCCTTTTATAGGGAGAGTTTGTAACAAAAAACGAGTGACTTGGGGATTAAGTCTGCTTAATCCTTAAGCAAACGCGTTTTGTTTCTTAATTGGATATATCCGGAAGTTTCTGGATACGCGTTTTGGATCGGGTCGGATCGTAACAAATTTATTTGTTACGCGTAGCGCTTACGGATAATGATTAAATTAATTAATTAATTAATTTAACATTTTCAAGTAACAAAAAATATATATTATTTTTTTTAACCCGCGACCCAAGCCCAAGCCCGACCCGGCCGGACGGCGGCGTCGCGCGTGTGATATATATATTTTGTAAGCGTTCACCCGTTCACAAAATTGGGTACCCCAAGGGCACACCCTTGGAGGTCACTTTGCCCATATATAAACACTTACTAGTTGGGGTGACCCTCCAATGTGGGACATTTTTAAGTCACACCCACACACTAGTTCTTTCATAGTGTTTTTCTTTCCAATTTTCTTCACTAGAATGACTAGTGTTCCAACAAAAACTATAAATAAAAGAAAGAAAATTTCTTCACTATGTCACTATCTGGTATTGATTGTATCATATAAACAAAGTGGAAGATATTAATTGAGAATGATGCATGCAACGTTAATTAAACGATATAATTGAAAAAAAATAATTAATAATACAATGAAAATTTCTTCATTATAAGATATTTGTTTTATAAACTAGTTTATTCTATTTTCTCTATAGAGAGTACAAACTAGTTTTTTCTCATCGTGGAATATAGAGGGTACAAACTAGTTTTTTCTATTTTCTCTACATTAATTTATTTCTTCTTTTAGTTATTGCTATGATAACGATACCGTTTATTAAAAAAATTAATATATGCCCCAAATTTTAAGCACATTCATTCTTTGGTATCCTAAAGTTTGGTGGGATATCGGTATCCTTTTAAAAAGAAAATGTTTCACAGAAATAAAGTAAATTTTGTTTAGTGTTAACCTGTCAATTTTCATAGGAAATTTTTTGATAATCCCGGATTCAGTCGTATGTAAAAAATTATAGTACAAAGATCTAAGGAGGAGTACAAAGATAGAAAAAAATATTTATAAATACACAGCTTATAAATACTCCATAGCTTGTCGCTTATGGGACCCTACTCGATTTGAAAATCAGTGTCCAAAGATATGGATTTATGCACGCAGAAAACATTTATGATTGACCTCCGGAGGAAGGAAGACCGGGTCTTCAAGTTGCTTTCCATCCATGATTACATTTTTATTGTTTTATATTTTGTCTTCCAAACAATGAGTAATTACAATACTCCCTCCGGTCACTATTATAAGCAAAAATTAACTTTTTAGACTCATTCAAAGAATGATGTATGTGGTCTATATATGGACTACATACATTATTTATTGAATGAATCTAAAAAGTCAACTTTTGCTTATAATAGTGACCGGAGGGAGTATGTTTGAGTCACTTTCTACACTAAATGTGAGAACGTTTATTCTTGGTTACCATGCTAGATATATACTTCCGGTCATATTGATAAGCAAAAACAATACTTTTTGAATTCACTCAATACATAATGTAGTTGCTCGATATATAGACCAAATACATTATGTATTCAATGAATTGAAAAAGTACTTTTTTATTTATAAATGTGATCGGAGAGAGTAAGTTATTTTCTCACACATATTAAGTGTAGAGAAGTGGGAAATTCTAAGTTCAAACTCGTACTCCTAAGTATCAATGTCTTTGCAGTTAACAACTGAGTTATATTTACGACAGTGCACTAAAAATACTTTATGATATAATTTTGATAATGAAAATGTTTACAAGTCTCCTTAAGACATTGATTAAATAATTTTTTCAAAAAAAAAAAGGATTTAAAAGAAATAAATTTGTATTTATAACGTTGATAACACGCGAAATCAATTTTCCATGTAAAAAGGCTTTTGATAGTACTCTTTTCGTCTCACATTGATGGACATATTTATAAAATTGTAGTCTACGGCACTTTCAATTTATAATGTAATATAAATATAGTATTATTTTTTCCAACTATACCATTTGGTTATTTAATTTTATCCGCTTTACTCTCAATTCGATTAGTCTTCTACAAACATATCCATTTAAATACTATCACATATACTCCCCCTTTTGTCATTAGCAAAAAGAAATTAAGCACTTTAAGACAAAAAGATATTGAGAAAAACTCAAGCATGAAGAGAGTATAACTAAAATCAGAACCTATAATCTTATCACAATATAAACAGAACAGAAATCAGAGCAATGTATATATCTTAGGCAAAATATCAGAGAAATATGTATCAGAACAAACTATGCAACTCAGTATCATTCAGAAACAGTAAGAAATTCAGGGCATAAGATGTTCAGAAGCAAAAACTAAAACAACAAACAAAACAATCAGCAAAGATAAACACTAGGTTGTGCAACTAAGGTTTGGGTTGTTGTTGTTGTTGAATCATAGCCATCATTTTCTCCATCTGTTCAGCTTGCTTCTTCACCACTTCTTCAAGAGCTAGTTGCCTCTGAAGAAGAGCATCTTCTCTTGCCTTGGATTCCTCCTGCTGCCTTGCCAGCTTCTGTTTCAGCTTCTTGAAGATCTTTTCATCCCTTGAAATGTATTCAGATTCTGAGTAGAAGGGCACATTTGCTAGAAGCAGCATTGGAGTGCAGAAAACACTTTTTAAATCAGGTGAATATAACTTTTTAAATCGGGTGAACATCCGATTTATAGGTGGCCGATTTAAAAAGTGTATTTGATTTTAAGTCAGCCCCCTTTACCCGATTTAAAATCGTTTAATTTAAATCGGTTGAACCCATCTAAAATCTTTATTTTAAATCGGTTGAGACCATTTAAAAAAGGCTAACAAGAGTCAAAAATCTTAGAATTTAAATCGGTTCACCCCATTTAAATTCTCTCTATATTTAATTTTTTTTTTTATAACACTAGTACACACATCAGTTCAACAACAACAGAAGTGAAAAGAAAAATAACAGAATGCACAGCCTTACATAAATTTCCAACATCAGTTCTAATAAAAAACATACACTAACATCATGGGGTAGCACTAGTACACACATTTATTTTAAATCAGTGTTATCTCACAAGGTTGCATAGAAATTCAACTAGCCAAGATCCTATAGATTACAATAATAAGGCTCAACATAAAATCAGGAAACTTCTCAACAATTGGTTATTTGATTGGTATAATATAGAGTGATACATAATGAGCATAAACGCATAACAAACCTATGAACCATTAGCTCCAATTGTCCATATACGATACTGGAACCACCCACAGACCTATCTACCAATACAGAAAACTCTTTGCTTTTATCTCTTAGGTAAATTCCAAGGTTGATCCGAAACATGAATATAGAATTCATTATCGACAACTTGAAAGACTTTTTCTTCATGTGTATAAATGTATGATATTGTGATACACATGGCTTAACAATCAACATAACATACAGGGTAATAATTTCCAGCAACAAGTTGATTCACTTCCAAGTTCCAGTCTTTTCTATAGTCTCGAACTTGTACAAGTATGCATCATCATAGAAGTTAAAAACTCATTGTATTTAGTATTGTCATAGAAAAACTCTAACTAGAAAATAATTGTTAAACCTGTTTGACATACCCGTTTGATGAAATCACGTCCATTAGAATCAGTATAGAAGGTTTTGCTGCTTGCTAGATTTGTTTTAATCTCAGTTGCAATTTCTTTGCCCACTCCATCGTCAATCGGTATAGGTCCAACCTGATGTCAACAAATTTTTCATGATTACATGCTCTTATAAAATAAAGTATCGACTATCGAGTAATTATGTTCGAAAAACAGGAAGAAAAATAAAAGAATAAGACTTACAATAAACTCAACTTCAGCATGTTCTTTTCCTTTGAACAGTCTGGTAGTCTGTTCAATTAAGACAATAGTCAATTATTGATATAGCTATATGGAGCTTTCAACAAGGGACAATAAAGAATAAGCCTACTGCATGCCTCTGAACAGATTCCAAGTTTTATTTGTTTTCTTAACTGTAATTCATGACAATTCTCTACCTATGATACTTGTGCTATTATATATTATGTACTAAATAACCATAGATGTTTGAAAGAATCTAGAAAATTGCCTAAACAATTGAATCAAAAATATTATATTCGATTAAACATGATAAGACATTATAAAAAATTGATAACCAAGACAAAACAATAGAATTTGGACGTTTACCGAAAAATGAAGGATCAAAAGACTGCTTCATTGCATCACCTTTCTGCCCTATTCAAAAAACAAAAAGATAGAGTTAATGTTTGATATTATAGGCTGGTAAATCTTAGATACTTGCAAAAGATATGCTACCCATCATAAAACATAGAAAACTGCAATCAAACCAGAATCAAGAATAATTGGGATAAACCTTCAACATGTATAAGAATAATGAACTTTTGCTTAAATTTACAATAGGAATTTTCACTGGTAGAAGCAGAACTCCATTGCTGTCAAATTTCTTACATATCTTATATCCAAAAACAAATAAGGAAACCAATGCAAATATTTATAGATCTGATGAACAATCCTACTCTAGCATTTCCGAAAGAGCATAATAGCCATGCATAAATTTCTGCATGTACATCTGGTTTAACTCTAAAATGAGGAGGGAACTAATATCTGAACACAAGCTAGCATATCAAACTTAGCAACGTTCTCAGTTTCACGACCAAATTCATCAGATATTAAAACATAAGCATCCGAGCTTTGCAGTGAAATGTTATGTGGATATAAAATCAACTTCAGATATGTATGAGCAGTATTATCACAGTCATAGGTATGTTAATAATTGGTGTTCCGGGCAATGGTTAAGAACTATTCCATTCATTTGATATGGTCAACTTAACTATAAGATTCAACTAGGTTTGACATAAGCAGGGTTGTGGTTAAACTACGGTCAGGACAAAACGACACAGGACACAAAGCAATGTCTCTAATGCCGTAAAGCAAGCAATGTGAAAATCAAGCCCAATTAGACGAGAGTGAAACCTCATGCAAAAGTTGAATTATTCACAAAAGGTTATACTCAATTCAGTGATCACAACCTTCCATTCGTAGAAAGTCCCAAAACAAAAAGAAATTCACACAACATCATGATAAGAATATGTTCCATGTTCCTATATATATATGATCTGGAAAAAAGGCACAATTTTCACAGCAACTAAGCAAGAAACTGATTCAATTTAATCCATTTTTAATCCATGAAAATAACTTCAACAATCAAATTAAAATAACCCGTTGCATGATAAATCACTCATACATAAAATCAAAAAAATATAGAATAAAGCAAGTGATCATAACTAAAAAAAACATTTTTACATGATCACAATACTTCAACCCTAAATTATAAACTGAAACACTATTTGAAACTACCAATAACCGAAACCCCTAAAAAATCAAAAATCACCATAACCGTTGCATGCAAAAGCTAAACAAAATTCAACTAAAAAAACTGGAATGATCAATTAGATGAAAACCCAGAAACAAACTGGTAAAAAAAACTCAAATTTGCACTTAAATTTGAAAAAATCATAGAAAAAATTGAAATACTTGAAAAGGGGTGAGAAACCCTAAAAATCTTGAGAAAAAATAGAACCTTTGGAACCTGAACCCTAAAACGCTGCAGAACGAGATCAGAAACTGAACCCGCAAAACCAGTACCACAACCATCAGAGAAGAGGCTCGGATGACCACCAGAAAGAGAGAAGAGGGTCGACGGTGGTGCGAAGGTTGAAGCTCATCGCACCACCGCCGTTGAAGGCTACATCGGAGATTGAGAGTTTGGATCTGGAGGGTGGAAAGGAACGGCGGTGGTTGTTGTAAACTTAGAGAGAGGTTCAGAGAAAAGTTACGCTAGAGAGATAAAGGTTTTTTCTAATCAACGCGATGGTGAACGATTGATGAGAGTGATTAGAGATTTGGGTCTAGGGTTGATGAAGATTGGGGTTGAGATCTGGTTCGCATGTGAATGTGGTGGGCGTGGTGAGAAAGGTGAGAAATTAGATTTGAGGCACAGATGAATTTGGATCTAATTTTTTAATTTTAATATAAAATTGTTTTTAAATGGGTTTACACGATTTAATATCTAATGGTCTCAAATTCCTTTCCTTCACAGGGGATTTTAAGTCATGTGGATAACATCCCATTTAAAATCCCTGTTTTAATAAGTCATTTTTGTACTATCAGTTGATGTCAGATTCTCCAAAAATCTTCTAACAGTAGCAGCTTTAATCTTGATGCACTTTCTGCTTACAGCTTCTATCAGATCAGAAGCTTTCTTCTTCAAATTCGACCATTTTTCCTCATAAGCGATTGGCAAATCAATCATTTCTCTAAGATGAACCAGATCTTGCATCTCAGAGTTGATCTTGAATAGCTTAGATTCAATGTAGTCAGATTCCAGGATGTCTTGGGGTGGTTGTTCAAGAATTTCTAGGTCCGAGGGTTGGTCAGAAGCACTAAGGGACAGGTCTTGAACAGGGTCAGACTCTGGAATGGTTGTCATACCCCAATTTTTGACCTAAGGATCATACATTCATACACCGACACGCGTCCTTTGACCCTGATTAAGTCTTTGACTTTTCGGTGAAAAATTCGGCAGAGAGGTATTTTAAAATACCTCATTTTTTGTTCGAGTCGGGTCTTTTTCTCTCTTTATTTTTAATTTTAATTTCCAACTTTTATTTAAGTTTTTAATTAACTTTAATTTATTTAAATCTTTAATGAATTTTAATTTTGTTTTCTTTTGTTCTTATCCTGTGCATCTTGTTCACGTTTTTTTATTTTATTTTTTGTCCATATCCAAAATTATTTTTATTTTTATTCTTTGTCCATATCTAAAAAATAAAAATCCAAAAAGAGTCCTGATCCGAGTAATAGTCTGTCATGCGTTTCTCTCTATCAGTCCAAGTTCATTCGCGTTGCATTCCTTTTTCATCCCAATCCAAAGCCAATTCACAGGTTTCAGCTGCATCCTAATCTAAAAACGGTTTCACCAGCAAATCTCCAGGAACAGATTGCTTTCCTTCTCTCCAAGGCACATATTTTCTGCACTTTACAACAAACCCTAAACCAAAATCCCAGCACTATAAAAACCAGCACGGTACAACACAGAAGGGGGCCAATTCAACGCACAATTTAACAACGATTTCAACCTACAAACTCACATAACCAAATCTCAACGCACTCAATTGTTCACACAACAACTCCACGTAATCGGTTTCAACAGCCGTACAACACAACGTGAACCACAACCATTCCTCTTCGTTTCAAAATTCATAAACCCCGCAACCTTTGAACCATTCAACAAACAGCTTCAACGCTCACAAATCCAATCGATATTACCAAACATCAGTTTCAAACCACAAAGCCGTTTTCAAACCATAAACAAACATTTGTACCAATCCGATCCAGAAGCAAGGCCGACAGTCACACATCAGACACGCAAATTGTCGTTCGAAGCCAACACAGTCGCAATCCGTCGCCGAAGCTGCTGAACCAGACACGCAACTTCAGCAAACTCAATCAGCCAGACTCAAAGAAAGTACCATCATCAGGTTTCAAACCGGAATCGCGGACAGAGAAGTCAAGGAAGAAGGTAGTTTTCTTTCCTTAAACTTTTTTAGATCTAGGTTGTTTAAACTATAAGTTTGAGAATTTTAGGGCTAAAATCGAAACTGGAAGATAGAAAGAAATAGAAAGAGCGAAAAAAACGAGAAAAAGGCTTTATAGCGGCGGCGCCGCCCCCTACGACGGTCGGCCGCCGCGCTCTACCACCCATTCTCCAAATCGGAGAAGAAAATAGGACACAAGAGAGAGAACAGAGCATTTTTAAGGTAGAGAGATAAAACAAAGAAGAAATGATACCTTTCTAAGCTTACAGTCTTTATATATGCCCCTTTTGCTCTGGTGTGCGTGGGTGTACGGTCTTACTATGCACCCATGCGCCTTTGTCCCTCGATCGTGAGTCAACAGCCCTTGACCCTCCTTTCCAGGATCAAATCCAGGCCGTCTGATCAATCAGACGGCCCATCCCTTCAACCCACGACCTAAACCCGACCCAATGCAATAATCGACCCGATTCGTATTAACCTAGGCCCAATTCTGTTTTTTATCACTTACTGCACCCCCTGCTTACTGCCTGCACCCCCTTCCTGCATTTTTTTCATTTAATTACTCTTGCATTGCATATTTACTTTACATCATATTTCATTAGTTTCTTTTACTAGGTCTATCATGTTATTTTGCATCCTCTTTTATGTTGGCATTTTATTTTACAAGCAAGAATTTAGATTATATAGTAGGCTTTGATGTAATTCATTCATGCATTTTTTAGTTCTATCATTCATGCATCTTTAGTTATTTATTTAGAATGTAAAATATGCTTCAATGTAATTTATTTATTTTTCGCAGACCATAGCATGTATAATAGGGTTTTTTGTAATAGCTTAGGTGCATGTGTGCGTGCGTGTGTATGCCTCTTATTTTTGTTTCTAGATTAGGTTAAAGGTTTTCGAGGTGATCCAACGTCACCACGAAATACCTACGCATTTATCTTTTCTCGCTCCGTTAGTATTAGTTTTAATTATTATTTCAAAAATGACAAAAAACATGCAAATAACAAAATCACAAAAATACTTTCTAAATAAACCTTGATCCTAAATCAAGTGATCGTCTTTTTATTTTCTTTCTTAAATCAAACATCAATCAACTTAATTCTACTTCGAGTCTATTTTCGTTTAAATTAAAAAATACAAACCAATTCTCATTTGCCACTTGGCTTTTCATTTTAAAATCTTTTTCAAAACTAATAAAAAACACAAAACCAATCAAACGTCAATTTCTACCACGAACTATGTGATTTTGATCCCTCACGGGTACGTAGGCAAGGGACTTGTCCTTCCAAATCAATAAAATGTAGATAATTAGGTCTTCCCCTTTTAATCATTTCAAATTCTTTTTTTAAGCAAGTTATAGCACATTATTTAAGTAAAAACCAAGAGGTTCCCGTAGAGTACTACGGACATAAAGGGTGCTAACACCTTCCCTTTATGTAACTAACCCCCGAACCCTAAATCTTTTCAAATATGGGGTAGTTTGAACTTTCTTCCCCTTTTCTTAAAAAATAAAAAATGTTCAGTCGTGGAATAATCAAGTGAGTCAAAAAGCTAATCAAATAGCCTTGATCGCCGAAAAAATGACGCGGCAGAAATGGCGACTTCACTGGGGACTCCCCCTAAGAGGGTTGAGCCTAACTTGGTTTTACCTAAATTTTTGTGCTATAACTTGCTTAAAAAACAAAAAAATAAAAGATTGAAATATCTGCATCTATGTTCTCCCTTCTTCTTCCTTCCTTCTTCTAACGTGAGTGGTGAGATAAGTCCTACACCCGGACTTGAGAGAAATTTAAGATAGGACGGTGGTATAATCATAGTGCCTTGCCAAGAGTGAATTTTGGTTTGTGACACATGTGATAACCCCACTCAGCTGAGGGATCTTGGAAGTATACTATGTTGGCATGAGTATTCATGTTTGGCATGTTATTTTCAAGTGACTGTCGAAAGTTGAGGACCTTTAGTTACCTTAAACCCCTCTTGGCCTTTTAGGACGTGGTGCGGTGGCTAATCATGAGTAATCTTGGTTTAGTTGACACGCGATACCACACTCAGACGAGACTTTCTTACGAACGTTATTGGAACGGAAGTATTTCCGTAACCTGATAGTGTTCGGAAGTGGTTGATAACTCTGGGAACTTGGTAGAACCCGTGATACAGGTACATTTGAAAACCATAGTCCTTACCAATGGCGTTTTTACCCTTGACTCCATCATTATGGGCCTAACCTCAGTGTTTTCACCGTTTGTGTAGCATATTCATGCATACATGCATTCATTCATAAAACTTTCTTTTTCATCATCAAAATATCGAAGGACTTATATGAATTTTTTTTTTGTAAACATCAAAGATGGAAATTCCTACAAGAAACACCAGGAAGTATACTTTCCAGAAGCCAGATGTGTCTAAATTGAGGGAGCTAGGAAGGAAGGTGGCTAGTCAAGATGAATTTCACGAATTTTGTGGGAAACTGCTGGATATCCTCAAGGTAGATGTTACAAAAGGCGTCTTGGAAACGTTGGTTCAATTTTATGACCGTCATTGTCACTGTTTTACTTTCCCAGACTATCAGCTTGTCCCTACACTAGAAGAGTACTCTCATTTGATCGGTATAACCGTGCTTAACAAAGTACCTTTCAACGGCCTTGAACCCAATCCTAAAGCCTCAACCATTGCTAAAGCCCTCCATCTTGAAGCCTCCATTGTAAGAGATAATCTTGTTGTCCAAACCAAAGGGGGTCCCTCGGGTTTCTCCACCGATTTCCTTTACGATCAGGCCTCCATTTTTGAGAAGTCTGGCGCCAACCATGCCTTTTACTCTGTCTTGGCCCTCCTTATCTATGGTCTTGTGCTTTTCCCGAACATTCCTAATTTTGTTGACATCTGTGCCATCCAAGTTTTTCTTACCAAAAACCCCGTCCCTACTCTTCTAGCAAACACCTATCATTCCATCCATGATCGAACTCTTGCAACTCGTGGAGCTATCCTTTGTTGTGCACCTTTACTCTACAAATGGTTCGTCTCTCATCTACCTCAACCCCGCTCTTTCATAGCCAACCTTGAAGGTACCCCCTGGTCTAAAAAAATCATGGCCTTGACAACAGCTGATATAGTTTGGTACCATCCAACCTGGGATGACGAGACAATCATTATCAGGTGTGGTGACTATCCCAATGTACCTCTCATTGGTATGGAGGGAGGAATTAGCTACAATCCCGTCCTTGCCCGACATCAATTGGGATACCCAATGAAGACCCAACCAAGTAACCTTGCTTTAACCAATGAGTTCTACTACAATGACAGTAATCACCTGGGTAAGAGGGAGGAATTTGTGCAAGCTTGGCGGAGTATTCACAGATTTAACAGGAACCAACTGGGAAAAAGGGATAATTTTCTGCACGGATCTTATATTCAGTGGGTCATTAGTAAAGCTGTCCAGAATCAGATGCCTTACACCGTACCGAGACTCGTATCCGCAACAATTCCATCATCATCTTTACCCTTACCCTCTAAGACTATGGGGGAGCACCAAGAACGATTGGCTGATAAAGACCGAGAAATCGCCACTTGGAAAAGGAAATATGACGAGGCTATGCTCATGATGGAAGATAAAAATGAAGAAATAAGGAAGCAGGAAAGTGTGATTCTCAAATTAGGGCAACAAATAATCGAGAGAGATGATCTATTCCAAGAGAAGGATAGGCTGCTTAAAAAGCATATCACTAAGAAGCAGTGCATGGATTCCATGGATTTATTTGACGGTCCACACCCTGATTTTGAGGAGTAGTCCACTACAAGAGCTCAAGAGTTTCCCAGATGTTTCACCACTTTATGTTATTTTCTAGCTTTTTGTGATGTACTTTGGAGTCCATCCCTTGGCTCAGTTTTGGTAAAAGGGAATTATCTTGTAGTACTTTAAATAGTCAATGAAGTTTTCAATTATGATGTTTACAAATTTGCTTTCATAAGTCCTTCGATAACAAAAAAATGTGTGTCTATTTTTGCATAAGCATCATGCATCATTTTGCATTTCATAGTCTCAATTCCGAGTCTCATAAATTTTTCTTTTCCATAAAGAGGTCAACCCGTTTCACAAAGTGGTCTGCCTGTTCTCATCCAAAGTCGACTCGCACCTACAACACTCGTGCAAACAAAAAGAGTCAACATATCAGTCTGAACAAGAGATCACAACACTCTAGGCCGAGTCAAAGCAACCGCAGTTCCAGCAAGGGTCCGAACGCCAACATCAACAACAGCCTCAACAACAGGCTCTAAAGATGCAGTTTGACCCAATCCCAATGACGTATGCGGAGCTGCTTCCCATCTTGCTCATGAAGAACCTTGTCAAAACTAGAAAACCTCCTTGGGTGCCTAACGAGTTGCCGGTTGGGTATCAACCTGACCTCTCATGTGCCTTTCATCAAGGAGCACCCGGCCATGACATTGAGCAATGTCTCTCTTGAAGATTGAAGTTCAGAAGCTGATTGAAGCCAATATGTTGCTCTTTGAAGGTTGAATTCGGATGTACAAATTAATCCACTGCCAAATTATATTGCCTAATATTGTGACACTTGGAGTGGATAGCTGCAATTGGGTCGTTTTTGATGTTCCTTCTACTACTTATTTGTTCAAGTAATGTTTGCTTGTTGCTTTTCGCTTTTCAAAAAAACATCCTCTCATCCCGCCCGAGACGAAAGTGAACTTGTGTAGGGCTTTTTGCTTCATGTGTTTTCCATCATTAATGAAAAAGTCATTTTGATCCCGACTTTGTTTTTATTTTGTTCTTTTTCTGGAAAAATGGTAATATAAAAAACCAAAAAATCAATTTCATTCTCAAATATCTACATAATCATAACTTGTACTTACTTGTCAAAATCAATAATCAAATCATGCGTTAATAAACCCGTTGAACACATTAATCATGTACTCTCTTCCAACCGTGAGTTCCCTGTGTCCGAAGCTAAAGAAGGAGAATGAAGAAATTTCCGACGAGATCTCTCACATACTGGGGCATCTTAGCCATTGAAGCTGCAAACAAAATCTCAAGGAGATTATCCAGAAGATGACATTCAATTACAAAGACTGGCTCGGGGTGCTACCATTCGCTTTGCTCAAATATCGTACTTCAGTGCACATTTCAACATGGGCAACCCCTCTCCTTCCCCAATATGCAACATGGAGGTCGTGCCTCCCGTGGAGATCGAAGTCCCGTCAATAGGAGTTATGCTAAAGTCCAAGCTTGATGACGACCTTGTGCAAACATATCAAAAGAGGTTTGAAACAAGCTTCTAACAAAAAGGTTCGTCCCCATGAATTTCAAGAAGGGAACTTTGTACTACTTTCCAACCAGACTCCAGGGGCAAGTGGGCGCCTAACTATGAAGGCTCGTGTGCAATGACTTTTACAACTATGGATGGTGACAAAACTCACGTGTCCTATGAATGTCGGTGCAATCAAGAAATACTCTGTCAAAAATAGAAGCTCGATAAGTCGCAAACCATAAAAAGTGGCTTAGGCAAAAATGAGCGTCTCGATGGACTGAAAACCCGAAAGGGCGGTCCAGGCAAAAATTAGAGACAAAAAAAATGATGATTATCCTGATAGATTGAAAAGCCAAAAAGGGCGATCTATGCAAAAATTGAAGATCATGACAAGTAACTGCATCAGCCAACACAGTCCTCTTGGGGCATCCAGTCGTCAAAAGAACCTCTGATTCGAAGCATATGCAGATCAAAGACTCAGAACTGGGGCATTCAAAGTTGTCAGGAAGTATAACAATTAATGTGTTCAATGTACCCTCCCCATATATTTACCATTTTCCAAAAATTTTCAAAGATCCATGGAGCCATGCCATTGGCTGGTCGCCACTCAATTCATCAAATTTGAGCCTGTGCCCATTTATTTGGAACTCCCATTTATTCTATTTGCAAAATTTCTCCTATTTTTGATGACAATACTTGAAGCAAAAATTTCCAAAATACGATTTTTTTTTACATCTTTTGAAAAGTGTGAACAACAAACACACTCTATTTGAACTTGTGAGTAGTTGGAGTGTACATCGACATCCGCCTCGAGAACGGTTACATTCCGGAAGAGAAACGTGGGTAAGCAATGTGGAGAGGACCTCTGCTTTGAGCAAGATGCTGTCACAGTCCAAAAATACAAAAAAAAAATACAAAAAAAAAAAAGCTCGTTAAGTTGAAAACCTGAAAAGGCGACTTAGGCAATAGAGAGCGTCCTAGTGGATCGAAAACCCGAAAGGGCGGTCCAGGCAAAAATTAGGGGCACAAAAAAAGAATATATTCCCGGTGGACTGAAAACCTGAAAGGGCGGTCCAGGAAAAAGTTAGGGATTTTCAAAAAAATATACAAAAAAAAAACATGACTGTTGACGTGTACTAGTGGAAAGACACTCTACGCTAATTTACAAATGGCAACTTCTTCCAGACTTTTGGATTAACAATGGGTTTGCTCCCCAGGAGGCATCAGTTGCTACCTTGTGCCGGTTTTACCCCATCAATGACTCAATTTATTCACAATAATATCAACTCCAAGGAAGTTTGCCGAGTGTTTGCACTGCGATGTCATTCCGCCTCCCATCTTACCTGTCTTGTCTCGTTTCATCGAGTTACCCGTCATATACAGTTTTTACAGTCATACAAGTCACATTCATACATTCATACGTTCATTCATTCATACATTAATACTTTCACATATTCATGCACTTTCATTTACACACAACATATCCACCACATCATTCATACATTGTTGCATCAGTCACCCATAGTCTTGGTTGGTCGTATCCCTTCAGTTCGGTCCTCACTTATCGTTGTGCCAAGCGGCAAGTTCTGTAAATAAACAGTTGGCAAACTATTCTTTTATTTCAGAGGTGTCATCCCCAGCGTTAGCTGTTCTAGTGATGTCACCGATCTATTTCAATTTCAATTTCAATTTCAATTTCAGAGGTATCATTCCCAGCGTTAGCTGTTCTAGTGATGTCACCGATCAATTTCTATTTCAATTTCAATTTCGGAGGTGTCATCCCCAGCGTTAGCTGTTCTAGTGATGTCACCGATCAATTTCTATTTCAATTTCAATTTCAGAGGTGTCATCCCCAACGTTAGCTGTTCTAGTGATGTCACCGATCAATTTCAATTTCAAATTTCAATTTCAGAGGTGTCATCCCCAGCGTTAGCTGTTCTAGTGATGTCACCGATCAATTTCAATTTCAATTTCAAAAGCGTCATCCCCAGTGTGTCTTATTAAGTTGTCTTCATACAGCTATCTTACGGATAGTAGACAACATCTCGTCATCTGTCTTCATACAATTATCATACAGATAGTAGGCAATGTCATTCTTTCATCTTACCTTCATACGACTACCATACGGGTAGGTAATACGTGTCATTTGTCTTCATACATCTATCATACGGATAGTAGACAACCATTTTCCCTAGTGAAACTACAGTATCCCCTAGCGGAGTCGGATCCCTTTCTTCAACAAATTTGGGTATCCCATTATTGTTTCTCAGTTAAGTCAAATCATCTTTGCTGTCCTGCATTCATACAAACATTTCACGAGCATTCATAACATCTTAGGTCCAAAATTGGTGTACTTTGTATTTAAGTCTCTTCGGTCCGATCGAATCAAAGATTCCATCTTGAAATCTCCGGACGAAGAAACTTAAATAGGGGCATCTGTCATACCCCAATTTTTGACCTAAGGATTATACATTCATACACCGATACGCGTCCTTTGAAGCTGATTAAGTCTTTGACTTTTCGGTGAAAAATTCGGCAGAGAAGTATTTTAAAATACCTCATTTTTTTGTTCGAGTCGGGTCCTTTTCTCTCTTTATTTTTAATTTTAATTTCCAACTTTTATTTAAGTTTTTAATTAAATTTAATTTATTTAAATCTTTAATGAATTTTAATTTTGTTTTCTTTTGTTCTTATCCTGTGCATCTTGTTCACGTTTTTTTATTTTATTTTTTGTCCATATCCAAAATTATTTTTATTTTTATTCTTTGTCCATATCTAAAAAATAAAAATCCAAAAAGAGTCCTGATCCGAGTAACAGTCTGTCATGCGTTTCTCTCTATCAGTCCAAGTTCATTTGCGTTGCATTCCTTTTTCATCCCAATCCAAAGCCAATTCACAGGTTTCAGCTGCATCCTAGTCTAAAAACGGTTTCACAAGCAAATGTCCAGGAACAGATTGCTTTCCTTCTCTCCAAGGCACATATTTTCTGCACTTTACAACAAACCCTAAACCAAAATCCCAGAACTATAAAAACCAGCACGGTACAACACAGAAGGGGGCCAATTCAACACACAATTTAACAACGATTTCAACCTGCAAACTCACAGAACCAAATCTCAACGCACTCAATTGTTCACACAACAACTCCACGTAATCGGTTTCAATAGCCGTACAACACAACGTGAACCACAACCATTCCTCTTCGTTTCAAAATTCATAAACCCTGCAACCTTTGAACCATTCAACAAAACAGCTTCAACGCTCACAAATCCAATCAATATAACCAAACATCAGTTTCAAACCACAAATCCGTTTTCAAACCATAAACAAACATTTGTACCAATTCGATCCAGAAGCAAGGCCGACAGTCACACATCAGACACGCAAATTGCCGTTCGAAGCCAACACAGTCGCAGTCCGTCGCCGAAGCTGCTGAACCAGACACGCAACTTCAGCAAACTCAATCGGCCGAACTCAAAGAAAGTACCAGCAACAGGTTTCAAACCGGAATCGCGGACAGAGAAGTCAAGGAAGAAGGTAGTTTTCTTTCCTTAAACTTTTTTAGATCTAGGTTGTTTAAACTATAAGTTTGAGAATTTTAGGGCTAAAATCAAAACTGGAAGATAGAAAGAAATAGAAAGAGTGAAAAAAACGAGAAAAAGGCTTTATAGCGGCGGCGGCGCCACCTATGACGGTCGGCCGCCGCGCTCCACCACCCATTCTCCAAATCGGAGAAGAAAATAGGACACAAGAGAGAGAACAGAGCATTTTTAAGGTAGAGAGAGAAAACAAAGAAGAAATGATTCCTTTCTAAGCTTACAGTCTTTATATATGCCCCTTTTGCTTTGGTGTGCGTGGGTGTACGGTCTTACCATGCACCCATGCGCCTTTGTCCCTCGATCGTGAGTCAACAACCCTTGACCCTCCTTTCCAGGATCAAATCCAGGCTGTCTGATCAATCAGACGGCCCATCCATTCAACCCATGAACTAAACCCGACCCAATGCAATAACCGACCCGGTTCGTATTAACCTAGGCCCAATTCTGTTTTTTATCACTTACTGCACCCCCTGCTTACTGCCTGCACCCCCTTCCTGCATTTTTTTCATTTAATTACTCTTGCATTGCATATTTACTTTACATCATATTTCATTAGTTTCTTTTACTAGGTCTATCATGTTATTTTGCATCCTCTTTTATGTTGGCATTTTATTTTACTAGCAAGAATTTAGATTGTATAGTAGGCGTTGATGTAATTCATTCATGCATTTTTTAGTTCTATCATTCATGCATCTTTAGTTATTTATTTAGAATGTAAAATAGGCTTCAATGTAATTTATTTATTTATCGCAGACCATAGCATGTATAATAGGGTTTTTTGTAATAGCTTAAGTGCATGTGTGTGTGCGTGTGTATGCCTCTTATTTTTGTTTCTAGATTAGGTTAAAGGTTTTCGTGGTGATCCAACGTCACCACGAAATACCTACACATTTATCTTTTCTCGCTCCGTTAGTATTAGTTTTAATTATTATTTCAAAAATGACAAAAAACATGCAAATAACAAAATCACAAAAATACATTCTAAATAAACCTTGATCCTAAATCAAGTGATCGTCTTTTTATTTTCTTTCTTAAATCAAACATCAATCAACTTAATTCTACTTCGAGACTATTTTCGTTTAAATTAAAAAATACAAACCAATTCTCATTTGCCACTTGGCTTTTCATTTTAGAATCTTTTTCAAAACTAATAAAAAACATAAAACCAATCAAACGTCAATTTCTACCACGAACTACGTGATTTTGATCCCTCACGGGTACGTAGGCAAGGGACTTGTCCTCCAAATCAATAAAATGTAGATAATTAGGTCTTCCCCTTTTAATCATTTCAAATTCTTTTTTTAAGCAAGTTATAGCACATTATTTAAGTAAAAACCAAGAGGTTCCCGTAGAGTACTACGGACATAAAGGGTGCTAACACCTTCCCTTTATGTAACTAACCCCCGAACCCTAAATCTTTTCAAATATGGGGTAGTTTGAACTTTCTTCCCCTTTTCTTAAAAAATAAAAAATGTTCAGTCGTGGAATAATCAAGTGAGTCAAAAAGCTAATCAAATAGCCTTGATCTCCGAAAAAATGACGCGGCAGAAATGGCGACTTCACTGGGGACTCCCCCTAAGAGGGTTGAGCCTAACTTGGTTTTACCTAAATTTTTGTGCTATAACTTGCTTAAAAAACAAAAAAATAAAAGATTGAAATATCTGTATCTATGTTCTCCCTTCTTCTTCCTTCCTTCTTCTAACGTGAGTGGTGAGATAAGTCCTACACCCGGACTTGAGAGAAATTTAAGATAGGACGGTGGTATAATCATAGTGCCTTGCCAAGAGTGAAGTTTGGTTTGTGACACATGTGATAACCCCACTCAACTGAGGGATCTTGGAAGTATACTATGTTGGCATGAGTATTCATGTTTGGCATGTTATTTTCAAGTGACTGTCGAAAGTTGAGGACCTTTAGTTACCTTAAACCCCTCTTGGCCTTTTAGGACGTGGTGCGGTGGCTAATCATGAGTAATCTTGGTTTAGTTGACACGCGATACCACACTCAGACGAGACTTTCTTACGAACATTATTGGAACGGAAGTATTTCCGTAACCTGATAGTGTTCGGAAGTGGTTGATAACTCTGGGAACTTGGTAGAACCCGTGATACAGGTACATTTGAAAACCATAGTCCTTACCAATGGCGTTTTTACCCTTGACTCCATCATTATGGGCCTACCCTTGACTCCATCATTATGGGCCTAACCTCACTGTGTTTTCACCGTTTGTGTAGCATATTCATGCATACATGCATTCATTCATAAAACTTTCTTTTTCATCATCAAAATATCGAAGGACTTATATGAATTTTTTTTTTTGTAAACATCAAAGATGGAAATTCCTACAAGAAACACTAGGAAGTATACTTTCCAGAAGCCAGATGTGTCTAAATTGAGGGAGCTAGGAAGGAAGGTGGCTAGTCAAGATGAATTTCACGAACTTTGTGGGAAACTGCTGGATATCCTCAAGGTAGATGTTACAAAAGGCGTCTTGGAAACGTTGGTTCAATTTTATGACCGTCATTGTCACTGTTTTACTTTCCCAGACTATCAGCTTGTCCCTACACTAGAAGAGTACTCTCATTTGATCGGTATAACCGTGCTTAACAAAGTACCTTTCAGCGGCCTTGAACCCAATCCTAAAGCCTCAACCATTGCTAAAGCCCTCCATCTTGAAGCCTCCATTGTAAGAGATAATCTTGTTGTCCAAACCAAAGGGGGTCCCTCGGGTTTCTCCATCGATTTCCTTTACGATCAGGCATCCATTTTTGAGAAGTCTGGCGCCAACCATGCCTTTTACTCTGTCTTGGCCCTCCTTATCTATGGTCTTGTGCTTTTCCCGAACATTCCTAATTTTGTTGACATCCGTGCCATCCAAGTTTTTCTTACCAAAAACCCCGTCCCTACTCTTCTAGCAAACACCTATCATTCCATCCATGATCGAACTCTTGCAACTCGTGGAGCTATCCTTTGTTGTGCACCTTTACTCTACAAATGGTTCGTCTCTCATCTACCTCAACCCCGCTCTTTCATAGCCAACCTTGAAGGTACCCCCTGGTCTAAAAAAATCATGGCCTTGACAACAGCTGATATAGTTTGGTACCATCCAACCTGGGATGACGAGACAGTCATTATCAGGTGTGGTGACTATCCCAATGTACCTCTCATTGGTATGGAGGGAGGAATTAGCTACAATCCCGTCCTTGCCCGACATCAATTGGGATACCCAATGAAGACCCAACCAAGTAACCTTGCTTTAACCAATGAGTTCTACTACAATGACAGTAATCACCTGGGTAAGAGGGAGGAATTTGTGCAAGCTTGGCGGAGTATTCACAGACTTAACAGGAACCAACTGGGAAAAAGGGATAATTTTCTGCACGGATCTTATATTCAGTGGGTCATTAGTAAAGCTGTCCAGAATCAGATGCCTTACACCGTACCGAGACTCGTATCCGCAACAATTCCATCATCATCTTTACCCTTACCCTCTAAGACTATGGGGGAGCACCAAGAACGATTGGCTGATAAAGACCGAGAAATCGCCACTTGGAAAAGGAAATATTACAAGGCTATGCTCATGATGGAAGATAAAAATGAAGAAATAAGGAAGCAGGAAAGTGTGATTCTCAAATTAGGGCAACAAATAATCGAGAGAGATGATATATTCCAAGAGAAGGATAGGCTGGTTAAAAAGCATATCACTAAGAAGCAGTGCATGGATTCCATGGATTTATTTGACGGTCCACACCCTGATTTTGAGGAGTAGTCCACTACAAGAGCTCGAGATTTTCCCAGATGTTTCACCACTTTATGTTATTTTCTAGCTTTTTGTGATGTACTTTGGAGTCCATCCCTTGGCTTAGTTTTGGTAAAAGGGAATTATCTTGTAGTACTTTAAATAGTTAATGAAGTTTTCAATTATGATGTTTACAAATTTGCTTTCATAAGTCCTTCGATAACAAAAAAATGTGTGTCTATTTTTGCATAAGCATCATGCATCATTTTGCATTTCATAGTCTCAATTCCGAGTCTCATAAATTTTTCTTTTCCATAAAGAGGTCAACCCGTTTCACAAAGTGGTCTGCCTGTTCTCATCCAACGTCGACTCGCACCTACAACACTCGTGCAAACAAAAAGAGTCAACATATCAGTCTGAACAAGAGATCACAACACTCTAGGCCGAGTCAAAGCAACCGCAGTTCCAGCAAGGGCCCGAACGCCAACATCAACAACAGCCTCGACAACAGGCTCCAAAGATGCAGTTTGACCCAATCCCAATGACGTATGCGGAGCTGCTTCCCATCTTGCTCACGAAGAACCTTGTCAAAACTAGAAAACCTCCTCGGGTGCCTAACGAGTTGCCGGTTGGGTATCAACCTGACCTCTCATGTGCCTTTCATCAAGGAGCACCCGGCCATGACATTGAGCAATGTCTCTCTTTGAAGATTGAAGTCCAGAAGCTGATTGAAGCCAATATGTTGCTCTTTGAAGGTTGAATTCGGATGTACAAATTAATCCACTGCCAAATTATATTGCCTAATATTGTGACACTTGGAGTGGATAGCTGCAATTGGGTCGTTTTTGATGTTCCTTCTACTACTTATTTGTTCAAGTAATGTTTGCTTGTTGCTTTTCGCTTTTCAAAAAAACATCCTCTCATCCCGCCCGAGACGAAAGTGAACTTGTGTAGGGCTTTTTGCTTCATGTGTTTTCCATCATTAATGAAAATGTCGTTTTGATCCCGACTTTGTTTTTATTTTGTTCTTTTTCTGGAAAAATGGTAATACAAAAAACCAAAAAATAAATTTCATTCTCAAATATCTGCATAATCATAACTTGTACTTACTTGTCAAAATCAATAATCAAATCATGCGTTAATAAACCCGTTGAACACATTAATCATGTACTCTCTTCCAACCGTGAGTTCCCTGTGTCCGAAGCTGAAGAAGGAGAATGAAGAAATTTCCGACGAGATCTCTCACATACTGGGGCATCTTAGCCATCGAAGCTGCAAACAAAATATCAAGGAGATTATCCAGAAGATGACATTCAATTACAAAGACTGGCTCGGGGTGCTACCATTCGCTTTGCTCAAATATCGTACTTCAGTGCACATTTCAACATGGGCAACCCCTCTCCTTCCCCAATATGCAACATGGAGGTCGTGCCTCCCGCGGAGATCGAAGTCCCGTCAATAGGAGTTATGCTAAAGTCCAAGCTTGATGACGACCTTGTGCAAACATATCAAAAGAGGTTTGAAACAAGCTTCTAACAAAAAGGTTCGTCCCCATGAATTTCAAGAAGGGAACTTTGTTCTTTTTCTCATTTCTCTCTCAAAATAAAGTCATACAGTCTTTTTTTCCCCTTCAATCTCTCTCTCAAACCCTCAAACCTAGCAAAGATTCACACATATATCTTCTCTAGAAGATTTCTTAATTCTAGCACACTGTCTCAGGTTTCTCTTTCTACAATAATTAATTCAAACATTCTCGTACTTGTTTGTCTTTAATTAACTAACTAACCCTTTTTTATGTTTTTTTTTCTTGCAGATTCTTTTTTTTTTGTTAACATGGGAGCACTTAGCACATACTTTAACTATAATTGTTACCCTTATTATCAACCTATTCAAACTACCAACAATTCAGAAATCACCACTTTTCAACATCATGAACAAGAACAACTTGTGCAACAAAACCACTATTTCAATGAAGCTTCTCTTTTAGATGAAAGCTTCATTTTTCAAAACTCCTAATTGTTTTTACTCAAATGAGACTTACCCTTGTCAAGATCAACAACTACTTGTTGACTCCACTTTTTCTTCTCAAAACGATGGCTTCGTTTCGATGAATGAAATTTTCCCAACTGAGGAAGATTTCATTTTCAACAACTACCAGCTTCCATGTCCAAAACGCCAAAAGCTGCTATACTATGAGGAGAAAAGAGAAGAGCCACAACAAGAGCTTTTGAACTCAACCAATTTTTTTGTGGATGAGTTTATGACTAACCCTAACCCTTTTGCTTCCTTTGAGACAGAACCAAAAATTGTTGATGTTGTTCAATGTGAGAAGAAAGTTGGTGAAAGGACTATCTCGTCGCAGAGTATCGCGGCTCGAGAAAGGAGAAGGAAGATAACTGAGAAGACACAAGAGCTAGGGAAGTTGGTTCCTGGTGGACCAAAGATGAACACAGCAGAGATGCTTCATGCTGCTGCTAATTATGTCAAGTTTCTTCAAGCTCAAGTTGGAATGCTTCAACTTATGGAAACATTTAGCAAGGTAACTCTTTTTGCTTTTTTATTGTTGCAATGTTCTTATATTATTAGAGCTCATAATTGAAGTTAATTACTTTTCTTCACTTGAGTTTCGATTTCAACTGTTTTGTGTCCTTCCTTAGGTCTTATGTTGATAAAAAAAAAATGATTATATGTCATTTTTCGTAGTGTGATTATGTATGTATCTTTGTAAATATCTAAAATGGATATTAATGCCATTATTGTAGATTTAGTTAGTTTTCTCATTTATGTGTGTAAAATAATCTATTATTGTCTCAATGTTGTCTTTTTTACATTTATTTTTTTCCTGCCTACTTTTACTCTGAAAATATTTAGGAATTGCTAAAAAAAAATTGAGAGAGAGAGAGAGAGAGAGAGAGAGAGAGAGAGAGAGAGAGAGAGAGAGAGAGAGAGAGAGAGAGGGGTTAGGGAAACGGTTAATAAGAAGAGGAAATGGTCAATAAACAAGAGAGTATTTAGGAACAACAATTGTATATGGAATGAGCTGGCTATGTTCAACAAGGAATTATCCACTCTTTGTTTTTAAATATTCATTATTTTTACTTTCTTTATTATATTTAGTTTCCCAAACACTTGGAAGGATATTAAAAAATTTATAATCCCATGACATGATTCAGCACCTAGAAAATAAAATTAATAGTGTAACATTTTTGTAAAAGCTAAATTCCTAGTGTAACTTTATACAATAAAATTAATTAATGCTTCGAATATTCATTCTCTTTTGTTTATATATATGATCATTGATTATTTCAGGAAGAAAAGGAACCTCCTCCAAGTGAAGATCTACACAAACTAGTTGTTTCTCCATTTGTTCAAGAGAAATTGTATTCAGAAGAAAAGTGCTTTGTTCCAAAAGAGTTTGTCACCAAATTGAGCAATCATAATGATGTTCAATCAAAACCTACCATCCTTAAGGGTCTGAAACAGCTTGTTGGAACTGAGATTGAGAAGAAACCAAAGCAAGAATAGTGTTATTTTCTCACAATTTTTTAGTGCGGCATAATTTATTTCATTTTTTTTTTCATTAATAAATATGGCTCTCTACTCATGAGCCTAGCTTAGATTCAATTTTTTTGTACTTCATTTTGCATTCAATTTCTTGTAGCTCATTTTGCTTTAAAGAGGAACCATTTATTTATTTATTTATTTTTAGTTTCATGAAATATTTTAATCATTTGTATGGTTAAGTCATGCTTGCCAATGGTGATGTACGTGAAACTCATGCTGCAGGTATCATAGTCTAATAATTTTATGATCTTATTTTTCATAATCATATGATCTTATTTTCAGCTTTAAGCCCTAATCTCCTTAAATATATAGGATCATTGATTCATATCTCTAAACTTAGTACTAAAATTTATTTATACTCAATCGGTAAGATGATTCTTTAAGGTGAAGATAATTTTGTTATTTACTTAGAATAACAATCTGAAACCAAAGTTTTTATTTCCTGGATTTAATGTTTGAAGTTTTGCTTGGGATTTTGCTCAAAAAAATTCTCCGGTGAAAAAGGAAGAGAAATGTTATGCATGGAATTAAAATATGTGAACCCATATTGAGTTTGATTTATCAAATTAATTCTTACTCCATGTACTAGAAGTTTAAAAATATTATATGATTTGTCATGCATATGCCAACGTGAATATTTAATTAAATCTTTTCTATTGTCAAAAAAATAATGTTCAAGACGATGTAGAACTTTTTTACATGCGCATTGATCCAATCAAATTACACTAAAGTGTCATTTTTTTTTTTTAAGAAACTAAGCAAAACTTTATTAAAGAAACAGACAGCTCCTCAAGCACAAGGTGTGCTAAAGAAACCGTCCACAATAATTACAACAACGTTAGGCCACGACCAGCCGAATCAGAGAGAAAAAAATTACACAATTGCTTGAATACAACTTAAGGGATTTAACCTCCAATAGGGATAATCAAAATCGAACAAAACATAGTGCGATTTCAACCACCAATACGTTTAGAGCTTCACCTTTTCTGCAAGAGCCACAAGCTGATCGGACTTGTTGTGGAAAATTCTATTATTACGGTATTTCCAAACAACAAAAAGAACCGCAATCCAGATAATAGTAAACACAGTCCTTGTATTTTTTGAAAAGCCACCTATACCGCGAAACTGAGAAGAATGAGTGCTAATATTACCACTAAAAACCGAATCAATTCCTAACCAGTTTGAAACCAAGAGCCAAATGCGACCGTAAACATCACAACGAAAAAACAAGTGATCTCTGTCTTCGGTGTCACCACACAAGGTCGCACACGTAAGTTGGGACTCATCAATTGCATCACGCCGATACAAATTATCCTTAGTCGGAAGTCTATTCATGAATAGGCGCCAAACAAAGAGGTTTACCTTGAGAGGAACCGCTCTGAGCCACAAGAAACTATCAAACCCTTCATTGAGGTTGGTATCAGATGCTGTCAAATAAGAATATGCTGATCTAACTGTGTAACACTGAGAAGTATGGAGCTTCCACACCCACCTGTCGATCGTGCTAACATGCAAAACACAAGAAGACACCCGCCCCACACACTCCAAGACCAGCCTGTAACACCCCGTTCTCCCAACAGTCGTAATATTAAATATAATAATCAGAGTAAATCATACAACGGAGTGTCACACTGCTTTTCAAAAATTCATAAATAGAAAATAACTATTTATTTAAAACCAACATTTAGAATATCTTATTAAGCTGCAGCGGAATAATTCTTTTAGAAAATATAATTCAACGTCATCCAAATTCAACATCAATGAAATTCTTGGCATGTAGGCCTCATGATAATAAACATTATTTTCAACAACGATAAACTCCAACAACAAGTCTTTTCAAAAATATGATACATAAAAGTAATGAAGAAAACATTCGCGACGATCCCCATCCTAATATGTATCAGAGCCCTAGACACTTGAGCCAACCAACCTACAAGCCATCATTACCTGCAAGTTACCCATACGAAGGGCAACATTTTCAAGCAGAAGGAGTGAGAAACTTATCCAATAATAATAATATATAATTCATCAAATTAATGAAAACAACATATCACAACAGGCATCATTAATAATGTATATAAAGAATACGTAAGTAACAACATAATCATTTTCAGCAACAAAGAACAGCAACAACAACAACAACTTCGTTATCAACAACGACACCGACAACTCGACAATGCGACAACGACAATAACAACTCGACAATGCGACAACGACAACAACTAATGCATCATGCAGGTGGTACCAATCTACGCGCGTTGAATGCTAAGCATTCCAGGGCATAAGCCCCCAACAATTTGGATGGTTAAAGCATCCCAGGGCATAAGTCCCCAACAGGTGAATGATAAACATTCCAGGGCATAAGCCCCCAACGGGTTGAATGATAAACATTCCAGGGCATAAGCCCCCAACAGAATATGAGTATGCATATGGACTCAACTTGTGTATATCAACATACAACTTCAACAACGACTACAACAGCGACATATGTGCCTAAAACAATTATGACACACTCCCCGACTTCGACATTAGACGATACAACGATGACAACAATGGAAATGACTCAAGATAGCATAATAGAGTGCATTTTATACAAGGATTCACATCATTCAACTTCCATATATAACTTTTACCTCATAAACAATTCTTAATAAATCAAGGGTGTTATACCCTAATTTTGGACCTAAAAATACTAGCTCAATTCTTCTTTTCTTGCATTTTAAGTCATTTGAAATTGTCTCTGATCAATTGCATCTTTCTCTGCATCTTATTTCAATATTGTTTGCAAAATTCCTGGAAAAGGGTATTTTAGTCATTTCCTGTATCCAAGCTCATTTTAGTCCTTAAAAATTGTTTGAATCTTTTCAATTGGTTTGAATAAGTCTTTATTTCAATTCCATGTCAAAAATCATTTTAAAATTGCATCTGAGTCATTTTAAGTCAGTTTAGCCCCTAGGGGCATTTCAGTCATTTCATGTGTTAAAACCCTGTGTAATTTCTAAAATTTGTCTCCGAGTCTTTTAATTTTGCTTGCATAAACTCTTGCTTTAATTCCATGTCAAAAACCATTTTAAAATTGCATTTGAGTCGTTTTGAGTCGTTTTAGTCCCTAGGGGCATTTTGGTCATTTCACACAAAATTTCGACAGAGAGAGGTTACTTTGAAGTACCTCATTTAATTAATTGGTTCATTTTAGTCCGTTTTGTTATTTTTAATCGTTTCACTTTACGTTTAGTCAAATTTACCAATTTTTAGTCCAATTTTATTTTTAATTTTTTTCAAAGTCCTCAAATTTCTTATAATTGCATCCAAGTCCTTTTTGTTTCGAATTTATTTTAAGTCCTTTTCTTTTAAATAATTGCATAACAGTCCATATTTTGTCCCATTTTATTTTTAGTTTTTTTATTATTATTTGCAAAATGGTCCTTTTAAATTTTCCAGAATTGCAGAATGGTCCTTTAGTCCAAGTCATTGTCCAAGTCATCAGTCCAGTCCACGTGGCAGTCACACACAGGTCCACAGGTCCAAGTGTCAGTCTATAAAAGGGGAGCAGTTATTGCACAGTGCCAACACGAATCATTACGTGCCAAATCACCAAAAACAATTCCCAATTTCTCTCTCTGATCATCAAAGATCAAACACCAGAAAATTCCAGAAATCACATGAACACCATGAATGTTCATCCCCAATTCTAACCCTAGCCGAACTCAATTCATATCAAAACCTCATCAATTCAGCACCAAAACACATCAATTCACAACAATCCATCACAGAACAACAAAAACTCAGAATCAAATCAAGAACACGAAGGACACAATGAAAACCCTAAGTTTCCAGAACTAAGAAGTGAATTGAATTGAAGCTAATTCGCTGCAATTCTCAGAGATTCGAGTTCGAATCTTCATCATCGAATTGAAAGAGATGCAATACAAGCACGAATTCGAAAGAATTGTGCGATCACAGTTCAAAGAGGAGAGAAGAAGAAGGATCGAAAAGATTCGAATCAGAGAAAAAGAAAAGGAAGATCAAGAACCGATTTATTTTCGGTTTCGAAGCTTACCAGAAGCATCAAAAACACATCAGGACTCAAGTTTTCCGAAGATCTTCATCTAAAATCTCCAATAAAATTGCCAGGTAACACTCGAATATCATCGTCCTTTTCCAAAAACAAGTTACAAGAACGAATCAACCTAGATCTTCAGACTTTCGAAGAGTTTCACTCGAAAAGATTGAAAACCTAAAAAAATGATTTCAAAACCGTAACGAAGTCTTTAGATCTATGTTGTTTCAGATGTTATCTGTGTAAATCAGTGTTAGATTCATGATTAGGGTTAGGAAATGAGTAGATCGAAGCAAAAAACCGTAAGCCTTTGAGAGAGGACGAGAGAAGATGAGAGAAGATGAGAGAGTGTGAAGAGAGGAGAGAGAAATTAGGGTTTAGAATGAATTAAACCGGTCCCTTCTGTTTTTATATAGGTGTGAACCGGATTGGTTCATTCGAACCGGTCTGGTTCACTCCTGGACCATGTGTTTAACCGTTGATCTTGCTGTTTGATCAGATGTGTGGTCCTGATTCAACCTTCTGGTGTGTCCGTTTGAGCTTATCATGCGTCATGCACTCCCAGCCCTTAGATCTAGGGTTTTGATGGACTTGGATCAATCCAACGCCTCTAAGGCACCTGGATAGTCCAAGATCCATCATTAGCTTTGGGCTTGGGCCTGGATTTCTTGCTGCATTCGTTTTTAGTGTTTTTTTTGCTATTTCTACACTGTTTCTTGCTTTATACACCACTACCTTGCCTAAAATTGTTGTAAAAATTCCTAAAAGTACTATGTGTTTTTCAATGTGCTTCTTGATGAATTTGTGACCTTATTTTTACATGTTAAAATTGATGAAAATATGTGTGATGATTCCTTGATTGATATCTTGTTTTTTTGTTAAATTTGTGTGAAATTTTACTATGATTTGGCCACAATACTTTGACATATGATATGAGTACTTGATGTGTGGCTTTGTGATGAATGTGCCTCTGAACTTGTGTTTGTCTTACTGTCTTGTGAAATGATTTGTGGATTTCTTGTTTTACAAGTCATGTAATCACTTTAGTGTATGAATAAAGTGCCAAATATGCCTAAGACATATCATAAACTCTTGACTTGAGTGTGTTCTTCTAGTCCTCATATTATTGAGTGGGATAAAACCTTTAGAAAAGTTGACATGATGTGAGGATTATAGGTCATACACTTCTCTTGATATTGTGTTAAGTTTTAGGAATATTTTGCCACTTCTAGGTTAGAATTTTCATTAACTTTTGTCAAGTTTTTTTTTTTAGTAATCCTTTTGCTTATAATTTTCATGCTATAATACCCTATGCTACTAACCACTTTACTTCATGTCTCATACACTCTATAAGCATACTTCATTCTTCCATTTTAATTTCATTTCTTGCACTTTAAATTCCCATATCAATACTTAGAATGTAAAACTTAGGAATTTTGTATTTTACTTCATACAATTTTAAATTCTTGCAAGACCATAGAATGTAAACTAGGGCATGATGTAAAGGACAATGGACTCTAATAATGTACACCGACACAAGCACCGACACATGCACACACATGACATAGATATTTTTAGATGTATGTTTAGGATATGCATGTTTAGATGTATGTTTAGGATTGCAAGTTTAGATGAATGCTTTGGATTTACACTTAGGAAAATTAATTTTCCAAAAAAAAAAAACATGAACAACATCACTCAAATCATTTTCTAAATAAACCTTGGGATCAAAACCCCATTGTATTCTCCCTTTTATTTTCTTAATCAAATTTCAATGAAAATTAATCATACTTGACCTTTTTTTCAAAATAACTAATCAAACCTCACAATTTCACAATCTTATGCCCTTGAGGCCTCTCTCTCATTCTTCAAATTCCAATTTTCAAACTTAAAATCAACCAACAAAAACAAAAACATTTTTTTGAAGAGAACTACGGTGGATTTGATCCCTTAAAAGGGTACGTAGGCAAGGAATCAAAATTCCTTCAATTCAAATAAAATAAAAATTCAAACACATTCTTCTCCCTCCAATTCTTCATTTAGAAAACCCTTAGGTTTAAATAAACACTTTCAGATAGCATTTAAAAATAAAGCGCGCGCGTAGAAAGTAAAGACGGTTCCTATAGGATACTATAGTCGTTATGGGTGCCTAACACCTTCCCGTAGCGAAAACAACTCCCGGACCTCGATTCTCAAGGGTTTTGCTTATTTTTTCCCTTGCCAAGAAAAAATGAGATATCACTGGTTAAAAAGGTTCAAACGCAATCAATGTTTGACACCCGAAAACCAAGATAAAACAGCTGGCGACTTCACTGGGGAGATTCGAGAGTTACGCCTAGTCTTTATTTTCACGCTTGCGCTTTCGTTTTTACTTGCTTCTTTTACTTGCTTTCTTATGTGAATAAATGTTTAAATTCTTGCGAACGTGTGGGGTGAGAATATCAAAAGTCCTACACCCGGGCTGAGTGAACTTAGGATTTAGGAGGGATATAATCGACAATTCATTCCGGGGGTTGCCTCGTGTTTTGGATTATGCGATCAATCCCACATAGCTGAGGCATTTTGGGGGTGATGTTGTCGGCGCGTGTTGTCGCGTTTAGGCACTTTACTTCTAATTGTTCTATGACGCTATGAACCGTAGATAACCGAACCCATCCATGGCCATTTTCTAGGATGTAGTGCGGAAGCTAAACCGAGTGTTGTCTCGAGTTTTAGTCGTCACGCGATACTACACTCAAGTTAGACCTTCTTACGGATAATCATGGAGCGAGTGTTGTCTCGTGACACCGTGATATACGTCGGAGAGGTTGTGACTTGGGAACCTTTTTTAGAACCCGGTTACTATTATCTAAAGCCCTAGTTTCACCGGACACCGTGTCCACCATGACTCCTTGACTTTGAACTTCAACCCACCATGTTTTCTCCGAACTTGAACATAATCATGCATTCATGCATACATGCATACATGCATAAACTTTTTCCATGCATTGTTATCGAAGGGCTTAGACAAATTGAATTTGTAAACATTGTAGGAATGGGGAAGACTAAGTCCTACAGGTTCAAGGAAGTGGATTTGGCAAGTTTGAGAGATTTGGCACTCAAGATCGAGGATCCGACTGATTTCCGACATCGTTACGGGGCTTTACTTACTCTTCTCCAGACTAATGTGGATGAGAAGCTTGTGCACACTCTAGTGCAATTCTATGATCGGGAGTATCGGTGATTTACTTTTCCCGACTTTCATTTGGTGCCCACTTTAGAGGCTTATTCTTGCTTGATGGGTCTATCTATTGCTAAGGGGGTACCCTTCGCGGGACCTTAGAATCCTCCTACTCCATTGGTTATTGCTAAAGATCTCTATCTCAAGACCACCGATGTCTCCAAGAATCTTGTCACTAAGGCTCACATCCGAGGGTTCACTTCAAAGTACCTACTTAAGAAAGCCAACCTCAACACCACTTGTCAGGACACTCTTGAAGCTATTCTTGCACTCCTCATCTATGGGCTTATTCTCTTTCCAAATCTTGATGACTTCGTGGATATGAATGCTATTATGATCTTCCACTCCAAGAATCTGGTTCCTACTTTGCTAGCTGACACATACCATGCTATTCACGATCGATCCGGCAAGGGTCGTGGATACATTCTTTGATGTGTGCCTCTCCTCTATAGGTGGTTTATTTCGCAACTTCCGAAGTCTTTTCATGATAATCCAGAGAATTGGTCTATTTCACAGAGGATCATGGCGCTCACCCCGAATGAAGTGGTTTGGCTCACTCCCGCTGCTAGAGTCAAGGAAATCATCCTAGGTGGTGGGAAGTTTCTTAATGTACCTCTTCTTGGTACCCGGAGTGGAATCAACTATAACCCGGAGCTCGCCTTGCGGCAATTTGGTTTTTCGATGAAAGAAAAGCCCATCAATCTTGCTACATCTCCTTACTTCTTCCACTACTCCAATGCTCCCACGGGAATAAGAGAAGATTTCATAGAGGCTTGGTCTAAGCTTCGAAAGAAAGAGGTGAAGCACATGGGTGTAAGGTCCGGTGTTGCTCATGAGGCCTATACACAGTGGGTGATAAACCAAGCTGGGAAGATTGGTATGCCTTACCCCTCTATGAGATATGTGTCTGCATCTATTCCTACCATGCCTTTGCCTCTATTACCACCTACTCAGGCGATGTATCAGGAGCATCTAGCTATGGAGAGTCGAGAGAAGCATCAGTGGAGGACTAGATACTATGAGGCTGAGAACTTGATTATGACTTTGGATGGAAAGGATGAGCAGAAGACTCATGAGGTGTTGACGTTGAAGAAAGAATTGGCTAAAGCTAGGAAGGAAATTGAAGAAAAGGACAAGTTGCTTATGAGGGACTCCAAGAGGGCTAGGGGTGCCCGTAACTTCTATGCACGATATTGTAGCTATGAGTCTGGGTCTGAGTCCGAGGATGATGCTTCCACTTCCTATGCTTGAGGATTTCCATTTCCCGTTGTTATTTCCATTTGTTTATGTTGTTTTACATTTCAAAGTCTATCCCTTGGCTTAGTATTTCAAAGGGAATTATCTTGTAAAACTCTGTGATGTTTGATTGTTTTGTCTGGTTTTGATGTTTCAATTGTTTAGTAATGTTTACAAATTTCTAATTTGTCTAAAACCCTTCGATAACACAAAAAAAGAGTCTTTTTGCATATGCATTAACACATCTCATGCATCATATGCATTTATTGGTCACAAAAGACTTCTCTCGTGCTCATTGCCTCCTGGTTCTTCTGCCGCAGTCTGAAAAGTGGCTCGTGCTAGTAAGGTTTACCAACCAGATAGAGTTCATCAAACAAGATTGTACAAGAGAAGAAACATGGCTAACTTTGAAGAAGAAAATGCTCAGCTCCGTGCCGAACTGGCTGCTATGAAAGAAGACTTGGCTAAGGCTCATGACGCTATGTCCACTATGATGGCTGCACAAGAACAACCAGCCACATCTGTTCCAGTTTCTACTGAAGTGATTCCATCTATCCCACTGTCTACTGTGATGTCTGATGCTCGGTTTGTTATGCCCAATGGACACCCTTATGGACTCCCAGCTTTCTATGCTCCTAATACTGTGGCTGGTATTTCTGGTATTGGCAATCAAGGACAGATCCCTGTGACAACTTTTGCTACTACACCCACTTCTATGCCTCAAGTGACTACTATTGTTACCGACCCTGTTATACACACTGTGCAACAGGTAATTGATGTTGATACTCCGCGCGGACAAGATCCTATAATGGAAGCTATGAGGAGACAGTTAAGGGAATTGGCTGGAGAACTCCGTGAGGTCAAAGCTAGCCGTGGGAACGGTGTTTCTGCTAAGGCTCGTGATCTATGCTTGGTATCCCGATTTGAGATTCCTAAGAAGTTCAAAGTGCCAGATTTTGACAAATACAATGGATCTTCTTATCCACATAGCCATGTCATTCGGTACGTCCGAAAGATGGCCAACTACGTAGATAATGATGCACTGATGATCCATTGCTTCCAGGATAGCTTGATGGAAGATGCGGCAGACTGGTATACTGGTTTGAGCAAAGACAATATCCATACTTTTGAAGAACTTGATGCTGCTTTTGAAAATCACTATGAGTTTAACACCCGCTTGAAGCCGAATAGGGATTCTCTTAAATCTTTGTCTCAGAAGTCAGATGAAACTTTCCGTGAATATGCTCAGAGGTGGAGAGGGGCAGCTGCCCGTGTTTCTCCTCGGCTTGATGAGGAAGAACTGACGCAGACATTCCTGAAAACTTTGAAGAAGGAATATGTTGAAAGAATGATAGTCTCTGCTCCGAATAATTTCTCCGATATGGTTACTATGGGAACTCGTCTAGAAGAGGCTGTCAGAGAGGGTATCATTGCTCTTGAAAAGGGTGAGTCTTCAGCTAGCGCACCTAAGAAGTACGGTAATGGCCACCATAAGAGGAAGGAATCTGAAGTAGGGATGGTATCTGGTAATCAGTCTACACCTGCTAATGCTACTCAGGTACCTTTGCCCTATCAATACATGCAGTACTCTCAACATCCCTTCTTCCCACCATTCTACCAGCAATACCCTCTGCCACCGGGTCAACCCCCAGTGCCCGTTAATGCCATTGCTCAACAAGTACAACAACAACCTCCTGCTCAACAACAACAACAGCAGCAACAACAGGGTCCTCGGCCCAAGACTTATTTTCCACCAATACCAATGTGGTATGCCGATCTGCTCCCAACCCTACTTGCTAAGGGCCACTGCGTCACCAGACCAGGCAAGCCTCCGCCTACACCATTGCCTCCCAGGTTTCGACATGATCTCACATGTGAATTCCATCAGGGCGCTCAAGTCCACAATGTTGAGGGTTGCTATGCTCTGAAGTATATTGTAAAAGACCTGATGGACAGAGGACGGTTAACTTTTGAAAATAGTGTTCCTCACGTCCTTGACAATCCACTTCCAAATCATGCTGCTGTTAACATGATCGAGGCTTTTGAAAGAGTTCATGTTCCTAGAGAGGCTCCCATGTTGAATGTCCGTAATGTTGTTACTCATTTGGTGCCACTACATGTCAAACTTTGCCAGGCTTCTTTGTTCAATCACAATCATGCTTCTTGTTCAGAATGTCTTCAAAATCCTATGGGTTGTGGTGTGGTGCAAGATGATATACAGAGCCTAATGGATAGCAAACACTTGATTGCCAGTGATGTTTGTGTGATTTTGCCTGTGTTTCATGATTCTCCCGCAGAAAGTGCATCTAAGACAAGGAATGTTGAACCCTTAGTGATCAGGTTACCTGGTCCGGTATCTTATGCCTCTACAAAAGCAATCCCTTACAAGTACGATGCAACCATGGTTGAGAATGGAGTGGAAGTGCCTCTGGTATCCCCAGCTACGGTTGATAACGTTGCTAGTGAAATTACAGCTCTGAGAAGCGGAAAAGTCCGTCCACCCTTGTTCCAAAAGAAGGTGGTTACACCTGTTGCTACAGTAACTCCACCATTTGCTCCTCCTGTTGACAAGAACGCCAGCCCATCAGGCCAGTCTATTGAAGAGTCTAACCTGGACGAAATTCTGAGGCTTATCAAAAAGAGCGATTATAAGATTATGGACCAGCTGCTGCAAACTCCGTCAAAAATATCCATCTTGTCTCTGCTTTTGAGCTTAGAAGCTCACAGGAAAGTGTTGATGAAAGTGCTGGAACAGACCTATGTTGATCATGAAGTCTCTGTGGATCAGTTCAATGGAATAGTGGGTAACATTACTGCTTGCAATAACTTGGGGTTTGGTGATGATGAGCTCCCCGAAGCAGGGAAACACCACAACTTATCTTTGCATATCTCAGTACACTGCAAGTCTGACATGATATCTAATGTGTTGGTGGACACTGGATCATCCTTAAACGTAATGCTTGAGTCTACGCTGAGACAGTTGAGACACCATGGACTCTCCCTAAGGGGAAGTAGCTATTTGGTTAAAGCTTTTGACGGATCTCGCAAGGATGTTCTTGGAGAAGTAGATTTGCCAATTACCATTGGTCCTGAAACGTTCCAGATCACTTTCCAGGTCATGGACATCAATGCTTCTTACAGTTGTCTCCTCGGAAGACCGTGGATTCATGACGCTGGCGCTGTAACTTCTACTCTACATCAGAAACTCAAGTTTGTGAGGAATGGTAAGCTTGTCACTGTACATGGTGAAGAAGCATATCTGGTTAGCCAAGTGTCATCTTTCTCTTGTGTTGAAGCAGGGTCCGCTGAAGGGACGTAATTTCAAGGATTTACTGTTGAAGGTGCGGAGCCTCGAAGAGCTGGTGCTGCTATGGCCTCATTGAAAGATGCCCAGAAAGCTGTTCAAGAAGGGCAAGCTGCTGGCTGGGGCAAAGTAATACAGATTTTGGAAAACAAGCGTAAAGAGGGCCTTGGATTCTCCCCGACCTCAGGCGTTTCAACAGGAACTTTCTACAGTGATGGGTTTATCAATGCTATTGCTGAAGATGCTGCTGAAAGTAGTCATGTGCCTACATTTGTTGTACCAGGAGGCACCGTGAGAAATTGGGAGGCCATTGATGTTCCTTTAGTCATGCATGCTTCCATGTAATGTGTCCTGTTGCTCATGTTTTTCTTTGTTTTCAAAATAACAATCCTTTCGCTCTGCCCAAGGCGAAAGTGATATCATTGTAAGGGCATGTTTGTTTCGGCATTGCCGTTATTAATAAAAGTTGTCGTCTTTCTCACGACTCTTTGTTTTTTACTTTTTAGTGCCTTTTTCTTGGAAATAATGGTAATGCCAGAAAAAACCAAAACATCTGTATTTTCTTATTAATTTCAAAAATCTGCATGAAAAACATTTTTCTAAAATCATCCCAATCATATTATGCAGATTGAACCATAATAAACCCGTTGAACACAGTGACCCTATGGTTCCTCCAAATTTTGAATTCCCTATATATGAAGCTGAAGATGAGGAGGATGATGAAGAGATACCGTATGAGATCACTCGACTGCTTGAGCAAGAAAGAAGAGCCATTCAGCCTCACCAGGAAGAGATTGAGCTCATCAACCTGGGTACTGAAGAAAACAAGCGAGAGATCAAGATCGGTGCTGCACTCAAGCCAGAAGTGAAAAAGAAGATTACTCAGCTTCTCCATGACTATCCAGATGTCTTTGCATGGTCCTATGAAGATATGCCGGGTCTAGATCCCAAGATTGTGGAACATCGGATACCGACAAGACCTAAATGTCCTCCTGTCAAACAGAAATTGAGAAGGTCTCGTCCAAACATGGCTCTCAAGATCAAGGCTGAAGTGCAAAAACAAATTGATGTGGGTTTCCTCATGACAGCTGAATATCCTGAGTGGATTGCTAACATTGTACCAGTACCAAAGAAAGATGGGAAAGTTCGAATGTGTGTTGATTACATAGATTTGAATAAAGCCAGTCCAAAAGATAACTTCCCATTGCCTCATATTGATGTGCTGGTTGACAGTACTGCTCAGTCTAAAGTGTTCTCTTTTATGGATGGTTTCTCCGGTTATAACCAGATATGAATGTCTCCTGAAGATAGAGAAAATACGTCCTTCATCACCCCATGGGGAACGTTCTGTTATAAAGTGATGCCGTTCGGCTTGATAAACGCTGGTGCAACCTATCAAAGGGGTATGACTACTCTGTTTCATGATATGATTCACAAAGAGATTGAAGTATATGTTGACGACATGATTGTGAAGTCAAGTGATGAAGAGCAGCATGTCGTGTATTTGAAAAAGATGTTTGAAAGACTAAGAAAGTACAGGCTGCGGTTGAATCCTAACAAGTGCACATTCGGTGTAAGATCTGGAAAGTTGCTAGGCTTCATTGTCAGTCAAAGAGGCATTGAAGTTGATCCTGACAAAGTCCGAGCCATTAGAGAGATGTCGGCCCCTCGAACTGAAAAGCAAGTCAGAGGTTTCCTCGGACGCCTGAATTATATTTCAAGATTTATATCTCACATGACTACTACCTGCGGACCAATTTTCAAACTGCTCAGAAAGAATCAGCTTGTCGTATGGAATGATGAATGTCAGGAAGCTTTTGATAGCATTAAAGAATACTTGTTGGAACCACCTATCCTTGTCCCACCAGTGGAAGGAAGGCCTTTGATTATGTATCTGTCAGTATTGGATGATTCAGTGGGTTGTGTTCTCGACCAACAAGACGAGACTGGTAAGAAAGAACATGTTATCTACTATCTGAGCAAGAAGTTCACTGCTGTGAGACTCGGTTTACAATGCTTGAAAAGACTTGTTGTGCTTTAGCCTGGGCTGTCAAACGTCTGCGTCATTATATGGTGAATCATACAACTTGGTTGATATCCCGAATGGATCCAATCAAGTACATCTTTGAGAAGCCTGCTGTTACTGGAATGATTGCACGTTGGCAAATGTTGTTGTCTGAATATGATATTGTGTACAAAGCTCAGAAGGCAATCAAAGGAAGCATCCTTGCGGAGCATATTGCTTGTCAACCTCTTGATGATTACTAGCCGATTAAGTTTGATTTCCCTGATGAAGAAATTATGTATCTGAAAGCAAAAGACTGTGAAGAGCCACTGATCAATGAAGGGCCAGATCCCAATAGCAAATGGGGATTGGTGTTTGATGGTGCTGTCAATGCTTATGGTAAAGGAATTGGAGCCATTATTGTAACTCCGCAGGGGCACCACATTCCTTTCACTGCACGAATAACTTTTGAATGCACGAACAACATAGCGGAATATGAAGCATGCATCTTGGGCATTGAGGAAGCCATTGATCTGAGAATTAAGCACCTTGACATCTATGGGGATTCTGCACTTGTCATTAATCAGATAAAGGGTGAATGGGAGACTCATCATGAGAAGTTGATCCCTTACCGTGACTATGCCAGACGTCTGTTGACATACTTTACCAAGGTCGAGCTGCACCACATCCCTCGGGATGAGAACCAGATGGCTGACGCTCTTGCTACTTTGTCTTCTATGTTTCGTGTCAATTACTGGAATGATGTGCCCGTGATCAAAGTGCAGCGTCTCGATAGACCCGCTCATGTGTTTACTATTGAAAATATGCCAGATCGAGCTAATGAAGATGTGAATGATGGAAAACATTGGTATTACAACATTAAACAATTCTTGCAGAATCATGAATATCCACCTGGTGCTTCCAACAGGGATAAAAAGACCTTGAGAAGATGGGCTAGCAAATTCCTTCTGGACGGAGAAATCCTATACAAGAGGAACTATGACATGGTCTTATTGAGGCGTGTTGATAAGCAAGAAGCTGAGAAACTGATGCATGATGTACATGATGGTACTTTTGGGACCCATGCTTCGGGCCACACCATGTCAAGGAAACTGTTAAGAGCCGGCTATTACTGGATAATTATGGAGCGTGATTGCCACAAACATGCTAAGAGATGCCACAAGTGTCAAATTTATGCTGACAAGATTCATGTACCTCCACATGCCCTCAATGTTATCTCTTCCCCATGACCTTTCTCTATGTGGGGCATTGACATGATCGGAAGAATTGAACCAAAAGCTTCCAATGGACATCGTTTCATTCTAGTGGCAATTGACTATTTCACCAAGTGGGTTGAAGCTGCCTCCTATGCAAATGTGACCAAGCAAGTGGTAGTAAAGTTTATCAAGAATAACCTCATCTGTCGATACGGTGTTCCCAACAAGATCACCACTGACAACGGTTCCAATCTGAACAATAGCATGATGCAAGCTTTATGTGAAGAATTCAAAATTGAACATCACAACTCTTCTCCTTATAGACCTCAGATGAATGGTGCAGTTGAGGCCGCTAACAAGAACATCAAGAAGATTGTTCAGAAGATGGTCACTACTTACAAAGACTGGCATGAGATGTTACCGTTTGCCTTGCATGGTTACCGCACTATAGTGCGCAGTTCAACCGGGGCAACACCTTTTTCTTTGGTATATGGTATGGAAGCAGTTCTCCCTCTGGAAGTGGAGATTCCATCTCTCCGAGTGATCATGGAAGCAAAACTAACTGAGGCTGAATGGTGTCAAAGTCGGTATGATCAGTTGAATTTGATTGAAGAAAAACGTATGGATGCTATGGCTCATGGACAGTTGTATCAAGTGCGAATGAAGAATGCTTTTGACAAGAAAGTCCGACCTCGTGAATTCAAGGAAGGCGAACTTGTATTGAAAAGAAGAATAAGTCAGCAACCCGACCCAAGGGGCAAGTGGACACCTAACTATGAAGGTCCTTATGTTGTCAAGAAGGCTTTCTCGGGTGGTGCTTTGATTCTTACACACATGGATGGTGTTGAACTCCCAAATCCTGTTAATGCCGATATAGTCAAGAAATACTTTGTCTAAAAAGAAAAGAACAGCGTGGTAGGTCGAAAACCCGAAAGGGCGGCCTAGGCAAAAATGTGCTTCCCGGTGGATCGAAAACCCGAAAGGGCGATCCAGGCAAAAGTTAGGGACAAAAAAATGAATATGAAAAAGCTCGATGAGATTGTACGCAACTCAGGCAAGAATGAGCGCCTCGATGAGCCGAAAACCCGAAAGGGCGGTTCATGCAAAAATGATGTTGACAATAAAAGACAAGTAACTATATCTGGCAAATCACCATCACCCCTTGGGGCATCTGCAGCTGTCAATGATCGTCTTCATCGGAAGCTTTTGTACTTGTGAATTCAAAATTTCTATGAAATGTAGCGGTCATCGTGTTCAATGTACCACCTGTTTTATCTTGGTTTTCGAGTGTCAAACATTGATTACGTTTGAACCTTTTTAACCTTTGATATCTCATTTTTTCTTGGGAAGGGAAAAATAAGAAAAACCCTTGAGAATCGGGTCCGGGAGTTGTTTTCGCTACGGGAAGGTGTTAGGCACCCATAACGACTATAGTATCCTATAGGAACCGTCTTTACTTTCTACGCGCGTGCTTTATTTTTAAATGCTATTTGAAAGTGTTTATTTACACCTAAGAGTTTACTGAGTGAAGAATTGGAGGGAGAAAAAAGTGTTTGAATTTTTATTTTATTTGAATTGAAGGAATTTTGTTTCCTTGCCTACGTACCCTTTTAAAGGATCAAATCCACCGTAGTTCTCTTCCAAAAAATGTTTTTGTTTTTGTTGGTTGATTTTAAGTTTGAAAATGGAATTTGAAAGAAGAGATAGGAGGCCTCCAAGGGCATGAGATTAAGGAAAAAGTGAAGTTGGAATTAGTTATTTGCAAAAACAAGTCCAAGTTGGAATTAGTTTCATTGATGCTTTTATTAAGAAAATAAAGAGAAAAATTCACTTGGAATGTGTTCCAAGAGTTTATTGGAAAAAAATTTGAGTGAGATGGTTCAAGTTTTTTGTTTGGAAAATTGGAATTTTCTCTAAGTGTAAAACCTAAGCATACATCTAAACATGCATATCCTAGCCATACATCTAAAGTGAGGTGTGTGCATGTGTGAGTTTTTAGTGTCCATAGTCCATAGTCCATATTACATCATTTCCCTACATACACACTACTTCCTTGTGGGAACTTAATCCCACATAAATGAAATTTAAAGCAACATAAAAGTGTAAAGGGAAAGAAATGAAGAATTGAGATGAAGATGAAAGTGATGGAAGATGCTTATGAAACAATGAACAAATGGTTAGTAATAATAGGCATAGGATAGTAGAAAAATTGGCAAGGAAATAAAGCATAAAACATGGTAAAAATGCAAGAAAAAGTAGCAAAAATGCACTTAATAAAACACCAAAATTCCAAGGCAAATGCAAGAGACTCATAACTCTCCATTTTGGCATTTTTCAAAGGGTTTAGGTTCAGCCCCAATGTGAGAGTTATGAGAAAATTACAAGTCAAGAAACTATGGTGTGATATTAAGCCTATTTTTGCATTAATTCACACATTTAAACATCAAGTAACTTGCTATGTAAGTATCCAATTATCACATATTCAAAACAGCCCCAAACACTACTTATCAAGCATCAAACAACACTCCAAGATCATTCAACAAAACACAATCATTATGAGCCAAAAGATTGGAATTAGAAAGTGCAAAAAAACTTCATAAAATTTGGACAAAACAACACAAAATCACAACAAATCCTACAAGTATATTTTCCTAACAAATATCAGCATACAAAAATTCACATGCAACAATCCTAAATCAATCAACACAAATGCAAAAAGAACTCACCAAATTTTACAAGCTTTTCATCAAGATTTTTCAACAAAAAGTAAAAGAAAAAGCATTAAACCAAGGCAAAATAATTTTCTAGTATTTCTTGATCAATCTTGACATGCAATATATCAAAATTGATCAAAATATACTAGAAAAATTATAGGAATTTTCTTAGAATTTTTCAAAGAGATTTTAGGCATGCAAAGGTGTATTCAGCAAGAAACAGTGTGCATATAGCAAGAAAATAAGAAGAAAGTAGTAACAAAAGTCCATGCCCAAACACACAAGATCCACATCCAAACAGAAAGCATCAGGGACCGTAGGATTGATCCAATTGGATCAACCCTTGATCCAACGATCAAGAAGGCAAAGGAACATGGAATGAATGTGGTCATGCGCACATAGGATAAAACAACACAACAAGTAGTAATTGAAAGAAGCTTTTCACGTGAAACAACAACCACAACACCAAAGCTTTCTCTCTCTAAAGCCATAAACTCTCTCTTCTCTCTCTTAAATGTTCATCTTCAACCTCATGAATGTCACCGAAAAGTTCAAGAAACTCGCCGGAATCTTCAAAGGTTCGCCAGAAAATTCATAACTCCGGCGACACTTCCGGATTCCGGCGAGCTCCGATTCGAATTTTTTTTACACTTTTAAAACCGGATCGTTATCCTCTTTTCGAATATGAACTCGGAAACATTCAAAACACAATCAATCCACCTACATCTAACACATACAGCCGCGCAAATTGGAGGAAAAAGAGTGGAATAAAAAGCTTGGATCAAGAACAATACCTTGATGCTTGACGAAGCTTTGAATGGCTCCGGATTCTTCTTATGTATTCGAACTTGGTGCTGTTTCTCTTCTTCCTTTGCTTCAATTGGATTCCTTTCCTTCGTCCGATTCCGGTTCGTCGTTAATGGAATTGATTGAAGGTTGTTGTTTATGGATGTGATTTTTGTGGAGTTGAAGGTTTGTGATGATGAGTGTTTTTGATGAATCCTTGAATTTGGTAATGGATTTGTGGAGGTTTGAAGTTAATTGTGGTGGTTGAAGTTTGTTAGAGATGAAGATTGTGGTGGTTATGGAGGTTTTGTGGTGAGTTTTAATGGTGGATGTTGTTGATGATGATGGTGGAGGAAGAAGATTGTGGTGGTTAGAGAGAGGTTGAAGATGAAGTTGTGGTGGTAGAAGTTAGTTAGGGTGGTTAGAGGTGGTGGAAAGAGTTTGTTATGGAGGTTAGAGGTGGTGGAAAAAGTTGGTTATGGTGGTGATGGAGGTTGTTGCGATTTGGAGAAGAAAGAGGGAAAAGAAAAATTGATTTTTGTGATTTTTGTGTATTTGTGAAAAATAATTAGTGTGTTGACTCTTTGACCATGGGACCCATTATATAGGTGATGTGTGAATTTTTGGACCAATAGGAGTAGGACATGTGGCGTAACTAACTTCTTGGACAAAAAATGAACTAAAATGCAATTTTAACAACTTGAGGACTAAAATGCAAAATTAACTAAAGTTGCATTAAAAAAAAGTAATTTGAAAATTAACGTAAAGTGAAACGATTAAAAATAACAAAACGGACTAAAACGAACCAACTACTAAATGAGGTACTTTAAAGTAACCTCTCTCTGTCAAAGTTTCGTGTGAAATGACCAAAATGCCCCTGGGGACTAAAATGACTCAAATGCAATTTTAAAACGGTTTTTTAACAGGGAAATAAAGCAAGAGTTTATACAAGCAAATTAAAAGACTCAGAGACAATTTTTTAGGGATTAAAAGGAATTCTAACACAGGAAATGACTAAAATGCCCCTAGGGGCTAAACTGACTCAAAGACTTCAAATGTGATTTTTGAAATGGATTTTAACATGGAATTAAACAAAAATTCATTCAAACCAATTGAAAGGACTCAGGGACAACTTTTCAAAGATTGAAAGAAATTTTAACATAGAAAATGACTAAAATGCCCCTAGGGGCTAAACTGACTCAAAATGACTTCAAATGTAATTTTTTGAAATGAATTTTAACATGAGAGTGAAACAAGGACTTATACAAATCAAATGAAAAGACACAAACAATTTTCAAGGACTAAAATGAATTTGAATGCAGGAAATGACTAAAATACCCTTTTCCATGAATTTTCCAACCAATATTGAAATAAAATGCAGAGAAAGATGCAATTGATTAGAGACAAATTCAAATGACTTGAAATGCAAGAAAAAATAGACAAAGTCACAATTGAAAGTATTTTCAAACATAGACAGTAGAAATATGCAAATACAGCAGAGTAAAATATCAGGGTAAACAGTAACAAATAGGCAATCTTTCAAAGGTCCAAAGACACATATCAGAGATAGAAAACATCTTGAGAAAATATTTTTAGGTCCAAAATTAGGGTATAACACCACCAACCAATAAAATTACCATTTTCCAAGCTTTGTAAATCCGTGGGGTTATGCCTTTGGCTGACTTTCACTCTTCTACATCAATTTGAGCATGTGCTTTTGTTTGAAATTCTATTTTTCTTTCTATTTTCAATGCTATATACAAAATATTTTCTTTCTATTTGGTAATGTCAATGTATGAAACAAACATTTTTGAAAATTGAAAAATCTTTTCCTATCTATTTTGAAAGCAAACATGAGCAATAAGGTACGTTTCAACGAAACATGCATGAATAAATGAGTGTCAATGTCTATTTCAATACATATTACGAGCAGGTTACTCCCCGGGATGATCTGTGGTCAATGGCAAGAATGAAAAAACAGAATGAAAATGAAAAAATCGGAAAAAATACAAATGAAAAAGCTCGCTAAGTTGAAAACCCGAAAGGGCGGCTTAGGCAAAAATGAGCACCCCGCTGATTGACAACCTATGAAGGCAATTCAGGCAAAAATGGGGCGATGAAAAGAATTTATTCCCGGTGAATCGAAAACCCGAAAGGGCGGTTCAGGCAAAATGGGATTGAAAAATGAAAATTGAAAAATGAAAGAACGAAAGAATGAAAAGCATTGACCACAGATGCGAACATCCAATGTTTACCCAGCACTGACACGCCTAACAACAGCGACCTATATCAAAGAATCTTCCAAGGATCCCTCATCTACAAGTTTTATTGCCCTCAGCCATGGTTTTGATACGTCTTTCAACGACGGTCTCTCCAAAGAGGATTTCCATGTGAATGTAGTAGCACGAGCCACTACGTGCTCAATCTTCCAATGTTTCGTCTGTCTCTGTGAAACTTCTTTGTCAAACTACAAACCAATCATGCATTTCAAGCATTCATACATGTATAATCATGCATTTTATGTGCTCATACATTTAATAATCTTGTTATACCATACATACATGTTGCATTTCCAATCTTCACTGTCAAATTCAATCCAATCTCAACTTTCAATCCAATCCCAATTTCAATTCAATTCAATTTCAACTGTCAAATTCAATTCAATCTTCACTGTCAAATTCAATTCAATCTCAACTTTCAATCTAATCTCAATTTCAATTCAATTCAATTTCAAATGTCAAATTCAATTCAATCTCAACTTTCAATTCAATCTCAATGTCAATTTAACTCAATTCAATTCCAATCTCCAATTCAATTCAATTTCAACTTTCCAATTCAATGTCTATGTCTATGTCTCTGATTAATCTCTCTTTCAACCTCAAACTTTCAATTCAATGTCTTTGTCAATGTTAATCCACTCTCAATTTGCTTTTGGGCCAACAAAATGGTCATGTCTATTTTCAAGTCAAGTCAATATCAACTTACTCTCAATTTGTATCTGTCCAAATCAAACTTCCAATTTGTATCTTGTTATCAGTCAAGTGGCTAGTTCGATCCAAAGAACAGCTTGTACCTGCTTATATGCCTACATTTCCGGTCAAACGACAAGTTCGATCCAAAGAACAGTTTGTACCCTGCTTATTTTTGTTATCGGTCAAACGACAAGTTCGATCCAAAGAACAGTTTGCACCAACCTGCATGTTGTAATACTGATCAAGCCGCAAGTTCGATCCAAAGAATAGCTTGTATTTTCCTATATGACTATGTCTCCGGGTCAAATAACAAGTTCGATCCGAAGAACAGTTTGTACCTGCCTACCTGTCTGTATCTCCATCAAGCGACAAGTTCGATCCAAAGAACAGCTTGTATTTTCCTATATGACTATGTCTCCGGTCAAGTGTCAGGTTCGATCCAAAGAACAGCTCGTACCTGTCTTGTATTTCTATTCCCAGTCAAGCGGCAAGTTCGATCCAAAGGACAGCTTGTACCCATCTTCTGTTTGTATTTGCATGGTCAAGTGGCGAGTTCGATCCAAAGAACAGCTTGTACCTATCTTTTGTCCCCTGGTTTGTCTACCCTGTCAATGTCTACCTAAATCCCCAGTGATGTGACATGCTCTGTAGACTCCAGTTCGCTTGTCTTGCATTCATAATCAACATATTGCATGGCATTCATATTTTGAAAATCTGAGAGCGTATTTTTATGTCCAAAAACAGTGCAAATGTTAATATTTAAGTATCTTCGTCCCGTCAAATCAAAGAATTCGTCTCTGGACTCTCCGGACAAAGAAACTTAAATAGGGGCAGCTGTTATACCCTAATTTTGGACCTAAAAATACTAGCTCAATTCTTCTTTTCTTGCATTTTAAGTCATTTGAAATTGTCTCTGATCAATTGCATCTTTCTCTGCATCTTATTTCAATATTGTTTGCAAAATTCATGGAAAAGGGTATTTTAGTCATTTCCTGTATCCAGGCTCATTTTAGTCCTTAAAAATTGTTTGAATCTTTTCAATTGGTTTGAATAAGTCTTTATTTCAATTCCATGTCAAAAATCATTTTAAAATTGCATCTGAGTCATTTTAAGTCAGTTTAGCCCCTAGGGGCATTTCAGTCATTTCATGTGTTAAAACCCTGTGTAATTTCTAAAATTTGTCTCTGAGTCTTTTAATTTTGCTTGCATAAACTCTTGCTTTAATTCCATGTCAAAAACCATTTTAAAATTGCATTTGAGTCGTTTTGAGTCGTTTTAGTCCCTAGGGGCATTTTGGTCATTTCACACAAAATTTCGACAGAGAGAGGTTACTTTGAAGTACCTCATTTAAGTAATTGGTTCATTTTAGTCCGTTTTGTTATTTTTAATCGTTTCACTTTACGTTTAGTCAAATTTACCAATTTTTAGTCCAATTTTATTTTTAATTTTTTTCAAAGTCCTCAAATTTCTTATAATTGCATCCAAGTCCTTTTTGTTTTGAATTTATTTTAAGTCCTTTTCTTTTAAATAATTGCAGAACAGTCCATATTTTGTCCCATTTTATTTTTAGTTTTTTTATTATTATTTGCAAAATGGTCCTTTTAAATTTTCCAGAATTGCAGAATGGTCCTTTTGTCCAAGTCATTGTCCAAGTCATCAGTCCAGTCCACGTGGCAGTCACACACAGGTCCACAGGTCCAAGTGTCAGTCTATAAAAGGGGAGCAGTTATTGCACAGTGCCAACACGAATCATTACGTGCCAAATCACCAAAAACAATTCCCAATTTCTCTCTCTGATCATCAAAGATCAAACACCAGAAAATTCCAGAAATCACATGAACACCGTGAATGTTCATCCCCAATTCTAACCCTAACCGAACTCAATTCATATCAAAACCTCATCAATTCAGCACCAAAACACATCAATTCACAACAATCCATCACAGAACAACAAAAACTCAGAATCAAATCAAGAACACGAAGGACACAATGAAAACCCTAAGTTTCCAGAACTAAGAAGTGAATTTAATTGAAGCTAATTCGCTGCAATTCGCAGAGATTCGAGTTCGAATCTTCATCATCGAATTGAAAGAGCTGCAATACAAGCACGAATTCGAAAGAATTGTGCGATCACAGTTCAAAGAGGAGAGAAGAAGAAGGATCGAAAAGATTCGAATCAGAGAAAAAGAAAAGGAAGATCAAGAACCGATTTATTTTCGGTTTCGAAGCTTACCAGAAGCATCAAAAACACATCAGGACTCAAGTTTTCCGAAGATCTTCATCTAAAATCTCCAATAAAATTGCCAGGTAACACTCGAATATCATCATCCTTTTCCAAAAAAAGTTACAAGAACGAATCAACCTAGATCTTCAGACTTTCGGAGAGTTTCACTCGAAAAGATTGAAAACCTAAAAAAATGATTTCAAAACCGTAACGAAGTCTTTAGATCTACGTTGTTTCAGATGTTATCTGTGTAAATCAGTGTTAGATTCATGATTAGGGTTAGGAAATGAGTAGATCGAAGCAAAAAACCGTAAGCCTCTGAGAGAGGACGAGAGAAGATGAGAGAGTCTGAAGAGAGGAGAGAGAAATTAGGGTTTAGAATGAATTAAACCGGTCCCTTCTGTTTTTATATAGGTGTGAACCGGATTGGTTCATTCGAACCGGTCTGGTTCACTCCTGGACCATGTGTTTAACCGTTGATCTTGCTGTTTGATCAGATGTGTGGTCCTGATTCAACCTTCTGGTGTGTCCGTTTGAGCTTATCATGCGCCATGCACTCCCAGCCCTTATATCTAGGGTTTTGATGGACTTGGATCAATCCAACGCCTCTAAGGCACCTGGATAGTCCAAGATCCATCATTAGCTTTGGGCTTGGGCCTGGATTTCTTGCTGCATTCGTTTTTAGTGTTTTTTTTGCTATTTCTACACTGTTTCTTGCTTTATACACCACTACCTTGCCTAAAATTGTTGTAAAAATTCCTAAAAGTACTATGTGTTTTTCAATGTGCTTCTTGATGAATTTGTGACCTTATTTTTACATGTTAAAATTGATGAAAATATGTGTGATGATTCCTTGATTGATATCTTGTTTTTTTGTTAAATTTGTGTGAAATTTTACTATGATTTGGCCACAATACTTTGACATATGATATGAGTACTTGATGTGTGGCTTTGTGATGAATGTGCCTCTGAACTTGTGTTTGTCTTACTGTCTTGTGAAATGATTTGTGGATTTCTTGTTTTACAAGTCATGTAATCACTTTAGTGTATGAATAAAGTGCCAAATATGCCTAAGACATATCATAAACTCTTGACTTGAGTGTGTTCTTCTAGTCCTCATATTATTGAGTGGGATAAAACCTTTAGAAAAGTTGACATGATGTGAGGATTATAGGTCATACACTTCTCTTGATATTGTGTTAAGTTTTAGGAATATTTTGCCACTTCTAGGTTAGAATTTTCATTAACTTTTGTCAAGTTTTTTTTTTAGTAATCCTTTTGCTTATAATTTTCATGCTATAATACCCTATGCTACTAACCACTTTACTTCATGTCTCATACACTCTATAAGCATACTTCATTCTTCCATTTTAATTTCATTTCTTGCACTTTAAATTCCCATATCAATACTTAGAATGTAAAACTTAGGAATTTTGTATTTTACTTCATACAATTTTAAATTCTTGCAAGACCATAGAATGTAAACTAGGGCATGATGTAAAGGACAATGGACTCTAATAATGTACACCGACACAAGCACCGACACATGCACACACATCACATAGATATTTTTAGATGTATGTTTAGGATATGCATGTTTAGATGTATGTTTAGGATTGCATGTTTAGATGAATGCTTAGGATTTACACTTAGGAAAATTAATTTTCCAAAAAAAAAAAACATGAACAACATCACTCAAATCATTTTCTAAATAAACCTTGGGATCAAAACCCCATTGTATTCTCCCTTTTATTTTCTTAATCAAATTTCAATGAAAATTAATCATACTTGACCTTTTTTTCAAAATAACTAATCAAACCTCACAATTTCACAATCTTATGCCCTTGAGGCCTCTCTCTCATTCTTCAAATTCCAATTTTCAAACTTAAAATCAACCAACAAAAACAAAAACATTTTTTTGAAGAGAACTACGGTGGATTTGATCCCTTAAAAGGGTACGTAGGCAAGGAATCAAAATTCCTTCAATTCAAATAAAATAAAAATTCAAACACATTCTTCTCCCTCCAATTCTTCATTTAGAAAACCCTTAGGTTTAAATAAACACTTTCAGATAGCATTTAAAAATAAAGCGCGCGCGTAGAAAGTAAAGACGGTTCATATAGGATACTATAGTCGTTATGGGTGCCTAACACCTTCCCGTAGCGAAAACAACTCCCGGACCTCGATTCTCAAGGGTTTTGCTTATTTTTTCCCTTCCCAAGAAAAAATGAGATATCACCGGTTAAAAAGGTTCAAACGCAATCAATGTTTGACACCCGAAAACCAAGATAAAACAAAGGGAACTTATTAAAATGATCAGAATAGACTCCTAGTGCACAAAGCAAATTTCAGAAAAAGGTTACACAGGACTAGGACGCTAACAGGACGCTTTTGAGACGCTTTCGCGTCCTCTACAAAAAGGGTAGGACGCTTTCGCGAGCAATGCACGCTTTCGCGACCAAAATGTCGTAACTCAAGTTTGGGACGCTTTCTGCACGCTTTTGGGATGCTTTTGCGTCCTGTCCATAAAAATTTCTGTGCAGCTATCTGGCTAGGACGCTTTCTGCACGCTTTTGGAACGCTTTCGCGTCCTGCTTCAGGTTTCAGAAAAATTGTTGCGATTTCAACATGGTTTCACCCAAAAATCCCATCTTTGATCCCATAATCACCCAAATTGTTTTATAAACATGTTTACAGGTTTAGTAGACAACATAGGGAGCAAAACAACATACAATCATGCAATTCAACAACATATTTCATCATAATTCATCATTTATCATAACTTCTCAAACCCTAAAATCAAGAACAACAAATCATCAATTTTCAAAATTATATACTATGATTATTGAAAGGAATCCCACCCTTACCTTATCTCAGCAAATTCTACAGCAAAAATTGGTTGGATCCTCTCTTCCTAGCTCTTCTCCTAGCTTTCTCTTCCTTCTCTCCAAAACCAGTTTTTCTAGAGTTTTCACGTGAAAATGTTTTTTTGTTTCTGACTTTCTGTTTTTACTGTAAACTAAAACCTCTCTTTTCTCTTAACTCCCTCAATTTCTATTAACTCCTCATTATTCCCCTTAAACCAAAATAAATACTATTTCTATATTATTTCTATTTCTCATATTATCTTATCAAATAATAAAACAATATTCATTCAAACACCACTCCATAAATCATATAATAAAATAGAATTACACCATATATCGCATAAAATCACCCAAAACATATATTTCACATAAAATCATATATTTAACAAATAAAGTCATATAAAAATATTCACACATCTACTAAAAATAATAGAATTAAAAAGGGGCTTTACAACTCTCCCCAACTTAGAGAATTTCGTCCTCGAAATATTACCTCAAGCAAACAACTCAGGATATGACTCCTGCATCTTACTCTCCAACTCCCAAGTAAGACTTTCACCAGTTGCTCCTCCCCAAACAACCCTCACTAGAGGTATCTCTTTGCCTCTCAACGTCTTCACCTTGCGATCATCAATCCTCAAAGGTAAAGCCTCCACCGTAAGGTAGTCTCTAACTTGCACATCATCTCTAGGAATAACAGGCGAAGGATCCGCTACATACTTCCGAAGTTGCGACACGTGAAACACATCATGCAAGTTCGAAAGATGTGGTGGCAAACCAACTCTATAAGCCACCGTGCCAATTCTCTCAGATATCTGATAAGGACCAATAAACTTTGGAGTCAACTTCTTGGACTTCAATGCACGACCCACACCAGTCATAGGAGTGACTCTCAAGAACACATGGTCACCCTCTTGAAACTCAAGGTCCTTTCTACACTTGTCATGATAACTCTTCTGTCGACTCTGCGACACTTTCATATGCTCTCTTATCATCTTGACCTTCTCCGTAGTCTGCTGAACTATTTCCGGTCCCAACACAACACTTTCACCCGACTCAAACCAACATAAAGGAGTTCTACACCTTCGACCATATAAAGCTTCGAAAGGTGCCATACCAATACTCGAATGGTAACTATTGTTGTACGTGAATTCTATCAACGGTAGATGACTATCCCAAGCTCCACCTTGCTCAAGTACACACACCCTCAACAAATCTTCTAATGATTGCATCGTTCTTTCCGACTGACCATCTGTTTGAGGATGATAAGCCAAACTCAACTTAAATTGAGAGCCCAAAGCTTCTTGCAAGCTCTTCCAAAATCTCGAAGTGAACCTCGGATCTTTATCCGACACAATACTCGACGGGACACCGTGCAACTTCACAATATTATGAATATAAATCTCCGCCAACTGAGCTACTGAATAAGTGATATTAATCGGAATAAAATGTGCCGACTTCGTCAATCTATCGACAACAACCCAAATGGCATCATGCCCTCTTTGAGTATTCGGTAAACTAGTCACAAAGTCCATGGAGATGCTATCCCATTTCCATTCCGGCACATCTAAAGGCGTCAACAAACCAGCAGGTTTCTGATGTTCAACTTTTGATTTCTGACAAGTCAAACAAGCATATACAAACTGCGCGACATCTCGTTTCAACCCGGACCACCAAAACAACTTCTTCAAGTCATGGTACATCTTTGTAGCTCCCGGATGGATACTCAAGCTACTTCTGTGACTTTCTTCTAAAATCAACTTTTTCAATTCATCATTATCAGGGATACAAATCCTGCCTCGGAATCTCAACACTCCTTGATCATCAACCTGAAAATCACCATCTGCGGTCTGATCACTAGAAACCATCAAGTCTACAAATTTCACATCAACTTCCTTTGCTTCTTTGATACTCTTCAAGAAATCATTATTAATTTTCAACATACCCAACTGTACACTCCGAGGTGCTAATTCGCAAACAAGACTCAAGTCTCTAAACTGTTTCAGCAATTCAAATTCTTTTACCATCATAGCAGACATATGCAACGTCTTCCTGCTCAAGGCATCAGCAACAACATTGGCTTTACCTGGATGATAATTCAAACTGAAATCATAATCCTTCAACAATTCTAGCCACCTTCTCTGCCTCATATTCAACTCCTTTTGATCCAATAAATATTTCAGACTTTTATGATCACTAAACACTTCAAATCTGGAACCGTACAAATAGTGTCTCCAAATTTTCAACACAAAAACCACAGCAGCTAACTCCAGGTCATGCGTAGGATAATTCTTCTCATGAATTCTCAACTGTCTCGAAGCATAAGCCACTACCTTGCCATCTTGCATCAGCACACCACCCAAGCCCAACTTGGACGCATCACAATATACAACAAAAGGTTTATCTGGCTTTGGTAAAATCAAAATTGGAGCCGTCGTCAATCTTCGCTTCAACTCATTGAAATTACTCTCACACTGAGCATCCCACACAAATGCTTTACCCTTACAGGTCAACTGAGTCAATGGAAGTGCCAACTTCAAAAATCCTTCGATAAATCTTCTGTAATACCCAGCCAAACCAAGAAAACTTCTAATCTCCGTAACTGACTTAGGAGTCTCCCATTGTGATACCGCTTCAACTTTCGACGGGTCAACTGCAATACCACTACCATAAATAATATGGCCAAGGAAACTTACTTCACTTAACCAGAACTCGCACTTTGACAACTTTGCATACAACTTCTTTTCTTTCAGCACCTGCAAAACAATCTTCAAATGCTCTGTATGCTCCTCTTCAGTCTTAGAATAAATCAAGATATCATCAATAAATACAACAACAAACTTATCCAGAAAAGCATGAAAAATTCTGTTCATATACTCCATGAACACACCAGGTGCATTAGTAACACCGAAAGGCATCACATTATACTCATAGTGTCCATACCGTGTCCTAAAGGCCGTCTTCTACATATCTTCATCCTTCACCTTAATTTGATGGTAACCTGACCTCAAGTCAATTTTGCTAAACACGCGAGCACCCACTAACTGATCCATCAAGTCATCAATTCTCGGAAGTGGATACCTATTCTTTATCGTCACTTTATTCAACTGACGATAATCTATACATAATCTCATGCTACCATCCTTCTTCTTAACCAACAACACTGGCGCTCCTCAAGGTGAAACACTCGGTCTTACAAACTTCTTATCAAGTAAGTCTTCCAACTGTTCTTCAACTCTGCCAACTCAACTGCTGACATACGGTAAGGAGCCATCGACACAGGCTTCGTACCCGGCACAAGATCAATTGAAAATTCAACTTCCCTCTCTAGTGGCACATCTGGAATCTCATCAGGAAAGACTTCAGGAAATTCATTCACAACGGGCAATCTATCAGTTACCGACTGATTCTCTACAGATAAATACGTCATTAAAGAAAACATCATGTTTCCATCATGTTCTAACTGCTTCAGCTGCTTGGTAGATAAAAATTCTGCTCCACTCTCTTCTTCAGCAGAAGAAAAGTACACCGACTTACTAAAACAATTAATGTGAACATGGTTGTACTCCAACCAGTTCATACTAGGGATTGCACAACAAACAACAAACAGGACAACAAGGACAATACAAAATTGTCACACAACACTACTAGGCTCGACACGACTCTACTAATTGGTCGGACGGACCGACCTGCTCTGATACCAATTGTAACACCCCGTTCTCCCAACAGTCGTAATATTAAATATAATAATCAGAGTAAATCATACAACGGAGTGTCACACTGCTTTTCAAAAATTCATAAATAGAAAATAACTATTTATTTAAAACCAGCATTTAGAATATCTTATTAAGCTGCAGCGGAATAATTCTTTTAGAAAATATAATTCAACGTCATCCAAATTCAACATCAATGAAATTCTTGGCACGTAGGCCTCATGATAATAAATATTATTTTCAACAACGATAAACTCCAACAACAAGTCTTTTCAAAAATATGATACATAAAAGTAATGAAGAAAGCATTCGCGACGATCCCCATCCTAATATGTATCAGAGCCCTAGACACTTGAGCCAACCAACCTACAAGCCATCATTACCTGCAAGTTACCCATACGAAGGGCAACATTATCAAGCAGAAGGGGTGAGAAACTTATCCAATAATAATAATAATATATAATTCATCAAATTAATGAAAACAACATATCACAACAGGCATCATTAATAATGTATATAAAGAATACGTAAGTAACAACATAATCATTTTCAGCAACAAAGAACAGCAACAACAACAACAACAACTTCGTTATCAACAACGACACCGACAACTCGACAATGCGACAACGACAATAACAACTCGACAATGCGACAACGACAACAACTAATGCATCATGCAGGTGGTACCAATCTACGCGCGTTGAATGCTAAGCATTCCAGGGCATAAGCCCCCAACAATTTGGATGGTTAAAGCATCCCAGGGCATAAGCCCCCAACGGGTTGAATGATAAACATTCCAGGGCATAAGCCCCCAACAGAATATGAGTATGCATATGGACTCAACTTGTGTATATCAACATACAACTTCAACAACGACTACAACAGCGACATATATGCCTAAAACAATTATGACACACTCCCCAACTTCGACATTAGACGATACAACGATGACAACAACGGAAAGGACTCAAGATAGCATAATAGAATGTATTTTATACAAGGATTCACATCATTCAACTTCCATATATAATTTTTACCTCATAAACAATTCTTAATAAATCAAGGGAACTTATTAAAATGATCAGAATAGACTCCTAGTGCACGAAGCAAATTTCAGAAAAAGGTTGCACAGGACTAGGACGCTAACAGGACGCTTTTGGGACGCTTTCGCGTCCTCTACAAAAAGGGTAGGACGCTTTCGCGAGCAATGCACGCTTTCGCGACCAAAATGTCGTAACTCAAGTTTGGGACGCTTTCTGCACGCTTTTGGGATGCTTTTGCGTCCTGTCCATAAAAATTTCTGTGCAGCTATCTGGCTAGGACGCTTTCTGCACGCTTTTGGGACGCTTTCGCGTCCTGCTTCAGGTTTCAGAAAAATTGTTGCGATTTCAACATGGTTTCACCCAAAAATCCCATCTTTGATCCCATAATCACCCAAATTGTTTTATAAACATGTTTACAGGTTTAGTAGACAACATAGGGAGCAAAACAACATACAATCATGCAATTCAACAACATATTTCATCATAATTCATCATTTATCATAACTTCTCAAACCCTAAAATCAAGAACAACAAATCATCAATTTTCAAAATTATATACTATGATTATTGAAAGGAATCCCACCCTTACCTTATCTCAGCAAATTCTACAGCAAAAATTGGTTGGATCCTCTCTTCCTAGCTCTTCTCCTAGCTTTCTCTTCCTTCTCTCCAAAACCAGTTTTTCTAGAGTTTTCACGTGAAAATGTTTTTTTTGTTTCTGACTTTCTGTTTTTACTGTAAACTAAAACCTCTCTTTTCTCTTAACTCCCTCAATTTCTATTAACTCCTCATTATTCCCCTTAAACCAAAATAAATACTATTTCTATATTATTTCTATTTCTCATATTATCTTATCAAATAATAAAACAATATTCATTCAAACACCACTCCATAAATCATATAATAAAATAGAATTACACCATATATCGCATAAAATCACCCAAAACATATATTTCACATAAAATCATATATTTAACAAATAAAGTCATATAAAAATATTCACACATCTACTAAAAATAATAGAGTTAAAAAGGGACGTTACACAGCCCCTCCTCCCATGCATGTAACCTCCTCCGCCATTTCCACGCCTCACCTCCAACCCCCCACCCTAACTCAAACATCTCTGACACCGTAGCTAGTTTATTGTCTACAAGGTAGTATAGTCTATCAAAGGATCTTGCAAGAGGACAATCATCCAGCCACGGGTCCACCCAAAACAAATTATCTCGACCATCCCCCACCCTCCTAACAATGTTATCTGTCAACCAGCCAATATCGACAAGACCCACTCCTCTCCTGATTTGGTTTAGATTGCGCCACCAAACCGAACCTACTCCCTCCCCAAACCGCACCCTGCCCCCCTCCTCACCATACTTTGCTCGAAGAACAACATTTCACAAGCTCTCCCTCTCCTCCAATAACCGCCACACCCATTTACCTAAAAGAGAAATATTAAATTCCTTCAACCTCTTCACCCCCAGACCTCCATTCTCCGTTTGTAAACAAATATTATCCCATTTAATCCAGGAAATTTTCCTAACATCCCCACCACCCCCCAAAAAAAAATTAGAAAAAATAGAGTCTAGGGAAGAAATGATACCTGAGGGAGCCTTGAAGAAGGAAAGGAAATAAACCGGAACGGCGGACAGAACGAACTTAAGCAGAACCAACCGACCTCCCAAAGACAAATTTTTACACTTCCAACCAGACAACCGCTTTCGGATACTATCAACCAACGAATACCAAAACTGAAGCTTCCGCGGGTCACCACCAATGGGTAGCCCCAAATAAATAAAAGGGAGGCGACCGTGCTTGCAACTCAAAACCGAGGCTGCCTCATGAAGCCAAGAATCATTCACATTCACCCCAAAAAGCATACTTTTGTTAAAATTGACTTTCAGCCCCGATATGGATTCAAATAAAACTAACACCGCCTTCAAAGCTCGAACATTAGACCAACTCTTGATCCCAACTAACAAGGTATCATCGGCAAACTGAATGTGCGAGACAGGCACTATATTCTGCATCCCAATACTATAAGGAGTAAAAAGGTGATTGGTCACCATGGCCTTCATCATAACATTGAGACCCTCCGACGCCAACAAAAACAAAAAAGGGGAGAGAGGATCTCCTTGACGCAGACCTCTTTCAAAAGAAAACTCATCTGTCAGGCACCCATTAACCAACACTGAAGCAGTTGCAGTCGTTACACACTCCATAATCCATGAACGCCATAACACCGGAAAATTCATTTTTATATATTAGTTCGTAAAATAATTACATTATTATATTAATATTTAATGCTACAAGAATGAGAATTAGAATATGCAGGAAACGGTTTTTGAAGTCATTGGACTACTTGATCAAGAAAAAGAAATATATAGCACTAGTACTGTTGAAGGAAAAATATGCTCAAAAAAATAACTTAGAAGAGTTTTCTAATATCCCTAACTAAGATATAGTCCAAAATTATATCCCTAACAATACCATGTATGTTTTCTTGAATTTTACCACTTCACTCGATTATTTTTTGAATATGTTCTTCACTCAATTATTACTCATAAAGACTTTTTTTTAAGGAATTTACTCGTATACAAATGTATATGTTTCTTTTTTTGACAAAATTGTATATGTTCTATTGCTCGTGCCTTCTTTTATTTGTATCAGAAATTTAGAAATTGTTAAAAAAAAAATAGAATATGATATAAGAGAAAGAAACAAGTTACCCAAACAAAATTTGAGAAAGAAATTAGAGAAAATAGATTATTTAAAAAAATGGTTTTTTTACACTAACAATTTTTTGTTTTTATAGTGATGAATCACCAAGGAAACAGTTACTAATATGAATACCTGGTCCAATACACAAGAGGTGGTGTTTTTTTCCTAGTAACTAGGAATGACTTGCAATTTCGTTTGTTTTATTTTCCAATTTTCCATTTTGCATAATCATGAACAGTGAAATGTGAAGATATAGTTAAGATCTTTGACACGTTCTTGATATTATTTAATCACAATCCTAATTATTCTCATCCAAATCACCTAAGTTGATGCGTATGAACCGGTCTACGATAAAAAAATGAAATCAACACATAAAACACAAAGTAAAATGTGAAAATGGACCAAGTTATAAAAGTGGAGGTGGATTAGCAGTTATTTATTGAGTATATAGCTATTTTTAATTTCTTAAAAAATAATCTATTTTTAACTAAATATTTTATATTAATTTGAAGAAGAAAAAACCCGTTGCATTTTCAATAAATATTGTGAGAAGTAGGTTCTAATGGAGCACCCAAAATTTGCTAGTGTAATGTAGCAGTTAGATTAGAAAAGGGTGCTGCGTATAAAGTATAACCTTTAAATAAATAAATAAAAATCAGCCATATAAGGGGATTGCATTTAAGTTACAAAAGATATCAATGACAATTGACAACATTTGTAGACTGAGATGTAATATATATTTTCCATGTCTCATTTTAAATGAAAAATAAAGTACAAATATATTGTCAAATAAAGTCAAAAGTAAGGTAAAATTTCACATAAGCTTCTCCACTTTCAATGCAAGTACACTTGACATTAGATTTTCCTTTTATCATTCATTTTAATTTAAAACCACAACCTCCTTAACAATCCTATCGTTATTTTTATAAGACACATGACAGGATTTACTATTAGTATTGTTGTTGGACATGAAAATATTCCAATTTAATCACAATTAATCCAAAACAATAATATAAAGCAAAGATGCATAGATAAATTAGGTGAGCTCAGAATGCTTGGAAAGTAGTAGATAGATATAGCCTTTTGCCATTCAGATACTTTTTGGTGGCTCTATTGCGTTTGTTCGGCGGTGTCAACAGGTGTATCAGGATGTGCTCCCCATTCAGTCCATGATCCATCATAAACCGGAACATCGGTCTTTCCAAGACGATGAAGACCCTGTAACAAAAAAGGTCAATCAAAATGTAAAATAACGAAATTTCCCAATATATCAAAGTATTTACACAATAAGCACTTGTGTGACTGTTCGAGTGAATTTATGAAAACAAGTTATGACATGTTCATAAGCTGTTTTCAGCTTATTTCCATAACTTTTCCAAGAAAGCTTATGAAAATTGCTTATAGTTTATATGAAAACAATTTGACATTATTTTATCTTGTGTAACCAAAATAGCTGATTCATATGCGCTTATGCTATAAACTGCAAATTAAGTTGTTTATCCAAACAGGCCCAAGCACAGATTAGCGATTTACAATTTCCTATGGAAAAGATTAGGGAAGAGACAGAGATACCAGTGCAAGAATGCATGCAGTTACTCCAGTTCCACACGAAGTCACAACCGGGCTTTCCAAAGAGATACCTGCAAGTCAAAGGGAGCATGTGACGGTTGAATTCGGAAACTAAATGACTCAGCAATATTAAAATCCATAGAAAGATGTTCAAACCTTCTTGATCAAACCGCTTCTTAAGCTCGTCTGCTGGTAACAATGTCTGTGAACCATCTAACATCTCCAGGTAAAAGACGTTTGACAATGATAAAATAGTCTGGCAATCACATACACGCATAATGTAACAATATACTGAAGAGTTCTTAATAGCAATAACGATATCGGACAGGTTAATACAACTCGATCAGAACTGAGATAAGAATGCATGATTTTTATCGATATAATAGACCTGACCATATGGTGTACCTGAGAAAAGGGAATGCATTTGCTGCCAGGTACATGACCACTCCTGATTCCCTTTCTGGGCTCTGGTGCAATTCCATCGGTGCTCTAATAAAGTTAACATATTAAACTAGTCAAATCTATATAATATAAATTTACCACCTATTCCAAGTCTCTTCTCTTCTTTTCTTGACAAGTGTCGCCATTTTTAAAGGTTCTAAAATTTCATTCAACTAGCGACATGTGGCGCTCTAATCTTCTTCTATTCTAATGTTTTATTTATGGAAATGTTATAATTCAATGTTTGTTTTTGGAAGACCAATTATATTGTGTTATTATATGTTTTTTTTTTTATGGAAATGATACAATTCAATGTTTTTTTTTTGGAAGACCAATGATATTGTATTATTATATTATTTGTATAATCGTGTAATGTAGTGTTTAGTTATCATATATTTTATAGTTGGTATTAAGGAATGAAATTTTACCGAGATTGTTTTATATAATATGATATTTCAATTATAACATGAAAATACGTGCAGAATAAATAAAAAATATCGTTGAAAATAAATGGTTAACCCAGGCTGATATTTATCCCTGTGCTAAAAATATGAATATTGTTTTACTTTAATAATAATAATAATATTGTAAATTGTGAGACAATCTCTATTTCTATCTCTATTATAAACATTTCTTCTATTTTATTTTGATAGTACACGTGACAACTTTATATTGAAATGTGTATTTAATATTTTCTTTCATATACACACCAAAATGTTATGTGCTAAAATTTGGAGGAGTATTTAATGTACCAGGATTGCAACCGAAAATTTACATATGAAATTACTCTGATGAGCTAGCCGAAAATTTTGGCAACCAAATGGTAATGAGTTTCTTGATTTTTTTTTATAGTAAACATTGTGTCCTTATTGTGACTAATCAATTAAAAATTCTATTGACAATTATAATCGACTTTAAAAATTGCTGTTTTGTTATTGGAAAATTTTAGTATTTATAAAATAAAATTGTTTCTTCATTGTTTAAAATTTTTAGTGTTCGAGCTTATAATTTGACGCCACGATATTTGATAGTCACAATAAAAAAAATTTAAGGGATGTTTATTTGCCTTAACTACTAAGGATGCATTGAAAAAAAAAATTATTTGGAATTCATTGATATGTTTTATTTGCCTTAATTGCGGTGGAAATTATATGCCTCAAATTGTATTTCCATAACCGAATTGTAAGGATTCATAGATAGAAAAAACAAAAAAATGAGCACAATTCATTTTTTTTTTTTTTAAGGAAAAAAGTTAGAATTCAATGGTATTTTTTTAAGGAAAAAAAGTTAGAATTCAATGGTATGCTTGATTCACGTGTAATTAGCCTTAACTGGTGAGAAAATCCTAAGCCTATAATGATATTTCCATAACCGAGTTTTTTTTTTTTTTTTGAGGGAATTTCCATAACCGAGTTGTAGTGATGAATTGACGGAAATAATTAAAAAATTATTAAAATTAATTCATGTCATTTGTAAATATTCCTCCAATAATACATTGACATGTGTCAATGTTTTTTTTAAACCAATCATATTGCAACAATTTGATGTTATTTTGTCATATTTTTTATTTTCACATTGCTTCCAATAATATTTTATTTATACAATTAGCCTATTTATTTTTGTTACACGTTTGGATTTAAATAAAAAAATAACATAGTTGGTAGGACAGTGCATTATTATATGCATGGATCGGGGTTCGAACCCCGGACACCCCACTTATTCACCTTATAAGGTGAATTCTAGCTATGTTTGATAAAAAAATAAGATGTGTAGATGTCCCTCTAAAAAAAAGTGTGTAAATGTCAAATAAATAGTATCAATAAGAGAAAATCATGGGTTTGAAATTTGGTAATTTTGTTTCTAATTTCATATGTATGAATTGATGAACATTAAAGTACGATATTATTTTTCACTTTATCATGATGAATCAAGGGAATGATTATTTTAATTTTGATGTTTTTTACTATAAATATTGGTTTTAGTTCTCACACTTTTCACAACACACTTTCGATCCATAATTCATATTATTGGAAGTTTTCTCTAAAATTCTATTTTTTTCTCTCTTTGTTTCATTGTCGTTTTATTTCTTTCAATTCTCTTATTTTATTTGGTTATTGTCTTCCATTGATTTAAGCCGGAACTACACATGTTTTGCACTTCTATGAGTATCTCTCTTGCATTTGCATTCCAACCCTTATCCGTTATTTCATTTTGACTTACGTTTTTTTTTAGCTTTATTATAAAAAATATCATCTCCCTCGAGTGTTCCTTTAATTATTTTTGAATCACATCAAAATGATGCACTAGATGTTGTTGGTTCATAATTTCTTAATAAATTGTGGTTTTTGTCATTTTGTTGCATTCATTGATTAAATTTAGTGATTATTTTTTTTGTAGGAATGTTGGATACAAGTGATAAACCAAATATACTCCTTGAAGCATCTTAGAAAAGAAGGAAAGAAGGAATGTTATTTTTGTGAGAATATGATACAAGATTATAGATAGGAATAGTCATATCATTAGTTATTATTGAGAAATACATTATTAAGTGAATGAAAGAAGGGAAAAAGAAATGTTATTAGTGTGAGACATATGTAGAGATCTAAGTGGGGGAGTTTCTTTGTATATGCTTTTAAGGTATCTTTCAATTTTAATCATATTATTGGTGTGAACTACATTTAGTGAAGCCTTCATTGTTTTTTTTTTTCATTCACTAGGTTCAAACCTTACTTAAGAAAACCGAATCCAATTCCCCTCAAATAAACTTAATGTCAATGACATCTCTGCCATTGAATACCTATATAAAATGAAATAAACAATTTCATATCTACATTTGAATTGCTTTAACATTGGATTTCTTTGCACGCATTAAGTTAATCTATAGTTCATTTGTAAATATAATCAAAATTGATATCTTTATCTAATAAACATTTTCCTTGCAAAAAATTTAAAGTACACATGACATGTTTATTTTCAAAAGATCATTAATTGATCAAGGATGTATGTATCATATATGAATATGTTCTTTTTTATTTTACATCAAGAAAAAATGTTCTTTTTTTTGACAAAAAAATCTATTTCTTTTGTCAAATAAAAAAACCACCGTATAGTCCACAAGTCTTAACTTAACTAGCAAAAATGTTGAAATTGTTAGGGAATAATGTGATCAAGGTTTAAACTCTGACTCCTCCAAATACGTGTTTGAGTTTCTATTCTAATGGCTATTGTCATTTCGTCTATCTAAAAAAGCACGGTGTATTCTTTTAATGAGATTATTTCTTTAAATGAGATTTTCCAATAATTATAGGCCTTCATTTTATGAGGAACGTTGATGGCAATTTTTTGGTCTATTTTATTTTTAGAGGAAAAAAAAGGAAAAGTTTATTATTTAATTTGTTTGTTTCATTGCTACTTGAAATTATATACTGAATATCTTTATCTTTATATAATACAAAAGCTTACTTCTATGGGCAATAGTACACGTGGCGTCTCATGTTTCTTCTAGCATTTAATGCTTCTCACACATAAATTGTTGCAATGCATTTTAGCTTTGATCAAGAAAGTTTCCTTAATTACTTTGGTTATATTACATTCATTCCATTTATTTAAAATGAAATAACTATATAACTATATGTATTATGTACGTTTAAATCGAACTTTATTGCTTTATCACCGTAAACTGAATTATTATAAAGATTAGAACAAAAAGAAAAAACCACCTTTACATGTGATCAGACCAAACTAAAGTTTTTATTTCTTTTCCACTCTAATTTTGACTCTAAAATTTTACATATTAGTTAGCCGATGTTTTTTATAATTACTCGGAAATAACTTAATTATTGTATTATCTTTGTGAATTTTTTTAATCTCCAAAAATAATATCGTACGTATATAGGAAAAATCGTTTTTAAGTTGTAAACCAAACTGACAAATAAATTAGTTTCTTTTTCTACTAAATTTTCAACCATATTTTAATATCCTACCTATCTTAAAAGAAATAATTTTCTAATTTTTATTGGAGAAGAAGAGATAAATATCATCTACGGATACACTATTTTGAATCAGAAAAAAATAGCAATTAACGGTGTCATTTTATTTTTTAGCAATTACACTCTTTGGACTCTAATGTTTTTTTTTTGTAACCAAAAAATGTTTTTTGTTTTTATCATATTTTTATTTGGGTTAATTAAGTTTTTAGTCCCTATAAATATTCACAGTTTTATTTTTAGTCCCTACAAAATAAAATCACACTTTTTAGTCCATATAAAATTTTTCATCAACATTTTTAGTCCCTATAAATTTTTCTATCAGCACTTTTAGTCCCTGTCAAAAATTTTCATCAACATTTTGGTCCCTAAAATGCTTAAGGAAAATGTCACAGGGACTAAAAAGTGTGATTTTATTTTGTAGGGACTAAAAACAAAACTGTGAATATTTATAGGGACTAAAAACTTAATTAACCCTTTTTATTTTTATTTCCGTTTTTTGTACACCATCATGGTATTGCGGTAATCAAGTCATAATTAATTTGGTCAACAAATGATCAATATAGTAACTTATTTTTTATTTTATTTCCGTTATTTTGTACACCATCATGGTATTGCCGCACTCAAGGCATAATTAAGTTGGTCAAATGAGTGGAAATAATAACCTTTTTTGTTTGTTTGTAGTATGAGGTTGTAGTACCATTTTTTTTAGAGAGAGGTTTTAGTACCATGTATAAAAGGAATTTGTATTCTTGATTGGAAATAGTTAATTAATATGAGGTTGTAGTAGTAGTACAATGTATAAAAGGAAATAGTTAATCAAATGCTACATTGACGTATTAATGTACACATGTCCATCCGTTTTTTTATATAATTGACGTATTATTTTGTTGGCCAATCCAATTGTTGTATGACAAGTGTCCATTTTACTTTGGCGGCCAATCGAATTGCAACATACGTTTTATTTTTTGTTTATTCTTTTAGTTTCTTCACATAATAATTAATTTATTAGTTACCGCCTATAAAAAGTTCATGTTTCATTTGATCATTTTATATGCCATTTTCTTTCTTTTTCACATATTGTTGTTGGTATTAACAAAAGGAAGTGTTGCAATGGCTCTGAGATTGTCTGATAACATCTCTGAGATCAACCCGGTGAAGGAATCATGAACCATAAAAGGCGCTAATTAATTTCATATTATTTAGTGCTTCAATTTGTTAAAAAAATGTTTAGTGCTTAAAAAAAAGTCACATATTATTCATCGAAAAAAAAAGTTAAAACAATTGTGATAAAAATATTTTTTTTTCCAAAGAAAGTGATAAGAATGAACTTTTTTTGAAGGATATTAAAATGAACTTAATTACTTTTAATTTACTCATATACTTTCTTAAAATATTGTCATTACTTACGCATTTTTATATTTATATTTATTTTGCACAAGAAGTAATATATTAAAAATTATACTTAATTTTTTCATCTTTACATTAATAGTGGTGATTTGCTTGAATTGTTTTTCTATAAATATCGGTTCCCATTTAACCATACCTCACACCACTTCGTTGACATTCAGTCAAAGAATTCAAAGTTCTTTCAAAATTTTCTATTATTTTTGTGTTTCAACAATTTTCATTTTTTTTCTCATTTTTTTCAAAGGCCCCAAAACCAAAAATTGGTTTAATTTACGAGATTAATTCGTTGACAGAATCATAGAGTGTGGTTTATATTGTTCACCTTTGGTTTGTTCTTGATGTATCAAACTTCAAGCTTCCATTCTCACTAGCTAGACACGATGATGACAAATGCATTTTTATGCATTTGTAATATTTTTTTTATTATTATAGTTAATTTTTAATTATAAATAATATATCTATATTTATTTATATCTTTTTGATTGATCAATAAACATAAATTTTCAAACATTGAGTTTGATTTGTGTAATTTGATGGTATCAGTTTGATTTTATCATTTGTTACATTTTGTTTTTTAAGATGTGATGGAAATGCTTCATGTGCAACAATATTATAAAAGAAAAAAAGGTTAATAAAAAATGATTTGAATTAAACTTGATCATGATGGGTGTGTTCATTCTCGAATTGTTTCTCTTAGTGAAATTTCATTCTTTTAATGATGAGCTATGGGTACTCAAGTCCAAACCGAGCTGTGGGTACTCAAATTCTACTCAAATTCCACATATTGTTTCACTAATGACGAGTTATGGGGTACTCAAATCCAAACCAATCTAGAATAAAACCACACATGTGATAAAAAAACAGAAAACCACACAAAATCTACACAAAACGATCTAAACTGCATGTAATTTTAATTTTAAATCGATGGGTTGTTGCCTCAAAACTATTTTAAAACACACAACAAGCAGCCTATTGACGAGCCACTTTTTTATTTTCTTACATAGAAATGTATGTTGTAAATTTGACTATGTTGGTGGGTTCAATTTTCAATTGAAGTGGAATTTGTGGATCAAGAAGTAGAATTTTCATTTATTTTTACCTTCTTTTTCTCTTGATTATTTTTCCTTTTTGCTTTACACTTGCACAATATATTAAACGAAAATGATTATTGGACACCCAAACCTCAACCAACCACTAAAGAGAGAAAGAAATAAAGAGTGAAGTGATAGATATTGATAAGTAGGTGATTTACAAAAAGACAGATATAAAGATAAAATAAGATGTTAAATAAGTGTAAAAAAGTTTAGCATAATTATTCGCATTCCTTTAAAAATATATTATTTTATATAATTTTAATAATTTTTCAATTTTTTTGTCAAGTAATAATATCTCAAAATTATAATTTGCTTCAAAATAATTTTGAAATATTAATATTATTTTGAAAAGTGAATATAAAATTAGTTAACATTGTTGAAATTGATTTCTCTCATGTGAAATCAATTTTTTTATATGATTTTGTTTTTTGCTAGCAAGAATTTAGGGTAGGTGGTAGGTGTCCCTGTCTAAAGTTTCTATATGATTTAGTAAATTTGTTTGCCAATAATTGTATTGACTTTTTGTTATTCTATGATTTGAATCTTAAATATTGATAGCTTAAATAATATTACATTAGTGATGTTAAAAAAATTCTATTTCGATTGGAAGCTTTCTATTTTGTCAAACAGTTTCGACCGAAAACTATTCATTATTAATGTAACATTAATTTTTTAAAATATAATTATGATTTCATTAGTTATCCAACAACAACAACTAATCATAATTATATTTTCACAACTTAAAAGACTTAACTGTTCATTTTTTGTTTTTGTTTTGACAAAAGTTCCAATTACTTTTTATAATTGAATAAAGTTTTTGTGTTTGGGATTAAATTGGATAGCCCAGTTTTTTTATGGGATAAAATAGATCTTCACTCTCTTTTATTATGTATTATTATTCTTATTATCAAAAAGATAATAGTAATCGTGAAGGTAATCATCACGGGTTGGATTGCTCATTAGCCTACAATGGGTTGGATCACACATTAGACTAAGAGCAACCACACAAGTGAAATTGACGCCAAATCATCATCCAAAACACTACAACATTATGTATATTGGTCACTTCACTTACATATTTCTCAACACCTATTCTTGGATCATATGTGGAAATGTAAGCCATAATTGACACATTAACATAGTCATAATTGACACATTAACATATCTCTTTTAAATTTGAGACACTTTGCGTCTGTGATCTGGTGACATAGCCAAATAAGGTGAGACGAAGAAACAATATAGTAAAAATTATGGGTTGATGGTAGTTTCACACATGGCACATTAACATACATCACTCTGTAACTGTGAGATTTTATGTGTCTATGATCTGGTGAGATAGTCAAATAAGGCGAGAGACACAATATTGTAGAAAATATGGGTTAGTAGTGGTTTCATAGAGATACATTTTTGCTCCTTTCTTTCACGAGAAGAGAGACAACAAATTAGAAAAAGAAAGAAGATGAAAAAGGAATTTGAGCATGAGAGAAATGATAAGGGAAAAAAAACTAATAAGTGTGTTTTATAAACATGTATTTTATAAAAATGTCACATCAATTAAAAATGTCTAACAAACATGTATTTGATAAACATGTGTTTTATTGCGGTTTGGTTCGGTTTTGAGGCTAAAAGTCATCCGAACCGCAAGATAAAAATGCATGCGGTTTGGTTTGGTTCGGTTGACTTTTAAAATACAATCCGAACCAAACCAAACCAAATCAATGCGGTTTGGGTTGGATCGGCTGGTGCGGTTTTTTCGAGACAATTCAATTTTTTTCCGATATTAAAATCAAGTTAAAAAGTTAAAACGCAACATATTTTCGTTAATGTTACCAACAATGTTTTAAATTTCATCTAACATTACAATTTTATTTTATTCAACAATGTTCACAACTGCATAAATCAAATTAAAAATGTGGATAAAAGTAATCTTATTTTGTAAGAAATAAAAAAAAAACGAAGATTTTATCGTTTTTTAAAAGTTCAAATAGGACATAAATACATTTTTGAAATAAAAAGCAAAGAATTAACTTAACAAGAGAAAATATATGTCATTTTATAAATTTGTCCATTGAGTTTATTTGAGTATTGGTTTAGGTAACATATATTTAATTAGTGTTTTTCATATGTTGCGGTTTGATTTGGATTGGTTCGGTTGGTAACATAAAAACCGCAAACCAAACCAAACCATGCGGTTGAGTAGAAAAATGATCCAAATACATCCGAACCAAATGCGGTTTTTTGCGGTTTCGGTTTGGGTTGGTTCGGTTTGCGGTTTTTCTATTGGATTGGTTCGGTTTTGAACACCCTCACATCCCACCAAATAACAAAAGTGTAGAAATTTTGTCAAAAAAAGTTGGTTAAATTTAAAATAATAAAGGTCGAATAAAAAACTACATGAAAGCGAATGACATTCAAAAATTAAAATTTAAGATAAAAATATAAACAAATGACAAACAAACAAATCATCATAATGTTAGAACTTTCGTGGGAGCCTACATTGTGATGTATCATCACATTAGACTAAGAACAACCACCCAAGTGAGATTGATATTACATCTTCCACCAAAGCCTTAAGACATTAGGTATATGTGTCATCTCATTTATATGTTTCTTCAACATCTACTATCTATGTACATGATCCACCACCAAGACCCACTCCCGCTCCCCCACAATGTTGAATCGGGATATGATACCATCATTAGACCTTTTGTAGAAGCCAACACTGGTGTGGATCAACACATTAAAGAAAGAGAAACCACAAAAGTGATAACCTCACATTTTCATCCAAAATTTTAAGGCTTGAGCATATGAATTTTTTCACTTATTTGTTGATGGACTTTCACTCTGTTATTCAAGGTTCGTCTTTAATTGACACTTGATACATCACAATATTATTTCTCTCAAATATGGCGAAATTCTAGCCCGTGCTTGGCACGGGTGTCCAAACTAGTTAATTTAATTTTTGACCGGAAACTAGTTAAAAGAATTAATAATTAAAATATTTAATTTATATAATTAGTTTTTTTATTTAAAGCTAATATAATTAGTTAAACTACTCAAAAGTAAATCAAGTAATTAAATTAATTAAATCATTTTTATGTGATATTTTTATCTCAAGGGTATTTTTGTACTTTTGAATATAATCAACACTTCTCTCTTCTCTATTTCTCTTTTCCTTCTCTTATATCAAACAACCTAACAAATCTACTCTATTTCTCACCAATTTCTCTCTTCTCATACTCTCTTTTACCTATTTATCTCTTCACAACTTCTCTTCTAAACCAAACACACCCTAAGTGTAACGTTTTGTAAAAGTTATAATGAATAGACAAATTCATCCTCAAATTTGTAAGGACTGATTTAGTCATCAATTTAACGAATGTCTATCAAATTCATCTGTTCAATCTCTACGTTAGGAATGATGATGTGTCGATCAACATGTTGTGTTGTGTTATCCACGTGTATAATTATAGAATTGCATGAAATGTTTCACTTTTCACTTTTAATTTTTTAGTTTTCTTCTTTTACTCATCTTTCTATCCTCATATTTAATTCACATCAAACGAGTCTCTGACTCTTCTTCTTCCCGCTAAAATCATCGCTATCTTCATCTCTCCAAAAGCTTTGATTCCATCACCATCGATCGTCTTTTGAAGAGCGGTTTTGAAGGAAGATTTCATAGTCAATGAAGGTAAACTCTTTCATGTTCGATTTTCCATTCATGATTGTTCATTATCTCCATTGTTTGTGACCGTTTTTTTTTTTTCATTTTTATCCATTCATTTTCTTCTTTAACCTTCGGTTGATGTTTGATTTGTTGATCACACAGTCAGACGTTTACTAAGGTTTAAATTCATTTTAAGGTTTTCGGTTTATAACTTAAAAATTTGTTGTTTTTCATTTTAGTTATAAAATTGATGAACATGAGATAAGTCGTGAAGGAATTAGTGGTTGATTAACACAGTTACTAAAAAGGGTAAATTTTTTATGGTAGTGAATTCTGATTTGCATTGTGTTGTTGTTTTCTTTGTGATTATGACTAACTAGATCGCGTCATATTGGCAATTTAGGACTACAACATCACATGAAAATAAATTAAAACAACGTGAAATATATTATAATTGAAACTTCATTTCAACATCACATGGATAGCAATAATGTTAACTAACAAACATTTTAAAACACTTTTTTGTAAACTACATCAGATGTAACATTTGTATCTTCGTCTTCTTCATGAGTTAACAATATATTTTTGTTTACACACATAGATTTTTGCTTATATTTGTGACCGGAGGGTGTATGTGTGTAAACACCTAAAACGACACTTATTTTGAAACAGAGGGAGTATAACTTAAGGTTTCAAGATGTAAAAAATAGATAACAGATGATTCGAAAATTACATGATCAGTTTTGTCTTTTTTCTCTCTCTTTGTTCCTACTATATGAAGTAGCTAAGGTAGCTTACAAAGACAATTCTTGCAAGAAACCTTGATAATGATTAGGGTGTATCTTAATAGTTAATACTCAAGTGCAGCTATATTGCATGTATTTGAATATTTGAAAGATTCTAAATTATAGTGCTTCGTTTTTTGCATGTATCAAGGGATTTTATTCATTACCATAATTGCCAAAATATTTTAGTAATAAGCATGTCTAGCTTACAAAGAGAATTCTTGCAAGAAAAATTGATATGATTATGGCCTACCTTCACTGACGGATCCAGAAATTTTAATAAGTGGGGTCAAGTTATATCATAAAAATTTATATAAAACTTTATAAACGCGTAAGCGTGCGAAAATTATACAAGTTATATTTATAATTGCCCTAAAATGTTGATTTTTTAAACAATATTTGTCAATTGTTAGCAGAGTATAAAAATATAACCATAATTAATTATTTTTTCACCACCAACATATCGTCAGTCACAACCTTTTTCAACAATTATAAGAATAGTTTATATTATAATAGTAGTTGTATGGTCTTGTCAACGATATGTTATGAGATAATTGGTTAAAGATTTCATAAAAGAAAATTTTATCTTAAAAATAAGCATTATTTGTATCGATATAATAATTATAACAACTTTTTATCAAAATAAAAAAAAAACTACTTCTTTTGATTTATTAACTAGTACTCTTAAAACACTCATTAGGATCCTTCTTAGTTTTGTAATTTTTATAGTGTAATAAATAGACTATGTGAAGACAATAATACTACATAAAGAGGGTTCAAACTAAATATATATATATATATATATATATATATATATATATATATATATATATATATATATAGGGACAGGATCAAATGACACCATGGTGTCAAAATTAGTTTGACACCAAATCTTATTCATTCATTTCATTTAATCCAAAGGCTTAAAACTATCACCAAATTAATTAACATACACCAAATACTCTCTATCACCTAATTAAGAAACATATCTAACATCATTAATTCATAATCAAACAATCCCTTCTTGTTTTTGGTAGATTCAAACCCTTTTTATTTTCCCCTAATTTTTTTCTTTTGGCCATAAGCACAAACTCAAACTTTATAATTTTTATAAAATCATGATAAATCTTAGTTCACTTAAACATGAGACACGATGAGTCCTCTAAAAAAAATTAGACCTATGCGTGACAAAATAATCTAATTAGCATGAACAATTCAAGAATCATTAGTCGAGCTTGTTGGTTTTTTTTAATACAATTTAATTAATTATTAAAAAAATATGAGTATATGAGATAAAGACAAAGAAATATCATTGATGGGGATGATGACTCAAACAACCGTAGGTATATGAGTTCTACCATTCATTTTATAAAAAAAGGTTTAGAAAAGAAGTTTGAGTATGATTATAGAAATCAGAGAAAATTTATAAATTTGGGGAAGGAAAAAAGAGGAACAAAAAAATTTGGGGAAATAAAAATGGAATGTTTGATTATAAATTAATGATGATAGATATGTTTCTTAATTAAGTGATAGAGAATATTTGGTGTATATTAATTAATTTGGTGATAGTTTTAAGCCTTTGGATTATATAAAATGAATGGATGAGATATGGTGTCAAACTAATTTTGACACCATGGTGTCATTTGATCCTGACCCATATATATATATATATATATATATATATATATATATATATATGTGTGTGTGTGTGTGTGTGTGTGTGTGTGTGTGTCTAATTTTGGGTTAAAAATACAATACACATGTGGAGGCAAGTGGGGTCGCTTGACCCCATTGCCCCCACACTAGATCCGTGCCTGCCTACCTTAATAAGCGAGTTCAAAAAAAAAAAATACTCCCTCCGTCTCACAATAATTGTCACTTTACCATTTTTTCTTTTTCTCAAAATAATTGTCACTTTAGAATACCAATGCAGCATTTATTATTTTTTTCCATTAATATACCCTTATTTATTGAATTTCATCCAACTTAACTACTCCACTAACTACAATTAATAAGGGTGTTTTAGTAAATGACACTAATTTTACTATCAAAATCAACCCAACTAATCATTTCCTTAATAACCGTGCACAAACCTTAAACGACTATAATTTAGAGACGGAGGGAGTATAGTTTATGTGTTTTGTTTTGCATAGTTTATGTGTTTTGTTTTGCAAAAAAACCTTGATTTAGTATGTACATAATATTTTTTGAACAATGCAATTGAATGGCTCAAGAAACATTGGGTCTTGCAAGACACTTTGATATGATTACGACCTACCTGAAATAGTTCCAACAAAAAATTGTTTCTTTTGTAAATCTCTCTTATATAATTGGTTAATAGTAACAATAACCTAGTTTCTTTTGTTTGTTTATTTTCTTTGATCCTACTATATACATGAAGTAGGTAAGGTAGCTTACAAAGACATTTCTTAAAAAAAAAAAAAAAACTTGATAATGATTAGGGCCTACCTTATAGTAGATTTGTATATTTGAAGATTCTTGCATGAAACCTTAATATGATTATGACCTACCTTAATAGGTGGATTAAAAAACAAAGGCAAATACTAACTTGTGCCCTTGAGGGCACACATTAAGAATCTTATTATATAAATATACGTATCCTTAACATATGTTCATGGGACACAAGTTAACATGACCCAAAAACAAATAGTTCATGATATTTGTTTTGCAAGAAACGTTGATTATAACCTACAATTCTTGCATGTAATTTACCATGTGTCATAGTTTTTTTTTTTGAATAAATGTGTCATAGTTTTTTATTTTTTTATTTTTATGAAATAGCCCGTAGCCTGAGCTACAGGACTATTATTATGGGAATAGTACGACTTGAATGATAATTTCTTGGAAAATTTGTTAAAAAAAGTGACAAAAAAAGATAGAGTGGGACATGGTTTGAATAGCCTGAGCTATGGTTTAAATATATACTCCCTCCGGTCACATTTATAAGCAAAAAAACATATTTTTAGGTACATTGAATAACTGATGTATTTAACATATAAATGTGACCGGATACATTAATTATTCAATGAACCTAAAAAAGTGTTTTTTGCTTATAAATGTGACCGGAGGGAGTATTTAGTTTAGTGTGTGGACTCACACAGTATAAAAATATGGAGAAATGGAGAATCTAAAACTCGAATCCCAACCCCTATATTTCTTGTCCATAGAGCTACCAACTAAATTGCATTCACATGAATGAGCATAATTTTTTTTTAAAAGAGCCTATTACTACTAACTAGTTATGTAAATAAAAAGTGTTTTAAGTCCCTTAAAAAAAAGTGTTTTAAGTATGTGTGCCAATCTATCCCCTTTTTTTTACAGGTTAAAATTGGACCGACCAACAAAAAATAATGGGTTCATAACCTCAATTTAGTTTGCCTAAAATAGGGGGCTAAAGGGACTTAGCCGATGGATCACACCCGTTTTACCACCCATAGTTTTAATTATGCTCTGCCATAAGAAAAATCTCTCTTCAGGAAAATGAATGTTTGTTATGAGAAACTTTAAAATGTGAATACAGACGGTAGGATTTTTATTTTGTTTTGGTCATGCCTATTTCTTCCGGAGCAAATTAAAATTTATAGTTAAAATATATTTTTGATTTTAATTTTTGTTTTCTGCAAGCCCTTTTAAATGTTAATCCATAAAATTAGATTAAAGTGTGACAATGTTACCAAATTGCTAGTTTGAGACTCAGCTTTGATGCAGGTCCAATGCTGCTTTTTTCTGTTTAAAGGGATTGATGCCAAATTGTGCCACTTTCATCATAATACCAAAGGGAGAAGGCATATAAAAAGTAGTTTTGTTGCATAACTCCATAAGGAAAAGAGAAATGATATTTGTACAATCAATTTGTAACAACTTTTTTACAACTTTCTCTCTCATACTCACATTATACTTTTATTCTCTCTTCCCTTTTTTTCTCATTGTTTTTGACCAATGAAAAGAGAGAGAAAAGAAGTTGTTACAAAAGTTGTTGGAAATGGTTGTTCAAATATCACTACTCGAAGGAAAAATAGTACCTATATTTGGTCCAAAGTGGTTTTTCGTATTGTACATTTGTTTTACTTTTTAATTTGAGCTAGTAACATTATTTGAAAGATGAAATATTCAGAAGATGGGATAAAAGAAAATTTGCATTTTGACAAAAATGGAGAGGAGTTCACGCATCCTTTTTGTTGGTCAGAGCAAATGTTTGGTCTAAACTAATCATTACCACATATAACCTAAAAAAAAAGGGAGTAAAAGTTCAATTTAACCTCTCCCAATTTATTTGGTCCGATATACTAAAAAAAATATATCAGAAAACAATGAGACCTTGTACAAAAAAACAAAACAAAACAATGAGACCATTTAATTTAGGAGAATGTTAACCGGTGCCTCCGGGGCATTAGTTAAGCAGATAAAAGAGGTAAATTTTTATTAAAAAGTGGTGTAATAATTAGTTAGTCAAAAGTAATAGAACGGGTTAAGCTACCGGATAGACCAACCAAGAATTAAAATCCGAAAAACAAGTTCCGCTTTGACACTTCAACCATCAAGAACTATCAAACAAATGATCATGAGACAATTCTTTGTTGAAAAAAATACGAAAGTCTCTTCCTTTTAAAGGTTTAATCCATTATATAAAGAATTTAAAAACTACATTAAATATATTTTTTGTCAGAAATTAATCGAGGGTTGGGAAAACTCCAAATGTTTGGTCTAGAGCTAAAATTGTTGGAATATGTGTGGAAATTGAGTTAAAAAGACTAAACACAAATTCCCATGCTGGGTAGAACTAATGTTGTGTGAATTGAAAAAAGTGGAAGTCCCACATCGGATGGAACACACACATTAATAGTGTTTATATAGTGGGGGTGTACCTCTAATTAATGGGGGTACATAAGCACTAGAGAAAAATATATATTGATATATATTTTATTATTTGGAAATGATAAATTAAATAATTAATTTAATCATTATTAGAAAGTGCTTTCTTAGTCCCCAAGTTTTGCTAAAATATTTTTGTACTAAATCTAATATATTTTGGTACTCAATTGAGATATTTTTGTACTAGATCTAATATGTGAATTACTTAATGACAAAGTAATGTATTACTTGTTCCCAAAGTTTTTCACTTATTAGTTGTGAATTTTCTCTATAAATAGAGAGCTCACACAGTGCATTCCACACACCAAAGAGTTTCATTGAGTTGTCGGGAACTCTTTCTCTCTTCTCCCTTTTTTGACTTGTGTTGACGAGTCTTTCATCTCTTCTCCCTCCTTCGACTTGTTTAACAAGTCCTTATCCTTTTTCTACTCCTTTCTGTCCCTTCGGAATTAAGAGTGTTCTTAAGACCATAGTCCCTTTTCGGTTTAATGTCCCTTCGGAATTAAGAATGGTCTTAAGTTCATAGTCCCTTCGGTAATATACGTCCCTTCGGAATAAAGAGTACTTTAAGATCATAGTCCCTATTTGGAATAAACAATGTCCCGTCGGAATCAAGAATGATCTTAACGGTATATAAAAATTATTCAATATTTTTATCTGAGGAGAAATGGTGGTAACACCATATTTGAGTGGTCATAGTACCATATTGATAGTTTGGAGAACTTAAAGGTTAGAATGGTGGAAACACCATATTTGAGTGGTCTTAGCACCATAATAGAATGGTAATAATACCATATTAAAGTGGTTTCAGTATTAAAGAGTGGTCTTAGTACCATATTTGAAGGTGTAATTCTCGAACGATTAACTACAATGCAGTAGTTAATCGAACAGTTGTAGCTGGGCTTGTTTTATCCTAGAGGCGGCGTGGTTGATAGTCTACCTTGCACAATTTTGGGTAGTGCCACGAAACGTCTTAAAGAGAGCGACCTGGTCGTGACTCAACCTAGTAACAACTTCGGTAGATAATAGAATTTGGAAATCCAAATTCAACAGTTTGGAAATCCAAAAATCAACAATTTTAAGACGTTTCGATTTTCTATGTCTACCGAAGAAGTTACTTATTGAGGTTCAATTGTCCCTAAATACATTATGGATAAATCAAGCTATTGAATTACATATTTTGACTGAAACGATGAACTGCTTGTTGTTTGAGACAACAAACTATGAAATTCACTTATCCCATTCTTTTTGTAAAGCGTGGAGTTAATTGTGGATAAAAATTGTTCCTCGACAGATCCGCATGCTTTGGACCGAAAAAAAATGTGAAGTTGTTATTTTGTTTTGATGAACTCAAGTTATATGGATGAAACTTAATAACACGCTTGCGTGTTGTTTTTAACCAGTAACATTTTTTCCGAAGGAACATGAAATGCTTATGTAATGTTTACTATAATCATTATGATAAGAAATAAATTAAAAGTGTTCGGTCATGTTCCAAACAAAGCCTGTGTATTGAATGGTTGGAATGTACAGCGGCACAAAAAGACAATTTTACCATCTAAATGGTACCTGTGGCATGTACAAAATATGAACATTGAAAAATCAAATAATTGATCAAATTGAAAAGGTTTTTTGATGCATAAGAATTTATATGAGAAATTTGTTTCAAATATTTCATATAAAAATTAAGAAAGAATCTGAATTTCAGATTTCTATTGAATAAGACTGAGTTGACTCAGGCTTAAAGAGAGACTTGTGTATCATGCATTCTTGTGGAAAAAGACTGCGTCTTTGATGACATGTTCGAAATTAAATTCTCCTTCTATTTTATAAAGTTGTGTGATTTTAATATTTGACATGTCAAAGTTGATCACGAACAAGCTTTTAATTTTAAATTTGAGTAACTTGGATTTAATTCCAACGTTATAATTAGACAGTCAAGATATATGAACCAAAAGTTCATATAAATCAGAATTTAGAGAATATGAATCTCTAAACATAATAAATTATGATATGTGTGAATTTGATGACACATAATTTAGAAATGATAAAATGATGTTTTTATCATATTTATTGATGACTGTGAATTTTGGAAAATAAAATTGACATGCTTGAATGTTCAATTTTTATAACGAAAATTGAAATTTATAGAGTACCCAAGTCTAAGGACAAAAATTCTAATTAAGAATTTTTTTAAGAAAAGACAATCCAACTTGTCTTATTTTTGAACTTGGGATTGTCTGAACTATATTTGGATTCTGGACCCCGAGAGTTGAACTCACTAGTAGAGCCTATGAATGTGTATTCATCGGGTATGCGATAAATATCGAAACATATAGGTTTATGACCTAAATGTTAAAGTGATCATAGAATTAAAAGATGTTGATTTCTATGAAAATATTTACCCCTTAACTAAAGAATAGTGGGGGCACTAGTGGGGGCGCTAGTGGGAGCATGATATAAGTGGGGCAAACTAAATTCCCTTCTAAAAATTAAGAACCAGTGGGGGCACTATATCTAATTCATGTAATTAGAAATAGTTATGAGAACATCGTACGGGATGTTATAGAACCTCAAAGAGGTAAGAAAGCAAGAATTGCTAAAGAGTATGGACCTTATGGTTTATACATCGGAAGAAGATTCATTAAGCCTTAAAGAAGTTATATCCTCATTGGATGCTGAATTATGGCAAAAACAATAAACGATGAAATGAATTTTCTAGAGTCTAACAAAACATGACACTTGGTTGACTTGTCTCATAGTTGCAAAACCAATCGGTTGTATTTGGATTTTGAAAAAGGAACTAAAACCTGATGGTACGGTTGATGAATACAAGGCTCTCCTTGTAGTCAAAGGTTTTAGACAAAGAGAAAAATATAGACTTCTTCGACATTCATTCACCAGTCACGAAAATCATATCCATAAGAGTACTAGTCCCTTTAGCCGCCGTTCATAACTCGATAGTACTCCAAATGGATGTGAAAGTTGCCTCTTTTTATGGTGAACTAGAAGAAGAAATCTATATAGAACAACCTGAAAAATTTTGTGATTCATGGACAAGAAAACAAGGTATGTAAGTTAGATAATTCTTTGTATGGTCTAAAATAAACTCTTAAGGAATGACATGAAAAATTTGGCATTCTAATGCTATCGAATGAGTATAAAGTGAATGAAAGTGACAAATAATATTTGCACGATCATATGTCTCTATGAAGACGACTTGCTCATATTTGATTTAAAGATTCATGTTATGAATTATGTGAAATCATTGTTTATCAATAACATTGATAAGAAAGACCTAGACAAAGTTGAAGTAATTCTTGGTTTCAAGATTACTAGATCAGAAAAGAGAACTTTTTTGATAAATCTCACAAAGTTGAGAAGATCATAAGGAAATGTAATTATTTCACCGTAAACTTGCAATCATATATTATGATTAAGTATAAGAACACTTGAGATGGAGTTAGAAAAACAGATGCGAGCATCATTGGCAATACTTAGGTATGCCACTGAATGTATTAGATCCGACATTGCCGATGTCGTGAAACTCTTGTGCAAGTTTACTAGTAGACGGATGAGAAGCATTGCCATGTTATAGAAAGAGTCATGAGGTGCCTTAAGAAGACTATGACTCGAGGATTACTTCATTAGGAGTAACCTATTGTACTTAAATGGTACAAGATATAAACTAGAACATCTTTTAGATGAGTATTTAGCGACTAGTGATTGCACATTGAGCATCACTAGAGGAGTTGTTTGGTAAAACAAATGATATGGACTCAGTCCAATATGGAATGAATCTGAGATCAGAACACTAGAGAAAACTAGTGGAGAAGCAAGTTGACAAGATGCTTGCTAGTTGAGATCCCTTAGTGGATAAAACCGTTTCCAGAAGTGTTAATTTGTTGTGATAGTCTGCAGCTATTACAAAAATTGAGAATCGTTACCACAATGGTAAGAGACGATTATTAAGTCACGAACACATAAAGTATTAGAGAGCTAGCTACTCTAAAAAAGGAACGGTTAAAGTAGATCATGTACGTACTGATAAAGAATTAGTCAATCCTTTGACGAAAGGAATTACTAAAAAGAAAGTCCTAAACACATCCAATAGGATGAGACTAATGCCCAAAGGTCACAAGTGATGGTAACTCGACCTACATGACTGGAGATCCCGAGAAATAGGTTCAATGGGTAATAATAAGTCACAAGTGATAGAACATGCTATGTTAAAAGTAAGAAAGCATGATTCCTGCAGCGATAGAAGGATGAGATAATAGAAACTCTTAATGAGATTTATACTCTATTTGGAGTGGAGTACATAGCTACAGGAGTACTCTTGATAGACTCACCTATACGAACGTGGAACTAAGGCCGGTTCCTATGGGATTCGGGGCAAAATACCTAGAGAGTTCGTTAAAACCGGGATACACGTGCAAGGCCATAAACGCACGGGCTTTTAGAATACACCTTATGAAAAGGTTTGTGTGTGGGTTCTATGTCTGAGATAGAGTTCAATGCTGTAAGCAACTCTTGTTAATCAGAATTTTACTCGCTATGCAAAGGTTCAAGTTGTAGGCGACACCTTTGTTTACTAGCAAATCTTATGGAGACGTCTTTGACGTTATTTATGAAACCATTTTTTAAATTCAAGTGGGGGATTGTTGGAACATGTGTGGAAATTGAGTTAAAAAGACTAAACACAAATTCCCATGTTGGGTAGAACTAGTGTTGTGTGAATTGAAAAAAGTGGATGTCCCACATCGGATGGAACACACACATTAGTAGTGTTTATATAGTGGGGGTGTACCTCTAATTAATGGGGGTACATAAGCACTAGAGAAAAATATATATTGATATATATTTTATTATTTGGAAATGATAAATTAAATAATTAATTTAATCATTATTAGAAAGTGCTTTCTTAGTCCCCAAGTTTTGCTAAAATATTTTTGTACTAAATCTAATATATTTTGGTACTCAATTGAGATATTTTTGTACTAGATCTAATATGTGAATTACTTAATGACAAAGTAATGTATTACTTGTTCCCAAAGTTTTTCACTTATTAGTTGTGACTTTTCTCTATAAATAGAGAGCTCACACAGTGCATTCCACACACCAAAGAGTTTCATTGAGTTGTCGGGAACTCTTTCTCTCTTCTCCCTTTTTTGACTTGTGTTGACGAGTCTTTCATCTCTTCTCCCTCCTTCGACTTGTTTAACAAGTCCTTATCCTTTTTCTACTCCTTTATGTCCCTTCGGAATTAAGAGTGTTCTTAAGACCATAGTCCCTTTTCGGTTTAATGTCCCTTCGGAATTAAGAATGGTCTTAAGTTCATAGTCCCTTCGGTAATATACGTCCCTTCGGAATAAAGAGTACTTTAAGATCATAATCCCTATTTGGAATCCCTATTTGGAATAAACAATGTCCCGTCGGAATCAAGAATGATCTTAACGGTATATAAAAATTATTCAATATTTTTATCTAAGGAGAAATGGTGGTAACACCATATTTGAGTGGTCATAGTACCATATTGATAGTTTGGAGAACTTAAAGGTTAGAATGGTGGAAACACCATATTTGAGTGGTCTTAGCACCATAATAGAATGGTAATAATACCATATTAAAGTGGTTTCAGTATTAAAGAGTGGTCTTAGTACCATATTTGAAGGTGTAATTCTCGAACGATTAACTACAATGCAGTAGTTAATCGAACAGTTGTAGCTGGACTTGTTTTATCCTGGAGGCGGCGTGGTTGATAGTCTACCTTGCACAATTTTGGGTAGTGCAACGAAACGTCTTAAAGAGAGCGACCTGGTCGTGACTCAACCTAGTAACAACTTCGGTAGATAATAGAATTTGGAAATCCAAATTCAACAGTTTGGAAATCCAAAAATCAACAATTTTAAGACGTTTCGATTTTCTATGTCTACCGAAGAAGTTACTTATTGAGGTTCAATTGTCCCTAAATACATTATGGATAAATCAAGCTATTGAATTACATATTTTGACTGAAACGATGAACTGCTTGTTGTTTGAGACAACAAACTATGAAATTCACTTATCCCATTCTTTTTGTAAAGCGTGGAGTTAATTGTGGATAAAAATTGTTCCTCGACAGATCCGCATGCTTTGGACCGAAAAAAAATGTGAAGTTGTTATTTTGTTTTGATGAACTCAAGTTATATGGATGAAACTTAATAACACGCTTGCGTGTTGTTTTTAACCAGTAACATTTTTTCCGAAGGAACATGAAATGCTTATGTAATGTTTAATATAATCATTATGATAAGAAATAAATTAAAAGTGTTCGGTCATGTTCCAAACAAAGCCTGTGTATTGAATGGTTGGAATGTACAGCGGCACAAAAAGACAATTTTACCATCTAAATGGTACCTGTGGCATGTACAAAATATGAACATTGAAAAATCAAATAATTGATCAAATTGAAAAGGTTTTTTGATGCATAAGAATTTATATGAGAAATTTGTTTCAAATATTTCATATAAAAATTAAGAAAGAATCTGAATTTCAGATTTCTATTGAATAAGACTGAGTTGACTCAGGCTTAAAGAGAGACTTGTGTATCATGCATTCTTGTGGAAAAAGACTGCGTCTTTGATGACATGTTCGAAATTAAATTCTCCTTCTATTTTATAAAGTTGTGTGATTTTAATATTTGACATGTCAAAGTTGATCACGAACAATCTTTTAATTTTAAATTTGAGTAACTTGGATTTAATTCCAACGTTATAATTAGACAGTCAAGATATATGAACCAAAAGTTCATATAAATCAGAATTTAGAGAATATGAATCTCTAAACATAATAAATTATGATATGTGTGAATTTGATGACACATAAATTAGAAATGATAAAATGATGTTTTTATCATATTTATTGATGACTGTGAATTTTGGAAAATAAAATTGACATGCTTGAATGTTCAATTTTTATAACGAAAATTGAAATTTATAGAGTACCCAAGTCTAAGGACAAAAATTCTAATTAAGAATTTTTTTAAGAAAAGACAATCCAACTTGTCTTATTTTTGAACTTGGGATTGTCTGAACTATATTTGGATTCTGGACCCCGAGAGTTGAACTCACTAGTAGAGCCTATGAATGTGTATTCATCGGGTATGCGATAAATATCGAAACATATAGGTTTATGACCTAAATGTTAAAGTGATCATAGAATTAAAAGATGTTGATTTCTATGAAAATATTTACCCCTTAACTAAAGAATAGTGGGGGCACTAGTGGGGGCACTAGTGGGAGCATGATATAAGTGGGGCAAACTAAATTCCCTTCTAAAAATTAAGAACTAGTGGGGGCACTATATCTAATTCATGTAATTAGAAATAGTTATGAGAACATCGTACGGGATGTTATAGAACCTCAAAGAGGTAAGAAAGCAAGAATTGCTAAAGAGTATGGACCTTATGGTTTATACATCGGAAGAAGATTCATTAAGCCTTAAAGAAGTTATATCCTCATTGGATGCTGAATTATGGCAAAAACAATAAACGATGAAATGAATTTTCTAGAGTCTAACAAAACATGACACTTGGTTGACTTGTCTCATAGTTGCAAAACCAATCGGTTGTATTTGGATTTTGAAAAAGGAACTAAAACCTGATGGTACGGTTGATGAATACAAGGCTCTCCTTGTAGTCAAAGGTTTTAGACAAAGAGAAAAATATAGACTTCTTCGACATTCATTCACCAGTCACGAAAATCATATCCATAAGAGTACTAGTCCCTTTAGCCGCCGTTCATAACTCGATAGTACTCCAAATGGATGTGAAAGTTGCCTCTTTTTATGGTGAACTAGAAGAAGAAATCTATATAGAACAACCTGAAAAATTTTGTGATTCATGGACAAGAAAACAAGGTATGTAAGTTAGATAATTCTTTGTATGGTCTAAAATAAACTCTTAAGGAATGACATGAAAAATTTGGCATTCTAATGCTATCGAATGAGTATAAAGTGAATGAAAGTGACAAATAATATTTGCACGATCATATGTCTCTATGAAGACGACTTGCTCATATTTGATTTAAAGATTCATGTTATGAATTATGTGAAATCATTGTTTATCAATAACATTGATAAGAAAGACCTAGACAAAGTTGAAGTAATTCTTGGTTTCAAGATTACTAGATCAGAAAAGAGAACTTTTTTGATAAATCTCACAAAGTTGAGAAGATCATAAGGAAATGTAATTATTTCACCGTAAACTTGCAATCATATATTATGATTAAGTATAAGAACACTTGAGATGGAGTTAGAAAAACAGATGCGAGCATCATTGGCAATACTTAGGTATGCCACTGAATGTATTAGATCCGACATTGCCGATGTCGTGAAACTCTTGTGCAAGTTTACTAGTAGACGGATGAGAAGCATTGCCATGTTATAGAAAGAGTCATGAGGTGCCTTAAGAAGACTATGACTCGAGGATTACTTCATTAGGAGTAACCTATTGTACTTAAATGGTACAAGATATAAACTAGAACATCTTTTAGATGAGTATTTAGCGACTAGTGACTGCACATTGAGCATCACTAGAGGAGTTGTTTGGTAAAACAAATGATATGGACTCAGTCCAATATGGAATGAATCTGAGATCAGAACACTAGAGAAAACTAGTGGAGAAGCAAGTTGACAAGATGCTTGCTAGTTGAGATCCCTTAGTGGATAAAACCGTTTCCAGAAGTGTTAATTTGTTGTGATAGTCTGCAGCTATTACAAAAATTGAGAATCGTTACCACAATGGTAAGAGACGATTATTAAGTCACGAACACATAAAGTATTAGAGAGCTAGCTACTCTCAAAAAGGAACGGTTAAAGTAGATCATGTACGTACTGATAAAGAATTAGTCAATCCTTTGACGAAAGGAATTACTAAAAAGAAAGTCCTAAACACATCCAATAGGATGAGACTAATGCCCAAAGGTCACAAGTGATGGTAACTCGACCTACATGACTGGAGATCCCAAGAAATAGTTTCAATGGGTAATAATAAGTCACAAGTGATAGAACATGCTATGTTAAAAGTAAGAAAGCATGATTCCTGCAGCGATAGAAGGATGAGATAATAGAAACTCTTAATGAGATTTATACTCTATTTGGAGTGGAGTACATAGCTACAGGAGTACTCTTGATAGACTCGCCTATACGAACGTGGAACTAAGGCCGGTTCCTATGGGATTCGGGGCAAAATACCTAGAGAGTTCGTTAAAACCGGGATACACGTGCAAGGCCATAAACGCACGGGCTTTTAGAATACACCTTATGAAAAGGTTTGTGTGTGGGTTCTATGTCTAAGATAGAGTTCAATGCTGTAAGCAACTCTTGTTAATCAGAATTTTACTCGCTATGCAAAGGTTCAAGTTGTAGGCGACACCTTTGTTTACTAGCAAATCTTATGGAGACGTCTTTGACGTTATTTATGAAACCATTTTTTAAATTCAAGTGGGGGATTGTTGGAACATGTGTGGAAATTGAGTTAAAAATACTAAACACAAATTCCCATGTTGGGTAGAACTAGTGTTGTGTGAATTGAAAAAAGTGGATGTCCCACATCGGATGGAGCACACACATTAGTAGTGTTTATATAGTGGGGGTGTACCTCTAATTAATGGGGGTACATAAGCACTAGAGAAAAATATATATTGATATATATTTTATTATTTGGAAATGATAAATTAAATAATTAATTTAATCATTATTAGAAAGTGCTTTCTTAGTCCCCAAGTTTTGCTAAAATATTTTTATACTAAATCTAATATATTTTGGTACTCAATTGAGATATTTTTGTACTAGATCTAATATGTGAATTACTTAATGACAAAGTAATGTATTACTTGTTCCCAAAGTTTTTCACTTATTAGTTGTGAATTTTCTCTATAAATAGAGAGCTCACACAGTGCATTCCACACACCAAAGAGTTTCATTGAGTTGTCGGGAACTCTTTCTCTCTTCTCCCTTTTTTGACTTGTGTTGACGAGTCTTTCATCTCTTCTCCCTCCTTCGACTTGTTTAACAAGTCCTTATCCTTTTTCTACTCCTTTATGTCCCTTCGGAATTAAGAGTGTTCTTAAGACCATAGTCCCTTTTCGGTTTAATGTCCCTTCGGAATTAAGAATGGTCTTAAGTTCATAGTCCCTTCGGTAATATACGTCCCTTCGGAATAAAGAGTACTTTAAGATCAAATCCCTATTTGGAATCCCTATTTGGAATAAACAATGTCCCGTCGGAATCAAGAATGATCTTAACGGTATATAAAAATTATTCAATATTTTTATCTAAGGAGAAATGGTGGTAACACCATATTTGAGTGGTCATAGTACCATATTGATAGTTTGGAGAACTTAAAGGTTAGAATGGTGGAAACACCATATTTGAGTGGTCTTAGCACCGTAATAGAATGGTAATAATACCATATTAAAGTGGTTTCAGTATTAAAGAGTGGTCTTAGTACCATATTTGAAGGTGTAATTCTCGAACGATTAACTACAATGCAGTAGTTAATCGAACAGTTGTAGCTGGGCATATTGATAGTTTGGAGAACTTAAAGGTTAGAATGGTGGAAACACCATATTTGAGTGGTCTTAGCACCATAATAGAATGGTAATAATACCATATTAAAGTGGTTTCAGTATTAAAGAGTGGTCTTAGTACCATATTTGAAGGTGTAATTCTCGAACGATTAACTACAATGCAGTAGTTAATCGAACAGTTGTAGCTGGGCTTGTTTTATCCTGGAGGCGGCGTGGTTGATAGTCTACCTTGCACAATTTTGGGTAGTGCCACGAAACGTCTTAAAGAGAGCGACCTGGTCGTGACTCAACCTAGTAACAACTTCGGTAGATAATAGAATTTGGAAATCCAAATTCAACAGTTTGAAAATCCAAAAATCAACAAAAATGATAGACCTTAAACCTGACACTTTCAGGTTCGAGCATCACTAGTATCTTTGAAGGAAGACAAACGTAAATGCACTTATATAAATGATTTTGTGTTTGTAGATCTTCTCTATCTTGGACTCAAGCACCGTCATCTTCTCTAGTGGTATTCAAATTCAAAAAGATCTAAATTAAACATCATTTGATTGGGTCGAATCAATTTTTTTAAAAGAGTCATCTAACTAACTAAATCATGTATGATTTTTATTTTAAATCGATTATTTTTTTCGTCAAAACCGCATCACTAACACCCATACTTTCTATCAAATTCTTTTTTAAAAATAATAAATTTGCAGGTAGAGAAAATTGCGAGAGATAAGATGAATTGTTTAGAAATAAAAAGTTGGAGTTAGCAAGAGTTGATTAAATGCAATATTTATTAAAGTTGTCGTTTGATTCCTCTAAAATGAAAAAAGAATTGTCGTTTTGTGCATTGATACTTAACACATACGCTGAAGACGCGGTGAGTGGCGCCATATTACAATGCCAACTTCTTCTTCTTCTTCTTCTTCTTCTGAGTGAGTGTGAGTGTTCACTCTCACCCATCTCTCTCTCACTCTCACCCATCTCTCTCTCTCTCTCTATCTCTCTCTCTCTATCTCTCTCTCTAACAATAACAACAACAATCACAACAAGAAAATCAAGAAGAAAATTAGCGCGCGGATTAAAAGGTTTCTCATTTTTTCCCATTTCCATTCCAAATTTGTACAATCTCATCTCTATTTTCACGTCCCTAAATGTTTTTAACTGTTACGCTTCAGAAATTCAAAACCAACTTTTTATCAATCACCATTTTTGTTTTTGATTTTAATCTATTATTGTTTTCATATTTCTGCTTTGTGTGTAAATCTATGATTTTTACGTTTGAATCAACTTACTTTCTAGGTTCATGCTTCATGTAAACATTGATTTTAGTTTCTTTGAATCTTGGTGTAAATTTTAATGTGTTGTTTTTATGGAGGAGTTATAAATTGATGTGTAGAATGTACATTTAATTTGTGCGTGGCACGGGGCGTTACACTAGTATTAACAAAATGAAGTTGAGCTTATAATAGCATATGCTATAATTTATGGACTTATGAAGAATCATATGAATGTGTTTATTATTATTATTATTAGGGGCTGAGTGGAGCTAGGAGTGGGTGGTGGGAAAGGTTATGAGGGAAATGGAGCGGGATGGTGAAGTTGAGTAGCGGGGATAAAAGTTTGACGGTTGGGTTTCTACGGGTGAGTGAATGTGTTCATAACTATGTAGCACTGACACTTTTTGATTGAAGGTGTGTTTGGTGTTTGACATGTGTCAGTATCTGAGACCAACACGTGTGATTGCATTCAATTATCCCATTTCTTCAAATAAATTATTACCAGTGTTGAGTGTCGATATGTAACATATGTCAGTGTCGAGTGTCTGATGTTTGTGTCAGTGTTGTGTGTTGTGCCTGGTGTCTTTGTCAGTTGTTTCATAGGTTCATAAAAAGTTTGATATGGTTAGTGGAGTTTGTAATGTGTGCTAGAGGGTTAGTGGCAAGTGGTGTCAACGGGAAGGGTGAAGAAGAGGTGTTGGTTTCAAGAGGATGGGTACAAGTTAGGTACTGGTGGTTTTTTTGTTTGTTAGTGAAGGATAATGGAGGAGGAGGTAGTGATTGTGAAGGTCTAACGAGGTTTGATTGGTCTACTGTTCTGGTTTATGGTGTTGCATTTTTTGTTGCTATTCTAATGTTGAGTGTGTGATGTAGAGAATGCAGGGAATTGAGTCTCTTTAGTGATGAATATAGCTCAACCCCTGCTTCCAAATCTGAGTGCAGAATGCTCATACCTTTGGGTAGTTTGAAGTATAGATTACACTACACTCCTCATAAGTGTATTATAATATGAAATGCATATGTATAACATCCACTATTTGTTTCTTGAAATGAGTTTGACCTTTGTATTTGAAAGTTGCTTGTTTGTGTGCTAATTTTTTAGTAATATTATGTAGTAGGATTAAGGATTTTTTATGGCAATTCTAATCTACAAAGTTTCTATGTGCAGAGTGACACCATTTTGCAATGCCCAGTTCTGAGTGAGTACTTACTTCTCAACTTCTTTCATCTTTTCTTTCTCTCTTATTATCGCTTTTTTAGGTTTTTCTCTCTCTTTTTGTTTGATTCCTCAGAAAATCAACAACAAAAGGACAATCAATCAGAAAATTAGGGCTCAAACCGCAGTTTAAAAGGTTTCTCATTATTTTTTCATTTCCACTCCAAATTTGTAGAATCTGATCTGTATTTGCACTTTTTAAAATGTTTATAACTACTACAATTGAGAAATTCTAAATGGATTCTTGTTAGAATCAGCATTTTTTTTTAACCTGTTATTTCTTAATTTGTGCTGTGTAATCTATGGTTGTTTATGCTTTATATTTAATGAGTTATTTTAACCTGTTATTTTTTTTTGTTAGAATTAGGGTTTTGAACTGTATTTATGTAGAATTAGGGTTTTGAGCTTGATGGTTCATGTATACAATGAGTTATTGCATCTTAGTGTAACTATTAATGTGTTGTGTAGGAGTTATAAATTGATATATAGAAGGAGCAATTAATTTGTGGGTGGTGCTATTAACAAAATGGAGTTATAATAGCATATCCAATTTATAGATTTGTAATGAATCATATTAATGGTGGTATTCTAATTAGGGGCGGTGGGAAGGTAGTAATGGGATGTGGAAGTTTAGTAGCTGAGACGACGGTTTCATGGCGGGTATCTGCGAGTGAGGGAATGTGTTCACAATAGTTTTGATGTGGTTAGTGGACTTTGTTTGCAGTGGTGGCTAAAGGCGGTGTACTTTGGTTAATGTTATGTAATGTAGAAGAGTAGTGGATTATGGTGTGAATGAGGATGGTGAAGGAGAGTTACTGGCTTCAGGAGAAAGAGTACTAGTTAGTTTCTGGTTGTGGTTTGGTTTCTCGACGAAGGATGATGGTGGAGGTAGTGACTGTGGAGGTCTAAGGTTGTTCTTCTGTGATGGTTTATGGTGTTTCCTTTTTAGGGCTATTTTGATGATGAGTGTCTGATTTAGAGAATGGGTTTTCTTCCTAATAGTGCAGTGATCAAAATCTGGCAGGGTCCCTCCGAGTCCCTTTAGTGATGCATGTAGCTCAACCCCTACTTCTAATTTCAAGTGTAGAAAACTCAATTCTTGGGGTAGTTTTGAAGTATGGATTACACTACACTTCTCACAAGTGTACTATAATATGTAATGCATATGTATAACATTCACCATGTGCTTCTTGAATTGAACTTGGCCCTTGTAATTGAAATTTGCTTGTCCGTGTGCTAATTTTTCAATAATATTACATAGTAGGCATAAGGATTTTAAGTATGTTCTGACCTACACAGTTTTTTTTTTTTTTTTTTGTTAGAACGAAAATGGATGCCGGAGATTTGTGCAAAAATAAGGGGTCTGGAATTTTTCCTGAGCATGGTGCCATCTTCATGTCCAATAGAAGTACTTTGAAAGAATGCTTTGAGAGGAGTTTGTTTGGGCTACCGGGTAATTTTTCTGATTTTGTTAAAAACGTCAAGGCAGGAATGATTTTGTTCCTTTTCGAATTTGAAGAGAGGAAACTTCATGGGGTTTTTGAAGCGATAACAGATGGTGGCATGAATATTGCTCCCCATGCATATGTTTCATCTGGAAAGCAGTTCCCTGCACAGGTTGTTATCTATACTTTCATATTATGCTTGCCTTATTTCAATTCGAATTCGCACACATTTGGCAAATATTGATTTTTCTATTCTACGTGTGTACATTTAGCTTTTCCTATTACTTTGATAAACTTTTATTTCCAGAATATTATTATTGTTGCAAGTTCTTATGTTTATGGTTTTGACCAGGTTAAATTCACCAGAATCTTGCGCTGCGACCCTCTTTTCGAAAATGAGTTTTGTGATGCTATTCGAGATAATTACTTTACCAAGTACAAATTCAATTTTGGTTTGTCTGAAAATCAGGTCTGCTCCTTTTCACTATTGCACCATTTTACTTTATCTACAAGCATATGCGGGAGTTTGCGTGAATAACCTGCATGATACATAGTTGTTTTATGGTTCCGGTTGTTTAACTGTCAGGTTCAAAGTCTGACATGGCTATTCAATTCAAGAAAACGTGAAGTTCCGCGCTCTCTTCATCAGAAGAAAAGGAAAACAAGAAAGTGGGATTTTCAGATTATTGAAGATGTGCTAAAGAAAGGGAGGGTTACTAACCCTCTGAAAAGGAAGCTCAACGTGAACCATGCAACTCCAGTAACTGCTGAGCAAGAGGTGGAAAAGCTTTCTCTGTCTCCCGAGTCTTTCGGAAAGGGTGAAAGCATGCATTTGGATGTTGATGCTTATGATCCTGAACACCCCGGCTTCAATCAATCAGTGACATATGGGGCACACTCTGCTGCTAGCTATGAATCGCATGAGCTTCCTACATTGCAAAAGAAGAAAGAAAACTTCCATATTTTTGAGGCTAGCTATGAATCACATGAGCTTCCTACACTGCTAAAGAAGAAAGAAAACTTCCATATTTTTGAGGATGATAATGAAGATTTTATACCCTTGTGTTCAACTGACCATTCTGACCTTGAAGACGGGGAGCTTGGTAATTCTAGCGAGGGTTCAGATGAGGAACATATAGAGTTAGATATGCTTATTGGAATTGATGATTCTTCTATCCCTGTTCCACGGTTTCTGCTGAGTGATAAAGAATCCGACAAGTCAGGTGACTCTTCCTCTGCTGCTGTAAGTGACTTCCAGTCCAAAGATGAAAGTGATCATTTGAATTCCCTTCCTTCAAAGGGTATGTATTGTGACGAGCCCAGAGAAAAAACCAGTGTGTTTTCTCGCTTAAGTTTTTCTTCGAAGGGTGTTGCTTCGAAGAATCAGAATGATGCCAATGGAAAGGATTTTGCGAATAACATGTCAAGAGAAAATAAGCAACATCGATATGAAAGCATTAAAGATGTCAGACAACAGAGCAAAAACGGTGCAACGTATAAAAGAGCTAGTGTGTTTCTGGGCTTGGCCGGTGCTTCAGATGGTGTTTCTCCACAAGTCCCCTCTATGACAGGACTATATGAAAGAACTGATGGCTGGAAGAAGGTTTGGTAGAAAAGTAAAGTTTCAGAATGTTTGGCTTCAGTATATAAACAAGTGGTAGTTTTTCTAAATTTCAGTTACTTTTTAGTTAAGATTAGAAATGAATTTACCTGGGTTAGGTTCTTTTAGGAACCTATCAATAGAATATATGTTTACGTTGCTACTTAACAGATTTGAGTTCAACTCACGCTATTAACGCACTCCAAATTTTCATGTCATCTTGTTCTTTTTTTTTTTTTTGTTTAATGGTGTTTGTGGTGTGGTGTGCTAAGTTTTATTGTCTGCAACTGGTTTGTTTCTGTCACATTGCTTCATTTGCCACTCCAAATGATTTTGGGGGCACGTACATGTGCTGTTCTGTTGTTGGGGCCATATTTGTTCTTCAATGACATGGTATCTCTCACCGCCAGCAACGAACCCTCACATGCAACCCACAACCATTATAAGGGAAGGGCTATCATAAACATTTGATGTTTAATTTAACGAGAGAAGGGTGATCACCAAATCTCCGTTTATTTTAATAAAGCAATTCTGTTTGAGCCTGACTAACATGCTCTCTTGGATGTGAGTATCAGTGCAAGTATCATAAGGAATATCTATATGAACATTCTTTTGCATGCGAAACTAACATGCTTGGAGTTGGAGTAAGTCAATTTTGTTTGGTACTTCCAAATTTTGAAATGGTCCTATGTACAATAATTATTGAATTCTAAGTTAAGTGTGAATTTTTAGAAAATACAAGTTTTGATCCAGTTTTCTTGTTAGATAAAATAAATACCCACCTATCATTACATTAAATCCTTGTTTCATAACTCCTAAAGTATAAGTCAATTCTGTTTGGTACTTCCAAATTTGGATGTGAGTATCAGTGCAAGTATCATAATGAGTATCTAATGAACATTCTTTTGCATGCGAAAGTATAAGTCAATTCTGTTTGGTACTTCCAAATTTTGTTAATTCAAATGGTCCAATTTACAATAATAATAATTGAATAAAGTGTGTGAATATTTAGAAAATACAAGTTTTGATCCAGTTTTCTTGTTAGATAAAATACTTTTGAGGTGTATATTTGCTTGAAAAAAGCAAAGCTACATTTGAGGTGTGCAAGCCACTAGGAAGATTTTATCCTTTTATAGTTGATGAATTGTAAAAGTTAAACAATTCATAACTCCAATCCTAGTAACAGGTATGGACTTAATAATTTTTCCGATATGTACATGTAGCCTGGATGTGTTTTCAAAATAGAATGCTACGTTATCCGTTCTTGCATTCTACTTACAAGTGTTAGATCTATTTCAACATTCATGAATCATTACAATTTCAACAATTCATAACTCAAATTTGAATACTACGTTATCCATTCTAGCTCTGTGTTAGAACTGGTGATTCACTGCGTTGAATTATTTTTATTATTCACAAGAAATGGTTGTGTTCTGCCAGTGGGGCAAGAACTACACCAGATTACAAAATGACGAACAAACTGAAAATGATGAATGCTCATAAAGTCACAGTTGATCATTTCATTATTTTTATGTGTTGAAAATTGAAACATTTAATTTTTTTTTTAAAGAATAATTTTTTAATTTGAAATTCTTTATAATGAGTGTGGGCACTTGTTGGCAAGATTAAAAAATAACCCACATTGAAGTTGTCCGACTATATAGAGCAGCGTGAATTGGTAAAAGAAAATAGAAAAAGTCCCACATCAAGTGGTTTGTGAAAAGGAGAAATGAAGTTATCTATAAACGTAACACTGACGATGAGGTTTTAGCATGGAACAGAGAATACTTCACTTTCTATCTTAAATTAAATTGCTAAGGTGTTGTAATTATTCTCTGTAGTGTTGATTTTATCGGGTCAATTAATCTAGCACTCACAGAGTCCCATACCCCATATATCAACGTATGATGATTGATGTCCCGATGAAATCCATACTGCTGCAATGAAATCAACAATTTTTTTTTTTTAGTATCATGCTTATTTTCTGCCTCTTCTCTATTTTTCCACATTTGGGATTAGGGCTAATATTCATTTGATTGGGTTTTTTTTTTTTGATGGCCGGGGGTTGAACCCCCGATCTTGCATATATTATGCATTGTCTATACCAACTGAACTAAGCTCACGAGGACTTTGATTGAGGTTTTATTTCCTTATGGAATTGGTTGTAGTTAGCAAATTTCTATCATTTCTTCCCTCAAAAAAGAAAAAAAAAACTTCTATCATTTCTTGTAAACCCTAGAGCTTCTCGTTCTCGATATATGTTATATTAAGAATGTCCTTAATTTTGTTGACATTTAAGTTGAGTTCATATGATCTGCGTCATCTTTTATACATCATTCTTCTCTATAATTGAAGTACTACTAACTATATCTCTTCTTTCGGTTTTCATAATTGATGCATTTTGTGAATTTCAGTACCAGCTTTCTGTATTTGATATTGGTTGTTTATTTCTAATGTTTCTAATAATTCCTCCTTTTTTATAGGTTCATTCTCATGAAATTGATTCTAAGATTCATATGTGAAGTGACTTCATTGTTTGGCTGAAGAATAATCATGGTTGCAGAATTCTCACGAGTTACCGAATCAATTGGTTATTACTCACAGATTGTTACTCGGTACCCTAGGTAGTGTAGTGAATGATGTAACTATGTTTGGTACATGTATAAAGATTTATTTATCAAATAGCCAGTGATTCTACCCTTCATGTTTTTTAGAATTGGATGTTCACAAGTTATCATTTGATTATTTTTATAGCTTTTCCTATTACTTGCTTGGATTTTTGGTGTATATATCTTTGCAACCATACAAATATGTATTTTTATTAATTTAAAAAATGAAAAGAACTATGCTACTTTGTTCTATCCACCTAACTGTGTTAAAATGTAGTGCAGACGATTTTCATTTTGGTTCTTAGCTGATCTGTTTGTGTTGTGGTCTAGCCAAAGATTTGCATGGTATATAGTTTGCCAAAGGTTTCCATAAGAGGGTCAAATGTTGCAATGTTGTTTGAAAATGGTCTTTGGGCTATGTTTGGAAATTGAATGCATTACCAATATACTTAGTTATGTTATTTTGTTTTGACTATGATGGTCAAAGATGATGAGAATTAGTGGTGTCGTTTTGCAATCCTGTTTGATCATATAAGAAGAGCAGTTCTGTTTCTTTGTTCCTAGATGGATGTTGTTCCGTCCAATTTATATGTCTTTTAAACATGGGTTCTCGCCTTTTAGCTTCCCGTGGCGATGGCATGCTATTCATATTTTCTCTTATTATTAAGACCTTTTTGCTGTCAATTTTATATTTGTTTCCTCTCTTACAACCTGACATTCTCAACCATGCAAGATCAGTAAGATTTGGTTGAAATCTTCCTACTATTTGTGTGTCAACTGTTGCAGAAATGCCGATGAACATGTAGCAATTTCTGGACAGCAACTTTAAGTCTGAAGTCAGAACTAAGTGTGAAGTCGTTCAGTAGCTCAATCTAGTGCTTTTGGCAGAAACGTTGGTTAGTTTTGTAATCACCTTGCGCGTTCATCGGTATCAGCTGCAGTGCGAAAGTGCAATTGAAAATTGATCATGATCAAGTTCATGATGGCGATATGTGTGCTCCAGCTCATAAAAGTCTGCACTTAGCATATGTATGACATATTTTTCAGTTTTAAATTTCAGTTGTCTTAGACAATAGACATTGAGCCTTGATAGTATGATGTGTTTAGGATGAAGAATGGATGGATAAAAAACTTAGGTGTTATTTGTGTTGTTGACCCATTATAACATTAAATGTGCATTGACATGTTTAAGCTAAATTCAAAATGTTTATGCTTATAGTCTATGATTTGGAGTAATAATGTGTTTGGGAGTATGGAATACGGACTCACTTTCAAAGATACGTGGTGTTGATTAAATTGTTTGATTTTTTTTAGTTGGATCAAATTGTTTGATATGTGTATCAATAATAATAATAATAAGATAAAAATAACCCACATAAAGTTGACACACAACTATAGAAGAAAATAGACAAGTAACTTAGGAGTACCGTGAATGAAATGGTAAAAAGCAATAGAGAAAATAGACAAGTAATAAAGTCCCACATCGGGTGGTTTCTGAAACAAGAAAACTAAGTTATCTATAAAACCAACGTCTGACGCAGAGGTAGAGACATGGGAATGAGATACTTCATAGCACTCTTCTCCTCTGGAATGCTGATTATAGTGCAATAGTCATTTGGATTTGGAAAATGTTTTGGATAAAAATAAATGTTCCAAAACATTAGGGACTATTGTGATTATTCATTACATATTCCAAAACCAAAGGATTATTGTGACTATTTGTTACATTGAGGGACTATTATCCCTTGATTTTATTGTCGCTATGAAATGTCTGTGCACACAAATTTGTGAGCATCAGCATTAGCTGGTTGATCATCGACACTGCTGCAATTAAATCAAATTTATCAGAAGCAGCAAAATTATATTGGCATTATGGAAATGGACAATGCTTTCATTTCCACATTTGGAATAATGAATTGAGGATGAATTTTCTTCTATTGTTGTTTTCCTCTGCTAGTCTTATTTGTACACTTGGTTTGGGTTTTCACCTATGAGTTTCTCGCACATATTTTAAAAATTTGAAATGTTTTAATGTTTTTGGGAGATTTTAAAAATTTGAAATGTTTTAATGTTTTTGGGAGATTTTTATGAGGTGTTTATGCCGTTGTAAGGTAGAAAAAGAAGGAGTCGTGTATTACTAATTCAAAGCAAACACACATAACAGATAGGGGTCCAACCGTGGATGAAAAGATTTGTGATTATTTTTCCATTCTACTTCAAATTTGCAAAATTTATCTGAATTTATGATTATTTGTCCATATTTTTTATTTTAACCTATTGTTGTGATATTTGTGGTGTGTAAAATCTATGGTTGTTTATGTGATTTTATTTTTATATCAACTATATTTCTGTTTAATTAGGGTTTGAACTAACTTTGATGGTTCATGTAAACATTGATTTTATTTGCTTTGCATCTTAGTGTAAATTTCTTTGATCAAAAGGGTGTTTGGAGTCTGAAACGACACTCATCGTGATGAAATTATATTGTCATTTTCTCAAAGTATTATCTGTGTCGACGTGTCAGTGTCCATGTCTAGTGTATGTGCTTCATAGGTAAATTTTAATATGTTGTAGTTGTGATATTCAACAAAACGGAGTTGAGATTATAATCGCATATCCAATTTATAGATTTGCAAAGAAATAAAAAGATAACTATATGGAGTACCGTGAATGAATTAGTAAAAGAAATAAGTCCCACATCGGATGGTTTGTAAAACACAGAAAATAAGAATGAAGGATACTTAACTGTGTAACTTATTTACAAGTGTTGTCATCCATTTCATAGTTTAAGGTTTCTGAATTTAATATTGATTGATATGGGTTGTTTACATCTGATGTTTCGAATAATTCCTCTTTTATAGGTTCATTCATTCTCATGAAATTGATTCTCAGATTCTTATGTGTAATAACTTCACTGTTTGGCTGAAGAATAATCATGGTTGCTAAATTCTTATGAGTTACCAAATCAATTGGGTATGCCAAATTTCAAATCTCGGAGAGAAGAGACCAAGAAATTGGGCACAACAGCATCATAAAGGATCTTTTATGAATTTGGATATTCGCTAATGAGTAATATTCAAACAAAGTCGAAAAAAGACTCCTCAACAGCGAAGAAAATAGTACGAAAAATAGTCACAAAACTTGTATGAATGCAGTGCAGCCAAATTCACATTACTACTTTCAGATGCTGTTGTTCCACGAGTCCACTCTACGACAGGACTATATGAAATATCTGGCGGCTGGAAGAAAGTTTGGTAGAAAAGTAAATTTTCAGAATGTAACTAATCTTTGATTAAAAGTGGGTCTTCTATCCGGTACTCATCACATGGAATGATGGCTTCAATACATAAACAAGTAACAGATGTTCTAAACTTCAGTTACTTTTTAGTTAAGATTACAAATGAATTTAGACGGGTTAGGTTCCTATCAACGGGATATAGGTTGACCTTGCTACTTAACAGATTTGAGTTCAACTCTCTATTAATGCATTCCAAATTTTCATGCCATCTTGTTCTTTGTTGCTGTCATATTGCCGTCTTGTTCAACTCACTTCATTCCTTTTTTTCCCCGTTGAATGTCGATTAAAGCTAACTCTACAATTTATAATGCACCATGAACTTGTGGTAATGCTAATGGAGTGATGTGTGTGTGGCTTATGTTCTAGTCCTAGCATTTCCTTCTGCCAACTTTCCCTTTAATTTGGGAGTATGGAATATGGATTAATTCACTTTCAAATATAGATGTTGTTGATTAAATTGTTTGATGTGTGTCTTGTTGTACTTGTGTAACAAGTGTAAGTGAAAAGTCTCACATATATTGCTTGTATAAGTGGTACGGATTCGGGTACGTGACCCTTGAAGTATCGATTAACGGGGGATATTCTATTTTAATCGTTACACTATTGTCACACGATATTTATGTATGTTGTTTTTTAACTATTATTGTACTAATTAAACAAATTAACAATTATAAAATAAAAAAACTTTAGCACAACAACACAGAGCAATAATAATAATAATACAATAAAAGTAACCCACATCCAAGTTGAGAGACAAGTATAAAGTACTCCTCAAAATAAAATAAAAGTAAAGTGATAACTATAGAGATGTAATGAAATGTTGTCATTTTTCATTGTTCAATCTTTAGCATCCTTCTTTGTGATGTTAATTTTATCTCAGGAGTGTTTGGTGACGGAAAATAATTTTGCATAATGCTTTCAATCTCTGCATCTCTTCATTTCCACATTTTTTATTTGTTTATATCTCTTTTATTGGTTCTTTTCTTGCTACTATTGCCTTCTACAATATTATTTCAAAGCAAACACACGTAACAAGTAGGTCTCCACCCTTCCTTCAAAAAAAAAAAGTAGGTCTCCACCTAGACATTGGCAACAAAACCCGTCCACGTCATATCCGGCCGCTCTCGTCCCAAATTTAACAGGGAAAAGCCGATTTAACTGGGTGCGGGTGTGGGGAAATCTGGATTTTTAGTACGGGGACGGGGGATGCTTACACCGCCCCGCACTCGCTTTTTGAAATTTACTTTATTAAATTTTATAATTTTATTTCCATAAGCACAACCTATTTTAATATATTATTACTCTTTAGAAACATATTTATAATAATTATTTTGCTCTTTTAAAGAGAGTTTATTAGATATTTAATTATTAATATAATTATTGTTTTTTGTTGCTATGAAAAAAAATGAACAAATATGCATTTTTTAATATTTAATAAAAAATAGAGTTTTCGCGGGTGGGGACGGGCACCCGTTCCATTGGGGCGGGGTTGAGTATTCAATTTTTACCCCCAATATGGTTTGGGGAAGGGAGTGGGGGCAGATGCATGGAAGCGGGGACGGGGACGGGGGTGCTTAAACCCGTCCCCGATCCGCCCCGTTGCCATGTCTATACTCCAGCAAATGACACTAACTATGCTATTTTGTTCCATCCACCTAACTGTGTTAAAATTTATTAATGCAGATGATTTTCATTTGGGTTCTTACCTGATCTGTTTGTGGTGTGGTCTACAAGATGGGTTGGGTTGGGTAATTGGGTGGGTATGGTTTCTAAAAATGGAAAACCTATAAAAATAAATGGGTCTCGGGTAAAACCAGACCCAAACCCAAAAAACCCACTTACCCAATAATGTCAATATTTTTTATCTTTATTTTCATAGGGTAGAAGAAAAATACTAAAGGTTATGGTCATAAACCAAGTTATATTTTCAAAACATACACATTGTACCCTATATATTGAAAATCAAAACATACTAGAGTTACAAATTAAGATGTTGCACTTTTTGGTTATTTTGATACTAATGTAATTTTATGTCATGCAACTTTAGTTTGTTGTAAGTATTTTATGATAGAGTTTATTATTTGATATTCTATGATGCATTAAATTATAGTAAAAATAAGTTAAACATTTTTTTTAAGAAAATTAAAAAGTAGAGTAATATTTAAAAAAATTATGAGGACTTATCATTTAGTCATTTAATATTAAAAAAAAACAAGAAAAATAAGTTGGATAACTCATTACCCAATCCAACCCAACCCAAAAATTAGTGGGTTTGCCCAAACCCACCCAATGATATAACGGGTGGTTATTTTACCTCACCCAAACCGGAGTATCCTATTCGGTTTGGTTTTGGGTTTAGCCAAACCCAACCCAAACCCACCCACGTACACCTCTATACAAGAGGGTCAAATGTTGCAATGTTGTTTGAAATAGATCTTTGAGCTGTTTGGAAATTCAATGAATTACCAATATACTTAGTTAAGTTTTGTTTTGTTTTGATTATGATGGTCAAAGATGATGAGATTTAGTGGTCTTGTTTTGCAATATTCCTGTTTGATCATATCATACTAGTTTCTACCTTTCCTGTATTAAGAACAGCAGCAGTTTTGTTTCCTTGTTCCTAGATAGATGTTGTTCCAAGGTGATGGCATGATATTCATATTTTCTTGCATTATTAAGACCTGATATCCTCAACCATGCAAGGTCAGTAAAATTTGGTTGAAATCTCCCAATTATCTGTGTTTAATGGTTGTAAAAAGGTACTACTAATATAATGGCTACAGATTCATAACCATCATTTCAATGTAATAAAAACTTGCATAACCTTCAATTCTTCCATAATTTTAGAATTCAACCTTCGAATTGGAAAGGAGAAAGCCATCATCTTCAGCATCATGCCATTTGCAATAGAAAGTTTGAGGTATGTAATTTAGTTTTTCATGGTCGATGTAATATCTCGCCTGACAGTATCGGTATATTACCCTTTGACTGTGTCAGAGGAATTAAATTCATGGAAAAGTAAGTTAATGAAAATATTTTATGACATGTCAGCTTTTTACGGGGAAAAGTATCAGTGTCGGATTAACACGCTTAAGGCAAGGGCAAAATAGTAATTTCACGTGGAAAGGATATTTAAATGGTTTTTGGGCAGAATATCTCATTATCCCAATCTCTTTCTCTCTCTAAGTTGGAAGGAACATTTTCTCTCCCTTCTGTCTCTCTTTCTCACGCCACTTTCCCTCTCTTCTTCTCCATCAATCTTCCAAATCTTCTTCCTCTCCATGGCAAGTGAAATGATATTACTCCCTCATGATCTCTTGTACAAGTAGAAGCTTGATTAAGGTTGGATTTCCCTTTTCCACCTCTCATGAAGTTCATCCCATCTCTTCTCCTCTTCACCAATCTTTCATGAAACTTCATCCTCTCATGGTAAGTTTCCAAACTTGTTCCCTTATGATCATTTAAGCTTAAAGCAGAATGGATTATGTTTGATTTCTTCTATTCCTCTTCTTGAAGAAGTGTTTGGAAATTAGGGTTTTGGTGAAGGAATGCTTTGGAACGGATTAGTGATGAGCTAGTAAAGATCATGATAACAAGGTTTGCAAGAAAAACATCAAGATAGGAAAGGGTTGAGCAAAGGAAGTAGATGGGACAAAGCTAGGGTTTTAGCTTGATTGGGCTTGGAACTTTATGATGCTTCAAGAACATGTTTAGGTGAGTTCCACAGCTAGTTTTCCTACCCTTTGGGATCATGTTTATGCCATATTAGTTTATTATGAAAACTATGAAAAGTCTAGGATTATGTATTGTGATAGTTGCCCCTTTTCTTGCCATGCATGCAAAACATGTTTATACTTGCCAAATGAATGTTTTATAAGTTTCCAATGATCAAATATGTTCCAAAACACATAGAGACACTTGGTTTGAGGTTTTTGGGTCAAAAATATCATTTTTAAGTGTTCTGGACTGTCCTAACTCGCCACGACGAGCTAGAACTCCGAAAGGGGGGTCCTGCTCGCCCCCAACTCGCCACGGCGAGCTACCACTCGCCTCCCCAGCAGAATCACTCGCCTAGGCGAGTAAGACAGTGAGAAATCTCACTGTTTTGCTTGCTTCGGGCAGGCATGGGGATTCGCGACGCGGTTTTCTCCGTGGTGTCTTTTTACGAATGTAAACCCCGCAAACCAAGGTCCTAAATGATGATTAAAGGAAGCATGATTCTTATGATGTGAAGCAAGTAATAAGCATGTTTGTAAGGCATGGCATTTGAGAGAATCATGTCATGAACGGGGTAGCAAGGTATTCTTTAAGCAAAGGAAAACTAGAGCCTCGACATAGTTGTCGAGAACTAGCTAGTTAGCATGAATTCTTAGAATGACAAGACGCGAAGTATAAGCTCTTCGCATATGTTTAAGAGTGTTTAGCAAGCATGTTAAGTCGTGGTTTGATTAGTTAATCACTCCACCATGATTAGGAATGAACAAGTTTAAGTTTACCGCTAATCGGATCGACTCAAGGGTCCGAGGTAATAAGCAAGCAAGTATAAATATGTTTAAGTATACGTACGACAAGACTATGATTATTATTAAGTAGGTGGCATGTCTCTTGCTATCCACGTCAGGGGGATACAAGAGGTTCTCGATCTAAGGGGAACGATTCAAGCCGTAAGGGACCTGCATGTCACTGAAATTAACAAGACGTAGGTGCTCGTGTCTCTTGTTATCCACGCCAGGGGGATACGGGAGGTTCTCGACCTAAGGGGAACGGTTCAAGCCGCAAGGGACCCGCACGACACCGAGGGAGTCTGATGTATGTACATCGGTCATGTATGCGATTGTTCTCGGGGTTACTCCACCCGGGGCTCTCCGTAAAATGAACCAAGATAATTGTTTGTTCAACGCTAAAATAATAATGAATGAACTTAGATACGTTTATGTATGATATGATTATGATTATGTTATGTTCATGATTATGCAAGAGTGAATCCATGTAAGTTTATGTTTAAGAATGAGAGCATTAGATGCTACATGATAAGTACAAGGCATGGATTAGAGCAAGTAAAGAACATGATACTGATGACGATCTTAGGTTTCCCCTAATCGTCCGGTTTAGAATCGTGCCATGATCATGTTATGTTTAGGCCTCGATAAGTAAGCGTATTCTTGGCAATGGGGTCCTAGGTTCCCTCGGCCGCCATGACACGTATAGGAAGTGAAGCCTATAACAAGTTAAGATGAGACTATGACGGCCCTAGTATGCATGACCGTCTAGGATGCAAGTCCCCACACACGTATAATCAACCGTCAGGTTGTAATGTAGACACATGGTGACCGTAGGTTTCCCCTGAGGTTACCTATAGCCTAGGATTTAGGGGAACTCACTGAGACATTATGTCTCATCCCAATCCTTATTTGTTTCAGATAAACAGGTTGGATGTCAAGGTAGTAGCCGGATGGATTTTCAGCAAGAGCTCGTTCGTACAAGAAGCATGAAAAATATGGATCTCAAGGATGTACATGTTTTAAATTGGATAAGATATGATGTATTGATAACGTACGAATGCGTTTTGTTGTATATAAATTCAGTCGAAGTTTTTATGTTGTATATTTTAATGTATCCAGTACTAAATTAAACGAACGTGCCAGACTTTCTAGATACGTCTGGTATAGGTGTTACATTTGGTATCAGAGCAGGTCGATTCAGACCGTGCCTTTGGTCATTAAATTACAACAAAGGAAGTGGGACCATTGGGTTCCAGGTAAATGTTCTAGTTGTTGTTGTTGTTAGTTGAGCCTGATCAACTCAATTTAGCATTCAACGATTAGAATAGATGCCTGAGAGCTGAATAGGACCCAGGAGGAACGAAGTATGTGATGAAATAGTTTGATCGTGCCAAAAGGTGGCCGGTGAACTAATCAAGTAGAAGTGTGAATCCTCCGGGAATGTAAGACATGTTAAGAAGGAACATTCCAACAATATCGGGTAAGATGTTATTGATACTTCGTGTACCCATAAGTGAAGAAGTTGGATATATATATATATCTAAGCATGACCGAAGATTTCGGTAATAGTGGTTGTTGGAACGAGTTTATGATATTTTGGAATGTCAGTATAAGGTTACAAGATAGTTAGAAGTAAGGCATTGATTTCCAACGTGCCAAGAATTGTATCAGAAAAAGGTTGATGTTGCCATGCAAATGTTATAGAATATTTCACAATGATAGGAATGAATGATGTGCATTGTATGCTTGAGAAAAAGAATTTCATGTAGAGAATGTTTTCTGAAAAATAGAGTTGGAGAAGCTCACCAATAGCAAGCCTGACGAAATTTTCTGTTTTCTATCAATTCGTTCCAATGGTTTGCAATGGTTATTGGGGAGATGTCTTCACAAAAATCTTTTATATGATGAAAATAATTTATGACATCAAGTAACGAATGCATATCATATCCTAAGTTTTTTTTTCAAGGAAAAGACATGGGCAACCATCAACGAAATCGATACGGTTTAAGGTAGCTTGGGAGGTTAATGTGTCAAGAGTCAAGAACAAGCCAAGACCAAGAGTATAGATGTTCCGGCATTTAGAAGGAAAGTCACAAATGTATATGCATGAGGTATGAAGTAAGAAGTTAAAGCGGTGCAAGGTTATAAGAAATCACAATGTTCACGGATTATGTGGAATTATGACGTATCTCTCGAACCTATGTTTTGCTTAATTGATTTGCTAAGGCTCATTATGAATTCGAACTATAAAGTTTTAAGCATTTTAAAAAGATTTACACATATGGGTGATTGTGGTTGATATTCTGAAAATTTACGGGATTTTCTAGGAACCGGGTTGCTACGACACTCGTAGAGTGGGCTAGACTTATTAGAGTCTAGGTTTGGTGGCACGTATGTGTTATCAACCCATTCTATGATTTCCGAAGCAACGGTCGGGGCCAAAACTTAATATATATTTATAAAGTAGAAAATTGTCAACGTCAATGACCCGTGCGCTAGTTTACGAAGTTTTCTTTAAAAGGAAAATCAACGAGCAAGCATTGGTATGATTAAGCAAAATATAGTATGCGAGAATGCGAAGGTACAAGGTTAGATGTTCAAGAAAGATATGTTCAAGTACAAGACGAGTGTGTCAAAGGAATTTGAGTTTACTCGGAAACAAGTTCAAGTATGACATGTATACCCCAGCCGGTAAATCCAACTAGCAAGAATGTAAGGTTTACCCCCAAGTCAAGTATTATGAGCATAAGATAAGTTATCATGAGGTTTGAATTTACAAGACAAGTGTAAGGTTGTGACGTTGGTTGCAACATGGAAGATCTCAAGAAGTAAGTAATCAAGTGATAAGCATGAATTGAAGTCTCAATTGTTCTAACGGATTAGAGTAATGGTTTAAGCCAGCCTGTGGGAATCAGAGTAGCTCCATGGAAGCTAATCGTTAATCAGAAACATGGATTTTAGTATGAAAGAATATACGGTTGGTAACCCAAGTTTAACAAGAATGCATCATAAGACAAGTGAGTAGTTCTCGATCTGATACATAAGTATGAATGTTTATATATAGTCAGCATTGGCTAAGGTAAAAGTTTTAAGTATGTGTCTTCACCTAAGTAAGAGGAAAAGGACAAGAATTGCCATATACGAATTGATCAGGATGCACGAAAGATGATAATGGAAAATATGTAAGGATCAGAAGGTTACTTTTCGTGACTCAAGTAAAGAATCAAATCATCACGAATGATGACCGGTTTTGGAAAAGGTATTAACGCCCAAGCGATAACTGAATGAAATTATGTGAAGAATCAAGTTAGGTGTTCCTGAAGAAGAGGAACAAGTTACCGTCAAGTGGGCCAAGGATCGTCTATGGTCTGTGTTATGTAGTAATGTGTGTCTGAAATACGTATATCAGTTGAGAAGGTAAGAATCCACCTTCGGAGTTAAGCATGTTATCATGAAAGGAGATGCAACTCTCGAGTTTGTGCAATGAAAATCATACTCTCGTATGCACATGTTATGGAAATGACAATGTTAGTATGAAGTATATGTTTAACCGATAAGATTATGTATGCATGAAAAGATGTTTAATGTTGCAAGTAAGCACTGCAAGGCAAACCTGGTTTCCGATAGAATTCCAGTTAAAAGGCAAATCCTGAGTGTTCATGTTTATAATAAGATACCTTTTATGAATGGTTATGCTAAGCGGGTAAGATACGAGTCCGAGACAATACGTCTATGTGTACCAAGGAATATTCTAAATCATGATGTAACAAGTTAACTCTAATTTCTGAGGGATATTAAGATTAAGAAAGCTATATGCTTATGTATGTGAATCAAGAAACAAGACGAACACAAGCAATGATGAACTTCTTGGGAATGTATGTGTAGAATAAGTATGGCTTCGACCTAAGATGGTAAATTTTGTCATGATGATTGGTAGTCGATATCTAAATTTCGAGGACGAAATTTTTTTAAGGGGGTAGAATGCAATATCCCGCCTGACAGTATCGGTATATTACCCTTTGACTGTGTCAGAGGAATTAAATTCATGGAAAAGTAAGTTAATGAAAATATTTTATGACATGTCAGCTTTTTACGGGGAAAAGTATCAGTGTCAGATTAACACGCTTAAGGCAAGGGCAAAATAGTAATTTCACGTGGAAAGGATATTTAAATGGTTTTTGGGCAAAATATCTCATTATCCCAATCTCTTTCTCTCTCTAAGTTGGAAGGAAGATTTTCCCTCCCTTCTCTCTCTCTTTCTCACGCCACTTTCCCTCTCTTCTTCTCCATCAATCTTCCAAATCTTCTTCCTCTCCATGGCAAGTGAAATGATATTACTCCCTCATGATCTCTTGTACAAGTAGAAGCTTGATTAAGGTTGGATTTCCCTTTTCCACCTCTCATGAAGTTCATCCCATCTCTTCTCCTCTTCACCAATCTTTCATGAAACTTCATCCTCTCATGGTAAGTTTCCAAACTTGTTCCCTTATGATCATTTAAGCTTAAAGAAGAATGGATTATGTTTGATTTCTTCTATTCCTCTTCTTGATGAAGTGTTTGGAAATTAGGGTTTTGGTGAAGGAATGCTTTGGAACGGATTAGTGATGAGCTAGTAAAGATCATGATGACAAGGTTTGCAAGAAAAACATCAAGATAGGAAAGGGTTGAGCAAAGGAAGTAGATGGGACAAAGCTAGGGTTTTAGCTTGATTGGGCTTGGAACTTTATGATGCTTCAAGAACATGTTTAGGTGAGTTCCACAACTAGTTTTCCTACCCTTTGGGATCATGTTTATGCCATATTAGTTTATTATGAAAACTATGAAAAGTCTAGGATTATGTATTGTGATAGTTGCCCCTTTTCTTACCATGCATGCAAAACATGTTTATACTTGCCAAATGAATGTTTTATAAGTTTCCAATGATCAAATATGTTCCAAAACACATAGAGACACTTGGTTTGAGGTTTTTGGGTCAAAAATACCATTTTTAAGTGTTCTGGACTGTCCTAACTCGCCACGGCGAGCTATTACTCGCCACGGCAAGCTAGAACTCCGAAAGGGGGTCCTGCTCGACCCCAACTCGCCACGACGAGCTACCACTCCCTTCCCCAGCAGAATCACTCGCCTAGGCGAGTAAGACAGTGAGAAATCTCACTGTTTTGCTTGCTTCGGGCAGGCATGGGGATTCGCGACGCGGTTTTCTCCGTGGTGTCTTTTTACAAATGTAAACCCCCCAAACCAAGGTCCTAAATGATGATTAAAGGAAACATGATTCTTATGATGTGAAGCAAGTATTAAGCATGTTTGTAAGGCATGGCATTTGAGAGAATCATGTCATGAACGGGGTAGCAAGGTATTCTTTAAGCAAAGGAAAACTAGAGCCTCAACATAGTTGTCGAGAACTAGCTAGTTAGCATGAATTCTTAGAATGACAGGACGCGAAGTATAAGCTCTTCGCATATGTTTAAGAGTGTTTAGCAAGCATGTTAAGTATATGTACGACAAGACTATGATTATTATTAAGTAGGTGGCATGTCTCTTGCTATCCACATCAGGGGGATACAAGAGGTTCTCGATCTAAGGGGAACGATTCAAGCCGTAAGGGACCCGGATGTCACTGAAATTAACAAGACGTAGGTGCTCGTGTCTCTTGTTATCCACGCCAGGGGGATACTGGAGGTTCTCGACCTAAGGGGAACGGTTCCAGCCGCAAGGGACCCGCACTACACCGAGGGAGTCCGATGTACGTACATCGGTCATGTATGCGATTGTTCTCGGGGTTACTCCACCCGGGGATCTCCGTAAAATGAACCAAGATAATTGTTTGTTCAACGCTAACATAATAATGAATGAACTTAGATACGTTTATGTATGATATGATTATGATTATGTTATGTTCATGATTATGCAAGAGTGAATCCATGTAAGTTTATGTTTAAGAATGAGAGCATTAGATGCTACATGATAAGTACAAGGCATGGATTAGAGCAATTAAAGAACATGATACCGATGACGATCTTAGGTTTCCCTTAATCGTCCGGTTTAGAATCGTGCCTTGATCATGTTATGTTTAGGCCTCGATACGTAAGCGTATTCTTTGCAATGCGGTCCTAGGTTCCCTCGGCCGCCATGATACGTATAGGAAGTGAAGCCTATAACAAGTTAAGATGAGACTATGACGGCCCTAGTATGCACGACCGTCTAGTATGCAAGTCCCCACATACGTATAATCAACCGTCAGGTTGTAATGTAGACACATGGTGACCGTAGGTTTCCCCTGAGGTTACCTATAGCCTAGGATTTAGGGGAACTCACTGAGACATTATGTCTCATCCCAATCCTTATTTGTTTCAGATAAACAGGTTGGATGTCAAGGTAGTAGCCGGATGGATTTTCAGCAAGAGCTCGTTCGTACAAGAAGCATGAAGAATATGGATCTCAAGGATGTACATGTTTTAAATTGGATAAGATATGATGTATTGATAACGTACGAATGCGTTTTGTTGTATATAAATTCATTCGAAGTTTTTATGTTGTATATTTTAATGTATCCAGTACTAAATTAAACGCACGTGCCAGACTTTCTAGATACGTCTGGTATGGGTGTTACAGTCGACTTTATGATTAATGTTTATTAAAATATAATTTTTTTTATATATATTATGGTTTATTTTTGTGACCCATCCAATTTTTGTTTCTTGCTCCATCACTGACTTAAAATATTAAAAGACAATATAGAGAGTCTTAACATGGATATAAAATTAAAATAATTAATTTAAAGTTTGTCACAAGATATTTATATATATTGTTTTTAAAGGATTATAGTACTAATTGAAAAATTTAACAATTACTTTTAAGAAAACAATTTAACAATTATAATTTTTTTTATTCAAATTAACAATTATAAAATAAAAAAAAACTTAAGCACAATACAAAGCAATAATGATAAAAATATGAAACCCACATCCAAGTTGAGAAACAAGTATAGACTACTGCTCAAAATAAAAGTAAAAAAGATAACTAGAGAGTCCCACATCGATTGTTTGTGAAACAGAGAAAAAATGCTATCTATATAAGTAAGGTATGATGCTTAAGCTTAATGAGAGCAATGGATAACGAAGTGTTGTTATTCATTTCGTAGTTCAATTTTTTGGCTAAGTTAGCTCCATTTCCAGTGGTGTTGATTTTATAGTCGTGGTGATTGGCAAAGCATGCAAAACATTGTAATTAATTGATGTTTGCATTGCCATCAGTGTGGCTATGGGATCGACATTATTGCAATGATAGCAAATTTATTAGAAGCAGCGAAATAAGTTCCAACCTACAATTTTGTTTTTGTTAGAACAAAAATGTACGCCGGGTAAAAAATGGGGTCTGGAATTTTTCCTGAGCATGGGGCCATCTTTATGTCCAATAGAAGTACTGTACTATGGAAGAATGTTTTGGGAGGAGTTTGTTTGGGCTACCTGGTAACTTTTCTGATTTTGTAGTCTTTTGTTATGGAAATAACCTGTACACAATGTGATGGAGTAATAATGTGTTTGGGAGTATGGAATATGGATTCACTTTCAAAGATATTCGCTGTTGATTAAAATGTTTGATTTTTTAATAACACTTGAACTTAATTTTTTTAGATGGAATCCATTGTGCCTCCATTGATCACCATCTGAAGGAGTAACGATATGAACATTCTCTTGCATATGTAACATCCTTGGACTAAGTCAATCTTGTTTGGTAATTCCAAATTTTGTTAAGTCAAATGGTCCTATGTACAATAACTGAATACTTAAATGTGATTATTTAGAAAATTCTAGTTTTGATCCAGTTTTCTTGTTAGATAAGAAACTTCTATCATTTCTTATGGGCCCTAGAGCTTTTCGATATGTTATACTGAGAACTTCCTTAATTTTGTTGACATATAAGTTGAGTTCATATCATCTGCATCATCTTCTACATCATTCTTCTCTATAATTGCAGAATTCTTATAAAGGTTTATTTGTCAAGTAGCTAGTGATTCTACTCTTCATGTTTTTTTTAGAATTGGAACAAGTTATCATTTGATTATTTTTATAGCTTTTCCTATTACTTTCTTCGATTTTTGGTGTGTACATCTTTGCAACCATACAAATATTTTTTTTTTATTAATTTAAAAAATGAAAAGAACTATGCCACTTTGTTCACTTCCCCTAACTGTGTTAAAATTTAATGCAGACGATTTTCATTTTGGTTCTTAGGCCTTAGCTGATCTGTTTGTGGTGTGGTCTAGCCAAAGATTTGCATTGTAACTAGTTTATCCATGGTTTCAATATATAAGAGGGTCGAATGTTGCAATGTTGTTTGAAACTGAGCTTTGGGATGTTTTGAAATTCAATGCATTACCAATATACTTAGTTGTTAGTTCTGTTATTTTGTTTTGATTATGATGGTCAAAGATGATGGGATTTAGTGGTCTTTTACATTTTCTAAATGAAGAACAACAGTTCTGTTTCTTTGTTCCTTTTTTTTTTTTTTTTGAAATAAAGACTGATATTATTAATGAATAAGATCATAGAAATACACCTCACTTATTTGGTGAGGAACCTCCTCTATCCAAATCTTATTTGGATCAGAGTGAGCAAGTTGGGCCAAACTATGGGTCGTTCTATTACATAGTCTAGGGATGGATTGAAAGTGCCAAGCGTCAAATTTCCATTGGCAGTTGCGGATTTCCTTTAAGATGCTTCCTCGATAGGATCTGTCTTCATTTCTATCTTTGTGTAGCATACAAAAGATCATTTCATTGTCTCCTTCGAAGCAGACCCTTCTGAAACCACATTCGTGAGCAAAGCGAACCGTTGTGAGCAAAGCATAAGCTTCTGCCAAAGCGGCCTCTTCAGGACCTTGAATCTTCCAAGCTGCTGCAGCCATCACTTGACCTTCATCGTTGCGAATTATCGCTCCTAAACCCCAACTTCCTTATTGCTGAAGATTGGCGTCGCAATTGGCTTTTACCCATCCTGCTTCTGGTTTGGTCCAGTATTCCGAGTGAGACCTGTTAGGAGCATCAGCTGGAGATGGTGAATGGATGCATGTTGCGGGCTCGTTTTGGAGAGTAGCAGCTTTGTGATCGAAAATACTCCTCTCAGCTTTCTGAATTATTTCAGCTTCAGGTGTGTTCTTATCTTCATAAATATGTAGATTTCTGGCAAACCATATATGATATACTAGTGCTGCAATTTGGATGTTGGTTGATTCTGTGTTGGTAAGTATGGAATGAGTAATCCAGTCCTGGAATTTGGAGATAGGTTGATTCATAATTTTCAGGTTAAGTTGAGAGCCAAACCACACTCTGGTGATTCTGGGACAGGACATAAACACATGTTCCATTGTTTCAATTTTTTCGTTACATCTTGGGCATAGAGGGGAAATTTGGATACCTCCTTTTTCCAATTCACATCTTAGAGGGAGGGAATTATTTAGAACCCTCCATAGAATCATTTTGAGTCTAGGGATAGTATGGAGTGCCCATAATTTTTTCCAAATAGTAGTGTCTATGTTGCTGGTAGAAGGCCCAATAGTTTCAATACAGTTCCATCTTTGAATATTATGATAGCCACTTCTCACACTATAGATACCATTTGGTTCAGCAGGCCACATGATCTCATCTTTATTATTGAGATTAATAATAGGTATTTGCTCAATCTGTTTGATATCAATAGGGAGGAATATTTGATTTAGGACAGTAGAATTCCACTTAGATTCCTCCAGATTTATCAGCTCTTTGACGTACTGAGTAGCGGTATTTCCAGCATTTGGTGTTATGGGTTTGAAGTTATGATGGGTTGGTATCCAGTTATCCTCCCAAATCTTCACCTGTTGACCATCCCCAATTTTCCAACAGCTTCCCTTTTGGATGACCCATATAGCTTGATGAATACTCCTCCAAGCATAACTGGGATTGTATCCTATGGTGGCTTGAAGTATGTCTTGATTAGGGAAATACTTAGCCTTGAACAGTTTAGATATGAGAGTTAGAGGTGATGTCTGAAATCTCCAAACCTGTTTGGCCAGCATAGCCAAATTAAAGTCTCTCAGGGATTTGAATCCCATGCCTCCTTCTTGTTTAAATTTGAAAAGTTTCTCCTTTTTTAACCAGTGAATTTTCCTCTTGGTGTCATTGCTGCCCCACCAAAAGGTGCAGACAGCACTCTCAATTTTAGAGCACAATCCTTTAGGTAGAAGAAAACAGCTCATAATGTAGGTGGGTATGGCTTGAGCAACAGCTCTTATGAGGACCCCCCCTACCTTCAAAAGATAAGCTTTTTTCTTTCCAGCCTTGGAGTTTTTGCCAAATTCTGTCCATGATAAAATGAAAGTCCTGCTCCTTTGATCTGCCAAACTTTGTTGGCATACCCAGATATTTCTTGATATTAGTGCAAATTTTAACAGGCATATTCTCCTGGAATTTCTTTTTGATGTCTTCTGAAATGTTAGGGCTAAAAAACATTTCAGATTTTTCCATATTAATCTTCTGGCCAGACGCCTCTTGGTAGGTTTGTAGGATATGCATTATTGCATTGGCTTCCTCTGGTTTTGCCCTACAAAAAATTATACTGTCATCAGCATATAGGAGATGAGTAATAGAGGGTGCATTAGTAGCTATAGCCACACCAGTAATAGAGCCTTCATTTTGACTTTTAGTGATTAAGCCAGATAGGACTTCAGCACATAGGATGAAAATGTAAGGGGATCCCCTTGTCTTATACCTCTATGAGGGGTGAAGGGATCAGTGGGTTGACCATTAATAAGGATGGAGAAAGTAACAGATTTAATGCAAAGCATGATAACTTTAATAAGATTTGTAGGAAAACCCATGGCAATCATAGTGTTTTCAATAAAATCCCATTCAAGGTTATCATAAGCTTTGGCTATGTCTAACTTTATCCCAACATAACCATTGTTTTTTGCTTTACTTTTCCTGATGTAGTGTAGAGTTTCAAAGACAATTAGAGAATTGTCAGTGATTAGTCTACCAGGAACAAAAGCACTTTGGAAATCATTAGTTATTTTTGGGAGAATTTGTTTGATTCTGTTAGCAATACTTTTAGTAATGATTTTTAAAATAACATTGCATAAACTGATAGGTCTAAAATCAGAGGGACTAGAAGGAGAATTAATCTTAGGAATAAGGCTAATAAAAGTATGATTAATATCATGAACACTTCCCCCATTATTAAGGATATTTAAAATATAGTCTATGGTGTCTCCACATATGATATCCCAGTATTTTTGGTAGAAAAAAGCAGAGAAACCATCAGGGCCAGTGGCTGAGTTAGCCTTCAAATTCCTGATGGCTTCCTGAACATCCTGAGCAGTAAAATTAGCATTTAAAAATTCAAAATCATCAGTGGAGACTCTATTGTGAACTACATTGAAAATATTCCTATTAGAAGTCGGGTTAGTACTAGCAAAGATATTTTTAAAATGACTTAGAAAAATAGAGTGAATTTGAGCACTGTCCTGCCAAGTTTTTCCTTCGGGGTCTTTGATTTTATGAATTGTATTTTTCTTTTTCCTTTGGCTAGCCTTTTGGTGGAAAAACTTAGTGTTGAGGTCTCCCTCCTTCAGCCAGTGAACTTTAGCTCTTTGGGCCCACCATAGCTCTTCCTGCTTAAGCAGTTCATCTAGAGAAGCTTCAGTTGCTTTGATTTTGTTACTGCACTCTTGGGATGGAATACCCTGTTTAAGGATCTCAAGGGATTGCTGAGTACTTTTAATTCTGTTGGGGATATCTTCATGTTTGATTTTGCTCCAGTTAACCAAATGGGCTAGGGTCTGGTGTAGCTTCATAGGGTCAAAATTTGTTGAAGTATTCCAGACTTTTTTGACTATCTGGAAGCTTTCTTGATCCTGAGCCCACATTTGCTCAAATCTTTGAATATTAGGGATTTTGTGCTTGAAAATATTAGTGATGGCCTCATGAAACTCTAAAAGGATGGGATTGTGATCAGATGTATATCTGAGAAGGTGTCTGTTGGTGTATCTGGTAAATAAATTAATCCAATTAGAGTTAGCGCAAAATCTATCAATTCTTTCTTGTATATGCATGTGGTCATTTTGATTATTAGCCCAGGTGAAAATGTGACCAGTGTAGCCTAGGTCTTTTAGGTCACAGAGATTAAGAGTATCATTAAATAATTTGGTATGATGATAGTCAATACAGTTCCCACCTAATTTTTCAGAGCTATTAGTGAAAAGATTAAAATCACCAAAAATGAGCCATTTTTCATTAGTTCTATTAATACTGATGTCTTGAATAGCCTTGCAAGTGAGATGTTTAGAAGAATAATAAGGGTAACCGTAAAAACCAGTAGCATACCAGGTTAAATTTAAATCACTAGAGGTGATATACATATCAAGGAAATTTTTATTAGCTTGTAGAATATCAACATTTACAACATTGTTCCATAAAAGGGCTAATCCCCCAGCTCTGCGCCCATTAGACATGGTGCAATCTAGCATATACAGATTAGATAAAGGACCACAAATAAGAGATGACTTAGCTTTTGAGTTTGAGGATTTAAGTCTTGTCTCCATAAGGAATACCAGATCAGGGCAATGTTGCCTAAGGAGCTTCTTTAATGCCCTGACTGCAGTAGGGTTCCCAAGCCCTCTGCAGTTCTAGGACAGGCATTTCATATCTGTTGGCTGGCCTTTGCTTCAAGGCCTGTCAATGGTTGTGTTTGAGGCTGCTCTTCTCCCTTTGTAGTTGTAGAGGTCTCTTCAGCTAGTAATTTTCTTTGTGTTATGAGTAGGTGTTATAGTTTGATATCCAGTAGTCCATGTTGTAACCTGTTTGTCTCCTGATCCATTGGAAAGCTTGACAGAGGTAGTGTGAAAGTGTTTTGGTGACTGAGTAGTGGTTTTCTGAGGTGATGGGGGAGTGTATGTGTGTTTAGCTGAGTGTGTGACTGGTTTGTTTAAGCTCATAGCAGCCATCTGCTTCATCAACCCTTTTGGAATAGGGCTAAATTGGCCTCCACTTAAGGATCTCATAGGGTTACTGCTGAATGTTTTGTCTTACTTATCTATCAATCTTCTGCCATAGCTCCTTGATCTAAGCCAAGCTCCTCTAGGGTTTGTGCCACCTTCAAAGGGGAGTGGGGGTTTTTTGCACTGTTCCTGATTATGTCCCACCAATCCACATCCAAAACAGAACATAGGTAGGTTTTCATATCTAAAATCCACCCATGTGATTCCATCATTGTCATTTCCTATGAACATTCCTGCCCTGATGGGTTTAGCTATGTTGAAAAGGATTGTAACTTTAACTACCTTGGCGTTTTCAGGGAATTCATACAAACCCACATCTAGAACAGAACCCAGTTGAGACCCCATATCTTTACCCATATTGATGGACTTACGGTGAAGAGGAAGTCCCCAAAATTGTATCCAGAGAGGAATAGATGAAAAATCTAGAGAGGATGGATCCAAATTGCGGTTCCAGCCATGAAGTAAAAGCCAACAGTTTCTTATGATCCAGGGGCTTCCCTTGAGGATTCTTTGAGCATCCTCTTCTTTGTCCAGTTTAATTTGTAGAATTTTACCTTCGATTTCTGAGATTTTGAGGCCTGTGGGATTACACCAGATGCCAGCTAGAGAGTTATGTAGAACTTGGGCAGGAATGAATTTGTCTGCTAGGATTTTGCCAAATAAGCTATTTTGACATTGTTGAATGTTGTCTTGGATGTTGCTATCTTGATAATAGAAGAAAGGCTCATTGTCTTCTTCTTCATCTTGATCTTCTTGATATTGATTGTTGAATTCTTGTGCAGGTGTATGAGAATCTTGATCTTGTTCCTGATGAGTTCCACTAGTGCCTTCTCCGGTAGGTTGATGCGCTTGTTGGTATTGAGTGTAATACCCAATCTGGTTGGGAGGTGGGATCTACAGTTTCTGGATTTTGTAGGGGCGTTGAGTCTTGCCAAGCTTCTCAAAAGAAGAACCCAGATTCATTGATTCAGACATGATTTCCTTATTCTTTGATTGATCCATTGAAGAGAAAGTGGTAAACAAAGATGATAGAGGAATTGATGCAGAAGTTGTTGTAACTGATACAAGATTGATATGGGGAAAGAGTTGTTAGAAAACAACAAAGATTTGGGACGAGAAGGACGCAGGAAAGGAGAAGCGATTAAATTGAAAGAGGGGGATGATGGGAAAGCTTGAAAAAGGTCAGAAAAGATAAGGGGGAAAAATAGCACCAGAGGGCGTAAAAAGGGCACCAAGAAATTGGGAAACAAGGGTTCAACTATCAGTGATCATATAGAGATCAAAGAAGGATAACAAAGGGGTTTAAGGAAGAAAAAGAGGAAAAACTCAGATGGAAAGGGAAGATTAGAAGGTGGAGATGGAATGGATATTCATCTTGTGATGAGGGTGGGAAAGAAAGGCGATGAAGATGGATCTTGGAAGTTTCTTGGAGCCGCTCTCGACATCGACTCGTTCAAAATTTTCTGTTTCTTTGTTCCTAGATAGATGTTATTCCGTCCAAGTGTAGTGATGTAACTATGCTTGTAACTATGCATGCTTGATACATATTAAAGGTTTATTTATCAAGTAGTAGCTAGTGATTCTACTCTTCATGTTTTTTAAAATTGGATGTCCACAAGTTATCATTTTATTATTTTTATAGCTTTTCCTAGCACTTGCTTGTGTTTTTGGTATCACGTGTTTTTTTTATAGCTAGTGATTCCTATCACTTGTTTGATATGTGTATCAATAATAATAATAAGATAAAAAAACCCACATAAAGTTGACACACAACTGTAGAGGTAGTCCTCAAACCGTGAATGAAATGGTAAAAGCAATAGAGAAAATAGAGAAGTAACAAAGTCCCACATCGGGTGGTTTATGAAACGAGAAAACTAACTTATCTATTAAACCAAGGTCTCAAGCAGTGTAATAATCAAGGAATGGATTCCAACATTGTTTCTATTTCTATAAAACTAACAACCGAAGGGTGCTTTGCTTCCTTCTCAACATTAACTGTTTCCTTCCTTCTCAACATTAACTGTTTCTTGGCTTAATTAATGTTTTGGTCCCCTAACTTTAAACTGTCTCAATTTGGTCCCTTAAGTATTTCTCTGTTTACCAAAATGGTCTCTTCCGTTAGTTTTCTGTTATGTTTAATAAAAAAAAGTTAAATGTGATACACATGTCATCTTCTTAAACCGTTTGATCTTTTTTCTGAAAATACAACCATTAGATCATGTTTGTCTATTATATCTAATTGTACACCACCACCACCAAAAAAAATTTCAACTTTCTTCATCTTCTTCCCTCATTCTCTTCATCATCTTCATACCTTCATAGCACAAACCTAGAAACAAAAAATAAAGTGTATTTTTTTTAAGCAAAATCCATAATCATCAACAACAACAACAAGATTCAAAATAGAATGATGGAAGAGAATAAAAGCTCAATTGGAGCTTCAGGGTGGAAGAGAATAAAAATCATCATCATAACAAAGTTAGAAACCTTGAACCTTCAACAATGGTTTCTCTAGAAGATTCTCGTTCCAATTCAAATCGTTTTCCATTACCAAAAACCTATCAATATCATTCATCTATTTCTTCAAAATCACAGCGAAACATAGGAAGATCCATGCGTACAAGAAGATCCAGTATCTTCGATGAAGATAACAGTAGTTGCACTTTCACCGAAAGATCCACCTGTGTATCGGAAAATCTCACCGATTCCGTCGTCGACCTCCGTCTCGGCGAACTCGCTTCCAAGAATCACAAATCGGGAAAATCATCAACTTCCGAACAAGACCTTCTAGATCTTTCTCAAGCTTTTAGTGAATATGCTTATTCAGCTTGTAGTAGTGATATCTCCGGTGAGCATCAACGGTTGGCGACGTTACCATCGCCGGAGTGTGACGGTGGTGGTGGTCAGTGGCGGAGCCCTTCATGGGCTGAGGTGGGCCACGGCCCACCCCCAAAAATTAAAAAATCAACGATTATAGGTCTATTTTGTAAGATTTTATACAATTTTGTGTCGGTTTTAGGTTTCGGTTGATTCAAATTCCCACAAAGTGATGTAGTGGCCCACCCGAAAAATTTAAATAATTCAATTATAGATTTATTTTGCGAGTTTTTATACAATTTTATGTCGGTTTTAGGTTTCGGTGGATCCAAATTCCCGCAAAGTGATGTAGTGGTCCACCCGAAAATTTTAAATAATTCAATTATATGTCTATTTTGCGAGCTTTTATACAATTTTATGTCGATTTTAGGTTTCGGTTGATCCAAATTACCGCAAAGTAATGTAGTGGCCCACCCGAAAAATTTAAATAATTCAATTATCGGTCTATTTTGTGAGGCTTTAAACAATTTTTCAACGGTTAATTTTATGGCCCACCCTAGCTTTTTTTTTCTAGCTCCGCCACTGGCGGTGGTGGAGGTGATGGCGTGGTTGAAGTTGTTGAACCTGAGCCTTGCATGGGGTTTTTGCAAAGAGAGAATTTCTCGACGGAGATTATTGAGAGTATTTCGCCGGAGGATCTTCAACCGACGGTGAAGCTTTGTGTGGATGGTTTACAGTCTTCTTCAGTGGCTGTGAAACGGTCTGCAGCGGCGAAATTGAGGCTGCTTGCGAAGAATCGCGCTGATAATCGTGTTTTGATTGGTGAATCAGGTGTTGTACCTTTGCTTGTTCCTTTGCTTCGTTGTAGTTATCCATGGACACAAGAGCACGCGGTGACGACTTTGTTGAATCTTTCTCTTCATGAAGATAACAAGAAACTGATATTTAATGCTGGAGCTGTGAAATCGTTGATTTATGTATTGAAAACAGGGACAGAGACTTCTAAGCAGAATGCGGCTTGTGCTCTCTTGTTGTTGTTGTTGATGATGTATGATTATGGATTTTGCTTAAAAAAAAATACACTTTATTTTTTTGTTTCTGGGTTTGTGCTATGAAGGTATGAAGATGGTGATGAAGATGATGAAAAGAATGAGGGAAGAAGATGAAGAAAGTTGAAAAAAAAAATTGGTGGTGGTGGTGTACAATTAGATATAATAGACAAGCATGATCTAATGGTTGTATTTTCAGAAAAAAGATCAAACGGTATAAGAAGATGACATGTGTACCACATTTAACTTTTTTGTATTAAACATAACAGAAAACTAACGGAATGGACCATTTTGGTAAACAGAGTAATACTTAAGAGACCAAATTGAGACAGTTTAAAGTTAGGGGACTAAATTTAAATCAAAAAATAAGTTAAGGGACCAAAACATTAATTAAGTCTTGTTTCTTTTATCACAACTGATGTCATCACATGAGTGACATCAACTGTGATAACAAGAACATTGTTGTTATGTAAGTTAAATTTATTTATTAGGTCTGTTTCAAAATTTGATGATTACATCACATGATTATAATCATGATTTTTGCATTGCTATGTATTTTTCAGTGTACATTAAATACGGAAGACTTGTCTTGTCATCCATTTCATAGCTCAAGCTTCGTAACTTAATTACGCGAATTTGTGGGTACTAACACGCAAAAGAACTGTAATACTGGTAGTCGCGAATTCGTAAGCGGGTGCCATACCTAGTGTAGCGAATTATGTAACTTTGTTTGGTACATCTATATAGGATTATTTACGTAAGCATTGGTCAATCTTTATACCATGAAACAAAACTAAAAATTAATCAAAGAGGTTCTAGTAGAAAAACTTTCATTAACCAACATAACAGTAAAAGGACATTACCAAATTCATAATCATTATTTCTATATGACATCTCAACAATAACAAAAGAGGAAACTTTCTTAAATTCTCCCTAAATTCTTTCATAACCTTAGAATTCAATTTTTTTACAGGAGAAAATTATCCTCTCCATCATCATTCCATTTTCAATAAAAAGTTTGACTAAAAAGTTCATGCTCCTCTACATTAGCTTTTCCGAATTTCACATCTCAAAGAGAAGGCACCAAAATTCGGACACAACAATCAAATATAGGATCTCTTTTGAAAATTTGGGTATTCCCTAATGATTAATGACCTAACAAAGTCCAAATAAGACTTGTCAAGAGCAAGGAAAATCAAAACAAAAAAGACATGATTCACGATGCTTGTATGAAAACAGTGCGACAATAGTGGCAGAACCTAGTGTCTTGAGAACCGGTGAGTTTTGAAGAAATCCTAAGAGCATCCACAATGGAGACACCCATTTTTGGGTACTTAAATGGGTCCCACACACACATCACTCTTTTACCGGCTAGTTTATAACGGCTAGTTTTTTAACGGTTAGTTTTTTACCGACTAGTTTATAACGGCTAGTTTTTACCGGCTAGTTTATAACGGCTAGTTTTTTACCGGCTAGTTTATAACGGCTAGTTTTTTAACGGTTAGTTTTTTACCGACTAGTTTATAACGGCTAGTTTTTTAACGGTTAGTTTTTTACCGACTAGTTTTTTTAAAAGGCTAGTTTTTTAAATGACTAATTTATTAACTGCTAATACAAATTCAAAATTAAACTTGAATGAACACAGTAAACGTGAATCAACGTGAAACAATAAGCATAGTAGTTGTATCCTTCAACGTGAAACAATAAGCATACTTAAATGAACATTTAACTTAAAATGAAATTCAATTAAATTCAAGATTACAACAATAAGCATTAAACTTAAATGAAAATAAATAAAATTACAATATTAGTTAATTCATTCCTAACTTCTGCCTAATCCGACTGCAACAAAATTCATGATCTTGAAGTTGTCTTTCATTCATAGTAGTTGTATCCTTGATGAGGATTTCATACCACTTTGTCTCATTCTCACTCTCCCTTGCTTTGGCCTCTCTTTCTCTTGCTTCAGCCTCCTTTTCCCTTGCTTCAGCCATCCTTAACATGATAACATTTCTATCTGCTGCAACTTTTTCCATGACAGATAAATCAACATTAGTAGAAGACATTGCTGCTTTTCCTTTGCCCTTCCTTTTTGCTGCTTTTTGTCCCATTGGACGGACCACTGGTGATGGCTGTTCATAGTCTGAACATTCAATAGGTGTTCCTGGATTTGAAGATGTTGTATACCCCCCACTACTAGAAATCTTTGTTCTTTTTGAAAAGTTTTCAATTGCATCTCCCTTCCATTTGGGTTCATCTTTCAATAACATCCAAGCATGCACATGAAGGAATTTTTTTTTAGTGTCTTGTGCGTAAATCCTATGTGCCTCAGCCAAGACATCATTCTCAGAGCGTCCACTTTTGTTTTGATTAAGGGCGGACTTGTAGCAGCCAACAAACTTCTGAATACGGCCATTCAAACGGTGATATCGAGCTTTTATTTGACCTGTTTCCTTTTTTGGTAGTTGACCGCGGTAGATGTTGTAGTTGTCTCTGACTCTATTCCAAAAACCATCTGATTTTTGGTCGACTCCAACAATTGAGTCCTTCGAAATGTTGAGCCATGATTGAAATAGAAGTGTGTCTTCTTCTTGCGAAAAACTCGCACGAGTTTTAGTTTTTTTCTTGGTAGAACTTTGTCCTTCATCGAGCTTAATATTTTCTAAACCAATTTGAGTAGAGAATTGCGACATGTCGTTACCGGAATCCACACCACCGCTAGAACCCATTGGAGGCCTACACCACATATTGGAATTTGTTGGTTGAGGTGGATAAAAATAATATTGGGGATATTGAGAAGTGTCACTGATATGTTGTGGTGGTTGGTTTTGCAAAAGATTCATGTAAGATTGATAACTATATTGAGAGTGAGAGGGATCCATTGCAAAATGAGATGAGCTAAAACACTATTTGGTATTTATATAGAAGTAAAAAATGATGCAGTTGGACACACTATCCAACTCTTTTTACAGCAATAGAAAAATTTAACTCAAATTATATTACCGTTGGACTCAATGCAGTTCTCTTCACAACAGTTGAAAAAATTCAACTCAAATTTTACCGTTGGACCCTATTTAATGAATCTGAATTCCATTGTTATAGGTAATCTGTTTTATTCCCTCCTGATATGTGACTTTCTGTTGAGATATCAGCTATGTTTTATTGTTTTTTAATAAGAAGCAATTCACTTTTTGCTTTGCTTAAATAAGCAACTGACAGCATAAATTAAGCAATCAAGCTGCCAGGTGTCTTTGCTCCAATGCTGAAATCCTTAAGAGATGGAACTTATTTCTCCACGTATGCAACAAGCAACCAGCGCTGGAGTTGCTCTAATAAGCATTCAATCTCTCCAACCCAGATCTCACACAAAGTTCTTAATTGGAACCCACTAATCAACTATCAATAACTTTATATCACTACATTTTAATTTTTTAATATTAAAAATGTGCGGGTCCCGTTTAAAGTTGGGGGTCTTAAATAAGACTTCGGGTCTTAAGAGACCCCCAAAAAAAATTCCCCAATAGGGGTACCTATTAGGTACGGTGTCTTAATTGGTAAAGACACCACCATTGGGGATGGTCTAAAAGAACTTCAATAGGAACGAAGCCAAGCTCCAAATGACTCAACATTAAAAATATAAATTAAATTACCTAGTGGCAGAACCTGCATGAGCATGGCATAAAGAAACTAATTAATATCTGCAACTTTGATCTACATTAAGAACAAATTGAGGAGCACTTATATTTTGTAAACGTGAAATGAAGAGTGCAACCGTTAACCAAGATCGTCAAACATTTAAGGTGCCTAGTAACCTTTCCACCTTCACACACACACAATATTATTGGTCCACAGTTTGCACACCACTCTTAAAAAATTCAACACCACATTATCATAATTAAGATACTCTATTTTCCTTGTATTGTTATGTATCTTTCAGTGTAACTTAATTATGGAAGTGTCGTTATTTATTTCATAGTTCAAACTTTGTAACTTAATTACGTGAATTTATGCGTACCAATACACGAAGGAATTGCATTTGTTACGCGGTACTATACCTAGTGTAGAGAATTACGTGACTATGTTTGGTACATATTCTAAAGGTTGATTTGTCTAGTAGCTAGTGATTCTAGATAACAAGTCTTCATGTTTTTGAGCATATGTTCACTGGTTATCATTTCATATCATCCACTTGTATGTCATTTCTTGAAATTTCATAGATATTGATCAATTCACATTATCAAGAGGTATGTCACGTCATTTAAAATGGTGGATCAATAGTATGTGAAAATAGATGAATCAAAACTGTAATTAAGGTAAACAATTTTACAATATAATACCCAAATTAACAATTATAAAATTAAAAGCTTTAGCCCAACATTTATCAATAATAAAATAAAGGATGGTAATTTTTCATTGAAAACAAAAAATTTTGAAATTCTAGGTGATCAAATTCACGATTTTTAAGACACTATTCACTGTCATTTTCCTAAGATCAAAATAACCCACATCCAAGTTGACCAACAACTATAGAGAGTACTCTTCAAAATAAAAAGATAACTATGGACTACCGTGAATGAATGGATAAAAGCAATAAACTAATAAAGCCCCACATCGGGTGGTCTGTAAAACAGAGAAGATAAATTATCTATAAAAGCAAAAGCAATGTCTGACTGATTGTTAGAGGCATGGGAATGTTGTAAGTTAGCACTCTTCTAGTAATGTTGATTTTATAAACTCCCCTTTTCTCCTGGTACATCCCATGATCTTTTCAGCTCTTCGTCATTACAAGAATTAGAGTTGCGGCTTAAAGTGTACTCTACAATAAAAGTTCCCACTACCTCCCTTCATTTACAAGAATTTTTAACTGTCTCCGGTTGCATCAAACCCACGGTCTCTGATGTTCAATCTTAGACTTTTGACAAACCAAACAAGCATACACAAATTCCGCGATCTCTTTCTTCATTCCAGACCACCAAAACAACCTCTTCAAATCTTGATACATCTTAGTCGCTCCTGGATGAATACTCAAACTATTTATGTGACCTTCTTCCAAAATCTGTCTCTTAAGCTCAAGAACATCTGGTACACAAACACGATCACGAAACATCAAGACACCGTTCTCACCCAATCTGAAGTCTCCACCTTTACCTTGATTAACCAACACCACATGGTCTACAAGTTCCAAATCTTCCTTCTGGCCATTCTTAATCTCTTCCAAAATATTACTTGTCAGCTTCAACATCCCTAACCTCACACCCTCCGGTGTCAACTCACTAACCAAACTCAAATCTCGAAACTGCTCAATCAACTCCAACTCTTTAACCATCAAAGCAGACATATGCAACGACTTCCTACTCAAAGCATCAGCAACAACATTCGCCTTCTCAGGGTGATAACTCAGCTGAAAATCAAAATCCTTAAGATACTCCAACCATCTCCTCTGCCTCATATTCAACTCCTTCTAGTCAAACAAGTACTTCAAATTCTTATGATCACTGAACACCTCAAACTTAGAACCATACAGGTAATGCCGTCAAATCTTCAACACATACACAACTGCTGCCAATTCTAAATCATGAGTCGGATAGTTCTTCTCATGCACTTTCAACTGCCTCGAAGCATAAGCCACAACCTGACGATTCTGCATAAGCACACCACCAAGACCCATCTTAGAAGCATCACAATACACAACAAACGATTCCTTCAGATTTGGCAAAATCAACACTGGAGCTGAAGTCAACCTCTTCTTCAACTCTTGGAAACTCTTCTCACAAATAGCATCCCAAACATAAGCATGTCCCTTCTGAGTCAACTGCGTCAATGGCAACGCCAATTTAGAGAATCCCTCAATGAACCTCTGATAATAACCTGCCAAACCAAGAAAGCTTCTAACTTCAAAAACAGACTTAGGTGATTCCCACTGCAACACTGCATCAACCTTCGACGGATCCACGACAATACCACCTTTAGAAATCACATGACCAAGGAAACTCACTTCCCGCAACCAGAACTCACACTTCGACAACTTAGCAAACAACTTATTCTCCTTCAAAACTCCCAACACAATCCTCAAATGCTCGGCATGTTCTTCTTCAGACTTCGAATACACCAAAATATCATCGATAAACACCACCACAAAACGGTCCAAAAAAGGATGAAATATTCTGTTCATATATTCCATGAAGACACCTGGCGCATTAGATACTCCAAATGGCATCACAGAATACTCATAGTGTCCATACCTCGTTCGGAACGCAGTTTTGGATATATCTTCCGCCTTCACTCTAATCTGATGATATCCTGATCTCAAATCAATCTTGCTGAACACTTCTGCACCAACCAACTGATCCATCAAATCATCAATCCTCGGAAGCGGACACCGATTCTTAATCGTCACCTTATTCAACTGCCGATAATCCACACACAACCTCATGCTTCCATCTTTCTTCTTAACTAACAACACAGGAGCACCCCACGGAGAAACACTCGGCCTGATAAACTGCTTCTCGAGCAACTCTTCCAATTGCTTCTTCAATTCACCCAACTCTGATGCAGACATCCGATGCGGCGCAATCGAAATAGGATTCGTTCCTGGTACCAAATCAATTGCAAACTCAACTTCCCTCTCTGGCGGTAACTCAGTAATGTCATCTGGAAAAACTTCTGGAAACTCTTGCACTACCGGCAAATCACCAACTCCTTTCTCACTACTTTCCTTCAAGGAAGCAAACAAGATCCAATCCATACCAAAAATCACGTCCATATGCTTCAACGGAAGACACACAAGATCCAACTCAAAATCAACGTTACCAAAACTAACAGGACACTTAGCACACACCAAGGAAGTAGTCACCGAACCACTAGCCGGGGTGTCGATAACGATCCCTCGAGACAACGGAGTCACAACCAAACCCAAACACTCAACACAACTAGCCTCAATAAAAGAATGAGTAGCACCAGTATCAATAATTGCAATCAAAGGAGTATTATTGATAAAACACATACCTCGGATGAGATTATCCGGATGTTCCACCTCTTCCGCATTCAATGCAAACACCTTTCCTGCAGCTTTCTTCGGCTTGGTACACTTTGTACTAAGATGACCCTCTTCACCACAGTTGAAACAAGTAATATCCCTCTTGTATTCAAACGCCTTGTGACCTTTCTGCCCACACTTGTAGCAACTCTCTCCCTTCTTGCAATCAATAGAGTAATGACCCAAGATTCCACACTTGTAGCACCTCACCTCAGCAACATTCGGCTTAGAGTCTCCACCACCTTCTTTCTTCTTTCCCTTGTTCTTGTTGTACGGCTTCCCAAATCCATGACCTTTTCCCCTCTTTTCATTCATAGCCTTATAGTGATTCACCTTGACCTTTCCAGCCTCATCGAACATACGACACTTGTGCACCAAAGTGTCAAAGTCACGGATCTCCTGAATACACATGTACTGATAGATGTCGGGCCTCAAACCGCTTTCAAACTTCACACACTTGGAAACCATCGCATCCTCCGCATTGATGTACGGACAAAACCTCGAAAGCTCTTCAAACTTTGCCGCATACTCAGCCACTGAACGATTTTTTTGCTTCAAGTTCAAGAATTCCACTTCCTTCTTGGTCATCAAATCCTCAGGAAAGTACTTCCTCAAAAACTCAGTGTTGAACCTAGCCCAAGTCACAGCTCCACCAGCCTCAAGCCTCCCTTTGGCATTGGTCCACCAATACTCAGCCTCCTCAGCAAGCATATGAGTAGCCAACCTAACCTTCTGATCCTCACTAGTCATCATAGCACGAAAGATCCTCTCCATGGCTTGCACCCATGTCTGAGCTCCATCCGGATCATACCTACCCTTGAACGTCGGCGGACTGTTTCGCAAGAAACGATCAAGCCTCCGCTCCTCAGCCTCTCCAAGATCACGATGACCAACCGCCGTCTGCTCATTAGCCTGAGCCAACACTTGAGCCATTGAAGTCAAAGCTTGCGCAATCGCTGCATCATCTCTACCACCAGCCATCTCAATTCTACATCAAAACCAACTGACAGATAAGAACAACAGCACAACAAAACAAGTACCGAAGGTAACTCATTACCATTCGTATACAAACAGGAAAATTCAACGAATACCAGTCCAGACAAAGACTAACCAGGCTCTGATACCAACTTGTAACGTGTAACAGCCCGATTTTCGCTAGTTTTATTTTATTATTTATTTATGTGTGTTATATGTGTTTATATGTGATTACTTGCTTTTGTGTGTATTTTGGTTGGAATTCGTAGAATTCGGTATTGGAGGGGTATTTTAGTCATTTTGGACTTAGGGGCATTTTGGTCATTTTGAGAGCAGTGGTAATTTTTGTAATTTTGTTGGAGGTTATCTTTAGTGCTTAGTGAGAGTTATTATTTTACCAAGTTACAAAAAGGTGTAGTAATTATTTTAATTACCGTTAAGTGACCATTAGTGATATAATTTACCATTAAGTGAGTAGTGACATTTTGGGTGTTAGAATAGAAATGGGTTAGGCCCATTAAGGTTTGAGAGGTAAGCCCAATTGAGTAGAGCATATATATAAACTCTAGTTGTTGGTGAAATTAGGTTTTACAAACATTTCACATTTCATTTCATTTGAGAAGAGAAGAGATAGAGGCTAGAGAGAAGAACAACAACAAGGGTTAGAAGGCAAAGAGGGGATTCATCATCTAGGAGCTAAATTGAAGTTTTGGTTAGAGGATCTTGGTGTTAGAGGTAAGAGGGTTAGATTTCAACCATAATTCACATTTTTTTTATTTTACCCATTTTGTGAAATTGTTGAATTGAGCCTAATTGATTGTAAATTCGTGTACATGTTTTGATGCAATGTTTGGGTATGTAAATTAAATGTTAATTGAGTTGTTGATGATGAAATTACATGCTTAAGTTGTGGTTATATGTGAGCTTTGCATTTTTGTTCAAAAATGATGATATGATGTGTTGTTGTGATGATGTGTTGATAAGTTCATGATGATTAGTTGCTGTTGTGGTTGAGAGATGTTGTTGTTGATGATTAAAACATTGGGTAATCATAATTGTGGAGTTTGCTATGACTTTGTGTTGTTTTTGAATGTTTGATGAAAAATGGGTCAAATGATGAATTTTGTTTAGAGAATGTTTTAGGACAAATTTTATATGGAATTGAATGTCTTTTCATGTTTAGAAATGTTTGGATGAACCTTGGGATCAAATTTGGGCATTGGGAAGTCAAAATTGGGGTTTTGGGGTGAAAATGGCTCTTTTTCCCGAGACTGAACTGTCATAACTCGCAGCTGCGAGCAAGCTTACTCGCACCAGCGAGTGACTGCTAACTCGCGGTGGCGAGTAGCTCTACTCGCAGTGGCGAGTTGTAGCAGGACAGGGTTCTTGCTTTGCACTCTCGCATCTTTTTCACTCGTTTCAGTCGTGAACTGGTTTATGGTACAAACATGAAAATTGTAGATAATATTTTTATCTTTCCAAGGGCGTTGGTTTGACTTGAATACGATTTTTGGTTTGCAAGTAATGGGGAAAATACTCTTGAAACGTTTTGTCGAAAAATCCCGCATAACTAGTTCTAAGTCGACCCAATCCTTGTGGAATGTTTTTAATCTTTGAAAACTTGATTTTAGGAGTGCAACTAAGGTGTTTAAACTGTGATGTAGTGAACCTACTTGTTTTACTTAGAAATTGGGAAATTCTTTGAAAAATGATGATTGAGACGAACTTTGTGATTTTCATTAATTCGTCGCGTTTGGCCGATGAAATGCTTACGTAACCTCTACGGCACACACATGTGGGTTGTGAGAATACAAGGCATAGGCAATTGAGCTTGTTTACTTGGTTTTGACTTAAATGTTCAATTAATTTAATGTTGTGATTTTGAGAGACGAACTTGACTAAAGATGACTTTTGAGAACCAATTGATTGTGAATCCTTTACGGAGAATTGTTATATGTTATGTGAAGATGATTGGTGGTGTAATTATATGACAACTTCATGTTGTGTGATTTTGACGTTGTTGGTGATTGTATATATGTTAAATTGGTGGTGAATTGTTGATGATTGCATATATACAAGTATTGGTGATGGTGAGGTGATTATTGTTTGTGTGAACATATGCATTTGTAGTTGAGTCATATGTTCATGCATTCATGACTGATGGTGGTGGATTTTATATCCAAGACTGATGGTGGCGGATTTTATATCCAATTGAGGTGAGTACGATGTTTTTGTTGCATCGAAGGTGACGACCTGGAGGTGATTTGGTACCACATGCATCTAGATGAGTCTAGAATCATTGCATAAACTGTTGGTGGATTGAATTGCATTGCAACGTGTTTTATGATTGATTGCTAACTGTAATTTGTGGATTGAATTATTGAGGGTTAATTGTTGATTGACAAGGTGAATTTGAGATATGTGTATGATACACTTGTTAGGATGAACTTGGAACGATGGTAAAGAATAATGTTCATGTGTTGTGGATACTTGTGAATATATGTATGGATTGTTATTCTTGAATATATTCTTTCATTTCCAATGTTCATGATAAATGTTTTTCGTGGATTATGATGATGTAATGCTAACCCTCAGTGGTTTACCACCTACCTTTCCGTATGGACGGGTAGATGGAGTGCAGGATGCTTAGTTGTTTGCTTGATGATGCCGAGGAGTGGAGTTCCTCTGTTTATGCAAGTGTCTAGATTAGGGCTCTGATCTAGGATAGTTCTTGCATGTTAGTTTTATTTTTGGACTATGTATTTGGAGTTGAGATGTTATTTGTTATTTGAGAATTGGAGAATACAAATGTATTTTGCTGAGATCCAGAGATGTTTTATGAATTATATGTATGTTCCGCTGCTATGTTGTGTAACATGATCTTTATGCATGTATGTTTTGTGGTTTGATTCGAAGACGTGGCATCTATTTCTAGAATATGTACGTATATTCGCGCGTTTTACCGCTTATTAGAAATAGGGTGTTACATAACGCCCTATTTCTATTAAAGAAATAAAACACGCGAATAATACAATATTCAAGAAATAGACGCTACATCTCACCTAAATAACAACCGGCATGCATATAATAATATCTCAACAGTCACAGCGGAATACAAACATATATCTACATCAATACATATGCCATGGTCAAATAACATCAACATAAAATTCTTCAAAACTCAACAAATGTGTACATCTCCAAAATAAAATAATTCGACAAAACTAGGACACCGACTCAACCTAATCAGAGCCCTAGACTACATCGCCAAAATGATAGCGGAGATAGCTCCCGCTATCCAAACATCCACTACTCCTGCACAACGTCTACCCATCCATACAGACAAGTAGGCGGTCAAAATCACTGGAGGTTAGCATTACATTAATCATAATCAACATAAACAACTAGGCATGATGTAAATCAATTCAGTTTCCAATAATTTGCATAAACAGTTAACCTCCACATAGTCAATCACACCACAATCACAAACACCGCAAATATGTGTATTCATCATACAATCATCACCAACATACTTCATACAACGGCAATAAGCAAGACTTCATGATAACATGTTATTCACCTATACTCGACACATACATGCATGTGGTACCAAACTCCTCCAAGGTCGTCACCTTATGATGCAACAAAAACATCATTATCAACGGCTATAGTCAACGTCAATATGGATATAACATCCGACACGACATATGATGCATGAACATATGACTCAATCCACTATGCATATGTTCACGACAATTCAACGGCTATATTCAACGGCTATAAACAACGGCTATATCAACATTTACTTTATCATAAAGTATCAACAACTTCATTCCAATACAACACATGATAACAAACATCATATCTTTCATCTAATAATTGTTCAAACATCTTCTTACCATCATAGTAAACTATCCATAAATGATTCATAAAGCATTCGGCTCTTAAAACCATGTTCATCAAAGTTCGTCTCTAATTTCACCATTTCAAAATAATTGAAGCAATTAAACCAAAACCAAGTAAACAAGATTCAATGCCTCAACTAAGTATACCTCTAGGCTACTTATAAGTACAGTAGAGGATACAATTACGTTTCACCGGCCAAATGCGACGAAATCATGAAAATCACAAAATTCGTCTCACTTTATCACTTTTCAAGAAATTTCCATTTTCAAGTCAAAACAAGTTAGATCCATCACACCTTCAGTTAAATACTCTAAAACACCTTAATTGAACTTAGAGAACATAAGTTTGAAGTTAAGAAACATTCCATAAAGTTTGGGTTGACTTAGAAATAGTTATGTGGAATTTTCTTAAAATTTTCCTAAGACCTCCTTGGAGTATTTTCCTCATAACTCACAAACCAAAAATCATTTTCAAGTCAAACCAAAGCCTCTGGAAAGCTAACAAAATTATCTACAACTTTCATGTTCACGTCAGAAGCCAAATCAAAACAGAAATGTGAGAAAAAAACACAAGAACACAGAACAGGCGTGCTGTCTGATCAGCAGCTCCTGAACTGGATCAGCTCCTGAACGGATCAGCTCCTGAACGGATCAGCTTTTGAACTGATCAGCTCCTGAACGGATATGCTCCTGAACGGATCAGCTCCTGAACGGATCAGCTCTTGAACAGATATGCTCCTGAACAGTAGTGCTGTCCAGAAATTAAGCTTTCGGATTTTAACCCATTTTCACCCAAAAATCCTAATTTTGATCATTCCAAACCCCAAAACTTAATCCCAAAGATGTTTATAGGTCATATAACATTCAAAACACTTAAACATACACAAGTTTTGAGATTAAAACATCAACACAACAAAATGTATCAAATCATCAAACTTCCACAACTTTCAACAACAACAACAATTCTCATCACCAATTCATCGTTTCATGATACCCAATGCATCAATTCTTCAACAACACATGTTAAAACAACAACAACAACATTTGAACATGATTTCATCAACAATTCAACAACCACAACTTCATTCATCATCAATTTCATACAAAAACATATCATGTTCATATCTACCCATTTTGACATACAAATTCAACAACAACAACACAATTGACATTCAATTCATGTACATAATCATGTTAACAAAATTAAGCACGAAATTCTACAACCAAAAATCAAATTAAGCACTTACCCACAATTATGCAAAGAATTAGGGTAGAATTAAACTAAAGGATTATGATTAAAGCCTAACCCCCTTACCTTAATTCTTCTCAACACCAACTAAGGCTTCACTTTAGCTCCAATCCTAGCTCCAATCCTTGAAGCTTGACCTCCCTCTAGCCTTCTCTAGATCTCCTCTTCAAACCCTTGTCTTCTCTCTATCTCTATCTCTATCTCTTCTCAATTGAAAATGAAAATGTTGGCAAAAAAAAACTATTTCATCTACCAACTAGAGCTTATATAGGTTCACCTAATTGGGCTTAACTCACCACACCTTAATGGGCCTAACCCATTTCTATTCTAACCCACAAATGTTACTACTCACTTAACGGTAAAATGTAACACTAACGGTCAACTACCGGTAAATAAAATAAATCACTACAACTCCCTAGTACTTAGTAAAATAACAACTCTCACTAAGCACTAAAAATAATTCTCAACGCAATTACTAAATTACCCCTACTCTCAAAATGACCAAAATACCTCTAAGTCCAAAATGACTAAAATACCCTTCTACACCGAATTCTACAATTCCCAACCAAAAAAAATACACACAGAGGCAATTAATCACATAAGGGCACATATTAACACACATACAAGAATTAAATAAATAAAATAAATCTAACGAAAAATCTGGCTGTTACACAGAACGTGATTGGTAGTGTTATCTCAGATACTCAATTTGCTTTTGTGAAGGGTCGACAAATTCTTGACGGTATTCTAATTGCTAATGAGGTGGTAGATGAGGCCAAAACATTGAAAAAGGAATTGTAGTTGTTTAAAGTTGATTTTGAAAAAACTTATGATTCTGTGGACTGGAAGTACTTAGATGATGTTATGGGAAAAATGGCTTTTCCTACTCTCTGGAGGAAATGGATGAAAGAATGTGTAACCACGGCTTCAACGGCGGTTTTAGTTAATGGGAGTCCTACCGAAGAATTTTCTATGGCCCGTGGTTTACGTCAAGGGGACCCTCTTTCTCCATTTTTGTTTCTTTTGGCGGCGGAGGGGTTTCATGTGATGATGGATTCTTTGATTAATAACAATCTATTTTCCGGTTACAAAGTTGGTCGAGAGGGGAGCTTGTCTGTTTCTCATCTTCAATTTGCAGACGATGCTTTAATTTTGGGTGAGAAAAGTTAGGCTAATGTTAGAGCTATGAGGGCAGTTCTCCACCTTTTTGCCGCCATGTCTGGGTTGAAAGTGAATTTTCACAAGAGTGAATTGGTGGGTGTTAATGTTAGTCGATCATGGTTACTTGAAGCAGCGTCAATGTTGAATTGTAAGGTGAATACTTTGCCTATTTTGTATTTGGGTCTCTCTATTGGTGGAAATCCTCACCGGTTGTATTTTCTGGATCCTGTTGTCGATCGAATTAAGTCCCGCCTGTCTAGTTGGAAAAGTAGACATCTTTCTTTTGGTGGTCGTCTCTTTCTACTTAAGTCTGTCCTGACCTCGCTTCTTGTCTATGCTCTTTCCTTCTTCAAAGCTCTCTCAGGTATTATTGCTTCTATTGATTCTCTTTTACTTCGTTATTTTTGGGGTGGGAGTGAGGAAAATAGGAAAATATCTTGGATTCCTTGGGAGTCCATTTGTGTGGATAAGGAGGTTGACGGTTTGGGGGTAATAAGTATTAGAGAGTTTAATTTGGCTCTGTTGGGGAAATGGTGTTGGAGGATGCTGGTGGACAGAGACGGATTGTGGTTTAGAATTTTGGCCGCTCGTTACGACCAAGAGAGGGGTCGGTTATCAGATGGGGGGACTGAGGGATCTGTGTGGTGGAAGGATATTGTTGGTATCAGGGATGGTGGAGGTGCGTTTGGGTCCTGGTTTCCCGATAACTTACGGCTTCAGGTCGGTAATGGTACTAACACTTTGTTTTGGTTAGATAGGTGGGTTGGAGATGTTCCCCTTAGCGTCCGTTTTCGTAGGTTATATGATTTATGTGATGATAGATTGTGTACTGTGGCGCAAATGTTTGCTAGGGATTTGGAGGTAAGGGATGAGGCTTGGAAGTGGCGGCGGAGGCTGTGGGTTTGGGAGGAGGAGTTGTTAGTGGAGTGTAGGAATTTGTTGTTGTCTGTTGTTTTACAGGTTGACAGTAATGACATGTGGCGGTGGATTCCAGACCCGGCTGAGGGGTACACAGTTAGGGGGCGTACAGGCTCCTTACTGCGCGACCCCTCCCCGTTGCTTGTGTCCCAGAGGCGCTTTTGTGGAGGAAGGATATTCCTTTGAAGGTTATGTGTTCTCTTGGCGTCTGTTTAGATTTCGCTTGCCTACTAAAACAAATTTGTATCGTAGAGGCGTTATCCCATCAAAGGCTCAGATGTGTATAGCAGGTTGCGGTTTTGAGGAAACAGAGAATCATCTTTTTTTGTCTTATCCTTTGTTTGGTCAGATTTGGCAACTAGTTCGAAATTGGCTTGGTGTTTTTTATGCGGATCATTATAATATTGTTGATCATTTTTATCAGTTTGGTGCTCTTTCTGGTGGTGCTAATTATAGGCGCCCCCTCATGCATTTGTTTTGGTTCGCTTGTGTTTGAGTGATTTGGAAGGAAAGAAACGACAGGATCTTTAGCGGTAAAGATAATTCTCCATTGCAGCTCCTGGAAAAAGTAAAATTATTATCCTTTTGGTGGTTTAAAGCTCATGTTGTATTTTTTAATTATAGCTTTCATCACTGGTGCCAAAGCCCATTCATTTGTGCGGATTGTGGCTAATTATTGATTTTTGCTGTTGAAATACTCTTGTAAATTTTGGCTCTTTTTTGGTACACCTTGTGCCGGAAGGATAGTCGTTTGGTTATATATCATTTTGATTTCTTAAAAAAAAAAAAAAAACACAAAGCACACGGTACTTGATTTATTTTAGTCAATTTTTAAAATGTAGTTCCTCAATTGTAAATATTAGTATATGTTTGTCTTATTGTGATAAGAGGGTATTTAAGACTATATAAAATTTGTACAATAATTATAAAATTTATAATACAATTTTTAAAACAATGCCATCAATAATAGAATCAATCAATTCAATTTCTTGACATCATTTTTTTTTTTTGGGTTAATAGGTTTTTACCCCCCTGCCATTTGGGGGACTTTTGGTATACCCCCTGTCCAAAAAAAACTTGGAGATTCCCCCTGTAATTTAAAGATTCTTTGGTTTACCCCCCACAGCCAATAGTCAGCATCTGACTGTGTATTTTGGCTGATGTGGCTTACTGACTGTGTAAATAATTTTAGTTTTGATTTTTTTTAATATCCACTTGGATAAAAATTAAATAAAATAAAACAAAAATAAAATAAAATTAAAAATAAAATTAAAATAACATTAACCAATTAAAATAAAATAAAATAAAACAAAATAAAATTAAAACTAAAACCAATTAAAAAACTAAAACTAAAACAAAACAAAAATTAAAACAAAAACAAATTAAAAAAAAAAAAACTCAATTAATTCCCTTTCATCTCTTCTCATTCACGTGGCCACCATCCTCTCCCTCCCTTCCATCTCCTTTCTATTTGTTCTTCATCACCATCACCATTTTCATGTCCTTTTCTTTGTTCTTCATTTTTCCAGCAACAACACAACATCAACACAACAAACAACCCATTTTTGGATCCAATCAACAACAACAACACACAAACAACTCATTTTCGGATTGAATCAAACATAAACAATACAAATGGAATCAAATCAAACAACAAATTTAGGTTAGAATTTGGAATCAAACAACCCATTTTCTGGGTATGAACAGTACAGGGAAGAGAAGATAATTCATCCCTCTTCTCTCTCGGTTCCTCTCTTCTCTTCCTCCCACTTCTCTTTCTTTCTATTCTTTCTCTTCTTTCTTCGAGCCACACCGCTTCAACCCATTTTATTTATGGGTTTGGATTCATTTGATGTTAAATTTTGGGTTTTGAATTAGAAGGTTTGAGATTGTTGCTGCGTGTTGTTGTTGTTGTGAGTTGCTGTTGATGTTGTGTTGTTGTTGGTTGTTGTTTTGTTGCTATATTGATTATGTGTTGTTGTTGGAAATAAGAAGAGGGAAGTTGTTGTTGGATGAAGAGTAAAGGAAGGAGGAAAGGAAGGTTACGATGAAGAGAAGAAGAGGGAGTTGATTTATTTTTATTTTTATTTTTAAATGGAATAAATAAAAATTGAAAATTTTTTGTCAAAAATTAAAAAAAAAATCAGAAAAACATTTAGATTTTTTCTCGACATTTATTAAATTAGAAAAAAAAAATTGGATTTTTTTTTAAATTAAGAAGATATTTAAAAGTTCTGGAAATTAAAAAAAATAAATCTAACTTCCTCCAAGAAAATAGAAAAAAATCGAAATTAAAAAAAATCAGATTTTTTTTCAAAATAAAAAGATTTTTTGGGTTTATAAAAAATATTTTTTGTTTCTTCAATTTTTTATTTTTTTAAAATTATGCCACTTGGAAATAAAAAAAATTAAAAATTAAAATAATTATACAATCAGCACGTCACGTAATTAAGAAAAACTGACTCAGCACGCCACATATGCACTGAGGGGGGTAAACCAAAGAATCTTCATTTTACAGGGGGGAATCTCCAAGTTTTTTTTTGGCAAGGGGGTATACCAAAAGTTCCCTAAATGGCAGGGGGGTAAAAGCCTATTAACCCTTTTTTTTTAAGTACTACACCTCATTAGGCCTAAGGAAAGACCACTAGCAGGGTAATGGAACCCACCAGAAGCAACAAAATTTTAAACATGATCTACATTGATGCCATACGAAAGTGCCTTCAATCACCCAGAACAAAAAACTATATACTTATAGAGACCTGATAATCCAACTTGCATGAATGAATAACAATAGGACAATAATGATTTGAACATTTCATCAAACAGCTTCAAAATCAATCATCAAAGTGTTGAAAACCAAAGAATTAAATATTTGATCAACAACTTCTTCTCCAAATTCATAAGCATCAACCTCATAATCCAACCACTTTCCATATTGGCTACTCATATCCTTATCCACAAGCTCATCAACCATAGAATCTCTCATCCCTTTCAAACCCAAAATTTCCTTGTACAAATCTTTTGCCAACCAGTCTTTTCTTTTCACCATTTCAAACCCTTTTGTCCACATTTTGTATCCTCCACCAACATAACTTCTACATCTCAAATCCATGCATTCACTCACACAATCAAATATAACTTTCCTTTCTATCCTCGATTCATCGTCGCTCTTGAAACCTCCTTTTCGGCTTTCCAACTGGTTGAAGAGATGAGAGTTCACAACCTCGCGAGATCGGCCAAGTGAAAAATCCATATACATTAACTCAACATTGCACAATATCTCTTTCACATAGTCTAGCTCCCATGTAGTTGATGATCTACCAAACTTCATCATAGAAAATGTACCTGTCTGCTTCTTTATCATAGTCCTAGTTGATGTTGAAGAAGCTGAGTCGGATAACTCTGCATCGGATTCAGTTGGATAGAACTTCCTTGAAAAATTAAATCCATGGATTTCTTGAGCTTGAATAGATGAAAACATCTTGCTTCCTGAAAATATATACAGTAACAAAAATTACCACTCATGAGTCATTAAATTAAATAACCACCAAACTACAGTCCTTTTTTAAGCATGACTTACCTTCTATACTGGTAACATCCGCGCTCATCGAGGATTCACAGCTTTCAACCGAAAATGAAGACTCAAGAACTGAGACTGGACTTGGTTGTCGGCAATTGAATGACAGTGATTCCATCTCATCACCCTGCAAACATCTTTGAGTTAATGACTTACTTAATGGAAGAAAAGCATAGCGAAAATGTCACCAATTATTGAATAATTTTTTGTATTTTCAATGCCATCAAAAAGTATAAATTTAGCAGGCCTAACTTTTTGTTTATGGTTTTAGCCATTAAACTGATGACATTATACTACTCATATTGACAAGTACAAGAGATAATAATCACTTAAATATAAATTAGACAACAAATATGGTGAGATTGTGACGTACCCATGATTTATGTTTCAATGATGATTCTGGAAGATTGGTGAAGGATGATATGTTAGAACCACAGCTACTGTTTAAACTGTCCGTAAACGACATATCTTGATTTTTCTTCTGTTGCACTCCTAGATTGAGGCTAACTATATTGAAGTTGCTAGCTTGATCATTTGACATTGGTGCTGAAACAGAAGGTTGCCTCACTTTAGAAACATCATTGGAAGAGGTTTCAACTCCACTTGTCAATTCCCTCAACTTCTGTTCTAAAAGGATACCCAAGGCATCACCACCAATTACATTGTATCCTATTGGAGACCTTGTATTGTCTGTATCAAGCAACACTCTTTTAATGCGTTGATCCAACGAAAGATCATTAGTATTCTTTCCACCTTGTCGAGGTGTCACAGAACCTGGATTGCTGCTCCTTGTTAATGGTGTAGTGAATGTGAAGGAAACTACATCCATGTCTTTCTTTTTCACTTCTTCAGTCCCACCATATTGTTTATTACTCGCTACATTTGACTTCACTGGCTTCTGAGTTTTGTCAATGAACAAATTATCAACAACTCTATCGTTCCAGTCCTTGTCTGTAGACCTTTTCTTTCTAGGAAAATTATTTGTCCTGGTGTATAGAATTTCATTTTCGCTATCGGTTACCTCCACGGCTGACTTTTTCGATCCGACTTTAGATTTTGCAATGGATTTACCACTTGAGCTTCTATGCCGTCCATAAGAGGAATCTCCAGTCGTAACTTTTCTACCTTGCGAGTTGGAAACCAATGGCTTAGATGGTACTGATCTGTCATTATTATCAATTGAATGGTTCTGTTTCAAATTATTCTGCCTGAGAACATTAGAAGAATTCTGGCCAGAAGATTTCCTATGCAAATTTTTCTGAGCAAATAGTCTTAGGTGGCTGATTGGATTTCATGTCGAGATGCTCTTTTTGGCCCATCAAATTTCTGCCACCGGTCGAACTCAAACCTTCCCTTCTTTGAACATTCACTTTTGCTTGGATTGCAAGTGAAACAGACTTCCCTTTATTATTCAAAGAAGAATCTTCTTCTGCGTGTGTAGGAGACTTAACAGATGTTTCCGCTGTTCCGTTCCAGCTTTTGTTCAAAGATTGTCCCTTTAAACACTTCACAGCATTCGACTCGGCTGACCTTTGAGTAGGTTCTGATGAGACCCTGCTTGTTCTTTGAGAAATTTCTCTTTTTTCTTTTAGCTCCCGAGTCCTAAAAGCTACTGAAGATGTCGCAATAAGAGGTCCTTTCTGCGAAGAGTCCACCTTATCTCTAAGATCTTTAACCCTTAGTGAGACCGTCGATGATGCCAAATGTGCTTTAGCCTTTGCTTGGGAGGACCCAGGTTCAAGAATTCTTGTGGCAGCCTCCATTATATAGGCAGGATTGTTGGATGGAACAAAACCGGGATTCTTAATAGGGGACAAAAGTTTATGGTGTGTAACAGGAATTGATCTTGCCGATTTGGGAGGCAATACTTCTCTTTGAAACTTCTCAATTGGCCTAGTAATAACCTTTTGAGGCTTTGACTCCATGAAATTGCTAGAAGATCCCTCAACTTTTTCAACCAACTTTCCAGAATATAGAAACTGAGAATCTTGAAGGGATCTTGTATCAAAAAAACGGCGTCGAGTAGGGATCCGAGAAACCGGAAGGAGGCAAAGAATCTAATCCCATAAGCCTTGCAACTACATTAGGAGCTCTTGTTCCACATGTATCATCACTTGTAACAGATGAAGCATAACTATGATCACAACTTCCTCTAACATATTCCCCAACACCATTTTCGTCTTCATCGACCTGGAACAATTAAACATATAATAATAATTAGCTAATTTCATAATAAAAAATTATGTATAAATAACACATAAAATTGAAGATATAGTGATTGATATTGCTACCAGATAGGGATGTCTCATTGCCACATTGTGGTTGGATTTTCTTTCCTGTTTCAATGACTCTGCATATGATGAAGAAAAATTTACCAATAACAAAAGATGAAATTAACTGAACAATAAAAATACAATTGACAAGGGATATAAACACAAAATTGCTTGTACCTGGTAAATCTGACTTGGATGCAAATAATTTCTTACGCGATTTCGAGGTCCAGTCAAACAAGTGGAAAAAACTACCTCCATTTTTAATCCCTTCTTTTTCAACTCCCATTTTCAAAATCAGGACTCAGCAAACCTTAAAGATGAATCAAGAAAGAAAAATCAACACTGTTAGTCTAGCAAGAATTATAGCTCATTTGAAATTTAATAGCTGAAATCATAGTTACTCAAACTAATTACCTGAAATTTTACAAAATTAATAAAGGAATATTAAATCAAAAGTAACAGAATAATCATATGGTAAACCAAGGTGTCCATAAATTGATGCAATCTACACCAAAATTTCAATAATATGATTCTCTGCATACCTAAATCTTCTTTGAAAGAATGCAACCAGATTCTAGTACTACTGAACCAAACCTAAGATCCACCTTAAAATCCACTTCATATCAAAAAACCTACTCCCTCCGTTTCTTTTTATAAGCAAATTTTACTTTTTAGGTTCATTCAATTAATGATGTATGTGGTTCATAATATAGACCACATACATCATTAATTGAATGAACCTAAAAAGTAAAATTTGCTTATAAAAAGAAACGGAGGGAGTACTTCATATAAAAAAAACCTCGAACCAACCAAATAACATAGTCAAATCTACCTAGTAAATATAATCTCACATTTTTACTCGTGTAACTCAACATAATATCAACCATAATACAAATTAATGTCAAATTCTCAAAGCCCCTAATTCCACTAATCAAGTACAAAAATCTAAAGATCCATAATACAAATTTAAGCTGAAATCAAAGGCAATGTTGATGAGCAAAATACAATGTTGATTCTTCAAAATTCAAACAAAGGCAACAAATTATGCTTATACACGATCATTACTTCTGAACCAAACAAAAAGCACAGAAATTTCAACCGAATCAAAAGACTAAACTAACACAAATGATAACAATGTGGCACCAATAAAGTGCAAAATTGAAAACGAAATCTGAAAAAGAAGAAGAAAAAGGAAAGAACCCATTAAAGGAAATTCACAAAAGATGAAAACTTTAGCGTTAGATTGAGAACTTACGTTGAAAGAATGAGATGGGTCAGCAGCTATATGAATTTGAGTAGAGTGAAAGAGAAGAAGAAGAAGAAGAAGAAGAAGAAGAACAAAAGAACATGGTTTTTTCTTTTTGTTCTTTTTTTCTTTTCAAGACAAAAACTTAAGTTAAGGAATTTATGTTCCAATTTGAAGAGAAAAAGGAAAATTTAGAGAGAGAAAAAGACATCGTTTGAAACATCAATAAATATAAAATGAAGAAACAATTGAAAAAGTTTAAAAAATGCTTTTATTTGAAATGCTATAAGATTTGTTTGGATTATAAAATGAAAATTGTTGTTGACACATTAGCTTTGGCTAGGACACACATGTAAAAGACGTTTTTACCCCTTCGGTAATTAACTGCCGAATTATGAAACCGGCTGCAGTTAACTACCGAGGAAAACTTCGGCAGTTAACTGCCGAGGAAATCTGAAAACTTCGGCAGTTAACTGCCGAGGAAACCTCAAACCTGTTTTTTTTTTGACAGAAACCATTAATTCTTTAAACCTAAATTTTCCTTAATTAAATTTAATTCTTTAATTATTTTAAGGAATTAAAAATAATTCTTTTTATGATTTCATTAATGTGATTTTGTTGCCATAATGAAGAAATATGGATTTTGTTGCCATTAAATACACGATTCTTTTTATAAAGTTGTTGATTTCATTCATATAATTTTGTTGCCATAAATAAAAAAATATGAGATCCTATAATTACTACATATTCAATCACGTTTCTTAATTAAAAAGAGGGTTTTTTTTTAAGAATAGAAAAGTGGTTTTATTTGTACAAAAAAAAAAGGTATTATTGATAGAATAATTACAAATATAATTATTTGAAAGAGAGATGAATAATATTTGAAATATTATAATTTGTCAACAACAAAAAAAATCTGAAATATTATAATTAATTACTAATAATTACAAATATAATTATTCTATCATTTGTAACGTTTTTGTTGTTGCATTTTTTTTATTGAATCATCATTTTAGGTCCATTAACTACTGATTGCAGATGTTATTCATCTCTCTTATTTCTTCATTTATGGCAACAAAATCACATGAATGAAATCATAAAAAGAATTATGTTTAATTCCTTAAAAGGATTAAAGAATTAAATTTAATTAAGGAAAATTTAGGTTTAAAGAATAAAAAGAATTAATGGTTTTTGTCAAAAAAAAAAAAAAACAGGTTTGAGGTTTCCTCGGCAGTTAACTGCCGAAGTTTTCAGATTTCCTCGGCAGTTAACTGCCGAAGTTTTCCTCGGTAGTTAACTGCAGCCGGTTTCATAATTCGGCAGTTAACTACCGAAGGGGTAAAAACGTCTTTTACATGTGTGTCCTAGCCAAAGCTAATGTGTCAAAAGCAATTTTCTTATAAAATTGGGTAGAGTTTACAACGTCTCTAGAGAGGGATAGAAATTCAAATTCCAAACGGGGAAAAAAGGGGACCAAAGGGAGCTTCATAACGTCACCTCTTTCCTTGTATTTTGGGGAGCTATTCAACCAATTGTTGAATGACACATGGTTTGTCCTTTGGAATACTTCATTTTTCAAATAGACAATTGCTGTTTAGACATTCAATGTGTCTTATAGACAAAAGTAAATGAAAAAAAAAAAAATTCAGCGACAGTTAACTGTAAGCTAGCGTTAGTTAACTACCGTTGGGTCCCTAAAAAAAAAAACTACCGCTGGGGATATTTTAGTATTTTATTATTATTATTATTATTATTATTATTATTATTATTATTATTATTATTATTTTATTATTATTATTATTATTAGGTTATAGGTTATAATATCTTGTTATCGATTACTCCCGCCGTTTTTAATTATAAGCAAATTTTGACTTTTAGGTTCATTCAATTAATGATGTATTTCGTCTATAATATAGCCCACATACATCATTAATTAAATGAACCTAAAAGTCAAAATTTGCTTATAATTAAAAATGGAGGGAGTACATCTTTATTGCTTCGTTACTTTATTATCCTTATTTAATTAAGTTTAAGGTTAAAATAGTAAAATAATTTTAAAATCCCTCCCATTGCGAACCAAACACATTTTTAATTAAAATATCTCCCATCCCCTCCCATCCATTAAAATCCCTCCCCTTTCCTTCCCTCCCCTCCTAATTCTTGAACCAAACGGACCTTGAAGTCGAACGTTGGCAAGTCCTACATGCCTACCAAAATAAATAAGCCTAGACCAATTCAATTACTACTCTATCTTATTTAGGTTAGAAATTTGATGTAGGAGGGTTTCCTTAGAAATTTATTAGTATTTTATTATTTCAACCTAATTTTGTTATTTGTTTGTTTTATTTTCAGTTTGTTATTTTTAGCCCATTAGGGTTTGTTATTTCCCTATTTAAGCTTAACAGTTGTAGCCTAAGAGACATAACTTTTATTCAATCAATAATATTTTAGAGAGTTTTCTCAATTTTTGGTGGATTCTGAAACCCTATTTTCACAAATTTGTCGTTTGCAAACTTGTTTATTTTCAATCTATGTTTAGCGTTTGCTAGCATACGCTTCTGACTGCGTCAGTTGGTACCAGAGCAGGTTTCTCATGTTCTTTTTCTAACGTGATCAGCTGTGGGAGATCAACCGGTGACAAAAATCACGGCTTTAACCGCGACCATCAACCATTTAATTGCGAACGCCAAAGCTATGTCAGATTATATGGTGGCGTTGACAAAAACAACAACGACGTTGACAGATAAGGGTGACGACGACAACATCAATAAATGCAACTGCAACAACAACCGCAACAACGTAGACAACAACATGATTAATCCGAACAGAGGAGGAGAACCAATTCTAATTATTAGGGTTCGTAATAACAACCCTACTATTGTTATGTACCGAACATCTGAACATACCCATGAATCTGATTTGGAATACTATGAGTGTAGATATCACAACAAGTTGAAGGATGATTACTACAAATTTAAAATCTCTGATTTGATATATCGTTGTCCGTTTTGTTACAACAAAGATTATTCTTTAACCGACCTTTTGGAACATGCTTCCAGAATGGCAGGTAACTCGCGTAATACGGTTAAAGATATTGCTAAACACTCTGTTTTGATAACGTATATTCAAAGGCATAGTCACATAATTCGCCACCCTAGAGGAGAACCGCGAATTGGTTCGCGCGAACCGGTTCGCGGTACTTTTGCGAACCGGTTCGTCGAAATTCGTACAACAATTCGCAAAAATAAACGTACCGGTGAACCAGAAGAGGAACCGTGAAAAGATGTCGGGATTTCCGCTTTTTCAGTTTCGATTTTCAACACATGACTCAAGATAGATATAAAAGAAGCAATTTCAGTGAAGAAGAAGAAAGGAGTGTGTGTGATGAAGATGGATGTATTTCTGGAATTGAAGACGAAAGGTTAGAGAGAGAGACAATTTCAGTGAAGAAGAAAGGAGTGTGTTGATGAAGATGGATGTATTTCTGTAATTGAAGACGAAAGGTTAGAGAGAGAGAGAGAGAGGCTCGTTATTTGGTAAAGTGAAATTAGGTTTTTTTTTTTTTATGTTTTTTCTTCTTTCTCGGTAATAGAAGTTTTTTTTTATGTTTTTTACTCCCTCCGTCCCTTAATGTAACCACCCATTTGATTTTATTTTTGTCCCTAAATGTAACCCCCTTTTCAAATTACTAGATGCATTTATTACTTTTTTCCTAAACATACCCCTAATTAATACTACTAATTTGTCTTGAAATATGAATAGTCAAATTTAATACACATACAAACAAAGGACAGTTTGGTAATATTAATACACAAAACAGACACATTAATTACACTGACAACTTTTCTTAAGAAATGTGAAAAATGCAAAGGGGGGTTACATTAAGGGACGGAGGGAGTATGTTTTTTTTTATAAACGATGCATGGTGGGTATCCCAACTAATTTAATGGTTTTTCTTTAAATAAACAATAATTAAATTACTTTGTCAATAGCTGTCAACAATACATTTTTATTATTCCTTAAAAAAAGAAATACACAGTAATTATTTTTTTTAGGAAATATACATTAATTATGTAAGGCTCAGATTTTGAATGAATATGATGTATTAATATTTTTTCTTCAAAAAAAATGATGTATTAATATTTTAACTCTTTTTTTTTTTTAAGACTTGATATTCTTTGTTGAGAGAATTTAGCAGAATTTTTTGGATGGAATAGATCAATGGGTGTGTGTTTCTATTGGTTGTTATATCAATTCTGTTTGCAATTGTGCTGTGATTGAACCACGTTGGGCTTTTAATATAATGAATGAATTTTTATTTGCTCTCTAAAAAAAAAATAGTTTTCATTTTCTATTATATTTTTTGTTAATTAAATATTTTTTTAATTAGTAACGTACCGATTATTATATTTGAACGTACCATGAACCCAAATAACGTACCGACTCTGTATACCCCCCACGTACCTAGTTTTTTGAAAGTCGCGAACCGCGTACCCGAATTCGTACCACGTACCGAAGGGAATGGCGAACCGTGTGACTATGTTCAAAGGTATCTTAATGTTAAAATCGATGAAAATAAGCCACTTGATGTTAATATTTCTAGTGATAAACCACCTAGCGTCGGTATTGCTAGTGGTGAGTCAGTTAATTTGAGTGTCGCTAATCAGGAGTCGTTTGGTGTTAATGTAACTAAGGGTCAGTTACCTAACGTGAATGTTGTTGATAGTTTTGTTGCCACAATGAAAGAATACATCAAAGAACCAGCGAAAGAAGGACCTGAACAGTCTTCAAGTCCCAATACCAGGATGATTTTAGAATCTGAATTTATACGCGACTTAGAGTCATTAAATTCTGGTGATAATATTGTTATAGTATCTGAAGATGATGTAGATGACACACATGAATTACCGCATTTTCTAATTTCAGTTGAAGAAGAAAAGAAAAAACAGGAAGCTAAATTGGCATAAGAGTTACACCGTTTGAACAAAGATATTAAGGAGGTGGAAATAAATCATTTGTATGGAAGTGATTAAACATTTCCTTTATCACAATTAACTATCTATCTTGTCATGATTCTTCCAGTAAAATTGTTAGTAGATCTTTTCCAAGTTCATTTGTTGATGAAGCAATATTTATGAATAACATAAGTCAGCTAGAGAATAGTTATTTTTCCATGAGATTCCAAGGCTCGCTCAAGGAAGCTGCAACTATCAATAGCAGTGATAAAAGTGTTATGGAAACCATATGGAGATTGCCTCATTTAGAAAATGTTGATAATGTGCCAAAGAGAATTCAAGGTTCTTATATGTTGTTGTTTATCATGGAATTTGGAATGCATTGGATGTTGCTGTCAACAGTGGCGGAGCCAGTATTTTTATAAAGCCCGGGCTAAAAAAAATTTGCAATACATTTATAGGGGTTTACATAAGAAATTGCAAGCAAATAATAAAAAATTTAAAGAAATTGCCCAAATTATAGGGGTTTATATAAGAAATTCAAGGGGATTTACATAAGAAATTGCAAAAAATTTGGGCCGGAGCCCGGGCAAGTGCCCGGGCTCGCCGGGCCTTAGAACCGCCCCTGGCTGTCAAGGTTTACTTTTGGAATGGATACACAGAGGAGACTTTACGATACCACAAAAAAGAGGTTGATATAATGAAAATATTGAGACACACTCAATCTAATCATTGGCATCGGAGTTTGGCTATTGTGAGACCGGTATGTATGAAACAACACTTTCTGGATTGCATAAGAAACAAAAAGCCTCTGATTTCCGAAGTGGATGGACGTTTGTTGAAGAAGCATTATGAGTCACTTTTCGGTTTATTAGACGGACATAGATATTTACTCTCAAAGTCACAACATAATCAGACGCCACCACTTCCTCCTCATGCTACATTTGATCTAACGCGTGATGACAAACAACAGAAGCAATTATTGTTGTTTTAGCTACATCAGGAATTATAATCTTAATAGGCTTGTTGTTATGTTATCACGAGGTGAAGAAGAGCAAAAAAGTACTCAAAGATGACATGCCTATACTCGTATTAAGTGCTACTAGATTCTCTAGTGGTAGTTCACAAAAGTTTGTTGGTTTGCTTCAACATTGGGTGAACAAATTTAAATGGTCAAACTCACTCTAGGATACTATTTTTAAGGCCGACTAAAGTGAAGTGAAGAGATTGTCAACATATACAATGAATATTTCTAATTTCTTTTTCCATGTAGCCACTACTATTGTAATGAGAAGTGAAATTTCTAAATTCTATGTTGCATCAACTGTCATTGATTTAGCTTGCAAGGAAGTTGGCAATAGATTCAATTTCTCTAATGATTATGAATATGTCGTATAGGAAAATACCTCACTTATGGAATTTCATCATGATTTGATAAAGCATTATAGCTTAAATGTTGTTGTCAAGTATGAACTTATGGGGTTGATGTGCGGCCTTCAAGGAATAGAAATGGACTACAACCAAGAGGTTTATTCTTCTTTGCATTTCCCCCATTGGGATCCAGAAGGGTGGTCTCTTGTTCATTGGAGGAGTCAACATGCATGAGATGCTCTTTATCAGAAAGAGAACTCGGTGTCGAGTTCTTCAGAGGTGGAGGAGACTGATGTAGGAGGGTTTCCTTAGTAATTTATTAGTATTTTATTATTTCAGTCTAATTTTGTTATTTGTTTGCTTTATTTTCAGTTTGTTATTTCCCTATTTAAGCTTAACAATTGTAGCCTAAGAGGCATAACTTTTATTCAATCAATAATATTTTAGAGTTTTCTAAATTTCTGGTGGATTTCAGAACCCTATTTTCACAAGTTTATCCTTTGAAAACTTGTTTCTTTTTAATCTAGATTTAGCGATTGCTAGCCTACCCTTCCGACTGCGTCAATCTATTAAAATAAATAGGTGGAGAATTCATGATTCGAGCTTCGGTTTATACATATTACAATGTTCTATATTCAGCATGCAATTAACAATATCAACATTGTCAGTTGAGTTAGGGTTTATATACATATGTAAAAATGTTCTATATTAATATATACAACATAAATCTACAAGAATATAACAAGTCTTCAAAGACTAAAATTGTTTTCTTTGATCAATTACTTCTCAGTTTAATATCTCAAACATTAACACTCTAGTGAACGAGTGATGGTTTTGGTCAAGAGGAGGTGTTGCTAGATACTAGACCCGCGATTTTATCATGACAATGTTGAAGTGAAGGGATTACGTTGGTAACAGTAAGATTAACAAAATTCTTACTATCCGTTAATAATAGGAGATTAGTTTTAAATTCATTTGTTATGCTAGGAGTAATAATATGGAATTTAGTTCCATATCCTTGTATATAAATAACTATTTAGAGGCTTTGAAAGGTATAAGAAAATAACAAGTATTTAGCGATTAAAATTTGGAGTTTGACATTGACTTGAATAGTGCAATTTACTTTATCGTATTGATGAGTCCGGTGAATGAGTACATATTTTGGTGATCGAAATTATGATCATCGATTCAGTTCATATTTTAAGTACATATTTTAGTTACTAATATGCTTTTGCATCTATCATGAGAGAAATATCAATATGGATCTTGTGTTTCAATTATACGCTAAAACTATATTATAATGATGCATTTATAGAAAAACAACGTACAAAATTAAAGTGTGATTAATCATAGTGTATTATAATATTGCTCTCATTTTACTATTGAGGATATTAAAATATTAATGATTTTGTAAAAAAAAATATATTAATGATTAAAAATAGTCAAAGATTTTATTTACTAATATGTTTGAGTGTGAAAGATAACATAAAAAAATACTAATATGAGTCCCGTGAAAAATCAAAATTAGAGTATTATATAACATTGTTATCGTAAAATATGTTTCACATAAAATTTCATAAATAAACATATACTGACATATCCCCGTAAAAAAACATATACTAGGATATATATTTTTTATATATAGTCCATACATATATTTTTTTTATTCATATATAGTCCATGCACTCATCTGTTTTACTAATAATTTGTCAAAAATATATATATTTTATTAATAAGTTATAAATGGGTCCCGTGTAAAAACTAAAATTAATATTAATAAAAATTAATATTAATAATTTTTCAAAAACAAATATATTTTATTAATAAGTGATAAATATGGGTCATCTGTAAAAACTAACATTAATATATTTTATTAATATTCTGTTTTGGTGGATGGTGTGGAGATTGAGGGTGTGCAACCTGTTAGACATGCGGTTTTTACACATTTTACGCGTCACTTTCAAGCGCAAGATGTTGAGAGACCAAGTGTGCAGAATCTGTTGTTCTGGACGTTGTTAGTGTCGGAAGGTGGTGGTCTCATTACTCCTTTTTCTGTTGAAGAGGTGAAGGCGGCTGTTTGGGACTGCGATAGCTTCAAAAGTTCGGGGCCGGATGGTGTTAATTTCGGCTTTATTAAGGAGTTTTGGCTGATTCTTAAAGAGGACGTTATGCGGTTTGTCTCTAAGTTTCATCGCAATGGAAAATTGACTAAAGGTAACAACTCAACTTTTATCGCTCTTATTCCAAAAGTAGAGAATCCGCGTAGACTTAATGACTTTCGGCCAATATCTTTGGTGGGGTGTTTATATAAAATATTGGCAAAATTGTTGGCTAATCGTTTGAAAGAGGTGATCGGTAGTGTTGTTTCAGAATCCCAATCAGCGTTTGTGAAGAATAGACAGATTCTAGATGGTATTTTGATAGCAAACGAGGTGGTGGATGAGGCCCGGCGGTGCAAGAAAGATCTTATGTTATTTAAAGTTGATTTCGAAAAGGCATATGATTCTGTTGACTGGGGTTATCTGGATTTGGTTATGGAATAGATGTGTTTTCCTACGCTTTGGCGAAAGTGGATTAGAGAATGTGTTAGTACAGCCACTGCTTCGGTGCTTGTGAATGGAAGTCCTACTGAAGAGTTCCCTTTACACAGAGGTCTTCGCCAAGGGGACCCTCTATCCCCGTTTTTGTTCTTGTTAGCGGCTGAGAGACTTAATATTTTGATGAAGGCAATGGTTGATGCTCAGTTGTTTGAAGGATATAGGGTGGGGCCGGCTAATTCTGTGGTAGTGTCTCATCTTCAGTTTGCTGATGATACTTTGTTGCTTGGTACTAAAAGTTGGGCAAATGTTCGGTCTCTTCGTGCAACTCTGCTTATTTTTGAAGCGATGTCAGGTTTGAAAGTGAATTTTAATAAAAGTTTGTTGGTGGGGATTAACATTCATGATTCTTGGCTTTGTGAAGCTGCTTCGGTTTTGAGTTGTAAAGTGGGTAAGGTGCCTTTTTTGTACTTAGGCTTGCCTATTGGCGGTAATTCGCGTCATCTTAGTTTTTGGGACCCTATCGTGACTCGTATTCAAGCTAGACTTTTGGGTTGGAATAGCCGGTTTCTTTCCTTTGGCGGCCACTTAGTACTTCTAAAATTTGTCTTGACTTCTCTGCCTGTCTATGCACTTTCTTTCTTCAAAGCTCCAACAGGTATAATCTCTTCCATTGAATCTTTGTTTAATAATTTTTTTTGGGGGGGGGGGGGGGGGTGAGGACCATAGAAAAATTTCTTGGATAGGTTGGAAAATTGTTTGTTCCAAAAAGGAGTTTGGAGGTTTGGGGTGAGGCAGTTGAAGGATTTTAATATGGCTTTGTTAGGAAAATGGTGTCAGAGGATGTTGGTGGATAGAGGTGGTTTGTGGTATAGGATTTTAGTCGCCAGGTATGGCGAATTAGGTAGCAGGTTGGAGGTCGGGGGCCGGAGTGTGTCTTGCTGGTGGAAGGAGGTGAGTCGGATTAGGGGCTGGTGGTGTGGGGGTGTGTGTGGTAGTGATGAAGATTATTTCTTGGAATGTGAGGGGATTGGGTGGCTTTGAAAAAAGAAAGGAAGTGAGTCAGATGGTTCGGGAGAAAAATCCGTTTATTTTGTGTTTACAAGAATCGAAATTGTCCATTGTAAATGATTTGGTGCGCAAAGCTATTTGGAATGATAATAATGTTGATTTTTCTTATTTACCGTCGATTGGAGCTTCGGAAGGTTTAATAACTCTTTGGAACTGTAACGAGGTGGAGGTGCGGTGTTCTTTTTATTTGGAACATGTGTTAGGTATTCAGGGTCAGTTTATAAAGACCGGTGTGAAGTTCACTATTCTAAATGTGTATGCTCCATGTGATCCTAATCGGCAACAACTTCTATGGCACAATATTTCAGCTCATTTGGAAACTATGAGAAATGATAATATTTGTGTGTGTGGTGATTTCAATGCGGTGCGTTGTCCGGAGGAAAGAAAAAGTGTGGGCAGCGGTGTTACTTATACAGTTAGCGATAGTTTTAACAGCATGATTGAAGATAATTGTTTTATCGACCTACCTCTCCGGGGGCGTAGGTTTACTTGGTATAGAGGAGATGGGAGATCAATGAGCCGGATTGATAGGTTTTTGTTGTCAGAAGCTTGGTGTGTGACATGGCCTAATTGTTTTCAGATGGCTTCGTCGAGAGGATTGTCAGATCATTGTCCTATACAGTTGTGTATTGATGTGGCTGATTGGGGACCTAAACCGATGCAGATGCTAAAATGTTGGGAGAATTTCTCAGGTTATCATTCTTTTGTTCGTGAAGCTTGGAGTTCTTATCATTTGGAAGGTTGGGGTGGTTATGTGTTGAAAGAAAAATTAAAATTGATCAAATTGGCTTTAAAGGAGTGGCACAGGCGTCATTTAAGTAATCTACCAGCTGGAATTATTTCATTGAAGGACCGTATTGAAGCTATAGAGGTGAAGGCCGAGACCTCAGATTTGGTGGAGGAGGAAATCGAAGAAATGTATGGTTTTTCTGAGGAGTTATTTTCATTATCTCGGATTAATTCTAGTATTTGCTGGCAACAGTCGCGGCTTCAGTGGTTACGAGAAGGAGATGCAAATTCAAAGTTCTTTCACAGAGTTACGTCTAATAGGAGTCACCGGAACGCTATCCCATTTATTCTTGTTGATGGTGCTTTGGTTGAAGGGGTAGAAAATGTGCGGGCAACTGTGTTCAATTATTTTTCTTCTCATTTTAAAGCTCGTAGGGTAAACTGCCCAACCATGGATAGGTTACAATTTCGATCGTTAAATGTGCGTGAAGGGATAGATTTGATCAAACCTTTTTCATTGGAGGAGGTGAAGAACGCGGTGTGGGATTGTGATAGCTTCAAGAGCCCTGGTCCTGATGGTATTTCTTTTGGGTTTTTAAAGGATTTTTGGGACTTGTTGAAGAATGATGTGATGCGGTTTTTGGTGGAATTTCATAGAAACGGTAAATTGGCCAAAGGGATAAATAGTATGTTTATTGCTCTTATTCCAAAGGTTGATAGCCCTCAAGGTCTCAATGATTTTCGGCCTATTTCGTTGGTTGGTTGTAGGTATAAAATTTTGGCGAAGGTCCTTGCAAATAGACTTCGGCCTGTTATTGGTTCTGTTATTTCTGATGTTCAGTCGGCTTTTATTAAAGGTCGTCAGATTCTTGATGGGATATTGGTGGCGAATGAGGTTGTCGATGATGCTCGTAAATGTAAAAAGGACCTGTTATTATTCAAGGTTGATTTTGAGAAAGCTTACGATTCCGTTGATTGGAATTACTTGGAGGAAGTGATGATGAAAATGGGCTTTCCGACTCTTTGGCGAAAGTGGATTAAGGAATGTGTGGGGACGGCTATAGCATCGGTGTTAGTGAATGGGTCTCCTACTGATGAGTTTTCATTTCATAGGGGGTTGAGGCAAGGAGATCCTCTTTCGCCCTTTTTGTTTCTCTTGGCGGCGGAAGGGTTTCATGTGCTTATGGAGGCAATGGTAGGAAATAGATTCTTTAGTGGTTATAAGGTGGGTAGCCATGACCCGGTGGGGGTGTCGCATCTTCAATTTGCGGATGATACTATTATTTTATGTGATAAATCTTGGGCAAATATCAGAGCTTTACGTGCAATTTTATTACTTTTTGAAGAACTTTCTGGTCTCAAGGTGAACTTCTCCAAGAGTTTATTGGTGGGGGTTAATGTTAATGGTTCTTGGTTGGCCGAAGCGGCAACGGTGTTGAATTGCAAGGTTGGTTCCATCCCTTTTATGTATTTGCATTTGCCTATTGGAGGGAATGCTAGTCGGTTGGTGTTTTGGGAGCCTCTCATCAATTGTATCAAGTCTAGATTGTCGGGTTGGAAGTCGAAACATTTGTCTTTGGGTGGTCGCTTGGTTTTATTGAAGTCTGTCCTATTGTCCCTGCCTGTTTATGCTCTTTCTTTTTTCAAGGCTCCGTCAGGTATTGTTTCCTCTATAGAATCTATTTTAAATAATTTTATTTGGGGGGGGGGGGGCAGGTAGACCACAGGAAAATTATTTAGGTTGATTGGAATTCTGTTTGTCGGAGTCAGGAGGTTGGAGGTTCGGAGATTAAAAGAATTTAATTTAGCTTTATTAGGGAAGTGGTGCTGGAGGGTGTTGGTGGATAGGGATAGTTTGTGGTTTAGGGTGTTGGCGGCGTGGAATGGGGTGGAGGGCGGTTGTTTGAGTAGTGGTGGGCGTTTTGGATCCGCGTGGTGGCGGAATATAGTGGCCTTACGCTCAAAGGGCTGGTTTCAAAATAATGTTAGACGCATTTTGGGTGACGGCTCCAGTGTGTTATTTTGGTCGGATGTTTGGGTGGGAGAGTTGCCGTTACGTGTTAGATTTAGTCGGTTGTATGATTTATCGTTATTAAAGGGGGAGACAGTAGCGGTGATGAGAGAGTTAGGATGGGAGGAGGGAGGTGAGGCGTGGAGATGGAGGCGTAAATTGTTTGCTTGGGAGGAAGAGTCTGTAGGGGAGCTTAGGCATTTACTTCAAAATGTTTCTTTTCAGGTTCACAGAAAGGATATGTGGAAGTGGAATGCGGATCCTTCTTCTTGTTATACAGTTCAAAGTGCATACAATACTTTTATTACGCAGGTTCATGTTGATAATATGTTGTCAGCGCCTTCTTTTTGACATAAGGACGTACCTTTGAAGGTGGTGCTTTTCGCGTGGCGTCTGTTTCGTGACCGGCTCCCGACAAAGGTTAATCTTCATAGGCGGCATGTATTAGGCTTTGATGCTCAAAATTGTGTTGGTGGTTGTGGATGTATCGAAACAACCAATCATTTGTTTTTACATTGTAATTTTTTTGGTTTGGTTTGGAGCTATATTTCTCAATGGCTTGGAGTAGTTACGGTGATGCCTCTAGATGTACCAGGACATTTTAATCAATTCAGTTTATTAGGTGGTGTTACTAAGACGGGGCAATCTATTCTTCAGGTGATTTGGTTTGCAACTATGTGGGAAATTTGGAAGGAAAGGAACAACAGAATTTTTAATTCTAAGGATAGCCCTATTATGCAGGTGGTGGATAGGATTAAGTTGTTAACATTCAAATGGTTAAAGGAAAAGTACGTTACTCTTCCTTTTAACTATCATGGTTGGTGGCTTAGTCCGTTCACTTTATTAGGCATAGGCTAGTTTTTGTGTTGTTTTTCGGTGGTTCTGTGGTGGAGGTTTTTGGCTTTGTTTGTAATCTTGTTGTTGTATCGACTTTAAGGTTTTTATTCCTTGGCACGCCTTGTGCTAGGAAGGCCTTTATTGTGGTAATTTAATTCATTTTAGTCTCTTCAAAAAAAAAGAAAAAAATATGTGTGTGTGATTTCCCTATGTTTCTCTCATCCAATTTAATCGAAAAATCCGTTGTCATTAGTATTGTTAGAACTTCGATTTTTTAAGCCGAGTGTTTCATCACCTTTATTTGGGATATAAAATTTTGATATTGACAAATTAAAAAATGTATCGTAATTATTAGCTAACGGTAGTTATTTTATTCATTTATCTATAATTTTTTCCTCATTATTTAATATTCATTTTAAGTACAATTCAATTAAAAAAGAGTATATTCGATTATTATTAACACATCTACGAATTTTTCTTGTTTACTACAAAAAAAGAGTTTGGGCTCCTCTAAAAAAATAGAATGTGCTTCTTTGAACATCCCAACACATTAGCTTATTTGTTTTTTTAGCATATATTCATTATTGATGTTATTTCTTTGTCTTTCTCGCTGCAGATTCTTTCTCTTTTCTATTTGCAAACCCTAGCCGCCGTTGACCAAGAATCACCGTCGTTTGGTCTTGGTTGGCCGCACCTTCACCACCAATATAATCCTCTCATCAAACTCTACGTTTTCCGCCAAATAGATCAACAAACCATCACCTTTTTGCACTATTAATTCACCATATTCTTTTTTAGATCTTGAACACCATATACTATGTTTAGAAAAACCACCACCATAGAAGGACTCGCCATCATCTCATGTACCAAAGACACAATTTTTTTTTTAAGATCGCAATATTTTGTCGATAACCACCGCACCAGAATTTGTGCCGCCTTGCCGGAATTAGTGGTGTTGGAATAAATTCCCCTGTTATGGAATCTTGTGGTTTTTACTTTGTTTTATTTCTTCTTCACTTCTCCTCCTATACTCTTTCTTTATAGTTTATTCTTCATTCTTCCTCACGTATTCATTTTATGCAATTTTGGTAGAAAGATAACATAATAATTTTTTATATAATTTGTTAATAAATCAGCATTAGATCTGAAAAAGTTGGTAGAATTTTTTTGATATTTTTTAATAAAAATGAGAAAAAAATCTTTTAGATATAAAATATAAATTTTTAACCAAATGTTATTTTTACCAACATCTTTTGCATTCTAGATGCGAAATAGTTTCAATCTGACACCAGATATGAAGTTATGAAGATCAAATATCTTCCAATTTGTTAATGTTGGTTCAAATTTATTTTTTGAATCTCTAAAATGAATTTTCGACCACTTTTAAATAAATCTGTGAAATAAATATATTTTATGTGATTAGCTCAAGGTTTATTTTTTTTGACAGAATGTGATTATTGGGTTAAAAATATAATTTGTGTTTTATTTGTTGTTGATGAAGGTAACATTGTAACATATGTTAATTCCTGCAACATATGAAAAGTTTCTAGCAAATGGGTCACTTGTTTTGTTGTTTTGTGGGGATTTACTAATTGGAAATGTGTAATAATGCTAAGATATATGGAATGAATTAAAGTTGTATAAATAAAATCTTTCTTTTAACATTTATGTTGTTTTATTATCATTTATTTTACTTGATTTCTTTGTAGTTTGGTGAAAATTTTCATGCAAAATAAATTTGAAGTGGATAAAGTGAAAGATCGGTTGAGATAAAAAGAAAGGAATGTGTTTGATAATGAAGGAATTTGATAAGTTTACCTGTGCAAAGAGAAATTTCGTAAACTTTCTCGTATGTTTCTCAAGCTTTTCTATGTATTCCTTGCAAAGATAAACAAAATACTAACATTAATTAATATTTAAAGAAAAAAAGAAAGTTAGCAAACTATTATTGTTTGAAAAAAAAAAGAATAAAATGCAGGAAAAAAATATTATATTGTAAGGAGATGGGTTTGCCACAACAAAAATTGAATGATTAGACCAGAGAGCATATATGAGAAAGAGCAAAGATGAGAAGCAAGAGAAATAAATAAAGGACAAAAGATAAAATGAGATAGAAAGTTGGTTATAATGAAAAAGGCGAGTGAGAAATTTTGAATGAGTGAATGAGAGTTGGATAGTTTAAGTTAGTGTAGACTTTGTTAAATGATGAGGAACAATATGTTTAACTTCTCAATGAAGAAAAAGTTGTATAAAAGGGTGTAGCGCGCGTTACCCAATGTGTAATAGGGTCTGATGACAACATTTGAGGTAAAAAGTGGTTTTTATCACCACAAAAGTCCATTATAACCTTAGAGTTGTGAAGAAAATAAAATGGTGAAAATTTAAGCATGAGCAGTAAAGTATTTTTGGTAGTACTTTGTTTTCATATATTGGTAGTGAATATAAATATTAATTTTAGTTTGGTTATTTTATATTGTAAAATCTATTGTCCTCGTGAGCTTAACTCAGTTGATAGAGACAATGTATAATATATGCAAGTTCTGGGGACACCACTAAAAAAAAAAACTTTAAAACCTATTAAAATATATATTTATATCGTAACCGTTGCAAATTTTACTTTTATATATTTGCGGGTAACATAATTTGTATTGTTTTTTTATTAATATATAGTTCGCACACATACATTTTAACATGAAAAAAACACTCACTTATATTTTATTACTACCTCTGTCGTTGATTTTAAGGCCATTTTGAAGAAAATAATATTCCCTTTTTACAAGACCCTTTTGTTATTTTCAATTACATTAACTATTTCTTTACCAACATTTCCTTATTTATTTTATATATTTTTCTTCAATCAAAAATAAATATTATACTCTCCTTTCAAACAAAAATATTATAGTGAAAATACAAACTAACTCTCACTTAAATGGTATAATTGTATTGTAACAAAAAAATGTTATAATTGTACAAACAATAGTAATCACTCCTTCCGTTTTAAAATTAGTGTCGTTTTAGGCAAAAAATTTGTTTCAATTGTACCCTTCAATTAATACTATATACACTACTTCCAAAATATTATTTTTTCTTTAATGAAAAACAGATCAATAGTTTATGATAATTTGAGAAAATAACATCTCTCTTTCTTTTAATTAATGCATTTCTTAATACGTGTGTAAAAATATTAAACAAAATTCATCTTGAAACATAGGGAGTACAAACAAACTTCATACCACAATCAACTTTCTTATTCCAGTGATTTTGTCAAAAGAATATTATATTTAGGGATGGTGGTAATAATATATAGTTCACATTAAAATTCATAAATATTTTTTTCCATAAAAAATCATAATTAAATATATGCTTACATATTTCTATGAAAAAAAGGCTTAATTACCTTTTTGGTCCTCTAACTATTTATTTAGTATCGGTTTGGTGCTCTAACTAAAAATTGATTTAATTTGGTCCTCTAACTTTGTCACCGTTACTATATTTCATCCTCTCCGTCAATTTTATTCAAATTCTGTTAGGGTTGTGCATAGATGGCAATTAAGGGCTGATTTGGCAATATATGAGTCAGCACTATATAATCTTGTGGCCCTTTAATGGTTTGTTCTTCTTGTTCCCTTTTCCCCCAAAAATTAGGGTTCCATCTTCATCTTCCTCTAATTCAAAATCCTTCTTCATCTTCATCTTCCTCCAATTCGAATTTGTTCTTCTTCTTCTTCTTGTTCATTTTCGTCACTTCACCGTGTCCAGTGCAGGATCTCGATTTAACCGAAGAAGCAACAACGAAGGCAAAATGATCCTATATTTAGGGACAGAGGCAATAATATATAGTTCACCTTAAAATTCATAAAAAAATAATCTAAAAATTCATAATTAAATACATGCTTACATATTTCTATGAAAAAAAATATAATATTGTTTAGACATAATTCACATTGCATTTCATAAATATATGTATACTCGCTTGAAAAATATATATGTATACTGACATATTTACATAAAAAAACATATAGACACGTACATTTTTGATAATATATAGTTCATACAATTATATGTATTTTATTTTATTAATATGCAACTAACATTAAATTTCATATATAAACATTAACTGACAATTTTTGGTAAAAAAATACACTCACGTTTTTTCCGCAATATACTGAATATACTGAAATGTATTCTCGTGGAGTCATGTAAATGTATAACTAAGTATTTAAAATTGACTATTGTAAGTAGACATTATTTTAGAGTAATATAATAGTCTTCTCATTTTGTTATAATTATTAAGAAAAAAATATGTGGAACTTCATGCTTTTAAAATAAAAGTAAAGTGTTAGTAAAAAAACAACTAAAAAATGGCTAGAGAGAGAGAGAGAGAGCGTGGTCTGGTGAGAGAGCGTGGTGGTTATTCTCGGTTCACTAGAGGACAACCGCGTCGGTATTCACCTTCACCGGAAGTAAGGTACCACAGGGGGGGAAGGGGGCCAAGCAGGGTGCCACAAAAGGGGGGGGGGGGGAATAGGGGAGAATGGTCCGAAGTGAGATCGCGAAAGAGGAAAGCGCAGGAACAGGTGGACGGACAAAGGGACAGATTTAGGGTTGATCAGCGGCTTCGAAGGTCAAGGTTTCGACGACAACGGCAGTCTAGGGTTAGGGATAAGCATGATGAAGCGGATTGGTATGATACTGAAGAAGATTCTGAATTCGGTGACCATGAATTGTCTAACGATGGCAGGGTTACACTACATTATTTGCGACCAGAGAGAGTCAGGGATCGAGATGCACTGAGGTACGAGGACGTTCATGTTGTGGAACGGCGACGTTCATTTTCCAGTAATGGTGATAAGGAGAAGAATGACATCAGAGGGAAGGCGCATGGTCATGCTATGGAGCAGCAAAATCGTTCAGCTGTGATCACAAAGGAACCGCAAAAAGATAATCAGGTGATACAGAAAGTTGTTTCTTTTTACTTTACGAATATTCTGCACGATATTTCATATGTGGCTCTGAGACAAGGTTTTGAGGTCTGTGGTATTATGGAGGATGTTTAATTGGCACGTAAACGTAATGTAAAAGGAGGTGCATTTGGTTTTGTATGTTATGTTAAGGTGAAAGACGTAGAGAAACTTTTGAAAGCGTTAAACAATGTTTGGTTTGGTGATTGGAAAGTGGTGGCTAAAGTAGCGAGTTTCGATAGGGATAGTAACAATAAGAGAGTAGGAAGGGAACGGGGTGAGGGGGAAAATATAAAAGAGGGAGATAAAATGATTGAGGGAGAAAAAGTAAGGTGGCGAGAGGGAAGGAAGCTGAGGGAGCGGCTAGGGTTGTTGGAGTTTGGAAGGGGAATGAGGGTGCTGGTGGTAGTAGAGGAAGGGTGGTTCCTGCTAGTCGAGGTGGTGTGGAAGGGGTGGAGAAGAGGGTGAATGATGAGGAACCGATAGGTGTGAAGGTGGGTGTGGCTGAGAGTACGATGGCGCATATACCTAAGTTTACGTCATCGTTACAAGATGTATTATGGGCTAGTAGGTGTATGTTAGCAACGGTTTTGAATAGGGAGGCTATTCCGGTGCTGCAACGACGGATTTATGATGCGGGTTTTGAGAAACTAGACATTATTCCGATGGGAGCTGATAAAGTTTTATTGAAAATGGATGATGATAGCGATGTTAATATTTTGTTGTCCGACGCATCTGAATTTTTTGCAAATTTCTTTACAAACATCGTTAAGTGGAAGAAGGAGTTGGTGGTCCGTGAAAGAGGAGCTTGGGTGAGGATCTATGGGGTGCCGTTGCAAGCATGGAATGTAGAATTTTTCAAACTTTGTGTCTACGATTGTGGTCGTTTGTTGAAAGTGGATGATTTTACGTTGGAAAAGTTACGTTTTGATTATGCTCGTGTGCTTTTATCTACTTCATCGCTGGATTTAATCAATTCAGATGCAAAGATCATGATTGACGGTGATATTTTTGATTTAAGAATTGTGGAGGAATGGGGGTTCGCGTTGGGGGAGGATGCGGAGGATTTAAATGTTGAGGATTTAAATGTTCATGATGATGTGGGGATCGAGAGAAATGTTGAGGATTTAAATGTTCATGATGATGTGGATAATTTGGTGCACCATTTGTCAGAGGAATGGGCGAAGGAGAAACAAGATCATGAGGCACTTAATGCTATTAATCATAAGGTTGTTACGGTGGATGCGAACAGTTATGCCAATGCTTCAGATGATGCTGCCTTCGATACTGTTGCGGTTTCAGATCAGGTTTTTAGTGTTCAGCAGGAGGTACCGGTTCAGGAGCAAGCTTCTGTCAAAGATGCAGAGGGCATTCCTTTGTGTTCAGCTGCGGTTTCAATACAGGACCAGCGGGTACAGCAAGTGAACCCGAGCCTCTCAGAGAACATTTTTGATATAAATAATGGACAGGGAGCAGGTACTAGTGTTAATGTCAAATCAAGTAATGTTGTTAAGAGGAAAGTGCAGCGGACGTCCTCTTGTCCTCCGGGTCGAGTACACACAGTGTCGGCGGGTCCGTGGAGTTTAGAATGGGCTAATAGACAAAATGAGGTGATGCTTGACGATGCAACACATTTGAAAAAACATGGCACCAGAAATTCTAATGCAAAGGTGAATAGAGTTTCTAAAAGGAAAGGGAGTGGCTATCTTTGACATTGTGCTCATAATTTGAAGCCTATTGCTCGGCTTTCGGATGAAGATCGAAAGTAAGTTTTACGTGCATTGCGTAAGACGTGTAGGCGGCGTAAGGTGAATTCAGAAGCATCCAATGATAAGGTAAATGTGATAGATAATTCTTCGGTTAATGGGTCGCAGTCATCTGTTAACAATGACTGGACGAACTGGTTAGTTTGGCATGGCTGTAACAAGACTATGTTAGATGATGTTAGGGGAATGGGCAAGGCAGTGGGATTGAATTTTAAAGGGGACAAGAACAATAGGTTTGATGTGTTGTCAGGAGCGGGGAGAAAAAATAAAGAGAGCGAAGGGATGGAGTTGTGAGGCCGAGGGTGGTTGGGAGGCGGGGAGGTGTTGGTGGTGTGGGGGTGTGCGTGGTAGTGATGAAGATTATTTCTTGGAATGTGAGGGGATTGGGTGGCTTTGAAAAAAGAAAGGAAGTGAGTCAAATGGTTCGGGAGAAAAATCCGTTTATTTTGTGTTTACAAGAATCGAAATTGTCCATTGTAAATGATTTGGTGCGCAAAACTATTTGGAATGATAATAATGTTGATTTTTCTTATTTACCGTCGATTGGAGCTTCGGGAGGTTTAATAACTCTTTGGAACTGTAACGAGGTGGAGGTGCGGTGTTCTTTTTATTTGGAACATGTGTTAGGTATTCAGGGTCAGTTTATAAAGACCGGTGTGAAGTTCACTATTCTAAATGTGTATGCTCCGTGTGATCCTAATCGGCAACAACTTCTATGACACAATATTTCAGCTCATTTGGAAACTATGAGAAATGATAATATTTATGTGTGTGGTGATTTCAATGCGGTGCGTTGTCCGGAGGAAAGAAAAAGTGTGGGCAGCGGTGTTACTTATACAGTTAGCGATAGTTTTAACAGCATGATTGAAGATAATTGTTTTATCGACCTACCTCTCCGGGGGCGTAGGTTTACTTGGTATAGAGGAGATGGGAGATCAATGAGCCGGATTGATAGGTTTTTGTTGTCAGAAGCTTGGTGTGTGACGTGGCCTAATTGTTTTCAGATGGCTTCGTCGAGAGGATTGTCAGATCATTGTCCTATACAGTTGTGTATTGATGTGGCTGATTGGGGACCTAAACCGATGCAGATGCTAAAATGTTGGGAGAATTTCTCAGGTTATCATTCTTTTGTTCGTGAAGCTTGGAATTCTTATCATTTGGAAGGTTGGGGTGGTTATGTGTTGAAAGAAAAATTAAAATTGATCAAATTGGCTTTAAAGGAGTGGCACAGGCGTCATTTAAGTAATCTACCAGCTAGAATTATTTCATTGAAGGACCATATTGAAGTTATAGAGGTGAAGGCCGATACCTCAGATTTGGTGGAGGAGGAAATCGAAGAAATGCATGGTTTTTCTGAGGAGTTATTTTCATTATCTCGGATTAATTCTAGTATTTGCTGGCAACAGTCGCGGCTTCAGTGGTTACGAGAATGAGATGCAAATTCAAAGTTCTTTCACAGAGTTATGTCTAATAGGAGTCACCGGAACGCTATCCCATTTATTCTTGTTGATGGTGCTTTGGTTGAAGGGGTAGAAAATGTGCGGGCAACTGTGTTCAATTATTTTTCTTCTCATTTTAAAGCTCGTAGGGTAAACTGCCCAACCATGGATGGGTTACAATTTCGATCGTTAAATGTGCGTGAAGGGATAGATTTGATCAAACCTTTTTCATTGGAGGAGGTGAAGAACGCGGTGTGGGATGGTGATAGCTTCAAGAGCCCTGGTCCTGATGGTATTTCTTTTGGGTTTTTAAAGGATTTTTGGGACTTGTTGAAGAATGATGTGATGCGGTTTTTGGTGGAATTTCATAGAAACGGTAAATTGGCCAAAGGGATAAATAGTATGTTTATTGCTCTTATTCCAAAGGTTGATAGCCCTCAAGGTCTCAATGATTTTCGGCCTATTTCGTTGGTTGGTTGTAGGTATAAAATTTTGGCGAAGGTCCTTGCAAATAGACTTCGGCCTGTTATTGGTTCTGTTATTTCTGATGTTCAGTCGGCTTTTATTAAAGGTCGTCAGATTCTTGATGGGATATTGGTGGCGAATGAGGTTGTCGATGATGCTCGTAAATGTAAAAAGGACCTGTTATTATTCAAGGTTGATTTTGAGAAAGCTTACGATTCCGTTGATTGGAATTACTTGGAGGAAGTGATGATGAAAATGGGCTTTCCGACTCTTTGGCGAAAGTGGATTAAGGAATGTGTGGGGACGGCTACAGCATCGGTGTTAGTGAATGGGTCTCCTACTGATGAGTTTTCATTTCATAGGGGGTTGAGGCAAGGAGATCCTCTTTCGCCCTTTTTGTTTCTCTTGGCGGCGGAAGGGTTTCATGTGCTTATGGAGGCAATGGTAGGAAATAGATTCTTTAGTGGTTATAAGGTGGGCAGCCATGACCCGGTGGGGGTGTCGCATCTTCAATTTGCGGATGATACTATTATTTTATGTGATAAATCTTGGGCAAATATCAGAGCTTTACGTGCAATTTTATTACTTTTTGAAGAACTTTCTGGTCTCAAGGTGAACTTCTCCAAGAGTTTATTGGTGGGGGTTAATGTTAATGGTTCTTGGTTGGCCGAAGCGGCAACGGTGTTGAATTGCAAGGTTGGTTCCATCCCTTTTATGTATTTGCATTTGCCTATTGGAGGGAATACTAGTCGGTTGGTGTTTTGGGAGCCTCTCATCAATTGTATCAAGTCTAGATTGTCGGGTTGGAAGTCGAAACATTTGTCTTTGGGTGGTCGCTTAGTTTTATTGAAGTCTGTCCTATTGTCCCTTCCTGTTTATGCGCTTTTTTTTCAAGGCTCCGTCAGGTATTGTTTCCTCTATAGAATCTATTTTAAATAAATTTTTTTTGGGGGTGGGGGGGGGGGGGGGGGCAGACCACGGGAAAATTATTTGGGTTGATTGGAATTCTGTTTGTCGGAGTCAGGAGGTTAGAGGTTTGGAGGTTCGGAGATTAAAAGAATTTAATTTAGCTTTATTAGGGAAGTGGTGCTGGAGGGTGTTGGTGGATAGGGATAGTTTGTGGTTTAGGGTGTTGGCGGCGTGGAATAGGGTGGATGGCGGTTGTTTGAGTAGTAGTGGGCGTTTTGGATCCGCGTGGTGGCGGAATATAGTGGCCTTGCGCTCAGAGGGCTGGTTTCAAAATAATGTTAGACGCATTTTGGGTGACGGCTCCAGAGTGTTATTTTGGTCGGATGTTTGGGTGGGAGAGTTGTCGTTACGTGTTAGATTTAGTCAGTTGTATGATTTATCGTTATTAAAGGGGGAGACAGTAGCGGCGATGAGAGAGTTAGGATGGGAGGAGGGAGATGAGGCGTGGAGATGGAGGCGTAGATTGTTTGCTTGGGAGGAAGAATCGGTAGGGGAGCTTAGGCATTTACTTCAAAATGTTTCTTTTCAGGTTCACAGAAAGGATATGTGGAAGTGGAATGTGGATCCTTCTTCTTGTTATACAGTTCAAAGTGCATACAATACTCTTATTACGCAGGTTCATGTTGATAATATGTTGCCAGCGCCTTCTTTTTGACATAAGGACGTACCTTTGAAGGTGGTGCTTTTCGCGTGGCGTCTGTTTCGTGACCGGCTCCCGACAAAGGTTAATCTTCATAGGCGACATGTATCAGGCTTTGATGCTCAAAATTGTGTTGGTGGTTGTGGATGTATCGAAACAACCAATCATTTGTTTTTACATTGTAATTTTTTTGGTTTGGTTTGGAGCTATATTTCTCAATGGCTTGGAGTAGTTACGGTGATGCCTCTAGATGTACCAGGACATTTTAATCAATTCAGTTTATTAGGTGGTGTTACTAAGACGGGGCAATCTATTCTTCAGGTGATTTGGTATGCAACTATGTGGGAAATTTGGAAGGAAAGGAACAACAGAATTTTTAATTCTAAGGATAGCCCTATTATGCAGGTGGTGGATAGGATTAAGTTGTTAACATTCAAATGGTTAAAGGAAAAGTACGTTACTCTTCCTTTTAACTATCATGGTTGGTGGCTTAGTCCGTTCACTTTATTAGGCATAGACTAGTTTTTGTGTTGTTTTTCGGTGGTTCTGCGGTGGAGGTTTTTGGCTTTGTTTGTAATCTTGTTGTTGTATCAACTTTAAGGTTTTTATTCCTTGGCACGCCTTTTGCTAGGAAGACCTTTATTGTGGTAATTTAATTCATTTTAGTCTCTTCAAAAAAAAGAAAAAAATATGTGTGTGTGTGATTTCCCTATGTTTTTATCATCCAATTTAATCGAAAAATCCGTTGTCATTAGTATTGTTAGAACTTCGATTTTTTAAGCCGAGTGTTTCATCACCTTTATTTGGGATATAAAATTTTGATATTGACAAATTAAAAAATGTATCGTAATTATTAGCTAACGGTAGTTATTTTATTCATTTATCTATAATTTTTTCCTCATTATTTAATATTCATTTTAAGTACAATTCAATTAAAAAAGAATATATTCGATTATTATTGACACATCTATGAATTTTTCTTGTTTACTACAAAAAAAGAGTTTGGGCTCCTCTAAAAAAATAGAATGTGCTTCTTTGAACATCCCAACACATTAGCTTCCAATTTGTTAATGTTGGTTCAAATTTATTTTTTGAATCTCTAAAATGAATTTTCGACCACTTTTAAATAAATCTGTGAAATAAATATATTTTATGTGATTAGCTCAAGGTTTATTTTTTTTGACAGAATGTGATTATTGGGTTAAAAATATAATTTGTGTTTTATTTGTTGTTGATGAAGGTAACATTGTAACATATGTTAATTCCTGCAACATATGAAAAGTTTCTAGCAAATGGGTCACTTGTTTTGTTGTTTTGTGGGGATTTACTAATTGGAAATGTGTAATAATGCTAAGATATATGGAATGAATTAAAGTTGTATAAATAAAATCTTTCTTTTAACATTTATGTTGTTTTATTATCGTTTATTTTACTTGATTTCTTTGTAGTTTGGTGAAAATTTTCATGCAAAATAAATTTGAAGTGGATAAAGTGAAAGATCGGTTGAGATAAAAAGAAAGGAATGTGTTTGATAATGAAGGAATTTGATAAGTTTACCTGTGCAAAGAGAAATTTCGTAAACTTTCTCGTATGTTTCTCAAGCTTTTCTATGTATTCCTTGCAAAGATAAACAAAATACTAACATTAATTAATATTTAAAGAAAAAAAGAAAGTTAGCAAACTATTATTGTTTGAAAAAAAAAAGAATAAAATGCAGGAAAAAAATATTATATTGTAAGGAGATGGGTTTGCCACAACAAAAATTGAATGATTAGACCAGAGAGCATATATGAGAAAGAGCAAAGATGAGAAGCAAGAGAAATAAATAAAGGACAAAAGATAAAATGAGATAGAAAGTTGGTTATAATGAAAAAGGCGAGTGAGAAATTTTGAATGAGTGAATGAGAGTTGGATAGTTTAAGTTAGTGTAGACTTTGTTAAATGATGAGGAACAATATGTTTAACTTCTCAATGAAGAAAAAGTTGTATAATAGGGTGTAGCGCGCGTTACCCAATGTGTAATAGGGTCTGATGACAACATTTGAGGTAAAAAGTGGTTTTTATCACCACAAAAGTTCATTATAACCTTAGAGTTGTGAAGAAAATAAAATGGTGAAAATTTAAGCATGAGCAGTAAAGTATTTTTGGTAGTACTTTGTTTTCATATATTGGTAGTGAATATAAATATTAATTTTAGTTTGGTTATTTTATATTGTAAAATCTATTGTCCTCGTGAGCTTAACTCAGTTGATAGAGACAATGTATAATATATGCAAGTTCTGGGGACACCACTAAAAAAAACTTTAAAACCTATTAAAATATATATTTATATCGTAACCGTTGCAAATTTTACTTTTATATATTTGCGGGTAACATAATATGTATTGTTTTTTTATTAATATATAGTTCGCACACATACATTTTAACATGAAAAAAACACTCACTTATATTTTATTACTACCTCTGTCGTTGATTTTAAGGCCATTTTGAAGAAAATAATATTCCCTTTTTACAAGACCCTTTTGTTATTTTCAATTACATTAATTATTTCTTTACCAACATTTCCTTATTTATTTTACATATTTTTCTTCAATCAAAAATAAATATTATACTCTCCTTTCAAACAAAAATATTATAGTGAAAATACAAACTAACTCTCACTTAAATGGTATAATTGTATTGTAACAAAAAAATGTTATAATTGTACAAACAATAGTAATCACTCCTTCCGTTTTAAAATTAGTGTCGTTTTAGGCAAAAATTTTGTTTCAATTGTACCCTTCAATTAATACTATATACACTACTTCCAAAATATTATTTTTTCTTTAATGAAAAACAGATCAATAGTTTATGATAATTTGATAAAATAACATCTCTCTTTCTTTTAATTAATGCATTTCTTAAGTAGTTTAAGTAAAGTATGTGTTTAGAGTAGGATGATGATAAGTAGTTTAAGTAAGTAGTTTAACTTGCTATAATGTAGTGAATGTTGTTGATGTAATGTTTATCCTGAATTCGTCAATGAAATAGTTAATTTTCTGAAACATAATTCAATAATGTAGTTCCTGCTAAATGTTTAATTTGTTATAATCATGACTGATAAAGGTGAGAAACTTTCAAAAGGTTATAAGTTTCTTAATGAATGACAAAAAAATAATGGCTGCCAAATATAATCAACACTTAAATGGAAATAAGTCACATAGATTAATAGATTGAGACAAACTGTAAGATGTTCTCAATTACAGAAACATGAATGAATGATAAAGGTGAGACCAATTCAAAAAGCATAACACCATATGTTCTCAGTTATATATTCTGTCATCACAAAAATGAGACCAAACTCAAAAAGGCATAACACCATAGGTTCTCATTACATAAAAGCATCAACATAAATGGTATCAAACCATTATCATTACATCAGCTCAAAATATGAAAATAAACAGTAAATAACATCATGATAGCTTCTTTAAACCCAAGGTGGTTTTGTTGCACTCTGTTGACCCCTTGTGACAGGTAACTTCTGTCTTTTAGTGTTGGTAGTGGTTGTGGTTAGACCTTTGTTTTTGCTTGCTTCTGAGTTGGATCCAACTTGTCTCTTGGCATCACCTAGTGTCTTTGCAGCAGCTGGTGTCTTAGCAGCACCTTGTGTCTTGGCAGCACCTGATTTTGCAGCACCTGATTTTGCAGCACCTGGTGTCTTGGCAGCAACATGTGTCTTGGCAGCAGATTGTGTCTTGGCAGCACCTGTTTTTGCAGCAGATTGTGTCTTGGCAGCAGCATGTGGGGCAGCACCTTGTGTCTGAGCAGCACATTGAGTGTTGGTAGTTCTATTTGAGGCATGTGAACCTATGGTGGATGTCTGAGTAGCAATTGGTTGTGTAGAAGTAGTGGTGGTGGTTGGTTGCCTTAGGGAACCAACAGTTGGTTGAATGTGAACTGTGGTGGTTGCAGTAGGTTGGTTGACACTAGTTGTCTGAAACTGTGACTTAGGTTGATTTTTAGTAGGTGGTGGGGGTGGTGGTGGAGGTAACTTACATGTTGACTTATTATGGCCAAATTGTTTACATCTGCTACACTTTATACCATTCCTTGCTCTCTTCATCTCAGAATCATCTCTTAGCAACTCAGATGGGTCCTTGTTTCTCTTTTTCTTAGGCCTACCTGGTTGTCTTTTAATGGGCGGGGGTTGTAGGTCAGTGTATCTAGTTCTTTCCCACAAAGATCTACCATTGACAGGATATATGATATGCATATAACATGCTTCATGCTTTTCTTTCCTAAACTCATCAGGAACAAAATCATACATGTCAAGTTCCATTTCTCTAATACAGCAAATAGCATGGACACATGGTAGGCCAGTCAGTAGCCACTTCCTACATGAACACTCTTTCTTACCAAGACACACAGACATTTGATCCCTAGTATTAGAAATGTGCCAAACCTCAAACAAATCTTCACCAGACCTCCTGTTTCACACATACATATGAACCATAACAGTTACTTTTTCTTATCAGTCACTATTTAATCATAACACCTTAATAAGATAGAGGACCAAAATGATACTAATAAATAAAGTTACATGACCATTTTAAAACCACTCTTAATATTTAGATGACCATATTAAAACTACTTTAAATAATTAGATGACCATTTTAAAACTACTTTAAATAATTAGATGACCACTTAATTATAAACACCATCATACCTTAGTAGCCACTTATTTGTAAAACAGACTTCTTTTTCCATCTTTTTCTTGATGTTAGGCAACACATTGTCAGGATAGTTCTGAATTTTATGTCTGTTCTTCTCCCATCTTTCCATGATGTAGACTCTTATTTCCTCAAGCATGGTCACAACAGGTTTTGATCTAGGACCCACAATGACAGAGTTGAAAGACTCTGACATGTTGTTGACCAATGTGTCACACTTAGGGTCAGGCTTGAAATATGATCTGCTCCATCTCCTTGGTGGTATCTTAATGAGATACTTGAAAGCTTCACCATTGATTGCTTTTATTTCCTTCATAGCATCCATCCATGCGTTTGGATATGTAGCTTTGGAAGCTTTCCACATCAGTTCCTTCAGTTTCTTTCCAGGGTAATATTTTCTGAAATTGTTGTACAAATGCCTGACACAAAATCTATGATCAACAACTCATCCATAGCTGGCAGCAGCCCCTGCATAATCATTAATTGGTTTCAAATAAAAATGTATAAAGTTATTCTACAAATGAGTATGTAAATTACAAAAGTACTTATGTAATACCTTTTGTTGGTCACTAATGAAAGTGTACCCTCCACACTTAACTGGACCACCAAGATCATTCACTAGCAGCTCTAGAAACCAAGCCCATGTCTCTTTTGTCTCTCCTTCCACAACAACATATTCAATAGGGAGCATTTGATCATTTGGATCTGTCCCAATAGCTTTCAACAGTTGACCACCATAATAACCTTTGAGGAAGCAACCATCTAATCCAATTATAGGTTTGCATTCTTTGAAACTTTCTTTGCATGCCTTAAAGCATATGTAAACCCTTTGGAAATGAGGATTAAGATTAGCATTTGGATCTTGTAACTCATCTTCACTAGGTACATATGGTGTACAAGTTATCTTAACTGTTGAATCTGGATTTGACCTAAGCAACTCATGACAGTAGTCATGCATCCTGACATACTGCTCCCTGAATGAACCATATACTTCATCAAAGCCATGGATCTTGCTCTCAATGCCCTTGTCTTTGTTATCTTGATCTTCCACTTTTCATTAGTCTTGTTGATTATGGTATCAATTTTCAAACTTGGATTGTCTCTAACATTAGGCTTAAGTTTAGAACTTAGCCACTTAGAGTTCAACATCTTCACCTTGAAGCTCCTACTACATGAATGCTTAGGACCAATTTTCCTTATCTGCCAAGTTTCCTCATTTGGTATCTTGCCACAAAAAATGTACCACAAACAGTTACCCTTACCCTTGCAAATAACCCTCACCCTGATTTTATCATTCTTCTCAAACTTAATTTGCCTACCAGAATGAATGCCATATGTCCTCATTGCATGGATAAACTCTTGTTTAGTACCAAAATATGTATCAACCTCCCACTTATAATCATACATTTTGGTTGGTAATTTGAAAGTTGGAAACTTCTTCCTACTAGACCTCTCTTCCTCACTTTCACTTCCACTATCAAGTTCATCTGAGTTATACCCCTCACTGTCACTCAATCCTTTCTCTTGTCCCTTGCTTGCTTGACCAGTTTCAACCCTACAATCCAGCTCATCATCATCAGGTACAACAGATCCAGGCACACTGCTTTCAGTTGGAACATCTTCATTCACAATATTATCTGCTATAGATGGCTCAACATTCTCTTCCTCAATGACAACTTGTTTCCTAGGTCTGTCCATCTTCCTCTTTGGTGGAGCTGTAACATGTACCTCTGCATCAGCACCCCCTGCATCTACAGTCCCTGCATCTACAGTCCATGCATAATACACATACACCAAAAAAAGACACTTATTAATACACATACAAGATTCAAGTACAATTATGAATACACCTAAAACAAAAAAGGACAAATATTAATACACATATAAGTATGTAAAGTGGAAAAGTCAGTAATTAATACCTTTAGTAACAGAAGCCTCTGCAGAAGGTGGGTCTGCAACATTTGTCTCACCAACCTCATGTCCTTCATCACCTTTATCAGCATTAACTCCCTCTTCATCAATACCACCAATCTCAACTCCTTCATCACCATTATTACCATTAACTCCCTCCTCATCAATACCATCAAAGTTGTCATTGAGCACAAATTCATCCTCACCTTCAAAATGAATGTCATAAGCACTGTCATCACTATCTTCATTCAACTCAACACAAAAATCATCATCTTCTACAACAGCCTCCTTGCCCTTGTCTTTTACCTTACTACCACCAGAAACTTCCTTACCACACCCTTCTAAATTCCTTTCTGCTGTATGAATGTCACTTGCACCATTTTCATCCAGCACAATGTCAATGTCATCTAGCCCAACAGTTGGCCCAGCTTCTTGGTCACCCACATGTGGCCCATTATCTTCACCAATAGTTTGCCCAACTTTTTCAGTGGGACCAAATGTTTCTGTCTCCACTCCAGCTTCAGTGGGGCCCACACCAACATTATCCCCTGCCACATCATTTGGTTCTTCAACAACAGTGGGCCCTACATTATACTCCAATACCTCAATAATTTCTGGTTGTGAGATTGGGTGAATCACATAAATATGTGCCTTTCCTTCAGATTGTGCTGTAGCTTGAACCCTCTTAGAACATGTATCATCTTCCTTCAACAACACCATCTCTTCAGCCATGTAAGGGTCATAATACAAAATAGAGTCCACATCTTTATAACCTAAAACTTCAAGATTGCCCATTATCTGAAAATAGGACCAGTAATCTGGATCACACAACCATGTAATCTCATCACCTTCGTATTCATCATGCTTCAGCACTTTATAGTACCCCTGGCGGTGAACCACCACCTCAAACTTATCCTCCATCACAGCTCACCCACAAATCCTTATAAAACAAATATACACAAATATCAACACAACATGACCACCACTATTTAATATTCTGTATAAAAGAAAAACCCTAAACCACCAAACACATACAACAAAGGTTAAAAAATTGCACTTTTTAAAACCCTAAACCGAACATAAAACCCTAAACCAGATACCAGAAACAAAAATCCCTAAAACCAGAAACCAGATTCAAAAACCATAACCCAAAAAAAGTAACCCTAAAATCCAAATTTTCGTTTAATCCAAACAGTAATACGAAATCAAATCATAGAAATAGAGATAGAGATTAAACCAGAAACCAGATTCAAAAACCCTAACCCAAAAAAGTAACCCTAAAATCCAAATTTCATTTAACCCAAACAGCAATACGAAATCAAAACATAGAGATAGAGATTAAACCTGGTTTCGATCGGTGAATCGCAGTGAAGAACACGTCCTTCGTTTTCCTCTTCCTTAGTTTTCTTCTTCGCTTTCCTCTTCTCCCATAAAAAGTTCGTTTTCTTTCCTCTTCTGGTTTTATGTTTCTCTCTCTAAACTTATCCCATATATCTCTCTACAATGTATAATATGCCATGTCATCATAAGATTATCTGCCAAATCAGCCCTTAATTGCCATCTATGCACAACCCTAACAGAATTTGAATAAAATTGACAGAGAGGACGAAATATAGTAACAGTGACAAAGTTAGAGGACCAAATTAAATCAATTTTTAGTTAGAGGACCAAACCGATACTAAATAAATAGTTAGAGGACCAAAAAGGTAATTAAGCCAAAAAAAAAACATATAATATTGTTTAAACATAGTTCACGTTGCATTTCATAAATATATGCATACTCGCCTAAAAAAATATAGGTATACTGACATATTTACATAAAAAAAACATATAAACACATACATTTTTTGTAATATATAGTTCATACAATTATATGTATTTTTTTTGTTTTGAAGAAGTTAAATTAGCCCACCCAAATTGACGTTGAGGAGAATTGTGTTTTGAAGAAGTTAAATTAGCCCACCCAAATTGACGTTGAGGAGAATTGAACTTGAGACCTCGAGGAGGAGCAGACTCCCAGGTCTCAAGCCAATACCACCAGGCCAACCCAAGTGGGTTTATATGTATTTTAATGTATTTTATTTTATTAATATACAACTGACATTAAATTTCATATATAAACATTAACTGGCAATTTTCAGTAAAAAAACATATACTCACAATTTTCCGTAATATACTGAATATACTGAAATGTATTCTCGTGGAGTCATGTAAATGTATGCTTAATTATTTAAAATTGACTATTTTAAGTAGACATTATTTTAGAGTAATATAATAGTTTTCTCATTTTGTTATAATTATTAAGAAGAATATACGTGTGTGTGTGATTTCCTTATGTTTCTATCATCCAATTTAATCAAAAAATCATTTGTCATTAGTATTGTTGGAACTTCGAGTTTTTAAGCCGAGTGTTTCATCACCTTTATTTGTCATATAAAATTTTGATATTGACAAATTAAAAAATGTATCATAATTATTAGCTAAAAGTAGTTATTTTATTCATTTATCTATAAATTTTTCTCATAATTTAACATTCATTTTAAGTACTATTCAATTTTAAAAAAAAAGACTTCGTCGGCGCCGCCTTTGGTTTCGACGGTGATTTATGCGTTCTTAAAACATAATAGAGGTGGATCTGTCCGTTGTTGGGGTTATCTTTGGAGAACGTCGTTGTTCTGTGGGGTTTGTTTTCCATATCTGAAGCCGATTTGGTTTTAGATTCAAGTGTTCTTTGGGTTTGTGTTATTTCAAGCACATGTCTAGGTCATTGTTTTCGTTGGTTGGTATTGCTTGAGCGATGACTATAACAGCCCGATTTTTCGCTAGATTTATTTTATTATTTATTTATGTGTGTTATATGTGCTCTTATATGAATATTGCCTCTGTGAGTATTTTTGGTTGGGAATCGTAGAATTTGGTATTAGAAGGGCATTTTAGTCATTTTGGACTTAGGGGCATTTTGGTCATTTTGAGAGCAGCGGTAATTTTATAATTTTGCCGGAAGTTATTTTTAGTGCTTAGTAAGAGTATTATTTTACCAAGTTACTAGAAGGTGTAGTAATTATTTTATTTTACCGTTAAGTGACCGTTAGTGTCATATTTTACCGTTAAGTGAGTAGTAACATTTTTGAGGTTTAAATAGAAATGGGTTAGGCCCATTAAGGTTGTGAGATAAGCCCAATTAGGGGAGCCTATATAAACTAAATGTTAGAAGAGAAATAGGGTTTCCTTCACAACATTTTTCATTTGAGAAGAGAAGAGTTAGAGGCTAGAGGGAAGAACAAGAACAAGGGTTAGAGGCAAGAGGGGATTCATCATCTAGGAGCTAAATTGAAGCTTGGGTTAGAGATTCTTTGTGCTAGAGGTAAGAGGGTTAGGTTTCAACCATAATTCCTAACTTTTTATTTTTACCCATTTGTGAAATTGATGAATTGAGCCTAATTGATTGTAAATCCGTGTTCATGTTTTGATGCAATGTTTGGGTATGTAAATTGAATGTTAATTGAGTTGTTGATGATGAAATTACATGCTTAAATTGTGGTTATATGTATGCTTTGCATTTTTGTCCAAAAATGATGATATGAGTTGTTGTTGTGATGAAATGTGATGAATTCATGATGGTTAGTTGCTGTTGTTGTTGAGAGATGTTGTTGTTGATGATTAAAACCTTGGGCAATCATAATTGTGGAGTTTGCTATGAATTTGTGATGTTTTTGAAGTTTTGATGAAAAATGGGTCAAATGATGATTTTGGTTAAGAGAATGTTTTGGGACAAATTTTATATGGAATTGAGTGTCTTTTCATGTTTAGAAATGTTTAAACAAACTTTGGGATCAAATTTGGGCATTGGGAAGTCAAAATTGGGGTTTTGGGGTGAAAATGGCTCTTTTTCCCGAAACTACTGTCATAACTCGCAACCGTACCCGCAGTTGCGAGTTGGATGCGAGCAACAGGGGCTCCCTGGAGCCAACTCGCAATGGCGAGTGAATTTACTCGCAGTTGCGAGTTGCACAGGGCAGAACCCCCTGTTTCGCATTCTTTCATCTTTTTCCCTCGTTTCTGTCGTGATCTGGTTTTTGGTACAAACATGAAAATTGTAGATAATATTTTTAGCTTTCTAAGGGCGTTGATTTGACTTGAATACGATTCTTGGTTTTCAAGTTATGGGGAAAATACTCTTGAAAAGTTTTGTCGAAAAATCCCGCATAACTAGTTCTAAGTCGACCCAATTCTCGTGGAATGTTTTTAATCCTTGAAAACTTGATTTTTATGAGTTCAACTAAGGTGGTTAAACTGTGATGTAGTGAACCTACTTGTTTTACTTAGAAATTGGGAAATTCTTTGAAAAATGATAATTGAGACGAACTTTGTGATTTTTATGAATTCATCGTATTTGGCCGATGAAATGCTTATGTAACCTCTACTGCACATATGTGTGACTTGTGAGGATACATGGCATAGGCAATTGAACTCATTTACTTGGTTTTGACTTAAATGCTCAATTATTTTCAATATTGTGATTTTTGAGACGAACTTGATTGAAAATGATCATTGAGGGTCAGTTGCTTATGAACCCTCTATGATTAGATTGATATGATTATGAGATGATGTATGAATGATTGTTAGATGATGAATATGATGTTTGTGATCATATGTTGTAATTGTTCTTTTATTTGGAATGTAAGGAACTATGTGGAGATATGAAACTATATGATATAGTTAAATGATGATTATAGCCGTTGACTTATAGCCGTTGAATTGTTGTGAATATATGCATAGTGAATTGAGTCATATGTTCATGCATCATATGTCGTGTCGGATGTTATATCCATATTGCCGTTGACTATAGCCGTTGATAATGATGTTTTTGTTGCATCATGGGTGACGACCTTGAGGAGAATTGGTACCACATGCATCTAGATGAGTCTAGAGCCATTGCATACTTGTTGGTGAATTGAAATGCATTTGAGTTGTGAATGATGATTGAATTTGTTAATTGTTGATTAAGATGGTTGATTTTGTGATGTGTGTATGATACACTTGTGGATATGAACTTGAGATGTTGATATTGAATGATGTGAATGTTAAGAATACTTGTGAATACATGTATAGTTTGTTATCCATCGTTCTTAAATGTATCTTTCATTCTCAAAGTTTCTTGTTAATTTTAAGTGGATTATGATGATGTAATGCTAACCCTCAGTGGTTTACCACCTACCTTTCCGTATGGATGGGTAGATGGAGTGCAGGATGCTTAGTCTGTTTGCTTGATGTTGCCGAGGAGTGGAGTTCCTCTTTTATATGCAAGTGTCTAGATTAGGGCTCTGATCTAGGATTTGCATGTTGGATTTAGTTTGATTATGTATTTTGGAGTTGAGATGTTATTTGTATTTGAGATTGGAGGATATGTTCTTATTATATTGAGACTTTGAGGTGGTTTATGGATTGTATGTATGTTCCGCTGCTATGTGATATAACATGATCTTTTTGCATGTATGTTTTAATTTGGAAGACGTAGCATCTATTTCTAGAATATATTTGTATATTCGCGCGTTTTACCGCTTAATAGAAGTAGGGTGTTACAATGACTGTTTCAAAAATGTGTTTTCCTTGCGGTTCACGTCAGGACTGGTTTTGAGAAGGGGATGAGATAGATGGTTGTTCACGATTCGTCTTTGTTCCGGTGTTCTGTTGGTTCGGTTCCATAATTAATCCGAATGTGTTTCGATGTCTTGGACAAATATTCACTTTGGATTGTTAGCTCGAAAGAACATGACCTTTATTCTGGATGGTTAATTCAGGTGGTCGTTAAGACATACAGTTGTCGAGATCCGTGTTGGCGGGCGGATTCAATGTCCAGTTTCAAAGCTTGGGATCAGTTTTAATGAAGATATTTCTTGCTTGGTTTGGACAAGAAAGGGTCGGTAAAGTCGTTGCTTTTGTTGTAGGGGTTTTGGTTCTTGAATCTCTCTATGTTGACAGTCAATTCATACACCATTCTCGGGTTATCCCAGTCATCTTGTTGATTGATATGTGACTGTATGGACTCGAAAGAGTCGTCAATGCTTGTTGTCGATGTTTGAGGGAGTTGATGGTACTTGATCCGATTTCGTGTTGACGATCGATTCATTTGCCAAACTTCAGACCAAACGCTTAATTGTTATAATTATTTAGGGTTGGATCCATTTTTTTATTTTTTGTTTTGCCCGTTGGGGTTGTTGATTGGTTCAGGTTTTATGTCCCCAAACTTTTATTTGTAATTTTTCCCTTTTTAATAATATATTTGAGCATTTGACAACATATAAGATTAGGGTTCAAACTTTGTTGGACACTATTATTTTTGATGTCATTTTGCACTTGGCTCATAAAAAGAAAGAAGAGTATATTCGATTATTATTGACACATCTACCAATTTTTCTTATTTACTACAAAAAAAAAAGTTTGGGATCCTCTAAACAAACAGGCTGGGCTTCTTTGAACAGGCCCAACACATTACCTTATTTGTTTTTTTAGCATATATTCATTATTGATGTTATTTCTGTGTCTTTCTCTCTCCTTGCATATTCTTTCTCTCTTCTATTTGCAAACCCTAGCCACTGCCGACCATGATTCACTGCCGTTTGGCCTTGGTTGGCCGCACCTTCACCACCAATATAATCATCCCATCAAACTCTATGTTTTCTGCCAAATAGATCAACAAACCATCACCTTTTTGCACTATTAATTCACCATATTCTTTTTTAGATCTTAAACACCATAGACCATGTTTTAAAAAAGCACTACTATAGAAGGACTCACCATCATCTCATGTACCAAAGACACAATTTTTTTTTTTATAATTGCAATATTTTTCCGATAACCACCGCAGCGGAATTTGTACCACCTTACCGGAATTAATGGTGTTGGAATATTTCTCAGTAATGAATCATTGATCAATTATTTAAAATTATTTTAAATTCAATGTGCATTACAACGAGAACTTTATACAAATAAAATTAATTTCTGCATTGTGTCAGTAATGCAACCAAAACGAAACGTTTTGATCCAAATAATGAAAACACATTTGGCATGCTTTGGGGGCGGTGGCTTCTCAACACTATATAAACAAACAACTGAGCTTAATCGCAGAAATCACTTTCCTTAGGGTTCGTTCTCTCTCAACCCGAAGGTTCGTTTTCTCTCTCTATCTCTCTCTCTCTCTCTCTTCTTTATTTCCGTGATCCCTTCAATTTGAATTATTCTGTTTTTTTTTTGTTGCTAGTGTCAGGCTGTCAGCATGAAGTTTGTGGAGTTTGTTCCCATGCTTCGCCGCTCACGTAACGGCGATGAAGTTGTTCCTCGACCTAACTCAGCTAACGGCGATGGAGTTGTTCCTCGACCTAACTCAGCTAACGGCGATGGCGGTCATGATGTTGAAGCTGCTGTCAACATTCAAGAACCGGCAGCAGCCGTCAAGAAAACAAGGTGGTTCACTCTTGGATGGTGGAAAGGTATAGATCTGTAATTGGTGACTTTTAATCTTCATTAGTTACGAATCCTAATAATATTCTAGTTATGTGAGGGCGCTTCTTTATTCTTTTTGAAATTTGTGTGTTGGGTGCGTGTTTGTCTTGGAGTCCCTAAATCATGACTAAATTATCATTGGGTGCGTGTTTGTCTTGTCCATTGGTTTAACATCACTGTTTTACAGTCCAAACTCAATCATTCATTATTTCTATTTTATCACATATATCCAGCCATGGAGGTTAAACTCTCCTTTAACGAGAACACTTGAGGTTTGAGTTTGCTGTGGTGGTGGTGGTGGACAAGAAGGGAGGCGAGTTGCATTGGGTGGGTGGTGGGGAGATAAATTGTAGAAAGTGAGTGGTTAAATCTAGTGTAAGAGACACATGATAAGATGTAGGTGGCATTTGGTATGCAAGTCTTAAATTTGTGCACAACTTTTGATTTTGCGTTCATGTGCCTCTTGTTCTTTTTGAAATTGTGCATTGGGTGCGTGTTTGTCTTGGAGTCCCTAAATCATGACTAAATTATCATTGGGTGCGTGTCTGTCTTGTACATTGGTTTAACATCACTGTTTTACAGTGCAAACTCAATCATTCATTATTTCTATTTTATCACATATATCCAGCCATGGAGGTTAAACTCTCCTTTAACGAGAACACTTGAGGTTTGAGTTTGCTGTGGTGGTGGTGGTGGACAAGAAAGGAGGCGCGTTGCATTGGGTGGGTGGTGGGCAGATAAGTTGTAGAAAGTGAGTGGTTAAATCTAGTGTAAGAGACACATGATAAGATGTAGGTGGCATTTAGTATGCAAGTCTTAAATTTGTGCACAACTTTAGATTTTGCGTTCATGTGCCTCTTGTTCTTTTTGAAATTTGTGCATTGGGTGCGTGCTTGTCTTGGAGTCTAAATCATGACTAAATTATCATTGGGTGCATGCCTGTCTTGTCCATTGGTTTAACATCACTGTTTTACATTCCAAACCCAATCATTCATTATTTCTATTTTATTACATATATCCAGCCATGGAGGTTAAACTCTCCTTTAACGAGAACACTTGAGGTTTGAGTTTGCTGTGGTGGTGGACAAGAAGGGAGGCGAGTTGCATAGGGTGGGTGGTGGGGAGATAAATTGTAGAAAGTGAGTGGTTAAATCTAGTGTAAGAGACACATGATAAGATGTAGGTGGCATTTGGTATGCAAGTTTTAAATTTGTGCACAACTTTTGATTTTGCGTTCATGTGCCTCTTGTTCTTTTTGAAATTGTGCATTGGGTGCGTGTTTGTCTTGGAGTCCCTAAATCATGACTAAATTATCATTGGGTGCGTGTCTGTCTTGTCCATTGGTTTAACATCACTGTTTTACAGTCCAAACTCAATCATTCATTATTTCTATTTTATCACATATATCCAGCCATGGAGGTTAAACTCTCCTTTAACGAGAACACTTGAGGTTTGAGTTTGCTGTGGTGGTGGTGGTGGACAAGAAGGGAGGCGAGTTGCATTGGGTGGGTGGTGGGCAGATAAGTTGTAGAAAGTGAGTGGTTAAATCTAGTGTAAGAGACACATGATAAGATGTAGGTGGCATTTAGTATGCAAGTCTTAAATTTGTGCACAACTTTAGATTTTGCGTTCATGTGCCTCTTGTTCTTTTTGAAATTTGTGCATTGGGTGCGTGTTTGTCTTGGAGTCTAAATCGTGACTAAATTATCATTGGGTGCATGTCTGTCTTGTCCATTGGTTTAACATCACTGTTTTACATTCCAAACCCAATCGTTCATTATTTCTATTTTATTACATATATCCAGCCATGGAGGTTAAACTCTCCTTTAACGAGAACACTTGAGGTTTGAGTTTGCTGTGGTGGTGGACAAGAAGGGTGGCGAGTTGTATAGGGTGGCTGGTGGGGAGATAAGTTGTAGAAAGTGAGTGGTTAAATCTAGTGTAAGAGACACATGATAAGATGTAGGTGGCATTTAGTATGCAAGTCTTAAATTTGTGCACAACTTTAGATTTTGCGTTCATGTGCCTCTTGTTCTTTTTGAAATTTGTGCATTGGGTGCGTGCTTGTCTTGGAGTCTAAATCATGACTAAATTATCATTGGGTGCATGCCTGTCTTGTCCATTGGTTTAACATCACTGTTTTACATTCCAAACCCAATCATTCATTATTTCTATTTTATTACATATATCCAGCCATGGAGGTTAAACTCTCCTTTAACGAGAACACTTGAGGTTTGAGTTTGCTGTGGTGGTGGACAAGAAGGGAGGCGAGTTGCATAGGGTGGGTGGTGGGGAGATAAATTGTAGAAAGTGAGTGGTTAAATCTAGTGTAAGAGACACATGATAAGATGTAGGTGGCATTTGGTATGCAAGTTTTAAATTTGTGCACAACTTTTGATTTTGCGTTCATGTGCCTCTTGTTCTTTTTGAAATTGTGCATTGGGTGCGTGTTTGTCTTGGAGTCCCTAAATCATGACTAAATTATCATTGGGTGCGTGTCTGTCTTGTCCATTGGTTTAACATCACTGTTTTACAGTCCAAACTCAATCATTCATTATTTCAATTTTATCACATATATCCAGCCATGGAGGTTAAACTCTCCTTTAACGAGAACACTTGAGGTTTGAGTTTGCTGTGGTGGTGGTGGTGGACAAGAAGGGAGGCGAGTTGCATTGGGTGGGTGGTGGGCAGATAAGTTGTAGAAAGTGAGTGGTTAAATCTAGTGTAAGAGACACATGATAAGATGTAGGTGGCATTTAGTATGCAAGTCTTAAATTTGTGCACAACTTTAGATTTTGCGTTCATGTGCCTCTTGTTCTTTTTGAAATTTGTGCATTGGGTGCGTGTTTGTCTTGGAGTCTAAATCGTGACTAAATTATCATTGGGTGCATGTCTGTCTTGTCCATTGGTTTAACATCACTGTTTTACATTCCAAACCCAATCGTTCATTATTTCTATTTTATTACATATATCCAGCCATGGAGGTTAAACTCTCCTTTAACGAGAACACTTGAGGTTTGAGTTTGCTGTGGTGGTGGACAAGAAGGGTGGCGAGTTGCATAGGGTGGGTGGTGGGGAGATAAATTGTAGAAAGTGAGTGGTTAAATCTAGTGTAAGAGACACATGATGGTGGCATTTGGTATGCAAGTTTTAAATTTGTGCACAACTTTTGATTTTGCGTTCATGTGCCTCTTGTTCTTTTTGAAATTGTGCATTGGGTGCGTGTTTGTCTTGGAGTCCCTAAATCATGACTAAATTATCATTGGGTGCGTGTCTGTCTTGTCCATTGGTTTAACATCACTGTTTTACAGTCCAAACACAATCATTCATTATTTCTATTTTATCACATATATCCAGCCATGGAGGTTAAACTCTCCTTTAACGAGAACACTTGAGGTTTGAGTTTGCTGTGGTGGTGGTGGTGGACAAGAAGGGAGGCGAGTTGCATTGGGTGGGTGGTGGGCAGATAAGTTGTAGAAAGTGAGTGGTTAAATCTAGTGTAAGAGACACATGATAAGATGTAGGTGGCATTTAGTATGCAAGTCTTAAATTTGTGCACAACTTTAGATTTTGCGTTCATGTGCCTCTTGTTCTTTTTGAAATTTGTGCATTGGGTGCGTGTTTGTCTTGGAGTCTAAATCGTGACTAAATTATCATTGGGTGCATGTCTGTCTTGTCCATTGGTTTAACATCACTGTTTTACATTCCAAACCCAATCGTTCATTATTTCTATTTTATTACATATATCCAGCCATGGAGGTTAAACTCTCCTTTAACGAGAACACTTGAGGTTTGAGTTTGCTGTGGTGGTGGACAAGAAGGGTGGCGAGTTGTATAGGGTGGCTGGTGGGGAGATAAGTTGTAGAAAGTGAGTGGTTAAATCTAGTGTAAGAGACACATGATAAGATGTAGGTGGCATTTAGTATGCAAGTCTTAAATTTGTGCACAACTTTAGATTTTGCGTTCATGTGCCTCTTGTTCTTTTTGAAATTTGTGCATTGGGTGCGTGCTTGTCTTGGAGTCTAAATCATGACTAAATTATCATTGGGTGCATGCCTGTCTTGTCCATTGGTTTAACATCACTGTTTTACATTCCAAACCCAATCATTCATTATTTCTATTTTATTACATATATCCAGCCATGGAGGTTAAACTCTCCTTTAACGAGAACACTTGAGGTTTGAGTTTGCTGTGGTGGTGGACAAGAAGGGAGGCGAGTTGCATAGGGTGGGTGGTGGGGAGATAAATTGTAGAAAGTGAGTGGTTAAATCTAGTGTAAGAGACACATGATAAGATGTAGGTGGCATTTGGTATGCAAGTTTTAAATTTGTGCACAACTTTTGATTTTGCGTTCATGTGCCTCTTGTTCTTTTTGAAATTGTGCATTGGGTGCGTGTTTGTCTTGGAGTCCCTAAATCATGACTAAATTATCATTGGGTGCGTGTCTGTCTTGTCCATTGGTTTAACATCACTGTTTTACAGTCCAAACTCAATCATTCATTATTTCAATTTTATCACATATATCCAGCCATGGAGGTTAAACTCTCCTTTAACGAGAACACTTGAGGTTTGAGTTTGCTGTGGTGGTGGTGGTGGACAAGAAGGGAGGCGAGTTGCATTGGGTGGGTGGTGGGCAGATAAGTTGTAGAAAGTGAGTGGTTAAATCTAGTGTAAGAGACACATGATAAGATGTAGGTGGCATTTAGTATGCAAGTCTTAAATTTGTGCACAACTTTAGATTTTGCGTTCATGTGCCTCTTGTTCTTTTTGAAATTTGTGCATTGGGTGCGTGTTTGTCTTGGAGTCTAAATCGTGACTAAATTATCATTGGGTGCATGTCTGTCTTGTCCATTGGTTTAACATCACTGTTTTACATTCCAAACCCAATCGTTCATTATTTCTATTTTATTACATATATCCAGCCATGGAGGTTAAACTCTCCTTTAACGAGAACACTTGAGGTTTGAGTTTGCTGTGGTGGTGGACAAGAAGGGTGGCGAGTTGTATAGGGTGGCTGGTGGGGAGATAAGTTGTAGAAAGTGAGTGGTTAAATCTAGTGTAAGAGACACATGATAAGATGTGGGTGGCATTTAGTATGCAAGTCTTAAATTTGTGCACAACTTTAGATTTTGCGTTCATGTGCCTCTTGTTCTTTTTGAAATTTGTGCATTGGGTGCGTGCTTGTCTTGGAGTCTAAATCATGACTAAATTATCATTGGGTGCATGCCTGTCTTGTCCATTGGTTTAACATCACTGTTTTACATTCCAAACCCAATCATTCATTATTTCTATTTTATTACATATATCCAGCCATGGAGGTTAAACTCTCCTTTAACGAGAACACTTGAGGTTTGAGTTTGCTGTGGTGGTGGACAAGAAGGGAGGCGAGTTGCATAGGGTGGGTGGTGGGGAGATAAGTTGTGGAAAGTGAGTGGTTAAATCTAGTGTAAGAGACACATGGTAAGATGTAGGTGGCATTTAGTATGCAAGTCTTAAATTTGTGCACAGCTTTAGATTTTGCATTCATGTGCCTCTTGTTTGTTTTGAAATTTGTGCATTGGGTGCGTGTTTGTCTTGGAGTCCCTAAATCATGACTAAATTATCATTGGGTGCGTGTCTGTCTTGTCCATTGGTTTAACATCACTGTTTTACAGTCCAAACTCAATCATTCATTATTTCTATTTTATTACATATATCCAGCCATGGAGGTTAAACTCTCCTTTAACGAGAACACTTGAGGTTTGAGTTTGCTGTGGTGATGGTGGTGGACAAGAAGGGAGGCGAGTTGCATAGGGTGGGTGGTGGGGAGATAAGTTGTAGAAAGTGAGTGGTTAAATCTAGTGTAAGAGACACATGATAAGATGTAGGTGGCATTTAGTATGCACAAGTCTTAAACTTGTGCACCATATGAACATCAAACCATGATTCTCTGTTTTGCCTAGTTTTGAGCGTTTTTTCCTGGTTGCTGCGGCTGCAGTTTATGTTTTGTTTTTGGTGGCTCCCTGTGGGTGTTGCCTTCTATTTTTTTTTTACCAGCTTTGCCTTTGTTTTTACCTTTTGCCTTTTGCCTTCTGTTTATTATCTCTAGGTGTTCGAAATAGAAGATCGGAAGGGTCACCCCCTGCAGGTGCTGTTGTTGTTCAAAGGGGAATGCGTGATCGCTTTATTTTGACCCGTAATAGCCCTGCTAGGGTGAATGTTGGCTCTCGCGAAATAGAGTCGCCTACTAGCTCTAACAACCCTACTTCGGTATTTAACTTTCAGAGTCAGGACAAAAATAAGGCTTTGATTTTTGGGACGTTGACAATGACCATGATCTCTCTACTTTCCACTCTTGGAGACCCTTTCTCCAACCATATGGATAGGGTTGAGGTAAAATTTGCAAAGGCTTTTCTTATTTTCCTCCCATGTGTGTTTTGGCTTGAATGCCTCATGGTTGCATTCATTATATCTCTTGGCGCTATTTGGAGCATGACTGGATACAAGAGATTTCTTTATGTATCACTATCCTTTGCTTTGTTATATGGAATTACTGCTTGGTTTGCTAAGGCATATGCCTTCAAGGTTTTGATTGGAAGTAACTACATGCTTAACGGGGCAGCTTTTTGTGGAGGATATGTGATTGCAGTGTCTATTTTTGTATGGCCAATAATTTGGTTCATTGTCCGCTATCTGATTTATTGATGGATACCGTATATACTTTGGATACCGTATATACTTTGGATTTAGTATTGGATATGGATGATATATTGGATTAATAGTTTGTATCTATTACCCAGTTGCATGAGAGATTATAAATGTATGATACATTGAATTGACCGTTTACTTTATTAGTAGTTTACTCATTTAGCTCCCTTTATTAGTAGTTTACTCATTTAGCTCCCCTACTCTCTTATTAATTGTGGTGAGCTGTGACTAGTAACTAGTAAATACAAGCCTCCGTATGAACAGTGAAGGAAAGAAGAGTTTTCGTAGGCCCCATGCCAAAAAGTGGCTCTCCAAATTGGAGAGAAAATTGCCAACAACGGTTATTTTGATCAAAAAGACATAAAAATCATCTCTTTTCATATTCTTTTGTGATCCAAACAATATATATATTTTGAAGCTCGTCAGATTTGAAGGAGCAAGACATGCATCCTAGCAGTATATAGAGAGTAGCTGCGATATTACATTAGGACTCTTGACACATGCAATATTTGTGTCGACACTTTACTTTGGTTAGATTTCAAAGAAAAAATCGTTATCCTTATCGTTTTAATCAAAACAATTTGTTTTAGACAATTTTTCGTTTTTTCAACCTACCTTGTTGAAAATCGTTATCAAGTCAAAAAATATATACGTGTGTTGGATAATTGATTTTAGCATAATTGATTTATACTTGAATAATGTTGAATTGATTAAACAAAATGAAGTTGTTTGGGTAGTTTTGATCAAAATTGTTTTGAATGTATAATTACCAAAGTGGGTAATCCAAGAGAATGGGGTTTTGAATGTATAATTACCAAAGTGGGTAATCCAAGAGAATAGGTGGAAGAAATTGATGGTCATTGAAGAGGACAATGAAGGAAATTAATGATAATTTAATGTAGAATTGTTTTTAGTTGACTCAAAAGGTAGGAATCCTATAGCTTCAAAGAGATTGCTTTTGAAGGTGAGAATCGATTTCATAAGCTGAAGCAAACATATCTTTATAATTGGGTGTTGAGGCCGGGGTATGCTTGTGGTATATGTCCCATCTGTATACGTCAGCCTCATCATCGCATGTCTTGTAATTGGGTGGTTTTTTAAGGGGTTTTTGTTCGAGCCAGGTGATTGATTGGCAACCGATTTCCCCTTGTTTGTATTTATTTTTTTTTTCCACCCGAGCTTATTAGTGCTTCTCGCACGGCCTCGTCGGTTAATAATATTTTGCCGTTCAAAAAAAAAACATATCTTTATAAGCACTTTTTAAAACAATTCCTCCTCTACATTTCGGGCTATGTTCTAAAGAGGAAAAAAAAATTGCTTATGAACAAGAAAACGATCAATATGCAAAAATAATTATAATTGTGAATATCGTACCAGTCAAACTACCATATTATAACAGCTAAGACTGTCATTCAATGTTCCATAAATCGAGTGTTAACATGTAAACTCGGACGTTTTTACGAGTTTAGACACCAAATTCGGGTTAACTCTGAGGTAAAAGCGTTTTTTTGTTGCTAAAATCGAATTTTTTCGCGAGTTTATGCGCGTTAACGTGAAAATATGGTTATAGATGAATTTGATATTTTTGTATTTAGTGGATGAATTGAATTGATTTTCTTTTATAGAACTTTTAATGGATTATGTGATTGTTTCGAGCTATCATTTGTCATCCAAATCCATCAATTTGCCATCCTAATTTAGACACACAATTCATAGATGAATATGATGTTTTTAGTTTAGTGGATGAGTTTAATTGAATTTTTTTAAAAGAACTTTTAAGGGATTGCTGATGAATTATTGAAGTTTTGATCTATCAATTGTCATCCAGATCTAAATCCATCCATTTTCCACCCCAATCTGTATTGGAACATTGTATTCGACATCATATAACATACAACTCAAATGTTATTGTTTTAGAATCGATTCTAGATCTAAATCAATCCATTTTTTCACCCTATTTTTAATTCGAACATTGTATTCGACATCGAATAACATACAACTCAAATGTTATTGTTTCAAAACCAATGAGTGAGAAACAACAACAACAATATATATAGGGGATATATCGAGTGAAAATGGACATATGTGAGAATGATAGGAATCTAAAAAATGTATGGCTTATATAAGAACCCCAGTTAAAAAGGTCACATGTCCTTTTATATCTTCTCCTAGGTCACATGTCCTTTTATAGCTTCTCCTTTCTCCTCAAGTCCAAATCCCCATGCGCTCTCTGTTGTTTCTTCCTTTCAGATTCCAGCTCCGTCCTTCTATACCCCTTCTCTCTCTATGTCGGATTGAATTTATTCTGTCCCTTTCTTTCACTGTAGCTTTTGACAAAAGCTACGCTTTGTAGCTTCAATAGAATCACGGTGTCACCGTGATTTTGCCAATAATGTCTACATTTTTGGATTATAGTAATCTTCTGCAGTGCTCGTTAATTAAATTTATCTTGCAATTCTAGCAATCTTTTTTTCCTTTTGATTTTCTTCCCTCGTTATTTTTCATTGTATTGATATTATACCTTTCTTTTCATTTTGGGACTACACTTTAGCTGGAAAGAATAGTTGGAACTACTCCGGCGAAAACGATGGTGGCATAGAAACCAATTTTTGTTTTTTGCGATTAGCATTATGCTGTACTCCATAGTTGCACCAATGCAAGGCAACTCGAGTCTCGAGTATGTTGTGTCATATTTATATGCTTTTGAAAACCAAGAGGCTTTTGACAAAGATATCGACGAGACGATGAAGACTTATATTTTGTTTTTCTGAGGAGGCTTGAACTTGAATGAAATGATAGTAGCTCTTACTGAACAAAAATCATGGAGGATAACTTACCCTTGGGAGTGTTTTTTGTTATCCAAACCTTACATATTTAATGCATTGTCCATAGATAAGCTCATGAGGACATACATTGGGAGTTTAATGCACACAAGCTTGGTATAAAATATTTATTTCTAGGAATTTATTATTGTAATGAATGAAATCAGTTGATTGGTCTTTACTTTTTTTTTTTTGAGGGAAGCGTGCTTATAGCATTTCATTAATAATAATAGTCTCAATACAATTGGGTATTTCATAATAAACGGGACTAGCTGAACGCGTGGCCTCTCGTGCAAGAGTATGAGCCACCGCATTGGCTTGTCGCCTAACAAACTCCACCCTAGAGTTAGAAAATAAATTGCGAAACAACGAACGAACGAAGAAATAATACACCCAAATTCAGACAAGTCGTTTCTAGTGGAAAGGAAGGCGTCAACTGTTAATTTATAGTCTGTTGCAAAGTCCACATTATCAAACTGCATATCACTCAACCATTGCAACGCAGCGTGCATCCCTAAAGCTTCACCCACATCCACCGAAACAGTACAAGGATATGTAAAAGTTTTAGCCAGAACAAAAGTACCTTCCGAGTCACGAACACAGACACCAATACCTGTGCGGTTATGATGAGAAGAAAAAGCCGCGTCGATATTGATGTAAGATTTTTCCTACATGTCATATAACTATGTACACGTGAGTATATATAGGATCGTTTCCACAGGGAGTTACGTTAATCATAAGCATTTTCACAGTCGTTCACGTTAAGGGTTTGGATATAATTTGTTTGTTTGTAACACTATATCCATAGATGACACTAAAGTAAAAACGAGAGGGGATCGAACTATTTCGCTTGCGGTATAAGATAACGAGCAAGCATAACAGCAGCAATCTCTCGATCGATTAACAGACTCTAGCTTTACAACCAATATTATTACAATCATTTCTACAATATCCTTCGTGTCCAAAGCGACATCGTTATTTCCAAGTTAGCGTTTAAACATTCGTGTCCAAATTCCTTAAACGATAACAAAGTCGATCGGATAACTTAATCGACCGTGTCCATCCTGATTAAGTATCCGAAAGCATTAAAATCTTGATTAAAAGTAATTATCAAAGGTTTACAAACTTGTCAAGAGTGATATAACATAAGATAGATTGTTATTCTAGTTCTAGATTCAAGAGTTTTGTCCAAATCATCTTGAATCTCTTTGAAAGCATTAAAAGCAAGAATAACAACAATATTGAATCATTAAGCTAGAACCTTATATATTAAAAGATCAAAAGATTACATAATAGCTTGGTTGTTACCTCAATACTACATAGAAGGTGATAGTTACATATAGACATGTAAACTAATGCAAGGAATGAAGGAAAGATGAAGATTCCATGCCAAGATCCTTGATGTCTCAATGAATCTAGGGTTGAATCTACTCCTTAATCACTTGCTTTGTGTTTCTCTCTTTGAAATAGCTCTAACCTCTCTCTAGAAATGTATAAAATGTTTTCAATGGAATAGTGAATAGTGCTAGAGAGAGGGAAAACTTGTATTTAAATGGGCTGAAAACGTGTAATCTCGCTTAAGCGAGATACATCTCGCTCAAGCGAGAATCCTAAATATCCAACCATGGCCAATGAGATCTTGCCACATAGCCCTGCTCCTTGATGAAGTTGCATCTCGCGTAAGCGAGTTAGACCTCGCGTAAGCGAGGTTGCTTGAAACTTAAACCGCCTTGGAATCCTGCTTGAGCGACTTGGAAGCGAGATGGGAGCGAGATTTACAATTGTTCCCTGGAGAAATCTCGCGTAAGCGAGACGACCTCGCGTAAGCGAGATTCTAAAATTCACAAGCGACCCTGGAAGCGAGATGCAAGCGAAGGTTGAGCTTCTCCCTGGAGGAATCTCGCTTAAGTGAGATGACCTCGCGTAAGCGAGATTTGCTTGGTTCACACAACTTGAGTTTTGGTCCTTGCTTGTCATTTCCTGCATAAATTGGGTTGAATTAGGCATATAAAGCATAAATGGTATAATTACAACAATTAATTGCTTTTCCGTAGATAACTTGCATAACAAGTCACTAAAAATGCCTCTTTTAACACATGAAATATATTACTTTTGAGCACTTATCAAACTCTCCCCAACTTAGCTTTTTGTTTGTCCTCAAACAAAAGAATCAAAAAGGAAACTCACAAGGCTTTGGACAAGCTTTCTAGCACAATACCAAACAATTCAAATCAAATAAAAAATTTTCAAGTGGTGATTCAGATGTGAAAGCACCGGCAAGCATGAAGTTCTCCATTATTCCTAGCACAACTATAAAATGTGAAACAAGTCTTAAGCACAAAATACACATCATAAACTTCAAAACATAAACATAACTATCTATGAACCACACCTAACACACTTCTTTAAAAGTAAATGGAATACCAAGATAACAATGAGTAAGGTAATGAACACACATCCAACAATCATGCTAACATCCTATTTAAGTTAGGTGTTCATCCAAATATCGTCTCAAAAAGCATAAAAGCATGGATCAAAAGGTCTTGCAAGGGTTATAACTTGGCCGGGCTACAAAAGAAATGTCATATGTGGGGCAATTGATCAGAAAGCCTATCAAAGAGGAACATTCTTTGTAATACAACTTGAAATTCAAAATCTTCCCTACCAAGAATTACAACCTTTGATGATTAACAATCAAACCAATAACCTTGACAACTTATTCTATTTTTGATTTTTCTTTCTTTTTCTTCTTTTTCTTTTCTTTTCTTTTCTTTTTCAAATGTACAACTTTTTCTTTGATTCAATGTTGTCAGGTTATTTTACAACTTCACCAGAACTTAACATATAATGCCTCCTTTTTCTCCCCAACTTGAATACAACAAAACTCTAATTGAATGTTCCCCTATCCTAAGGCAAGGGACAAAGTACAAAAAGGTTAAGGGTTCAACAAAGTAAATTTATCAAAGTCCTATAAGATTCAACCATGAACTGGATTTTTGAAAAATTTCAGGCAAATTCAACAAGCATTGTGCTTATGAATATTGACAGTTCATGTTTGATGACTTGATTCATTTGGCTCAGATTGGGGTATCAGATACTCACTCTTCTCACAGGTAGGCTTTATGTGGTCAAGTAGGTTACTCTCGATTCAAAAAGTGCCTTGATCCTTTCCATGCTTTCAAACAGTTCAAAATAATTATCAGATTTAACATAACTAAAACAAGTTAGACGGTGATTATCGGTCTCCAGCATATATACAACAGATTGAAGCTACCTCACATTTAGGTTAAGTACTAAGTGGTTCATAAATATTTATGTTTATGACAAGAATTAAATGAGATACATTTTGTGCAAAGTACAAATTTCACATTCATAGTAAGACCTAGAACAACAAGAAACCAATACCTTGGCATTGCACTTTCTCACAATTCATATCATTATCACTCACCTGCTTTTGCTCAATAATTGGCTCCATGGAGCACTTTAAACTTTGATGTTCATGAGCAATTTTTCTTTTGACTAAACACAAGCAAGATTAATCAAAAATTTCATCCAAAGCAATAAGTTAAAAAAAACAAACAACAAGCTAAGCTATTTAACCCAAAACGAAATTAAAATTAAACCAAAGTATTGAACACCCAAAACCGTGCTCAAAAAGTATAAGTTCAAAAGCGATAAATTGTTCCAACATAAAAATAAAAACATAATCTAAAGAGTCAAAACAAAAGTCAAAGCAAACTAAACATCTGTAAAAATCCAAAAGATGCGGTCAGTGTGCCGCATCATCATCAACCATGTCATCAGATGGATGAAAAGTGGCTGTCCTCTCTGTATCATCATCAACACCATGATCAGCACCTGCTCCACTGCCCCCTCCTGGGTAAATTGGCCTGTCCCCAGGCCACATGCAAGAGTCAGTGAACTGTGTAGGTGTGAATGCAAAACATCTCGGGTCCATATGAGCATCGTAGAGATGCGAGTAGATCCCCTGGTTGCTGCGAAAAACAGCTGCCATCTGGCTCATCATGTGCATATCTCTCTGCTCCTGTGCTTGAGCTAACTGAAAGGCTTGCTGCTGCTGTGCCTGAGCTCTCTCAACTGCTCGCTGCTCATACTGAGCCATATATGCCTGAAAAGATGAAAAATCAAAAGTACCAAACTGCTGAGGTGCATCCTGCTGTGGCATGCTCTGATAAGGATCATCCTGCTCTGGATCGTCCTGGTGAGGATCATCCTCAGGTGGAGGTATAGGTGGAGGAACAGTAGAGGAGGAGGGTAATGGCTTAATGGCAGCTTTCTTGATGTAGCCCCTAATGTATCGATCATCAATAGGAGAAACCAGCTCTTCTAAAAAAGGTTCGGTGACTGGCACCTCATGATGCTTCAGCAATCCCATAATAAAACCGAGGAAAGCAAGTCTGGTCTCTGGTCCCGCTACACCACCGAGAGCTACATGCTTCAGCTCTCTTGAAATAATCGAAGCCAGATCCACCGGCCTTCCTTTGCAAATATGCCAAATCAGAGGAGGCATCACTTTCTTTGGAGCTGTGGTGACATGGCTTTTTGGCCAGACATTATGAACTAAAAACTTAAACAGAATCCCAGCTTTTGGCCTCATATCAGTGAAGGCCGCCAAATTGCGGTTACCCGCTTTGGACTCAATATATGTCCTACCCGGTAGCAAAATCTCCCTCTCAATCTTACCAAGATTCCAATCAGCAGCTCTCTCTCTCTCCCCATAAGGACACAAGGCAGGTGTGTCAGGGTCATCAGACTCAGGTAAGGTGTAAGGGTTGCCTAAGTATTCATTAATGGCATCCCTATCGAAGCGGATGGTCTTTCCTCTAACCATGGTAGTGTAAGAAAACGCAGCATGCATTTCCTTAGCATCACAATCTGGTAAAGAATTGGCATAGAACTCTCTTAAAAGGTCCAGGTTGATTTTTGGGTAGGGGTTAATGAGTTTCTCCCACTTTCTCTCAGTGAACACAGCTGCAATGTCCGCATACTCACCCTCAGGGTTAATCCGGAAAATTTTGTCATGCCAAGTTTTCTCTTTTTTCAGCTCGAGAAACCTGGCATAGGTTTTGTTTGAAGTGTAAATGGTACGGTCCGGGTTTCCGGGTAAGGGTGCAGGACGGTCTACAACACCGGATGAGGAAGCAGTGGTTTTGCGTTTCTTGGTTGGTTGATTTTTGGGTGCCATCTGCAAAACAACCAGGAAAAACCATATACAGTATAGAAAAATGATTAGCACATGTATGGAATCAAAATGGGTTAAAGCAAATAGACTTTAAAGGCCTAGGTACAAACAATCTCGCTTGTGCCTCGCTTGAGCGAGTGGCAAGCGAGAATTTTCCAGATTTCACATGAATACTCGCTTACGCGAGATTTTTGGTAAAGGATCTCGCTTGAGCGAGATTGTTCTGCACCTGCGAAAAATGACCCATTTCCAGCATAACACAACCAAAAACACAAAATTTTCAACAGAATTCAACCTCAATCCTCTACTAACCAAACCAATTCATGAAAAGGAACCAAAATCAAGACTTGTGTTCAACATTCAATCAAAACCCTTATTTTTCAAAGATTTCAAAATGGGTTAAAATATACAAAATTGAATGTTGAAATAAATCAATGATGATTTTGATTCATTTGCATTGTTATGAACCTAAGGGAACAGTCTCTAAACACACCAAAGTCACTAACCCTAACCCTAGCCAATTCTACACATGTTCTAGAACATGAAATTTTTAAAATAAAAACAGAGTAAAGACATGGGTTCAAACCTGTTAGTGATGATGAATGATGTAAGATGGATGGAATGGATGCAATGGAATGCTTGAATTGAAGTTTGTGTTTATGTGTGTGAGAGAAGAGAGAAAAAGAAATTTTGATGGGAAGAAAGAAAGAAACCGTAACAAAAGAAAAATGAGTGGGTGTGTGGTTAAGGGGAGTTATGGCATATGTTGGGAACCGTTTTAAACCATCTCGCTTGCGCGAGATTAACTCGCTTGCGCGAGATTAACTCGCTTACGCGAGATTTCTCCAGAACCAACAATTCAAAAATGTAACGATCTCGCTTAAGCGAGATTAACTTCGCTTGAGCGAGATTTCTCCAGATATGCTTCTATTTTGCTTTGCTCATGAAATTATTCCTAAATGCATTAAAACATGAAAATACTTACAAAACTGGGTGTGACTCCCAGCAAGAGCTTGTTTTACGTCCTTAGCTTGACGCATTTTGAAGAAATCATGGCTCGATTAGTGAAATCGTCGTCAAACACCGATCAATTTCACCACCGAAGTAGGGCTTAAGCCTTTGCCCATTAACAGTCCAGTTGGCTTTGGTGACTGGATCCTCAAGTTCAACAGCTCCGTACGGTTTGACCTCTTTAACCATGAAAGGTCCGGACCACTTAGACTTCAATTTGCCCGGAAACAACCTCAGTCTTGAATTGAAAAGTAATACCATTTGTCCTGGCATGAATTGTCTCAGAATGATCTTCTTGTCATGATACTTCTTGGTCCTTTCTTTGTAGAGCTTTGAAGATTCATAAGCTTGATTTCGCAATTCTTCAAGCTCATGCATTTGAACTTTTCTTCTTTCACCGGCCTTCTCTTGATCAAAGTTTAGGAACTTCAATGCCCAAAAGGCTTTATGTTCGAGCTCGACCGGTAAATGACAAGATTTGCCATAGACCATTTGGAAAGGAGTGAGGCCTATAGGAGACTTGTATGCAGTCCTATATGCCCACAAAGCTTCATCAAGTTTAGCCGACCAATCCTTCCGAGATGTAGAGACCGTCTTCTCAAGTATGCGTTTGACCTCCCGGTTAGAAACTTCGGCTTGTCCATTCGTTTGTGGATGATACGGTGATGCTACTTTGTGCTTGACTCCATAATGATCTAGGGCCTTGGCAAGTTGTGCGTTGCAAAAGTGTGATCCTCCATCACTAATAAGAACTCTTGGTGTACCAAACCGGGTGAAAATATTCTTCTTTAGGAACTTCACTACCGTCTTGCTATCGGCTTTAGGTGATGCTACGGCTTCCACCCACTTTGACACATAATCAACAGCGACCAAGATGTACTCATTTGAATATGATGAAGGAAAAGGGCCAACAAAATCTATACCCCAACAATCAAACACTTCCACTTCAAGGATGAGTTGTAAAGGCATCTCATTTCTTTTTGACATTGATCCGGTTCTTTGGCATTCATCGCAATGCTTGCAATGTGTATTGGCATCTTTGAAAAGAGTTGGCCAATAGAACCCGGATTGAAGTACCTTTGTGGCGGTTCTCTCCCCGTTGAAGTGACCTCCATAGGAGGAATTGTGACATTGCCATAGGATCTTCTTTGCCTCTTCATCATCCACACACCTACGCAAGAGATTGTCCGCTCCAATTTTGAACAAGTAAGGCTCATCCCACACATAGTGGTTAGCATCATGGAGGAACTTCTTGCGTTGTTGCCATTCAAAATCTTCCGGAATGAACCCGGTTGCTTTGTAGTTTACCAAGTCGGCAAACCACGGTCTCACATTGATAGCTAGCAACCGTTCATCTGGAAATTCTTCACGAACCTCCGGTTCATTCTTGGTTACCTCATTGTTTGTCAACCTTGAAAGGTGATCAGCTACAAGATTCTCCGTGCCTTTCTTATCCTTGATCTCTAAGTCAAACTCTTGAAGCAACAACATCCACCGGATGAGTCTAGGCTTTGAGTCGGACTTAGTGAGGAGATACTTGATAGCTGCATGGTCAGTAAAGACAACAATTTTGGAACCAACAAGGTAAGAATGAAATTTCTCCATTGCATAAACTATTGCAAGTAACTCTTTTTCAGTTGTGGCATAATTGATTTGTGCCTCATTTAAAACCTTACTTGCATAGTGAATATCATGAAAAAATTTGTCCTTACGTTGACCCAAGACCGCACCAACAGCATAATCACTTGCATCACACATTAATTCAAAATTTAAATCCCAATTAGGAGCAATGCTTATTGGTGCGGTGGTCAACTTTTCTTTTAAAGATTCAAATGCATCGAGACATTCATTATCAAAAACAAAAGACTTATCTTTGTTGAGCAAGTTGCTCATAGGCTTTGCAATCTTTGAGAAGTCTTTGATGAACCTCCGGTAGAACCCGGCATGACCAAGAAAACTCCGCACACCTTTGACATTTACCGGTGGAGGAAGCTTTCCTATGACATCGACCTTTGCTTGGTCTACCTCGATACCCTTTGAAGAAATCTTATGACCAAGGACAATACCCTCGGTAACCATGAAGTGACATTTCTCCCAATTGAGCACCAAACTAGTTTTAATACACCGCTTCAGCACGGTATCCAAGCTCTTCAAACACGTATCAAATGATGAACCAAAAACTGAGAAATCATCCATGAACACCTCCATACATTTACCAATTAAGTTGGAGAAGATTGCTTGCACACACCGTTGGAAAGTTGCGGGTGCATTACACAAGCCGAATGGCATTCTTCGATAAGCAAAAATTCCAAAGGGACAAGTGAAGGCCGTCTTCTCATGATCATCTGGGTTCATGGCGATTTGATTGTAACCGGAGTAACCATCTAGGAAGCAATAAAAGGATTGACCAGAGAGTCTTTCAAGCATTTGATCCATGAAGGGCAAGGGGAAGTGATCCTTCCTTGTTGCTTGATTGAGTCTTCTATAATCTAAACACATCCTCCATCCGGTGACGGTTCTAGTTGGGATCAACTCATCTTTATCATTAGTGATCACCGTCATTCCTCCTTTCTTGGGAACTACTTGAACCGGGCTTACCCAAGCACTATCCGAGATAGGATAGATCATGCCGGCTTCAAGCAACTTCACTACTTCCTTTCGCACCACCTCTTTCATGTTTGGATTCAAGCGGCGTTGCGGTTGTGCTACCGGTTTGAAGTTTTCTTCCATCATAATCTTGTGCATACAATAAGATGGACTTATCCCTTTCAAGTCGGATAACTTCCACCCTATTGCTTCCTTGTTGGCCTTGAGAACCTCTACCAACTTGGTTTCATCATTGATGGACAAGGAGCTACTAATGATCACCGGTTTTGTACCATCTTTCTCAAGAAAAACATACTTCAAATTAGATGGTAAAACATTTAATTCTACCTTGGTGTCATCAACTTTGGCTTCTTCCTTGGATTCTTCTTTCAAATCTTCAAGTATGGCTTGATTAGGAAGAACCTCCTTCAAGGAATCTAGCTCCTTCAAACACTCTTCAATGGCACTTGCTTCGTCTTCATCAATAGCATTGAGTGCGTCCACCAAAGCACTCTCAAGGGGTGTTCTATTGTGCACTTGCTTCCGAGTAGTCAAGATGACTTCTTCGGTTGCATCCATTTTGAAACATGCACCCTTGTCTTTCGAGTACTTCAAAGCTTCTCGGATGTTGAAGGTAACCTCTTCATCATTTACCTTGACCTTCATGATATTATCATCAAGATCAATCATCATCCGAGCCGTTTGCATGAAATTCCTTCCCATTAAGATAGGCACATCCTCATCTTCTTCGACATCCATAACCACAAAATCAGCCGGAAAAATAAATTTGTCCACTTTTACAAGAACATCTTCGGCCATACCTAGTGGTTTTGCAAAGGATTTGTCGGCCAATTGCAACATCATCCTAGTCCGCTTTATACAAAGGTCGCCAACTCTTTTGGCAACGGACAAAGGCATGAGATTGATGCTTGATCCAAGATCAAGTAGTGCTTTACCTACATGTGTTGTGCCAATAGCTACCGGTAGAGTGACTCTTCCCGGATCTTGCTCTTTCTTAGGCATCGTTCTTTGAATAATAGCACTACAATTGGCATCGATTTGGATCGTCTCTTCATCGTTGATTCTTCTTTTCTTGGAAAGGATATCTTTCATGAACTTCGCATAGACCGGCATTTGCTCCAAGGCTTCTGAGAATGGTATATCAATTTTCAACTTCTTGAAGAGTTCAAGAAACCTTGCGTATTGTCGCTCTTTGTCTTTCTTCGATGGAGCATGTGGGTATGGTAAGCGTTGAGCCACCACTTGCTTCTCAACTTCTTGTTTCTTCCCTTTATCTTTCCCCACATCTTTCATCTTCCTCTCCATCTCCTCTTGTTCTACTAGATCTCTTTTTTGATTTTTTTCTTTTTCAACTAATTCTTCTTTATTCTTTATATACACTTCCTCCTCTATCTCTACACTATCCTCCTCGAACTTCTCTTTGTCCTCCTCATTGACAACTTCATCATCCTTCTCTTCAACAACAATATCATCACCTACCCCTTTACCTACTACTCTCCCACTCCTTGTAGCTATAGCTTTTGACTGCTATGCCTTGTGGTGCTCCTTAGGATTTGGTTGAGTGTTAGCGGTGAAAGCTCCCAATTGCGGAGGACCTTGAGCCATTTGTTGTGCTAACTGACCAACTTGCGTTTCAAGGCCTTTGATGGACGCGTCGGTGTTTTTCTGGTTAGCCATGGACACTTGCATGAATTGTTTCAAGACCTCCTCCGTGCTTTGGGAATTATTCGGTTGTTGGGGGTTATTTGGTGGTGGATTTTGGTATTGATTATTGAATGGTTGTTGGAATTGAGGGTAAGGTTGTTGGTAGAAGTTTGATGGTGGATATTGATAGTTATTGTTGTACGGTGTTCTCCAAGGTCTTTGTTGGTTTTGGTTGGCCGGATACCTTCCTTGGAAGTTGGAAGTACCCGGAGTTTGTTGTGAGGTTCCGGCTTGTTGTGGTTGGTTAGGCCTTTGTTGGTTTCCCACATAGTTGACCTCTTCCCCTTCAAAAGAACCGGGTTCGGGACAATAGCCGGTGGGATGATCCCCCGTACAAAGTCCACAAGTATTGACTTGAGCGGTTCCTCCTTCTTGCTTGAGAGATTCAAGAATTTGTTTTGGCATAGCTCTCATCTCCTTTTGCATAGCTTCTACTTGTTGAGTGAGAAGCTTATTTTGAGCCAAAACTGCATCGTTTGCTTCTAGCTCAAGGATACCGGCTTTCCTTTGATTAGGATTCCGATTGTGAGAAGATTTTCTTGTGTTAAGAGCCATTTGGTTAATGATTTTGACAGCATCAGCTGGATTTTTCATAGCAATAGAACCTCTAGCACTTGCATCTAGCATCGTCTTGGACATGTCTTGAAGCCCTTGACGAAAAAGATATAGTTGCATTTGGCTATCAAAACCATGCTTTGGACAATTCCTTAGCAATGATTTATAACGCTCCCAAGCTTCACAAAGAGTCTCACTTTGGCCTTGAGCAAAAGTTGTAATTGAAGTTTTAGCCTCAAGATGCCTATCCTCCGGAAAGAACCTTTCTTGAAATGCTTTCTCTAGCTCACCCCAATTTTCCATCAAAGAAGTTGGTTGATCAAGATACCACTCCTTAGCCTTCCCGATCAAAGAATGAGGAAACAATTGCACAAACACACCCTCTTCCTCATCTTCCATCATACCAAGTGTACCGGCGGTAACATAGAAGTTGGTAAGATGTCTATATGGATCCTCATGATCCATACCGGTAAACTGGTTATGAGTTATCAAGTTTATCAACCCCGACTTCAGCTCAATTGATTTGGCATTACGATTGCCAAGATTAGCTAGCCTCCTCGGACTAACCCACATAGGTAGAGCATTCTCATCTTCATTAGCCATGTCTACTTCTGGTTCACTCCTCGGAGATGAATGTGCAGAAGAATGTGAAGAATCACCTAGTGATATAGTATGCACTGAACCTGACGGAGAAGGAATAAAAAGTAAAGATTCCGGCTGAGCCAGCCTGGCTAATCTCCTAGCTTCCTTTGCTTGCTTTCTAAGTAACCTAGCAGTTTTCTCAATCTCAGGATCAAATTGTAGGTCTTCGTTAGCAACGGTACCTCGCATAAACAAAGTTCACCAAGACTATACCAAGTGGTTAGCATAAAAAAAATAATGAATGATATATGTGTATATGTATATGCATGAAAGAATTTTGTGCAAAATTGACTTAACATGACAAAATTGTTTCAATACTTATGACAAAAATTTCCGTTACTCCCCGGCAGCGGCGCCATTTTGATGTAAGATTTTTCCTACATGTCATATAACTATGTACACGTGAGTATATATAGGATCGTTTCCACAGGGAGTTACGTTAATCATAAGCATTTTCACAATCGTTCACGTTAAGGGTTTGGATATAATTTGTTTGTTTGTAACACTATATCCATAGATGACACTAAAGTAAAAACGAGAGGGGATCGAACTATTTCGCTTGCGGTATAAGATAACGAGCAAGCATAACAGCAGCAATCTCTCGATCGATTAACAGACTCTAGCTTTACAACCAATATTATTACAATCATTTCTACAATATCCTTCGTGTCCAAAGCGACATCGTTATTTCCAAGTTAGCGTTTAAACATTCGTGTCCAAATTCCTTAAACGATAACAAAGTCGATCGGATAACTTAATCGACCGTGTCCAGCCTGATTAAGTATCCGAAAGCATTAAAATCTTGATTAAAAGGAATTATCAAAGGTTTACAAACTTGTCAAGAGTGATATAACATAAGATAGATTGTTATTCTAGTTCTAGATTCAAGAGTTTGTGTCCAAATCATCTTGAATCTCTTTGAAAGCATTAAAAGCAAGAATAACAACAATATTGAATCATTAAGCTAGAACCTTATATATTAAAAGATCAAAAGATTACATAATAGCTTGGTTGTTACCTCAATACTACATAGAAGGTGATAGTTACATATAGACATGTAAACTAATGCAAGGAATGAAGGAAAGATGAAGATTCCATGCCAAGATCCTTGATGTCTCAATGAATCTAGGGTTGAATCTACTCCTTAATCACTTGCTTTGTGTTTCTCTCTTTGAAATAGCTCTAACCTCTCTCTAGAAATGTATAAAATGTTTTCAATGGAATAGTGAATAGTGCTAGAGAGAGGGAAAACTTGTATTTAAATGGGCTGAAAACGTGTAATCTCGCTCAAGCGAGAATCCTAAATATCCAACCATGGCCAATGAGATCTTGCCACGTAACCCTGCTCCTTGATGAAGTTGCATCTCGCGTAAGCGAGGTTGCTTGAAACTTAAACCGCCTTGGAATCCTGCTTGAGCGACTTGGAAGCGAGATGGGAGCGAGATTTACAATTGTTCCCTGGAGAAATCTCGCGTAAGCGAGACGACCTCGCGTAAGCGAGATTCTAAAATTCACAAGCGACCCTGGAAGCGAGATGCAAGCGAAGGTTGAGCTTCTCCCTGGAGGAATCTCGCTTAAGCGAGATGACCTCGCGTAAGCGAGATTTGCTTGGTTCACACAACTTGAGTTTTGGTCCTTGCTTGTCATTTCCTGCATAAATTGGGTAGAATTAGGCATATAAAGCATAAATGGTATAATTACAACAATTAATTGCTTTTCCGTAGATAACTTGCATAACAAGTCACTAAAAATGCCTCTTTTATATCTACCTAACAGCGGGGGCTGCCACAAGATCTTGTCACGTTGAAATGAGGTGGAGGTCCCCGTATTCGCGGCCATTGCATGTTGAGAAGGCGAAGGAGCTGCAAGGATATCCGGAGCATTTGCTAGTTGCCAATTTGTAACCATGTTCCTAGCACGCTCTACAACCATAGCACTCGTCACCGTAACATTGTCCCAAACTCTATGATTACGATGTTTCCACAGACTCCAAATGACTGTAGACAAACGTGGAGATAACTCAGCGGACAAGTTCTCTAACAGAGAGAAAGTAACATCCTTAACTGAAGCAGTGTGAGAGAGGGCGTGTTGTATTGAACCCCAAAGGCCGGTCCTGTTCCACACCTGAATAGCAAAAGAACAATCGAAAAAAACATGCAAAAGATCCTCATGAGTAGAATCACAACTAGCACAGTTAGTAGGACACACAACACCTTTATCTAATAGACGGACACGGGTCGGTAAGCAACCACGACACATGCGCTAAAGTAAATTCTTAACCTTTGGTGGAACCTTAAGGTTCCAAATACCAGATCAGTGTCTGGGGCGCCGTAAATAAGAGGAGTCAATTAATTCCGTAACACACAACCTGTAAGCACTGCGAACAGAATACCAACCATGCCTTTCCGCTTTCCAAATAATTCTATCATCCTCAACCTGAGAAATGAGTGGCGTGTGAAGTATTTTATGTGCAATGTCCGCGCTAAATACCTGCCTAACCACGTGTTCATTCCAGCTTTTATCATATAAATTCATCAGGCTATTAATGGTAAAATTATGAACAAAGTGAGCACTTGAAATATCACTACTAATAAACTCCCCATTTGACAACCAAGGTTCGTTGAGAATGGAGATAGTCGCACCCGAGCCTGTGCTCCACCGCACTCCCCCACGTACTATGAATCTAGCACGCATGATACTGCGCCAAACATAGCTCGGGTTATGTCCAACAATAGCCGTGAGATAGGAACCAGACAGGAAATACCGGGCTTTAAAAATTCGAGACACTAGAGAATGCGGTTCTGTGATGAATTTCCAACCCTGTTTCCCCAACATAGCCAAATTAAAAGCAGAGAGGTCTTTGAATCCCATACCTCCGTGAATTTTTGGTGCCGACAACTTCTCCCAATTCATCCAATGGATCCCTCGTTGCGTCGTTTTACCATGTCCCCACCAAAAAGAGTTTATCATCTTTTCTATGGAATCAATCAAAGTATTGGGCAGTTGAAAAATACTCATCACATAAGTGGGAATAGCCTGCAAAACAGATTTTATCATTACTTCACGACCCGCTTTTGAGAGACACTTACCACTCCAGGAGTTAATTTTTTGCCAAACACGATCCTTGATGTACGCAAAGGTAGCCTTGCGGTCTCGACCTATCATAGAAGGTAGACCCAGATATTTACCTGTGCCCAAAACAACTTGAACACCAAGAATATTAGTAATAGCGATTTTAAGATCATCAGGCACATTTCGGCTACAATAGATCTCCGATTTCGGCAAACTGATCGCTTGACCCGAGGCTAGCTCATAAGTGGATTAAATATTTCTCATAACATGTGCTTGCTCCTCATTAGCTTTGAAAAAAAGAAAACAATCGTCAGCGAACAAAAGATGAGAAACAAAAGGTGCGTGGCGGCAAACCTTTGTTCCCGTGAGAACACCTCTTGTCTCTGCGTCTCTGATAAGCAAAGATAAACCCTCTGCACAAATAATAAACAGATAGGGAGAAAGAGGGTCCCCTTGACGGAGACCCCGCCCTGGAATAATAGGACCAACCTGCTCACCATTAACAAGCATAGAATAATCTATGAACTCAACACACATACACATCCAGTGAATCCAACGATGATGAAAACCCATTTTATGTAAAACAACCATTAAATAATTCAAATCCATACGGTCATAGGATTTACTAATATCGAGTTTTAAGACAACATACCTATCCTCCCCGCGAGTTTTAGCTTTCATGAAATGAAGTACCTCGATAGCTACCATAGCATTGTCGAGAATGGAGCGACCGGGAACAAAAGTGGACTGATTGTCAGAGATGCACTGAGACAAAACATGCTTCAACCTGTTCGCTAAAACTTTAGAAATAATTTTATAAAGCACATTACACAGTGCTATTGGCCGCCAATCTTTCATGCTAACCTGCGAAGAACCTTTTGGAATAAGGGCAATATTAGTGATATTTAAATCAGGAGGAAATTGTCTCGTATCTTACCAACCACAACATTCCTTAAAAATGTCATCACTACATAAATTCCAAAAGTGTTGGTAAAAACCCGGACTATATCCGTCAGGACCTGAACATTTGTCCGGATGCATGGAGAAAATAGCATCGTGAAACTCTGCCTCAGTGAAAGGTGCTGTGAGCATATCATTGTCATTAAAAGAGATAGTCGAATTAATAACATCAATGACAGAAGAGAAATCACTATCTTGTTGCTGAAATATATTCACAAAATATTGTCTTGCTACATCTTGAAAACCTTGTTCACTAGTAATTTTATTGCCTACACCATCATCAAGAGAGATTATACAGTTTACCTTTTTCCGTGTCGTTGCCGATGCATAAAAAAACTTCGTATTTCTATCACCATCCTTATACCAATGAGTTTTTGCACGTTGCCGCCAATAGGCATCATCTTGGGACAGAAGCCGTTGCATACGTTTCTGAAGTTCAAACATGCGAACTTGGTTTTCACCAGAAACATGCAGCCGTGTTTCTTGCATTTGTCGACGACAATCCTCAATGTCTTTCTTTAATTGATGACAATGAGTTTTTTTCCAGATAGACATGTCCTCCACACAAGCTGACAACTTTGGAATAAGAGTATTGTTAGAGTGTACCTGCCAAGAATCAATCACTATATCTTTAAAGCCTGGTTCCAAGTGCCAAGCATTTTCATAACGAAAATATCTTTTATAGTGAGTAGGCCGAGACTTAGGAGAGCATTGTAATAGTATAGGATAATGATCAGACGCGGGTGCAACAAGATTTTCCACAGAAGCATTTGGAAACATAGTAAACCATAGATTGTTTGCAAGAGCGCGATCTAACCTTTCTTCCACCACACGTGGTGTGCCAAGACTCTTGAACCATGTGAACGGATACCCATCAAAAGGTACATCTGACAAACCGGAATCAAGTACTGCATGACGAAAGCCGTTGATAAGCCATTGAGGCCTGGTGGTGCACCCCCGCTTCTCACTTGCATCTAAAATGTCGTTAAAATCCCCAAAAATGCACCAAGGACCTGCAAAATGATTAGAGAGTTGACGTAGAAAATTCCAAGCAGCAGTTCTACGACCACCATTCGGGTAACCGTAATAACCAGTAATTCTCCAAGGACTAAGAACAGTGTCAATAATTTCAACAGTTATATGATTATTGGAAAAATCAATAAGTTGACAATTAATAGAATTGCGCCAAAATAAAGCAAGACCCCCGCCTCTACCGGTGCGGTCTACATGAACACAAGAATCGTAACCAAGCAAATAACGTAGTTCTTCAATTTTATTTCGGTGAGCTAGAGTCCCACTTAAGAAGAGGATGTCCGGATTGAAGTGCCGAACTAGGTACTTAAGATCGGGAATTACACTCGGGCTACCTACACCCCGGCAATTCCACGCTACTAAACTCATTTACCTAGGCAGGCCTCATCAGCATGGCCTGCCGTTACATTATCATTTTCAGCAAAAAGCGGGTTAGGAATTACATTCATTTCAACATCCCCCCCACGACTAACATTTGATCCTATTACAAAAGTTCCCATATCACCATCAGCAGTAAAAGATTCTCCATTCTAAAGAGCCAGCATACACTTTCATTTCTTTAGCTCCGAGCCATTTTCCTCATTCACATCATCAGCGGATTCACTTGGAAAAGGGGCAGAAGATAAACCAAGAACCAACGGATCTGGGCAGCAAGGACATCATGTCGCATAGCAGTGAGTTGTGTCTGGAAGGCAGCCCATACGGTCATTGAAGCTTGTAACTGTGCATGTACCTTCAGCAGGTGTGTCTCGACCAGCAGGGACAACAGTAGCACCGTGAGTATTGGTTGGCACGGCAGCAGGGATGGGATCTTGTAACCAACGATTGGTGGCAGCAGTACCAATCCTTTGAGACATTGGTTTGAGATACAGTCCCCAGTTGCGAACTTCATCATCTGATTCCAGCTCGAACAATTCAGGGCATACCTTGTCTGTATGTCCAATAACTCCACACCTGTGATAAAACACACCAAGTTTTCCATATTTAAAATCAACAATAACAAAAGCACCATTGCTAGCACGGACACACCACTCTTTTTTCAAGGGAACATTGACATCTATAGCCACCTTGATACGCATATAGGAGCTATGAATGGTATTTCGGGCATCATAAGCCTTAAGAGTACCTAAGAAACTCCCTATACCTTGACCTACTTTTGGTTAGATAAAGCCAAATGGTAAACCATGAACCTAAACCCAAAATTCAATGGGACAAAGTTGGGGACAGCACCGGGAGAAATACGATCCATGACGATATGAAAGTTATCATAAAGCCATGGACCTTCATCAAGGACGCGGGCAGCATCCACCTTGTGGTGGAATTGAAAGAGATAGCAATCAACCACAGATTTGGTGATGGTGACTCTCTTGCCTGGCTTCCAAGCGCGAGACATACGCTCGCTGAAATAGGCGAATTGGATTTCACGATCAGCCAAGACACGACCTATCAAACAGTGTTCTAAGACAGCCGCAGTTTCAGTTTCGGTTTCTAGGTTTAGAGTGAGAACTTCATCGGACAGAATAAGACCATCGAGGTTGAGGTTTGTGGGATCCATGAGGTCGGTTGACAGACAAGGAAACAGGTTGGAAACAAAAGGTGAAAACAAGAACATGCAGGAAGACAAGGTTTGACGCATAAACAGGTTTGCAAAAGCTAGGGTTTGATGAATCAGAAGTCTGTGTTAGAGGAGCAATATATAGATAGGAATAGAAACATCTAGATCATGGATCAGATGAGGAAAAACTTCTCACAAGGATGATCCAGCCCAAGGTGCGGCAACAGCCCAAAGGAGGGTGGCGCTAGAAACCCTAAGCCATGGAAACCCTAGGAGATCGGAAAAAAAAAATATATATATAAGTTGATTGGTCTTTATTTATTTATTTATTTCTATTGAAATCTATATTTTTTTTTGTGATTAGTCTCTACTTTTATTTGATTTTACTGAAGCAAATGCCCACTTGCATTGGCAGGCAGCTTTAGAAAAACATTAAAGAACACTTAAACTAAATTTCTCGATGATTCTATTTCAATTTAGCTCAATAAGGATAGGGGCAACCTTCAACCAAAAATAGAAGAGATCAACCTTGTAAAAAAAAAAAATTGGTCAAACCTTGTAATTGTTTTCATTTGCAAATTAAAAATGAATTTTACTAATATACCTGTTTTTAATTAGAAATTAAGTTACAAAAGGAAAAGAGAAAATAAGTTAGTTGTAATTTTCCCTATCTCATACAAATTAAAATGAATGTTATTATAGTAGACTTTGATTAGAAAATTGTTGAACGAACAGAGTAATCATAATTTCCCTTTCTCAATCTAATTATTGTAAGTTCATTGATATATACGGCCGGAGTTCTCAAAAGTTGTTCTTTAAAAAAAAATGTATCAAAAGTTGTATTGCCTTCCCATATCATTTAATAAGTTAAAAACGCATGACTTTCATACTTCATCATTAATTAATGTGAAAACACATTGAACTTATGTAATATTTTTTTGTATATGGTCAGTGTACATAAATTAAACTTATTTAGTTTGTTTTCTTGTCAAAATTATCGTCATTTAATTTTAGGCTTTAATAATGTATTTCATGGATCTAGGATTTAGTTTATTTTTTTATTTTTTACAAGAGAATAAAGATTTTGTTTGACTCTTAGTTTGATCAAAGACTCCTAAGTTCAAATTTAGGTAGCCGTGAGAGCATGTTGGGACTCCTTTCATCGTTGAATTTTGCATTACCCCTTTGCATAAAAGAATTTTAACTTTTAATAATCTCTCAAGGAATTTTACAATGATTGAACCATCAACATCTTATTCGTCTCATCTTAGATTTGTAATTGTGTGTGAATTCCATATCCGATGAATGACGATTGAGCCATTCAGGTATACTTGAGTTGTATTGCAGGATATCGTTGAGGTTATAAATATTGTCATTAACTCTGTCGGCACTTAAAGTACTCTGTAATATCCCACCTGTCAGTATCGGTATATTACCCGTTAATCGTGTCAGAGTAATTAAATTCATGGAAAAGTAAGTTAAAGGAAAATCTTTTTATGACATGTCGGCATAACACGGATAAAGTATCAGTGTTGGATTTAAACACGTTCAAGGGCAAGGGCAATTTGGTAATTGCGCGGAAAGAGATATTTATTTGGTAAAGGCACCAAAAATATCCCATTTCTTATCTTCTTTCTCTCTCTTGCTTGGAAAACATTTTCTCTTCCTTCTCTCCTCTCTTCTTCATCGCCCTCTTCCTCTCCTCTCTCCACCAATCCCTTCCAAAATCTTCTTCCTCTCATGTCAAGCTTTAGATTATGTTTCCTTATGAACCTCTAGACCTTAAGGAAGCATGGGTTTTGTTTGATTCCTTCATTTCTCCTCTCAAAGATGGGTTCAAAAATTAGGGTTTTGGGTTGGATAAAGAGGTTAAAGCTTTTGGTTTATGACTTGGAGCTTATGTTGATCATGTAGCATGGAATTGGAGAGTTAAGCAAAGAATAACCTTGAGGTTATGTTGGAAACACAAGCTAGGGTTTGGAGATGAAAGTTGGAGTTGGGATATAAATTTCAAGATTGTTGAACAAACCAAGATTATGGTGTCTTAGAATTCAAGAAAAACAACAAGATTGAAGGGCTTAAGCTAAGATTGCAAGAGAATCAAGCTAGGGTTTTGTTGTTTGAGCTTAGTGCTTGAAGGATTGTCAAGTTTATTATAAAGTGAGTTCCATAGATAGCATACCCACCTATGGGATCATGTGTTTTAGCTTGTAATGTAAGAATGAATATTAGGATTTTATCTAGTGTTAGGTTACCCCTTTTGCCATTGTTATGCTTTATATACTTGTAATTGCTTGCTTAAAGATTGTTTTCAGGTTCCCTATGAGTACTAGAGATGCCATATGCCTTGCACACTTTGTAATGAGGATTTTTGGGCTTAAAAACAATGATTATGCAGGTGCTGTCTGCACCAACTCGCCACTGCGAGTATGGAACTCGCCACTGTGAGTAAGAAGGGCAGGAAAGGGTGTTCACTCGCCCCCTAGCTCGCCACTGCGAGTGCAAGGCGAGTGAATGTGGGCTGCTGCCCTGTTCGCTCGTCTCGGCTCTTCCGTCGTGGTCGGTTCGGTCTTCGCTTTGGCAACTTTATTTAAATGTAAAACCTTCATGACTAGTTCCCAAGGCATAAGGTTTTAACATAATCTCTAGTATGGTGAAGCAAGTAATTATTTGTGTGGCGAAGCTTGGCTTGAAAGAAACATGTTATGAATCGGGTAACAAGATATACCTTAAGCAAGGGAAACTAGAGCCTCGACATATTCATCGAGAACTAGATAGTTAGCAAGAATCCCTAGATGATAAGACGCGAAGCATGTTATCTTCGCACATGATTAAGAGTAAGGTAGTAAGCATGTTAAGTTGTGGTTTGATTAGTCAAACTCTCCACCATGTTTAAGGAAGTACAAGCATGAATAAGTAAGACTTTACCACTAATCGGATCGATCAAGGTTCCGAGGTAAACATGTATGTATGATCAGGTTTAACCTAAATGAATGACAAGTCCAAGACATGATAAGTAGGTGCCATGTCTCTTGTAATCCATGAAGGTATGGATACAAGGGGTTCTCATAATGGGAACGGGGAAAGCTCCATAAGGGGATCACATGTCACCGAAAACGCAAGACTAAGATTATAACCGCATGTCGGTGTTCGTGTCTCTTGTTATCCATGAAGGTATGGATACAAGAGGTTCTCGACTCAAGGGGAACGATTCAAGCCGTAAGGGACCCGCACGACACCGAGGGATTCCGATGTACATACATCGGTTATGATGGGATTGTTCTCGGGGTTACTCCACCCGGGACTCTCCGTAAAATGAATCAAGATAATGACTGTTTGTTCAACGCTAACCTAATGAATGAACTTAGATACGTTTATGTATGATATGAATATGATTATGATATGGCATGTAGAATGATTCCATGCAAGACTATGTTTAAGAACAAGAGCATTAGATGCTGCAAGCAAGTGCAAGGCATGGAATAGCACAAGTAAAGAATGATGTACCGATGACGATCTTAGGTTTCCCGTAATCGTCCGGTTTAGATTATTGTCATGTTATGTTATGTTTAGGCCTCGATACGTAGAGCGTATCTTTGGCAATGCGGTCTTAGGTTCCCCTCGATCGCCATGACACGTATAGGAAGTGAAACCTATAACAAGTGAGATAAGATTATGACGGCTCTAGTATGCACTACCGTCTAAGTATGCAAGTCCCCACACACGTATAATCAACCGGCAGGTTGTAAAGTAGACACGTGGTGACCGTAGGTTTTCCCCTTGAGGTTACCTATAGCCTAGGATTTAGGGGAACTCACTGAGACATTATGTCTCATCCCAATCCTTATTTGTTTCAGATACCAGGATGGACGTCAAGGTAATGGCCGGATGGATTTTCAGCAAGAGCTCGTTTGTACCCGAAGCATGAAGAATATGGATCTCAAGGATGTATTTCGTTTATTGGACATGATATGATGTATTGTTTTTGTACGAACGTGTTTTGTTGTATATAAATTCATTTGAAGTTTTTATATTGTTGTACATTTTAAAGTATCCAGTACTAAATTAAACGCACGTGCCAGACTTTCTAGATACGTCTGGTATGGGTGTTACATTCTCACTCACTAACAAAATACGAGTAAAAAAATAGGCTTTTTGATGACTGTACCACAACAACTGCTATAAAATATAAACATCAAACTACCACCATTTTGGAATTAATCACAGTACTACCACCTTTTTTTATTGGACACGCTACCGGGTAGCACTTTGGTGCCATTAATGGTTCCGTGCCATTAAATCTGGGCCACACAAACACATTGTCATTGCATCTGGGCCACACAACACATCTATCTTGGTGCCATTAATGGCCCAGATTTAATGGCACGGTGCCATTAATGGCACCAAAGTGCTACCCCACGCTACCACCATCCTTTTAAAGAAGAATAAAAAATGGTGGAAGTGGCATTTTGATACTTATTTTGTATAATAGGGGTACTATCATTAAAAAGCATATTTTTTTACTCATACTCCCTACAAATATTTATAACGTCAATGATTAATTCCTACAATATTTAGTGGGGGAGTATTTAAGTAATGTTGTAAGAATTAATGACAATATTTATAACTTCTAATACCCTACAATATTTATAACGCCAATGATTAATTCCAAAAGACATGTACGTGATTCAACTTTTTAGACAAACAATATTTGACTTTTATATCTCTTTTGCTTATATTTTAGTATTTTTATGCACCTTGGTCTTATGCAATAATGTTAGTGCCTGAGGCGTTGTTTTAGATTGTCTTCGATGATTGAATTATTAGTGATTGAACTAACATGATTGAGAAATAGACTAATATGATTAGGAATCTATGCATGATTGTTATTGATATATGTTGCAAGAGGTTAATTGAGTTTCTGTGAATGATTTACACATATTTGTATAATTTCAGTGCTAGATGATGAATGAAAATCACGTTTGCTAATCATGCTAGTAAATGTTATTTCGATAGCCATAATTGCTCTGCTCTTTTGAGCTCAACATACAGTGTTTTTTTTTACACCAAGGGGAATAGGTGATGACCAAAACAACCAAGTGTCGCCTGCCTATGATCTCGAAAAATTCTACTGCAAGCTGAAAGGCCTAAAGAAACTTTTGTTGTCCCATCATAGTAACACATAGCAATGAGGAAGTTGGAGTTTCAAAGTTCAAGTCCTGACGAGGGAATAAAAAACTAACATAACAATTAACATACTAACATTTTCAACGGTAACAATTTTTCTAGTTTTGATATTCATAGACCACACGAAGTTTCAAATCCAAGAGTCCAAAAGATTTAGAAGATTTCTAGGTCAAGGAATAAGAAACGAATGTTCTCTTTTATAAATACTTTGTGGAATCCTTTGAGAACAACGTTCAACAGGTTACAATGTTGAACAAGAGAATCCCCTTAAGCTTGGACGTGCTGGAACCTAAGAAGACCGCAAAGAATCTTTTGAATGGGTATTGCCTTGAGCCTCTTATTATAGCTCTTTAGCTTTATCATTTTTCAAGATACGAGTAAGTGTTCATTGTTGATCAAGCATATTCTGCTTATTTTCTTTTGGTGACAGAAGTAAGGTTAATATGTTGGCTAACAATGACCTCTAGTGCTTGGTTGGTGATGGGTCTTCATGATTTGCCTTTGAGGACAATATGGTTGACCAACAAAGAGGATCCAGACTTGAACGGCACCCTAGAACTGTTGTCTCTATTTCCGGCGGCCGAGGGATGCCCGTAAAGTTGTACTCGAGTGTTTGGTTTCTAATACCGACAACATGTATCGTTGATACCAACAAAATGCATTGTAATCATAATAAAACAGTCTTGTGTGTATACTTGAATGTATATAAGCGCTGAGACTTGGAAGTAAGTGCTTTCAGCAGAAAAAATAGTAACACACACATTGAGTAGAAAGATATTCCTCCTCATCACAATGCAAGTATACACGAAATACATGTAGATCCTCAAGAACTGGACTTCCAAATAGAAGCATACTAAAATATCAATCTTCGGCAAAGTCAATGTCACTCAAGCAAAGGGTTTTTAGTGGCTTTTTTTACTTGTGGTGATAGTATTTCAATCCTTTTCATTATGGCGATAATAAGAACACACTGACATCCTGGATAAAAAAGGATCAGTGCAGCCGGCACAATTCACCCAATCAAATGATTTTAACCTATAGCAGAGTAATTGTCTCAACTATCAATATAAGCATTCAATAATGTTTTGGCTACTTCAACTATCAAGTACTTGTGTCCTATATAGAAAGAGTCGTTAAATAAACCCAATCATTCAATAAAGCATTCACAATTACAAGGTGCTTCACAAGGACCATAAAGCATGTGATCATGTACCAACGAGTAATTGAGTTCAGGAAACCAAGCCCTGAAACTATAAGGCTTTTGTTTGGGAGTTTGGAGGGGAGGGGAGGGGAGGGTTTTGGAAAAAAGGAAGGAGCAAGTGGAAGAAATAGAAGACATTGGGAGGAGAGGGCTTTGGAGGATAATTTTTTACTCAATATTAAAAAATCCCCCTCATTTGGGGGAACTCAAAAATTGTATTGGGGGAGGGTTTTGGGGGGTTATGGAGGGTTTATATGAATTTTTCAAATCCAATCTATGTTGTTAATATATTCTTAAAATTAAAAGTATATTAATCATAAGTATTAGTTTATCATTCTCTAAAAAACTGTTCTTTCAAAAAATGTGAATTTTTTGTCCATTTTTTCTATATATTTCCAATCCTCCAAAGCCCTCCCCTCCCTTCCCCTCCAAACTCCCAAACAAAGCCTAAGAAAACCAACCATGGATTATGTCAATTATGCATGTTAGTCAGGTCCAGTAAAGTTTACATCCAAGAAGGGTTTCCTTCTAAATAATTATATTCAAACATTTCCATCCAATTATTTGAATGACATAATCACAGGAATGAAGTGTATTCATTACCAGGATCAGAAATCAACAATGTCTGAGCTATTTCCTGTGATCAGCAACAGAAGATATGTTGAAGCAGTGGGGTTAGCATGCCACTGCAGTACTGCTGGAGTTCATGTGCTACTTCAGTAATCTCATCATGAACTAGGTGCCTGATTCATGTGCTATACGATACAGATACAACATCGCGTACGCCTTCATTAGTCATATGCTAACCTATCATATTCTCATTCTTGTTTTGTTATGTCACTCCACACTCACAATGAGCCCAAAACCTTCACTGAAGCAAACAAGCATGATTGTTGGAAGAAGACTATGCAAGATGAGATTAATGCTCTGACTAAAACTAGTACATGGAAAATTGTTGATCTTCCTCCGAATGCTAAACCAATAGGCTGCAGGTGGATTTATAAAGTTAAACACCATGATGATGGATCCATAAAGAGATATAAAGCCAGATTGGTGGCTAAAGGCTATAACCAGATAGAGGGACTATACTATTTTGACACATATTCTCTTGTTGCAAAACTCACTACAGTCAGAATTGTTATAGCTTTGGCATCTATGCATAATTGGCATCTTCACCAATAAAATTATGTTCCTAACTAGACCACCAGCTTTACACCTGCGCGTTTAAAGTTACGATTATTATTCCATTTCTATATTAATAAGGGAGTTGGTTATAACTGAATCATTGTAAATAATATTTTATAAAACTCCAATTACGATAAATCGTATAATGGTGACTTTAGTAATATAATTTGTTGCTACCGTTGGAATGCAATACATCAAAATAGCGTACAAAAATCGTTGATTTTTAGTACAACTTATCTTACATTATGAAATACTTTTCGGTATACTACATTTGAAGTGACATTGGTATCCTGACCATTTTCACCCGTTATAAGCATCTTCAATCCATCTCTTGAGGTAACCCTTGATATTGCAACATATAATTGACAATGTGAAAACACATGACTTGACAAATATATCTCAACTTTCTTCAGATACTATCATTGACTTTTGTTAATAGTCATTGCGAAAGAAACAACTATCGGAAACTGTCTCCGTTGAAATTTGAAAGGTATCCTGAAATCAGAAAGTGTAAGAGATAATCTTGGTAGAAAAACTTTCTCGCCAATATTGCTTCCAGATATGACCTTTCCTTTAACCACAAATTTACCCATTTTGGTTATGATTAGTCTTGTGCCATTGCATAATCCTGATCTTTGATCTATATTTCTTAACAACATCACTGGAACACACACCTTTAATCTGAAATTCAGGAATGTGGACATCATCAATTGCATCACCATTCGTGTTTTGTGATAACGGCGAATCATAACTCAAAGATAGGAAGATTAATTAATAGTATAAATGGACAACTTCTTGTCTAGTATAATTGGGAATTACCGACAAAATTTGTCTGAAGTCTCCACCAAAAACCACCACTTTACCACCAAACGGAATGTCTTTATTTCGCTTGCCAACTGTCTTTAGAACATCTCTAAATCCTCGATCAACTAATTCGAAACAATTTATGTGCATCATTGGAGCTTTGTTTCATATAATGAGTTTTGCCTTTATGATTAATGCTGCCAAAGGTGTTTCGGGTTTGATGCCACATGTTGAAACTTCGGTGACCTGTAATGGAAGGCCAAAACTTGAATGTGTAGTTCTTCTGCCGGTTATAAGTAAAGGAGCTATTTCACTTGATGCAACTGTTAAAACTATATAACCTATTGATCTCAATGCACGGGTCTAAGGTATCAATTTACTATTTATTTATCAACCAAATTTGTATAGTTTTTTTTTTTTAGATAAAAAAATGCACAAATGTTTTTCTTAAAAAAAAAAACATTTATTCCAAATGTTTTATTGAAAATTATACGAATGTTAAGTAATTATATTAGGGGTTAGTATAACAAAGATTACATTCTCATCTTCTCCATCATCATTGGTTATCAATATCTTCAACCCATACCTTAAGACTTACAACATATAATTAACCATGTAAGAATAAAGATATTGAAAAATATATCCAACATGTTTAAGTGATTTCTTTGACTTTTATTTATGGTTATTACAAATGATACACCCAACGAAATTGTCTTTGGTAAAATTTGAAGGGAATTCTTATATCATATGCTGTCAAAAATAATCTACGTATACAGACTTTGTGGGATAACCTTGAAGGTGAGAAAAACACAAGAAGGGGGGTTGAATTGTGTTTTGAAAAATTCTTCGTTTCTCTAAACAACTGAATACACTGATCAGAAGCTAAGTGAGACAGCTTCTGAAGTGATGATCAGAATCTAAATGCAGCGGAATAAAACAGAGAGAGAGAAGAAGAACAACACAAAGCAATTATACTGGTTCCTTCCACAATCCGGAAGTAGTCCAGTCCCCCTTGCACTTCCAAGGAGATTTTCACTATGAGTAATATCTGATTACAAATGCTCAAGCACACAAGCAAGAGACTTCCAATGCTCAAGCACACAAGCAAGAGACTTCCTTTGCTCAAGAACACAATCAAGAGACTTCCTGCTCAAGCACAACTGCAAGAGACTTCCTAACTAAACAAAATTACACAGAAAATTGTTTAAGGTTGAACACTTGATATACAATCAGAGGTGCTCACAATACAAATCAGATACAGACTCAATGGACTTAAGAATTTCTAAGATATGACTTTGAGACACAGAAATTCTAAGTGAATGCAGAACAATTTCAGCAGAGGTTTGGTACTTGTGAAATTCTTTGTGAGTCTTTCGTTCAGCGTTCTTGCATTACCAATTCTCTAGGTCTTCACTCCTTTATATAGAGGTGTGAAAGAGACGTTGTGAAATTGCCAGCACACCAAAGAGTCGTTGTTGAAGCTTGATCTTTCACCAATGATCTTTTGCCTGATTTGGTTGTTGTCCTATGAAGAACAAATTTGAAATCCATTCCTTATCCAAAGGAACATCTATGCAGGCGAGACCGTATTCTGGAGCTGTTTTCTTGTCTTGAAGTGCAGACACAAAACAGAGTAGTGGAGAACGTGGTTGTACAATTCGTACAAAGTACAATGTCAACGCTTTCGTCCAAATTGCAAACACACACCTTCAAACACCTTTGAAATGACCGTTGCAAGCTCCACTAATCCTTTGTTTGTGTTTTCGAATCCAATAGACAGCTTTTGCATTGATGATTCTTCAATTCTTGATTCTTTGCAAATCCAGTTGATATTCAGCTTCTGGTGAAATGGCTTCTGATGAGGCAGCTTCTGATGATGCAGCTTCTGATGATGCAGCTTCTGATGATGCAGCTTCTGATGGGATGACTTCTGCAGCTTCTGATGATGCAGCTTCTGATGATGTGACTTCTGGACCTCTTGTCTTCAGGAGCACTATTCTTCAGGAGCAGCTTACTTCAGGAGCGCTATTTCTTCAGGAGCAGCTTGACTTCAGGAGCGCTTTTTCTTCAGGAGCAAGTTGCCTTCAGGAGCGTCCAAGCTTCAAATTTTTGTTGTTTCCATAGCTCTTTATTTGCTCATTCAGAACCAATGATGATGTAACTTTATAATTATGGTCCTGTATACTTGAACAAATATTAGCTAATCCAATTCACAATTTTTAATACCTTGTTATCATCAAAACTCTTTAAGGTTTATTGTTAAACACATTTTGTTCCAACAATCTCCCCCTTTTTGATGATGACAAACAAAAGTATTTAAAATTGATCAATTGTTGTTAATCTAATTAACAAGTTGACTTTGGGGTTCTGAGGTTTGTAAGCTCAGAATCTGAGGTTTGTAAGCTCAAACTCCCCCTGAGTCTGATAGTCTTTAAGGTGAGGTTTGTAAGCTCCCCCTAAGTTCTATCCAGGTTAATTAAATTCATTTTGCGCGCAATAATTATTATCAGAGCTTAAAAGCAAAATTGAATCATTGAAAGAATTTACTTATAGATAAGAAGAATGGTTCAATTAACTTTACTTGAATTTTGATACTCCTTCGTTCATTCATAGCTTATACCAATAAGGTAAAAAGATAGAAGTTTTTCAAAAATTTCAAATGCCATTAATGGGGCTCAGAGCCTTTAAATACTTGTCACATATACTCCCCCTTTTGTCATTATCAAAAAAAATTAAAATAAATCTAAGCACAAAAGACAAAAAGATATGAGAAAAACTCAAACGTGAGAGAGTATACTAAGCAATGAACTAAATAAATCAGAGCAAAAATCATGTATATTCAATTGTCAGAAGCAGCTAAACAGTCAGAATCAGTAAGCATTCAGAAGCAAAAGAAATAAGACAAGATGATTTCAGAAGCAAGGACTAAGAAAATTTAAAACAAACAACAAACAAAGAAAAACACAAGGGTGTGCAACTAAGGATTGGTTTGTTGTTGTTTCTTCATCTCTTCCATTTCTTCAATCTTCTTCTTCAACAATTCTTCAAGTTGTTGTTGCCTCTGAAGAAGAGCTTGTTCCCTTTCTCTAGCTTCTTGCTGCTGCTGTGCCATCTGTTTCTTCAGAAGCTTACACAGCCTTGCTTCTCTGGTCAAGTAATCCGTTTCAAAGAAGAAAGGCTGGTTTGCCAGGAGCAGTGTAGAGCTTCTTACTCTCAGACTCTGATTCACATGCTCCATTACTCTTCTGACTGAAGCTTGCTTGACTCTGATGCATTTGGCCTTGATTTCTTCAATAACCCCAGCTGCCCGATTCTGAAGAGATACCCAGGAGTCTTCATATGCACCTGTGAGATCAATCGTCCTTCTTTGATCCACCAGATTGTGCATCTGACTCAAGATTGTCAGAAGCTCAGAATTGATATATCCAGATTCCAGGATGTTTGTGGGTGGATGTTCAAGGATTTCAAGATCAGAATCACTGATTTCTAAATCTTGAATAGGGTTAGGAACTGGAATGGTAAGGTGTGTTTGAGTGTTAGAAGATGAGGGCTGGTCAGAATCAATGTGTGTGGTGGAGGTTGAGGCTTGAACATTGACTAGAGAGATGTCAACATCCATGGGAGTTGGTTCAGGAGAGTGTTCAGGTAAAGGTTGAAATTCAGTTTCAGATGGTGGTTGTTGTGGTGAAGTTGTTGTTTGAGTGTTGAGTTGGGGGTCAGTGATGGCTATTGGTGATTGTGGGGGTGTTGTGGGTTTTTGTGGTTCAGGTGTTTGTTGATGAGGGTTTTCTGAAACAACATTTTCAGAAGCAGCAGCTTCTGGAGTTGTTTCAGAGGCTTTTTCTGAGGTGGACTCAACATTTTCAGGAGGAATCATGTTGAGAGGTTGAATGCAAAGGGGTTGAGGGTTAAGGCGAAAGATAGAATCAATGACTCTTTCTCTCTGCTCAGCCAGTTCAGCTAACTTCTCATTAATTATGTGGCCAACTGGTTCATAAGAAGTTGACGAAGAGGGCTTATCGTTGGTTTTGGTTGATGTTGATTGGCTTTTTACTGGTTTTTGAAAAAGTTGAGCTAGGGGTACATCATCATCAGAATCATCAGAATCTGATAATGATGCGGATGCGGAATCTGAAGATATATTAATTACCTTTTCTGGTTCAGGATCAGAATCCTCTTTAGCAGATTCACTGGACACCTGCAACAGTTGCTTGGCTTCTGAAACTACAGACTCTCGTAGCTCAGCAGCAATTTCCAGAACTTTTTCAGCGGCTGCTTTCTTCTCTTGTAACTCTTTTAACTTCAAATCAGAAGCAGCTTGAGCTCTTAAGGTGATATGAGGAAAATCCTTGGTTCTCCTCAAGGCTGGCTTTCTCTTCCTCTTTGGTATAGCAGGTTGATCAAGAGAAATGTCAACACCCATGATCATCCTGGAGTCCATGTCTTCAATGGCTTCTTCAATAGAAGGTACTGATGAACTACCAATTTTGAGCTTGTCAGCAGCAACTTTTGCCTTTTTAGCAGGTTGTTCAACCTCTAGATATTGCTCTGCAGTCATCTTCCTTTTTGACTTTCTGCCTCTGGCTCGTGGCAGAGCACCACCATACATTTCCTCTGGAATATCTTCCAATCTGATTCTCTCATTGGTTGCCTCAAAATGTTCCTTGATATAGTACAATTGCACTTTAATGGGATCCTTCTTGCAGATGGGTGGAAAGTCCTTCATAAGATCAGACATAACAAGTGATTCACTTAAATCAGTTTGAAGTTTGGTGACTTCACTGATTAGCTTCATATTCAATAGAGTATGAGCATTAATGAATTTTCCAGTTTTTGTGTCAAGTAGCTGATCTGTGAAGCCTTGAGATTGACTGAGACTGTTCAAGATACCTCCTTGATAGAATATCTCTGAGAGGAGTCTTCCATAAGGAACCCAGGGTTTATCCAGTAGTTGACTCTGCTTCAAACACTCTACCAAGTACTTGAACACGTATTTGGGCACATTCACCTTTTCCTTCTTGATGAAGTGCTGGAGAAGGACCTTCTGAGCTAGATTTGGCTTCACACAGTCACCACTTGGAAACAGGGTCTCATTCTGAATCTTCAGAAGCATCTTGGTTTCCATGCTCAATTCAGCATATTTCTTCTCCTTCTCAGAATTGTAAATCACCAAGTTGGCTTGCTTTTTCCAAATGCGTTTTTCAGCAGCATCTGAAAGATCAATTCCAGAGTAGTATCCAGAGGCTGCAGCCTTGAGAACATACTCTATGTGCCATTGTGCAATTCTTATTGGAATACCACAGATGCTGGACCTGATTTCATCTTCAACAAATGGCGCAAGACCCATTTCTTCTCTTGTTTTCCCTTCTAATTCAGGATACATTAGCACCATTTGACTTTCCTCAGATAAGGATGCCGCTTTGTTGTAAAATTTTGCTCTTACCCAGAAGTGTCTAACCAGAGCTTCATATGTTGGTCCATTCAACATTCTGAAATAATCCATGAGTCCTTGCTCTTCATAGTAGCTTCTGATAGAACACCTATGAAAATTCAGAGAATCAAAGTCCACTGGATTCTCTATCTGAACTTGCAAATCCCATTCTTCCAATTTCATGCTTCTTCCTCTGTAGTCATATTCAGGGACCATTCTTGAAGTAGATACTGAATCTTTTCGTTGCGAGCTTGATGATGCCATTTGATGATTGACGAAGATTTGAAGAAGATGAAGATTTTTAGGGTTCTAAGGTTGAGAGAATGCGCTTACTTCGCAAACGGTTTGAGAGCAAATGTGTTTGTTGTGAGTGAGTAGTGTGTGAATTGACAAAGTGTTAAAAGTAAAACGATTGCAATTCAAAAGAGACAAACAAACATAACATTAATGACAAAATTGGGGGCGCGTGAAAAGTACTTTCATAGCTATTAAATCATCATTGCCCTTTTTAGTTATACACCAACACATACAGGCCACGTAAGAAGTTCACAGAGTAACTACCAAGTTAGTGGGCCAGAAGTTACTTTAAAAAGTAACTCCCAACGTTTCCACTAATTCAACTATTCAGAAGCAACAAATCCAGCTTCTGGACTTCAGATGCTGATGTCATCATCAGAAGCGAGTTTTCCTCAGAACCTCAATAAAGAGCTTCTGATGGACTACCGCTTCTGAACTAACTTCAGAACCTAAAATCCTATTCAGGAGCAAGCAAACATTTAATCAGACACGAAGTGCATGTTCAAATTTTTCTTTATAAAATCAAATCTTTCAACAGTTAAAGGCTTAGTAAATATATCAGCCCATTGATTTTCAGTATCAATGAATTGTATATCTAAAATTCCTTTTTGAACATAATCTCTGATAAAATGGTGTTTGATTTCAATGTGCTTAGCTCTTGAATGCAAAATTGGATTTTTAGACAAACAAATAGCAGCAGTATTATCACAATAAATGGGAATACTGTTAGCAGTTATCTGATAATCTTCCAACTGATGTTTCATCCAAAGTAGTTGTGTACAACAACTTGCAGCTGAAATGTATTCTGCTTCTGCTGTAGACATAGCAATAGTTGTTTGTCTTTTGCTAGCCCAGGATATAAGATTATCACCCAGAAATTGACAATTGCCACTGGTTGATTTTCTTTCAATCCTATCACCAGCATAGTCAGCATCACAGAATCCAATTAGCTTATAATCTAAGGATTTCCTATAAAGGAGTCCAAGATTAGTTGTTCCCTTCAAATACCTGAAGATTCTCTTGACAGCAGTCATATGAGATTCTCTAGGATCTGATTGGAATCTTGCACACAAGCATACACTGAATAAAATATCTGGCCTAGATGCAGTGAGGTATAACAAAGAACCAATCATACCTCTATACAGCTTCTGATCTACTTTAGCTCCTTCATCTTCTTTGCTCAGGTTGCACGTAGGATGCATTGGAGTGTTCATCACTTTACAATCTTCAAGTTTGAACTTCTTCAGAAGCTCCTTTGTGTACTTTGATTGATGAACATAGACTCCATCTTTGCATTGATTGATTTGAATGCCAAGGAAGAACTTCAGCTCTCCCATCATGCTCATTTCAAATTCATCCTGCATTAACTTAGAAAATTCCTTGCAAAGAGATGCATTAGTAGAACCAAATATTATATCATCAACATATATTTGCACAACAAGAATATCTTTCCCAAGGGTCCTTCTGAAGAGTGTAGTGTCAACCTGTCCTCTCTTAAAATCATTTTTGATTAAGAAATTACTTAGTCTATCATACCAAGCTCTGGGAGCTTGTTTCAAGCCATATAGTGATTTCTTCAGTTTAAAAACATGGTCAGGATATTTAATATCCTCAAATCCAGGAGGTTGCTTAACATACACTTCTTCTTCTATGACACCATTGAGAAATGCACTCTTGACATCCATCTGATATAATATTATGCCATGATTAACTGCATAGGAAAGAAGTAACCTGATTGCTTCCAATCTTGCAACTGGAGCAAACGTTTCAGTGTAATCAATGCCTTCTTGTTGACTGTACCCTTGTGCAACAAGTCTGGCTTTGTTTCTTGTTACTTCACCTTGCTCATTCAGCTTGTTTCTGAATACCCATTTTGTTCCAATAATGTTCTTGTGCTGAGGTTTGGGTACCAGATCCCACACATCATTTCTTTGAAATTGATTCAACTCTTCTTGCATAGCTAGGATCCATCCATCATCTGAAAGTGCTTCATCAACTGTTGTAGGTTCAATCATTGAGATTAGTCCAATCATTGACTCTTCTTGTCTGAAATGTGATCTTGTTCTTCTTGGACTATCTTTGTTTCCAATGATTAGCTCCTCAGGATGTGAAGACTTGTGTTTGAATGTGTTTCTGGGAGGATCTTCTTGATGTGAGCCATCTTGTGCTTCATCAGAAGCAGTTTCATCTTGCGCTTCTGATGTGGGTTCAGCTTCTGGACTATCTTCAGACTCAGCTATCTGATCAGGTTCTGGAGTAGCTTCAGGAACCTGTATCTCTGCAAAACTTTCACCTTGCTTTGAAGTTTTATCTTCAAGCTCCTTGTCATCAAATTTAACGTGCATAGATTCTTCAACACAGAGTGTCTCTGAATTATACACTCTGTATGCCTTTGACCTTTCAGAGTAACCTAAAAAGATTCCTCTTTGGGCCTTGGCATCAAATTTCTTTAGGTAGAGCTTGTTGTTCAGAATGTAACATGTACATCCAAATTGATGAAAGTAAGAGATATTGGGTTTTCTTCCTTTAAAGAGTTCATATGCTGTTTTCTCCAAAATAGGTCTAATATAGATCCTGTTTTGAACATAGCATGCTGTATTCACTGCTTCTGCCCAAAAATGTTTTGGTAAATTGTTTTCATGAATCATGGTTCTGGCCATTTCTTGTAAAGTTCTATTCTTTCTCTCTACAACTCCATTTTGTTGTGGTGTTCTAGGAGAAGAGAATTCATGGAAAATTCCATGTTTTTCACAAAAAGCTTCAAATGGCTCATTTTCAAATTCTCCACCATGATCACTTCTGACTTTCAAAATTTTTGATTCTTTTTCAGATTGAATTTGAGTGCAGAAGCTACTGAATACATCACACGCAACATCTTTACTCTTAATGAATTTCACCCAAGTCCATCTGCTGTAATCATCAACAATGACTAATCCATATCTACTTCCATATAAGGATGCAGTACTCACTGGTCCAAATAAATCAATATGGAGTAATTCTAAAGGTCTTGAGGTTGAAACAATGTCTTTGGTTTTAAAAGATGATTTCACAATTTTCCCTCTCTGACATGCACCACAAAGTGCATCTGAATGATAGTCAATGTCTGGTAGCCCTTTCACAAGTTGTAACTTACTAAGCTTAGAGATTAACCTCCAGTTAGCATGTCCCAACCTTCTGTGCCACATCCATTTCTTATCATTCACTGATAGTAGGCAAATCACCTTCTGATCAGCCAGTTCAGAAAAATTGATTTTATAGACATTGTCAACTCTCTTTCCCTTGAACACAATGGATTTGTCTTCCTTGTTGATTACTGTACAGTTGGGTTTTTCAAAAAGCACATCATAACCATTATCACAAAATTGACTAATGCTCAAAAGGTTATGTTCAAGACCATCTACCAACCATACATTATTAATTGAGGTAGAGGAATTACCAATAGTTCCTGTACCTATGATCTTGCCTGACTGGTTGCCTCCAAATTTCACATTTCCTCCCTCTTTCATTGTTAGGCTGAGGAACATGGACTTGTCTCCTGTCATGTGTCTTGAGCAACCACTGTCTAGGTACCATGATCTTTGCTTTGGCACTGCTCTTAGACATACCTGCATCATTGACATTTTTAGATTTAGGTACCCATTGTTCTATGGGTCCTGGAAGGTTAGTACTTAAGGCTTTACTCTTCACTTCTTGTACCTTGTGCTGTGAGTTGGGTTGCTTCTGATTAACCATCACCTTAGGTTTTGGTACTTCAGAAGCAGTAACTGTCTTCTTCTGAAACTTGGACTTCAGAACCCCAGATTTTGGTTTCACCAGACTCTGAGGAATAGGTTCTGATCTTTTCAGGATCCTAACCTTTGAAGTTTTGGAATCAGATTTGATCATAGCCTTTGACTTAGAGTTCTTTGGCTTTGAAGTAATCTTAGCCTTAGAACTAGAAGCTTCAGGTTCTGATTGAACAACAGTTTCCAACTCAGCCCCTTCTGGTACAAAGAATGTTTTCAGACCTTCCTTGATGCATTCACAACAAGACTTTAGATTGGTTTTCTCCAGTTTCACTTCTGGAAAACCAATTCCTCTGCCATTGTTCTTGTAAATGCTATAAATCATAGAAGCCACTCTGCTTCTGTCAATGCCAGATATAATGAAGTCTTCAAGAGCAATTTCATGATTACTTAAAGGTTTTTCATTACACTTTTCTTGTAGCTTCTGACATAAGAACCTGAGCTGGTCTTCATATGTTTTACACATGAAGTCAAAGCCCCTAAGTCCTTGTTCAGAAGCTTTCAGATCCAATAGAGTTGATTTTTGCTGTTGTACCAAATCAGCATATTTTTCTTTTAAATCCTTCAACTCATTGGTTCTTACTTCAAAATGTGTAAGAAGTTCTTTAAGTGACTCAACAAGTTCATCTCTGGGAATTTCGGAATATACCTCATTTTCATCTTCTGAGTCTGAATCTGATCCAGCTTCTGAAGTTGCTGTTGCTACCAACCCAACAGCTACCTTTGCATCTTCATCAGCTTCCTCTTTATCAGATCCAGATTCACTACCCAAATCATCCCAGGTTGCCATTAAACTCTGCTTAATCTGCTTCTTGAATTTGCTTGGTTTGAATGAAGACCTCTTTGACTTGTCCTTTGACTTTTCTCTTTGAAGATCAGGGCATTCAGCAATGAAGTGACCTGGCTTCTTACAGTTGAAGCATCCCTTCTGATCTTCTTTCCTTGAGCTTCTGGAGTTACCCCTTCTGGAGAGAAACTTTCTGTTCTTCTTGGCCAGATATTGAAGTCTGTTTGAGAGCATGGCCATTTCAGCAGCATCTGGTTCAGAGTCTGAACTTGACTGTTCTTCCTCTTCAGATTCAACCACTTTGAGAGCTTTTGATGACTTGCCTTTGGATGGAAGAGCTATTGATTTACTCTTCTTAGTAGACTCATGTTCATTAAGACTTAACTCATGAACTTTGAGAGAACTAACAAGATCTTCGACACTTAAAGTGTTTAAATCTTTAGCTTCCTCAATGGCAGTCACTTTTGGTCTCCATCTGGCAGGTAAGCTTCTGAGTATCTTGCTTACATGATCAGAAGCAACATAGCTCTTCTTTAGAATCTGTAGACCAGAAACTAAGGTTTGAAACCTTGAGTACATCTCCTCAATAGTTTCATCATCCTTCATCTTGAATAACTCATACTGATGTACAAGAAGGAGAGCCTTTGCTTCTTTGACCTTCTTGCTCCCTTCATAATTTGAACAGAGAGAAGCAAACATAGCTTTAGCAGTGGATTTGTCACTCATCTTCATGTACTCTGCTTTGGGTATGGCAGTGACAAGAGCTCCTCTGATAATATGATGCTTCTTGTAAAGTTTCCTCAGTTCTGGAGTATGTTTCTTTCTATCCACAGCAGCTCCTTCTTCATCAAGGACTAAATCACCAACACCATCTTCCAGAATATCCCATAATTCTTCATCTAGGCTCATGATGTAACTGTAAAAGTTGGTCTTCCACCAAGAGAACTCTTCAGCATCTCCATTGAACTTTGGAACTTTTCCAATACTGGTTTTCTTACTATCACTATAATCATGTGAGACATGTTTATAGCTAGTATCACCAGGACCAGTAGGAGTAGGAGTAGACATGTTTTTCTCAGATCTTTGACTGTTGCACGGTTAAGTGATACACAACAGACCAAGGCTCTAGATACCAATTGAAGGTGAGAAAAACACAAGAAGGGGGGTTGAATTGTGTTTTGAAAAATTCTTCGTTTCTCTAAACAACTGAATACACTGATCAGAAGCTAAGTGAGACAGCTTCTGAAGTGATGATCAGAATCTAAATGCAGCGGAATAAAACAGAGAGAGAGAAGAAGAACAACACAAAGCAATTATACTGGTTCCTTCCACAATCCGGAAGTAGTCCAGTCCCCCTTGCACTTCCAAGGAGATTTTCACTATGAGTAATATCTGATTACAAATGCTCAAGCACACAAGCAAGAGACTTCCAATGCTCAAGCACACAAGCAAGAGACTTCCTTTGCTCAAGAACACAATCAAGAGACTTCCTGCTCAAGCACAACTGCAAGAGACTTCCTAACTAAACAAAATTACACAGAAAATTGTTTAAGGTTGAACACTTGATATACAATCAGAGGTGCTCACAATACAAATCAGATACAGACTCAATGGACTTAAGAATTTCTAAGATATGACTTTGAGACACAGCAATTCTAAGTGAATGCAGAACAATTTCAGCAGAGGTTTGGTACTTGTGAAATTCTTTGTGAGTCTTTCGTTCAGCGTTCTTGCATTACCAATTCTCTAGGTCTTCACTCCTTTATATAGAGGTGTGAAAGAGACGTTGTGAAATTGCCAGCACACCAAAGAGTCGTTGTTGAAGCTTGATCTTTCACCAATGATCTTTTGCCTGATTTGGTTGTTGTCCTATGAAGAACAAATTTGAAATCCATTCCTTATCCAAAGGAACATCTATGCAGGCGAGACCGTATTCTGGAGCTGTTTTCTTGTCTTGAAGTGCAGACACAAAACAGAGTAGTGGAGAACGTGGTTGTACAATTCGTACAAAGTACAATGTCAACGCTTTCGTCCAAATTGCAAACACACACCTTCAAACACCTTTGAAATGACCGTTGCAAGCTCCACTAATCATTTGTTTGTGTTTTCGAATCCAATAGACAGCTTTTGCATTGATGATTCTTCAATTCTTGATTCTTTGCAAATCCAGTTGATATTCAGCTTCTGGTGAAATGGCTTCTGATGAGGCAGCTTCTGATGATGCAGCTTCTGATGATGCAGCTTCTGATGATGCAGCTTCTGATGGGATGACTTCTGCAGCTTCTGATGATGCAGCTTCTGATGATGTGACTTCTGGACCTCTTGTCTTCAGGAGCACTATTCTTCAGGAGCAGCTTACTTCAGGAGCGCTATTTCTTCAGGAGCAGCTTGACTTCAGGAGCGCTTTTTCTTCAGGAGCAAGTTGCCTTCAGGAGCGTCCAAGCTTCAAATTTTTGTTGTTTCCATAGCTCTTTATTTGCTCATTCAGAACCAATGATGATGTAACTTTATAATTATGGTCCTGTATACTTGAACAAATATTAGCTAATCCAATTCACAATTTTTAATACCTTGTTATCATCAAAACTCTTTAAGGTTTATTGTTAAACACATTTTGTTCCAACAAACCTTAGGGTTTATTATAACATAAATTTCAAGATATATATGATATCTCGTTATTATGATTTTTGTACATAGATTTAAGATTTTTTTTCTTTCAAAATAATCGATCAATTAAGAATTTTGTTACCAAGGTAAACATTCTCATTCAATTTTTTTTGTCAAAAATCAATCCACCTGTATTTAGCATATCTCTAAACAATTATATTTAGCACACATCATGACTTTTAATTACGCTAAACAATTATACTCATCTCACATCATGTTCACATTTTTTTTAATAAAAGATGACTTTTAACTACTTTTCAAATCAACTTGAACACGTCCTCGTGAGCTAGCTCAGTTAGTTGGGACAATGCATAAAATATGCAAAGGTCCGGGGTTCAAACCCCGGCCACTACCAAAAAAATCAACTTGAACACCCATCTAACTTTAGACACCAAAAAACATAAAGATACTAAGGCTTTAACTTTAGACACCAAAAAACATAAAGATACTAAGGCTCTGTTTGGTAAAAATAGCGGATAGCTTATAAGCTAGCTGATAAGCTAGCTGATAGCTTTTAGCTGATAAGCTAGCTGATAGCTTTTAGCTGATAGCTTATAGCTGATAAGCTAATTAAAGTGTTTGGTAAAATTAGCGGTTCAACTAGCTGATAGTTGTAAATTGACATAAAAGGACATGTTTTATTCATAATAATGTTTTTAAGAGTTTATAATACAATCTATACCAATTAATATTTAAGATGTTTAGTCATTTAAATTTATTAATATAATCAACATATATTTTTCATTAAGAAATTATTTTAAGTTTATTTCATTCAATTTTTATACTTTATGAATGATTAAAGTATAAAATTTTATCCTATAAACAAAGTTAAAAATAATCATCGATAAGATTAGAAGAAAAAAGTGTTAAAAGAATAACACAAAAAAAAAAAAAAATTGGTAGTCAGTATATACCCAGGAAAATTAAACTTTTTTTTATTAGTTGGGAAATATAAAAAATTGCATGTGTCATTACATGAAACGAAATGGTGTCATTTGCATTGTAATACATTGAAAGAGTGCTAAATAAAAGCATGCATACTTTGTAGTATAAAAAATACGTCGCACAATAACGTTATATTATTAGTTTTCAAGTATAATAAATTATAAAGGGTAAATATGGATTTTAGTTAAAATAATAAGGGTAAAAATGGAATAAATGATAATAAGCTATAAGCTATAAGCTCAAACGCTACTTGGAATAGCTTCTGAAAAATAGCTTATAAGCTCGTGGAAATTCGTGAAATAAGCTATAAGCTCGTTGTAAAAAAATGTTACCAAACAGAGCTTATTTTGTCAAACGAGCTTATAAGCTATAAGCTATAAGCTATAAGCTCATTTGGTGGGCTTACCAAACAGAGCCTAAAGCAAATCAACCTTCTTATGCAAGAAGACACACTAAGGCCATCTCCCTCCACATAATCAATGCAAGCGGCAGACATGAATCAAAAGAAAACAAATTGTTTACTCATAGTTCTCTTTAATTGGAAAGATATATATATATATATATATATATATATATGGGTAATGCTACAACACACCCATTCACTTTTGTGAAGGTGTGTTTTAGCATGAAACACCTTTTCAATTGGACACTAAAAACCCTTACTTTAATTATAAAATCAGTGAAGACAAAAGGGTAGGATTGTTATTTCAATTTAATTTAATTATTAACAAAATCATAAATCTCCTTTTTTCCCTTCCGGCTGCTACACCGCTTTTACAAATCTCTTCACCCTATTCAACTTCCTTCAACTAGCTCCTTTTCTTAAACTAAACCGACCTTCTTTTGCCTTCAATCTTCATAGTCTTCTGATATCTAATGTCGATAGAACTAGACTCTTGTTTATGTGTTCATTTTACACTTGCCTTGCTCCTGCTTGTTTTGTTGTCTCATAATGTCAAAGACAATTTTTTCGTATTTGTTGAGAGATAAGAACACCACTCCATATATAATGCTAGAATGTCATCTTCTTCAAAATGTATAGTTTTTTCCCTTTTTATTTATAAGTCCATTTCAATTTTATTGGTTCCAATTTCTCCATGGATAAGAATGTGTTTTCGATCCAATTTGTTTGATCATAATTAATTTCTTCATGGATGGGAATGTATTTTCATTCCAGTTTAAATATGGCATCAAAGGAGTGATGTTGGTGTTGATTAAAAAAATGCATTAACTTGATTATTTAAATGATATTGCAAAAAAAAAAAAAACATTTTAATGACAAAGAAGCTCATTAACGAGTTTTTCTTCTTTCTCTGCACAAGTACTAGAATAATTGGCTGAAAGCAAGGGAAAGAAAGTGGGTCGTGGCCTCATGGGTATGGAAATGACTTTAATAGGCATTAAGTAAAACACAATTGAAGAGAGAGAAAAGGGCTTTTAGTGTCCAATTGAAAAGGTGTTTCATGCTAAAACACATCTTCACAAAAGTGAATGGGTGTGTTGTAGCATTACACTATATGTATATATATATATATCCAACCTACATCCTCAAATTACTTGAGTGAGGGAATGTATCGGTTTTTCATGATGGAACCATGCATAGAGGACCATTAAGGGATAGATTGTTTAGACGGTCACACACAACTTAAGTATTGCAAATATAAAATAAGATTTTATATAGTTCCATATCAATATAGAAAACAAATAAGAAAGTTAGAATAAATTACTGCTAAAAAAAAAATCCACGTGACAGTGCCATGTCATTTGGTATGCACATGTGGTGTTGCCACGTCAGCACCCTTAGAGAGGAGTTAACAGCAGAGACCAATTCTATGAATGGAAAATTTTAAAGAGACTAAGCTTGTAGAAAATTTTAAGAGGACTAGGATCAATTAAAGGGTGCGTTTGTTTTGGATTTTTTCCAAAAAAAATCTATTTTTTCCTTTAAAAAAATCACTTTTTTCATTTTTAAGTGTTTGTTTTGGATTTTTAGAAAAATCATTTTATCAAAAAAATCTATTTTGATCCTAAAATGAAAAGCTATTAGGATTAGCTTTTCTCAAAATCTATTTTTTTCAACAACAAGGAGGTAACACATGTACAAGTTAAAACTCATTTTTTAGAAAAAATGGATTTTTATGGGTAGTAGACAAACAAAAATAACTTCAGATTTTTTTTAAAATCTCTAAAAAAAATCTCTAGATTCTTTTAACATAAAATCTATTTTTTTTAAAGCTGAAACAAACGCACCAAAGTAGCATAAAAAAACAGATTCTATACCAAATTTGAAGGAGAAGGGACGTGGCAATTGGCAAAGCGTATGAACAAAGGGTATTATTGTCATTGATCTATCTTCACCTCAGCAGCCCCTGTATAAACCACCCATCTCCTCGTATCACAGCAACACAAACAAATTCCAGTCTTCGAAACCTAATTTTCTCTCAACGCTCTTTCTTTCCGTCCTCAATTTTCTTCGTTCTCTCTGTAAGTGCATTACGATTCCTCTATGTATTCTTCTCAATTGATTTTGTCTCTATGTTTTGTTTTCAATGTTTCATATTTTTTCTCTGTTTTGACTTTTCTTATTTTTGTTGTTGGGTTTTGAGTATGAAATTGAAAGCTTTTGATTGCTAACATTGATTATAAACTTCAATCAATTTCCCTTTTCTTCTTATTGTTGTTGTTGTTTTTTCTTTGTAAATGAAAAAATTGATGCTGTTTATTTTCGTTACATACCATACCACCCAGATTTGGGCTGTTTGGATTGACTTATGAAAAATAGCTTCTGTAAATGGCAGCGACGCAATTTGGAAGGCGAGTGGGAAGAATAGTGAAAGAAAGAATCGAAAGAAGGAAAAGCAGCGTTATACGTGAAGGATTATGGAACGATCCTTTCATGGTTGCTTCAACTCGCGCCATTGCAGAAAGAATCCCTTTGGTTGATCTCATAGTCCATGTCACTGATGCGAGGATTCCATTCTCCTCTCAATGTCATTTACTCACACAAACTTCACACAATCATATTATAGCTCTCAATAAAGCTGATCTCACTTCTCGTTCCACTTTACAGGTTCGTTACTTCTCTTCTTTTACTGTTCATAAGCTGTTTGAGAAAATAGCTGTTCATAAACTTTATTATATCTAGCATAAGACAATGGGTAGATTATGGTGGATTATTGTCCATTCGATATGGTCCGCCTTCTGCCATTGACAACATTGTAGCTAAGTCGAAGTCGAAATTAACTTTTCCACCCATTGTTTAGAAGCTTGCCACCATCCTTTACAAGGATTTTTGTTCAATATAAAAAACAATTAAATTGGAAACTATTTGGCAGAGCTATTTTCAACTTATATTCAGGATAAATAAATGCAAATGCTGCTTATGCGCTATAAGAACTTAATTAAATTGTTCATCTAATCAGAGCCGTAGTCACACAATTATACAAAAACTTTTTACATTTTTGTATGGCCGTCTCAAATATTTTGGAGGCCCTCTTCTCTTCTAGTGCCCTCAAAATTTTGTACACCGAAATTGGTTTGTGTAGGAATTTGAGCCCTTAAGATTTGGTATATGCAAGAATTTAGACCCTCAAATACAATTTTTATATTTTGGGGCCCTCAAAGTTTAGAGGCCCTGTGTTGTTCTGCGGGCTATGGACCGGCCCTGCATTTTTGGTACAACTCAATTCATATACATTTTCAAGTACAAGTAACTAATAACTAACTTAACTGACTCCTAATACCCTCCCAAACTGTATATACTTCTGAGGAATGTGAGTATGTGAAGTGTGAAGTTGGCATGGCTGATGTATTACTAGTGTCATGAAGTAACTGTATTGTGTACTTTCTTTGACACAAATCAGTGGCCTTTGCCGACTTGAATAGTTTCAGCCCCAAATAATTCTTCAAATCTCCAATAATTTTGAGTTTGAAGTTACTGTCTAACATAAGATGATGTGTAAATTGGGACTTGATCCCCTGGAGAATAGGAGTGATCAGCATAGGATTTAGTGAATCCTATCTAATTAGTATTTTCAAATATCCGCCATGGCAGATATCACCAGTGGATTTTTGGATAACCGATATGGCCAATTTGTGAAGGTTATGTTGTTGGTCGGTATGTCAGATTGTTGGCCGTTCGCCATGGTCCGTCATCCGCCATTGACAACATTGTAGCTAACTCGAAGTTGAAATCAACTTTTCGACCCATTGTCTAGAAGCCCGCTACCATCCTTTACAAGGATTTGTTAAATATAAAAAAACAATCTTCTTCCCTTCAATTGGTTGGATGCCCATTTGAAGATTGCATATCTATTTTCTAAGTTAACTCCCCATTATTAAACCCATGAGGCAACATATTCTTGATGTGGACCCACAAATGATATACTGGTTCTGCTTCTGTCGGAGCAACATTGGTGTGAAATAGTTCAAAAATCTAGAGTATTTAAACATTATTTTTGTGTGCAATTAGAGCCATTTTCATGGCACCACACCAGCAGTTGCAATTTTTCCCTGCAAGGGGATGGGAAACAACCATCAAAGCATGCCTATCAGACAGATGCAGTTGCCAGGTAGAAGGGGCTGGAGTGATCATCCATCAATTTAAAGAAGAAGAAGAATCACATGAAGAGTCTTAAAGAAACAGAGGAGTATTCTCAACGGAAGAGAGCCCTCAAACGATAAACATTCTGAAACTCTAGAATGTGATCTGTAAAATATGGGAGGAGAGGAATGTAATGTGAGACAGATTGATGAAGGATGAAACTGAAATTTGACGGAAAAATTTGGGTTTACACAATAAAGTAATGAACTTATATAATGAAGCACCGTTGAACTAAGCAAATTAGACCGACCAATAGTGACGCATACACCAACATCCTTTCCAAACCAGTAATCGACAAATCAACTGAAGTTGTTTAACCAAACTCAACTAATTAACCATTTTTTACCACGGTTGAAATTGTGTTTGTTTTAAATTTATTAATTTATGAAATTTGTTATCTTAATATATATATTTTTAAAAAACAATTATTCTGTAACCAGGTATGGATAGATTATTTTAGGGAAACGAACTGCATATCTTGTGGAGTCGATGCTCATAACAAGGAGAGCATCAGACAGGTAAACTATCAGTTCCTTTTTCGTGAGATCTTCTATCGAGTCTCAGGAATGAACGATCTTATGAAAATATCATGGTGTTTGGCTTTGTTTCACACTATACATTGGAAAAGGACATGAGGACTAGTGTGTAATTTTGAATCTTGCAGCTTTGTACAAGTCATTTCAAATTGATTTGAATTATTAAGAACTCGCATTTTATTAGTTGTAATGAATGAATCTGTATGTGTATGTGTGTGGCATGTTGTTTCCATGGTTTTGTCTGTTATACACAAAAATAGTATTATAATGATGGGGATTTCTTTACTTTAGCGAGTCAATTTAAGTGCAATATAAGAAATGATCAGTTAGAGATTCAGAAAAAAAAAATTGTACTTAGTTGTTGCTATTCTTCTTGGCTTTTTTCTCGCCCTCTTTCCTTTTATCTGTTCATGAACTAATTTACTAATAAAGGCCTTTAGTTTTAGACAGTTCCTAAGCCTTATACAGCGGCAGGTGGGAAAATTGAGGAGAACTGATCAAGCTAATAAATATACTGCAACAGTATTGTTAATCGGGCTTCCAAATGTTGGAAAATCGGCACTTACTAATGCCTTGCATCATGTTGGGAGAATTAGTGCTGCAGGTATTCAAGATATTATTCCAATTCTAGGGAAACAGGCTAAATGACATTCTCAACGTTTGAGAAACAAGTGGATGCATGTCCACAAAATTTCAATTTTATTTCTAATTTTTCGTTTGCAACTTTTGTTTTGTAGAAAAAGGAAAGTTAAAGCATGCTACTGTGAGTCCAGAGCCAGGGGAGACTAAAGACATTAGAAGTTATAAGGTTAACGATTGTTCTTTAACACTGCACTCTTTATCATTTTGCTAGGAATTTTTTTTTTGACGACCTCCAAAGTTGTATGTTTTCATCACATGTTCTACCAATTCTATAATTTTTCTTTCATGCTGATGGATCTCAGAACTCTTAATCAGCTGCTAAATAGATTTTATAAAATCTGAATCTCATGCAACCTTTCGTCATTCTTCTCTTTTTTACAATCTCATTTATTTGGCTAAATTAAAAATTTGACCATCATGTTGAACAGACAACGGCTTTGTCAACATAAAAAAAGTCAAAACTAGGGGATAATTTCATTAGAGAATATGAAAAATGCTCAAAACTAGGGGATACAATGTCACCGTATCGACACCACCAAATACAAAAAGTCAAAAACTGAAAGAATCTCTCTAATTACTTTCTGTATCAAACTAAGAAAATACCAGCATAGATAAGAACCAGGATATTATGTTTTTCATAGATTGCCAACTTCATCAATTTATCATTGCATATTTCCAAATGTAAGCTGGATTTCAGTTGTAATGCACTGAACACAGGAAAACTTTACACCTCTGTATATACAGAATTAAAAAAAAAAAAAAAGGAAAAAACTTTTGACACGGTTGCTATTTCATTCAATAAGATGACTTGCATTGTTGGAAAAATATTTTTGAAGAAAACACTCATGTATTTGAATCTTGAGTTAACTTAATGCATATTACATACTTTTTATGGGCCAATGTGTACTAAGATATTCATCACTTTCTCTATTTTGCTTCTTGTCTGAACTTCATTCATTAGTATCCCTTTTGTGATTTTCTTACTTATGAAACTTTTCCTTCCTTTCAGATTGCTAGCCATCCCAATATTTATGTGTTAGACACTCCAGCTGTTTTACCTCCTGAGGTTCCTGATGTTGATGTTTTATCTAAATTACTCTTAACAGGTATTTTTAATTGGTTTTCTTCTTCCTTGGTGTTTTTTTACATTCTTAGTTAGTGGTGGTTGGTGGTTGGTGGTAGTATGGTACAATTTTTTGTGTGTGTCGAGCTATAGGAAGGACGGGTTTTTTGTGAGCAAGTATTGAGAACTTTTGAGAGGTATATTGAATCAAGCAAGTACTACAAAGTGAGTATATTTAATCAACAGGCAACCATTCTGGGTTGTTGATTTCACTTGGATTATTCCATGTAGTTCAGTTATGAGAATTTTCAAAGTTACTGTCAGTAAATTCATGTTTGGGTTGTCTTAATTAACTGTAAATCAATTCCTTAAACCCCTAGTCTCTCTTAAATCAACATGCAATCTACTTAACGTCACAAGGATTAAGCTTCACCAAACCCAAAGCAGCCACAAGACAGTTAAACTATTTCTATAAGTAATTTATATTTAGCTCAGAATCATGTAGTGACCTTTTAATCAACATAAAGTCTAAAATCAACCAGAATGGCCAATTCAATGAAGCATTAAGTACAAAAGATAAGCTCTGTTTTTCACACATGGAAACCTTAGTCTTGAATGACAACTATTGATATATTTGCAAATCAAAGCTACACCAACATTAAACTAAAAGGGCTAGCTACTTGTGATAAAAGGAAAAAACAAGGAAAGATAAGAGACAAGAGAAAGAGATGGCCTCCATTAATGCTTCTCTGGAATTAGACCAAGAGAAGAGACAAAGTAAAAGCACCATCTCATTCCTACAACGCTTCTCAATATGCATTATGGAAAGCCAGTTTCATGAAATGGACTGAACACCATAGTGCAATCTAATGAGCTGATCTATCCCAACAACATTGTGCTGATACATATTTAGACGGTTCTTAAACATTCTACTCTACCATTTTGCTCTAGCTAGTACATCCAACTATTTCAAGTATATACTCATGCTTTGATACTTTATTCATTCTTGTTCTCAATACTCTCTACTCTAAACTTTTCTACATTTCCAAAATTGGAGTTAATTTCATTTTATATATCCCACCTTCTCAAACAAGTACACCTTACCTCCTAATGAACAAAAAGCATTCCATAACGGGACAAGTGTTTATTTCTGGTTAAGTTAACTTCTGTTGTTCAAACTTTCATATAATCTCTCTCTCTCTCTCTCTCTCTCTCTCTCTCTCTCTCTCTCTCTCTCTCTCTCTCTCTCTGTATGCGTGTGTTTCTTATCTGATTTGGACTTCATTTTTATCGTTATGCAGGAGCAATTGGGGACTGTTTGGTTGAGAGAAAAGAAACTGCTGAATATTTTCTAGCTATTCACAACTCTAGTGATCAGTACAAAAAATGGGCAAAGTTATCGAGCAAGGAAAACGACATATTTTTCCTTAACAGCACAACAGAGTGCTTGACTACATCTGGGTTACAAATGAAACAGAAAAAGCAAATCCCTAACGATCACACACAGGTATCTGTAATTATTTACGTGTATACCTCAATCTTATGTAATGTTTCAAATACGTGAATAAAAACTGTTTCTATTTTGATAAAACTACACATCAAGCTAGAAAAGGAAAGGACAACCAAGGAATTGAATCAAAACAAATGGTTCTGACATTGGATATGTAACTTTAACATTTTTTTTTTAATCTAATAAAGGATTCCAATAGTTTAATAAATAATTTGCATTTCATTTAAAGTTGGTTTGTATGCTATTGATGGATCCAGCAGCAGAACCTGCATGGGGATTTTTCATTGTGATACTATGCCTTAGAATATGGATACGTGATTGTTCCATCAATGATTTTTTTTCTTCCATTTCCAATGGTTCATAGTATTGATGAAGAACAGTTGTAATGAATTGGGTGATTGATCAATGTTTTCGCTCTCTTCTTACTAAGAAAAGTAGTCTACCAATGATATATGGTGGAATTTTACACTACTATTATTTTCTGCGATATCTTCCTCGGGTTTATGCAATCTTGCACGAGATCTTTATGTAGTTAAAATTCAAATTCATTTCAATTAACTTTGTGTTTTGCAGGACGACATGGTGCAGGATGTTAGAAGAACACTCTATGAAACGATTTCATCCTTTGATGGTAATATAAGATGTGAAGTTGAAATGGAAGCATTTATTGCTGGTCAGTTTACCGCGTTGCAGGAAGTTTTCCACGTTTCAACTGAACGTGAAGAAGATGCTCATGTCGTGGTTGCCGGGAAATTGCTTAATCTTTTTCGTACAGGTCGTCTTGGACATTATATTTTAGATAACCTTCCCAGAAATATTCACTGACCATTGCAGGCCAATGCATTGTGTGTTGGTCTCTAAATATTTTAGTTAAGTTCCGAAATGATATTTTTTTTGTTTGTTTGTTGAGGTCGTTCTAGTACATGTATTGCTTTTGTAAATTGTTTAACCCTTTTTTGGTTATGGATTAAGTTCTCTATCATTCGTGTTATTATTTAAGTATTCTTGTATCGAAAGAAAGTACCATAAAACAATCTTAATAGTTAAGTGCCGTTCAAAAAAATATATTCTTAATAGTTAAACTTCTGATACCATGTTCAACTGATACAAATTTATGCTCTGGAATGTCAATGTGACCTGCAAAACATGGAAGGAGAGAAATGTATCGTGAGAGAAAATGATGAAAGATGAAACAGAAATTTTATAGGAAAAGTTGTGTTTATACAATAAAGTAATATGAACTTATATAGAGAAGCTCTGATGGGAACTAAAAATTATTCAGGAATGGCAATAAATGATGCATGAAGAAGAAGAACAAAAGATAAGCTCTGAATTTCATAAATGGAAACTTTAGTCTCAAATCACAACCATCCATACAATTACAAATCAAAGCTACACCAACATTCAACTACTAAATTGATTCAGCTGCTCTTGGTAAAATATGAAAAAGGAAAGAGAGGAGAAGAGAATATAATAGAAGAGAGAAAGAGATGACCTCCACTAATGCTCCTCCGAAAACAACCCAAAGCCTTTTCTTAGAAGTTAGAACCCTTAGAGTTGAGGTGATGTATTTTTCCTCTACCTGCCTCTTGGCACTAGGGATCCAAAATGCATGTTCTCTAGTGTTATTTGGATTTTCTAATTAGGTGGATATCTTGTCCTTAGGGAAAGCCAGTTTCAAAAAATGCACTGACCACCATAGAGAAATCAAAGGAGCAGTTTTATCCCAACGAAATTATGTTGATACATGTTTAGACAATTCTTGAGCATTCATCCATTTTGCTCTAGATAGTGCATCCAACTGTTGCAATTTTATACTCATGCATTGATATTTCATTCTTGCACACAATACTCTCTACTTTAAACCGTTCTATATCTATCTTGTTATTCCAAGCAAATTTGGAGTAAATTTCATTTTATATTTTCCATCTTCTCAAACAAGTACACCCTTAACTCCAAATGAACAAAAAAATTTCCATAATGGGATCAGTGTTTATTTCTGGTCTAAGTTAACTTCTGTTGTTCATTCAAACTTACATATAATCTCTCTCTTCATATGTGCATGTCTTATCTGATTTTGGACCTCATTTATATCCTTATGCAGGAGCAATTGGGGACTGTTTGGTTGTGAGAAAAGAAACTGCTGAATATTTTCTAGCCTCATAACTCCAGTGATCAGTGCAAGAAATAGGCAAATATGTCGAGCAAGGACAACGACACATTTTTCCTTAGCAGCACAACAGTGTGCTTGACTACCTCTGGGTTGCAGATGAAACAGAAAAAGCAAATCTCTACAGATCACACACAGGTATCTGTAATTATTTATGTGTATATCTAAATCTTATGTAATGTTTCAAATGATATGTGGTGGAATTTTCTGTCATATCTTCCTCACATCTATGCAATCTTGCACAAGATCTTTATGTAATTTTTTTTTTTTGACAAAGGGATCTTTATGTAGTTAAAATTCAAATTCATTTCAAGTTAACTCTGGTTTGTAGGATGACGTGGTGCAGAATGTTCGGCGAACACTATGAAACAGTTTCATCTTTTGATGGCAATATAAGATGTGCAGTTGAAATGGAATCACTTATTGCTAGTCAATTTACTGCCTTGCAGGAAGTTTTACACATTGGTGTTAGTAACAAGGTGGATATAGTAATAGTAATCTTACACATTGGTTATACCATTCCATGAGGAAAGACGCCCATTGTCAAGAAGCCAGAAGGCCTCTTTGGTAGTATATGTTCCCTAATCCCTGGTAATGGCAAAAAGTGAAAATTAGGGAGCAACTTTATCCACTGTAGACATGTTCTGATATTCGTCTCAGCTTGATTTTGGTCAAAGCCTTGGATATTGAGGGTCATCAAATAAATAGTCACTCAATATTATGAAAGGGTCACTAGTGGGTAGTAAAGAAACATAGGCCTACTACTCTACAGAATTTTGTGTGATGCTATGCAAGGAGGAGGTGAACACAGCTGAAGATGCATCTATTGGTTTATCATGACTTGAGTGAGAAATGACATTTCACAAAATCACACTATTTTTTGAAGTGCACATTCAAAAGCCACCAAAATTTCATATTTGTTTGGAATTATTTTAGATTCGTACATATGAAGTGATTTGAGTATTGTATATTGTAAATTATTTCACGTTCCCTATGAAGTGATTTGAAGTTATTTAAGTTCTATCTCATTCGTCTTATTGTTTAAGTATTTTTGTATTTTGTTTTATATCCAAAATAGGTAAGCCGTCATTTCGGTCCTCAAATATGTGAGACAAGAGGACTATAAGGTTGGCTTAGTGGTTAGGGTGCGAGAGTTAAGGAATAGTGTATACTTAATCAATCAAGAGGTATGCCCGTTAATAAGAAAAACAATAGTACGAAAGAATGATGCCTAAATAAGGGGCTAAGGTATTGGGAGCTATAAGGTTGGCTTGGTGGCTAGGGTGCGAGAGTTAAGGAGTGGAGTAATAAGGATGGTCTCAGGTTCGATTTCTACCTCCGGTAAACATTAACAAATTAACAATTACCATACTAACATTGGTTGTCTAAAAAAAATGGGTAAGTATCATGGTTCCAGTGTATTTCCACTGTCACTAAGCCACGCATTTCAAAACACCATGAACTTTTTAAATGCAATGCTTCTGCAGAGTGTTTCATATGAAATAACTAAGGCATGCATTTATTTTTGCTGCAAGCTGTACTAGGAGAACAAAACATTTGACAATGTAGTCATTCAATCAAGAGATATGCCATATGCATGGATTCCCAATAGAAGAGATTGACAGAGTAAATTTGATGTTTAAAGTTTAAACTTTAAACTACGTTAGAATTCACCGAACGAAATAAAGTATTTGTGTAATTTAATGACAATTACAATTTTACCGCACATTAAATATTATGAATTGGTATGTTTTGTCACCTTTTTTTTTTTCCTCAAAAAGGTGACAACATGATACAACCTCTTTCAAGTAGAGTAGAATTTCTTCTAGTAGAGGTGAATTATGAAAGAGAGATAGTGGGGAGAGAGAAGTTGGGGAGAGAGTTACAATCTCTCGTGTTTGGTTCAAAAGAGAGATTGATAAGAGAGACAAAATCATGTGGGACCCATGCCTGTTCCATTTCTCTTCGGAAGTGCGAAGAAAGGGAGTGGAAGCGTTATTTTTTTGTTATTTTCCATATTTATCCCTGGTGTGGTGTGGATGACATACAAAGTATATATATTTTTTTTTTACGTAGTATATTCTAAAGATTTTTGTTCTACCAGTCGAAACGGAAATTGAGCAGACACAAACGCAATTGATCTTTGCCTTTTCCTCATGCCTATTACATATAATAAAATAAAATTGGACTATTTTTGTTTTGACAGAATAAAATTGAACTATCGGTAACTCACGAAATAGTTAACCAATGAATTATTTTAACCGCCTAAATTAAAATATTTTAAATAATTAATTAAGTAAAAAAAAGTGATTTATTTGTGCTTAGAAAAAGTAATTTAATATCTTTAATTTGTTAATTAAATTAAAACTAAAAGACATTAATTTTTGAAATTAAAATCAAATATGATAAAATTGTATACTATCTTTCTTTGTATAAGGGTATTATGGTCTTTACAAAAAGTAAACACACTTCTTTCTTCTCTATTTCTCTCATTTCTCTCTTGTACCAAACAACATGTAAAATCTACCCTATTTCTCATCTATTTCTCTCTTTTCATACTCTTTCTCACCTCTTTCTCTCTTCACACTTTCTTCTCACAACCAAACACACCGTAAGTAACACCACCATTGTAGGACATATAGCCACTGTAAAACATTCCTTTAAAAGATATCCCAATAACCAACTTCAAAGAGTAAATGATTATGGCTTAAAAGTGAAATTTCAATTTCAAGTAATTGAATTTCAAAACAGAGAACTGGAATTTGAATCCACCAATCAGATGTTTCAAATACAGATGTATAGCTAATGGAAGCAGAAAATATAGCATGCAAGAAATTTGCTGAGGATAGCTGCCAAAGCAGAACCTTGCCTCTCAAGCAATCTCAGTTAGAACCCATGAAGCACAACCACCGACACTAACATTTCGACACTGGTAATAATTTTTTTTTTTAAATGGAAAGATTAAATGTAACCATGTCAGTGTCGGTGTTAGACATCGTGCATACTTTTACCTGACTTTGACATTTTGGTCCATAGGTTAGAATCTATTTGTAATGGTCATACTCTCACTGCTTCTATATGCTCTCTCTCTTCCCTTTATCCAGCTTTTTTCTCACTTTGGCATTTCCACCACTCAAATACTATCAAGTCTAAATGCACATAATCAAACCAAGAAAAATGATAAGGACTGATACAATGGTTTAACATATAAACAACACATTACCGCAAACAGACATGTTTATTTCGGAGATGGCGCATTAACAATCAAACTTATCAACCACCCTAAAACGGACACAATGACCCAACAAACAAGGAAAAACACAAAGAGTCCAGCCAAAATTGTAAGGAGAGGAGGTCCCTGGGAAGCATTGCTAGTTTCCTTTATATCTGATCCTTCATTGGATGATTTTCCACCTCCAGAGTTGGGGTTTGTAGCAGAAACAGTCAATAGCTTTTGATTTATTTGCAAATTTCTAGAGCCTATGCACCTGGATAATACATTCAACAGCATAAGATATAGTTTAAAGCAAAGTTACAACAAATAATAAGCTATAACAATTGTGACTAGAAAAAAATGCAAGTATTACGATAATAAGTATATAATGTAGACACACACTGCGACTCAATGAACTAACATGTTTGTTTTGATTAAGGAGGGGTTAAGTGTTTAACTGTATGTAAACATTCTTGTAATCAGAACATTCTTAAAATAAGTATCATGCATCCTAGGAATCATTTCATAGATGAATTGATTTTCGAGACGACTAATGCGATTGAGATTTTCGATTTCTGGATAAATTTTGAAATTTCGTTTATGTCATTGGGAAAATTGTCCAACACTACATTTGATGACTAAAATACAAATCCCATCTTAAAAAAAATTAACTTACCCCTTTCCATCTAATCCTAGAGAATTATTGTGAACTTTACATTCATGTAAAAGTCTATTGAACACTAAATTCAGGGCTAAAATCAATTGTAGAAGCCAAAAGCTACAAATTTTGGCTTCAACCTACAATCAATTATAGAAGAAAATTAAATAATTATACTTGAGAACATTCAAAAATGTCAAAATCAATTCAACAAGTCCAAAATCAAATTTGATTCCTCCAATAGAGAAACAAAAATTTGCAGTTTGAAGAAGAATTTTGTTAAACTAATAGATAACTTGGGTATTTACTCTAAAGTTATATTACTACTTAAAAAACCTTGGCTACAATAATTGGGTCAAATGTGAGAACAGTTGAAACCTGTAAAGCAAGGAAATGCATGAACCAGACCTGAAGGTGGGAGAGAAGTTGAGTGTGGCAATGGGAAGGAATTGAGGTTTTGAAGGTAACCCTAATTTGACGTATTGTGATCTGACTGTCACCGATGACAGTGAGGAGAATCCAATAGACTCCATTTGATATCACTGTCTGTCTCACTCTCTACTCCCTTCTACAACATACTTATATTACATTTGAGATAAGGTGGAAGTCGATAAAAAAAAAGAGTAATGATATTTTTTTTTGAAAGAGATAAAAAAAATTAATGATCTGTGATAATTATCGTGACAAATTTTTTTTAGGCTTAATTAGTCGTTTAGTCCCACAACTTAATTGTTGTTTTCATTTTGGTCCCATAAGTATAAAATTTTCCCGTTTAGTCCCTCATGTACACCTCCGTCACGACTACTGGTCCATTCTGTCGAATGTTGTGTTCTGCCGTTAGTGAGTGCACACGTGGACAATCCCACGTGGTACATATATAAGTGTTTTGTGTAGTGTAGAGAGAGAAGCATCCAGTTTTAGAAAGAGGAAAAGATAGGTAGAGAGAAGAACGAAAGAAGAAGAAACCCGAAACCCTAGTGCGAATCTGAGCAATCTGAGGAAGAAGACGACCAATTCGAGCTCGAAGGACACTCCAATGGCTGAGGACGACGATTTCGATATTGATGCTTTGGTTGAGGTAAGATTTCTTAAACATTTTGAAGTTAGGGTTTCTTGAACATTTCGAAATCTGGTTTTGGGTGTCTGGTTTTAAGGTTTTCTGGTTTAGGGTTATTTCGTTTTCTGGTATTCTGGACTAGGGTTAGTTTGATTTGTGAAAAACAAAGTAAAAATCAATTTTTTAAGGATGTAGAACCCTTTTCGTTATCTTCTTCGTTGTATCAATTTTTGTAAATCATAAAATAGCCAAAAATGGTTTGAAAATGTTGTTTTATGCATCTTCTTCGTTGTTTATGTTATTTAAACACAACACACCATTGTTTATTGTAGGCTGAGGATGGGAGGTTTGTGCTTATACAACACCACGGGGGTGGTTTTGTTGAGTTCAACCATGCTGCATATAATGGCATTGGGACTGTTTTGGAGTGTGAAGAAGACTAATGGGCATACTTCTCAGTGTTAACAACCGTAAAGCGTTTAGGTTACCCCATGGTAAATGCTCTTTGGTACTATGAACCTTACCTGGTGGATGAGTTGGTTCGTTTGAGGGATGACAGGGTTGTAAAAGGATGAAAGCAATAGCTGAAATGCATGGAAGGGTTCATTTATATGTAGAACATAGTGTATGTGCACCTGAACATGCCCCCAACTTAAACCCTTTGATTGAGTACCCTTTAGGGCATGTGGATCCTCATGGTGCAGCTGATGTGGAAGAGGGGGGCGCACATGTGGAAGAGGTGGAAGAGGTGGCTGTTGATGAGGCAGAAGTGGCTGTTGAGGTGGAAGAGGTGGTTGTTGAGGTGGAAGATGATGTTACTGAGGTGGAAGAAGTTGAGGTGGACAAGGTGGGACCAGATATGGGAAGTGGATTTGCTGATGTGGACACTGAGGTTAATGAAGTGGGGACCACTGAGAGGGAGGAAACAAATGTTGTGGGGGGCCAGTGAGGATAATGAAGTAATTGATATGGGTTCCACTCATGTTAGCTTTGAAGAAGATCATAATGGGCCACGTGGTGGAGTGAATGGGCTTGCTGGATCTGCTGGACTAGAGGGTGAATTAAGGACAGGGCTTGATGAGTTAATAGATGTTTATGGGTCAGCTGCTGAGAAGGAGGATAGTGCACTTGATGTACTATTTGGTGGTTCAGAGGAAGAGATAGGTCAAGAAGACAATTTTGGTTATGAAGTAGGTGAATCTTCTCATCATCAGTTTGAAGATGGGGTTAATCTTGGTGAAGATGTGTTTATAGGTGGGGCTGGGGTTAATCTTGATGCTCCAACAGAAACTGAACCACCAACTGAAGGTAATTACTTAAATTCAATCAATTTATTAAGTTTATTATGCAATGTTTTTTATTCTCTTAGTATTCAATTGAGTTTAACTTCAATGCATTTTTAATGGTTTTTGCCTTGTAGGGACTGCAACAACAGAAACTGAACCACCAACTGAAGCAGGGCAGAGTAAAGAAAAAGACAAGGCTGGGTCAAGTGGAAAGGGAAAGGGTGCAGCTGGTAGTAAGCCAAAGAGGAAGAGAGGAAGACCAACAAAGATAAAACAAGTTGATGCTGAAGCTGTGTTTGATGATGAAGTTTTACAAGAGCTGCTTAACAATGGTGACAATGGTCAGTCTAGTAGAGCATGCAAGGATAGAGGATTGAGTGACAATGAGGAATATGAAAGTGATGTGCTAGATAGTGGCTGTGACAGTGAAGATGAGGATGAGTTGCCTAAGAAAAAGTACCCAACCTTCAAGCTACCTGACAACATGTATGATTACAAATGGGAAGTTGTTTTATCTTGGTTTTCGGGTGTCAAACATTGATTAAGTTTGAACCTTTTTAACCGTTGATATCTCATTTTTCTTGGGAAGGGAAAAATAAGAAAAACCCTTGAGAATCGAGGTCCGGGAGTTGTTTTCGCTACGGGAAGGTGTTAGGCACCCATAACGACTATAGTATCCTATAGGAACCGTCTTTATTTTCTACGCGCGCGCTTTATTTTTAAATGCTATTTGAAAATGATATTTATACCTAAGGGTTTACTAAGTGAAGAATTGGAGGGAGAAGAAAGTTTGATTTTTTTGTTTTATTTGAATTGAAGGAATTTTGATTCCTTGCCTACGTACCCTTTTAAGGGATCAAATCCACCGTAGTTCTCTTCCAAAAATGTTTTTGTTTTTGTTGGTTGATTTTAAGTTTGAAAATTGGAATTTTGAAGAATGGAGATTGAGAGGCCTTAAAGGCATGAGATTTTAAGAAAAAGTGAGGTTTGATTAGTTATTTTGGAAAAAAGAAGTCAAGTATGATTAATTTCCATTGAAATTTGATTAAGAAAATAAAAGGGAAAATACAATGGGATTTTGATCCCAAGGTTTATTTAGAGAATGGTTTGAGTGATATTGTTCAAGTTGTTTCGGAAAATTGATTTTTCTAAGTGTAAATCCTAGGCATTCATCTAAACATGCAATCCTAAACATACATCTAAACATGCGTATCCTAGCCATACATCTAAACCTATCTATGTGATGTGTGTGCATGTGTCGGTGCTTGTGTCGGTGCTCGTCACTAGAGTCCATTGTCCTTATTACATCATGCCCTAGTTTACATTCTATGGTCTTGCAAGAAATTAAAATTGCATAAAAGTAAAGTACAAAAACTCCTAAGCTTTACATACTAAGTTTTGGTAGAATTTAAAGTGCAAGGAATTAAAGTGAAGAGGAAGAATGGAGTATGAGATGCTTATGGATGAATGAAACATGAAATAAAGGGGTTAGTGATAATAGGCATTGAATAGTAGGAAGAGAAATTGGCAAGAAAATAAAGCATATCAACATGGTAAAAAAAAAGCAACAAAAAGTGTCAAAAATGCACTTAATAAAACACCAAAATCCCAAGGCAAAAGCAAGACCTATAACTCTCACATTTTGACACTTTTCAAGTACTTTTAGGTTCAGCCCCCAATGTGAAAGTCACAAGAGAATTATAAGCCAAGGAATCATGGTATATTTTTAGGTACACCTACCACTTTATTTCACAAACAAATATTCACATGACTTGTAAAACAAGAAACCAACTACACATATCCAAATGCAGCAAGTAACACATACAAACAGTAGCTAAAACTTCACAAAATCACATGGTATAGGTCACAAACACTTGTCAAGAAATTGGAACTAAAATCAAGCAAATCTTCACAAATTTTTAATACAAAACATCACAAAATAGCAAGAAAATCAACACATTATTTTTTATCAAGTTTTAAAGTGCAAAAATCATCACAAAAATACCAAGAAATATACATGAAATTTTTAGAGCTTTTGAAGGATTTTTTAGGCACAAGAATATATAAAACTTCACAAATTTTAGCAAAAATAGTAAACAATTACCAAGAAATTACCACATATTTTTTAATCAGGATTTAACACATAACAACATCACAAAAATGTCAAGAAAATGATTAAGAACATATAGAAATTTTTAGGAGATTTTTACCAAAGTTTTTGAGCATACAGGTGTGCAGATAGCAAGAAGCAGTGATAAAAATAACAACCAACAAAGGATCCATGCAGAAAGCTTAAGCCCAAACCCAGGCCCTAGGGGAAATGGATCTTGGATCCACCAGGAATCAAAGAAGGCCGTTAGATTGATCCAATTGGATCAAACCTTAGATCTGACGGCCAGGGCGCAACACTAGTGGACCAAGACTGAACCAGACCGGTTCAGTTACTTATATAAAGGACGTTGGACCGGTCCAACTCAGTCTCAACACTCGTTCTCTCTCTTCTCTCAGACTTCTTTCCCTTCTCTCTAGGTTTCCGTCATCTTCTCCGGCGGGTTTCACCGCCGCCGGAGACCTAACCACCACCCAAACTTACTAGAACTCTACGATCTACAATTTTCACCGTTTATTTTTCGTCCTAAAAATGAATCTAACACCAGAAATCACAAAAGAAACCTAGATCTATGTAGATCGGAATTCAAACCTTACGGTTTTTAGGTTTTTGGAACTTCTTCAAAATTTCTTGAAACGAAACCCTAACTTACTTCATTTTCTACGCTGATGACGAATTTGAACTCTGATTTGAAAAAACAAACGATGAATCTTCATGATTTTACATTTTAGGGTTTTGTTTCGAACTTTTTTGAAACTTTTCGAAGTTTTCACTTCGATTCACCGTTTATTTTCAATTTTTGAGCCTTCGATGATGATTTAAAGTAAAACGAGAAGGTTCTTATGTGTTTACCTGAATTTGTTTGGAGATTCGAACGAACAGATCCTGCGAAAGCTTCTGGTAAGTTGAACCGAAAATAAATCGGTGTTCTTCGTCCTTTTCCTCTTCACTAGTTCAGGATTTGCTTCGATTTTCTTCTTCTCACTTCTCTCAAACCCTCTGTGATCGTGCTTGAGTTCACCGTTAACAATGGTGAATTCGCACTCGAATTTCAGAGGTGGTGATTCGATGATGATGATTCCCGGGTGAATCACTGAGAATCACTAAGAATTCTTCGCATTGGACCTTGAATTTGCATTCTGGAATTTCTAGGGTTTGTGATTGTTCCTTCGTGTTCTTGATTTTGATTCTGAGCTTTGGTTTTTCTGTGAAAATCGTTGTGAATTGATGTGTTTTGGTGTTGAATTGATGAGGGTTTGGTGTTTGTTACGGTGGCTGAGATTCTGTTACGGTTGTTTTTGTGGTGGTGGAAAGTTAGTTACGGTGGCTAGGGTTTGGAAGAGAGAGAGAAAGTTTGTTAGGGTTTTCTGATGATGTGTCAGTGATTGAATGGTATTGTTTTTACTGTGCATTGATGATGTGTCATATTTATAGCTGACATGTGTACCACTGAACCAATTGCATTCTGACACATGTACTTGGACTTGAACAAATTCGGCCTTGGCTTAAAATGACTTAAGGACCTTTTTGCAATTCTTTGAAATTAAGGGACCAATCTGCAATTACAAGAAATGACTAAAAAAAAAAAAGAACTTGACACTAGTAGGGACTGTCCTGCAATTATTAAAAATTAAAGGACTAAAAAAGAAAAATGACAAAAAGGACTAAAACTCAAATGTTAGAAATTGAAGGACTAAAGTGCAATTTTAAGTAAAATTGGATAAAAAATGTAAATTGAAAAACAACGTAAAGTGAAACCAATAAAAAACACAAAATGGACTAAAATGAACCAACTACTTAAATGAGGTACTTCAAAGTAACCTCTCTCTGCCAAAATTTCATGTGAAATGACCAAAATGCCCCTAGGGACTAAAACGACTCAAAATGACTCAGATGCAATTTAAAAATGGGTTTTATCATGAAATTAAAGCAAGAGTTTATTTAAACCAATTGAAGAGACTCAGAGACAAATTTAGAACTTAAACAGAGTTTTAACACATGAAAAGACTAAAATGCCCCTAGGGGCAAAACTGACTCAAAATGACTTCAAATGCATTTTTTTTGAAATGGATTTTGACATAGAATTGAAGCAAGGGTTTGTATAAACCATTTGAAAAGACTCAAACAATTTTTAAGGATTAAAATGAGTTGACTGCAGGAAATGACTAAAATACCCTTCTTCATGGATTTTGCAAATGACATTGAAATAAAATGCAGAGAAAGATGCAATTGATCAGAGATAATTCAAATGACATGAAATGCAAGAAAAGAAGAGTGGAGCTAGTATTTTTAGGTCCAAAATTAGGGTATAACAGCTGCCCCTATTTAAGTTTCTTTGTCCGGAGGGTCAAGAGACGAAGTCTTTGATTTGACGGGACGAAGATGCTTAAATATTAACATTTGCACTGTTTTTGGACGTAAAAATACGCTTTTAGATTTTCAAAACATGAATGTCACGCAACACTTTGATCATGCATGCAAGACAAGCAACTGGAGTCTATGGAGCCTGTCATGTCACTGGGAATTTAGGTAGACATTAACAGGGTAGACAACCAGGGGATAGCAAATAGGGTACAAATTGTTCTTTGGATCGAACTAGCCACCTGACCAAGGAATACAAACAAGAGATGGGCACAAGCTGTTCTTGAGATCGAACTTGGCACTTGACCGGAGACATAGACATATAGGCAGACACAAGCTGTTCTTTGGGTCGAACTTGTCGCTTGATTGAAAATACAAACAGATAGACAGGTACAAACTGTTCTTTGGATCGAACTTGCGGCTTGGCTGGAGATATAGACAAAAGGGTAGATACAGACTGTTCTTTGGATCGAACTTGCCGCTGAATTATCACCACATCATGTAAGTGGGTACAAACTGTTCTTTAGATCGAACTTGTCGTTTGACCGATAACAAAGCATAAGCTGGGTACAAACTGTTCTTTGGATCGAACTTGTTGTTTGTCCGGAAACATTAGGTATACAAGCAGGTACAAGTTGTTCTTTTGGATCGAACTAGCCACTTGACCATTAACAAGACACAAATTGGAAGTTTGATTCGGGAAAGATACAAATTGAGAGTAAGTTGACATTGACTAGACTAAAATAGACATGACCATTATTGTTGGTTCAAAAGCAAATTGAGAGTAAATTGACATTGACAAAAACATTGAATTGGAAGTTGACATTGAAAGTTGAGAGTAATCAGAGACATAGACATTGAATTGAATTGAAGGTTGGCATTGAAATAGACATTGAATTGAGAGTTGAGACATAGACATTGGCATAGACATATCATTGAATTGAGAGTTGAAATTGAATTGACTTGGAAATTGAGATTGCATCGAATTGAAATTTGAAATTGGATTGGATTGAAACTGAATTGAAATTGAAATTGAGATTGCTTCAAATTGAGATTGAATTGAATTTGAAATTGAGTTTGAGAGTTGAAATTGGATTGATTTGAAATTGAACTGAATTGAAATTGAGATTTGAGAATTGAAATTGGAAATTGATTTGAATTGAGATTGAGAATTGAAGTTTGAAAGTTGAAATTGAATTGATTTGACAGTTGAAATTGGAAATGCAACATGTATGTACGGTATAACGAGATTATTAAATGTATGGGCACATAAAATGCATGATTATGCATGTATGAATGCTTGAAAATGCATGATTGGGGTTTGTAATTTGGCAGAGAGGTTTCGCAGAGACAGACAAAACATTGGAAGATTGGGCACATAGTGGCTCGTGCTGAAACATGTACATGGAAATCCTCTTTGGAGAGACCGTCGTCAAGAGACGTATCAGAACCATGGCTGAGGGCAAGACATCACACATCACACATTCAAAACTTGCAGAAGAGGGAACCTTGGGAGATTCTTGATAACGAGTCGCCGTTGCCAGGCGTGTCAGTGCTGGGTAAACATTGGATGTTCGCATCTGTGGTCAATGCTTTTACATCATTTTTCATTCTTTCATTTTTCAATCCCATTCTTGCCTGAACCGCCCTTTCGGGTTTTCGATTCACCGGGGAGTAGATTCTTTTCATTGCCCCATTTTTGCCTGAATTGCCTTCATAGGTTGTCAATCAGCGGGGTGCTCATTTTTGCCTAAGCCGCTCTTTCGGGTTTTCAACTTAGCGAGCTCTTTATTTTCATTTTCATTCATTTTTTCATCTTCATTCTGTTTTTTCATTCTTGCCATTGACCACAGATCATCCTGGGGAACAACCTGCTTGTAACATGTATTGAAATAGACATTGACACTCATTTATTCATGCATGTTTTATTGAAATGTACCCTGTTGCTCAGGTTCGCTTTCAAAATAGACAGAAAAAGATTTTTCAATTTTCAAATATGTTTGCTTCAGACATTGACATTATCAAATAGAAAGAAAATATTTTGTATATAGTATTGAAAGTAGAAAAAAAAGTAGAGTTTCAAACAAAAGCATAGGCTCAAATTGATGTAGAAGAGTGAAAGTTTAGCCAAAGGCATAACTCCACGGATTTACAAAGCTTGGAAAATGGTAATTTTATTGGTTGGTGGTACATTGAACACGATGACCGCTACATTTCATAGAAATTTTGAATTCACAAGTACAGAAGCTTCTGATGAAGACAATCATTGACAGTTGCAGATGCCCCAAGGGGTGATGGTGATTTTCCAGATATAGTTACTTGTCTTTTATTGTCAACCTCATTTTTGCATGAACCGCCCTTTCGGGTTTTCGGCTCATCGAGGCACTCATTTTTGCCTGAGTTGCGTACAATCTCAGCGAGCTTTTTCATATTCATTTTTTTTGTCCCTAACTTTTGCCTGGATCGCCCTTTCGGGTTTTCGATCCACCGGGAAGCACATTTTTGCCTAGGCCGCCCTTTCGGGTTTTCGACCTACCACGCTGTTCTTTTCTTTTTAGACAAAGTATTTCTTGACTATATCGGCATTAACAGGATTTGGAAGTTCAACACCATCCATGTGTGTAAGAATCAAAGCACCACCCGAGAAAGCCTTCTTGACGACATAAGGACCTTCATAGTTAGGTGTCCACTTGCCCCTTGGGTCGGGTTGCTGACTTATCCTTCTTTTCAATACAAGTTCACCTTCCTTGAATTCTCGAGGACAGACTTTCTTGTCAAAGGCATTCTTCATTTGCACTTGATACAACTGTCCATGAGCCATAGCATCCATGCGTTTCTCCTCAATCAAATTCAACTGATCATACCGACTTTGACACCATTCAGCCTCAGTTAATTTTGCTTCCATGATCACTCGAAGAGATGGAATCTCCACTTCCAGAGGGAGAACTGCTTCCATGCCATATACAAGAGAGAAAGGGGTTGCCCCGGTTGAACTGCGCACTGTAGTACGGTAACCATGCAAGGCAAACGGTAGCATCTCATGCCAGTCTTTGTAAGTTGTGACCATCTTCTGAACAATTTTCTTGATGTTCTTGTTAGCGGCCTCAACTGCACCATTCATCTGAGGTCTGTAAGGAGAAGAGTTGTGATGTTCAATTTTGAATTCTTCACATAAAGCTTGCATCATGCTATTGTTCAGATTAGAGCCATTGTCAGTGATGATCTTGTTGGGAACACCATATCGACAGATGATGTTATTCTTGATAAACTTGACAACCACTTGCTTGGTCACATTAGCATAGGAAGCAGCTTCAACCCATTTGGTGAAGTAGTCAATTGCCACTAGAATGAAACGATGTCCATTGGAAGCTTTTGGTTCGATTCTTCCGATCATGTCGATGCCCCACATAGAGAAAGGCCATGGGGAAGAGATAACATTGAGAGAGTGTGGAGGCACATGAATCTTGTCAGCATAGACTTGACATTTGTGGCATCTCTTGGCATGTCTGTAGCAGTCACGCTCCATAGTTATCCAGTAATAGCCGGCTCTTAACAGTTTCCTTGACATGGTGTGGCCCGAAGCATGGGTCCCAAAAGTACCGTCATGTACATCATGCATCAGTTTCTCAGCTTCTTGCTTATCAACACACCTCAACAAGACCATGTCATAGTTCCTCTTGTATAGGATTTCTCCGTCCAGAAGGAACCTAATAGCCCATCTCCTCAGGGTCTTTTTGTCCCTATTGGAGGCACCAGGTGGATATTCACGATTTTGCAAGAATTGTTTGATGTTGTAATACCAAGGCTTTTTATCATTCACATCTTCATCAGCCTGATCTGGCACATTTTCAATAGTAAATACATGAGCGGGTCTATCAAGACACTGCACTTTGATTACGGGCACGTCATTCCAGTGATTCACACGAAACATGGAAGACAAAGTAGCAAGAGCATCAGCCATTTGGTTTTCATCCCGAGGGATGTGGTGCAGTTCCACCTTTGTAAAGTATGTCAACAGTCGTCTTGCATAATCACGGTATGGGATCTGCTTCTCATGATGAGTCTCCCATTCACCTTTTGTCTGATTAATGACAAGTGCAGAATCTCCATAAATATCAAGGTGCTTAATTCTTAGGTCCATGGCTTCTTCAATGCCCAAGATGCATGCTTCATATTCGGCTATGTTGTTTGTGCATTCAAAAGTTATTCGAGCGGTAAAAGGGATGTGATGCCCCTGTGGGGTTACAATAATGGCCCTAATTCCCTTACCATAAGCATTGACAGCACCATCAAACACCAATCCCCATTTGTTGTTGCGATCCGGCCCTTCATTGATCACTGGTTCTTCACAGTCTTTTGCTTTCAGATACATGATCTCTTCATCAGGGAAATCAAACTTGATTGACTGGTGATCATCAAGAGGTTGATAAGCAAGATGCTCAGCAAGGATGCTTCCTTTAATTGCTTTCTGAGCTTTGTACACAATATCATATTCAGACAACAACATCTGCCAACGTGCAATCTTTCCAGTAATAGCGGGCTTTTAGAAGATGTAATTGATTGGATCCATTCGGGATATCAACCAAGTTGTATGATTCACCATATAATGACGCAGGCGTTTGGCAGCCCAAGCTAAAACACAACAAGTCTTTTCAAGCATTGTATACCGAGTCTCACAATCGGTGAATTTCTTGCTCAGATAGTAGATAGCATGTTCTTTCTTTCCAGTCTCATCTTGTTGACCGAGAACACAACCCACTGAATCATCTAACACTGACAGATACATAATCAAGGGCCTTCCTTCCACTGGCGGGACAAGGATAGGTGGTTCTAACAGGTATTCTTTAATGCTATCAAAAGCTTCCTGACATTCATCATTCCATACAACAGGCTGATTCTTTCTGAGCAACTTGAAAATTGGGCCACAAGTAGTAGTCATGTGAGATATAAATCTTGAAATGTAATTGAGGCGTCCGAGGAAACCTCTGACTTGCTTTTCAGTTTGAGGGGCTGGCATCTCTCTGATAGCTCGGACTTTGTCAGGATCAACTTCAATGCCTCTTTGGCTGACAATGAAGCCTAGCAATTTTCCAGATCTTACACCAAATGTACATTTGTTAGGATTCAACCGCAGCTTGTACTTTCTCAATCTTTCAAACATCTTTTTCAGATACACAACATGCTGCTCCTCATCACTTGATTTCACGATCATATCATCAACATATACTTCAATTTCTTTGTGAATCATATCATGAAACAGAGTGGTCATACCCCTTTGATAGGTAGCACCAGCATTTATCAAGCCGAATGGCATCACTTTGTAGCAGAACGTTCCCCATGGAGTAATGAAGGACGTCTTTTCTCTATCTTCAGGTGACATTCGTATCTGGTTGTAACCTGAGAAGCCATCCATAAAAGAGAACACTTTGGATTGAGCAGTACTGTCAACGAGCACATCAATATGAGGTAATGGGAAGTTATCTTTTGGACTGGCTTTGTTCAGATCTCTGTAATCAACACACATTCGAACTTTCCCATCTTTCTTTGGTACTGGTACAATATTGGCAATCCACTCAGGATATTCAGCTGTCATGAGGAAACCCGCATCAATTTGCTTCTGCACTTCAGCCTTGATCTTAAGAGCCATGTCTGGACGAGACCTTCTCAATTTCTGTTTGACAGGAGGGTATTCAGGTCTTGTCGGTATCCGATGTTCCACAATCTTGGGATCTAGACCCGGCATGTCTTCATAGGACCATGCAAAGACATCTGGATAATCATGGAGAAGCTGAGTGATCTTCTTTTTCATTTCTGGCTCAAGTGCAGCACCAATTTTGATCTCTCGCTTGTTCTCTTCAGTACCCAGGTTGATAAGCTCAATCTCTTCCTGGTGAGGCTGAATGGCTCTTCTTTCTTGCTCAAGCAGTCGAGTGATCTCATATGGTATCTCTTCATTATCATCCTCATCTTCAGCTTCATATACTGGGAATTCAAAATTTGGAGGAACCATAGGGTCACTGTGTTCAACGGGCTTATCATGGTTCAATCTGCATAATATGATTGAGATGATTTTAGAAAAAAGTTTTTTTTTTTATGCAGATTTTTGAAATTAATAAGAAAATACAGATGGTTTGGTTTTTTCTGGCATTACCATTATTTCCAAGAAAAAAGGCACTAAAAAGTAAAAAAACAAAGAGTCGCGGGAAAGACGACAACTTTTATTGATAACGGCAATGCCGAAACAAACACGCCCTTACAAAGACATCACTTTCGCCTTGAGCATAGCGAAAGGATTGTTATTTTGAAAACAAAGAAAAACATGAGCAACAAGACACATTACATGGACGCATGCATGACTAAAGGAACATCAATGGCCTCCTAATTTCTCACAGCGCCTCCTGGTACAATAAATGTGGGCACATGACTACTTTCAGCGGCATCTTCAGCAATAGCATTGATAAACCCAGCACTGTAGAAAGTTTCTATTGAGACACCTGAGGTTGGGGAGAAACCAAGGCCCTCTTTGCGCTTATTCTCCAGAATCTGTATCACCTTGCCCCAGCCAGCAGCTTGCCCTTCTTGAACAGATTTCTGGGCATCTTTCAATGAGGCCATAGCAGTACCAGCTCTTCTAGGCTCCGCGCCTTCAACAGTCAATCCTTGAAATGATGTCCCTTCAGCAGACCCTGCTTCAACACAAGAGAAAGATGACACTTGGCTAACTAGATACGCTTCTTCACCATGTACAGTGACAAGCTTACCATTCCTCACAAACTTGAGTTTATGATGTAGAGTAGAAGTTACTGCCCCAGCATCGTGAATCCACAGCCTTCCGAGGAGACAACTGTAAGAAGCATTGATGTCCATGACTTGGAAAGTGATCTGGAATGTCCCGGGGCCAATGGTAATTGGTTGATCTACCTCCCCAAGAACATCTTTGCGAGATCCGTCAAAAGCCTTAACCAAATAGCTGCTTCCCCCTAAGGAGATTCCATGATAACTCAACTGTCTCAGTGTAGACTCAGGCATTACATTCAAGGATGATACAGTGTCCACCAACACATTGGATATCATGTCAGACTTGCAGTGTACTGAGATATGCAGAGCCAAGTTGTGATGTTTCCCTGCTTCGGGGAGTTCATCGTCACCAAACCCCAAGTTATTGCAAGCAGCAATGTTACCCACTATTCTATCGAACTGATCCACAGAGACTTCATGATCAACATAGGCCTGTTCCAGTACTTTCATCAGCATTTTCCTGTGAGCTTCTGAACTCAGGAGTAGAGACAAGATGGATATCTTTGACGGAGTTTGCAGCAGTTGGTCAACAATCTTATAATCACTCCTTTTGATAAGCCTCAGAATTTCGTCCAGATTGGACTCTTCAATAGATTGGCCTGATGGACCAGCGTTCTTGTCAACAGGAGGAGCAACTGGTGGAGTTACAGCAGCAGCAGGTGTAACAACTTTCTTTCGGAATAAGGGTGGACGGACCCTTCCACTTCTCAGAGTTGTAGTCTCCTCAGCAATGTTGCTAATTGTGGCTGGGGATACGAGAGGCACTTCTACCCCGTTCTCAATCATAGTTGCACCATACTTGTAAGGGATGGCTTTAGTAGAAGCATAAGGTACTGTGCCAGGCAACCTGATCACCAAGGGCTCAACTTTCTTTGTCTGAGATACACTTTCAACAGGGGAATTGTGGAACACCGACACAATCACACAGACATCACTAACAATCAAGTGCCTGTCATCCATTAGGCTCTGTATATCATCTTGCACCACAGAGCAACCCATAGGATTTTGGAGACATTCTGAACAAGAAGCATGATCGTGGTTGAACAAAGACGCTTTGCAGAGTTTGACATGTAACGGCACCAAAGGAGTAGCAACATTACGGACATCGAACATGGGATCCTTTTGAGGAACATGAACTCTTTCGAAAGCTTCAATCATGTTAACAGCAACATGATTTGGAAGTGGGTTGTCAAGAACATGAGGAACACTATTTTCGAAAGTCAACCGTCCTTTTTCCATCAGGTCCTTTACAATATACTTCAGAGCATAGCAACCCTCAACATCGTGGCCCTGAGCGCCCTGATGGAATTCACATGTAAGATCTTGCCGGAACTTGGGAGGCAACGGCGTAGGCGGAGCTTTGCCTGGTCTGGTGACACAATGCCCTTTAGCAAGTAAAGTTGGGAGTAGCTCAGCATACCGCATTGGTATTGGTGGAAAGGAAGGTTTGGGTCGGGGACCCTGTTGCTGCTGCTGTGGAGCAGGAGGCTGTTGTTGTACTTGCTGAGCAACGGCATTAACGGGCGCTGGTGGTTGACCCGGTGGCAGAGGGTATTGCTGGTAGAAAGGTGGGAAGAAGGGATGTTGAGATTACTGCATGTATTAATAGGGCAAAGGTAACTGAGTAGCATTAACAAAGGCTGTAGACTGGTTACCAGATACCATCCCTACTTCAGATTCTTTCTTCTTATGGTGGCCATTGCCATACCTCTTTGGCGCATTAGTTGAGGACTCACCCTTTTCAAAGACAATAATACCTTCTCTGATAGCCTCCTCTAGACGAGTTCCCATAGTAACCATGTCGGAGAAGTTGTTTGGTGCCGAGACAATCATCCTTTCCTTGTATTCCTTTTTCAGAGTCTTCAGGAATGTTTGTGTCAGCTCTTCCTCGTCCAGCCAAGGAGAAACACGGGCAGCTGTCCCTCTCCATCTCTGGGCATATTCACGGAAAGTTTCATCTGTCCTCTGAGAAAAAGACTTAAGAGAGTCCCTATTCGGCTTCAAACGGGTATTGAACTCATAATGACTTTCAAAAGCAGCAGCAAGTTCCTCGAAAGTATGGATGTTGTCTTTGCTCAAACCAGTATACCAGTCTGCCACATCTTTTGCCAGGCTATCCTGGAAACAGTGTATCATCAGGGCATCTTTATCTGCATAGTTGACCATCTTCCGGACGTACCGGATGACATGGTTATGTGGACAAGAAGATCCATTTTACTTATCGAAATCCGGCACTTTGAACTTCTTAGGGACCTCAAACTGGGATACCAGGCATAGATCACGAGCCTTAGCAGAAACACCGCTACCATGACTAGCTTTGACTTCACGGAGCTCTCCAGCCAGCTCTCTCAACTGTTCTCTCATAGCCTCCACTACAGGGTCTTGTCCGCGTGGAGTGTCAACATCAATTACCTGTTGCACAGTGTGTACAACAGGATCGGTAACAACAGTAGTCACTTGAGGTATGGAAGTGTTAGCACCAACAAGAGTTGTTGTAGGAATAGGTCCTTGACCAGCAAAACCAAAGATACCAGCAGCAGTATTAGGAGAATAGAAAGCTGAGAGTCCATAAGGACGCCCATTGGGCATAACAAAACGAGCATCAGAAGCCATAGTAGACAGTGGGATAGAGGGAATCCCTTCAGTAGAAGCTGGGACAGAAGTGGCTGGTTGTTTTTGCGCAGCCATCAGAGTAGACATAGTGTCATGAGCCTTAGCCAAGTCTTCTTTCATAGCAGCCAATTCGGCACGGAGCTGAGCATTTTCTTCTTCAAAATTAGCCATGTTTCTTCTCTTATACAATCTTGTGTGATGAACTCTATCTGGTTGATGAATCTTGCGTGCACGAGCCACTTTTCAGACTGCGGCGGAAAAACCAGGAGGCAATGAGCACGAGGGAAGTTTTTTGTGACCAATGAATGCACATGATGCATGAGATGTGTTAATGCATATGCAAAAGACTCTTTTTATGTTATCGAAGGGTTTTTAGACAAATTAGAAATTTGTAAACATTACTAAACAACTTGAAACATGTTCAATAACATAAACAACTGGAAATAACAACAGGAAATAGAAATCCTCAAGCATAGGAAGTAGAGGGATCATCCTCAGACTCAGACTCGGAATCATAGCTGCAATATCGGACAAAGAAGTCACGGGCACCCCTAGCCCTCTTGGAATCTCTCATAAGCAATCTATCTTTCTCTTCAATTTCTTTTCTAGCCTTAGCTAATTCCCTCTTCAATGTCAAGACCTCATGAGTCTTTTGCTCATCCTTTCCATCCAAAGTCATGATCAAATTCTCAGCCTCATAGTATCTAGTCCTCCACTGATGCTTCTCCCGACTCTCCATAGCTAGATGCTCCTGATACATCTCCTGAGTAGGTGGAAGTAGAGGCAAAGGCATGGTTGGAATAGATGCAGACACATATCTCATGGAGGGGTAAGGCATGCCAATCTCCTCAGCTCGGTTTATCACCCACTGAGTATAAGCCTCACGAGCAATACCGGATCTCACACCCATATGCTTCACATCTTTCTTTCGAAGCTTGGACCAAGCGTCTATGAAGTCCTCCTTTATTCCCGTAGGAGCATTGGAGTAATGAAAGAAGTAAGGGGACATAGCAAGATTGATGGGCTTATCTTTCATCGGAAAACCGAATTGTCGCAAGGCAAGCTCCGGGTTATAGTTGATTCCACCCCGGGTACCAAGAAGAGGTACATTAAGAAACTTTCCACCACCAAGGATGATCTCTTTGACTCTAGCTGCGGGAGTGAGCCAAACTACTTCATTAGGAGTGAGAGCCATAATCCGCTGTGAAATAGACCAATTCTCAGGATTGTCATGAAAGGACTTTGGAAGGTGCGAAATAAACCACCAATAGAGGAGAGGTATGCAGCAAAAGATGTATCCACGACCCTTGCCGGATCGATCATGAATAGCATGGTATGTGTCAGCTAACAAAGTAGGAACCGGATTCTTGGAGCGGAAGATCATGATAGCATTCATATCCACGAAGTTGTCAAGATGTGGAAAGAGAATAAGCCCATAGATAAGTAGTGCAAGAATAGCCTCAAGAGTGTCTTGACAAGTAGTTTTGAGATTGGCTTTATCAAGTAGATACTTTGAAGTGAACCCTCAGATGTGATCCTTAGTGACAAGATTCTTGGAGACATCGGTGGTCTTGAGATAGAGATCCTTAGCAATAACCAATGGAGTAGGAGGATTCTCAAGTCCCGCAAAAGGTATACCCTTAGCAATAGATAAACCTGTCAATGAAGCATAAGCCTCTAGAGTAGGCATCAACTAAAAGTCGGGAAAAGTGAAGCACCGACAATCCCGATCATAGAATTGCACTAGAGTGTGCACAAGCTTCTCATCCACATTGGTCCGGAGAATAGTAAGTAAGTCCCCATAACGGTGTCGGAAACCATTTGGATCCTTAATCTTGAGTGACAAATCTCTCAAACTAGCCAAATCAACTTCCATGAACTTGTAGGACTTAGTCTTCCCCATTCCTACAATGTTTACAAATTCAATTTGTCTAAGCTCTTCGATAAATGCATGGAAAAAAAGTTTATGCATGAATGCATGTATGCATGATCACATTCAAGTACGGAGAAAACATGGTGGGTTGAGATTCAAAGTCAAGGAGTCATGGGTGGACACGGTGTCCGGTGAAACTAGGGCTTTAGGAAATAGTAACCGGGTTCTAAAAAGGTTCCCAAGTTGCAACCTCCCTTGCGTATATCATGGTGCCACGAGACGAACACTCGCTCCATGATTATCCGTAAGAAGGTCTAACTTGAGTGTAGTATCGCGTGACGACTAAAACTCGAGACAACACTCGGTTTAGCCTCCGCACTACATCCTAGAAAATGGCCATGGTTGGGTTTGGTTATCTACGGTTCATAGCGTCATAGAACAATTAGAAGTAAAGTGCCTAAACGCGACAACACGCGCCGACAACATCACCCCCAAAATGCCTCAGCTATGTGGGATTGATCGCATAATCCAATACACGAGGCAACCCTCGGAATGAATTGTCGATTATATCCCTCCTAAATCCTAAGTTCACTCAGCCCGGGTGTAGGACTTTTGATATTCTCACCCCACACGTTTGCAAGAATTTAAACATTTATTCACATAAGAAAGCAAGTAAAAGAAACAAGTAAAAAAAGCGCAAGAGTGGAAATAAAGACTAGGCGTAACTCTCGAATCTCCCCAGTGAAGTCGCCAGCTGTTTTATCTTGGTTTTCGGGTGTCAAACATTGATTAAGTTTGAACCTTTTTAACCGTTGATATCTCATTTTTTCTTGGGAAGGGAAAAATAAGAAAAACCCTTGAGAATCGAGGTCCGGGAGTTGTTTTCGCTACGGGTGTTAGGCACCCATAACGACTATAGTATCCTATAGGAACCGTCTTTATTTTCTACGCGCGCGGTTTATTTTTAAATGCTATTTGAAAATGATATTTATACCTAAGGGTTTACTAAGTGAAGAATTGGAGGGAGAAGAAAGTTTGATTTTTTTTGTTTTATTTGAATTGAAGGAATTTTGATTCCTTGCCTACGTACCCTTTTAAGGGATCAAATCCACCGTAGTTGTCTTCCAAAAATGTTTTTGTTTTTGTTGGTTGATTTTAAGTTTGAAAATTGGAATTTTGAAGAATGGAGATTGAGAGGCCTTAAAGGCATGAGATTTTAAGAAAAAGTGAGGTTTGATTAGTTATTTTGGAAAAAAGAAGTCAAGTATGATTAATTTCCATTGAAATTTGATTAAGAAAATAAAAGGGAAAATACAATGGGATTTTGATCCCAAGGTTTATTTAGAGAATGTTTTGAGTGATATTGTTCAAGTTGTTTCGGAAAATTGATTTTTCTAAGTGTAAATCCTAGGCATTCATCTAAACATGCAATCCTAAACATACATCTAAACATGCGTATCCTAGCCATACATCTAAACCTATCTATGTGATGTGTGTGCATGTGTCGGTGTTCGTCACTAGAGTCCATTGTCCTTATTACATCATGCCCTAGTTTACATTCTATGGTCTTGCAAGAAATTAAAATTGCATAAAAGTAAAGTACAAAAACTCCTAAGCTTTACATACTAAGTTTTGGTAGAATTTAAAGTGCAAGGAATTAAAGTGAAGAGGAAGAATGGAGTATGAGATGCTTATGGATGAATGAAACATGAAATAAAGGGGTTAGTGATAATAGGCATTGAATAGGAGGAAGAGAAATTGGCAAGAAAATAAAGCATATCAACATGGTAAAAAAAAAAGCAACAAAAAGTGTCAAAAATGCACTTAATAAAACACCAAAATCCCAAGGCAAAAGCAAGACCTATAACTCTCACATTTTGACACTTTTCAAGTACTTTTAGGTTCAGCCCCCAATGTGAAAGTCACAAGAGAATTATAAGCCAAGGAATCATGGTATATTTTTAGGTACACCTACCACTTTATTTCACAAACAAATATTCACATGACTTGTAAAACAAGAAACCAACTACACATATCCAAATGCAGCAAGTAACACATACAAACAGTAGCTAAAACTTCACAAAATCACATGGTATAGGTCACAAACACTTGTCAAGAAATTGGAACTAAAATCAAGCAAATCTTCACAAATTTTTAATACAAAACATCACAAAATAGCAAGAAAATCAACACATTATTTTTTATCAAGTTTTAAAGTGCAAAAATCATCACAAAAATACCAAGAAATATACATGAAATTTTTAGAGCTTTTGAAGGATTTTTTAGGCACAAGAATATATAAAACTTCACAAATTTTAGCAAAAATAGTAAACAATTACCAAGAAATTACCACATATTTTTTAATCAGGATTTAACACATAACAACATCACAAAAATGTCAAGAAAATGATTAAGAACATATAGAAATTTTTAGGAGATTTTTACCAAAGTTTTTGAGCATACAGGTGTGCAGATAGCAAGAAGCAGTGATAAAAATAGCAACCAACAAAGGATCCATGCAGAAAGCTTGAGCCCAAACCCAGGCCCTAGGGGAAATGGATCCTGGATCCACCAGGAATCAAAGAAGGCCGTTAGATTGATCCAATTGGATCAAACCCTAGATTTGACGGCCAGGGCGCAACACTAGTGGACCAAGACTGAACCAGAGGTTCAGTTACTTATATAAAGGACGTTGGACCGGTCCAACTCAGTCTCAACACTCGTTCTCTCTCTTCTCTCAGACTTCTTTCCCTTCTCTCTAGGTTTCCGTCATCTTCTCCGGCGGGTTTCACCGCCGCCGGAGACCTAACCACCACCCAAACTTACCAGAACTCTACGATCTACAATTTTCACCGTTTATTTTTCGTCCTAAACATGAATCTAACACCAGAAATCACAAAAGAAACCTAGATCTATGTAGATCGGAACTCAAACCTTACGGGTTTTAGGTTTTTGGAACTTCTTCAAAATTTCTTGAAACGAAACCCTAACTTACTTCATTTTCTACGCTGATGACGAATTTGAACTCTAATTTGAAAAAACAAACGATGAATCTTCATGATTTTACATTTTAGGGTTTTGTTTCGAACTTTTTTGAAACTTTTCGAAGTTTTCACTTCGATTCATCGTTTATTTTCAATTTTTGAGCCTTCGATGATGATTTAAAGTAAAACGAGAAGGTTCTTATGTGTTTACCTGAATTTGTTTGGAGATTCGAACGAACAGATCCTGTGAAAGCTTCTGGTAAGTTGAACCAAAAATAAATCGGTGTTCTTCGTCCTTTTCCTCTTCACTAGTTCAGGATTTGCTTCGATTCTCTTCTTCTCACTTCTCTCAAACCCTTTGTGATCGTGCTTGAGTTCACCGTTAACAATGGTGAATTCGCACTCGAATTGCAGAGGTGGTGATTCGATGATGATGATTCCCGGGTGAATCACTGAGAATCACTAAGAATTCTTTGCATTGGACCTTGAATTTGCATTCTGGAATTTCTAGGGTTTGTGATTGTTCCTTCGTGTTCTTGATTTTGATTCTGAGCTTTGGTTTTTCTGTGAAAATCGTTTTGAATTGATGTGTTTTGGTGTTGAATTGATGAGGGTTTGGTGTTTGTTACGGTGGCTGAGATTCTGTTACGGTTGTTTTTGTGGTGGTGGAAAGTTAGTTACGGTGGCTAGGGTTTGGAAGAGAGAGAGAAAGTTTGTTAGGGTTTTCTGATGATGTGTCAGTGATTGAATGGTATTGTTTTTACTGTGCATTGATGATGTGTCGTATTTATAGCTGACATGTGTACCACTGGACCAATTGCATTCTGACACATGTACTTGGACTTGAACAAATTCGGCCTTGGCTTAAAATGACTTAAGGACCTTTTTGCAATTCTTTGAAATTAAGGGACCAATCTGCAATTACAAGAAATGACTAAAAAAAAAAGAACTTGACACTAGTAGGGACTGTCCTGCAATTATTAAAAATTAAAGGACTCAAAAAGAAAAATAACAAAAAGGACTAAAACTCAAATGTTAGAAATTGAAGGACTAAAGTGCAATTTTAAGTAAAATTGGATAAAAAATGTAAATTGAAAAACAACGTAAAGTGAAACCAATAAAAAACACATAATGGACTAAAATGAACCAACTACTTAAATGAGGTACTTCAAAGTAACCTCTCTCTGCCAAAATTTCATGTGAAATGACCAAAATGCCCCTAGGGACTAAAACGACTCAAAATGACTCAGATGCAATTTAAAAATGGGTTTTATCATGAAATTAAAGCAAGAGTTTATTTAAACCAATTGAAGAGACTCAGAGACAAATTTAGAACTTAAACAGAGTTTTAACACATGAAAAGACTAAAATACCCCTAGGGGCAAAACTGACTCAAAATGACTTCAAATGCATTTTTTTTGAAATGGATTTTGACATAGAATTGAAGCAAGGGTTTGTATAAACCATTTGAAAAGACTCAAAATTTTTTTATGGATTAAAATGAGTTGACTGCAGGAAATGACTAAAATACCCTTCTTCATGGATTTTGCAAATGACATTGAAATAAAATGCAGAGAAAGATGCAATTGATCAGAGATAATTCAAATGACATGAAATGCAAGAAAAGAAGAGCGAAGCTAGTATTTTTAGGTCCAAAATTAGGGTATAACAGCTGCCCCTATTTAAGTTTCTTTGTCCGGAGGGTCAAGAGACGAAGTCTTTGATTTGACGGGACGAAGATGCTTAAATATTAACATTTGCACTGTTTTTGGACGTAAAAATACGCTTTTAGATTTTCAAAATATGAATGTCACGCAACACTTTGATCATGCATGCAAGACAAGCAACTGGAGTCTATGGAGCCTGTCATGTCACTGGGAATTTAGGTAGACATTAACAGGGTAGACAACCAGGGGATAGCAAATAGGGTACAAATTGTTCTTTGGATCGAACTAGCCACCTGACCAAGGAATACAAACAAGAGATGGGCACAAGCTGTTCTTGAGATCGAACTTGGCACTTGACCGGAGACATAGACATATAGGCAGACACAAGCTGTTCTTTGGGTCGAACTTGTCGCTTGATTGAAAATACAAACAGATCGACAGGTACAAACTGTTCTTTGGATCGAACTTGCGGCTTGGCTGGAGATATAGACAAAAGGGTAGATACAGACTGTTCTTTGGATCGAACTTGCCGCTGAATTATCACCACATCATGTAAGTGGGTACAAACTGTTCTTTAGATCGAACTTGTCGTTTGACCGATAACAAAGCATAAGCTGGGTACAAACTGTTCTTTGGATCGAACTTGTTGTTTGTCCGGAAACATTAGGTATACAAGCAGGTACAAGTTGTTCTTTTGGATCGAACTAGCCACTTGACCATTAACAAGACACAAATTGGAAGTTTGATTCGGGAAAGATACAAATTGAGAGTAAGTTGACATTGACTTGACTAAAATAGACATGACCATTATTGTTGGTTCAAAAGCAAATTGAGAGTAAATTGACATTGACAAAAACATTGAATTGGAAGTTGACATTGAAAGTTGAGAGTAATCAGAGACATAGACATTGAATTGAATTGAAGGTTGGCATTGAAATAGACATTGAATTGAGAGTTGAGACATAGACATTGGCATAGACAAATCATTGAATTGAGAGTTGAAATTGAATTGACTTGGAAATTGAGATTGCATCGAATTGAAATTTGAAATTGGATTGGATTGAAACTGAATTGAAATTGAAATTGAGATTGCTTCGAATTGAGATTGAATTGAATTTGAAATTGAGTTTGAGAGTTGAAATTGGATTGATTTGAAATTGAACTGAATTGAAATTAAGATTTGAGAATTGAAATTGGAAATTGATTTGAATTGAGATTGAGAATTGAAGTTTGAAAGTTAAAATTGAATTGATTTGACAGTTGAAATTGGAAATGCAACATGTATGTACGGTATAACGAGATTATTAAATGTATGGGCACATAAAATGCATGATTATGCATGTATGAATGCTTGAAAATGCATGATTGGGGTTTGTAATTTGGCAGAGAGGTTTCGCAGAGACAGACAAAACATTGGAAGATTGGGCACATAGTGGCTCGTGCTGAAACATGTACATGGAAATCCTCTTTGGAGAGACCGTCGTCAAGAGACGTATCAGAACCATGGCTGAGGGCAAGACATCACACATCACACATTCAAAACTTGCAGAAGAGGGAACCTTGGGAGATTCTTGATAACGAGTCGCCGTTGCCAGGCGTGTCAGTGCTGGGTAAACATTGGATGTTCGCATCTGTGGTCAATGCTTTTACATCATTTTTCATTCTTTCATTTTTCAATCCCATTCTTGCCTGAACCGCCCTTTCGGGTTTTCGATTCACCGGGGAGTAGATTCTTTTCATTGCCCCATTTTTGCCTGAATTGCCTTCATAGGTTGTCAATCAGCGGGGTGCTCATTTTTGCCTAAGCCGCCCTTTCGGGTTTTCAACTTAGCGAGCTCTTTATTTTCATTTTCATTCATTTTTTCATCTTCATTCTGTTTTTTCATTCTTGCCATTGACCACAGATCATCCTGGGGAACAACCTGCTTGTAACATGTATTGAAATAGACATTGACACTCATTTATTCATGCATGTTTTATTGAAATGTACCCTGTTGCTCAGGTTCGCTTTCAAAATAGACAGAAAAAGATTTTTCAATTTTCAAATATGTTTGCTTCAGACATTGACATTATCAAATAGAAAGAAAATATTTTGTATATAGTATTGAAAGTAGAAAGAAAAGTAGAGTTTCAAACAAAAGCACAGGCTCAAATTGATGTAGAAGAGTGAAAGTTTAGCCAAAGGCATAACTCCACGGATTTACAAAGCTTGGAAAATGGTAGTTTTATTGGTTGGTGGTACATTGAACACGATGACCGCTACATTTTATAGAAATTTTGAATTCACAAGTACAGAAGCTTCTGATGAAGACAATCATTGACAGTTGCATATGCCCCAAGGGGTGATGGTGATTTGCCAGATATAGTTACTTGTCTTTTATTGTCAACCTCATTTTTGCATGAACCGCCCTTTCGGGTTTTCGGCTCATCGAGGCGCTCATTTTTGCCTGAGTTGCGTACAATCTCAGCGAGCTTTTTCATATTCATTTTTTTTGTCCCTAACTTTTTCCTAGATCGCCCTTTCGGGTTTTCGATCCACCGGGAAGCACATTTTTGCCTAGGCCGCCCTTTCGGGTTTTCGACCTACCACGCTGTTCTTTTCTTTTTAGACAAAGTATTTCTTGACTATATCGGCATTAACAGGATTTGGAAGTTCAACACCATCCATGTGTGTAAGAATCAAAGCACCACCCGAGAAAGCCTTCTTGACGACATAAGGACCTTCATAGTTAGGTGTCCACTTGCCCCTTGGGTCGGGTTGCTGACTTATCATTCTTTTCAATACAAGTTCGCCTTCCTTGAATTCTCGAGGAGAGACTTTCTTGTCAAAGGCATTCTTCATTTGCACTTGATACAACTGTCCATGAGCCATAGCATCCATGCGTTTCTCCTCAATCAAATTCAACTGATCATACCGACTTTGACACCATTCAGCCTCAGTTAATTTTGCTTCCATGATCACTCGAAGAGATGGAATCTCCACTTCCAGAGGGAGAACTGCTTCCATGCCATATACAAGAGAGAAAGGGGTTGCCCCGGTTGAACTGCGCACTGTAGTACGGTAACCATGCAAGGCAAACGGTAGCATCTCATGCCAGTCTTTGTAAGTTGTGACCATCTTCTGAACAATTTTCTTGATGTTCTTGTTAGCGGCCTCAACTGCACCATTCATCTGAGGTCTGTAAGGAGAAGAGTTGTGATGTTCAATTTTGAATTCTTCACATAAAGCTTGCATCATGCTATTGTTCAGATTAGAGCCATTGTCAGTGATGATCTTGTTGGGAACACCATATCGACAGATGATGTTATTCTTGATAAACTTGACAACCACTTGCTTGGTCACATTAGCATAGGAAGCAGCTTCAACCCATTTGGTGAAGTAGTCAATTGCCACTAGAATGAAACGATGTCCATTGGAAGCTTTTGGTTCGATTCTTCCGATCATGTCGATGCCCCACATAGAGAAAGGCCATGGGGAAGAGATAACATTGAGAGAGTGTGGAGGCACATGAATCTTGTCAGCATAGACTTGACATTTGTGGCATCTCTTGGCATGTCTGTAGCAGTCACGCTCCATAGTTATCCAGTAATAGCCGGCTCTTAACAGTTTCCTTGACATGGTGTGGCCCGAAGCATGGGTCCCAAAAGTACCGTCATGTACATCATGCATCAGTTTCTCAGCTTCTTGCTTATCAACACACCTCAACAAGACCATGTCATAGTTCCTCTTGTATAGGATTTCTCCGTCCAGAAGGAACCTAATAGCCCATCTCCTCAGGGTCTTTTTGTCCCTATTGGAGGCACCAGGTGGATATTCACGATTCTGCAAGAATTGTTTGATGTTGTAATACCAAGGCTTTTTATCATTCACATCTTCATCAGCCTGATCTGGCACATTTTCAATAGTAAATACATGAGCGGGTCTATCAAGACGCTGCACTTTGATTACGGGCACGTCATTCCAGTGATTCACACGAAACATGGAAGACAAAGTAGCAAGAGCATCAGCCATTTGGTTTTCATCCCGAGGGATGTGGTGCAGTTCCACCTTTGTAAAGTATGTCAACAGTCGTCTTGCATAATCACGGTATGGGATCTGCTTCTCATGATGAGTCTCCCATTCACCTTTTGTCTGATTAATGACAAGTGCAGAATCTCCATAAATATCAAGGTGCTTAATTCTTAGGTCCATGGCTTCTTCAATGCCCAAGATGCATGCTTCATATTTGGCTATGTTGTTTGTGCTTTCAAAAGTTATTCGAGCGGTAAAAGGGATGTGATGCCTCTGTGGGGTTACAATAATGGCCCCAATTCCCTTACCATAAGCATTGACAGCACCATCAAACACCAATCCCCATTTGCTGTTGCGATCCGGCCCTTCATTGATCACTGGTTCTTCACAGTCTTTTGCTTTCAGATACATGATCTCTTCATCAGGGAAATCAAACTTGATTGACTGGTGATCATCAAGAGGTTGATAAGCAAGATGCTTAGTAAGGATGCTTCCTTTAATTGCTTTCTGAGCTTTGTACACAATATCATATTCAGACAACAACATCTGCCAACGTGCAATCTTTCCAGTAACAGCGGGCTTTTAGAAGATGTACTTGATTGGATCCATTCGGGATATCAACCAAGTTGTATGATTCACCATATAATGACGCAGGCGTTTGGCAGCCCAAGCTAAAGCATAACAAGTCTTTTCAAGCATTGTATACCGAGTCTCACAATCGGTGAACTTCTTGCTCAGATAGTAGATATCATGTTCTTTCTTTCCAGTCTCATCTTGTTGACCGAGAACACAACCCACTGAATCATCTAACACTGACATATACATAATCAAGGGCCTTCCTTCCACTGGCGGGACAAGGATAGGTGGTTCTAACAGGTATTCTTTAATGCTATCAAAAGCTTCCTGACATTCATCATTCCATACAACAGGCTGATTCTTTCTGAGCAACTTGAAAATTGGGCCACAAGTAGTAGTCATGTGAGATATAAATCTTGAAATGTAATTGAGGCGTCCGAGGAAACCTCTGACTTGCTTTTCAGTTTGAGGGGCTGGCATCTCTCTGATAGCTCGGACTTTGTCAGGATCAACTTCAATGCCTCTTTGGCTGACAATGAAGCCTAGCAATTTTCCAGATCTTACACCAAATGTACATTTGTTAGGATTCAACCGCAGCTTGTACTTTCTCAATCTTTCAAACATCTTTTTCAGATACACAACATGCTGCTCCTCATCACTTGATTTCACGATCATATCATCAACATATACTTCAATTTCTTTGTGAATCATATCATGAAACAGAGTGGTCATACCCCTTTGATAGGTAGCACCAGCATTTATCAAGCCGAATGGCATCACTTTGTAGCAGAACGTTCCCCATGGAGTAATGAAGGACGTCTTTTCTCTATCTTCAGGTGACATTCGTATCTGGTTGTAACCTGAGAAGCCATCCATAAAGGAGAACACTTTGGATTGAGCAGTACTGTCAACGAGCACATCAATATGAGGTAATGGGAAGTTATCTTTTGGACTGGCTTTGTTCAGATCTCTGTAATCAACACACATTCGAACTTTCCCATCTTTCTTTGGTACTGGTACAATATTGGCAATCCACTCAGGATATTCAGCTGTCATGAGGAAACCCGCATCAATTTGCTTCTGCACTTCAGCCTTGATCTTAAGAGCCATGTCTGGACGAGACCTTCTCAATTTCTGTTTGACAGGAGGGTATTCAGGTCTTGTCGGTATCCGATGTTCCACAATCTTGGGATCTAGACCCGGCATGTCTTCATAGGACCATGCAAAGACATCTGGATAATCATGGAGAAGCTGAGTGATCTTCTTTTTCACTTCTGGCTCAAGTGCAGCACCAATTTTGTTCTCTCGCTTGTTCTCTTCAGTTCCCAGGTTGATAAGCTCAATCTCTTCCTGGTGAGGCTGAATGGCTCTTCTTTCTTGCTCAAGCAGTCGAGTGATCTCATATGGTATCTCTTCATTATCATCCTCATCTTCAGCTTCATATACTGGGAATTCAAAATTTGGAGGAACCATAGGGTCACTGTGTTCAACGGGCTTATCATGGTTCAATCTGCATAATATGATTGGGATGATTTTAGAAAAAAGTTTTTTTTTTATGCAGATTTTTGAAATTAATAAGAAAATACAGATGTTTTGGTTTTTTCTGGCATTACCATTATTTCCAAGAAAAAAGGCACTAAAAAGTAAAAAAACAAAGAGTCGCGGGAAAGACGACAACTTTTATTGATAACGGCAATGCCGAAACAAACACGCCCTTACAAAGACATCACTTTCGCCTTGAGCATAGCAAAAGGATTGTTATTTTGAAAACAAAGAAAAACATGACCAACAAGACACATTACATGGACGCATGCATGACTAAAGGAACATCAATGGCCTCCTAATTTCTCACAGCGCCTCCTGGTACAACAAATGTGGGCACATGACTACTTTCAGCGGCATCTTCAGCAATAGCATTGATAAACCCAGCACTGTAGAAAGTTCCTGTTGAAACACCTGAGGTTGGGGAGAAACCAAGGCCCTCTTTGCGCTTATTCTCCAGAATCTGTATCACCTTGCCCCAGCCAGCAGCTTGCCCTTCTTGTACAGCTTTCTGGGCATCTTTCAATGAGGCCATAGCAGTACCAGCTCTTCTAGGCTCCGCGCCTTCAACAGTCAATCCTTGAAATGATGTCCCTTCAGCAGACCCTGCTTCAACACAAGAGAAAGATGACACTTGGCTAACCAGATACGCTTCTTCACCATATACAGTGACAAGCTTACCATTCCTCACAAACTTGAGTTTATGATGTAGAGTAGAAGTTACTGCCCCAGCATTGTGAATCCACGGCCTTCCGAGGAGACAACTGTAAGAAGCATTGATGTCCATGACTTGGAAAGTGATCTGGAATGTCCCGGGGCCAATGGTAATTGGTTGATCTACCTCCCCAAGAACATCTTTGCGAGATCCGTCAAAAGCCTTAACCAAATAGCTGCTTCCCCCTAAGGAGATTCCATGATGACTCAACTGTCTCAGTGTAGACTCAGACATTACATTCAAGGATGATCCAGTGTCCACCAACACATCGGATATCATGTCAGACTTGCAGTATACTGAGATATGCAGAGCCAAGTTGTGATGTTTCCCTGCTTCGGGGAGTTCATCGTCACCAAACCCCAAGTTATTGCAAGCAGTAATGTTACCCACTATTCCATCGAACTGATCCACAGAGACTTCATGATCAACATAGGCCTGTTCCAGTACTTTCATCAGCACTTTCCTGTGAGCTTCTGAACTCAGTAGTAGAAACAAGATGGATATCTTTGACGGAGTTTGCAGCAGTTGGTCAACAATCTTATAATCACTCCTTTTGATAAGCCTCAGAATTTCGTCCAGATTGGACTCTTCAATAGATTGGCCTGATGGACCAGCGTTCTTGTCAACAGGAGGAGCAACTGGTGGAGTTACAGCAGCAGCAGGTGTAACAACTTTCTTTTGGAATAAGGGTGGACGGACCCTTCCACTTCTCAGAGTTGTAGTCTCCTCAGCAATGTTGCTAATTGTGGCTGGGGATACGAGAGGCACTTCTACCCCGTTCTCAATCATAGTTGCACCATACTTGTAAGGGATGGCTTTAGTAGAAGCATAAGGTACTGGGCCAGGCAACCTGATCACCAAGGGCTCGACTTTCTTTGTCTGAGATTCACTTTCAACTGGGGAATTGTGGAACACCGGCACAATCACACAGACATCACTAACAATCAAGTGCCTGTCATCCATTAGGCTCTGTATATCATCTTGCACCACAGAACAACCCATAGGATTTTGGAGACATTCTGAACAAGAAGCATGATCGTGGTTGAACAAAGACGCTTTGCAGAGTTTGACATGTAACGGCACCAAAGGAGTAGCAACATTACGGACATCCAACATGGGATCCTTTTGAGGAACAGGAACTCTTTCGAAAGCTTCAATCATGTTAACAACAACATGATTTGGAAGTGGGTTGTCAAGAACATGAGGAACACTATTTTCGAAAGTCAACCGTCCTTTTTCCATCAGGTCCTTTACAATATACTTCAGAGCATAGCAACCCTCAACATCGTGGCCCTGAGCGCCCTGATGGAATTCACATGTAAGATCTTGCCGGAACTTGGGAGGCAACGGCGTAGGCGGAGGTTTGCCTGGTCTGGTGACACAATGCCCTTTAGCAAGTAAAGTTGGGAGTAGCTCAGCATACCGCATTGGTATTGGTGGAAAGGAAGGTTTGGGTCGGGGACCCTGTTGTTGCTGCTGTGGAGCAGGAGGATGTTGTTGTACTTGCTGAGCAACGGCATTAACGGGCGCTGGTGGTTGACCCGATGGCAGAGGGTATTGCTGGTAGAAAGGTGGGAAGAAGGGATGTTGAGATTACTGCATGTATTAATAGGGCAAAGGTAACTGAGTAGCATTAACAAAGGCTGTAGACTGGTTACCAGATACCATCCCTACTTCAGATTCTTTCTTCTTATGGTGGCCATTGCCATACCTCTTTGGCGCATTAGTTGAGGACTCACCCTTTTCAAAGACAATAATACCTTCTCTGACAGCCTCCTCTAGACGAGTTCCCATAGTAACCATGTCGGAGAAGTTGTTAGGTGCCGAGACAATCATCCTTTCCTTGTATTCCTTTTTCAGAGTCTTCAGGAATGTCTGTGTTAGCTCTTCCTCGTCCAGCCGAGGAGAAACACGGGCAGCTGCCCCTCTCCATCTCTGGGCATATTCACGGAAAGTTTCATCTGTCCTCTGAGAAAAAGACTTAAGAGAGTCCCTATTCGGCTTCAAATGGGTATTGAACTCATAATGACTTTCAAAAGCAGCAGTAAGTTCCTCGAAAGTATGGATGTTGTCTTTGCTCAAACCAGTATACCAGTCTCCCGCATCTTTTGCCAGGCTATCCTGGAAACAGTGTATCATCAGGGCATCTTTATCTGCATAGTTGGCCATCTTCCGGACGTACCGGATGACATGGTTATGTGGACAAGAAGATCCATTTTACTTATCGAAATCCGGCACTTTGAACTTCTTAGGGACCTCAAACTGGGATACCAGGCATAGATCACGAGCCTTAGCAGAAACACCGCTACCATGACTAGCTTTGACTTCACGGAGCTCTCCAGCCAGCTCTCTCAACTGTTCTCTCATAGCCTCCACTACAGGGTCTTGTCCGCGTGGAATGTCAACATCAATTACCTGCTGCACAGTGTGTACAACAGGATCGGTAACAACAGTAGTCACTTGAGGTATGGAAGTGTTAGCACCAACAAGAGTTGTTGTAGGAATAGGTCCTTGACCAGCAAAACCAAAGATACCAGCAGCAGTATTAGGAGAATAGAAAGCTGAGAGCCCATAAGGACGCCCATTGGGCATAACAAAACGAGCATCAGAAGACACAGTAGACAGTGGGATAGAGGGAATCCCTTCAGTAGAAGCTGGGACAGAAGTGGCTGGTTGTTCTTGCGCAGCCATCAGAGTAGACATAGTGTCATGAGCCTTAGCCAAGTCTTCTTTCATAGCAGCCAATTCGGCACGGAGCTGAGCATTTTCTTCTTCAAAATTAGCCATGTTTCTTCTCTTATACAATCTTGTGTGATGAACTCTATCTAGTTGATGAATCTTGCGTGCACGAGCCACTTTTCAGACTGCGGCGGAAAAACCAGGAGGCAATGAGCACGAGGGAAGTTTTTTGTGACCAATGAATGCACATGATGCATGAGATGTGTTAATGCATATGCAAAAGACTCTTTTTATGTTATCGAAGGGTTTTTAGACAAATTAGAAATTTGTAAACATTACTAAACAACTTGAAACATGTTCAATAACATAAACAACTGGAAATAACAACAGGAAATAGAAATCCTCAAGCATAGGAAGTAGAGGGATCATCCTCAGACTCAGACTCAGAATCATAACTGCAATATCGGACAAAGAAGTCACGGGCACCCCTAGCCCTCTTGGAATCTCTCATAAGCAATCTATCTTTCTCTTCAATTTCTTTTCTAGCCTTAGCTAATTCCCTCTTCAATGTCAAGACCTCATGAGTCTTTTGCTCATCCTTTCCATCCAAAGTCATGATCAAATTCTCAGCCTCATAGTATCTAGTCCTCCACTGATGCTTCTCCCGACTCTCCATAGCTAGATGCTCCTGATACATCTCCTGAGTAGGTGGAAGTAGAGGCAAAGGCATGGTTGGAATAGATGCAGACACATATCTCATGGAGGGGTAAGGCATGCCAATCTCCTCAGCTCGGTTTATCACCCACTGAGTATAAGCCTCATGAGCAATACCGGATCTCACACCCATATGCTTCACATCTTTCTTTCGAAGCTTGGACCAAGCGTCTATGAAGTCCTCCTTTATTCCCGTAGGAGCATTGGAGTAATGAAAGAAGTAAGGGGACATAGCAAGATTGATGGGCTTATCTTTCATCGGAAAACCGAATTGTCGCAAGTCAAGCTCCGGGTTATAGTTGATTCCACCCCGGGTACCAAGAAGAGGTACATTAAGAAACTTTCCACCACCAAGGATGATCTCTTTGACTCTAGCTGCGGGAGTGAGCCAAACTACTTCATTAGGAGTGAGAGCCATAATCCGCTGTGAAATAGACCAATTCTCAGGATTGTCATGAAAGGACTTTGGAAGGTGCGAAATAAACCACCTATAGAGGAGAGGTATGCAGCAAAAGATGTATCCACGACCCTTGCCGGATCGATCATGAATAGCATGGTATGTGTCAGCTAACAAAGTAGGAACCGGATTCTTGGAGCGGAAGATCATGATAGCATTCATATCCACGAAGTTGTCAAGATGTGGAAAGAGAATAAGCCCATAGATAAGTAGTGCAAGAATAGCCTCAAGAGTGTCTTGACAAGTAGTTTCGAGACTGGCTTTATCAAGTAGATACTTTGAAGTGAACCCTCGGATGTGATCCTTAGTGACAAGATTCTTGGAGACATCGGTGGTCTTGAGATAGAGATCCTTAGCAATAACCAATGGAGTAGGAGGATTCTCAAGTCCCGCAAAAGGTATACCCTTAGCAATAGATAAACCTGTCAAGGAAGCATAAGCCTCTAGAGTAGGCATCAACTGAAAGTCGGGAAAAGTGAAGCACCGACAATCCCGATCATAGAATTGCACTAGAGTGTGCACAAGCTTCTCATCCACATTGGTCCGGAGAATAGTAAGTAAGTCCCCATAACGGTGTCGGAAACCGTTTGGATCCTTAATCTTGAGTGACAAATCTCTCAAACTAGCCAAATCAACTTCCATGAACTTGTAGGACTTAGTCTTCCCCATTCCTACAATGTTTACAAATTCAATTTGTCTAAGCTCTTCGATAAATGCATGGAAAAAAAGTTTATGCATGAATGCATGTATGCATGATCACATTCAAGTACGGAGAAAACATGGTGGGTTGAGATTCAAAGTCAAGGAGTCATGGGTGGACACGGTGTCCGGTGAAACTAGGGCTTTAGGAAATAGTAACCGGGTTCTAAAAAGGTTCCCAAGTTGCAACCTCCCTTGCGTATATCATGGTGCCACGAGACGAACACTCGCTCCATGATTATCCGTAAGAAGGTCTAACTTGAGTGTAGTATCGCGTGACGACTAAAACTCGAGACAACACTCGGTTTAGCCTCCGCACTACATCCTAGAAAATGGCCATGGATGGGTTTGGTTATCTACGGTTCATAGCGTCATAGAACAATTAGAAGTAAAGTGCCTAAACGCGACAACACGCGCCGACAACATCACCCCCAAAATGCCTCAGCTATGTGGGATTGATCGCATAATCCAATACACGAGGCAACCCTCGGAATGAATTGTCGATTATATCCCTCCTAAATCCTAAGTTCACTCAGCCCGGGTGTAGGACTTTTGATATTCTCACCCCACACGTTTGCAAGAATTTAAACATTTATTCACATAAGAAAGCAAGTAAAAGAAACAAGTAAAAAAAGCGCAAGAGTGGAAATAAAGACTAGGCGTAACTCTCGAATCTCCCCAGTGAAGTCGCCAGCTGTTTTATCTTGGTTTTCGGGTGTCAAACATTGATTAAGTTTGAACCTTTTTAACCGTTGATATCTCATTTTTTCTTGGGAAGGGAAAAATAAGAAAAACCCTTGAGAATCGAGGTCCGGGAGTTGTTTTCGCTACGGGAAGGTGTTAGGCACCCATAACGACTATAGTATCCTATAGGAACCGTCTTTATTTTCTACGCGCGCGCTTTATTTTTAAATGCTATTTGAAAATGATATTTATACCTAAGGGTTTACTAAGTGAAGAATTGGAGGGAGAAGAAAGTTTGATTTTTTTTGTTTTATTGGAATTGAAGGAATTTTGATTCCTTGCCTACGTACCCTTTTAAGGGATCAAATCCACCGTGGTTCTCTTCCAAAAATGTTTTTGTTTTTGTTGGTTGATTTTAAGTTTGAAAATTGGAATTTTGAAGAATGGAGATTGAGAGGCCTTAAAGGCATGAGATTTTAAGAAAAAGTGAGGTTTGATTAGTTATTTTGGAAAAAAGAAGTCAAGTATGATTAATTTCCATTGAAATTTGATTAAGAAAATAAAAGGGAAAATACAATGGGATTTTGATCCCAAGGTTTATTTAGAGAATGGTTTGAGTGATATTGTTCAAGTTGTTTCGGAAAATTGATTTTTCTAAGTGTAAATCCTAGGCATTCATCTAAACATGCAATCCTAAACATACATCTAAACATGCGTATCCTAGCCATACATCTAAACCTATCTATGTGATGTGTGTGCATGTGTCGGTGCTTGTGTCGGTGTTCGTCACTAGAGTCCATTGTCCTTATTACATCATGCCCTAGTTTACATTCTATGGTCTTGCAAGAAATTAAAATTGCATAAAAGTAAAGTACAAAAACTCCTAAGCTTTACATACTAAGTTTTGGTAGAATTTAAAGTGCAAGGAATTAAAGTGAAGAGGAAGAATGGAGTATGAGATGCTTATGGATGAATGAAACATGAAATAAAGGGGTTAGTGATAATAGGCATTGAATAGTAGGAAGAGAAATTGGCAAGAAAATAAAGCATATCAACATGGTAAAAAAAAAGCAACAAAAAGTGTCAAAAATGCACTTAATAAAACACCAAAATCCCAAGGCAAAAGCAAGACCTATAACTCTCACATTTTGACACTTTTCAAGTACTTTTAGGTTCAGCCCCCAATGTGAAAGTCACAAGAGAATTATAAGCCAAGGAATCATGGTATATTTTTAGGTACACCTACCACTTTATTTCACAAACAAATATTCACATGACTTGTAAAACAAGAAACCAACTACACATATCCAAATGCAGCAAGTAACACATACAAACAGTAGCTAAAACTTCACAAAATCACATGGTATAGGTCACAAACACTTGTCAAGAAATTGGAACTAAAATCAAGCAAATCTTCACAATTTTTTAATACAAAACATCACAAAATAGCAAGAAAATCAACACATTATTTTTTATCAAGTTTTAAAGTGCAAAAATCATCACAAAAATACCAAGAAATATACATGAAATTTTTAGAGCTTTTGAAGGATTTTTTAGGCACAAGAATATATAAAATTTCACAAATTTTAGCAAAAATAGTAAACAATTACCAAGAAATTACCACATATTTTTTAATCAGGATTTAACACATAACAACATCACAAAAATGTCAAGAAAATGATTAAGAACATATAGAAATTTTTAGGAGATTTTTACCAAAGTTTTTGAGCATACAGGTGTGCAGATAGCAAGAAGCAGTGATAAAAATAGCAACCAACAAAGGATCCACGCAGAAAGCTTAAGCCCAAACCCAGGCCCTAGGGGAAATGGATCCTGGATCCACCAGGAATCAAAGAAGGCCGTTAGATTGATCCAATTGGATCAAACCCTAGATCTGACAGCCAGGGCGCAACACTAGTGGACCAAGACTGAACCAGACCGGTTCAGTTACTTATATAAAGGACGTTGGACCGGTCCAACTCAGTCTCAACACTCATTCTCTCTCTTCTCTCAGACTTCTTTCCCTTCTCTCTAGGTTTCCGTCATCTTCTCCGGCGGGTTTCACCGCCGCCGGAGACCTAACCACCACCCAAACTTACCAGAACTCTACGATCTACAATTTTCACCGTTTATTTTTCGTCCTAAACATGAATCTAACACCAGAAATCACAAAAGAAACCTAGATCTGTGTAGATCGGAACTCAAACCTTTTGGTTTTTAGGTTTTTGGAACTTCTTCAAAATTTCTTGAAACGAAACCCTAACTTATTTCATTTTCTACGCTGATGACGAATTTGAACTCTGATTTGAAAAAACAAACGGTGAATCTTCATGATTTTACATTTTAGGGTTTTGTTTCGAACTTTTTTGAAACTTTTCGAAGTTTTCATTTCGATTCACCGTTATTTTCAATTTTTGAGCCTTCGATGATGATTTAAAGTAAAACGAGAATGTTCTTATGTGTTTACCTGAATTTGTTTGGAGATTCGAACGAACAGATCCTGCGAAAGCTTCTGGTAAGTTGAACCGAAAATAAATCGGTGTTCTTCGTCCTTTTCCTCTTCACTAGTTCAGGATTTGCTTCGATTCTCTTCTTCTCACTTCTCTCAAACCCTCTGTGATCGTGCTTGAGTTCACCGTTAACAATGGTGAATTCGCACTCGAATTGCAGAGGTGGTGATTCGATGATGATGATTCCCGGGTGAATCACTGAGAATCACTAAGAATTCTTCGCATTGGACCTTGAATTTGCATTCTGGAATTTCTAGGGTTTGTGATTGTTCCTTCGTGTTCTTGATTTTGATTCTGAGCTTTGGTTTTTCTGTGAAAATCGTTGTGAATTGATGTGTTTTGGTGTTGAATTGATGAGGATTTGGTGTTTGTTACGATGGCTGAGATTCTGTTACGGTTGTTTTTGTGGTGGTGGGAAGTTAGTTACGGTGGCTAGGGTTTGGAAGAGAGAGAGAAAGTTTGTTAGGGTTTTCTGATGATGTGTCAGTGATTGAATGGTATTGTTTTTACTGTGCATTGATGATGTGTCGTATTTATAGCTGACATGTGTACCACTGGACCAATTGCATTCTGACACCTGTACTTGGACTTGAACAAATTCGGCCTTGGCTTAAAATGACTTAAGGACCTCTTTGCAATTCTTTGAAATTAAGGGACCAATCTGCAATTACAAGAAATGACTAAAAAAAAAAGAACTTGACACTAGTAGGGACTGTCCTGCAATTATTAAAAATTAAAGGACTAAAAAGAAAAATAACAAAAAGGACTAAAACTCAAATGTTAGAAATTGAAGGACTAAAGTGCAATTTTAAGTAAAATTGGATAAAAAATGTAAATTGAAAAACAACGTAAAGTGAAACCAATAAAAAACACAAAATGGACTAAAATGAACCAACTACTTAAATGAGGTACTTCAAAGTAACCTCTCTCTGCCAAAATTTCATGTGAAATGACCAAAATGCCCCTAGGGACTAAAACGACTCAAAATGACTCAGATGCAATTTAAAAATGGGTTTTATCATGAAATTAAAGCAAGAGTTTATTTAAACCAATTGAAGAGACTCAGAGACAAATTTAGAACTTAAACAGAGTTTTAACACATGAAAAGACTAAAATGCCCCTAGGGGCAAAACTGACTCAAAATGACTTCAAATGCATTTTTTTGAAATGGATTTTGACATAGAATTGAAGCAAGGACAATTTTTAAGGATTAAAATGAGTTGACTGCAGGAAATGACTAAAATACCCTTCTTCATGGATTTTGCAAATGACATTGAAATAAAATGCAGAGAAAGATACAATTGATCAGAGATAATTCAAATGACATGAAATGCAAGAAAAGAAGAGTGGAGCTAGTATTTTTAGGTCCAAAATTAGGGTATAACAGAAGTATGAACCTTTTTTCTGTCTAGAGAACAATTCAAGGATGCCTGCAGAACATATGCTGTTCATTCTGGAAGAGCATTAAAGTTCTTGAAGAATGATAAAAGGAGGGTTAGGGTGATCTGTAAGGGAAACAAGGGAAGCTGTGAGTGGGAGGCTTATTGTGCAAAAATCCCAGATGAAGAAACGTGGCAACTGAGGAAGGTAACTAAACATAATTGTAGTAGGGAGTATAAGATTAGGCTTATGAATTCTAAGTGGTTAGGGCCTAAGCTACATAACAGGGTTAAAGTAATATGACTAATATTATTTATTTCTCTCTCCGTTTCAAAATGAGTGTCACTTTAGCCAAAAAAATTTGTTTCAAAATGAATGTCGTTTTACATTTCCAATACAACTTTAATTTTTTTTCTTCCAACTTTACCCTCTCAAACTTTTCTCTCACACAATTTTCAATGCAACTTTAAATTTGTCTTTTTCTAATAAAGTAAGGACAGTTTAGTAAAAGTGTTGTATCCAATGATTATTTCGTTCCATTTCTTAATCTGTGTGCCAAAGTCTAAAGCAACACTCATTTTGAAACGGATGGAGTATTATATTATATGTTGTACTTTGAATTAAAATTTAAATTTGTAAACTTTTTCAATAATTTAAGCTATATTAGTCTACATTAATTTTTTTTTACATATATAAATGTATTATAATAAACTAGAATAGAAATATGATACAATATATAGTCGAATTCTCTAAAACCTCGTGTTGATTATGAAAAGAGAGTTTAATTTAATTGAACTATTAGTTTGCTAGTCCAATTAAACTTAGATCACATTGCTTATTTAAAGATGTTCATAAGATATAGAATTTTATACAAGCTAGTAGGTCGTATCAGGCTTTCAGAAGGCCAGACTCAGACCTAAAAAGTAGGCTTATGACAGGCCGCATGTTAGGCTTAGGCTTTAAAAAAATATGGCAGGCCAGACTTAGGTCTTGCAAAGTCTAGCTCGGCCTAGCCTATTCCCATCCCTACTCCCAAATTGAGAGGTAAATAATGGAATACGACTAGGGATGGCAAAGCGGGCCGGCCCGCCCCATTTAGGCCCGCCCCGTCTAAGCCCTCTAAAAACGAGACAAGACGAGCCGAGTCAAATTTTGTGACCGAGTCCAAAATCTCACCCCGCCCCGTTTAGTGGCGGGCTTGTGAGTTGGCGGGCCGGCCCGCCAAACAAAAACTTTTTTTTTTTAATTTTTTTTTACAATTTAATTGTTCCAAAAAAACTATGTCGCTTTTATCGTAAAAAATATAAAAGAATAGGTATCAAGTAAATTTGTGAAAAACAAGATAATTATCAAATCGTCGAATTTAACATCATAACTAATAGCAAAATAAGGTAAATGCGCAACGTAAAACAAATCATAAAATAAATCCAACAGCCAAATTATAAAATAAGTCTAAAAAAAAGCATAAAATAAGTCTCAAAATATATCTAACAACCAAAATAAATCCAAAAACATAATATAAGACTCAAAATAACAAATTGAAACACGAGTTAAGCGGGCCGGCCCGCCACACCCATGCTTGTCCTGTTTCCAACGAGTTAAGCTGGTCGACCCGCCCCGCCCCGTGCCCGCCCAGTATTTTAACGAGACGAGACGAGCCGAGCCAACTATAGAAAGCGAGTTCAAAACTTCGACTCAGCCCACCAAAAATAGCGGGCCAAACGGGCCGGCCCGGCGGGTCAGACCAGTTTTGCCACCCCTAAATACGACCTTTTAATTAGATAATTACTCATTTATCCATTTCTTCACGTGTGCATTTTCTTCTGGATTTATTTTTCTACTTTTTCTTCGCGGGTAGTTTTGATAGATGATTCACGTTGATTTATTTTGCTATTTGTTCTTCGTGTGCATATGTGTGGTTTTTAGTTCTTTTTCGTGTATGTCGTCCATGCTTGATCTACTATGTTATTCACTAAAGATTTACATTAAGAGAGATACTTTGATTGCTCCAATGCTTTATATTGGAATTTTTATTTGTCCTTGTATATGCCAGTTAAAATCATATTGAGAGAGAGGGGCCTGAACCTTTCAAAAATTATTTTATACTATAAGACATTTTTTATTTCAAGTTAAATCCATTTATGTTTTATTTTAAAATTTTAAAAAATATATTTACGTTTTTAGTTCAACATGAAGGATCAAACTAGAAATTCATGAAAAAACTATAACTAAAAATTCAACCTCATTCTATTAAAAAATAAAAGTATTCTTGTATTAAGAACTAAGGGTATAAATGGAGTAAAAAATATATAAATTATTTCGTTCACTTTCTATGCAATGGAATAATAGTTTCAATTCATTCCGTCAGAAATATCCAAACAATGGAATGTAATCTCCATTTCATTCTGCTCCATTCCATTACATTTCATTCTGCTCCGCTCCGTTATATTCCATCAATCCAAACGGAGTCATCTTAGAAAATTTAAGTTGAAGTTAGACTTCAAATATGCAATATAATCTTCCTTAAATGATACTCCCTCCGATTCACAATACATATCGTTTTTGGAGAATAAGTTTGTTTCACTTTACTTGTCACTTTCAAGTTTCATTGCCACATTAATTATTGACTTATCAGTAATACCCTTATCTATTTATCGTTAAAAGAGAAACAATATAATGAAATAATAAATAAAGAAGGGTATTATTGAAAAAACACAGAGAACTTCATTAAAAATAACAAAATTTATTTGATTTCTAGGTATGTGTAATTTCCTCAAAAGCAACAAGTATTGTGAAACAAATGGAATATATTGCTTATCACCATGTAACTTAGCTTGACATGTCAACAAACAAGCAATAACTCAAATTATTTTGAAATTCCAAGGCATCGGTTTCTTAAAAATAAGTCTATCAGCCTCAAATTACAAAGGAAATTTGGAATTTTAAAGGTGTGGCTTCCTCAAATTTAGTAACTTATACATAAATTAAACCCTTCACTTCTAGGGGTGCAGATCCTCTCCATTTGTGGAGAAAATGGCAATCTCAATTTCCATTCCTATCAAATTCAATAGGAAGAATAATAGACCTATAGATACATAATTGAACACCAGTCCTAGCTCGGCATTGAGTAATAACAATTTGTTTATGCAATGTGATTTTATTTCTCAACCCTATTTAGGGCTTGATCTTGGTGTTACACCCATACTTTTTTTGTCTAGTTTTTTATTCTCTATTCTAGAGGAGCGTGTTAATGCTAAGATATGCCTGGGTTTGGTTCTATCCAGATTTTATGAATAAGTACACCTCCAAGATGTTGCGAGATCTTGAGATGCAAGTGGAACATATAAAGCCCTTTTCTTGAAAATAATGTTGGGTAAGGAATAGTATGGAAATTGTATCTTCTATGAATGATGGGTGGACCTGTTGGGAAGACTGCCTACCATAGCTGCTGACCATATATTATCTGTTATATTACTTTTCGTTGTTGTTTGTATTTTGGATTAGAATACTCGTTATGCTCAATTTCGATTGAAATATTTGAAACATTGTCGAATTCACTTGTTGAATACGCAAACTAAGAAATTTATTTGTTATATGATAAGGGTTACAAATACGTGACAGTGGTTTTAATACACATGTCGAGTTGTTTATTACCATGAGACTATACTACTATCTGTCAACATCCTCGCATTATGGGGATGGTTTGTCTACTCTTCATAGAAAATGAGAAAAAAGAATAATCAAAATTATTTAGCAGGAGATTTTCCAGCAGCTGGAATTGCAGTTTTTGATGCAGCTGGAGTTGCAGTTGTTGATGCAGCAGGAGCTGCACCTGGAGCTTGACATACAGGAGCTGTTCCTGTAACTAAAGGTTTGACATTGGTACACTTAGCTGTGGTTGGTGCTCCATTGAATTTGAGATCAACATTATTTAGCTCGACACCATCACATGGTACGGCACTGCTGCAAATAAGAACAACTCCTTCTGCAGTTCCTGAGGTTCCCTTAACGTTCTTGAATGAAATCTTGCTTAACTTTATTTTTGATGGATTCTAAACCATTGAAAACCATGCAAGAAATGAACAAAAGTTAGTCACTTAAATTATAGTTTAATTGTAACATAAGCTTATGCGCATAAACAAAACAAGATATAAGTTATTGAGTGATTACCTTTTTGGAACATTGGTTCCATGGACAATACTCTTGGTCTATGATGACAGGGTTCTTGACATTCGTCATGGTAATATCTTCAAAATGTATATCAGAAACAGTAATTGTTCCCGGTGCATCAGGCCAAGTCTTGATCCTCACACCATTGTCGGTTGTTGTCAGAGTACAGTTCTTAATTGTAATCCCCTCTACATTTTCTTCGGTCGTAAACTTTCCAAGGCTTCCAACACTAAGACCATGACCAGGTCCACAATTCACACCTTGGACAGTGATTTGTTTACTACCATCACCTATTGAGACACAGTCATCTCCGGTACCGATGTTGGTGTTAAGAATTTTAACATCAGTTGATTTTCCCAAGTGGATTCCATCAGTGTTGGGACTGTCTCCAGGGGCAGTAATTGTGAAGCCATCAAATGTAATATTTTTGCATCCGAAAACCATAACATGGAAATTTTTGCTGTCCTTAGAAGTAACGCCGCGGACGATGGAATTGTTGACGAAATTAAAACCGAAATTCTGTTGAAATTGAACCAGAAAAACTCATTTAAAAATAGCTACATTAATTATTTGTCCATATGTAATCAAAATGATGATCAAGTAGATTATTTACCATGAAAACTTTCGAGTTACTGTTTTTACCACTCCAAGCAGCTGCAGGTGCAGCTTTTTTATAAACAGTTGCACCTTGACCATCAAAAACTCCTTTGCCTGATAAGGTAAGATGGTCCATATATAGAAACTTGAACCATTGTTCAGTCCCTTTTATTACACTAGGGTCTGCAGGTGCTTGAATTGTTCCATCAACTTGAAGTTCAATAGGGGCCTTACAAGGACCTTTAAGTTCTATTCCATTCAACTGGTATGTACCAGCTGGAATCACAATTTTTGCTGCAGTTGTTGATGCACATGCTTCATTCCAAGCACTTGTCAAAGCCTTATTATGAAAGAAAAAAACACATTCAATTAGAAAATAAATTGACACTTTATAGTCATATACACACACATATTTAGATTCCCTGCATTTTAAATAACACTAAGTCACACACATTAATTGATCTCAAATATCGATGGAGTTACATTACTCATGCACCAATTCATCTTAATAATCTTCACAGTTAATTCGAGATCATTAAATATGTCACGCTTTATGGAATCCAAATCCAATATATATATATATATATATATATATTTTCTCTAAAACGTAAAATTATTGTTTTCTCAATGTATACCTGCCCGATATCAGAATTTGGTTTTCCTCCAAATTTTGATATGTCAAGAACCCCAGATTGAGCTGCACAAAAGTCAGCAATGAATAGGAATGAAACAATAATGGCAGTGCTGAACTTCATATCTCCTTTGATTATTGTTTTTTGTTTTTTTTTTTTTTTTGAGAAATCTTTGATTATTGTTATAATGTTCTCTTGAATGAATGTGGTTTCAATGTAAGGAAGGAACGTTATATATACTTATGGGTGAAGCTTCAACACCATTAACATGCTACGGTGAGCAAACTATTATCTAAATATGTCTCTTTCTTTTTTTAATTGTTTGGTTTTTGTTTTGTGCCTATTAATAGCAATCATTTTCCATCTCTCTTGGATAACAAATTACTATATTTGTCTTCAACTTAGACAACCACACATTTCATAAGGCCAAGCAAAACTTTGAATAAGGAGTGTTCTTAGCATTTCTCATGTTTCCTATCTTCCGTTTTCATAGCTATTATTATTTTTTTTACTTTGTAAACCGCTTTCATACATGGAATATAACATAAATAAAAAAACTATGACTAAGAATACAGACTCAACTAAAAAAGGACAGAAACGCATCAACATTACACTAATATTATCAATTAAACAAGACGAGCGAATTAAAATATAAAAAGTATACTAGTAGTAGGTAACCCTAATTTCATAATTCTAAATCTAAACCAAAGTAATTCCATTCCATTGTAAATAAAGAATAAAAGTTGAACCTTGTTTTGAAAGGAAAAGTTGAACCTAATCCGCTTATTCATGTCTTTTCACAAGTGAAGGTAATTGAATTGAATATTTTAATGGTTTTGGGGAAGTTTGGGAAAAGCGTTTAAAATATGAGTGTGGTTGTGTGGGTATAGTCTATCTCTTTAAAGCAGTCTTGGAAAAGTGAAAGAGGTGAGAACGATATGATGGGTTTGCATTACCAGTGTGCTGTTGCCGCCGTTTCTTCCTTCATAGGTAACAATCAGCTTGACCACGTCATTTTTTCACCACAAATCCAAATTTCTCCTAAAGAGAATCAAGTGTTTTCTGAAAATCACAAACCTTAATAAACCCTTCACACCAGAACCTCAACATCCACGTGTTATCCGAAGCGTTGAGAATGGAAGAAGAGGACAGATTACTTGAGGAACAAGTCACCTCTCATAGCTCTAACAAACTTGCCACATAAGCATGTAAAACTGTTATGACAATTACAAGAGCTATGATAGAGTACAATAGTTCATGCTAACTATCTTACACTTGTGTTAACTTATAAATAGTGTTCACCTCCGTTGTAACAGATTCATTGTGAAAATAACCGAGTTTCCTTCACTATGCTTTCTTTATTCTCTCTCATAATTCATGTTTTACTTTCTTAATATGTTATCAGTTCCTTCTATAGAGAGAAGGTTGTTACGATTCAGTTACATTTCCCTTTCTGCCATGGATGCATGCTTCTCAACCTTCACATTTTTCTTTGTTTTCCTTTGAAGATTCATCATCGTTAGGGTTCGTGATCATCGTGACCTAGTAATCAATTTATAGAACAAAGTTAGGGTTAGTACTCATTGATCATATAAAAAAGAATTAAGAAAGGATTAACAAAATGAAATAACAAAGTAATCGACTAAATATTCAGATAATCATTAAAAGTTAAATGAACAACTAATTACAGGGAAGTTTCTCATTCATGACCTAACCCAAAGAGGATTAGCTACTCATAGTTTCCACATACATATGATTAGATATGAATAAAAAAGAATGAGAACCAGTTGATGAGTGATTGGCTCTCGAAAGGCTCATGTCACTCCAATCATTCAGAAATAGGGTTCCTGCCTTTGTTTTCTCGACAAAAATTGTTATTTTACTGACCTAGGGGTTTAGTATTTATAGGTATCCAATTTCCGATATTTTAGGGAAAATGGTTCATGATACGAGCCTATTACTCGCAATGAAAGGTAGGCAAGTGTACATATTGACATTGTCGTCTATCTCGCGATGTAGAGCTCAGATCCAGCATTGTGAGATAAACAGTAGAGATCCCCTTGATTTTCCTCGTATTCTCGCGATGCAAGGTGCATAGACCATGATGTGAAGTAGACAATAGCTGACTTCTTGGCTTCTTCACTCCTTGATCCATTTCTTCTGACCAGAACATTCAAAACGACTATGCCCCATGATTAATCAATGATAACTTGAGCATAACACGATTACAATGTTGTCTGCTTCTGGTGGATTTTCATGGCTTCAGGTAATCTTCTTGACTCTTGGTCTTTCATGACTTATTGAATCAAAGCCTATACTATTTCTTGTCGTCACCCTTCCAACCGGTGATATTGGAAAAAGCTTAATCTCTTTTGAACATATGTGTCTCTACCAAATATTATTGGTCACATTGTTAAGCAATATTTTTCCCTTCTTTTATACTGAACTCTCTATGATAAAGGATGAATCATTAAATGTATCAAATATGTATCACAAGAAACCATTAATATAGTTTTTTTTTTTTATTAAACTTAAAAATCAGCCAATAGTTTATCAATGATAAGAATTAAAAGGAACTAAAATGGAGACTTCACTTGAAAGAAACTACATAAAATTACTTAAATACTGTTGATGTTTTAGAACAGTGTTGCAATTTATCGCGAGGGTTTTTTTCACGATGTCGTCCCGAATTGCCGTGCAACCAATAACAACACATGCTGGCCGGAAAAAAGGGCTGGTGGGGGGTAGTGGAAATTCAATAGCATAGCAGTAATACGCCTTCTAGATGTTCTCGTGAAATTTATTTTCGCTGGATATATCATTATCCATAAAAGAAAGGTTAAAGTGAACTTTTCCCCACTAAGTTTCAAACAGTTGTGATTTTAACCACCTATAAAAAAAATGAAAATTTTGACCCCCCAAGAATTAGCCCCTTTGCAATTTTGATCCTTTTTGTCAATTTTGACTCAGTCAATGCTGAGTGGCATGCCACATGTGTAATAATTAATTAAAAAAAAAAAACAAAAAAACCAGTTGTGTATTTGCAGCTGAATTTAAAAAAAAAAAATTGAAACATATATTTTTTTCTCCAAAATCCGGTTTTTTTTTTTTTTTTAACTCACCATTTTCTTCATATATTCATCTTCATTATATCTTCATACATTCATCATGAAAATATCCATATATAAAAAAAAAAAAAATCATTTTTCTATTCATCATACAATAAGAAAATGAAGAAAATTAGCAGCAATTAGAGAGAATAAAAAAATTAGCCACTGAAGGTGAGAAAAACACAGGGAGGTTGAATTGTGTTAGCTTTTTCTTCTTCTTAAATTGATTCCAATGTTTAGAGTCTGATAGAGTTCAGAATCAAGAACAAAGTTCAGAGTTTAATGCTACGGATAAAATAAAGATAGAGAGAGAGAGAAGAGAAAGACACAAAGCAATTATACAGGTTCCTTCCACAATTCGGAAGTAGTCGTGTCCCCTTCGCACTTCCAAGGAGAGCTCACTAAAATCAATATCTGATTACAAATTCTCAAGCACACAACAAGAGACTTCCAATACTCAAGCGCACTTGCAAGAGATTTCCTATACTCAAGCACAAAAGCAAGAGACTTCTAAACAAACACAATTACTCAGAAAAATGTTTAAGCGGTTGAACACTTGATATACAATCAGTGGTGTTCACAATACGAATCAGATACAGACTCTTAAGACTCTAGAATTTCTAAGATATGAAAGTTATTAAGAAATTCTAAATAAACTTTGATGTGCAACAATTTCAGAAGTGCTTTGACACTAGTAAATATTTGTTGTTGAGTCTCTTACAATCTTCAAGTCTTCACTCCTTTATGTAGAGGTGTGAGAGATACCTTGAGGATTGTCAGCACATCAAAGAGTCGTTAAGCATCCAATGTGTAACACCCATTTTTCCCAACATAAAAATTTCTTAATAAAATCAGAGTAATTTCATCGTAAACGGAATGTCACATTTCATAAATATCATAAATGAATAAATAATAATTTATCCCTCAAAAATTCGATCAACAAAGTACTTAATATCTTGCAGCGGAATTATTCAACATCTAAAAATAGTCTTTGGCACATATGGCCTCATCATAAAAGTCTCATAAATAGTCTAAAACATCATAATCAGTTCAATCTAACAACTTCATTAGAAATCTCATAAAACAATACGTAAGGAATAGTAAACATGTCAAAACTCTCATCCCGTTACGTATCAGAGCACCTAAGGACACACTTGTGAGGAGTCTACTCACGACCACGCCTAATCTTGATTACATTCAAGTTACCCATATGAAGAGCAACATTTTCAAGCAGAAGGGGTGAGATTTCTCAAAACAATAATATTAAGTATATAAATCATAAATTACATTTAACAACATAAACATCTTATAATTCAACAATTATTTTCAAACACATAGTTAACAACAATTCATCTTAGCAATATAACATCACATAACAGTCTTAATCATTGTCACATAACATCATCCAAATATTTCATCATGAGGTACTTCGTTAAAACGTCACAACTTACAACTCGACTCGACAATGCATCTAGACTCGTTTATTCAACTCTTATCGTCTTAAATCATCCTAAATCATCATGAAAATGCAAATGCATGTGGTACCAATTGATGACATCTTGTCATTACGTAATTTTTATGTAATTTGTTCACAAAATGGAGTTCACAAGGAGACTTATGCAGCAAAAACAGCAGAAAAACTGAAGAAAATGTAAAAGGAAAACATGTCAAGATTTGGTAAAAACACGACACGATTTGGTGAAGACCAGAAACATGGGTTCGACATTGAGGTAAACGTGTCACGATTGGTAAAACGTGACACGATTTTGGGAAACCCTAATTCACTTTCTTGCTCTACAAGGTGAAAACGTGTCACGATTCACTTAAAATGTGACACGATTTGGGCGATATTCTGTGCCTATTTAAGCTGAAGTCTATTCCAAAAACAAGGGTTACGAATTCTCGAGAGCAAAGTGCGATTATGTGACTGCAAGACGGCCAAGGAGGACGATTTCTTCATCCTTCCATCACTTTGCGTATGTTTTAATTCCTCCAATGATTATGTTATTTGTAAACATCATTATGAGTAGCTAAATCCATTAGAGGTTAGGTCTTAGATGATTCTTTGTAACTCTAATTGATACATGATGCTGTGAAACTCTATTTATTGTGAATGATTATTTAGTCTTTATTCAATTCAATTGTTCTTAATGCTTTTTATATCTTGATCAAATATAAACATGATTTTGTGAGAACGAATGACTACTGACCATAGCTTTCGACTTAGACCAAATTGAATTGTTTTAATAAACATGGTTAGTCTAGGAATAGATAATCGTTTGTTAGTGATAATAGGTTAACGTGCTTAAAGCTTCAATAATTATTAGACCACCTAAGGAATTAAGGGCTGTAGTTTGAGAAGAGGGTTCTAACTCAAGGGATTGATTAGGACTATTTTGTTAACTATCGTTGGACTAAGAAATCATTCATAAGAATAGGTGCAGCATACCAATTAGGGGAACATAGATGATTCGTAAGACCTAAACTCATCTCTCTCTTATTCTTTTAAACCAATCTTTAATTCTCTGTCATTACTTTTATGCAATTAAACCAAAACTTCTGCCTAGTGGCAACCAAAAATAACGTTTATACATCCTAAGTTCCAACGTAATTCACTTCTTGAGATTAAAAACAGTCCTCGTGGGATCGATATTTTTACTACTTCGATAGTATTTGGTGCACTTGCCAAGCCTCTATCAAGTTTTTGGCACCGTTGTCGGGGACTGTTGATTCGTTTCAACAAGGCAATTACGTTATAATTTAGGATTTCTGCAATTTAATTTTCTGTTTTTAATTTTTTTTTCTGTTTTAGTATTAATTAATTATTTTTTATCGTGCAGTGCTACTAAGGTATTTTGCTATTTATGCGAGGTAAACGGAGCGCTGACGAGTTAGAGTACGATCCAGAGATAGAAAGGACTGCTAGAGCACTTCGGAAAGTTGTCCGGTTGCAAAGGTTGTCTCAATCTGTCCCACTTAGTGCACGAGAACCGATACCGGAGCCAATAACAGTTGAATATGAAACAAGCTCTTCTCCTAAATCGGTCATAATGGGAGAACCTCAACCAGAGAGACCTAAGTTGGGAGACTATGGTTTGGCTAATAACCGTGGTCGCCTGACTCACACTTTTCAGCCCGCTAATCCTGTGGCTTTTGATATCAAGACATCCGTTCATAATGGGTTGAAGGAGAGACAATTTGATGGGACGGACCTCATGAGTCCTCACGAGCACTTGAGTCACTTTGCTGAAACCTGTGAGTTTTGTGTACCTCCAGCTAATGTTACGGAGAGTCAGAAGAGACTTAGGTTGTTTCCTTTCACTTTAACGGGAAGAGCCAAAGATTGGCTGCTATCTTTACCAACGAGAACTATTCAAACTTGGGATGAACTGGAGCTGAAATTTCTGGAGAAATACTTTCCTATGGCCAAGTATCCTGACAAGAAACAAGAGATTTCAAACTTTAGGCAAGGGGAAAGTGAGTCATTATATGATGCTTGGGAGCGATTCAACTTGCTTCTAAAAAGATATCCTAATCATGAGTTCACTGAAAAGCAATACCTTCAAATCTTTACTGATGGTTTGACACACAACAATAGGATGTTTCTCGATGCTTCAGCTAGTGGTAGTCTAAAGTCTAAAACTGATCATGAAGTCCAATCTCTAATTGAAAGCATGGCTACAAACGAATACCGTGCTGATGTGAAAAAGAAAGAAAGAGGAGAATTTGGGGTGAGTGATCAAACTGCAATCTTAGCAAACCAAGCAGCAATGAATAAGCAATTGGAGACTCTAACTAAGGAGTTTCAAGGCTTCACTTTGGCCCACAGGCAACAACAAGTGGCTGCAATCAGATGTGATATGTGTGGAGAAGGACATGCTAATGGTGAATGTGTACCTGAAGGAACCAGTGAGGAAGCTAAATACATGGGGAATTATCAAAGGGAAAATCAATACTACAATCTGGGCATCAACAAGCATCCAAACTTAAGCTACTCAAATAACAATGCTTTGAACTCTCAAATGCTTGTTCCTCAACAACAACAACAACCAGGAAAGCCTTCAGCTCTTGAGGAAACTATGATTAACTTCATGAAGATGACACAAGGAAACTTTGAAGAGATGAAGAAAAGTCAAGAAGCTGAAAGGAAGAACAATGAAGCCTCCAGGAAGATGCTTGAAACTCAACTGGGATAATTGGCTAAGCAGTTGGCTGAACAAAACAAAGGGGGATTCTCAGGTAACACTAAAGAGAACCCTAAAAATGAGTCTTGCAATGCTATTGAATTAAGAAGCAAAAAGGTGTTGACACCTTTAGAGCCAAAAGTTCCAAAGAAGGTTGATGAAGTAGTAGTGGAGGTGGAGAGTGATGGTGAAGTTGAAAAGAATGAGGAGATAGTTGAAAAGGAGAATGATTAAGGAGTAGTTGAAAATGAAAAGAAGAAAAAAATAGAGGGAGAAAAAAGTGAGAAATTGATATATGAAGACTCAATCTTGAGGAAGTCGAAGAGTCAAATATTGAGGGATAGGGATAAACCACAAGTTATTCCATCATATGTAAAGCTTCCATATCCTCATCTAGCAAAGAAGAAGAAGAAGGAAGAAGGACAATTCAAGAAGTTCATGCAACTTTTCTCACAACTCCAGGTGAATATTCCTTTTGGTGAAGCTCTTGATCAAATGCCCGTGTATGCTAAGTTCATGAAAGAATTGTTAACGGGAAGAAGGAAGCCAAAAGATGATGAGAACATTTCTCTTTCCGAGAATTGTAGTGCTATTCTCCAAAAGAAACTTCCACCAAAGCTAAAGGATCCTGGTGCCTTTACTATCCCTTGTTCCATTGGGTCGGTAGACATGGGTAGAGCTCTATGTGATTTAGGGGCAAGTATCAATTTGATGCCCCTCTCAATGATGAAGAAGCTTGGATGTGGTGACCTAAAGCCAACAAGAATGATCATCACTCTAGCTGATCGGTCAATCTCTTATCCTTTCGGTGTGCTTGAAGATGTGTTAGTGAAAGTTAATGAGCTAATATTTCCGGCAGATTTTGTGATCTTAGATATGGCTGAGATGAAGAGATGTCACTCATTCTAGGGAGACCTTTCCTTGCAACTGGTTGTGCCTTGATTGATGTTGAGATGGGTGAGCTGATGTTGAGATTCCATAATGAACAAGTGGTGTTCAATATCTTTGAGGCAATGAAACACCGAACTGAAAATCCCAAGTATTGCCGAATTGATGTTGTTGAAGAAATAGTTGAAGACAACTCCCATGAGCCTTAACCGACACAACCAATGGAAAGAGCAATCGTAAATTCTATAGAGAGTTGTGAGCCTGATGAAGATCTTGAGGTAAGTGAATGTGTCAAGCAACTTGAGGCAAGCAAGCAAGAATTGGAACCGGTGAAACTCGAAAAGATAATTGGTGAAGACTCTACAAGTATGCCAACTTTGAGTGGAGAAGGAGAAAAAAATCCAGAATTGAAAGAACTTCCTCCTCACTTGAAGTATGTATTTCTTAGCAAGGATGCCTCGAAACCAGTAATCATCAACATCACCTTGACACCTTTAGAAGAAGAAAAATTGATGAGGGTGTTAAGGGACAATCAAAGAGCTTTGGGGTGGAACATTTCTGATTTGAAGGGTATTAGTCCAGCTTATTGCATGCACAAGATACATATGGAGGCTGAATACAAACATGTGGTTCAACCTCAAAGAAGACTAAACCCAACAATGAAGGAAGTGGTAAAGAAGGAGGTGCTCAAGTTACTCGATGCAGGTATGATTTACCCTATCTCTGATAGTTCATGGGTAAGTCCGGTTCATGTGGTGCCAAAGAAAGGAGGAATGACAGTGGTGGCTAATGAGAAAAATGAATTGATACCCACCCGTACCGTCATTGGTTGGAGAATGTGTATAGACTACCGGAGGTTGAATACCGCAACAAGGAAGGATCACTTCCCGTTACCATTCAAGGATCAAATGATTGAGAGGTTGGCTGGCCAAGCCTTTTACTGCTTTTTGGATGGGTATTCAGGGTATAATCAGATTGCTGTGGCTCCGGAAGATCAAGAGAAGACTGCCTTCACTTGTCCATTTGGTATATTTGCTTATAGGAGGATGCCCTTTGGGCTGTGTAATGCGTCGATGACCTTTCAAAGGTGTATGCTCTCCATCTTCTCTGACATGATAGAGAAGAACATTGAGGTATTTATGGACGACTTTTCTGTATTTGGTAAGTCTTTTAATCAATGCTTGTTTCACCTAGATGATGTCCTTAAATGATGCACCGAAACTAACCTTGTTTTAAACTGGGAAAAATGTCATTTTATGGTGACTGAAGGAATAGTTTTGGGGCATAAAATAAGTGCTAAAGGCATAGAGGTGGATCAAGCTAAGATAGAGGTTATAGAGAAACTTCCCCCACCTGTTAATGTTAAGGGAGTTAGAAGTTTGTTGGGGCATGCTGGTTTCTATCGGCGTTTCATAAAAGATTTTTCTAAAATTTCAAAGCCCCTCTGTAACCTCTTGGTCAAAGAAAATGAGTTTAATTTTGATTCTGAATGCTTAAATGCTTTTTCTTTGATTAAAACCAAGTTGGTGACTACACCTATAATCATTGCACCCGATTAGGATTTACCTTTTGAACTTATGTGTGATGCAAGTGATTATGCTGTTGGTGCAGTCCTAGGCCAACGCAAGAACAAATTTTTCCATGCAATTTACTACGCAAGCAAGGTTTTAAATGAAAATTAAGTTAACTATTCCACAACTGAAAAGGAGTTGCTTGCGGTAATCTTTGCATTGGAAAAGTTTCGTTCTTATCTAATAGGCTCCAAAGTCATTGTTTTTACTGATCATGCAGCTCTAAAATATCTCTTAACCAAGGGGGATTCAAAGCCTCGACTGTTGAGGTGGATCCTTTTGTTACAAGAGTTTGATCTTGAGATTCGTGACAAGAAGGGAGTAGAGAACGTGGTAGCTGATCACCTCTCAAGGCTGGAAAATGATGAGGTGACAAAGAAGGAAAAGGCCATTGAGGTCAAGTTTCCAGATGAACAGCTGCTTGCTATTGGAGAAAGGCCTTGGTTTGCTGATATTGCGAACTTTAAGGCCGACAACATAGTTCCTGATGACATGAGTTATCATCAGAGGAAAAAGTTCTTCAAAGATGCAAACCACTACGTGTGGGATGACCCTTATCTTTTTAAGGTAGGCACTGACGGTTTGATGAGACGTTGTGTTGCAGGTGAGGAAAATCATAGTATCATGTGGCACTGCCATAGCTCAGCTTATAGGGGCCGCCATAGTGGAGAAAGAACCGCTGCGAAAATTTTGCAAAGTGGATTCTGGTGGCCCACCCTTTTCAAGGATTGCCACGACTTTGTTGCACGATGTGATAAAAGTCAGAGGACAGGTAAAATCTCAAAGAGGAATGAGATGCCCCTATCAGGAATCATTGAAGTTGAACCATCGACTTTATGGGACCTTTCCCTTCCTCTTACTCTTTTCTTCATATTCTTGTTTGTGTTGACTATGTCACAAAATGGGTTGAAGCGATACCATGTGTTGCTAATGATGCCAAAACTGTTGTTAACTTCGGCATAAAAACATTTTCACTAGGTTTGGAACACCTAGAGTCTTGATCAGTGATGGGGGGAACCACTTTTGTAATAATTTTCTTGAAAATGTGATCAAAAAGTATAACATTGTTATACCCTAATTTTGGACCTAAAAATACTAACTCAATTCTTCTTTTCTTACATTTTAAGTCATTTGAACTGTCTCTGATCAATCGCATCTTTCACTGCATTTTATTTCAATACTATTTACAAAATTCATAGAGAAGGGTATTTTAGTCATTTCCTATGTCAAAATTTCTTTCAGTTTTTTAAAAATTTGTTTGAGTCCTTTCAAATAGTTTGAATAAGTCTTTATTTCAATTCTATGACAAAATCCAGTTTAAAAGTTGCATTTGAAGTCATTTTGAGTCAGTTTAGCCCCTAGGGGCATTTTAGTCCTTTCATGTGTCAAAACCCTGTTCAAACTCTTAAAATTGTCTCTGAGTCTTTTAATTTGCTTGTATAAATGTTTGCTTTAATTCTCTGTTAAAAATCCCTTTTAAGATTGCATCTGAGTCATTTTTAGTCGTTTTAGCCCCAGGGGCATTTTGGTCATTTCACACGAAATTTCGACAGAGAGAGGTTACTTTAAAGTACCTCATTTAGGTAATTGGTTCATTTTAGTCCGTTTTGTCAATTTTAATTGTTTCACTTTACGTTATTTTCCATTTTACCAATTTTAATTCAATTTTATTTTAAATTTCATTTTAGTCCTAAAGTTTCTAAAATTGCATTTTGGCCCTTTATGTCATTTTATTTTAAGACTTTTTTTTATTTTTAGGTCAATCTTCGTTTAAGTCCCTTTTTTTGGTCAATTACACTTTAGTCCCCAAAGTTCCAAATATTGCAAATTGGTCCTTTTTTTGTCCAGGTCATTTTTTTTATCTTTTTCTTATTATTTTTACAGTCCAGTCCTCTAACCTTCACAAATTGCAGATTAGTCCCTCAGGTCCTAAGTCCAGAATCCAGTCCAAAATAGGTCCAGGCATACGTGGCAATTCCACATTGGTCCAATCATCACACTTGTCAGCTATAAATAGGCCACATCATTCAATGCAGAGCCAGAATCAATCACAATAAGCCACATCACACAAACAGATTCCACATTCTCTCTCCATTCTGTTACGATCAAAAAACAAAAAGTTCCAAGAACACGAAGAACACAGGGAAGAACCCTAAGATTCCAGAACAAAAATTGAGCTGAATTCATTACAATTCTCAGAGATTCGAGTTCGAATCTTCATCATCGAATTGAAAAACTGCAATTCAAGCACAATTTCAAAGAAATTGCGCGATCACAGTTCGGAGAGAGTGAGAAGAAGAGGATCGAAGCAAGATTTGAACCGGTGAAGAAGGAGAAGAGAGTTTCACCGATTTATTTTCGGTTCAACGCTTACCAGAAAAATCAGAAGCTTATTCAAGGATCTTTCGTTCGAATCTCCAATTAAATCCAGGTATATTCAAAAGAAACCTTCTCGTTTTGTTCATAATCATCATCGAAGGTTTAAAATCAAAGATAAACGGTGAATCGAATTGAAAATCCTGAAAAGCTTTTGAAAAATCTCAAGGTCGAAACCCTAATTTCAAAAATTGTAAAGATTCACCGTTTATTTTCGTAATCAGAGTTTAGAATCATCAGTGAAGAAAATAGGATGAATTAGGGTTTGGTTTCAAAAAAAATTAGGAAAAGAGTTGAAAACCCTAAAGACCGCAAAGTTTCAAAACCAAACCTGTTCGAATCAGTGTAGAACGAAACGTTTTGAATGATTTCCTTCAACAAACATCCAGATCGAAACGTTTCGAACAATTTTCTTCGAAAAATGTCAAGAACGAAACGTTTTGAACGATTTCCTTCAACAAACATCCAAATCGAAATGTTTCGTGCATAATCTATGCTGATTCGTGGTCTATCTGTGATTTATGGCTTGAATCCATGTTCGTAGTGAGTGAAAACCATGAGAGAAGCCATGAGAGAAACGAGAGAGTCTGAGAAGAAGAAAGAGGAATTAGGGTTTGAAATGAATTGGACCGGTCACTCTTGTTTTTATATAGGCGTGAACCGGATTGGTTCATGTGAACCGGTCGGGTTCACTCCTGGATCTTGTGTCAACCGTTGATCTTGCTGCTTGATTAGATGTGTGGTCCTGATTCGTTTCTTTCGTGTGTCTCTCTGAGCTTATCATGCGCCATGCATCCCTAGCCCTTAGATCTAGGTTTGTGATGGACTTGGATCAATCCAACGCCTCTGAGGCATCTGGATAGTCCAAGATCCACCATTAACCCTGGGTTTGGGCCTGGATCTCTTCCTGTATTCGTTTTTTAGTGTTTGTTGCTATTTTCTACACTGCACCTTGCTATTTGCACCTCTGTTTCATCCAAAAATCTTTTAAAAAAATTCCTAAAAACTTTCCTATGGCTTCTTGACCACTTTCTTGATGTGTTTGTGATGATGATATGTATTGAAATTTTAAAAAAAATATGTAGTATTGTTTGATTAATTCTTTACTATTTTTTGTTAAAGTTTGTGAAATTTTGCATGTTTTGTGTCTAAAATTCTTTGGAAATTCTAAAAATCTTCATGTATGTCTCTTGTTATTTTTGTGATGTTTCTATGCATCTTGTTTACTAAAATTTTGTTGAAAAGCATTATCACATTTTCTTGCATTATTTCTTGATTTCATGTGAAAAATATTATGGAAATTGTCCAAATCCACCTCAAGCCTTTGGTAATTGTTTGTAGTGTATGTTGCTTGAGGTTTGTGAGCTCATTGTTGCTGCTTGTGTTTAATATTGCTGCATGAGTGTGAATCTTGATTAATTACTTAGCTTACAAGTTACTTGTGTAAATAAATAATGCAAATATGCCTAAGTTTGCTTCCAAAAAAATGACAAGTTAACCATGTTGCCTTAATTTCTATTCCAAAATCTGATTCTAAACCTTTAAAAGTGTGTTGGGATGTGAGAATTATAGGTCACATGACTCTTGCATTTTATGAGCAAATTTTAGTCATATTTTGCACTCATTTGGCCTTTGTTTTGGGTTGTTTTTCTATGCCTTATGTTATAGTGTCTTCTTGCTTTATTTTCTTTTGATATTACCATGTGTTACTAACCATTTCATTTCATGTCTCATACATTTCATAAGCATTCCCATTTCATCCCATATTCATCTTATTTCTTACACTTTAAGATTCATGCAAAAATTAGAATGTAAAGACTTAGGAGTTCTTGTAATATTTTACTTTCATGCAATTTAAATTTCTTGCAAGACCATAGAATGTATCTAGGGTATGATGTAATAAGGACAATGGACTCTAATGATGTACACCGACACAAGCACTGACACATGCACACACATCACTTTAGGTATATAGTTAGAATATGCATGTTTAGATGTATGTTTAGGATTGTATGTTTAGATGAATGTTTAGGCTTTATACTTAGAAAAATCTTCTTTCCAAAAATACGAACAAACTTCACTCAAATGCTTTTCTTAATAAACCTTGGGATCAAAATCCCATTGAATTTTCCTTTTCTTTTCTTAAATCAAAACTTAACGAATCTTAATGATACTTAGACCATATTTTGCAAATAACTAACTTTCACTTCACCCTTTTCCAATCTCATGCCCTTGAGGCCTCTTTCTATTCTTCAAATTCCAATTTTCAAAATTAAAATCAACCAACAAAAACAAAAACATTTTTGGAAGAGAACTACGGTGGATTTGATCCCTTAAACGGGTACATAGGCAAGGAACAAATTTCCTTCAATTCAACTAAAATAAAAAAATCAAACACTTTCTTCTCCCTCCAATTCTTCACTTAGAATACCTTTTGGCTCAACATCATTTTCAAAATAGCATTTAAAAATAAAGCGCGCGCGTAGAAATTAAAGACGGTTCCTATAGGATACTATAGTCGTTATGGGTGCCTAACACCTTCCCGTAGCGAAAACAACTCCCGGACCTCGATTCTCAAGGGTTTTGCTTACTTTTTCCCTTCCCAAGAAAAAATAAGATATCACCGGTTAAAAGGTTGAAACGTAATCAATGTTTGACACCCGAAAACCAAGATAAAACAGCTGGCGACTTCACTGGGGAGATTCGAGAGTTACGCCTAGTCTTTATTTCCACGCTTGCGCTCTTTTACTTGTTTCTTTTACTTGCTTTCCTATGTGAATAAATGTTTAATTTCTTGCAAACGTGTGGGGTGAGAATATCAAAAGTCCTGCACCCGGGCTGAGTGAACTTAGGATTTAGGAGGGATATAGTCGACAATTCATTCCGGTGGTTGCCTCGTGTTTTGGATTATGCGATCAATCCCACATAGTTGAGGCATTTTAGGGGTGATGTTGTCGACGCGTGTTGTCGCGTTTAGGCACTTTACTTCTAATTGTTCTATGACGCTATGAACCGTAGATAACCAAACCCATCCATGGCCATTTTCTAGGACGTAGTGCGGAGGCTAAACCGAGTGTTGTCTCGAGTTTTAGTCGTCACGCGATACTACACTCAAGTTAGACCTTCCACGGATAATCATGGAGCGAGTGCTGTCTCGTGACACCATGATATACGTTGGAGAGGTTGCAACTTGGGAACCCTTTTAGAACCCGGTTACTATTTCCTAAAGCCCTAGTTTCACCGGACACCGTGTCCACCCGTGACTCCATGACTTTGAACTTCAACCCACCATGTTTTCTCCGAACTTGAACATAATCATGCATTCATGCATACATGCATACATGCATAAACCTTTGTCATGCATTGTTATCGAAGGGCTTAGACAAGTTGAATTTGTAAACATTGTAGGAATGAAGAAGACTAAGTCCTACAAGTTCAAGGAAGTGGATTTGGCTAGTTTGAGAGATTTGGCACTCAAGGTCGAGGATCCGACTGGTTTCCGACATCGTTACGGGGCTTTACTTACTATTCTCCAGACTAATGTGGACGAGAAGCTTGTGCACACTCTAGTGCAATTCTATGATCAGGAGTATCGGTGCTTTACTTTCCCCGACTTTCAGTTGGTGCCTACTCTAGAGGCTTATTCTTCCTTGATGGTTCTATCTATTGCTAAGGGGGTGCCTTTCGCGGGACTTGAGAATCCTCCTACTCCATTGGTTATTGCTAAAGATCTCTATCTCAAGACCACCGATGTCTCCAAGAATCTTGTCACTAAGGCACGCATCCGAGGGTTCACTTCAGAATATCTTCTTGGGAAAGCCAACCTCAATACCACTTGTCAGGACACCCTTGAGGCTATTCTTGCACTCCTCATCTATGGGCTTATTCTCTTTCCAAACCTTGATGACTTCGTGGACATGAATGCTATTATGATCTTCCACTCCAAGAATCCGGTTCCTACTTTGCTAGCTGACACATACCATGCTATCCACGATCGTTCCGACAAAGGCCGTGGATATATTCTTTGTTGTGTGCCTCTCCTCCATAGGTGGTTTATTTCGCACCTTCCGAAGTCTTTCCATGACAATCCCGAGAATTGGTCTATTTCACAGAGGATTATGGCTCTCACTCCTAATGAAGTGGTGTGGCTCACTCCCGCTTCTAGGGTTAAGGAAATTATCTTTGGAGGTGGAAAGTTTCTTAATGTACCTCTTCTTGGTACCCGGGGTGGAATCAACTATAACCCGGAGCTTGCTTTGCGACAATTTGGTTTTCCGATGAAAGATAAGCCCATCAATCTTGCTACAGCTCCTTACTTCTTTTACTACTCCAATGCTCCCACGGGAATAAGAGAGGATTTCATGGATGCTTGGTCCAAACTTCGGAAGAAAGAGGTGAAGCATATGGGAGTAAGGTCCGGTGTTGCTCATGAGGCCTATACACAGTGGGTGATAAACCGAGCTAAGGAGATTGGTATGCCTTACCCCTCTATGAGATATGTGTCTGCATCTGTTCCTACCATGCCTTTGCCTCTACTCCCACCTACCCTGGAGATGTATCAGGAGCATCTAGCTATGGAGAGTCGGGAGAAGCATCAGTGGAAGGCTAGATACTATGAGGCTGAGAACCTGATCATGACTTTGGATGGAAAGGATGAGCAGCAGACTCATGAGGTCTTGAAACTGAAGAAAGAGTTAGCTAAGGCTAGGAGAGAGATCGAAGAGAAAGATAGGTTGCTTATGAGAGACTCCAAGAGGGCTAGGGGGCCCGTGACTTCTATGCCCGATACTACAGCTATGAGTCTGAGTCTGAGGACGAGGCTTCCACTTCCTATGCTTGGGGATTTCCATTTCCTGTTGTTATTTCCATTTGTTACATTTCAAAGTCTATCCCTTGGCTTAGCATTTCAAAGGGAATCGTCTTGTAAAACTATATGTTGGTTGTTTGTTCCCCGTTTATGCTAATTGTTGTTTAGTAATGTTTACAAGTTTCTAGTTTGTCTAAAAACCCTTCGATAACACAAAAAAGAGTCTTTTTGCATATGCATTAGCACATTTCATGCATCATATGCATTCATTGGTCACAAAAGACTTCTCTCGTGCTCATTGCCTCCTGGTTTTGTCCGCCGCAGTCTGAAAAGTGGCTCGTGTTCGCAAAGTCTACCAACCAGATAGAATCCATCAGACAAGATTTCACAAGAGAAGGATTATGGCTAACTTTGAAGAAGAAAATGCTCAGCTCCGTGCCGAATTGGCTGCTATGAAAGAAGACTTGGCTAAGGCTCATGACGCTATGTCCACTATGATGGCTGCACAGGAACAACCAGCCACATCTATTCCAGTTTCTACTGAAGCAAACTTTGGAGGGCACCTCTTGTACTTCAGAGATTCCGTGGCCCCGCTTGCTTACTCTGTCTGCTATTCTTGATGGTGCACCCATCAATGTTGGTGAGTTAATTACCGACAATATTTATATGTTTGCTTTAGGTACTAAGAAGGCACTCCCTCACTTGAGCCTTATCAATTGGCTTTGTGAGGAGGAGGAGTGGAATTTGTTTGCTAATGACTTGAGTGCAGCAATGATGAAGCCCATCACCGATACCTATATGGATGGCTTCGTCAAGGATTATCAGGATATGATGCATGCCATTCAGGTTGCCGAGGCAGCAGCAGGACATCCACAGCCACCGCCACCACGTCAGTCCCAGCCACCACCTCAGAGTCAGACATTTGCTGGAGAAGGGAACAGCCAACAGGGTGGCTATGCACCTATTCATCCTATGATGCTGGACTACATGTTCGGCCACGCTAACTGGATGAATGAGGTGTCAGATCAGGAGTATTAGAACCGTCCGAGATTTGGTCAGGAGTTCACCGAGGCGGTCTGCCTCAATATGAGAAAGATGACAAGCTCTTTTGAGCGTTTTGATGGGTCTGAAGAGGCTATGGACCACTACTTTGATGCCACCAGAGGTCGAGCTCAGGCTAGAGAGCAGGAGATCAGAGCTGACTTTGCTGCTGGTGGCGCCCAGTCTAGATATCACTTTGGGGAAGACACTTATGAGGAGGAGAACCCCAACACATGGATTCCGGAGGACCAGATGCAGGATTGAGTGGACTACTGATGGTCCACCTTTTGTTATTTTTCTGTTTTTGTTTCAGCACTTTGGTTATGTACTCTTAATTTTATGTTCGAACAATTTTATTTGCTTTGGTTAAGTTTAACTCGGTTGTACCCCCCGTTTTTGTAATTATTCATGCACTTGTTTATTATTGATGTATTTGCTTGTTTAGTTGACTTTTTACAGTTTAGTAACAAATGTTTGTTCAAGTGGTATTCCAAAAGTTCAAAAGGAGGAGTGACTTGTGTTTCAAAGACGAAGTGTACGGCAGTTAAATATAGGTAGTCACAACTCCCAGATATCTAAACTGTAAGGATTCATGGCAAAATTTTATTTTTTCAATTTACTTATATAAAGTGTTCCATGCATTTACTTGCGATTTTTCTCTACCGTTGATTGATCTTTGTCATTAGCACACTGAGGCAAAAGTGCTTGGTCCTGTGAGACTTTTGAAGCCTATCCTGATTTTAATTGTTATATTTTATCCTTTTCTTAACCACTTTGAGCCGGTAGGATTAGAACTTTTTGTTCGGTGACAAACTACATTACAAGCTTAGAGACTTTTTGGACTTGTCCCTTATTATTTTTCTGAGTTAGGCATTGTAAAATGTTACTAAAGATTAAGTTTGGGGTTGCTATTGGAATTTGCAACCAACTAAGTTTGGGGTGGGGGTACTAGAGAACATAAGAGAACAAAAGAAAGAATTTGTCATGAAAAATACACACAATATGGTGTAGCAAAAAAAAATGAAAATAGAATGAAAAAGGGACAAAACATTGAAAATCCGAGTAACTTCAAACTCGATTGTCCCAATTGTTATAAATATTCTCTAGTACCTTTGTAATTGTTTTTCAATAAGGTGAATGAATGTTGGATTGAATTTTGTGCTTAACTTCCGTAGGAATGCCTAAATCAAATTTTGTTTAGCCTACTTATCCAAATTTTATCCCACCTTCACCTAAGCCCCGTTATAACCCTCAAAGACCTCAAAGTGTGCATTGACGTTGATTTTGATTGACGTTTAGAAACTTTTCAAGCGTATGGTAATATGTAGATCGCATGTCGACTGTGTGTGAACCTTTTTCAATTTGTTGCGTGGAGTTGTGAATTGGTGGATGCGTACAAGTCAAACTAGCTCATCTTTAGCTAGTAAGGTGTGAACTTTTGGGTACTATCTCTTGATCAGGTAATTGTTATTTTACTCTCGATTGTCAGCTTTGCAAGTAAATTCCTTGAGGACAAGGAATGGTTTAAGTTTGGGGTTGTGATGATATCTTGTCATTACGTAATTTTTATGTAATTTGTTCACAAAATGGAGTTCACAAGGAGACTTATGCAACAAAAAGAGCAGAAAAACTGAACAAAATGCAAAAAGAAAACGTGTCACGATTTGGCAAAAACGTGACACGATTTGGCGAAGACCAGAAACATGGGTTCAACATTGAGGTAAACGTGTCACGATTGGTAAAACGTGACACGATTTTGGGAAACCCTAATTCAGTTTCTTGCTCAACAAGGTGAAAACGTGTCACGATTCACTTAAAACGAGACACGATTTGGGCAATATTCTGTGCCTATTTAAGCTGAAGTCTATTCCAAAAACAAGGGTTACGAATTCTAGAGAGCAAAGTGCGATTTTGTGACTACAAGACGGCCAAGGAGGATGATTTCTTCATCCTTCCATCACTTTGTGTATGTTTTAATTCCTTTAATGATTATGTTATTTGTAAACACCATTATGAGTAGCTAAATCCATTAGAGGTTAAGTCTTAGATGATTCTTTGTAACCCTAATTGATACATGATGCTGTGAAACTCTATTTACTGTGAATGATTATTTAGTCTTTATTCAATTCAATTGTTCTTAATGCTTTTTATATCCTGATCAAATATAAACATGATTTTGTGAGAACGAATGACTACTGACCATAGCTTTCGACTTAGACCAAATTGAATTGTTCTAATAAACATGGTTAGTCTAGGAATAGATAATCGTTTGTTAGTGATATTAGGTTAACATGCTTAAACCTTCAATAATTATTAGACCACCTAAGGAATTAGGGGCTGTAGTTTGAGAAGAGGGTTCTAACTCAAGGGATTGATTAGGACTATTTTGTTAACTATCGTTGGACTAAGAAATCATTCATAAGAATAGGTGCAGCATACCAATTAGGGGAACATAGATGATTCGTAAGACCTAAACTCATCTCTCTCTTATTCTTTTAAACCAATCTTTAATTATCTCTCATTACTTTTATGCAATTAAACCAAAACTTCTGCCTAGTGGCAACCAAAAATAACCTTTATACATCCTAAGTTCCAACGTAATTCACTTCTTGAGATTAAAAATAGTCCTCGTGGGATCGATATTTTTACTACTTCGATAGTATTTGGTGCACTTGCCAAGCCTCTATCACATTATGAGCATAAATATACTCCTAGGGCATAAGCCCTCGTCGCTATTGAGCAAAAGCTCCTAGGGCATGAGCCCTCGTCTCTGTTTGAGCAAAAGGTCCAGGGCATGACCCCTCATCTTTAAATGAGTATGCATGGACTCAACATCTTACGTCTTAGAAACTTCATGAACATCTTATAACTTCTTGACTTAGACCGACATTTAAATCTTAATAAAGATCATCAACAACATGTGCAGCACTTGTAAATTCATATCATAACAACATCATAACATAACAACATCAAATGATAATTAACAACATCTTAAACATCACATCACCATAAGCATCATAAATAACACATATAGTACATAAATAACAATTTACATCATTGATAATCTTAGTCATTGTATTTTTGGACTTCCTGGACAGTTCACAACCTCTTAACAACTTACATTTCCTACCAAAGGTCATCTCAAGGCTACGTCTGCGAAAAATCACAAAAAAAATATTTTAGGCAGAATGCACCAGTTGCTCGCAGTGGCGAGTGGGATTGCTCGCGGTGGCGAGTAAATGGACTGCTCGCGGTTACGAGCGATGAATATCAGGCTCGGGCAGAATTCAGTTTTTCTCAAATTTTCACCTAATCACATGGTTCTAACCTGAAAACAACTTCTAAACATCACTTTATGGATTATCTAAGGTCTGTACACGATTCTTACATCAATTCATTGGTTTTCCATCATATAATCATCAATTCTCACTCAAAACCTAATTTCTCATAATCTCACAAACTCATCCTAAAGCATGTTAGATGCAACCTAATGATTTACAGACTTAATATTAGTGAAAGATAGTCTCACCCTTACCTTATAACAGATGAAATCGGCAGCCTCCAGGGTTCTCTCCTCTTCTCTTGACTTTTCTCCCTTTTTCACCAGAAACTGATCGTACGTTCTCTTTCTCTAAACCTAACTTCTTTATTTATAACACCTCTTCTATTCTTTCTATTTCCTCTTAACCACTAAACTTTCTAAATTTATAAAACAGCCCCACATCTCAATAATTATTTTATTTTCAAATCTTATTTTATTTAGCAATAAAATAAATCACAACGTCTCAGAACATCTCTAAAAATCACATAAGTCACGCACATCTTATAAATCATATAAAAATCATATAAATCACGTAAATCTCATAAATCACATAAACCACATATAATTATATGCTAAAACTCATTAAAAATAATTAAATAATTAAAATGGGCGTTACACAATGCCTTCTAATTCCTCTGAAATAGTCGTTGCTCCAGGCTTCTATCCCTTCTTCAATGATGTGTCTTCAAATAACAAACTTTAACTAACCCAACTTCTTGACTTCAGACTCTGATGAACTTCAGACTCTGATGGTCTTCAGAATCTGATAGTCTTCAGACTCTATCTTGCAACACAAGCTTCCTTTGTAAATTCCATTTCTCTCTTTTGTTCTTCCAGAACCAATACTTTGATTTAAGACTTATACAATTTTGTCTATGGTCCTGCATACTTTAACAAATATTAGCATATTCAATTGACTTTTTAATACATTCTTATCATCAAAACTTAAGGTGGTAATGTTAAACACATTTTCTTCCAACAACCACAACTAGAAATTGATAATGATATTATAGCAGCAAGAATCAAACTGAAACAACAAATTTATTATAACAACAAGAAGCAAGAATCAAAATATTCCATGCCATCTGCAGATAGGCACCATGGAACCAAGGCAATATTGCATACCCACCAAGACACACCAGCTCACTATATTTCTCGATCCTACAGACCCTAATTGCAAAGCGGTAGCAACAAACTCCTCTGTCCACATACCCTAATAGAAAACTCGAACTATCTATCACAAAATATGGTTGTAAGCGGTTCGGACTAAACCAACGAAACCGATAGTCCAAACCGAACCAAACCGAAAAAATATCCGACCTTGTTTGGTTCAGTTTGAAACCGATCCGAACCAATTGAAACCGATCTAGTTTGGTTTGGTTCATGGTTTTTCATTTTGAGATCCGTGAAACCGATGAACCAATCCGATGATAACTACACTCCTTATTTTACTAATATTATCCTACCTCACACAAACTTATGGTTAGGCCCAAAATTAAAAGTCCAAAACTAATTCACTTTCTCTCATCTTTATCTGACATCTCATCTCATCAGACATACTCTTTCATTTCTACTAAAAAAGAAACCCTAGCCACCTATTGTTCATCGCCACCGCGGGTCACCGCTGAGATTGTTCATCTCTTGGTTAGTTTTATCATGTTTATGCTATTGATTTATACTCATTATATTTCACTGTTTTCCATGTTCAATTTCTATACCATTGATTTATTTAAACACGTTATAACTTATATGTCATTGTTTAGTGAAGATTAGAAAAAACCATTAAAAAAAGAATTGCGATTTGCGCACTGTAAAATTAGAACACCGTAAAAGCCATTCAAAAAGATTAGAACACCGTAAAGCCTAGAAAATTTTGTCAACATAAGCAGAAATTGAATGTGTATCCCTATAGTAACAAAATTTTGATCACGATAAATAAAACTATAAAAATATGTATACTAAATAAAAAGTGCATGTGTGCATCCATAGAAAATTTAGAAAATATATATACAAAGAATGATGGATGAATGAATCTTGGATCATATGTATGAAATATTGAGCAAGGTTATTTATAAAAAGTTGTTTGAAAAATAGAGAACATGAAAAAACAAAATATGAAATACAATTAGTTCAATGAAATATTTTATGAGAATATGATTTTTTTTTAATTGTATTTTTTTAACAAACCGATCAACCGAACCAATCCAAACCGAACCAAACCGGTTAGTTTGGTTCGGTTTCTTTTTGAAAAACAGTGAAAACCGAACCAAACCGAACCGATGAAGGTTTCATCGGTTCGGACTTTTTTTTGACTAAAAACCAATCCAAACCGAATCATTACACCCCTATCACAAAATCTTATGACACTTCACCACAGTTGGGTCATCAACATTTCACAAGATCTGGAAAGGAATCACTGATTGGACTGGCTCCTCCGCTTCCGCTACCGCTTCCGTTTCCTCCACCACTGATTCCGTTTCTGACAAAGGATTCAGTTCTTGATGAAGGTTCACACATACAAATGCTTCAATCTATATTTTGAATCAAACACGTATGGGCGAGAGAAGAGAAAGAAGAAGAGACAAAACGAGGAGATAAGGATGATCTTATTGGGAACGGATTGCCTCCTGTGTAGTGTAATTTATCTCCTGTTTTCTCCTGTGATAGATCTAAGCTGTTCATTTATTTTAATGACAAATCAATGGATATAAATTAAAACACATCAGTGGTCTTGTGGTCTTGTCTTTTTCCCTGTTTTGTCCTTTCCCTTTTCATGTAAAACATGAGCAACCGCTTCATATTATTCGATCAAATATCAACATAAATCGAATGAGATCCATCTATATTTCCGTCGCCGTCGTGTATGCTATTTCATTTGTAGGATGAATATTGAGTCCTTTGTCTATCGTCCATGGTTAGAAGAGCAAACTGATTTCATTGAATCAAAGAGACAGAAGGACAAATACAATTGTTGAGATTGTGATTACAGTAACACATAGGAATAATAAAAGGCTTTTGTATTGAGATTCTGAGCTGCAACATTAGTTTGCCTACTGCTATATTTCATAGAAACATTGTGCAAGCTCTACATAAATCATAAGAGTCTATTTCTTTAAATCCTTTTGTGTTGGTGTATTTGATTTTGGTGTCCAACTCAACACTGTTGCTAACGGTGCTAGTTTGGAGTTGCAATTTATGGGGATGGGTCTTTTGAACAAGGAGGATTGAGGTGGGTTTGTGAGGAAATAAAGGGAAAACTGGAGAAGGTAAGGCAAATCGAACCGAAGGATAGAACAGGGAAAAAGACAAGACCACTGATGTGTTTTAATTTATATCCATTGATTTGTCATTAAAATAAATGAACGGCTTAGATCTATCACAGGAGAAAACAGGAGATAAATTAGCAATCCGTTCCCAACACTTCAACAAAAGAATGATGCAAAAAAAAAAATCAATTGGAATTTTTGTGCTTTGTTGTTATGGATGTTGAATCTAATAAAGTTTTTTTCGTTACGTGACCCTTCCAATTTCTTCTTCCCATTTTTTTTAATTCAGCCGTAAATACGGAGGTGGCTTTTTTGTTTTTTTTAATTAGTTATTACACGCGTAGCATGCCACTCAGCATTGACCGAGTCAAAATTGACAAAAAGGATCAAAATTGCAAAGGGGATAATTCTTGGAGGGCCAAAATTTTCATTTTTTTTATAGGGGGTTAAAATCGCAACTTTTTGAAACTTAGGGGAAGAAAAGTGCACTTTAACCTAAAAGAAAAAAAATTCTTAAATTTACGAATCGGCTTATAAAATGGATATAATAGTTTCGTAAATACTATATTGTGTAGTATATATAAGGAAAATATTATTTATTTTTTTAAAAGTTTCATATTTGGCAATCAATTTGAAAGTTTTCATCAATTTGAAAGGACTCTCTTTTGTATAGTGATAATGACACGATCTGGTAAAACTCAAGCGAACGATTTTAAATCCCATCATAAACAGTTGTAAAATAACAATTATAAATACATTATATAGGAATGATTACATCTTCATTTACAAAGTGGGGATAGCTGATGAGTGGTAGATAACATTAAGATATTAGTTTGGTAATGGCATGTTGGTAGGATGGCAACACATCTGTGTATGTATTATGGATAGTTATGGGATCCTTAGAGATGTATTATGTATTATGGTTATCTTGGATCTTCCTTTGGGAGAGGTTCCAATTTTGATGATTTCTGGAAGTGTTTTGCATCATTTTTAAGTCGGACTTTGGATCTAGTTTGCTTTGGCTGAGTAGCAGCCAAGTCTATTTCTTTGACCTTGCTAGTGCAATGTTTTTTACTTTAACCTTCTAGTGCGGTGTCTTTTGTCTTTGTTCTAGTTAGTAATTGTGATGAAAAAAAAACTCGATTCCCCCTTAATAGCGAACATAAAATAAACTAAAATAAAACGACATTAAATTAAATTATTATCCACCAAAAATAAACAAAGGTTCATCTTAGAACCTTAACCTATATATATCTAGTTACACATGATACCGAAGACAAAAATAATAAGAAATAAAAACATACCCTAGAAAAGATAGAGAAGATAGATCTCCTCCTTGGCTCCTAGAATTGTATTCCTCCTGATGCTCCAGTTCTGAACAAGATGAAGCCTCTAGATAGTTTTTGATGATGTTAGCTTGTTTATCATTTTATGTTTTTAGTTGAGGATTGTTATCTTAGAATATGTTAAAGCACCCAAGCCTACTTGTGTCTCAAGTCTTCCTTTTTATTACATATCATCTGTCAAAACTCCATATTTTACTGCATGAATCGATTCATACATATCTGAATTGTATCACAAAAGTCTCTGACTCTGTGTGAATTGATTCATGACATGACTGAATCGATTCACTCTGTCTTATCTAAAAAATGCATGAATCGTTTCATCATATGTCTCTGACTTATTCTGAGTCGATTCACACTAGTTTGAATCGTATCAACATTCATTCTGGGCAGTCTGAACCGACTCAAAAATCATTTGTTGCTAATCAATCTTCATAGCATTCTACCTTCTTCAGGTTGTCTTATAGAGGTCTGAATAGATTCACTCATTTAGTGAATCAATTCATTTAGTTGTTTTGGCTCGAATTTTTGCCCTTCATTACCATTACTATATAAACTCTTCTCCTCATAACTTTCAATTTATTGAATCATTTACAACTATTCTCTCTAGGTTTCAAAAACTCATTGCACATAAATTCTTCAAGATTAAACACTTTTTCTTAGAATCACTTTGTGCTTTGAGTCACATTGATTTGCTGAGGTGCTAGTAGGGATTGTAAGTTGGTTCTTTCAAGGAAATTGATTGGGCTTAAACAAAGTTCTAAAGTGAAGTGAATAATATCATTCCACCTCCAAATGACTTGGGGGTCTTTCTAACCGTTCTTGAAGTCAAAAGGGATTCGCTTAACGGACGTAGCATCGAAGACTTGAGTGAATAGTTCGAAGGGGTGCACGAGTATTCAAGGATTCGAAGATTCAAGGAGCACCAAATTCAAAGGTTATGTGATGTTTGGGGGAATGTTTTCATAGGGGTTGAAAAATTAGGTTTAATTTCAAGGAACTCTTGTAAACACATTTTATTCAACATTTGTTACTTAGTGGATGACCTTGGTGAAGGCGTACTTCATCAAGAAGAGTAGACGTAGCTCTAGTGAGGACTAGAAAGAGTGAAATACTATAAAATTATTGTTGTTATCTCTCTTCCCTATCCTCTTTACTTTTTAATATTGCATGTGATTAATTGAATAATTGTTAGCATAATTGCTAGTGTTGATCTAAGTTGTTTTTCATCAAAAGATAATCTAATTCATTGAATTAGGTTTCAAATAATTTGCTTAGATCAGTTGATTGCGAAATCTATTCAATTCTTCAATTTCATATGCATTGTGTTTTCAATTGATAGTTTGATATTATTGTTCATATAGGTTTGGTTTGAAATTGTCTATAGTTTTGTAAATTGTTCAAGGCACATTAAAGTTTAATTGTTAATAAGATTTTTATTGTGAATCACTCAATTCTACATTGAATCTTATTCCACATAGGTTTATCTTTTTGCTTATTGTTGTGATTGTTCGCGCATGATTCCAATAGTTGATTTCGTTAGAATCAATTTTTATTAAACTCCGGAAAAACTTTTCAAAAAGCTATTCACCCCCTCTAACTTGCAACCTTATATAGACCAACAAATGGTATCATAGAGTTTGGTCTCTTCTTAACGGCTAACTACCGGAATAGTTGATCCATATGGCTAATAAGGAGCCCAAGGGGCGGGTAATAGAGCACCTATTTTCGACGGAGAAAATTACGACTATTGGAATGAATGCATGAGAGTTCATATCCAATCGGTGGACACGGATGTTTGGGATACCTTTGTCAATGCGCGGTATCAACCTCAAATTGCCGCCGATGGCAAAGACGGTGTTGTCCTAGATAAGCCTAAAGCTGATTGGAACGACGATGACAAAAAGAAGGTCGAATACGATTTGAAGGCAGAAAATATTCTCATCTCCTCTCTTGGGGTTAATGAGTATCATTCCTTCTCTCATTGTAAGACCGCTAAATGTGGGATGCATTGGAAACCCTTCATGAAGAAATCGATGATGTTAAACAATAAAAAAATTAATACCCTTGTGCAATAATATGATCTTTTTTGCATGGAAGATGGTGAAACTATCTCCTCCATGCAAATGAGGAATCACAATACCAAGATTGCACTAATAAGATTTTGAGATATGTGACAATGGAATGGTAGCCCAAGGTTACTGCTATCAAGGAATCACAAAACTAGTAACACCAAAAACAAGGATGAAGACGACCTATGCTTCATGGGTCAAATGAAGAAAGCTAAAAATGAGGTAATCTTCTCGGACTCCGACTCCGATTCTTACTCCAATTTTAAACCCACTTATAAGGACTTACAAGATTCTATTGAAGAAATGCATGCCGAATGTGACACCCTAAATCCCAAAAATAATTATTACTATTATTTGTTCGAAAATAGAGTTTGATTCGCAGAGGAAAATGTCAAATGAAAACAACTTTTCTATTAACATAAGAATTCTTCAACAAGATTTTGGGTACCACATTGACTCATAACGAACATATTCACAAATCACTTCTTTGAAAATTGTAATATTATTAACATTGAATCTTTTGCTTTTGAAAATACTTTCTTTTACATTATAGATAATGGTTATCTTGTACAAAACTAAATAAGTAATAAAATCTTTTTTCCTGTGCCACTATCAGAGCGGCAGTTTACCCCAAAATAACAGACCACAAAAAACAAGTCTTCATGGAGGCATATACTTAACTTCAAGAGTCATAACCTATAGAATTACGGTTTAGCAACTGCAGATGCAACACCCTGAAATTTTTAAAATTATACATGAAAAATATTTGATAAAGAGTTTTGAGAGGGTAAAATTATTATTAATACTATAATTAATACTAATACTATTACTACTACTATTATCTTAATATATAATACAAATGTTCACAATGCATGCCTAATATGAAAACCCTAAACCTAATTTATATCTCACAATTACCTTTGTGTCCTCCTACCTTTTTTGAGGGTTTTGAAAAATATTTATGTAAAAAATTCTCTCCAAAGATTCGAACCCATGACATGTTGGTTACTTCAAAGCATTTTAACCATCAAGCCACAATATCCTTTATTATAAAAGATAGACTTGCTTGGTTAGCATGTTTGCCCTAATCCTCCCTATTTTGCCCTAATTCCCTAGCTTTTTTCCCTCCTAAACATGTAGTAATTGCTCGAGTAATCTCATATGTTCAATCATTTGATCACATCCGTTTATTCGACCTTGAAAAAAGTTCTCTCACTTCGTTAATGCAATTGAATACCTATTAAAGCCTAATCAAGTCGAAACATGTACTAATCACTCTACCAATTACTGCCAATTGAATACCTACTAATGCTCACTTATAATGGCAATTAAGAACGTAGTTAATGGCTTGAAAACGTCGTTAATGGCCATTAAAAATGTTTCACGCATACACATAAACATCCCTAAGTTTATGGCAATTGAAGATGTTTCGCGCATACATTTTTTAGGCCTTGCTGTTTCACGCATACACGCCTTGCTGTTTCACGCATACACTAATTCCTGTCGCATTAGGCTACTGACATTTCAATGTTTCACACATGGATTATTTACACCATACTGTGCTATCTGATACAGAGTGGTAGGATGATATGCGTTTCAAGGTGAAATTTCCCTCGAATTTTACCACTAAAATATGCACTAATCACTCTACCAATTACTACCTATTAAAATTAATTATGACGTACTTATTTCAAAAAATAACACATATCATGGTTGATCCGATTTTGAATAGTAATTATTGCGTACTGGCAATTATGAATGTAATTAATGGCTTGAAAACGCCGTTAATGACCATTAAAAACGTCGTTAACGTCCTTTTAATCCACGGTACTCCACGCTTTTAGTTGATTTTATGCATTATGCACTAACCACTCTACCAATTACTACCTATTAAATACAATTATGACATACTTATTTCAAAAAATTATTGCTGTTTAAAGGTTGATTCGATTTTTTTTTTGAGGGAAGGTTGATTCGATTTTGAATAGTATTATGACGTAGTATTAATGACAATTAGAAACGTAGTTAATGGCTTTAAAACGTCGTTAATGGCAATTAAAAACTTTTGAATAGTAATTATTACCTTTAGAACACTACGATTATTCACATTTGAAACTGACGAAGAAAATTGCCAATTACCTATTTAAATACCACTTAGTTGTGCTATTACAACCATTCTCTACTTTAAGCAAATATATATCAAATATAACTCTTTCTTGCACTTGCTAATATGGCAAACACTTTCACCCCCATCTCAGCTGTGACAGGTGGAAGGAGGTATTTGAAGTTGATTGTTCGTGTGGCCCATATATGGCTGATCCATGATAAGGAAAATCCAGACGATGTTATCTTCATGAACATGATATTGGTTGATGAGAAGGTATATTATATGTTTCAATTGTATAAATAAATGATCCTTTTTTCAAGTTGCCACTATGATAACATATAATATGGTTTATTTTTGATGACATGTTATTTTTTGTTTAGCTAGGAAGGATCCATGCCACTGTTCGTAAGCTCCTGGTGCCAACGATTCAAGGAATGGTTGAAGAAGGAGGAACATATAAGTTAGAGAATGTCATGGTAGGATTTAATGAGGGACCTTACAAACTCTTGCCACACAAGCACAAACTTAACATGGCGGAAAATGCGAGATTTACTAAGGTGAATGCAGGCAATTTACCTCGGAACGTGTTTGAATTCATGTCTTTCAAAGACATTTTGATCTCTCCATCAGAGGACATGGTTGCTGGTATGAAATCCTACCTTTTTTTTTTGCGAATTTGTTACTAGCTGTAATGTTAATGCATATTTTTTTGTTGTAGATGTCATTGGTCATGTAGTTGAGAAAGATGGTGTACGCGAAACCGAAAAGAATGGAAGAAAAAGCAAAGTCATTGATCTTACACTCGAGGATTTAGAGTAAGATGTGCAATATATAACTTATCGGTTTATTTCAATTGATGACTTTATTCTCATGATCGAGTTGATTGTGTTATTTGGTGTTTCAGGAATACCAGGATCCGTTGCTCTCTTTGAGGTGAATTTGCAACTGATATTGAAAACTACTTTGCAACCCATGACAACACTAAGTCTGTTGTGCTGATTGTACAATTTGGCAATGTATGGTTACATTATTTTTCATTGATTCGATTAACTTCTATGTAGTAGGACCCGTGTGGTAGCACGGGTCAATGGTCTAGTATATTACAAAGGTTCACAATGCATGCCTAATATGAAAACCCTAAACCTAATTTATATCTCACAATTACCTTTGTGTCCTCCTGCCTTTTTTAAGGGTTTTGAAAAATATTTATGAAAAAAATTCTCTCCAAAGATTCGAACCCATGACTTGAAAAATATTTATGAAAAAAATTCTCTCCAAAGATTCGAACCCATGACATATTGGTTACTTCAAAGCATTTTAACCACCAAGCCACTTACTGTTTTTGTGATATCATATGGCTTCTACTACATGATATCCAACATTAAACTCCCTTTTCTAAAAACCAATTAATTCTTTTTCCTTTCTTTCCAAACGGTCTTGAACCCTTTTTTCTCCTTCGCAATCTAAACCCAAAAGTTTGTGATTTTCAACCATTTTTTCCCTTCATATAGTAAATTTTTTCCAAAAATTTGTTCATTGTTTAAACATGTCGACAACTAATGATATAGTCAATCTGATGCTTATATATGAAAATCGAAATAAACCATCTCTTTTACTTTATCTGTGTCATCTTTTTTTTTTTCAACTTCAATACACCATTTTTTTTCATTGTTCCATCTCCCTCTCTCTCACTTCTCTGTTCACTATCACCATTCATTATCCACACCATCAGTGCAGTAACCAAACAATCATCACTAACCAACCGTCACCGTCGTCACCGTTAACAAACCATCATCGCGGTCAACTTTCATCACGTCATTACCATCATCGCCATGACAATGACTCCGTCGCCGGCAGTCCCCTCGATCCTCTCTAGCGATCTTATCCTTGTTGTACTTTCGTTTCTTCCTATAAGATCTTTTCTTCGATTCAGGTATGTAAGTAAGTGTTGGAAAACCCTAATTTCCGACCCCACCTTTGTGAAATTGCATCACCAGAAATCACAATCACAAACACAAAATTCACCCTTCCCACTACAGGTTGAAGAATTCAGGCGGTGGTTGCGGTTATGAAAACAGACCAGTGCCTCTTCTGCTGCTATCATCTATATTTAAGTTTTTTTTTTTTTTAGCTTTTATTTGTTACAACTATTGTTTTGTCTATGATTCTTTATCTTTTATGGTATTAGATTATTTGCTGTGAAATTGAGAGTAACTGAATCATTGAGGAATTAAATAACTTCGAATTATGTTTTCCGTAAGAAAGAAACTAATAGAAGGTATGTATGTTCTCTCTAATCTGTTTCTCTAATCATGGTTGTGTGATATCCGGTGTTCATTCTTTTGCAAATAAATTTCCTGTAGCATCTGATTCAGTTAACTATCTATTTTGATTGTGTCTTCTTTGGTTTTTTCAATTTTCAAACTTCCTTGAGATGGACTAGACATGAGAATGTTGTGATTGTTAATATTTTATTGTTTATTTGATAAAAAAATTTCTACACATTTTGCAGATGGGGAACAATTATAATTTTGTTATCTAATGACATAAACCTTTTGATTGTTCTGAACTTTTTTTTTTTAATTCTTACCTTTTGATGTTCAAAACTTTTTTTTAATTTGTAGGTTCTAATGAAGGTGCACACAGTTATAGTTACTTGAATCTGAAGAGAAAAAGAGCACGAGTATTGAAAGGTCCACATTTAGTTACACTGGTATCACCACTTCGTATCCGTTAAGTATAACTAATTTCCTAAATCTCTGTGAAGCGATAACTGACAATATATTTTCTCTGCAACATACTCTATTATACGATTGGAAAAAAGCATCATATTAAAACCTTACACTGCAACTCACTGTATCTACAAAATGCATGCGATCAGTTCAGCTTATGTTTTAAAGTTTGGTGACTGTTAAACCATAGTAGTTAAAGTACAAATAATATTTTCTGCTAAACTTTGTCACTTAATGCTGAACAGGACGCTATTTGACATCTTAGTATAGTAAATTGCTGACTGATCTCTATTATGTTATCATTCCGAGCAACCTTCTATGAACAACGTACCTTATTATAATCTCATTGCTTATAACATTATTACCATCAATCATAACTTCATATCTGTTACGTATAGCTAATATTCTAATTTTTTAAGAAGCAAGAACTGATGCAATTATTCACTACAAGATAATCTAAGAAACCATGTTATCTTATCCATCAGTGCATCTAATATCTTAAATTGCGGTGACTGTTAAACCAAGATTGCAGTTACAAGGCACAAAATGCATTCAAATAAACTTTGCCTTTTTTCTCCTGGAAAGGAAATTTTTCGACATCTACCCATCGTCAATTCATAACTGATCTCAAGTTAATTATTATTCAAATCGTAATTCTATGTTTCCCTATGTAGCGGCGAGTATCCAAAATGATTAAGATATTCGTTTCGAACAACTATTCGAAAACTAATCTTTGTGGACAAACTACCATATATAATTTAATGTCAGTTTCAACAAATGAAACACCTGTATTTTTTAGTATATGGGGGAGATGGTTCTCATATTTTAGATTGCGGTGAATTTTTGAATCATTCAAATCATCCTAAATACAATGTTGTTTACAAGGAAATTTTTCGTAATGTACCAGCATGATTTATTCCTTTTTTTTTTAAGTTGTATTATTATTTTTAACATTGTATTTGCACAAATAGATTATGAATTAAAAGTATAATTGAATATTTTGTTTGCCATCAATATGACCCGTGCGGCAGCACGGGTGCAAGGTCTAGTTATCATTATTAGAAAGAGAAACGTGGAAGGAAGGCTTGCTACATCCAAGTTTAAACCCTAATAACCTAATGACCAAATAAGCCATAGACATATATGTATCTGATGAAGTGATTATGAAGGCTGCCGCCACTATTTGCAAAATCAAAATTTATAATTATGCAGCCACCACCAAGAATCATTCATCTATAAATTCTTCTTTTGATCGCCTAAAATCCACAACAAATCTAGTTTCTAGTGGATATCTTGATCCTCCTTGTGTAACAGTAGCATCGATCGATTGATTCTTCCAAATAATACCCACCAATTGCCTCCACTTCTGCCTTATCATGTTGTCTTGGCATCTCTCTTTAATTATCCCATAGATTCACGTTTTCCATGAAGCATCACCTACAGGGAACCATAGAACACCACCACTTGATGTTGTTACGTTGTAGCGCCATCCTATCATTGCAGTGCCTGCCTTTGTTTTCTTTTGGTTGAGTGAGTATGACACCTTTCCCTTATTAGAAATTGTTGATATTGATAAATTATCTTGCCCACTAGACTTTAGTACGATTGGAAATTGGATTAAAAAATTAAAGTCGCGGTGTTTGACGAAAGGGTGGTGTGGATTTGTCAAACTGTTCGAGTTTCTTTCTTCCTTCACATTCCTTATATTATGTGAAAGCTCCAATCCAGGTATTGGGGTGAGAGAGAAGAGTTCGAGATTATGAGTATAACTTAAATGGGATGAACGGGAAAATTGTATTTCCCGCATGTTTATTCGGGGCTCACCACGACGGTTGTAGCCCTTATAGAAGAATAAACTAGTGTGCAAATTTAGAAGTGTGAGGTTAAAAGAGAAATTAGAAACTTTATTAAGGTGTTATTTGATTTAATTTATGTTGAATTTGTGGTAAATTATGTATTTGATAAAGTTTGTATTTTGCTTACTCTTTTTTATTTGCTACAGATAATTGAATTGATTAATTATTCAATTATTAATATAATTGTGATGTTATATGATGTTGATCTTGTTGAAATGAATCGTTGGTATTAAAAATATATATATATATGACTATAGATAGTGATTTATTATTTGAACTAAGTGTATGTGTTGTTAGAAATATGTTATGTGAGTTAGTTATTGTGCTGATATTGAAATGTGTGCTTATTCGGTTGGTTGGACTCTTGTTGATTGAAATTATGTGTGTCGCTGTATATTTTATAATGGTTATATGCTTATGTGAGATTTAGTTAATACCTTGAATATGTGGTGTTGTGAGATGAAATATTGTATTGTGATTAACATGTGAGATTGAAATTATGTCGTATTAATTCGAAAGTATTGTGAATCATACTAAGACGAAAATATGGAACGAAAGACAATTGATATATTTGAAATTAAGATTACCGTAAAGATTGAAATAATGATAGCTTCGACCCAGCTTCAGATGGGACCCCGGAGGGGTGTCCTAGGCCAACGAGGGGAGAAACTAGTTGTCAAAGGTTTAAAAGTAAAAATCATTTTGGCATAAGTGTCTTGGATTGAGGAGAGAGTCTATGAGGTCAAACTTCATCTGGCTTATCAATAACAATAAGACCACCACGATTTCCCCCGGCTTATCAAGAATGATAAGACCACCATGATATTCCCCCGACTTATCAGTAATGATAAGACCGCCATGATATTCCCCCTCCCCGACTTATCGATGATAAGACCATCATGATATCCCCCTCCCCGGCTTATCTATGATAAGACCACCATGATATTCCCCCTCCCGGCTTGTCAATAAAGATAAGACCAACATGATAAGGTGAATTGTTCGTCCATCCACGTGGTGGCATAGTACTATCGATCTCCTAACCAAGTACTTCAAAAATATAATGGTACCGAAGAAATTGAAGAGTGTAGAGTCTTAGAGCATGCATATTAATTTTGATTTGTGGGTGAACTGGTTGAATGTGAGAGTAGATTGTTGTTCTAAATATCTTAATGACTTGTGTTAAAGATGATAATGTAACATTCTTCTAAATGTGATTTGATTTTATACAATATTTAAGCTTGATTTCTTTCGTGTACTTTTCATTTATTTTATACTATTACATGTTCTCGAAACTCACCCTTCGTTGTTTGTTTTACTGGCTTGGCACTGCGGTTGCGAAATCGTTGTTTTATAGGTTATGAGTCTTGGAGTCAAGTAAATGCATTCTTTCCAATAGTCGTAATTTTCTCCATCGAAAATAGGTGCTCTATTATACGCCCCCTTGGCATCCTTACTAACCATATGGATCAACTCTTCCGGTAGTTAGCCGTAAGAAGAGACCAAGCTCTATGATACCACTTTTGTTGGTCTATATGTCTAGTTGAATACCAAGATAGAGGGGGGGGGGGTGTGAATAGCACTTTTGAAAAAAACTTTTATGGAGATTTGATAAAAACAAGTTTTATTGAAATTGACTATTTGAAATTTGCTTGAACAAACACAAACAATGAAATATCAAATATATGTGGAATAAGACTTTATCTTAGAATTGAGAGATTCACGATACAAATCTTTTGACACAGCTAATTATTAACAATCCTTAAACAAGATGCAAAACAATATACATTTTTCGAACCAAACTTATATGACAATAAACCTAATTATCAATTGAGAACACAACACATGAATTTAAATAATTGAATTGGTATTGCAATTAATTGATCCAAGTGAAATTGTTTTAACCTAAATCAAAAGGATTTAGATTAATCTTTTGAGAAAATACTACTTAGATCAAAACTAGCAATTCACTAATCAATTATTCAAATAAGCAAGTGCTATAACAAAAGTAGAGAGAGAGCGGGAGAGAGAGAGAGAGAGAGAGAGAGAGAGAGAGAGAGAGAACAACGATGTTTATAGTAGTTCACCTTTGTTCTTCCTCGCTAAGGGCTACCTCTACTCTACTTGATGAAGTACGCCTTCACCAAGGTCATCCACTATGTATGAAAAGTTGATTACAATGTTTACAAGAGTTCCTTCAAATTAAAGCACTAATTCTTCAACTCCTATGTAAAATAAAGCTCCCCCAAATTTCAAGTACCCCTTGAATTTGGTGCTCCTTGAATCTTCGGATCCATGAATTACCCATGCACTCCTTCGAACTCTTCACTCAAGTCTTCAATGCTACGTCCGGTAAATTAACCCCTTCGATATCAAGAACGATTAGAAAGACCCCCAAGTCCTTTGGAGGTGGAATGAGATTATTCACTTCCTTTGAAGCCTTGATTAAGCCCAATCAATCTTCTTGAGAGAACCAACTTAGAATCCCTACTAGCACCCTAGAGAATCTACACACTCAAAGACAAAGTGATTCTAAGAAAAAATGTTTAATCTTTAAGAATGTATGAGCAATGAGTTTTTAAGACCTAGAGAGAATAGATGCAAATGATTCAATATTTTGAGAGTTATGAGGAGGAGACTATTTATAGAGAGAGGTGATAAGACTAAATTTTTGCACAAAAACAACAGGTTGAATTGATTCACTAAATGTTTGAATCGATTCAGACAGCAAAAAGACCCACACCAGAGAAGTATGAAGGATGATACGATTCAAGGTACATGTGACTCGATTCAAGTGTACCCAGATGAAGATTGAATCGATTCAAACATCGTATGAATCGATTCAATGCAAGTCAGAGAGTTTTGTGAGACGATTTAAGCAAAAAAGAGACAATGCATGCATGAATCGATTCAGATAAATCTGAATCGATTCAAATAAAGTTAGAGACTTCATTGAATCGATTCAGACTATAATGAGTCGATTCAAACTGATTTAAAATGAATTTTGACACTTTATCAAACGACACAAAACATTAAGATCAAACTATATAGACTCTAGGGTGCTTTAATATGCTACTTAATCAAAAACATAAAACTATCTAAGCTATGATAAGGAACATCATCAAAAACATAAAACTAAACAGTGAGTTCTTCAGGGGACGTTCCACTACTTTCAGCGCCACTTCAGTGCGCGGCCTGTCCAAGAAGAATCTTCTCTGGAACTTTGTTGTCTCACTATTGAGGCCTCAAACAACACCTTAAGCTGACGAAAGGACACCCAATTGTGCCCGCCATTTTTGTCCAATCCCCGCTGAACGACGAAAATGGCGAAGAATAACTCCTTGGTAGCAGGAAGACGCAAGACGCGACACACCAATTCAAAAGCCATTAGATAGGCAAAGGAATCTGGGCTCAGTTGAGAAGTACACAACTACATCCATTCAAATACGCTCACTTGGAAGGCGGAGAAAGGAAGCTAAAACCCACTTCGCCGCCCCATTAGACGAAAAGAGCGAAACCGCTTCCAAGGGTTCCGCTCCCACCCAAAAATCGGCATGCACAGCCCCACTATCCTTGTTTGAACTGCTTGCCACAATCTAACTTGAAAGGAAAAAGCAAAGAGAGGATCAACCCAAAAGATCACACCCATCTCTCCTTCAAACCAACAGGTCTGATCGTCGCGTGAAAAGGTTTTTCAAAAAACTCTGCCGACATAAGCAGCAATTCAATTAGGTCAGACACGGGGAGCAACCGCAACGATAGTGCATGACGACAAGTAGGCGTAACCCTAGAAAAACTAAAGCCTGTCGCCAATGTTTTCTCTTAGAATACAGAAAACTGACAGCAAAACTCCTAAGACTCTTTACGCGCAGTGGGAACCACCATAACAAATAGCAGAAACCATTGCGTCGGAGTAATTTCTACCCTAAAAACATGCATTTCTATGGTTTCTTAAACAGGAAACTATAGAAGCCAGCCATGAAAACAAAAGGAAAGGACGTAATCAGAGCATTACTTGTTACAATGGATGAAGAAACGGACTTGAAGTGAGAAGTTGAAGGAAGGACTGGAAATACTTCACCTTTGAAAAGAACTCCTGGAAGTTTTTCAGAGTTTCTAAAACGTGAAATGATAAAAGTGTTCCAAACAAGCGTTTGAACTATTTATATCTAATTCAAAAAACCTTTCAAAGGTCACGCAGGTACAATCTGGTACACTCCTTCGCATACAACTCTCCACTCAATTGGAAAATCCATGGTCCAGATCAAACCTCATCATCCATCCAAGAGCTCTGATTAATGGAGGTGGCTCCTCAAACATCAGGTTGTGATCAACGGCTCTGATGACACCTTCGAAACACAAACCAAGAACACTCTCCAGGCATTAGGTACTCGAGTACCATAATAGCCTTTATATGTGTCACTTGGAAATCAAATGTCATGTCTCCTCAATCATTCCCTCGAGACGTGGGCATTAATTGCGGAATGACAATCGACCAAGCTTCCTGACGAGGGAATATTTCCATATGACTAGAGGCAAAACGAGCATCCGTATGCCAAACACAAACCATCCAACTATTGAACTTGTCTGGCCATGGACAAACGTACTGAGTAAATAGCGAGCGTGTTCCCACATGTGCTTGCCCTATCCTCATGATTGTTCAAGCTATCCAAGACAAACGGTTCACAAAATCCAAGGCGTTCCCATACGTCACTTCGGCTCAACCTCTTCTCTGGCGGAGAACTTGCAAAGTAATTTCGTTAGAACCAACGGTCCCTATCACGGGAAGCCGAGGAAGCGTAAATACATGGAGACAAGTGATGAATATTTGACAAGTGAACCAAATTCAATCGAAGTAATAAAAATTCGTTTCCACGAGGACTGTATTTAACTTCTACTTAGCAATTTCATTATTAAAAAGGATGTGTAATATTTATATTGATGCCCGAGGCAGTTGAGTAGTTTTGTAACATAAACTGATTAAAAAGCAAATAAAAGTTGGTTTTAGAAAATTGAGAGAATTATGGTTAAGTCCTTCGAATCCTCCGAAGTTCTCCTATGGTAATTTGCACTCCTAGTTCAAACAATGATTATTTAGTTTCACGACAAATTAACTTAGTAATTCTACCCAATCTCTTGACCTAGAATTCTCCCTGCAAGTGACAACCTCTTAATCTTTTAAGTGAATTCGAAACCGTTGGAGGTATTAAAAGAACGTTAATCCCTATGTCATAACCTAATAATGATCTATCTCTTGCTTGATTACTTAGGTTAAACCTATTACCTAGTTCAGAGTTAAAAGCCAGAGTTAGTGGTCATTCAATATCTATGATCAATTTGCATATTCATAAAGCTAGGGTTAGTAGTCGATGATAAACATACAAAAAGCATTAAACACAAGGTAATATGAATAAATACTAAACTTTCATTGAAATTCAAAGGAGTTCAACAAACTTGGGTTCCCATAGGATTACATCAGATTCATCTCAGGATTAACCACAAAAGAGTTAGTTACTCATAGCTAAAGTATAAGCTAACTAACATAAAAAGAAAGATTCATACATGTATTGGATGATTGACTATTTGTTTTGATCGTTGCCCACCAGATCTCCAAAGTCTCTGCTTCAAAATATGCCTTTAGGTCTCAAAATTTGTGAACCCTTAATTCAGAAACCCACTTTTCTATAAATAGGCTGCTCAAAATCGGCCCCCGAGTCACAATTTTGGAGCCTGAGTTCACAAGAAACGCGTCCTAGAAGTTGCAAATCGGTGCCCGAACTCTGTAATTCGGGGCCCGATTTTTCTAGTACTCAATCAGCATTCCTGTGGCTAAAAATCGGCGCCCGAATGTATAAATTCAGCGCCCGATTTGAACTTGTGTTTGCAATATGAAATCTTCATTTTTGAGTGCTTTCAGCTTCATAATCTTGATGAATTACCCTAAGAATTACATGAAAAATGTCTACAAAACTAGTAATGACAGAGTGTCATCAACGAGCTCAAGTTTTCCTTATCCTCTTTGACTGTCTACGAATAGTAATCCTGCCCACCTGTAATTCATCACTCTTCATCAAGAGCAACGACTTAGGGGCTACTGTTCTAGACCGACCAAAAGGATCTTAGGCCCATTTACTTAGGCCCAATAAAATCCAAAGCCCAAACACCAAGTCTGGAAATATTACTTGCGACATACCCCTTCACCATGAGGGGGTGCACGGAGCATGCAAGACTGGTTCAAAACGAACCACAACGTCTCTTTGCACGTTCCCGCAATAATCTCTCTGGCGATTACACTTCCCACGATTTCGTAACCGCCAGACGCAGATGTGCCATCAAAACGGTTCTACAGCCCTCCACCTCTATATATAGGGGACTCTTAGCAGTCCCTAAGGTAGAAGCTATCTATCCCTCTTAACCCTCACTCTCTGATCTCTACTGACTTGAGCGTCGGAGTGCCTGCAAGTACACCCCCTCCCCCTGCCGTTCCAAGAAGAATTCTTGACGCATTCCACCACCATTTCAACCACCGCATTCAAAACACCAGTAGTCACATTCTGATCAGGTACGATCAATTTGCATCTTTCCATTTTCACATTTCACCAAAGACAAAATGTGAAACAATTTGAAATGATAGAGGTTAAATAAAAAAATAGGATGAAAATGAATGACATCTAAATACTTGATTTTAAGATTATAAAAATTAAACAAATGATATACAATCACTAAGATAATTCATCATAATGTTGGGACTTCGGGGGGAGTCTCAATCATCATATTATGCTAAGAGAAATCACACAAATGAGATTAATATCACATTTCACTTAAAATGTCTATTAAACATGTATTCTATGAATGGCTTAATTGCAATTTTTCCCTCCTAAGTATAACAATCTTGCCATTTGGCCTCCTATGAAAAACAATAGGAAATAAGCCCCATAAGTTTACCCCCTTTTGCACTTTTGGCCCCCCAGACTAAATTTGACTGGGTCAATGCATACGTGGCACCCATATCATTTTATTTATTAGGCTTAATTACAGTTTTGACCCTCTAAGTATCATCACATCTTGCGATTTTGGCCCCCCAAGAAATTGAAAGCCACACCTGGCTCCTCACTTTAAGTGATATGGGTGCCACATATGCATTGACTTAATCAAAATTGCAAGGGGCTGATTTGTTATTGTTTTTTAAAGAGGGCCAAAATTGCAAGATCGTGATACTTAAGGGACAAAAACTGCAATTAAGCCTTTGTGAATTCACCATAACACAACTACATTTTACATCGTCAGATCCCACTACATATTAATAGTGAAGAAATTTGAAATAATATAGGTTAAATACAAAAATAGCAACAAAGAGAATGACATTCAAAAGCTAAAATTGAGGAGGTCAAATGGAGCATGTTTAAACAAGTGGGTTGGTGGTGGTTTAAAGGGGGGAGATTTATGTTCATTTCTTTCATATGAAGTGATAATAGAAATTAGAATGAAAAAAACGAATAGGTAAAAGAAATTTGGACATGAGAGAAATGATAAGTGAAAAAAATATGTAGTGTGTTTTGTCTGTGAGAGTATAAAGAATAAAGTAAGTTGTGGTAATTATATGAGTTTGAAATTTTCACAAAAGTGAGTTTGACGTCACATGTTCATCCAAAACCTTAATGGATTAGGTGTTTGGGTAATCTCACATATTTTTCTCATCATCTACTCTTGCATCCAATCTGAAACTTTAACCCACAAATAACACATTAACATCTCTCTCTTAAGTATGAGAGTCTCTGTATTTATAATTTAGTGATGTAGATAAATAATGTCAAACTGAGACACAACATGGTAAAAAAGGTGGGTCGGAGTTGGAGGTGACACAACATGTGAAGCTCTTCATGTCCTAATTACATGACATAGTCAAATAATGTCAAAAGGAGGCCGATGAGTCAATAATGAGTCGGAAATTAGTGTTTTTTATATAATATTTAAGTTTATTTTATTTAGATTTAATATGTTTTTATTTCCTTTTAGAGTTATTTTACTTCAATTGCAAGTTATTATATTTGAGGAACAAATATTCAAAAGATTGAGTCTTGGAGCAAAAGAAAGGAGAATTGGAGCTGATTCGTGCCAAAAATATGAAGATCTCACACAAAAATATCTTGTGCAAAGAATTAGAAGATCTTGTACCGGAATATAGCATAGGCGCTCCCCATTTTGCCCATTTGCACAAAAATACTCTTTTTACTATTTCGGTAAACCATGCACTTGCAGATTTATCTCAATAGAGGCACAAAGGTTGGTTGGTGGTGGTTTCATGGAGGGAGGTTTATGTTTTTATTTTTTTCGCGAGGAATTTTTTTTTGAAATTAAATGAAAATAAACAGATATGAAAAAGTAATTTAAACATGAGAGAAGATAAGGGAAACAAAATAACTATTGTGTGTTTTATTTGTAAGAGTATAGGGAATAATGTGAGTTTCCAATAATCTAATAGGTCTGTTGAAGGAGTACGAGATTTATAGGTAATTATTTTACTAAAAAACTATATCTAATTAAAAAAACCTCACATAATTTTAAATGTATAATAAGCATGTATTTTGCCAACTCAACATAACACGTCTGCAAATTTCCATTGTCATTTTCCTCCAAAGATTAAAATTGAATGAATTTTAAATAATAGAGGTTGAATAAAAAAAGTTACATGAAAGAGAAAGATATCAAAAACTAAATTTAAATAAAAAAATTATAGAAATGACATCCAAAAATAAAAAATAGTTCATCATAATGTTGAGACTTTCGAGGGATGCTACATTGAATTTGATCATTACATTAGACTAAGAGAATCCACTTAAGTGAGTTTGACATCATATCTTCATCCTATACCTTGAGACATTAGGTATATGAGTCATATCACTTATGTGTCGCTCAACATATACTCTTACATCCAATATGAAACTTTAACTCAGAATTGACATATTAACTTATTTTCCTCAAGTATGAGACTATATATCCACTTCAGGGTTCTACCACTAGGAACCTCTTCTGCTTCCTCACAGTCAAATTGGGATATGATACAATCATTGAAACAGAGATCAACCACACAAATGAGAATGATACTAGACTGGGCTTGGCACAGGTGTCCATACTAGAGAATAAACATTGTTGCTGATAATTTATGGGATTGTTGAGGAAGTTAGAGATTTTTGGGTAATTAACTTACGAAAAATTTAGGCTCCATTAAAAAAAAAACATCACAACATTTAAATGTGTCTAATAAACAAGTATTTTTGTTAACTCAACAAATCACATAAGAGTTTATCCATGATTAAATCCATCAAAGACCAAAAGTGAAGGGATTTAAATTACTAGGCAAACGGCATCCTAGACCTTAAATTTAATATAAAACTTAAACATATACTCTTATATTGGTCATCTCACATATATGTTTGTCAACATCTACTCTTGCATCCACTTTGGAACTTTAAGTCAAAATTGACACATTAACATATTTCATTTAAATGTGAGAGTTGATGCATTTGTGATTTGGTGACATAGCCAAATCAGGCCAGACATAAGCACAACATAGTAAAAACGGTGGATTGATGGTGGTTTAACGGATGTAGGTTTATGTTCCTATACTTAATGAAAAGAGAGAAAGAAAGTTAAAAAAAAAAAAGAACATGAAAAAGAAATTTGAACATGAGCGAAATGATAAGGAAAAAAATAGTTTGTATTTTATCCGTGGAAGTATTAGGAATAAAGCGAGTTATTGATAATTTTATGGGTTAGTTGAAGAAGATGGAGATTTATGAGTAATATTTTACCAAAAAAAAAAAAATAGACTCAATTAAAAAAGTGCCACGTCATTTTAAAATATCACTTTGTCAACTTAACATAAAACATTTGTATTTTTCATTGTCAGGTTCCACCAAAGACTAAAAGTGAAGGTACAATAACAACCAACAACAACCAAGCCTTATTCCATTAAGTGGGGTTGGCTATAAAGATTCATTTTTTTTTTTATGTTTGTTGCAGATGCAAACACAACCCTCTTCTATTATCTAGGATTGGGACCATGGTTACCATATACAATATTAAAGTTCAAGAGTGGAAATATTTGAAAGAACATAGGTTGAATAAAAGCAATTGCATGAAAGTGAACGACATCCAAAAACTTATATTTAGTATAAAAAAAATTAAGCAAAGGACATCCCACTACTAGAAAAAAGATTTTTAACATCATGGTTTTGACCTCAGTCAGTAATTACCTGAAGTTGAATATAGTGCGGTGGCAATTTTGTAATTATTGCAAAATATACATCATGTCTTCACATCGGCAGATAGGATACCTGAAGGGAAAAAACTGGACAGTGGCAATAATGCCTGAAGGGAAAAAGCCTCCCTATGAAAATTCCACTTTCCCACTTTTACTTGTCAAAAATTAGAAACACGCGTACGCATATCCCTCAACCTTAATTTCTCACACCCTTTCTCTCAAAAATGATGCACAGATCTAAGTTCTCAAACGTTGCCGCCGCCGTACGATCGACCGCCGACACCCTCTGAACGTAAACCCTAATTTCTCACACAAACCCTTTCCCTCAAAAATGATCCAGCACATATCTAAGAACTCAAACCCTTTCTTCTCGGTATCATCACTTTCAGAGGGTCTTGAAATTCATCATTTACGACGCTCAAAAGGTCTTCTCGAAACTAAGATAACAATTTATCATAATGTTTGGAGCTCTAATGGAGCATGTAATGACTTTGATCATCACATTTAGCTAAGAGAAACCCCATAAGTGAGATTGACACCACATCTCATCCAAAACCTTGAGACATTAGGTATATTTGTCATTTAACTTATATGTTGTTCAATATATACTCTTGCATCCAATGTAGAAGTTTTACTTACAAATGACACATTACCATCTCTCCCTTAAGTGTGAGATTTTTTGTGTCTATGATATGGTAAGATAGCAAAATAAGATAAGAGGAATAACATGGTAAAAATGTGAGTTGGTGGCTATTTCACATAGGGGTGTCTTTGTTCCTTTCTTTAATGAGAAGATATAAAGTAAATTAGAAAAAGAAAGAAGATGAAAAAGGAATTTGAACAAGAGAAGAATTATAAGAAGAAAAAACTAAGGAGAGTGTGTTTTATCCGTGACAGTATAATTGATAATATGAGTTGCTGGTAATTTTATGAATTTGTTGAAGGAATCGAAAATTCTGGGTAATTATGCTACCAAAGTAATAGATTCATTATAAAATGTTATATCAATTTAAAATGTCTAATAAGCATGTATTTTGTCAACGTGGCAGAACAAGTTTACATTTTTCCATTGTCAAATCAGAGGAAAGAAGAGTGAAGAAATATAAAATAATAGAGGTTGAATAAAAAATTGCTTGAAAGCGAATGACATCCCAAAGCTAAAATTTAAGATAAAAAATTTAAAAAATAACACCCAAAAACTAAGAAAACAAATCATTATAAATGTTGCGACTTCTATGGGAACCTACATTGGGTTGTATCATCATATTAGTCAAAGAGAAACAACACAAAGTGAGATTGACATCATTTTTTCACCCAAAGTCCTAAAGCATTAGGTATATGGATAACCTCCCTCATATGTTTCTCAACATCTATTCTTGCATCCAATGTCGAATTTTAACTCACAATTGATAGATTAACATCTCTCAATTAATGTGATAGACCACCAAGAAGCACAACCTCCGCTGTAACACCCCAATTTCATATTTTTAAATTAATTCTACGATGTTTAATAGGTGGAGTTTTGATTACTATTATTGTTGATGCTCCTTGTGCTTGGGTATTATTTTGTTGTTGAGAAAATAGAAATAATGATGTGGAGTGGGAGGTGGTTTGAGAAAGTTTAAAGGAACGAAAAGGAGAGTCCAAACAAAATAAATAGAGTCGTGGGTGTAGAAAGTAAGATTTTAATAAGTGGGGGAGGGGAGAAGTAAAAGAGTAGTGCGTAGTAAAGAAAGGGAATTATAGAGATTAGTGAACCCATATATAAATAGGAATATTAGGGATTAGAAATCAGTTTTGGTTGATTAGAGAAAAGGGAGAAGAGAAGCAAAGGTAGAGAAGCGGAACTCTAGTGCAGCAACATCGAGCCAAACCGAAGGCTTCTACGGATTCGAGGTAAGGGAGAGAATCTATTCATCTCTAGGGTTTATCTTTTTCTTTTATTTGTGGAGCTGTAAAGAGGTTAGGGTAGGAGTTATTAATATGATACGAGATTGTGATTAGAGATTGCTGACGAACGAATTAAGAAGGTGGTGTTGAAATACGAGAAATCGCTGAGAGAAAATTGGGATTTCGAGTAGAAGTAATTTTGAGTGTTTTTGGACAATAAGTGATTCTGGTTTTTTGGGATGTAAAAATATGATTTTTCAGAAAAGTATGATAGGATTAATTGAGTAAAACACGTAGGCAAAAACGGAATTGAGATCGGGTTAACGGTTGAGTTTTTATGAACAAAACGGCAAAACCGGAACTGTATAAAGCTGCAGCGCAGGTCACCGGTTACTGCCTGCCCACGCCTGGGCGCAGCAAGGCAGCCCCTCATGGGTGACTGTTTTGTTGTGCCTTGTTTTTGTGCTGTTAGAACTGTGCGTGTTGCGTTTTTGTGCCTTTTTGACCCTTTTCTATTCTGCATTGAGCCTAGGTGTCTTCATGAAAGTTGTAGGTATGGATGTTATCTTTCCAATGAATTGTGTCTCACCTCAAGAGGAGATCCACAACGTGAGTTATGATCAAAATACTATGAAGGGTTTAGTACGGCCATACGATCTGCCTAGGTTCAGGAAAACCAATCTTTCCACCATTCCCTATACCGAATTGGGTTTAGATCTCTTCATGAAATATGTATATAAAGGTTTTAGATTTCATTTACCATTGGATGGAATCTATTAATCCCTCTAGAACTTGAGTTATGATTTAAGCACCGTTCCTGGGTCATGATGCGTTGTTAGTGAAATTTTAGTACAATCCTTTTAGTGGACTCTTTAACATATATAAAAGTAGTAGCGAATTTAAGAAATCCATTAGTGTGTAAATTAAATTTAGGGATGAAGAGAACGAATGACGAGAGTAGATTCCAATTGTAGTAATGAATAACAAAGGAATGTGATGTGTACATATGCTCGAGAGTAGATTCCAATTGTAGTAATGAATAACAAAGGAATGTGATGTGTACATATGCTCGTGTAAGATGTTGTTTAATGATAGAGATTACTGTCGTATGATGAAGATCTATGTTGAGATGATAATTGTTGAATGGTGATGATGAATGATGTAACAAATGATGTTTGTGAATGACGAGTAATACCGATGACATATCTTGTTTAGGGTGACGAGTAAATGATGAAGTGGGTTATGTTGCGATTAGGAGTTAAAACATTGGGTAAGGTCGGTGGTGATAATAACAGTGAGAAAAGATATCCAGCTAAATAAGGTTTATAATTAAGACGAGAGAATTCAATAAAGCAAATAGTGTGGGTACGTGGTGAGTCTAAAAACACACGATTTAGTAAAAGGGGTATAAGATGATGATAAAAGCAGATATGAAGTAGGTGCTTTTCCGAGTAACTGATGAAGTTATACATAATATCCTTAAACCAATAATGAGTTTAGGAATACCGTTAAGTGAAAGAGTAAAAGAGCCAAGTTAGTTAAAGAACTTAAGATCAATGTTAGATAATAACATATAAGGTGTAAAAATGAATAGAGAATATGGTAGTCTAATGTAGATGATTGTAAACGATGTGAGGGTCGTTAAGACAAAATGTAAGGGAAGATAAGGAGTTGTATATTAAGTACTGAAAGATAATAGGGATGATGATAATGATGAATAAAACGGGGATCGATTAGAAGAGGGCAAGATGAATAGGAAAGAGTATAATGGTTGACGATAATAATAACGACTAGTATCGAGAGAATGAAACCTTGAATTATAATGTAGTCTTAGTGAGGAAAGTTGCTGAAGTCGAGATTAATGATAAGGTGAGATAATAACTTTAAATTAGAATGAAGTTAAGATTAAGGAAATGGATAACGCATAGATGACTATGAACATCAGAACAAAGTAATAAGATATAAGATAGGGAGGGTAAGTTGTATGTGATGATAATGAATAAGAAAACATCTTGAGACTAGGAATGAGGAATAGGATATGATATCAGAGATAAAATTTATAGAGAGCCTAGAATAAAGGCGAGAATAGAGTGTTCCTATAAAATGAATAAGGAAATAAAATAGAGGGATGTTGACGTAGAAATGAGTCATGCGTAAGGGTTGGATTAATAAAGAGATAAGGTGGTGATATAAACGGTTGATAGAGAGTAATGATGAGGAATCCATAATGTGACGAAGAGTGATGACGATTGATATTATATATATGAAAGCAAATAAATACGATGAGAAATGATAATGTTTATATTTTAATGATTATGAGGATGACGATAACTATATCATTATGATGATGAGAGTGATGATGTTTATATATGATGAAGATGAGAGTGGTGTATATAATGATGATGAGAATGATATACAAATAACGATGACGAGTGATATATGATGATGAAGAGTATGATGATGATTTGTGTGTTTGCATTAGAGTCGTGCATTTTAGTGGGAGTCTTGCATTAATATGTGAATTATCTGAATATGTGTATACTTGTGTTACATGTCGAATTTATTTGTATGCATTCATATATAGTCTAAGACTGATGGAATGCATGACTGATGGAGAAGTCCAGTAACATACCTCTGGCAAACTATGATGAGAAAAGTCCAGTAATATAACTCTGGCAAAATGATGAGTAGGAGGGGTACCACATTCATATAGGTCGATAGGAGAGTCCATGTGCATATATATGATGACGTTTTGTGCTTGGTGATTGTAAGTGTGAAAGTGATGTGTTGTAGTGATCTGTGAAAAGAAGAGATTATGCATAATAACTTTTAAGAGTGAAGATATGGTGGAGATTATATTATTTTGATATTTATTTAATATGTGTGCTTTTCCCTATTATTATGTTATGGCAGGATTTCTCACCCCTTATTTTGTTGTGTTGTTTTCTGTATGGTGGATGTACCTTGAGTACAAATATTCAGGTTGCCAAGGAGTAGCTATGAGATGTTTTAGAAGGTGGAGATGAGGGGATGCCCTCTGTTTAGTCTAGTTATTAGTAGTTGAATAAGCATGTAGTCGCTACGAGCTCTGATACTGTAACACTAGGGTCGGGGATGACGATTTAATTTGTTTATTGTAATTTGAGTTGAATCTTGAAAACTTTGTTATTTTCCTATTTATGATTATTGAACGACGAGTATGAATTTATTAATGTGATCACTGAAAAATTGTCTTCTTCTCCGGTGGATTTATTTTAAAAAATCAAAAACATTTTATCGTTATTATGTGATATAATGTCGAGTTTTGTAACATCCTTACTATTAAATATATTCTTATTATTTAATAATTATTTGTTGTTCAACCTCCACTTTTTTATTCAAATATTGAACTTTACCCGACACTTGATACATCAAAGTATTTTCTTCCTCAACTATTCGAAGTTCTAGCCCATGCACAGGTGTCCATACTAGTATTATAAAAATTGCTTTTAGAATATGTCAGTATAGAAAGTTGACTATTCCTATTAATTGTAAATTATTCGTATTGTTTAAAATTGTTTTAAATTAATACTACTAACTACTATATTTTATAATTAATACAAATAGTTAACTCCCTATGTTGACATGTTCTAAAAATTACTATTAATAGACCCGCGAAACACAACCAAACATTTAAAAAAAGAAAGAGACATATTTAGACAATAGTTTGCTCACCGTAGCATGTTAATGGTGTTGAAGCTTCACCCATAAGTATATATAACGTTCCTTCCTTACATTGAAACCACATTCATTCAAGAGAACATTATAACAATAATCAAAGATTTCTCAAAAAAAAAGAAAAAAAAAACAATAATCAAAGGAGATATGAAGTTCAGCACTGCCATTATTGTTTCATTCCTATTCATTGCTGACTTTTGTGCAGCTCAATCTGGGGTTCTTGACATATCAAAATTTGGAGGAAAACCAAATTCTGATATCGGGCAGGTATACATTGAGAAAACAATAATTTTACATTTTAGACAAAATATATATATATATATATATATATATATATATATATATATATATATATATATATAGGATTTGGATTCCATAAAGCGTGACATATTTAATGATCTCGAATTAACTGTGAAGATTATTAAGATGAATTGGTGCATGAGTAATGTAACTCCATCGATCTTAAATCGATATTTGAGATCAATTAATGTGTGTGACTTTGTGTTATTTAAAATGCAGGGAATCTAAATAAAGTGTCAATTTATTTTCTAATTGAATGTGTTTTTTTCTTTCATAATAAGGCTTTGACAAGTGCTTGGAATGAAGCATGTGCATCAACAACTGCAGCAAAAATTGTGATTCCAGCTGGTACATACCAGTTGAATGGAATAGAACTTAAAGGTCCTTGTAAGGCCCCTATTGAACTTCAAGTTGATGGAACAATTCAAGCACCTGCAGACCCTAGTGTAATAAAAGGGACTGAACAATGGTTCAAGTTTCTATATATGGACCATCTTACCTTATCAGGCAAAGGAGTTTTTGATGGTCAAGGTGCAACTGTTTATAAAAAAGCTGCACCTGCAGCTGCTTGGAGTGGTAAAAACAGTAACTCGAAAGTTTTCATGGTAAATAATCTACTTGATCATCATTTTGATTACATATGGACAAATAATTGTAGCTATTTAATTTTTAAATGAGTTTTTCTGGTTCAATTTCAACAGAATTTCGGTTTTAATTTCGTCAACAATTCCATCGTCCGCGGCGTTACTTCTAAGGACAGCAAAAATTTCCATGTTATGGTTTTCGGATGCAAAAATATTACATTTGATGGCTTCACAATTACTGCCCCTGGAGACAGTCCCAACACTGATGGAATCCACTTGGGAAAATCAACTGATGTTAAAATTCTTAACACCAACATCGGTACCGGAGATGACTGTGTCTCAATAGGTGATGGTAGTAAACAAATCACTGTCCAAGGTGTGAATTGTGGACCTGGTCATGGTCTTAGTGTTGGAAGCCTTGGAAAGTTTACGACTGAAGAAAATGTAGAGGGGATTACAATTAAGAACTGTACTCTGACAGCAACCGACAATGGTGTGAGGATCAAGACTTGGCCTGATGCACCGGGAACAATTACTGTTTCTGATATACATTTTGAAGATATTACCATGACGAATGTCAAGAACCCTGTCATCATAGACCAAGAGTATTGTCCATGGAACCAATGTTCCAAAAAGGTAATCACTCAATAACTTATATCTTGTTTTGTTTATGTGCATAAGCTTATGTTACAATTAAACTATAATTTAAGTGACTAACTTTTGTTCATTTCTTGCATGGTTTTCAATGGTTTAGAATCCATCAAAAATAAAGTTAAGCAAGATTTCATTCAAGAATGTTAAGGGAACCTCAGGAACTGCAGAAGGAGTGGTTCTTATTTGCAGCAGTGCCGTACCATGTGATGGTGTCGAGCTAAATAATGTTGATCTCAAATTCAATGGAGCACCAACCACAGCTAAGTGTTCCAATGTAAAACCTTTAGTTACAGGAACAGCTCCTGTATGTCAAGCTCCAGGTGCAGCTCCAGCTGCATCAACAACTGCAACTCCAGCTGCATCAAAAACTGCAACTCCAGTTGCTGGAAAATCTCCTGCTAAATAATTTTGATTATTCTTTTTTCTCATTTTCTATGAAGAGTAGACAAACCATCCCCATAATGCGAGGATGTTGACAGATAGTAATATAGTCTCATGGGAATAAACAACTCGACATGTGTATTAGAACCACTGTCATGTATTTGTAACCCTTCTCATATAACAAATAAATTTCTTAGTTGCATAATCAACAAGTTTATTTTTTTTGTTTTTTTTGCCAAGTTGCACAATAAACAAGTTAATTGTACAATGTTCCAAATACTTGAGACTGATATTTTTTTTTTCAAGAAGCCAAACTACTTGGGATGGTACTGATATTAAAAAATGCTTCATGAAACGATGTGAAATATACAAGGAGGACAAAATAAACATTGTACTTAGAGTTAGGTTTCCTCCTGCACAAACACCAGAACCGAGGGAAGATGGACGTTGATGAAAGCCAGAGCGAGGAGAAGCCAAAATAACGTTACCAATTTTATTTTTCTTTTCATAACAATTAATTGGGAGAGAGAAAGAGAGAGAGGATTGCTGAAAAACTAAAGTGAAAAAATTACCTTTATTGTAAGAAGAGTGATTTTTGTCCGAATAAAAAGATGCAAGACACTAAAATACACCTTGAAGCATTGCTATAACATCATAATTTCATTTTTCATTACGGTTTTAGTAGTATTTTCATCTTCCCCTAAATAACCTAAACCCATCACTATTCAGTCATTTCATTATTGTTCAAGCCTTGTTTCAATCAAATTTCCTTATCTTTGAAATATCAAATATTACCTTTAATGGGAAGCTTGTACCTTGAATACCATATTACTAGCACTGTAAATGAGATGATTAGATCACCGATTCATCTAGAAGCTAAACAAAAAAACAAAATGCAGATGAGTGGATATTAAATTATGTATTTCTCACTTCATGGCTCCTTAGAAACATAAAAGAAGAAATTTCATGGCTCCTTAGAAACATAAAAGAAGAAATTCTTCGCATTGAAGGTGGTTAATATTGAGAAACCAAACTGTAACAGAAAAGAGAGAGAAAATAACAGAAGAAAAGGAATATTGAAGAAAAATGGTGAATTGTATTGAATGAATTGAGATAACAAGATCACAGTTATTTATAGAGAAACTGTAGGCGTGGACTACACTAAGCTAGCATGTACGTTACATATGTTATTGTAGCCTGAACTCTAACTAACTTTGTTGGTTGTTATAACTATGAAACTAGCTAAGAGTTCAGTTAGCTTGTGATGCAAGTCACTAGTGTGTAGTGTGTTCCTCTTCCTTATCTTTGATCATCTGTGTTTCTATATCTTCCATATTATTCTTCAATATCCTCCCACAAGCTGGAGCATGATAGATATTGATCATGCCAAGCTTGGAAACAAATGAATTAAACTTTGGAGGTGGCAAAGGTTTGGTGAGGAAATCTGCAAGCTGTTCTTCAGTAGGTATAGGAAGCAACCTTAGTATTCCTTTTTGCACCTTTTCTCTGACAAGATGGCAATCTATTTCCAAATGTTTAGTTCTCTCATGAAACACTGGATTGGAGGCTTTGTGAATTGCACTCTGACTGTCACAGTATAACACAGGTTGTCTGATACAAGTGATTTGTAAATCCTTCAAAAGATAGAGAAGCCACTGTAGTTCACATGTCCCAGTGGAAAGTGCTCTATACTCTGCTTCTGAGGATGACCTGGAAACAGTTGCCTGCTTCTTTGCATGCCATGAGATCAAGGATGAACCTAAGAAGAAACAGAAGCCTGTTGTTGATCTTCTAGAGTCAATGCAACCAGCCCAGTCTGCATCAACATAACCAAGAATTTGTAGTTCAGATTGTCTAAGAAAGAATAAACCAAGTCCAGGGTTATGATTCAAATATCTAATGACTCTATAGGCAGCTTTGTAGTGTAATATAGTGGGAGCATGCAAGAATTGACTTAGTTGTTGGGTTTCTAGTGTGATGTCTGGTCTAGAAGTGTTAAGATAAAGGAGTCTTCCAATGAGTCTCCTGCAACAAGACACATCAGCAAAAGGTTTGCTATTGTCTTGGTGCAATTTGATTGAAGTATTCAAAGGGGTGGTAGCAGGTTTAAAGGCTAGAAGACCAGAAGAATCTAACAAATCAAGACAGTATTTCCTTTGTGAAATAGAGATCCCCTTTTTGGAGTGAGCAACCTCTAATCCTAAGAAATACTTTAGAATTCCCAAATCTTTGATCTTGAAATGAGTGTCAAGTATGGTTTTGATTCTAGTGAATTTTGTGATAGATGAACCAGCAAGAATGATGTCATTTACATAAACTAACAAAGCAGTAAAATTAGAACCTTGCTAAAAGGTGAAGACGGAGTAGTCTGATGGTGACTGTGTGTAACCTTCTACTATTAACAAGGAGGTCAACTTCTCATACCACTTCCTACTTGCTTGCTTCAAACCATAGAGATGCAATAGAGACACCTTCTGGTATGATCATGTAAACATGTTCTTGCAAATCTCCATGTAAAAAAGCATTATTTACATATAACTGATGTAAATGCCAGTTTTTGATTGAAGCTCTGGCAAGTAAAATTCTCACTGTGGTAAGCTTGGCTACTGGGGAGAAAGTGTCAAAAAACTCAATCCCTTCAACTTGATTGTATCCCTTAGCAACCAATCTGGGTATACTGCCATTTGTTTTGTGTTTAATTTTGTAAACCCACTTGCTACCAATAGGCTTCACATTGTTGGGAAGATCAACAATGGACCGTGTTCCATTCTTAGCTAATGCATCTAGTTCAGATTCCATAGCTTTTAACCAACATTCAGACTGACAAGCTTCTTTGTAGGTTTTTGGCTCAGTACATTGTGTGATATAAGAAAAAGCTTTATAGGATGATGATAAATGTGCATAAGAGTGAAAAGATGCAATAGGGTAAAGAATACCTGAAGATTTTGGTGGTGGTGCAGAAGAGAATGAAGAATTACATACATAATCTTCCAGATAAGAGGGTGCCTTCCTAATTCTAGTATTGGTTGAGGATGATGGTAAAGGAGTATCTGTAGGGTCAGGAGTAGATGGAGCATCATTACCTATGTTATGTGGTGTTTGTGTAGGAGAAATATGAAGAGAATTTTGGTTAGAAGAGGTAAGATCATCATGAATAGAAGGATTAAAATTTTGGTTTTGATTTGAGGATGTAGGAGAAGTGTTGGCGTAGTATTTCCATAGAGGTGGTGATGAAACAGGTTGATAAGGAAAAATATTTTCACGATGTGTAATATTTCTGGAAACAAAGATTTCCTTATTATGAATGTCAAGTAAAACTACTCCTTTAATGCCATGTTTATATCCCAAAAAAACACACTTTCTTGCTCTAGAAGCAAGTTTATTTCTGTTTGCTTGTAAAGTAGAAGAAAAAACCAAAGAACCAAAAACTTTCAATTGATTTAGATCAGGTGACTGTTTATGCAAGAGAAAATAAGGAGTGTTATTGTCAATTATAGGACTAGTCACTCTATTCATGATGAAAACAGCATGAATAGCAGCATAAGACCAAAGCTGTTTTGGAAGATTTGATTGAAAAAGTAAAGCCCTTACTATGTTTAAAATGTGTTGATGTTTTCTCTCAACTCTAGCATTTTGCTGAGGAGTTTCCACACAACTTCTTTTATGTAAAATTCCTTTAGAGGAGTAAAATTTTGGCATGTGAAATTCAGGGCCATTATCACTTCTTATGATTTTAACTTGACAAGAAAAATGATTTTCAATGAGAGTAATAAAATCAATAATATGTTGTCTAGTTTAAGCTTTTGTTTTCATCAAAGTTAACCAGGTATATCTACTGAAATCATCTACTGAAGTAAGAAAATATGAGTGACCATGTATGGATTTAACAGAAATGGGACCCCAAATATCAAAATGTATTAGCTCAAAAGACTGTTTTGCTTTATTACAACTGGGAATAAACGGAAGTTTTCAATGTTTAGCAAAATGGCATACATCACAAGCAGCTTTGCTATCAACATTTACAAAAGGAAATTTTGAATGTAAAGCATTCATTCTAGAAAAGGAAAGGTGACCTAATCTGAAATGCCACAGGGCACTATCAGGTAAAGTAGTGAAAGGTATATCAATGGTGCTTGAACTGAAAGCAACCTTATCTGGTAGCGTCAAGTAGTATAATTCTTCTCTCTTTTCACTAGAACCAATCATCTTCTGAGTATTCTTTTCCTGAATAATACATTTGGAACCATAAAAAATAACAATGCAATGTAGTGAATCAGATATTTTTGACACAGACAACAAATTGAACTGGAATTCAGGAACATATAACACATGAGTAATTGATAGATCTGAACTAAACTTTAGCTATTGCATAGTGGCCAGTAGGCAATTTTATATGCATGGGAGTGATTTCATTGTAAGAATTAAACCATTGAATATTTCCACATATATGATCACTAGCTCCTGAATCAATGATCCAGGAGTTCAGAGCAAAACTATGACAAGTTAAAGAAAATATAGAACTACTACTGTGCTTACCATTTGGTGTATGACCAGATGGCATTGAATAAACCTGATTCGCAGAAGCTTGTGCAGGCACTGAATCTTGTTTAGAAGATGAAACCTGAAGTAAACTCATTGGCCTTTCATATTGCTCATTTGTAATAGATGTAGAAGCAACTCTCCTAGTCTCATCAGGAGTGGAACCTTCAGTCTCTGAGGATGCATCATGATTAGCATAAGAGGAATTATTGAAATTTCTCTGAAGATGAGGAGAGTATCCATGCTTTTTGTAGCATGTTTCTATGGTGTGATTGCTTCTACCACAGAAAGTACAAACCTTAGTCTTGTTGGAATTAGAACCTTGATTGCTATTCTTGTACATATTTCCAGAATTACCATGCTTAGGTTTACCAGAATTCACAGCATTGATAGAGGGTAAAGAATCTTCAACATGTGTAAAGTTACCCTGCCTTTCATGCTGCAATACCATGGAAAAAATTCTATTCATTGGTGGAAGAGGATCCATGAGAAGGATCTGAGACTTAACCATGTTGAAATTTTCATTGAGACCAGTAAGAAAGCGCATAACATACAACAAAATATGATTTTTCCAAGCAGTGCGCATAGCTTCACAAGAAAACTGAACTCTGCAACTACAACTAGGCATGGGCAAATATATCTTTAGTTCTTCCCATAACACTTTCAATTCAGAGTAAAACATAGTAACTTATTTAGAATCTTGTTGTAAAGAATAGATTTCTTGCATGAGTTCAGAAATTCGTACCAAATCACCTTGAGCAAAACACTCCTTGAGATCATTCCACACATCCATGGCGTTTTCCATGAAAACAATAGATTGAGAAATTGAAGGATCTATTGAATTCAAGATCCATGAGTGAATTAGCATGTTGCACCGATTCCATGCGCGAAAAGAAGGTTCAAACGGATCTGTAACTGGAGGAATGGTGCCATCAACAAACTCATACTTCATTTTTCCCCCAAGAGCTCTACGCATCGAACAAGCCCAAGAATGATAGTTCGAACCATTCAGCAATGGCGCAACCGTTACAGAGGATGAACCATCACTAGGGTGAACGAAATACTGGCTGGTTTGATCAAGAGCAACCTCATATGAAGAACTTGCACCATTGTTGTTGCGAGGTGCCATGGAAACAGAAAAACAGAGGTGAAAAACGAAGAAGAAGATGAGAAAATTGTAGTGGAAGAAGAAGCTCTCTTGAATCAAGAGGCTACTGACACCATATTGAGAAACCAAACTGTAAGAGAAAATAACAGAAGAAAAGGAATATTGAAGAAAAATGGTGAATTGTATTGAATGAATTGAGATAACAATATCACATTTATTTATAGAGAAACGGTAGGTGGACTACACTAAGCTAGCATGTACATTACATATGTGATTGTAGCCTGAACTCTAACTAACTTTGTAGGTTGTTATAACTATGAAACTAGCTAAGAGTTCAATTAGCTTGTGATGCAAGTCACTAGTGTGTAGTGTGTTCCTCTTCCTTATCTTTAATCATCTGTGTTTCTATATCTTCCATATTATTCTTCAATAGTAAAGGCCGACTAAAAAATAGACTTTATGCTATATCAAAGGGGAGTATATCCTTGGAGGAATACATCAGAAAATTCAAATAATTGTATAATAAACTCCCAACGATCAGGAAACCAATTTCAAATGTCGAAAAAAGTACAAAGAATTTCAAATGGCGGTTTTATCAAAACCTTTGTATTTGTATCCTTCGTTTGATAATTTATTATGTCACTGAAATTCATTGAAATAGCCTTCCTCGGTCTTACAGGAAGAGGAAGTAATATGCATGAGGCTAGAGCCCACTTTAGAGAACGTGGCTCACACAATTATACTCAAATTGTGGGTTAACACTAGGTTGGTGAGAGATGGGTTGATTGCTTGAGTTTCCCATCGGATGTTGTTTGTCGTTAACTAATCATACTATTCTTATTTCCTTTTGTCGGAGGTACCGTGGATAGTATGGTGGTTTACGCTGGATCACCAAACCGCTTTAAGATTAGTATGTTTGGTTGAATGAAGATATATGTTTTACTTCTGGTAAGCTTCAGCTAGATGTCTCAGGTCGGTGGCGCGGCGGAGAGAATATTCACGGGTATGGTGTTCAGCCATTGATGGAGACCTAGATCGAATCCTGGACCAGCTGGTGCGACGTCGCTCTTCCCATGGCCATGCTATTTGTTTTTGATACTCCTTTCCAAATTCCCCGTTCGGGCTTCCGCTTTAATCGGTTTGGTACCGATATGAATATGACCATAATTATGCATAATGTTGTCCGCCCAAAGTTGTAGCTAATGATGCAAAGAGCCCATCTTCCCCATGGGGGACGATAGTCGTTCACAATTCCCTTTTCTGGAGTTTCCTGGCAACAGCCTTATGTCCGATCAAGGTTGCTTGCTTTGAATATGAAAATGGGGGCTCCTTGGGAGTGTTCTTAGTTCTTCATAGAATTTGCCCATCTTAAGCATGTTCGATCGACGATATTTGATTTGCTTTAGGTCTATTTTAGATGATTTCTTTTGTAGAACTTTATTTAGGCTTTGTTGACTAGCACTAGGTTTGTCAAGCACCTCAGTTCGTCTTATACTATTGATCATCCACACACACATGCACGTGCGCATGCACACACACACTCACTCATAAATTATAATTTCAATGATTATTTCAAAATCATAACTTTGTACCTGTAGACGCGTGTGTGCGCTCACACACACTCAAAAATTGTAATTTCAATGATTATTTCAAAATGATAACTTTGTACCTTCATTGTTGTTTAAACTTTGAGTTTCTTTGTTGTGATTTTCTTTTATAAGATTGGTCACGTTCGTTAATATCCATAGGAGAAACCATGATTGGAGGCTGATTAGGGATGCGTAATCGGCTAAGTTGTAGCTCACCTCCCCATCCAAGTGAAAACCTAGTACTTACTTTTGCGCCCATAGTGTCTAGATGTGGGAATAAGTCTTCTCTTCCATTTAGCATATCCTTGTTACCTGTCTTTCAGGGTTGGGCGTTAGCTATGCATTATTTGTCCTCTCCATTATAGCCTAGCCGTTTAATAAAGTGGTTGACTTAGTAGAGTGGTTGACTTAGTCGGTTTGATTTCGTTGACCACTCTATTATAGCCTAACTATTTGAGAACGGGGTCGACTTAGGAAGTTTGATTTCTTTGACCACTCCATTATGGCCTAGCCGTTTAAGAACGGGTACATCTAAGGAAGTTTTATTTCTTTGCCCACCCCATTATAGACTCAGCCGTTTAAAAACGAGGTCAACTTTGAAACGGGTCTTTTTAGGCCGCCTCATTATAGCCCATCCATTTGGGAACGAGGTTGACTTAGAAGTGAGTCTCTTTTCTTTCATCTAGGCTCAGGCTCGTGGCTCCGACTAAGAGTTTGCCGTCATGCAAAGTAGAAACTTTGCCAACTTATTTGTGAGACAAAACTTATTTTAAACATATTCACAAGATGTTATGTATAATGCATTTGAAAGAGATAAGATGTTGTTTCCTCTCTTAAAAAGCTACTACTTTTTTAAAAACTTTTTTGAAACTTAGCTTCCTCTTTGGGACTTTTCACTTGTTTCTAGGACTTTGCCTTATCTCTGGGGCTTGTCGCTGGTTTTTGGATAAAGATCAGGATCGGAGCTCGACCTTCTGGGTGCTGCCTGGGCATATATCCATTTTTTGGGAGTGGAAGTCGTTGTGGTCTTCGGTGTGTGCTCGTGCACTTCACTTGATGGGGAAAGGAAGTTTTCTTTATTGCTTGTTTAGAGGGGCCAGTCTATTTGGTCTTTTCCTGTTCTCAGATCATGACCGCCTCCAAACTCTATTGCAGGGCCTTTAGGAACTTCGTGCTCCCTTAATATCTACGCATAAGGTCACCACCTCACCCTTTGAGTTACGATACTTCATTTTCTTGCGGATGGTAGATGGTACAACTTCCAATGCTACCAATATTGGTCGGACAATGATGCAATTGTATATAAATTTGCAATAGACGACCAAGAATTGGACTTTGATTGTACAATGAGATTTTTCGTCATCTCTAAATGTGACGAGGATGTTCAAGTAACCCATAGGTGAGAGATTGTTCCATTGAACTCGAACAAATATGTTCCCTCATACGTTGAAATGATGTCTCTTGTGAAACCTAGTTTTATGAATAACTTCTCGTAAAATAGATCTGAAGTTCTCCGTTTTCTACCAGGATTGTGGATACATTAGAGTTAGCCATTGTCACCACAATCATGACTGGGAAGACCTCTTTAGGAGCTCTGCCCATTTTCTCATTTTCCTTTTTTCTATTTTTTTATTATTTTGTAGTCTAGTGGTTATAATTCACCTTTTTAAGGTGAATAAGTGGAGAGCTCAAAGTTCAAACTCTATCCCCTGAATATATAATGCAATGTCCCTACCAATTGAGTTAAACTCACAAGGACATGAAAATAAATGAAATTTTTTATTCATAGTGTAATCCTTAGAATGTACCACGAACAAAAATAGCACACCGACCATATATACCCCTCACATATCGAATACTTTCAAGGTTGTGTACCATGTATCCAAACTCGTATCATGAACTGAAGTGAATTGTGAATCAGGTGATTGTACGCCCAAATTTCTTCCGGCCTACTCCTACCCATATCTTAAGGGTATTTTCTACGCATAATTTTAGAACAAGGCCTCAAAAATGTCCAAGACAGCCCCGCTGATGGCCCTAATATTCATGGAAAAATTCTACATAATTGTACCGAAAAATACATGAATTGTTGAAAAGCATTCTAAAAATACTTGCTCAAAAAAAAATTAGGAATATAGGTTGGTAAGATATAGGTATGTGTCCAGGGGCGGAGCCACTCACATGGTTGTAGGGGCTCCTGCCTGCACAAATTTTTCTATTTTTTTTATACATATACATATACTGTTAATAACACCCCACCCACAATTGTTTTAGTAATTTCCAACATATCAAACACTTACAACCCAACTGCCCAAGCCGAAGGCCCAATTGGCTAACAAAATTCTGCTTCACCAACAACACAACACAGCCGCCAACCATCAGTTCACCAATTCACAGCACGCTTCTTTCTTTCATTCTATCTCACAAGGAACAAACAAACTCCCTCTCTGTTTCAACAACATCAAAAAATCAACCACTTCCACATCCTTCTTACAAAATAAAACTTCCTCTTCCTTTGTGTCTCTAATCTTCTTATTCCTTATTTTTTTTCTCTCTTCCTCCATTGATGGTGATCTTAGAGGTACACTCTCTTCCTTATTTTTATGATTTTAAACTTATTTGTTTTATTTGTTTATTATTGTAATGAGAGTTAACATCTATTATTACCTTGTTGATATTGAATTTATGTTGATTTTGTAAACTTTATTGTTAGGGTTCGATGAGTGATTATTTGGAATTATTCAACAATCTTAAACTTTACTGTTATTTTATTGCTTTAAGTGTTTGTGTTGATGATTTTATGTTCTTTTTATGATTGATTTCCTATGATTTTTATGTACTCATGAGTAGTGTTTATAGGGTAGTTATAACTTATAAAAAAAAGTAGTGTTTTTAGAATTATAAATTGATTCTACTCTGATGAATAAACTTGTAATTTGCAGCAGTAAACATTCAATGAAGAGATTTTACAAACCAATTTCAGAATCAGAACAATCATCAACTCCTAATCCTAATCCTCAAACACTTGAGGAATGTGAAAGTATACAATTGAGTCCACCTTTGATGAATGTGAAAGTATACAATATAGTGCCTCCACTAGTTGAAATTCCTGGCTCCGCCCCTGTATGTGTCACTACATGTATTTGGTAAAACGCAATATATGTTTAAATATGATCTAAGATTTTGGGACAAGAAAGTTCTAAAGGATTGGGTCATAAGGGAAGTTAGAGGAATGTGAGTCACTCCATTCATTTAGTTATTCTCTTCTTAAAGTGGAAACTCTACATGCTTCCTGACCACTATCTTAGGAAGGTTTTAGAAACAAGGAGTCAGCGAACACATATTGAAAGCATGAACTTTGATACCAATGTTGGATGATGAGGAAAGACCCGAGAATCATCTACGCTGGGCTAAGAATTATCACATAAGTGAGTTGGACAATGAATCTTAATCAAAAACCATAAGCGTTTTTATAGATCATCTAACGTATATGTTACTCAACAATAATTAAGTTTTCATCCAGCGTGTACCTTATAACTCACCTTACACTTACCGCAACACCAACCGTACCAATACTCATGAAGGGGCATCCAAGGGAAAATACTGGAGGCAACACATGTTCAAATTTCTGAAGAGACATTTGATCATTAATCCCGGCCCTGGGGGTGCAAACAACTCAACCAAGTCAGGCCTTTAAAAGGCGTGGGCCTAAAAAAATAAATTATAGTCTAATATCCACCCCCTACTCAAATAAAAAAATTGAGTATTACTTTTCCCACCCTATGGAATTCTCGCGCGCCCTATTTTTTCCAAAAATACCCTCAAATTAATTTGGATTTTATAATCCGAACTCGTCCGGAATATAAAATCCGAACTGCTTCAGTACACAGAATTGAAACAGAACAGCCAGATTTGCATGTCATTGTGGTTTTTATCATTGTTTTTCAATAATCATTATATATATATATATATATATATATATATATATATATATATATATATATAGGGTTTTGCTAGAAGCCCCTCATGAAGGTGTCTTTTAGCAATCCACACCTCAAGGTGTGATTTCCACTTTTTAGTTATAATTTTGCTAAAAGACACCTTTATAAAAGGTGTCTTCTAGCAAAACCCATATATATATATATATATATATATATATATATATATATACACATATACATATAGATATACATATACATATACATATAGATATATATATATATATATAAGACAGTTAACTTAAAATTATATCAAAAAATGATTTCATATATATATATATATATATTTATTTATATATATCATTATCCCAAAAAGTTGAATTTATATCATTACACATTTCACCTAATGATATACATTTCAACTAAGCTAGTGATATAAATTTAATCTATGGCGTCGAAAGATCAATGGGACTATCATCCACTTCAACCTTCACACCAAGACCAGGACCAACTCTCTCATCGGGATCAAGATTTTCAATAATGTACAATTCTTCCTCATTTCCTATCACCTCTTCACCTGCCGCCCGACTTAGCTCATTATAATCTTCCATCCGACTGACATATCTATCAGGCCAGCTTTGTGCATCCTCTCAAGAGTGTCGTCTCCATAGAGGGGAAGTGGGAGGAATCATACAACTATCCTTTAAATCCACTGCCATAAAATGGTTGTCATTCACATATGCCAGACACATCATCTGATCGATACATGGCGGTCGACCACATAGAGGGAAATAGGTTCCTGATCACCCTTTCCCAATGGACAACACAACAACTGCGTGGTTGAATTTCTGTGCAAGGAGGAAACCCATATCTGGCATGGTCATCCATTTATCAGGTGGTACATTCCTAATACCGCTAAAGGACAGTGCGTCTGAGACCTCTTCGTACCGCCTATCATTATTAATCATCCTTCGATAGCAAGCATTTTCTACACCGATAAGCTCTTTGTAAAGGTGGTAACAGATCATTTGGTGATCATCAATAGTCAAGTTACGTATGACCGCAACTGCTCAGAACTCACAATGGCCATCATCAGGTACATCCTCAACCTTTTCAAAAAAATCATGCATCCAAAGTGGGATTTGGTCTTTGTATGGTATGTGGACTTTAACCAGTATTGTCTTCGGATTATTTATAATCAGCTTAGGAGGAGTAGGAGACATGTTGATTTTCCGTGCACTCTTTCTACTTGTCCCTATTGATTTTGTGTGTGATCCCTGTATCTATTGTTCCTGGGAGTCAACAATCTCCCATAGCGAATGGGACTACCTTGTCGATCGAATGCTTTATTTATCCTTGTTTGGAGCTCCTTTGGTGGTGGACGCATAGGGGTGGTCTCCGATAAAACCAACTGTCGGAATTGTTCTTTCATATGCACCTTGATTTTGTAATCGGCGTCCTTAAACTGGGCCTACAATGTGTAAAAAAAACTGTCATTTTTGTTGTTGCTGAAAAATAGGCAAAAACATGCATTCTGTTCTAAGCACTGATACGGTTCGGATTTTATAATCTGGAATGCATATGAACATTCCGGATTATAAAATCTGGAACATCCTGATACACCTTTTGCATGAGTCTTAAATGCACTTGCATGGGGCGTAAAGGCTATCATTTCAGATTATATAATCCGGAATACAACAACATAGTTCGGATTATATAATCCGAATTGCACCAATACAGAAAACATAAACACAAATCCTGGGCAGAACCTAAAATAACACAGTTTTCCAAAAAAAAATACCTGAAGAATATCCCATTCTGGCAGTAGAGATATGTTTGCTTTATGAAGCTTCGGGTCAACCTCGTACTCGAACCCCAACCTCTTCCAGTGAGTGTGGATTTCATCCAAACAGAGGGCGGTGATGTTCTTGATCTTCAAAGCAATCGTACACGCACACGGTAATCCGTGAGTGATCAAACTCAAACAACCACATCTTGATTTATCCGTACCAATTTCAAGTGCTTTATTATTTCTTCTACGAGATGATACAAAGCTTCCCCTGAAATGTTTCGGATCAACCTAGACCACAACACCTTTCCTTTGAACCTATGTTCAAGCATGATAATGCTCGTTTGAAGCGAAGCATGTATTGTGGTATGTTGCAACTCTAGCATTTCATGAACAGATTTTCAGTTTGTACTTAAATCACCCATACTACTACTCATATATTTTTTCAACCGAGCGTGTGCAGATTTAGCTTTGTTTGCTGTAGTATTCCTAATATGAATTGCTTTGTTGACCCAAAACCTCACAACCTTCTCCTTAACCGGATCCAAAATTGTCTTTTCAACATATTCCAAAAACTTAGGCAATATTCCACATACAACTTTGAACCGGTTCCAATTATCAATATAAGCTTCCTCTGTAACACCCCGTTTTCCCAACATAAAAATTTCACATATAAATCAGAGTCATTCAACATAAACAGAATGCTACACTTCTTAAAAAATCATAAATAGAATAAATAACAATTCATCCTTCATAAATTGGTCAACATAAATATTCAAAAACTTTGCAGCGAATTTTAATTCAACAACATAATTAGTCTTGGCACGAAGGCCTCATCAAAACATCTCGTAACAATCCAAAAACTAAATCATAGTCATGTAAAATCATAAGCAGTGCGTAAGGAATAGAAAATAGCCACAAAAGTTCCCATGCAGTTACGTATCAGAGCACCTAAAGACACAGTGAGAGATAGCCACTCACGACAGCAATCAACAGCTACTTATTCTCGATCACCTGCAAGTTACTCATACGAAGAGCAACATTTCCAAGCAGAAGGGGTGAGATTCACAAACAATAATGTTAAGCATATAATTCAACAATTATATTTAACAACATAAACATCATCAACATATCATAACAATGGTCGTGTAGCATCATTATCATCATCATAATCAACTTCATAATCAACATTCATATCAACTTCATAAATCAACTTAACAACTTGACTCGACATGCAACTTAACTCGACTATGCAACTCTATCATTTTACTCATGCATGTGGTACCATTCTAGGGCATAAGCCCACGTCGCTTTTGAGCATAAATATACTCCTAGGGCATGAGCCCTCGTCGCTATTGAGAAAAAGCTCCTAGGGCATGAGCCCTCGTCTTTATTGAGCAAAAGCTCCTGGGGCATGAGCCCTCGTCTTTAAATGAGTATGCATGGACTCAACATCTTACAACTTAGACAACATGAACGTCTTATATGACTCCAATAATTTGGATCGACATCTCACATCTTAGACGACACATGCAGCTTTAATCAATAGTAAACAGCAACATGGCAGCACATCAATAATCTCAATATATAACAATATCAAAATGTAATCATCGTCTCAAAACATCACTTATAATTCACATAATGCATATACGATTATATATATATATATATATATATCATCAGTAACAACATTAAATCATCTTATAACAACTTCACAGATCATCGTTAATATTATATTCAAACATCAAGAATTCAGCATATAACATCGTATTCAAACATCAACAATTCATCATGCAATTTTGTAAAAACATAATAAATTATACATAAACATATTTCCATGTCAAACCAAGGATACTAGAAAGATATCACAATTATCAACAACTTTCATGTTTATACCAAAGACCAATTTAAAACAGAGACGTGTGAAAAAGACGCAAAAACATGAAACAGAGAATGCTGTCACCGTACAATTTCGCTAAGACATCCTCGGAGTATTTTCATCATAACTCAAAAACTAAAAGTCATTTTCATGTCAAACTAAAGCCACTGGAAAGCTAACAAAATTATCTAAAACTTTCATGTTTACACCCAAAGCCAATTATGTATCGAGCAATACCAGTTTTTGTTTCAAATTAGAAAAAGTTGTGCAGAAAGTCCATAAAAATTCACTGTGACCTACGTGTAGTAATTTGACCATAACTCAAGTTCTATACATCTTTTTGACATCAGACCAACGGCATTAGAAAACTAACATCCATACCTACAACTTTCGTGTTTACACCTAAGACTAATTCTATACCGATCAATACCAGTTTCGTTTCAAATTCTAAAACGTTGTGCAGAATTTCCATAAAAATTCACTGTGATCTACGTGCAGTAATTTGACCATAACTCAAGTTCTATAAATCGTTTTGACGTCAAACCAACGGCATTAGAAAACTAACATCCATACCTACAACTTTCTTGTTTACACCTAAGACCAATTTTGTACCGATCAATACCAGCTTCTATTTCAAAATTCGGGGCAGAGATAAGAAAAATCAGGAAAAGCAACTTATATTATTCGAACTTCACATTCATTAAAAATCATCACAATCAACAACAACAACTCAACATAATTCATACCCAATTCATAATATGACATTAACAACAACAATCATCAATAACCACAAATTGACAACATAACATAAATCATCAATTATCACTCTTAACCCTAATTCTCCAATTCTCAAAAACTAAACCTACAACATGTTAAATGAAATTTTCAGAATCATAGACTCAAGATTATTGAATGATAGTCCCATCCTTACCTTAGATTGATTGATGGCAAGGATTCTACAGACTTCTCTTCTATGGTTCTTCTCTTCTCTAGGTTTCTCATCTTTCTCCCAAAAACAGTTTGCACATAATCCTTATTTTCTTACTCTGACTCTCCTCTTTATATAAACCTTAACCTATTTATTTTCTCTTAATTCTAATTCTGCCCCAAAGTCTCATTATTCTAAATAATTATATTTCTCCACTAAATATATACTTCCACTAAATATATTCTTCCAATAAATACATTTCTCCACTAAATATATACTTCCACTAAATATATTTCTCCACTAAATAATAAAATAGGGGCTACTAATAAATATCAACACATAATAATAAAAATATCACTTATCAAACATATTAATTAAATTATAACGGAAAAGACTCTAAACTCAAATAAATAAATAAGTAATAAAAATAGGGCGTTACATCCTCCGTTTCGGAATCGACAATATCCATCCATGCAGCCATCACAGTCTTCACCATCGAACCAGGCTTGATCTCTTTCCCATCCTTGCCTTTGAGATCCTTCACTTTGCAATCCGTTTTACACTTTGCTCTCACATTTTGTCCGATGTGATATGAGCACAACAGAGTAGTTGCATCAGGGAAAACGATTTCCACAGCATTGATCAAAGCATTTCCTGATCAGTGACAACTACTTTGGGATAGAGATCTTTAGAATGCAACAGCTCACGACACCACTCAAGAGCCCAATTAACATTGTCTTGCCTCTCAGACATCATATAAGCAAAAGCAATAGAGAACGTTTTCATGGTAGAGGTGTTACTGATAAACTCAAGCAATGGAAGATGATACTTGTTGGACTTATAGGAGGAATCTAACACAAGCACTATGGAAAACGTGTTAAACAACTTGATAGAATTTGGATGTGCCCAAAAAAAATCACTGACATCATCAAAATCATGGTACTTCCTATAATGATACACGTAATCATGATCAACCAAAGACCTCAAGAGATGTTGCATGTTCGTCCTCGTACCCCTAATGGACCGCCTATACCTATGACATGCATTATAAACATGTTTGATAGTTGTTGAAGTGGTACGGTTCCTTTTCCGTAAGTTGGTAAGCATTTGCCTCGGATGAATGTTTAAATCCACCATCTCATTAAGGTGCACACATTCATTTGGGTTTAGACGACCGACGGTTTTATGACCTTTCAACACATCTGTCATGTCATGGTTGTGTCTCCTATCACCAACTCTGAGCCTCCAATCACTAGCAGTCAACAAATAACCTCTCAGCCGAAACGGACACTCGCATTTAACCAAACCAGCTATCTCGCGCCGAGTCTTTCTCTTGTACTCGGTGTATGAACCTCCCCTTTCACATATCAAAGTAACAAATGCGTTTCTTCCATTGCCACCGTTATCGGATTTACCAATAACTATAATAGTGGAAAAATCGAGCTTCCTTGCTTTCTCTCGAACTCTTTCCAACAAATCATTTCATGTTGCAAACTTTTGTGTAGTGGTAAAATATTCTCGCTGATCAATGCAAACAACAGGAGGAATAGGAGGAGGAGCATCCTCTACTATCGCATCGCCTAAAGAAATTTCAATTTTTGGTGGTGGTGTGGGATTCTCAAATTTGGCATTTTCGGAATCATGCACATCTTCAAGTAAAAGAACCGGCAACATAATAGGAGGTTCAATCTCAGGTGGATCATCATTTGGGGCATCAGGAGGAACAACCATAACTGAAAATAGTATGAAGCAGAGTCAGAAAATGAGCACAGTTTCTGTACTGGTGCTTTTCGGATTACTAAATTTGAAATGCATGAATGCAGTCCGGATTTTAATTTCCGTAATGCTCCAGTACATATGACATGACATGATCAAAAGGAAAATGCCTAAAAATCGAATGAGGGGAGGTTTATATACACATTACCTTTGCATTCAGACGAAAATGATGATATTAACCCCCCATGATGGCCAGATTGCTGCTCCAAATCATATTTTCGCCCAAAATGGTGTGTTTCTAGAGGTGTAGGGAGTGTTTGTGATAAAGGTGGTGAGCTTCGGCTAGGTTCTGGGGAAGTATATATAACTAAACCGTTCAGATTTCATTTTTCGGAAAATGACGTCATTTTTTTCCCGCTCAGTTCAAATACAAGGTGTTCGGATTTTATATTTCGGAAAACGTATATATAGTTCGGATTATACTTTCAGAATCGTCTTGCGGCCTGATCAAGTCCGAGATTTAGAAAAGACATGGTGCAGTGTGATTTTCTGATCATTTCGGATTATATAATCCTCACTGTTTCCGGATTATATAATGTGAACAAAGATTATTTTGGTCAAAAACGCAGGGCGCATGAGAAGGCAGCAGGTTGGGAAAAGTAATACTCTAAAAAAAAAATATTTTCCTTCTTTTTCATTCTTCAGTACGCGTTTGAGTTTCTTCTTCTCACTCAACACCTCTCTTTCGCTTATTTTTTTTAATTTCGTTTCATGTTTAGAAGTTCTTTTGATTCTAATTTTGTAATGAAGCTTAGCTACATGGATTTTGTTATATGCTGCTTAATGCTTATTAATAATTACTTTTTAAAATTTCATTGTATAATTGCTAATTTTGTTTAATGATGCAAATATATGGTTCTAATATATGTTGAATGTTGAATGTCAAAAATTTTGTTATATGTTGAATGTTGAAAAAATAATTGCTAATTTTGTTATACGTTGGACGTTGAATGTTTACAAATTTTGGTATATGTTGCTAATATATGCCTCCTAAATTTCCAGTTCTACATTTTTTTTTCAGTCTTTCTCTATGCCTCCTAAATTGTCTTATAGGATTAAAAGTTGTTTTAAAAATAGGCTAAAATATGGTTTTGGTCCCTGCAAATATGCCTCGTTTTGGTTTTAGTCCCTGTAATTTTTTGTTGCTGTTTTTTGTCCCTGCAAATATCCCTCGTTTTGGTTTTGGTCCCTGACCCCACTTTTGTGATGATTTGCACAAGTGGCACATGATGACTCAACCCATTTATTAGAAAAATAGTCCCTGCAAAATCATTTGATTTTTAAAAAGGTCTTTGCAAAATATTTTAGTTTTAAAAATAGTCCCTGGAGGGACTATTTTCAAAAAGAAAATATTATGCAAGGACCAAAAACAACAACAAAAATTTACAAGGACTAAAACCAAAACAAGACATATTTGCAGGAACCAAAACCATACTTTAGCCTTTAAAAATATTCCGTTTTTATTTACTAGGGCCTATTTTACTATGAGAGCCGAGACTCTTGTATTATGGGAACGGCCTTGTTGATCATATAGTAGTCTATAGAAGATAAACAAGCAAGAATAAATATCTAAAAATATATATTTTTACAATCATTTTGTGACAACAATTTTCTCTCTTCTACTCACATTGTGGTCTTCCTTTTTCTCTGTTTATTGTGTTTGATCAATAAAAAGAAAAAAAATACATTGCCCCAAAAATTGTCACAAATGATTGTATAAATACCAAAACTCTATCCAAAAACTACAAATGGTTGTACATGACAAACTCTGGGTGAAATTAACAAACAAACCTAACTACTAACTAACTCTATTAACTACTATATTCTAATAGTTATTTTGCACAATTAGGAACCTACTAACATTTATTTTATTTTTTTTCTGAGGGGAGAACTTACTAATAGTATGAACATTAAAATCTTTTATCAAACAAATTAACAACACATTTAAGAACCTTTACCTAAGAAATATGTGACTGTCTGTTGAAGACAAGTATAGTAATTTGTTATCCAAGAGAGATGGAAAATGATTGCTATTAATAGGCGCAAAACAAAGACCAAACAATTAAAAAAGGAAAGAGACAGATTTAGACAATTGTTTGCTCACCTTAGTTTGTTAATGGTGTTGAAGCTTCGCCCTTAAGTATAAATAACGTTCCTCCCTTACATTGAAACCACATTCATTCAAGAGAACATTATAACAAGATAGTAACAATAATAATCAAAGTAGATATGAAGTTCAGCACTGCCATTATTGTTTCATTCCTATTCCTTGCTAACTTTTGTGCAGTTCAATCTGTGGTCCTTGACATATCAAAATTTGGTGGAGCACCAAATTCTGATATAACCCAGGTATTAATTATTCCTAATGAATTCACATTGAGAAAACAATTATTTCACCTTTAAAAATACATGATTTAAATATCATGACATATTTATCGATTTTTATCATCCGATCTCAAATCAACAATGAAGACTATTTAAATATCATCTGGTGAATTTGTAATATGAGCTATTCAATCACTAATATGATGACCGAGAACAATGAATGTGTGTAATTGTGTTGTTTGTAGAATATATAGAATCATAGTGTCAACTACGCATCGTATACTATTATGATTATTATTTTATTATTGATCGTGTTTTGTCCTTTCATAAGGCTATCGGAAATGCTTGGAAGGAAGCGTGTCTATCAACAACTGCAGCCAAAATCATGATTCCAGGAGGTACATACAGGATGAACGGAGTAGAACTTAAAGGTCCTTGTAAGGCCCCTATTGAAGTTCAAGTTGATGGAACAATTCAAGCACCTGCAGACCCTTCTCAAATGAAAGCGGCGGATCAATGGATCAAATTTCTATACATGGAACATCTTACCTTATCAGGAAAAGGAGTTTTTGATGGTCAAGGTGCAACTGTTTATAAAAAAGCTGCACCTGCAGCTGCTTGGAGTGGTAAAAATAGTAACGTGAAAATTTTCATGGTAAATATCAATCTAAATTTTAATCTACTTGATCATCATTTTGTTGCAAATAATTGTAGCTTAATTTAACAAACATATCTAATTGAGTTTTTTTTTTTGGTTCAATTTCAACAGAATTTAGGTTTTATGTTTGTCAACAATTCCATGGTCCACGGCCTTACTTCTAAGGACAGCAAAAATTTCCATGTTATGGTCTTGGGATGCAATAATTTTACATTTGATGGCTTCACAGTTACTGCCCCTGGAGACAGTCCCAACACTGATGGAATCCACATGGGAAGATCAACTGATATTAAAATTCTTAACACCAACATCGCTACCGGAGATGATTGTATCTCATTGGGAGATGGTAGCAGAAAAATCACTGTCCAAAATGTGAAATGTGGACCTGGTCATGGTATTAGTGTTGGAAGCCTTGGAAAGTATACAACTGAAGATAATGTAGAAGGAGTTATAGTTAAGAACTGTACTCTAACCGCAACTCAAAATGGTGTGAGGATTAAGACTTGGCCTGATGCACCAGGAACAATTACTGTTTCTGATATACATTTTGAAGATATTATCATGAATAATGTCATGAACCCTGTCATCATAGACCAAGAGTATTGTCCATGGAACCAATGTTCCAAAAAGGTAATCACTCAAGAACTTATATCTTGTTTTGTTTATGCATAAGCTTATGTTACAATTAAACTATAATTTAAGTGACTAACTTTTGTTCATTTCTTGCATGGTTTTCAATGGTTTAGAATCCATCAAAAATAAAGTTAAGCAAGATTTCATTCAAGAACATTCAGGGAACCTCAGGAACTCCAGAAGGAGTGGTTCTTATTTGCAGCAGTGGCGTACCATGTGATGGTGTCGAGCTAAATAATGTTGGTCTCACATTCAACGGAAAACCAGCAATTGCTAAATGTTCTAATGTCAAGCCTTTAGTTACAGGAACAGCTCCTGCATGTCAAGCTCCAGGTGCATCTCCAGCTGCTGGCCGAAAATCTCCTGCTAAATAATTTGGATTTTTTTCTCATTTTCTTTGAAGAGTAGACAAACCATCCCCATAATGCGAGGATGTTGACAGATAGTAGTATAGTCCCATCGGAAGAAATAATTTGACATGTGTATTAAAACCACTGTCATGTATATGTAATCCTTCTCATGTAACAAATAAATTTTTCTTAGTTTGCTTGATCAACGAGTTAATTCTACGATTATTGGCGTATAAATTTTTCCTTCCAACAAATGAACTCGAAAGATCAATTCTACGATTCTTAAGGTTACAAGTGTTTAGTTTGCGACGCAAGAAACATGTGATCAAGTAAAAAATAGAAGAAAACAAAAAATATTAATGCAAACATAAAAAAACTGCAGAAAGAAGAAAATAAAGATAAAAAAGAAGATGATATTATTATAAATAAAAGTGAGTTACATTCATCGTTCATTTCAACAACCAGTAAGATGTATTATCTTATGACTGCGGATGTGTTATTATGTAGACAAGTTTTTGAAATGAAAATGAACTCCTTTGCATGGAGTTGATTGTACTAACACATAGAATGCCTGAATGCCATGTGTCCATTAACTTCCTTAGAGTCTTCTTCTGCTAGTTTTTTCTTCTACTTTGAATGTTAGGTGCTAAAGTTCACTTAACCATTTTTCAAAAACTTCTTCTCCCACCTTGCATTGACGTCTTGTTTCAGGAAATAATGCAATTAAAATTTTTGAATGGTCTTGAGCATCTTTATTTCGAACTTCCTTGCGTTAGTCTTTGAAAAAAGGTCTTCGAACTCTTGTGTTGATGACAAGATATATCTGCCTCCAATATACTTCACCTCGAATGATTGGCAATAGACCCTAGGGAAACATGATTAATTAACTCAAAAATGTTTTCAATCTAAACTGGCATATAACATGTGCCCCTTTGATAGTTCTGTTGTAGTTTGTAATATCAAAGTATTTCTTTTATCCACAGAGACTTGTATAAAGAACTGTTCAGGTTCATGTGATTACTGAAAGGTATATAATTAAAAGTTGGTAGTGTTTACATGATAGTAGTTGTTTGTGAGGGGTGAAACAAACAACAGACAAGTGATGTCAAAATACTAGAAAGTGTACTCGTGCATCGAACCCCGATTTGACGGGTGTTCTCCACTTTAACTGGGATTGAGTTTTCCACGATTTTAATATAAAGGTACAAGATAGGTAATGAGGATATAGGTACCCACCATTAACCCATGCTCAAACCTGACCCAATTGTTGATATGCCGCTTTTTTGGAAGAGTTGATATACCATGTTATTTGGTTTGATAATTGCCATTTTATAAAAATTTCCATTAATATTTAAAGGAGCAACCAAATCATACCATCAAGGACATGTTAAAGTGATCATGTTGATGAATAATGCATTACAATATTGCCCTCGAGGCTTGGAAAAAAATCTTATTTTATTAAACAAAAATGATTTGTTGGGACAGGGATACCCAAACTCGTAAGGAACGGGGATGAGATCAATTTTTCATCCTCGTTAGGTATGGGTGAGGTAGCGGGTAAGTATATCGGAGTCAGGGATGAAGGTGATCGAGAAAAAAACAAGAAGGGAGAGTTGAATTCATGTGTTGGCTTTTTCAAAAACTTTTTCAAGTGTTTATCAAAAATAGTTCAGAGTCTGAAACAATATTATGCAGCGAAAATAAGTTAAGCACAAAGAGAGAGAGAGAGAGAGAGAGAGAGAGAGAGAGAGAGAGAGAGAGAGGCGGGAAAGAGACGACACAAACAAATTATATTGGTTCCTCTCATAAATTGAGAGTAGTCCAATCACAGTGTATTTGTTAATTCTGAAGTTTTAACACTTGGTGTTTTTAAGATTCATGTTTCTTTGGATATTTTTAAATTTGTAATCTCATGTCCTATAGAAAACTTAAAGAAACTTGATAGAAAACAACACATATCAAAATCATATTGATTTCTATGTTCAATAAAATTTGTTGTCGTCAAAACATTAACTTTGAGATGGATTGTATGATTTTCCTTGAAATAGATAACTATCCCACTAAATAAAACCAGCAAACTGAACTAACTATTAGTGATGTGTGGGAGTTGGATATGAGGTGGAGAGGTAGGTTGTTTATCAGGGAGCACCTTTAGTCGTTGAGTAATTAGCGGTGTTGGATAAGAGACAAGTGGTGTTGGATAAGAGACAATTATCAAAAGGTGCGGATTCTTTTGTCTTGGAGGCTCTCTTCAATGGGGTGTGTAACACTCTAAACCATTAAAGCGATAATCATGCAGATAATATAAATTATATAAGGATCTAGATGTCACTTCTTCGAATAATTCAACATGCATAAAAAAATTTCTTAAACATCGCAGCGGAATAATAATAACATCTCTTCGTCAAATAAAAATAACCATCACAACAGTCAACCATAATATAATAAGTCACCAAGAAGTCCTGTCATCATACAACTCATATCACTACATAGTCTCAAAAATCTCCAACAAGTATATCATAATGAAACATCTAGGACCGACACCTAATCAGATCCCTAGGAACTACGACATCAAGGTGGTAAACAAGGTAGCTCTGACCAAAGCTATCCACCAAGCATACTCACCAAGAGAAATCAACTAATCATGCACTTCGTCTATCCATCCATACGAATAAGGTAGGCGGTCAACCAAACGACCACAGGGGGTAGTTCACAATTCACATTTAAACATAATCATGGAAAGTAATTGACATAATCAAAAATCACATGATTAATAAATTCAGCATCTTTATAATTTCTCAAGTATACAAACCCATCAATTAATGCATACAATTCACCTTATTTAAGTGTTCACAATGGTTACCAAATTCCACCAATGCATGTATACACCAATTCACGTAATCAAGTACATATCGACTCACCAAATATAAATGCATGCAATGTTCTAGACTCTTCTAGATGCATGTGGTACCATAGGATTCTGGAGATAATTTTACCGTTTAATGAATCCACCGACATAATAATCAACCGGCATGTATGTCCTACAGAAGCTATGTAATAGTCAACCCGCATTTTCAACCCATATTTTTACATACTTCAAATCACCTCATATGACTATGAATGCATGGACTTCAAGTAAGGACTCGACAATGCATGATTCAACTCCACATACTTTAACATAATAATCAACCCGCATTTATCTTATTCACCGACAATTGCATTATCAAATACTTACATCCATACAATCAACAATTCATCATCAAATCATCTATTTATAATCACCAAAAGAATCAACATCATAATCATCAACAACATTCGACACCTCAAAGAAACGATAAGGTTCCAAATTCACATTTCACATAAAGATTGACATTTAGCCACATCTTGGCATTCATCAATTTAAACAGCCAATCCTTAACAATTCATTCACATTAAATCATACTAACATGAATTCAAAGCCTCCTACCAGTTATCCGACCATAAAACATACAAAGTTCGTTTAAGTTTATGAAAACTATAATTTTCCGACAAATTCTTCCAAACCAAAGTAAACAAATTCAAACGCCTCAACCGAGTATAGACACAAATCACATATTAATGCAGTAGCATAAACATATACGTTTCATAGTGAAATTCTAGCACACTTGTTTTAATATGTTCTGTATGATGTTTCAGCGTTTGCAATGTTACGATTAATGTTTCAACATCACGCGATAAACAGAAATAAAAACAAGAAATTAAATGACAGAAAGGTAAAGAACACAATGAGTTTGTTGACCCAGTTCGGTGACAAACACACCTACTCTGGGGGCTACCAAGCCAGGAAGAAAATCCACTAGTGTAGTCCTTATTCAATAGCTCTCGGCAAACTCCTTGTTTACACTATATGACCTAGGACATACCCGTAAAGATTTCAACCTAGGAACTCCTAGATCTGAGATCCCATCTCACTATCCTAATGGTCAGTCACATCCCCTGTGACCTATCAGACCTAAACCAAAACAAAAGTAGAAGTTACCTTCTAACACAAACAACTAACACCTTGTTTCACAACTTTGGTGTAGTACAAAGGAGTATCAATACTCACACACAGTCCTAACAAGTATCACAAACGATACAAGAAGAACACACAGTAAGAGATTCTAAACTTGCATCACAAAAGATACAAGAGCAGAATACATGAAGACTCAAACCCTAAAAATCTAAACTTTTTAGTATGACGGCTTGAATGAGCAATTTGGTCTTGAAGTCTTCCTTTTATACTGAAGCAGCTTGGGCTAAATAATTCATTAGGCTTCAGCACAATGCAGATTGTAACACCCCAATTTTTCGTTAGATTTATTTTATTATTTATGTATGTGTGTTATATGTGATTGTTTGCCTCTGTGTGTATTTTGGTCGGGAATTGTAGAATCCGGTGTTAGAAGGGTATTTTAGTCATTTTGGACTTAGGGGTATTTTGGTCATTTTGAGAGTAAGGGTAATTTTGTAATTTTGTTGAAGGTTATTTTTAGTGGTTAGTGAGATTAGTGTTATTTTACTAAGTTACTAGAGAGAGTGTAGTAATTATTTTATTAGTGGTAAGTATTAGTATTACATTTTACCGTTAGGTGAGTAGTAACATTTTGGGTTAGAATAGAAACGGGTTAGGCCCATTAAGAATTGTGAGTTGAGCCCAATTAAGTAAAGCCTATTTAAACACTAGTGTTAGTAGTGAAATAGGGTTTTACCAACATTTGCCATTTGGGAGAAGAGGAAGAAAGAGAAAGAGGAAGAGAAGAGAAAGGGTTTGAAGGAGGAGAGCTAGAGATCCAAGCTTTGGGAGTTAGATTGAAGCCTTAGCTTGAGTTTGTGAAGAATTAAGGTAAGGGGGTTAGTCTTTGATCATAATCACTTAGTTGTAGTTTCTACCCTAATTCTTGTCGTAAGTGCTTATTTGCATAATTGATTATTGTGGAATTAAATGGTAAAATTAGTGCTTATGTTTTGATGCAATGTTTGGGTATGCAAATTGAATGTTAATTGAGTTGTTGATGATGAAATTACATGCTTAAGTTGTAGTTATATGTGTGCTTTGCATTTTTGCCCAAAAATGATGATATGATATGTTGTTGTTAATGAATTATTGATGAATGAATTATCGATGAACCCATGATTGGTTGTTATTGTTGTTGTTGAGAGATGTTGTTGTTGATGAATTATTGATGAACCCATGATTGTTTGTTATTGTTGTTGTTGAGAGATGTTGTTGTTGATGAATTATTGATGAATTCATGATTGGTTGTTGTTGTTGATGTTGTGAGATGTTGTTGTTGATGATTGAAACTTTGGGTAATCAAAATCTTTGATGTTGTTATGAATTTGTGTTGTTCTTGAGGTTTTCATAAAAATGGGTCAATTGGGGATTTTTGTTGGAAGGATGTTTTGGTGCAAGTTTTACATGATTTTGAGTGTCTTTTCATGTTTGGAAATGTTTAAACAAACTTTGGGATCAAATTTGAGCTTTGGGAAGTCAAAATTGGAGTTTTGGGGTGAAAAAAATGAGTTTTTCCCGTAACAGGACTGTCCCAACTCGCCACAGCGAGCTGGGGGCGAGTTGGAGGCGAGCAGGAGGTGCTCCCTGTGAGCTTACTCGCCACGCGAGTAGATTTACTCGCCGTGGCGAGCTGCACAGTGGCAGCATCCCCTGTTTCGCGTTTCTGCGTCTTTTTCGCACGTTTCTGTTTTGAATTGGCCTTCGGTGTAAACATGAAAGTTGTAGATAATTTTGTTAGCTTTCCAGTGGCTTTGGTTTGACTCGAAAATGATTTTTGGTTTTTGAGTTATGATGAAAATACTCCAAGGGGGTCTTAGGGAAATTTTACTAAAATTCCGCATAACTATTTCTAAGTCGACCCAAACCTCATGGATTGCTTCCAAGCTTCGAAACTTGAGTTTTATGAGTTCAATTAAGGTGTTTAATGGTATTTAAACTATGATGTGATGGATCTAACATGTTTTGCTTTGAAAATGGGATTGTTTTGTAAAAAGTGATAAACTGAGACGAACTTTGAGTTTTTCATGATTTCGTCGTTTTTAGCCAGTAAAACGCAAATGTTTCCTCTACTGCACTTAAATGTAGCCTAGAGGTATGCTTAGTTGAGGCATTGGAACTTGTTTAATTGGTTTTGGCTCGATTGCTCGATTATTTATAATGTTGTGATTTTGAGAGACGAACTTGTTGGAAATGGTTCCTTTAAACCGATTACCTTATAAATTTTTTATGAATGGTTTTATATGATTAATTGAGGATATGTGGATGATTGTTGAAGGTTGAATATGAGATTTATCATGAATGATGTGTTGTGCCATTTTACTTAATTTTGAAGTATATGGAATGTGGAGGTATATTGTGAATTGATGTAGATGTATGTTGATGATAATGTGATGATGACTCTTAGTCGAATTATGATTTGATTGGTTGTGTGGACGTGAATACTTGATAATTCAATTGTGGTTGAGTTGATTAATGTAAAAGGAGATGGACTTTTACATTGTTGTTGGTGATATGATTGTTGGAGTTTTTGCATTATTGGGTCTTTACTTGTATGTCCATGCATCATAATCATATTGAGTCATATGTTGAAATGTAAAGGAGATGGACTTTACATAGGTGAATTGTAAGAGGAGATGGACTCTTACATATGATGTTTTTGTTGCATCATGGGTGACGACCTTGAGGAGATTTGGTACCACATGCATATATGTGTCGAGTATAGGCGCATTGCATATTGAAATGTTATCTTGTTGTTGCATGTGAATGGTGATTGTTGATGATAAGTGTGTTTGATGAATACATACTTGTGACATTTGGAATTTAATGGTTGATGAGTTGTGACATAATTGAATATGTGACTTGATGAATTTGTGTATTGGTGAAATTTGGTGAATTTTGTGATTGTGTGGATTGGTGTATATATACATTGGTGGATTTTGTTGATGGTTGTGAATAATTGAATTATGCTCTAATTGCATGTCTTACGTGCTTGTACTTATACACTTGGTGAACCTATTTGATGCTAGTTACTTTGATAATAATGATGAAGTGAGAATTGTATATGTATATACATATGATGTGGTGATCTCTTTGTTGATGATGATTACTTGCTTATAACTTTAAAATCATGAATTGTACTTGTTGAGTTAAGCATGCTAGATGAGTAATGAGGTGAGTAAAATTTTAATTGGTTGATGTTGATAATGATGAATTGTTGTCGATGACTTGATTAGAGATTAAATATGCTTGCTATGCTATGTTAGTAATGCGATAGTTGAGATGTAAGGAATGGGGGATAATAATCATGTGATGCTAGTATTCTTGGAGTGATGGTTATATATATGTGATATGTACGAATCCTTGAATGCTTATGTTTTCAAATGTTGATTATGATTAATGTAATGCTTACCCCAGTGGTTTTGACCGCCTACATGTCTGTATGGATGGGTAGACGTTGTGCAGGATTAGTTGCTTGGTGAGTTTCTTGGTGGATGTTTGGATGGCGGGAGCTTTTTCCGCTGTCGTGTCTTAGAGTCTAGGACAGGCTCTGATTAGGTTATAGTGTCTTATGTCTGTTGTTGATTTTGGTTTTATTGTCCATGTGTCGTACTTGGAGAATTTTGTATGATGATGTATTGTTGACCATGGCATGTACATGTTGGAGTTATATGATTGGTATTCGCTGTGACTAATGAGATATTATATATATATATGCATGTATGTGGATTTTGGATTTGTTGTTAGACGTAGCGTCTATTTCTTGAATATTTGTTATATTCGCGTGTTTTATCGCTTTAATAGAATTAGGGCGTTCCAAGTTGGTATCAGAGCCGTGGTCAGTCTTGTCCGGACTAGTATGCGTTGATTTTTCCTGTTTGTATGCGACATGTACGGAACTACTGTCGGTACTTGTTGTGTTGTTCCGTTCTTTCAGGTGGGTTTGAGCGTAGTGGGGGAGTAGCAGGTTGTTTCAGGTTCGTTGGGTTTGGCAAGGGAAGGTACCTTTGGCCGCAGAGGCTCGGTTGTTTGTGGTTTGTGTTAAGGTTCCTGTTGATTTTGAGTTGGATCTTGTGTGTTGATGAGTCAATAATTAGTCTAATTTAATGCATTATTTAGTTTAGTTTTATTGAAACCAAGACAATTGAGGTTGGGGTAGAGAGTGAAAAACCAAACAGTGAGAAAGTTGTAGTAGAGAGTGAAAAGCTTAACATTCCACCACCATATAATCCAAACACTCCTTTACCACAAGGGTTTGATGAGTCTAAGTTATATGAGCAGTTTAGGAAACTAATTGAAATAATTCAAAATAAGTTGCCATCTAAACTTAAGGATCCAGAGCGTTATTCCATACCATGTATCATAGGATCAGAGAAAATAGAAAGAGCCATGTGTGACTTGGGAGATAGTGTCAGTTTGCTTCCATTGTCCCTTCGTGAAAGATTGGGTATAGGATAGAGAAACCTATTGACCGTCAACCCACGCATTTAATTGCTTTGTTTTGTTTGTTTTTCTTTGTTTTAAGTGTTTTTGTAGGTAATTGTCTGTTATACCCTAATTTTGGACCTAAAAATACTTGATCAAAATGTTTTTTCATATTTGATATGTGTCTATTATTCTTGAGAGATTGTCAATATTTGATATTGTTTACCCTGATATTTTACTATGTTTTAGCTGCATGTTTTACTGTCTTTGTTTTGAAAAATTTTCAATTATGACTTTGTCTATGTTCTCTTGCATTTCAAACCATCCAAAGGGTTTTTCTTGCATATCAAGTCATTTGAAATTGTCTCTGATCAATTGCATATTTCTCTGCATCTTATTTCAATATTATTTGCAAAAATCATGAAAAAGGGTATTTTAGTCATTTCATGCATTCAAATTCATTTTAAACCCTGAAAATTGTCTCTGAGTCTTTTCAATTGGTTTGAATAAATCCTTGCTTTAATTCCATGTTAAAATCCATTTCAAAAATTGCATCTAAGTCATTTTGAGTCAGTTTAGTCCCTATGGGCATTTTGGTCATTTCACATAAAATTTTGACAGAGAGAGGTTACTTTAAAGTACCTCATTTGGTAGTTGGTTCATTTTAGTTCTTTTGTTGATTTTATTTTTTGGTTTCACTTTACGTTATTTTCAAATTACCAATTTTAACAAATTTTATTATTATTTTCATTTTAGTCCCTATTTTTCTTTTATTTTCATTTTAGTCCTTTTGTTATTTTTTCTTAGTCCTTCAATTTTTGATTAATTGCATTTTAGTCCTTTAGTGTTCATTTTGCAGTCCAGTCCTTTAGTTTCAATAATTGCAGAAGGGTCCCAAAGTTCCAATAATTGCAGAAAGGCCTCTAAGGCAAGAAACTCAGCAAGGCCGAATTTCTCAAATCCAGGAACACATGGCAGCAATCCATTGGCTATCAAATACACATGTCAAGCTATAAAAGGATCCAATCATCACAATTCCAGTCAGAATTGAACACATCATCACAATCACAGAAACAAATCACATTTTTCTCTCTCTTGGCAGTTACGATCAAACACAACAATTCTCCAGAAAAGTTCATCCCCAAATCCAAACCCTAGAATTCCAGAACCAAAAAATTCAATCCAATTTCAATTAAATTGCAACGATTCTCAGAGATTCATCATCGAATCTTCATCATTGAATCGTTTTCTTCGCAATTCAAGTGGGAATTCATCACTGTCTGTGACGAATTCGCCACGATCACGAAGAAGAGTTCGAAAAGAGAAGAAGAAGGATTGAAGAAGAGGAATCGAACCATTGAAGAAGAGAGAAGAGAATACCGATTTATTTTCGGTCTCCAGAGTTAAAGATCACTCACCAGAAGGATTCAAAGATATTACGAAGTTCTCCGAAGAGTTCTTCGTTCGAATCTCCGTTCAAATCCAGGTAATTTCAAACGTAGATCTACGAAGATTCACCGTTCATTTTGTAAAACTAAGTTCAGATTCATACTCAGTGTAAAAAATAGGGCAAGTTAGGGTTTAGATCCATGAAGATCGAAGTTGTTTGAAGTGTTGCCGGAATCTGGAATTCACAGCGGAGACGATGAAGATTCCGATGAATCTTCATCTTCCTCAGTCGTTTCTTTCCAGAAACCGGCGGTGAAGATGAACAAGGGAAGAGAGAAGTGAGAGCTTCTCTCACTAGAATGAGAGAAGAGAGAGAAGTGAAAGAGGAGAATGATTGAACCGGTCCCCTTAGGTTTTTATAGCCAATTGAACCGGACTGATCTGAAACCGGTCCACTCCCCTGCTTTCTCCACCACAGGATCTAGGTTTGATCCACATGGATCAATCCTACGGTCCCTGAAGCTTCTGAGGTGGTTTGGATCCTGTTTGTTTGGGCCTGGGCTTTGGGTTGTGTTTCATGCGTCCTTTCTTTGATTTCTTGCTATTTCCACATTATTTTTTTGATAATTGCACCCCTGACATGCCTAGAATGTTTTAGAAAATTCTCTAAAAATTTGTAGAGGCTTCTTGACATTTTTGTGATGTTTTTGTATTGATTTTGCACTGAAAAACTTTATAAAAAATATTGATACATTTTGTTGTTTTAATTCTTGAATTTTATGTTAAAAAGCTTGTGAAAATGTGCATGATTTTGGCTTTAATTCTTGATATATGTTTGTGATTGGTGATGTGTGAATTTGTGATGAGTTTGTTACTGTTTGGATGTATTTCTTGCTGCATGTGAACATGTGTGATTAGTTACTTGCTTTACAAGGCATACTAATGATTGATTGTGAAAATAAAATGGTAAATGCATCTAGGAATGAATCACAATCTTGTAATTTGAGCATGAACCTTTAATTCTCACATGTTTTGCTGCATTAAAACTCACTTTAAAATTGTCATAATGTGGAAGTTATGGGTCATGTGCATCTTGAAGTATTGTGATTAGTTTCTAGTACATTCTAACACTTTACCTTTGTGTTTTGCCTTTTGTTTAGTATTCTCTTGCCTTATTATTTTCTTCATCACATTTGGTATTAGTAACCCCCTTCATTTCATGTTCCATACATTCCATGAGCACATTCCTTTCTTTAGTTTTAGTTTTATTTCTTGCACCTTAAATTTTACCAAGACTTAGCATGTAAAGACTTAGGGATTTTGTAATTTCTTTTATGCAATTTAAATTCTTGCAAGACCATAGCATGTAAACTAGGGCATATGTAAAGAACAATGGACTCTAATGATGTACACCGACACAAGCACCGACACATGCACACACATCACATGGATACTTTAGATGTATGCCTAGGGAATGTATGCTTTAGATGTATGCTTAGGAATCACGATATTTAGAAAAATTCTCCTTTCCAAAAAACATGAACAACTTCACTCAAATAATTTTCCAAAGAAACCTTGGGATCAAAATCCCATTGAATTTTCCCTTTATTTTCTTAAATAAAAACCTTAATGAACTTTAATGATACTTGGACTTCTTTTGCAAAATAACTAATTCCACCTCACATTTTCCAAATCTTATGCCCTTGAGGCCTCTCTCTCTTATTCTTCAAAATTCCATTTTCAAAATTAAAATCAACCAACAAAAACAAAAACATTTTTAGAAGAGAACTACATGGAGTTTGATCCCTTAAAAGGGTATGTAGGCAAGAAGTCAAAACTTCTCCAAGTCCAATAAAACAAAATTCAAACATCTTCTTCTCCCTCCAATTCTTGACTTAGCAAACTCTTAGGTGTAAATATCATTTTTTAAATAGCATTTAAAAATAAAAGCGCGCGCGTAGAAAGTAAAGACGGTTCCTATAGGATACTATAGTCGTTATGGGTGCCTAACACCTTCCCGTAACGAAAACAACTCCTGGACCTCGATTCTCAAGGGTTTTTCTTATTTTTCCCTTCCCAAGAAAAAATGAGATATCAAAGGTTAAAAAAGGTTCAAACTTAATCAATGTTTGACACCCGAAAAACCAAGATAAAACAGCTGGCGACTTCACTGGGGAGATTCGAGAGTTACGCCTAGTCTTTATTTCCACGCTTGCGCTTTTGTTTTTACTTGCTTCTTTTTGCTTTCTTATGTGAATAAATGTTTAAATTCTTGCTAACGTGTGGGGGTGAGAATATCAAAAGTCCTACACCCGGACTGAGTGAGCTTAGGATTTAGGGGGGATATAATCGGCAATTCATTCCGAGGGTTGCCTCGTGTATTGGATTATGCGATCAATCTCACATAGCTGAGGCATTTTGGGGGTGATGTTGTCGGCGCGTGTTGTCGCGTTTAGGCACTTTACTTCTAATTGTTCTATGACGCTATGAACCGTAGATAACCGAACCCATCCATGGCCATTTTCTAGGATGTAGTACGGAGGCTAAACCGAGTGTTGTCTCGAGTTTTATTCGTCACGTGATACTACACTCAAGTTAGACCTTCTTACGCATAATCATGGAGCGAGTGTTTGTCTCGTGGCACCATGATATGCGTCGGAGAGGTTGCGACTTGGGAACTTTTTAGAACCCGGTTACTATTATCCAAAGCCCTAGATTCACCGAACACCGTGTCCACCCATGACTCCTTGACTTTGAATTTCAACCCGCCATGTTTTCTCCGTACTTGAATGTGATCATGCATACATGCATACATGCATAAACTTTTTCCATGCATTTATCGAAGGGCTTAGACGAATTGAATTTGTAAACATTGTAGGAATGGGGAAGACTAAATCCTACAAGTTCAAGGAAGTGGATTTGGCTAGTTTGAGAGATTTGGCACTCAAGATCAAGGATCCAACCGGTTTCCGACATCGTTACGGGGCCTTACTTACTCTTCTCCGGACCAATGTGGATGAGAAGCTTGTACACACTCTAGTACAGTTTTATGGTCGGGACTATCGATGCTTCACTTTTCCCGACTTTCAGTTGGTGCCCACACTCGAGGCTTATTCTTGCTTGATGGATCTATCTATTGCTAAGGGGGTACCTTTCGCGGGACTTGAGAATCCTCCTACTCCTTTGGTCATTGCCCGTGATCTTCATCTCAAGACCATCGATGTCTCCAAGAATCTTGTCACTAAGGCTCACATCCGAGGGTTCACTTCGAAGTATCTACTTGAGAAGACCAACCTCAAAACTACTTGTCAGGACACTCTTGAGGCTATTCTTGCACTACTCATCTATGGGCTTATTCTCTTTCCGAATCTTGATGACTTCGTGGACATGAATGCTATTATTGATCTTCCACTCCAAGAATCCGGTTCCTACTTTGCTAGCTGACACATACCATGCTATTCATGATCGATTCGGCAAGGGTCGTGGATACATTCTTTGATGTGTACCTCTCCTCTATAGGTGCTTTATTTCGCACCTTCCGAAGGCTTTCCATGATAATCCAGAGAATTGGACTATTTCACAGAGGATCATGGCTCTCACCCCTAATGAAGTGGTTTGGCTCACTCCCGCTGCTAGAGTCAAAGAAATTATCTTCGGTGGTGGAAAGTTTCTTAATGTACCTCTTCTTGGTACCCTGGGTGGAATCAACTATAACTCGGAGCTCGCCTTGCGACAATTTGGTTTCCCGATGAAAGAGAAGCCCATCCATCTTGCTACATCTCCTTACTTCTTCCATTACTCTAATGCTCCCACAGGAATAAGAGAAGATTTCATAGAGGCTTGGTCCAAACTTCGGAAGAAAGAGGTGAAGCATATGAGTGTGAGGTCCGGTATTGCTCATGAGGCCTATACTTAGTGGGTGATAAACCAGGCCGAGAAGATTGGCATGCCTTACCCCGCCATGAGATATGTGTCCGCATCTACTCCATCCATGCCTTTGCCTCTACTTCCACCTACTTAGGAGATGTATCAGGAGCATCTAGCTATGGAGAGCCGAGAGAAGCATCAGTGGAAAACTAGATACTATGAGGCTGAGAATTTGATCATGACTTTGGATGGAAAAGATGAGCAGAAGACTCACGAGGTTTTGACATTGAAGAAAGAGTTGGCTAAAGCTAGGAAAGAAATTGAAGAAAAGGATAAGTTGCTTATGAGAGATTCCAAGAGGGCTAGGGGTGCCCGTAACTTCTATGCCCGATACTGCAGTTATGAGTCTGAGTCTGAGGATGATACTTCCACTTCCTATGCTTGAGGATTTCTGTTTCCTATTGTTATTTCCAGTCGTTATTGTTGTTTTACATTTCAAAGTCTATCCCTTGGCTTAGTATTTCAAAGGGAGTTATCATGTAAGACCTTGTGATGTTTGAATGTTTCAGTTTGTTTAGTAATGTTTACAAATTTCTAATTTGTCTAAAACCCTTCGATAACACAAAAAGAGTCTTTTTTGCATATGCATTTACACATCTCATGCATCATATACATTCATTGGTCACAAAAGACTTCCCTCGTGCTCATTGCCTCCTGGTTTTTCCGCCGCAGTCTGAAAGGTGGCTCGTGCACGCAAAATTCACCAACCAGATAGAGTTCGTCAAACAAGATTATACAAGAGAAGAAACATGGCTAACTTTGAAGAAGAAAATGCTCAGCTCCGTGGCGAATTGGCTGCTATGAAAGAAGACTTGGATAAGGCTCATGACACTATGTCTACTCTGATGGCTGCGCAAGAACAACCAGCCACATCTATTCCGGCTTCTACTGAAATGATTCCATCTATCCCACTGTCTACTGTGGTTTCTGATGCTCGGTTTGTTATGCCCAATGGACGCCCTTATGGACTCTCAGCTTTCTATGCTCCTAATACTGCGGCTGGTATTTCTGGTATTGGAAATCAAGGACAAATTCTTGTGACAACTTTTGCTTCTACATCTACCTCTATGCCTCAAGTGACTACTGTTGTTACCGATCCTGTTGTACACACTGTGCAACAGGTAATCGATGTTGATACTCCGCGTGGACAGGACCCTATAATGGAAGCTATGAAAAAACAATTAAGAGAGCTAGCTGGGGAGCTCCGTGAGGTCAAAGCTAGCCGTGGGAACGGTGTTTCTGCTAAGGCTCGTGATCTATGCCTGGTATCCCGATTCAAGGTTCCTAAGAAGTTCAAAGTGCCAGATTTTGACAAATACAATGGAGCTTCTTGTCTACACAGCCATGTCATTCGGTACGTCCGAAAGATGGCCAACTACGCAGATATTAATGCGCTGATGATCCACTGCTTCCAGGATAGCTTGATGGAAGATGCGGCAGACTGGTACACTGGGTTGAGCAAAGATAATATCCACACTTTTGAGGAACTCGCTGCTGCTTTTGAAAATCATTATGAGTTTAACACCCGCTTGAAGCCAAATAGGGATTCTCTTAAGTCTTTGTCTCAGAAGTCAGATGAAACCTTCCGTGAATATGCTCAGAGATGGTGAAGGGCAGCTGCCCGCGTTTCTCCTCGGCTTGATGAAGAAGAATTGACACAGACATTTCTGAAAACTCTAAAGAAGGAATATGTTGAAAGAATGATAGTCTCTGCTCCGAATAATTTCTCCGACATGGTTACTATGGGGAACCCGTCTAGAGGAGGCCGTCAGAGAAGGTATCATTGTTCTTGAAAAAGGTGAGTCCTCAGCTAACACGCCAAAGAAGTATGGTAATGGCCACCATAAGAAGAAAGAATCTGAAGTAGGGATGGTTTCTGGTAACCAGTCTACAGCTGCTGCTCAGTTGCCTCTGCCCTACCAATATATGCAGTACTCTCAACATCCTTTCTTCCCACCATTCTACAAGCAATATCTTCTGCCACCGGGTCAATCACCAGTGCCCGTTAATGCCATTGCTCAGCAGGTACAACAGCAGCCTCCTGCTCAACAGCAACAGCAGCAACAACAGGGTCCTCGGCCCAAGACTTATTTTCCACCAATACCAATGCAGTATGCGGATCTGCTCCCAACTCTACTCGTTAAAGGCCACTGCGTCACCAGACCAGGCAAGCCTCCGCCTACGCCATTGCCTCCCAGGTTCCGACAGGATCTCACATGTGAATTCCATCAGGGCGCTCAAGGCCACGATGTGGAAGGATGCTATGCTCTGAAGTACGTTGTAAAGGATCTGATAGACAAAGGACGGTTGACTTTTGAAAATAGTGTTCCTCATGTTCTTGACAATCCACTTCCAAACCATGCTGCCGTTAACATGATCGAGGCTTTCGAAGGAGTTCGTGTTCCTCGAGAAGCTTCCACTTTAGATGTCCGTAATGTTGCTACTCCTTTGGTGCCGCTACATGTCAAACTTCGCCAAGCTTCTTTGTTTAATCACGATCATGCTTCTTGTCCAGAATGTCTTCAAAATCCTATGGGTTGTTGTGTGGTGCAAGGTGATATACAAAGCCTAATGGATAACAAACACTTGATTGCCAGTGATGTTTGTGTGATTGTGCCAATGTTTCATGATTCTCCTACTGGGAGTGGGCCCCAGGCAAGGAATGTTGAACCATTAGTAATCAGGTTGCCTGGCCCGGTATCTTATGCCTCTACTAAGGCAATCCCTTACAACTATGATGCAATTATGATTGAGAATGGGGTAGAAGTGCCTCTAGTATCCCCAGCTACGGTTGATAACGTTGTTGGAGAAATTACAACTCTGAGAAGCGGAAAGGTCCGTCCACCCTTGTTCCAAAAGAAGGTGGTTACACCTGTTGCCACAATAACTCCATCAGTTGCTCCTCCTGTTGACAAGAACGCCGGCCCATCGGGTCAGTCCATTAAAGAGTCTAATCTGGACGAAATTCTGAGGCTTATCAAAAAGAGCGATTATAAGATTGTAGACCAACTACTGTAAACTCCATCAAAAATATCCATCTTGTCTTTACTCCTAAGCTCAGAAGCTCACAGGAAAGTGTTGATGAAAGTGCTGGAACGGGCCTATGTTGATCATGAAGTCTCCGTGGATCAGTTCGATGGAATAGTGGGTAACATTACTGCTTGCAATAACTTGGGGTTTGGTGACGATGAGCTCCCCGAAGCAGGGAAATACCACAATTTAGCTTTGCATATCTCCGTGCACTGTAAGTCTGACATGATATCCAATGAGCTGGTGGACACTGGATCATCCTTAAATCTAATGCCTGAGTCTACACTGAGACAGTTGAGTCACCATGGAATTTCTCTAAGGGGAAGCAGTTATTTGGTCAAAGCTTTTGACGGATCTCGTAAAGATGTTCTTGGAGAAGTAGATTTGCCAATTACCATTGGTCCTGAGACATTCCAGATCACTTTTCAGGTCATGGACATCAATGCTTCTTATAGCTGCCTCCTCGGAAGACTATGGATTCACGACGCTGGGGCAGTAACTTCCACTCTGCATCAAAAACTCAAGTTTGTGAGGAATGGTAAGCTTGTCACTGTACATGGTGAAGAAGCGTATCTGGTTAGCCAAGTGTCATCTTTCTCTTGTGTTGAAGCAGGGTCCGCTGAAGGGACGTCATGTCAAGGCTTGACTGTTGAAGGTGCAGAGCCCCGGAGAGCTAGTGCTAGTATGGCTTCATTGAAAGACGCCCAGAAAGCTGTTCAAGACGGGCAAGCTGCTGGCTGGGGCAAAGTGATACAGATTTTGGAGAACACGCGTAAAGAGGGCATTGGGTTCTCCCCGACCTCAGGCGTTTCAACAGGAACTTTCTATAGTGCTGGATTTATTAATGCTATTGCTGAAGATGCTGCTGAAAGTAGTTATGTGCCTACGTATATTGTACCAGGAGGCACTGTGAGAAATTGGGAGGCCATTGATGTTCCTTTAGTCATGCATGCTTCCATGTAATGTGTCTTGTTGCTCATGCTTTTCTTTGTTTTCAAAATAACAATCCTTTCGCTCTGCCCGAGGCGAAAGTGATGACCTTGTAAGGGCATGTTTGTTTTGGCATTGCCGTTATTAATAAAAGTTGTCGTCTTTTCCGCGACTCTTTGTTTTTGTACTTTTTAGCGCTTTCTTCTTGGAAATAATGGTAATGCCAGAAAAAACCAAAACATCTGTATTTTCTTATTAATTTCAAAAATATGCATGAAAAACATTTTTCTAAAATCATCCCAATCATATTATGCAGATTGAACCATAATAAACCCGTTGAACACAGTGACCCTATGGTTCCTCCAAATTTTGAATTCCCAGTATATGAAGCTGAAGATGAGGAGGATGACGAAGAGATACCGTATGAAATCACTCGACTGCTTGAGCAAGAAAGAAGATCCATTCAGCCTCACCAAGAAGAAATTGAGCTTGTCAACCTGGGTACTGAAGAGAACAAGCGAGAGATCAAGATTGGTGCTGCACTTGAGCCAGAAGTGAAAAAGAAGATTACTTAGCTTCTCCGTGATTACCCAGATGTCTTTGCATGGTCCTATGAAGATATGTCGGGTCTAGATCCCAAGATTGTGGAGCATCGGATACCGACAAGACCTGAATGCCCTCCTGTCAAACAGAAATTGAGAAGATCTCGTCCAGACATGGCTCTTAAGATTAAGGTTGAGGTGCAAAAGCAAATTGATACGGGCTTCCTCATGATAGCTGAATATCCTGAATGGATTGCCAACATTGTACCAGTACCAAAGAAAGATGGGAAAGTTCGAATGTGCGTTGATTACAGAGATTTGAATAAAGCCAGTCCAAAAGATAACTTCCCATTGCCTCATATTGATGTGCTTGTTGACAGTACTGCTCAATCCAAAGTGTTCTCCTTTATGGATGGTTTCTCCGGCTATAACCAGATACGTATGTCACCTGAAGATAGAGAAAAGACGTCCTTCATCACTCCATGGGGGACATTCTGTTATAAAGTGATGTCGTTCGGCTTGATAAATGCTGGTGCTACCTATCAAAGAGGTATGACTACTTTGTTTCATGATATGATTCACAAAGAAATTGAAGTGTATGTTGATGACATGATTGTGAAATCAAGTGATGAAGAGCAGCATGTTGTGTATTTGAAAAAGATGTTTGAAAGATTGAGAAAGTACAAGCTGCGGTTGAATCCTAACAAGTGCACATTTGTGTTATACCCTAATTTTGGACCTAAAAATACTAGCTCAATTCTCCTTTTCTTACATTTCAAGTCATTTGAATTTGTCTCTGATCAATTGCATATTTCTCTGCATTTTATTTCAATATTATTTGCAAAATTCATGAAGAAGGGCATTTTAGTCATTTCCTGCATTTAAACTCATTTTAGTCCTTAAAAATTGTTTGAATCTTTTCAATTGGTTTGAATAAGTCCTTGTTTCAATCTCATGTCAAAATCCATTTCAAAAATTACGTTTAAAGTCATTTTGAGTCAGTTTAGCCCCTAGGGGCATTTTAGTCATTTCCAGTGTTAAAGCTCTGTTTAATCTCTGAAAAAATTGTCTCTGAGTCTTTCCAATTTGCTTGTATAATCTCTTGCTTCAATTCCCTGTTAAAAAACCATTTTAAAATTGCATTTGAGTCGTTTCAAGTCATTTTAGTCCCTAGGGGCATTTTGGTCATTTCACACGAAATTTTGGCAGAGAGAGGTTACTTTGAAGTACCTCATTTATGTAGCTGGTTCATTTTAGTCCTTTTGTTGATTTTATTTTTCGTTTCACTTTACGTTATGTTCCATTTACCAATTTTAAATTCAATTTTAGTTTAATTTTCATTTGTCCTAAAATTTCTAAAAATTGCATTTTAGTCATTTTGTTTCATTTTATTTCTTTTTTAGGTCTTTTAATTTGAATTTTAGTCCTTTAGGTCAAATTTTTGTTTTAAGGTCAATTGCATGTCAGTCCCAAAGTCTTTTTCTATTTTACAGATTAGTCCTTCAGTTTTCTCATTTTGCAGATAGGTCCCTAAGTCCAAACAGGTCCAATTTTAGTCCAAGACTACGTGGCAGTCCCACATTGGTCCAAAATCACACATGGCAGCTTATAAATACAGCCACATCACCAATTACACAGGGATACCATTCATTCATTGACACATCATCACAAAGAAAGTTCTAACAACTTTCTCTCTCTTCCAAACCCTAACCACCGTAACAAACCTTCCACCATCACTTCCTCCACCGTAACTACCTCAAATCACCACCACAAACTCTCAAATTCATACCAATTCTCCATCAAATTCATCATCAAACATACAAAATCAATACAAATTTTCAGAAGATCAAAACAAAAATGTGTTCAATTCAGCAAAATCAGTTCGAATTTGCAGAAGATTCTCAGTGATTTTCTGTGAAAATCATCATCATCGAATCTTCACCTTCGCAATTCAAGCAAGTATTCGTCAATTGCAAAGACTAATTCCTTGCGATCACGAAGGATTTGGTGAAAGAGAGAAGAAGAGAGATTGAATTCGAAGTGAACCAGAGAAGAAGAAGACGAACAACAACGAAGCGCTTACCAGAAGAATAAAAGGCTCTTTTGAGGATCTTTTGTTCGAATCTCCGTTCAAATCCAGGTATAACTCAAAGAACCTTCTTGTTTTTCGTTTCCAATCTTCATCGAAGGTTCACAATCGAAAATAAACGGTGAAACAAAGTGGATCAACAAGTCCTAAGACTTGTTCGTTCGAAAAATTTGAAAAAGATTGAAAAAGCTTGAAAACTGAAACCCTAAAATGTAAATCCATGAAGATTCACCATTTATTTACGAAAACAGAGTTCAAATCCAAAATTAGTCTAGAAAATATGTTAGATTAGGGTTCAGTTTCAAGAAGATTCGAAAAAGATTTGAAACCCTAGAAACCGTAAGTTTAAACTCCGATCTACTTCGTTTCAATCACAATTTCACAAAAATAATCTTAGATCCGTAAAGAGGGGAGGAAGACGAACATTTCTGGGTAATTAGTTTAAAAAATAGCATCAGTTCGTCGGAGAAGATGAAGATTCCGATGAATCTTCATCTTCCTCCGCCGTCCTCCCTAGTTTCCGGCAAGATTAGTGTTTCAGAGAGAAGATGAGAGAAGAACGAGTGAAGAGAAAGAATGAGAAGTGAAGAATGAATTAGACCGGTCTCCAGGCATTTATATAAGCCTTTGAACCGGTCTGGTTCAACTGGTTCGTTTCCCTTTGCACCCTGACCGTTGGATCTAGGGTTGATCCATCTGGATCAATCCAACGGTCCCTGAAGCTCCCTGATGATCCAGGATCCATGTGTGTGTGGGTTGGGCCTGTTGTTTGTACTGGATTTCGTCTTCCTTCATTTTCTTGGTATTTTGACACTGTTTGTTGATGTTTACACCCCCTGTCTTGCTTAAAATTCTTGTAAAAATTCCTAGAAAATTTACACATGTTCTTGATGATTTTTGTGATGTTTTTGTGCTATTTGCTCATTAAAGAACTTGATGAAAAATATTGTGACATTTTCTTGCTTTATTACTTGAATTGCATATTAAAAAAGTCTTTAAAAAATTGCATGATTTGATTCCTTTTCTTGATGGACATTTGTGATTCATGGTATATGATCTTGTGAGGTTTTTTCACTGCTTGAATGTTGTGTTTGTATTGAATATGTGCATGTGTTGGTTAATTGCTTGCTTTGCAAGTTATGTTTGTGAATAAATAGTGTAAATAGGACTAAATTCACATTGAAATGTAAGGCTTACCATAATTCTTAGATTCTCATCTTAAACCCTGGATTTCATGTCTTGAAAACATGTTGGATCATGAGAATTATAAGTCATATTTAAGCCTTGCCTTGGTGGTGAATTCTAGGTCTATTACACATTGTTCTTGCTTGTTTTATGTCAATTTTCTTACCTTTTGCCATAATAGCTTTACTTGCCTATATCCCTTTTTTTTTATGCCTTATATTACTAACAATTTCATCTATTGGTTTCATGCATCTCATAAGTATCCCATCTCCATCCCACTTCTTGCCATTTAACTTCATGCAATACTTAGTATGTAAAATTTAGGTATTTTGTAATTTTCATAATGCTTTTAAATTCTTGCAAGACCGTAGAATGTATCTAGGCCAATGATGTAAAGGACAATGGACTCTAATGATGTACACCGACACAAGCACCGACACATGCACACACATCACATGGATATTTTAGATGTATGCTTAGGGAATGCATGTTTAGATGTATGTTTAGGATCCTTGAAACTTAGGAAATTCTCTTTCTCCAAAAAAATATGAACAATACCACTCAAATGATTTTCTAAATAAACTTTGGGATTAAAATCCCATTGATTTTCCTTTTATTTTCTTAAACAAAACCTTAATGAATTTTAATCATACTTTGACTTTCTTTTGCAAAATAACTAATTCAACCTCACAATTTCACAATCTTATGCCCTTGAGGCCTCTCTCTCTCATTCTTCAAATTCCAATTTTCAAACTTAAAATCAACCAACAAAAACAAAAACATTTTTGGAAGAGAACTACGGTGGATTTGATCCCTTGAAAGGGTACGTAGGCAAGGAAACAATATTCCTTCAATTCAAATAAAATAAAAATTCAAACATCTTCTTCTCCCTCCAATTCTTCACTTAGTAAACTTTTAGGTGTAAATATCATTTTTTCAAATAGCATTTAAAAATAAAGCACGCGCGTAGAAAGTAAAGACGGTTCCTATAGGATACTATAGTCGTTATGGGTGCCTAACACCTTCCCGTAGCGAAAACAACTCCCGGACCTCGATTCTCAAGGGTTTTGCTTATTTTTTCCCTTCCCAAGAAAAAATGAGATATCAAAGGTTAAAAGGTTCAAACGTAATCAATGTTTGACACCCGAAAACCAAGATAAAACAATTTGGTGTAAGATCTGGAAAGTTGCTAGGCTTCATTGTCAGTCAAAGAGGCATTGAAGTTGATCCTGACAAAGTTCGAGCCATCAGAGAGATGCCGGCTCCTCAAACTGAAAAGCAAGTCAGAGGTTTCCTCGGACGCCTGAATTATATTTCAAGATTTATATCTCACATGACTACTACCTGCGGACCAATTTTCAAATTGCTCAGAAAGAATCAGCCTGTTGTATGGAACAATGAATGCCAGGAAGCTTTTGATAGCATTAACGAATACTTGTTGGAACCACCTATCCTTGTCCCGCCAGTGGAAGGAAGGCCTTTGATTATGTACCTGTCAGTGTTAGATGATTCCGTGGGTTGTGTTCTCGGTCAACAAGACGAGACTGGAAAGAAAGAATATGATATCTATTATCTGAGCAAGAAGTTCACCGACTGTGAGACTCGGTATACAATGCTTGAAAAGACTTGTTGTGCTTTAGCTTGGGCTGCCAAACGCCTACGTCATTATATGGTGAATCATACGACTTGGTTGATATCCCGAATGGATCCAATCAAGTACATCTTTGAGAAGCCTGCTGTTACTGGAAAGATTGCACGTTGGCAAATGTTGTTGTCTGAATATGATATTGTGTACAAAGCTCAGAAAGCAATCAAAGGAAGTATCCTTGCTGAGCATCTTGCTTGTCAACCTCTTGATGATTACCAGCCGATTAAGTTTGATTTCCCTGATGAAGAGATTATGTATCTGAAAGCAAAGGACTGTGAAGAACCACTGATCAATGAAGGGCCGGATCCTAATAGCAAATGGGGATTGGTATTTGATGGTGCTGTCAATGCTTATGGTAAAGGGATTGGGCCATTATTGTAACTCCACAGGGGCACCACATTCCTTTCACTGCACGAATAACTTTTGAATGCATGAACAACGTGGCTGAATATGAAGCATGCATCGTGGGCATTGAAGAAGCCATTGATATGAGAATTAAGCACCTTGACATCTATGGAGATTCTGCCCTCGTCATTAGTCAGATAAAAGGTGAATAGGAAACTCATCATGAGAAGTTGATCCCTTACCGTGACTATGCAAGATGTTTATTGACATACTTTACCAAGGTTGAGTTGCACCATATCCCTCGGGATGAAAACCAGATGGCTGATGCCCTTGCTACTCTGTCTTCCATGTTTCGTGTGAATCACTAGAATGACGTGCCCGTAATCAAGGTACAGCGTCTTGATAGACCCGCTCATGTGTTTACTATTGAAAATATGCCAGATCAGGCTGATGAAGATGTGAATGATGGAAAACCCTAGTATTATAATATCAAACAGTTTTTGCAGAATCATGAATATCCACCTGGTGCCTCCAATAGGGATAAAAAGACCCTGAGGAGATGGGCTAGTAAATTCCTTCTGGACGGAGAAATCCTATACAAGAGGAACTATGACATGGTCTTATTGAGATGTGTTGATGAACAAGAAGCTGAGAAATTGATGCACGATGTACATGATGGCACCTTTGGGACCCATGCTACAGGTCACACTATGTCAAGAAAACTGTTAAGAGCCGGCTATTACTGGATGACTATGGAGTGTGACTGCCAGAGACATGCCAAGAGATGCCACAAATGTCAAATCTATGCTGACAAGATTCATGTGCCTCCACATGCCCTCAATGTCATATCTTCCCCATGGCCTTTCTCTATGTGGGGCATTGACATGATCGGAAGAATTGAGTCAAAAGCTTCCAATGGACATCGTTTCATTCTAGTGGCGATTGACTATTTCACCAAGTGGGTTGAAGCTGCTTCCTATGCAAATGTGACCAAGCAAGTGGTAGTGAAGTTTATCAAGAATAACATCATCTGTCGATATGGTGTTCCTAACAAAATCATTACTGACAATGGTTCCAATCTGAACAATAGCATGATGCAAGCTTTATGTGAGGAATTCAAGATTGAAAATCACAACTCTTCTCCTTATAGACCTCAGATGAATGGTGCAGTTGAGGCCGCTAACAAGAATATCAAGAAGATTGTTCAGAAGATGGTCACTACTTACAAAGACTGGCATGAGATGCTACCGTTTGCCTTGCATGGTTACCGTACTACAGTGCGCAGTTCAACCGGGGCAACTCCCTTTTCTCTGGTATATGGCATGGAAGCAGTTCTCCCTCTGGAAGTGGAGATTCCATCTCTTCGAGTGATTATGGAAGCAAAATTAACTGAGGCTGAATGGTGTCAAAGTTGGTATGATCAGTTGAATTTGATTGAAGAGAAATGCATGGATGCTATGGCTCGTGGACAGTTGTATCAAGTACGAATGAAGAATGCTTTTGACAAGAAAGTCCGACCTCGAGAATTCAAGGAAGGCGAACTTGTATTGAAAAGAAGGATTAGCCAGCAACCGGACCCAAGGGGCAAGTGGACACCTAACTATGAAGGTCCTTATGTTGTCAAGAAGGCTTTCTCAGGTGGCGCTTTGATCCTTACACACATGGATGGTGTTGAACTTCCGAATCCTGTAAATGCCGATATAGTCAAGAAATACTTTGTCTAAAAATATGAAAAGAACAGCGTGGTAGGTCGAAAACCCGAAAGGGCGGCCTAGGCAAAAATGTGCTTCCCGGTGGATCGAAAACCCGAAAGGGAGATCCAGGCAAAAGTTAGGGACAAAAAAATGAGTATGAAAAAGCTCGCTGAGATTGTACGCAACTCAGGCAAAAATGAGCGTCTCGATGAGCTGAAAACCCGAAAGGGCGGTTCATGCAAAAATGAGATTGATAATAAAAGACAAGTAACTATATCTGGCAAATCACCATCACCCCTTGGGGCATCTGCAGCTGTCAATGATCGTCTTCATCAGAAGCTTCTGTACCTGTGAATTCAAAATTTCTATGAAATGTAGCGGTCATCATGTTCAATGTACCACCAACCAATAAAATTACCATTTTCCAAGCTTTGTAAATCCGTGGAGTTATGTCTTTGGCTGACTTTCACTCTTCTACATCAATTTGAGCCTGTGCTTTTGTTCGAAACTCTATTTTCTTTCTATTTTCAATGCTATGTACAAAGTATTTTCTTTCTATTTGATAATGTCAATGTCTGAAACAAACATTTTTGAAAATTGAGAAAAATCTTTTCCGTCTATTTTTGAAAGCAAACATGAGCAATAGGGTGCATTCCAGTTAAACATGCATGAATAAATGAGTGTCAATGTCTATTTCAATACATGTTACAAGCAGGTGGTTCCCCCAGGATGATCTGTGGTCAATGGCAAGAATGAAAAAACAGAATGAAAATGAAATAAAAATTTGAAAAATGCAAATGAAAAGCTCGCTAAGTTGAAAACCCGAAAGGGCGGCTTAGGCAAAAATAAGCACCCCGCTGATTGACAACCTATGAAGGCAATTCAGGCAAAAATGGGGCAATGAAAAGAATTTATTCCCGGTGAATTGAAAACCCGAAAGGGCGGTTCAGGCAAAAATGGGACTGAAAAATGAAAGAATGAAAAATGATATGAAAAGCGTTGACCACAAATACGAACATCCGATGTTTACCCAGCACTGACACGCCTAGCAATGGCGACCTGTATCAAAGAATCTTCCAAGGTCCCCTCTTCTACAGGTTTTGTATATGTAATGTGAAAATATTGCCTTCAGCCATGGATTCGATACGTCTCTCAACGACGGTCTCTCCAAAGAGGATTCCGGTGTGTATATGATATAGCACGAGCCACCACGTGCCGAATGTTTTGTCTGTCTCTGCGAAACTTCTCAGCCAAATTGTAAACCAATCATGCATTTCCAAGCATTCACACATGCATAATCATGCATTTTTGTGTGCTCATACATTTGATGATATTGTTATACCATACATACATGTTGCATTTTCAATCTCAAACTCCAATTCAACTCAATCTCAACTTCCAATTCAACTCAATCTCAACTTCCAATTCAACTCAATCTCAACTTCCAATTCAATTCAATTTCAACTCTCAATTCAATGCCTATGTCTATGTCTCTGTTAAACTCTCAATTCAATACCATGTCTATGCCTACGTCTCTGACTATTTTCAACTTTCACTGTCTCTTTCAAATGTCTACTTTCAATTCAATTCAAGTCAATGCTAATCCACTCTCAATTTGCTTTTGGGCCAACAATAATGGTCATGTCTATCTTCAAATTAAGTCAATGACAGTCTACCCTCAATTTGTATCTTGTTAAATCAAACCTCTAATGTATTTTGCTATATGTCTTGTTATTGGTCAAGTGGCTAGTTCGATCCAAAGAACAGCTTGTACCTGCTTATATGCCTGTGTTTCTGGTCAAACGACAAGTTCGATCCAAAGAACAGTTTGTACCCGGCTTATGTTTTGCTATCGGTCAAACGACAAGTTCGATCCAAAGAACAGTTTGCACCTGCCTATATATTGTGATAGTGATCAAGCAGCAAGTTCGATCCAAAGAACAACTTGTATCAACCTTTTTTCTATATCTCCAGGTTGAACAGCAAGTTCGATCCAAAGAACAGTTTGTACCTGCCTATCTGTTTGTTTTTAGATCAAGCAGCAAGTTCGATCCAAAGAACAACTTGTATCTACCTATATGTCTATGTTTCCGGTCAAGTGACAAGTTCGATCCAAAGAACAGCTTGTACCTGTCCTGTATTTCTATTCCCAGTCAAGCAGCGAGTTCGATCCAAAGAACAGCTTGTGCTCACCTTCTGTTTGTATTACATGGTCAAGTGGCTAGTTCGATCCAAAGAACAGCTTGTACCTACCTTTTGTCCACTGGTTTGTCTACCCTGTCAACGTCTACCAAGATCCCCAGTGATATGACATGCTTTGTAGACTCCAGTTGATTGTCTCGCATTCATAATCGAAATGCTGCATGGCATTCATGTTTTTGAAAATGTGAGAGTGTATTTTTATGTCCAAAAACAGTGCAAATGTTAATATTTAAGTATCTTCGTCCCGTCAAATCAAAGACTTCGCCTCTTGACCCTCCGGACAAAGAAACTTAAATAGGGGCAGCAGTTATACCCTAATTTTGGGCCTAAAAATACTTGATCAAAATGTTTTTTCATATTTGATATGTGTCTATTATTCTTGAGAGATTGCCAATATTTGATATTGTTTACCCTGATATTTTACTATGTTTTAGCTGCATGTTTTACTGTCTTTGTTTTGAAAAAATTTCAATTATGACTTTGTCTATGTTCTCTTGCATTTTAAACCATCCAAAGGGTTTTTCTTGCATATCAAGTCATTTGAAATTGTATGTGATCAATTGCATATTTCTCTGCATTTTATTTCAATATTATTTGCAAAAATCATGAAAAAGGGTATTTTAGTCATTTCATGCATTCAAATTCATTTTAAACCCTGAAAATTGTCTCTGAGTCTTTTCAATTGGTTTGAATAAATCCTTGCTTTAATTCCATGTTAAAATCCATTTCAAAAATTGCATCTGAGTCATTTTGAGTCAGTTTAGTCCCTAGGGGCATTTTGGTCATTTCACCTAAAATTTTGACAGAGAGAGGTTACTTTAAAGTACCTCATTTGGTAGTTGGTTCATTTTAGTCCTTTTGTTGATTTTATTTTTTGGTTTCACTTTACGTTATTTTCAAATTACCAATTTTAACAAATTTTATTATTATTTTCATTTTAGTCCCTATTTTTCTTTTATTTTCATTTTAGTCCTTTTGTTATTTTTTTCTTAGTCCTTCAATTTTTGATTAATTGCATTTTAGTCCTTTAGTGTTCATTTTGCAGTCCAGTCCTTTAGTTTCAATAATTGCAGAAGGGTCCCAAAGTTCCAATAATTGCAGAAAGGCCCCTAAGGCAAGAAACTCAGCAAGGCCGAATTTCTCAAATCCAGGAACACATGGCAGCAATCCATTGGCTATCAAATACACATGTCAAGCTATAAAAGGATCCAATCATCACAATTCCAGTCAGAATTGAACACATCATCACAATCACAGAAACAAATCACATTTTTCTCTCTCTTGGCAGTTACGATCAAACACAACAATTCTCCAGAAAAGTTCATCCCCAAATCCAAACCCTAGAATTCCAGAACCAAAAAATTCAATCCAATTTCAATTAAATTGCAACGATTCTTAGAGATTCATCATCGAATCTTCATCATTGAATCGTTTTCTTCGCAATTCAAGTGTGAATTCATCACTGTCTGTGACGAATTCGCCACGATCACGAAGAAGAGTTCGAAAAGAGAAGAAGAAGGATTGAAGAAGAGGAATCGAACCATTGAAGAAGAGAGAAGAGAATACCGATTTATTTTTGGTCTCCAGAGTTAAAGATCACTCACCAGAAGGATTCAAAGATATTACGAAGTTCTCCGAAGAGTTCTTCGTTCGAATCTCCGTTCAAATCCAGGTAATCACCAAGAACCTTCTCTTTTTTCATCGCAAAAGCTCAACGAAGGTCTATTAACACAAATAAACCGTGAATCAGAGTAGATCGGTGACTTAGAAACATTTTCCTTCGAAAAAACTTTGAAAAGATCGAAAAAAATTTGAGACCGTAATTTCAAACGTAGATCTACGAAGATTCACCGTTCATTTTGTAAAACTAAGTTCAGATTCATACTCAGTGTAAAAAATAGGGCAAGTTAGGGTTTAGATCCATGAAGATCGAAGTTGTTTGAAGTGTTGCCGAAATCTGGAATTCACAGCGGAGACGATGAAGATTCCGATGAATCTTCATCTTCCTCAGCCGTTTCTTTCCAGAAACCGGCGGTGAAGATGAACAAGGGAAGAGAGAAGTGAGAGCTTCTCTCACTAGAATGAGAGAAGAGAGAGAAGTGAAAGAGGAGAATGATTGAACCGGTCCCCTTAGGTTTTTATAGGCAATTGAACCGGACTGGTCTGAAACCGGACCACTCCCCTGCTTTCTCCACCACAGGATCTAGGTTTGATCCACATGGATCAATCCTACGGTCCCTGAAGCTTCTGAGGTGGTTTGGATCCTGTTTGTTTGGGCCTGGGCTTTGGGTTGTGTTTCATGCGTCCTTTCTTTGATTTCTTGCTATTTCCACATTATTTTTTTGATAATTGCACCCCTGACATGCCTAGAATGTTTTAGAAAATTCTCTAACAATTTGTAGAGGCTTCTTGACATTTTTGTGATGTTTTTGTATTGATTTTGCACTGAAAAACTTTATAAAAAATATTGATACATTTTCTTGTTTTAATTCTTGAATTTTATGTTAAAAAGCTTGTGAAAATGTGCATAATTTTGGCTTTAATTCTTGATATATGTTTGTGATTGGTGATGTGTGAATTTGTGATGAGTTTGTTACTGTTTGGATGTATTTCTTGCTGCATGTGAACATGTGTGATTAGTTACTTGCTTTACAAGGCATATTAATGATTGATTGTGAAAATAAAATGGTAAATGCATCTAGGAATGAATCACAATCTTGTAATTTGAGCATGAACCTTTAATTCTCACATTTTTTGCTGCATTAAAACTCACTTTAAAATTGTCATAATGTGGAAGTTATGGGTCATGTGCATCTTGAAGTATTGTGATTAGTTTCTAGTACATTCTAACACTTTACCTTTGTGTTTTGCCTTTTGTTTAGTATTCTCTTGCCCTATTATTTTCTTCATCACATTTGGTATTACTAACCCCCTTCATTTCATGTTCCATACATTCCATGAGCACATTCCTTTCTTTAGTTTTAGTTTTATTTCTTGCACCTTAAATTTTACCAAGACTTAGCATGTAAAGACTTAGGGATTTTGTAATTTCTTTTATGCAATTTAAATTCTTGCAAGACCATAGCATGTAAACTAGGGCATATGTAAAGGACAATGGACTCTAATGATGTACATCGACACAAGCACCGACACATGCACACACATCACATGGATACTTTAGATGTATGCCTAGGGAATGTATTCTTTAGATGTATGCTTAGGAATCATGATATTTAGAAAAATTCTCCTTTCCAAAAAACATGAACAACTTCACTCAAATAATTTTCCAAAGAAACCTTGGGATCAAAATCCCATTGAATTTTCCATTTATTTTCTTATATAAAAACCTTAATGAACTTTAATCATACTTGGACTTCTTTTGCAAAATAACTAATTCCACCTCACATTTTCCAAATCTTATGCCCTTGAGGCCTCTCTCTCTTATTCTTCAAAATTCCATTTTCAAAATTAAAATCAACCAACAAAAACAAAAACATTTTTGGAAGAGAACTACATGGAGTTTGATCCCTTAAAAGGGTATGTAGGCAAGAAGTCAAAACTTCTCCAAGTCCAATAAAACAAATTCAAACATCTTTGTTTTATCTTGGTTTTTCTGGTGTCAAACATTGATTAAGTTTGAACCTTTTTAACCTTTGATATCTTATTTTTTCTTGGGAAGGGAAAAAATAAGCAAAACCCTTGAGAATCGAGGTTCGGGAGTTGTTTTCGCTATGGGAAGGTGTTAGGCACCCATAACGACTATAGTAACCTATAGGAACCGTCTTTACTTTCTACGCGCGTGCTTTATTTTTAAATGCTATTTGAAAAATGATATTTACACCTAAGAGTTTACTAAGTGAAGAATTGGAGGGAGAAGAAGATGTTTGAATTTTGTTTTATTGGACTTGGAGAGGTTTTGGCCTCTTGCCTACATACCCTTTTAAGGGATCAAACTCCATGTTGTTCTCTTCCAAAAATGTTTTTTGTTTTCGTTGGTTGATTTTAAGTTTGAAAATTGGAATTTTGAAGAATAAGAGAGAGAGGCCTCAAGGGCATAAGGTTTAGAAAGATGTGAGGCGGAATTAGTTATTTTGCAAAAGAAGTCTAAGTATGATTAAAATTCCTTAAGATTTTGTTTAAGAAAAATGAAAGGAAAATCAATGGGATTTTGATCCCAAAGTTTATTTAGAAAATTATTTGAGTGATGTTGCTCATATTTCTTGGAAAAGGATTTTTCTAGGTATCGCGATTCCTAAGTATACATCTAAACATGCATTCCCTAAGCATACATCTAAAGTAACCATGTGAAGTGTGTGCATGTGTCGGTGCTTGTGTCGGTGTGCATCATTAGAGTCCATTGTCCTTTACATCATGCCCTAGTTACATGCTATGGTCTTGCAAGAATTTAAAAGCATAAAGTAAAATACAAGAATTCCTAGGTATTACATTCTAATTTTTGCATGAATTTTAAAGTGCAAGAAAATAAAGGCTAAGAGTATAAGATGGAGGATGAAATGCTTATGGAATGTATGAAACATGAAGTAAGATGGTTAGTAGCATAAAGGTATATTAATATGAAAATTATAAGCAAGAGAAACACTAAAAAAACTTGACAAAAAGTAATGAAACTCTTAACCTAAAGGTAGCAGAATATGCCTAAAGTTTACCATAACATCAAAGCAATTATATGACCTAGAATCCTCTCATCATGACAATTTTCTAAAGGGGTTATTACAATCAAAGATATGAGAATTATAAGAACACATTCAAATCAAGCATCATGATACATTTTAGACATACTTGGCGCTTTATTCAAACAAACATTTACATGACTTGTAAAACAAGTAAACACATACAATACATTCACATGCAGTAAAAACACTTCAAAACAGCAAGAGGTTCATTGCAAATTCACACTTCACAAATCAATATCATGTATCATGATTAGGGATCAAGAACATGTACTTTTCACAAGTTTCTAATATAAAACATCACAAAATAGCAAGAAAAGCATCACATTATTTTTTATCAATTTTTGACATGCAAAAATTATCACAAAAACACCACAAAACTAACAAGAAATATACATGAAGATTTTTAGAATTTTAAAGGATTTTTAGATGCAAAACTTCACAAATTTTAACAAGAAATTCCACATATATTTTCCCTCAGGTTTTAACACATAACAATGCCACAAGAATATCAAAAAAATTGTCAAGAACATGTATAAAATTTTTAGGAATTTTTATCAAAGTTTTTGAACATATAGGGGTGCAAACAGCAAGAAACAGTGTTGAAATAGCAAGAAAATGAGGAAAAACGAAATCCAGTACAAGCAACAGGCCCAAGCCCACACACACATGGATCCTGGATCATCCAAACGCATCAGGAGCGTTGGATTGATCCAGCTCCATCAAACCCTAGATCTAGTGGTTAGAAACGAAGCAGAGGTGAACCAGGACTGAACCGGTCCGGTTCAGAGGTTTATAAAAAGGCTGAGGGACCGGTTCATCCCATTTTCCACCTCTCTTTCTCTCTCTAAGCTCTCTCCTAGTGAGAGAAGCTCTGCAAAACTCCTCTTCTCCGATCGTCTTCTCCGACGAACACAACGGAGGAGGTGCGGTGGCTTGCCGGTGGCGCCGCCGCACCTGAGTACTTTTCTGGAAATTTTTACATCGTTGTGTTCGTCTGAGATTCCTCTTCATGGTTCTGAAACTCGTTTTTTGAAACAAGGCCTGGATATGAACAGATCTACGCTTGAATCTTTCGGTTTTTAGGTTTTCGAATCTTTTTCGTAACTTCTAAAAATGAAACCCTAATCTACACTATTTTCTTCACTGATTATGGCTATGAGCTTGGATTTACAAAATAAACGGTGAATCTTCGAAGATTTACGTTTTTAGGGTTTCGTTTCAAACTTTTTCGAATCTTTTCAAAGTTCTTCTTCGATTCACCGTTTATTTACTCTTGTGGATCTTCGTTGAGCTTTTGCGATGAAAGACGAAGAGATTTTGATGATTACCTGGTTTCAATTGGAGGTTCGAACGAAAAGATCCTTGCGAAGGCTTCTGGTAAGTTCTTGAACTAAAAATAAATCAGTTATTCTCTTCTTCTTCTTCACTGGTTCAAAGTTTGCTTCGATTCTCTCTTCTTCTCACCTCTCTGAACTGTGATCGCACAAATTCGTTGAATTTGTGCTTGAATTGCAGTTGCTTCAGTTCAATGATGAAGATTCAAGTTCAAATCTCTGAGAACTGCAATGAATTGGCTTCAATTCGATTCAATTTCTTGTTCTGGAAACTTAGGGTTTGATGAATTGGGGATGAATTTCTGGGTTTCTTTTGTTTTTGATCGTAACTGCCAAGAGAGAGAATGTGTGATTCTGTTTCTGTGATTGTAATGAGTTGGCATTCAATTAATGGTGATTGTGATGATTGGATCGTTTTATAGCTCAACATGTGTATTTGATAGCCAATAGGTGCTTGCCACGTTGAATTGGACACTGGACTTGACTTTGGGACCAATCTGCAAATTATGAAAACCTAAAGGACTAATCTGCAAATTAAAAGGACTAATCTGCAATTTAAGTGAAAGGACTTAAAAAATGAAAACTTGCGAAATTTTGAGGACTGAAATGAAAAGGGACTATTCTATAATTTTTAGAAAAAGGACTAAAAAAAACAAGTTTTAAACAATAAGGACCTGAATGCAATTTTCAAAACTTCGAAGGACTAATATGCAAAAAGGACTAAAAAGTAAAATTAAAAATGAATTAAAATTGGTAATTGAAAAAAAACTTAAAGTGAAACAAAAATAAAAAACACAAAAAGGACTAAAATGAACCAACTACTTAAATGAGGTACTTCAAAGTAACCTCTCTCTGTCAAAATTTCACGTGAAATGACCAAAATGCCCCTAGGGACTGAAACGACTCAAAATGACTCAAATGCAATTTTATACTGGTTTTCTATCAGGGAATTAAAGCAAGAGTTTATACAAGCAAATTAAAAGACTCAGAGACAATTTTTAGAGATTAAACAGAGTTTTAACACAGGAAAAGACTGAAATGCCCTTAGGGGCTAAACTGACTCAAAATGACTCAAATGCAATTTTTGAAATGGACTTTAACATGAGATTGAAACAAGGACTTATTCAAACCATTTGAAAAGACTCAAACAATTTTCAAGGACTAAAATGAATTTGGAGGCAGGAAATGACTAAAATACCTTTTTTCATGAATTTTGCAAATAACATTGAAATGAGATGCAGAGAAAGATGCAATTGATCACATCACATGACTTGAAATGCAAGAAAAGAAGAATTGAGCTAGTATTTTTAGGTCCAAAATTAGGGTATAACAATCTTCTTCTCCCTCCAATTCTTGACTTAGCAAACTCTTAAGTGTAAATATCATTTTTTAAATAGCATTTAAAAATAAAAGCGCGCGCGTAGAAAGTAAAGATGGTTCCTATAGGATACTATAGTCGTTGTGGGTGCCTAACACCTTTCCGTAACGAAAACAACTCCCGGACCTCGATTCTCAAGGGTTTTTCTTATTTTTCCCTTCCCAAGAAAAAATGAGATATCAAAGGTTAAAAAAGGTTCAAACTTAATCAATGTTTGACACCCGAAAAACCAAGATAAAACATTGTCCGAGTGTAATTCGAAGAAATTGAAAAATTTTGAAGTCCCCTTGACCAGAGAGGTGGCACGGCCCGTGCTAAGGCTGGCACGGCCGTGTCAGGTTTTCAAGCAAAAATTTGGTGATGAAGTCAGAATGTTGGCACGGCCCGTGCCAAGGTTGGCACGGCCGTGCCCGATCTCTAGTGTAGTATAACCCAATTTTTTCTCTTCTTCTCCATTCATTCTCAAACACAAACCTCTCTCTACCTTCAAACTTCTCTCTAAAACCTCCATAACCATCCATCTTCAAACCTTCATATCTTCATCAAAACTCCATCAAACCAATTCAATTCTTCCACAAATCAATCACAAACTTCACCCAAACCACAAACCACCAATCAAAAACAACTTTCATCCACCCAAACCCATAATTCACCAAAACCCTAATCTTTCAAAACCTAACCCAAACACCATAAATTCTCAATAAATCTCCATAACTAAACCCATAAACCTTACTTACACATCAACCCTAAACCAATCCTTTCCACCAAATCTTCCCAAACCCTAAACCTTCAAAACCAATACATACAAGGGTCAATGGCTTCAAGAAAAAGTGGTAAGGAACCAGCAAGATCTCAAGGAGGTCCTCCCCCAAAGAAACAAACACAAGTCAAGAATCATGGAATTCAGTTCAAAGACAACAAACAGAGGGACAGGTATAAAATTCTTACTTCTAAAACACTACATCCCTCTAGATATCCTGATTCATATGATTTGAGTGTGCTAGGGCTTAGAGATGATGTTTTTAGGCTAATAGGAAGGTTAGGTTGGACTGATTTGTTAACACCTATGCGGGCTTATGAGAATTTCACTTATGAATTTTTAAGCTCAATCGTTTTCACTAAAGATAAGCTGAATTTTGATAACCCTAACCATAGAGTTGTTTTTCGGTTAATGAATGTTGATTATAATATGTCTCTTCAGCACTTTTGTGGCCTTAGGTTTTGTCAATGAGTGGTATATTCATGATCATTGGGATGATAATCTAAAATCGGATAACTATGACCCAACTGCCTTTTGGAAACGTATCACCGGCCTTGACAACTATGTCCCTAGAGCCAACAAAGCTAGCAACATTCACAACCCCGTACTTAGGTACCTTCAACGGGTCATGGCTTAGACTATTTGGGGTAGAACCGAGCTAGGAAACACTAGAACCGATGAGTTGTTCATGTTATGGGCAATGCTCTACAACCACCCTGTCAACACTGGTTTTTATTTGATTGATTACCTAGACTTCTTAGGTACTAGACCACCCGGAAAGGGAGACATAGTGGTGGGCGGCATCATTACATACATAGCTAGGTGTTTTCGAGTGAGTGAGGATGAGGGGATCAAACCAATTGAGGGAAACAATAGGCTCAATAGGGAAACCCTCATTGCTATGAATTTCATTAAACATCGTCCACCACTCCATTACCAACTTAAGCTAAATGTGCCAATCATGTTTTTATTGCCTAACCCATCTCGGATTACCACCGAGGTGGAAGAAAATTGGTTGTATGTTGATGATGTGCAGGTTCTTGGTGAGCAAGATGATGATGAGGGAGAAGGTGCTAACTTGCACCATGATGTAGGAGAAGGTGCTAACTTGCACCAAGAGGAAGAATACCATGGCCACGAAGCCGGTGAACTTAATGAAGATCAAAGATGGACATGGATTCATAATGAGATTGAGAGGATGAGCACCGAGCAACAAAGGCAAGGTGTTGAAATCTCCGGCCTTCGCAATGAAGTTCAAAGGGGCAACCGTGTCAATGATGGAAATAATGAGATGCTCCGTCGGATGATGCAACACCTCCAACTTCAAGGTCCTCCCTACGGACCTCAATAAACAAATGTGAGCTTTCCTCTTCCGCTCTTCCCTTCTCTCTTCTCTCTTTCTCCTACTCTATCTCTTCTACTACTCCTTCTTCTACTTCTTCTTCTTCTTCTCCTTCTACTCTTTAATTTTCTTTTTCTTTGAATCATTGAGGACAATGCTTCCCCTAAGTGTGGGGGGGGCCTAATAAAGTGTCTAGAGTCGTAGTGTTTCCAAACTCCCTTGAACTTTATTTTTTTTGTTTTGTTTTTATAGCAAAGGGCATGATTAGTAGCTTGTTTTTAATGTAAAATATGGCATAAATTTTTTTGTTTTGTCTCTTCCTTAGAGGTTGTTTCTTGTACGTAAAAGTAGTTTCCTGTGTTTCTTGTGTTCTTGCTATACCCATATCTTGTTTTATTGTGAAAAAATCTCCAATGAATAAAGCACCCAGTTGAAACCTTTGAGCAAGTGTATAAATAGGTATTTTAAGGAGCACGTTCTATCTTTAGTGTTAACTTAGACCCTTTAAAGTCTTCAGAGTAAGAGTAGTATAAGTTTGTGTGGGAAATTGATCAATTGTGCCTTAATCGTTATATTCTCTTAATTTGTTAAAGTTAAATGGGGCGGGAGAATGGCACCAACATGTGGGGGAAAGGACAATCCCTAACTTCCTAATTGTGGTGGTGACTCCCTAATTTGAACTTAAAGTGAAACAAATTCATCAATGCTAGGTGGAAAGGACAATTACATCCAAAAAGACTTCCTACGCGGAGATGAAATAAAAGAAAATTTTGCAGCACTGCTTAGGGTGATTTTGAATCTAGGGGGAAAGGACAATTACATCCGAGAAGACTTCCTACGAGGATAGATAGCCCCTAAGCATCTGCAGCCCCTTGTGCTTAATTGTTAATCTAATTTAATTTTAACTTAAATTCCCATCACTCTTATATGAAATGAAGAAAGGACTTTTCTCGGTTACTTTAGCACTAAGGATAGAACCTATTCCTCATAATATCTGTCTTATACAGGAGCAAGAAAATGGTTGGACTGCACACACACACTCACTTGAGACTTGATGTTGGGTAGAATAGGTTCATGAGGAATGTTTGAAATTGTAATTAGTGTACTTAAAGCAAAACCTTTCTTTTGAGACATGTGTTCTTAATATTGCCATGATTAATCTTTTGTTGCTGCTATGTCTATTGCCTTTTGCTTGAGGACAACCAAAGATTCAAGTGTGGGGGAGTTTGATGAGTCAATAATTAGTCTAATTTAATGCATTATTTAGTTTAGTTTTATTAAAGATTTGATTTTATTTTATTGCATTTTATTTCCTTTTTGAATGTTTTACTTTAAATTGCTTTTTATTATATTTTAGGAACGAATATATGGTGGAAGGTGCCTTGGAGCAAAAGAAAGAGGACTGGAGCAAATACAGTGCGAAAATACGAAGATACGGGACAAAAATATATTCCCACCAAGGCAGAAGCTTGGCACGGCCTGTGCCAACATGTGGCACGGCCGTGCTCGATCCAGAACCCTCTTTTGCTGCTTTTTCTTCGGGCCCAAGTTACCCTGTTGCAGCTTTACTGTTTTACCCTTTTAGTTGCTTAGTTTCTAAGTCAATTGTAAAGCTATAAATAGAGTAGCACTCCATCATAAACATTCATCTTTTGTTCTTGGAATAAAATTCACTTTTATATTATTGTTCTTTTACTTTATTGCTTTCTCTCTTCTTCCCCCATGTCTACAATGAACGTTAGTGAGTAGACCCATGTCTACAATGAACGTTAGTGAGTAGACTCTTCTTTGTCTTGGGATTGTTGGAAAAGTCTAATGACATAATCCTAAACAAACCAAGCTTAAACCCTGATTTCTATGTAACCCTAATTACTAATTTAAATTCACCGTTTTAACGTCGATTAACAATTATCAAACTGTGGAAGCGAAAGCGGAGGGTTTGATAATCGTTAATCCATCATCCCAAACATCAATTCATAAAGCGATAGCGGAGCTTTGATGTTGGAACAAGTGAATCTAGACAATAATTGCAAAGGCATCGAAATAGTCTTTGCAATTATTGAGACACAAGTAGTTTCAATCCTTATAAGCATCTTCTAGTAATCAAGTCAGCGAAATAGGCTTGGTTACTAGAGGTAAACTCTCACCGGACTTTCATCGGAAAGGTGAGAGACTAAAGGGAAACCGGTCTTTAGAAATTAAGGTGTAAACCATGGAATTAGAAGTTAAAGTCTTGTCTAGTGAAAGATTTGTTATTATGATGAACCAATAATCCCAAGGCTCTTTTATATTATTGTTATTTACCTTCAGCAATTAAACCCCCTTTTTATAAACTTTTCTCTCTTCTAATCATTCTCTAAAAGTTAATTGAATTCACAACTCCCTAGCGGAATGATACTCTTCTTACTACTATTACTTCGATAGGCCGTGCACTTGCGGTTTGGCTCTATCAAGTTTTTGGCGCCATTGCCGGGGAGTTGTTGTAATTTGATTAACTTTTTAATAGTGGTTAGACCAAAAAAAAAAATCTTTATTTTATTCTATTTTATTTTATTTTCGTTTTATATTTGTTTCAAAAATATATATATATATATATATATATATATATATATATTTATAAAAAATAAAAAAATATCTTTCTCTCTCTCTCTCTCTCTTTTAATTTATTTATTTATTTATTCCTCTTCTATCTTTTACCTGTTTTGATTTCAGGTATGGCTCAAAACTACTATCAATGGACTTCTACCCCTGTTTTGCCTCCTTCAAGAGTTTATGGAATATTTGGTCATACCGGTGTTGAATGTCAACTAGGTAGTGTTGTTAGAAATCCTGAGCAAGTTGCTCAATTTAACCAAGGGTTTAGGAATAGTCAAAAAAAATTTCAAAACCCTCAAAAAAAAATTTGGACAACAAACAACACCACCTGTTTTTATCAACCAAGGAGTCCCTCAAAAATCCGACTTGGAACTTTTGATAGAAAATTTTGAATTAGATAACATCAGGCATAACCAAGAGTTTAAAGTCAAAGCTGGAATTTTGAATGACTCTCTCAATAGAGTGGATTCTCTTTTTACTCACAACAAAATGCTTGAGGCTCAAATCCCTCAAGTAGCCCAACAAGTAACCTCTTCCCCACAACTCTCCGGAGTCTTCCCGAGTCAAACTGAAACCAACCACAAAGGCCCGATAAATTCTATTACACTTAGGGATGATAAGAAATTAGAGGACCCTGTTGTAGAAACCAAGACAATTGAGGTTGGGGTAGAGAGTGAAAAACCAAACAGTGAGAAAGTTGTAGTAGAGAGTGAAAATCTTACTTTCTTTGGTTGTATTTTAACTAAATATTGAGCTGTCTATAATTTTTCCATCTTATTGTGTGGATTTTCAAATGTTTGTGTGATTGATACTGATGGTAGAAGTTTCCCATATTTGTGTGCTTGAGACTCACTGTTAAATTACTCTGAAAAATTGAAACAAAAAACATGTTTTTATCTAAATGTGAAATAAAATTTACAATGTAAAGTTGTTGGAGAAAGCAATGAATCAAATAGAGCAAAGTTAGTATCCAAAAACGATTTGAAACTCTCCTTTTGTATTATTTATTTTAAGCAACTTTTAGAACCTATATTTGATTAGTTATGTGCCCTCAATACTGCTATCATTTGGTTATCGATGATGATTGTCTTCTGCATTCGTGTATCTTTCTTAAGAGATCATTTAAATTTTAAGTTTGAAATGGAATGATTTGGTTGAGAATTTGCTAATTTGTTTATGTGTGTGTAATTTAAAGTACAATGTTTGTGAGTTGGATTGCTAAATATAATTTTATTCATCTTAGTAACAATAGTAAAATGCAACTTGAGAAAGGTGTGATGCTCCTCAAGACTCACACTGCTTGGTGTTTTAAGAGCTTAGATAGAAAAATGGTGTCGTTGAAGAGCTTAAAAATGAATGCAGCTGATATAAGTTTAAAACACATGGACATGTATTCTAATGCTAACCTTTGTAATTGATTTTTCCCTATTTAAATTTGATTGAGATTTTATTTTTGAGTAGGAAGAGCTGAATAATGTCTGCACATTTCATGATTCCTAGCTAAAAGGTTCATTTGATGATCTCCTCACTAATCCTTTATTGTTTACTCTGTGTTTATTATGTTTTACTATGTCTTTGTTCTACTATCCTTTATTATGTTGTAAAACATATCATTTGATGATGGTGTTAAGTTCGACGAATATACATGAATGAACCTTTCAAAATTCTGAACTTACCACATGGAGTTTGACATCTAATGTCAATGAGGCGGATAAAATCCTTAAGGACAGTGACTTTGTCACGCCTCATGTTATATAATGGATTACTGTTTGGCAGGTTATCTCTTTTCATTGTTTCGTGTTTGCTTACTTCGATTTTGCCGACGTCAAATCACCGCAATTTCAAGAACAGATAAGTTTACTTGATATCCCTCTTGTTTATGCTCTTTAATATTTAATTGATGCTTTTATTTATGATTATTTTTTATAGAGATAATTTATTCCTAACTTTTTCAACAATCTTAAGGATTTATACGCCTCATAAGCGCATATCCTCCCAGGATACAACATGTTCTTCCCTGATATGAATCATATCAGAGGCGACAGAACAGCTTGAATTTGATAATCACTGGAATGGTGTAATCAGGAACTCAATCTATTGGAGGAGAGAAAAATGATTTTGAAGAGAGGTGAAACAATTCTTCCTTTTGTACGTGAATATAAGAAGAAGAAAGAATCATAATTAAATAAAAACGACATTCTATATTTCTGAAAGGATAGGTGTGAGAAATGCCACATTATAGCATGGCCACTAAAACAATATAAATAGGCACAAGCTTAGCTAAGTGACCGTTTTTGTTTTAGAGAAATATAAGGTATGACCAAGCTGTATTAATGCCACGTTCAAGAGATATAATGGAAAGACAGTTACAAATTTTTTTGAATTAAAACATGGGCATAAGACCAAGTCAAAATAATAAATAATAATAATGTGATAATAATTTTCTATTAACTATATATTATAAAACTTTTGAAATATACAAAAATTACAACAATTGATATTGATGGTGAAGATGCATCCGTCACTAAAGCGCCGAAAAGTGTGTGAAAATTGAAGAAACTAAATGAACATCCACCAGGAATTGACATTAGCAGTTGTGGTTGAGTTTTTTTTTGTCAAGTCTTCTTTTTTGTCTTTATCATTGTTATGCATGTTGTTTTACGTATATTTTTATGTTGTCTTTAGGGTTTGGCTTATCTTTTTTATGTATGTTGTTTTATGTCTACCACTTATATGGTTTCATTAAAATCAAGCCTCCTTCATCTCAAAATTTACATTGCTCTCATCAATGCTATCGTCTTATTCGGATGTACACAAATTTGTCACAGGCCTGAAATAATTGATTTCACTTGCTACTATATCAGAAAAACATCAAAAGAATCTAAGGTAGTTGGTGTTTAGACAAGATTTTTCTCACTATCATGAAAATTTGGCAGATGAAATACGTAGTATTTGGAAGGGCTATTGTGTCAACCTAAAAGTAATGGAAGTTCATTTTTCTAATCCAAAGTTATAGTGTCCCTGTCAAAATAAAAATGAATTGGATTATTCTCATGATGATACAAACTAATTATATCAAGGATTTTTGTCTAAAAAAAAAATCAAACAATTTTTTTATATGGATTGAGAATTGCTCTTATGCACCATTTAATAGTATTACTATCATGAGCCTTGATTACCACTTTATACCAGCAAAGAAAAAGAGACTGAAAAGGTACCCAACACAACCAAAGCAACAACTTCCTCACCATTGTCTTATCATAAAACAATGATTTTTTGACAATGAATACTTCCTATTGACATAAGTAAATGACGTTTTTACCCCCAGCGGCAGTTAACAACCATTGGTCTAAGCGCTGGCAGTTAACAACCGCTGGCTTCCAGCGGCAGTTAACTGTCGTTGTGTTCGTGATATGTTCAAGTCAGTAGCCATAATCCAGACACTCACTCCACCATCACCATCACCATCACCATTTTTGTATTTCATATAAATAAATGCAAATAAAAACTAAAATAAAGGAACACAAGTAATAGATATAAAATTACATTTTATTAATATAATAATACATTTACAATGGGTTAAAACTAAATTTTCTTCGTCGTACCAATAACATTAAAAATAACATCTTCGTCGATTCCTTAATAGGTGGAGTCATCTTCGTCGTACATTTATTTCTTAATTGGTGGAGTCATCTTCTGGATACTCTTCTCCAAGATACTCATACAAGACAACACCAAGATGACCCAAAATTGTTCCTCACATTTGCACTCTTGTTGTTTAATAATACATTTAACTACCGGTTGGGTTAAAACAAAGGCAAAAAACCACAAACCATAAGCCCTAAACCCTAAATCCTGGGGTAAAACCAATTCAAAGAAACCTCTTGAAATTTTCAAATTTTCAATGAAAGCCGAATGATGACAAACCAACATTTTGTACAAGAAAGAGTAAGAATGAGAGTAAAGAGGAGAGAATGATAGGAAATGAGAGTAAGGAGGAGAGAATGTGAGGAAATGAGAGAATGTGAGGAAATGTGAGAGTTTTTATAGGGGAAAAATGTAGAAAAAATAGGTTGAATGTTGAAAAAATAGGTTGAATGAATGATGAAAAAAAGAGGTTGAATGATGGAAAAAAAGTTTGAATGTAGAAAAAATAGGTTGAATGTTGAAAAATGTTGAAAAAATAGGTTGAATATAGAAAAAATAGGTTGAATGAATGATGAAAAAAGAGGTTGAATGATGAAAAGGACGGTGCATCCTAGAACGCACGTAGCGGCAGTTAACTGCAGTTGTTGGCTGTCATACCCCAATTTTTGACCTAAGATACCACTGACACGCGTCGTTTAACCCTGAGTAATCTCCGACTTTTCAGTAAAAAAAATTCGACAGAGAGGTATTTTAAAATACCTCATGTTTTGTCCGAGTCGGGCCCTCTTCTCTCTTTTTCTTTTTTAGTCCTTATTTCCATCTTTTATTTTCTTTTTTTAATCAATTAATTTCAATTAGTATATTTTTATTTTAATTAGTCATTCATTTCTTTTTTAATTAATTACTTCTTTTTTCAAGATAAGTCAAAAATCCCAAAAAAATATGCATAGTTATCTTTTCTTTATTATTATTATTATTATTATTATTATTATTATTATTATTATTATTATTATTATTATTTATTTTTTATTATGTGATAAGTTCAAATCGTCCAAAAAATGCAAGTTGTCACAAGTTCATACGCGTTCATCAATCAATCCGAATCCAGTCCAAAACGTTTCTTCAATCCATGTCCAAGTTCATTCACGTTTTGCTCCTCATCCCAATCCATGCGCGTTTCCTTTCTTTCCTCCCCAAGTTACTGAATTTCTGCTCATTCTCAACAAACCCAAGCATCAGGATCTTCACTATAAATTGGAACCTGCACACACAGTCAAGGGGGACCGAAATTGAACCCATTAACCTGCATAAAGTCAAATTGCAAAACAGCAAAAACGATCCCATTCAATAACATCACAAAAACCTTAACACTACCTCAAATCCAATCCTCATCAACCGAAACAATCACATAACCGCCACACATCCATTAACCAAAACCCATCGCACATCAGTTTCACAACATATTCACTTGCAACAGAGGCACGCATAACACATTCAGAGGGGCCGAAATTCACATCACACCAATTCACGGCCAATCGCAACACATAGACCTGCACAAAAACAACTAGCAGAACTGCGATACACCATTCACCCAATTTCAAACACAATTTCAATCAACCCATTTTCACACAAACACAACCCCAAACCAATCAAAATCCCAATCGTACAAACCTAATAACTCAAAACCCAATTCCATCGACACAACATCAAATCCTCAGCAGCCAATTTCAGATCGTCGACGACAACAACGTCATTCCAATCGTCACTCACACAACCGAATACCAAACCCACACCCTCTCTCCAAGCCGATTCATCAGAGTCAAACAATCACACACACACACAGACGATAAAGCACGCACAGAAGAGGGTAGAAAGGAGACAAATCCGAACTGAACCGAAGCGGAACCGAACAATCAACGCAACAACAACGACGGAGCCGACCTAGAATCAAAGAGAAGGAAACGAAGGTGCCACATCAGTACCATACAGCGGCCAATTCGAAAAACATCAAGCAAAAGGTAATTCTCTTTCTTTTTTTTCGATCTAGGGACTTAGGGTTTGTATTTGGGAATTTCGAGTGTGGAAACGAGTATAGGAAGAAGAGTAGAGGAGATTGGAACAAAAAAATTTGAAAAAAATAATAAAATAAGTTTTTAGCGGCGGCGCCGCCACCTAAGGTGGTCGGCCCGCCGCGTCGGACCATCCCATCTCGTCGGAGAAGAAAACATTGAGGGAGGAGAGAGAACAGAGAAGAAATAAGAAAAGAGGAGGAAGAGAGAGATATGCATGTGAGAAATGAGTGAAAACCGGTTTCACAACATATATATACTCCGTCTGAACCGGTTCGGTTCTCCTGGACCCAAACCAGGCTTGAACCGGACCGGTCTAAGCCAGTCCAGACAGCCCAGCGTCCCAGTAGTCCTCTAGGCCCAATTCCGTTCTTGTTCTGTTTCTGCACCCCTGCCTGCTGCACGCACCCCCCCTTTTGCATCATTTTGTATTATATTCATGCATTTTTAATTTCTCTTGCATTTTTTAATTTCTTTTGCTTTTTATTACTCTTATATCTATTAGGTTAGGTTACGTATTTAAAATTCATTTATTTATTGCATACATGTTTTTTTTGTCGTTTATTTCTTACCACACGGAACTTAGAATGTATATGTAGGCTCGATGTAAATGATTCATGCATGTTTATTTTTTCGCATATTTTAGAATGTATAAATTAGGCCTTAATGTAATTTATTTATATTTTTCTCGCAGACCATAGCATGTATAATAGGTTTTTTTGTAATAGATTAGGTGCATGTGTGCGTGAGTGGGTGTATGTTTACTTTTATGCTTGGTAGTTTAGGTAAAGGCCCTTATGGTGGTCCAACGCCACCATGAGGTCCCTACGCTTTTATTTCCTTATGCTCCGTTAGTTTAATTTTATTCTAGTTATTCAAAAACAACAAAAACATGCAAATAGTCCAAAAATCACAAAAATATTTTCTTAAATAAACCTTGATCCTACATCAAGTGACGTCTTTTTTATTTTATTTTCTTAATCAAATATCAATCAATTTAATTTTATTTTGAGTCCATTTTCTTTAATATAAAAAACACAAACAAATACTCATTTGCCACTTGGCTTTTCATTTTAAAACCTTTTTCAAACTAATAAAAAACACTCAACCAATCAAACGTCAATTTTTACCCCGAACTACGAGGTTTTGATCCCTCACGGGTACGTAGGCAGAGGACACTCGTCCTTCCAAATCAATAAAATGTAGATAATTAGGTCTTTCATTTTTATCATTTCAAACTCCATATTTTTTCAAAACAAGCAAGTTATAGCACATTAATTAAATGAAACCAAGAGGTTCCCGTAGAGTACTACGGACATAAAGGGTGCTAATACCTTCCCTTTATGTAACTAACCCCCGAACCCTAAATCTTTTCAAAATGGGGTAGTTTGAACTTTTTTTCCCTTTTCTAAAAAAATTAAATGTTCAGTCGTGAAATAAGTTAGTGAGTCAAAAGCTAATCAAATAGCCTTGATCTCCGAAAAATGACGCGACAGAAATGGCGACTTCACTGGGGAATGTCCTAAGAGGGTTGAGCCTAACTTGGTCTTGTTTAATTTTTGTGCTATAACTTGCTTAAAAAATCAAAAATATAAGATGGAAATACCTGTATATATATGTTCTCCCTTCTCCTTCTTTCTCCCTTCTTTTAACGTGAGTGGTGAGATAAGTCCTAACCCGGACTTGAGAGAAATATAAGATAGGACGGGGTATAATCATAGTGTCATACCAAGAGCATTCTTGGACCATGTGCACATGTGGTAACCCTACTCGGTGGAGGCCTCGCGGAAGGTAGTACTCTTGTTGTCATGAGCATTCATGTCGACGTTATTACTTTCAATGTGAGTGTCCGTCGAAGCCGTGGACCTTAGTAACCCTTAACCCATCTTGGCCTTTTTAGGACGTAGTGCGGTGGCTAAACCAAGAGCATTCTTGATTTTAGTTGTCACGCGATACTACGCTCAAACTAGACTACCTTATGGATGTTATTGGACTAGGAGCATTCCTATACACCGATATATTCATAAGATTAGTTGTAATTTGGGAACTTGGTAGAACCTTTGTTACAATTACAAATGAAACCATAGTCCTTACCTAATGACGTTGTTACCCTTGACTCCAACATGTGACTTAACCTCACCATAATTTCACCATTTGTGTTAGCATAATCATGCATACATGCATTCATTCATAAAACAAATTCTTTTTCTCATTAAAAAAAATATATCGAAGGACTTAAACAAGTTTTTTTGTAAACATTGTAGATATGACTACTAGGAGTATTAAGAAGTATAGCTTCCAAAGCCAAGATCTGGAAAGCTTGAGGAGTTTAGGAGATGTCATCACCAATCCAGCAGGTTTTCAGTCTCACCATGGGAAGTTGCTCAAGATTCTCAACACAAAGTTCGACGAAGGGATCCTCAAGACTTTGGTCCAATTTTATGATCCTCTCCTCCACTGCTTCACCTTCCCGGACTACCAGCTTGTCCCCACCCTTGAAGAGTATTCCTACTTGGTCGGCTTACCAATACTTGACAAAATACCTTTCAGCGGTCTCGAGGGGGCCCCTAAGGCATCAGATATTGCAAAAGCCCTTCACCTCAAGATATCCGACATAACTGATAACCTCACTACCAAAGGGAAAGAGAAAATCCAGGGGCTAACTTCCAAATTCCTAATCAGTAAAGCCAACATTTTTGCTACATCAAAGAATACCCTTGCTTTCGAATCTATCCTGGCCTTGCTCATCTATGGCCTTGTGCTTTTCCCCAACGTTAATGGTTTTGTCGATGCTAATGCCATCCAAATTTTCCTCACCAAAAACCCTGTCCCTACTCTCCTTGCTGATACTTACCACTCCATCCACCATAGAACCGATAAGCAGGGCGGAACCATTCTTTGCTGTGCACCTTTACTCTATAGGTGGTACATCTCACACCTACCTCAATTCTACCTCTCCAAAGACAAAGCTATATACTCAGAGAAAATCATGTCCCTTGCTCCAGCCGATGTAGTTTGGTACAACCCAGCTTACGACACCGGAACCATCATTGACTCATGTGGAGACTTCGGTAATGTGCCTCTCCTCGGTATTCATGGGGGAATCAGCTACAACCCTATCCTAGCTAGACGACAGTTCGGGTATCCTATGAAAGAAAAGCCTTGCAACATTGCACTTGAGGGCACATTCTATCTCAACCTCACCGATAGTAAAGGTATGAGAGACCAGTTCGTGAAAGCTTGGCGTACCATCCGCAGAAAAAACAGCAATCAATTAGGGGATAAGTCAGACCTCACTTATGAAACCTATACCCAATGGGTTATCGACAGAGCTGCTAAGCATAGGATGCCTTACCCTCTACCGAGGTACTTGTCATCAACTACCCCAGAACTACCTTTACCCTTACCCCTCAGTACCCAAGAGAAGTACCAGGAGAAAATGGCTGACTTAAACCGTGTGTGTACTACTTGGAAAAGGAAGTATGAAGAAGCTATGTCTGAAGTAGGGGATAAAGATGTGGAAATACTGCAACTCAAGCATGAGCTCCTTAACAAAGAGCGACAATTGATCGAGAAAAATGCTCAGATCCAAGCCCAAAGTGCGACGCTTGCGCAATTTATCAGCAAGAAGGAGTGCATGGATTTCTTCGCAGGGGCGCACCCAGATTTTGAGGAGTAGTCTACTACAAGAACTCAAGAGTTTCCCAGATGTTTCACCACTTTATGTTATTTTTTAGCTTTTGTGATGAACTTTGGAGTCTATCCCTTGGCTCAGTTTTGTTAGAAGGGAATTATCTTATAATACTTTAATTGCTCAATGAATTTTTCAATTATGATGTTTACAAATTTGCTTTTATAAGTCCTTCGATAAAAAAAAAGTGTCTATTTTTGCATAAGCATCATGCATCATTTTGCATATCATAATCTCAATTCCGAGTCTCACAAATTTTCCTTTTTTATAAAAAGGTCAACCCGTGTCACAAAGTGGTCCGACTGTTCTCATCCAAAGTCGACTCGCAGCTACAACACTCGTGCAAACAAAAAGAGTGAACGTATCAATTTGAACAAGAGATCACAACGCTCCAGGCCGAATCAAAGCAGCCGCAGTTCCAGCAAGGGCCCGAACGCCAACATCAACAACAGCCTCGACAACAGGCTCCAAAGATGCAGTTTGACCCAATCCCAATGACGTATGCGGAGCTGCTTCCCATCTTGCTAATGAAGAACCTTGTTCAAACTAGAAAGCCTCCCCGAGTGCCCGACGAGTTGCCGGTTGGGTATCAACTTGACCTCTCCTGTGCCTTTCATCAAGGAGCACCCGGCCATGACATTGAGCACTGTCTCTCTTTGAAGATTGAAGTCCAGAAGCTGATTGAAGCCAATATATTGCTCTTCGAAGATTGAATTCGGACTTGCAAGCCACATTTGGGTCGTTTTTGATGTTCCTTCTACTACTTATCTGTTCAAATAATGCGTTGGTTTGTTGTTTGCTGCTTTTCAAAAAAAACCCTTTCGTTCTGCCCGAGACGAAAGTGAACTGGTGTAGGGCTTTTTGCTTTAAGCATTTTCATCATTAATAAAAAGGTCGTTTTGATCCCGACTTTGTTTTTTATTTTGTGCTTTGTTCTGGAAAAATGGTAATACAAAAAACCAAAAAAATATAATCATTCTCAAATATCTGCATAATCATAACTTACACTTGTCAAAATCAATAATCAAATCATGCATTAATAAACCCGTTGAACACGTTAACCATGTACTCTCTTCCAACTTTGAGTTCCCTGTGTCCAAAGCTGAAGAAGGGAATGAAGAGATTCCCGACGAGATCTCTCACATATTGGGGCATCTTAGCCATTGAAGCTGCAAACAAAATATCAAGGAGATTGTCCAGAAGATGACATTCAATTACAAAGACTGGATCGGCGTGCTACCATTCGCTTTGCTCAAATATCATACTTCAGTACACATTTTAACAGGGGCAGCCCCCCCTCCTTCCCCAATATTCAACATGGAGGTCGTGCTTCCCGTGGAGGTCAAAGTCCCATTAATAAGAGTTCTGCTAAAGTCCAAGCTTGATCAAATTTAAACGCATGACGACCTTGTACAAATATATCAAAAGAGGTTTGAAACAAGCTTCTAACAAAAAGGTTTGTCCCCATGAATTTCAAGAATGGAACTTTGTACTACCTTCCAATCAGACTCCAAGGGGCAAGTGGACGACTATGAAGGCTCGTGTGCAATGACTCTTGTGACTACAGATGTTGACAAGCTAGCACGTCCTGCGAACGCCGATGCAGTCAAGAAATACTTTGTCAAAAATACAAAAAAATAACAGCTCGATAGGTCGCAAATCTTAAAAAGTGGCCTAGGCAAAAATGAGCGTCTCGGTGGACTGAAAACCCGAAAGGGCGGTCCAGGCAAAATTAGAGACATGAACAAAAATGATTATCCTGATAGATTGAAACCCAAAAGGGCAATCTATGCAAAAGTTAAGGATCATGACAGGTAACTGCATCAGTCAGCACAGTCCACTTGGGGCATCCAGTCGTCAAAAGAACCTCTGATTCGAAGCATCTGCAGATCAAAGACTCGGAACTGGGGCATTCAAAGTTGTTAGGGAGTATAACGGTTATTGTGTTCAATGTACCTTCCCATATATTTACCATTTTCCAAATTTTTCAAAGATCCGTGGAGCCATGCCATTGGTAGGCCACCACTCAATTCATCAAATTCGAGCCTGTGCCCATTTATTTGGAACTCTCATTTATTCTATTTGCAAAATTTCTTCTATTTTTGATGGCAATACTTGAAGCAAAAATTTTCAGAATACAAAAACTTTTTTTTACATCTTTTGAAAAGTGTGAACAACAAACACACTCTCTTTGAACTCATGAGTAGTTGAAGCGTACATCAACATCACCCTCGAAAACGGTCACATTCCGAAAGAGAAACATGGCTAAGCACAATGAAGAGGACCTCTGCTTCGAGCAAGATGCTTTCACAGTCAAAAAAAAATACAAAAAAAAAATATACAAAAATAAATGCTCGCTAAGTTGAAAACCTGAAAAGGCGGCTTAGGCAATAGAGAGCGTCCCGGTGGACTGAAAACCCGAAAGGGCGGTCCAGGCAAAAATTAGGGGCACAAAAAAGGAATATACTCCCGGTGGACTGAAAACCCGAAAGGGCGGTCCAGGCAAAAGTTAGGGATTTTCAAAGAAAATACAAAAATGACTGTCGAAGCATGACAAGGGAAAAGCATTCCACGCTGATTTACAAATGGCGACTTCTTCCAGGCTGTTGGTTAAACAATGGGCTTTCTCCCCAAGATTCATCAGTCGCTATTCATCAGTTGCTACCTTGTGTCAGGTTTTACACCGTCAATGGCTCAATTTGTTCACAATAATATCATCTCCAAGGAAGTTTGCCGAGTGTTTGTACTGCGATGTCAGTCCGCCTCCCATCCTACATATTTTATCTCGTTTCATCGAGTCGTCTGTCATATATAGTTCATACAATCATACAAGTTACATTCATACATCCATACAATCATACATTTATACAATTATACATAAATACTTTCGCTTATTCATACATTCATACATATCAATTCATACATGATTGCATTAGTCACCAAAATCTTGTTTCGGTCATGTCTTTTCAATTTGGTCTCTATTTATCATTGTGTCAAGCCGCAAGTTTACCTTCTCATCATCAAAAGTGTCATCCCCAATGTGTCTGGTCAAGAGATGTCACCCGTCAGTGTCAAGTGGCAAGTCCTAAACAACGGACAGCTTGAGTTTACCTTTATCTTGTTTCAAGTGGCAAGTCCTAAACAATGGACAGCTTGAGTCTACCTTTATCTTATGTCAAGTGGCAAGTCCTAAACAACGGACAGCTTGAGTTTACCGTTACCTTGTTTCAAGTGGCAAGTCCTAAACAACGGACAGCTTGAATCCACCTTTATCTTGTTTCAAGTGGCAAGTCCTAAACAACGGACAGCTTGAGTCTATTTTTATCATGTTTCAAGTGGCAAGTCCTAAACAACGGACAGCTTGAGTCTATTTTTATCCAATGTCAAGTGGCAAGTCCTAAACAACGGACAGCTTGAGTCTGCTTGAGTCTATTTTTATCTTGTTTCAAGTGGCAAGTCCTAAACAACGGACAGCTTGAGTTTACCTTTATCTTGTTTCAAGTGGCAAGTCCTAAACAATGGACAGCTTGAGTCTACCTTTATCTTGTGTCAAGTGGCAAGTCCTAAACAACGGACAGCTTGAGTCTATTTTTATCCAATGTCAAGTGGCAAGTCCTAAACAACGGACAGCTTGAGTCTATTTTTATCATGTTTCAAGTGGCGAGTCCTAAACAACGGACAGCTTGAGTCTATTTTTATCTTGTTTCAAGTGGCAAGTCCTAAACAACGGACAGCTTGAGTTTACCTTTATCTTGTTTCAAGTGGCAAGTCCTAAACAATGGACAGCTTGAGTCTACCTTTATCTTATGTCAAGTGGCAAGTCCTAAACAACGGACAGCTTGAGTTTACCGTTACCTTGTTTCAAGTGGCAAGTCCTAAACAACGGACAGCTTGAGTCCACCTTTATCTTGTTTCAAGTGGCAAGTCCTAAACAACGGACAGCTTGAGTCCACCTTTATCTTGTTTCAAGTGGCGAGTCCTAAACAACGGGCAGCTTGAGTTTACCTTTATCTTGTTTCAAGTGGCAAGTCCTAAACAACAGACAGCTTGAGTCTTTTTTATCTTGTTTCAAGCTGCCAGTCCTAAACAACGGACCGCTTGAGTTTACCTTTCGTCATGTTTTAGTTTGGAATCACATCTTATTTTTCTCCAGTGTCATCCTCAGTACGTCTGGTCAAGAGTTGTCACTAAAAAGTTTCCTTTCATTTGTCTTCATACCAAACCAATACGGTAGTATACAATCTTTCCCCAGTGAAACTACATTCTCCCTAGCGGAGTCGGATCCCATTCTTCAACGAATTTGGTTATCCCGTCGTTGTTTCTTGCCTCAGTCAAGTCAACCTTGTCGTCCTACATCCATACAAGCATTTCACGAGCATTCATAGCATCTTAGGTCCAAAATTGGTGTACTTTGTATTTAAGTCTCTTCGCTCCGTCAAATCAAAGATTCCATCTTCAAATCTCCGGACGAAGAAACTTAAATAGGGGCATCTGTCATACCCCAATTTTTGACCTAAGATACCACTGACACGCGTCGTTTAACCCTGAGTAATCTCCGACTTTTCAGTAAAAAAAATTCGACAGAGAGGTATTTTAAAATACCTCATGTTTTGTCCGAGTCGGGCCCTCTTCTCTCTTTTTCTTTTTTAGTCCTTATTTCCATCTTTTATTTTCTTTTTTTAATCAATTAATTTCAATTAGTCTATTTTTATTTTAATTAGTCATTCATTTCTTTTTTAATTAATTACTTCTTTTTTCAAGATAAGTCAAAAATCCCAAAAAAATATGCATAGTTATCTTTTCTTTATTATTATTATTATTATTATTATTATTATTTATTTTTTATTATGTGATAAGTTCAAATCGTCCAAAAAATGCAAGTTGTCACAAGTTCATACGCGTTCATCAATCAATCCGAATCCAGTCCAAAACGTTTCTTCAATCCATGTCCAAGTTCATTCACGTTTTGCTCCTCATCCCAATCCATGCGCGTTTCCTTTCTTTCCTCCCCAAGTTACTGAATTTCTGCTCATTCTCAACAAACCCAAGCATCAGGATCTTCACTATAAATTGGAACCTGCACACACAGTCAAGGGGGACCGAAATTGAACCCATTAACCTGCATAAAGTCAAATTGCAAAACAGCAAAAACGATCCCATTCAATAACATCACAAAAACCTTAACACTACCTCAAATCCAATCCTCATCAACCGAAACAATCACATAACCGCCACACATCCATTAACCAAAACCCATCGCACATCAGTTTCACAACATATTCACTTGCAACAGAGGCACGCATAACACATTCAGAGGGGCCGAAATTCACATCACACCAATTCACGGCCAATCGCAACACATAGACCTGCACAAAAACAACTAGCAGAACTGCGATACACCATTCACCCAATTTCAAACACAATTTCAATCAACCCATTTTCACACAAACACAACCCCAAACCAATCAAAATCCCAATCGTACAAACCTAATAACTCAAAACCCAATTCCATCGACACAACATCAAATCCTCAGCAGCCAATTTCAGATCGTCGACGACAACAACGTCATTCCAATCGTCACTCACACAACCGAATACCAAACCCACACCCTCTCTCCAAGCCGATTCATCAGAGTCAAACAATCACACACACACACAGACGATAAAGCACGCACAGAAGAGGGTAGAAAGGAGACAAATCCGAACTGAACCGAAGCGGAACCGAACAATCAACGCAACAACAACGACGGAGCCGACCTAGAATCAAAGAGAAGGAAACGAAGGTGCCACATCAGTACCATACAGCGGCCAATTCGAAAAACATCAAGCAAAAGGTAATTCTCTTTCTTTTTTTTCGATCTAGGGACTTAGGGTTTGTATTTGGGAATTTCGAGTGTGGAAACGAGTATAGGAAGAAGAGTAGAGGAGATTGGAACAAAAAAATTTGAAAAAAATAATAAAATAAGTTTTTAGCGGCGGCGCCGCCACCTAAGGTGGTCGGCCCGCCGCGTCGGACCATCCCATCTCGTCGGAGAAGAAAACATTGAGGGAGGAGAGAGAACAGAGAAGAAATAAGAAAAGAGGAGGAAGAGAGAGATATGCATGTGAGAAATGAGTGAAAACCGGTTTCACAACATATATATACTCCGTCTGAACCGGTTCGGTTCTCCTGGACCCAAACCAGGCTTGAACCGGACCGGTCTAAGCCAGTCCAGACAGCCCAGCGTCCCAGTAGTCCTCTAGGCCCAATTCCGTTCTTGTTCTGTTTCTGCACCCCTGCCTGCTGCACGCACCCCCCCTTTTGCATCATTTTGTATTATATTCATGCATTTTTAATTTCTCTTGCATTTTTTAATTTCTTTTGCTTTTTATTACTCTTATATCTATTAGGTTAGGTTACGTATTTAAAATTCATTTATTTATTGCATACATGTTTTTTTTGTCGTTTATTTCTTACCACACGGAACTTAGAATGTATATGTAGGCTCGATGTAAATGATTCATGCATGTTTATTTTTTCGCATATTTTAGAATGTATAAATTAGGCCTTAATGTAATTTATTTATATTTTTCTCGCAGACCATAGCATGTATAATAGGTTTTTTTGTAATAGATTAGGTGCATGTGTGCGTGAGTGGGTGTATGTTTACTTTTATGCTTGGTAGTTTAGGTAAAGGCCCTTATGGTGGTCCAACGCCACCATGAGGTCCCTACGCTTTTATTTCCTTATGCTCCGTTAGTTTAATTTTATTCTAGTTATTCAAAAACAACAAAAACATGCAAATAGTCCAAAAATCACAAAAATATTTTCTTAAATAAACCTTGATCCTACATCAAGTGACGTCTTTTTTATTTTATTTTCTTAATCAAATATCAATCAATTTAATTTTATTTTGAGTCCATTTTCTTTAATATAAAAAACACAAACAAATACTCATTTGCCACTTGGCTTTTCATTTTAAAACCTTTTTCAAACTAATAAAAAACACTCAACCAATCAAACGTCAATTTTTACCCCGAACTACGAGGTTTTGATCCCTCACGGGTACGTAGGCAGAGGACACTCGTCCTTCCAAATCAATAAAATGTAGATAATTAGGTCTTTCATTTTTATCATTTCAAACTCCATATTTTTTCAAAACAAGCAAGTTATAGCACATTAATTAAATGAAACCAAGAGGTTCCCGTAGAGTACTACGGACATAAAGGGTGCTAATACCTTCCCTTTATGTAACTAACCCCCGAACCCTAAATCTTTTCAAAATGGGGTAGTTTGAACTTTTTTTCCCTTTTCTAAAAAAATTAAATGTTCAGTCGTGAAATAAGTTAGTGAGTCAAAAGCTAATCAAATAGCCTTGATCTCCGAAAAATGACGCGACATTGGCCAACGGTTGTTAACTGCCGGCGCTTTACCCAACGGTTGTTAACTGCCACTGGGGGCATTTTAGTATTTTACTTGTGTCAATATGAAGTTTTCATTGTCAGAAAAGCAATTTTCTTTTTTTTTTTAATCATTGGTTACTATGGGAACTCGTCTAGAGGAGGCTGTCAGAGAAGGTATCATTGTTCTTGAAAAAGGTGAGTCCACAGCTAGCACGCCAAAGAAGTATGGTAATGGCCACCATAAGAAGAAAGAATCCGAAGTCGGGATGGTATATGGTAACCAGGCTACAGCTGCTGCTCAGTTACCTCTGCCCTACCAATATATGTAGTACTCTCAACATCCTTTCTTCCCACCATTCTACCAGCAATATCCTCTGCCACCAGGTCAACCACCAGTGCCCGTTAATGCCATTGCTCAGCAGGTACAACAACAGCCTCCTGCTCAATAGCAACAGCAGTAACAACAGAGTCCTCGGCCCAAGACTTATTTCCACCAATACCAATGCGGTATGCTGATCTGCTCCCAAATCTACTCGCTAAGGGCCACTGCGTGACTAGACCAGGCAAGCCTCCGCCTACGCCATTGCCTCCCAGGTTCCGACAGGATCTCACATGTGAATTCCATCAGGGCGCTCAAGGCCACGATGTGGAAGGTTGATATGCTCTGAAGTACGTTGTAAAGGATTTGATAGACAGGGGACGGTTGACTTTTGAAAATAGTGTTCCTCATGTTCTTGACAATCCACTTCCAAACCATGCTGCCATTAACATGATCGAGGCCTTCGAAGGAGTTTGTGTCCCTCGAGAGGCTCCCACTTTAGATGTCTGTAATGTTGCTACTCCTCTGGTGCCGCTACATGTCAAACTTTGCCAAGCTTCTTTGTTTAATCACGATCATGCTTCTTGTCCAGAATGTCTTCAAAATCCCATGGGTTGTTGTGTGGTGCAGGATGATATACAAAGCCTAATGGATGATAAACACTTGATTACCAGTGATGTTTGTGTGATTGTGCCAGTGTTTCATGATTCTCCTACTGTGAGTGGGCCCCAGGCAAAGAATGTTGAACCCTTAGTAATCAGGTTACCTGGCCCGGTATCTTATGCTTCTACTAAGGCAATCCCTTACAAGTATAATGCAACTATGATTGAGAATGGGGTAGAAGTGCCTCTGGTATCCCCAGTTACGGTTGATAACGTTGCTGAAGAAATTACAACTCTGAGAAGCGGAAAGGTCCGTCCACCCTTGTTCCAAAAGAAGGTGGTTACATCTGTTGCCACAGTAACTCCACCAGTTGCTCCTCCTGTTGACAAGAACGCCGACCCATCAGGCCAGTCTATTGAAGAATCTAATCTGGACGAAATTCTGAGGCTTATTAAAAAGAGCGATTATAAGATTGTAGACCAGCTGCTGCAAACAAAGTCAAAAATATCCATCTTGTCTCTGCTCTTGAGCTCAGAAGCTCACAGGAAAGTGTTAATGAAGGTACTGGAACAGGCCTATGTTGATCATGAAGTCTCCGTGGATCAATTCGATGGAATAGTGGGTAACATTACTACTTGCAATAACTTGGGGTTTGGTGATGATGAACTCCCCGAAGAAAGGAAATACCACAACTTAGCTTTGCATATCTCAGTGCACTGTAAGTCTGACATGATATCCAATGTGTTGGTGGACACTGGATCATCCTTAAATGTAATGCCTGAGTCTACACTAAGACAGTTGAGTCATCCTGGACTTTCTCTAAGGGGAAGCAGCTACTTGGTTAAGGCGTTTGACGGATCTCGTAAGGATGTTCTTGGAGAAGTAGATCTGCCAATTACCATTGGTCCTGAGACATTCCAGATCACTTTTCAGGTCATGGATATCAATGCTTCTTACAGTTGTCTCCTCGGAAGACCCTGGATTCACGACGCTGGGGCAGTAACTTCTACTATGCACCAGAAGCTCAAGTTTGTGAGGAATGGTAAGCTTGTCACTATACATGGTGAAGAAGCGTATCTGGTTAGCCAAGTGTCATCTTTCTCTTGTGTTGAAGCAGAGTCCGCTGAAGGGACGTCATTTCAAGGCTTGACTGTTGAAGGTGCAGAGCCCCGGAGAGCTAGTGCTAGTATGGCTTCATTGAAAGACGCCCAGAAAGCTGTTCAAGAAGGGCAAGTTGCTAGCTGGGGCAAAGTGATACAGATCTTGGAGAACAAGCGTAAAGAGGGCCTTGGGTTATCCCCGACCTCAGGCGTTTCAACAGGAACTTTCCATAGTGCTGGGTTTATTAATGCTATTGCTGAAGATGCTGCTGAAAGTAGTTATGTGCCTACGTTTGTTGTACCAGGAGGCACCGTGAGAAATTGGGAGGCCATTGATGTTCCTTTAGTCATGCATGCTTCCATGTAATGTGTCTTGTTACTCATGCTTTTCTTTGTTTTCAAAATAACAATCCTTTCGCTCTGCCCGAGGCGAAAGTGATGACCTTGTAAGGGCATGTTTGTTTCGGCATTGCCGTTATCAATAAAAGTTGTCGTCTTTTCCGCGACTCTTTGTTTTTGTACTTTTTAGTGCCTTTTTCTTGGAAATAATGGTAATGCCAGAAAAAACCAAAACATCTGTATTTTCTTATTAATTTCAAAAATCTGCATGAAAAACATTTTTCTAAAATCATCCCAATCATATTATGCAGATTGAACCATAATAAACCCGTTGAACACAGTGACCCTATGGTTCCTCCAATTTTGGAATTCCCTGTATATAAAGCTGAAGATGAGGAAGATGATGAAGAGATACCGTATGAGATCACTCGACTGCTTGAGCAAGAAAGAAGAGCCATTCAACCTCACCAGGAAGAAATTGAGCTTATCAATCTGGGTACTGAAGAGAACAAGCGAGAGATCAAGGTTGGTGATGCACTTGAGCCAGAAGTGAAAAAGAAGATTACTCAGCTTCTCCGTGATTATCCAGATGTCTTTGCATGGTCCTATGAAGATATGCCGGGTCTAGATCCCAAGATTGTGGAGCATCGGATACCGACAAGACCTGAATGTCCTCCTGTCAAACAGAAATTGAGAAGGTCTCGTCCAGACATGGCTCTTAAGATCAAGGCTGAGGTGCAAAAGCAAATTGATGCGGGTTTCCTCATGACAGCTGAATATCCTGAGTGGATTGCCAACATTGTACCAGTACCAAAGAAAGATGGGAAAGTTCGAATGTGTGTTGATTACAGAGATTTGAATAAAGCCAGTCCGAAAGATAACTTCCCATTGCCTCATATTGATGTGCTCGTTGACAGTACTGCTCAATCCAAAAGTGTTCTCCTTTATGGATGGTTTCTCTGGCTATAACCAGATACGAATGTCGCCTGAAGATAGAGAAAAGACGTCCTTCATCACTCCATGGGGAACATTCTGTTATAAAGTGATGCTGTTTGGCTTGATAAATGTTGGTGCTACCTATCAAAGAGGTATGACTACTCTGTTTCATGATATGATTCACAAAGAGATTGAAGTATATGTTAATGACATGATTGTGAAATCAAGTCATGAAGAGCAACATGTCGTGTATTTGAAAAAGATGTTTGAAAGATTGAGAAAATACAAGCTGCGGTTGAATCCCAACAAATGCACATTTGGTGTAGGATCTGGAAAGTTGCTAGGCTTCATTGTCAGTCAAAGAGGCATTGAAGCTGATCCTGACAAAGTCCGAGCCATCAGAGAGATGTCGGCCCCTCAAACTGAAAAGCAAGTCAAAGGTTTCCTCGGACGCCTGAATTATATTTCAAGATTTATATCTCACATGACTACTACCTGCGGACCAATTTTCAAATTGCTCAGAAAGAATCAGCCTGTTGTATGGAATGATGAATGCAGGGAAGCTTTTGATAGCATTAAAGAATACTTGTTGGAACCACCTATCCTTGTCCCGCCAATGGAAGGAAGGCCTTTGATTATGTATCTATCAGTGTTAGATGAATCCATGGGTTGTGTTCTCGGTCAACAAGACGAGACTGGAAAGAAGGAACATGCTATCTACTATCTGAGCAAGAAGTTCACCGACTGTGAGACTCGGTATACAATGCTTGAAAAGACTTGTTGTGCTTTAGCTTGGGCTTCCAAACGCCTGCGTAATTATATGGTGAATCATACAACTTGGTTGATATCCCGAATGGATCCAATCAAGTACATCTTTGAGAAGCCTGTTCTTACTGGAAAGATTGCACGTTGGCAAATGTTGTTGTCTGAATATGATATTGTGTATAAAGCTCAGAAAGCAATCAAAGGAAGTATCCTTGCTGAGCATCTTGCTTGTCAACCTCTTGATGATTACCAGCCGATCAAGTTTGATTTCCCTGATGAAGAGATTATGTATCTAAAAGCAAAAGACTGTGAAGAACCACTGATCAATGAAGGGCTGGATCCCAATAGCAAATAGGGATTGGTATTTGATGGTGCTGTCAATGCTTATGGTAAAGGGATTGGGGCCATTATTGTAACTCCTCAGGGGCACCACATTCCTTTCACTGCACGAATAACTTTTGAATGCACGAACAACGTGGCTGAATATGAAGCATGCATCTTGGGCATTGAAGAAGCCATTGACATGAGAATCAAACATCTTGATATCTACGGTGATTCCGCGCTTGTCATTAATCAGATAAAAGGTGAATGGGAGACCCATCATGAGAAGCTGATCCCTTACCGTTACTATGCAAGACGTCTGTTGACATACTTTACCAAGGTTGAGTTGCACCATATCCCTCGGGATGAAAACCAGATGGCTGATGCCCTTGCTACGCTGTCTTCCATGTTTCGTGTGAATCACTGGAATGGCGTGCCCGTAATCAAGGTATATCGTCTTGATAGACCCGTTCACGTGTTTACTATTGAAAATATGCCAGATCAGGCTAATGAAGATGTGAATGATGGAAAACCTTGGTATTATAATATCAAACAGTTTTTGCATAATCATGAATATCCACCTGGTGCTTCCAATAGGGATAAAAAGACCCTGAGGAGATGGGCTAGTAGATTCCTTCTGGACGGAGAAATCCTATACAAGAGAAACTATGATATGGTCTTATTGAGATGTGTTGATGAACAAGAAGCTGAGAAATTGATGCACGATGTACATGACGGCACCTTTGGGACCCATGCTACAGTCACACTAAGTCAAGAAAACTATTAAGAGCCGGCTATTACTGGATGACTATGGAGCGTGACTGCTACAGACATGCCAAGAGATGCCACAAATGTCAAGTCTATGCTGACAAGATTCATGTGCCTCCACATGCCCTCAATGTTATATCTTCCCCATGGCCTTTCTCTATGTGGGGCATCGACATGATCGGAAGAATTGAACCAAAAGCTTCAAATGGTCATCGTTTCATTTTAGTGGCAATTGACTACTTCACCAAATGGGTTGATGCTGCTTCCTATGCAAATGTGACCAAGCAAGTGGTAGTGAAGTTTATCAAGAATAACATCATCTGTCGATATGGTATTCCCAACAAGATCATCACTGACAACGGTTCCAATCTGAACAATAACATGATGCAGGCTTTATGTGAAGAATTCAAAATTGAACATCACAACTCTTTTCCTTATAGACCTCAGATGAATGGTGCAGTTGAGGCCGCTAACAAGAATATCAAGAAGATTGTTCAGAAGATGGTAACTACTTACAAAGACTGGCATGAGATGCTACCTTTCGCATTGCATGGTTACCGTACTACGGTGCGCAGTTCAACCGGGGCAACGCCTTTTTCTCTGGTATATGGCATGGAAGCAGTTCTCCCTCTAGAAGTGGAGATTCCATCTCTTCGAGTGATTATGGAAGCAAAATTAATTGAGGCTGAATGGTGTCAAAGTCGGTATGATCAGTTGAATTTAATTGAAGAGAAACGCATGGATGTTATGGCTCATGGACAGTTGTATCAAGTGCGAATGAAGAATGCTTTTGACAAGAAAGTCCGGCCTCGTGAATTCAAGGATGGCGAACTTGTATTGAAAAGAAGGATAAGTCAGCAACCCGACCCAAGGGGCAAGTGGACACCTAACTACGAAGGTCCTTATGTTGTCAAGAAGGCTTTCTCTGGTGGTGCTTTGATCCTCACACACATGGATGGTGTTGAACTTCCGAATCCTGTAAATGCCGGTATAGTCAAGAAATACTTTGTCTAAAAATGTGGAAAGAACAACGTGGTAGGTCGAAAACCCGAAAGGGCGGCCTAGGCAAAAATGCGCTTCCCGGTGGATCGAAAACCCGAAAGGGCGATCCAGGCAAAAGTTAGGGACAAAAAAAATGAATATGAAAAAGCTCGCTGAGATTGCATGCAACTCAGGCAAGAATGAGCATCTCGATGAGCCGAAAACCCGAAAGGGCGGTTCATGCAAAAATGAGATTGATAATAAAAGACAAGTAACTATATCTGGCAAATCACCATCACCCCTTGGGGCATCTGCAGCTGTCAATGATCGTCTTCATCAGAAGCTTCTGTACTTGTGAATTCAAAATTTCTATGAAATATAGTGGTCATCGTGCTCAATGTACCACCAACCAATAAAATTACCATTTTCCAAGCTTTGTAAATCCGTGGAGTTATGTCTTTGGCTGACTTTCACTCTTCTACATCAATTTGAGCCTGTGCTTTTGTTTGAAACTCTATTTTCTTTCTACTTTCAATGATGTGTACATAATATTTTCTTTCTATTTGATAATGTCAATGTCTGAAGCAAACATCTTTGAAAATTGAAAAACCTTTTTCTGTCTATTTTGAAAGCAAACCTGAGTAATTGGGTACACTCCAGTGAAACATGCATGAATAAATGAGTGTCAATGTCTATTTCAATACATGTTACAAGCAGGTGGTTCCCCAGGATGATCTGTGGTCAATGGCAGGAATGAAAAAACAGAATGAAAATGAAAGAAAAATGAAAATAAAAATGAAAAGCTCGCTAAGTTGAAAACCTGAAAGGGCGGCTTAGGCAAAAATGAGCACCCCGCTAATTGACAACCTATGAAGGCAATTCAGGCAAAAATGGGGCAATGAAAAGAATTTATTCCCGGTGAATCGAAAACCCGAAAGGGCGGTTCATGCAAAAATGGGATTGAAGAATGAAAAATGAAAGAATGAAAGAATGAAAAGCATTGACCACAGATGCGAACATCCAATGTTTACCCAACACTGACACGCCTAACAATGGCGACCTGTATCAAAGAATCTTCCAAGGTTCCCTCTTCTGCAGGCTTTGTGTATGTGATATGAGATATTGCCCTCAGCCATGGTTTCGATTCGTCTCAACGACGGTCTCTCCAAAGAGGATTCTGGTGTGTATATGTTATAGCACGAGCCACTAAGTGCCCAATATTCCAATATTTTGTCTGTCTCTGTGAAACTTTCCTGCCAAACTCTAAACCAATCATGCACTTCCAAGCATTCATACATGCATAATCATGCATTTTATGTGCTCATACATTTGATAATATTGTTGTACCATACATACATGTTGCATTTCCAATCTCGATTTCAATTCAACTCAATCTCAATTTCCAATTCAATTCAATTTCAACTCTCAATCCAATGTCTATGTCAATACCATGCCTATGTCTCTGACTATTTTCAACTTTCAATGTCTCTTTCAATGTCAACTTTCAATTCAATTCAAATCAATGCTAATCCACTCTCAATTTGCTTTTGGGCCAACAATAATGGTCATGTCTATCTTCAAATTAAGTCAATGTCAGTCTACCCTCAATTTGTATCTTGTTAAATCAAACCTCCAATGTATCTTGCTATATGTCTTGTTATTGGTCAAGTGGCTAGTTCGATCCAAAGAACAGCTTGTACCTGCTTATATGCCTGTGTTTTCGGTCAAACGACAAGTTCGATCCAAAGAACAGTTTGTACCCGGCTTATGTTTTGCTATCGGTCAAACAACAAGTTCGATCCAAAGAACAGTTTGCACATGCCTATATGTTGTGATAGTGATCAAGCAGCAAGTTCGATCCAAAGAACAGCTTGTATTAGCCTTTTGTCTATGTCTCCAGGCCAAACGGCAAGTTCGATCCAAAGAACAGTTTGTACCTGCCTATCTGTTTGTGTTTTCAATCGAGTAGCAAGTTTGATCCAAAGAACAGCTTGTATCTACCTATATGTCTATGTTTCCGGTCAAGTGACAAGTTCGATCCAAAGAACAACTTGTACCTGTCCTGTATTTCTATTCCCAGTCAAGCAGCGAGTTCAATCGAAAGAACAGCTTGTACTCATCTTCTGTTTGTATTACATGGTCAAGTGGCTAGTTCGATCCAAAGAACAGCTTGTACCTACCTTTTTTCCCCTGGTTTGTCTACCCTGTCAATGTATACCAATATCCCCAGTGATATGACATGACATGCTTTGTAGACTCCAGTTGTTTGTCATGCATTCATAATCGAAATGTTGCATGGCATTCATGTTTTTGAAAATGGGAGAGCGTATTTTTATGTCCAAAAACAGTGCAAATGTTAATATTTAAGTATCTTCGTCCCGTCAAATCAAAGACTTCGTCTCTTGACCCTCCGGACAAAGAAACTTAAATAGGGGCAGCTGTTATACCCTAATTTTGGACCTAAAAATATTTGCTCAAAATATTTTTTCATCTCTGATATGTGTCTAGTACTCTTGAGAGATTGCCAATTTGATATTGTTTACCCTGATATTTCACTATGTTTTAGCTGCATGTTTTACTGCCTTTGTTTTGGAAAATTTTCAATTGTAATATTGTCTATGTTTTCTTGCATTTCAAATCATCCAAAGGGTCTTTCTTGCATTCCAATTTATTTGAAGATTGTCTCTGATCAATTGCATATTTCTCTGCATGTTATTTCAATATTATTTGCAAAATTCATAAAAAAAAGGAGCATTTTAGTCATTTCCAGTGTTAAAACTCTTTTTTCCCTAAAAATTGTCTCTGAGTCTTTTCAATTTGCTTGTATAAACCTTTGCTTTAATTCCATGTCAAAATCCATTTCAAAAATTGTATCTGAGATATTCTTAGTCAGTTTAGTCCCTAGGGGAATTTTGGTCATTTCACATGAAATTTTGACAGAGGGAGGTTACTTTGAAGTATTGGTTTCACTTTACGTTGGTTTCAATTTACATTTTTACCCAATTTTATTTTTAATTGCATTTTAGTCCCTAAAGTCTTATTATTTGCATTTTAGTCCTCTTTTTTTCCTTTCTCATTTCAGTCCTCTAGGTCTTTTCCAATTTACATTTTAGTCCTTTAGTCTTAAAAATTGCAGTCCAGTCCATTTTTTGTTGTTAATTGCAGAACAGTCCTTCAATTTCCAAAAATTGCAAAAAAGGTCCCAAATACTAAAACAAGTCCAAGGCCGAGTTAGTTATAGGTCCCAGTACAGGTGTCACCATATCATTGGTCTCAAGTACACATGGCAGCCTATATAAGGCCATCTCTGCCACCGCCACAAATCATCCCAATCATTCAGTGCCAAATCATCACAAACAGAACCACTTTTTCTCTCTCCATTCAGTTACGATCAAAGCACAAAAATTCCAAGAACACAAAGAAAAAATATCAAACCCTAGAATTCCAAAAAATCAGATTCATCATCGATTTGATGAATTCATTGCGATTCTCAGAGATTCAAGCTTGAATCATCATCATCGAATCACTCTCTCTGCAATTCAAGTCCAAATTCATCACAAACGCAACAAATTAGACGATCACAGAGAGGTTTTGAGGTGAGAAGAAGAAAGATCGAAGCAAAATTGAACCAGTGAAGAAGAAGAAGAGGAAATCACCGATTTATTTTCGGTTCAACGCTTACCAGAGGCTTAAAGAAGATTCACGAAGTCTTTCTTCATCTTTTCGCTCGAATCTCCGTTTAAACTCAGGTAAAAATCACAAAACCTCTTCGTTTTCGTTTTAAGGCCTCATCGAAGACTTGTATGAAAAATTAAACGGTGAATCGAAGTAGATCTGTGAACTTGAGATCGTTTTCTTCAAAAAACTTAAAAAAAAACTTTGAAACTGAAGCTTCAACATGTAGATCTACGAAGATTCATCGTTTATTTGCGAAATCTGAACTCATATTTGAAATCAGCATGAAAAATATGTTAGTTTAGGGTTTTGTTTTGTTTGAAACGGCGAGAGATGGACCTCGCCGGAATCTGGAAGTCACGGCGGATCTGATGAAGATTCCGGCGGAATCATGAAGATTCCGGCCGATCTTCATCTTCTCCGGCCAGTTTCTTCCAGAAACCGGTGAGAAGAAGAGAGCAACGTTGAAGCTAGAGAGGAAGGTGAGTCTTAGAGAGAGGAAGAAGAGGAAAAATGAATTGGACCGGCCTCTGTGTGTTTATATAGAGGCCTGAACCGGTCCGGTTTGTTTCTGGTTCACCTCTTCTCCATCTCAACCGTTGGATCTAGGTTTGATCCAATTGGATCAATCCAACGGTCTCTGTGCTTCCCTGATGATCCAGATTCGTTTTCCTTTGGGCTTGGGCCTTAGGTCCATTTGTTTCTTGCGTCCTTGATATTTTCTTGCTATTTTCATACTGCTGCTTGATGTTTGCACCCCTGTCTTGCCTAAAAATTCAAGATAAATTTCTAAATAAATTTTTATGTGTTTCTTGATACATTCTTGATATCTTTGTGATGTTTTTACATGTTATAACCTGTAAGAAATATAGGTGATGTCTCTTGTCATTTGCTTATTTTCTTTGTTAAAACTTTTGTGAAATCTTGCTATATTTTGGTCATGATACCTTGCTATGTGACATGGATACTTGATATGTGATTGCTTGATGTTCTTACCTCTGAATGTGTGCTTGTTTCTATTGTGTTGTGAGTTTAAATGTTAGTTTCTTGTTTTGCAAGTTATATGAATATTCTAGTGTGAAAATAAGTGTAAAAATATGCCTATGAATATGTCGTAACTCTTGGCTTGATATTTCTTTGTGATTCTCATGTTATGGCTGAAATAAAACCTTTGAAAATTGTCATGATATGGGGATTATAGGTCATATACTTGTTTAGGCTTTATGATAAATTTTAGGCATATTTTTGCCACTTTTATGTTAAGATTTTTGTGACCTTTTGTCAAAGCTTTTTTAGTGTTTCTTTTTGCTTATAATTTCTATTCTATTATGCCTTATGCTACTAACCCTCTCATTTCACGTTTCATGCATTCCATAAGCACCTTCCATCCCTTAGCTTTAGTTTTATTTCTTGCACTTTAATTTCCATGCCAAGGCTTAGCATGTATAACCTAGGAATTTTGTAATTTCTTTTATGCAATTTAAATTCTTGCAAGACCAAAGAATGTAAACTAGGGCATATGTAAAGGACAATGGACTCTAATGATGTACACCGACACAAGCACCGACACATGCACACACATCACATGGATACTTTAGATGTATGTTTAGGGAGTGTATGCTTTAGATCTATGCTTAGGGATCACGATACTTAGAAAATTCTCTTTTCCAAAAAAATATGAACAACTTCACTCAAATAATTTTCCAAAGAAACCTTGGGATCAAGAACCCATTGAATTTTCCCTTTATTTTCTTAAACAAAAACCCTAATGAACTTTAATCATACTTAGACTTCCTTTGCAAAATAACTAATTCCACCTCACATTTTCCAAATCTTATGCCCTTGAGGCCTCTCTCTCCTATTCTTCAAAATTCCATTTTCAAAATTAAAATCAACCAACAAAAACAAAAACATTTTGGAGTTTGATCCCTTAAAAGGGTATGTAGGCAAGAAGTCAAAACTTCTCCAAGTCCAATAAAACAAAATTCAAACACATTCTTCTCCCTCCAATTCTTAACCTAGCAAAACCTTTAGGTGTAAATAACACTTTCAAATAGCATTTAAAAATAAAGCGCGTGCGTAGAAAGTAAAGACGGTTCCTATAGGATACTATAGTCGTTATGGGTGCCTAACACCTTCTCGTAACGAAAACAACTCCCGGACCTCGATTCTCAAGGGTTTTTCTTATTTTTCCCTTCCCAAGAAAAAATGAGATATCAAAGGTTAAAAAGGTTCAAACTTAATCAATGTTTGACACCCGAAAAACCAAGATAAAACATCCACACACTAGTCACTTCACAACAAACACTTCTTATTTCAAACCTGTTCTTGCGAAGTAAGCATAATTCTCAACCCTAGAACCCAAATCATCATCATCATCTTCATCAACGGCATCATCAAGCTCGCAACAAATGTTATCAGAATCTACATCCAACATGCAACAACATCAAAATCAACCAGAAAGGGTTGCTTATCTGATGGCTGGGTCTACCATGGAGCTTAAAAAGTATCAATTGGTCGTACAAGTTGAAAATCCAGTTGATTTCTCATCTCTTTTGCATCATGGGTGTAATATCAAGGGATTTTATAATACTCAAGGCTGGCAGGAGTACTTTAGGATGCTGAATGGTCCTACGTACAAAGCCTTGGTAAGGCATTTTTGGGTAAGAGCATCTATTTTTGACAGAAAAGCAGCAGATGCAGAAGAAAGGGATTTGGTTCTACGCTATCCAGAACTTGCTGGGAAAACAAGAGAAGAAATGATGCTGGAACCCTTCAATAGAACTGAAATCAGATCAACGGTGATGGGAGTTCCCATAAAAATCACTCAGGAGGTGATTGCTTCAGTGATTGGTGTAGAAGCGTCTGGAAAATATTCTAGGATAAAGATTTCATGTTCTAAAGAGAGCTTCTGGAATGACAGTGTAAACATGACTCTCTTCAACTCAACAAAACCAAATAAGTATGCTGACTTGGATATGGTGAAGAAGATACTTCTGAAAATCCAGTATGAGAACTTGCTACCAAAGGGTGGTGGGAATGAACAACCTTTATTGGCTCATAAAGTTTTCATTCACCATCTTATCAAAGGGGAGAAAATCAACCTGCCTAAGTATATCTTCAAATTCATGGAGAATCAGCTTTGGAAGAGTCAGAACAAGAACAGATTCTAGGTACCCTATGGAAGATTGCTTTCTGAAATCTTTCATCAAGGAGGAATAATTGCAGCACTCAGTTCAAGAAGGTTCTACACTGATACAATGCTGGATACAGTGGTTGGCAAGGTGATCAATGGAAGAACCTTGAAGAGCATGAACCTGATTCAGGAGTTCACACCTCTGAAGTCAGATATCAGTGAATCCATGGTAGTCTCACAACTGAATGTTGATTTCCCCCAATCTATAAGAAGGACTCTCTTGCAGTTCAAATGGCACTTCTTAGTGATCATTTTTCAACAACTGGTGAGTATATTGGTTTAGAGGAAGTTCCTGAAGAGATGCCAGGAAGTAAGCTACCTGTTGAAAGAAGCAGAAAGAGGAACAGAAAAGAAGTGTCAGAAGAAGAGTATCTGGAAGTAGAGAAACCTTCCAGAAAGTCAAAGAAGAATATAGCTTATGACAAGCTAAAAATTGATGGTTCTGGATTACCATCAATTGAGGAAGAAGTTCAGGATCTCGACACTAATGTGGTCCTGAAGAGGAAGACCAGAAGTGGTAAAGTTGCTGCTTCTGAAACTGTAACAGCTCCTGAACAACCTCCAGTGCCTAAGAAGAAGAGGAAGCCTGCAGTAAGGAAAATTAAGGAATCTCCCTATGTGGTTGAGGAAGTAGAAGGTGTGAAAGCCTCAACTGATCTGGTAACAAGGGAACTGAAGAAGAAAAAGGAGGAAGAAGCTGCTGCTCAGGCTCTTCAGAAGGCCTTGAATCTATCAAAAGAGATTGAAGTTCCTGCATCTAGCTTTGTCAGTAAAGAAGTTGCTGCTGCTACAGAAGTTATTCAAGCTACTGAGGATCTTCAACACCAAGTGACCTCAGAAGCAGAGAACTTATTGTTGATAGCAAGCGGTTCTGTTCAGAAGGACTCTGATGCCAAGTCGGAAGAAGTTGTCAATGTATCATCAGATTCCCCATTCTCATCCTCATCTTCATCCATATCATCATCATCATCATCTGATGATTCTGATGATGATATATCTCTAGGACAACGTTTCCCAAAACTTACAAAAAGCCAATCAACATCAACCAAGATCAGCAAAAAGCCCTCTCAGACAAGCTCTTATGAACCTATTGGTCATTTGATTTATCAAAAAATAGGTGAAATGTTTGAGAGAAGAAACCAAATCTGTGAAAGATTACCACTATATCATCCTCTTCAGCCACAAGTCATCCAACCTCTTAACATGATTGTCCCTGATGAAGTTAACCCAAACTCAGAGAAAGCCTCTGAAACAGCTTCTGAAGCAGTTGCTTCTGAGAAAGTTGCTTTAGAAAACCCCCAATAACAAGCACCTGAACCACAAAAGACTTCATCACCACAACAACAACCACCAAACACACAAATTAACCCACAAATGGCCCCCTCAACAAACTCTAGCCAAACTGTTTCTGAACCTACTGTTCTTAAACAAACCACTTCTGACCCAGATGCTTCTGAACTTACTGCACCTGAGCAAACAAATTTCATTCAAGCCTCAGAAACTGAACTACCTACCCAACAACTAACCACCCTAGAAACTGAACAAACTCAACCCCCATCTCCCAATCAGATTCAAACACTTAGTGTTTCTGACAAACCAGCAACCTCACTGACCTTGAAATTCTAGATCAACCACCCATAGACATCTTACTTTGTACAAGTACGAACTGTACAACCACCTTCTCCACTACTCTGTTTTGTGTCCACGCTACAAGACAAGAAAACAGCTCCAGAATAACAGCTATGCCTGCAAAGATGTTCCTTCACAATGGGAATGGATTTCAAATTGGTTCTTCATAGGACAACAACCAAATCAGGCAAAAGATCATTGGTGATTGATCAAACTTCAACAACGACTCTTTTGATGTGCCGACAATTTCACAACGTCTCTTTCACACCTCTATATAAAGGAGTGAAGACTTAGAGATTTGGTAATGCTGAACGAAAGACTCTCAACATTTTTACAAGTGCCAAATCTCTGCTGAAATTGTTCTGCATTCACTTAGAATTTTTGTTTCTCAAAGTCCTATTCTAGAAATTCTTAAGTCTTAGAGTCTTATCTGATTTGTATTGTGAGCACCTCTGATTTTATATCAAGTGGTCAACTTCAAACATTTTTCTTTGTAATCTTGTTTGTTTAGAAGTCTCTTGCAGTTGTGCTTGAGCATAGAAGTCTCTTGATTGTGTTCTTGAGCATAGGAAGACTCTTGCAAAGTGTGCTTGAGCAAAGGAAGTCTCTTGCTGTGTGCTTGAGCAATTGTAATCAGATATTACATTCTAGTGAACTCTCCTTGGAAGTGCAAGGGGGACAGGACTACTTCCGATTTGTGGAAGGAACCTGTATAATTCTTGTGTGTCTTTCTTCTTCTTCTTCTTCTCTCTCTCTCTCTCTCTCTCTCTCTCTCTCTCTCTCTCTCTCTCTCTGTTTTTATCCGATGCATTCGGATTTTGATTATCACTTCAGAAGCTGTCTCACTTAGCTTCTGATCAGTGTGTTCAGTTTAGGAGAAACGAAGAATTTTTCAAAACACAATTCAACCCCCCTTCTTGTGTTTTTCTCACCTTCAAATTCATCATCAATCTAACAACCACAACATTATTCATCATCAATTTCATACCAAAAACTCAGCATGTTCATATATACCCATTTTGACATACAAATTCAACAACAACAACAATACAATTATCATTCAATTCATGTACATAATCATATCATCACAATTAAGCACGAATTTCTACAACTAAATTCAAATTAACCACTTGATGAAAGAATTAGGGTAGAATCTACAACTATTAATTATGATTAAAGTCTAACCTCCTTACCTTAATTCTTCACAAAATCAACTAGGGCTTCACTTTAGCTCCCAAAGCTTGAATCTCTAGCTCCATCTAGCCCTCTCTAGATCTTCCTCTTCAAACCCTTATCTTCTCTCTATCTCTATCTCTTCCCAATTGTGAAAAATGTTGGTAAAACCCTATTTTCCTCAAAGAATAGTGGTTATATAGGCTCTTACTAATTGGGCTCAACTCACAATGCCTTAATGGGCCTAACCCATTATTAATCTAACCCAAAATGTTACTACTCACTTAACGGTAAAATGTAATATTAACGGTTACCTACCGGTAATAAAACCATTCACTACAACTCTCTAGCACTTAGTAAAATAATACTAGCTCTCACTAAGCACTAAAAATATTCCTTATCAAAATTACTAAATTACCCCTACTCACAAAATGACCAAAATACCCCTGAGTCCAAAATGACTAAATTACCCTTCTAACACCAAATTCTACAATTCCCAACCAAAAATACACACAGAGGCAATTAATCACATAAGAACACATATAACACACAATAAAATAATTAAATAAATAATAAAATAAATCTAGCGAAAAATCGGGCTGTTACAATCCCATTCGCGCCGGTTTTGGAGGTGTCTTTCGCAATAACAAAGGAACTTACATAGCAGGCTATTCGGGCTACATCAATCATTCTCAGGACATTCTGTTTGCAGAGCTCACATCCCTCTATCAAGGGTTAAGGTTGGCGCTTAGCTTCAATTGTGAAGAGTTGGCTTACTACTCAGATTCCCTTCTTGTTGTCAACCTCATTAAAGATGATTTAAATCATTTTCATGTCTATGTTGTCCTCATCCAAAACATCAAAGACATCATGAGTTCTCGTAATTTCAACCTTCACCACTCTCTCAGAGAGGGAAACCAGTGTGCAGACTTTTTGGCTAAGCTTGGAGCATCGAATGATGTTGATTTGTCTCTCCACTCTTCTCCTCCAGAGGACCTGCTGCCACTGCTTAGGACATATGAATTAGGAGTTCTTTTTATGAGCCGCTAGCCTCTTTCCTTTTGTCTGTTTTTGCTCTCCTTTTGTTTTTGATTTTAGCCTTGTAACAAAAAAAAATTCTAACTATTAGCTAATTTGTCATTTACTCATAAAAATGATCATTCTAAACTTATGTAAAAAGTTTTCCTACAAAAAACAAAAACGGCATCGTAAGATTTTGAACAAGTAATAATTAGATGTCTACATGATGCATTAATTTATTTTACAAAACTTACATGATACTATTACATTTATTTTTTCCTTTTTGACAAAACTTACATCTTTTATAATTGTTGTGGTTCATCATAATTCTGTCAACTCGCCTTAATACCAAAAATTATTTGATTGTTGTATCCGGTCTAGAATATAGACCACATACGTAAATTATTCAATGAATCTAAAAGGTCAATTGTTTCTTATATATAAGACCGGAGAGAGTAATATTCATTGCTTCAACACCATTTACCCACCACGGACAGTATGTTGAGGTGTTAGGTTTATTTACCCCGGGCAAGGATCCAAAGTGTTGTTGGTGTCCTTAGTTCAATGGAAAATGAATAATTATATGTATGACTTAAGTTTTTTTTTTTTTTTGTCTATATATTGTTAATGATGAATATTTTATATTTGAGTCCTAAGGATATTCCCCGCTTTGGATCGGGTACCATCTCCTCATTCTAATTTTTATTTTTATTTTATCAAAACAAAAACAACTTTTTGAATATTTTTAAAACTATATAGTTTTTTAAAAGAGAAATGTTAACGATTTTAGTTTTCGGGAATGCGCATGAAACCTCCTCATTTAAACTCTTCAACGTCTCTTAACTCATCAAATAAGCTATCTATAACAATATTTCTAAATATATATTATCAATGTAAACAAAAAGTACGAGTGTGGACATTTAATAATGTATTGTCATATCATTTAACGAGTTTAAAAACATGTGATTTGTATACTAATTTTTTTCCCTTTTTTAATTCAATTCAATAAAAAGGGATCAATATTATTTTCTACTTCCCTCCTTCATGATTTGTATACTCGTTAAATAACATGCCAATAAATAATTGAGTGCATGTGTAGATTGTTTACATTAAACGTTATGTGTACAGTTAGTTGGGGGTTTATTACACTCACTTTGTTTTATGTGATTTGCTTGCTAGAAAATTGTCAAATCCATTCACACTATGTTATGGAAAAATATGTTAAACTTTATGGTGATTTTATTGCTATATATGTGCACATATTCATATATAAATTGATATCCAGCTAACACTATAAAGATCAACCTAAAAAACAAAAATCAACATGAGTAGTAGTTCATCTAAAAACCCTATGCACAATAGTGAGGAGAAACCTTCATCTTCTCCCTCATCACCAGTAAAGCTATTTGGTTTCTCATTAACACCATCCAACACTCTTCATTCTAACAACAAGAGATTCATATGCCACTTTTGTCGTCGTGAATTTACCAACTGTCAAGCGTTAGGAGGCCATCAAAACGCGCACAAGAGAGAACGCCAAAGAGCAGACTTTCTTTCTATTCTTCCCCATCATCAACACTTTGTACCATCTTCATCATATCATCCTATGATAGCACAACATGGTGCACCAAGAGTAGTGTTACTTTGTCCACCTGGATCACCATGGGAGACACAACCTTATGAAGAGGGTCCTAATGAGGTTCATTTTGATGCAGCTACATCCAGAAATAATGAGGCTTCCATGCAAGTACACAATAATATTATTGATGGTGATGTTGATCTTAATTTGAGTCTAGCTTGTGTGCCTTTAAATGCTACGGACAAATAGTTTGGAAGGGAATGAAGTTGAATTTAGACAAAAAATTATAATATCATTTTCAGTACTTGCCCTACTCTCTAGCTTGCCACATATGCAATTGCTCTTAATTTTGTTGTTGTGAATTGTGTATGTTTTTTAATTAGATTTTAATTTACTTATATGTAAGTTTGTGTAAAATTTGTAAATTTGATTTTGTTATCAAGAAAATAATTGTTCGTTAAAACTTTCATAAATGGAACCTCTGGAGATGATTGAATTAAAGAGAACTTAAGATGGAAATCATATGGCTTGCTATTGTACTTTTTTCCCTCTTGCTATGTATAAAAGCTCCGGAAAATGCGACTAAAAAAATTATTTCAATAAAAAAAAATTATGAAGAGGAGGTGAAGATTCTAAAACAATTTGTTGGGTTTATACAGTTTGAAGAAATTATGATCTTGTGCATCTTCAGACATGTTTCACTTCACAAAAATATAATGAAAAACAAATATGAGATAAATGAGATAAAATAAATAGTTGAATGATTAGAGACAAAGTAATGTGAGCAATAATTGGTGTGACATAACTGGCCACCAAAAAAATATTTCATTTCATATATTTATATAATATATAATATTAGTTACATAATGCCACAAATATCCAAATTACATAACCGGCCACCAAAAAATACGTCGGGGAGTAAAACCACAAAAAAAATGACGAACATCAACCGACCCAAAAGTGTCATAACCTATCTAACTAGACTAGTGATAGTGCATAATCTTCGTCTTCATCCATGACTTCGATCTCTTGCTTTGCCCTTTCCGGAGGGTCCAAAGTAATAGGATTGTGCTCATTTGTTGGTTTCTTTGGCGGCTTCAGCTCCTTAGACATGAGCTCATTGAAGACGTGTTGTCTATCCAAAAACGCAAAATGCCAATTCTCCACCTCACCAATCTTGTTGTTCATCCACTCCTTACAACTCGGTGGTAACAGACAACCTTCCTTCAAAATAACATGAAGATAGTGGTCGGGAATTAAGCAAAGACACATGATATTGGAATGTGAATTAAGTGGTAGAGCACTTCGGATTGGGAAATATGTCTCACATACACCACCCATTTCGGCATGTAGTCACTTTTATGAATTCTCAACTCTTGAATAAGTGCTTGACGAACCAATACATGATCTTCCGCATCCATCCCCAAGTGCCTAGCTACCACCCGGAATCCACAATGACCATCCCCTTTAACATTCATAATTTCTTCAACAAAAGGCCTCATGATATTTAGAATTTGTGAAATGTATGGGATATTCCAAAACGGTTTTGAAGTAGATGATGAAGCTTGTGAGCGGGAGTAAGTGCCAAGGCGTGCATCTTTCCTCTTTGGAAGTGACCTCTTGGGTTGTGAAGGTTGACTATCCGGATTTTGAAAATTAATAGTCTCCCACCTATAGGGGATTCAACCCGTTGATGACACTTGAGTGTAGTCTTCTTCCTTTTAGGTGATCCCTTGATTACCACCTTTTTTTTAAGGTGGACACAAATTTGTGGTTTCCGGAAAAGCTATTTGACGCATCATCTCTTTGATGTAGAGTTTCATATTGTAAGGCCTTGTCTTGAGACGTTCTTGAATACCATTCCACTCTTCCACCACGGAAAGATCATCATCAATCTCTTCTCCTTGTACGCTTAACCTTTTCCAATGAGGGTATATATCATCCAAGACAAGAGGAAATTTTTGCTTGCTCTTCATGGCAATAATACACGCACAAGGTAACCCGTACGATGTCTTTTGCACACAACCACAATCTTCCTTATCAAAGGCGTATGTCTTTGAGCGTTTCAATTCATCATAGATATATTTCAATGTGAGTCTAGATACATAACCCTCCAACTCTCTCATCATCATGATGTTTTTGTATTTGTGTTCCAAGACTGTTTTGTTCCTCCCAAAACTTCCTTGTATCTCACCAAATTGCATGACCAACATCTTGTCTATTTCATCCCAACATGATGCCAAATCACACACGCTACCCCTCAAATATTTTTTCAACACTCCATGAGCCGATTCAACAATGTTGGTGGTTCTACACCCTAGATGCAAGACTTTATTCGTCCATGCCCTCACAAATTTTTCCTTAAGGTTCAAAACCGTGGTTTCAACATATGATATGAATTCCGGAAATGGCATGCATACCTCTTTGAATTTCAATAAATTACTTGCATATGATTCCTTCGTAGGAGATTCGACCAACTCTCTCCAAGTGATCACGACTTTCTCAACAACTTCTCTATTATTCACCTTGTTCTTCTTCAATTCTTTCTTGTCAATTTTTGTACCCTTAGGAGGCTTTGGGTGAACTTTACAATTCGTGATGCACTTGGCCCTTACATTCTTCCCAATATGGAAAAAACAAAGCATGGTGTATGTTTCAGGGAAAACTGTGCCAATGGCATTCATCAAAGCACCATATATGTCAGTGATAATCACCTTAGGCATGTTGTCCTTTGAGGACAAAAACCTTTCACCATTGTAAGTGCCCAAGTAAAGTTATCCTCTAGTTCAAAGTGAAGAAAGGCAAAACCAACGTAATACATCATTTTTGTAGAGGTTCAACCAATTATCTCAAACAAAGGCATTCAGTAGTTGTTGGTTTTGTAAGTGGAGTCCATGATCAAAACGGTCGAAAAAGTGTTGAGCAATTTAATTGACTCCGGATGAGCAAAAAATATGTATTCAAGAGTGGTTTCCTCACTATTACATCTTGTGTAATAGACATATTTATGCTCCACCAACTTCGAAATCAAGTATTGCAACTCCGTCATGTTACCTCTTTCCCCCTTGCGCCGTCTTGTTCGCACATTGTACACTTGCTTGATAGTTGTCACTTCTTTGTTTTTTTGCTTCAAATTGGTGAGAATATTCTGAGGCACCGTCAAGCTCTTTGTCATATCGATAATGTAACGCCCTCCTTTTATTTAATTATTTTTATTAAGTTAGAATCTATTTATGTGATTTATTTATATATATGAGGTGTCAGTATTTTATTTTGTGGCATTATTCTATTAATTATTAGAATATGAGAATTATTAGTGTAAGTAGAATTGGAGGTTAGAATAGAAGGAAGAATAAGTTATTGGGCCTAAATAGATTTAGGAAGAGCGATTAGTATTATAAATAAGGAAGCTTAGGTTAGGTTAGAAAGAGTTTTTACGTTAGACCGCTTTTTGGAGAAAGAGGAGAAAGAGGATAACTCAGAGAGAGAACCCTAGGAACGAAGAACGCTGCTTTTGATTTCAGAAAAACAATCTAAGGTAAGGGTGCGACTATCTTTCACTAATATTAAGTCTGTAGATCATTAGATTGCATCTAACGTGTTTTAGGATGAGTCTTGTAAGATTATGAGAATTAGGGTTTGAGTGAGAATTGATGATTAGGTGATGAAAAACCGTTGAATTGATGTAAGGGGGAGTCTATATTCATCATAAAGATTGTATAAACATATGGGTAGTGAAGGGTTTTGTTTTTCATTGTTTTTTTTTATGATCTTTTTTCTTTTAATGAGTTCATGTTAAATTCATGCTCTAATTTATTGTGCTTTTGGGTATATCCTTATATCTGACTTCACTATTTTTATGTGCTAGATTTGTAGTTGATTGAGCTTATATCCATTAGATGCAGATTTTTTTTAATTGTTGAACTTGAAACGAACGAGACAAAATATTTTACCACGGGAGAAAACCCATAATGACATCAGTTACTTTATTTTAATCAAATAATGTTTGAGCAAGTACTGTTATTAGTTAACGCTTTTGCCGAGGAATGTGTCATTTTGTGTTTTCTTCCCTATTGATTTAGATGTATGTGTTGTGCTTACCCATATATACACTACTCTGTTAATTTATAAACGGCCAATACTTGCTGTTCGATTTGTTACTTAAAAACACTCAATGGAGAATAGTTCATCATAATTGAATTTTAATTGTTGCTCTTTTGTTTCAACCGTGATAATAGCCATTAGTTTTAGATTAGAGGATTAAAAAGGGAAACATGATTTCTTTCTAAATAAATTATTGATAGTGCTACTTTTGATGAACTAAAATAGTCACGTGATAAATTATTGTTTTTTGGAACATGTTTGTTTAGCCAATCATCTTAATTTAATTAGCCGAGAATAACTAATTTCGTTAGTTCTTTTAATTTGCATAAATAATTATGTGTTATTATGTGTTAATTGATGGTGTGTAATAATGAGTCGATTGACAATGTCTTATATAAAGATGTGTGTTTTAAAGATGTTTATATAGAAATGTGCTATTTGAAGATGTGTGCTTTAAAGATGTGTTATATAAAGATGTGTTACTATTTAAAGATTGTGTAGTTTTAAGATGAACTTGGAGTAGGAAAGGAAGGATGCCTAGATTATTAGAAGCTGTCCAGGAAGCCTAAGTTAAGATGACTAAGATTATTAATGATGTGACATTGTTATATGTGCACTATATGTGTTATTTATGATGCTTATGTTGATGTGATGTTTAAGATGTTGATGTTTATCGTTTGATGCTGTTATGTTATGATGCTGATATGATGTGACTTATAAGTGCTTCATATGTTGTTGTTGATCTTATTTAAGTTGTAAATGTCGGTCTAAATCAAAGAGTTGTAAGATGTTCATGAAGTTTCTAAGACGTAAGATGTTGAGTCCATGCATACTCATTCAAAGTTGAGGGCTTGATGCCCTGGAGCTTTTGCTCAAATACGTTGGGGGCTTGATACGCTAGAGCTTTTGCTCAATTATGTTGGGGGCTTAATGCCCTGGAGCCTTTTTACGCTCAAATATGTTGGGGGCTTGATGCCCTGGAGCCTTTTCACGCTCAATTACGTTGAGGGCTTGATGCCCTGGATTGGTACCACATGCATTTGCATATCAAGATGATTTATGATGAGTAAGAGTTGCATAGTCGAGTTGAGTTGCATTGTCGAGTCAAGTGCTAAGTCGATTTATCAAGTGATGTTGCTGAACGAATATGAAATTGATTATGAATTTGATTATGAAGTTGATTATGATAATGTTATGTGTATGATAATACTATGTTTAGATAATCCTATGATGTTACATGATTATTGTTAAGATATGTGATGATATTTAAGTTGTTAAATGTAATTTATGATTTATAAGCTTAATATTATTGTTTGAGAAATCTCACCCCTTCTGCTTGAAAATGTTGCTCTTCGTATGGGTAACTTGCAGGTAATCAAGATTAGCTGCGGTCGTGGGTGACTATCTCTCATTGTGTCCTTAGGTGCTCTGATACGTAACGGGATGGGGATTTTAATACTATTTTTTGTTCCTTTACGTATTGCTTTTGAAGTTTAAGAATTATTTTTGAACTAAGATTTATGAGACTTTTATGATGAGGCCTGCGTGCCAAAGACTATTTTAGATGATGAATAATTCCGCTGCAAAGTATTAATTAATTGTTGATTGAATTTTGAAAGATAAATATTAATTTATTCCATTTATGATTTTTAAGAAATGTGACATTCCGTTTTGTGATGAAAAACTCTGATAATTGTTATGAAATTTTTACGTTGGGAAAACGGGGTGTTACAGATAACTTTTTTCTTCTCCTCCGCACTAAGTCTACCCGCAATAAGGTGTCCGGATAACTTTTCATCCAAGTCATGGTTGTGCATTCCACAAAGCATTGCAAGCCACCAAGCATTTGTATCCTTATCAAAGAAACCTTTCAATCTAAACAGACAATTACATTTCCTTGAGTCGATGCCTTCAAGGTTGGGTTTCTTCCTCGTCTTAGGTGGCTTGTATATCCCAATCCTTTCACATTGCATCGTCAAGTATGGTCTTTTTAAAACGGATTTGTCTATACAAACACTAAATCCAGCCCTTACCCCTTGTCGACGAACCCAACCAAGTAACTCTTCTCGCTCTCTCCATCTTGCATTTGTTGTAAAAAATGAGGCAGTGTCGCGACCTTCGCAAACAACACTGATAGGTACCAGTTTAGGTTCTTCAATTTTACCAATGTGAGCTTGAAATGGAATTTTGACTTTAAACGGTTTCACATTAACGGTTGGTTTGACATCGCCGGAACCTTCGCCGGATACTTCATTTTTGGTCGATTTCGATTCAACGTAATCACCCGTGACATTGTCAACCATCTCGCTATATATCTATTGAATAAAAAAAATAACAAAGGAAGAATAAATAAATAACTTGTGGAGCAAGCTAACCTAGAACAAAAGTGGCGCAAAATATTCAAAAAACAGGACTGTACAGTGGCGTGACTTAAGTCACGCAACACATTAACTCATGTGTACGACTTAAGTCACGCAACCTTTAACACTTGCGCAAGTTAACTTGCGCACCAAGCCCTACTGCCTATGTAAACCAGACGAACCAAGCACAAAAACCAGCAAAATGAGATGAGTTTTGATGATACAATACCTGATATTTGGTGCTTGATGAGCGTAGAAACTTGCTTCCTGACGAGTTGCAATGATTTGGGATGAGAATTTTGACCCAAAAATTCGCAATTTTTGGGTTTTTGAAGGTGGAGGGAAAGAAAATAGTGCTTGGAGTATGGACTGATGGGTTTTATACGAAAACAGTAACTCTGCGTCACTTAACTCACGCGGCGTGAGTTAAGTAGCACAGCGTTACTTAAGTAGCGTAGCGTTACTTAAGTAACGCAAGGGTAAATAAGTCAAATTAGATGTAGCTACATATTTCTATGCAATCTTGACAAAGGATGAAAAAAGATGAAGATTTCATGCTAAGATTCATGATGTCTCAACAAATCTTGGTAAGAATCTACTCCTAACACCTTGCTTTATGTTTCTCTAGAAATGCCATCTCCAAAGTGCTACTCTTTGTTCTTGTTCCCCAAAATGTGTGATACTGCTTGCCAAAACGTGATTCTCCTTTGTGTTGTTCGTCTGGTCCTTTTTATAGGTGCGTGACCTAGTTTTTCAATTTCGCCTTCATGGCATGTACGCTTGAATCCTGCTCTTTACCCAAACAGTATTGCTCATTCCCAAAGTAAAAGACCAAACTGCCCCTATGCATGTTAAGTTACGCTAGTACAAATATTAACGCATGTTAACATGCGCTACGTAGGTTAACATGCGTTAGTGTTATTTGTTGAAAAGCACTGCGCATGTTAACATACGCTGGTGTTATAAGTAAAAAAAATAACGCGTGTTAACATGCGTTAGTGTAATGGAGTGCGTGAGTTAACTCACGCTGCCATTTGCACTGGCGTGAGTTAACTCACGTTCATAGCAGAAACAGAAACTGCATGCATGCATGCAGTAACAGAACAGACTTTTGAAAAGTCTAGAAAGACCTGTAATCACGCCACATTCATAACTTAACCAAATTACGCCAGTTTAAGAAGTTTATCGGATAATACGACATAATTGATCAAAATTAATTAAAAACATCGTTTTTCTCACAATCACATAATAACACATAAACGATCCAAACGGTCCAAATTTTACAAATACGCCGGTAATGACCCGTAATAATTTAAACACACTTAATGACACGTAAACGATCCAAAATAATTCTTTTCATATATTTATATAATATTAGTTACATATTGGCCATAAATATCAAAATTACACAATAGGCCACCAAAAAATATGTCGGGGTGTAATACCACCAAAAAATAGGGCGAACACCCACCGACCCAAAAGTGTCATAACCTATATAACTAGACTAGTGATGGTGCATAATCTCCATCTTCATCCATGACTTCGTTCTCTTGCTTTGGATTTTCCGGGGTATCCAAAGTAATAGGATTGTGCTCATTTGTTGGTTTCTTTGGCGGCTTCGGCTCCTTTGACATGAGCTCATCAAAGGCGACGTTTCTATCCAAAAACTGAAAAAGCCATTGCTCCGCTTCACCAATCTTGTGATTTATCCACTCCTTAGGAGGAGGTGGTAGCGGACAATTTTATTTCAACTTCACATGAAGAAAGTGGTCCAGAATCAAGCAAAGGCACATTATGTTGGAATGTGGATTAAGTCGTGGAGCACTCCGGATTGGAAAATATGTCTCACATGAACCACCCAATTCAGGCAAAGTCAATAGAACAACCGCTCTATTGTAGCAATTAGCAATAATGTGACCCATATCCGGAGTGGTCAACCACTTCTCTGGAGGCGCAATACCACTTCTACTTGTTGGAGGGTGTAAACCATCCAAGATAAGTTTGTAACGGCTCTCGATAGCATATATTGGCAAGTAGTCACTCTTGTGAGTTTTCAACTCATTAATAAGTGCATGACAAACCAAAACATGATCATCCTCATGAAATCCCATGTGCCTAGCTACAACCCGGAAACCACAATTACCATCCCCTCTAACATTCACAATGTCTTCAACGTATGGTCTCATGAGATTTGGAATTTGTGACATGTATGGTATTTGCAAATAAGGTTGTTTTTTTGAAGTAGAAGTTGAAGTTTGTGAGCGAGAGCAAGTGCCAAGACGAGAACCTTTAGTCTTATGAGACTTACTCTTGCCATGTGTGCATTGACTATCGGGATTTTGAGCATCAATAGTCTCCCACCTAGAGGGGACTCGACCGGTGGACCTCGTTTTCGGTGTAGACTTCAACCTTTTAGGTGCCCCCTTGGTGGCCACTTTTCTCGGAGGTGGCTTCAACATTGTTTCCTCCGAAAATCCTAGTTCACGCAACTTGTATTTGATGAAGAGTTTCATCTTGTAAGGGGACCTCTTGATACGTTCTTGAATGGCATCCCATTCCTCCGTAACGGAAAAATTGGCATCAACCTCTTCTCCAATTACACTTAACCTTCGCCAATGAGGGTGTATTTCTTCCAAAAGAATAGGCATTTTTTGCTTTCTCTTCTCGGGAAGAATACAAGCACAAGGCAACCCGAACATTGCCATTTGCACACAACCACAATCTTCTTTAGCAAAGCCGAATCTCCTAGAGCGTTCATATTATTCATCGATGAAACCCAAAGCGGCCTTAGAGACATACCCCTCCAACTCGGAGAATAACTTGTTTTTTTTGTATTTGTGCACCATGACGGTTTTGCTCCTCCCAAAACTCCCATGTATCTCACCGAATTGGTTTTTCAACATTTTGTCTATTTCATCCTAACATGTTGCCAAATCTCCCACACTACTCCTCAAGTATCTTTTCAATTGTGCATGAGTCGATTCAACAATGTTGGTGCTCCTACACCCTAGATGCAAGTATGTATTCGTCCATACCCTCACAAAATGCTTCTTAAGGGGCAAAACGGTTTCCTCAACATATTTAACATACAATGGAAACGGTCTGCATACCTCATCTTTGAATGTCAACCATGCAATTGCAAATGAATCCTCCGTAGGAGAGTTAACCACATCTCTCCAAGCAGTCACTATTTTCTTAACAAGCTCACATTGCTTGTCATCATCCGCTTCCTTTGCTTCTTTGGCAACAACTTTTCCTTTTCCTTTCGAAGGATTGGCATTGACTTTACAATCCGTGATGCACCTAGATCTTACATTCTTCTCAATATGAAAATAGCAAAGTACATGGTCCGTTTTAGGGAGAACTTCGGCAACGGCTTTGATCAAAGTGGGGTCCCTATCGGTGACAATCACCTTAGGCATGTTTTGTTTTGAGGTCAAAAGACCAACCAACATCTCAAGTGTCCATATGAAGTTATTCTCTCTTTCAAAGGAAAGAAAGGCAAACGCATCCGAATAGGTCAATTTGGTAGAGGTGACACCAACAATCTCAAATAATGGCATTCGGTATGTATTGGTTTTGTAGTGGAGTCCATGACCACAACGGTGGGAAAAGTGTTGAGCATATCAATTGAATCCGGATGAGCAAAGAATAAATCTTCAAGAGTGGTTTCCTCGCTATTTGCTCTTGTGAAATAGACATACCGATGCTTCTCCAACTTTGTAATCAAGTATTGCAACTCGGTCTTGTCCTCCCTTTGCCCCTTGCGCCATCTAGTTCGTGCATTATACACTTGCTTGATGCCTGTCACACTTTCTTTGTTTCTTTCCTTCAAATCCGTGAGAATATTCCTAGGCTTTGCCAAGCTCTTTGTCATGTCGATAACTTTTTGCTTCTCCTCCCCTTTTAGTCGACCCGCAAGAAGGTGGCCGGATTAGTTTGGCGCCAATTCATGGTTGTGAACTCCACAAAGCATTGCAATCCACCATTCTTGTGTTTTTTTTTTCAAAGAAGCATTTCAACCTAAACGGACAATTGCACTTCCTTGATCCCGTGCCTTCAAGCTTCGGTTTCTTCCTCGTCTTAGGTGGCTTGTATTCACCACTCCTCTCACATTGCATCGTCATGTATCGCGCTATTGTACTAGATTTATCTATAGAAATAGTAAATCCCGCCCTAGCCGCTTGTCGACGAACCCAACCATGCAATTCTTCTCAATCTTTCCATCTCTCGTTTGTTGTAAAAAATGAACTGGTGTTTTCTTCAATAACACGAACACCGGTAGGTACCGGTTTAGGCTTCTCTTCAAAGTTACCGGTAGGTACCGGGTTTGCTTGATTGTGAAGTATGTGAGCTTCAACTTGAAAAGGAATTTTCACTTTAAACTTGACATCATTGGGTGGTTTGCCTACGCCGGAAGCTTCACCGAAAGCTTTGTTTTTGCCCGGTTTGGGCTCAACGCCATCCTCTGCCACATGTTCCACCATGCCACTCAATGTCTACTCAATAAAAAAAATACAAAGAAAAAATAAATAAATGACTTGTGCGGCAAGCAAAGCAAGTAAAAAAAGTGGCGCAAAATTTCAAAATTTGGGCAACAGACTGGGCAACACACTAGCGTGAGTTAACTTGCACTAGTGTTATCTTCCTACGCAAGTTAACTTGCGCACACCTCACAACTAGCGTGAGTTAACTCACGCTCAGCCCTAGCACCTACTGACAAAAATGACGTGACAGACAGAAAAACCAGGAAAATAGGATGAGTTTTGGTGATACATTACCTGTTCTTTGATGCTTGATGAGCGTAGAAACTTGCTTCCTGACGATTTGCAATGATTTGGAGTTGAGATTATGACCCAAAAATTCGCACTTTTTGGGTTTTTGGAGGTGGAGGGAAAGAAAAAATGGTGTTTTGGGATTGCATGCTGAGTTTTGAACTAAAAACTGCACTTAGCGTGACTTAACTCACGCTGCGTGACTTAACTCACGTGACTTTGGGAATGAGCGAAATCATTTGGGTAAAGAGCAGGTGTCTGTACGCTTTTCTTTCTTTTGTTTTCCTTCAGCCCAATGTATTTTTTCTCTCATGACTTTCTATTCACACACCCAATAATTGTCATGTAGCAAATGAATAATTCAACTATGATATTGTCATTTTTCTTCACTGTTCAGCTCTTCAAAGTATGTCACACCTTCATTACCTCATCTAACTATTGACCATCATAATAATATGCACTAATATACTACTTGAATCAAAAAATAAGGACATGACATTTTATTTAAAAGGACTCTAAATTAAGTACTAAACTAATAAAAATAGAATTAAAACTTAATTAAAAAGACTCTAAAAATGTGATATGACGAACTGTCAACAGAGAAGAAGAAAGTGGACTGGTTGAAGTTGTTTCTTATAGTTAGCTGGGTGATCTTTGGGGTATCATATGCAAAGAAGTAGTGAATTAAGTGGAAAAGTAGGAAACGTATTAGTAATGTAATTTGATTGTGAATGTAATGTGTTTGTGGATATGTACCATGTTTGTGATGTTTATGTAATGTGATGAAAGTGTATTTCAATTTGTAATGTGACAATATGTAATGTGTTGGTTGAATGAAATTTGATCTTATGAATTAAATGTGATCGTGATTGAACTTGTTAACATAAATACATAAAACATATATACATAAAATGGAATTAGGCAAGCATTAATATTTTACATTAATAATAGATGATGTCAACATAACTTGTTCATAACTTGTGCATAGACAAGCTATTACATAATAATAGCAGGGTGTAACCCATAAACTGTCAAAGTAAATTGCTAAACAGATGGTGCAACAAAACACTAAACCAACATTAAACCAAAATACTTAACCAAAACATTAAACCAGGCAGAATTCCATTCAAGATTCATACACAGATAAAACACACTAAACCAAAACATTAAACATATTTGATTGTGTCAACTTTTCTCAAGAGGCCTAGACATGATCCAAGCTTTGCCTCTGGGACAACTTTGACAGGGGGACCAATAACCTTCTGAGCATCATCATCTATCTCAATTGGGTCATCCATCTTCTTTCCTAGCCCTTTCTTGTTAGCATTGGCTCTCCAGACATTCCTACCACTTCTTAGGGATGAGAATAGGTCAGGCCAGCCTACATGGGCCTACGGCCTAGCCTACGACAGGACAGGACAGGTCAGGACAGACTTTTTTCATAAATAGAGAAGCCCTAGACTTTTTTAGAAGCCTATTTAGCTTAAAAGGTCAGGCCATAAGCCTTTGAAAAAGACTTTTAGGCCTATTAGACAGGCCTATTTAAGTTAATATGAATATTCTTATTTATTATTATATTATATTTTGTACTTTGAATAAAAATTTGTTGACTTTTTTAATAATTTATGCTTATTAGTATTATTAATTTTTTACATATTTAAATGTATTATTATAAACTAGAATTGAAATATGATACAATATATAGTCAAATTTCCTAAAAACTCATGTTGATTATGAAAAGAGATTTTAATCTAATTGATATATTATTTCACTAGTCTATTTAAACTTAGATCACATTTCTTATTTAAAGATGTTCATATGAAATCGGCCTTTAAACAGGCTAACAGACAATATCAGGCTTTTAGAAGGTCAGATCAAGCTTAAAAAGTAAGCTTATGACAGGCTGCAGGCCAGATTTAGGCCTTCAAAAAATTTGGCAGGTCAGGCTCAGGCCTTGCAAAGCCTATCTCAGTCTAGCCTATTCCCACCCCTACCACTTCTCCTCACTTTACCTAAGTCAAGCTTCTTAGATTCTGTCTTTGCTTGTTTCGGGTGGAACAGATTTAAGCACAAGTTCACAAATAGTTTTCACAATGGTATATGATTTAACATAAGTTTTTGAGTGTGTTGATGTGTTTACTGTTGTACTCACATCAGCTTTTAGTTTCACAGTTGTTTGAGAGATGTTTCTAGTATTAACATTGGTTAAGAGTTTTGCATTAGGTTTAATAATGTTAACTGTGTTTGGATGAGCCTGTACAACTGTGTGCACTTTTGCAGCTGGTGCTACAAGTGTTTGTGAGTTCCTGCCAGTTTGGACTGTGGTGTGTATTTGATGCAGATGGTTCAATGACAGTTTGTGCTTGGGGGGTGCAAGTCTGTTTGTATTTGTTCTGGGTATGGATAAAGTTGGTTTAACAAAGGTTTTCATAAATGCAACAGATGGTTTGGGTGGCTGTTTTGGAGGGTATGCCTGTTTTGGTGGGTTGAATTTACGATTAGTGCCTAGACGAGCCTTAACAAGCTTTCTCTTCTTCTAGACAGGTTCAACTTGCTCGCCCTCCAACATAGAACTTGCAGAACCCTGAGAACTTTGAACTTGAGTTGTCTGGCTTTGATGTTGTGCTTGCACTTGAGAAACTTGTGCTTGACTTTGAGAATGTTGTGCTCGACCTTGAGAAACTTGTGTTTGGCCTTGAGAAACTTATGCTTGCCCTTGACTTTGAACCTGACTTTGAACTCATGCTTGCCCTTGAATTTGTTGTTCTTGCCGTTCATTTTGCTATTGGTCTGCTGTTTTTTTATGTGGTTTCCTCTATCATTGAAACATAAAATGCATCATAAAATGAAGTAGTTGTTTAAAAAACCAATTATTATTCAAACAAAGAAATATATTACATTCCTCTTTTGTGCTTCAGGTTCAACCGTTTCACTTTTGCATCCCCTAGCATTGTGACCAAATTTGTTACAAGTTGTGCATTTGTATCTTGTGCTTGCTCTGTTATACTTCCCTTGTGTTTGACTGGCCTCACCAGGCTTCCTCTTCCTCAGCTTCTTTGGTTTCCCAGGCCCTTTTTTATAAACTGGTGGAAGCATCTCCTCACATTCTACCTCAGGCCACATGTCTTGACCATTTATGACACTCACATTAAAACTTTAACAAGCTTCATAAGTCTTTCTAGAATAACACTAATGGACAAAGTCTTATGGGTTTTGGTCTCTCTTACCCATGGTTGTAACTATATGCCTACAAGGTATACCTACCAACTCCCAAAAATTACAACTGTGGGCCCTCTTTGTAGTGTTCATAGTAAACCTATGTCCACTGTAGTATCTTGGTTTTCGGGTGTCAAATATTGATTACGTTTGAACCTTTTAAACCGGTGATATCTTATTTTTTCTTGGGAAGGGAAAAAGTAAGCAAAACCCTTGAGAATCGAGGTCCGGGAGTTGTTTTCGCTACGGGAAGGTGTTAGGCACCCATAACGACTATAGTAACCTATAGGAACCGTCTTTAATTTCTACGCGCGCGCTTTATTTTTAAATGCTATTTGAAAGTGTTTATTTAATCCTAAGAATTTCAAAGTGAAGAATTGGAGGGAGAAGAATGTTTTTGAATTTTTGTTTTAGTTGAATTGAAGGAATTTTGTTCCTTGCCTACGTACCCGTTTAAGGGATCAAATCCACCGTAGTTCTCTCTCAAAAATGTTTTTGTTTTTGTTGGTTGATTTTAAGTTTGAAAATGGGATTTTGAAGAATAGAAAGAGGCCTCAAGGGCATGAGATTAGGAAATTGTGAGGTTTGATTAGTGATTTGCAAAAGAAGTCAAAGTTTGATTATTTTCATTGAAATTTGATTAAGAAAATGGAAAAGAAAATACAATGGGATGTTGGATCCCAAGGTTTATTTGGAAAAGATTTGAGTGAAGTTGTTCACATTTGTTTGAAAAATTGGTTTTTTCTAAATATAAATCCTAGGCATTCATCTAAACATACAATCCTAAACATACATCTAAACATGCATATTCTAGCTACTTATCTAAAGTGGTGTGTGTGCATGTGTCGGTGCTTGTGTCGGTGTACATTATTAGAGTCCATTGTCCTTATTACATCATACCCTAGATACATTCTATGGCCTCTTTGCCAAGCAAATTAAAAGTGCATAAAGGAAAAAATATTACAAAACCCCTAGATGTTTACATTCTAACTTTGGTACAAATTAAATTGCAAGAAGAATAGAGATGAAAATGGGATGAAATGGAGATGCTTATGATGAATATGAAATATGAAATGAAAAGGTTAGTAGCATAAGGCAATATCAAAGGAAATAAAGCAAGAGAAACACTAGAACACAAAGGATAGAAAATAAAGGCAAAATGAGTGCAAATATGGCTAAAATTTGTTCATAAAATGCAAGAACCAAGTGACCTATAATTCTCACATTCCAATACATTTTTAAAGGTTTAGAATCAAGTCTTGGAATGGGAATTAAGGCAACATGATTTACTTGGCAATTTAAGACAAATTTTAAGCATATTTGCATCATTTAACTACACAATGATTTGTAAGCTAAGTAATTACTCAAGATTCACATACATGCAGTAAAATCAAACACAAACAGTAGCAATAAACCCACAAAATCATATAACATGTATCACAAACAATTATCAAGAATTTGAAATAGAATTAGACAAGATTTTCATGGATTTTCACAAAAAAACAAAGAAGTAAAGCAAGAAAATGCAATAGTATTTTTCATCAAGATTTTCAGTAAACAAAATGAATAAAAACATCACAAAAATTAACAAGAACATGTACAAAAATTTGTAGAATTTTTCAAGTAATTTTGATCATAAACAGAGGTGTAAAAAGCAAAACAGTGTTAGGAAATAGCGAAAATGCATGAGAAAAACGAAATCTGCAGAAACACAAGCCCAGGCCCAAAGTCTTGATGGATATGGAATATCCAAACGCATCAGGAGCGTTGGATTGATCCAGATCCATCAAAGCCCTAGATCTGAGGGTCCAGGACAAGCAGCGCATGATAAGCTCAGATAGACACACAGCAAGAACGAATCAGGACCACACATCTAATCTGAATGCAAGATCAACGGTTGACATAAAGTCTAGAAATGAACCAAACCGGTTTCTATGAACCAGACCGGTTCACATCCGTATAAAAGCAAGCTCAACCGGTTCAATTCATTTCTAAACCCTATCTCTCCTTCTTCTCTTCGTTCTCTCATTCTCTCATCCTAACCCTAACGGCGCCGTTCATCTTCTTCCTATCACTCATGGATCCAAACACGTGTAATGAACAAAACCACACACCTACATAGCCTGGCCAAAACGTTTACGAATCTTGGTACTTTTTCGAAGAGAATCCATTCGAAATGCTTCGATGTTGTTGCTTTTTGAAGGAAATCGTTTGAAACGTTTCGATCTAAGCGTCTTTCCAAGGAATCAGTATGAAACGTTTCGATTCTTGCTACTTTTTGACGAAAATCATTTGAAATGGTTCGATCTGGATACTTTTCGTTTTGAAATGCTTCGATTTGGATACTTTTCAAGAAAACCACTCGAAATGCTTTAAACTTGGTGTCTTCTTGAAGAACACCGTTTAAAACGTTTCGATCCAGATTTTTCGAAGGAAATTGTTTGAATCTCTTTAAACTTGATGTTTTTTTGCGGAAAATTGAATTGAAACGTTTCACACCATACTGATTCGAACAGATTCTATCCTAATTCTTCGCAAGTTCGAAGCGTTTTGGATTTTGAGGCTTTCTTGGAACTGAAACCCTAATTTGATTCGTTAATGATGAAATTACTTTCTGAATTGAAAGGTAGACGGTGAATCTTCATGATTTTGTGTTTTTTAGGGTTTCAATTTTCGACTTGTTCGAATCTTTTCAAGCTTCAATTGGATTCACCGTTCATCTTTCAACACAAAGTTTCGATGATGATTATGAGAAAGTTTCTTTGTGTTTTTACCTGAATTACTTGGAGATTTGAACAAGTGGATCCTTGCGAGCTTTTGATCCCTCTGGTAAGCTTTGAAACCGAAAATAAATCGGTATTCAATCTTCTTCTTCTTCGAACTGGTTTGATTCTTCTTCAATCTCTCTTCTTCTCTTCCTCCAATTTTCTTGTGATCGTCCTTTGGACTTGAATTGCAAGAAAGCGAAGGAAAACCGTTCAATGATGATGATTTTCGTAGAAAATCTCTGAGAACGAACCAAACTCAAAAGAACTTCGTTGAATTTTACGCCTCCGTTTTGATTTTCCACAAGTTCATATTGATTCTGTATGTTTGATGATGAATGTGGTGGAACTGGTACGAAATTGAGAATTTGTGCGGTGGTTTTGATTCTGTTGTGGCGGTTTTGGATTCTGTTACGGTGGTGATTGAATTCTGTTACGGTGGTGATTGGAGAGAGAAATTCTGTTAGAGTTTCTCTGATGATGATGTGTCCTTGAATAATTGGGAAAAAATCTGACTTTGACTTGAGTTGGCAGGGTTTTATAGCTGACACTTGTACACTCTGACCCAATAACCTGCTGCCACGTGTTCCCTAAGCTTGGACTTGGACTCAAAATACTTTAAGGACTTTTCTGCAAAGACACTAATGGACCAAACTGGAAATAAAATTTTAAAAAGACTAAAAGGGAAAAAAACGAAATAGACAAAAACTTAAAGAATAAAACTTGGAATTAGCAAAGAGGACTTGAATGCAATTTTTGGGACTTTTGAGGACTTAAAAAAAATAATAAAATTGATTTAAAAAACGTAATTTGAAATAAACGTAAAGCGAAACGACTAAAATTTGACAAAACGGACTAAAATGAACCAATGGCCTAAATGAGGTACTTTAAAGTACCTCTCTGCCGAAATTTCGTGTGAAATGACCAAAATGCCCCTGGGGGCTAAAACGACTAAAAATGACTCAGATGCAAATTTAAAATGGATTTTTAACAGGAAAAATGAAGCAAGAGCCTATACAAACAAAGTTAAAAGACTCAGAGACAATTTTTAGGATTAAAGCAGTAACTTGACACTTGAAATGACTAAAATGCCCCCTAGGGGCAAAAATAGACTCAAAATGACTTCGAATGCAAATTTTGAACTGGATTTTGACATAGAATGAAACAAAGACTTATTCAACCTATTTGAAAGGACTCAAACAAATTTTTAAAAGACTGAAATAGCTTTTGACATAGGAAATGACTAAAATACCCTTGCATGTGAATTTTGCAAATAACATTGAAATAAAGTGCAGAGAAAGATGCAATTGGTCAGAGACAGTTCAAATGACTTATAATGCAAGAAAAGAAAAATTGATTAGTATTTTTAGGTCCAAAATCAGGGTATAACATCCACCACCTACCATTTCAACCTCAAATTCATCAGCTATTCCCCAAGTTGCTATCCAGTTTCCAGATTTCTCAATCTCAATGTTTAATCTTTTCCTTGGCATTGGCATGATATCAAACTGCCATTTACTCAACTTATTCGTAACTTTAACATCCTATTCATAAGGTATGTTCTAATCCACTCAGCCATTGTAAGTATTGGCTTATCTCTATCTAGTAATATAGTTGCATTAAAAGCCTCAGAAATGTTATTCAATAAGAGATCGCATTTTGGATAATATGAAAATGCATGCTTACACCATAATTTAGGATCATGACCCATTAGTCATTCCCATGCAGGAACATCTACCTTCTTCAACTCATCCATCTTAGCAACCCAAGCTATGCAATAAAATACAAACATAAAGATAGTCAATCTCTATATAAATTACCAAAAAAATAAAATAAAAATTACGTTTTAATAATGTTATGTTTTTACCTTATCTATAGGTAGCCTTTGCTGCACCCATCATCAAATCCCTTATCAAAGTTCCTCCTCCAAAAAAAAAATCTTAAAATTGGCATATAGATGCCTTAGACAATACATATTCTCAATTTCATCAGACCATTCCTCAAACACAGGTATCAATCCCTGGATCATACAGAGAAATTAAGATTCATGGTAATAATTAAAACACAAATATCTTCATAATCATATATAGAGATAACTAAAATACCTTTTGTTGATATGAAATAAACACCCATCTTTTGTTTGTTCCAATATCTTCAAGCAGCAATGTCAAAAACCACCTTCATGCTTCCTTAGTTTCATTATCAACCACTCCAAATGCTAAAGGGAAATATTGGTCATTTGCATCTCTTCCAACATCAACCAATAATATACCTCCATACTTAGTTTTCAAGGGACACCCATCCACTCCAATAAATGACCTACAACCAGCCAAGAATCCATCAAAATAAAAGTAAAACTTATTGAATCTTGGTTGATTAGTTAACATGGTTCTTTCTACATTAATCTTTAGAATATTTCTATTGCACACCCTCCTTAATTCAGTTGCATACCTCCACTGTAAAGTTTGTTGTTTCTTGGCATCACCCTCTATAATTTCAGTGGCCTTCTTCTTTGAACTCCAAGTTGTATGAAAAGAGACCCCAACAGAATACTGGCTCCTCATGTCTTTCATGATTTGTTTAACTTTATGTTCACCACTTGACTTCATTTTAGAGACAACAGTTTTGGTTAACCAGTTGGAGTTGACCCTTTGAGCTTTTCTTTGTTTTTGGCTGCCATGACTACAATTGAAATAGCCTATCTTAGAGGTTTCCAAAATGTTTGGCTTGAATCAGATTCACAGCTAATTAACTTGGCCTTCAAGTCAAACTCAAGGGTTACATGGTGCTTAAGGAACATATAGAATAATTTTTTAGTTAGATTAAGAAGCATGAGATTTGTGGTGTCTCACATATATAGGGAAGTTAATGCTTATGCTGATACTCTTGCAAACCTTGGCCTTTCTTTTCTTTCTTTCTATCCTTGATTTCATTAGAGGAGAGTACATTATGAATAGGTTGGGCATACCTAATTTCAGGTTCAACACCTTTTGAAAAGGTTTTGGTACAATCCCCCTTTTCTATTTTGTACTCTTTTTTTTGTTTAATCTAATGAATTGATACTCTTTGCATCTATTTTAAAAAAAAAAACTTAATCTTTTTTCTTATAGAAAATCGATTAAAATAAAAACAATTATGATTACTATAATTGAAATAAAATGAGACAAATGAATAAAGAAAGTATCGATTGGCCAATGCTTGGATAATGAAACTTTTGTAGATTGGAGATCCAACACGGAAGGCATAAAGAGATTAGAGAGTAAAAAGGATTAATCTATACTATATATATAAAAAAATTCCTTTTACCTCTTTTGGGTTGATTTTTTCTCTTTTAAAAAATGTCATCAATTTTCAATACAAACTAGCAACAAACCCGTGCTCTGCACGAGATAATTCTAAGTGGAGGGGCAATGCATCAAAGCGCATTGCAATGCTATATGAATTGAAAAAAAACTAATGATAAAGTCGACGTTAATGATAAATGGGCAAATTACTTTGACTTCCCTTAAGATGTTCTGAAATAACACAAACACCCCGTATAATTTTCCGAACACATCAATCTCCCCTCATTTTATCCATTTCAATAACTTTGTAAATATACAATTTAATTTCAGTCATTTTTGTTTGTTTGTATCTGTTTTCTCTTTTCACAATTTTTTTTTGGTTACAATTAAGATAAATGAGGTTTTTTTTTTTGTTTGGATCTGTTTTCTTTTTTCACAGTTAAGTTAAATGAGGTTTTTTTTCACATAATGGAGAAACGATAGCAACATTTGTTTTTACCACCAAATGAATCAAACATCGGCAATTACAGAAGAGATCAAAAGAGAATATAGAAATGAGAAGAATTTTGGTGGATGGACATTATGGTTGATCATGAAAAGAAAATAATCTTCGATATATCCGTTTTATTACATTAAAGTTTAAAAATAAACCACCTTGACTGTGTTGATATCGGTACAAAAAAAGAAATTTGATCATATAAATTAAAATAAAGATAAGACAATATAATATTCAGATTATCCCTACACAAGAAAGTGCACCAATTTATTTCAATACTTCGTATAATAGTAGTAATTTATAACATGATCACACTGTAATACAAATAGTTTATAGCATATATAAAAGTAAAACTATATATCTTGAGCAAACGTACCCAAACTCCAAACAAGCCTCCCATAAAGGTTATTTAGCTACATAATATTGATATTATAATACTCACACATTCACACAACATTATTATAGATATAGATAGTATATCTAACAATGATCATTATAGACACGCCAGCCATGTTCACTAACAATGATCATGGAAGAGTACTTTCAGGTTTAGGAGGAGAATCACAACTAATAGGTTCGGATAAGCAAAACCTTTTGTTGTACCAGTGACAATAGACAGAATTTGGATCATCGTTACACTTCCAATACCAAGCATCACATAATTTCTGCAATTCAGGCGGTAAGTGCTCCACATCATCACTATAGGCTCCATTGATCATTGTTGTCACAACAATGAGAACTAAAACAAATGAAACTGAGATGAATTTTGCCATAGCTTATATCAATGATATTTTGTTTTATTTTGTGTGATTGCATGGAATGAATTGGTCGCAAAATTGTTCCAATTTATAGAACTGATGTTTACCTTAAATGTGAAGTGAATGGATTTAATTCGGAATATTAGTTTTACAAAATTGAAACTATGTGGGAACCATAGTATTAAATTTTCATTGTACCAAAAAAAAAAAATATTCACTATGTGTGGATTCCTTTTATGGTTGTAATTTAAGGTTGACTGGTATATTAATTAAGGAAAATGCTATTTATCTAGAAAAATAGCATCAAGAATTTTTCAAGACACATGTGGCAAGTTTTAATTGCATGATTTAATTGTCTACTTCCTATTTTTCAGCTACACCTCCTTGAATTGTGGCAATTAGTGCATTGTGATTGGTTGTTCTTTATTCTTGAAGAATTCTTGATGTTTTTTTTCTAGAAATATAGTATTGCCCATTAATTAATCAAATAGAAAGAAGATAAATATATAGTAATATAAGGTTGACATAGAAATTAAGGGTTTGCATGTGGAAAATTATTTTCACAAAATTGAAGACTGTATGAGTGGGGTGGGAACAATAATAGTATTTATTACGTCTGCTTTCCTTTTCTGATTTGTGGTTTAAGGTTGGCAAGCATGTTAAATTAATTTGGTGTATAATATAAATGACATACTCAAATTAGGGGTACGTTTGAGGTTTGTGGTGGACATATATGAAAGATGCTTTCCTAAAAAAATATATATCAAAGATGCTGGTGGTTGAATTATAATTTTCTTCCTAAATATGATGACATCATGGTATTTGGGTGATTACTAACATAATATAGACTTATCTGGTTCCCCATCTTTGAAATAATGATTTTCAAGGTTAGGGTCCTAAATTCTCCTCATCAACTGATAATCAAAAAGATCCCTATGTGTTGTGCCACCTTAAATACAATTTGGTCAAACGTTGATATTGTTAAACCGGATGCTTTGATCTGAGTTTGAACTTGAGACTTCAGTTTTATATGTATATTTTATGGAGTAATTGTCATTTCGTCTAAAAATTCAAAAAAATCTGAAACTTTTCATAAACACTAATTTTTCCTCTAACTTGTAATTCTTTTCTTTTTCATGATGTCCGAAGTCCACACTCATTTTTATTTGGAGTTGAGACGTAATGTCAACCTTTGTGTGTTTAAATAACATATCAGTTCTTGTTTGTTTTGTGGCTCTCTCCATTTTGATATAATTGATATTTTTAAAAAAGCAAAAATAGTTTCAAAATAATTGTTTTGGTCTTTCTCTCTAATTTTATCAACAAAATAGTATTACTTACCACTTTGATGACAAAATCAGATAGTGTGCTCGCAGATATCAGATGAGTGAGTATGATGAACATATGGGGATGAGGCGGGGGTGGATTGGAAAGGCATGATGGTGGTTATTAGAAATGGCGTAGTGGTAATGAGGACAGTGTGGTGGTGGTGAGGACACAAAGTGCAGCGGCGGACCTGAACAGGTCCTGGTGTGGCAAGTGCCACACCAAACGAAGCTGATTTTTTTTTTAATATATGAAGACAATGAATTGAAACAATAAACTGAAACTAAATCCCTCAATCACAAGCAAAGTACTAGTGGAAAAGAAGAAGAAATCACTTGCAGAAACCATGGAACCTTCAAGTAAGAAAGGAAAAGGATGAAGAAATGTGTTGAAGAAGAAGCAGAAAGCAGCACAGCCACTCTGTTTGAAGAAAGCAGAAAGCAGAAAGAAGCAGAAAGCAGAAAGAAGCAGAAGCAGAAATGTGTTTGTTGTTATGGGCTTGGGCCTCATATTTGCACATGTTATTGAAAATTAATCTTCTCACTTTGAAAATTGCTCATTAACACCCAAAATTTACTCTAATAACTGTGATGCAAGTTATCTGTTGCTCGTTGCAAACGGTAGTTAACTCATGCTCGGTATTTAATTATTTGATAAAAAGTTGTGCCTCACCAATATTGGGAGTCCAGGTCCGCCCCTGGTGGTGAGAGTGTCTAAGTGGTGGTGAGGTGATGGTGAGGACGGATCTGAGGTCTCTATCTTGTATGAGTTCTATCTCTCGCCGAAGTTCTCTCCCAATTATGCGCCTATACTTCAATGGTAATTATGAAATTGCCCCTGCTTTAAGATTGAAACGTCAAAAGTGCCACCCAAATAAAATATGGCATTCTTATCGTGTCATATTTTTTCGTCTCCACTTATCATTTTCATTCTTGTATTAAAATATTATATTTTTAAATCAATTCACCATATTAATATTTTCTCTTCGTGAATATGATGACTAGCTATGCTAGGTAATATGTGTAAAAAAAAAATATTGTGGTTCAGCCTAATGTTTTTGACAGGTGGCAATGGGATCCAGACATTCATGACGGATATACAGTGAGAGGAGCTTATCATGATCTGACATACATGACCTCCCCTCACTATTGATGCTACTGAAAACCTTATCTGGCATAAGCAAGTTCCTTTGAAAGAGTCCATTGTTGCTTGGCGTCTTCTGAAGGACAAATTACCAACTAAAGTCAACCTCCAAATACGTGGCATTATACAGGCCGCAGATCACACCATGTGCGTTTCGGGGTGCGGCAAACATGAGTTCGCGTCTCATTTGTTCCTTCATTGTGATGTTTTTGGTTCGTTATGGCAGCATATCAGATCTTGGATTGGTGTTTCGGGAGTTGATCCACATAACATTGGTGAGCATTTTCACCAATTTATTCACTATACAGGTTTCACAAAGGCACGTCGATCGTTCTTACAATTAATCTGGCTCCTTTTGTGTATGGCTGGTGTGGAATGAACGAAATAACAGTCAGTTCAATAACACTGAAACTCCTATTGAGCAGCTTTTAGATAAAATCAAATTTCATTCGATGTGGTGGCTGAAAGCCAATAAAACCACTTTTGTGTACGGTTCTCAGAGATGGTGGTCGAACCCTTTAGCTTGTTTGGGTATCGACTGACCTTATTTTTGTAATTATACTTAGTAATTGTTGGTTTTCCAGGTTGGACCCTCTAGTACACCTTGTACTGAGGAGTTCCCAATACCGTTGTTAATATATCCTATTTTGAGTTTTTCAAAAAAAAATATGGTGAATAGCTTCAATAACTTATGCCCGGATTTGGCTTTCAATGGTTTCATCATTAGAAATATTTTTTTTCAATGGTTTCATCATTAGAAATTGTTTTGTTTTCTTTCATTTTTCAAATTTATGTTCAAACTCGTTGGTTGAATGCTCTAGAAGGAAGTTCAATAAAGTAGTCTATGAATTAGCTAAAGTGTCTATATGCACGATTATTCCTTAAGACTTTGTTTGTTTCTATGGAAAGATTGTGAGGAGAGAAAGATGAGGGAAAGAAATACTTTCCTTCGTTTGAAACTCATTTAAAAGGCAAAGGAAAGAAAGGATTTCGTGGGACCCACATTGAAAACCTTTCCCCATATGTGGACGGAAAGGATGGGGAAACACCCATATACAGTAGGAAAAGTCCAAAACACCCCCAACTCTTTTTTTTTTTTTGAAAGGAAAACACCCCCAACTCTTGTTACTTTTATTTATTTCACTTTTTTTTTTTTACTAAGATCATTTACAATGGTGAAAAACATTCAACAACACTCAACACCCACTTTTTCAATTCCCAACACTCCACATCATTTTCTCTCTCTTATTCAACACTCATTCAACTTTTACCTTCTCCAATGGTTTTTCATTCAACACTCTACCCCACCACCTTTTATTTCTTATTCTTGTTTAATTTTATATTTTTGTTTTTATAATTACATAAAATTACAATTATCGATTATAATTAAATTAAAATAATAAACACTTAACAATTTATTTTTCGGTTTTTTGTAAAAACAAATTTTTTTAAATACTTTATTTTTATATTCTTAAAAGAAGATTAAAACTTCAAAATAAAAACTACTAGAAAGATAATAATATTAAGATAGTTGAAAATTTTCTTTTTTTTCTGTGTCCAAATCAAATGAACCAAGTCTCTATTTATAGACAAAAAAAAAATCATGAATTTTGGTAAAAAAAAATTGAAAAAAAAATAATTTGCAATGAAATAATTGAGTTCAAATTATTAAAATGAGATAAATTCAGACAGCCAACCAAAACGCGTCAAGTGGCCTGCTCTCCCTAGCTTTTTGCAGCATTCAGCTAGTTGAAGATATTCATCACCTCTTTCCTCCACATCATATTTCCACTCATTTTCAACATGGTCTTGCAATGGTTGAACATGTTGAAACTCAATCTCAACACCCTCATTGCACATGGTCTAATTTATTTATTTCACTATTCATTCATTTTCTAATTTTTTTTTGTGCCGTTTCTATGTCTATGGCGTGCAATTAAACTAGCCTCACTTTTTTTTTCTTCTTCCAGAAACGTGTTTATATATATATATATATATATATATAATGTATTATTTATATTCAAGGGATCAAGGGTATTTATGTCAATTATTATATATAGATCTTTCTTTCCTTCAACTTTCTACTCCACTTTCTATTATATCAAACAAATAAACAATCCCCTCACTTTCTATTCTTTTTCTTTCCTCATACAATCTTTCCTTTCACTATCTTTCCCTTCACTTTCATTCCTCAACCAAACACACCCTAAGTTTTTTATTTGATGTCAGATTGTATTGCCGCTATTTATTTATTTTTTGAAGCAACCAAAGACAAAATATATTTAACAATTCCTATCAAACATACGGTGTGTTTAACAAGAAGAAGAACAGAAAATCAAATTGGCAGAAAACCACCATACAAGTTACAAAGTAGCATATCCAACTTAGATTTACGGGTTAAATTCTATCCGGCACTTATATAAAATTAAAAATGGCCAAAAACCGCCGATACAAGTTACAAAGTTGTATATTCAACCTACATTGACGGGTTAAATTCTATCTAGCACTAATATAAAATAGGTTGTAAGAAAATACCACCTTTATAAAATATATGTAATCTGTATATTAAAAGGAAAAAGTAGTGGGCATTTAAGTCTAAACCATATATTCCCTAAAAAAAAAAAGAAATCTAAACCATATATGTCTAATACAAGTCCTCCTCTTGACCAACTCTCTCTAGTTTAACTCATCTTTCTTTATCTATTTTTTTTTTTTGTTCTAGTTGTGATCTTTCTTTCTCTAATTAATGGATGGGGAAAAAAATATTATATCGGTAAAAAAAGTAATTTGATATATTGGTGACCTTTGGTTAGTGTAAACTATCAAAATATATTGGTGAATTGAGGCTTAAGAGTGTTATATTTGATGCAAAATCAATAGTGGATAGTTTCAACATTTATCATCATTTACGTTCAAACTCGTTAGTTGAATTCTCTAGAAGGACGGCCAATAAGGTAGCCCATGACATGAATATTTAGTTACAAACGGTTATATACACGGTTAATCCTCAAGTTTTTGATTTGTTGTCGGATTGTATCGTTACTATTTTTTTTTTGAAGCAACCAAATACAAAATTTATTAAAAAAATCTCTATCAATTGCATAATGTTTGTCTAACAGGAAGAAGAACAAAGTATCAAACACAAAATAAAACTGGTCAAAAACCACTAATACAAGTTACAAATTAGCATATCCAGCCTAGATTGACGGGTTAAATTCTATCCAACACTTGTATAAAATTAAAACTGACAAAAAACCGCCGATACAAGTTTACAAAGTAGCATATTCAATTCAACCTATATTGACGGCTTAAATTCTATGGAATAAAATATGTTGTAAGAAAATAGCACTTATATAAAATATATGTAATCTGTATATAAACCATAAATGTCTAACACAAGTCCACCTCTAGTTTAACTCATCTTTCTTTATCTATTTTTTTTTTTTTGTTCTAATTGTGATCTTTCATTCTCTAATTAATGGATGGGAAAAGAAATATTATATCGGTACAAAAAGAAATTTAATATAAGCTAAAAAAAATATAAGATAAGATATATTCCAAATTATTTCTCCACAAGAAAGTATAACAATTTATTTCAATATTGCATATACGTAATTTATAACATGACACTGTAATACAAATAGGCCCTGCCCATAAAGGTTATTTAGCTATATAATTTTGATATTATAGTACTCTCTCTCACACAACTTTATTATCTTACTTATATCTAATCCTAACATACATTGTTAGCCTAATTGCACAACCCTAATCCTAATCTCAAAGGCGCCAAAACACTATTTAATTTTGGGACCACCTAATTAGGTTTACTTTGGCAAACCAAATATGCACAAGTCACAACACATATTTGAAATTCAAATATCCCTCCATTACAGATTAATTGCCACGCCTGTAGCACTATCCAGCTTTCAACTAAGAATTAAATGTGCTTATATTCCCCACAAGGTATGGCTGCATGGATTATATAACCTAAACCTTAAAAATGGCGCACCTCTATTTTCCAAGGAACCAATTGCAATTATGTTTCGCTACAAACTTTCCAAGGCAATCTCTGTGTTTCTCATCTACCAAAGAAACAATGCTAATGTTTGACCTCTATGTTTCTCTTCAGGCTACGACTTCTGTGAATAGTAACCCGATTTAGGGTTGTTAGCCGGTGGCAGCTACGGTGGTCTCCCAACACTGTGTCGCTTTTGTCTGATCCTCCTTCTTTTGTGTTGGTTTGTCGTGTATCTCTCCATTCACCAGGTTCTCTGGATTCGTCATCGGCATGCCTCTGTAATTAGGTTTGTCCTCTGTCGCACATCCGTGTTTGGTTAAGGATTGTTTGTGCTCTGTGTTTTTGTGTGGGTTGCTGTCGTGGTTGTTCAACACTATTTTGACTGAGAAAGGATAGACATTCCAATATATCGTATATTCAAAATTTGAGTCGAAACTGAATGTTTATTTTCCTACCCAAATTTCCATTGTCATTTCTCTTGAGTTCAATCCATTTTGGTGTAGTTCATTTGATAAATATTTTGTACTTAAGGTTATTTGTTTGAAGTATTAATATTTGCACATGAGATTGAACAATTCTTTTGCTTTCAGCTGTTGCTGAAATAGTTTGAATAACTTCACATGTTCTTTAGATGAGAAGTATTGTAGGTAAGTAATATGTCTCACTTTGCTGGAAGAAATACATTCAACTATTAATGAATTAGTTAGATAAATAATAATGTGATTGATACTCCTGGATGTGTCTTCTTGCCTAAAAAAATTATTTATCCATTGTTAGTTGCGATGTTCGGATAACAATTTACATTTGTAGGCTTATAGCCATTTTTTTCTACGCTAAATCATAATTTTATCCGTTTTTGTTTTGTTGTTGAGATGAATTAGATAGTTGTGACATGTGAGTTTTTATAGCTTTCATATGGTTTTACCAAGTTTCGAATTATTGGGTTACATGATTGACACACATTTTCTCTTTTTGTGTGGAATTGAATTGAATAGGAAACAAACCATCAATAGTAATTGGCTTATCAAGACAGTGAGTGGAGGTGATGGTTTTTTTATTGAAGATGTGCCATGGTGGTAAGTATATATTATACAATGATTATTAGTACTAGATGATCACAAAGAAAAATGTATTATAACTAGCTGGTGTTATTTGGGGTTGGTCCACATAAGTTTCATCCGTGGAACATAATTGTTGACGAGCATATACTATGTAATAAGCATTGCTTCATATATGCCAATGCAGTCGAGTTAAATAGCAGCAAAAATGACACTGTAGTTGCTCTCAGTCACATGTATAAAATGGAAATGCTTCCTCTGTTCAAGATATTAAGGTTGACTTGGTAGAGTTTAGCAGTCACATTAATGTTTTTCTTTAATTACTATTGGCTTTACTATGATTTAATGTTATGCATTTTATAAGATCAAATGTTAAGTTAATATTTTTTTCTTTAAATAGCTTATGTTTAAGTGAAGTAGAATATCTACTTTTTTCCTGATACATGAAATCAAAGGTCCTATATATAATTGTTATAGATTTAAGGAAACTATGTAGTTTAGCGGATATTGCTGTCATTATTTTTATATGACCCATTCGGAACGACACGGATTGGAAATTGATTTCATGAGATGGAAAATGAAATAGGATATACTTCTAAAATGATTGCATATGTATAATATTTCTAAGTGTATTTTCCACTTATGGATTATTAACTGCTTTTATAAAAAAATCACATTAAGACCAATTCATATTTCATGAGATTGTGAATTGTTTTGTCAGAGTAAGTAATAATTTTGTTTGACATATTATAATGAGTTGCAAGTAGGCATTTAACTATATATGACCCGTGCGGTAGCATGGGTAGACGATCTAGTTGATATAGATATAGATATATTATTAAGACACACCTGCGCGCCATGTTCACTAACAATGATCATGGATCAGCTAAACACATCTGATGCCAAAAATAACAGAATTTAAGTTTATCCACAGCCGTAGGCGGCAACGGCTCCATATCATCCTCTCTTGCAGCACTATAGGTTCCATTCATCATAGTTGGGTGAGATTTTGCCATAACAAGAAGAACTAAAACAAATGAAGCTGAGATGAATTTTGCCATAGCTTATATCAATGAGATTTTCTTTTATTTTGTGTGATTGCATGGAATGAATTGGTTACAAATTAAATTGTTCCAATTTATAGAACTAAATGTGAAGTCAATGAATTAAAGTTGGGTTTACGTGAGGAATATTATTTTTGCAAAATTGAAATTATGTGGGAGCCATACTATTAAATTTGTACTACGTGTGCATTCTATTTATGACTGTAGACTGTAGTTTAAAGTTGCTGGTTTCAATAATCAACTAGAGGAAGATAGTAATATGAAAATTATTTTCACAAAATTGAAACTACGTGGGTGCCATACTATTAAATTTGGGTTTGCGTGTAGAATATTATTTTCACAAAATTGAAGGCTATACTATATGAGTAGGAACAAAAGTTTGGTTTCCTTCTTTGATTTGTAAGTTTAAGGTTACAAGCTTATTAATTAAATATGCTGGTGGTTGAATTCTAATTTTCTTCATAAATATGACATCATGGTATTTGGGTGGTTCCTAACATAATTTAGGCTTATTTGGTTCCTTATCTTTGAAATTATAATTTTATTGCACCAAGGGAAGTCGCATTGTAAGAAAGAGAGTTTAGGTTTGGGCTCGCATTAAGCCTAAATCAAATTTTCAAACGTAATTGAAAGAGACACTTTGATGTTAAAATCCAGTAATATAGCATGTAGGAGATGAGTGAGTATGATGAAAACAGGATGATTTAGGGAAATATTATCTTTGTCTAACATGATACTAACTCTAACATTTTTAATATTTTTATAGATTAAGTAGATTTTCTTTATCCTTCAAAATAAGTAGATTTTCTTTGTATTACTGGTAAAATATCTCCCACGATCTTTTAAGTTTAAATATTTGTAATAAATTGATCCTTTTTGTTTTTATGTAATGAATTGGTTATTTAAGTTATAAAATGTCCACACTACTACCATTTTTTTCATTCAACTCCGTTAAAATGTGCTTAGTGGACCATTTAACATTGATGCGGTACGTATAAAAAGTGCTTATAACACAAACATATTACTTACACACATTTTCTTCTTCATATTTTTTGAATCCAAACCTAATTTCAATAATAAATAGGTTTATTAACAACATTATAAATCAAGTAATTAATCAATTTTGTTTCAAATCAAGACTGAATAATACATTTATGAATCACAGTTTTGAGAGCGGTAAAATTGAAACTACCAATTGAATGACTACATATCACTTTTTAACCGACTTTATTGAAAAAGGGTATGGTGCTTACATTTTATGATTCAAATGACTAATTTGTTGTATAAAAAACTTTAAAAAAAAAACATTAAACTAATTTATTACAAACATCTAACTTAAATGATCACAAGAGGTATTTGACTTATATTTTAACTAAGGGTCATGTTAACTTGTGCCCTAAGGGCACAAGTTAAGAAGCTAAAAAAGGAATTAAAAGATAACTTTTACATTGAAAAGATAAAACTTTAAAATTTAAATGCATTGAATGCACACTTTTCAAAAAAAAGTTACTATGTATAGTTTCTAAACTTGTGCCCCAAGGGCACAAGTTAACATTTCCCTTTAACTAAACGTATATTTATTTGTTGTTTATTAAAAGTGAAATTTTAGACATCGAAGTGTAGCAATTCCTAATCCATATACATACACAATATGATGTATATTTAAAGGGTCTTGTTAATGAGTGCCCCAGGGGCACTCTTTAAGCATTCCAAATTTAGTAATTATTCTTTTAAAAAGTCAACTATTACAATTTCCAATGCATTCAATACACAACTTTTTATTAAAAACTTAACATTTAAAGTGCTTAAAGAGTGTCTGGGGGCACTCGTTAACATTTCCCATATTTAAATACTTAAAAATCATATAATTTAACATAACTTGGATGATAGTAGATTCCCTATAGATATATTCGAACATTAAATATTGTAGCCAATGACATTGAAAATGATAATAAATTGTGTTTAATTGATGATTAATTATATTTGTACTACTATTCCGTAGTAATTTTTGGGATGAAAAACATGAGAGAGAGAGAGAGAGTGGACGAACTAGGGCGGTCACGCCTCAGGTCACCGACACGTCGTTGGCTGCCGAAAGAGATATACATCAGAAGGGATGGGGATTTTATGGTGAGCGAAACACTAGGAGAGGGAGTTCTTGGTGTGTGATGAGACCTCTACATCGAAAAGCAGCTCAACCAGGATTGAGAAGACAAGATAGGTTTGATTCAAGCAAGTATGGAGACGACAACAAATTCAAACGGAGCGCTACAACAAAGGGTTCTAATGGTTCAATAGAGCAAAAGGTGAAAGAAGAAGTAATGAAAAAAGAACTCATGGTGAATTCAAGTGTGTCGGAAGCGGAGAAGTATATTTAAGTACATTGGCGGGAACACTTCCCCCTCTCGCTGTTGATCAATTAACTTAAATAAATATTGATGGATGCATGTGGTGCTTCCGGTGACATTGGTTCTGAAGGTTTTCTTCGTGATAACAAGGGAAATTGGATAGCTGAATTCTCTTCTAATGAGAGCAGGGGGATGCGCTTTTTGCTTATCTTTTTGGGGTTTACCATTGTTTGATGTTGGTAATCAGTAACTCTATTCAACGAGTTAATTGAGAAACAGATTCCTTAGAAGTCATCTGTCTTCTTCGAGATCCGGATCACTCTCATATGCATGTATAAACTTCTTTGTTTGTGAACATTTTTAGGTTAAAGGAGCATATTCCTAACATTTCTTTCCAACATGTGCTTCGAGAGGGCAACCATTGCACATATTTCTTGCCAAGCCCGGGCGCTCTTCAAGATTAGGTGTGACTTTTTGGCATGCTTCCCCATCAGAGTTGAAGTCAGTGTTGAGGCTTGATGCCACAGGCTGAGCCTAGTTTTATGGTTTTTTTCTTTTCTTCTTTTTCTTTTGTCACTCTACCAAAAAAATAATAATCAATTAACTTAAAGACAAAATTGATTTATTCTATTTTTTAATAAAAGTTTAGGTTATTTTGACACAAATTTTCACACAAAAGAGCACTCGGATAAGATGGTTCAATTTAACTAGAAATATGTGGTTTGAATCCAATTTTAGAAATGCAAAAGTGATGATATGGAAAGATTAGTTCGTGCAGATGCTCACACACAAAAAATTCATAACAAATTGTGACACAAATTATATGGCTAACATAACCTAAAAATAAATTATATGGTTAACATGGTTTAATATATGGTTATTGATGTTCATTATCAATAAAAGGTACCAAAAACCAAGTGATTGAGATAATGAACTTCATTTGAGAGAACCCGAGTTGAATTTATGAGTGAAACAATTTTTTGTTAGACTTTACTTATCTCCTAAATACGGACGTTTAAATCTAAACCGATCCAAAATAAAGCCGCAAACCGATCCAACAAAAACCATCAACCGCAAAAACTCGAATTTTTTGTATGTATTTGGATGTTGTTTTGAAAAAACTTCGATGATCAGATCGGATCACTTTTTCAAAACCAAACCAACCCGAACTGAACCACAAAAGTAAATATTAATACTTATTTATTCTTTTATAAGTATTATATATTTCATTGTTAGGTTGCTTGTTGGTTTTTAATCTTGTATATTGCATGAATTTAATCTATATTATTATTATTTCATATGTTTCAAAAATAATCGATAATTTTCATATTGTAATTTGATTTTTTTAATATATTTTGCATCAAACTTATTATTTTACTATGTTTGTGTAATATTAATCTTAATAAAAAAATTATATTCTTAAAAAAGTAAATATATATATATATATATATATATATTGTATTTTGAATATCCAAAAACCGATCCATATTAAACCACATATATTTGTATCGGATTAGTTTAAATAGGTGCGAATAGAATAAAGACAGCAATCATCTAGTTATATCTAAAGAGATGCGAATATCCTTCCTTAAAAGATGGGCACTTGCAAACTGAGAAGCCAACAACCCTATATCTGAAGGAAAAATAGAATAAATTCTCATCTACCACATAATGTATACCAAACACTATCATAAAAATTACAGCCTAAAAACAAGTGATTGGTCAACTCCTCCTTCCCACAACGCCCAAAACATAATAGAGATCCAAGTTAAATAATTTTGCGACGAGCTAAATTATCCTTAGTCGGTAGTCTTTTATTCAACATAGGCCAAGCAAAAAATTACACTTTTAGAGGCACATATTTATTCCATGTGATGTATTTTATAGAAGATTGAGGTAGTTGTTAATAAAAAAATCAATAGTTTGTACACTCCTTTTACCGAATAAGCTTCTATTGGGTCAAGCTTCCAAAACCAAGTATCCGCCATAGAGTCCTCCAAAACAATATTATCTAATAAAGAGCAAATTCCACAACTGAATCCTCCTCCCACACAAAAAGCATTTATCTCTATCTTCACCCATCTCCCTGAACCACCTATCTTAACCTCCTCATCTCTGTCACTGAAATATTAGTATCAATGAAAATATCATAAAGCCTACAAAATGTAACTAGTAAACGTTCTCCATCCTACCAAGGATCGTTCCAAAAGGACGAGCTTTCACTATTCCCCCAACGACTACCCATCCCATTTTTAAACCACTCATTCTCAAGCCCACCTGCACCCTCACGAATGCGACATAAATTTTTCTATCAACACGATGCCTTTGAACCCTCCTTTAATACTTCCCCTTCTTCCCCACATATTGTAACGCCAAAACTTTGTATCATAACCCTCTTTTATCAATATGTAACCTTCAACACCACTTTCCTAACAAAGCCAAATTAAATTCCTTAATCTTCCTAACTAATGGTCGGATTAGGCAAGTGTATCAAATGGTTTACCAAGTAATAAAGTATAAGAAGAGTATTGTATCCGCATGGATTGTCGTTTCAACCAAACAATTCGCGTTACTTATTTGGGGACAAAATAAAATAAAAGAGATAAGGGTTTAGAATATTGCAATTTAATCTATTTGCAACAGAGCAAAGTTTACCTGTTTTGATTGCAGAATGTTAGAAGCAGTTAGGACTCTTTGAATCCCCTCTATTTATTTGTTGGAATTAATTAACAGTCAAATTTAGTTCAATTATTCTAAGTAGACTATTTAAATGATTAGTTCGTTGGGACGGTATAACCTAATCAGCTGTCGAGTTGCACCTGCTGGTGACACGGTGATCTTCACATGTAGAGACTTACTCTCTCAGAGATCTAAGTTTATCCCATTGTTTGTCTAGGTGCACCTGCTAATCCACGTGACGGTTCGTGGGGGTCTTACTCGCTCAGGGGTAATTGAAACATACACTTAAATTAGAGTTCCTAAAATTTAAAAGGTATGACTTCCTAGTGTTCCTAAAGGTTCCCTCATCAATGAATCTTAGAAGTATATTACACACTCTCCCTCTCGGTAGTTCTACAAATGGGAAGCCCTATCTACGTCTACCTTATCAAGGTGAAAGAAGAATGGAGTTGCTAGGCTGGTTTAAGTCGTGAAGTCACATGTTTCCTTAATTACTAACTAGTTACTACATGATTTCTGGAGATGTTCATCAATATTAGGTATGTCACCTCCCTAAGAACTTACTATCAGGATACGCTCACTTTCGGTTTGTTTCACTAGTTATTAATTAATTACTTCCTGGTTATACAGATATAAATATCAATATTAGGCTATGTCACTACCTAAGTGCCTAAGTCAGGGTTATGCTTCAGAGGAGACAAATCTTACACACTACAATAACACTAAATAGCAACTTGAAAATAGCTGAATAAAAGACTTTAAATTAAATAATTATCCAACAAACAAAATAGTGGTTTATCTTATAACCATATCCTAATAAGATTTAGTTACCCATGGTAACTAAAACCAAATTAAAAAAGAAGTAAAACATACCCTAGAAAAACCTTGAGTAAGGAGAGAGACTCCTCTCTTGAAACTCATAGTGCTTGCCTTCCTCTTGAACCACTTCGTTAAGAATGAGAAATTATGAATGAGGAATGCGGTATTTATAAGGAGAGTTTCCACCTGAACTTCGGCTAATATCGGACTTTTCGCACCAAAAAGTAACAAAACAACGCCTTCGGCCGCAAGGAACATGCCTCAGGCACCTCGAACCATGCGTCTGATGCCTCCTTCTATACGTTGGGCACGTGTGTCTGTTGTCCAGTGTTGAAAACGCATGTTTCTTCGCCTTTTTGGGTGTTTTCTTCTATGTAAGATTTCTTGGAACTTTGCAACATAATTCTTACCTCGGTAACGTCTTCTGAGGCCTCTTGCATCTTCATTCTTTCATCTTTCCAAGGACTTCACAAATCTTCAGATGTCTTGCTTTGCTGATATGCATGGTTTTTTCGTGAATTACAACAAAACACTCTGAAATTTCTATGTTTCGAGAGAAATATAATTACAGATTCAAATATAGAAAATATTACAGATGTCCCGAAATCATAAGCAATTGTTCTAATACTCCTTTGTTCTGCTTGTAAAACCTACTAAAAATGACAGAAAAACATGCTAAGAATAACGTAAGATGACTTGTCATCACTGACCCCACCAAACCTCATACCTCCTTCTCATAACAAATTAAGTTCCAAAAGATCCAATTAATTATGTGAGCATCCTCACTCCCACCCAAAAAATATGATTTAAAAGTAGACTTAACTAAAGAAATGATATTTGTGGGAGTCTTGAAGAAGGAATACAAATAAACCGGAATAAATGACAAAACATATTTAAGTAAAACAAGACAACCACCCATTGAAATATTTTTTCCCTTCCGGCCAGATAATATTTTACAAATGTTGTCCAACAAATGGTACCAAAAGGAAAACCGATGCGAGTTTCCACCAATATGAAGGCCCAAGTAAGTAAACATAAGCTGACCAACTTTACAATTCAACACCATTTATGCTTCTAATAATCTGACTCCATCATATTAATGCCTACGAACAAACTCTTGTGAAAATTAACCTTCAGACCCAAGATGATTTTAAAAAAGGATCAAATTTTTCTTTATGGCTCTAATATTATCGCAGATTTTCTCGACCAAAAGGAGCGTATTATCCGCAAAATATAAGTGGGAAATCCTAAAAATGGAATATGCCCCCACATTATACCCAGAAAGGATGCCCCCATGAATAGATGCATTTGACGTGACGTTCAACCCATCTGCTACAGTAAGGAACAAGATTGGGGATAACTGATTTCCTTGACGCAATCCCCTCCCTAAACAAAACTCATCAGTTGGACTTTCATTAAATAAAATTGAGGCTATTGTTGATCTAACATACTCCATGATCCACTTACACCACTTAACTGGAAAACCCATTTTTAACATGACAACTTCCAAGTGTTCCCATTCAACTTAGTCAGAAGATTTGTCAAACTCAACCTTAAACATAATGAGTTCCTTTTTATTGACTACAACATTTTTTACATTAGGCAACGAAACTTTAGGCCACATATGCAAAATCGTTGCCTAAAGGGGTCATAAGCCACACTTTTATACGCGTTTATAGGTTTATATACTTTGTTCATTAGGTTGTGGTTTCTTAATCATGGGAATAATGGAGTCGTTGCTTATTCCTTTGGGTGACGATTTTTAGACGTGGCTATTTATACCACACTCTATATGTATGGCTTGTTCTTATTCAATAGGAAACCACTAAACAAGGGTGGTCTAAAACCCATCTGTCCATGGTTTTGGAAAATTGGATTCAGATTCACTGCAATTGTTATTTCACGCAATTGTTGCAGTCACAGAAATATAATGTGTTAGATTAATTGAGCGCTTTTAATTTGACCACGTCATTATCGCCACTAAAATTACTATTAATAATTGCAACGCTTAGTTTGAAACAACTTAGAATCAAAACTAAATTGAAGCAACTTAGTACCAAAACTAAATCCACCAAAAAAAAAGGATTAAGAAAGTGAAAGTATGAAACAACAACAAGATCTCATAATCTTCATTTACAAGCACACTAACATTTCAATTCTAAAACCTAACATTACAAATATTCAATTCAAAATTGTGCAAAATTAATCAAAATCACAACTAAGAGTCAAGAGAAGGGTATACCTTAAGAAGGTGCAGTAAGTGAGTTGAAGTGTGGAAGACGGCGATACCCAATTGCGAAACCCAAATGCACTAACTGAAATAACGCAAGCAAATCTCAAATCAAGGAATCACACAAGATTAAAGAATCAAGAAATTAACAAAAAATCATAAAAGCAGAAAATTCAAAAAATAAAATTCTTAAATAAACAAAAAAAAAATTATAACCAAAAAGGAAGAAGTGGTGAACTGGAAGTGAAATTATAACATGGAAAAAGGAAGAGGTTGAGAAATAAACAGTGAGGAACCGAACATCAATGGTTTCACATTAAGCTTCGACTGAATCTGAAACGAAGAGGTGAACAAAACTTCGATTGAGTTAATCGATTAAGGGGGGAAGAGGTGAAAGAGGTGATTGAGTGAACCGATTTAGGAAAATTAATGGTGAGAGCAAAGCTTCGACTGAGCAAAGATTCGAGTGAGGGGGTTAATGATAGTGAGATTGAAGGGAACATTGAGTAAGATTGAGGGTGGTAGAGATTTAGGTTTCAGGTTATGAGAAAGTGAGATTGAGGAAAAAAATTGGGTTTTAGGGTTTTGAAGTTATGGGAGGGAGACTGAATTACGAAAGCGAGTGACAAAATATTTGGGCCAAATTGAACGCACTCTTGGAAAAAAGCTAAAAAAAACATGCGACCGTTGAGGCTAACAGACACAATAACTGTCATAAAGGTGTACCCTGCAAAGGTTTTGAGGAAAGGGTCACAGAGAAGGTGTCCTAAAATGCCTTTTATCTTGTAGTGATTCATGTAATGGGCTACCTTACAGGCCTTCCATCTAGAGAATTCAACTAACGAGTTTAAACATAAATGATTAAACCATAGAAAGACAAATCCAAAGATAAATTTAAGCTATCCACTACTGATTTTGCATCAAATATAACATTGTTAAGCCTCAATCCACCAATCTATTTTGATAGTTTACACTAGCCAAAGGTCTCTCAACTTGACTTGAAGAGATAGAGCAAAAAAAAGTATTTTAGTCTCGAGTCTCGACAAATTTATCCTTATAATAATCTCTAACACACATACCGATACCAATTACCGACCTTGTTGTTCAAAAGAGTTGCATCCATGTTACATTTCAATATAGGAATGCATCTTTAAATGGACTATACTAGGATGATAAGCTCCACTTCGTTTCAATTCTCACCCACGAAGTAATACTTAGGGTGCATTTGACCCTACTTTTTGTAAGCCTAAAAGTTACTTTAAGAATAAAGTTGAAAATTAGAGCTTTAAAGTTAAAATTAAAGTTGTTTGGCACTTGTTTTTTTTTTCCCAAGTGAAAGTTGTATTTTTGTAGGTTTTTTTTTCTTCTTGTTTTCAAAAAAGATTCTTTTTATATTAAGGAGTTAATTAAAATTTTGTTTGGCCTCACTTCTCCTAATAGTAGAAGGTTCATGTTCATCTGAGTACTACTTAAAATCTACCTTAAAATAACACAAGTTTCTTTAATTTAACCAATGTCTTAAATTTAAATTCAGTATTAGGTATGTAACAACGTTAAAATCCTTAGAGAGTTTGCAGTGCATTTGAGTACTACAAGGTTTGAGAAATTAGTCTCAACAATTATGCACGGAGGATAATTGATTTACACAAAAAGCATTACCTAAAAAGTTTAGATAATAATTTGTGATTGATTTATTTTACATTAGTGGTGCATGCAAATTGAGTTATTTTTTATGTATTGATAGTTTAATTTTTTTTTACACATATGCCTAGCTATGCTGGTCATAATCATATTCGTGATGAGAAAATATTAGGGTTAAATATGTTTTTTATCCCTATAAATATACAAATTTTTTGTTTTAGTCCCTTTACATTTTTTCTTTGATTTTTACTTCCCAAAAGTTTTTCATGTTCACTTTTGGTCCTTTTTTTTAAGAAAACTCATATGTAGAATCCATAGGTAGAATTCACTTTTGAGCCCAAATCTAAACTCTCTTTCTAACAATGTGACTTTCCCGTCTGCAACAAAATTATAATTTCAAAGATGAGGAACCAGATTAACCTAAATTATGTTAGTAACCATCCAAATACCATGATGTTATATTTAGGAAGGAAATGTGGAACAACATTTTTGGCTTTAAAAAATTGTCTAAGAAACTTAAGAACTTTTATAAATAAGGATGTGACTTCCCTGCCTGCAACAAAATTATAATTACAAAGATGAGGAACCAAATAAGCCTTAATTATGTCATTTATATTATACTCCAAATTACAAATCATAGAAGGAAATCAGACGTAGTAAATACTAATGTTCCCACTCATATAGTATAGTCTTCAATTTTGTGAAAATAATATTCTATACGCAAACCCAAATTTAATAGTATGGCACCCACGTAGTTTCAATTTTGTGAAAATAATTTTCATATTACTATCTTCCTCTAGTTGATTATTGAAACCAGCAACTTTAAACTACAGTCTACAGTCATAAATAGAATGCACACGTAGTACAAATTTAATAGTATGGCTCCCACATAATTTCAATTTTGCAAAAATAATATTCCTCACGTAAACCCAACTTTAATTCATTGGCTTCACATTTAGTTCTAAAAATTGGAACAATTTTGTAACCAATTCATTCCATGCAATCACACAAAATAAAAGAAAATCTCATTGATATAAGCTATGGCAAAATTCATCTCAGCTTCATTTGTTTTAGTTCTTCTTGTTATGGCAAAATCTCACCCAACTATGATGAATGGAACCTATAGTGCTGCAAGAGAGGATGATATGGAGCCGTTGCCGCCTACTGCTGTGGATAAACTTAAATTATGTGATCTTTGGCATCGGTTGTGTTTAGCTGATCCTAAGTCTTTCTATTGTGGCGAGTACGAAAAGTTTTGCTCAAAAATTGCACCTAGTGGTAGTGATTCTCCTCCTATACCTGAAAACACTCTTCCATGATCGTTGTTAGTGAACATGGCTGGCGTGTCTTAATAATATATCTATATCTATAATAATGTTGTGTGAGACTACTATAATATCAATATTATATACCTAAATAAACTTTATGGGCAGGGCCTCTTTGTAATAGCTAAATAACCTTTAAGCACTCTTCCATATATATATGTTTACTTTTATACTATAAACTATTTGTATTATTGCTGTGTTATGTTATAAATTACTATATGCAATATTGAAATAAATTGGTGCACTTTCTTGTGGAGGGATAATCTGGAAATATATCTTATCTTTTTTTTTTTTAGCTTATATCAAATTTCTTTTTGTACGCATATAATATCTCTTTTCCCCGTCCATTAATTAGAGAAAGTAAGATCACAATTTGAAAAGGAAAAAAAGAAAGATAAAGAAAGATGAGTTAAACTAGAGACGGTTGGTCAAGAGGAGGACTATAGATGGTTTAGACTTAAATGTCCACTATTTTCTTACAACTTATTTTGTATAAGTGCTCCATAGAATTTAACCCGTCAATCACTCAATCTAGGTTAGATATGCTAATTTGTAACTTGCATTAGTGGTTTTTGGCCAATTTTATTTTGCATTTGATACTTTGTTCTTCTTTCTGTTAGACACACCTTATACTTGATAGGGATTTTTTTAATATATTTTGTCTTTAGTTGCTTGAAAAAAATAGTAGCAATACAATCAGACAACAAATCAAAAAATTGAAGATTAACCGTATATATAACCTTACCTAACTAAATATTCATGTCATGGGCTACCTTATTGGCCTTCCTTCTAGAGAATTCAACTAATGAGTTTGAACACAAATGATAAACCATAGAAAGATAAATCCAAACATAAATTATTGAAGCTATCCACTAATGATTTTGCATCAAATATAACATTGTTAAGGGTGCGTTTGTTTAAGATTTTTTTAGAAAAAAAACTATTTTTTGTGTAAAAAAAATCACTTTTGTTATTTTTAAGTGTTTGTTTAGGATTTTTAGAAAAATCATTTTATATATCAAAAAAATCTATTTTGACTCTAAAATGAAAAGCTATTAGGATTAGATTTTTTTAAAATCCATTTTTTCAAAAACAAAGAGGGAACACATAAACTAGTTAAAATCTCTAAAATCTTTTTTTTTTTTATAGTTGGCAAACACAAATAGCTTTGTTTTTTTTTAAAAAAAATCTCTAGATTATTCTAATGCAGAATCTATTTTTTTAAAAGCTAAAACAACGCACCCTAAGCCTCAATTCACCAATCTATTTTGATAGTTTACACTAACCAAAGGTCTCTCTCCTTAACTTGAAGAGATGGAGCAAAAAAAGTGTTTTAATCTCGACAAAGTTATCCTCATAATCTCTAACACACATACTGATACCAATTACCAACCTTGTTATTCAAAAGAGGTACATCCACGTTACATTTCAATAAAGGAATGCTTCTTACTATATATGTTGCACTTCGTTTCAATTATTTTTTACACCGTTACAGAAGTAATACTTAGGGTGCGTTTGGCACTTGTTTTTTTAAACTTAATTTGTATTTTTTAAGTTAAGATTTGTTTTGTAAAATATTTTTAGAAGAACTTTGAGATTTTATTACAAATTATTGTACTCAAAGTAATACATTTATATATACTATCAATATTACTAACACATGAATAGGAGGCAAGCGGGAAACAAGTTGCGCCGCTAGACCTTTTTGGATGGCAAAACCAATCCTCGTAAGCACAACATTCATGGACCTAAGAGACATAACATTGTTATGCATAACCCTTTGGACTCTATGTAGAAGTTCAGCAGTCTTTGATGCTAGGAAGCCGAAAGTGTCAAAAGCAAATGGTATGAAAGCATGTTGATTGTCAGCACACGCTTTCTCATGTTTGGCCACTTTGCTTGACGCAGCTTTTAGAGCTGCTTGTCCTACCGTAAAAGTCATGACCCCTAAACCCACAAGTGGTGAAACCCCAGTCAAATCCACACATGCATGTCTTCCTCCAACTCATCCGTACACCATAACATCTGCAGGCCTAAGTGTCGATCTTCTATCTAGTGGGTCAGTCAGGAAGTTCACAGGCGCCTCCTTCTTCACTGATACTCCCGCCCGCCTGAATATATCAAAAAGTACATCCGTAACAAAGTCATGCCTGTACTTAAAGCCTGGAAGCTCCTTACAATGAACGACATGCTCTCCAAAAGACTAAACTGTGTAAAGACCTAATATATTTTTTTTATAATAAAAAGACCTAACTTTTTTTTATATAGTAGAGTATAGTTTTTTTTGCAGTAACTCATATCAGCACATAAAAATTTAGTTTCATAGATATAGACATTACAATCTACAACGGACGCGGGGTAAATATTGAACAAATTTTTACGTATATATTTTAATATAAACATTACATTAACACTAATAATTTTTATTTATTATCCGTTAATATTTCATAATATTATTAATGTAATTATTTTTATATGTAACTACCGCAAAATTATGCGACATCACACCAGTCTTTTATTAGTTCTAATTAAAAGAATAAAATATAAAATTGATGTACCTGCAAAAGATTATCAACGGCAGGAAAGGATGGTGGGAGCAGAGTCCCTCCATATTATCAGTATTGTATTTTTAAAATTAGATTTAAACCACTAATCTCTATTTAAATTGAAAGAGATTTTTACCTTTTTATCCGAGTGTCTCGATTATCTCATGTGAAAATTTGTGTCAAAATTACCCAAGCTTTAGCTTTGTTTGGATTGATGAAATGTGGTGGAATGGAATGAGATGGAGTGGTATGGAATGGTGTGGTACTTGATGGAATCAATTCCATCCCATTCCACCATCTTCCTTCATTTTTCATTCCCTCCAATTTAGGGTGTATAGGATGGAATGAAGTCTCCTAATTAAACAATTATCTTTTTAACCCAGTTTTTTATTTACTTAATCACACGTTTCTTCTGCTCCTTATTTCTTCTTCTTGAGTTCTTTCTTCTGTACTCCTTGTTTCTTCTTCGTGTGTTCAAGTAAAACTGCAAATACCCAAAAGTATCAAACTTTACATTCTAAAACATGTGATTATGCCATTAACATACTTCATAAAAATACAAACATCTCTCTCGTGGTCAATGAACTTGATTTCTAAATAAAAAACTCAGCAAGTCGTGGAGATAGTAGGGATAACGCTGTGGACAAATTTAAAAAACAAAATTAAACATTTTTTGCTTCTATTTTTATTGTAAGTTATATATAATTATATATATGATAGTATTTTTAAATAAGGGTAGAAATGAAGAAAAAAAATTATAATGTATTCCATTCCATCCGTTTTCCAAACAATGGAATAGAGAGTTTGTTCTGTTGCGCCGTAAAATACCCAAACAACCAAATGGAAACTCTAATCCATTCCGTTCCGCTCCGTCCCACTCCATTCCACTCCGTTCCATTCCATTCCGTTTGTTTTAAAGTATATCCAAACATAGCCTTAGTCAGTGTGGTCGTTGAATGAGTAATGACTAATCACGATAGTTCTTCGATGTATACAAATTTCAATATATTCCCCGATGTTAAAATGCTTCATTAATATTGTCGTAGTAGTTCTTCAACATACTTACATACTGTTATATCAGTATTTATAGGTACTTTCTTATTATCATTATGGTCGTATAAGTTCTTATAAATACTTATTTATTATCATATACTGTTATATCAGTATTTATAGGTACTTTCTTATTATCATTATGGTCGTATAAGTTCTTATAAATACTCCATCCGTTTCAAAATACATGTCCAAGTCAACCACTTCACACATGCCAAAGCACAATTTTGACCGTTAATATCTTTAATTATCTAAAGTAAAAAATTATAAAAATTTAATATTTTGAAAATATTTGTCGAGACAAATCAAACAACATCTTACATGCTAATATTTGTATTTATACATTAGTTAAAAATTATGGTCAAAGTAAGTCAAGTGAATAGTGCACATTGCAAAAATTGGACATGTATTTTGAAACGGAGGGAGTACTTATTTATTATCATTTTAGTCTTATATGAAAAGAGTGACCATGAACATCTAAGATTATTTTAGCGTAAGCATGCTCTACTACTTGTACAGGAGGAGGACTTTTGGAAGCAAAGAGCGAAAATGCACTGGTTGAAGGAAGGGGACATGAATAATAAGTTCTTTCATACATCTGCGGTAGCCCGTGGCAAAGTGAAGAAGGTTAGTAAGCTCCGAACGGATGATGGGAGGATTTCTATGTCTCAAGAGGATATGTGCATCGTGGCACAAGGTTATTTTGAGCAACTATTTGCTGTGAATGCAGGTGTGCATGAACCGGTGCTAGATTTGATAAGTCAGTATGTGTCGATGGATGACAATATAATGCTTACAACACCTATTACAAAAGAAGAATTGCGTCAAGCCCTATTTCAAATGCAACCGGACAAGTCCCCAGGTCCAGATGGTTTTAATCCGGCATTTTATCAGAGATTTTGGCATGTGTGTGGTGATGATATTTTTCAAGCAGTGGTTTCTTGGTTGGATCGCGGTTACTTCCCTTCAAACCTTTCAGAAACAATTATATGTTTGATTCCGAAGTGCAAAGACCCGGATAGTATGAAAGATCTTAGGCCTATATCTCTTTGTAATGTGTTATATAAGATGGTGTCAGAGTTGCTCGCTAATCGACCGAAACGATGTTTGGATAAATGTGTGTCAGAGGAGCAGTCAGCGTTTGTAGATGACCACTCTATATTGGACAACGCGTTAATTGCTACCGAGATAATCCACTCAATGAAGAGGAAGACGAAGGGATGGAGAGGGGAATTGGCTCTCAAGATTGATATTAGCAAGGCTTATGATAGAGTGGATTGGGGGTTTCTTCATGGTGTGCTTATGCGAATGGGGTTCAACATAAAATGGATCTAATGGATGATGATGTGTGTTAGTTCTGTTACTTATTCGGTGCTTATGAACTTTGACAGGGTGGGGCCTATTGTACCCGGCCGAGGGTTGCGCCAGGGTGACCCGTTATCACCATATTTATTCATATTGGTGGCTGAGGGCCTCTCGACTCTAATACATAAGGCTATTAATAGAGGTGATATTCATGGGCTACAAGTATGTCACGGCGCACCAGTGGTGTCCCATCTTTTGTTTGCAGACGATTGTTTCTTGTTTTGCAGGGCCAATGTGGTGGAAGCACAACGTTTACTCACTATTCTTAAAACTTATGAGGTAGCATCTGGACAAGAAATCAACTTATCAAAGTCTGAGGTGTTTTTCAGTCGCAATATGAGTGAGGCGGCGCAGAAGGATTTGTCACACATTATTGGTGTCCGACATGTGATGGGTACCGGAAAGTATTTGGGGTTACCTTCGATGATTGGTAGAGATAAGAGGTCTGTTTTTTCTTTTATCAAGGATCGTATTTGGAAACGAATAAATGCATGGAGGGGACGAGCATTATCGAAGGCGGGAAAGGAAGTTATGATCAAATCTGTGTTACAATCTATTCCAACATACATAATGAGTATTTATCTTTTGCCGAATTCAATTATAGATGATATTGAAAAGATGATCAATGCGTTTTGGTGGGGACGAAGGAGTAACAACCGAGGGATTAAATGGATGGCATGGGAATGTGTGGCATACCTCAAAGAATTTGGTGGAATGGGGTTTCGAAATTTCAAAGCTTTTAATCTCGCTATGGTAGCTAAGCAAGGATGGAGCTTTCTGTCTAAACCTGAATCGCTGGTTGCTAGAGTCTTTAAATCGAGGTACTTTCCACATTCCTCGTTTTTGGGTGCTAAACTCGGACATAACCTGAGCTTTGCTTAGCGGAGTATTTGGAATTCGCGTCAGTTACTTTTATATGGATGTAGGTGGACAATTGGAAATGGGCAGCAGGTCAGCGTGATGAATGATCCATGGGTTTGAGGTGGTCATGGTAGCTGGATTCAATCCCCACAAAGTCAGGGTGTGCATAGTTTGCGTGTGTCAGATTTGATAGTTGGCGAGGAACGAGTTTGGGACATTGATAAGCTTGAATCTCTGTTTCCAGATGATATGGTGCAAGCTATTCTCGACACACCACTCTTTGCAGAAGTTCAGAATGATAAAATAGTGTGGATGATGGAACGTAACGGGAGGTATACTGTTAAGACTGGTTATAAACTTGCTATGGTGAAGTTGTTACATATTGATCGATTCCATGTTGAAGGAGAGTGGCATAGAATTTGGAATGTGAATTCCCCTCACAAAGCACGTAATTTGTTATGGAGGATTTGCAGAAGGTGTGTTCCGACGCGTCTCCGACTACAATCACGGCATGTACAATGTGAGGTGATATGTCCCTGGTGTGATACGAATGTTGAGGATGATTGGCATGCTTTTGTGGTTGTGGCGCGTGAGAGTTGGTATTGGGCAGGCCTTTCGACTATGCTGCAACCGCGAGTTGGAACTGTGAGCAGTTTGGCAGATTTTGTTTTTGATATATGTCGTTCCGAAAGCCGAGACATTGCTGGTCGGGTGGCTTCACTTCTTTGGCAAATTTGGGCTGCACGAAATGATGTCATTTGGAATGCCGCTCATCATACTTCAACAAGCATTGGGAGGACGGCACTAGATGCATGGCAGCAATGGCAGGAGGTTCATAAACATCCCCCACAACTGGTTGTGCAACATGGGCAGAATAGAGTGCAAGGTAACAACTCAGTTTGGGAGAAACCACGCGAGACATGGTTGAAGTGCAATGTGGACGCCGCGTTCCATGACCGTAACCATATTACATCTTTTGCGTGTTGTGTTAGAGACTCCCGTGGGCAATTTATTCGGGCTCAAACGAAATGGCAGCAGGCAAATATGACAGTTTTGGAGGGGGAGGCAGTAGCCTTACTCGAGGCTCTTCACTTTGCTGATGCGAACAGATGGGATCGGGTTGTCTTCGAGTCCAACTCCTCTACTCTAGTGCAAGCTCTATCGTCTCCGTGCCAGGGTGATTCTGAATTCTATGCTATTGTTTCTAGTATTATTTATCAGTTAGCTTTACATTCCAACTTCGAGGTGAAGTTTGTTAGGAGACAAGCGAACATGGTTGCTCATAGTTTAGCTAGGGCGGCCTGTTCTTGGGCTAGTCACCGTATTTTTGATTCTTCTCCTTCTTGTATTGAACATTGGATGATTAATGATAATAGTTAACTTTGTTTCGGTCAAAAAAAAAAGATTATTTTAGCATCAGAAACTATTTTGAGTAACATACTGTACAATGACTATTCATTGAAGGAATGTGACTAAACATCCTTATTTATTAATTTTGTTACGTCTGCAGCAACTAAACCTAAATTTTTTCCCGCTCATTTGCTTTATTAGGTTTGCAATTATTTAACCTAACAAATTCCATCTAAAAAAATTCATTGCACACTAATTTCATTCCTATCCTCTTGCCTTTTTTGTCTACTATATCAATGATCACGTATGATCCTTCTATTTTATACTCTCTTTTTTTTTCAAGAATTTTACACATTTTTTTTTGGATTTTTTTTAATTTCATTCCTTTTATTTTTGACATCCTTTATTTATTAATTTTGTTACGTCTGCAGCAACTTAACTTAATTTTTTGCCGCTCATTTGCTTTATTAGGTTTGCAATTATTTAACCTAAGAATTTCCATCTAAAAAAATGCATTGCACACTAATTTCATTCCTATCCTCTTGCCTTTTTTGTCTACTATATCAATGATCACGTATGATCCTTCTATTTTATACTCTCTTTTTTTTTTCAAGAATTTTACACATTTTTTTTTGGATTTTTTTTTTAATTTCATGCCTTTTATTTTTGACATCCTTTATTTATTAATTTTGTTACGTCTGCAGCAGCTTAACTTAATTTTTTCCCGCAACTTTGCTTTATTAGGTTTGCAATTATTTAACCTAACAATTTCCATCTAAAAAAATGCATTGCACACCAATTTCATTCCTATCATCTTGACTTTTTTTTTAAAGAAAATATTTTCTACCATCTCAATGATTCAATGATCTTACAGGTTAAAGATTATTTATTGGTCTCTATTATAGTCGAGAAAATCCGTGCGACGCACGGGTCAAAAGTCTAGTTACACATTAAAAGACTAAAATTACTAGAAAATTGATGTTCACACATTTGAGAAGGCTGAGACACAAATGTAAAATACGCTTTTGCCCCCTCGGCAGTTAACTACCGAGGAATTCAAAATTCGGCTGCAGTTAACTGCCGAGGAATTCCTCGGTAGTTAACTGCCGATGTTTTCTGAACATAAACAGAACGAACAGAAGCAGTTTCCAGTTTCATTCTTTTGCTTCAAACACATCCAAATTCTCTCCAAAGCACATTTTCACGAATTGCAAGCCAATCATCACGACATTATCATAAGTAAGTACCCTTAATCAATGCAATGTTAATGTTAGTTTGGATGATGTCTATTTTTTAAAAAATTAGAGTAGTTTGCATGTGGTTAGGGTTGATTTTAAAATTGACAATTTGATGATTGCATGTGTAGTTTTTGAATTGGTAAATGAATGTAGTTGTTGCCTATGTTGTTTAAATGATAATGTGGCTTTGAATGGTGGCAAATGAACACAATTTGAATGTTTTATACTTTGCACACAAAGTGTTTGATAAAATGCCTCAATGACAATTTTATTGATTATTTAGTTAGTTTATGTTATGAGAATTTTATTGAATGATGTTTAGGTTATGATGGAAATGTTGCACACAAATTATATTGAAATGATGATTATATTGAATGGTTTTAGGTTTAGTTATGTTTATTTTATGGAAATGTGAATGTTTATGTTGAAATGATGATAATAATGATTATATTGAAATGATGGTTATATTGAATGATTTTAGGTTTAGTTAGGTTTATATGAATGATATTAGGTTATGGAAATGAATAATGTGTTTGATTATGTTTATGTTTAGTTTAGGTTTAATGTAAATGTTTATGTTTAGTCTAGGTTTAATGTGTTTGATTAGGTTATGGAAATGATGTAAATTTTTTAATTGTTTGTGTAGATATGGACGATCAGGACCCCATTGATCCATCTAAGATGATTGGTGGTAGGCGTGCTCAGACACAAAGCTACCGGAAGGAGAAGGAGAGGATAAACGCACATATCCCAAAGAGGGGAAGAGGTCGGAGGGGGGATGGTTCAGGGACTTCTCAGCCTTCTGAGGCTTCTCAGGCACAGCCTGAAGAGTCGCAGGTGGTTGACCCGACCCAGGAGGTGGAGTACCTGAATTATCAGGATCACCATGATGTGACTGATGGTGGGTACGACGAGCAGTATATGCCAGAGCAGCCGCATATGCCAGGGGAGCCAGACGAGGATGACATTGCAGCAGCGGCTGCCCCGGAGGTGTTACCTACGGACGCTCCCTTTCCTGGAGGACCGCAAAACCTATCTCTGCTTCACTCTTATGCCAATCATGTGGCATTGCCGCTTTGGTATAATTCAGAGAACGTAAGTATTGTTTTTTTAAATGTTCTTTCTTTATGTTTAATTATGTGTGTGTTTGTTTAATTATTATATCAACTTTTATATATTTTTTTTAATTCCTTTCTTTACGTTTAATTATTTTATTTATTTTTTCTTTCTTGATTTAAATTGTTTTATTTATATGTTTTATTTATATGTGATTTTCTTTATATGTTTTCTTTATATGTTTTATCTAAAAAAAATTATTTATATGTTTTCTTTATATGTGATTTTCTTTATATGTTTTCTTTATTTTTATTTTAGCATTTGTTAAGTTTTATATTTATTAGTTAAATGTTTACATTGTTTAAACTATGTTTATTTTTCTATTTTTTCAGTGCCGCAAGAAGCGTACTGTAAAACCAATTAATCATGGCCCTAAGATTTTGAGTCTCGGATGTCCAAACGACAATCAGAGATGGTTTTGGGATCCGCTTAGGGAGAGTGGCTTACATGACTTGGTCTACTTGGGCTACGCCACTGTGCCTCACTCTATGCGAGAGGTGGCATCCCGAGACCAGCACTTTTCACATGCCCATGGGGGAGATGACTGTGACTTTGGACGATGTCGCACGTCTTATGCATGTCCCGGTGGAAGGGCGGATGTTGGGCCACCGAAAGAAGATGTTGAGATCGGATGGAGAGGCACTACTGGTGAGGCACTTGGGTGCGTCGCAGAGGGAGGCAGAGAAAATCTGCAATAGAGAGTATGGTGGCTACATTAGTTACCCAAAGCTGAGGGAGTTCTATTCGACGCACCTTGGTAGAGCTAACATTTTGGCGGATACAGAGGATCCAGAGGAGCTGGAGGAGTTGGGGAGGGTTAGGACTTATTGTGTGAAGTGCTACCTTCTCTACTTGGTTGGATGCTTGTTGTTTGGGGATAGAAGCAACAAACGCATCGAGTTGATCTATTTGACGACTATGGCGGACAGCTACGCGGGGATGCGTACTTATTCGTGGGGAGGGATGGCACTTGCATACCTGTACGATGAGTTAGCTCAGACCTGTTTGCCCGGAGACAGACAACTTGGGGGAAGCGTGACACTGCTCACTGTAAGTAAAAATTAAATTTAAATTTAATTTTTTTTGTTAACTTTAATTTTTTTTGTTAACTATTATTATTTTTTATATTTTTTTGTTAACTTTAAATTTTATTTTTTTTAGTTAACTTTAATTTATTTATAAATTTGATTTGTATGGTTTGTGCAGGCATGGTTTTTAGCGCATTTTCCTAAGTTTTATACTGTTGATCCAAACCCGAACTACATTGAAAATTTACCGGTTGCGGCGAGGTGGACTCTTCAGAAGGGTCATCGAGAGGGGACCACGTATCGGATGGCACTTGATCGTATTACGTTTGATGACGTATGCTGGAGGCCATACGAAGGGCACATGGAGATCCAGGCTTTCGAGGAGGTATTCTGGTATTCTGGCTGGATTATGTGCGGCGATCGTAGGTTGTACCGTCACCTGCCCGAGAGGGTTTTGAGGCAGTACGAATACGTCTGTTGGAACAAAATGTGTTTAACAATGAACCTCAAAGAGTTTTGATGATAACAAGGTATTAAAAATTGTAAATTGGACTAGCTAATATTTGTTCAAGTGTACAGGACCATAGTTAAAAAGTTACATCATTAATTGGTTCTGAATGAGCAAATAAAGAGCAAATGAAAATGAAGCTTAGACGATTCTGAAGGCAATACGCTCCTGAAAGTGGAAAGCGCTCCTGAAGTCAAGCTGCTCCTGAAGATAGTAAACGCGCTCCTGAAGAAATAGTGCTCCTGAAGACAAGAGGTCCAGAAGCCACATTATCAGAAGCTGCATCATCAGAAGCTGCACCATCAGAAGCTGCTTCATTAGAAGCTGCATCATCAGAAGCTGCCTCATCAGAAGTCATTTCACCAGAAGCTGAAGATCAACTGGATTTGCAGAAGATTCAAGATTGAAGAATCTACATTGCAAAAGTTGTCTATTGGATTCGAAAACACAGCAGAAAATTAGTGGAACATTGCAACGGTCATTTCAAAGGTGTTTTAAGGCATGTGCTTGCAATTTGGACGAAAGCGTTGACATTGTACTATTGTACGAACTGTACAACCACCTTCTCCACTACTCTGTTTTGTGTCCACGCTACAAGACAAGAAAACAGCTTCAGAATACGGCTTCGCCTGCAAAGATATTCCTTTAGATAAGGAATGGATTTCAAATTTGTTCTTCATAGGACAACAACCAAATCAGGCAAAATATCATTGGTCAAAGATCAAGCTTCAACAACGACTCTTTGGTGTGCTGGCAATTTCACAACGTCTCTTTCACACCTCTATATAAAGGAGTGAAGACTTAGAGTTTTGGTAATGCAAGAACGCTGAACAAAAGACTCACAACATCTTTACAAGTGCCAAACCTCTGCTGAAATTGTTCTGCATTCACTTAGAATTTCTGTGTCTCAAAGTCATATCTTAGAAATTCTTAAGTCCATTGAGTCTGTATCTGATTTATATTGTGAGCACCTCTGATTGTATATCAAGTGTTCAACCATAAAACAATTTTCTGTGTAATTTTGTTTAGTTAGGAAGTCTCTTGTAGTTGTGCTTGAGCAGGAAGTCTCTTGATTGTGTTCTTGAGCAAAGGAAGTCTCTAGCTTGTGTGCTTGAGCAAAGGAAGTCTCTTGCTTGTGTGCTTGAGCAATTGTAATCAGATATTACTCTTAGTGAAATCTCCTTGGAAGTGCAAGGGGGACTGGACTACTTCCGGATTGTGGAAGGAACCAGTATAATTGCTTTGTGTCGTTCTTCTTCTCTCTCTCTGTTTTATTCCGCTGCATTTAGATTCTGATCATCACTTCAGAAGCTGTCTCACTTAGCTTCTGATCAGTGTGTTCAGTTTTTAGGAGAAACAAAGAATTTTAAAAAACACAATTCAACCCCCCTTCTTGTGTTTTTTTTCTCACCTTCAACGTCCAGACCGTCCCTAGACCTCCGACGGATGTTGCAGAGCTGTCACCAACTGAGATTGTGCAGGCATTCGTCGACTTCCGCCCTCGCACACTTAAGGCGGCCGATTGGGGTGAGCATGCAGGAGAGCAACCATGGCGTATGGCAGATGGCTATGTACGATGGTACACGGTTGTGTCTCACCCTCAGATTTTGCCACTTCTTCCGGGAGATGTTCCGAGGCCTCCAAACGAGGAGCAGATCGTTGCAGAGCAGTGGGAGCGGTACGAGGCGAGAAGCTCCCCTGACACCTATGACATGGTTAGCGGCGATGTTGCCCATGCTGATGCGTTTTTGGGTCAGGAGGTGATGAGCATGACCCCTTAGCAGTTGTATGCGGCCTTGCATGATGTTAGGCAGCAGATCGCGCCGATCATTACCAGGAGGAGAGCCCAGAGACCGAGGAGGAGGCACCAGCAGCACCAGCAGGACCAGGACCAGCAGTAGCATTAAGACTTGTTGTTTACATTTCGGATTTTCATGACATTATGTTTGTATTTTGATGAAATTATGTTTGGATTTTGATGACATTATGTTCTTTTTTTTTATGACATTTTGATGATTTGGTTCATTAGTTTGTTCATTTAATTAGTGTTTGTTAATTTGAGCCAAATTTATTTTGCCATTTAAACACATTTGTGCCACTTAAAGTTGTCATATGATGTATTTTTGTGTTTTTAACAGGATCAGAATTAGCTTCTGCCTCTGCAACAGCATCAGGGCGCATCGGCAGTTAACTGCCGAGGAAAGAAATGAACCAGCGGTAGTTAACTGCCGAGGATTTCATCGGTAGTGAACTGCCGAGGTTTTCCTCGGTAGTTAACTGCCGAGGTTTTTGTTAGAATCTTTTTTTTTTAAATTAGATGAATTCGATAAAAACTAGTTTGATAAAATATTGCGATAGCATGATTTTTTTTTTAAAATTAGGTGAATTCGAATAAAAGCTAGTTAAATTAACGTGAATTCGATAAAATATTGCGATAGCGTGATTTTTTTTTTTAAATTAGGTGAATTCGAATAAAAACTAGTTAAATTTAACGTGAATTCGATAAAATATTGCGATAGCGTGATTTTTTTTTTAAATTAGGTGAATTCGAATAAAAACTAGTTAAATTTAACGTGAATTCGATAACATAATGTGCAAACATTTCATCAAACACTTAATGTGCAAATTATACATAGACTCTAAAAATCATAAAAATAACCCTAAAATGTAATTGTCTAAAAAAAAAATTAACGTAAAATATAGCAAAATTATTCAAATTATATTTACTCTTAAAATAAATCATATAGTCTTACTAAAATAAAATAAAAAATATAAAACACCAAATTAAAAAATAACCCTAAAATTTTTAAATTATAACATAATCATCATGCATACATTTTAACAAAATTAATCAACTAACTTCTAATCTAAAAATGATTTATAACATGTAAATCTAATTAAAAACTAGAATAAAAAAATTAATTTAAAACACCAAATTAAAATATAACCAATAAATTTTAAACTAAAACATAAACATCATACAAACATTTTAACTAAATTAATCAACTAACATTTACTCTAAAAATGAATTATACTATGTAAATCTACTCAAAAACTAAAAAATAAAAACATTTATAACAACTAAAATTTAAGTTAATAGCATTATAATTACTTACTTGTGATTTTGTTGAATAAATTTGGTTGGATTTGGTTGGGTTTTTTAGAGAGATTTGAGGAAAAAATTGGAATATGAGATGAATAATGGAGATGAGTGAGCTTCTGCCAGACTTGTAGCAGAAGATCCTAGGCAGTTACCTACCGAGGAATTCCTCGGCAGTTAACTGCAGCTGGATTTTGAATTCCTCGGTAGTTAACTGCCGAGGGGGCAAAAGCCTATTTTACATGTGTGTCCCTGCCTTTTCAAACGTGTGAACAACAATTTTCAAATTACTATTGTCTCTTAAAAAAATCGGATAAATTATTTTTGACTCTTCAATTGATTGATAGCGAGAGGGAGAGACAGAAGTGTTCCCGCCAGTGTACTTAAATATATACTTCTCGGCTCTGCTTCTCTCCGCTTCCGGCACACTTGAATCCACCGTGAGTTCTTTTTTCATTACTTCTTCTTTTCCCTTTTGCTTTGATTAATTCATTATACAAGTTTTAGAATTTGTTTCACGGTTATCATGAACCCTAATTTGTTTTGCGGAATAACCCTATTTGAATTTCCCAATCAATTCTCCAATTGCTTGTTTTAGGGTTTTAGAATTGGGAACTGGAAAATTGCTTTGTAAATATTTGTTGTGATAAGCCAAACTTGTTTCAGAATTGTTTATGAATTATGATAAGCCAAATTTAGACATTTTTGTGATGTGAATGTCGATGAATTATGCTTGCTTTGGTTAATCAATCACTATTTTGGGGTTAATTAATCACTATTTGAGAAAATGACATAATTCAGTGTAATCACATGTTTGGTGTGTTGGATACTGACACCTCAAATCAGAAGTGTTGGTGCTACTGTCTTTTCCCATTTCATTTTATTTTTGTTCTGTGTTCTTTCTGAATTCGAAAACCAAATTTGAAATTTATCATAACAAGGCTTGCAGGATGGCAAACAACGTTGAAGATTTCTCCCAATTCGGAATTTCTAAAGAGGTGTGTTCAATCTTCCTTTTAAAAAGTCACAATCTTTTTTTTTGCGAACAAGGGTATTTGATTATTTGATTTGTATTTTAGGAAAAGGATAAGCTTGTTGGAGAGGTTATCCGATACATGCTGTTCAAAACCCATCAAAACTCGGGGTGCCCAATTAAGAGAGAGGAACTCACTCAGCTTATTACGAAGAATTATCATCAGCGGAACCTTCCTACTTTTGTCATCAATGAGGCTAAGGACAAGCTTGCCGCCGTGTTTGGCTATGAAATGAGAGAGCTTTCAAGGTCTGTCCCATCATCAAAATCTCAGACACGTGCTTCACAAAGTGAGTTTTTCGTTAGCCCATTTTATGCACGCAATGAACAATCTGAATTTCTTACTCTGTTGATTTCAGTTTTGTCAATGTTTTATTAATGGGACATTGCTTTAGCATTATGAGGTATATTATATGAACAATTGATATGCTTTGTGATTTAAGTCTTTAGGTAATGTAAAACCTTATTAAAACTAATAACATGTGAGAAAGTAAAAAAAAAATCAGGAGCCATGGTTTTTGATCAAGCAGGGATCATATCCCATAAAAAAGTACATGTTGGTTACCATTGCTCTATGCTAGCTAAGGATGAAAGTTTTGTGAATGCTAGTAATAAATAAGTTTTTAGATCAAAAAGCAAGTGATAGAGACAAGTAACAAAATTCAGAGGTCTTACTAAAGCAAATTTGGCGAGCGCTGCTATACAGCATGAGGGATTTAACGCATGAGAATTGAAATCACACGACTCGTTCCACAGCAGGAAATTTACTTTATTAATGTATTTCTTGCTAGTTTATTGATGCTTTTGTATATAGTATATATTAAAAAAACCATGTTACCAAAGAAATAGCATACATACATAATCCACCGTTCTATATGACATTCGTGAGGCAAGACACATACAAAATTTGATTTGGAGAAACACCATCCAGTGAGGTGTTTTTGTGATTTTTCATGAGATACATCTAGCAGAGGCTACATTTGTCATTTTGTGTTAAATCAAAATCAAGAGAAAGAACTTTATGACAACTATAAACTTGTTCGTGCACATTTGACGACAAATACTGTCGTGCATTTCAGCATTTCTGAAAAGTGGCTTATGCTCAAGTCTTGATCAAACCTCAATCTCCAAAGAGAAAGCAAATGTGAATTACCATTGTGCTTGGCAAGCTACGGATTAAAGTTCTGTATATAGTACTAATACATGAATAAGTTTATTTCTTGTGGGCCTACTACAAGTCTACAACAATAGTTTGGGCCGCCTTTTGCTTGGGATGTCTATTTACAAACTTAGCGATGGTTAAACAATAGAGAATTTAGTTTTCATTCAAATGTTTTTTCTTTCTTTCTGTTTTCATAAATCAATGAATGTGTTTCGTACATAGATTTGAAGTGAATGAGTAAATGTGTTCTACGTTGCTTTTTACTTGTAAAGATATATTTGCATTCCTTAGAGTTTTTCAACTATGTTTTACCTGTTTCCATTTACTTTTTCTCTCATTATAAGCTAATGACATGTGGTCTTTCAGGTAGTGCGGATGCCAAATCATATATTCTCATTAGTCGACTTCCATCTAATTTATATGAAAAATATGTTGTGGATGCGAATGCAGCGTACATGTCTGGTTTCACGTTTGTCATAATTAGTATGTACATCTTGCTGGTGGCAAAATTCCAGAAGGTATATTTTAAGTTGTATACGGCTGTAATTATCTTGTGCACTTGTTGAACTTGTGGAAATCAAATTTTGCTAGTTTAAGGTCTCTAGATGAATGCAATAAATATAACTATACAAGGTTCTGATGTTTAAAATTTCAAGGGTAATTGAGATCTGTGATGCTGCCATTTTAACATAATCGAACTTGATATGGTTGGATATTGCAGAAAGTCTGTGGAGCCAATTGAATAGGATGAGTTTGAGTGACACTGATGCACATCATCCTGTCCTTGGAAACATTAAGCAAATATTGGAACTTCTTGTTCAGCAAAGGTGAAATTAAATTACAAGATCCATTGCGTTCTGTGGCAAATATGGTTTCACTTAAAAAAGCAATGATCAATGAAGTTATTTGTAATTCATCTTTTTCTATGTAGGTATTTACAGAAGAACAAAGTTCATGGTCCTGAAGGCAATATCATATATTATGAGCTTGCTGAGAGAGCTTCAGATGGACCCATCAATAACAAGGTCAAAGAATATATATCTCAGGTAGTGTTTTGGAAAGCAAATCATGCAAGTTTTGTTTTTCTTGGTAGAGAATTATGCATGTTTTGTGGCTAGTTCTTTCTTTTTTTTCTTCATATTCATTGGGATAAATGCCTATGTCTAATTTTATTAATGTTTAGGGGAGGTCTAGCCTAGAATTGATGAAATGTTTCTATTTAATTTATGAAGTTGTTGCTGAACACAGTTGTCCATTTTGAAAAAACAGCTGAAGTGAATAGAACATTGTCCGTATAACACCTGAAGTGAATAGAACATTGTTCTAATACGTTTCTGTTTCGCTGGAAGTTCTAAAATTTCATATATTATCTCTGAAGTAGCACCACATTGATACCTATAATTTAGCAGAAGTTATAAAATTTGATTTATATGAAATAAGCAAAGCTGAAGGAATATGTTGTAACTCGTGTTGTGTTGAATGATGTTATAACTTACTCTTCGTTAATAAAAATAATACTATTGTTATGTACATTTTTTCTGAAAGATTGCTTCTCTTGCAGATTATGAGGGACACTGCCTAATCAGTTGCTAGCTCTTCAATGTCTCAATTGTGATATAATTAATTATGCTGATAGAGGTTAATGGACAGATACTAACTGGGTTCCAATTTACTCCTGATCTATTTAAGGTTTAAGCTCTGCAAGAATATCAATCTACATTTTGTCTTCAGTAAAATTCTGCTAAAACTGGCTGTATAAATATTAGTAGCATGCAACTGGCACCATGTTTTTTTTACAGATTTGTTCTTGGCATTTTGGAGGGTATTAGGTCCAAATTTCCTACTATTTGGAGTTATGTACTTTTGAGTTTGTCTCGTTTAGATGTAATCAGTAGCATAATCATACACTTAACAAGTTGAGATGGAATTGTTGACTAGTAGTTTTACTTGTATCCTTATTTCAAACTTCAACTTTATTTATGTGGTTAAGCTCACTTTCACGTCTTGTATTTCACTCAACTCATTAACAAATCCTATGACCATTCAACCCTTTATTTTCCTCCCAATTTAGAGTAGTGAATGCACCATTGGAATAAAAAACATGATTTATGATAAAATTCTTAAAGTTGATGTAACGTGTCCGTCAAAATGAGTCAACCAACTCATTGATTCATGGTTGGAGATGGTCTTAAATATTACTCTTATCAAATATTCTCAAAAATTATTCGATGTATCTTAACTTCAAAATAATTTTTGGCCATGTACTTTGTTAGTTATAGTTTTTTGAAGGAAACTCTGTTAGTTATAGTTGTGGCTAATTTTTGGCCATGTACTTTGTTAGTTATAGTTTTTTGAAGGAAACTCTGTTAGTTATAGTTGTGGCATATGTTAAAAGAGAAATGATATTTGTACAACCACTTTGTAACAACTTTTTGACAATTTTCTCTCTCATACTCACATTATTCTCTTATTTTCTCTCTTCATTTTTCTCTCTCCATTGTTTTTGACCAATGAAAAAAGAGAAAAAAGAAGTTGTCACAAAAGTTGTATCAAATGGTTGTTCAAATATCACTACTCATGTTCAAATAAGCATTTAATACTAACAAAAACTCTTTTTCTTATAGGGATCAAAATAACAATTTTAAAAATTGATATAATGATGTGTAAATGTTCTCTCTGATCTTTTTTATAAGAGACATTTGAGTCAACAAGAGTTAATTTGGATCGGGTAGCACTTAGATGACATTGTGGTTGGTGACATTGGTAACATTGAATAACCACAATGTCACAAGTGGTTTTCTTCTCTCTTTTTTGCAAGGATTTTTTCCTGTACACTTGTGAAGGGTTTTTTGTAAGGTTTTTTTTTTTTTACACTTGTGATATTGTGGTTGACTAATATCACTAACCGCAATGCCTCCCAAGTGCTATCCATTTGGATCAGGCCCGGCCCTGAGGGGGTGCAAACAGCTCAACAGAGCTGGGCCTCCCTCAGCCATGGGCCTCAATTTTTTTTAATATCCACCAGTACTACTGCCCTCCAATTTTTTTTAATACCCCCAGCCATTTTCTGTCCTCTTGTTTTAGCCTTTTAGGCCTATTAGAATTAGGTCATTTTGCTTTTGGTGTTAGGTGGGGGTTCCTCATGTATACGGTAGTCAATTTTACCTTTGGGTGTACCGCATATATACGACACTTTATATTTATCTTTTAAAAAATATAAATAGAACATTATTCTTTTAAAAAAAATACGTTTTGATTTTATCACTGGCCTCTTTTCATTCCCAGAGCCGAGCCTCCGAATTCTTAGGGACGACCCTGATTTGGATCATATACATTAATTTTTATTGACTCAAATGTCTTTTATAAAATAGTTATTTTAATTAATGAAGTGTATAATCAAAGACTATATGAAATTTTGATACATTAAGAGGCTATTCTAGTTACTCGTTATACATTCAAGAACAAAAATGAATATTTGCCTTAAATATATAGATAAGTATGGTGTGTTTGATCCGCAAAACCATAATTACTTGACACAAAAAGAAAAATAGTACAGTACAACACATAAGTGTATTTTTTTTTTAAGAGATACTAATATTTTTATGTTGAAAAATAAAAATAGTATTTTTTTTAAATTTTAATAGTTTGTAATTCAGACAAAAAGTTCTAGTACGGGAGAAGAATTGTTGTTTTTGTTCATTTTCATGTGATGAGAGGCAAAATGGGACAAACGTGGAAAACTGGACAAAATGTATGCTTTTATATAACATTTGTAAATCGATATAATCATATTATAGTGCCCTTACAACACACAATTGTAATAGTGTAGTACAAATGTGTAATTCTTTATATACACCAAAAGGAAGTTTATTGTCAAAAAAAGTTAGGGTTAAACAAGTTTTTTACTCTTATAAATAAATGACACTCTAGATAAGGATGTAGAAGTGGTTCATGGAAGAATCTTGAGTAACAACGATATCTCTCACTTCGACCAAAAATAAAATTTATAATTTCATTCAAAGCTATTCAAATGCACTAAAAAAAATAAGCTTATATATTTCATCAAACCCACTTCAAATTAAAAAAAAAAAAAGCTTCAACAAAGTCAAGGCTAATAAGTCTCAAACCCACTATGGAAGCTTAAGAAAAACCATAAGTAAAGGAGATTAGATACATTCTCCAAAATAAACCTACACAACTACAAATGTTTCACCTATTTACTATCAAATTTCAAACAAACAAAAATCTTAAAATTCTATATTTCCTCGTAATGATTCATATCTTCATTCCTTCATAAGTCTTGAGGTTCACGTCATATTCCCTCCCTCTTAAAAGAATTATTTTTCTCAAATTTAGTGTGGAGACAACCTACATGAAGACAAGAGGGAGTAAGTCTTGGATGACACTAATAAAAAAACTACACAGTATCAAATAAAGCATCATTCTGAAAGAGGGAAAAAAAACCACTTATCACATTGTGGTTGTCAAATGTCACATGATATTGGTACCACAATGTCACACAAGTTTTACCCGAGCAAGCGTTGTAGGTCTTGCATGATGAAACTCATTTATGTACAGTATATAGTGGATGAAGCCGGTTTTTATCATTTTTTTAATGAATATTTAATAGTTTATTTAATATGTTTTTTTCTATTTCGGTATTTTCCAAAAATACTAAACAAACAAAATCTAAAAAAGGCATACAGTAAATCTGAAAGAGAAACCAATAACATACATTTGCGAAGGAGAGAGATTTGAGGTAAAAGAAATTAGTTGATGCCCAAGAGGCTCAGTCCAGTCGAAGATTACTACCAACATCAAGGTACTAATCTTTTTACTTATTTGGCATCTTATTTGTGTTATAAAACTTAATTTTTATTTTATGTTCTGAATCTATTCCGGATTCCTTAAAAACAAAATTGATTGTTGTATTATTCTAGTGGAGGTATTGTAGAATTTGATGAAAACTACAATTGATCTCCCCCTATTCATCACTATTAAAACTTTTGATGATGAATGACTTTTATAATTTGTTTAGAAATTACACATGTTAATGTTGTTTGGGGTATTATGTATCGTACCTTCGAGGATGCGTACAACATTGATGGTAACAATGTAAGTGAATGTGAGGTTATTATAGTTGATTTCCTTGTATTTTAAATTTAAATGTTTAATTTTATTAATATGTCTTCATTATGTGGTTGTTTTATAGTTAATTTATTCGCTTTGTTGAACATGGTGAGCCAAGATTAAAACATGTATCGTCCATGTTATGGAAGCATTGTTACGAAGATTACTATGTGTAAGCAGTTTTATTACTTCCATTAATGTAATTTTTAAGGATTACATATGCATTATATATCAATGTTTAATCTATGTTGTCAATTTTATGTGTTGTAGATGAATTGATGTGATGGAAATGTTTTGAGGTTTAATAGGGTTTTAATGAATATGCTCTATAGAGCATGTTTAAAGTTACCGTTTAAATAATGGTGATTTTCTATGTGTGATGTAGTATGTTATTGAAACGTTTAGTTTGTGAGATGTACTAAGTTGTTTGTGTGATGTATCCTTGATCTGGATTTGTTTTGTAATGTCATTTAGGATGTGTTTGTTTTGAAATTGATACTCATATGATCATGAATGCATATTATTGTAAATTATTTGTTGTTTGTGTCACTAAAAAAACATTTGAATTTGTATGGTGTTGCAATGTAGAATTATCATGGATGTGCATTACTTTCTTTTATTAGGTATGTGATGAACCCAACCTAGACATGGACATGTATGGTGATGATATGTAAGATGTGGTTGATATTGTTGTGCGTGTTGTTTTTCATTAGGTAAACATAAATTTTTTATGTAGCTAAGGAACAAGGACGGATGCAAAAATTTATATAGAGGGGGCACTATATCTTTTTTTTTATTATTACTACATATATAGTTTTAAATATATAGTAAATAATTTTGGTCTCTTGATGTGTAAAGTATCGTTACTATGATATTTTAATTTAACAAAGTTACTAATACATCTTCAAATATATCCTTGTTAGTACTTTTGTCGGTAAATTTTACCAAGCAAAAATTTATTTGAGGGCCAAATTACAAACTACTAGTTATACATTTAAAGATCGAAACCATTTATGAAAGGCACTATAAAATTTATCTATGTAATTTATTCAATTCGTACAATTCGGTCATCACATTGATTGTAAAAGAACATACTAAAATACATAATAATTACTACACTAAGTGGGATTGTTACATTTTTAAAGTTTATATTAGTGTGACTTTAATAAGGTTGTAGCCCAATTTTATACTTTGAATTATGCACCAAAAAATTTATATTTATTTGTGTGGTATGAACATACTTATTAATCAATCGTAAGAATTGTGAAAATGGGAAAGAGGTAAAAAAAACATATGATACTAACATCACCTTCAATAATATTGGGACTAGGAATATTACACAAACAAATGTTTAGGACGCAAAATAGGATCATAAAACATAATATTTTTACCAAATACACAATAGTAATCATCGAACTCAAGCTACGATTGGTATGCACATTCATGTTGTATGCAATACTTGAAGTTGAAATGCAATTGCAATAGGTTTGCAGAGGTTAAGATAAGTTGAAATGCAATTACAATAAGTTTGCAGAAGTTAAAATACAATACTTGAAGTTGATATATCCGTAATCTATTTGTGTTTTAGTTTTAATTTTGTTTATGTGTTAATTAATGTAAGATCGTCATTTACTGTGAGAAAGACAATTGTTTATCATGTTTAAATTTTGCATTACGATTGAAGATGTCCTCGTTATGCATCCACTTATTTCCAGAAAACCTTAGTTAAAACATTTAACTTTTAATATTCCCAATGTAATTTGGAAGGGGCTCGTCTCTAGCCTTTGAGCTTTTTCAATATTCTTGTTGAAATAAATGAGAATAGCTTAAACAACACAAAGTTATATAATAAATCACTTCTACTCTTATTAATATTATTCTGGACCTTCATTTTTTTTTCATCGTTATATCTAATTTAAAGATAACTTTGAAGTGAAATTCTCCTAAAAAAAAAACTTTGAAATAAAATTCCCTCATTTTTTAAAATTTTTTCCTTTGCATATAAAGTATGTATATAAGTATGGAGATAGAACTTGATAACAATGTAATCATAAATAACTTTCACCTCATTATGAATCACATTACTCCTCCTCTACTTTTTTGTTGAACTCTCCACAAAGAAAAAGCACAAGCATGACGAAAATAAGAAAACCAAGAACCAGATAGAAATAAACAAAGCACCATTGATTCTTAAGGAGTAGTATATGACATTGAACCTTGATGCTTTAATCAGCCACTTGAATAAGCCATAGACATAGTTAAGACATAACTTACCGAAAATGGGAACATGAAAGACCCACGACGAAGTCAATTGAACTATGGAGACAAATGCATAGACAAAGGCCACTACGAACAAGACATTCTACTAAATTGGCGGTAAGAGCTGAAAATAGACCTGCCAAAAGCTTAGTAGTATGGTTTTTTTTCTGATAAGGATGACCCAAAATGGACATCAGTGTTACTTGAGCTATAGATGAAAAAATTGTCGCCGTCAGCCATTATTCTTTGTCTGGCTGCATTTTTTGTTTGCTTGTACATTTTAGAGAAATGTCATATTGTTTGTGTCCTCCTACTCTTATCTATCATTTCTATTTCACAAACATACGTTATGAAACAATACAATGTTCAATTTTCTCTTGCAAAGGAGCCATTAAATGGTTTTTTTTTTATCACAAGTGTTCGATATCATCATGGAAATATTCTTTTTTACTATTCTATATCATCAAGTCTTTGTCTTCAAAGGATATTAGTTATAGCTATTTGGTATTTTTTTATCATTTTACCATCAAGAGCTTATGTATTGTTTTAATCTGTCATAATTTTTTTAAAAATCTATTAATATATATTTTTCTTCCGATGTTGTCTTATCATATATTTGGATAAATTGCATTGTGAGACACTCTATCTAAAATTACCATAAGATTGTATTTTTCAATTCATTGTTGATCTTGATTTGCATTTAAAACTTGGTGTGAAATGGAAAAAAATTATGTATATTACGTAGAGTCACTGAAGGGACGATAATACATTTGTGTGTACCATAAGATAATCATGTCATATACAATTCAATCAACTCATACTCATAATTTTTAGATATTATATATCTGAGATATGGATCAACTTTGTTTTGATTTCTTCTTCTTCTTTTGTATGTAGTTTTGGATAAGTTTGACTATAATAGAAATAATGTAATATTCACGCTAGTAGGGCTAGTAGGGAGATCACTCATTCTCCTACCTTAAATTTACAAACGGTTACAAAAAAAAATAGAATTAAAGCGATCAAAATGAAATAGATAAAGAATTCAAACTGTAACCACGAAATAGTAATTAGTGTGGAATGTTACAAAGTGAATTCAAAATATAGGATTCAAAATTTTGTAAATTTTATAAATTTGAGGATTTTGATGTTAAATGAATTATGACACTTATTTTATTATTAAGAATGTCATAATATTTAGCTTTATCGTGACATTAAAAATGATGTTTATTTTCATTACTTAATAAAATATGTTTAATACAAAACAAAATGATTGATCTTTCATTGTAGTTAAATGTCTAAATTTAAAATGTCTTTGCTACACAAAACGGCAAAGTAAATTTTTTTAAGTGTTTATACAAAAATTATAAATACAAAGATTTAAAAAGATACCAATACTCGCGTTTCGCGCAAGTCACACTCTAGAAAGAGTTTAACACAGTGTTGACGAATGATGATGTTAAAGATATTAACTTAACTTCAAATGTTGTTTACAGAGAAGTTTTTAGAAATTTATAATAAGGAATGATCTTAATATTGCATTTGACTAATGTTTTTATTTAGGGATTTCATATTATATTTGTTTCTTCTAGTTGTTAATTTAATGTTTTTAGGGTTTGAATGTTTTTAATGAAATGTTTAATTTTATTAACATATATTAACACATAAGACTCGTGTGTCTACTACTAGATAAATATTCTTTCAACCATCAATGAGTTTATAAAGTAACAAAGATTTGAACATTTTAAGAAAGTGGTGAACTTACATTCTTTTATAATAAATTAATATTCATTTAAAACTTTGCGTATGAAATATTTTTGGTTAATTGGTAGCAGAGAACTCACATTTTTTACAAGTTGTCAAGAAAGATCGGAAACTTTAATTGTCTCAAAAATAAAACTAAATACATCTATCAAATTAGTAGATACCCCCTCCGTCTCCACATGTAAACACTTTTTGCTTTTTTCACATTTCTTAAGAAAAATAGTTACTGCAATTAATGTGTTTATTTTGTGTATTAATATTACCAAATTGTCATTTGTTAATATGTATATTAAATTTGATTTTTCGTATTTCAAGAAGAGTTAGTAGTGTTAATTACGGGTATGTTTAGGAAAAATAATAATTGCATATAATAATTTGGAAGGGGGTTTATATTTAGGAACAAAATTTTAGCCAAATGAGTGTTTATATATAGGAACAAATGAAACATCTTTTAACTTTATTATTTCTACTGGTTTTTGACAAATAAACTATTTGTGATAGCTAAATGGATATTATTAAGATTAAGATAGCTAATTATAAAATATAATAATCTTGTTTAAAAAAAACTATTCAAATAAAAATTAAATTAAATTAAATTGGGATAGGCTAAGCTATATCAAACAAACTCATAGCTTCACATTTGAGTACATATTTTAAATGTTTTCAACTAACTATTCAAGAATGATTTATTATACAAGGATCTTTCGCCTTATTGTGAATGTCTTAAATCAAAGAGGTAAATATGTAAGAAAGTCTAAGAATAAGAAAACATATAAGACGCAATGAGATTAAAAGAAATGTGAAGAATGATTGTCTCATTCTTGAAAGAATGATACAATCTTATGAAGAACTGCCACAAGAGTAAGGACACTCTAGATAAGGATCTAAAAGTGGCACATGGAAGAATCTTGGGCAGTAACAATATCTCTCACTTCAGCCAAAGATTAAATTTATAATTTCATTCAAAGCTATCCAAATGTACTAAAAAAATAAGCTTATATATTTCCTCAAACCCACTTCGGATTAAAAAAAAAACCATCAACAAAGTCAAGGCTAATAAGTCTCAAACCCACTATGGAAGCTTAAGAAAAACTAAAATTCAAAGGGGATTAGATACATGCTCCAAAATAAACCTACACAACTACAAATGTTTCACCTATTTATTATCAAATTTCAAACAAAAAAGATCTTAAAATTCTATATTTCCTTGTAATTATTCATATCTTCATAAATCTTGAGGTTCACATCATATTCACTCTCTCTTAAAAAAAAAATCTCTCAAATTTAGTGTGGAGACAACCTACACGAAGACAAGAGAGAGTAAGTCGTGGATGACACTAATAAAAAAACAACACAATATCAAATGAAAATTGAGATAAAACACTACATGTAACAATATTCTATCAACAATATTCTAACACATACATAAGCAAGGTAAATTTTTTGAAAGTTCACATGTATTTCTATATTCATCATTGCAAAATTGAAGTTAGCGACAAGATAGGCAAGTTCTTGCGTGAGCAAGCGGGATAGCACTTGTGTGACATTGGGGTTTCAATGTCATCTGACATTCACCAATTATAATAAGCCACATGTTACCATTTAAGTTAAAATGTAACAAAAAATAAAACATCCTTTTGAAAGAGAGAAAAAAACCACTTGTCACATTGTGGTTGGCAAATATCACATGACATTGGTACCACAATGTCACAAAAGTGTTACCCGAGCAAGCATTGTAGGTCTTGCACGATGAAACTCATTTACGTACCGTATATAATGGGTGAAGTTGATTTTTATCAATTTTTAATGACCATTTAATAGTTTATCTAATATGTTTTTTTTTTCTATTTCGGTATTTTCCAAAAATACTAAACAAACAAAATCTAAAAGAAGCATACAGTAAATCTGAAAGAGAAACTTATAACATACATTTGCGAAGGAGATGGATCTAAGGTAAAAGAAACTAATTGATACCCAGGAGGCTGATACCAGTCGAAGATTACAACCAACATCAAATGTACTAATCTTTTTACTTATTTGGCATCTTATTTGTGTTATAAAACTTAATTTTTATTTTATGGTCTGAATCTATTCTAGATTCCTTAAAAACAAAATTGATTGTTGTATTATTCTAGTGGAGGTATTGTGAATTTGATGAAAACTACAATCGATCTCTCCCTATTTTTCACTATTAAAACCTTTGAAGATGCATGACTTTTATAATTTGTTTAGAAATTACACATGTTAATGTTGTTTGGGGATTTATGTATCGTACCTTCGAGGATGCGTACAACACTTAGGGTAACAATGTAAGTTGAATGTGAAGTTATTGTAATAGAATTCCTTGTCTTTTAAATTTAAATATCTGATTTTATTAACATGTTTTCATTATGTGGTTGTTTTATATTTAATTTATTTGCTTTGTAGAACATGATGAGCCAAGATTGAAACATGTACCGTCCATTTTATGGAAGTATTGTTACGAAGATTACCTTGTGTAAGCAGTTTTATTATTTCCATTCATGTAATTTTTAAGGACTGCGTATGCATTATAGATCAATTTTTAATCTATGTTGCCAACTTTATGTGTTGCAAATGGATTGATGTGATTGAAATGCTAATGCTAATGTAAATTCAAATGGTAATGTAAATTCGAAAAGCACAATACCTTTTTTGGTTAGAACTTTGGAGGGAGAACGAAACTGAGAATGTTTGAGAGAGTATAACACGTTTTATAAAAATTTAGACTAATCAAATTTGGTTGATTTTAATTAATGAGACAATTTTTTTTAAGAATATAAATTAGCTCATCCAAATTAATACCGGAAAGAATCAAATTCGAGATCTTGAAAATGAGCACATTTCAAGGTCCCAAGCCAACACCGTCAGACCAACAAAAGTGAGTTTCATATTTTTTTTTGGTGTTAACGAGTCCCTTTTCATACCATTACTAGTAGTTACAATAATGCTTCAATGTTTCGGAATTCTAAAATAGTCTATATATTACGTTGTTCAAAATGTTACAATAATGCTTCAATGTTTCAGAATTCTAAAATAGTCTATATATTACGTTGATCAAAAGAATCCTGACAATAAAATAATCCACAATGCTCACATTAACACTTTCCATATATAAATTAATATGGCAATAAGTAAACACTTATAAGGATATGACTATAAGTGAGTATATTGAGGGACTAATATACTCATTTATATTCTTCCGCTAACATACTCTTATTTATTGCACCCCAATCATCTAAGCTACTCCCCTAAATATATTAACAAGAGTGTTTTAGTAAATGACACATATTTTACCATTGATATCAACACTATTAATAATTTCCTTAATACCGTGTAAAATTCAAATGAGGCACCTTATATGAGATAGAGGGAGTATTTAGTACTTAGTATATTTAGTGTTGTAAGTGTTTGTACTTGAGTGTTTTATCGTGGTACGTCTTGTGCTGGATATAATGGTTTTTGTTGTTAATATGTCTCATTTTGGGTTGTTTAAAAAAAAAACTTGGGTAGGATCTTTCTGAAGAGGCTATATTTCAACAACGTGACAAATCAAAGTTCAAATACCGATTGAGAGATGCACACGCATTTAATGTCCTACAATATCTCGAATAAGATTATATTTGATGGAGGGAAGCTAAAGTAAATTATTGTTAATTTATTTTTTGTGTTATATTTTCGCCACCCCAACTAATTTTTCTCGGTTATGTCCTTGATTTCAATGACTCAATTCTTTTATAACGCAATCAAGAATTATTCTAATGATTCAATTCTTTTTATTTCATTATTTTCATTGTTTTCTATATTGAGATAAGTTATGTGCCTCATACAAATGACATTATTGATATTTGGATTGAGAAAAAACTTTTTAGGAGTTTAGAGCTTCCAACTATGCTCATTACTTGTATTTAGATTAGATCTATGAATGTCTCCGTGAGCTTAGCTCAGTTGGTAAGGACAATGCATATAATATATGTAAGGTCTGGGGTTCAAATCTCGGCCACCAAAAAAAAGATTAGATCTCTGAGTTAGTGTATTTTTAGATTGGATACCAATTTTTTTTAAAAATATATAATTTATATTATGCATTATATTATATTCTATCTGGTTATGCTAACCGGTGCGTCTGAGTAGGGATGAGAATAGGCTAGGCCGAGCTAGGCTTTGCAAGGCCTAAGCCTGGCATGCCATATTTTTTTAAAGCCTAAGCCTGGCTTGCAGCCTGTCATAAGCCTACTTTTTAGGCCTGATCCTGGCCTTCTGAAAGCCTGATACGACCTGCTAGCCTGTTTAAAAGCCTATATCTTATGAACATCTTTAAATAAGCAATGCGATCTAAGTTAAAACGGACTAGCGAACTAATACTTCAATTAGATTAAACTCTCTTTTGATAATCAACACGAGACTTTAGGGAATTCGACTATATATTATAGCATATTTATATTCTAGTTTATAATAATACATTTATATATGCAAAAAATTAATATATACTAATAAAGCTTAAATTAATGAAAAAATTTACAAATTTATATTTTAATTCAACAAAATATAATATAATAATAAATAATATTATTCATATTACTTAAATAGGCCGACCTAATAGGCTTAAGAGGCTTTTTGAGAGGCATGTGGCATGGCCTTTTAAGTTAAATAGGCCTAAAAAAAAGCCTAGGCCTTCTCTATTTAAGAAAAAAGCTTGGTCTGTCTTAGGCTAGGCTGTAGGCCCCTGTAGGCCGGCCTGACCTATTCCCATTGTAACACCCTACTTTTATTATTTATTATTTTATTGAGATTAGATGTCTTTTTATAATTTAGTCGACTTATTTTGATGAGTGATATTTTGTTATGTTATACGCTGGTATTTACTAGTATAATATATATGTTATTTGGTGTAGAAATATATTTGTTATTTTGTGTGGAAATATATATGTTATTTGGTGTAGAAATATATTTGTTATTTTGTGTAGAAATATATTTGTTATTTTGTGTAGAAATATATTTGTTGATATTTTGTTATGTTATACGCTGGTATTTACTAGTATAATATATATGTTATTTGGTGTAGAAATATATTTGTTATTTTGTGTAGAAATATATTTGTTATTTTGTGTAGAAATATATTTGTTATTTGATGTAGAGATATATTTGTTATTTGGAGTTAAAATATTATATACATATATATTTTAATGAAATATGCTATTATGTGTTATTTGGTGTATGAATATTATTTAGTGGGAGAATATATTTAGTGAGAGAATATATTTAGTGGAAGAATATATTTAGTGGAGAAATATAATTATTAGAATAAGTAGATTTGGGGGCTGAAATATAAAGAAGAGAGTTGTTGGGCCTAATTAGATTTAAGAAGAGAAGTTATTATTATAAATAGAGGAGATATTAGGTTGAAAGACTAACATATGCAAAAAAAAAAAAAAAGGATTTGGAGAAAACAAGGTTTAGAAAGAAGAGAACAAGAGGAGAGAAGAACCAAGAGAAGGGCTGTCAATCGATAATTCTAAGGTAAGGGTGAGACTATCATTCGGTAATATTAAGTCTGTAATTCTGAATTTGCAATTAACATGTTATAGGATTAGTTTGTGAGAATTTGCGAATTAGGGTTCTGAGAGAGAATTGATGATTAGATGATGAGAAGTTGTTAGATTGATGTAGAAATTGTGTACATACCTTAGATAATCCATGTGTAATCATAATCATAGAGCTTGAAGTGAATTTATGTTGTTCTTGAAGGTTTTCATAAAAAATGGGTCAAATGGTGATTTTTGTTGAAAGGGTGTTTTAGTTCAAGTTTTATATGGATTTGGGTGCCTTTTCATGTTTAGAAACATTTAAACAAACTTTGGGACCAAATTTGGGCTTAGGGGATTCAAAATTGGGATTTTGGGATGAAAAATGGAGTTTTCCCGAGAGCTATCTCTGACAGCATTCTCTGTTTCATGTTTTTGCATCTTTTTCACACATTTCAGTTTTGAATTGGCTTTATGTGTAAACACGAAAGTTGTAGGTATGGATGTTAGCTTTCTAATGCCGTTGGTTTGACTTCAAAAGGATTTATAGAACTTGAGTTATGGTCAAATTACTGCACGTAGGTCACAGTGAATTTTTATGGACTTTCAGCACAACTTTTCCGAATTTAAAATGAAAATTGGTATTGATCGGTACATAATTGGTCTTAGGCGTAAACATGAAAGTTTTAGATAATTTTGTTAGCTTTTCCAGTGGCTTTGGTTTGACATGAAAATGATGTTTGGTCTTTGAGTTATGATGAAAATACTACAAGGAGGTCTTAGTGAAATTGCATAGTGACAACATTCTATGTTTCATGTTTTTGAGTTTTGTTCATATTATTCATCTTTTTTTCAAATAATTATATGGGAAATTATAAATGGTACTCAAATTTGTCGACGAAAATAGACGAATTAGCGGAGGCTGAATTTTTTTTTTTTTAGGGAGGAAGCTGTTTATTTTAATCCTATAAACATTTTCAACTTCTAGCAGCATAAATTCAATCATCTTTTTACCAATCTTGTCATTAGCTCACACATTTTCTTCAATTAATTTTTCAAAATATATGCTTATATAACACAATGAAATTGCTTTATGAAATCTTTTCTTCATAATATTGCCGACTCCACCGTTAGTTTACTGCCATGAGGCAAGAGCACTATTAAGAATATTAAGAATATATATTGGTCAAGATTAAGAATATCTTTTTTTATTATGGTGTTCTATTTTTATTTGTTTATATTAATCTACATTTTTATTCAGAAAATATAAGGGAAAGCTTACTGTCGATTAACTGCAGCCGATTTACTTCCTCGACAATTAACTACCGAGAGGTATTTTTATCTTTTACATGTGTTTTTCAACCCTATCAAATGTGTGAACAACAATTTTCAAAATCTTATCACGAGTTTTTGCTTGAAAATCTCTCACATTAAATGACAGTAATAAGTGACTTCATTCATTATCCATAAGAATTGTCAAGTTGGCATTTATATCATTTTCACTAAACTAAAACATCATTTAAAACAAACAAACATCACAAATTAATAAAACAAAAATTCTTTCAAAAACAAAAATTAATAAAAACAAAAATAAAAATAGACCGAAAACACCCGATAACAAAAGATATTTTTTTATCAACAGATGATACGAAAGATATTCAACTTAATCAAGTATTAAACTGCTTAAAGAAAGAGGAAGGTGAAGAAGATTCGACTTGAACAGAAGATGAAGGTGTTCCTAGCACCGCCATTCGTGAGATTTCGCTGCTCAAAGAAATGCAGCATAGGAACATCGTTAGGTACTTTTAATCTCTTTTTATTTTTTTAACTTGAAGTTAATTTTATGCTGTAGATGATTGAAATAATATGTTTGACGTTGTTAATTGGAAGATTAACGATATATATTTTTATTTTATTTTCTGCTTTAGTTTTTTTTTTTTTGAAGTTAATTTTCTGCTGTAGATAATTGAAGTGATGTGTTGATGTAGTGAATTGGAAGATTAACAATGTTGCAACTGTTGCATCTCAATTAAATACACTTAGTGTATCTAATCTACCAAATTCTGAAAGCCTGAGTTATGAAGTAAAATTGACGACCAGCTACCATAACGATATGAAGCAACGGCAGGTATTCCCACAACAAAGAAGTCCGTATGAAGTTCCTAGTGCCAATTCTCAAAGTGTACACCCTGCCTACGTTGGCAGGGAACAGTTTCCTCATAATTCAAGCAAGTTGCCTGATGTCCAGCCACTACTTCAGTAATCGGGGTTTACACCTACCCTATATGCGACAGCAGCTGCTTATATGGCCTCTGTAAATCCATTTTACAATAATATTCAGGCCTCAGGCCGATACACTCCTCAATATGTTGGTGGATACACTTTAAATCCCACCGCGGTTCATCCATATATTTCTACATACCCTCCTCATGGTGCTGTACCATTTGTTGTTGATGGGGCTACTAGTTCTAGCTATGCTCCGCTAACACCAGGGGTTTCAACCGGGGGTAATATTTCGCATGGAGCTGAAATGGTACATGCGAACAAGTACCTTGGGCAATTTGGATTTCCTGTACAGCCTTCTTTTGGCGATCCTATTTACATGCAATTTAATCAGCAACCTTTTGTGAAGGGATACAGTATTTCTGGTCATTTTGATCCACAGGCACCTATAGCAAGTGTTGTTCAAATAAATCCTTATGATTCACAAAAAAAGGCCTGGTACTGGTGCTTATTTGTTTGATAAAAAATTACATGAACAGAGAACTGGTGCTAGTATGAACTCAAGAAGAGGTGGACTGCCGTTTCCTAGTTATTTTGGACATGTGCCAAACACGGGCTTTGTAATGTACTATCCAGGTTCACCACCTCCCAGTCCAGTTTTGTCTGGATATCCAGATGGAAGTCCTGGCCTTTCAGGAGGTAGAAATGAAATAAAACCTTCCCCAGCTTCTGGTAGAAATTGAGGCATGGTATCTGGATGTATGGTCCAAGATCCTTTGATAGTGGTCAAGACCCCAAGATTGTTAACTTCCTTGCAGAGTTGAAATCTGGCAAAGGTCGCAGATTTGAGCTATCCGATATAATTGAACATATTGTAGAATTTAGGCAGGTAGCTTTCTTTGCTCTCTTTCCACCTATCTAATCGATGAGATTCTTGGTTTTGGAAATTAAGTTCACACTGTCATTTACCTCCAGCTTTGATCAGCATGGAAGTCGATTTATACAACAGAAGCTGGAAAGTTGTGGTGCTGAAGAGAAAGCATTGGTGTTCAAAGAGGTTCTTCCACATGCTTCTAAGTTAATGACTGATGTATTCGGTAACTACGTGATACAGAAGGTGAGTTTTTAGAAGTGATGTATATCGCCGTTAATTTTATGTTTGCCCCCGAATCTGTTTTGGTCTAATTTGTCCCTTTCTCATGTGTTTAGTTTTTCGAGTATGGAAACCCTTAGCAGAGGAGGGAACTTGCAGATAAACTGGCTGGTCAGATACTTCCTTTGAGTCTGCAGATGTATGGCTGCGTGTAATCCAAAAGGTATATAATTTTAAATGACTCATGTAGCTTTATGATATTAGTGTAGACTTATTTCACCAGTATGCTTGATAGGTTATGACTATTGCAATCTGTTTACAATTAAGATGTTTTCAGCATGTATGTAACTCTGTATGACTTTGTTTCTGTTATTGAATCAGAGCCTTCAGATCATTTGAAATTCAGTTTTGTTGATGCTCTGTCCATTTTCACAACCTAGTTGGGCACTGACTTCCAATTTTCTCAAATGACAATCTGAAAATGAGTCGTCCGACCCAGTTTGCCTTTTATTACAACAACCAGCACCTGTGGGGAAGAGTTTATAAAATCTGATTTGAATTTTTTAATAGTTGCTTATCTTGTAAAGTAGTAAATTAGTAAATTTACTTTTATAGTCAAGTTGTAGGTATTAACAAGACCAATTTGTTCAGAGTTGCAGACACTGCTATTGCATTATTCATGAAATTATTTGTTAAAGAGTCGTTGACACTGCTAATGCATTTTTTTTTTTTTTGCAAGTAAAATTATGTATTTATTGGGGGCTTTATTATGGAAAGAAACCAAGAAAAGATTAAATGTAGACTTAATCAAGTTAAATAATATGCTCACTATGGCTGCATTTTAGTTCCATAATATAAAAATCACAAATTGAAAGAATCTTGACACTGATAAACCTGTATGTTTAAGGGGTTAGTTGGGTTCACCTGTACCCAGCCCAAGTTGCAGATGGTGGGCTGTTTTTGTTCTGCAGGTAGGGTTGGGCCGGAAATCACCCAACACACTGACTGACCTGTCGGATTACCTTTCTGTTGCTTATGGTTATACCGGTTAAATGTTATTAACAAATGATAATATAAGTTGAACTGTTGTGGATACTTTCTATCATATAATCAGTGGAATGATGTCATCCCAAAATCACACTTTTGAAAAGAAAATAAAGAAAAAATAAGGCCAACTTGGAATGCTATTGTTTAAATTATGGAAAACAACAACATGTTGGCGCTGGAGAATACACCGTTTTCCAATTCAACGTCTTGAAAAAAATCACTAACCCAACCCCTGCCTGTGTAGGTTGGGTTGAGTTTTTTTTGCCTCGGCCCATGTATACAGTTTTGTTGCATGCACTTTTTGGCAGAGGATATTTTTTTTCCTGATACTATGAGGCGTAGATTCATTACACTTTGTACTCAAGTTATGCTGTTAAATAATTAACACCTGAGAAATTTATAATTCTATTGAAGAATGCGTAATTGCATAATTCAGAGTTGGTGGACTGCTTTCCTGTTTTTTGTTTTCTATTAAATCAAGATTGTTTGGTAGTGAATAAAGTTGAAAATTGAGCAAAGTCTTGCCTATAAGACAAGTATTCTATTGAAAGTAGAGATGATGTTTTCATATTTGTTTTATGTCCGTGCAGGCACTCGAGGTTATTGAGCATGAACAGAAAGCTCAGCTTGTTCGTGAGCTGGATGGAAATATCATGAGATGTGTTTGTGACCAAAACGGGAATCATGTAATACAGAAGTGCATTGAATCGATTTCGACTTACAAAGTTGGTTTAATACTATCTGCATTTCGTGGTCAAGTTGCTAATTTATCAATGCATCCTTATGGTTGTCGAGTCATCCAGGTATAGTTATTGCTTTGCCTTTCCTGAAATGAAGTTTCTTTTTGTGCTATGCATTAAGTAGGATAATGTTTCTTGCAGAGTTTGTGCAGACGAGGTTCAGTGTCAGTTTATTGTGGATGAAATCTTGGAGTCAGTTTGTTCTCTTGCTCAGGACCTGTATGGTAATTATGTTACCCAGGTTAGTTGCTTGCTGCATCTTCTATGTCATAATTTTATTATTAGCTTCTGGTGTTTCGGGTGCATATGAGAAAGAAGATATATAGTTGGAGGCAGATGTGCATGTCATGTCCGTTCTATCTGTAGCTTATGGTTACAAGTCACCACACCCTATGAAATTGCTGTGACAGGAAAATAGCATGATTTGTGACGGTCTTGGCTGTCACTTATATTTTGATTTTAAATATTTTTTAATTTTACTTCTTCCAATTCTTCTTTCTGTGAATTTCTTCCTAAGCCCTTTTGAATCTTTTGTTAGCGGAATCACTTCTCAACACCTCTGTTCCCAAATTTAACCATCACAAGGAGTTTTGTACTACAAAATTTATTATAATTGATACAAGTCTAGTTTGAATTAAGCTCGTACTTATGAGACCAGAACCTTTTTAAGAAACTCCCTTATCTACTTTTTAAGAAACTGCCTTATCTACTTTTTAAGAACCTCCCTTGTTTGAAGCTAACACTTTTGTTCTTCAGCAATACTTATTTGTGAGGTATCCTACTTATTTGTTATTTTTGAATGAAATTGTCTTATCCTATACGGCTGGAACACTTGCAGCTTAAGGAGTTCCAATAAATTTAGACCTGTTCATTTGTACAAGTGATTTCAATTTTGATGGTTTTCATTGAGCTATTAAAAGTATAATGGCATACAATGGTGTGCTTTGAGAGGTATTGCAGATTGGCTTTAGAGAAGTAAAGGGTTGTATTTCACGTTCAAGCAACCAAAATAGGAAAAGTAGAGGAAACCAATAAAAATTATAGGTCAAACCGCAAGAATATACATGATTAGTTATTAGAATTAGGACTTATGACATCATTTGTCCTTGTGGCCTTCACTAATAGGAAAAGGTACTACTTGGGTTGTAATAATGATGGTTTACAGTGATTGTTTGGTGTTTACAAGTGGGTTTTATATCCACATTGAACAATTCTATGCAAGGTAGTCAATTGCGGCCAATAGAGGCGCGATCGCAGTGTTGCAGAGCAACACTGCTGGCTGCCATGGCGATGTTTTGATTGCCGCGTATTAAAGTTGCAGCCGCAATAGGTGCTTCTGCAAAGCAGAAATTGCTGCGCATCTTGCCTGCGAGATTGCTGGTCATGAGGAAAATTCCATTTTGCTCCTTAAAAATTAGACTTCAGTGGGGAACAAAGGGTATTTTGCACTCTCTACTTTCTTCTCTTTTTCTCTGCGATTGCAGAATTGCCTTCTTCCTTCAAACTAACTGCGACCATCCTTCCTTTCTTTTCTGCGAGACAACCGCACACACAACCATTGCTCAGTCGCACGCCACCGTCAAACAGTGCCAAGCTGTCGTGGAAGCCACACACGACCAGGTTCTGTTTTTTCCAGTTTTCGATCTGTTTCCTGCTTCTTTCTGTTGCCTGCTCTGTTTCTCTATTCCAAATCCTACAGTTTTCCTCTGTTCCTATTTTTCTTCTTCTTATGTTCCTATTTCTTCAAGTTTTTCTATTTTCCCCACTGTTCTTCTATTCCTGTTTTGTTTTATATTTTTTTTCCCATATTCTGTTTGTATTTTATGTTTTATGTTCTGTTTGTATTTTTGAGGGGTAACCTTGGCGCAGCTGGTAAAGTTGTTGTCATGTGACTCGGGTTCAAGTCCTGGAAACAGCCTCTTGTGTAAAAAAACAGGGTAAGGCTGCACACAATACACCAAATGGTGGGACCCCTTCCCGGACCCTGCGTATGCTGGAGCTTTAGTGCACCGGGTTGCCCTTTTTATGTTCTGTTTGTATTTTTCCTCTCTTTCACTATTTTCCCCTTCAACCTTCTCTCTGTTTTATCTTTCCCCCCTGTTATGACTTTTTATTGCTTGATATGAATATTTCACCAGTTTTGAGTTATTTGCTTAGTTTTACATTAAATATGTGCTTACAGTACATTCATGTACTATGTCCAAAAAATTATCAAATAGCAACCATCCAGCTATCCCTGGGTTCAGGGTCAGCTCTGCGCCTCTATTCAGGGATGACTACCTATATTTTATGTTGGTTTCTAATGGAAACCTCTTCATTTTATCTGGGCTTGGGGCTGTATTTGTTGTAATGAGTGACAACAAACTTTATTTTTTATTTTTTTTTATATATTGAGGGATTAAAAAGCTTACTTGATTGATTTATTCTGTTTTTATTGTTTCCCTCTCACCCTCATAAATAGCATATTTTGCCTTTGAAAATATTTCTAATCTTCTCATTCTTGATCAGTTTCTTATTATCTATAAAAAATCGTTGGTAATAAAGCACAATATAGTCAGAGTTTTTCGTTGCATGGCTTAAGGGGAATTTGAGGTTGTCTCCCTCTTTCCCTGGCATTTTCATTTGAGAGTATGTATTTGTGTTTTATTTACGGTTCACTCATGAACTTTCCCGATGCTTGATTTGATGTAGATTAATCATGTAACTAACTACTTTTGACTTTGACTCTGGACCTTGTCATGGTTTGCTACCCTTTCATATGCCAATATTTTTTCAAAAAATTCCCTAAGGCTTTGTTTGCGAGTTTGGAGGGGAAGGGAGGGGAAGGCTTGGGAAAAAAGGAATGAGCAAGTGGATGAAATAGAGGAAAATGGGAGGGGAGGGTTTTGGGGGGTTAACTTTTCTTCATAATACTAAACCCTCCTCATTTGGGGGAACCAAAAAATTGTATTGGAGGAGGTTTTTGGGGGGTTTTGGAGGGTTTACATGAATTCTTCAAATTTAATCTATGTTCTTGTATTATTTTTAAAATTAATAATATAGTAATCATATGCATTAATTTATCATTATCTAAAAACCTACTCTTTTAATTTTTTTTGAAAGATTTCTCCATTTCTCGTCATATTTTCCACCCCTAGAAGCCTTCCCTTCCCCTCCCCTCCAAACTCGCAAACAAAGCCTAAGTAACTGTGCTTTCCTTATATCATTACAGCATGTGTTGGAGAGAGGTAGACCTCAAGAAAGGAGCCAAATTATCAGCAAGCTGTCAGGACATGTTGTTCAATTAAGCCAGCATAAGTTTGCTTCGAATGTTGTGGAGAAATGTCTGGAGTATGGTGACGCCTCTGAACGGGAAGTGTTAATTGCGGAGATTATTGCGCATGATGAGCAAATGCATGATGAGCAAAATGATAATTTATTGGTAAGTTCAAACTTTGTAATTCTAATTACAAGCTAATTATTCTTCAAAATTTCTACCTTAAAATAAAAGAACTTTCCATTTATTGTCTTATTTGGTGAGATGTTTTTGATAATGATTGAGCACGACGTAGAAGAATGTCTTTAGTAATTTTTTATGGTTTAAAATGTTTAGTCTCAAAAAATATTTTAGTTTAGTCCCTGTAATTTTTGTTTTGTTTTTAGTCCCTGCTAATATGTCACTTTTTGCATTTGGTCCTAGTTGTTTTGATGCATATTTTCCGGGAATGGAAACATATTTAAACATTTTTCTATTCTAATGATATTTTTTATTTTTATCATTATGATGAAGACATTATGGGACATGCAATGTCGGTATAAATCAGTATTCAATTGACATTCAATGAAAACCCATTATTTTTACACTTCATATCATTAATTTTAAGATTCAGTTACAATAATTTAATTGGCTGGTATGTCAGAATAGTGGATTCTCATTGGATACATGTGTAAAGTTAATTTACATCGACAATTTATCCCCTTTAAACCCTAGGAAAGAAGCTTGTTTTATCATACTGTGTGATAATTACCACATGAACGTCTGTTAACTGTCGATACTATGTGTCATCCCTAGTCAGAGGCATTGCGATAGGACCCAGAAATTCAAGCTGGAAATTGTGTTTATTATTATTGACCGAAAATGGAGTTCAACGACTCTACAATCGAAAAATAACAGAATGCAAAAGATAGTGGAATGTAAGGATACTTTAAGGGAGCCAATTTTGATGTTCGAGACATCTGAATTTTTACTAGTATTGGTAGAATTAAATGTAGTGTGAATAATGCTTAACTAATTGGAAGATTTTATAACTGGCGTGAATGTATGTCATTTTGGATTTGTAGTCTTGCTTACTTTATCCTATTTTTATTTTCATTGCAGACAATGATGAAAGATCAATTTGCGAATTATGTGATCCAGAAGGTTATTGATATCTGTTCTGAAAAATCAGCGAGCAAGGTTACTTTCTCACATAAGAGCTCATGCTAATGCTTTGAAGAAATACACTTATGGAAAACACATTGTGGCTCGTATGGAACGTCAATTTGTTAATTTCTTTTTCAATAAATTATGGTTGATATTACCCATTCCCTTGATCTTATACAGTTAAAACTCTATAAATTAATAATGTCAGGACCGGAGAAATTTATTAATTTAAAGAGTTATTAATTTATTGATAAATTAATAATTATTAATTTAAAGAGTTTAAGTAATTATACTTTACATACCAAACAAAAAGGCAAATTAGTCTATGCCTCTTAGAATTACGTTGTAGCGAACCTTGAGACTCAACGTAAATTAGTAACTACTGTGTTCATATGCATTGGAAATCAATAATGATTTTTGAAGTACAATAAATGTAAACAAGAGGAACAAATGTGTTCAATGTATTCTTAATATATTTTTTTTCAGTTTCTATGAATTATTAATTTATGATTTTCTTGGGACCGAAAATTATAAAGGGATCTTCCAAAAAATTATTATCTTATTATTTTATCGAGTTTTTCAATTTTTTACATTGGTCCAAGTCGGGACCGGACAAATTTATTATTTTAGAGAGTTTATTAATTTACCGAATATTAAATTAAAGAGTTTCTACTGTAATTAGGAGTTTTAAATAGAAACTAGAGAAATTCTTAGGTGAAGTCGAACATAACACCTCACCTTTAAAAGCAACCAATTAAAAAATTACAACTAATTAAATGAATATAAAAAATTAAATGAAATTAGAATACATAAAATCATAACCACACGACACAATTGAACCTCCTTCATTCATCCTCTTCTCTTTTTTTCGAGATTTTTCTCCATGAGTTTCTCAATTCATCAACCGTTTTTTTCAATGGTTTTGGTTACATAGATTTTCTGAGATAGAAAGTATTGTTATTGCAAATCATAAATTCACAATAATATACAACTCTTAAAACAAAATTAAAAAAGTTGTTACTAAATAGAAAAGATGAGTGCATCATACTTAATTATGGCAAGTATACCAGTCGTTTTCATCAATTAATAAAGTGATAAGTAGAGTATCGCATTCACAGATTGTTCTTTCGTCCGAACAATTCTCGTTACTTATTTTTGTAAGTTTGACGGTATAAAAGTTAAGTTGAAATTTTTATTTGTTTGCAACAGAACGAGTTTATCTGTTTTTTGTTGCAGAAAAGTAACGAGCGGTTAGGATTCTTCGAATCCCCTATGTATATTCGTTGTTGGATAATAAGTAATACAAATGTCGCGTTTATTTATCTTAAGTAGATTATACAAGTGATGAGGCCGTTGGGAGTTTCCTTAATAGGTAGGGCACCACCTGACTCAATGGGTTTTAGCCACTAGGTACCTAATTTGGCCTTTCCCTCCGATAGCTAACTGCACCTGCTGATCTCACGGTGATCCTTACGTGCGGGGTCTTGCTAATTCAAAGGTAATTGAAACATAAACTTTGGGGTTAAATGCTCAATTGATCCCTTAACTTGATAGTTATCAGTAAAAAGATATAAGCATCTGGTTATTGATAGCAATATTAGGCTCTGTCACAACCTAAGTACCTAATCTAGGGTTGCACCTCTCACAGAAATAAAACTATATCCTAATAAAACATAACAACGAAAAAGAAAAAAAAAATAAACGACATATTATATTAAATAAATATCCAACAAAAATATATAGAGGTTCATCTTATAACTCCAACCTAATAGATAGAAAAAACGGATTTAGATCCTCTCATTTTACGTTCTCTCCTTTTTATCATGTTGCACTTTTTTTTTTAATGAAACCTATTTATGAATCCTAAATTCAAAATCTTTTTCGTCTATTTATCCTTTGTGTAACATGTGTTTGAAAAAGAGAATGAAAAAAAGAGTGGATCCAAAATCTAAAGAAAACAACATAACTAAAAAAAGAGTGGAACCAAATTCTAAAGAAAACAACATAACCAAAAAAATTATAGGATGATCTATAATAAATAAATCAATAAACCAAAATATTAGGTATATATTACAAGGAGGACAAGAATATGTTTAAACCAAAATAGAATAATGATAGTTTATTAGTTATTATGTAAGTATCACTAGTTACTTCATAAGAATCTTATAGTTTCACAAGTATACAAACATTGTGACCTCTAAATACATGAACCGATGTCACTATATAGCATTAAAATTACTACAAAAACATATATCCTCATGTGTGTGATCTTTTATTAGTAATTTATAGACCAAATCAACAATGAACTTGTAATAATCAAATTAACTATCGAAAGGTATATGATAACCAAACCAAGTAAAAACACACATATGTAACATGCATCATTGAAATAAAAGAACAACACTTTTTATATATAAAAAAATAAACAACCATATCCAGCTTTGAAAACACTGTCTTGATGCAAAAACCCCATATCTTCAGCTTCACGTGGAGCCCTCAGAAAGACAAACAAGAGGAATAATGAATGGACCTGACCTTGTCCGGTAATACCTCATTCTAAGCCATGGGGATGATTTTAAAGTGGGGAACAGCCAAATTGTTGCTTAAAAATAATGGGGCATGGCATGCTTAAACCCTGCCACCTTTGAGACTATTACTTCATTTTGGTCCTTCTCTTTAACAATTAACAAGGGTCCCATTCCTTTAGAGTAGTCAATTATACCAGCAGAATTATGCAAAGTCCTTTTTTGCTTCTTGTCTTTTTTTATTTTTCTTCTCTTGTGACTTGACAAAACAAATTTAGCATTAGAATTTGGTGGATTACATTTTGAGTGAAGCATCATGTCTTGATAGATTAACTAATATTTTGAAGAAGAAAGTGTTCTCCAAGATTTCTACAATGTTATACAATATCTTTAAGAAAAAAACTAAAATAATTTTTGTAAAGGCGTATAATGGACATCTCAACCCTTTACAATGCTAGTTGACACAATAGGCCAGAAAAACACAAGTACATTTACCACATCATTTAATAAGTTTGCTTATGGACCTCGTAAAAATATTTGAAGATGGAGGTTTCTATTTTTATTTACAAAATTGAATATAATAAAATTAGTAATAAATATAATAATAATTATGAATCAATAATAAAAAAACTTCTTAAATCTTTCAAAAAAAATAACATAAATAACTTCTTAAAAAAATAATGCTGTAAAATTGGTAATGCATTAATCATCTATCTTCCTGTTGAAGTTCCAAATGTCACTTCATTATTTATACCCGTATTAAAACTAGTTATATACCTTTTTTTTTGAAAAAAAAAAATATATATATATCTACCTCCAACCAAAAACAAAAGAAAATCTAACTGATCACGTTCATTTCCCCACCTAACAATATTACTTTTAGAAAATATGAAAAAAATATTAAAAGAAAAATCTCAGCTTGATTTTGCAAATCAAATTTGTGGAAGACAAAAAGAAGAAGAAAAAAAAGGTGGGGTATACGTGGTGGTTTCCTCATGATAGCAATATGATATAGCTTTCGTTAACCATGCAATTCCAAGTAGATAAATATCACAATCTATCTATCTGGTCATTCATAACCCGTGGCATAAATCAATTTTCATTCTAATCATTAAAAACATGTTTGTGACTATGTATTATTCCAAACTTTGACCCTAATTATATATAACATATGCTTTGCATTTCAAGCCAAGAAGGAAAAAAAAATACAAGGGTTTAATTTGAGATCACAAAAATATCTTTGTGATCTTCCCTAAATAAAATTAGAGAGGGTATAGCTAGCAAGAAGTAGATACATAGAGATATTCCAAAAGGGTTAATTCTCAACAAGAAACTTTATTATATAGTGTGGGCTTAGTCTAAAAAAAAATTGAAAAACTCCAGTTGTAATATTTAGTAGTGGCAGTTAATTCTAAGAAGAGAAGAGAAAGTGAAAAAAGGGTATTTGTTTCATATGAAGGGACAAGATATTTAAAGAAGTGAAAGCTAAATCAGGTAATGAAGAGGTCTTGTTTGCAATCCTACTTAGACTTATATGGGTCTTTTATTCTATTCTCTCTTCTGATTTTTGTAGCCTGTGTTAATCTGATGATTCTGCAAACTTTGCATTTATATATGTATCTATATAGCTGTCATTTTTTATTTATTTATGAGCAATGCAGAGAAAGTAATGATGATTGCAATTGCAATTGCATATTCTTCTCTTAATGAATGAAGATCAGGATTCAGGCCCATGTGATATGAAGTGAAACCAACCAACCAACCAACCCGATCTCTCTTTCAAATTTATGGAACTGTTGTTTATATTTATGCTTTTTGTTTCACTTCCATTCACACCTTCTACCTAGCTCTTTCTCTCACTGTTTTTTTTAATTGCGAAATGAAATTTTCTTGGCAAAGATGAGATGAGTACAAAGAGTACTAAAATGTTAAATAGATATTAAGCATAAGTAGTATTAATCCTTCCCCAAAAGAAAAAAATATGAGTCGTAATAAAGGCCTCTTGATCAATTTTACCACCTATCTCTCTTGATGATGCTTGGTGATTAATGAGTATGTAGATTTTCTAGGTGATGTGGTAAGGTGAGGACCGTGGTTATTACAAAATTTTACAAAAAATTTAGGGAGGTCATGTGTATGCTTCAAACCATTATATTGTGGAAAAATACAGTCATTGATAATGAGAATTATACCCTCATTGATAATTTGGAGTAGAATTTATGTATAAATTACCAACTACCAAATTTCAAACTTAAATCCAAGTCAGTGGGTCCCACAGTTGGCAATATGCAATTTATTATAAAGAGATCACTGCCAAATGCTCATAGTTTCAAATCCCTTTATGGCTGCAATCTGGCTGTATCTTTTCCGTGTTTAGTAAACTGTTTTTGTGTCAGAGAGATGAAAGGATAAGTATTTTCAGGTGTTCAGAACACTTCTATAGTATTATTATCATTATTAATATTAATATATTATTTTTTATTAAATTTATTTGGTACCCTTCATAAGAGACATAGTAGTTCAATTCCTTCTATATAAATGCTTTGGTACTATTTACCATTCTCAAAAACAAAAACTAACATACAAAATTTTGTTTTCTTCTTAGGATGGAACCACCTCATCACATTTTCTTAGGAAGTGAAGAGGAATGTCACAGTAGTGAATCTGGATGGACCATGTATATTGGTTCTCCAATAAATCATGAGGATGAAAATTTTGATCATGATTATGATGATAATAATAATAATAAAGTGCATTATTATCAAGGGATTCATCAAACTCAAGTTGATGCTGGAATTGAAAGTGATGATTCTATGGCTTCTGATGCTTCTTCTGGACCAAGTCATCATGCTGTTAATTTTCATCCCTTTGGAATTTATGAAGGTGGCTATGATTTGAAAAATGTGGAAGAGGGTGAGTATGTTGTTCATGAAGAGTTTCATGAGTACTATTGCTTAGATCATCACAAGAAAGGAAATAGAAAGAAAGAAAATCAAATAGTAGAAAAGAAAGGGGAGAAGAAACAGAAGACTCAAGTTCAAGGTGGTGGAAAGGTTAAGGTGAGAAAAAATCAAAGGGTTGGAACAAGAAAATAGATTTATTAATTTCTTTTTTATTCAAAGGTATTTTAGCTTGTTAATTTTCTTTATTAGGTTTTAGTTTACGTGAAAGTTGTTGCAATTGCAAATTTGTACCGTGTTACTTTTATGAATCATTGTTGTTGATCATGATTAAGATTTGAATTAAGAAAAACTCAATGTCAAATTATGCTTCCATAAATGATAAGACATGAATGTTCTAATTAATTAGTGACAACTTTCTGTGTACCAGTTTGGGGGTGATTTTTTCGATTTTTCTAAGTGACGCATAGTCTTTCATTAGTTTTTTTTTTTTTTTTCATTAAAAGACATTTTTATTAATGAAAGTATGACAATAAGCAATCTAAATTATGAAGAGCATATTTAGCTAAATAATAAGTAGTTTGTTGGCTTCACGCAAAACATGCAAAAAAAATTAAACTACGTAAACAAATGTTATGACTAATATAATCTCCAATAATAGAGCCGACATAGCTGAGAGATTTGTTGACGAGTATTCAACGCAAAAACCACATGCATCTGACTTCGTAACGAGATTCAGAAAAGACATGTTTTTCGCAAATTCAAAACCGTTCCGCATAGTTGAGGCTTCTGCAACCTCTAAATCTGGCAATGAAAAGATTTAGCAGCAACGGCAACACCTTCGTTATCTCTCATCATAACAACAATACCCCATTTATCTTCATCTATCGAATTTGTTGCATCAACATTAAGCTTATATATATACAAAGCACTTTGGTCTCTAATAAGGTGGAATAATTTTTTTATTTTTTTATTACGGAATGAAATAAGATATGTTAAGTGTGTTTTGCCAAAATAAAATAAAATTATTAGTGTAAAAATATCACTTTCTTGCCATTAGACGTTGTTTTTTGGAGAAAACAAAGATTGAATTAAAGAAAATTCTCCAAGCACAAGTAATGCAGTGAAGGTAAAAACATCAAAGTAAATAAATATAAGAAAAGGCGAAATTGCGCCGGCTAAGGATACAAATGCAACCCAATAAAGTCATTACATCATAACACATTTTAAAATGAGTAAAACCGCATTTGTGTTCCTGAAACCTCGCTATCATGCACATCTCTGGATCACCGAAACGAATCAAAAACTCCCTCAAAGTCTCTTCCGTTAGTCATTGAGGTCCAACACGTTATCAGAGCATTAACTATGCTGATCTAGCCATTTTTTTCTACTTCATGGGCTTACCTGGCAAAGGAGGATTTACCTGGCAAAGGAGGATATAAATGAAAATAACTAAAACATCAGTTGCAAGCACGTATAAAAGGAACGTAACGTCATTTGCCCCCCCCCCCCCCCCCCCCCCCCTCCAACTCTCCCGAGAGCGTTTTTTTGTTTCAGCTGCCCTAAAAGAAAACCAATTGATCACTTGTCTTTGAGCTTTAGCTTGGAACCATCGTTGTCCTCCTGCTCGCGAATCTTGCTTCTGCTTGTTTAAGGTAAGAAAAACATCACCTTTAAGCTTTTTTGATGTTGTTGTTGTTTTGCGTTAAAACTTGTAAAATATGAATAATGTGTAAAATATTGTGTTAATATGAAGATGAATAGCTTAGAACATTATTTATCTTAGTTTATTGTACACAACAATTATGGAATCTTGATTTTTTTTCATAAAAAAACACTTAGGGTTTGATTTGTGTATAGGGTTTAGACTGTCTATGGTGTTCAAAGGTGTTTAATGGTGTTCATGGTTATGTTTTGATTAGATGGAACCAAAGGCAATATTGATTTTGAATCATGGTGGACATTTCATCGCTTCTGATGATGATTTGGACTATGTTGGAGGGGAATTTTGTGTGTGGGAAGACATAAAAACCACATACATCAATTGTTTTATGCTTGATGATGATTCTGATGAGTATCTTCCATAGAAAACCCCAATAGTTATCGTTCTCTTGAACTTTGAGGGTAAGTTATTCTTCTGTTGTGATGGTCATAACAACTTTCTTACACTAACAAAATATTTGAAATTTTTTAAAAGGGAAGGTTATGTACTTGATGCAAATTCAAACAAGTATAATTGTAAGTAATAGCAGCGACTCAATGAATGTTTTCACTGGAATCTTAATGTTATCTGGAAGAAAATAAAAGCTAACGGGTTTCTTCCCATTTAGCGCTTGTTTAACGTCATTAGCTCTACTGGTCAACAACTTTTAGGGTGGCTTATATGAAAGAAAGAACAAATCCTCCTTTCTCTTCCTCTTGTTTGGTAGGAATTTCATTAATTTGGCATATGGAATAAATTGTCCACGTGTTCCCTTTCCTAAAATTTTGGAATATGAGTCCTCCCTTCTTGTAATGAAATCTTTCTTCCAATGAATCTTCCTTTGAATTTTTGATGTCACGAAGTTTGATGGAAAGAAAGGTTTGTCAACTTTCACTACCACGTCATTCATTACTCCATATGGATGATTAAATGATATATCTTCAAGTGTCACAGTTGTTTTTAATGGCTTCACATGAATTTTTCCGATCTTTCTTAGCATCGATAACGACTTCAAGTTAATGCTTGCACTTGGATCACACAGAGCTTCTTACAATATTCTCACTTTTCACCCCCTTAATTGTTTTCGAAGGTGGTTAAGGCAGCTTCACATATCATAGAAGTTCTTCAGGTTTAACACTATCTTTGATGACTTGTCTATTACTCTTTCTCAAAATGGATCCTTTATATACAAACACCCATTTTGTTTCTCCATTTTTCTCAAGTTTACACTCATTTTCATCATTTCCCTCAACTATTGTACGTTCCACTACTTCAGACACCTTCTTCTTCATGCTCTTAGAACTCATTGGTGTGTGGACTATTCTACTTCTCAACTCAACAACGCTACAACTCTCAATGTTTGGGTTGTCAATGGTATCACCTAAAAATCTAGTGCAGGCCATATGGGCTACATGTGTTTCCAAAATCTTGCGGTAGGCCTCACTCTTTTTTCGGCCAGTTTCTAGCGCTTCAAGATTCCTTTGAGAAGTTTCTATGAATTGATTCATAGCTTCTTGCAAAGTTGGTTTGACTTGTTCTAAGGGTACATAATCGATAGTTATTTTTCTTGTGTTGGTGGTGCTTGTGTCTCTCTAAGATTAATCTTCTTTCAGAATCTTATTTTGCATTACGAGATTCTCAATCTTCGAGTTTAGACTCTTAGCTTTATCAGAGAGTAATTCATATTTTTTCTTCAAAATCATAAAGCTTTTTGTTTTACTCTAATAATTTCTAATGAGATATCTGACAACGATGATTAATTCTTCACGAGTAAGTTTAGAAAATACCTTGTCGTCATCTTTTGAATCAACATCAGAATCTACATCAGAGGATGTTGATGCTATCAAAGCCAAGTTTGCTTCATCTTCGTCTGATTCAACATCAAGAACATCCCAAGTTTTCACAAGACTTTTCTTTCTCTACTCTTAAAGTTTTCCCTCTTGGAACTTTCCTTATTGAACTTGTCCTATTGACGAAAGGACAATCAGCAAAAAAGTGAACAGGTTTCTTGTAGTTGAATCAAGTCGCTGGTTCATCATTATTTTCATTGTATCTTGATCCTCTGACTCCTTTATACATCTACCATGAAACCTTTTCTTATAGTTTTGATACTAAAGCCTCGTGGTCAAAAATGTCATCTCCTAAAACATCGGAACCAACTTCAGAATCTCCTTCTAGAATTTCTTCTTATGATTCCATAGCTTGAAGTGCTTTTCCTTTAGACTTTAGAGAAATAGACTTAGACTTCTTAGTTGGTCCATCACCTATAATCTCCATCTCATGACTCTTCAGAAAAGATTATTCGGTTCTTCGAACTAAGCTTGTTTAAGTCTTTTGCTTCCTAAATAGTTTATGTAAAACCCTTAAACCCCAAAAGGATAAATAATGCGAATAAATCATATATTCAAAAGAGTTTAAGATGTCACGTCATCATTTTCTCAAAGCATGCATAATTACGGTTTATATAAAACTGGCAACGGAAAATCATCATACATGAATATCTCAGCAACATGTAATAATCCTCAAGTACATGAATAATAATATCTCAACACCATGTCTCAAGTCTCAAATACATAAAAATAGTCTCAGCAAATAAATCCAACAACGGATAAACGACAGAAAATGCAAAAGTCCCGACACTCCTAATTAGAGCCTAACTAGACTCCAAGCAAAAGATAAAGAGGTAGCTCCAAGCTAGTCCTCAAGTACTCACAAGCAATAAGATCTCAATCATGCACACCGTCTACACCATTCATACAAATGGGTAGGCGGTCAAACAAACGACTACCGTGGATTAGATAATATTCCACATAATAAAATATAATCATAAAATAGCATTCAAGTATTTCAAGTATAGCACATATACATACTTATCACTCCTAAAATAATAACATCATGTACATAATTTCATAATTCATTCATAGCACAATCATGCATATCACATCAATTCCTCATTGATAAATCATCACACCAATCATAGATTAACGACATCAATCCAAGTCCACAAACAACACCAATCAATTACATTTTCAGTACACAACTTCACATAAGTCCACATAATTCGTCAAATCACATAATTTATATGCATGCCATGTTTCAGACACCTCTACATGCATGTGGTACCAATCTCTTAGAAGTCGGAGTCATTTTACCAATTAATCCATAACCACTTAAATATAAATATCCTATCTCCACTTGAATGTCAGAAATAATATCTCTGAGGGATCCTATCTCCAGTTGGAGATTTAAATATCCTAACACCAAAATTTATGAATGTATGAACATATGATTCACCAGATGCGTACGTTCATACAAGACATCACCAATTTTAACACCATCACCAGCTCCATAATTAACACCATCATGGATATACATGTATTCATCATCAAGTTATACACATATATAATCATTACCAAATTATCAATCAAGCATAAACATCATCGTCAATTATTTATCACAACAAAGAAAGCAACATCGTCTCAGAAGCACAATTCGCATAATAGACGAACAATCGCTTGCATCATGATAACCAACATATTTTACACTCATCAATCATTAGTTCATTCTTATTCCATCATTTTATCATGAATAAAAGTCATTTGCAAGCTATCAAATCATAATTCCTTATTTTGACAAAGTTCGTCTCATTTCCTTCATTTTTCAAAATCAATTTCTTTTTCAAAACAAAGCTATGTTAAACGAATCATATAAGTTTAATTACACTATAATCATATAGGTTCAGGTACTTGGGACTCAAAGGGCTGCATTTGGGACCTTAAAATTACAAAAAAAAAAAAAAAACAACGTTTCGGGCGCACACTGGGTGCACACGATCGTGCCCTTGTGACCAGAAGATCACACACGACCCGTGCTAAGGTGGTGCACAGTCGTGCCAATTATGCACGTCAGTGGAAATGCGTTTTTGCATTTTCGCGAGTAAAATCCTGTTTTAAAATTTGTTTTTGACCCCAATCGCACCAAACATGTCCCAAACACTTAGACCATTTATACTCACTCAAAAACATCATTTTCTAGCCCAAAACAAATTGATTTAACTCTCCCAAAAGGACTTAATTCTCAAAGTGCTTAAACGGCTTTTTGCACAAAACCCGATTTTCACCCAAAACTTTTGATTCAAAGCAAAATTTCTAATCAATCTAACTCAACATAACAGCTTCATTAATTTATTCAAATTAAATTTTTTAAGAAGTTAAATTAGCCCACCCAAATTGGCACCAGAGAGAATCGAACCTGTGACCTTGAGGAGGAGCACACTCCCAAGTCCCAAGTCAATACCACATTTATTCAAATTCATTAAAATCAAACTTCTCCTCTTTTTGACCCATTTCCACAAAAATCACCAAAACACAACAACTTAACAAAATATCACATTTATCACAATCAAATTCATGGATTCTCAACATAAACATTTACCCAACAACATTTGTAGCACATAAATCATGAATTCAACATTAATCAATAACAACATCATCATTTTCACCAATTTAAGCTAATTTCTCAAAGTAAACAACTTAACGTATATCAACAATGAAATTTATGCATCAACAACATGTTTTCAACAACTTTCACATACACAAATTCACCACTTAATTCCAAGCAAGAAAATTACACATATAATCATCAATTTTCACAAATAAATCAAAACAAATATGACCCATAAGCTAAAAACATGATTCTAGATTATTAGGAAGAACAAACCTATCCCCCTTACCTTGATTCCTCTTAAATTTAAGCTAATTAACCAAAATCTTCACTCCCCTCTTGAATCCTAGATTTCCTTTTCTCTTTTCTTCACTTGGGTTCTCTTCCTTCTTCTGCTATCGTAACTTCTCTCTCAATCCTCTCTAGCCACCCTTTTAGTCTTAATGTGTGAAATAAATAGCTAAACCCTAATTCTCCTCGTAAGTTATCTTTATATACTCCAACTAATGGGCTAGGTTACCTCAATACATAATGGGTCTAGTTTATCTTACCACTTAATTAAAAAGTTACTGCTCACTTGACTCACTAAATAATGTCATATTTACCATCTACAAATAATTACCTCAAATTACTACTAAATTAGTAAAAATAACTATTCACACTAAAAACACTAAATTATTCTTACTTCTAAAATTAATAGTTTACCCTCACTACTTAAATTAGCAAAATACCCTTAGTCCTAAAAATGACTAAATTACCCTTTCTCGCCTAAAAATCCACTAATCTCAAATCAAATACACAAACAAGCAATACAACACATATAATAAATAAATCAAATAATCCTAACGAAAAACGGGTTGTTACAGTTCATATTGCTGGATTAGAAGGTTAGTCTTGGCTTCTTTCACTTGTTGATTACCTTCATAGGCTGAGTGGAGAGATTCAAAGATGCTTTTAGAAGTAGATTTATCAACAATTTTGGTATACTCTGAGTGAGGAATTGCCTCAACCAAAATATCACGAACATTATGATGTTTTCTATAAGTCTTTTATGAGCATCATGCAAGCTCTTTCTATAAACTACCACACCTTTCAAGTCTACTAGAAAACTAACACCGTCCTCAACGATGACCCATAGTTCATCATCAACACCAATGATATAACTATAAGTTTTGCTTTTCCACCAAGAAAAGCTTGCAATATCTCGATTGAAGGATAAATGTTTAGTTGAGTAAGATGTTTTATTAGAGGTGGCATTTGTGTTGTTATAATCAAAATCCACATCATTGTTATTGTTACCAATACCAAAATTGGAAGTAACACCTGAAGCAAACAAGTTTTTCTCATGATCTTTTATCTGTTACACAATTATGTGTTAAGAAAAGACCAGGCAATCTAATACCAAATTAAGGTGAGAAAAACATAATATGGGGGATTGAATTATAATGGTTATTCCTGTAATATCTCACTTATTAATGATACGATGTTTTACCTGATAACATTAAAATGCGCGCGTTTAAGGTTAAGGATATTTTGGTAATTGTAAATGAAAGGAGTATTTAAGGACTTTAAGTCCAAAATTCTTCACAATTTTCTTCACCTTCTCTCTCTAGGGTTTGGCAAAACATTTTCTCCTCCTTCTCTCTAGAAATTGGTCTTCTCCCTACCCCTCTACACTTAATCTTCACTCGATCTTCACTTAATCCTTTATCAAGCTAGCATCTAAGCAAGAGATGAGTGCAACTAAGAGTGTTTGGCTAGGAAGTTTTGAAGTAAGTTTCTCCAACTAGGTTTCCTCTCATCTAGAGATTTTCTTACAAGGGTTTTGGTGTCAAGGTCTAGTGATTTTTAGCTTATCTTCAGCTTAATCAACGTGAGTTCTTAGATAGAAACCACCCTTGGGATTATCTGATTACTCTTGTGAGAAATACATGAATATTTAGGATTTATGCATAGAGATTAGTTACCCCTTCTCATGCCATGCTTGCTAAACTGTGAAATACTTATCATATGTTTGTTTTCTTAGGTTTTCCATGATCAATAGAGTCATAATATACTTGGGGACACTTGGTTTTGAGGTTTTTGGGCTAAAAATACCAATTTTGCAAGTTCTGGACTGTCACGACTCGCCGGGGCGAGCTAGTGCTCGCCATGCCGAGCAAACACAACAGAAGCTGTGGTTCCTCGCCTAGGCGAGCAGACAGCACCAAAATGTGTTGTTGGCTCGTTTCGGCAGTTTTGGCATTTTCGTGTCGATTTTTCTTCGTGCAGTCTTTCTTTTCAAAAGTAAACCCCTCAAGCCAAGACCCTATTGGATAATCTCTGAAATGTTTTCTTGAATGTGAAGCAAGTAAATAACTAATTTAGTAAAACATGGCATGCGAGAGAAATAGTAGGTTTTGTTCGGGTAGCAAACAATACCTAATGAAAGGGAATGAAACTAGAGCCTCGATATAGTTTATCGAGAACTAGAACGCTAAACATGAAATTATATGTATGTTAAGAAGTGAGACAATAGTTAAATCTTTTCACTAAGAAGTATAAGTAAGACATAGGTGTCGTGTCTCTTGAGATTCACATTAGGTTGAATCTCAAGGGGATTCCATTAGGTGAAACTGGATAAGCTTCGCAAGAGGGGCACGTACGACAGTGAGGGAGTCCGATGTTTGCTTAGATAGGTTTTTATCGGTTAGATAGGGATTTTACTAGGGATTACTCCACCCCGGGGCTCTCCGTAAAAATGAATTCAGATAATGATATTGTTTAACGCTAACCTCTAACTTAATGAATGCGACTATGTATGTTATGATGTTAGACATGAGCAAGTTATGAAGATTACCGACGACGATCTTAGGTTTTTCCTAATCGTCTGGTTTAAAAACGTGTCATGAATATGATAAGTTTTAACCTTGATGCATTAGTGTATCTCGGTATAGCGATCTTAGGTTCTCTTGATCGCCATGACACGTAAGTTGTAAGTTAAACCTCTGGCAATATGATGCATCAACGACGGTTCTAGTATGCACCACTGTCTAGGCAAGCATGACCACACACGTATAATCAACTGTCAGGTTGTATTGTAGACACGTGGTGATCGTAGGTTTCCCCGAGGTCACCAATAGCCTAGGGTTAGGTGGAACTCACTGAGGCATTATGTCTCATCCCTTTCCTTTTTTGTTCAGGTTCACAGGTTTCCCGTGAAAAAGGTAAGGAGAGAGCTACGGATTGATGGTGCTACCATGGATCCAGCTCTTTTGTTTCATAGCTTGATGTTGTGTTATATTATAAACTTGTGTGTAATGAACCTTTGTAGTATGAGTTTCATTAGACGGTTTATGTATAAGTAATGTAACATATATGACTCAAGTATGCTTTTGTAATTGAATTCCCGACTTATGTTGTTCCGTATTGTATAATTAATGTATCCAATATCAGTTTTAACGCTCTTGTTGAAAATTCTAGACACTTTTAATTTGGGCGTTACAATTCCAAAATATTTTCTGAGTGTTTATAAAAAAGATTTCAGAGTTTAATCAGAAATAGAGTTCTTTCAGAATTTGAAATAAAGTGCAACGAAATCAAATTAACCAAAAAGAGAGATAAATATAAAGATACAACACAAACAAATTATATTGGTTCCTCTCACAAACCGACAATAGTCCAATCTCATTGCACTTCCAACAGAGACTTCCTTTGCTCAAATACACAAGTAAAAGACTTTTACAACTAGAGTTTAACAAATGAATGAGATTGTGTTTAAATTTGATATAAAGTCAAAGGTGTAAAACACTTAAAGTGAAAGTGACTTTTGAATACTTAAGAAATTCTAAATTTCAATGTTTGTAAGAACTTCTAGGTGTTTGTGCGCTATTGAAATTGATAGAGTAAGTACACTAGTTAAATGATATAAGTCTTATTATCTTTCTTCAACTGCTCAGGTCCTAAAATAGGAAAGAATGAGAGATCCATTGTTGAAGAAGTGCTAGTGCATTAAACAAGTCCTTGAGAAAATTACTCAGAAATGTTGAAGCTTTTCCTAATGTCGTTGAGTAGTCATTCGAAAATCCTTTGCTTCTAATAGAATGATGTGTTATATTCTTTTTGTCCTTGAATTTTCTTGTTTGTTTCTACAACAAATTATACTACTTAGAGTCTGAAAGCGGCCTTCCTTCTGAAGAAAACACACCGAGGAAGAGTCTTCAGTTGCTGACATTTCAGATCCTTTAGATTCTTCATTCCATCAGAATCTTATGATAGATAAGCCTTTTCTGATCATCGCGTTGACTTTATGGTTGACCTTTCTTCGGATATTGTTCAAAGTCATAGAAGTTGCTCTTTTGTTTCAGATGATTTCGTATGTGTTCAAAGTCTTGATTTTTAGAACCAAAACTTGAATTGAGACTGAGAATTTATTTCTATGATCCTGGATACTTGAATATATATTGACATATCCAATGATTCTTTCATAGTTTGTTATCATCAAAACTTCAGAGGCTTTGTTCAAAACCCATTTTGGTTCAAGAATTATATGGTATGTATATTAAAGGAGGACCCATCTAGCCTTCAAGAAGCTTCGTCTTCCTTGAATTAATGTTGACTTATGGAAAAATGGATTCTCTAGAGTATAACTAGACATGCCACTTAGTAGACTTGCCTCCTGGTTGTATAACTTTTGAAAACGATTGTATATAGATTTGTAATGAGTCTTCCAAACGATTGTATATAGATTTTTGAAAAGAAACTGAAACCAGATGGTTTTGTTGCTAAACACAAGGCTCACCTTATAACAACATGTTTTAGACAGAGAATATATAGATTTCTTCGACACTTATTCACCATTCACTAGAACCATATTCATAAGGGTACTGATTCTTCTAGCCACTGTTCATAAATTGATATAGTAAACCAAATAGATGTGAAAATTGTCTCTAATGGTGAATTAGAAGAAGAAATCTATTGGAACAGCCTGATGTTTTTGTGATTCATGGACAAGAAAACAAGGTAGGTATGTTTGAATTTTTTTGTATTGTCTATAACAAGCCATCAAGCAATGACATAATAAATTTTAGTAATGATATCGAATGAGTATAAATTGAATGAAAGTGACAAATATATTTACTATAAAAATGAAAATAACATTTGCACAATCATATGTCTCTGTGTAGACAACTTTCTCATATATGGTTCAAGTATTCATGCTATAAATGTCATGAAATCATTGTTAGCAACAACATTGATATGAAAAATCTAGGAGAAACTGATGCAATTATTGGTATCAAGATTACTAGAATAGAAAAGAGAATTTCTTTATATCAATCTAACTATGTTGAGAAAATATTGAGGAAATAAACTTATTTTGACCGTAAACCTACAAGCACACCTTATTATCTAAATGGAAAATTCTTCAGGAACATTGGAAAAGACTTTAGATAAACGAAGTATACGAGTATCTTTGGCAGTCCTTTGGTATGCCACTAAATTTATTAGACCCGGCATTACCTATGTTGTGGGACTCTTGTGTAAGTAACTTGAAAAGTAAATTACCCTGACACATAGAATAGTATAGTGGTTCAAATAGGAACACTTTATTAGATGATTCCTAAGTGACCAGTGGCTACACATTAAGTGTCACTTGAGGAGTTGTTTCTTAGAAATATAAGAAACAAACAATATTGACTCACTCCATTATGGAATCAATCTGAGATGAGAGCACTGGACATAACTACTGAAAAATCAAGTTGATAAGATGCTTGCTAGTTGAAATCTCCATGTGGGAAACACCGTTGCCAACTATGTTAATTTAGTGTGATCATACTTCAGCTATTACAAAATTTAGAATCATTACTACTATGGTTAGATCGACAATTAAGGCAGATGCACAAAACAATTAGTCAGCTAGCCCTCAAAAAGAGTGGTTAGAGTATATCACATACATACAAATGGAAAACTTAGTTCCTTTGATGAAAAGATTTACTAGAAAGAAATTCCTAAACATATCAAATAGGATGAGACTAATGCCGATAGATTACGAGTAATGGTAACCCGATCTAAATGACTAGATATCTTAAAAAGTAGGTTCAATGGGTAATAACAATTCATGGAGTGAACATGCTATGATAAAACTAGAAAATCATGATTTTTGCTGCAACATGACTATGAGATAATATAAACTATTAATGACATTTATGCTCTTTGTGGAGTGAAATACATAGCTACTATAGATTACTTTTAATAAACTCACATATATGAATGTGGAACTGAGGTCGATTCCTATGAGATATTGAGCTTGAATACCTAGAGTATTCGTCAAACTTTGATAAAGGTGCATGGCCATAAAAGCACGAACTTTTTAGAATACACCACATAAAAATGATGTGTGCGGGTTCTATGTCTGAGATTGAGTTCAATGCTACAATCCACTCTTGTTAATTAGACTTTTACTCGTTGTGCAAAGGTTCAAGTCGTTGGTGACACCTTTCTTTCTGGAACAAGTGTGGAAGTTAAGAGTTAAAAGACTAAACACAATGTCCACATTGGGGTAAAACTTGTGTTGTTTAAATTGAAAAAGTGAAAGTCTCACATTGGATGGATCACACACATTGTTAGTGTTTATATAGTGGAGTGTACTTCTAAAGGGTACATAATCTTGTGAACAAAGTACTACTATATATTATTCGAAAATATTAAATTAAATAATTATAATTATACATTATCTGGAAGTGACTTTTTAATCTCATGTTTTGCTAAAATATTTTAGAATGCAATCTTATATTTTGCTAAAATATTTTGGAATGCAATCTAAACTATTTTGGAACGCAATCTAAAATCTAATATATTTTAGCACCTGAAATTTTTTTATTTTATTTAAAAGATGCACCTGAAATATTTTGAAATCCAATATTTTGGTTAATATTTTTGTTATGCAATCTGAGATATTTTGGTATTCAATAAGAGATATTTTGTACGTAAATTTTATTTCGAGGAAATTTTGTATGTAAATTATTGGTTGCCAAAATTTATATTAGCCTTGAATTTTCTCTATAAATAGATAATTTACACAGTCATTATAAAAAAAAAAAAAAAAAAAAAAACTTTGTCTAATTTCCTCAATTCTGTCGATACTGCCACCATACAAATTAATTATTACCAGATTGTGACCTAATTTCTTCACTTCTGTTCATCCTGCAGCCACACACTGCTTCACGCCCTTAATTCCGTTCTCCTTTGAGAAAATTTCAATGGCAAAGGATATAATAAGCACTTTACCAGACGAGATTTTGTGTCACATTATCTCTTTCCTCAAAACTGAACAATGCTTTTCCACAACCATTCTTTCCAAGAGGTGGAAATTTCTCTGGCTTTCTGTTCTCGTTTTGGACTTCAGCCCCATCATACTGAAAGACCCACATACCAATGTTCTCTTTAACGACTTTGTATCCTTTGTTTTGCTCTCTCGAGATTCCGCACTTCCCATTAAAAGTTTCAGGCTTGACGTTGATGCTCTTGAACATCACAATCTTCACGTTCATGGTCTCGACAAATGGATCAACATTGTGGTACAACGCAGTGTTGAACATATTGATCTCCGTGTTGACGATATTGTTTGGACTAAATTGCCTACTACCATATTTAGCTGCAGAACCCTTGTGAATCTAGAACTATCTTCTTTTAGGGCTGAGGATAGGTTTTCTTCTGCCATAGTTCTTCCGTCGCTCAAAATCCTTCGTTTGAAACTTATAATTCTCCAAACATATGAAGATTTTATGTTACTTTTAGCGGGATGTCCAATTCTTCAGGAATTACTCGTATCTGATATATCATTTGAGCCTGGGGAATTTCTATGCCCTAGCAAATGGAAAAACTTTAGCCTAACTAAATTGACGGAAGCAAATGTTGATTTCTTTTATTTTCATTTTCATTTTCCGTTGGAAGTGCTTCGCAATGTCCAGTCTTTGAGAATTGATGTTGAACTTTGCAAGGTTTGATTTTATATATAAAAAAATTATTGATTTTTATTATTTTTTTCCCTTCCTTTTAGGAGTTTTACCTTGATTTCTAACCTTTTGTTTTCTTTTTGCATATTATTAGGAGTATTCCATTCCCACCTTTCATAATTTGACCCAACTGCACCTTTACTCTTTGAATTGTCTTTGGCATCTCTTTGTTGAAGTACTCAAACACTGCCCTAGGCTGCAAGAGCTTATACTTGCTGAGGTTTGTTAAGGAACATATATGTTTTATCTTTTCATAGCCCACCTTTATGTTTTTATTTTATTTTATATTTTTCTTAACAGATTGGCTTGAACATAGGAGAAAAACGTTGGGTGGACCCAAATTATGTTCCGCAATGCCTTTCATTACACCTTAGATCTTGCGATCTTTTAGGCTTGTTAAGCCTAAAAGGTGAGGTTCTGGTAGCAAGGTATATTTTGAAGAATGCGAGAGTTTTACAAACCATGACAGTCTGGGACAATGAACATCCCGAAGTAGAAAGTATATTATCCTCATGTCCAAGGGCTTCTTCAACGTGTCAACTTACATTTAATCATGGTCCATGTAAGTAGTAGTTATAGTTACTCTCTCCTTCCTTTTATTTAGTTGCTTCAACAATCCAACTGCTTCATTTGGTGGTTTGAACGAGAACGTTGTCTCGGAGAAAAAGTTGAGGGAAAGTGATCCTAAAAAGATCTGCTACTTGCTTACCTATTTTATTAATTTGTAGTTGTTTATGACTTAATATCCACGTTGATCGATTTTATGAGTAGTTGGAAGGGTGAAAAATGTAAGTTTGTGTCTCATGTTTGCCATGTACCATCTTTACTCTTTTACAAAAAATCAAGGAAAATGATTAAACATAGCTGATGTATTCTCAAAGGAATCTTTGTTTATGCTATGCAAGCATTTTGTGAGATATTTGGACACTAGTTTGGGCAAATGTGAGTAAGAGTTGTGGTCATCAGTAATTTGTAGTTATTTAGAAATGTTAACAAATTTTCAGCTCACATTTCCTATTTGTTTTTTTCTTTCGGAATTGTTGTTTCTTTTACTTTTCTAATTTTTCTGTTAGCTCCTTCCTTGGAATATTTGGAATCCAGACCCTTTCTTTTTTTGTTGTAGAAATGAGGATTAGTGATTCATTTCTTTTTGTTGTAGAATTGAGGATTAGTGATTCATTTCTTTTTGGGCTTAGTTTTTCTCTGTCTTTGTTCAACTATTGTTAAGTGGGAGAAGCTGGTTGAACTATGAAAGATTAATTTCATTGTATTTTTGCACCATTATATTACTTGAAAGAATCATAAGAGACTAGGTTGTTTCATGTTGAAAATAAAAGGCGATGGTGAGAAGTTTGAAAATATTAAGTTCGTTTTTCATTTTTAAACCTAATTATATAGCCAGAGTCAAGATGTTTTTCATCATGCATTTTGTGCATGTTATTATTGAAATATATAAGGTAAATAACGAAAGTTGACTTGCCTAACAAGTCAGCTGAACTTAACATTTTTACCAGAAGATATAATTATAAAGAAAGGCAAGTAAATAATAAGGATTTAACAGTTCCTCAAAGCTCTTCTAAGTTGATCCTTGTTTCCTGATTTTATCTTCATATAAGAATCTACGATTGCCTGTAACAACAACCTTCTGGAGTTATTTACATATTTCTAATTTTGTGCAGACCGAGGAAAGACTTTCTGATTTAGAGGTGATTGATTCTGTTTTATTGGGAATAAGAGTTTGTTGCAAAATCTTGTGTCTGATACAACTTATATAGCAGACAAGACAGTTTGACGTTTCTACTGATCCTGCAGCAATATTTGGAAGACAATACTTGTTTTCTTGGATATCTTCTTGTCCTTCTTTATGAGGGTTGATTTTTTAGAGATACAAGTTTTGGTTTAACAAACTATTGTTTTTGTTAGTTTTTATTTTCTTTCTTTCTTTTCACTTTTTTTGTATTTCTTTTTCCTTTCTTTTATTATTGTCGATTTAATTAAAATAAAAAAGCAATATAACAATGGAACAAATTAGAAATGTGGAAGCAATTTTCGTTAAAATATATTTATATATAAACATAAACATTATATGGTCTAATGGACATCTGGGGTCTCGTGTAGCAGTAGTATTATTTTCATACTAAAAATGAAAACTAAAGTGTGAATAGATGAAAATTGAACAATGAAAATACTACAAGACAAAATTGAAAGCTCTCAAATATTTGGCAACTATCAGATTCATGCACAACAAGAAACGGAACGTGCAGAATGCAATTGTGCAAAAACGCGTACAGACCAAAAATGAATAAACCAGAAACGAATATAAACCAGTAATGTGAGTTATGCAGTATACCAGAGGCATTTAAAGGCATAGTAGTGAAGAATTACTTAAACCAGGAAAATCACACAACAAGAAAAACACACAATTGCAAAAATCATCGAAATTAAATCGAGCAGAATATGTAGAAACAGAAATCAAAACGCAGCAAACAAATTAACAAAGAAATTGAAAAACAAGATTGAGAGAACAGAAAACACACGATAATTTTTTATTGTGTTTGGTTCAATAAGGGCCTACGGAAGTCTCCGGGAGAGAGCAACCTCTTCACAATCATTCAAAGAATCCGAATCAAGATTACAAAATGAGAACCCTTTAAATTGTCCTTTTTGAAAGTAGTTTGGGTAGTAGTGTTAGTTTAAAGTGTACTTGGATAGTGTAGAAGGCTTTAGTTTGGATTGATTACAAAAGATTGCATACTTGCCTATTTATAGTGTGGATGTCATATTCTAGATGCTTCTTTCTATATTCTTCATGACATTTCCTACGACATGTGTAGTATTAATTAGGCAAAATTACACTTTTAGTCCCTTAACTTAATTTCAGGTAACAATTTGGTCATTTATCTTTTTTTTCATTTCAATTTGGTCATTTTTGTCCATTTTCATATACATTTTCAAGGTTCAAATCTAATATTCTTATGCAAACATAGACGAGGATCATAGATTTGAAGACTAAAAGACCATAAGAAAATAAAATCATGAATTTTAAGCTTAAAAATTCATATGAAAATGGACAAAAATGACCAAATTGAAATTAAAAAAAGATAAAGGACCAAACTGTAACCTTAAATTAAGTTAAAGGACTAAAAATGTAAGTTTGCCTATTAATTAACTCTAAAATATACTAAACTATTCTAGAGAAATCTAGATATGTACATCAATTCTTAACATTCTATAAGTTTACTAATGCATTCTAGAGAATTCTAGAAATATGCATCACATGTTAACACTCCTCCTTGATGTATATTTCGGTAACTCCAAGCATAGTTCGTAGTAGCTCAAATCTTGATCTTGGTAATGCCTTTGTGAATATGTCTGCAATTTTCTCTTCTCTAGTGCAATACTCGAGCTGGATCTGTTTAGTTGTTTATGCTTCTCTGATAAAGTGATATTTGATTGTTATGTGTTTTGTTATACTGTGATGCACTTGATTCTTTGTGATCTCAATTGCAGATTTGTTATCATAGTAAATTATGGTAGGCTCATCTTGTATTTCACCCATTTCTTCAAGTATTCTTCGAAGTCGTATAGCTTGACTTGTAGCTTCAGCTGCTGCAATGTACTCTCTGCAGTGGATTGTGCAACAGCAGGTTGCTTCTTTGACGCCCGTAAGAAAAATCTTGATCCTAGTGAAAAGGCATAACCTGACGTGATTTTCATGTCATCTACCGATCCTGCCCAATCACTGTCAACGTAGCCAAGCAACTTTGAGTTGACATTGGGTTTATAACATATGCCATACTCCTTTGTGCCTTGCAGGTATTTTAGAACTCATTTACCAACTCCAAAGTGAATTTGACTTGGTTTTTGCATGAACCTTGATAGAAGACTTGTATAATACATGATGTATGGTCTAGTGGCAGTAGGATATAATTGACTCCCGATCAAAGTTCTATAGCGTGATGCAACAACCTCTAGGGATCCATCATCCTTCTGTAGCTTTTCATTTGTTACTAGTGGAGTAGCGATTGGCTTGCAATCATTCATCTTGAACTTCTTCACTAGTGCTTCAGTGTATTTCTTTTGGCAGACAGATATACATTCTTCTAGTTGTTTTACCTCTATGTTGAGGAAGTAATTCATTAACCCAAGGTCGGACATCTCAAATGTGTTCATAATGTCTTATTTGAATCCAGCTATCATCGTCATATTGTTTCCAGTGAAGATAAGATCATCAGCATATAAGGAGTCAATGAGAGTATCATCCAGACCTTAAGTCTTGATGTATAATGTTGGCTTACTCTTGCTCCTCATGAATCCTCGACCCTTGAAGTACTTATCAATTCTACTATACCATGCTTGATGGGCTTGCTTTAGGCCATATAAATCTTTTCATAGTCTCAAAACTTTGCCTTCATTTCCTTTAACTAAAACTCCTTGTTGCTGCTCCACATAAATCTCTTCCTCAAGTACGCCATTTAGAAAAGCAGGTTTCACATCTAGTTGGTATATGCTCTGCCGTTTTTGTGCGGCAAGAGCTATTAAGTCTCTAATAGTGTCTACGCGAGCAACCGGGTCAAATGTCTCAATATAGTCGACTCCAGGTTGTTGCGAGTAACCTTTTACGAATAGTCTAGCCCTGTGTTTCTGTATTAAGCCATCAGGATGAAGCTTTGTCTTATAGGCCCATTTAACTCCAATTATATCTTTTCCATGTTGACAATCTACAAGTTCCCAAGTATTGTTATGCTCGATCATTTTAATCTCATCTTGCATTGCCTTGACCCATACTTCTTGTTTTGATGCCACGTCATAGTTTTCAGGATCATGTTTGGCCAAGTTGCAAGTTTCATATATATCTACCAATGATCCTACTCTTGTTGGAGTAGATTCTGGTGAAGAAGTTTCTTGTTGAGGAGGTGAACGTGGAATACCTTTTTGTTCAGTTGTTCCTGCTATGTCTTTTGTGTCTGATTGTGGTATTAGAATGGTTATGTGGCTTTACTCAACTTTAATTTGTCTTCATCCCAATTCCAACTAGCATCTTCATCAACCTCGATATCTCGGCTAACAATGATCTTCTTTGTTTGTAGGTTATAAACTCTATAACCTTTTGACTATGTGCTATATCCCAAGAATATTCCATGTGTGCTCTTATCTTCTAACTTGTGTCTCTTTTGAGAAGGAACATGATTGTAGCAGATAGATCCAAAAACTCTTAGATGTTTAGTTGATGGCTTTTTGCCACACCAAGTCTCAAATTTAAGTTTTGTCATTAACTGCTTGGTAAACATTCTTCCCTTGATCAGTTCTGGCATCTCTTGTCAGGACATAAACTTGCTCACCTGTTCTATTATTCACTTTGTCTCTAGTTGTTTCTTCTTGAACATCCATCTTTTTCAGAAATTAGAAAATCTCCAAATGGTGACCAATCTTTCTGCAATTAGTACAGTAGTCTGGCACGTTCTCATAATCAAGTTCCATAAAGAAAGCGTAGCCCTTTCTTTCAACTAATACTTTATACCTCGGCTTCTGTGTTACATCTATATCCACTAAAACCCTAACAAATTTGCCAAATGTTCTTTCAACCATAGGCTTAAAGGAAGCTGCATCAATACAAATGGCAAAAGCTTCAAGAGCCAGGAGAATGGAAAGAATAGTAGCGTACCTGCACTACTGGCAATAACAAAGAAAATCTTGGGTCTCCAATATTCTTGAGGCAAGCCATATATTCTAACCCATACTTGAGCAGTGTCGCTAGTTTGAAAAGTAGGGTTAAAATCCTTTGTCTAACCAAACAGTTTCAAAATCCTAGGGCTTAGATTCCAAGAAGACACAGACCTAACACTTTTAACATCTTCCAAACAAGAAAAGGTGAATTCGTAAAAACCCTTTCCCAAATATGATACTCCCCACAGACTGAGATCCTTCCATAGTGATTGTAGCTTGGTGCGTAAGGCATGGATGGTGAGAGTGGTTGAACCCTTTGTTCAGATGATTCTTGCATGCAGGTTATGCTCACATGTATCCATCCCTGCCGAATATTCCTCCTCAAGGATAGTAATGGAAAATTTATCACCTTTGAGAACTGGTTGTGGCAACTGAGAAGAGGGAATATCACAAAGGTGAGAAAGAGCTTGTGCAAAGGTCTTTTGTGGTTTCTGGGTAGTTTTTGGTGGTTTTTTGGTAATATCTTTGTTAGATACAGTGACATGAAGCTGTGTTTGTGGAGAGGAAACGAGATTTGTGACGGATTTTTCCAGGTTACTCTTCAATAAGGGTTTAGGGTTAGCTTGGCAAGATGAGATTTTGGAATGATTTTCTTCAGGTTTCTTGATAAGGGTGGCATCTAGGAGGCAAGGCCAGGTGATGATGTTTTCCATGTGGATCGGTTGAGAATCGGGGTTGGCGGTGGTTGTTGGGAGGTTACCTAATGGTGAAGCAAGGTTGAAGGAAGATGGTGAAGGGTGGCTCATGAACAGTTAAAATATCTCTCAAAAAATCATTAGAGAGAATTCATTTCGGTTCCAGATATATATTCCTCTCTAATGTCAGGTTACTCATAAACTCTTGATATGTGCAAACAAACTAAATTGCAAAAACCCCTTTATCTTTTATTTATTTTTTGTTCCCAAATAAGTAACATGAATTGCCTAGTTAGAACGACAATCTCTGTGGATAAGATACTCTGCTTACATTTTATTACTTGGTAAACAATTTGGTACAGTTGCCTAAATTCGATTATCAACAACCAACAACTCCTGAAATTATAAGAGTACCATATAATGGTTGTGGAGCATTTGGCTCAACTCAACCACAATTCATGGACTTTATCCCGACACCATGATTTCCACCAACGAACCAATGAAATAGTCGTTATTTATGATGACTTATTTTGTATATGTAATATTTAGGAACTTGTTATTTATTTTGGATATGTAATATTTATATACTTGTTGTTTAGTTGGGTTTATTATAGAGTAAATATGCAATTTCCCCCCTGAAATTGTAAGTTTCGTCAATTACCCCCTGAAATTAACAAAACTTCAATTACCCCCTTGAAATTACACAACGTTAATCAATTTACCCCCTCCGTCAAATTCTTCTGTTAGTCAACATGACGTTATACACCCCCCTGAAGTTTTGCACTTATGTGCAAAATGCCACATGAACTTGAAAATTTATATATTTTTTCTTATCCTTGACTCAAAAGATATTAAAGGCAAACAATTAACAGTTAACTTTAATACTTTGAACTCTACAATATTACAATCCAATATTACAATTAACATTTGAATCATTTATTACAATCCAATATTTTAGATAACAAAAAGCAAAACAATATACTAGTCCATAACCACTTTGTAGTACTTTATTAGATATGAAAATCCAAACTCAGTAATACTTCGTTTGTGAATACAATGAGCACGTGACAATCATAATAAGATGGAAAACTAATGCATGACAAACATAATGAGATGGTTTAGAATAGTTTCAGATCTAGATTTTTCTTATTTACTAGATTTGAGATGATTTAGATTGTATAGCAAGAATAAGAATATAGTATAGAAAGTAGAACAATCACAACTTGCTAAGGTTGTTCTAGTATTAAATTGTAGGCTACAATTGTGCTTTGGTACATTGGAAGGTGGTAGAAGAATGGGAATCCATCTTGGCAGAATTGGCTTGAATGACTGCTAAGGGTTTTTCTAGTTAGGAAATATACTGGAAATTAGTAATAGTAAAGCCATATATTTTGACATCTTGGTAATTTTTGGTTATGCCAATCATATGTCATTTATGTGCTTCATTATGTATGTCATGCATTAGTTTTCCATCTGACAGGTGTGGTTGTACTTTGCTATGCTAACTTTCATATCATTAGGCTCTAATACATGGTTAATGTTTGATCGTTTTGGGGAACATATATGGTTGTATACCGTCAAAACTTAGCTAATATGCTCCACAATTCAGTGATAATGCATTCACTTTTAAGGATAAGGAAAAAAAATATAAATTTTCAAGTTCAGGGGCATTTTGCACATAAGTGCAAAACTTCAGGAGGGGTATTTTCAAAATGTCATGTTGACTAACAGAAAAATTTGATGCAGGGGGTAAATTGATTAACGTTGTGCAATTTCAGGGAGTAATTGAAGTTTGTTAATTTCAGGGGGGTAATTGTAGAAACTTACAATTTCAGGGGGGTAATTGCCTACACGTTTATTATATAATGGTTGCCTTTATTTTGGGTCCACCTTTATGACTTTATCAAGGGTGGTTAGGAACCATTATTTTGGGTATGTAATGACTTGTTGTACAATGACTAAATTATAAAATAAGTTGAATATTAAGCACTCCAATGTGTTTATTTATTTTTTTACTCTATTCTAGACATATATGCACAAATGATCGATTTGATAAGTAAATATATAATTCAAAGACTTTTTTGATAGTTTTGCATATATTGTAGGGATCAATTTGATGTTTTCCACAATAATTCAGGGACTAATTTGATTTCAATAATATCACAGAAGGATTACCTTCATCTTCAACCTCTTGCCCTTGAGGGTATTACACACGCCTAGTACAATACAATAAGATGTTTAAAAATTCAAAGAAGCATATTATTCCTATCAAATACTTAATCAGTTTAGCCTTACTTCCTAACCTTTGTCCATCAACCATGCCCTCCAAACCTCTTTATTGCCACTTTCCTTTGCCTTAACCATAAACCGAACCGAACATTATCCATCAATCTTGTCTTTCTTCCCTGACCACCACCAGTTCCATTGTTTTTAAAGTATCCTAGTTCTTCAACTTCATCAACCCAAACAAAAAATCACAATTGTTTTTAAAGTATCCTAGTTCTTCAACTTCATCAACCCAAACAAAAAATCGCAATTATCATCGTCATCTTGTACAAAGGAAAATCAATCAAGAACAAAAATGCATAACAATAAAAAGGACATATCAATTTTGAAACAAACATTTGGCAAAGGGCATGTGTAGAAAGGTCTTTCTGGGTTCTTTAGAGTTTTGACGTTTCTAACAGCACATCTTTTAGGACACCGACATTCAAGCATTCTAACCTCGCCATTAAACATGGAGTTTGAAAATGAAGCTCGACTTTGAGAGCTGTTTTTGGTCATACGACCACCACCTATCATTTTAGATTCAATTTGAACAAGTTTTATGGAAGAAATTTTGGGGATTTTGAGTTGTAAATGAGAGATGAAAAAATCACGGTTTGAGGTATACAGAATGGGGAAGAAAGAGCCGTTGTACCACGGTTTTGAAGAAGGAAATATTTTTCACTTTCAGTCAAATTCGTCCCTAATTTTTTCCCCACTTTCGATCAAAATTAATCCTAAATGTGTGGCATTTGACTTGGCACGCAATGTGAGCGGTTAACGTCCCACGTCATCACCGTTAACGACCAAACTTGACGGGGGGACTAAATTGACTGACATTTATCAAATTCAAGGACGTAATTCCAATTTCAATAAATTAAATGATAAAATTGACAGATAAATACAGATATAAGGACGAAAAAGTCTATTCACTCGAAAAGAAATGAAAGAATTTGAAAAGAAATTATTTTTGGAGTGAAATATAAAAGAAATGTCCGGCTGACATAAACTAAGACGTGGAGAAAATTTGACCTTGTCAGCTCATCACTTCACTTCACTTCTTCTTCTTCTTCTTCCGTTAATTTTATTTCATTCAATTTGTTGTTATACAAACAAAAATGTCTACACTTCTTCTACCCACACCCCCCCTCCACACCTCCCTCTACCGCCGCAACACCTTATCATCATCATCGTCACTTCAATTTCACTCTCGCTTCTCTTTTTCTTCCTTTCACTCTCTTCCCCAAACTCATTCAAGAAGAAGACGCATTTCCCTTCGCGCTTTTGATTCTTCCTCCGACACCAAAATCGAAGAAAAAGTGATTCAAGAAGGTGAAAAAGTTAGAATTGCTGATGAAGATTATCCCAGTGGAGAATTTGAATTTGAACCTATTACTGGTTGGAGGAATTTCGTCGTTAAGGTTAAGATGCTCATTGCGTATCCATGGGAACGTGTTCGTAAAGGTAGTGTTCTTACAATGAAGCTTCGTGGCCAGGTTTCCTTCTTTCCTTTACCATCATCACATTTCTTATCCTTTGTTGAGTAAATATTTGAGTTTAATTTTGTTTATGTTTGAGTTGAATTGGTATGTAATGTAATGTAATGTAAAAAAGTTTGGGAAAATAGGATAGTGTTAAATAATTTTACACTGTCATCTAATAGCGACCGTGTATTCTGCCAAATCACCTAATAGAGGTGGAGAAATAGTTGATTCCTATTGGATGTTAGTGTAAAATTAATTTACACTAACAAAACATATCCGTTAAACTCAAACTATTTCTTAAGTATGTGTCAATACATGAACACTATGTTTAAAATCGTAGAGGTATGGTAGGAACTAGTTTAATTAAGTGACATAGGCCTGATTTGGATAAACAACATAATTTGCAGCTTATAGCATGAGCACTTACAGTGTAAGCGTGTACGAATATGCTATTTCCATTAAACAAAATAAAATAAAGTCAAATTTTTTAGCATAAGCTATAAGTTGTTTGCTTTCATGAGCTATATTGGATAACTTATGAAAATAAGCTGAATATGGCTTATGAACTTATCATAAGTTGCTTTCATAATTTCTCTGAAACAGTCTTACAAGTACTTATGTGAGTAGAAAGGCTCAAAATAAGCCAATTCAAATAGGCACATGGTAGTAAGATATAATTGGATGAATGTGTAAATCCTAATTGCTTATCATATGAACACTATTTCTAGAAAGGGAATGTGATTAAATTGTTTTAGGTATAAGCTATATACAGTAAGATATAAGTTTCAAAATATGTTGAACACAACTTATTTACATATGCTCTTTGAAACACTTGCATTCAAATCATGACGCAATATTAAGGTTGTTGCCTTGTGAGTTGGAGGTCATGAGCACAAATCCTAGAAACAGCTTTCCGCATGCGGGTCCCCCACCTGGTGGAAGCCTCGTGTGCTTAATCACCCATTCTCAATTATAATCATACTAGTCTTTCAAAATAAAGTTTAAAATCACTTGTATTAAATGTTCACCCAAATATACATATAGTATGTTCTGCTTTCATTTTTCAAATTGGTATATAGTTATTTATTAATGTTGTGTTCAGATATCTGATCAAGTGAAGAGTAGATTCTCTCCGGGACTTTCTCTACCTCAAATATGCGAGAATTTTTTGAAAGCAGCCTATGATCCTCGAATTTCTGGGGTCTATCTCCATATTGATAGTTTAAACTGTGGGTGGGGTAAAGTAGAAGAAATTCGAAGGCACATCTTGAACTTCAAAAAATCAGGTAAAAACACTAGAGCTGTGTTGTGTTGCAGCTTAAATGTCAAAATACCTTTTTGCATAATATATGATGTTGATGGAAACTTCTATTACTCTCAAATGAGACTATGCAGAATTTTCCAAGAAATTCAGTAAACTTGCATAACTGTTACATTTAACTGTAGTTAGTAATTATTGATGGCTTCTATGGCTTTTGCACATCTGATGAAAATGTCGAGTTGCATGTTTTTCTTGAACAATTTTCCTACTTGGCTGCCAATGCATAAACTCTGAAGTTTTAACACTTTGTGAAATACTTCTCTTACATCCTATATCCTATAGAGAACATTCAAGAGAGTGATTAAGTTAATATGATTTTTTATCTATGCTTTTTCCCAAAGCAATATATCTTCTGTTGTTATAGGGGTGCTGATGCATGTTTAATTTACATGGCTGCCAATGCATAAGCCATGGATAAACCATGAAATTTGAACACTTAGTGAAATACTTCTCGTATATCATTTGGAGAATATTCAAGAGAGTGATTAATTTTATATGTTTTTTTTATCTCTGCTGAAATGGCCTTCAGTAGAAGGTTCCTTTTTCCCGAATCAATGTATCTCCTCTTGTTATATGAGGGATGAAGCCTGTTATTTTCTGGGATTGTGATGTAACTGAGGATTTACATTTTAGAGAAAATATGGTGATTTATGACATTTAATATCCCTCTAACGTGCATTGATACTTGAGTTTGCTTGTAGGAAAATTTGTTGTGGCTTATCTCCCTACATGTCAAGAAAAAGAATATTACCTCGCGTGTGCATGTGAAGAGATATATGCCCCTCCAAGTGCTTACTTTTCTTTGTTTGGATTGAGTGTTCAAGCCTCATTCCTCAGAGGTAAGCTGATCTTTCTTTATGTTGCATTGTTTAAAGTTTGACGGCAATAAATTACCTTTTTTTTTGGTGTGTGTGTATGATCTCCAATTTGGTCTTTCAATGGTAATTTCGAGGTTTTCGTGGGATGGGTTGTATTACACTTGCTTTTTATCTGGCCTTATATAGGCTTGATCAATTCATTAGATTTGAATTCAATTCTTTACCCAAAGACACCAGATGAACTATTGTATAATGTAGGCTGGGTCAGGAACCATGGTAACCCAAAGTAAAAACGAAACAAAATCATGGAATGATCATACATCAATGATCAAAAGAAATTGTTCATGCAATATGTAAATACATAATATTTAAATATATATCATATACATTAAAATTTTCCCATTATATTTTAGGACATTTCTAAGAGAAGAACAACATTAAATTTCTGTTTTTTTACGCAACAATAAATTACTTTATATGATAAATAAATGTGTTTTCAAATAAAAATTATGGAATACTTCAAAAATTAAGCTTTTGACAAAAATAAAATAAAATGGAATACTTCAAAAATTAAGTTAAACACTAAATATATAAAAGGGAGATCAAATTTGAAACAACAATTAAAAGGAGATTGAACTCAAAAATTAAACTTCCTAATTAAGAGAGAAAAATGAAGTTCAGTATTTAGGTAATAAAAAATTACAAATATAAATATTATATGTATATTTGGATCTGTTTGAATAACTTGAGTGTTGACCCAAAGCTTTCCTAATTCAATACTAGGGTGTCAAATGATACATTGGGTTAGCCTATTTTTCTTTCAGACAAATTAGATCTGACCCAAATGGCTTGGGTTGGGCTTGATCAACTGACCAAACCAGATTGGTCCTACATTTATTGGCAATGTCATGTTAGTGATTTAATGATAATCAATGCCATCAGTTCCAGCCTCTTGTAATATTTTTTCCATCAAACTAGTTGTTAAAGCAACATCCAATAATTTCTCTTTAAAACAACATAGTATTATGACGGAGAGAGTAGGTATAGAAGGGGAATGATACCTGGTAGTCTGGTAATTCTGTATATACTATGCATAGATCCTTGTAAGAAACTTACCTGGTAGTCCAGTACTTCATATAACGTTTGTACATAACTTTGGTACAAAATGTCTTATTACTAATGCCTGAAGTTAAGTCTTGTACTGATACACCTTTCTAAAATATTATAGATGTATACGGTAATTTCTCAAATACCATTCCAATGCTAGTGTCTCAAATAATTCCTTTATTGTTTGGAAAAAGTTTCAATATTCTCATATATTAGTTTGCAGACGCATGTCCAGATTATTAATCAAACCTTTTAAATTTTTAAGCATCAGATGACTATGAATAATCTTAAAACTTGTGTTTTTGACATCAGTTGTTAATTTTTTGTCCAGGCGTTTTAGATAAAATAGGAGTTGAACCGCAAGTGGAAAGGATTGGCAAGTACAAAAGTGCAGGAGATCAATTAGCTCGAACAACCATGTCTGATGAAAATTGTGAGATGTTGACTGCATTACTAGATAATATCTATACAAACTGGCTGGATAAAGTCTCTTCTGCCAAAGGTACTTTTGCTTTTCAAATTTTAGTTGAATCTTGTATCACAAAATAACTTCTGCTTTTTTGCCAATTTAAAACAGGAAAAGGAAGAGAAGATATTGAGAACTTTATAAATGAAGGTGTTTATCAAGTTGATAAGCTGAAAGAAGAGGGCCTTATATCAAATTTAATGTATGATGATGAGGTACATAATTGTCTGCTCGTGTTATGTACAAAACTAATTGTATGTATCATTTGCCAGCTTTTATTAATATATATTCTTATCAAGAATGAGACATAGTATCTTATTTAGTGATTAGTGGTGGATATATTTGATGGAAAGATCCAAATGAAGAGTTTTTGTTTGGACCTGTATGAATGTATTGTTTTTAGTTGCTTCTTTATTGTGGATTATACTGTTGTCACAGTCTGTTGTATTCTTATTTATTGCTGGTTAATAACGTTTAATGAACTGATTAGAATAGATTGCAATTAAATAGGGTTATAAGGATATGAAACATTGAATGTTTTGCAGGTTACTGACATGTTGAAGGAGAGACTTGGAGTGAAAACAGATAAAAAACTGCCAACGGTCGATTACGGGTAGAAATTTCTTCAGAGGCTTTTAAGAACGTAACAAAGTATATGTGTTTTATTTGTGGTAGATAAAAGTCAGCTTTAGAAATAACTAATTTGGGAAATTTCCGTAAAGTTTCAATTTTATCTTCATTTCATTTTTGTACCTAGTAATTTAGACTATTTCTCAATGACTAATATTTTCATGATCAAATAAAAGAAGTATTTACATATTTTAGGACCATTCTGAAAACATACATTTTCCTCCACCTCTATGCTTCAACAGGGATGTTATTAGCCATTAATTTCTGTTGATTGTTAATTAGATCTAAGTAGCGGATTTCTAGGTTAAAGTAAATATGTTATCGCAGCGTTAGTCCTATTGATTCCGTCATCTTCCACATAGTGCATCATTGCAGCTCTTCACCGTTCTACTATGCAATAAGAACTTTGCATAGTTCACTAACTGCTTCTTTTTTGGAATTGTCATGCAAAATTTGATTCAGATTATATTGTAACACAGTATTTCAAATAGAAGACAGATTTCATATTTATTTCTAGCACATCGAATACATTAGTCTAATTTGAAAATTATAACTTTTTATTTTAGGATAAATATAAAGTATATGTATGTTGATTAATTTTATAAGTATTCTTTAAAAACAAAATTTTACAATTAGTGTATACGGAAATTGGAGGAAGCTTCAATGCGTTGATAATATGTTACAGAGTTTTTTAAATTATTATATTTCATTATCTCTTTGTCCTGGTTCTTTCTGTGGCTTATGTAAATTACAATTTTCACATGACTTACTATTGCTTCCTTTTTCTTACCCAACTTTTATTCCTAATAATGCCCCTTTTGGTGAATAAAATACACCAAAATAAAATATCAAGATGATTTCTTGGTTTGATTGAACACAGGAAATACTCCCGGGTTAGGAAATGGACACTTGGAATTTCAGGTGGCAAAGAACTGATAGCCATCATCCGGGCCTCAGGGAGCATTAGTCGAGTTAAGGGTCAGTTAAGTGTCTCTGGCTCAGGCATCACTGCGGAGGAGTTCATTGAGAAGATTCGCACTGTCAGAGGTACATTTGATATTATGAGTTTTCCATTAAAGCAGTTATCATTAAAGCATCATTGCTATTGTTTTTCTAGTAGGGGAAATATTATATTGGTATTTACCGGTGTCACTAAGATTAATGAGAAGCATAGGGAGATCACTTCCTTTGAAGCTTTTGATTCCAAAAATGGCCATACAGTATTGTTTGCTTTCGAAAACTAAGAGATACTTTGACAAAGGCAAGAACAGGTAGATTATATTGAAACAGGATGCTAGGACTGAGGATATGTCATTTATGAGATCTATGAATCTCGGGCAACGAAACCCAAATCCAGAGAAAATAAATAAACATATGACCTACAGAACTCTTCATTCATGTATTTCAAGATGTAAATAACAGTGTTTAGTGTTTTTTCAGTTATGTAATATATGTAACCAACAGCAATAAAACCTGTCTATTCTCTTTTAGTAATATAACAAACGCACTATCTTGGTTTCCGTGTTCATCTACGATACTGTTTGCCACAACTTCTAATTATTATAATTCATATTTTATTTGTGCTATAATTTACGTCATGGTCACAATTGTTCTTTTTCTCCTCAGAGTCAAAAAAATTTAAGGCTGCTATTATCAGAATTGACAGTCCTGGAGGTGACGCTCTTGCCTCTGATTTGTAAGTTCTGGTAAAATTTTCCTCCATGTTAGTTTTATTTTCAAAATGCAATTTTAATAATTTGATTTGTATTGGTTTGAAATTATTGGTTGGATACATCTAGATCTGACGTGTACAATGTAATACTTTGCGAGTACTTATAAGCATGACATTGTTTGTTTGAAACTTAAGTATGACATTATGATTAATCTTTCATTGAAGCTATTTTTTACACAACACTTTTAAGATTTGAATATGTTTTTTATTCCCCAAAATACGGTAACTAACTATTACTTTCGGTGCATCAAAAAAATTTGTCAAATTTTGGTCCTCTACTGAAAATGATAACAATTGGTCACTCCACTTTTGGTCCATTTTACGGCTGAGGGACCAATTGTGGCCATTCTCAGAAAAGAAGGACCAAAAGGTGAAGAAACTTTAGGGGCCAAATGCAATTATTACCCTTTTTTGAGGAGCTAAAAACATATTTAAGCCTACTTTTAAACTTGAGAGGAATGAATCATACACTTTCCCTTATAGTCCAGTTAAATTTGAAATGCATCTGGAATTTTTACCACGGATGGAATTGTTAGGCTTTCTAAGTATTTTGGTGATTTTGATTGTTTAGCTGATCATAGTCTGATGTCACAAAACATTATTTTGTATCACGGTGCTTAGGATGTGGAGAGAAATTCGGCTTTTAGCTGCTTCAAAACCAGTCATTGCTTCAATGGCTGATGTGGCAGCAAGTGGAGGATACTACATGGCAATGGGAACTGATGCTATTGTTGCAGAAAGTCTTACGTTAACTGGTTCAATTGGAGTGGTCACAGGTAATCACGGTGTTTTATTGTTTCGGTAGGTGAATATAGGAGAAGGGCATGCAGACATGAATCTAACTAAAAAAAGTATAGGATTTATTAAAATCATTCATGCACATGGTGGAATATATGAAAGATATGTTCTCATCAGTTTCTATGTTACAATCTACTTGGTGCTGCTCAATTTAAGAATTTGGAAGCCTTGTTGAGGCGCTGAGCAATGATCAGTCTCAGTAAATGGTTTTCCATTGCTTTAGTGTCTCGACAGATTTGTAAGATATCATTAAATGTTACTTATAGTCAAGATAGGGGATGAAAATCATAAATCTTTGGATTGGAAAACAGAATTTGTAATATATATGTCATATATATGCATATATAAATAACGCAAATTCCCCTCTAAAATACATCACTAATAACACTTGTGAAACTTCAATTCATAATCCATAAGGAGAACAAAACTGAGAACAGAGGAAGAGAAGATCAACAAACAGTAAACAAATACCAAACCAAAATCCTGTAGCCCCAAACCAACCTTTGATGCTGCAGTAGTACGAACCAATGAAGAAAAATTATTGTTGCTTCACTGTTTCACTGTACAAAATGAACAGTGGAGAAGATGAGAACCCATGAAACACTGTCACACATGACACAAGAGAAACAATGAGGAAAAAGTTGTTTGGGAAGAAATGCTTGGAAGAGGGTTAGATAGCAGGGTAAAAAACATCATTTATGATGGAGATAAACATGGGTTTCGGTTTCAACAATTGGATTTCTGGTGGTAAACCTGCTTTTGGTTAGGCATGACAGCATTGTACAATCTCACTGATATACATGCAAACGCAATGATCCTACAGAATTTGGTGAGATCATATCCAGAATATGATCAGGATCGTGTGGGTTCCAAAAATCATATGATTGTGCAACCACAGTTTTGACTATCATGCTTAAAGTCATTATTGTGGTCCTATAGCGACCTTTCCTTCTTTTGAAATCTCTTCAGCTCTAGTTAGTGTTCAAAATCATTTCCAATAAAAGGAAGAAGTATTTAAAAAGGTACAGACTGCTGATATCTGCTTACTTTCTACCGAGAGGAAAACCTGTTCTACAATGCTTTTTCCAAAAACAATAATGTAGGAGGAAATCTGCCTTTATAGGTTATGCACATTAGATTATGAATAATAAGACATATCATATGTACTGTTGTTGATCTCTGTAGGCACAAAACTTTTCATGCTACCATTTGAATGGTAATTAACTGCATCCAAATGATATATAGCCGAATGCTATTTATTCATTCGACCTCTGGAATAATGAGGCAAGACATTATAACATCATGAACAGTCAGTGCTAAATATTTTGTTTTTGATGTTTGTAATTTTTTAATTTATGATATAACATTTTTCTGTAGGAAAATTTAACCTAGCGAAACTGTATGAGAAGATTGGCTTTAATAAAGAAATCATATCAAGGGGAAGATATGCTGAGCTCGTTAGTGCTGATCAGCGTTCTTTTAGGTAATAATTTTATTTAGTATCTCAGCTGCCGGACACTCTCTTTGAGAAGGAAGTGCATAACTGTTACTTTTACATTCCAAATAGATTCTAACCCAACGAAAATTGGCTGATGGCACCTAGATGATTCCATACCTATTATTATTAATATAAAGTAAAAACAAAAAAAAATTCACTACAAGTTAACCAAATTTAAAATTTGAGTTTCAAGAAGTTATGCTAAAATATGGGTGGACTTCCTTCAAGCTATAGGCATATAAATCAAATGCACCAAACTTGCTACGTATATTATTGATTTGAGGACCTCTCAGGGATTTCGTACAGAAATTTGCCAATTTATCAACTCTAGAACCAATGTGTTTGCAGTTTGCACTGTCAAAAATAGATGTGTGTAATTTAACGTGTAAATCGAAAAATTTCTGTCACATTTTCATAATCTATAAAATAAAAAATTCCTAACTTTTTGACTACATCAAAAATCAATTTTAACACTATAAACCATGAATTAAGTTTTACATAATTATATCATAAAAATAACAGTCTAGTAAAATCTGCATAATCAATTTTTTGGTAGAATAGTCTTCTTTAAAATGCTTCCCACCTGAGTACACAAAATGCTGTTTCTTTCAAATTGCTTTTGGACCTTGCTTTTGTTATTCTTTTGCTATTCACGCGCCGTAAATATCGAGGTTGTTAGTCTTTGGCTTGACTCATTTTATTGATCGAACTCAGATAGTTCATAAATAGCTCAATACATTGACACTTCTAATAAGTAGAGTAATTAGTCGATCTCCATCTTGGTTTGGATATATGCCTAATTCTTTTCTCCAGTGTGTTGAATTGTACTATAAATCTTGCAGGGCTTACCATATATGTGGTTAATAATGGTATGAATTATTGGGTTCTGTTATATTGATCTCTGAAGAAAAGAAATCAAGGTGTTAGGCATCCGTTAAAAATTCCATCATGTATAAAAGTAGATTGTAGCAGAAGATAATCTACTGAAAAATAAACAAACTCACTATCTTTTACCCTATACATTACAAGTTACAAGTTCAACCTGGGGAGGCCGAGAGTTCTTCCTTCCACTTACATGTTTTTAATCTTTAATTGACGGTTTTTACAAGGTATATTTCCTTTCTTTCTTACAGGCCAGATGAAGCAGAGCTATTTGCCAAATCTGCACAGAATGCATATAAACAATTTCGAGACAAGGCAGCTTTATCCAGATCTATGACTGTACGTTCTAAATTTATTAAGCTTATTAGAGCTTTTTTTATTCATCATTCTTTCTTATAGACCTTTCATACAACTACTTTTCTCAACCTAGGTGGACAAGATGGAGGAGGTAGCACAGGGTAGAGTTTGGACTGGTAAAGATGCAGCATCACATGGTTTGGTTGATGCTATTGGTGGCCTTTCCCGAGCTATTGCCATAGCAAAATTGAAGGCCAATATACCTCAGGACGAACAGGTTAGTTAGAGATCACATTTATTCTTCCAATATGAATGTTGTATTTGAGTAGTACAGTTACAAAAATGGTGACTTTGCTTGTGCTATGCCAGGTAACTGTTGTGGAGATATCCAGATCTAGTCCCTCTCTACCTGAGATTTTATTAGGCGCACGGAGTTCCCTAACCGGAGTTGAAAGCACGTTGAAGGAACTGCTACAGGGGTTGACATTTTCTGATGGAGTTCAAGCTAGGATGGATGGAATCATTTTTCGTTCATTGGAAGGATATCCCAACGACAACCCCATTTTGTCAATTATAAAAGATTACCTTAGTTCCCTGTAGATTTTAATAATTCATTGCAAACATTTTATTTCGTTTATATAGTTTTCCTTGTATTTTTTTTTTTTTTGTTCGAGGGATAACAGACGAGAATAGTCGTCTTGATAAAATTTCCCCTCGCAATCACTGTACGTACATAATGTAAATCTGTAAAGTAAAAGCATAGTCTTACACATCACATAGTAAGAATACATATGCCTGGATTGTCTCATCTGGACTTCTGTAGGGGTGTTGTCTCGCATCAATGTCTTACTCGCCCATTTAATAATGGATATACAATTACATGCATTTCTCTTGGTACTTTTTGGTACGGTTCTTAACTAAAAATAACCTTTTTTTTTTGTTATAACAAACTTTGAGATAATTATGGATTTGAGGAAATCATAAATAGTTTAGTTAAGAATCATACTAAAAGCACAAAAAGAAATGCACCAAAGTTTTGTCTTTTAATAATACAATAATTTAAATTTTGAAGTTCTTGAGCCACCATTTTTTTTGTTTTTGGGAAGTTAACACTCTGCCTAAGCTTCGTTTTGAACACTTTTTGCTTTACTTTTTGAAACATTTTACTTGATTGCTACCTGCAATCTCTTTAAGTTTACCGATAAGTTCATTCACCTGAGAAGTATTCGTTGGATTGTTTTGAAACTCTAGTGTGGGTGTTTCAATGGCTATTATAAATCATATAGTCTCTCCTGTCTTGGTTGATTTTCGATAGTCTCGTTTATCTTATATTCGTAAACCTCATGCTAAGGATGTAAACAACAAACTTACACATTAATTGTTGAGAAGTGAGAAACTACGGATTCAAAATTTATACCTAAACATATCAAAGATCTCTAGAGTTATCATCTTAGTTGTCCTTCGCGACTTTGTAAACTTCCTTTATGTACGAAGTTATACCAACTTTTTCTTTGTGAGAATATTGTTTCCTCACTGCAAATTCAACTCAACTCTTACGTTGTAATCAACCCAAAACATCCAAGCTTATTCAATGCTATCAAAATTAACTTTCAGCTTTGATCGGCAATCTTGTATTTTGTTTTAAATATACTGCATTTTTGCATTTTTTATTTCAGTGCGAAAATCAAAACAATATATTGGTTTACGTAGGAAAATTCTTGCAGTTTTGAAATTAAATGTTGAGTAATAATATGTGGACACTTCTAATTCTCATACACACATTTGACAACACATTTTTTCTCCATCTCCCTTTTCATCACATCATCATCTCTATGTCTTTCTCTCTCCTTAAGCGTATGCTTGTACACAAGATATGATACAAAAAATTATGCGATAAATAGATGGATAAGATCATGATATAATAGTAACACTGTTGATGTTTATCATCTCACGTGTTTATTGTGCACTTGTTGAATAAAAGTGTGCAACTAAGAATATCACAACCAAAGAGCACTTAGATTGATATGACACGAGTCTCTTCTAGCTTAACCAAGGTCTTAGGTTTGAATCCATCCTTGAGAATGCAACAACATTAAAACTCTTAGGGAGGTTTTCCGTCCATTTGAGTTCCACGAGTCTTAAGGGATTAATCTTATATTTGCGTGCGGAGGACACCTAGTTAAAAAAAAAAAATCACGCGTCACCTTTAGTTTGAATATTAATGTGATCAAATGCATGAACATCGTGGGGATGTAGCTCAAATGGTAGAGCGCTTGCTTTGCATGCGAGAGGTACAGGGTTCGATCCCCTGCATCTCCATATTGAGTTTTTTTTTTTTTTTTTTTGCTTAATAATACTTGTTTTATTAAAAGAAAAATAGGAAAATGCTAAAGTGTGTCGCTCAATTTAGTGAATATTGTCCTGCTGGGTAGGTCGCTGCTTTTGCATGAAGGATTCGGGTCTTTGGATAGACATTCTTAAAGAGCGGTATGATGCCTTATCTCCCACTTCATGTGGGTACAAGTTTTATCTTTTGTGGTAGGCCGATGGAGGTTGTGCCTCACTTGTTTTGGTCTTATGGTCATACTTAGTCCATCTGGGAGGGCATTATTGAATTATTGTTTTGTTCAGTGATTATATATATATATATATATATATATATATATATATATATATATATATATATATATATATATATATATATATTTTCCATTTAAAAAAATATTCAATACTTTATTAGGTGTAGATTTTTAACGTATATATTTTTGACTATGACATGATAAGAAAGAGTTGTTTTATTTGAACAACCATTTGATTGATACTTTTCGGCATAACTATAACTTTACAAAGAACAACTGGTATTGACACAAAAATCAATGTAATAGAGAGAAACAAAGTAAAAATATAATGTGAGTATTAGAGATAAAGTTGTCATAAAATTTATCAAAAAATCGTTGTACAAATATTATTTCTTCGTAAAAAATATATCATATTTAAATGACAAGATTACCATTATGAAACAATTACATTTTTTTAAATTATTTTTTATTTGCTGTTTATTTTTTATTTATATATTTATTTTATTAAATTATAGTATTTTCTATTATAAATATATTTTATTGGGTTAGATTTGCAATTTAATTTCTTATCTTATTCCGTCGAAATCAAACCCAATTCATATTTAAATTGAAATTTTTAACTAAAGAAACATAATATGATAAATATCAAAATTAATTTATCACATTTCCATCTCATATCAAGCATTAATGAAACTCATGCATGACCCACCATTTCTTCAAAAAAAAAATGTATAATCTACCAGTTTAAGTGAAATTTATTTTCAAATGTGAGACCAAACATGATTTAAATGGTGATGAAGTATATCCGGTCATACATGTTGTTATCATGACTTCAACATGACACAGCACACAGACTGTGACTGTGACACAGTCACACACCATATATTTTCCGTAAGAACGGTTGTTTATAAATTAAACGACAACAAAAAAAACGGTCGTTTAGTTTAGATTTGGTTGCAATAACTGAAAGTCAAGTGAAGTCGAGCAATGTGTTCTGTCAGTGTTGCACCATAACTTTACCCTTCAAAACAGGACTCAAAACATCAACAACAAAATCCTCTTTCATTCATTTACACCTCCAAAATCATCCCTCTTATCCTCTCCCACAATCTCAACACACAAAAAACAACAAAATGCATCTAAACATTTTCACAATCTATGCAACAATGGAAAACTCAACCAAGCCTTCAACTTCCTTCAATCAAATCTCAACGACGTCGTTTCCTCTTCCAACTCTAAACCCGAACAACTCATTGGCCTCTTACTACAATCATGCGGACACTACAAAAACATCGGAAGAAAAATCCACCACTTCATTTCCACGTCACCACGTTTCCAAAACGACATCGTTCTCACCACCCGCATTGTTACTATGTACTCCATCTGTGACTATCCCTATGATTCACGTCTTGTTTTTAACGCGTCGCGGAAAAAGAATTTGCTCTGGAACGCGCTTCTTAGTTGTTACATGAGGAACAGTCTTTTCCGCAAAGCGGTTTTTGTGTTTGTGGAGATGGTTTCTTTGACGGAGTTTGTACCCGATAATTTTACTTTGCCGTGTGTTATTAAGGCGTGTGTGGGGGGTTTATGATGTTAAACTTGGAGACGCTGTTCACGGGTTTGCGTTGAAGACGAAGGTTTTGTCTGATGTGTTTGTTGGGAATGCGTTGATTGCTATGTATGGGAAGTTTGGGTTTGTGGAGAGTGCTGTTAAGGTGTTTGAGAAAATGCCTTTTAGGAATTTGGTTTCGTGGAACTCGGTTATGTATGTGTATTTGGAGAATGGTGTTTTTGAAGAGAGTTATGATTTGTTTAAGGGATTGTTAAATGGTGATGAAGGGTTGGTGCCTGATGTGGCTACAATGGTGACTGTGATACCTTTGTGTGCAAGACAAGGTGAAGTGAGATTAAGGATGGTGTTTCATGGTTTGGCTTTGAAACTTGGCCTTTGCGGGGAATTGAAGGTGAATAATTCGTTGTTGGATATGTATTCGAAATATGGTTACTTATGTGAAGCCCGGGTTTTGTTTGATATGAATGAGGAGAAGAATCTTGTTTCTTGGAATTCTATGATTGGGGGATACTGTAAGGACGGGGATTTTCGCGGAGCATTTGAGTTGTTAAGGAAGATGCAGATGAGGGATAAGGTAAAAGTGAATGAGGTGACTTTGTTGAATGTTTTACCGGTTTGTGAGGAGTAGATTCAGTTTTTGAAATTGAAGGAGATTCATGGTTATGCTTTAAGGCATGGATTCATTCAGAGTGATGAATTAGTTGCCAATGCTTTTATTGCTGGATATGCTAAGTGTGGTTCTTTGGATTATGCTGAGGGTGTGTTTTGTGGTATGGAGTCGAAAATGGTGAGTTCTTGGAATGCGTTAATTGGTGGTCATGTGCAAAATGGTTTTCTTAGAAAGGCTTTGGATTTGTACCTTTTGATGAGAGGTTCTGGCTTGGAGCCTGATTTGTTTACAATTGCTAGTCTTCTTTCGGCTTGTGCTCGTCTTAAATCTTTGTCATGTGGGAAAGAGATTCATGGTTTTATGTTGCGTAATGGTTTTGAATTGGATGAATTCATTGGTATATCGTTAGTGTCGCTTTATGTTCAATGTGGGAAAATTTTGTTAGCAAAATTGTTTTTTGATAATTTGGAAGAGAAAAGTTTGGTGTGCTGGAATACTATGATTAATGGCTTTTCACAGAACGAGTTTCCTTGTGATGCCCTTGATATGTTTCGTCAAATGCTTTCAAGTAAAATTTGGCCTGATGAGATTGCCATAATTGGTGCTTTGGGGGCTTGTTCGCAGGTGTCGGCACTGCAGCTGGGAAAAGAACTTCACTGCTTTGCAGTGAAATCTCATCTCGCAGAGCACAGTTTTGTTACTTGTTCATTGATAGACATGTATGCAAAATGCGGATGCATGGAGAAATCGCAGAACATCTTCGACAGGGTACATGAGAAAGGCGAAGTGACATGGAATGTTTTAATTACAGGATATGGAATTCATGGGCGTGGACAGACGGCTATTGAGCTGTTTAAATCAATGCAGAACGCTGGCTTTAGACCATATTCTATCCTATTATAGGATTGTTAACGGCATGTAACCATGCAGGTTTAGTAGCCGAAGGGTTAGAATATCTTGGTCAGATGCAGAGTTTGTGGTATAAAGCCAAAACTAGAGCATTATGCATGTGTGGTTGATATGCTTGGTCGCGCAGGACGATTGAACAAAGCTTTGGAGCTTATGAATGAGCTGCCAGACGAACCCGATTCCAGGATATGTAGTTCGTTGCTCAGTTCGTGTAGAAATTACAGGGATTTGGTTATCGGAGAGAAAGTAGCTAACAAGTTATTAGAATTGGGACCAGACAAAGCTGAGAATTATGTATTGATATCAAACTTCTATGCTGGATTAGGAAAATGGGATGAGGTTAGAAAAGCGATGCAGAGGATGAAGGAAATTGGCCTTCAGAAAGATGCAGGTTGTAGTTGGATTGAAATAGGAGGAAAGGTTTATAGATTTCTTGTTGGTGATGGATCACTTTTGGAATCAATGAAAATTCAGCAAACTTGGATTGAATTGGAGAAGAAAATAAACAAAATTGGATATGAACCTGACACAAGTTGTGTGCTTTATGAACTTGAAGAAGATGAAAAAATTAAGATACTTAGGAACCATAGCGATAAGCTTGCAATTTCTTTTGGTTTATTAAATACTGCTGAAGGTACCACATTGAGAGTTTGCAAAAATCTACGCATTTGTGTAGATTGTCATAATGCTATTAAGTTAGTATCAATGGTTGATAAAAGGGAAATTATTGTAAGGGACAACAAGAGGTTTCATCATTTCAAAATTGGATTTTGTAGCTGTGGAGATTACTGGTAATTGATGGTCTATGTTGGTTTTTAATCATTGATGAATTATGTCAGATGCATAGCTCATTGCAATTGATTAGGATTGCATTTGCAATTAAAGTAACAGTACATAATATTCGGTTAAATTGTACAATTAAAACCATAAGGTAAACAGATTTTGTCCATTTTCTTATACTATAATAAGGTGGATTTGTATTAAGGGTTAAATATGTTTTCGTCCCTATAAAATTGGGAACTTCTAAGTTTAGTCATTACTTAATTTTAATAGCTCTTTTAGTCCCTACAAAAAAAAAATCTTATAATTGTAGTCCCTGCTAAAACAAAGTTTGTTTAATTATCCTTAAACTCGTAAATTTTTGAACGATTTTTTTGAGACAAGTTTAGAACACTATGAAAGGTTCATTTACTAAAATTTAGAATTTTCTAACATGAAACAAATTAAATATGAATTTTTTAAAACGACAAAAGTTAAAGATAAAAAGTAACAAAATCTGGATGTAGAAATCAAATTTTGCGATAATTTTTTGCGGCGGTACATTTAGTAATGTTTTAAACATGTCTACAAAAAATTGTTCAAAAATTGTTCAAAAAATTAAAAGTTTAAACATAAATTAAACAAATTTGAATTGAGTAGGGACTAATACTCAGTGCAGAAAAAAAAATTAAGGACTAAAAGAACTATTAAAATTAAGTAAGGACTAAACTTAAAAGGTTCCAATTTTATAGGGACTAAAAACATATTTAACCCTTGTATTAAATATGTATTAAATGTTGGAGGCATGTTATTGGAACACAACTTTGCCCAACACAGTATAGACACCATACACTAATACACACTGAATGGGTGAGCATGGAAACCGAAGTGTGAAATGAAAATATTTTAAAATGGACAAAACTTATCCCAACCATATTCTTTAAGGTGGATTTATTTGGAACAAATAATTTTAAAGGTCATGGTGTTATTGCCCGGGTTAAACATTCATAAAAGACACATTAGATATTCAACTAGTCCATGTATCAATTGGTGTCTTTTGTACCGCTTTAGTTGGAGCACGGTTAAGGATAAACATGGTTGTAAGAACGGTATATCTCTAAAAAGAGTTATGTAAATTTGACTGTTTCATCATTCCATGTCTGGTATGGTGCGGTTTCTCTTTTTTGAAACACCATTTTATTGTGGAGTTTTAAAAGGAGTGAGTTTTTGTTAGAATCCTCACACTCAATTTGATAGTCTTCAAATTAATGGTTGAATAGAATCATAAATATCGGTGCATTATTCTAACAACTACCTTTGTCATCATTCAAAACTAATATTAGTATTATGTTACCTCATCCTATAATGAAATGTCAAAATAACAAAGGTCTAGTGATTAATTAATTAATTGCTAAAGACACAAATACAATACATGAATATATATACTCAAGAGTCTATTTATTATATTCAAGATTGAAAAAATGTTTCTTACACCACTTTAGTTGGAGCACAGTTAAGGGTAAACGTGGTTGTAATAAGGGTATATCCCTAAAAAGAGTTATGTAAATTTGACTATTTCATCATTCCATGTCTGATGTGGTGCGGTTTCTCGTTTTTGAAACACCGTTTTATTGAGAAATTTTAAAAGAACTGAGTTTTGGATAGAATCCTAACACTCAATTTGATAGTCTTCAAATTGACGGTTGGATATAACATAAATATCGGTGCATTATTCTTACAACTACTTTTCTCATCATTCAAAACTAATATTAGTATTATGTTACCTCTCTCTATAATGAAATGTCAAAATAACTAAGGTCTAGTGATTAATTAATTGCTAAAGACACAAATACAATACACGAATATATATACTCAAGAGTCTTTTTATGATATTCAAGTTTGAGAAAAAGTTTCTTACACCGCTTTAGTTGGAGCACAGTTAACGGTTAACGTGGTTGTGAGAAGAGCATATCCCCAAAAAGAGTTATGTAAACTTGACTGTTTCATCATTCCATATCTGGTATGGTGCGGTTTCTCTTTTTAGAAACACCATTTTATTGAAGAGTTTTAAAAGGAGTGAGTTTTTGATAGAATCCTCACACTCAATTTGATAGTTATCAAATTGATAGTTGGATAGAGTCATAAATATCGGTGCATTATTCTAACAACTAACCTTTGTCATCATTCAAAACTATATTATTATTATGTTACCTCTATCTATAATGAAATGTCAATATAACTAAAGTTTAGTGATTAATTAATTGCTATAGACACAAATACACACACACACACACACACACACACACTTGAGAGTTTTTTTTTATGATATTCAAGTTCGAGAAAATGTTTCTAACACCGCTTTAGTTGGAGCACGGTTAAGGGTAAACGTGGTTGTAATAACAATATATATCCAAAAAGAGTTATGTAAATTTGACTGTTTTATCATTCCACGTCTGATATGGTGCGGTTTCTCTTTATTGAAACACCATTTTATTGTGGAGTTTTTAAAGGAGTGAGTTTTGGATAGAATCCTCACACTCAATTTGATAGTCTTCAAATTGATGGTTGGATAGAATCATAAATATCGGTGCATTATTCTAACAACTACATTTGTCATCATTCAAAACTATATTATTATTATGTTACCTTTGTCTATAATGAAATGTCAATATAACTAAAGTCCAGTGATTAATTAATTGTTGTACATGAATATATATACTCAAGAGTCTTTTTATGATATTCAAGTTTGAGAAAATGTTTCTTACACCACTTTAGTTGCAGCACAGTTAAGGGTAAACGTGGTTGTAAGAACGATATATCCCCCAAAAAGAGTTATGTAAATTTGTCTGTTTCATTATTCCATGTTTGATATGGTGCGGTTTCTCCTTTTTGAAACACCATTTTATTGAGGAGTTTTAAAAGGAATGAGTTTTTGATAGAATCCTCACACTCAATTTGATAGTTATCAAATTGATGGTTGGATAGAATCTTAAATATCGGTGCATTATTCTAACAACTTCCTTTGTCATCATTCGAAAGTAATATTAGTATTATGTTACCTCTGTCTATAATGAAATGTCAAAATAACTAAAGTTTAGTGATTAATTAATTGCTAAAGACACAAATACAATACATGAATATATATACTCAAGAGTATTTTTATGATATTCAAGTTTGACTAAATGTTTCTTGCACCTCTACAAATGCTAAAAAGTACTCTCTTTTTCCATCTTTTTTTTTTTAAGAAGCCTCTCTTTTCCATCTTATTGTATAAATTCTTGTTGGATATTGATATTTTTATGTTTTATGAACTACGTTCTCTACTGTTTTCTGTCATAAATAAATTGTTGCTTGTTTCAGTAAGTAAAGTGGTGTTTAGGTAATGATGACTAGTGTTTAAAGTAGATTTACTACGTACAAAGTTTTATTTTCAGCCGTACAAGCAAGTTTATAACTTGACTCTATATATTTGTAGTATACATTTTAGTTTAATGTATCTAGAATGGGATAGGTCGGGCCGGGTTTTGTAAGACATAAGTCTGATCTACTTAAAAAATTATAGGCCTGAGTATGTCCTATTACCCATCATAGGCTCATTTTTAAGGTCCGACATGACCTTTTTAAAGGTCTGATGAAGCCTCAAAGTATCTTGGCATTTTTACTTTGTTATTAGGGCTGGAAATGAGTCGAGTTGAATCGAACTCGTCTGAGCTCGACTCGACTCAATAAGAATTAGCTCAGCTGAAACTCGATTCAAGTTCGACTTGAAAATCTTTTTTAACTCGAGTTCGGTTCGTTTAAAGTTCACGAACCACTCGATTTAGATCGTTAGGTTCAACTCGTTTGCTCGAGTAACTTAATTCAAAAGTTTTTTTTTTGTCAAAATGTAGAGCTTGACCTTTTAATTTATTAGTTAAAAAACATGTAGAGCTTGACATTTTAATTTATTTAATTTTATAGAAAAAATTGAACTAAATAAAATAAAATTCATACCATGTCAGTCTTAAGACTACTAAAGAAAAAAAAGTACTAGTACTTTATAATTAAAATTAAAATAAAACTACAGAACATGTCGGTCTTAAGACTTCTAAAAAAGAAAGTAGTAATACTTTATAATTAAAATAAAACAATTGTGGTGCATTCCATGTACATTTATACATGCACTTGTCTCTTTCTCCGATGTGAGACTAATTTTAGTACACATGTGTTTAGTTTTTTTTTTTTTTTTTTGACAAAACATATGTGTTTAGTTAAAAGACTAAGTTCAGTTGGTATGGACAATGCATAAAATATGCAAGGTCTAGAGTTCAAACCCCGGCCACCACAAAAAAAAAACCTATACATAAGTATGTTACTAGTTTTTTTTCTATTTTATTATAATTAGAGGAATCTTGTAATAAATTACATGTTTTTGTCTTTTAAGTATTTAACCTTGTACTTTATTAATTTTTACTAAACATACACACACATATTATCGAGTCAGCTCATAAACCAATCGAGTCGAACTATACACAACTCAAGTTCAACTTATTTATTTAACGAACTTAATTTTCAGCTTAAGTTCAGCTCAGTTGGTTCATGAACCAAGTTCAACGAGTTAATTGTCAAATCAAGTTTCGAATTATTATCTAGTTGGTTCGGTTCATTGTTAGCCTTATTTGTTCTCTCAAACTTTATTATCTTTTCAGTTTTTATTCTTGTCTCTCCAACATTTTCACCTTAAGGTCCGTTTTTTTACATGCTATCAAGATCCCCCTATGATCTTAACGGATCTATGAGGTTGGAAAACCAATGTAAAACTTTGAAGGTGAGAGAAAACCAACAAACAAAACCTTCACAAAAACCTTTACAAAAAACTTTTAAACACTAAATATGGCTTCCAATAGTGGTTTTTCACCTCCACCTCTTTTGTTTTGAGGAGAAAACTATGATTTGTTGGCTGCAAAAATGAAGACTTATTTGATAGCTCAAAGTTTATGGGATGTGGTTGAAACAAACAACAACCCAACATTAACTCAAATAAAAAATCACAATGATGAAGTGGCAAAACAAGGTAGAGCCCTTTCCATACTACATGTGACTCTAAGTGATGATATTTTTATCAAGATTTTGAATCTAGAAATTGCAAAAGAAGCTTGGGGAAAGCCGAAGGAGGAGTACCACGCAAGTGAAAGAACAAAGAATATGAAAGTCTTGAACTTTAGAAGAGAGTTTGAAGCACTATAAATGAAAGAGATTGAAACTGTTAAAAAGTTTTCTGACAAAATTTTAAAAGTTGTTACACAATTCAGATTGTTGAGAGAAGATCTAAGTGATCAAAGAGTTGTGGAATTTTTTTTAGTGTGTCTTCCAGAGAAGTTTGAAACAAAAATTTCATCTCTTAAAGAAAATAAGATTTTTTCTGTAATCATAGATGTTGAGCTTGTTAATGCGTTACAAGTTTCTAAGCAAAGAAGATCTTTAAGGATGAAAGAAAATGTTAAAGGTTATTTTTTTGCCAGTAACAAAGACAAAAACCAAAGCTTTAAATACGTTTTGTTGGTATAGGCCAGAAGTTAAATAAGATTTGTTAGTACAAGCCATAAGTGGATAAGGTTTGCAAAAACAAAACAAACCAATAGGAACAACAAGCCCGAGCTGTTGATCACCACTAAGAAGATGAGAAGCAATTGTTTAGGCTTGTTGTTATTTAGCTTGCAGTAGCAAAGAAACATGACTAATAGACAGTGGATGCATCAATCATATGACTAACAATGTTGATTTTTTTAAAAGAACTTGAAGAATCGTTTTACTCCAAAGTTGTCATTGGCAATGGACAAGATATTGAGTTCAAAGACAAAGGAGTCCTGGTCATTGAAACTCTCTCAAATATAAAATCTATTTCGGATGTTTTATTTGTGTCTGAGATAAATCAATGTCTTTTGAGACTTGGACAAATGATGAAGAAAAACTATTTTTGTATTTTAAGGATATGAAATGCACTATCTTTTATCATTTTAGTTCTAAATTAATGATTGTTCAAGTGAGAGGCAAAAGCTTTCCGGTAGAGCGGAAGCAAACATCCTTGTGTGTTTTTTCATGTAGAGTTGAAGAAAATTTTTTGGCTCAAAAAGGGAATTTTGGATGGCCATTATGCTAGTTGAAATACTTCTATGTTAGAGAGTACAAGGTATATTGAAGCTATATTGAAGCTGCTAATTTAGAAGGATGTAAAGTTACCATGCCGAATGAGTAAAGATTATAAAGAATGATGTTGGTTGTAATGTTGTTGATGCCTCTGTTTATGACTTGTGTGTTATGTTGGAACAAAATGAGTTTAACCAATGCCTCTGAAAGTTTTGATGATAACAAGGTATTAAAAGTACAATTGGATATGCTAATATTTATTCAAGTGTGCAGGACTATAAACTAAAATTTATATGTCTTAAAGCAAAACATTGGTTTTGGAAGAACAAATTTGAGCAAAGGAATTTACAAGGGAAGCTTAGTTGCAAGTCAGAATCTGAAGAAGTCATAGCCTGAAGACTATCCAAAAGCTGACTGTTAGAGTCCAAAGTTCACCTAAAGTTTGAAGTTCATCAAAAGCAGAAGTTAGTTTTTATGGATATTTGAAGACACAAATATGCAAAAGAGATTAGAAGACTGGAGCAAAGGGTATTCTGAAGAATTAGAAGGCTTTGGATGCTTATCCTCAGAGAAAGGACAGTGAAGGACAATAGTACAATTGTACAACCACGACCTCCACTACTCCAACACTTCGTACGTATAGTACAAGCTACAGTTGTGTCTCTAATGGATTGGAATGGTTAATTCCCTATCAAGGAATGATTTTCAAATTATTCCTTCCTAGGACATTAACTATATCAAGCAACAAATCAATGTTGATTGATCAAGCTTCTACAACGACTCTTTGATGTGTTGGCACCTCTACAACGTCTCTTTCATACCTCTATATAAATGATTGAAGACTTGAAGATTATTAAAGACTTTGCAATATTTTACTAGTTCCAAAACTCTATCAAAATCGTTGTGCATCAAAACACTTAAAATTTCTTATAAACTTTTGTATCTTAGAAATTCGTAAGTCTTAGAGTCTGAATTGTTTTGTATTGTGAACACCACTGATTGTATATCAAGTGTTCAACCAAACTTATTATTTGTAATTTGTTTGTTTAGGTAGTCTCTTTCTTTTGTGCTTGAGCATAGGAAATCTCTTGCTTGTGTGCTTGAGTATTTGAAGTCTCTTGCTTGTGTGCTTGAGCAACCCCCCCTATTTCTAGAATCTGAACTTAGTTAAAAAGAGGAAAATACTAACACAATTCAACCCCCCCTATTTCTTGTGTTTTTCTCACCTTCATGTTCTTCAAAATGAAAGTGGAGACCTCAAAGGTAATGCAAACAATGATAATGTCAAGACTACATCTAATTGTGTGTGTTTTCATTTGGTCGTGTTGTGTTTGTATGGAATTCAAAGAAACAAGGAGGGATCAACGAATCATCTGTTGAAGCTGAGTGCGTTTCTGCTGCAACAAAATTGGTCAATAAAGTTTTACCAGATGAAGGTTGAAAAGATTAGATCAATGCTTAGAGTTTTTTCAAGAGAATAATCAAGGAGGAGTGTTGGAGATTGATATTTTTTTGTTTTATTAATTATTTTCTACTAATGTTTTCTGGCATAATTAGAATGTTACTTGTGTTTAAGTAAGTAGAGTAGTCTTTAGGTAATGATGACTATTGTTTAAAGTAGATTTATTAATTGTAGAGTTTTATTTTCGGTCCTACAAACCAGTTTATGGCTTGACTTTATATATTTATAGTGTATGTTTCAGTTTAATATATCAAAATATCTTAGCATTTTTACTTTTGTTTTCTAAAACTTTATTGTCTTTTCATTCTTTCTGGTTTTTCTTCTTGCTTCTTTATTATTTTCACCTCAAGATCCTTTTTTTTTTCCTACGATTCTCATGTTGAGTTTTTTTAAAGGAAATTAATATGATTGATCATAATCATGCAAATGTGGACCATGTACAATATTAAATATCACCTTTATATATACCTTACTGAATCTTTTGTACAATTAATTTGTTACGCTTTTATGTAATTAATTTATGCTAAGTAGATTGTATTATACCTTAAACATATTAAAGGCTTAAATAGTCATTAGTTCCTTCACTTTCATCCTATTTTGATATTGGTTTGTACTATTTTTTTTTTTTTATATTGGTCATGCATTTTGTAAAAGGTTTGTTATTGTTCCTTCTATTAAACCCAAATTTAAAAAAAAAAAAATCAAAATTAACGGTGTGCCACGTGTCCCATTCCACGCCTCGTGTCACACTAAAACATGAAAAATATTCCAACTTTTTTATTATTATTTTATTCATTATTTTTTGTCTTAAAAATATCGTTAGTCTTTGCACACTCACTACTTTTTGATATTGGTGCCTTCACTTTGTTATTGGTTCCAGAACTTTTTTTTTATAAAAAAAAAACTTCCAATAATATTTTTATGTTTTATTATTATTTTGTTCATTATTTTTATTGAGAATAATTTAAAAAAAATAAAACAAACTTTTTTTAAAGAATTTTGTTATTTACTTTTAAAAGAATAAAATAAAATTAAAGCTTTTTTTGAGAATAATAAAAATACCATTTTTGTTCATGAAAGAAAACTAATCACGTGGACCAATTAGTTTTTAAACGAACGATTATAAAAATCATTTTTGTACATTAAAAAATCAAAGCTTTTTATTGAGAATAATTATAAAAAGAAATTAAATAAAAATTCATTTTTAAAGAATATTTTATTTTATTTTTTTAATGAATAAAATAAATTAAAGCTTTAAAATAATAATTTTTCATAGAATAATTAAAAAATTATTTTTATTCATCAAAGAATACTAATCCTGTGGACCAATTTTTTTTAAAGAATAATTATAAAATCATTTTTATACATTTAAAAAGGATTTTATTTTATTTTATTTCTTTATAATTATTCTTAATAAAAATAATGAATAGAATAATAATAAAACATAATAGTATCATTGAAAGTTTTTTTTTTTAAAAAAGGTTCAGTGACCAATATTAAAGTGTAGAGGCTGGACTAATGATATTTTTAAATCAAAAACTAATGAATCAAATAATGATAAAAATGTTGTAATTTTTTGTTGTCTTTTAATGTGCCGTGTGGCGTGGAATGATTGATCCATGTGGCACACCATTAATTTTTTTAACGTGAACTTAACAAAAGGACCTATAACAAAACTTTTACAAAGTGCAAGGACTATTGTCAAACAAAAAATAGTATAGAGATCGATGCTAAAATATGATGAAAGTGCAATGACCAATATTTAAGCCAAAATTTTATTAATAGAAGGTAGTGATGATATCCCCGTGGGATCAGTTCAGTTGGCAAGGATATTGCATATTATATGTAGGGGCCGGGGTTCGAATCCTGAACACCCACTTATCCACATTTGAAATGTGTGACCTCTAGCCACTAGACTATTTAACAAAAAAAAGATGGTAGTGATGCTCGCCGAATGGAAGGTAAAAAAGGAGACTCAACCTCCAACTATAGATTAAGCCTTGAACATAATATTAAACTAGAAAAGTGATTGAGCGGGTGGATAAGGGTCATGTTTTGTTGTTCAAAAAAAAAAAAAGTGTCATATTTTGTAAATCAATGAAAATTGTAAAATAAGGAAAAATAAATATTATAATACCTACTTTTGTCAAAAATATTATAATACGTACTCAAAATTTAACTAAGATAAAATCTTTTAGGTGTGGATTTTTTAAGAAATAAAATATTTAATTTGTTTGTGAATTGCGTTTTGGAAGGTTTTGATTTCCAATTGTTCACTCAACTTATTCATAATACTTTTTCAAGCATCGATCTTAATTGTTGCCTGTTGGTATGAGTCCTAAGGATGGTTTAAAAGGAATTTAAAAAAAAAAAATAGGATGCTTTAAAAGAATATTATTTGCATATCTTTATCTATACTTAATCTTTACAACTTCATTTTTTTTTGGATAAGAAAAGTGTTCAAAATGCTATTCATTTTTTAAAATTAATGAAAATGTGAAGAGACAAATACAATCCATCAATATAGTTAAGAGTCATTTTACATTATAAGCGCTAATAAACTATTCAATTGGTTTTAAAAAAAAAGGTTTCTTGCAACTTCATAAGTGCTAATAAACTATTCAATTCTAGTACATAGAGCATGAAAATTTTACATTATAAATTGATCAACATTTTTTGTTTCTTACATACAAAACAAGAAAACATGTCTAAAAATATCATGTATAATTGTGCTATTATCCTCTTCCTTTCATTATTTCTTGTAACCTACTTCGGTATGTCATTTTTACAGTTATTTTCAAATTTCCATATTTGACTAATACTCAATCTTTCACATCTTATTCACCAAAAAGAAAAAAAACAATCTTTCACATCTTTAACTAACATTAGATTTATTCTTGTTTATGTCACAGAACATTTTGGTCCCTGCAGTTCTGACTCTGATTGTCCAAGTAATCGATGCGGCCTCGACGGAATTTGGAAGTGTTTTTCAAATGGTTGTTCCTGTGTGGAAACAAGTGATTAAGTCAAAAAAATATATTTATGTTTTTTGTTTAGGAGATCTTTATGTTTATTATTGTAAAATTTATTTGCATACTAGTCATATCATCATAATCTTATCTTATAACTCTAATATATCATTTCTCTCGCGCTAAGATTTAGAATAAGCTTGTACTATTCATATTTTTTTACTCAGCAATAAAATTATATCATTTTAGGTTCTTTGCCAAAATGCTGTTGTCTATCTTCATTTTAGAAGTTAGGGAAAAATAAAATGTCAATAATGATTATAGTTAATCACTTCAATAAATGATAGTAATATGATTATAAGCATATTAAATTATGCAAGTGTTTGTAGCCTATGTTCATTCAATAAATGATTAAATATGTTTTTATTCCAACACAATTTGCAATTTTTGTTTATCATTCCAATAAAAAAATTACATTCTTTAGTCCCTACAAAAAAGTTATCAAGCAAACATTTTTAGTTCACAAATAATTAGTTTAAAATATGATTTTTAGATCCGGATTATCTTATTTTTATCTTGAGTTATTGAAAAATTCATATTTAATTCATGTCAGGTTAACATTTTCTAAACTTTTGTGGAGTAAATTTGTATATAATATTTTTGAAACACGTATGTAAAAAATCATTCAAAAATATATTTTGACTTAACAATAAAGAGTAATGTTGTTTGCAAGATAATTTTGTATGAACTTAATTTTGTATGAACTTAAAAATACGATTTCTAATGGAACCAAAAAACAAAATGCTAAAGTTTTTACCGAATTAAAAACACATTTAGCCTATCAATAAATGATAGAATGTGGTTACTCAAAGTAATCCTTTATTCTACTTTTCTTATTACTTTAAAATACGTTGACTTAACAATAAAGAGTAATGTTGTTTGCAGGATAATTTTGTATGAACTTTTTTTTGCTAAAAATCTAATATAAAAGCCAGGAGCTGCTTGAACCACATACAACAAAGGAACAAAACAAAACAACAAACCCTAAAACTCTCCCATAACCAACAAGTAGGGAGGGGAAACAATCAGTTCATAGCCATTCTAGAAATAGGCAATCCAAGACTATCCCTTAAAAGCAGGGAGGAAAGGAAAGGAGGTGGGGAAGGCCACCATTGAGTGGAGTACAAAGAGAGACCCTGACCATTTTTAGCTAGAGCATATGCTACCATGTTGCCTTCTTTATGAATATGAACACAAGAGCAAGTAATGTTGTCACAAAATTTCCTGCAATTTTGCCATCTGGCTCTCATCTGCCAAGGGACTCCAACATCCTTATTATAGGCATTGCAACTCTTATGGAATCAGTTTCCAAGCAAATATGCATCAAGTTCATCTCCTTTGCTTTTTCCATAGCAAGCATACACGTACTGAACTCAGCTTATAAGGGTGTGGCATAGCCAATGTTGCTGGATATTGCCCCTAGAAAATTTGAGCGAGTCTCTGATCAGCATGCCAATGGAACCACAAGGATGACTCCCAACTAAAGAGCCATCACAGTTGATCTTAACTACTCCAGCAATGGGAGGGCTCCCGACAATATCATGTGTAGGAATGATTCATTTTATTTTGAGGGGAATGTTGAACAGTTTAGCCACTTTATAGTCAAGCATAGCATACTCACCTTTAACCAAACTTAAACTATAACTGAGTTTGACCTCAACTAGAATGGTGTTGAAAAGAGTGCACATAACTTGTTTCTTGTTGTGGAAGTATCTTTGATTTCTCTAAATCCAAATGACCCAAATAATGTGAATAATTGCAGAGTTCAAGATTTGTTGTAAAAGTTTGCTTCTTATACCCACTCTTCCCAAAAGTAACTGTAAACAACTAGTGCAGTCCAAAGACTGATCAGTACCCTTACTAAGCCACTCCCAAAGTCTATAATTTGCAGGGCAGTCAAAGAAAATGTGTTGTGAGGATTCAGCTTCTTGCATACAAAAGCAACATATAGACACTATGAAGCAACCCCTCTTTCTAAGGTTGTCATCAGTGGGTAACTTATTGTGTATCAACCTCCAAGTGATGAAGGATCTGGAAGGAGGAATGTAAGTATTCCATAAAAGTTTGGCCCAAATGTATGCTTTTACCATTGCCCACTAACCACGTGGAGTGATCCAACACCATTTGAATGTGTTGCTTCATAGCAGGCTATATTGAAGATGTCAGGTAGTGAGCTTTAGGGTGACCATTTCTGAGAAACCTCTGTCTGCAGATATGAGCCCATTGCTCATTAGAGTTCAACAAATTCCAAGTCAGAAGGACCAAAGAGGCTTGATTAACCTTAACAGGATCTTTGAAAGATAACGCTCCTTCTTCTCTAAGCTTGCATATGTTAGACCAAGCAACTGTGCACAACTTTCTATTTTCAACATTACCACTCCATAGAAAGTTCCTCATGCTTTTAGCAACTTCAATAAGCAAACTGGAAGGCCATTTATGGACATGAAATGAGTATGTGAGCATGCTACTAATGACTGCATTGATTGGCTGAACTCTTCCCACTATAGTCAAAAGTCTGCCTTTCCAAGCACTTAGTTTCTTGGATTCTATCTACAATGGGTCTCAAATGCATAGCTTTGGGTTTCCCCTTAAACAGAAGTATGCCTAAGTAAATGGAAGGTGTCCATGTAATTTTGTATGAACTTAAAAATGTGATTTATAATAGTACCAAAAAACAGAAGTCCTCAAGTATATACCGAATTAAAAACACATTTAACCTATCAATAAATGATAGAAATGTGGTTACTCAAAGTAATCCTTTATTCTACTTTTATTATTACTTTACCTTTTTATACATTTTTTAGGAGAACACTTTTTTTATACTTTTGCACTACCTCTATTAGTTTTTAATGCTCGTTTTAAGGTTAATTGTACATATTAAGAAAATCACTAAATTTTACTACTTTAGATAACATTATTCTATAATGACCCTAGTTACTTATTATCTTACTCCATGAATTTTCCACTATGTACTAAATAGTTAGAGACAATTTTGACAACAATGATTAATACTAATTTGGAAATGCCAAATAAACAGCAACAAACAAATTATAAATATAAAAGGACACATAAAAATAAGCGAAGAGAATAATTAGCAAAAGAACAGCTCCAACTGAAGTGGGCGAGGCATCCGATAAGGATGAGGAACGTTTATCCACTAGAGGGCCATCTTGTCCACCAGTGTCAATAAAGGTCGTTCAGAAAGAGGGCAATCTTGTCCACCTGTGTATAATGACTCAAAGGTGAGGGGATCTTGGAGTTATGAATGATTCCAAATTTTACGTTCTTCGGAGGCAGCTCACAAGGTTTCTAAGCAGGAGAATCAATCTTTGGAGAGGAAGGAGGGGGAAAATAAGGTCATCAAACTGCGACGAAGGCAAGCTGCAACTTCTTTATTAGATTTGAAACGAGTTGCATGTTTGGCTTGACAAGATCAGATAGAGATGGTTCGTAGCCTAAAAAGGTGTAAGAAGAAGAAGATAAACCGTTTTGGAACCTCTTTCTTCATCTGTTGATGCGGAAGGTACTTCCCTGTTAGTAGGATCGTCGAACACAAGGGCTAAAAATTAGTGCAAAAATTGGTTGGTGATTCATGCTAATTCTAAGGAGGTTCTAGAAGATGTGTGTATTGTAGGCAAGACTATTGGAGTGGAATTTAAAGGTGTTGGTAAAATATGTTTGGTGTTTTGGGTAGGGGAGATAGTAGAGGGAGGAACTCTTTAGGTGTGGGTAAGGGGAAAAGAGATGAGGGGGGTTAGGTGTGAGTTAGTTTGGGGTTAGAGTTAGTTTTTGTGGAAGTTGGTTGTGGAGGGGGGTTGTTGGTTCAGATGAAGATACTAACTTTTAATGTTCATGGTTTAGGGTGTGGGAGAAAAGCATAGAGGTTCAAAAATTGGTTTGGGAGAGGAGACCATTGGTGTTATGTTTACTGGAAACAGAGTTAGAGATTGTGAATGAGTATGTGGGTCGTTCTTCATGGGGTTCAAATCAAGTGGACTTCTCTAATAGACCATCGGTAGGACATTCAGGAGGTATTATGACTTTTTCGGATGTGATGGAGATGTTTGGGTTACAATGAGGCAACACCATTCCTAAAATGACAATCTACAAAATCTAAAATGTTTAATGAGGCAAAACGAGACAATACCTGAAGGAATTGAAGAAGATGAACCGAAATCCAGAGAGCAGAGCAACAAAAAAACAAGGAACGGTGTAAAATAGAAACGAGAAATGAAAAAATGAGATGACAGAAATGAAGCAATGGAACGCGCCTTAATAGGAGAAGAATTAAAGTCGCCTCCCCAGGGCGTCACCTCTTCTAGCTTCTAGAAACCTCTAGAACGCGCCTAAATACCTAAATACCCCTGTTACTTACTTCCTAAGTAATCACAAATCAGGCCCATAAAGGGCTATAAATACAAACCTTGAGAGCCTTCTCAAGGCATGACCAATATAATACAAACCCTAATACGATTATTGTACTTTCTGCAAGTACAAATGGTGTTATTATTGGTGAAGCCTTATGCGACTTGGGATCTAGCATCAACTTGAGGCAACTTGCAACTTTCAAAAGAATTGGTGAATTGAAGCTGCAGTCCAACAATGCTATAGTAGGCTAGGCAGATTGTTCAAAAACCCATGTAGACTGGATAGTAAAAGATGTGCAGACTTACAATGTTGTTGACAATTGGGAACTATTCAATTCTCTTGTGGAGAATTATGATTGGTCAGAACTCGAAGAAGACTATGGATGGTCAGAAACTGAAGAAGGTTTTTCAAATAAGGAAGAAAAAGACATGGAACTTGGAGGATTGGGGCTCCCAAGCTCAACGTAGAGATATGCGTCAAGCTCATGACTCTAAACAAGCGCTGAATAGGAGGCAACCTATTTATTTATTTTTCAAGTAATTCTAAATTTCAGTCATTTATTTTACATAGCTACTCTTTATCACAATTTCTTTCTTTTACGGTTGCTAACTCGCAACTAGGCTCGTTGTTTTTACATGAATTGCATAACTTTCTTTTTAAAAAATAAAAAATTATGTTTTAGTTTTGGAGAATTATTCCAAACATTGTCAGCAATGGGCTAGCTTACTTCAAAAGTTTAAGAGCACGATAATTATTGGAGCTTACTGCGGAAGATATTTAGAAAAAAATCACCACTACAATTATGTATAGCATAACCAGTGAGATTTTGGGTGAGATTTTGAGCCATATAGACACACACACACATATATGGTTTTGCTAGTAGACACCTTTTATGAAGGTGTCTTTTAGCAAAACCCATATATATATATATATATATATATATATATATATATATATATATATATATTCCAATCTGTTTTTACTCTTTTCTTTCATCATGAATGTTCCTTGTTAAATCGTTATTTTTGCTCGAATTTTGATCGTTCTCTACAGACTATCGGTTGTACTGTCATACATACGAGACATTTGTTTTTGGTACCTAAAGCCTTGTACAAACCACCCTAAATATTATTATTTATCCTTTGTGAAACCACTTAGAGCCTCCATACATTAATTTTGTTTTTTCTTGGTTACTTTTATGTGGCTTGGAATCATGTCACAAGTTTTGAACCCAATTGATTATATCTGTTTGCTTTCCCTTTTAGAGTTAGATAGGTTAGTGAAATACTTATCATAATTTAAAATTAAGTTTGGGGTTGCTCTTTGGAATTAGCAACATTCTAAGTTTGAGGTGGGTTACTAGTAGAACTTGGTTATCAAAAGAAAAAGAAAAATGTAGATAAAACATCAAAATAATGGTCTACACAAACAAAAAAATAGAAAATAAAGACCCACATTAGAATGAATTCTTTTGCGTTCAGAACTTGGTGTTTCAAAACCTATAAATTTACTTTAAAACCAGAATTAATTCCATGGTCATACACACTTGAACACACATTAGATTACTCAATTGTTCTTTCATACATTGTTATCATCAAAACCTTATAGACATTGTTCTAAAATCCACTTTGGTTCAACATCGTCCACCTGAGATGGTCCGAATTCATCAACACGAAGGTGCCTCCCCTGCCCCTACGCACTCTCCCTTCCGCTATATTCCTCTCCAACCGCTCTTGCCTAGCAGAAAAAATCATTGAATGTTTGTTGTTTCTATGGCGGTATATGTGATCTATATCTCAAACATGCAGAATCACATATACACTGCACAAACAGATACACTTCGTCTTATAAAACTTGAACAAATGTAGTAAATTAGAAGAAAAAACACGAATCCAATAGTGATCGATTGAGGAAATGAGACCTTACTTTGTGTTTGAAGTTTAAAATATGACGATTTCGATCAAAAACCTTCAAGAATCACAACAGAGTTTCGTATTTTATGTATGAGATAGAAGTTTTAAAACAAAATTGTGAAATTATTAAAATAAGAAACTAAATTGTAGTTCGAATTTTATAATTCGAACAAAAATATTTTAGGAAAAAAAATAAAGTGTAACAAATAGATGAAAAAAGTACTATAGTTAAAAATAGGGTCTTGCTAACAAGTGCTCTAAGAACATTGTTTAAGGAACCCAAAAAAAGAAACTATGTCTTGAAAATACAAGTCAAACACTTTTTAAAGTTATAACCATACAATTTTCAATGCAAAAATTGCTACTTTTAGATGCTCAGCTTAAACAATGCCCTCAGGGCACTTGTTAGCATTTTCCTTAAAAATAAAATAAAATAAAAATTAAAATACAAAAGTCGAGTTAGTCAAAAGAAAAATACAAAAGTCTGAGTTTCGACTAATGGGTACTTCAGCAACAGCGACCAGAGAACAGGAAGAAGAAAACACCACCAACAACAACAACAACAACATGGCGAGTGTTCCTTCTTCACCACCACGCGCCCCTCTCTCTGCCGCTGAATCAACAACAAACTCAACCACTCCCTTCCCAAAGCAAGAGGTGACTCTCTCTTCCATCTTCTTCTTCTTTCTTCTATTGTTTGATACTTAATTATAGGGTTTTCAAAGGTTAAGGTTGAAGGTAATGCTACCAACAACAATGGGGTTTTCCATGCTGGTGAGGTAAAACCTGACCTTAACGACGGGCTTGAGTAAGTTCCTTTTTCCCATTTTTCCTTATTTTGAAGTTCTGTTTTAATTTTGGGACATCGAAATTGGTATATGCATGAATTTGGACATTACAAATTTCTATATGCAGGAATTTAACCAATTTGGACATCCTCAAAATTTCACATTTATTGGTATAATTAAGTTTATAATTTCATATTAGATTAAAATTTTGACCCTATTTATTGTTTTTTGATGGATTTCAGCCGTCATAATTTTGAGATATTGAACTGAAAATGCTTCAATAAGCTGTTACAAATTTATTATTATGATTATTATATTTGCTTCCTTAACCAGTGCCCCAGGGCACTGGTTAACATGACCCTTATTATTAGGGAAATTATTATTATTATTATTATTATTATTATTATTATTATTATTATTATTATTATTATTATTATTATTATTATTATTATTATTATTTATTATTGTTGTTGTTGTTTGTAAAGCCTAATTCAACATGCAATGCTGATATCAGGAGTGCCAGCGTTGTCGTTTCAGCACTCACTCTAACACTGCATCTCTGATTGGGTGAAATTAACGTGAACCCCACACTTTGAAAATGGAATCCATATAAAGCGGCGGGACACACGTGTTTCATCCAATAAAAGAGAGAGTGTTGCTAGCACTTCTCATGCCGATATTGTTAGGCTAGACATTTTCTATGATTATTGGGTTTGAATATGGGATCTTGTGTTTGTATGTATGATTTGTTAGGTGTTTGTCATTCTGTCTGTCTATAGACTAAAAAATGACAATATTGAAACAAACTAGGTCTGCATTTACTTCATTATTTGCAACGAGTAATGATTTAGGAAGATAATGGGTATGCCTTAAATTACACATTGTTGATGGATCTACCTGTTTTAAGCCATTTTTAACTCATACCTAGGTTCTGTGATTTTGGAATAATTGGTTGTTTTGTTAGCTGTTTGATAAAATAAAACAGTAAGAACCGATATTTGTTCGGGATGTGAATTAAGCATATGTTTAGTTTTCCGTCAGAGAAACTAAACATAACTATCGTCCAGTACCATGCTTCTGCTAGGATTTTATGGGAGGTTTCTACTTGGACTTGGATATTTGCCTCGGTATTGAGTAAACGTGTAAAACTGGCAGTGCAACCTGATGGACACTAATGGTATGTTTGGATCCGCGTTGGCACATCAAGTTTCATGTCCCAGTGTTTTTTAACGTGAAATATCTGAAGCAACAATGTGGAGCTTCTGCATTCGTGTGCTATTTCACCGAAGTGTTGTTAAAATCCAACGCGGATCAAAACAAATTAACTAGTTAGTGTTTAACTATTTTGCAGTTTGAACAAATCTCCTCTCTATCAATAGTTAAACACGCTCTATTCTACCACATCATCTATGTAACTGAAGCGAAAATAGAAACTTGATTTGTTCAACTGCAGTGGTAGGAGGAATATATGACAAAAATGAATCTGAATACTTTGGATATGCAATATGGAAAGTATTAGAAACTACAGATTTAGTTCTTATATAAGTTCATGTCTATTTCCAAAACCTACACGCACACGGTACACCCGTGAGATGTCCCTGCAGGCTCATACCCTCCAGATGCGAGCCTAATCCTGCTCGAATGTTTGATTATGTACCATGGCTATAAGTACTTAAAATTTTGCAACGTAGGTAGAATTCTACAGTGAGCCTAATCTTGACTTGATTTGCCGATTATGCCAAATAACTGACGTGTCGAGGCTCAATCCTCAGTGGTATCAAGATACGAGGAATTATCTAGCTTCTGAGAATAAATGTGATCAATGGTATAAGACCTATACGCCACTTTTTGAGATATTGATGATGTTCCAACATGCAACCCTTTGTTGGAACTGTCACTCGTATCTGCATCAGTTTCATGCAAACAATGAATTTCATTCCTTTGCTGAATGAAAACCATCATTCTTATTTTAACAATCGAAAGGGGAAATCTAGTGCTATAGAGCCCGTGTCACGACAAGATCGAAAGAAGGATTAGGCCCATCCCTTTAATTTTAATTTAAAGCATAAAACTGCATGTTATTAGTTGAACATACTTTTCTATTGTGGTTGTAACTTAGTCATGGTCCATGTTGGATAATCACATAATTGCTAATTTAATTTTTCTTTACTGATTGCTTGTTTGAAGACAATAGCCGCAAATGTGTATTTCTTTATTATCTGTTCTAATTTCTTTGGAAAGTATTCTTTGCTGCAAGTTATATTTCCAGATTAAGATAATTTACCATTTTATTCTTTATACAGTCACTTGGACAGCAAACAGTGCATTGAGAGGTTCAGAAAATATGAGAATGAATACACCCATCGTTTGTTGAACAAGTTTTTCTCTGGCAAAAACCTTAATGGAGGTAAGCAAAAATAGCCATAAAAAAGGATATGCAGAACTATCTCTTTATACACAAATATAGTCAATTTTCCGTTCTACATTTGTTGTCGTATGATAGATTCCCTGATTTAGCCATGTAGACCGCAGTGTGCAATGCATACCTTGGTGAATATCTTGCATCAGTTCATTATTATCGAAAGATTCTGTGATTTCTGTGTATCTTAGATCACACAACTTGTATTATTGAAATACATTGAATGTCTAATTGATTATCACTACCTAGGAAGTTGTATAATCTAGAAATATTATCAAGTAATCTAGAAAGTTGTACAATTTAGGAATATTAACAGATTTACTTAATTCTAGAAATTATGTTGGATTATCACATAATTTCTATATATATATATATATATATATATATGAAGTGCGTAGTCTCTAATTCTCTACTGCAACTTCTCTTGTGGTTATTTATATTGATCCATATTCAAGTAAAGCACTCATGATTTCAAAATATCAGAGTGAATTTAGTGCTGAAGGTTAACATATAAGTGTCCTTAATGTAATTTTAGGCTGATGGGATGAAATACTTCAATGTTGTCTGTACGTTGGTTGCCGTGATGTTATAACATATGGTAATTGTAACAGCTTGCTGTTTTTCAATTCTTGGATTAAGCCTATTATGTTTAGCATCTGTTCCCTCACTTGTTTGATATCTCTACTCATATATTCTTAAGAGTTATAATTGTATGTTGTAGTCTGCCGATTTTTACAATTACTCTTCCTTGTTAATATGATCAAATGCATCTGAAAGTTGAGTAAGAAGCGAAATAGAGAACTTCATTTTTTATTTTTTACCAATTTTAGATCGACTTTCAATCTTAATTTACATGTTGAAATGCAATTATTATCTTCTAGAAAGAAAAAAAAAAAACTGCACTTGATGGTAAATGTCATTTTGCTGTGCAGGTAACAGTTTTTATGAGGAAATAGCAATAGGCGCCGAAGTTCTAAAAACAAGCAGGTTAGCGTGTGCAATGAACTATTTTGCATTTGCAATGTTGGTTAAAATGAAAGAATTTAAATAGAACCAAATGTTGTTAGTCTGCGTGTCTACATTTGTTTTTGGTAAAACAAAGATCAATACAAGAAAGATAGATGCAGCTCGAGAATAATACAGAATAACCTATTCAGTACAGTAATAAATAACTATTAACATTTAAGAATCTAATCCATGATAGGACATGTTTGTGTAGGGTGCCTTGTTTCCAGTTATATGCTGATCCTGTCGTTGGTTTTGAAGAGCAATGCAGCAAAGAATCGACTTTACCAGCCGAAACACAAGCCAACACCCCTAATGGAAAACACACAGAAGAACTTAAGTAATTGGAATGGTGAATCATCAATGCATGTCTAATCTTAAAATACTTTACATAGAGGCATTAATACCCGGTGTCTTGGAACAGGATGGTTATAACTTCAAAACCATCAATTCCCTAGCCTAAGAAGGATTTTTCTGGTCGTGATAATTTTTATGGGGTTAAATATTAAATAATTATGTGATTATTTAAACAATGCATGAGTTATCTTAAACAATGATAATGTTTATGATTCAGTATATTGATCATAAAATAAATACCTATTGTTTTATTTTGTATTCCTTGTCCATTTTCAATTTTCAAGTTCACCACAATTGTCAAGTGACTGTATTAGTTTGCTTTGATGATTTGGAATGGTGAGGGGCTTTTTAAAAAGAATGTTAATTCAGAGGTGTATAAAAACACAAGCATGAACTCCACGATCTTGTTGTTAATTTGATATTCAATGGTCTTGTTGTACATGTTCATTGAGAGGTGTAGAAAACAGCATACATAAAAGATCTTTCTCCTAATAAAATTAAGCTCTAATTCCGTAAATATATTTATAATGTAATGGTAAATAATTTTTGCTCAACGGTGTGATACACTAAAGTTTCAGTTCAGCATACTCAAGGTTCTCCACCGAAATACATTACTCAATTTCACAATTGTACCAAATGTGTGACTGTTTCATTAGTGCCATTCCATGATATTTCATATGATACACTAATAATTTATTTTTTCTCCCACGTGGCTCTCGATAATCTCTTAGTCAAAACTCTTCACATCTAATTTTGTTTGGGTCAAATTGCTTAGTGGTTAGACTTACACCATAAGTGTGGACAAATGAAGAATCTGAATTTGAACTTCAGTCTATACATACCAATGTCCACGAAGCTATCAATTGATGAACCGTAAATTAGAAAACTCTTTTATTTGCGACAAATACAATTTAAATAACTATTTCATCTATTATTTTTTTTCTTTTCCCACCTATATATATTATTTGCAACGGATACTTATGAAGTTCATATTGACGATGAATATGATGAAATCAGAGTAAAACTGGGAGAGAGAATAAAAAAAACAAAATGTTTTGTATATTGAGTCAACGAATAGAGTTTGTTAGGCCAAATACCTCCCTGAGTCATTTAAGTTTCATGTTTGTTTCAGATCGGTCCTTTATGTTTCTAAGGTTTCAGATAGGTCCTTTAAGTTTTGAGTTTGTTTCGGATAGGTCCTTTAAGTTTCTAAGGTTTTAGATAGGTCCTTAAGTTTTGAGTTTGTTTCGAGTTTGTTTCGAGTTTGGCTTAACAGACAGATCAACTTTGGCTTAACGGAGGTTGATAGAAAGGACCTATCTGAAACAAACTTGAAACTTAAAGGACCTATCTGAAACCTTAGAAACTTAAAGGACCTATCCGAAACAAACTCGAAACTTAAAGGACCTATCTGAAACCTTAGAAACTTAAAGGACCTATCCGAAACAAACTCGAAACTTAAAGGACCCGGGGAGGTATTTGGCCAGTTTGTTACAAACAAGTTATTTATAAAGCACAAATTGTAACTAACTACCCGCTAATTACAACAACTAGCTAATAACCGTCATGTAACTCGTCTCAAGCTTCTACTGATCTATGGTATGTACGTCATATTAACTGTCTACTAGACTAGTTTGCATGTTGAACAAGTAAGTTGTGCATAGTCTTGCATTCTAAAGTTTAACACCCTCCCTCAAGTTTAGCATCATATATGTTGAACATATTAAACTTCGATATGAATGAATGAATGAAGCAATTGATTCAGTTGTTGCGTAACAAATGCAATGTCATATCTAGTTGTTATCAGGTACAATAATTTCCCAACAAGTCTTTTATAGCTTGGAACATCTTCAAAAGGCTTTGATGAATCTGGGGGCTATGGCTTTGAACGGCTCTAGCAAAAGTTATCTAACTGGGAAGGCGTGAACCCATAGGTGAACTAAGAAAAATAAATGTTGATTAGTGTTATGGCAAGATTGTGTGTGGAAAATTGTAAATGTTCTTACTTTTATTTTCAATAAACCTTGACCGTTGATTTAATCAAATAATATTTTTGTTCTGGTCCATTGGTGAGGAACTTAATCGATCCGTCATCTTAGAATCCACCTAAAAAATGAAATACGAAAATCTTCTTCAAGAAAATGAAATAAGAAAATTATATTTAATTTTATTTTTAAAATGGGTTAATATGTCTTTGCTCCCTTGTAATTTGGGCGAATTCCGGTTTACCCCCTTGTAAAAAAAAAGTTTAGATTCCGTCCCTGAAATATAAAGATTCTTTCAAAAACGCTCATGGCCCCATCTGACACACTCCACTTGCTGACGTGGCACGCCACTGTGTATTTAATTTAGTTTTTATTTTTTTCTTAACCTGACAAGTGTGTAATTCTTTAACACAGCATTAATTCCCTTTTTTTTAAAAAGTCGAAATTGGGAAAAAAATATAGAAAAAAAGACAAAAAAATTTAAAATTTAAAAAAAGTCAGATTTTTTAAAAAAAATTAAGTTCCAGAGTTTTATTTTTTTAAATTAGGAAAAATATTCAGAAATATATTAAAATATATCAAAAAATCTGACTTTTTATTCGATTTTTAATTTTTTTCTTTTTGTTTTCCTGTTTTTTCCCAATTTCGATTTTTTTTAAAAAGGAAATTAATGATGTGTTAAAGAATTATACACATGTCAGGTTTAAAAAAATAAAAACTAAAATATACAGTGGCATGCCACGTCAGCAAGTGGAGTGTGTCAGATGGGCCAGGGGCGTTTTGGAACGAATCTTCATATTTCAAGGACGAAATCTAAAGGTTTATTTTACAGGGTGTAAACCGAAACTCGCCCAAATTACAGGGGAGTAAAGACATATTAACCCTTTTGAAATTATGGAGTTAAAGAAGAAAAATATATATTTTTCAACTAAAAATAAAAGGAATGTAATTGGAAAATTTATATTAGTAAGAAAATTAGAAAAAGTAAATAATAAAGACAAATAAATTAAGCAGAAAAACGGCAAAAAAGTGAGAAAGTAAGGAAAGATGGTCTATATATTGTTGTATTTTATATGATAGTGATTGCCTTCGGATTTAAAATTTGCGTAGCGCAAGCAAACAAAGCACAAAATAAACTTTACAACCGATCTCATCATTAAAGGTGAAGGAAAAAAGCATTTCAGTTACGATACGTGAAAATTGCATTCATCTTATCTTATATCACAAGTTTGAGGAGGTAACAAAAATAAGCACCATTTTATTATATGTTAAGAGTCCCACATCGAATAGGTGATGACCTGACAATGTGTTTATGAGTGGGGGCAATCCTCATCGCACAAGTCAGTTTTGTGGGGTTGTGTTAAGCCCAAACACAATTTCTAAGATGATATCAGAGCCTCTTCAATATCCATTGGGCCACATGTTATCAGTTTCCACTATCGGCCCACCCAACATTTATGTCCAAGAACCAAGCCTCCCCTCACCTCACAAGCCGATTTTGTGGAGTTGTGTTATGAAAAAATTCAATTAAATTGTATATCTAGGTTTTCATTTTCATATTCTTTAGTCTCGAATTATTATCATGCCCATATGTGTTTTAAGTACTATATTCCAATAAATTTTATTTCTACACAAATCAAAATTTTGTTTATATTTGAGTAATTGATTCATCGAGTCACATTATCTTTTTAATTAAATGAGCTTTTGGGGTTTGAACTCGAGACCTTATATCTTTTTAATTAAATGAGCTTTTCTTGCAATTAGTTCTATTTTTTTTTTTGTGGTGGCTGAGGTTTGAACTCTAAACCTTACATATATTATGCATTGTCTATACCAACTGAGCTAAGCGCACGAGGACTGCAGTTAGTTCTATTTATTCTCGTATATTGACGTCCCATTCTTGCCGTTTTGATGAAAATTAATAATAATCAAGTTTATTTTTTTACTATTATTATATAATTATCAAATCTGATAAATTAAGGAAAAAATTTGTCAGAAAAAAATTAAGGAAAATTTTCATAATAAGGAAGCGTTTAAGAAAGAAAATCAATTAAAGCGTTTCTCTCTTTGTTTTTGACATGCATATATATATATATATATATATATATATTAATCACTTACAAAATATTTAGAATAATATAAAATTTTATTTATATAATTATATAATGAAATACGAAAATTACAATGAATTTAATTGATGAAGTTGTGGAGTGAAAGAAGAAAAATCTATATTTTTCAATTAAAAATGAAAAGAATGTGATAGGAAAATATATATTATTAGGACAATTAAAAAAGTAAATAATAAAGACAAATAAATTATGGAGAACAAACAACAATAAAGTGAGAAAGTAAAGAAAGACAAGTTAGATATTGTTGTATTTTATATGACAGTGGGTACCTTGAGTTTTGAAATTTGTGTAACGTGAGCAAACAGAGCACTGAGTAAACTTCATATCTCATCTCATCATCAAAGACGAAGGAAGAGAGCAGTTCAGTTACAGTACGTTCGAATCTCATTCATCTCGTTTCATATCATAATCTAAGTCTAAGGAGGTAATGAAATAAGCATAATTTTATTCTGTAGTAATTCAATTTCAATTGTTTATTTTAGTTTTCATTTACATCTTATTTACACTCGAAATGTAATCATATCTATATGTGTTTTGAGTACTACGTTCCAATCGATTTCATTTCTACACAAGCCAAAGTTTTGTCATCCATTTGAGTAATGAGGAATGCTAGCAATACATTCTAACACACACTTTCCAACACACTCTCTTTAATTGGTTAAAATTCACATGTGACCCATCAAATCATGTGAGTCCCGTATAAATTTGGTGGCTCTCCCATGTGAATTTTAACTAGTAAAAAAGAGTGTGTTGAAAAGTGTGTCTTAGAACGTGTGTTGCTAACCTTTCTCTTTGAGTAATTGATTCATCGAGTAACATGATCTTTTTAAATAAATCAAATTTTCTTTCAATCAATTCCATTTCTTCTCTTGTATTGACGTCCCACTCTTGGGCTTTAGTTGAATAATAATAATAATAATAATAATAATAATAATAATAATAATAATAATAATAATAATAATAATAATAATAATAATAATAATAATAATAATAATAATAATAATAATAATATGATGATGATGATGATGATAATAATAATAATGATGATAATAATAAAAATATTATTATTATTATTATTATCATTATTATGATTATTATTATTATTATTATTATTATTATTATTATTATTATTATTATTATTATTATTATTATTATTATTATTATTATTATTATTATTATTATTATTATTATTATTATTATTATGATCATCGTCATCATTAGTACTACAATCAACATCAGATCTGAATAATTATATTGGTTGTGGTCTTGTTTTGCTTGCAAGATTTTTATTAATATGTTCATTTCTTGATTTGTTAAACAAAATTTAATTAATTTATGCAGGTATTCATTGTTGAATAAATAGATTTGTAACTTTAATATAAATATCAACACTAGAAAATAATGACGATCAAATGTTGTTGTTAAAAAAACGGAGCTTGTCTTTGCCTTTACGATGCAAACTCTGAGTGAGAGAGTGAGAGTTGAGAGACATAATTTTTATCACAACATTCTTTCTATGTTTTTTAAACTTGAATTTACTGATCCATAGTTGCTATGCTATCCAGTGTTAAAAATGTACTCACGAAACATATAAATTCCCAACTAGGCTCACTATTGAGAATATTAATTTGTGGGTATGAAAACAATTATAAGCTTATTAAGATTTAGAATAATAATAGAATAATATAAACTCTACCAAAAAACAGATTTAGAATAATATAACAAATTTAATTTATATAATTAATATAGAACGAAATAAGAAAATTTTAATGAATTTTATTTATGAAATTTTGGAAAGAAAAGTCAATATTTTTCAATTAAAACAGAATGGAATGTGATTGGCAAATATATATTATTAGGAATATTAAAAAAGTAAATAATAAAGACAAATAAATTAAGGAGAAAAGACAACAATAGAGGGAAAAAGTAAGGGAAGATAGACTATGTATTGTTGTGTTTTATATGATAGTGAGTACCTTGAGATTTGAAATTTACGCATCGCAAGTAGACAAAGCATTAAGTAAATTTCAATCTCATCTCATCATTAGAGACGAAGGAAGAGAGCATTTAAGTTAGAGTACGTTTAAATCTCATTCATTTCATCTCATATCATAATCTGAGTCTCAGGAGGTAATGAAAATAAGCACAACTTTGTTATGTAATAATTCAATTCAGTTGTTCATCTTGGTTTTCATTTTCATCTTCTTTACACTCGAAATGTAATCATGCCTACATGGGTTTTGAGTACTATGTTCCAATCAATTTCATTTCCTCACAAGCCAAAGTTTTGTCTCTTTTTGAGTAAATTGATTCATCGAGTTTTTTTGAATAATTGATTCATCTTTTTGACGTCCCATTTTTGTGCTTTTTATGAATAATAATAATCAAATTTTTACAATTCCAAAAAAAAAAAAATCTAATTTTTAAGTGTTTATTATTATTATTATTATTATTATTATTATTATTATTATTATTATTATTATTATTATTATTATTGTTATTATTATTATTATTATTATTATTATTGCTATCATAATCATATCGTATTGGCTGTGCTCGTGTTTTTCAATAGAATAAAATTTATGTAGAAATTCATGGTTGGATTTTTTTTGGGTAATTATATTATATGATAAATATCACACAAAAAATGTTGTCCATCAAATGTTGCTTGTGAAAAAAACGGAGTTGATTTGATTTGTCTTTAATTAACGATGCCATTTTTTTTTTACCAACCAAAAAAAAAACAATGCCATTTTTTTTTTGGTACAATTAACAATGCCATCTTTAGGTGCTAGAGAGAGGGAGAGAGTTTTATAATGAAATTAAATAAATAATTTATTAAAGACTTTTTGTAAAAAAAATTAATTAAAATCTTTTTATTCTTGGTTGGTTGTAAAGGTGACTAATTATTTTTCTAGTTAAGAGAGGATTAAATCCAAATTGTTTAACGTGTGTGTTCTTGATCGATATTAAAAATGTTTTAGAAACATAAACATCAATGATGATGATGATCAAAAGTACATATTTATACAAAAGGTGATCCATAAAAAATATTATTTAAATTGTCATTTTTTTTTACTAAAAAAAGTTAACTCATCGTTTTCTATTTTGTATTTTATTTTCGTACAAAGATTTTCTTTTTAAACGATTCCATAATTCATATGTACCTTGTGGTTATGTTTAAGTATGTTGTTTCTGACTTATCATGTTATAGGTACAAAGCTTTCATCATCATCTGAACAATGACTGACATCTGTTGTAAAGAATGTGGGGCACATAAGGTGAGTTCTCCTCTCCTAAATAATTAATTTTCTTCCGTAAATGAAAAATATTGAATACCACTTGCTTAAGAGACCAAATTCCTTACTAGTTGAACTAATTCATTGTTTAAGTATGTTATACAGCATTTTTATATAGACAGGATATACTTTATCACTTAATATAAAAATTGATCACAAATAAAATATCTTAACCTTTTTTATTACATAAATAAGTGTGCTGAAAGCACATGAAACTTTTAAACGAGGAATGCATTGATTTTAAAATTTAAATGGCGGCAATAGTTCATGAATTGTGGATGATACTAAAACTTTAATTTGCCGTACATCCAAAATTTAATTACATTCCGCAAAAAAAATTGATTACATTTTGAAGACTTTAGAAAAATTGTTAGGTGCAATAATACGACTTAGTTGTTTGAGCGACACTTGAGTTAAAATTGTGATAAGTCTCCGTAAACATAGTTCAGTTGACATAAACAATGAACCCCTAAATACTCCATTTATTCACTTAAAAACGTGAATTCTAGACATTACTCCCCTGAATAAAGTAACACAACTAACAATACTTCCAATAAAAAAAAAAGATTTTAATATCAAGATATCACTAGTAAGGAGTGAATTTTTTTTAGGATAAGCAACTGAAGATTATTTTTTTTTTTTTGCATGTTAACCCTATGCTTCCTAAGAGAAATGTATCATTAATTGTTATCAAGAGTTTGATTAGGAGTGAAATCTAGTAAAGAATAGTTCCATCAAGAATCGAACTCGGTTCTCTCAAACAATTCATCTCGGTGAGAGCTCATTAGCCATTTAAATGAAGTTGAAGATATATTTATTTAATAGATGCGTTCTTTTTATCTTTATTTTAATTTTATTGTTTTAAAAACAAATGTTAATAATTAATTTGTTAAAGCAAGAAATATGATTATCATGTATTGAACTCTAAACCATTTGCACAAAACTTTTCTAGTGCCCCAACTCAAAATTATTCAATAAGTAGCTGGCTGACTGATAATCCATTTCCTTGTACCGCTTGCATAATTGTTGTTCAATTGCTCTATATTTGGCCCTAACCTAATGATAAAACGAAAGAAATGGGATGTCCAAGGTTTGAACTCTGTATATAGAATGATTTGTCCATATAAACGGAGTCATGCTCACGTGGTCGTATACTCGGAGTATTTTATTATGCATTATTTTGGATAAGGGATGATTTTATTAGGTAAGTAAATATGTATTTTTAGAAAGAAGGTAAGTAAATATATTGTTACTACTAGAGATTTTTTTTTATTTACATGAGAAAAATAAAATAAGGGATTATTGGAGAAGGGATGTAAATAAAAGAATTAAATCAATCGAAATGAATTAATAGACACCTCTGTGGTGGTTCAAATAACCTTTTTTTTTTTGGGAGGAATGAAACAACTTATTACACTTATCATATGGCATATATATGTATTTTTTTATTTTTTATATTTTTGGTCAAGCATTTATATGTATTTATATAAGTGTTTGATAGAACTTGCAAACCTAAGTATACTATGCACTATTTTCAAGTGCTATGGAATTATTTCACTAATTGGGGAATTAGTCACTTTAGTCCCTGAATAGAAAAGTAGTCGTCACTTTAGTCCCTGAATGCAGATAAATTGCAAAATAGTCTCTGAATGTAGACTCTGTTAGTCAATTTAGTCCCTAAATGCAGACTCTGTTAGTCAATTTAGTCCCTGAATGTAGACTCCGTTAGTCACTTTAGTCCTTGAAATTGACCAACAGAGTCTACATTCAGGGACTATTTTGCAATTTATCTGCATTCTGAGACTAAAATGACTACTCCTTTCCTATTCAGGGACTAAAGTGACTAATTCCCCTTCACTAATTAGGATATATGCTTTGGAATTATTTTATTAGTTCAAGTGCTATGGTTCTAATCATTTATTTATTCTTTTTCAGCTGTCCCCAACTGAAACAGATGATAAGCTATGGGATGGGTACTTACAGTTGAACTCTGCCCTAACTGTTTCTGCAGTTGCCTTCTTTGAAGGGTAATTAATTAATTCTCTACATTTGAAGTTAGTTTGCTCTAGTTACATGAGTTTACATGAATTCACTAGTTATAAATTCAATTCTCTACATGTAAACTCGATTTTAATTTTATTATATGATGAGAAATAATATCAAAATAATTTTATTTTCACAAGTAGAGAGTTTACATGAATTTCTTCACATCACATCACATATTCAATTATTAACCTAAGTGATTCATCAAGAGCATATTTACATAGAGATACCCTAATGCAAGAATAAATCGATAGCAGAATAAATAACAATATTTGCGGCCATGAAATGTGTAGTAATTTTGTAACAAACTGATAGTACCAAACTTGCCCTAATACTATACCATCTACTCAAAACTAAAATATAAGTGCTGCAACACTTGTGCTTATACTTGATCTGAGAAATGCTTCAACACATTTGTGCTGTAACTCTGCCCTAATCCGAGGAGTGTCCATGCTTTATCTCTCTGAGAGTACAAAAATTCTCCAATTTTCGGTAAACGAAGACAATCGAGTTTCTTATAGTAAGCTAAGTTGATAACAAGATGAGGTCAATGCTTTGTTAATTCTAATCTTCTATATAGATGATGAAATTTCATGTTGTAATAGTGACTCTTTTCTCTCCAATCTCTATCTAATCTTTGGATTTATTTATTCAATTGTGTAGTGGTGAAAAGATGCCCGATGTCAAATGGTCTCAATCTATTGTAGTGAAAGGGAATGTCAAATTACAAGATTTTGAAAAATACATTCAAGAACTTCCTCTCTCACGCAACAAAGAACTTATGGTAAGAAATTCTCGTTATTATATTTATTTATTACAATATTAGATTTTCTTACTTACAATCTAAAATTTGTTGCATCCCAAAAATTTATCTATTATTATGCAATATATGCGGTTTCTATTTATGTTTGTTACAATCTCTAAAAAAAATATTGTTGTTTAAGGTTCTTAAAAATAACATTAATTCTAATATTTTCCAGATTCATTTCCAAAGAACAAAGTGAAATTGGGTAAAATTTATGTGGAATGTTTAAAATTCCTATATAACTTCATACTTATCTAGAAATTAGATCCATATCACTATATGGATAGCATGCTATTTACTGAGCCTAATTGATGGACCATAATATAAAATAAAAAAAGTTAGTTTAACCAACATGATCTACAGTTAAATTTTAATAATGCCAATTTATTTCTTGGTCAGAGTATCTAAATTTACAATATGTTATGCTTGGTGGGATTGTCCTTACTTTTCTGTTATGTTATAAAAAAATCTTTGTAATCTACCCCATATATATCTTTATTTTAATGAACATGTGATTAGAACCAACTTGAATTACAATAAAGGATGCAATTAATTTCAGGTAGTCTCCATGTATTGCAAAGAAGAATCTTCACAAGTTGGATTGGAAGGCATGGAAAAGGTGAGTAGGGATGACCTCAAATTTAGACTAATTTTGATAAATACTTAATTTAAATGATTAAATATCAAAGTTAGTTATTGGAATTGTAGGGTTGTATGAAACTAGTCCCATATATTATCAACATTTTGAAAAGATCATTGAAATTGTAAAATGTTAATCAAGTTTGATCCAATGTTTGAATTTTCTTTCAAATACATCCCTAACATTATTCCCCTAGTTTCTAATTTATATGCCAAATTACCAACTGATTGTCACTCTAGCCCTGCTAGTAACAACAAATTTGATATATCAATAATGTGAGGGACTAGATTGATAGCCCTAAATTTTCAAGAACCAATTTGAGTATCCACTGATGTTTAAATAAGTCATGAATTCTCCCATGTATAGTTTTAATAAAAAATAATTCCTTGATTTAACAGGTTGCAAAGAAATATGTTGAAGATGGAAGGGTTGGGCTTGCAAAAGTTATAACTGGCATTGATCTTTATGTGTGTCCTCCTAGTGACACAATAATCACCATACTCGAAAAATATGGATACCTCGACGGAAGCACACATTTTAAAGAGAACAAAGATTCCCTAATTGGTTGTGTTGTGTGGAGAAGAAATCAAACTAACTCTATTCAGAAATCATCGAGAAAAAGTGATCATACTCAAGTGTGGTCTCCGATTCGCAGTCCTTCCGAATGGTCTAGAAAAAATGATCCTACTGTATGGTCTCCGATTCGCACTTCTACAGAATCATCAAGAAAAAATGATCCTACTGTGTGGTCTCCGACTCGCACTTCTTCAGAATCAACCAAAAAAAATGATCCTATTGTGTGGTCTCCGATTCGCACGCCTTCCGAAACATCAAGAAAAAATGATTCTAGTCCTGTCTGGTCACCAATTCGCTGGCCTTTAGAATCATCAACAAAAAGTGATGAAGTTGATATTTCTAAGCAAATGGATAGCGTTGAAAGGAACAAGAATGGAAGCATAGCCCCCCAACCACACCTAAATTTTCGACTTTACTACTACAGTGACTTAGTAAAATCAGAAGACACTCCAAATATTAGACAAGTTGTGTCTGCTGAAGTTGAAGCTTCAAATAGTGAATTAAATTCGAAGGATGTTGGACGTGAGTTAGTACCTGTTGTAACTGATGTTACAAAACAATCGTTACCTTCTGCCATTCATCACAATGAACCGGAAGACGATCTTCCAGAATACGAATTTGGAACTTCACAGAAGAGAAGATTGGATGATATTACAACACAATCTTTATCTTCTGTTATTCTTCAAAAGGAGCTGGAAGACGATCTTCCAGAATTTGATTTTGGGACAAGTTTTCAAACTTTGCAGAAAAAAAGATTGGATGTTGTTGCAAAGCAATCCTTGTCTTCTGTTATTCTTCGAAAGGAACTGGAAGACGATCTTCCAGAGTTTGAATTTGAAACTTTAACTACAAGATACCAAACTTCGGAGAAGAGAGGATGGGAAGAAAACATGGAACAGGATATGGATATATCCCCAGAGCAGTCCCCACAAAAGAAAGTTTGCAGAATAGATGAGAATAGCAATATATCCAGCAGCACCACTCTCTTTGCTGCTGCACCCCCAATGAGTCCTGTTAATGCTTCCTGGTATCCCTCTGTCCAATATATGAACCAATTGAATGCAGAAGTGACTCAGGAAGCCTCAAATATACCGCATTTTACATATCTTGGTTCTGTTTCTAATTCGGAGCAACAAAATTTCATACCATCACCATCAGCTTTGCAAATCCACCCACCGTTTCAAACCCTAAAACCCGATTTTACATATCTTGGTTCTGTTTCTAATTCCATGCAACACAATTTCATACCATCACCATCAGCTTTACAAATCCACCCACCGTTTCAAACCCTAAAACCAGATTTTACATATCTTGGTCCTACTTTTACGAGGGGTTATGCAGAGGCACATCCACAACCACAACCACAACCACATGCACATTCACATGTACATGCAAAACCAAGACGAAATGATGTACGTATTGGAAGAGACCACATGACCGAGTTTAACCAACACTTCACATTCAGACCTCAGAAAGCTGCCGATAAACAATATCAGGTTTGGAAAATGTAACTTTGCATGTTAAACAATACTTGTTTTCCTTTTCTATCGTGGTTGTAACTTAGTCACGGTGCATGTTGGATTATCACATAATTGCTAATTTAATTTTTCTTCACTGATTATTTGTTTGGACACAATAGCCGCAAGTGTTTATTTCTTTATTATCTGTTATAATTTCTTTGGAAAGTATTCTTTGCTGCAAGTTATATTTCAAGATTAAGATAATTTACGATTTTACTCTTTTTCCAGTGACAGTAAGCAGTGCATTGAGAGGTTCAGAAAATATTTCTCTAGCAAAAAAATTAACGGAGGTAAGCAAAAATAGCCATAAAAAGAGATATGCAGAACTATCTCTTTATACACAAATATAGCCTACTTTTTTTGCTACATCTGTTAGTGTGATAGATTCCTTGATTTAGCCATGTAGACTGCATTGGGCATACCTTGATGAATATCTTGCATCAGTTCATTATTATTGAAAGATTCTGTGTTTTCTGTGTATCTTATATCACAAAACCTCTATTTATAATTGTGTTACAATAAATACATTGAATGTCTAACTGATTAGCACTAACTGAGAAATTTGTAAAATCTACAAGACTATGAATGTTATCAAGTAATCTAGAATGTTGTACAATTTCGGAATATTGACAGATTTACTTAATTCTAACAATTATTTTAGCTTTGCTACGTAATTAACCTATATTTAAGTTATAATTCTGCAGTGCATAGTCTCTAGTTTCTACTTCAACTTCTCTTTTGGTTATTTATATTGATCTATATTCAAGTAAAGCATTCATGTTTTAAAAATATTAAGACTGATGAAATGAAATATTTCAAGGTTGTGTATACATATGGGAATTGTAATGTCTTTCAGTTTTTCAATCCATGGTGTATGTAAGCCTATTTTGTTTAGAATTTGTTCTATCACTTGTTTGATATATTCTAATGACATCTCTACTCACACATTCATAGAGTTTATTAGAGAAGGGTTTGTTCTAATGAACTATTTTGCATTTGCAATGTTAGTCTCTCTCTGTCGACATTTGTTTTGGTAAAAGAAAGATAGATGCAGCACAAGAATATTACAGAATAACCTATTAACATTTGAGAAACTAATCCATGCTAGGACATGTTTGTTGTGCAGGGTGCCTTGTTTCCAGTTCTTTGCTGATCCGGTCGTAGGTTTTGAAGAGCAATGCTGCAATGGATCGACTTCACCACCTCTTCTCAACCTGTTTTTTGTTGTTTACCCTTTTTTGTTTTTGAAACAGTTTTAACATTTGAGTTGAATGATTACAAGAAACCTTCTAAATGTTGAATTTCTATTTTTGTAAATAAATCGGAAAAATTTCTAGATCTGTTTTACAAGCAACTCATCAAATTATTATCTTCAAAGGCCCTATCTTTGTCCTTGTGAAGCTCGGCTTCTTCCTCAGGTGTGAAATTGTTTTGAACGTTGAAAAAATCAAGTACAAACTCCACGATCTTGTTCTTAATATTATCTGCAATGATCAAAGCTTTGTAGGAGTTCATTCAAGCGTGTAGAAAACAGCATACATGAAATTTGAAAGTGCAAAAAGATCTTTTCTCACAATTCTACCAAAATTTTATGACTGCTGATTTATTTTTTCTCCTATGTCGTTCTTGATACTCTCCTGACACACCGTCGACACATCTAATGATAGAAATGTGAATCAGGAAGTGGGCTTGGACTATGGGCCTCAGTCAAGAGTTTGGAAGGTTTACACTAGGAAAAGGACAAAAGGAGCAAATAATGGTGACATGGCAATGAAGAATGCGTGAAGAGAAAGAAAGCTGGCTATATAAGTACAAGGAATGAGAAAGAATATTTTTATCTATCTTTCTGTTATGATTTAGTAGGGTCACCTGTGGTGATACGGGAAGCCTGTGTGCTTTGGGATTGGTAGTAGTCACTATCAATTGTTATCTTTATTTTACAAACTTTCATAATTCCCTGTACTATTGGATCTTAATATCACTATTTTGAGTAATTCCATTATATTCTCTTGCTTCTTTCTTCTTATTTCTGATTTCATACACTCTGTAAACCCATCAATTGGTCCGACCTACCGGATCCATATCTCTCAATTAAGCAAAGGAAGTTGATGCCAAGAAAACCAAAAATGGCTGATCGTATCGATGCTCTTGAAGAACAGATGGGTAGTGTGACTTCAACGTTACAAGCTCTTGCTAGCCAGATGCAGCAACACGCTGAACAGATGCAACAACAAAGCTCAATTCTCTTTGAATTGAGCAAACAAATTGGTAAGAAACCAGTGTTTCAGTATGGGGAAAGTTCTGAGAATGATTCTTCACAGAGTGAATCTCGCCTAGCAGGGAAGAAGGTGAAGTTACCGGTGTTCGAAGGTGAAGACCCAGTAGCTTGGATCACAAGAGCTGAGATCTACTTTGATGTTCAAAACACTCCAGATGATCTGTGTGTGAAGTTAACACGATTGAGCATGGAAGGCCCAACCATCCATTGGTTTAATTTATTGATGGAAACGGAGGATGAATTGTCGTGGGAAAAGCTGAAACGAGCGTTAATTGCACGTTATGGTGGAAGGAGGTTGGAAAATCCGTTTGAAGAATTATCAACCCTAAAGCAGAGAGATAGTGTGGAGGAGTTTGTGGAGGCGTTTGAACTGCTGTCCTCTCAAGTAGGGAGGTTACTGGAAGAATAGTATCTTGGATACTTCATGAGTGGTTTGAAACCACAAATTCGTAGAAGGGTACGAACTCTGAATCCTCGCAATCGAATGGAAATGATGAGAATTGCAAAGGATGTAGAGGATGAGTTGAGGGAGGAAGATGATGACGGAGAAAAAAAGGGGGTGCGAAAAGGAGGGTACGAGAAGCTGGGTCAATCTGATTGGGCTGGACTACTATCCAACAGAAGTGGGTCGAACCGGCCCACAAAAACGGGTGGGTCAAACCTGAATCAGAAGATAAATGGGGCGAGTGTAAATTCTAACACATATTTCGTTTCTACAGCTCGAAAGAATGAAAATGAACATAGATCTGGGTCATCTGAGAGGTGGAAGGGGTTTCGAAGCTTCCATGGTGCTGAGATTGCTGAAAGAAGGGCCAAAGGACTGTGTTTTAAGTGTGGGGGAAAATATCACCCTACTTTACACAAGTGTCCTGAAAGTTCTTTACAGGTTTTGATTTTGGGAGAAGGTGAAATGTTGAACGATGAAGGCGAAATTGTGGCTATGGAAGAAACAGCAGTAGAGGATGAAGAAGAAGAAGAAGTTCAGTGCAACTCTATAGGTGTGTTAGGAAGAATGGGTGAGCATTCAACTATGAAGCTCGAAGGAAAAATCCAAGATGTGGATTTACTGGTGTTGATCGATAGTGGAACGACGCATAATTTCATCTCTCTTGGGATTACGTCTGCTCTAGGTCTTACCATTTCTCCAATAGCTGCGAAGAGAATCAAGCTGGGAGATGGACACAGAGTTGTTACTAAGGGCATGTGTAAAGGTGTAAAAGTAAAATTGGGGGTGATTGAAGTAGTGATTGATGCGTTGGTGCTGGAATTAGGAGGGTTGGATATGGTGTTTGGAATGTCCTGGTTGAGCACTTTGGGTGAAGTATTAATGGATTGGAAGTTGTTAACAATGCAGTTTGTTCACAATTCTCAAGTAGTTAAGCTTCAATGTCTAGGGGGTATGCTTAACCATCAGAGCTACTTGAATTCGTTCCTGAAAGATATGCATGGAAGGGAGGAAAAGGAATGGTGGTCTCAATTGCAGTCCATTGAAGCTGATAAGAGGATAGAGTTCAAGGATCTGAATGTTTTGCTAGAAGAATTCTAGGAGGTGTTCAACAATCAAATTCAGCTGCCTCCTGAAAGGTCTAAGGTTCATCAGATTAAGTTGTTTCCTGATCATGGGACTGTTAATGTCAGGCCTTACAGATATCCCCACCACCAAAAAGAAGAGATTGAGAGGCAGGTAGCAGAACTTCTTGAGGCAGGCATCATCAGACCCAGTGATAGTGCTTTCTCCAGTCCTGTGATTCTTGTGAAGAAGAAAGATAAAAGCTGGAGGATGTGTGTGGACTACAGGGCACTGAACAAGGCTACAATTCCCGATAAGTATCCTATCCCTATAGTGGATGAATTGTTAGATGAACTCAAGTCCAAAGGGTACGAAACTGTGTTAGTTGTGGTGGATAGATTGTCCAAGTATAGTCATTTCATTCTGTTGAAGCACCCTTATACTGCCAAGCCTATTGCTGAGGTGTTTGTGAGGGAGATAGTGAGACTACATGGGATTCCAAGTTCTCTGGTCAGTGACAGGGATCCTATCTTTATAAGTCATTTCTGGTTAGAATTGTTCAAATTACAGGGCACTAGGTTGAAGATGAGTTCATCTTACCACCCTGAGACTGATGGGCAAACTGAGGTCATAAATAGGTGCTTGGAGGGTTACTTAAGGTGCTTTGCTTCAGATCATCCAAAAACCTGGTCCCATTGGTTGCCTTGGGCAGAATTCTGGTACAATTCAACCTTTCATGTCTCTATTGGTAAGACTCCATTTGAAGTAGTGTATGGGAGACCAGCTCCTTCCATTGTGAAGTTTTTGACCAATGAAACCAAGGTGGCTGCTGTTGCATTAGAGTTGAAGGAAAGAGATGAGACCCTGTTACAACTCAAGAAACATTTGCTGAGAGCACAGGAACAGATGGCAAGCTATGCTAACAAGAAGAGAAGAGATTTGAGTTTTGAAGTAGGGGAATGGGTTTTTCTTAAACTGAGACCTCATAGGCAACAATCTCTGGTAAGAAGAAAAAATCAAAAGCTAGCTGCTAGATTCTATGGGCCTTTTCAGATAGAAGAGAAGATTGGAGAAGTAGCCTACAGACTTAAATTACCAGCTGAATCCAAGGTTCATCCAGTGTTTCATGTTTCCTTAATTAAAAAAGCAATTGGGAAATATCAGGTGCAAGGTCAGTTACCTAAGGAACTGGAAATTGATGAGGCTGCTGATGTGTATCCTGAACAAGTGCTGGGCTCCAGAATTGTTAGGCAAGGAGATACTGAGGTCAGTCAAAGCTTGATCAAGTGGAAGCACAAGACAATGGAAGATGTCACATGGGAAGATGATGAATTTTTAAAGGGCCAGTTTCCTGAATTTTGCCTTGAGGACAAGGCTGTTTCTGAGGAGGGGGGAATTGATAGAAATGTGAATCAGGAAGTGGGCTTGGACTATGGGCCTCAGTCAAGAGTTTGGAAGGTTTACACTAGGAAAAGGACAAAAGGAGCAAATAATGGTGACATGGCAATGAAGAATGCGTGAAGAGAAAGAAAGCTGGCTATATAAGTACAAGGAATGAGAAAGAATATTTTTATCTATCTTTCTGTTATGATTTAGTAGGGTCACCTGTGGTGATACGGGAAGCCTGTGTGCTTTGGGATTGGTAGTAGTCACTATCAATTGTTATCTTTATTTTACAAACTTTCATAATTCCCTGTAATATTGGATCTTAATATCACTATTTTGAGTAATTCCATTATATTCTCTTGCTTCTTTCTTCTTATTTCTGATTTCATACACTCTATCTAACTCTTAGTTTTCAATCTTCAAGACTTCACCTTTTTTTTGGTGAGTCAAAAACTCTTCACATCTAATTAGTATTAGTGTAAATTAATACATACATAGATACTTTATGTTAAATGTTGAAACTCTCATTTAACTGCAACAAAGATATTAGTTGTAACAGATACAATTTCTAGCACCAGACACTAGTTCACTATTTCTGTTCAGCCATACTCACACTTTCAGTACTCTTTTTGCTCATCATCTTTTTAAACACCAACTGATCAAAACGTGTAAGGTGTTAAACATGTGTTGGTGTCCGACACTGACAAATGATACATTCAATTAATTCATTTTCTTAAATTGTTACCGATGTCATGTCAGTGTCGTGTCTGGTGTCAATAATTTATAGGTCATCATCAAATTACAATGCATTGCCTTATGAAAAACAATATATTGGTGGACATCAACAAATTTCAAAATACTAAAGTCTATTAGCTTACGTGATAGTCTTTACAATCATGCCATATAGTATATGCTCAGATTTCCTGTAAAGTGCTGGATTTGCACCTCACGTCTTTTCCTTAAGAAAAAACAAATACTACAAAATTTGTTACATTATTTTTTTGAATTCGAAAATAAAAAATGAGAAGTCTAATTGGCAAAAGTCTACAAGGAAACTGCCTAACAAAAAAGTCTACAAGGAAATTGCCTAACAATAAAAGTCTACAAGGAAATGTAGATTTTATATAGATTTATTAGATCTCTCAACAAAAAAAAAATAGATTTATTAGAAAATCCTCATTAATTTTTTTAAGCAAAATTTATTTATTTTTTTGGTTACATAAGCAAAATTTATTTTAGGTACACTTTTTTTTTTTTTTTTTTTTTTTGCTTTTTATTTTAGGTACACTTAAACAAACTTTGTCCAGAAGGACAATGTATTGTATATGATTTATAATAATTTTTGTATAATATTTATTTGTATTTATGTGGTAGGCTTAAATATGTAAATCGTCCCTGTAAGTTCGCGTGTTTTTGGTTTTCGTCCCTGTATCTTTTTTTGTTCTAAAACTACCCATGTAAGTTATACACGTTTTGGATTTCGTCCCTCCCGTCAACTTCCGTTACAAAAATGCCTACGTGTCTAAGGGCCGCTGACATGGCGAAGGATGACATGGCAAAAAACGCTTATGTGTCGTGACAGATGATCCCTGACAATATTACAGGGGCCAAAACCAAAAACGAAAAGGTAGGGACGGAATTAAAAACACCTAAATAACAAAATTTGAAATTTAAAAACCATTATTTCCATCTTCTCTCTCTATGTGAGTGTCTTCTTCCTCTCTCTGACATCTTCTTCATCTCTCTGTATGTCTGCTTCAAAACTGATTTTACCACTTGTAGTTAGTTGAAGAGAGACAAAATGAGACTAAAATCATGGAAATAATGGTTTTTAAATTTCAAATTTTGTTATTTAGGTGTTTTTAATTTTGTCCCTCTGTAATTTTTCGTTTTTGGTTTTGGTCCCTGTAATATAGTTAGGGATCATCTGTCATGACACATAAGCGTTTTTGCCACGTCATCCTTCGCCACGTCAGTAGACGTTAGACAAGTTGGCGTTTTTGTAACGGAAGTTGACGGGAGGGACGAAAACCAAAACGTTTATGACTTACAGGGGTTGTTTTAGAACAAAAAAAGATACAGGGACGAAAACCAAAAACACGCGAACTTATAGGGACGATTTACATATTTAAGCCTCTGTAGTATATGTGTCATCGGATTTATCTTTACTCTTCCTAATAAAAAAAAAGATTTATCTTTAGTCCCCTTCAAAACAAATATTTATTTATAGTCATAAATATTTATGCTACATGAAAAAAAAAACTATAAATATTCTTCTTCTTTTTTGGTTAAGGATATTACTTGTAAGAAGTTTTCATCGTCATTTTAGCAGTGATTAATCTTCGTCGAAAAACTTGAAGAACACATAAGGTGGGTTCTCTTCTTCCAACCAAATTGTTTCTCTACACAATAGTCGGGGACTGAACCCCTGGTCATTTGTTTATGGAGTCTCAAGTCCATTACAACTTGAACCAATCCATTATATTGTTGGTAACAAAATATTTTCAGAGCTATTGTTGTTAAGACTATAAATATAAGGAATTTTCACTATAATCACAACCGATTACAAATGCTCAAGGACACAACCAAGAGACTTCATATGCTCAACCAAGAGATTTTCCTTTACTGCAACTGGAATTATTATTGGTCTATATGGCTAATTAGTTAGTAAGCTGGCGGGGGGGGGGGGGGGGGGGGGGGGGGGGTAGCTTTTTGAAAAGTTTTTCCGAAGTTTAATAAAAAGTGAATTTAACGAAATCGACTATTGGAATCCAAACCTATATGAACAATAATATCAAACTATCAATTGAAAACACAATGCATATGAAATTGAAGAATTGAATAGATTTTGCAATCAATTGATCTAAGCAAATTATTTAAAACTTAATTCAATGAAATAGATTATCTTTTGATAAAAAAAAAAACAACTTAGATCAACACTAGCAATTATTCAATTAATCATATGCAATAGTAAAAGTAAAGAGGATAGGGAAGAGAGATAACACCGATATTTTTATAGTAGTTCGCTCTTTCTCGTCCTCGCTAGAGCTACATCTACTCTTCTTGATGAAGTATGCCTTCACCAAGGTGATCCACTAAGTAACAAATGTTGATTACAATGTGTTTACCAGAGTTCCTTGAAATTAAACCTCATTCTTCAACTCCTATGCAAACACTCCCCCAAACTTCAAATAGCCTTTGAATTTGGTGCTCCTTGAATCTTCAAATCCTTGAATACCCGTGCATCCCTGGAATGAGATTATTCACTTCACTTTAGAACCTTGATTAAGCACAATCAATTTCCTTGAAAGAACCAACTTACAATCCCTACTAGCACCCTAGCAAATCAATGTGACTCAAAGAGCAAAGTGATTCTAAGAAAAAAAGTGTTTAATCTTGAAGAATTTATGTGCAATGAGTTTTTGAGACCTAGAGAGAATAGTTGCAAATGATTCAATCATTGGAAAGTTATGAGGAGGGGACTATATATAGTGAGGGGTGATAAGAGTGAATTTTCGCTCAAAAACAACTTGGTGAATCGATTCACTAAGTGAGTGAATCGATTCAAACAACACAAAACAAGTTAGAGACACATGAAGGATGATACGATTCAGTATATATGTGAATCGATTAAAGTAAGCCCAAGATGAAGATTGATACGATTCATTTCAAACATGAGTCGATTCAAGTTAAGTTAGAGAGTTTGATGAATCGATTCACACAAAGTCAGAGACTTTTGTGATGCGATTCAGATATGCATGAATCGATTCATGCATTAACATATGGAATTTTTGACAAATGATATGCAAAGAAAAGGAAGGCTTGAGACACACATATGCTTGGGTGCTTTAACATATTCTAAGGTAGCAAACCTCAACTTAAAACATAAAATGATAAACAAACTAACATCATCAAAAACTAGCTAGAGGCTTCAATCTCCCCCTTTTTGATGATGTCGAAACACCATGTTAATGATTATTTGCTCCCCCTGATACTTAGCATACAAGACATACGGGCAACATATATTGTTGTTCCTTTATTTGGGCTAGACACATACTCAATCAAAACATTGATTAACAAGAAGAGTTATGTCATAATAAGAATAGGCGCAAAGACAACATACAAACTAATAATGGAACATACGAACTAATAATGACATAAACATGCACTAAACATAGCATAAGCATAAACATCATCATCATACATCATAACTATATCTCCCCCTTTGACAACTTCAAAAAGGGAATATGCATGAGAAAAAAAAAAGAAGAGAAAATAAGACATCACTAAGCATCTGGTTCATTTGGGTTAGAGGTTCCATCAATTTCATCATGGCCAAGGCAAGGGGATGCAAAGAAGGCATCGGTTGAACAACCAAGATCTTCCCATTTTTGAATCGATTGCCGCATCTCTTGAATTTGAGCCTCCTGAGCATCAAACCTTTTGTTAAAATTTCTGCTCTGATACCATGTTAAAACGTTTGTATCAAAGCCTATCGATTCAGGTCACCTACCTATCCACGCACCAAGTCTAATAATGTTGAGCGTAAGGGGATGTATTAATAAAAACTCAAATCTCACATTGGATAAATATGTCTACCGATAAAAGTTAGTGAGAAACCTTGTTAGTTGAGTGTTAATGACATACTAACGTTAAGGCTATATTAGGCAAAAACTAGCGCATGACTTATCAACTAATTGAAATTAAATGAATTTATAGAAGATAACAAATAAGGGGACAATGCTCTTCTAAGATGAACAGTTCAATTAGAGAGTAAAATGTGTGACATGAACTGAAATATCTTACCCTTTTATTTTGATCAAAAAGTTGAAAAAGTCTCATTTTTTATTTATTAGTATAGAAGTCTCTCACATTAAAACTTCATTCTTAGTGTGAAGATATATGAGACAGAGAGACCAGATCAGCCATACCAACCAGTATTATAAGGTTTATTATTTTATGGTGAATTTTAACCAAAACATTTTGGCAATATACAAAGGAATTTTCCATTTCATCATGGTGCTGGTGGCTTGAATCATGGGTTGCACTGCACGCTTCTATTGGGTCACTATCAAATGAATTTCTTAGCTTTCTAACAAGGATCTTTATATTTAAGATTTCCACCATATGGCATATAGTAAATAAGCAAACCACTCCATAAAATACCATATCTTAGACATTTGATCTCTACATGACAACTCTGTCTTAAACTAGATAAATATATTCATTTCATTGAGGACTTCAAAAATGGATTGGACGGTCTTGTTGGTGTCACCAAACTAGGCTCCGATTTGTCAACTCCAGACTTATTTGTCGACTTTACTGAGGAACCAAGTGGATGAGGAGGAGCCTGCATTGCCTCCTTACCTTTCTTGTCACTTGTTTCATCTCCTCCTGACTTCATACTTCCGTTAACATTTGCAGGTTTATTCATTCCATCTTTAGCTGCCTCTTGTGTTTTATTTTTCTTTATGAATGATGGTGCAGATAAGTTTGGTGAAGATGAAATAATAGATGCTTTCGATGTTTCGGCCTTGCTACTGCTAGGTAGAGTATCTGATGTAACGGGTGCAGAACAGTTTTCTTTGAGGTTGGTTTCCGTAATCTTTTTAACTTCATTGTATAGCCTTTCCTGTTTCAAACGCAAAAAATTACAAGGTAAAGATGACAGTGAAATGATAACCTTTCTGTACCGTATAAGGTTGTTAATCCATAGAGGGCTTACCTCCAATATGTCGTTGAATTTTTCGGCCAAATTTGGAAGTTTCAGAGCAGTAACAAGTTTTATTGCACCTTTCATTGATTTCTCCAGTGACAAAAGCTTGACAAGTTCAGTAGCTCTCACAAGTTTATCACCTGAAATATCCATTTCAAATATGAATACTATTCTCTTTTATAACTCAGGAGAGAGTTAACAGATCATAGAAACTCACTATTGCAGCACGATGCTATTAGCCTTAGTATGCATCTATCTTGTGCTGCTTCCAAATTGAAAGCATCGTCATCAAGTAAACTAGCATCCAAACCGGCATTATCCATTTCTTCCATCTTTTTCTGAACCTGCATTTTAAATATTTAACTAATTTAGCTATTGAACAGAAATGATAAAAAAAAGTTCAGACTCAAGTTAAAACAAAAAAGCAAGCTGTAAACATCAAACTAAAAACAGTGAAACATTATTAGTGCCTATGACGGATCAGAAAGGTGTGAAACAGGACTTGTGGAAAGCTGGCGAGAAGTTACCGAAACAGTGACCATTAGATTTGAAGAGATTACAAGAACTAACCTCAAAGAGATGCATGCTGTTCATCATAAACTCATTTTCAAGGGCTTCAGCTCCCAAATCAGATGTAGCAAGTGGAAATGAAAGATTCATTAAAGTGAGAATTGGTTTAGGCACCACCTGATGGGTAAGTGAATCGCAATTGATGTTTTAGTCACACACAAAGGAGAAAATGGGAATACAATAAATACATCAAACCATCATATTCCTACTCATACCTGTGGGAAGGATTCAGGCTTTTTCAATACAACACAAACTAACTTGTTTGTATTCAAACCCACCATCCAATAGTTTTCATCTGCCTTCTTCTCTTTAATAGCACTGTATTGAAATTTTAGCAAAACATGTCACCACAGGTCAGGCATCAGAAGATTATTAGGCAAATTAGAGTAATGCAAGTGAATGAGCGAATAATGAACCTGAAGACTGGAAACCAGCTTCCACCAAATTGACTTGTATATAATCTTAGCACACCCTGTATATTATACTTACAAAATCAGCTGGTATAACAATGTACATTCATAAGAGAGAATGAAATAAATATCAAATATCAGCATTGTAATGTAAACACAGTTAATACCTTGGAATCGTAAGAACACAATTGGCCCTCTTCACTAAACCCAAACCAACTTAAAGAAGAACCAGGAGTTATCGGCAAGCGACCTCGAAGGGGTTGGGTCCCCTGTGCTATATTAAATAAACTAAACTCTAACACCTGCATGTTTGGAAATATATATCTCGTCATGAAAAAGTGACATCATTAAATGCTTTTATAACCAGATGAGTATTTTATCCAAAAAAAAAATTGATGACTATGCTCTGCCACTAAGATAATAATTTCAAAAGGTCCAATCAAATAGCAACAGAGAAATGAAGAACTTTGAATATTTGTGGGAATCTGTAATCCTATGCAGTAATAAAACCACGCTGAATATGCCAGTGTCAGAGGCAACAGATTCCATGAAGACTGAACAAACCTGATCATTTGAGGAAAGACAATCAGAGGCATGAGTAACAACTACAAGCTTATCCTTGAAACCTGATGCAGTCACCGCTGGCCCATCGAGCGAAATTACATGTCTCTGCAAATAGATTCAGAAATGAGTAAATACTTAAAAAAAACTATCATCAATATCTACAGATTCACTCTTATCGCATGTGTTAACACAAAAGTTTAAGCTTCAGATGTAAGGCTAGCACATACATACATATCTACCCTTTTAAACCCACAGTTCTTTTACAACACCTAGGGGATACTTCTGGCATTCAGTTATTAAAAGATAAATGTCATTCAGATAAGATGTGAATATGCTACAAACCTGCATACCACCTTCAGTAAAGATGCGAAGATAGTTAAAACTTGTTACTGCAGCCACCCAAGAAGCACCAAGTGCAACAACCTTTACTTCTTCGCTTTCAAAGCGCATAGACCACTGCAGGAAAAATTCAATAAAGTGAGCATGCAGTAAAAACTTCATATTATGAAGTGTTAATTAACCACAAGAACTGAAATGTTTCAAGTCCTTATATGTTATAACCATAGAAAGTTGAACAGTTGTGCAACTACAGACCAGGTTTTGCTGCTGTAAAAACAGCACGCAGTTTCACGCAGTTTTTTATCTCAGCCGTTCATCTCAGATCGAATGGTTGAGATAGAAAACTGTGTTTTCAGTTAAAACAATATCTGCCATCCAACTGTGATCGGACGGCTATCACTGATTACAGCACCCTGCTGTAAAAGCAGGGAATCCTATTCCATGCAACTACATATCTGTTCAACATATAATTTTCTTCCATAAAAAATGTGTCCAGTATAAGCGCACAATCTGACCTCGCTATTACTAGCCCAGCTACTAAATGGGCGATACATGAGGGTGCTCATGTTCTTCTCCCCCTTGCAAGGATTTGCAAAGACGCTTCCATTCTCATTCAATGCAGCCATTGTAAATCCAAAATGGTCAGTCATTGATGGAACTCGAGGACTGCTTCCAGTGTCATGAAAATCAATCTGTAACAAAGATATGTCAACAACATATGCTATAGAATTAATGATTTAACTCATCCAAATGGAGATAAATTTAAGCTTCAATCATATATGGTTCTCTTCACAGTATTACCTCAATATGAGAGTATCCATCGTGATCGACAGTGGTTATACTTCCAAGCATATTATAGCATAAGAAGCGCCTTTTTCCAGGCTGCACTGGAGTTGATCCTGATTGAAATGCCTCCTGCATTTTTGTCTTAGATGTTACCATTGTGCTTCTAAATCCCACACTGCCATTATCCAATTTTTCTTTGACTGACCGGTTCCTTTTCTTGTGAGACTCAACCTTTGGAAACAGATCAATTCCATATTCTTCTCCATCCTCATCCAAATTTTCCTCACTAAAGGAATGTTTGCGCAATCTTTTCCTGCTAGTTGGTGGCTCAAACTCACCGTTACTATTTTCACCAAGATCACTCAAGCTCCCACTAACACTATTGTCCTCTTCCTCCTCATCAAACAAAAGAAGCCCATTACCGTTCTTGCCCAGCATAGGTATATCCTCGGTTGGAGACTTCATAGATGAAGGAATAACATTGTCCCATATACCGTACTTTCCCATAACATCAATAACAGCCAAGGCGTTCCCGATTGGCTTCCATGCCATGCAACACACTCTTTCATCGAATTTCTGTCTGTCAATATCCTGCTTCTTATCAACATCCCATATCAGAATCTGCTTATCCAAACCAGAGGTAGCCATGTACTTTCCATTGGGTGACCAACACAAAAAACATATAGGCTGAATATGATCTCCTCTAAGAGTGAACAACTTCTCAGCAGTGTCCCTATCATACATCACGACATCATTTTTCAATCCGGGAATGGCTAAGGTCTCACCATCAGGACTCCAGCAAAGAACATTCATGGTTAAAAGATCTAACCCAGTGTCAGGAGCTATGCCCTTAAGGTTGTGAAGGTTTTTCCCTGAGTGGAGTTCCCAGATGATAACGGTTCCAGTTGAATCAAGAGATGCTAAGTATTCACCGTTAGGGTCGAAAGCTAAGCCAGTAACTGGTCCTCTGTGCCCCTTCAGAACCCTCGCAATAGAGCCATCAACTGTGTTTATGAGCTTGATGCCCTCATCGTCACCTGCAGCTGCTAACATGCTTCCTTTCTTGTTAAATGCCAGGGAACGTATCGGAAGTGTAAACCTCGTTATATTTGTCTCGAACTCTCCACCTGCCAAGTGCCAACAATCAATCCTAAGATCAAATCAACTTGAAAAATATACATAAACAACTCAACCACAATAACTTCTGTACCGATTAGGCTTTGTCCAATAGCAAATTATGTTTGACATGTAATCAAAAATCAAAAAATCTAAATGATGATTGAAACATGTGTCTTAAACTTCGAAACAATGATAAGAAAAAACATGGGCGTTAACTTGCGCAATTTAATTTGTATACACCGAGGGTGTTAAACTTTTCTGCAGATGCCTCCAATCAAATCACACGGATATTTGTGGAGATATTTAAGGAACTACCTTGTAAAAGTGACACTTAGGTGTGATTTGATTGAATGCATGTGTAAAAAGCTTTACACTGTCAGTGCATGGAAATAAATTAATCTCTAACTTGAGATATAGGAATTGGCATAGCACTGATCCAAAACACTTCAGTGAAAAGAAGACCGAGAAAAATTATGTGGTAAATCCAATCAATTCAGCTAACTTTCACAAAATAACTATGAAAAGTGTAAAGAATTAGAATTAAACAAATACAATTACTGAATTTCATTGCTGAAATATACAGAGTTCACTAAAATTAACAAGTATTATTAACAATAAAGAAGTAAAATTAAAACATATATTCCTTGAGAAATAATAAAATTAAAATGGCGCTAGTCAAAAACACTTCACCAATGTAAAGAATTAGAAATCAAGCACATAAAATCATCAAAATAGCATTCAATAAACAACAATAAAAAAATTAAAATTAAATAAATTTCATAACAACCCTTAATAACAATGATTAAAAATACAAACAAAAAACCCCAATTTTATTTAAAATTTCAATTAAATATCCTAAAAATCAAAACAAAAAATCAAGAACACGATACCTGGAAATTTGTAGAGTTTAACGGAGTGATCGACAGATCCAGAAGCAAGACAAGTGGAATTAGGGCTAAGAGCCAAAGCAGTAACACCGTCACGGTGGTGACGGAGAATCTTGGGAGCGGAAGAAGGAAGAAGAGGGTTATGAATCAAGACGGATACATCGGAAGAGGAAGCGGTGACGAGATGGTCGGCTTTCTGGTCCCATAGGAGCGAGCAGAAGGAAGCACGGCCGCCTTTTTGGGTGTGGGCCTCCCTCATTTTCATTAATCGGACCTTCATGATGGTTTTGAAATTGGTTTGGTTGTGGTGGAATGAGAATGGAAGAAAAGGGTAAGGGTAAGGGTTTAGTGTGTTGAGTGAAATGGATCTGAATGGAGGAAAGTGTATAGTGAAGAGGTTAGAGCGCCAAATGAGGGTTTTGTTTTAAGGAATTGGCGGGAGGGGAAAATGGGTCTGCTCTATTTTTTATTTTATTTTTAATTTTTAATTTAATTACAGTTTTCATTCTAACCGATTGAGATCTTTTTAATTTGGCTTAATTACATTTTGTTCCTTCTATTTTAACTCACTCACGGAAATTATCCTTCCATTTCAAAATTATTCAGTTTTGGTCCCTCTTTTAGATTTTTGAATTTAAAATGGTGATATTGTCGTATTTAAATTGAAAATTTTACTCCCTCCGTTTCAAAATGAGTGTCGTTTTAGGTGTTTACACACATATTAAGAAATGCAATGATTAAAAGAAAGAGAATGGTTATTTTACCAAATTATCCTTATTAATTATTGATTAGTTTTAAAAGTAATACTTTGGAAGTAGTGTGCAGAGTATTAATTGGAGGGTACAATTGAAAAGAAAAAGTTATTATTGCATTGGAAACTGAAAGCGACACTCATTTTGAAACAAATTTTTTTGGCTAAAGCGACACTCATTTTGAAACGGAGGGAGTAGGAGTTTTCAAGTAAGAGTAATGATATTTTGACATCTATTTGATGGGGTAAAGATCCCCTCCATTTCTAATTTGTTCCATTTGTTGCAATTTGGAGAGAGATAGACACAAAAAAATTAATGATGGTGGGATCCACTTAGTGATAGGACCCACCACTTACTTTTTTGTGTCTATCTCTCTCCAAATTGCAACAAATGGAACAAATTAGAAATGGAGAGGATCTTAACCCTGTTTGATGACAACTTTGTTGACAACCTTGTTTTTCTCACTTCTTATTGGTCAAAAACAATGGAGAGAAAAAGGAAGAGAGAGGATAACAATATCATGTGAGTATGAGAGAGAAAATTGTCCAAAAGTTGTCAAAAAGTGGTTGTCAAAATATCATTTCTCTTCAAGTAATTACATGAGTATTGATCATTCTGCATCATCAAACTTTATGTTAAGTCATTTTAAATATGTCACATCATTGTTTTTGAGTTTAAAAATTGTAGAAAAGGACCAAAACTAAGAATTTAAAATGAACGGACCAATTTCATGAGTTGCTGAAAATAAAGAATTAAAACTGCAATTAAGTCTTTTAATTTTTTACCTTCTCAATTTTTGCCAATTAGAAAAAAGTTAAAGAAATATAAATACATAAATACAATAATAATATAACATTTGACTAAGTGATTTTTTAACCTTTGTATATGTTTTGACCTTTTTTTTAAGTAATGTTTTGACCTTGATAAATCTTCGAAATTTAACTCACATAAACATTTTTCTATCAAAAATAATGTGACATTTTTCTTTTTGAAGGAAAATAATGTGACATTTGATGAGCTCACTTATTTAATATACACTTCAAAACTATAAAAAGAAAACAATAAGAAAAAAAAAATGATCTTAACCCAAATATTAATAGGATTATGTCGAGGATCGATGTCTATTTAAAGATTGACCTGCCCTAATAATTTTCTGTTTTATATTTGTCACAGATCAAATACTAAATATATTGTTAATAGATCCAAATATTTATTGATAGGTTTTTTGTTTAGTTTTTGTTTTCCTTTGATGGAGTGATGCTTGGTTGATGGATATTGTTCTGGACCGATCACAAGACTACTCACACGGCTACACGTGTACAATAATACGCAACCTTAAGACTACGCATTCAAGGGAGCACGCCAACTTGCCTGCACCGTGCCACACAAGAGCATGCCTCCCTCACATGGATCATGCTAAGAAGCAACATATTCATAAACATTTTGTAGCAGAAATACGACTCCTAATATGCGATATTCCATAGCAACAATGATTGGAGTACGCCAAGTCCTAGGTACTTGTAAATATTTTGGGCCCCCTCCATCATTGGTTGGAGAAAGAAGCAACACTTAAATTTATCAAAGATTGAATCTGGAATCAAATAAATTTTTGGAGCAGCCGTTGCCTTTCACAAGCAAGTAGACATGTTCTTATAAAATATGTCCTCCAATAAATTCCTACTTATGTCATGAGCATATTTTTGCTGCCTATTTCTTTTATAAATGAGATTGAGAAGATGATTAATTCATTTTAGTGGGATCATAACAATGGTACTAGTAATAGAGGTATGCATTGGCTCTCGTTGGAGTGACTAACACCACCTAAAGATTTTGGTGGTATGGGTTTTAAGAGCCTTAAAGTTTTCAATATGGCAATTTTAGGTAAATAAACTTGGACGTTCTTCACGAATCCAATGTCCTTGATTAGTAGACTACTCAAAGCTAAATATTTTCCTGCTAGTGATTATCTCGCTTCAAGCACATGTGACATAATCCAAGCTATGTATGGAGAAATTCTTCGAATGCGAAGACTGTGATCCTAAGCGGATTAAGATGGAGCATTGGCATTGGTGAAAACCTATCAATATGGATCAAAATAATTATGTTGAGAATGAGAAGCCGAAGTGCTACATCCAAAGTTTGAAAACTTGAAGGTATCATATTTAATAGGGCAACGTACACCAAGATCTTGAACACCAAATTTATTAGAATTATTTTTGATTTTTGATATTATCTCAGCTCAGCCCAACAGATATATAAAATGTCCCTTTTTGCATCTTTTCAACAAGACACTTTTAGTTTGGAAGTAAGAAAAAGATGGCAGTTATTTCATTTGTAACGCGTATAGAGATTTAATGGAGCATGACACCGCGTTGAACCAACACATTATAGAGGGGAACTGGAGAGTCATCTTTTTTTTTTTGACAAAGCTGGAGAGTCATCTAGTGAGCTAAAATGCTGTTATGAATCATGGAATCGAATTGAGAAAGATCAAAGATGTAAGCAAGATAGCAAGCATAAGAGTACTCATATGAGAGATACTCATAGAAACTCATTATAGAAATGAATAGATTGATAAAAGATAATGGAATGGTGCAATTAATGAGGTAGCTTATTTATAGAGTAACTTGGAGTAACTAACTCTCTAACTAACTAACCAACCAACTTACCCTAGTTTACTTCATCTAACTCTAGTTTATTCTCACTATCTTGTATTAGTCCCCCTCAAACTCAAAGTGGAGAAATTCACCAATTTGAGTTTGAAAATACAATGAAATTACAATGCTTATTCATACTGAAGTAACTAAGTAAAATGGGGGGTAAAATAGCAAATGACTTAAAAGATTGGAAAACACAGGAAGCCCAGATTGAAGCCCAATAAGATGATGAGACTTAAGCCCAAATGAGAAAACCAGAACCTTGTGGCAAAACACAACATGCAAGACTTGTTCTTCTAGCTAAATACAAGACACGTTTCCTCTGCAAACATGCTTCTGAACCAAAACAGCTTATGCAAAACGCGGTTCTTCCAAAAACAACTTATTCAAAACGTGCTTTTCTAAAACGCGCTTTTCCAAAAAATTGAATCAAAGAAAGGAACTCTCTAGCAGGCTTCTGTAATGTGAAGCTGCAAAAAGCTTCAAACTATTGTAAGAGAAAATAGAACATGATTCTGGAAGCACTTTCCAGAAAACATGATTCTAAAAACGCGAATTTGTGATGTGGATCAAACGAGATAATCCTGTTTTCTGCTTGATCTTTTGAGTCTGTACCAACACGAAGCCGCAAACAAGGAATCTCAGATCAGAGAGCTAATTCACAATGTATAGAGGGAGAAGGTGACTAACGCCAAAAAAGCTCAAATCTTGTTGTGTTGTTTATCAGAAAGAAAGAAAGAAACCTGTGTCGAAAATGTGCCACCGTGAATAACTGTTTTCCTTCCTCTGCCCCAAGGTATCCACCACAAACGGAACGAACCGTATCAGAGAACAGTAAAAACAAATAACATCAAACATGAAGAAGCTCTTCCACCAAGATCAAATTCGATGATAGATTGGTCATGTAACTCGAAAAACCAAAGCTGATTATTGAAAGTAGAAACCAGTTGTTGGGTCCATTTTCCGACGAACAACCACGACGCGAAAGGCCTCACGGCGACGACGCTGTAAATTGAGCTCCACAATCTCACCGATAATGTATCAATGAGAACTTCCGACACTTCAGAGACAACAAAACCAGTGGAATTGCGATTATTCACTGAAGATTCAACCATCAATTTCTTAACCTTTTGCGAAACAAGAAACTCAAAATCGTCACCATCGACGACGTTGCTGCAAGATTCAAGGAGAGCGCAAGAAATCTCACCCCATCTTGATGGAGATTCCATCAAATTCTGGTATGATTGAAGGATTTGAAATCAGAATGATTGAAAAATCAAAACTGCCGAAAACGATGCGATCATGAGAAGATGAGTCGTGAGAAGATGAAGTTTCCAAAATCGCAAAAGAGGAAGCTGCATCATCTGATTCTTCATCTTCATCGATGTATGAATCGACAGCGGAAGCATCATCATCTTCCTCCTTAGGGAATCCCTCTGATACCATGTTATGAAGCATGGAATCGAAGGGAGAAATATCATAGATGTAAGCAAGATAGCAAGCATAAGCGTACTCATGTGGGAGATACTCATAGAAACTCGTTATAGAAATGAATAGATTGATAAAAGAGAAAGGAATGGTATAATGAGGTAGCTTATTTATAGAAAAACAGTAACTAACTCCCTAACTAACTAACCAACCAACTAACCCTAGTTTACTTCATCTAACTCTAGTTTATTCTCACTATATTGTATTAAATGCCGCCCAAAAGCAACAAATTTTATGGAGGATATGACACAATTGCTTACCTATCAAATCAAAGTTGTAGTCTAGTGGTGTTAACTGTCCTACAAATTATGCTTTCTGCGATAGACACGAGGATAACTTTCATATCTTATTTATGTGCAACAAAAGCAAGAGGTGCAAGTAGTGTGTGGGAGTTTGAAATGTTATTGAAAAAGTGTCGAGCATGGACACGAGGATAACTTTCATATCCCTGACAGTATTGGACCTTTTCCAAAAGGTGTATCCAAGCCAACATCCAATTTTTAGTGCTACGCTTTGGAGTATTTAGAAGAATAGAAAAACAAAATATCGAATGGTGTCAACGATACTTGTCAAAGTATATGTGAACGAGCCTATAACATTGTGGAAAGCCGTAAAAATGCTCAAGATATCAAACACAAGAGTTGGGTACCTCTCGTCACGACCGAAAATTTGCGTGAACGAAATCATGTGCAGGAAGATACAAATGTAACGTCGATTCATCCTTCTCTAATGACTTACACAAAGTATTGGGAAAAACCCAAGTCCCACATCGGATAGATAAGACTCTTGATAAGAGTTTATATAGAGGAGGCAATCCTCACCTTACAAGCCGGTTTTGTGAGGTTGAGTTAGGCCCCAAATTCCAACATGGTATCAGAGCTTGTCGAATTCAAAGGCCGCCTAAACCTACGCACCAAGCCCAAAGAGTGCTGGGCGTGAGGGGGGTGTATTGGGAAAAACCCAAGTCCCACATCGGATAGATAAGACTCTTGATAAGAGTTTATATAGAGGAGGCAATCCTCACCTTACAAGCCGGTTTTGTGAGGTTGAGTTAGGCCCCAAATTCCAACACAAAGTGAGCATTGATTAGGAAAGCTTCGTATTTGTCAGAACATAATAGATCTCCCCCTTATTTGATGTTGATATTGGTGAAGCTCTAGGTCGATTAATAGCGTTGAAATGGGTGAGATACCTCCAACTGCAGGACTTGGATTTTGAGGTGGGCTCAAAAATTGTTGTAGGAAATATGTATGGAAAGAGAAGTAACATTTCAGATTACGGTGCCATCATCAACGATTGTCGATGTATATTAGCTACGGATCATGTAACCTCTCTTGTTAGGTTCATTGAGAGACATACTAATGAAGTTGCTTCTAGTTTAAATATGATGACTCTAGTTCCCATATCTTTTTTTTTTGGTACAATAGTTCCCATATCTTTATTAATATTTCAACATAAATCCAAACTATTATTCTGAATGAAATGTCTTTATTGATATTCAATATAATCAAATTACTAACTTCCCTAAATATTCCGTAAAAAAACTTCCCTAAATATATCCGTAAAAAAAACTTCCCTGTTATGAATAATATTAACATGATGTGGATGTCCATTTCCCTAAGGCTTTCTATGTTCCTTAACTCCTATGAGTGAATGCCTATATTCATTGTTATTGCACTTAGTCTCATGGTTCTTCATGTACTTGTAACTTACCACATTTGTGTCCTATAAATATGACTTATATTTCAATGTAAAGGATACACTTGTAAAAAAGAATAATAAAAAAGCTTTCATCTTCTTCTTCTTTGATCTTGTGCTTTTAGTTTATTTTAATAAAACGTTATCAGCACAATACTCTAACCAACTGAGGTAAAATTGATTTCCTATTGTTTTGGTATTGCTTGTTTTGTTATTCTATCACCGTTAATAATATCCAGCCATGTATGTTCTTTAGCATTTTTTTTACAATGACTAATATAATAATATCAATAAATACATTACTGCATGCATGGTGAACTTCTTGTTTTCTTATGGAACTGTTTCCTGTTAGATAATATCATTATATTGTTTATTATATTCTAGTAAGGGTAGCTTTGTCTTTTCTAAGTTTCTAGTATTTATACTCTATTGTAAACCTTACTTGTGTGACTTTTTCTCATATGAATGAAACCCTAGCCGTCTCTCTTATTATTCACTATGAATCTCTATGTTGTTAACATGGTATCAAAGAGCATGGTTGATTCTATCTAATTGCGGTGCTTCCGTTACTAAAGGTTGTGATCGGTTTGGGGTTTTGACTTGCTTTTGGAGATCACGGCTGTGATCGATTTGGGGTTTTGATTGGAGATTACGATTCTGTGTGGATGATACTAATTTTGGTGGTTTGCAATCTTCAAGGTAACACTTGTCTCTTGGATTTTATTTGTTTGGTTTTCATTATTCTTGTTTACTAGTCAACACAGTAAAGGCATATCCTACAAGTTTTGGTGATTAAAAGTCCAACATATTGCCTCCTACCTTGACAGTAACATCACGTTTTTTTAAAATGGCTGGTGAAAAAGATGATTCTCTTCAGTCAATTAGTGTCCGACTTGATGGAGAAAATTATTCTTATTGGAGTTATGTAATGAAAAATTTTTTGAAAGGAAAAAGTATGTGGAATTATGTTGATGGAACTTCTGTTAAGCCTATTGATAAAAAGGATGAAGCAAAATATTCAAAAGAGTTGGAAACATGGGATGTTAGTAATTCAAAGATCCTTACTTGGATCAATAATTCGGTTTCTCAGTCAATAGGTATGCAACTAGCAAAATATGATACTGCTAAAGAGGTTTGGGATCATTTGAAGCGTTTGTATAATCAGTCTAATTTTGCAAAACGGTATCAGCTGGAAAGTGATATTAGGGCTCTTAAACAAAATAATATGACCATTCAGGAATTTTATTTTGCTATGACTAATTTGTGGGATCAATTGGCTCTTATGGAATCGGCTGAATTAAAAGTTGTCAAAGCTTACACCGACCAAAGAGAAGAGCAACGTTTAGTTCAGTTTCTCATGGCTCTTCGGGATGATTTTGAGAGCCTTCGTGGGGGTATTCTTCATCGTAGTCCTCTTCCAAATGTTGATTCAGTTGTTAATGAATTGTTGGCAGAAGAAATCAGACTCAAGTCTCACTCCAATTCGACTTCAGATAAAGGAACTCTCTCTGCTACTCCATCTGTTTTTGCTGCTCCTATTCACAAAGGAAAACATCAAGGGAGGGTTGGACTTGGTATTGATGAATGTGCTTTTTGTAAGGAGAAAGGTCATTGGAAAGCACAATGTCCCAAGCTGTTAAGAGGAAATAAAAAGAATTTTAAGAGCCAGTCATCAAATGTTGCTGTTGGTGCTCCTACTACCATTGGTTCTAGTTCTGGTCATGTATACCCATCTGAGACTACTTCCCAAATATCTGATATTGCAGAGCAGCTCCAAAAGATTCTTGCCACTCAGCCACATGCCATGTCTGTCTCCTCTGTTAAAGGTTTGAACTCTTCTAATATATCAGGTATGTCTCCTTCCATATGGATTCTTGACTCTGGAGCATCACACCATATGTCATATGATGATAAATCATTTGTGTCTTTGAGTCCTACATTGTCTTTGTCGATTAGAACTGCTGATGGCACTCCCATGCCATTAGCAGGCATTGGTTCTATCTCCACACCTAATTTGTCATTTTCTGATGTTTATTATATTCCTAACCTCACTTTGAGTCTTGCTTCTGTAAGTCAATTGTGTGATGCTGGTTACTCAGTTATGTTTTCTTCCACTTCTTGTCATGTGCAGGATCCACATTCCGGGAGGCTGATTGGGACAGGCCATAGACAAGGGGGACTTTATGTTTTGGATGAGTTGAGAGTCCCAGAAACTGCAGCATCAACTTCTACCTCCACTACTGAATTATTATCATCTTTTCGTTTGAATTCTTCGTCTTCTAGTTTTTATTTATGGCATTCCCGTCTTGGACATGTTTCTGCTTCTAGATTAAAGTATTTAGCTTCTACTGGAGCTTTAGGAGAGTTACAAACCATTGATATTTCAGATTGTTGTGGTTGTAAACTTGCTAAATTTTCAGCTTTACCTTTTAATTAAAGTGTTTCCATTTCAAAAGCACCTTTTGATTTAGTTCACTCTGACGTATGGGGTCCATCACCGGTTCTTACTAAAGGTGGATCTAGATATTATGTTTCGTTTATTGATGACTATACTCGATACTGTTGGGTCTACCTTATGAAAAACCGTTCTGAATTTTTTGATATTTATCATATGTTTCATGCTATGGTTAAGACTCAACATAATGTTGTTATAAAGTGTTTTCGTTGTGATTTAGGTGGTGAATATACCTCTACCAAATTCAAAGAATTACTTTCTAATGATGGTACTATTCACCAGTCATCTTGCACTGATACTCCTCAACAGAATGGAGTTGCAGAAAGGAAACACCGTCACATTGTTGAGACGGCTCGATCCCTTTTGTTGTCTGCTTCAGTTCCCAGTGAATTTTGGGGTGAAGCAGTTCTTACTGCTGTTCATGCTATTAATAGAATCCCATCGTCAGTCACATCAGGTTTGTCTCCCTTTGAAAAATTGTACGGTTTTGTCCCTGATTATTCTTCTATGAAAGTCTTCGGTTCTACTTGTTTTGTTCTTCGTCCACAAGTAGAACGTAGTAAGTTGTCTTCCCGTTCGGCTATATGTGTTTTTCTTGGTTATGGGGATGGTCAAAAAGGTTATCGTTGTTATGATCCCAATACAAAAAAACTTTATGTTTCTCGTCATGTTGTTTTTCTTGAACACATTCCTTTTTACTCTATTTCCTCTGATTCTCATATTAATAGTAGTTCGAAACTAACCCATATTGATCCTTTTGGCCTTGATGATAATGTTTCTAGTGATTGTAATTTTGAGAATTGCAGGACTGATACTACTTCTACTCCAGATATTGACATCCCTCTTGTCCCCTCGGCTGCCCAACAACCTCCTGCAATTGTTGATCCTCATCCCCCTTCTTCTCCTCCTCGTTATCCATCTCGTCATCGTAAGTCTACTCAATTGCCTGATTTTGTCTATTCCACCTACTCAGCTTCTTTTGCTTCTTTTCTAACCTCTATTCATAGTTTATCTGAGCCCTCTTCCTATAAAGAGGCTATTCTTGACCCTCTTTGGCAGCAGGCTATGGCCGAAGAACTTTCTGCTTTGCACAAGACAGATACATGGGAATTAGTACCTCTTCCCTCTGGAAAACGTGCTATTGGGTCTCGTTGGGTATACAAAATCAAAACTAAGTCTGATGGGTCAGTTGAGCACTACAAAGCACGCCTTGTTGCTAAAGGATTTTCTCAACAATATGGTATGGATTATGAAGAAACTTTTGCTCTAGTGGCTAAGATGACTACTATTCGCACTCTTATTGCAGTTGCATCTATTCGTCAATGGCATATTTCTCAAATGGATGTTAAAAATGCATTTCTAAACGGTCAACTTCAAGAGGAAGTTTATATGGAACCTCCACCAGGTGTTTCTCATAATCAGGGGGAAGTGTGTAAGTTGAAGAAGGCTTTATATGGTTTGAAACAAGCTCCACGAGCATGGTTTGAGAAGTTTACTACTGTGATTACATCTCTTGGCTTCCGCTCTAGTGATCACGATTCTGCTTTGTTTGTTAGGTCCAATTCTCATGGTCGTATTTTACTCTCATTATATGTTGATGATATGATTATTACAGGTGATGATGTTGTTGGGATTGATGATTTGAAACTACAATTAGCCAAGCAGTTTGAGATGAAGGACCTAGGTACTCTTCGCTACTTCTTGGGGATTGAAGTTGCCTACTCTAAGAGAGGCTACCTTCTCTCCCAATCCAAGTACATTGCCAACATTCTTGAACAGGCTCACATTTCTGATACTAGAGTAGTAGATAGTCCTCTTGAGTTGAATGTGAAATATGCTCCTTCTGATGGTGTTCCTCTGGAAGATCCCACTTTGTATCGTACGTTAGTTGGCAGTTTGGTGTACCTTACGATTACCAGACCTGATATTGCTTATGCCATTCATGTTGTCAGTCAATTTGTTGTCTCTCCCACAACAGTACATTGGGCAGCTGTTCTTCGCATTCTTCGTTATCTTCGGGGAACACAATTTCAGAGTATTCTAATGCCGTCATCGTCCTCATTAGAGTTACGTGCTTATTCTGATGCTGATTGGGCTGGCGACCCGACAGATCGTAAGTCCACCACAGGTTTTTGTATCTTTCTTGGAGACTCTCTTATTTCTTGGAAGAGTAAGAAACAAGATATTGTATCTCGTTCTTCTACAGAAGCTGAGTACCGTGCTATGGCGTCCACCACAACTGAAATAGTTTGGTTGCGTTGGTTACTTTCTGATATGGGTGTCACTCTTTCTGAGCCAACTCCAATGTATTGTGATAACAAGAGTGCCATTCAAATTGCTCATAACTCGGTCTTTCATGAACGCACCAAGCACATTGAGATTGACTGTCACTTCACTCGCCATCATCTTCAAGATGGAACGATTACTCTACCGTTCGTCTCGTCCTCCTTGCAGATTGCTGATTTGTTCACAAAGACACATTCCATCAAACGTTTTCGTTTCTTGATTGACAAACTTTTGATGCTCCCTGTTAATGCATCATGAGTTTGAGAGGAGGTGTTAGATAATATCATTATATTGTTTATTATATTCTAGTAAGGGTAGCTTTGTCTTTTCTAAGTTTCTAGTATTTATACTCTATTGTAAACCTTACTTGTGTGACTTTTTCTCATATGAATGAAACCCTAGCCGTCTCTCTTATTATTCACTATGAATCTCTATGTTGTTAACATTTCCGTAGTTTCTTAATTTCCTTATAGTTTTTTTTTTAATTGCAACTTTCTGGTGATTACTTTATACTAGTTTCTTAACATTTTCAAAGAAAAGTTTATTTATGCTATTCGAACTAGTTACTACAATAGGTGATTACCACTATCAAATATGTTCTCTAGATTGAAATGTGTAATATTTGGCATGCGGCAATGGAAAAGTTTATTCTTTTAATATTATAAGATTTGTAGCATAATTTGCAAATACTAATCTGATTTAACTTAATGATATGAAATCTCAAAAGGTAAGCAATTATTAAATCCAAGTCTGATCCATATAATTATGTAATGTATTATGTAAAAGAGTGTGTCAATTAAGTTTTTTCACATATGGTACACATTGGCATGATAACAATGTTTAAGCCATGCTACTTAGATATTTGTGATTGTTTCTTCCTTTAAGATTGTCATCATTAAAAAAATTTGGGATGATTTAATATGAAGCATCCCTGAAGGATTGAGTAAAGAATGAATTGTTGTTGATTATTATATAGATCACATGTAATATAGTTCCTGAAGAACTTTTCCTTCTTTTTTTTAATATTGAAGCATCCCTGAAGGATCGCTCAAACAATGAATTTTCTTGACGATTGTTTATAAAGATTTAAAATATAGTTTATGTAGAACTAAATATCAAAGCATCACTGAATGATCATTTAAGTAATCAAATTTTCTTGATCATTAGTTTCGGAAGAGCTGAAACTTAATATTAAAGCATTCTTGAAGGATTGCGAAAAATTATGATTTTCATTGGTCATTGTTGATAAAGATTTGTGGTATAGTTCTTGAAGAACTATACTTCTATAACATAATGAAGTTTATAAGTTCTCTTTGATCTTAGTATTAATTTAAAAGAAAGAAAAATTAAGACTAAAAACATCCCTGAAGGATCGCTCAAATAAAGAATTTTCTTGATCATTGTTTATAAAGATTTGGAATATAGCTTTTGAAGAACTAAAATTTAATATTAAATCATCCTTGAAGGATTGTAAAAATATGATTTTACTTGGTTATTGTTCATAGAGGTTTGTGGAGTTCATGACCACAATTCAAATATATAAGATCTATTTGATCTTGGTATAAATTCTATCAAAAGAATTAAAGAAAAAAAACTATTTATGTCTCTTGAATGTGCTCCTGAAGTAACAAAATTTAAAAAATAACATGAAGAAAATTTTGAAAGATAAATCACATTTGTGATTGAACATAGAAGTAGTTATTGATTGAAAAGATGAAGTCTCACATGATAAATTAAACTTTATTTCTAGATTGAATCATCCATACTAGTTGTTTTGTATAATTTGAAACGATTAAGATTTACGAACTATATTGTTTTGAAATGAGAAACTTGTTAGGTGACAAAATAACTATAAATTAGATTTGTATTATTGATTCCTAAGTATGCATAAACTATTTCGAGATTTCGAGCAAGTATTGTTCCTAGAACTTGGATTCACTAAGGAGGAGAATAATTTTATGTATATTTTGTTGTATATTGTTTGTAAATGAAAGATTTCTTATGAAAAAGACTATAAAAATGTTTAGATGAGTGATACAAAGAAACTAATTTTATTAGAAAAAATACTGAAGGCTCCAGAAGAGAAAATATATTGTTATATGGCATAATAGAATTACGAACTGAGAGTGCATTATATGATATCCAAAAGAGTATTATATGAAACTAATTTCATAGAAACTTATTACATTTCAAGGATATCATTCTAAATTGATATCATATTGAAAAAAATGTTTAATATCTCTATATTACGAGATATACTTGAGAGAAAATAAGTGTAGTGAAAAAAAATTATTGTATCTCTGATTTGTACTACAATTATATTAGTGCAATGGAAGCACATATTATTGTAAACATGAAGTTTACGTATTATATTAGTGCAATGAAAGCATGTATTATTGTAACCAGAAGTTTACAAATTATATTAAATTTATTGTTGGCAAGACCGGTTAAGTTATCTCAGATTTATTATGATGCGGAAACTAGTTAAAAAAATGGATATATATTGAAGAGCCATGATATTCTTCAATCTAATAACTATCATGTGTTACTAGCTCCCAGAGAAAGTTGACAATTTAAAAGAATGAGTCTCTCATTTATATAAGGTGATATTTAAACTAATGCACTGATCATGTGAATCACTTGAATATTATATGATTTGAATCGATGCATCAACTAAATGATTGCATGTATATTCACAACCAGAAGTTTGTGAAATTATTATGTCAACAATTTGACTAAGAGTTTATTTTCTGAACTTTTCAGAAAGCATTTGATTCGTCAATTGAAATTGACATTGAAGATCCATTCTTTGGACGTCTAAAGTTAATTGTATGATTGATACTTACCAGACCATACCTTATTAACCCTAGTCTGGTTATGAGACCATGTCTTATAAACTCTATTTTGGGAATCAATCATTTTGTATGTTGAGATATTGATTTGCATCAAGCCAACATATTACTATATATAAGTCATCCCCTTAATCTTTCACTGGTTTTAGGTTAACAACCTAATATTATTTCTCATCTAAGTGGATTTTGGATGTGTTGTGTATATCACAATTGCTTCAATATAATCCACTAAGATAGATCTTGAAAGAATATTGGGAAAATATATTTGATATGCACCTCCATCTATCATTAATTGTACTTAGCCAACTTGTTTAAAGCCCAGTAGGTTGATTATCAATTGATGGATTAGTTTACTCAATATTGGGGGGGGGGGGGGGGGGGGTGGGTAATAGGCAGCTGAAAATGTGAACCTGAAGTTCAAATAAATTATTTGAAAAGAAATATTATTGTCTCGTCTTGATCCTCAAGATATAACTCATTTGCAAAGGTAAACAAATCAAATGTTAGCTGCTTATGCTCCAAAATATTGCAAATAAGTCTCAATCGTGCCTGAAGCATGATAGATCAATCAGTTCCAAATATAAAAAGCCTTGAATAAGAAATTGAGCTTTAATGAAAAGATAACCCAAACGAGGATATAAAAACTCTAAAATAGTTTTCTGACATAATTGATTTTGAAGTTCCAGAAGAACTAATCAGGTACTTGAAACTTATGAAATATTAATAAATTATATCATGAATGAAAAATATCAATGGAATGAGATAGAACTGAAATGAAGTCAACGTTGATGTGTTTTTGCATATAATATAGCGTTATACGTGATAAGTAATAATGATGATCATGAGTTAAAATCTATTAAAGTTATACATAATTAAAATGTTTACAAATGAGAAGAGACAATTCTAGTGAAATCAAACTCGCTTCATAAAACAGACTTTGTTTGGACTTGTAGTCTGCACACTTGAAGGTGTGAAATTAAATGGATATATATATATATATATATATATATATATATATATATATATATGATTTTTCGCGCGAAAAGGGAATTAGTATGATAAAATACATATATATATATATATATATATATATATATATATATATATATATATATATATATATATATATATATAGAGAGAGAGAGTTTGATATGTTCACCTGAAGTGGATTTGTAAATATCTACCATTTATTTTTAAGTTACATATATTGTTTAGAGAGATACTCACCTGAAGTGAATTCAAAAACTTTTTCATACTTGATTAAGTTTAGTAGCACATGAAAGACTCAAATTATATGAAAGATGTGTTATATTTATTTGGCTCACTTGATAGTGATGATTATATGAAACTCCCTGAAGAATTTCATTTGCATAAGACATACTATCAAAATTATTGGAAAGATGACATCATTTATCCATTTTAAGGATATGGAAATGAATTTGTAATAATCGATTTTATGATAATCATATAAATATTATTAGAACTCATGAAGAGATTCTAAAATTTCTTATATAAAGGTCGATATGAACAAATCTAGTTGATTATGTAATATAATGATTGTGATGTCACTTGATGTGAGTAAAGATCATGTCCTCAAGAAAATTGTGAACAATTTGAATTGGTCAGATATTGTACCAAACTCAAGCATACAATTTGTACCTTAAAGAAACAACAATATCATCCGATCATTTGAAAATGTTGGCAAGTGGAGAATGCTCTTTGTTAAACATTATGATTTCACACATACAAGAAACTTGTGATTTTCTAAATTTATAAGGAGACTCTTTATACAACTCAATACAAAGAGAATATCTCAATAACTGCTAATTCGGAGAAAAGCATTGAGATATACCATGACTTTCTATATAGTCACTGTCAAGTAAAGATTTTGGATAACTAGCATAAAAGATTATTAGACCTTCTTCGTCTCACATATAACTGTCTTTATGAGGGGAGACACAAACGTGTTCTGCACTCTTTTTCCCTTAACCATGGTTTTATCCCATTGAGTTTTCCTAGTAAGGTTTTTAACGAGGCAAATTATGACACAAAAGAATGTTGTACTCTCTTTCCTTCACTAGAAGTTTTTTCACATCGGGTTTTTCTCTAGTAAAGTTGTAATTAGACATATCATCATGGACATCCAAGGGGGAGTGTTATGAATAATATTAATATGATGTGGATGTCCATTTCCCTAAGGTTTTCTATGTTCCTTAACTCCTATGAGTGAATACCTACATTCATTGTTATTGCACTTAGTTTCATGACTCTTCATGTACTTGTAACTTACCACATTTGTGTCCTATAAATATGACTTATATTTCAATGTAAAGGATACACTTGTGAAGAGAATAATAGAAAAGCTTTCTTCTACTTCTTCTTCTTCTTGTGCTTCTAGTTTATTTTATAACATTCCTGAATATTTGATCATGATAAAATTATTTGGCCCTTTTTAAAATACGCCTTTAAATTGTAAACTTCATTAACTATTTTTTTAAGGATTTATTATCTATTACCTCTGTCCTTATATATAAGACCCTTTTGCCAAAATACGGGAATTAAGAAAGTTGATATTTGTATTAAAGTATTTTGTAATCACTATTATTTTTACAATTTTATCCTTTGAGACAGAGACAGTTGGTTTATGTTTTCAACATGTTATTTATTCCTGATTGAAGAAAAAATGGATAATAAATAGGGATATGCGGGTATAAAAATAATTAATGTAGTTGAAAATAACAAACGGATCTTATAAAAAGGGACAAAAAATATTCTCAAAATGGTCTTATAATTAGGGACGAAAATATTAAGCGCACAAGTTCGAATATAAATTTACTATCTTGAATTTTTTTAACATATGTAAATATGCACTTGATAGAAAACCCGTCCAACCTAGTAATTGACATAATCATTAGATTTTTAAAAAAAAAACCATAATCATTAGAATTAACTTTTTTTTTTTTGTGGTGGCCCGAGTTCGAAACTCGGACCTTACATATTTTATGCATCGTTCTTATCAACTGAGCTAAGCTCACGAGGACAATTATTGGAATTTGATACTAACTTGACCAAAAAAAAAAAAACACTAATTTGATTTCAACTTTAAATGCGAAACCAATAATTAAGGCAATCACAGTGGGCAAACGCGTAAAAATAGAGTTAATTTAGGTTAGGCCACAGTATAAACCTTCTAATACACATTGTTAGGGTTTCATCCCTCTTAAAGATTTCTTCCCCAGTTAAATTAACTTCATATGGCTATCCGAGCCACCTTCTCCTTTTCCGGCTATGTCGCCCAAAACCTAGTTTTCTCAACCGGCGTTCGAGTCGCAAATCCTCGTGGTGTCCATGAATGCTGTATCCTCTCTCGTTTCTTTGGATCCAACCAAAAACCCGATCTGGATCGTTCCAGCGGCGGCATAGGTGAGAATTTCAGGAGGCCAAAAATGTCTACCTATTCTACTCTCGCGGGAGACCTTCTCACCGAAGGTTTGATCTGGATGATGAAGTCAGCGTCTGTTGTTCCTGGGCCATCAACTGCTATGATGGGTATTTCACCATTCAAACCTTCTTCAATTATACCATTGTTACAGGTTTCAAAGTGGCTTCCTTGTAATGAGTCTGTTATTAACCCTACAACGTGGGAAATTGCTGCTTCTAAACCACCGGAATCTCGTTTGTTGAATTTGAATCAAAAGGAGAATACTAGTAGTTGGATTTCCAAATATTCAAAAGATGCTAAAGCTGTATTCACTGCTTTCACTGTTAGTTTACTTTATAAATCATCTTTGGCTGAACCTAAATCTATTCCATCTTCTTCTATGTATCCAACTCTTGAAGTTGGTGACCGTGTTCTAACAGAAAAGTTTTCTTTATTCTTTAGAAAACCTCATGTTTCTGATATTGTTATTTTCAAACCACCGCAATTTTTGAAGGAATTTGGTTATAGTTCATCTGATGTTTTTATAAAAAGGATTGTGGCTAAGGCTGGTGATGTTGTCCAAGTTAAGGGTGGAAAACTACTTGTGAATGGTGTTGCTGAACAAGAGGAATTTGTTTTAGAGCCTCTTGCTTACGAGTTGGCTCCAATGGTTGTTCCAGAAGGACATGTGTTTGTAATGGGAGACAATCGTAACCAGAGTTTTGATTCTCATAACTGGGGTCCGCTCCCGATCAAGAACATTGTTGGTAGATCAATGTTTCGCTACTGGCCTCCATCCAAAGAAGATCAAACTGTCATGGTTCATAACGATCATAACACCTCACCTTCCGTGGCATAGCTAGCAAGCATGAGATTCAGGAGGGACCAACTTGACCGTAACCAACTTCCGCGGCATTTATTTTGAATGAACTGCAACTTCGGTTTTGGACTGAGAGTGAGCTGTTAATCAACAATTCTCCCGGAGGAGTCTGCTTGTCGTAGATGCATATCTTATTCATAAGTGCAAGTTTGGCCCTAAGGAGCAGTGCATGTTTTTAAGGATTAATCTAGTTGAGTTGTCTGTGTATCAATTTATTTCCTAAGCTACTTTGTTGAGTACTTCTGATACTCTTTATTCTTCTGCCTTCTTTTTAATATAATTAGATTTACCATGCTTAGATTTGCCATTACAAATGAAATTGGTGTAAGTTTGTGGATGATGACCTAATAATAACAATACCTTTATTATGTATGTTCCCCTTGTGAGAGTTTAGGGGTAGGGGGATTATTTTTTAAGAAACATGATGGTGGATTTTGTGTTGTATTCTTTCACTTTTTTCATGGATGTTTGCAACTAGGGGAAAGGTTGGACATGGAGTTATTTGATTCATATGTTTTGTAAACTTTATTTTGTTCGGATAGGTGGATTGAAGACCCGACGCTCAACAAATTTTTACAAGGCTTTCTGCGGTTTCAGTTAAACCTTTGGGAAGTGTTAGGGAGATGGGGAATGGATGGGAGGTGTGTGGTGTTGGAAGCTTGTGTGGTGTAGCCTTTCTTTGTAATGGAAGAAGCCTTGTAATTGGATCTTTTGATACTTCTCCAATCAGTTATATTTGAACCGGAATGAAGATGAGTGGGTTTGTTTAGTCCATGACGAAGTTATGTTTACTGTTAATTATGTGTATCGTTGCTTGAATTACAACTTGTCTTCTCCTTCTTCTATTGACTGTAAAAGGTTGAAATTACTAGGTTGGGTTTGGGAAAGCTTAGCTCCATCAAAGTCATGGTCTTTTCATGGCAAATGCTTCTTCACTGGTTACAAACTTAGGTAAGTTTGTTGAGATGTGGGGTGTGTGCGGTGGGAATAGTTGTGAGCTGTAGTTGCTGTCTGAGTGAGAAGGAAACAGAAGACCAATTATTCGTTAAATTTGTGTTTGCAAATGGGAAATGCTGCTTGTCTCGAAATTTTTTATCTCGATAACATCACGACTGTACTGGACTATATACCCGCCTCCACCTCTTTACTTACACAACTATATCAGCCATCCATGTATTTTATAAAGACCAGATCTAATGGCTACAAACAGTTCGCAATACCCTCGTGAGTTTTCTGGCGCTGGCAATAGCATCACTCTTTGCGAAAAAAGTATGGGCCGTGGTCTCTCAATCGATAGGAATGTCTTTGGTAATGACGGGGTATTTTCCAATTGTTGGAAAGTTTTTGTTTTAACTGCAGGTACCAAAACTAAAGGCTTACTCTTGATATGATACTAAATGATGTGAGCTATTTGTAGGGTGCGGAATGACTAAAAAAATTTCGTGGTGAATCTGAAGATTGATGAGCTTGTTGATGCAATAAAACATATATCTTTTTACCTTGATAAAACATATTTCTTGTCAATGGTTTCTAGCAAAAAAAGTCGGGGCCTCGATGTCTCTTTTATAAGTGGTTTGTTCACCCCTTGGAGTGTAACATTTTTTAGGCAGCACAGCTTCTTTTTGGTCTTCCAACTTGATGGGTTTAGCACCACTTTTTCTATTCCTATTTTTTGAGTATAGTAATACGTGTATCATCCATTAACAATATATAAATTTACATTTGCTGATAAAAAAATAAGTTTCGTAAAATGCCACCTCATTATTTATGGTTAATATGACCATACTTTCAAAAGTGAATTTATCTGGTCAATGTTTTGTTTCCAAACAAAAATATTTCGTTATTTTGGTCCTAAATTCTATTACCTGTAGTTAATTGAATAATTTTTTGTTTGTTGATTAAATTTGTTCGGGGTTCTGGCTCAGGGACAAAAGGAAAGGTAGAGAAAATAGAGAGAAACTCTCTAATGTTCTCAAAGAAAGTTGTTATTATTTGAATGCTTGAATGCTTGATCATTTGAATGTGTCTAAACACTTGGTGGTGAGCCTTATTTATACTACTCTATGAAGGCTCTCCATTACAAAGTAGAAAGATCTAGAAGCATTTATTACAAGAAAAGTCTAGAGATATGGATATCATAGTTCATATGACTAGAAGGACCTAGAAACATCAAGATTTTCCTAGTGCTTAATTCTATTTTATTTAGTAGAGTATCTAGTAGCTTCCTTATTATTCTTAAGTATTCTAGAGACTTCCACATTGTTCTTTATTATTCTAGAGAGTTCCATGTTATTCTTGATCATTCTCCCCGGGTTGGAGGAGACTCGTCCTCGAGTCGAAAGTCTTCTTCATCGCCAAAGTACGGTGGAAGATCAGCAACATTGAAGGTAGCAGAGACTCCATAATAATCCAAGGGAAAAATCCATACTAACAACTTCCCAAGGTGGCTTAGGAATTGGACGGGACATACATAACTTTGATGTATGCTTCAATGGTTCCTTCGTGACTAAAAGTTCTAGTGACTTGCATTCATCTTTTCCTTTATTGAATTCATTGAGTAGTAAAGGTGCCAACTTGATTTCAATCACATCTTCATTATCCTTGTTAAGAATTTGTAGATTGTATGGATGTGGGTGCTCCTTTGTCGGCAACTTTGATTTTTCTATCATATTGTTTGATACAACATTTTCAAAAAATTTACTATCAATGATGATATCAAAAACCTTACCTTGTGAGGTGTTGGTGTGGATGATATTGTGTTTTAGACATGATTCTTCTTTTGTTGTTGTTGGGTGTGAGAATCTTCTCATTTTAAGCGGTTCACTAGAGTCGAAAGGAACATATTCTTTGTCGTATAGTGGTTCGTCATTCTCCTCTTTCTCAAACACTTCATGAATGTCATTGGGAACATATTCATCATCATATATTGGATCTCCATTTCCCTCTTCTTCAAACACTTCACAAGTATCAGCACCAACATATTCTTCATCATAGATTGGTTCTCCCATTATCTCTTCTTCAAATAATTCATGGATGTCTTCTCTTTCTTCTTCAAAAATGTCATCTATCACAATTTCATGCAAAGATCTTTCATTTTGTTTCGTAGGTGACATTTTGACAATGGTTGTCGATGATCTTTTTTTTTTTTTTTGGATGAAGATCGTGGCGGTGTGTGGTTGTTTTGTTTGTGGTTTTAGCTTCGCGAACAAATGACCGCAAAGTGAAGTTTTGAGAAAGCAACTCCTTGCTCTCACTTGAAAACTCACTTTCCGTTGATTTTTTCGCTCAAACTCAACTCCGAGGTAGTTTTGCGAACAAATGGCCGCAAAGTGAAGTTTTAAGAAAGCAAATCCTTGCTCACTTGAAAACTCACTTTCCGTTGATTTCTTCGCTCAAACTCAACTCCGAGGTATCGTAACCAGCTCTGATGCCAAATCTGGCTCAGGGACAAAAGGAAAGGTAGAGAAAATAGAGAGAAACTCTCTAATGTTCTCAAAGAAAGTTGTTATTATTTGAATGCTTGAATGCTTGATCATTTGAATGTGTCTAAACACTTGGTGGTGAGCCTTATTTATACTACTCTATGAAGGCTCTCCATTACAAAGTAGAAAGATCTAGAAGCATTTATTACAAGAAAAGTCTAGAGATATGGATATCATAGTTCATATGACTAGAAGGACCTAGAAACATCAAGATTTTCCTAGTGCTTAATTCTATTTTATTTAGTAGAGTATCTAGTAGCTTCCTTATTATTCTTAAGTATTCTAGAGACTTCCACATTGTTCTTTATTATTCTAGAGAGTTCCATGTTATTCTTGATCATTGAAATTGTTAGAGAAAATGGAGCAACACGAGCAATATTTTGAGGTCACTTTGAGCCAAAATTACAAAATTTGCATCAGTTAGATAAAAAATAGCTTACCTTGTGAGTTATTTGATAATCCTTTTGAGCCAAAATTACAGAATTTGAATCTGATTTCCAAACAAAGTGCAGAACTGAACGATAAGTAAATTATAATTTTTCTTGAACATAAAACACTGAACCTTCATTATACGTTTGTCCCTAGTCTTAGGATAGAGGAGCAAGCAATTAAGATATGGTTTAATTCAAGTTGAGGAGAGAAAAGAAGGCTTGCTTGTATTGTAAGTAATACAAGCAAAAAGAGAAAAAGAGAAAAATATTAAGATAGACGGTGATTTTTCAAAAATTTTATTTTATTTTTAACCAAAAGCAGTAGCTAGCAAAGGGCTAGCTACCAAAATATATATATATATATAAAGCAAACCAGAAGGAACAAAGAAGACAAAAGGAGGGGGACCAAACCAAAACCTCCTTAAAAGGACACAAATCTATAGTTGGGCATTCCCAACTTGTTTTGCACAAAAAAAAAGACCTAATGCAGTCAGGTATATCAATCCAAATAGTAGGAACATTAAGAGTAAGACCAAGGTTAGCCAAGGCATCCGCACATTGATTACCCTCCCTATATATATGAGAGACTATGAAGCGCATGTTTTGAGTTAAAGTGCAGCAGTTGTTCCATCTGTTTTTGAGCTTCCAAGGAATTAGGGCATTATTTTTAAAAGCATTAATTACCAATGAAGAGTCAGATTCAAGCCATAAGAATCTCCAGTTGTTTTGATCAGCTAATTCAATTTCAAAATTTATATTTGGACAACACGGAAAAGAGAAAAAGAAAATAAAAAATTGAAAAATATTAGAAAAAGAAAAAGAAGAATAAAGTTGTCAAGTAGAATTGTATTAAAAGATCATAATCAGATGAGGGTTGAAAGATCAAAAGAGGAGATGCGTTTTATTGAATGCTCCTTTATGTTACGGCCACTTTGATTCAAATGCCCATAGATATGACAAGTGTTTTTGTAACAAGCCCCATTAGAACCCTTGAAAGACCTTGGTGATCTATTCTTAAATATTTTCAAAATGATATGCTTGGATGAACTCATAACTTGATTAAAATGTTAGCAACATTGTCATATGTGAGTTCAAATCCACACATGATCTTTATAATTCACTACCTACTAACAAAGAAGTGTAATAGGTGTGATTCATTATTAGTCTTTGTCCTTGACTTGGAATGCATGAAAGAAATTCTATGTTTTGAATAAAATTGACAATCATGGTTTGATTCATGGTTAGTGGTAAACATAAGACTTGCCCGTACAATCCAACTTTTGAATCATACATCGTAAAATCTTTGCAAAGCACTGACCTATCAATTAGAAATCCTTGAGAAACATCTTTTGGATTCAATCAAATTAACCTTTCGAGGACTTTTGTTTGAGGTCAAACAAAGTTCTAAGTTGGGGAGATTTGATAAGTGTCAAAATACAGTTATTTTCCATAGCATTTATCGATTTGTTTTGCAACAAATATATCATAAATATCCCAGTTATCTATAAATATCTTTGATATTCGTAAACTATGCAAAAACCTATTACGTCTAGTTTCTTTACATTTCTATAGGTTAAAAACAATAACTACACCAAAGCGGATAAAGGGAGGCAAGCACAAGCGCCTGAGCCATATAAAGACAAGGAGAAATCATGATTCGCTAGACGAGCCCGATGAGGTGAAAGTGAGTCAAAACAGAGGGCTCCAGAAGGAAAGGCCAAAGCTAGTTTGTCGTGCACAAAGTGGTCCGTTGAGCTAGCTAAGGCGGTTCAAGGAAATATCTGACCACAACTGGGTTTTCTCTCCTTTGTAGAAACCTTGATTAGCTACGCAAGTCTTGTGGGCCTAGAGAATTTGAGATTTCATAACCACTATAAATAGAGGTGTAGGTCATTTGTAATAGGTAGTCACTTGTAAATACATAACCAATAGAGAGAGAGAGAGAGAGAGAGAGAGAGAGAGAGAGAGAGAGAGAGAGAGACGAAGGCAGGGAAGAACCGAAGCCATTGGAGGGTAATGGAAGCTTGACAACAAGCTTGTTGATGTTTCTTCAACATTCAACAACTATCCTTTGATAGTCATGTCTTCCATGGTTAACTAACCTCTATTTTGTGTTAGGATTAGATGTAAATAGCTTGGAATCTATGTCATACTCTTAGTCTGGCTGGTTCTATACGATTTATGTTTTTAATATAATTTTAGTTTAAATCTGTTGTTGATGCTTTGCTGACAATGTAGTGTTTTGTAATTGATCTTTTGATTTAGCCAAACCATAATAAGGCTCGTTGTCTAAGAGACATGGTTTAGATTATTGATAGGTGTTATTTGCGCAAGAGCGTGAGTAGATTTATATTCATATAAAACTTTTCTTTATTATGCCATAGAGATGACCTGTTATTTGATCGTCGTGCATCGGAAGTCAGTTGTCCTATGTTATCTCAAATCATTAACGTTAGCCGGAGACATATGCCGAGGAACGAGTGGTGTTATATCTGAAGCATAAAAAGTATACAATCCATTAAGAAGAAATAAATGAGGAATAATTATTAATATTCAATCCCAGCACAACTTCACCTATACTGATTCAGTTTTACTTTCATTCCAAAAACACAAAACACCTTTATAAATACTTTGCTCAAAAAACTGTCAATACAAATCTAAATTAACTTAGCGCGGTCTCTGTGGATACAATATTTTTATTTGTTTACTAAAAACCATCATACTTACCAATGTGATGAGGAAAGCCTCAAACCATCTTTTATTTGAAAGGTGGGAGACTTGTGTCGGTATGGTGGAAGGATTTATGTCTTATCAACATTTATGATTTGGTCTTTAAATTAAAAGGAAGTTAAAAATATATCATTGAAAAGGCATAAATCCTTCAAGTATCGCCTTTGAAAATCTATCATTGAAAAGGCTAGAGAGGAAGAAGTCAGAGGGTGAGAGTTTGGTAGAAAAGTGTGTTTCATAACCACAAACAAAAATAACATAAATGATAGAAATGATAAATAAAATGCAGAACATCAATAACTCTTACAAGAGACACTAGCCAATTTTGTTGAATTATGCTTGTTCATCCTCAAATTCTAGTAGGAATGTGTTTGTTCTATCTTCTAATTTGTACTTCCTCTTGCATCAGGTTGAGAATGGCGTGTACGAGGGGATTCAATTTTTCTTTATGTGGCAAATCGACGCAAAAGAAGGTTTTTTGTGGGTAGATAAGATTTTGGATTTAGACCTTCTTGTGGGTAAGTCGTAAGTTTTCTTTGTTTGTGGCTTTTTTGGCTGTGTTGGTGTCAGGGTCTGCCTCCCTAAATTCAAAATGTTCATGCTTTTCTGGGTTCGGTCTTCATTCATATCCCCGTTTTGCCATTTTTGAAGCCTTTAAATACCTGCATGTTCTGGTTGTTGTACTCACTTTACAAATTGCATTTTCGATCCGTGCTGATAGTTTTTCCTTTTGTTTGAGGTTGAAGTTTGAATTGGATAACTCCTTTGATTAATTGTCATTTGTATCGCCTGGTAGAGAGGGATGGCGTCTTAAGGTTAGGGTTCTGAGGTTATGGGAAGTACCAAGTTTCTTGAATCCTGGGCAGCCCAATTCCGTATAGATGGTTCTTATTGATGATAAGGTAGTCTTGATTATTATTTTTGATACTTGAATTTATGCAGTTTTGTATATGTTGTTGAGTTTGTGTTTAAGTTCTTCACTGGTTTTTATGAATTTTGCCAAAATTTTGATTTTGTAGGGTACAAAGATCCATGCCACCATCAGGAAACAACTATTGTACGTTTTTCAGGAAAAATTGGCTGAAGATGATGTTTACAAGATGTTCAATTTTGCTGTTGCGCCCAATGTTGGTTCATATCGCACTACTTCGCATCCATACAAGTTAATTTTCCAGATGAAGACCAAGGTGCACAAGACTGAAGGTTCCTTGATTCCGCTCAACGGCCTTTCTCTTTCCAAGATTGGGGAAGTGTCTGGACACATTGCTTATCATGATCATTTAGTTGGTGAGAAATCTCTCAGTAGATATGTTTTGGACACCTCCCTTTTTCAAGTTACTTATATGTTTTTTTTATTATCAATTGATAAATTTGTTAGATGTTATTGGCTTCATGATTGGGATCTCTGCTGAGAGAGGGTGTGTTAGGGATGGGAAGGTTACCAAGATGATTGTTTTTTAGTTGATAGATGACAAGCATTTGCTGTTATTTGGTATTTGTTTTAAGGAGTTGTCACTCTAGGTTCATTTGGTCATACTATTAGTTGGAAATTTTGTTAGTCATACTATTGTGTATTTTTTTTTTTTTTTTGCTTTTGGTCATATTATTGATTATAACCTAGCTTTAATCAAAAGCCATGAAGTGAAAAATTATTCCACATAACAAAATGGATACACCAAAGAATATTCAACTTAATGGAGTGAAGGCTTCAAATCTTTTCCATGATGTACAATAGCAAACAACACCATTCAAATTCATCATTAATCTCAACCTCATTTTCAAAATAAATATTTCAAACACTTACAAAATCATCATTAAAGAGAAAAACAAACTAAAGATGCAAAGGAAAAAGAGAAACCAAACTCAAAATCGGTGCAGTGAAGATTATAGAGGGTTCCTGATCTGTTTTCATTCTTCTAGATTTGGGTTTAGAATATGGGTTTCTTCCTATTGATCGATGTTTTTTTCCACAATGAAACCATGGATTCATAAACACATAAGAATAATGTAACTCCCTACTTCTATTAAAGCGATAAAACATGCGAATATAACGAATATTCAAGAAATAGACGCTATGTCTCAACAAAATCCAAAACTCAACATGCATATAAATATAAGGGTAAATTACACTAACCTCCCCCGAGGTTTCATTAAATGACACAGGCACCCCCTCTAGTTTTATAATAGACATTAACCTCCCCCACAGTGTCATAATTAGATGAATACCTCCCTTTACAACTTAACACCGTTGATAATCTTCATCTACTAAACCATAGATATCTGTAAAAAGTTCTAAGCTTTTCTTGTTTTCTTGTCCGTTCTATCAACTATTTTTTGTAACCTTTAGTCAAAAGGTTTTTTGGCTTTGATTTTTGTCACATTTCCTCCCAACAATTAACAAAAATTTCAATCAATTGAAGCTTGTTATTATTCCAAAGGCAAATGGGATTGGGACGAAACTTAATATTCAAATAAATTGTACCATGGAAATTGCCCTTTTTTGTTCCTGGATTCCAATACCAGTAAAACGAACAGGACAATAGCTATCCACAAAAGCATGATGTACGAGAATGGAATCTATCCAATGGACAAGAACCAAAGAGAAAGACATAAGCTTTATGGTTTCTGTGTTGCTTCCATAGAGGAATGAAAATTTTGGGTTTGGAGGAGATGAAAAGACAACGTTAACATGAGTTTTTTTGTTTTTTTTTTCCTTAATATAATTTGACAGAAGTTAAACGGTGTTTAACACCAAGGGAGGTTAGTGTTAAATAAGAAATTAGAGAGGGTGTATGTGTCATTTAAAGAGACCTCAGGGGAGGTTAGTGTAATTTACCCTAAATATAATAATCTCAACAGTCACAGCGGATACAAATCATATATCTTCAACATATACATGTCATGGTCAAAATACATCATCATATAAAATCCACCAAGTCCCGACAAAAGGGCAAATCTCCAACATGAATAAATCCAAAACAGATAATCTAAATTAATCATAAACATACACCTAGATCAGAGCCTATCCTAGACTCTACAGACACGATAGCGGAGATAGCTCCCACTATCCAAGCAACCACCGAGCAACTCACCAGAGCGACTAATCCTGCACAACGTTTACCCATCCATACAGACAGGTAGGCGGTTGAAACCAATGGGGGTAAGCTTTACATTAATCATAATCAACATATAAAAACATAGCATTCAAGGATTCATACATATCACATATACTTAACCATCCCTCCTAGAATACTAGCAACACATGATTATTATCCCCCATTACTAGCATCTCAAGCTATCACATTATCACTATAGCATAACAGACATATTTAATCTTTAATCAAGTCATCAACAAGAGTTCATCATTTATCAATATCAATCAATGAAAGGATTACTCGCCTTGTTCTCCATCTAGCATACTTAACTCAACAAGTACAATTCATCATTTCAAAGTTATAAGCAAGCAATCATCATTATCAAAGTAGTCACCACATCATATACCTATATACATATACAAATCTCACATCATCATTATTATCAAAATAATTATCATCAATTGATTCACCAAGTGTATAAGCACAAGTGGGCAAGACATGCAATTAGAGCATAGATCATTTATTCACAACTATCAACAAAATCCACCAATGTACATATACACCTATCCACATATAAAGCACAACATTCAACAAATTTCACCAATGCATAAATTCACCAAGTCACATATTCAATTATGACACAATTCGTCAACCAATCAATTCCAAATTTCACAAGTATGTATTCATCAAACACACTTATCATCAACAATCATCATTCACATGCAACAATTAAGACTCATGCCAAAATGATATGCGCCTATACACGACACATATATGCATGTGGTACCATACTCCTCCAAGGTCGTCACCTCATGATGCCACAAAAACATCATTATCAACGGCTATAGTCAACAACAATATGGATATAACATCCGACACGACATATGATGCATGAACATATGACTCAATCCACGATGCATATGTCCACAACAATTCAATGGCTATAATCAACGACTATCATCAACATTCAACTTTATCATAAAGTTCAACAACTCCATTCAATACAACACATGATAACAAACATCATATTCATCACCCCACAATCATTCATACATCTTCTTACAATCATATCAACTATCCTTAGAGGATTTATAAAGCATTCGGCTCATAAAATCATTTTCCTCAAAGTTCGTCTCTAAATTCACCATTTTAAAATAATTGAAGCTTTTGAATCAAAACCAAGTAAACAAGATCCAATGCCTCAACTAAGTATTCCCCTAGGCTACATATAAGTACAGTAGGGTATACCTTGGCGTTTCACCAGCTAAATACGTCAAAAGCATGAAAATCACGAAGTTCGTCTCAAGTGGCAAAATGGCCAACATTGATCATTTTCAACCAAAACAACTTGTTCAAGTTATGAAAACTCCCAATTCAATCTTAATCATTCATATAAACATGAGCCTATGCCACTTACAAACTATCAAGCATTAGTTCAAAGATTAACCTAAGTTCGTATAAGAAAATACCAAGTTCACATATTCGACAATCCCACCCAAAAATCAAGTTTGGCATGGTTAAGACATTGCACCAACTTTACAAGCCTTGCCTAAGTCTATATGAGCTGTAGACTAAGCTTGCAATTCTTTATGTTCACAAAAGATCACTTTCCAACATTTTTCGAAAAAATGAAACGACACAAATCCAAGTTGCAAACCATTTGGAAAATTAAGATTTCGACAAAGCCAATCATGTTCCAGTAGTAAAGTGATTGAAAATAGTAAAAATACACCTTCAAACGGTCTATACGGACCCCTACACGACTGCCCCCGACCACCCGAACACTGAACAACGAGCATATTGCCCTGTGCTGGGCGCCTGGCTCCAGAGGTGCAGCGCCTAGCACTAGCTGTAGAATTCGGTGTTTGAAAGGTATTTTAATCATTTTGGACTTAGGGGCATTTTGGTCATTTTGAGAGTAGGGGTAATTTTGTAATTTTGTTAAGTATTATTTTTAGTGCTTAGTGAGAGTGGTTATTTTACTAAGTCATTAGAGAGTGTGTGGTAATTATTTAAATACAGGTAGTTGATCGTTAGTGTTATATCTTACCGTTAAGTGAGTAGTAACATTTTTGGGTTAGAATAGAAATGGGTTAAGCCCATTAAGGTTTGTGGGTTAAGCCCAATTAGGTGAGCCTATACAAACTCTTGTTAGTAGAGGAAATAGGTTTTCACGAACATTTGCAATTGATAGAGATAGAGGTAGAGAGAAGAAAAGGGTTTGAAGAGGAAGAACAAGAGAAAGGGGTTGGAGGCTAGAGCTAGGAGAGGAATTCATCATCTAGGAGCTAAATTGAGGCTTGGGTTAGAGATTCTTGGTGCTAGAGTAAGAGGGTTAGTATTCAACCATAATTCATAACTTTTTCTTTTTTACCCATTTTGTAAAATTGATGAATTGAACCTAATTGTTGTAAATTCGTGCATGATTGTTGTTGTTATGTTTGAGAACATGATTTGTATGATAATTGTATGATTGTATGAGAATTAACATGTTGAAATGCATAAGTATGGCTATATTGTGTTCTTGAGTAAATTTTGTTGAGAAATGAAGTTGTTGTGTTAAGTTGTGCATGAATTCATGTTCATTAGTTGTTGTTATGGATTTGGAACATGTTGTTGTTGAATTGATGCTTTGGGTATCAAGATTGATGAATTGATGTAGAGGTTTGTGTGTTGTTGTTGAAAGTTAAAGAGGTAATGATAATTTGATGAACTATGTGCATTTGATGTTATAATTCCAAATTTGATGTATGTTTGAGTGCTTGGTAACATGTATGACATATAAACATCTTTGGGATTTAGTTTGGGGCTTTAAAATGATCAAAATGGGGATTTTTGGGTGAAAATGGTGTGAAACCCGTAAACTGCAGAAGAAATTCGCCAGGAACTCGCTAATAGCAAAGTTATCTGGAGCTTTTTCGCTAATAGCGAAAGTCTCGCTAATAGCGAAATTGCCTAGAGATAGCTTTTTCTGTTTCACGTTCTTGTGTCTTTTTTTTTCTGGTTCTGTTTTGATATGGCTTTTGATGTAAACATGAAAGCTGTAGATATTTGAGTTGGCTTTCCAATGCCGTTGGTTTGACATGAAAATTATTTTTGGTTTTTGAGTTATGAGGAAAATACTCTTAAGAGGTCTTAGTGAATTTTTACGAAAATCCGCATAACTATTTCTAAGTCGACCCAAACCTCATGGATTGTTTCTTAACTTCAAATTTATGTTCTATGAGTTCAATTAAGGTGTCTAATAAAATTTAAACTATGATGTGATGGCTTTAACTTGTTTTGCTTTCAAAATGGTATTCATATGGAAAAGTGATAAAGAGAGACGAACTTTGTGATTTTTATGAATCCGTCATATTTGGCCGATGAAATGCTTATGTAACCTCTACTGCACATATATGTGACTTGTGAGAATACATGGCATAGGCGATTAAGCTTGTTTACTTGGCTTGACTTAAATGCTCAATTAGTTTCAATGTTGTGATTTTTGGAGACGAACTTGGTAGAAAATGATTTTTGAGAACCAATTGCTTATGAACCCTTTATGAATAGATTAATATGATTATGAGATGATGTATGAATGGTTGTTAAGTGATGAATATGATGTTTGTGATCATATGTTGTATTTGTTCCTTTATTTGGATTGTAAGGAATTATGTGGAAATGTGTCAACTACATGTTGATTTATGTGGAGATGATTGATGATGTATATATGTGGCAACTATATGTTGATTGAATTGTGGATGTTGTTGGTGATTGTGTATGTGTTAAGTGGTGGTGAATTGTTGTTGATTGCATATATACAAGTATTGGTGATGTTGAGGTGATTAGTTTATGTGAACATATGCATTGTAGTCGAGTCATATGTTCACGCATTCATGACTGATGGTGGTGGATTTTATATCCAATTGAGGTGATTACGATGTTTTTGTTGCATCGAAGGTGACGACCTTGAGGTGATATGGTACCGCATGCATCTAGATGAGTCTAGTGCCATTGCATACATTGTTGGTGAATTGAAATGCATTGAGTTATGCGTGATGATTGAATTTGTTAATTGTTAATTGACATGATTGGAATTGTGATACGTGTATGATACACTTGTTGGTACGAACTTGGAACGATGATATTGAATGATATGAGTATCGTTAATACTTGTCTTTATATGTATGAATTGTTCTTGAATATATCTTTCATTTCCAATGTTCTTGATTTAATCTTATTTGGATTATGATGATATAATGCTAACCCTCAGTGGTTTACCACCTGCCTTTCCGTATGGACGGGTAGATGAAGTGCAGGATGCTTAGACTGTTTGCTTGATGTTGCCGAGGAGCGGAGTTCCTCTTTTTATGTGCAAGTGTCTAGATTGGGGCTCTGATCTAGGATTGTACTTGCATGTTGGATTTTTTTTTGACTATGTAGTTTGGAGTTGAGACATTGATGTATCTGAGAGATGTATTTATTGTCATGAGATTTGGAGATGTTATTCACATGATTATATAAGTTCCGCTGCTATGTTTATGAGACTTGACAATTTATACTTGTATGCTATTTTGTTTTGATGATGTAGCATCTATTTCTAGAATATATTTGTATATTCGCGTGTTTTACCGCTTATTAGAAGAATGGTGTTACAAGTTGGTATCAGATCTGTGGTCAGTCCTTGTCCGGACTAGTATTTATTGATTTTTCCTGTTAGTATGCGAATGGTAATGAGTTACCTTCGGTACTTGTTTGTTGTGCTGTTGTTTTTATCTGTCGGTTGGTTTTGTGTAGTCTTGAGATGGCTGGTGGTAGAGATGATGCAGCGATCGAGCAGGCTTTGGCTTCGATGACTTTGGTGTTGGCTCAGGCTAACGAGCAGGCGTCGGTTGGCCATCGTGATCCTGGTGAGGCTGAAGAGCGAAGGCTTGATCGTTTCTTGAGAAACAGTCTGCCGACGTTCAAGGGTGGGTATGATCCAGATGGAGCTTAGACATGGGTGCAAGCCATGGAGATGATCTTCCGTGCTATGGGGACTAGTGAGGATCAGAAGGTCAGGTTGGCTACTCATATGCTTGCTGAGGAGGCTGAGTATTGGTGGACCAATGCTAAGGGAAGGCTTGAGGCTGGTGAAGCTGTGACTTGGGCTAGGTTCAAGACTGAGTTTTTGAGGAAGTACTTTCCTGAGGATTTGAGGACTAAGAAGAAAGTGGAATTCTTGAACTTCAAGCAAGAGAACCGTTCAGTGGCTGAGTATGCTGCAAAGTTGAAGAGCTTTCGAGGTTTTGTCCGTACATCAATGCGGAGGATGCTATGGTTTCCAAGTGTGTGAAGTTTGAAAGCGGTTTGAGGCCCGACATCTATCAGTACATGTGTATTTAGGAGATCCATGACTTTGACACTTTGGTGCATAAGTGTCGTATGTTTGATGACGTCGGGAGGGCTAAAGCTAATCACTACAAGGCTCAGAATGAGAAGAAGGGAAAGGGTCAAGGATTTGGGAAGCCGTATAGCAAGGACAAAGGAAAGAAGAAAGAATCTGGTGGAGGCTCTAAGTCTAATGTTGCTGAGGTGAGGTGCTACAAGTGTGGAACTTTGGGTCATTACTTTAATGATTGCAAGAAGGGAGAGAGTTGCTACAAGTGTGGGGAAGCAGGTCACAAGGCTTTTGAGTGCAAGAAGGAGATCACTTGCTACAATTGTGGTGAGAAGGGGCATATCAGTACTAAGTGTACCAAGCCGAAGAAGGCGGCGTGTAACAGCCCGATTTTTTGATAGATTTATTTTATTATTTATTTAATTGCTTTTGTGTGATTGTATATGCTCGTATGTGATTATTTGCCTCTGTGTGTATTCTTGGTTGGGAATTGTAGAATTCGGTGTTAGAGGGTATTTTAGTCATTTTGGGCTCAGGGGTATTTTGGTCATTTTATGAGTAGGAGTAATTTTGTAATTTTGTTGAAAATTATTTTTAGTGCTTAGTGAGAGTGGGTATTTTACCAAGTTACTAGAGAGAGTGTAGTAATTATTTTAATTACCGGTAAGTGACCGTTAGTGTTATATTTTACCGTTAAGTGAGTAGTAACATTTTGGGTTAGAATAGAAATGGGTTAGGCTCATTAAGGTGTGGTGAGTTAAGCCCAATTAAGTAAAGCCTATTTAAACACTAGTGTTAGTAGTGAAATAGTGTTTTTACCAACAATTGTCAATTGGGAGAAGAGGAAGAAAAAGATAGAGATAGAGAGAAGATAAGGGTTTGAAGAGGAGATCTCAAGGAGGCTAGAGGGAGCTAGAGAACCAAGCTTTGGGAGCTAAAGTGAAGCCTTAGTTGGTGTTGAGGATAATTAAGGTAAGGGGGTTAGTCTTTACTTATAATCACTTAGTTGTAGCTTCTACCCTAATTTCCTACATAAGTGCTTATTTGAATAATTGATTATTTGTGGAATTAATTGTGAAATTCGTGCTTATGTTGTGATACAATGTTTGGGTGTGTAAATTGAATGTTAATTGAGTTGTTGATGATGAAATTGCAAGCTTAAATCATGTACATATGTATGCTTTGTGTTTTACCCAAAAGTTGATGATATGAGATGTTGTTGTTGATGAATTGTGATGAATTCATGATTGGTTGTTGTTGTTGATGTTGTGAGGTGTTGTTGTTGATGTTAGAAACCTTGGGTAATCATAATCATTGAGTTGGCTATGAATTTGTGTTGTTTTTGAGGTTTTCATGTAAATGGGTCAAATGATGATTTTTATTAAGAGGATGTTTTGGGGGTAAGTTTTATATGATTTTGAGTGTCTTTTCATGTTTAAAAATGTTTAAACAAACTTTGGGATCAAATTTGGGCATTGGGAAGTCAAAATTGGGGTTTTGGGGTGGAAATGGAGGTTTTCCCGAGCCTGAACTGTCACAACTCGCACTGCACTCGCAATGGTGAGTTGGATGCGAGCAGAAGGGGCTTCTGGAAGCTAATCGCAGTTGCAAGTAAAGTTACTCGCAGTTGCAAGTTGCACAGGACAGCACCCCTCTGTTTCGCATTCTTGCGTCTTTTTTCCTCGTTTTTGTTTTGATTTAGTTTTTGGTGTAAACATAGAAGTTGTAGATAATCTTGTTATCTTTCCAATGGTTTTGGTTCGGTTTGAAAACGATTCTTGGATTTTAAGTTATGAGGAAAACGCTCTAAGGATGTCTTAGAGAAATTTTTACGAAAACTCCGCATAACCACTTGTAAATCAACTCAAACCTTATGGATTGGTTCCAAACTTCAAACTTATGTTTTATGAGTTCAATTAAGGTGTTTAGTAATATTTAAACTATGATGTGAGGGATCTAACTTGCTTTGATTTAAAAATGAAAATTTTCTCGAAAAGTGATAAAATGAGACGAACTTTGTGATTTTTATGATTTCGTCGTGTTTAGCCGGTGAAACGCCAAGGTATGTTCTACTGCACTTAAAGGTAGCCTAGAGGTATACTTAGTTGAGACATTGGATCTTGTTTACTTGGTTTTGGTTCAATACTTCAATTATTTTGAAATTGAGATAACGATAGACGAACTTTGTTAAAAACGGTTCCTTTGAACCAACTACCATGTAAATATTTTGTGAATGACTTTATATGATTAATTGAGAATGTATGATTGATTGTTGAAGGTTGAATATGATGTTTATCATAAATGTTGTATTATTCCACTTTGCTTGGTTTATGAGATGTATATGGGATTGTTGTGAGATATTATGTAGTTGATGAAGATTTATGTGATGATGACTCTTATGCGAATTATGATTGTTGAATGTGTGGACATGTTTACTTGATAATGCAATGTTGTTGAGATAGTCAATGTAATTGGAGGTGTACTTTTACATTGTCGTTGTTGTGGTAAAGTTGTGCATTATCGGGTCGTTGTTGTTTGTCCGTGCATCATATCATATTGAGTCATATGTTGAAATGTAAAATGAGGTGTACTTTTACATAGTTGTTGTAAGAGGAGGTGTACTTACATGTAAGAGGAGGTGTACTCTTACATAGATGTGCGGTTGGCATCTAATGATTGTTGTTGCGGTACCACATGCATATATGTGTCGAGTATAGGCGCATTGCATATTGAAATGTAATCTTGTTGTTTTATGTGAATGGTTGTTGATGATAAGTGTGTTGATGAATACATACTTGTGACATTTGGAATTTAATGGTTGATGAGTTGTAACATAATTGAATATGTGACTTGATGAATTTGTGTATTGGTGAAATTTGGTGAATGTTGTGATTGTGTGGATTGATGTATATGTACACAGGTGGATTTTTTTGATGGTTGTGGATAATTGAACTATGTTCTAATTGCATGTCTCACTTGCTTGTATTTACACACTAGGTGAACCTATTTGACGATAGTTACTTTGATAATGATGATGAAGTGAGAATTGTATATGTATATGATGTGGTAATCTCTTTGTTGATGATGACTTGCTTATAATTTTAAAATGATGAATGGTACTTGTTGAGTTAAGCATGCTAGATGAGTAATTAAGTGAGTAATATTTTAATTGGTTGATGTTGATAATGATGAACTCTTGTCGATGACTTGATTAGAGATTAAGTATGTCTGTTATGCTATGATAATAATGTGATAGCTTGAGGTGCAAGTAATGGGGGATAATAATCATGTTATGTTAGTATTCCAGGATGGATGGTTATGTATATGTGATATGTATGAATCTTTGAATGCTATGTTTTTATATGTTGATTATAATTAATGTAATGCTTACCCCCAGTGGTTTTTGCCACCTACCTATGTGTATGGATGGGTAGACGTTGTGCAGGAGTAGTTGCTTTAGTTAGAGCTTGGATAGCGGGAACTTGCTCCGTTATCATCTTTGGCATTGTAGTCTAGGGCTCTAATTTGGTCGAGTCGGTATCCTAGTTTTTGATTGATTTATTTTATTTTGAGATGTACTCGTTGTCTAGACTTGAAGGATTTTTATGATGTTGTTATCTGACTATGGCATGTACTTATATCTAGAGATTTATGTTGTATCCGCTGCAACTGTTGAGAATTTTTATGCATGCTAGGTGAAGTTTTGTTGAGACGTAGCGTCTATTTCTTGAATATTCGTTATATTCGCATGTTTTATCTCTTTAATAGAAATAGGGCGTTACAAGTTGGTATCAGAGCCGTGGTCGGTCTTGTCCGGACTAGTATTCGTTGAATTTCCTGTTTGTATGCGACATGTACGGAAGTACTGTCGGTACTTGTTGTGTTGTTCCGTTCTTTTAGGTGGGTTTGAGCGTAGTGGGGGAGTAGCAGGTTGTTTCAGGTTCGCTGGGTCTGGCAAGGGAAGGTATATTTGACTGCGAAGGCTCAGTTGTTTGCTAAGTTGTCAAAGTGTGAGTTTTGGTTGCGGGAAGTGAGTTTCCTTGGTCATGTGATTTCTAAAGGTGGTATTGTCGTGGATCCATCTAAGGTTGATGCAGTGTTGCAGTGGGAATCACCTAAGACTGTTTTTGATGTTAGAAGCTTTCTTGGGTTGGCAGGTTATTATCGGAGGTTCATTGAGGGATTCTCTACGTTGGCGTTGCCATTGACGCAGTTGACTCGGAAAAGACAAGCTTATGTTTGGGATGCTAAGTGTGAGAAGAGTTTCCAAGAGTTGAAGAAGAGGTTGACTTCAGCTCCAGTGTTGATTTTACCGAATCCGAAGGAATCGTTTGTTGTGTATTGTGATGCTTCTAAGATGGGTCTCAGTGGTGTGCTTATGCAGAATCGTCAGGTTGTGGCTTATGCTTCGAGGCAGTTGAAAGTGCATGAGAAGAATTATCCGACTCACGATTTGGTATTAGCAGCTGTTGTGTATGTGTTGAAGATTTGGAGGCATTATCTGTATGGTTCTAAGTTTGAAGTATTCAGTGACCACAAGAGTTTGAAGTACTTGTTTGACCAGAAGGAGTTGAATATGAGGCAAAGAAGGTGGTTGGAGTATCTTAAAGATTTTGATTTCCAGCTGAGTTATCACCCAGGATAGGCGAATGTTGTTGTGGATGCTTTGAGCAGGAAGTCGTTGCATATGTCTGATTTGATGGTGAAGGAGTTGGAATTGAATGAACAGATTTGAGTTTGGTTAGTGAGTTGACACCGGACGGTGGAGACTTTAGATTGGATGAGAATGGTGTTTTGATGTTTCGTAATCGTGTTTGTGTACCAAGAGTTCTTGAGCTTAAGAGACAGATTTTGGAAGAACGTCACAAAAGTAGTTTGAGTATTCATCCTGGAGCGACTAAAATGTATCAGGATTTGAAGAGGTTGTTTTTGTGGCCTGGAATGAAGAAAGAGATTGTAGAGTTTGTGTGTGCTTGTTTGGTTTGTCAGAAGTCTAGGATTGAACATCAGAAGCCATCGGGTTTGATGCAACCATTGTTTGTGCCAGAGTGGAAGTGGGATAGTATCTCTATGGATTTTGTTGGAGCTTTACCGAAGACTGTTAAGGGTTTTGATTCGATTTTGGTGATTGTTGATCGGTTGACGAAGTCGGCACATTTTTCCTATCAAGACTGGTATGTCTGTGGCGAAGTTGGTCGAGATCTACATTGAGCAGATTGTTAGATTGCATGGTATTCCTTCTAGTATTGTGTCGGATCGGGATCCGAGGTCTACTTCTAAGTTTTGGAGAGTTTGCAAGCTGCTTTAGGGATTAAGGTGAGGTTGAGTTCTGATTATCATCCCCAGACTGATGGTCAGACGGAGAAGACTATTCAGAGTTTGGAAGATTTGTTGAGAGCTTGTGTTTTGGAGCAAGGTGTCAGTTGGGTCAAATGTTTACCGTTGATTGAGTTTACTTACAACAACAATTTTCATTCTAGTATCGGTATCGCACCATTTGAAGCTTTGTATGGTCGAAGGTGTAGGACGCCGTTATGTTGGTATGAGTCAGGTGAAAGTGCTTTGTTAGGACCGGAAGTTGTGCAAGAAACTACGGAAAAGGTTAAGATGATTCAAGAGAAGATGAGAGCGTCTCAGAGTAGGAAGAAGAGTTATCATGATAAGAGGAGGAAGGACATTGAGTTTCCGGTAGGTGATCATGTGTTTTTGAGAGTGAATCTTGTAACTGGTGTTGGTCGTGCTTTGAAGTGCCGGAAGTTGACTCCTCGTTTTGTTGGACCGTTTGAGATTATTGAGAAGGTTGGGGTTGTAGCGTATCGGAATGCGTTACCGCCATCTTTGTCGAATCTTCATGATGTGTTTCATGTGTCTCAGTTGCGAAAGTATGTGTATGATGCGTCTCATGTGATTCAAGTGGATGATTTGGAAGTAAGAGACAACTTGACTGTCGAGACTTGGCCAGTTAGGATTGAGGATCGTGAAGTGAAGCGTTTGCGTGGCAAGGAGATCGTTTTGGTTAAAGTGATTTGGGTTGGACCAACGAGCGAGAGTGCCACTTGGGAATCAGAGAGTAGGATGAAGGTTTCGTATCCGGAGTTGTTTCCTTTAGGTAATTTTCGAGGGCGAAAATTCTTTTTAGTGGGGGAGAGTTGTAACAGCCCGATTTTTCGATAGATTTATTTTATTATTTATTTAATTGCGTTTGTGTGATTGTATATGCTCGTATGTGATTATTTGCCTCTGTGTGTATTCTTGGTTGGGAATTGTAGAATTCGGTGTTATAGGGTATTTTAGTAATTTTAGGCTCAGGGGTATTTTGGTCATTTTACGAGTAGGAGTAATTTTGAAATTTTGTTGAGAATTATTTTTAGTGCTTAGTGAGAGTGGGTATTTTACTAACTTACTAGAGAGAGTGTAGTAATTATTTTAATTACCAGTAAATGATCGTTAGTGTTATATTTTATCGTGAAGTGAGTAGTAACATTTTGGATTAGAACAGAAATGGGTTAGGCCCATTAAGGTGTGGTGAGTTAAGCCCAATTAAGTAAAGCCTATTTAAACACTAGTGTTAGTAGTGAAATAGAGTTTTTACCAACAATTGTCAATTGGGAGAAGAGGAAGAAAAAGATAGAGATAGAGAGAAGATAAGGGTTTGAAGAGGAGATCTCAAGGAGGATAGAAGGAGCTAGAGAACCAAGCTTTGGGAGCTAAAGTGAAGCCTTAGTTGGTGTTGAGGATAATTAAGGTAAGGGGGTTAGTCTTTACTCATAATCACTTAGTTGTAGCATCTACCCTAATTTCCTACATAAGTGCTTATTTGAATAATTGATTATTTGTGGAATTAATTGTGAAATTCGTGCTTATGTTGTGATGCAATGTTTGGGTATGTAAATTGAATGTTAATTGAGTTATTGATGATGAAATTGCAAGCTTAAACCATGTACATATGTATGCTTTGTGTTTTACCCAAAAGTTGATGATATGAGAGGTTGTTATTGATGAATTGTGATGAATTCATGATTGGTTGTTGTTGTTGTTGATGTTGTGAGGTGTTGTTGTTGATGTTAGAAACCTTGGGTAATCATAATCATTGAGTTGGCTATGAATTTGTGTTGTTTTTGAGGTTTTCATGTAAATGGGTCAAATGATGATTTTTATTAAGAGGATGTTTTGGGGTAAGTTTTATATGATTTTGAGTGTCTTTTCATGTTTCGAAATGTTTAAACAAACTTTGGGATCAAATTTGGGCATTGGGAAGTCAAAATTGGGGCTTTGGGGTGGAAATGGAGGTTTTCTCGAGCCTGAACTGTCACAACTCGCACTGCACTCGCAATGGCGAGTTGGATGCGAGCAGAAGGGGCTTCCTGGAAGCTACTCGCAGTTGCAAGTAAAGTTACTCGCAATTGCAAGTTGCACAGGACAGTACCCCCCTGTTTCGCATTCTTGCGTCTTTTTCCCTCGTTTCTGTTTTGATTTAGTTTTTGGTGTAAACATGGAAGTTGTAGATAATCTTGTTATCTTTCCAATGGTTTTGGTTTGGCTTGAAAATGATTCTTGGATTTTAAGTTATGAGGAAAATGTTCTAAGGATGTCTTAGAGAAATTTTTACGAAAACTCCGCATAACATCTTGTAAATCAACCCAAACGTTATGGATTGGTTCCAAACTTCAAACTTATGTTTTATGAGTTCAATTAAGGTGTTTAGTAGTATTTAAACTATGATGTGAGGGATCTAGCTTGCTTTGATTTGAAAATGGAAATTTTCTCGAAAAGTGATAAAGTGAGACGAACTTTGTGATTTTTATGATTTTGTCGTGTTTAGCCAGTGAAACGCCAAGGTATACTCTACTGCACTTAAAGGTAGCCTAGAGGTATACTTAGTTGAGGCATTGGATCTTGTTTACTTGGTTTTGGTTCAATACTTCAATTATTTTGAAATTGAGATATCGATAGACGAACTTTGTTGAAAACGGTTCCTTTGAACCAACTACCTTGTAAATATTTTGTGAATGACTTTATATGATTAATTGAGAATTTATGAATGATTGTTGAAGGTTTAACATGATGTTTATCATAAATGTTGTATTATTCCACTTTGCTTGGTTTATGAGAAGTATGTGGGATTGTTGTGAGATATTGTGTAGTTGATGATGATTTATGTGATGATGACTCTTATGCGAATTATGATTGTTGAATGTGTGGACATGTTTACTTGATAATGCAATGTTGTTGAGATAATCAATGTAATTGGAGGTGTAATTTTACATTGTTGTTGTTGTGGTGAAGTTGTGCATTATCGGGTAGTTGTTGTATGTCCATGCATCATATCATATTGAGTCATATGTTGAAATGTAAAAGGAGGTGTACTTTAACATAGTTGTTGTAAAGGGAGGTGTACTCTTACATGTAAGAGGAGGTGTACTCTTACATAGATGTGCGGTTGGCATCTAATGACTGTTGTTGCAGTACCACATACATATATGTGTCGAGTATAGGCGCATTGCATATTGAAATGTTATCTTGTTGTTGCATGTGAATGGTGATTGTTGATGATAAGTGTGTTGATGAGTACATACTTGTGACATTTGGAATTTAATGGTTGATGAGTTGTGACATAATTGAATATGTGACTTGATGAATTTGTGTATTGGTGAAATTTGGTGAATGTTGTGATTGTGTGGATTGGTGTATATGTACACAAGTGGATTTTGTTGATGGCTGTGAATAATTGAACTATGTTCTAATTGCATGTCTCACTTGTTTGTATTTATACACTAGGTGAACCTATTTGACGATAGTTACTTTGATAATGATGATGAAGTGAGAATTGTATATGTATATGATATGGTGATCTCTTTGTTGATGATGACTTGCTTATAACTTTAAAATGATGAATGGTACTTGTTGAGTTAAGCATGCTAGATGAGTAATGAAGTGAGTAATATTTTAATTGGTTGATGTTGATAATGATGAACTCTTGTCGATGACTTGATTAGAGATTAAGTATATCTGTTATGCTATGATAATAATGTGATAGCTTGAGGTGCAAGTAATGGGGGATAATAATCATGTTATGCTAGTATTCTAGGAGGAATGGTATTGTATATGTGATATGTATGAATCCTTGAATGCTATGTTTCTATATGTTGATTATGATTAATGTAATGCTTATCCCTAGTGGTTTTTGCCGCCTACCTGTCTGTATGGATGGGTAGATGTTGTGCAGGAGTAGTTGTTTGGTTAGAGCTTGGATAGCAAGAGCTTGCTCCATTATCATCTTTGGCGTTGTAGTCTGGGGCTCTGATTAGGTCGAGTCGGTATCCTAGTTTCGGATTGATTTATTTTATTTTGAGAAGTACTCGTTGTCGAGACTTGAAGGATTTTTATGATGTTGTTATCTGACTGTGGCATGTACTTATATCTGGAGATTTATGTTGTATCAGCTGCAACTGTTGAGAATTTTTATGCATGCTAGATGAAGTTTTGTTGAGACGTAGCTTCTATTTCTTGCCGGTAGTGCAAGAGTTTCCAGAAATTTTTCTGGACGACATTACCGAATTACCGCCGGAGAGGGAAGTTGAGTTTGCAATTGATTTGGTGCCAGGAACGAGTCCTATTTCGATTACGCAGTATCGGATGTCTGCATCAGAGTTGGGTGAATTGAAGAAGCAGTTGGAAGAGTTGCTCGAGAAGCAGTTTATTAGGCCGAGTGTTTCTCTGTGGGGTGCTCCTGTGTTGTTGGTTAAGAAGAAAGATGGCAGCATAAGGTTGTGTGTGGATTATCTGCAGTTGAACAAGGTGACGATCAAGAATCGGTATCCGCTTTCGAGGACTGATGATTTGATAGATCAGTTGGTTGGTGCGGAAGTGTTCAGCAAGATTGATTTGAGGTCAGGATATCATCAGATTAGAATGAAGGCAGAAGATGTATCCAAAAATGTGTTCCGAATGAGGTATGGACACTATGAGTATTCTGTGATGCCATTTGGAGTATCTAATGCGCCAGGTGTTTTCATGGAATATATGAATAGAATATTTCATCCTTTTCTGGACCGTTTTGTGGTGGTGTTTATAGATGATATTTTGGTGTATTCGAAGTCGGAAGAAGAGCATGTCGAGCACTTGAGGATTGTGTTGGGAGTCTTGAAGGAGAAGAAGTTGTTTGCTAAGTTGTCGAAGTGAGAGTTTTGGTTGCGGGAAGTGAGTTTCCTTGGTTATGTGATTTCTAAAGGTGGTATTGATGTGGATCTGTCGAAGGTTGATGTAGTGTTGCAGTGGGAATCACCTAAGTCTGTTTTTGAGGTTAGAAGCTTCCTTGGTTTGTCAGGTTATTATCGGAGGTTCATTGAGGGATTCTCTAAGTTGGCGTTGCCATTAACGCAGTTGACTCGGAAAGGGCAAGCTTATGTTTGCGATGCTAAGTGTGAGAAGAGTTTCCAAGAGTTGAAGAGGAGGTTGACTTCAGCTCTAGTGTTGATTTTTCCGAACCTGAAAGAATCGTTCGTTGTGTATTATGATGCTTCTAAGATGGGTCTTGGTGGTGTGCTTATGCAAAATCGACAGGTTGTGGCTTATGCTTCGAGGCAGTTGAAAGTGCATGAGAAGAATTTTCCGACTCATGATCTGGAATTAGCAGCCGTTGTGTATGTCTTGAAGATTTGGAGGCATTATCTGTATGGTTCTAAGTTTGAAGTGTTCAGTGATCACGAGAGTTTGAAGTACTTGTTTGACCAGAAGGAGTTGAATATGAGGCAAAAGAGATGGTTGGAGTATCTTAAGGATTTCGACTTTCAGTTGAGTTACCATCCTGGGAAGGCGAATGTCGTTGTTGATGCTTTGAGTAGGAAGTCGTTGCATATGTTTGCTTTGATGGTTAAGAGTTAGAGTTGATTGAGCAGTTTCGAGATTTGAGTTAGGTTAGTGAGTTGACGCCGGATGGTGTGCGGTTAGGGAAGTTAAAGCTGACGAGTAATATTTTGGAAGAGATTAAGATTGGTCAGAAGGAAGATTTTAAACTTGTAGATCGAGTGGTGTTGGTTAAGGGGAGACTTTAGATTGGATGAGAACGGTGTTTTGATGTTTCGTGATCGTGTTTGTGTACCAGATGTTCTTGAGCTTAAGAGAAGGATTTTGGAAGAAGGTCACAGAAGTAGTTTGAATATTCATCCAGGAGCGACTAAAATGTATCAGGATTTGAAGAGGTTGTTTTGGTGGCTTGCAATGAAGAAAGAGATCGCAGAGTTTTTGTGTGCTTGTTTGGTTTGTCAGAAGTCTAAGATTGAACATCAGAAGAACCGTTGTTTGTGCCAGAGTGGAAGTGGGATAGTATCTCTATGGATTTTGTTGGAGCTTTGCCGAAGACTGTTAAGGGTTTTGATTCGATTTGGGTGATTGTTGATCGGTTGACGAAGTCAGCACATTTTGTTCCTATCAAGACTGGTATGCATGTGGCGAAGTTGGCTGAGATCTACATTGAGCAGATTGTTAGATTGCATGGTATTCCTTCTAGTATTATGTCGGACCGGGATCCGAGGTTTACTTCTAAGTTTTGGGAGAGTTTGCAAGTTGCTTTGGGAACTAAGTTGAGGTTGAGTTCTGCTTATCATCCCCAGACCGATGGTCAGACGGAGGGGACTATTCAGAGTTTGGAAGATTTGTTGAGCGCTTGTGTGTTGGAGCATGGTATCAGTTGGGTTGAATGTTTACCGTTGATTGAGTTTACGTACAACAACAATTTTCATTCTAGTATCGGAATGGCACCGTTTGAGGCTTTGTATGGTCGGAGGTGTAAGACTCCTTTGTGTTGGTATGAGTCAGGAGAAAGTGCTTTGTTAGGACAGGATGTGGTGCAAGAAACTACCGTAAAGGTTAAGATGATTCAAGAGAAGATGAGAGCGTCTCAGAGTAGGTAGAAGAGTTATCATGATAAGAGGAGGAAGGACATTGAGTTTCAGGTTGGTGATCATGTATTTTTGAGAGTGAATCATGTAACTGGTGTTGGTCGTGCTTTGAAGTGTCGGAAGTTGACTCCTCATTTTGTTGGACCGTTTGAGATCATTGAGAAGGTTGGGGTTGTAGCGTATCGGATTACGTTACCACCATCCCTGTCGAATCTTCATGATGTGTTTCATGTGTCTCAGTTGCGGAAGTATGTGTATGATGTATTTCATGTGATTCAAGTGGATGATTTGGAAGTGAGAGATAATTTGACCGTTGAGACTTGGCCAGTTAGGATTGAGGATCGTGAAGTGAAGCGTTTGCGTAGCAAGGAGATTGTTTTGGTTAAGGTGATTTGGGTTGGACCAACTGGTGAGAGTGCCACATGGGAATCGGAGGGTAGGATGAGGGTTGCATATCCAGAGTTGTTTCCTTCAGGTAATTTTCGAGGGCAAAAGTTCTTTTAGTGGGGGGAGAGTTGTAGTAATTATTTAAATACTGGTAATTGACCGTTAGTGTTATATCTTAGCGTTAAGTGAGTAGTAACATTTTTGGGTTAGAATAGAAATGGGTTAAGCCCATTAAGGTTTGTGAGTTAAGCTCAATTAAGTGAGCCTATACAAACTCTTGTTAGTAGAGGAAATAGGTTTTCTCCAACATTTGCAATTGATAGAGATAGAGGTAGAGAGAAGAAAAGGGTTTGAAGAGGAAGAACAAGAGAAAGGGGTTGGAGGCTAGAGCTAGGAGAGGAATTCATCATCTAGGAGCTAAATTAAGGCTTGAGTTAGAGATTCTTAGTGCTAGAGGTAAGATGGTTAGAATTCAACCATAATTCATAACTTTTTCTTTTTACCCATTTTGTGAAATTGATGAATTGAACCTAATTGTTGTAAATTCGTGCATGATTGTTGTTGTTATGTTTGAGAAATGATTTATATGATAATTGTATGATTGTATGAGAATTAACATGTTGAAATGCATAAGTATGGGTATATTGTGTTCTTGAGCAAATTTGTTGAGAAATGAAGTTGTGGTGTTAAGTTATGCATGAATTCATATTCATTAGTTGTTGTTATGGATTTGGAATATGTTGCTGTTGAATTGATGCTTTGGGTATCAATATTGATGAATTGATGTAGAGGTTTGTGTGTTGTTGTTGAAAGTTGAAGAGGTAATGATAATTTGATGAACTACGTGCATTTGATGTTATAATTCCAAATTTGATGTATGTTTGAGTGTTTGGTAACATGTATGACCTATAAACATCTTTGGGATTTAGTTTGGGGCTTTAAAATGATCAAAATGGGGATTTTTGGGTGAAAATGGTGTGAAACCAGTAAACTGCAGAAGAAATTCGCCAGGAACTCGCTAATAGCGAAGTTGTCTGGAGCTTTTTCGCTAATAGCGAAAATCTCGCTAATAGTGAAATTGCCCAGAGACAGCTTTTTCTGTTTCGCGTTCTTGTGTCTTTTTTTCCTCGTTTCTGTTTTGATATGGCTTTTGGTGTAAACATGAAAGTTGTAGATATTTGAGTTGGCTTTCCAATGCCGTTGGTTTGACATGAAAATGATTTTTGGTTTTTGAGTTATGAGGAAAATACTCTTAAGAGGTCTTAGTGAATTTTTATGAAAATCCGCATAACTATTTCTAAGTCGACCCAAACCTCATGGATTGTTTATTAACTTCATATTTATGTTCTATGAGTTCAATTAAGGTGTCTAATGATATTTAAACTATGATGTGATGGCTTTAACTTGTTTTGCTTTCAAAATGGTATTCATTTGGAAAAGTAATAAAGAGATACGAACTTTGTGATTTTTAAGAATCCGTCATATTTGGCCGATGAAATGCTTATGTAACCTCTACTGCACATATATGTGACTTGTGAGAATACATGGCATAGGCAATTAAGCTTGTTTACTTGGCTTGACTTAAATGCTCAATTATTTTCAATGTTGTGATTTTTGGAGACGAACTTGGTAAAAAATGATTTTTGAGAGCCAATTGCTTATGAACCCTTTATGAATAGATTAATATGATTATGAGATGATGTATGAATGGTTGTTAAGTGATGAATATGATGTTTGTGATCATATGTTGTATTTGTTCCTTTATTTGGATTGTAAGGAATTATGTGGAAATGTGTCAACTATATGTTGATTTATGTGGAGATGATTGATGACGTATATATGTGGCAACTATATGTTGATTGACTTATGGATGTTGTTGGTGATTGTGTATGTGTTAAGTGGTGGTGAATTGTTGTTGATTTCATATATACAAGTATTGGTGATGTTGAGATGATTAGTTTGTGTGAACATATGCATTGTAGTCGAGTCATATGTTCATGCATTCATGACTGATGGTGGTGGATTTTATATCCAATTGAGGTGATTACGATGTTTTTGTTGCTTCGAAGGTGACGACCTTGAGGTGATATGGTACCGCATGCATCTAGATGAGTCTAGTGTCATTGCATACATTGTTCGTGAATTGAAATGCATTGAGTTGTGCGTGATGATTGAATTTGTTAATTGTTAATTGACATGATTGGAATTGTGATACGTGTATGATACACTTGTTGGTACGAACTTGAAATGATGATATTGAATGATATGAGTATCGTTAATACTTGTCTTTATATATATGAATTGTTCTTGAATATATCTTTCATTTCCAATGTTCTTGATTTAATCTTATTTGGATTATGATGATGTAATGCTAACCCTCAGTGGTTTACCACCTGCCTTTCCGTATGGACGGGTAGATGGAGTTCAGGATGCTTAGACTGTTTGCTTGATGTTGCCGAGGAACAGAGTTCCTCTTTTTATGTGCAAGTGTCTAGATTAGGGCTCTGATATAGGATTGTACTTGCATGTTGGATTTTGTTTTGACTATGTAGTTAGGAGTTGAGACATTGATGTATCTGAGAGATGTATTTATTGTCATGAGATTTGGAGATGTTATTCACATGATTATATATGTTCCGCTGCTATGTTTATGAGACTTGACAATTTATACTTGTATGCTATTTTGTTTTGACGACGCAACATCTATTTCTAGAATATATTTGTATATTCGCGCGTTTTACCCTTATTAGAAGTAGGGTGTTACCCTTATTCGCGCGTTTCGGCCACGGGTTTTCGCCATTTTCGCCCCAAAATCGAATGTTTGAAACCCTTCAATGTCAAAAATGATCCGAGGCATAAATCGAGGCTCCAACACATCAAACTCACACGTTTCGTGGCATTTGAATAAGTTATACGAATTAATTAGAATCCATTTTCTCAAAACAACAAGTTTTCAACTATAATCAAAACCAATATTCACAACAACTCTTTTCAACAACAACACCACAAATGTCACTACCAATTCATAATTAATGATATCCAATGTATCAATTCAACAACAACATGATTCAAATCATCAACAACAACAATTGAACATGAATTCTCACATAATTCAACAACCACAACTTCACAATTCATCACTTTCATCCAAAAACATATCATGTTCATATACATACAATTTGATCCACAATTTCAACATCAACAACTCAATTATCAATTCAAACATGTATAGAATCATGTTATCAACATATAAAACGAAATTCAACATCAAAATCCAAATAAGCACTTATTCACAAAATCACTTAATTGAATAATCACTTATAAGGAAAGGGTAGAAGAAGAGATTATGATTAAAGACTAACCCCCTTACCTTAATTCTTCACAATCACCAACTAGGGCTTCACTTTAGCTCCGAAAGCTTGTATCTCTAGCCTCATCTAGCTCTCTCTAGGTCCTTCTCTTCCAAACCCTTGTCTTCTCTCTATCTCTATCTCTTCTCAATGAAAAATGATGGTAAACCCTATTTTCCTCTAACACTAGAGTTTATATAGGTTCTAACTAATTGGGCTCAACTCACAACACCTTAATGGGCCTAACCCATTTCTATTCTAACCCAAATTGTTACTACTCACTTAACGGTAAAATGTAATACTAACGGTCACCTACCGGTAATAAAATAAATTACTACAACTCCCTAGCACTTAGTAAAATAACAACTCAGTAAAATAACAACTCTCACTAAGCACTAAAAATAATCCTCAACAAAATTACTACATTACCCTTACTCACAAAATGACCAAAATACCCCTGAGTCCAAAATGACTAAAATACTCTTCTAACACCGAATTCTACAACTCCCATCCAAAAATACACACAGAGGCAATTAATCACATACGAGCACATACAAACACACATAAAAGCAATTAAATAAATAATAAAATAAATCTGCGGAAAATCAGGCTGTTGCAAAGAACATGATGAAGATCCTTTCAACGAGCAACCTTACTTTGTTGTAGTTGATGTGTTTATCATCTTTGTGAGAAGATGAATAGAAGATGATGCAGATTGGATAACAACATCAAAGTCCATCAGCACAATTTTTGGTTGTTATTTACCATGGGACTCCTTGATTTTGCCATGACAGAGATATATAAGGATAATATTTATTTGGTCACATACCTAACACATCAATTTTAGGCACACACATGCGATAAAGAGAAAAGGTGGAAAGAGAAAATAATTGGATAATATTAATTTTTTAAAAAATTAAGTAAAATACATTTTAATGTGTATGTTTTAAATAATGTGTCCAAATACGAAATACATGTGCCCAAGTAAGACTATCTCGAGATATAATTGGTAGTTGGGGAGTGGGGTGGGGGTAAGGATAATGGTGACAGTGTGTTTTTGATGGAAGTAGTTGGAGTTAAAGGATGGTTGTGATGGATCTTAATGATGGAACTTAAAAATGATTTTTTATAATCTGATATATTAGTTTTTTTTTTTTGAGTAAATTCTAATATATTAGTTAGATGAATAACAAAGTTAATAACCAAATTAATACATGAAAAATATTTATTTAAACTCATAAATGCCACATCAACATCACATTATGCATTAATGTCATTGCCATATAACTTACTCCTTCCTGTCACTTATTTAAGCAAAAAAAATTGTTTACGCGGTGTTTAAGGAATCTAATTAAGTGCAGTTAGCTTTCTTGACTTGATGATAAACATCAGTGAAGTTTACTATATTACTCTTGATAAAAAAAATGGGAATTTGTTCACAGAATAAATTTAACTATGGGAAAGATCAACATAACTCCAAAAATTACTCGTTCAACTAAATGCAGTAAAAACACTCGATGTGAATTTGCCAATCCATTTTTCCCCAAAACAACATGCAATTACTGAGAATAAACATTCTAGTTTAACCGTAATATACAGTAGACATGCATGATCTTACGGTCCTCTTTTGATAAAAAATATCAAACAGTTTAAATTAAAAAAAATAATAGGATTTATGGTGGACCACACTTTAGGTTGATCCACCATAGGAATTTGGTGTTAAAATTAACGGTCAGGGATTTATCTGATTAACGGAGGTTAACTTGAGGACCCAAACATTGATTTTATTAATTATGAGATCAAAATGAAAACTGGAAATTAATTGGGGGATCAAATAACTTATTAAGCCCTTTTTATAAGACTACTTTACAAAAAAGTTTTGTCACTAAATATAAGAATATCTTCAAATTTTTAGATGCATTGATTACTCTTTTTTCACATACACCCCTCATTAATATTATCAACATATTTTTTTAAGGGAATTATCAATATACTTTGAAATATGTAAAAGTTGACATTAAATATCTCTTGTCAAAAAAAAAATCTCTTTATATAAAGGGTAATTTGGTAATAGTAACATATCTTTATGCTAAATTTATTAGTTCAAGCATTTTTCTTAATACATACAATTTTTGTAAACTATTCTTATAAAAAAAAAAAAAAGACGGACTATGTAACCAAAAATTCACAAATATTACATGAGAGGGGATCAGACTCATGAATTAAAGCACATGATTAGCCATTTTACCGCAAAGCCATGTTGATTTTGAACCCATTTTATGCAAATGTAAAATATAACACTTGGTCATATTCTTTTCTTTACCCTTGTTTTGCATTTACATTCCACCCCTTATGTGTTTTTCACTCTTTTTATAGACTATAACTATCATTTTTATCTATCTATTCTTATTGATGATTGATGATATTATTCTTTCAAATTCTAACTAGTAAACAAATATCAAAATATAATGGGTTCAATTTTATTTTTTTAATCCTTAAACCAGTAACTCATATTGATTTGCTAAAAAGAAAAAAATTGTATTGATGATATATTAATATTACTTTTTCTATTGATTTACAAATGACTACCAAAAAGCATTTAAAAAATTTAAAAGTTGAAGTAACATTGATTTGATCTAATAACGATGACCAATTATGTAGGAGATATTTTAAGTACTAAAATGTGGGGCATGGATTCTCTCCTGTGAAGTTTTCACTGGAGTATGTCCAGTGTACATCCACACCATTAATTTATTTTTAATTATTAAAAAAACAAAATTCAAATATTTCTAGAGTAAAAACACTTTCATCCCCGGTCCCACTAATCCAAGTCCTCAATACGCCATTGGGTACGACCAAGTCCATTCAAACTAATATCACCTTAGATTTTAGTATACACTTTCAAATCAAAACTAAAAGTACATTCTAAAATTGCAACACAAGTTGTTCCATCAAGCATTGCAAATCTTTATCAGAACTTCCACCTTCTCTAACAGCATCAACCGCTGCTTGCTTCAGTTTCAAAGCCCTACTTATTTCATCTCCACTACCACCAATGACCTCAGCCAAAACTCTTCCCAACTCATCCGAATCAGGAATACTATTTCCACCCTCACACACTTTCTTACCAACTTTCAACTCATCCACAAGCAAAGTAGCATCCACAAATTGATCAGCAGTCATTGGCCACGCAATCAAAGGCACACCAGCCACCACAGATTCTAACACTGAGTTCCACCCACAATGAGTCAAAAATGCACCAACAGCTCTATGTCTCAATATCATCACTTGTGGGGCCCACCCTCTAATAACAAGACCTCTGCCAAGGAAAGCATCTTCAAAATCCAACCCTTCATTTTCATTTTTTGTCTCTTTTATTGACCATATAAAATGGACTCCACTTTTCAACAACCCAGATGCAATAGCCACCGTTTGATCCTTGTTAAGTATAGTTTGACTACCAAAACACACATACACTACTTTCTTATCTTCTCTTTGATCAAGCCATGAAACGACGTCGTTAACTGATACAGAACTAGACCCACCTCTTTGTAAAGCCATTGTAGAAGACTGATCCACAGGAAGCAACGGTCCTACTGCCCACACACGATCATGGCCCAGTTCATTTTTCAGATAATCAAGATAAGGCTTTTCAAATTCAGCAAAAGTGTTAACAATGATTCCATAGCTTTGACTATTACAAAGAAACAAATCTTTGAGTTTCTCTGAATCAGGGTCACCAGGAATATAGCTACGAAATATAGGAGAAACTTGCCACCAAGGGTATTTTGGAGAATTTGGAATTTTATGATACAGAACAACCTCGTTTTCATCGCTAGGGTTTACACGTGATGGTAGATGCTTCCAGTTGAAGCACATGATGGAGAAAGCAAAAGCACCAGAAGGAGAGAAAACAAGTCTACGAATGTTGAGTTGAGAAGCTACGTGTTGTGTCCAACCACAAAACATATCAGAAATTATATACTGAGGAGGTGAAGGGTGAGAGTGGAACCAATTCAGAAGTGGGTCGTGAAGATTCGAGACAGCGAGGATGAAGGTGTGGAATGAGTTAGGTAAGTCTTTGGCGTTTTCGATGCCACAAGGGATTGATGGATGAGACGGGAAAGGGATGATTAATGGGTGGATTGTTGAAGGGTGAGAGTTGAGGAGAGGGGTTAGGAGGGATTGGTTTTTTGGGGTTGTGAGGATGGTGATGGTGAGATTGGTGATGGTGGATGCGAGTTTGTGGGTAAGGTCGAGGAGGGGTATCATGTGGCCTTGAGCTGGGAATGGGATCACCAGTGCATGAGGTTGGGGGTTGTTTTTGCCTGGTTGAAACGCCATGGTGGTTTAGGATTGGAGAAGGAAAATGGTATACAAAATGGATTTGAATTAGAACAAGGTTGTGGTATGGTATATAATATGAATAAAATGAATTGAATGAGAATGAGAACTTGAGTAGGTTGTTTTGTCTTTGACTACCACAAAGCGTTACGTTCTCGTAATGTCTTTTGTTTGTGGGTCATGTCAATGGGCATTGTTGTAAACTTGTAACGGTTCGTTTGGATTGTTTTTCACTAAAATAAATGTATTTGAATCTAGAAATATCTTCATCGATGGTTCTGTTTGAATTGGCTTTTAATGCTTTTTTAAAAATTGAACCAAATCAAACAAATCATTTTGGTTTGTGGTTTGAATCGGTTTGGTTCATCGACAATGATTAATGAAGGTGGCTAGGGTTGATAGAGTCGGTACAAATACGATGAGTGTCTTTGTACTGATGAATGAGATGAAGTAAGAAAGTATTGAAAATAATGAACTTATGAGTGTTTTTATTTTGGTTTTTCTTTACATATGTGTGTGTCTCAGGTGAGGAAGGAATGATATTAGTAAGTTCAACGAGTGTGTTTAGCATCGGTTCAATAAGTTGTTTCTTTGGTATTTAAAATAAAAAATTCAGAACCTAACCAAACCCGATTATTTTACGTCGATTTGGTTTGGTTTTGATCCGAACCAGATAAACCATATAAGGTCGTATTTTTTTTAATTTGGTTTGTGTTTCGTACTGGTTAGAAACCCAATAACATGAGGTCTAATCAGCTAGAGCCCAAGACAAAACAGGGCCGAACACGGTGGAGGAGCACGCAAAGCCCTGTGCGGATCACCACACAGGAACGCACCTTTACTCCATCTCCACTGTCCACCTCATCACCAACGGCCTCCTAAGATGGCTCCGTATTTCATGGAAACCATCAGCGTTTTCCACATCTATATAAGGGTGACTCAGTGTCATCTTCAAGGTACACTTCACTTTTACCATATTTTCGCACATAACCACCTCTCTCAGATATTGACTTGAGCATTGGGGTGGTAACGTGTTCACAAACACCTTTCTCCTCCACTGTGAAAACTCAATCTTTGTCACATCGGAACACCGTGAACAATCAGACAAAATCCTCGATCGTCACTTGACATATCAGTTTGGATTTTCAGTTTCGTCAGTTTTATCTAAACCGCTTGCACACCTATCAACTGGTGCATCTCGGGATTTGAAAAAGAAAAGAAAGTAGATTTCATATCGAAAAAACATTTTTATATTTTTAAGTTAACTACAAAAGTTTCAAAATAATTTTACTATATTAGATTCTTTAACAATTTTTCTAGAGGTGCATGTTACCATCAAAAAAGCTCTAAGACATTCAAAAATAGGTTGACACCATTTAGAAGCACAATCCTCTACCAAACACCCACACACACACACACACACACACACATATATATATATATATATATATATATATATATATATATATATATATTAAGATAATGAGAATTAGGCCAAAACCCCAAAGAAAAAGTAAATAAAAAAAAGAAGGCAATTTCTATGGTACACCCAATAAATTTGGGTGTATCGGTACACCAAGTTGTTAAATTAATAATAAATGAGTTGTTTTTTTTGAAGAAAAATAATTATTTTCTATCATTGACAACTATAGTAATTAAATTTTATTTACCAAGAGCTTCGACGAAATAAAATTTAATTTTTACGAATTTTTATCACTCATAACAATGAATATTGATTATTTTTTATGACAAAATGTAAATTTTTTAATATGATCCTTATAAACAATGAAATGATGTTTTTTTTTTTATGAAATGATGCTTTCTAAAATATAAATATTGAAAAATAGATTTTTATTTCTTAAAAATGATTGTTACTTTATAAATTTTGTGAAACAAGAGTACCGGTACACTAAAATTTGTGAGTGTACCGTAGAAGTCCCCTAAAAAAACGGAAATTAGGGAGAGTTTGCAACGGTCCCTACAAAAGGTCCCAAAAAGACCCCATGGGAGAGTATACCCCCAATAAATGTCAAAACAATTATTACCCAACGAAGCAACACTCAGATCCATGAGAATCACAACATCGGGATTGCCATGCCAAACATTTGTGAAACACAAATTTTCACTAAGAACAATTGCACTATGAGTAGTGCAAAGATTTTGTAAGGCATCTTAAGTTTTCAGATTTCTTATGCCCCGAATGTTCCAATAAAGGAACTTCATTAAGAACTTGTTGGAATAGGACCCCTAGAACGGGTGTTATGTGTCCCGGTTTCTCTAGCTAATTTAACTTGTGATTTTTTTTTGAGAGAATAACTTGTGATTTCTTTGTTTTTGTTTTTTTATACAACATGAGCAAAACTATCTACATTATCATTCTTTATTGTCACTCATGTTATGTATAAGAGACAAATCACATCTAGGTCACTCATGTCCTTCAACACGATTTGTAGCGTAACTATCAACCAAATTTATAGCCTTCCCTCTTCAGACAATGTTTGAATGACAACAGTGCATTCTACTCCTCATTTAGGCTCCTTGTAGGTCACTGATGTCCATCAACATGATTCGTAACGTATCTATCATCCGACTTTAAAGTCATCCTATTTCAGACAACATTTGAATGACAACAAAGAAATCTACTCCTCATTTAGGATCTATTGTGGACAATGGTGTCAATTCGAATGACGGTATAACTAATCACACTTACATAACAATTTTCTTTGTATTCTTATGGACGGTAAATACAATATAAATACAACTCCTAATATTTTTACATATGTGAAGATTTGACATTTCATATTCATGATCCATGAGATGTGGTCATTATTATATTCACATAATAGTTTTTATGCTTTAGTGTTATCCCATTTCAAAATAAAGCTTGTGTATGGATACTTTAAGAATAATGGTCTTATGTCAAATGACGTCTCACAATTAAGTCACACATAATGGCCATTAAACCGACTAAATATTTTAGGGACTTTTATTACTTCGAAAACAAATTAACATAATAAAGAAATGTCTTGTTATTCTTAAATAATTGGATACAAGTGCTAAGTTCTAATAAAAATATGGATCTTGCTAACGAATACTCTTAGGACACTGTTTGATGATCCAAAATGAAGAAAGTGTTCCTTAAAAAAGTGAAACACTTTAATTTTCAATACATTAAATACAATCAATTTCATAAATAATTATCATATAAAGCCCTTAAAGAGTGTCCCTGGAAGAATTCGTTAACATTTTCTTAAAATTATATGCATTTGGGGATTACACCATCATCTGGATCACTCCAGACAATCTCGTGTCCCATGTTTTCTAAGCTATTCAAAGACAGTTCCAACAATATTTATTTCCATAATATATGTGGGAATTGGGATAACTCATGTAATTCGAATTTATGGAAGGAACATGGTGGAATCTTACTTTTTAAACTTGTCAAGGGGGAAACCGTTTCAAACCTGGTCTAAAGCCTATTCAACTGGGATCCATCATCCAATAACCAAACTAGACCCTAAACCAAGTCCACCCAACACAGAATCCTTGTGAATTTGCAAGATATTTATCCCTTTAATGTCAGCTAATGAAGATATGTAGGAGTCTGTTGAAGGATTGCATTCATAACAATCCTCTTTAACTCCTTCTCGACCCATTCTGTACTCTATATATGTATTCCTTCTGCTTCAATGCAGCTACTCATATTTTCTATTCTTAACCTGTCACTATTTTCTCCTCATGTTAATATTAGAATAAACTGTAAAATTAGTAATGAGGCTGGTAAATAGGAAAGTTCGATCATTATGTATGTTGTGGATGATTGTCCTATGTTGAATTACATCAATACCTGCATCACAAAACATTAGAACTGTTCTACTCACCATGATGTGTTTTATCATAATGAAGGATATTATGTTGTTCGGTTTGCTTCAATTGAGGAAAAGAACATAGACTTGTCCGCCGGTCTATATACTAAGCAAATAGCAAATAGACTTAGTCCCCTGATTTTGACTTTCAAAATGAGATACTCAAAATGGTCTTTTTGTGGATTCAACTCCCTAATTTGCTACTTATTTGTTGTGGACACGACTCTATTAGTAGAATTGGTAGTACCTTGAAAAAACCCTTATTTACCATTGAATGTACTTCAAAACAATCCAGGATAATCTTATGCTAGGTTGTTGGTCAAAATATATATAATCAGGCTTCTCTTGCACAGAGTTCAAATGGAATGCATCACGGAAAGTGTTATGAACACAAGATTGAGTATGATTGGGAATATTGTTGTCAAAATCGTGACTTAAATCCCAAAATTCAGGATTTTGTGACTTTACTCACCTTCAACGATTCATGAAATCACACTAAGTCATGAAATACATACAAAATCGCTGGATTTTAAACAGTTTTGTCTAATTTTTTTTAATACGGATCAATTTTGACCCGATTCGTCAATTGACCCAGTTTGTATCCGTGACTCGGTTCTGTAAATACATTAAAGACCAAGATTTTTTTTTTATTCTTTCACACCATGATGCCTTTCATCGTACATCCAGTTCAAAATGGATTATACCTAACTAGATTGTCTCTTCCCTTCAATCCATATCATCGTTTCATCTGCAACCCACCATCCATCATCGTTTCCATATTTTCTTCATCCAAATTCCTTCAATCCATCATCCTTTCGTTCAATTATTCAACGTTTTATCTTCAATCCATCATCGTTTCCATATCTTCTTCATCCATATTGCATGTTTGTTTTCATTTCTCTATCGTCAAGCTCAGTTTCCATCGTCCACATCTTGCTTATTTTGTCTTCAAGCACTGTTTTCATTTGGCAAGAATCTACTTTGTGTTGTAAAATTAGGCATAAAATTATATAAATATAAATAATAATCAATATATAAATATAATAATCAATTAAATATAAAAATTAGAGAGATCGATAAACTTATCTTTTTGATATTGTTGTTAAATTAGATCACCAACCACAATTCTATCAACATCTTTGACAACTGAATCAAATAGAATCAACACCTGCAGAACGAATAAAAGATGAATAGTCTGAGATGCGCTGATCGCGCTGTCCTTAAGGATTTTCCGCGTAATTATACGCTAATCCCTCAGGATTTAACAGACCCTTCTTGATTTAAAACCAAGGAGGCAGAACTGGCAAGAAAAAATATTTTCAGGAAGATGTAACCGGATTAATGTTTTTGAAAAGAGAGTGGAGAATTGTTTTTTCTTTCTATACTTAAATGAAATAATATTCACGGATGCTGTAGATATCAAGCAAAACGTGATTCATCAGTGACGCAAGAAAAACAGCCTTAATAATAGGCACAATTAAAAGATATTAAAAGGAAAGCCGTTACAAAAGTTTGGAATTAAAACATGGTTATAAGACCAAGTCAAATACTATAAATAATATTATAATAATTTTTTATTAAAATATTTTTTTATATTTCTCAATTAAAAATATGGCACACAAAATATTTGAAACTTTTGAAATATACTCAAAATTTACAACAATCCCCCACATATTTCAAAAGTTTAAAAGTAATTTGAAAAACAACTTTTCGGGTTAACATCCTAGATGTGATGCATCAAACTGGTGTAGCAAGTTATATGAACCAGCCGTAGAATGACAATACTTAACACACAGTGAAGTTGTTGTAGCAAGCTATATGAACCAAAATCACTTGCTGTATGTTAGCGGTATACCTTCGCATCACACCCCCCACATTTCATGTCATTGGCGCTGTGGTGCGCTAATAGACCGTGCGCGTGTCTAGATTATTTCATGAGTGCTCCAAAGATTTCGCCAAGATCTCATACAAGTGGCCCCACTTGACACTCACATAGGTGATTTCATCAAGTGTATGCTGCAAATCATATACCACCCATAAGGGATATGAAATTCATTAAAAGCTTTATATGCATGCTTATCCTCCCATAATGCAATGTCTAGCACTTCACACACACACCATAGGAAAGGGACGAGAACAAAAATTAATTAACTAATTTTTGGTGCTAGTAGAACTAATAAGTGACTTGTTCTTACCCATATGAACCTTATTCATGGGATCTCCAATCACAAAGGTTGGGTTCCCATCACTTATTAATTTTGAGTGGCTTAAGTCCCAATCCCCTCAATGTACACAAATTTATTTCATCCCAAGGGGCTTTGTTTAGTAGCTACTTTATACACAAATGATTAAGACAATTTTCTTTCATCATATAAGATTGACTAAGACGTCTCTAAGTCAATCAGCCTCATATATTTATCAAAGTCTATAACAATAAACTTGATCTCTATAATTATTTTTATACATGTCTGCTTAAATTATTATTAAGTGACATCATTATCAATGTGGATAAATATAAATCTATTTGTAGATTTATTATACAAGTCTGCTTGAATGACTTCAAGCGACAACATCCCCACAATAAGAAAAGTAATTGTACATTTTGATTTATTCTCATTGGATTTCAAATTTCAATTAACATCATTGTATTATTTTGATGCAATGGTTCATTAACTCTAAACAATATTTCATAAGTGTCAAATTGACTTCCTTAATATATTTCATCAGGTCTACTTAGATAGATTATAAGCGACAAACCCCCACATTGGGGAGATGTAACATCCCAGATTGCTTTCAGGATTGCCGACTAACCCCACAAACCAACACGAGTCTTTTCAGCATGCTTTGTCCTCACTCACATGCTTACCGGGATACATCCCGGTAGGTCACCCATCCTAGTACTACTCCAAGCCAAACACGCTTAACTGTGGAGTTCTTATGGAATGGGCTACCGAAAAGAAGATGCATCTTGTTGATATGGGTAGTACCTAACAATTCTTATAAGCCTTCCTTCAACCATGCAGTCCCATACCTACACGGCCTCCGGATCCCTCTCATTCCGATGTGATTCGGTTCCTCTTATTAACGTGGGGTCATCCTTACGGATAGTGCCCGTTCCAACTGGCGGGAACCTTTCGTATCCAACTAGCGGGATATCGAAAGCCACGTTGTGGGTGTTACATGCCCACCAGCTTCCGCCTGGTTCGTCCCCGAACCACACCGTACTGGGAGAGGTCTGCTCTGATACCAAATTGTAACATCCCAGACTGCTTTTAGGATTGTCGACTAACCCCACAAACCAACACGAGTCTTTTCAGCGTGTTTTGTCCTCACTCGCACGCTTACCGGGAAACTTCCCGGTAGGTCACCCATCCCAAAATTGCTCCAAGTCAAGCACGCTTAACTGTGGAGTTCTTATGGAATGAACTACCGAAAAGAAGATGCATCTTGTTGATATGGGTAGTACCTAACAATTCTTATAAGCCTTCCTTCAACCATGTAGTCCCATACCTACACGGCCTCCGGATCCCTCTCATTTCGATGTGATTCGGTTCCTCTTATTAACGTGGGATCATCCTTACGGATAGTGCCCGTTCCAACTGGCAGGAACCTTTCGTATCCAACTGGCGGGATATCGAAAGCCACGTCGTGGGTGTTACATGCCCACCACGCTTCCGCTGCGCTACTCTGATTTATTAGTTCACTTCGCTTAGGCATACTGGTCCAACCATACTGTAAATTTCTCCATCTCATTACTACATGTTATGAACATGGGGCTAACTATACACTTCTTGCTATTTCGAGCACCGACTTATAATCACCGACGAGTCATTTTCAAATACTGCAATTTTTTTTAACGTGCACTACTTACTTGTTCTCGCAAAGTGTTCCTTGAATGATTCTCACATTCACATTATTCATGAACTAAAACATACTTGAATATTTGAGGCTTATTTCTATTTAGTTTGTTCTTGTCGGTAATGACAGTTACACTTACGATCTCCTCTGTAATAACTTCGACTCCCAAAATTTGATTTAATTAACAAAATCATTCTTTTGGTTTTCAAGACACTTGCATAAGAAAAATCGTCAAATAAAAATGTTTAACTCCTCAATTCTTTACTTCGTTCTTAACTCTTTTACACTAGCGACAATTTTTCCTGTAGCTGAACCTTAAAATAATTTTCAAATTCAAAAATCTTGATTAATCCTTAACACATCAACCTGTTATAGTCATGCTTAACGTATTCTATTGAAAGAACTTGACATCATCCAACCATTAGTTCACTGAACTCCCGCAACTTATTATTATTAAATCTTTATTTTCCGTTTCGATCGAAAAATTACATCTTGTCTCTTACCGTTACCGGGATCTCTTTCCACTTGCTGTTATACTTGTATTTCTTAGTTCGAAGTACAACTTAATATCATGATAAATGCAAGGGGTCTTATTGATGTAAGATTTTTCCTACATGTCATATAACTATGTACACGTGAGTATATATAGGATCACTTCCACAGGGAGTTACGTTTAATCATAAGCATTTACACAATCGTTCACATTAAGGATTTGGATATAATTTGTTTGTTTGTAACACTATATCCATATTTGACACTAAAGTAAAAACGAGAGGGGATCGAACTATTTCGCTTGCGGTATAAGATAACGAGCAAGCATAACAGCAGCAATCTCTCGATCGATTAACAGACTCTAGCTTTATAACCAATATTATTACAATCATTTCTACAATATCCTTCGTGTCCAAAGCGACATCGTTATTTCCAAGTTAGCGTTTAAACATTCGTGTCCAAATTCCTTAAACGATAACAAAGTCGATCGGATAACTTAATCGACCGTGTCCAGCCTGATTAAGTATCCGAAAGCATTAAAATCTTGATTAAGAGTAATTATCAAAGGTTTACAAACTTGTCAAGAGTGATATAACATAAGATAGATTGTTATTCTAGTTCTAGATTCAAGAGTTTGTGTCCAAATCATCTTGAATCTCTTTGAAAGCATTAAAAGCAAGAATAACAACAATATTGAATCATTAAGCTAGAACCTTATATATTAAAAGATCAAAAGATTACATAATAGCTTGATAGTTACCTCAATACTACAAAGAAGGTGATAGTTACATATAGACATGTAAACTAATGCAAGGAATGAAGGAAAGATGAAGATTCCATGCCAAGATCCTTGATGTCTCAATGAATCTAGGGTTGAATCTACTCCTTAATCACTTGCTTTGTGTTTCTCTCTATGAAATAGCTCTAACCTCTCTCTAGAAATGTATAAAATGTTTCAATGGAATAGTGAATGGTTCTAGAGAGAGGGAAAACTTGTATTTAAATGGGCTGAAAACGTGCAATCTCGCTTAAGCGAGATACATCTCGCTCAAGCGAGAAGCCTAAATATCCAACCATGGCCAATGAAGTCTTGCCACGTAGCCCTGCTCCTTGATGAAGTTGCATCTCGCGTAAGCGAGTTAGACCTCGCGTAAGCGAGGTTGCTTGAAACTTAAACCGCCTTAGAATCCTGCTTGAGCGACATGGAAGCGAGATGGAAAGCGAGATGCTCATCTGATCCCTGGAGAAATCTCGCGTAAGCGAGTTTCTAAAATTGCACAAGCGACCTGGAAGCGAGTTGTAAGCGAATGTTTAGTTTCTCCCTGGAGGAATCTCGCGTAAGCGAGATGACCTCGCGTAAGCGAGATTTGCTTGGTTCACACACTTGAGTTTTGGTCCTTGCTTGTCATTTCCTGCATAAATTGGGTAGAATTAGGCATATAAAGCATAAATGGTATAATTACAACAATTGATTGCTTTTCCGTAGATAACTTGCATAACAAGTCACTAAAAATGCCTCTTTTTCCACATGAAATATATTACTTTTGAGCACTTATCAAACTCTCCCCAACTTAGCTTTTTGTTTGTCCTCAAACAAAAGAATAAAAAGGAAACTCACAAGGCTTTGGACAAGCTTTCTAGCACAGTACCAAGCAATTCAAATCAAATAAAAATTTTCAAGTGGTGATTCAAATGTGAATGCACCGGCAAGCCTGAAGTTCTCCATTATTCCTAGCACAGCTATAAATGTGAGACAAGTCCTAAGCACAAAATACACATCATAAACTTCAAAGTATAGACATAACTATCTATGAACCACACCTAACACACTTCTTTAAAAGTAAATGGAATACCAAAATAACAATGAGTAAGGTAATGAACACACATCCAACAATCATGCTAACATCCTATTTAAGTTAGGTGTTCATCTAAATATCGTCTCAAAAAGCATAAAAGCATGGATCAAAAGGTCTTGCAAGGGTTATAACTTGGCCGGGCTACAAAAGAAATGTCATATGTGGGGCAGTTGATCAGAAAGCCTATCAAAGAGGAACATTCTTTGTAATTCAACTTGAAATTCAAAATCTTCCCTACCAAAAATTACAACCTTTGATGATTAACAATCAAAACAATAACCTTGACAACTTATTCTATTTTTGATTTTTTTTTCTTTTTCTTCTTTTTCTTTTCTTTTCTTTTTCAAATGTACAACTTTTTCTTTGATTCAATGTTGTCAGGTTATTTTACAACTTCACCAGAACTTAACATATAATGCCTCCTTTTTCTCCCCAACTTGAATACAACAAAACTCTAATTGAATCTTCCCCTATCCTAAGGCAAGGGACAAAGTACAAAAAGGTTAAGGGTTCAACAAAGTAACATTATCAAAGTCCTATAAGATTCAACCATGAACTGGATTTTTGAAAAATTTCAGGCAAATTCAACAAGCATTGTGCTTATGAATATTGACAGTTCATGTTTGAGGACTTGATTCATTTAGCTCAGATTGGGGTATCAGATACTCACTCTTCTCACAGGTAGGCTTTATGTGGTCAAGTAGGTTACTCTCGATTCAAAAAGTGCCTTGATCCTTTCCATGCTTTCAAACAGTTCAAAATAATTATCAGATTTAACATAACTAAAACAAGTTAGACGGTGATTATCGATCTCCAGCATATATATACAACAGTTTGAAGTTACCTCACATTTAAGTTAAGTACTAAGTGGTTCAAAGATATTTATGTTTATGAAAAGACTTAAATGATATATATTTTGTGCAAAGTACAAATTTCACATTCATAGTAACACCTAGAATAGCAGGAAACCAATACCTTGACATTGCGCTTTCTCACAATTCATATCATTATCACTCACCTGCTTTTGCTCAATAATTGGCTCCATGGAGCACTTTAAACTTTGATGTTCATGAGCAATTTTTCTTTTAACGAAACACAAGCAAGATTAATCAAAAATTTCATCCAAAGCAATAAGTTAAAAACCAAACAACAAGCTAAGCTATTTAACCCAAAACGAAATTAAAATTAAACCAAAGTATTGAACACCCAAAACCGTGCTCAAAAAGTATAAATTCAAAAGCAATAAATTGTTCCAGTATAAAAATAAAAACATAAACTAAAAAGTCAAAGCAGAAGTCAAAGTAAACAAAACATCACTAAAAACATCAAGAAAAGTGGTCAGTGTGCCGCATCATCATCCATATCATCCTGAGACAGATGGACACTGGCTGTCCTCTCTGGATCATGAGCACCATGCAAGCTAGCAGTCCTATCTGGATCATGAGCACCATGCAAGCTAGCAGTCCTCTCCTGGGTGTGAGCTGGTCCTGCTCCACTGCCCCCTCCTGGGTAAATTGGCCTGTCCCCAGGCCACATGCAAGAGTCATAGTACTGAGCTGGAGTGAACATGAAACACCCAGGGTCCATGTGAGCATCGTAAAGATGCGAGTAGATGCCCTGGTTGCTGCGGAAGATAGCAGCCTGCTGATCCATTATGTGATTCTCTCTCTGCTCCTGTGCTTAAGCTAACTGAAAGGCTTGCTGCCTCTGTGCCTGAGCTCTCTCAACTGCTCGCTGCTCATACTGAGCCATATATGCCTGAAAAGATGAAAAATCAAAAGTGCCTGACTGCTGAGGTGGTGGCATAGTCTGGTGAGGATCTTCATGCTCTGGAAAGTCCTCAGGTTGGGGTACATCCTCAGGTTGGGGTACATCCTCAGGTTGGGGTACTTGAGAAGAAGAAGCAGCACCTTTGGCTAATGCTCTAGAAATGTAACCCCGAATGTATTTGTCATCAATGGGAGAAACCAGCTGTTCTGAAAAAGGCTCGGTGACTGGCACCTCATGATGCTTAAGTAATCCCATAATAAAGCCGGGAAAAGCAAGCCGGGTCTCTGGTCCCGCTACACCACCGAGAGCTACATGCTTCAGCTCTCTTGAAATAATCGAAGCCAGATCCACCGGCCTTCCTTTGCAAATGTGCCAAATCAGAGGAGGCATTATTCTCTTGGGAGTTGTGGTGACATGACTCTTCGGCCAGACATTATGAACTAAGAACTTAAACAGAATCCCAGCTTTTGGCCTCATATCAGTGAAGGCCGCCAAATTGCGGTTACCCGCTTTGGATTCAGTATATGACCTACCCAGTAGCAAAATCTCCCTCTCAATCTTTCCAAGATTCCAATCAGCAGCTCTCTCTCTCTCTCCCCATAAGGACACAAGGCAGGTGTGTCAGGGTCATCAGACTCAGGTAGGGTGTAAGGGTTGCCTAGATACTCATTAATTGCATCCCTATCGAAGCGGATGGTTTTTCCTCTCACCATGGTGGTGTAAGAAAATGCAGCATGCATTTCCTTAGCATCACAATCTGGTAAAGAATTGGCATAAAACTCTCTCAAGAGATCTAGGTTGATTTTGGGATATGGGTTAAGGAGTTTCTCCCACTTTCTCTCAGTGAAAATGGCTGCTATGTCAGCATACTCTCCCTCAGGGTTAATCCGGAAAATTTTGTCATGCCAAGTTTTCTCTTTTTTCAGCTCGAGAAACCTGGCATAGGTTTTGTTGGACGTGTAAATGGTACGGTCCGGGTTTCTGGGTAAGGGTGCAGGACGGTTTACAACACCGGATGAGGAAGCAGTGGTTTTACGTTTCTTGGTTGGTTGATTTTTGGGGGCCATCTGCAAAACAACCAGAAAAACCATATACAGTATAGCAACAATTGATCAGCACAGTATGGAATCAAATGGAAGTACACAGATTAGATTAACACAAAAGTCAGAAATAACAAGAAGGCACTGTGCTATCTCGCTTGCAACTCGCTTAAGCGAGACCAGAAGCGAGATATTGAAGGAAAATCTGGGCAAAAAATATGAAGACTCGCTTAAGCGAGAAAATTAGTTAAGAACTTCGCTTAAGCGAGGTTCTTCTGATCCTGCGAAAATCAACCCATTTCCAGAATTTTCAACCAAACCCACAATACTTTTGACCAAAATTTAACCTCATTCCTCTACTCACAAAACCAACTCATGAAAAGAAACCAAAATCAAGACTTGTGTTCAACATTAAATCAAAACCCTTATTTTCCAAAGATTTCAAAATGGGTCAAAATTTACACAATTGAATGTTGAAGAAAAACAGTGATGATTTTGATTCATTTTCATTGTTATGAACCTAAGGAAACAGTCTCTAGTCACAAACACTTAAATCTAACCCTAGCCATTCTAAATTTGCATAAAGCATGAATTTTGAAATTGAAAAGCATGGCACAGAAATAGAAATCAAACCTGTTGAAATGATGATTAATGAAGCAAGCAAATGATGATGAATGAAGAAGTATGCAAGTGCTTGACTATGGTTGAATTGGTTTTGATTTTAGGGTTAAAGTTTGTGAGGAAAAGAAAAGTTTAGAGAAAATGGAGAAAAGGAAAGTTAGAAAACGTAAATGAGTGGAAATGAGTGGATGGGGGAGTGGTTAAGGGGAGTTAATCCCCTTGGAAACCGTTACCCTTTTTGAATTAAAAACTCATCTCGCTTGCGCGAGATTAACTCGCTTAAGCGAGATTTCTCCAGAACCAACAATTCGAAAATGCAACAATCTCGCTTAAGCGAGATTAACTTCGCTTGAGCGAGATTTCTCCAGCTATGCTTCTTACTTTGTTTTGCTCATGAAATTATTCCTAAATGCATTAAAACATGAAAATACTTACAAAACTGGGTGTGACTCCCAGCAAGAGCTTGTTTTACGTCCTTAGCTTGACGCATTTTGAAGAAATCATGGCTCGATTAGTGAAATCGTCGTCAAACACCGATCAATTTCACCACCGAAGTAGGGCTTAAGCCTTTGCCCATTAAAAGTCCAGTTGGCTTTGGTGACTGGGTCCTCAAGTTCAACAGCTCCGTATGGTTTGACCTCTTTAACCATGAAAGGTCCGGACCACTTAGACTTCAATTTGCCTGGAAACAACCTCAGTCTTGAATTGAAAAGTAATACCATTTGTCCCGGCATGAATTGTCTCAGAATGATCTTCTTGTCATGATACTTCTTGGTCCTTTCTTTGTAGAGCTTTGAAGATTCATAAGCTTGATTTCGCAATTCTTCAAGCTCATGCATTTGAACTTTTCTTCTTTCACCGGCCTTCTCTTGATCAAAGTTTAGGAACTTCAATGCCCAAAAGGCTTTATGTTCGAGCTCGACCAGTAAATGACAAGATTTGCCATATACCATTTGGAAAGGAGTAAGGCCTATAGGAGACTTGTATGCAGTCCTATATGCCCACAAAGCTTCATCAAGTTTAGCCGACCAATCCTTCCGAGATGTAGAGACCGTCTTCTCAAGTATGCGTTTGACCTCCCGGTTAGAAACTTCGGCTTGTCCATTCGTTTGCGGATGATACGGTGATGCTACTTTGTGCTTGACTCCATAATGATCTAGGGCCTTGGCAAGTTGTGTGTTGCAAAAGTGTGACCCTCCATCACTAATGAGAACTCTTGGTGTACCAAACCGGGTGAAAATATTCTTTTTTAGGAACTTCACTACCGTCTTGCTATCGGCTTTAGGCGATGCTACGGCTTCCACCCACTTTGAAACATAATCAACAGCTACCAAGATGTACTCATTTGAATATGATGAAGGAAAAGGGCCAACAAAATCTATACCCCAACAATCAAACACTTCCACTTCAAGGATGAGTTGTAGAGGCATCTCATTTCTTTTTGACATTGATCCGGTTCTTTGGCATTCATCACAATACTTGCAATGTAAATTGGCATCTTTGAATAAAGTTGGCCAATAGAACCCGGATTGAAGTACCTTTGCGGCTGTTCTCTCCCCGTTGAAGTGACCTCCATAGGGCGAATTATGACATTGCCATAGGATCTTCTTTGCCTCTTCATCATCCACACACCTACGCAAGAGATTGTCCGCTCCAATTTTGAACAAATAAGGCTCATCCCACACAAAGTGGTTAGCATCATGAAGGAACTTCTTGCGTTGTTGCCATTCAAAATCTTCCGGAATGAACCCGGTTGCTTTGTAGTTTACCATATCGGCAAACCACGGTCTCACATTGATTGCTAGCAACCGTTCATCTGGAAATTCTTCACGAACCTCCGGTTCATTCTTGGTTACCTCATTGTTTGTTAACCTTGAAAGGTGATCAGCTACAAGATTCTCCGTGCCTTTCTTATCCTTGATCTCTAAGTCAAACTCTTGAAGCAACAACATCCAACGGATGAGCCTTGGCTTTGAGTCGGACTTAGTAAGGAGATACTTGATAGCTGCATGGTCAGTGTAAACAACAATTTTGGAACCTACAAAGTAAGAACGAAATTTCTCCATTGCATAAACTATTGCAAGTAACTCTTTTTCAGTTGTGGCATAATTAATTTGTGCCTCATTTAAAACCTTACTTGCATAGTGAATAGCATGAAAAATTTTGTCCTTACGTTGACCCAAGACCGCACCAACAACATAATCACTTGCATCACACATTAATTCAAAATTTAAATCCCAATTAGGAGCAATGATTATTGGTGCGGTGGTCAACTTTTCTTTTAAAGATTCAAATGCATCAAGACATTCATTATCAAAAACAAAAGACTTATCTTTGTTGAGCAAGTTGCTCATAGGCTTTGCAATCTTTGAGAAGTCTTTGATGAACCTCCGGTAGAAACCGGCATGACCAAGAAAACTCCGCACACCTTTGACATTTACCGGTGGAGGAAGCTTTCCTATGACATCGACCTTTGCTTGATCTACCTCGATACCCTTAGCAGAAATCTTATGACCAAGGACAATACCCTCGGTAACCATGAAGTGACATTTCTCCCAATTGAGCACCAAGCTAGTTTCAATACACCGCTTCAGCACGGTATCCAAGCTATTCAAACACATATCAAATGACGAACCGAAAACCGAGAAATCATCCATGAACACCTCCATGCATTTTCCAATAAGTTTGGAGAAGATTGCTTGAACACACCGTTGAAAAGTTGCGGGTGCATTACACAAGCCAAATGGAATTCTTCGATATGCAAAAATACCAAAGGGGCAAGTGAAAGCCGTCTTCTCGTGATCATCTGGGTTCATGGCGATTTGATTGTAACCGGAGTAACCATCTAGGAAGCAATAAAAGGATTGACCGGAGAGTCTTTCAAGCATTTGATCCATGAAGGGCAAGGGAAAGTGATCCTTCCTTGTTGCTTGATTGAGTCTTCTATAATCTATACACATCCTCCATCCGGTGACGGTTCTAGTTGGGATCAACTCATCTTTATCATTAGTGATCACCGTCATTCCTCCTTTCTTAGGAACTACTTGAACCGGGCTTACCCAAGCACTATCCGAGATAGGATAGATCATGCCGGCTTCAAGCAACTTCACTACTTCCTTTCGCACCACCTCTTTCATGTTTGGATTTAAACGGCGTTGTGGTTGTGCTACCGGCTTGAAGTTTTCTTCCATCATAATCTTGTGCATACAATAAGATGGACTTATCCCTTTCAAGTCGGATAACTTCCACCCTATTGCTTCCTTGTTGGCCTTGAGAACCTCTACCAACTTGGTTTCATCATTGATGGACAAGGAGCTACTAATGATCACCGGTTTTGTACCATCTTTCTCAAGAAAAACATACTTCAAATTAGATGGTAAAACATTTAATTCTACCTTGGTGTCATCAACTTTCGCTTCTTCCTTGGATTCTTCTTTCAAATCTTCAAGTATGGCTTGATTAGGAAGAACCTCCTTCAAGGAATCTAGCTCCTTCAAACACTCTTCAATGGCACTTGCTTCGTCTTCATCAATAGCATTGAGTGCGTCCACCAAAGCACTCTCAAGGGGTGTTCTATTGTGCATTTGCTTCCGAGTAGTCAAGATGACTTCTTCGGTTGCATCCATTTTGAAACACGCACCCTTGTCTTTCGAGTACTTCAAAGCTTCTCGGATGTTGAAGGTAACCTCTTCATCATTTACCTTGACCTTCATGATATTATCATCAAGATCAATCATCATCCGAGCCGTTTGCATGAAATTCCTTCCCATTAAGATAGGCACATCCTCATCTTCTTCGACATCCATAACCACAAAATCAGCCGGAAAAATAAATTTGTCCACTTTTACAAGAACATCTTCGGCCATACCTAATGGTTTTGCAAAGGATTTGTCGGCCAATTGCAACATCATCCTAGTCCGCTTTATACAAAGGTCACCAACTCTTTTGGCAACGGACAAAGGCATGAGATTGATGCTTGATCCAAGATCAAGTACTGCTTTACCTACATGTGTTGTGCCAATAGCTACCGGTAGATTCTTCTTTTCTTGGAAAGGATATCTTTCATGAACTTCGCATAGACCGGCATTTGCTCCAAGGCTTCTGAGAATGGTATATCAATTTGCAACTTCTTGAAGAGTTCAAGAAACCTTGCGTATTGCCGCTCTTTGTCTTTCTTCGATGGAGCATGTGGGTATGGTAAGCGTTGAGCCACCACTTGCTTCTCAACTACTTGTTTCTTCCCTTTATCTTTCCCCACGTCTTTATTCTTCCTCTCCATCTCCTCTTGTTCCACTAGATCTCTTTTTTGATTTTTTTCTTTTTCAACTAATGCTTCTTTATTCTTTATATACACTTCCTCCTCTATCTCTACACTATCCTCCTCGAACTCCTCTTTTTCCTCCTCGTTAACAACTTCATCATCCTTCTCTTCAACAACAATATCATCACCTACCCCTTTACCTACTACTCTCCCACTCCTTGTAGCTATAGCTTTTGACTGCTATGCCTTGTGGTGCTCCTTAGGATTTGGTTGAGTGTTAGCGGTGAAAGCTCCCAATTGCGGAGGACCTTGAGCCATTTGTTGTGCTAACTGACCAACTTGTGTCTCAAGGCCTTTGATCGACGCGTCGGTGTTTTTCTGGTTAGCCATGGACACTTGCATGAATTGTTTCAAGACCTCCTCGGTGCTTTGGGAATTGTTAGGTTGTTGGGGGTTATTTGGTGGTGGGAATTGGTATTGATTATTGAAGGGTTGTTGGAATTGGGGGAAAGGTTGTTGGTAGAAATTTGATTGAGGATATTGGTAGTTATTGTTGTAAGGTGCTCTCCACGGTCTTTGTTGGTTTTGGTTGGCCGGATACCTTCCTTGGAAGTTGGAAGTACCCGGATTTTGAGATTGTTGTGAGGTTCCGGCATGTTGTGGTTGGTTAGGCCTTTGTTGGTTTCCCACATAGTTGACCTCTTCCTCTTCAAAAGAACCGGGTTCTGGACAATAGCCGGTTGGATGATCCCCCGTACAAAGTCCACAAGTATTGACTTGAGCGGTTCCTCCTTCTTGCTTGAGAGATTCAAGAATTTGTTTTGGCATAGCTCTCATCTCCTTTTGCATAGCTTCTATTTGTTGAGTGAGAAGCTTATTTTGAGCTAAGACCGCATCATTTGCTTCTAGTTCCAGAATACCGACTTTCCTTTGATTAGGATTCCGGTTGTGAGAGGATTTTCTTGTGTTGAGAGCCATTTGGTTAATGATTTTGACAGCTTCAGCTGGGTTTTTCAAAGCAATAGAACCTCCAGCACTTGCATCTAGCATCGTCTTGGACATGTCTTGAAGCCCTTGACGAAAAAGATATAGTTGCATTTGGCTATCAAAACCATGCTTTGGACAATTCCTTAGCAATGATTTATAACGCTCCCAAGCTTCACAAAGAGTCTCACTTTGGCCTTGAGCAAAAGTTGTAATTGAAGTTTTAGCCTCAAGATGCCTATCCTCCGGAAAGAACCTTTCTTGAAATGCTTTCTCTAGCTCACCCCAATTTTCCATCAAAGAAGTTGGTTGATCAAGATACCACTCCTTAGCCTTCCCGATCAAAGAATGAGGAAACAATTGCACAAACACACCCTCTTCCTCATCTTCCTTCATACCAAGTGTACCGGCGGTAACATAGAAGTTGGTAAGGTGTTTATATGGATCCTCATGATCCATACCGGTAAACTGGTTATGAGTTATCAAGTTTATCAACCCCGACTTCAGCTCAATTGATTTGGCATTACGATTGCCAAGATTTGCTAGCCTCCTAGGACTAATCCACATAGGTAGAGCATCATTATCATTTTCCTGAGCCATGACTACTTCTGGTTCACTCTTCGGAGATGAATGTGGTGAAGAATGTGAAGAATCACCAAGTGAAATAGTATGCACCGAACCTGACGGAGAAGGAATAAAAAGTAAAGATTCCGGCTGAGCCAGCCTGGCTAATCTCTTAGCTTCCTTTGCTTGAGCTCTAAGTAACCTAGCAGTTTTCTCAATCTCAGGATCAAATTGTAGGTCTTCGTGAGCAACGGTACCTCGCATAAACAAAGTTCACCAAGACTATACCAAGTGGTTAGCATAAAAAATAATGAATGATATATGTGTATGTGTATATGCATGAAAGAATTTTGTGCAAAATTGACTTAACATGACAAAATTGTTTCCATACTTATAATATAAAAATACGCTACTCCCCGGCAACGGCGCCATTTTGATGTAAGATTTTTCCTACATGTCATATAACTATGTACACGTGAGTATATATAGGATCGCTACCACAGGGAGTTACGTTTAATCATAAGCATTTACACAATCGTTCACATTAAGGGTTTGGATATAATTTGTTTGTTTGTAACACTATATCCATATTTGACACTAAAGTAAAAACGAGAGGGGATCGAACTATTTCGCTTGCGGTATAAGATAACGAGCAAGCATAACAGCAGCAATCTCTCGATCGATTAACAGACTCTAGCTTTATAACCAATATTATTACAATCATTTCTACAATATCCTTCGTGTCCAAAGCGACATCGTTATTTCCAAGTTAGCGTTTAAACATTCGTGTCCAAATTCCTTAAACGATAACAAAGTCGATCGGATAACTTAATCGACCGTGTCCAGCCTGATTAAGTATCTGAAAGCATTAAAATCTTGATTAAGAGTAATTATCAAAGGTTTACAAACTTGTCAAGAGTGATATAACATAAGATAGATTGTTATTCTAGTTCTAGATTCAAGAGTTTGTGTCCAAATCATCTTGAATCTCTTTGAAAGCATTAAAAGCAAGAATAACAACAATATTGAATCATTAAGCTAGAACCTTATATATTAAAAGATCAAAAGATTACATAATAGCTTGATAGTTACCTCAATACTACAAAGAAGGTGATAGTTACATATAGACATGTAAACTAATGCAAGGAATGAAGGAAAGATGAAGATTCCATGCCAAGATCCTTGATGTCTCAATGAATCTAGGGTTGAATCTACTCCTTAATCACTTGCTTTGTGTTTCTCTCTATGAAATAGCTCTAACCTCTCTCTAGAAATGTATAAAATGTTTCAATGGAATAGTGAATGGTTCTAGAGAGAGGGAAAACTTGTATTTAAATGGGCTGAAAACGTGCAATCTCGCTTAAGCGAGATACATCTCGCTCAAGCGAGAAGCCTAAATATCCAACCATGGCCAATGAAGTCTTGCCACGTAGCCCTGCTCCTTGATGAAGTTGCATCTCGCGTAAGCGAGTTAGACCTCGCGTAAGCGAGGTTGCTTGAAACTTAAACCGCCTTAGAATCCTGCTTGAGCGACATGGAAGCGAGATGGAAAGCGAGATGCTCATCTGATCCCTGGAGAAATCTCGCGTAAGCGAGTTTCTAAAATTGCACAAGCGACCTGGAAGCGAGTTGTAAGCGAATGTTTAGTTTCTCCCTGGAGGAATCTCGCGTAAGCGAGATGACCTCGCGTAAGCGAGATTTGCTTGGTTCACACACTTGAGTTTTGGTCCTTGCTTGTCATTTCCTGCATAAATTGGGTAGAATTAGGCATATAAAGCATAAATGGTATAATTACAACAATTGATTGCTTTTCCGTAGATAACTTGCATAACAAGTCACTAAAAATGCCTCTTTTTCCACATGAAATATATTACTTTTGAACACTTATCACTTATTCAATTTCCTTAGCGTACAATCCTTATTAGTTTAACTTTTCGGCAATCCTGAAAGCAGTCTGGGATGTTACAGAAGATATAACTCTATGAGTGGATTTATTATACAGGTCTACTTGAATAATTTTCAAGTGACAACACTCTCACAATGGAGGAAATAAATCCTAATAAATATATATTTTCACATAAAGAAATTTAATTAAACATCATTGTATTATTCTAATACAATGGATAACCTATAATATATATTCATAATTTTCTTAATAAAATATATCATGTCAATTGACTTTGATAAAGTAAAATTTTCAAAACACTAAACTCATGCATACACATCTCAAAAGAGTGGTCTAGGTATGAACATATATAAAATGGTCCATGTTAATAAAGAAGAAAGACCCGCTTTTCAAAATAAATAAATAAATAAACCACTCAAAGCAAAATCATGAACAACATATGATAATAATGCTATAAGGAAAACTTAATATCACTATCATTTTTATTTTATTTTTTCATCAAAATTTGATATATGCTCACTGAATAATTTTGGTCATATGGCCGGATAATAAATCTTCTCCTTTATCACAATACAAATGACAAATATATTTGTTAATAATATATACTCGAACTGCATGTTGTGGCAGGATCTCAAATTAAAAAAAAAATAAAAAATCTGAAGTTCAAAGGGAATTGATATCATATATAGCTCTCACAATCTATGGATAAATGACACACAAATATTGAAAGACATTTAAGTTATACATGTGACAATTTCAGCACAATATTAAAACTTACGTGATTTAAAGGTTAGAGTATGTACCTGACCCCTTGTGAATAATTTCAAGATGCTAATAGCTTATAAATTACAACGGAGTCGATCAAATCATGATTTTCTAGATTGAATCGATGAATTCCGCTCTTGTAGATTGGACTTATGAATTCTGTTTTTAGAAGCATCTCACAATTATGAACATTTGCCAATAATTTTCTCATTCAATCCAATAATAAGCGTTTCTCCGAACAATAGCCGAAGAGAAAAATGCCAGCAATGAAAAATTCCATCAATAGAGATCCACCATTATCCAACATGTAATTCAACTGACAAAATTTATCAATTTTTTATCATTCTACAAATTAAACATACTAAGTCAAAGTAATTACTTGGTCACAAAATAATTAGATGTAACAGTGATAATACCATGTCAATAATAAGTACAAAATAAATAATAAATTAAGAGCATTTCACAGCAACGTAAGAAATTAAAAATATAACAACCTACTCCATAATTGATTAATTAGATGAAGAGTATGAAACACTAATTTCACCTCTCATCATTTCATTTTCCATCAACGTGTAATTAAATTACCAAATCTAAAATAAAAGGAATAACAATTTTATGCCAAAGTGAAAAATCCTTAATATTGTTGTAAAATTAGGCATAAAATTATATAAATATAAATAATAATCAATATATAAATATAAGAATCAATTAAATATAAAAATTAGAGAGATCGATAAAGTTATCTTTTTGATATTGTTGTTAAATTAGATCATCAACCACAATTCTATCAACATCTTTGACAACTGAATCAAATAGAATCAACACCTGCATAACGAATAAAAGATAAATAGTCTGAGACGCGCTGATCGCGCTGTCCTTAAGGATTTTCCGCGTAATTATACGCTAATCCCCAGGATTTAACAGACCCTTCTTGATTTAAAACCAAGGATGCTGACAAGAAAATATATTTTCAAGAAGATGTAACCGGATTAATGTTTTTGAAAAGAGAGTGGAGAATTGTTTTTTCTTTCTATACTTAAATGAAATAATATTCACGGATGCCGTAGATATCAAGCAAAACGTGATTCATCAGTGACGCAAGAAAAACAGCCTTAACAATAGGCACAATTAAGAGATATTAAAAGGAAAGCCGTTACAAAAGTTTGGAATTAAAACATGGTTATAAGACCAAGTCAAATATTATAAATAATATTATAATAATTTTCTATTTAAATATTTTTTTATATTTCTCAATTAAAAATATGGGACACAAAATATTTGAAACTTTTGAAATATACTCAAAATTTACAACACTTTATTTTGCTTACTTAGTTTCCATTTCCTTTCATTAAGATGTTACTTCGTTCCTTATTGTGTTCATGATTTTGTTAAGTATTTCCGCTTCCAAAAAATGGTGCTATATTTTCACTTTGTTCCTCTATGTATAAGTATTTTGTGGAATTTTAACTTTGAGTCATTTATGACTATATGCAATTTATAACATATATTTAGCATTATTTTTATTTTGATAGAATCTAACGATTTTAACTGTGATTTTACAATTTTTCGATTTTGTTATCCTATATCGATTAAACAAAAGTAGTTGAGAAAAATTCTTTGATTTTGATTGCAATTCTACGATTTTTCGTCTTGAAGCAAAATTATGATTTTAACAACCTTGATTGGAAACCTACCTTATGTAAGAAATGTAAACAAGTTGGGCACGCGTGTGCTGCAAAGCAACTGGTTCAACCCAAAAAGGCCTAGGAAGGATTGGATTCCAAAGAAGAAAGTCAACATGAATATTGAGAATGGTAAGCAACTAGGAATAACATATTATGACGCTGAATGTTATATCATGTAGTTTGTAATAATTGTTTTAGTTAATGAATGATATCTCTATTTAGCCAAAAAAAAAAAAAAAAAACTAAGACCATTGTGTGAATTTTTTTTATTGGTATATTGGAAAATATTTCATGTTAATATTAAAATAGACCATAAAATTTAAAACGAAAATAATTGGACTCAAGTTGTTAATAAGTTCCACCAAGAATAAATTATTCAGGAGAATCTGAGTTTGATTCATGGGTGGAACAAGTCTCACAAGAGAACTGGAGGCTTAACACAAAAAAATTATCAAATTTAATATAATTTATATAAAAGTAAAATTATAAATTACATATTAAAAAAAATTCTAAATTTAAGCCAAAACAATTACATTGAAAATAAATAACAAAATTTGAATCTTGTCTACTATTAATTGAGTAATTGAATTGATTATTATTGTTGTTGTTGTTGTTGTTTTGGCAGTTTGGGAAAAGCATTTATATTTAAAAGTGTATATAGGCTATCTCTAATAGGCAGTTTTATTAGAAAAAGACAAAAAAATACTATAACGTTTTCTATCATATGTGTTTGTTAGGCACCGTATTTTTTAACGAAAATACTCTTTGTTTGGATTATATAATTTGAACACTTTTTAGAAATTTTTGGATGATATAATCCTAAATATGTTTACCTATAAGGAACAATCATAAACTCTTCCAATTGTTCTCGTGAACTTAGTTCAGTTGGTATGGAGAATGTATAAAATATGCAAGGTTCAGGGTTCAAACTTCGGCCATCACCAAATAAAAAAAGAAACTCTTCCATTTTAGCAATTATGAGTTGTGCTTTTAAAAACAAAAAAAAAATAAAAATAAAAATCGTCAAATAAAATAAATAAAAAATAGCACCACAAAATTAAAAAAAAAATCAAGTAAAGATAATACAAAATTTTCCCTATTTTTAGAATATGAAAAATTAAAAAATAAAATAAAAAATGGGTCTAAACGATGAAATTTTGGATTTTGAGGGGTGAGGTCCCGTAAGAAGTCCCTTGATTTTCAACTGATTTTCTGTGCAATTTTTGGAGGATCTGATCAAATAGCATGAAAATCAGATTTTCGACTAGGACACAAATGGACACGAAGGAAACTACTAACAATGATCAGAAACACAATGAAGAATGTTACAATGGTTAGTATAGTTCTTAAATTAGTGATTCTTCTTCCAAACAGAGTCTTTGTGCTGATACAGTATGTTGGAACAAAATGTGTTTTACATTACCCTTTGATGATAACAAGGTATTGAAAATTGCCAATTGGATATGCTAATATTTGTTCAAAGGTGCAGGACCATAGACAAAAATTTAGTGTCTTTATAAAGCTTAGGTTCTGGAAGAACAAATGAGAGCAATTGGAATCAACAAGAAGGAAGCTTGAATCGTCTGAAGAAAAGAGGTTCTGAAGACAAGTGCTCCTGAAGTGCTGACGTCATCAGAAGCACCTCATCAGAAGCAGATCACCAGAAGCAGATTTCATCAGAAGTTATGAAGATCATCAGGAGCTGAAGATCATCAGAAGCTGAGAGAATTAATGCTTCAATATATGTTCAAGAGATTTAATCTCGCCCAACATTGCAAAAGACTGGAAGAAAGAAGCAACGGCTATTTCAAATGGATTTGAAGGCATTGGATGCTTATCTGTTTGAGAGAGTTGAAAAAGGACAATTGTACGAATTGTACAACCACTACCTCCACTACTCTGTTTTGTCTCTGCAACAAGACAAGAACAACAGTTGTGCCTGCAACGGTGTTCCTCCAGACTTGGAATGGATTTGAAATTGATCCTTCATAGGACAATAACCATATCATGCAAAATATCATTGGTGATTTGATCAAGCTTCAAACAACTCTTTTTGATGTGCTGGCAATTTCACAACGTCTCTTTCACACCTCTATATAAAGGAGTGAAGACTTAGAGAATGGCATGACTCTACAACAATTTACAAGCTGTAATTGTTCTGCATCAAAAGTTCACTTAGAATTTCTTACCCACTTTCATATCTTAGAAATTCTAGAGTCTTAAGAGTCTGTATCTGATTTGTATTATGAACACCACTGATTGTATATCAAGTGTTCAACCTCAAACAAATTTCTTTGTATTTCTGTTTGAATAGAAGTCTCTTGCTTGTGTGCTTGAGCATAGGAAGTCTCTTGATTTTGTTCTTGAGCATAGGAAATCTCTTGCAGTTGTGCTTGAGTAAGTTTGAAGTCTCTTGCTAGTTTTAGCAGTGAGCATTTGTAATCAGATATTACATTTTTTATTGAACTCTCCTTGGAAGTGAAAGGGGACAAGACTACTTTCAGATTGTGAAAGGAACCTGTATAATTGCTTTGTGTCTTTCTTCTCTCTTTCTCTCTGTTTTTATCCGCTGCATTTAGATTCTGATTACCACTTCAGAAGCTGAATTCTATCTCCTTCTGAACAGTGACTTCAGTAGGAGAAAATAAAAAAAAACTAACACAATTCAACCCACCCTTCTTGTGATTTTCTCACCTTCAATTGGTATCTAGAGCCTTGGTCTATTGTCTTAACAAGTAACAGTGTAACAAAAAAAAGATCTGAGAAAAACATGTCTTGTGAAGGTTCCAGTTCTGGTCAAAACAACAACAATGTTGTTCCATATGACTATGATGATAAGAAAGCTGACTCTGGAAAGTTCCAAAGTTTAATGGAGATCCTGAAGAATTCTCTTGGTGGAAAACCAACTTCTACAGTTACATCATGGGTTTAGATGAAGAACTGTGGAATATTCTTGAAGAAGGTGTTGGTGACTTGGTTCTTGATGAAGAAGGAGCTGCTATTGATAGAGAGAAACATACTCCTGCTCAGAAAAAGATTTACAAGAAACATCACAAGATCAGAGGTTCACTTGTTCTTGCTATACCTCATGCAGAGTATATGAAGATGAGTGACAAATCCACTGCAAAGGCAATGTTTGCTTCTCTCTGTGCAAACTATGAAGGTAGTAAGAATGTCTGAGAGGCAAAGGCTCTTATGTTTGTTCATCAGTATGAGTTGTTCAAGATGAAGGATGATGAAAGTATTGAGGAAATGTACTTAAGGTTTCAGACCTTAGTCTCTGGACTACAAATACTAAAGAAAAGCTATGTTGCTTCTGATCATGTGAGCAAGATACTAAGAAGCTTGCCTGCTAGATGGAGACCTAAGGTTACTGCTATTGAGGAAGCTAAAGATTTAAACACTTTAAGTGTTGAAGATCTTGTCAACACTCTCAAGGTTCATGAGATAAGTATAAATGAACATGAGCCTGCTAAGAAGAGTAAATCTATTGCTCTGCCATCTAAAGGGAAGTCATCAAAAGCTCTTAAAGTTATTGAATCTGAAGAAGAATCACCTGATGGAGATTCTGATGAAGATCATAATGAGAAGATGGTTATGTCATCCAACAAGCTTGAGTATCTAGCAAGGAAGAATATGAAGTTTTTGAGTAAGAGAGGTGGTTACAAAAACTCCAAGAAAGAAGATCAGAAGGGATGCTTCAACTATAAGAAGTCTGGACATTTCATTGTTCATTGCCCTGATCTTCAGAATGAGAAATCAAATGACAAGTCAAAGAAATCAAGCTTCAACTCAAGAAAATTCAGGAAGCAGATTAAGAAGAGTTTAATGGCAACTTGAGAAGATTTAGACAGTGAATTTGGGTCTGAAAAGGAATATGTTGAAGATAAAGCAAATGTAGCTAGAGGGTTAGTGGCTACAGTGACATTAGAAGCTGAACCTAACTTAGAATCTGAAGATGAAAACGAGGTATACTCTAAAATTCCCAGAGAATACCTTGTTGAGTCTCTTAAAGAGCTCCTTACACACTTTGAACTTAGAACCAATGAGTTGAAAGATTTAAAAGAAAAATATGTTGATTTGATGAAACAACAAGAATCAACTCTATTGGATCTAAAAGCTTCTGAAGAAGGACTTAGAGGCTTTGACTTCATTTGTAAAACCTATGAAGAAAAGCTCAAGTTTCTTTGTCAGAAGCTACAAGAAAAGTGTAATGGAAAACATTTAAGTAAACATGAAATTGCTCTTGAAGATTTTATTATGTCTGGTACTAACAGAAGCAAAGTGTCTTCTATGATTTACAGCATTTACATAAACAATGATAAAGGGATTAGATTTTCAGAAGGGAAACCTAATGAAATCAGTTTTAAAGCATGTTGTGAATGCATCAAGGAAGGATTGAAAACATTCTTTGTACCTGAGGGTGCTAAGTTTGAAACTGTTGCTCAGTCAGAACCTGAAGCTTCTTGCTCTACGACTAAGAATATCTCAAAGTCAAAGAACTGTAAGCCTAAGACAATGACAAACTCTGATTCTAAGACTTCAAAGATCAAGATTTTGAATAGATCAGAACCTATTCCTCAGAGTCTGTTGAAATCAGAGTCTGGTATCTTAAAGTCTAAGTTTCAGGAGAACAAGACACTTGTTGCTTCTTGTGAATCAAAACCAAAAGGTGTTAAACCCAATGTACTGATTAAACAGAAGCTGTCAAACTCACAACACAGGGTACAAGAAGGGAAAAGTAAAACTTCCAGTACTAACCTCAAAGGACCCATAAAACAATGGGTACCTAAATCTGAAATTGTCAATGTTGCAGATATGCCTAAGAGCAAAGGAAAAGCAAAAATCATGGTACCTAGACAGATGTTGCTCAAGACATATAACACGAGAGAATTCTATGTTCCTCACCCTCACAATGAAAGAAGGGGGAAATGTGAAGTTTGGAGGCAACCAATCTGGCAAGATCATTGGCACATGAACTATTGGTAACTCCTCTATCTCTATTAATAATGTGTGGTTGGTAGATGGTCTTGAACATAACCTTTTAAGTATTAGTCAGTTTTGTGACAATGATTATGATGTTATATTTAGTAAGACCAACTTCACAGTGATCAACAAAGATGACAACTCCATAGTGTTAAAGGGAAAGAAGATTGAAAATGTCTATAAACTCAACTTCTCTGAACTGGTTGATTAGAAGGTGATTTGCCTTCTATCAGTGAATGATAAGAAATGGGTATGGCACAGAAGGTTGGGGCATGCTAACTGGAGATTAATCTCTAACCTTAGTAAGTTACAACTTGTCAAAGGCTTACAGAAATGGGTTTGGCACAGAAGGTTGAGGCATGCTAACTGGAGATTAATCTCTAAGCTTAGTAAGTTACAACTTGTCAAAGGCTTACCTAACGTTGACTATCATTCAGATGCACTTTGTGGTGCATGCCAGAAAGGGAAGATTGTGAAATCATATTTTAAAACTAAAGACATTGTCTCAACCTCCAAACCCTTGGAATTACTTCACATTGATTTGTTTGGACCAGTTAATACTACATCCTTATATGGAAGTAGATATGGATTAGTCATTGTTGATGATTACAACAGATGGACTTGGGTTAAATTCCTGAAAAGTAAGGATAATGCATATGATGTATTCAGTAACTTCTGCACTCAAATACAGTTTGAAAAAGAAATGAAGATTTTAAAAGTAAGAAGTGATCATGGTGGAGAATTTGAAAATGAGCCATTTGAAACCTTTTGTGAAAAACATGGAATCATCCATGAATTCTATTCTCCTAGAACTCCACAACAAATTGGGGTTGTAAAGAGAAATAATAGAACTTTACAAGAAATGGTAAGAACCATGCTTCATGAAAATAATTTGGCTAAACATTTCGAGGCAGAAGCAGTGAATACAACATGTTATGTTCAAAAAAGAATCTATATTAGACCTGTCTTGGAGAAAACAGCATATGAACTCTTTAAGGGAAGAACACCCAATATCTCTTACTTTCATCAATTTGGATGTACCTGTTACATTCTAAATAACAAGCTCTACCTAAAGAAATTTGATGCCAAGGCCCAAAGAGGAATCTTTTTAGGTTACTCTGAAAGGTTAAAGCCATACAGAGTGTATAATTCAGAGACACTCTGTGTTGAAGAATCAATGCACGTTAAATTTGATGACAAAGAGCCTGGAAATGAAACTCCAGAGCAAGGTGAAAGTTTTGCAGATATACAAGTACCTGAAGATACTTCAGAACCTGATCAGACTCCTGAGTCTGAAGAGAGTCCAAAAGCTGAAACCACTTCAAAAGCTCAAGATGAAGTAGTTTCTGATGAAGCTCAAGATGAAGTAGCTTCTGATGAAGCTCAAGATGGTTCTCAGCAAGCTAATCAATCCAAGAACACATTCAAGTACAAGTTTTCACATCCTGAGGATCAAATCATTGGAAACAAAGAGAGTCCTAGAAGAACAAGATCATATTTCAGACAAGAAGAGTCTATGATAGGACTGTTATCAGTGATAGAACCTACTACAGTTGATGAAGCACTATCAGATGATGGATGGATAATAGCTATGCAAGAAGAACTCAATCAATTTCAGAGAAATGTTGTGTGGGATCTGGTACCCAAACCTCAGCAGAAGAACATTATTGGAACAAAATGGGTATTCAGAAACAAGCTCAATGAACAAGGTGAAGTAGTCAGAAACAAAGCTAGACTTGTTGCTCAAGGTTACAGTCAATAAGAAGGCATTGATTATACTGAAACATTTCCTCAAGTTTCAAGATTGGAAGCAATCAGGTTACTTCTATCTTATGCAGTTAACCATGGCATAATATTATATCAAATGGATGTCAAGAGTGCATTTCTTAATGGAGCATAGAAGAAGAAGTGTTTGTCAAGCAACCTCCTGGTTTTGAGGATCTGAATCATCCTGACCATGTTTATAAGCTTAAGAAATCACTATATGGTCTTAAACAATCTCCTAGAGCTTGGTATGACAGACTAAGTAATTTCTTGATTAAAAATGATTTTAAAAGAGGTCAGGTTGACACAACACTCTTCAGAAGGACTCTTAAGAAAGACATTCTTGTTGTGCAGATATATGTTGATGATAAAATATTTGGTTCTACTAATGCATCTCTTTGCAAGGAATTTTCTAAGTTAATGTAGGAAGAGTTTGAAATGAGCATGATGGGAGAATTGAAGTTCTTCCTTGGAATTCAAATTAATCAGTGCAAAGATGGATTTTATGTTCATCAAACAAAATATACTAAGGAGCTTCTGAAGAAGTTCAAGCTGGAAGATTGTAAAGTGATGAACACTCCAATGCATCCAACCTGCACCATAAGCAAGGAAGATATTGGATCAAAGGTAGACCAGAAGCTGTATAGATGTATGATTGGTTCCTTGTTATACCTCACTGCATCTAGGCCATATATTTTATTCAGTGTATGCCTGTGTGCAAGATTCCAGTCAGATCCTAGAGAATCTCATTTAACTGTTGTTAAGAGAATCTTCAGGTATCTGAAAGGAACAACAAATCTTGGACTCCTCTACAGGAAATCCTTAGATTATAAGTTGGTTGGATTTTGTGATGCTGACTATGCTGGTGACAAGATTGAATGAAAATCAACTAGTGGCAATTGCCAATTTCTGGGTGAAAATCTGATCTCCTGAGCTAGCAAAAGACAAGCAACCATTGCTATATCTACAGCAGAAGCAGGATACATCTCAGCTGCAAGTTGTTGTACACAACTTCTTTGGATGAAACATCAGTTGGAGGATTATCAAATTAATGCTAAGAGTATTCCCATCTATTGTGATAATACTGCTGCTATTTGTTTGTCAAAGAATCCTATTCTACATTCAAGGGCAAAGCATATTGAAATCAAACACCACTTTATTAGAGATTATGTTCAAAAAGGAATTTTAGATATACAATTCATTGATACTGAACATCAATGGGCTGATATATTTACTAAGCCTTTAACTGTGGAAAGATTTGATTTTATAAAGAAAAATTTGAACATGTACTTTGTGTCTGATTAAATTGCTTGTCTCTAAATAGGAATTTAGGTTCTGAAGTCATTCAGAAGCTCTTCACTGAGGTTCTGAGGAAAATGTGCTTCTGAAGATGACGTCAGCATCTGAACTCCAGAAGCTGGATTTTGTGCTCCTGAATAGCAGAGTTATTGGAAACGTTGGAAGTTACTTTTTGGTAGCATCTATCCCACTAACTTGGCAGTTACTCTGAGAAACTCTGACGTGGCTTAAGTGTGTTGGTGTATAACGTAAGAGGGCAATGATGAATTTATGCTTTGAATGTACTATCTCGCGCCCCCTAAGTCATTAATACTATGTTTGTCCCCTTCTGAATTGCAATCGTTTTTACTAAAATCACTTAGACAAAAACACACACTACTCACTTCACAACCTACACTTTCTGATTTTAGACTGAATCTCCGCAAAAATCGTCGTTTTTCAAAATCAACCTTTAGAACCCTAAAACTCTCATCAGTATCAATGGCATCTTCAAGTTCAAGTCAAGGAACTTCCATGCAAATAGCTTCTGGGGAAACTTATCAGATCAAAGGAAGAACGATGAAACTAGAAGAAGAGGATCTGTTCGTACAAACAGAAAATCCAGTGGATTTTGAATCTCTAAAGCATCATGGAGTTGATCTCTCAAGCTATCTTTTGTATCAAGATTTAAACGGCTACTTTGGAATGCTGAATGGTCCAACATATGAGTACTTGGTATAGTACTTATAGGTAAGAGTAGAAATATTTGACAAATATGCAGCTAAGCAAGAAGAAGCTGAGAAAGTTTTGTTAGACCCTAGTCTAAAAGGAAAGACAATAACTGAAATGGGATTAAAGGAATTCAAAAGAACAAAGATTCGCTCAAACTTGCTGGGAATTCCTATAACCATAAATGAAGAAGAAGTGATTGGAAAAGCTTGTGGAAGAGAAATTGAAGGATCATTTCAATGGAATATGAACAGCAAAACAAGTGTCTGGAAAGACATTGTTGTCAAAACTTTGTTCAACGGTGACCCTGAAGGAGTGTACTGTGACATGTAAAAGGAGCATAAGGTTCTTCAGAAGCTTATGAAAGAGTGCTTTCTACCCAAAGCTAGTGGAGTAGATACACTATCACTGGATCACAAAGTATTTATGCACTTCTTAGTGAGGTTTTAGAAAGTAAATCTTCCAAGATACATTTTCAGTTACATGTTATGGGCACTGAAAGAAATTCAAGAGAAGCAAAGAAGCTCCATTCCCTATGGAAGACTCTTATCTGAAATCTTCTATCAAGGAGGGATTCTGAATGTACTTCAGACCATGGGTGTTGTATCAGATGAGCAATTGGGCACTATGGTGGGAAGTTATATCAATGCAAAGACACTAAGGAAAATGAAATTGATCGACAAAGTTGAAAAACTAAAATCAGATCTCATAGAGTCAATGATTGTGTCTGATTTGATGGAAGTCTTCCCACCAATTTCTAAAGAAGATCATCCAGTGGTGATAGCAGAATATGCTGCTTGGTACTTCAAACAAATAGGTAAAGCTATTCAAATTGATAAGCTACCTGATACACTGGGTGGAGCTCCTTTAAGAATTACAAGCAAGAAGAGGAAATCCAATAAGAAAGCATCAGAAGCTGCTGAAGGTGAAGCTTCTGAACCAAAGCAAAAGAAGGCTAAGAAAGAAAAAAGTGCATCTTCTACTCAAAGAGTTGGCTCTGCTATGCCAACTATTCAAGAAGAAGTTCAGGACTTAGAATCTGATAAGGTTCTGAACAAAAGAACCAGAAGTGGCAAGTCAGCTGGCTTTTCACAATCACAACCTCGTCAACCATCAATTCCTAAGAAGAAGAGAAAGCATGTTGTAAGAAAATTGAAGGAATCTACCTATGTGACAGAAGAAAATGATCAGGAAGAAGAACAAACTGGGTTGGTCACTAGAGAGATTAAAAAGAAGAAAGCTGCTGCTTTGCAAAAAGCACTAGAACTTGCTAAGAAGATTGAGGTTCCTGCTGAACAATTGCTGAAGGATTCAACTGTTGAAGCTGCCTCATCAGGTGATTGAGCTAACAAAAGATCTTCAACAACTGGTGAAGACTGGTGATATTTTGAGTGCTGCTGAAGAGACTCAGAAGGAGGATACAACTTGTTCAGAAGATGTTGCTTCAGAAGCAACAAGAGGTAACATTGATACTCACACTACTCTTAATCCTGTAATAGAAGTAGAATCTAGTTCACCTTATCCTCCCAATCAACATCTGTTTCAACCTCTTCAGACATAGATGATATTCCATTGAATAGAGTCTATGAAAACTTACATAAATCCTTATCCCCCTCATCATCTACCAAGCACCACAGAAAGCTTGTTGATGATACATTTGAGCATGTGCACTCTAATATTCAAGAAAGAATATATGATATAGCTTATATGAGATTCAATGTTTGTGCAAGACTACCTGCCAATCATCCTCTACAACCACCTATAATTGAACCACTTCAATCTATACCTGCGGATGCAGAAGTTGTAGTTGAGCCAGTAGGGCTTGAGTCTGACAATCATGAATCAGAATCACCTCAACCTAATCCAACAACCCAAACCAATGAACCATCTGTCCTACAAAATTTGGTTAATCACTATTCTGGTGAATTACCAGGTTTTGAGCCAAACTTAGAAAGAGCCTCTGAGATAGCTTCTGATGAAGTTGTCTCAGAAAGCCCCCATCAACAAAAACCTAACTTACAAATGGTCTCAAACACCTATACTGATTTGATAATTCACCCTGTTTTTCAACCACATTATATCCATGCCATCCACTCAAACATTTCGTTTGGTATTGCTTTATGGAATCTGGCCAACAAAAGAACTTTCATTCTAGAACAACATGCTTCTGATAATCATCCTTCCTTATCAGAAGAAACAGTTTTTGTTGTCCAACCTATCAGTGTAGCCTTACCATCTACTGAAACAACTCATAACTCTATTGAACAATCAATTCTTGAAGTTGAAATTCCTGTTGTTGAGATCAACACTTCAACCTTCATAGCTACTGAACCTACCAATATGGCTGTCTCTGAAAACATGTACATAGATTCACCCTCATCTACTACTCAAGCTTGTCCACCTGTCCAAACAACAAATGTCTCTTTCCTTCCTACCCTTTTACTAGATTATGTTATATTACAAGAGGTGTGTGAGAACATTTTCAAGGATCTGAACAAGTTAGTGAAGACCAGGAACAACCTTGTTCATGAAGAAGATTATGTAAATATATGGGCAAAGCTGAGAGAAAGAGTAGACTTTGTCATGTGTGAACTTCAGAAGACTTCTCTTGAAGCACATAACCAAGCTCAAAGCACTCTTAATGACTGGTTCAAGGAAGTTATAAAGAGCATGGAGGAAGTGGAAATCAAAAGAACTCAAGAGAAGAGCAAGCTTTACATATCAGATATTCCTTTGTTCTTGGATGCTTCTGGTATCATCTCTTCTAGCGTACATTCTGAGAATCTGGATCTTACGTGGTTGACTAAGCTGAAAGTCCAAACAGATTCTCCTATTCTTGAAAAGTTAAAGATTGATCCTGAGCTAGAGAAAGAGAACAAGAAGCTGAAGAGAGAACTAGTTGAGCAAAGATTGTTATTTGCTGAATAAAAGAGGAAGGCAGATGCTCAATTGGAAAAAGCAAGAATCAGAGAAGAAAATTAGATCAAAAGCAACAATGATTTCAAGGAAGAAATGAAGAAGCAGTTAGAGACTACAACACAGTTTGCTCAAAAACATGATGAGATGTTCCAAAAACAAGCCAAGCCTTAGTTGCACACATTTTTAGCTTGTTTATGGTTTGTTGTTTTGTGCTTCTGAATTTGTTTATGCTTCTGACCTTACTTTCTTTGCTTCTGAACTGCTATTATCTGTCTTATTGAATTTTCTCACAATTTTTTTATCATCTCTTCTTTTTGTCTATTGTTATTTTTATTTATCTTTTTGTTGATGACAAAAGGGGGAGTAGATGTATAGTATTTATAGGTGCTGAGCCCCATTAATTTAGTTCCTAAACAAGCTAAATTAATAGGACCTTCTTCTCATCTTTAGTCTATTTAATGTGAGACTATTCTGAGTGTTTTACGTTTTTAAAGATAAATTTAATTAACATGGATAGAACTTAGGGGGAGCTTACAAACCTCACCTTAAAGTACTATTGGACTCAGGGGGAGCTTACAAATCTCATACAAGTCAACTTGTTAATTAGATTAACAACAATTGAACATCTTAAATACTAATGTTTGTCATCATCAAAAAGGGGGAGATTGTTGGAACAAAATGTGTTTTACATTACCATTTGAGTTTATATGATAACAAGGTATTAAAAATTGTCAATTGGATATGCTAATATTTGTTCAAGTGTGCGGGACCATAGACAAAAAATTTAGTGTCTTTATAAAGCTTAGGTTCTGGAAGAACAAATGAGAGCAATTGGAATCAAGAAGAAGGAAGCTTGAAGCGTCTGAAGAAAAGAGATTCTGAAGACAAGTGCTCCTGAAGTGCTGACATCATCAGAAGCAGATCACTAGAAGCAGATTTCATCAGAAGTTCTGAAGATCATCAGGAGTTGAAGATCATCAGAAGCTGAGAGAATCAATGCTTCAATATCTGTTCAAGAGATTTAATCTTGCCCAGAAGACTGGAAGAAAGAAGCAACAACTATTTCAAATGGATTTGAAGGCATTGGATGCTTATCTGTTTGAGAGAGTTGAAAAAGGACAATTGTACGAATTGTACAACAACTACCTCCACTACTTTGTTTTGTTTCTGCAACAAGACAAGAACAACAGTTGTGCCTGCAATGGTGTTCCTCCAGACTTGGAATGGATTTGAAATTGATCCTTCATGGGACAATAACCATATCAGGCAAAAGATCATTGGTGATTTGATCAAGCTTCAAACGACTCTTTTTGATATGCTGGCAATTTCACAACGTCTCTTTCACACCTCTACATAAAGGAGTGAAAACTTAGAGAATAAGAGAGGACTTCATTGAAGCCATGTGAAAACATGTTTGCTTCCATGAATCTCCACATCCCTTCATAAACCTCCAAAGTTTTTGACTTACTTCCTTAAATTCTTCATATTCTTTACTAAAGATCAATTCTTCTGGTTGAGAACTACAACTTCCTACAACTCTGGTTGACGTTGGGGCACTTGCATCCATATCATTGTGCATCATCCTTCTGATAACATATTTTTCCACCTTTCCGTTGTTTGTCACTATTTTATCAGTGTTCAAATTTGGAACATCATTTCTCTTACAAAGCTTGGTGATCAAACACGGGTAAAATAACAAGCTTTTGTTATTCAATGCACACTTCTTGATCTCTTCTTCAATTATCCAGCCAATATTGATCTTTTTCTTTTTGAGAAAACACCAAAGCATCACCATTCTTTCCACCACTATTCTTTCGTTTTCTTAAGTGGGTATTAAACTTGACTGAATCAACTTGTAGCCAACTTTTCCTTCCCCTTTCCAAGCCATTCTAGTAATTCATGTTGGCCCTTCTCTTGACCCATACTCCCATTCAGTATATTTGTAAGCTAGGAAATCCTTTATTGATTCCCTATCTTTATCTAACAGGTTATCCATTTCTTTTGGAATTCATCCTTCATTTCTTCAAGTGGGCTCTTGGTTATACCAAAGTGAAAATTGATGGACCTTGATGAGAACGGGACTGGCATCATTGTTGCATCATGCTCCTGAGTAAGGATCAATGAATAGAACTCATTTACAATAGTTTCATTACAGGAGGATTGATGGGTGACAATAGATTTCCATTTAACAACATCAAACGTTATAACTAGAGATTCTGACAAAAGTTAAGGAAATAGACCAGCAAGACCCATCCCTTTTTTGGTTAAACTCCTCTCTTTGCTATGTTGTCTTGGAATTTGGTCAGGGTTTGGTCATTTTTGAAGTGGGAATCAACAACGAGTTGTTTTTCTCACCAGAATGTAAAGATGCATCTTGGTGCTCTGATGATTCGCTTTGTGAAGGAGATTTTGAAGCTTTAGAGGTGGAGGCTGCTTTTGTGATTTTCATGTTGAGGAAGAAATAATGTTTTATTTAGGTTAAGGTTTTTTTAGAAAGATTTGAGAAAGGTTTTGTAGAGTCGGGCGATGAGAAAGAAAGGAAGTACAAAATTGGGGTTAGTATTTATAAGGTTTGGATTGCGGCCGTTTAGAAATTTGAACTTTTCAGAACAAGTTTGTGGGAGGTTTAAAAGATCATGGGTATCAGTCGAGTTATAGGTAATGATGCATGAAGTTATAGCTCTCAATTAGTGGGATAGTGGGTGCGTGAACTTCGGAAGATACAACACTGCAGTTCTTTGATGCCACTTGGCCGAGAGGTGTACCACCTCTTGAGTAATGCTCATACCTTGTCCCCATACCACTATAGCTTCCTTCCCATGATGCAAGCATTCAATTCATTCTTCAGCTATTTTCTAACTTCCCCCCAAATACCAAAGATATACCACGTTATAGCTTGACTTGTCACAATACAGTGTTAGAACAAAAGCTGTATTTTTCACTTACTATACAAAGGGATGCCTCCCTTCAAAGCGCTTAGTTTAACGTGTTGGAACAAAATGTGTTTAACATTACCCTTTAGAGTTTTGATGATAACAAGGTATTAAAAAATTATCAATTGGAAATGTTAATATTTGTTCAAGTGTACAGGACCATAGACCAAAAATTTGGTATCTTTATTAGGTTCTGGAAGAACAAAAGAGAGCAATGAAATCAACAAGAAGGAAGCTTGAAACATCTGAAGAAAAAAAAGAGGTTCTGAAGACAAGTTCTCCTGAAGTACTGACGTCATCAGAAGCACCTCATCAGAAGCAAGTTCACCAGAAGCACATTTTCCTCAGAAGCTTTGAAGATGTTCAAAAGCTAAGAAGAATTAAAGCTTTAAATGTTGTTCAAAAGATTTAATCACGCCTAGTATTGCAGAAGACCAGAAGAGTGAAGCAACGGCTAATTCAAAAGGATTTGAAGGCATTGGATGCTGGTTCCTTGAAGAGCGTTGAAAAAGGACAATTGTACGAATTGTACAACCACTACCTCCACTAATCTATTTTGTCTCTGCAACAAGACAAAAGCAACAGTTATGCCTGCACCAGTGTTCCTCCAGACTTGGAATGGATTTGAAATTGATCCTTCATAGGACAATAACCATATCAGGCAAAAGATCATTGGTGATTTGATCAAGCTTTAAACGACTCTTTTTGATGTGTTGGCAATTTCACAACGTCTCTTTCACACCTCTATATAAAGGAGTGAAGACTTAAAGAATAAGAGAGACTCACAACAATTTACAAGTGCCGAAACTCTGCTGAAATTGTTCTGCATCAAAAGTTCACTTAGAATTTCTTAACCACTTTCATATCTTAGAAATTCTAGAGTCTTAAGAGTTTGTATCTGATTTGTATTAAGAACACCACTGATTGTATATCAAGTATCCAACCTTAAACAAATTTCTTTGTAACTCTGTTTGAATAGAAGTCTCTTGCTTGTGTGCTTGAGCATAGGAAGTCTCTTGACTGTGTTCATGAGCATAGGAAATCTTTTGCAGTTGTGCTTGAGTAAGTTTGAAGTCTCTTGCCAGTTTTAACAGTGAGCAATTGTAATCAGATATTACATTTTTTAGTTAACTCTCCTTGGAAGTGCAAGGGGGACAGAACTACTTCCGGTTTGTGGAAGGAACTTGTATAATTGCTTTGTGTCCTTGTCTCTCTCTCTCTCTCTCTCTCTCTCTCTCTCTCTCTCTCTCTCTCTCTCTCTCTCTCTCTCTGTTTTTATCCGCTGCATTTAGAATTTGAACATCACCTCAAAAGCTGAACTCTATCTGCTTCTGACCAGTGATTTCAGTAGGAGAAAAAGAAGAAAAATCTAACACAATTCAACCCCCCTTCTTGTGTTTTTCATAACGTCCTCAAACCGACGGTTATGACTCCAAAGGAGTCATTTCAAAGTGATTGAGGATGAATGAGAAAAAATTGAGGAGTTACCCTAATAGTTCTTAACTCTCTGGGTAAAAACCTTAAATTATCTCTAGAGTCAAAGATACAACTCCAGTCGAGGAAACTTGTGTGATCACAAAAGGTCCAAACCTTTTGCATTTAAGTTTTCCTAGAAAAAATTAATTTGGAATTTAAGAGTAAAACCTTCTCCCTCCGGTAAGTGCTCTCTCTTAATAATCTTGGCATCATGCCACTTCTTATAGGGTATTCTTCATACACATATCCTCCCCCACAATACACACAATTTATAGGGTAAGCTACTGCAGGAACTGTGATAGACTCTAATGCTATATCTTCATCATCTGACGTTGTATCTATAGTTGTCATCTTCTTGACATAGTGTGTCAGCTGAGCTATTTGAGCATTGAAAGATGTAGCTTCTAACACACTAAAAAGACTTGGTGTTTTCTTTTCTATTGAGGCAGGAGTTGTAGCTTTGTCTTACATTTACATGCGTTAAGTTAGCCATTGGTAACTATTAGCAGCTATAGACCAGATCATAACATTCTCAACAATGCATCTTCAAATGAGGCATCTAACATCAATCTTGTTGAGAGAACAATCCCGTTTTAAAAAAGGTTTCTATTTGTATGCACACAAGTATCCCATGGTGGCACTGGCAGAGCTACATGAAGCTCAGGGTGTTCAAGTGAACCCCCCTCAATTCTTATATTTACATTCAAATTCTTATCTTTGATTCCATGTTAAATCCCCTCAGATTTAAACATTGCACCACACTTGCACTTGTCTCACTTTTACCCCCCCCCCCCCCCCCCCCCCCCAAGACAAAGCTATGACTGGCAATTGCAATAACATGTTGCCCTATGACACCTAGGATATTACTCCCTCCATTTCACAATGAGTGTCGTTTAAGGTTTTGGCACACAGATTAAGAAATGGAATGAAATAATCATTAGACATAACAATTTTTCTAAAATGCCTTACTTTATTAAAAAAAAAAAAAAAGACAAACTTAAAGTTGCATTGAAAATTGTGTGAGAGAAAAGTTGGAGTATTTATTAAGAGTAAAGTTGAAAGAAAAAAATTAAAGTTGTTACGAAAAAAATTAAAGTTGTATTGAAAATTAAAGTTGACTAAAGTGACACTTAATTTGAAACAGAAGGAGTATTAATTATTAGTCTAGCATTTAGCATTTTCCTAATTCCTTAAATTAATTCATAGATTATAATTTAAGATAAAATATTCCACATAAATTTACTTTGGTGGGAGTCAAACCAGGTTATGGTGTGAAATAAAAGAAAAGCTTTTCCATTGAACCAAAGTGATTCGTGTGATTTAGGCAATAGAAGTGTGTACAATAGAAGTTGGGTAGTTGATATATTTGGTCTATATTCTAAACTAGATTTATTAGATATTCAATGAGTTTGGAAAAAAAAAATTACTTATACTTAAAACCGAAAGGAGTATTAAAATTTAGGGGTAATAGTCACTTTGGTCCCTGAAATTGTAATGAGTAGTCAAAATAGTCCTTCAATGTATCAAAACTTCAAAGTAGTCCCTGATTGTTCATTTTGTTAGTCAAAATAGTCTTTAACGTTAAAATATTTCATTAATATTGTCAGATTAGTCCTCCAGTATACTTACTTATTGTCATATTAGTCCTTATAAGTACATGTTTATTGTCATTTTAATCCCTATATGAAAAGAGTTATTGTGAACATTGAGAGGTTATTTTAGTGTCAAGGACTATTTTGATTAATATAATGCACAATCAGGGACTATTTTGAAATTTTGATACAATGAAGGACTAAAATGACTAATCATTACATATTCAGGGACTAAAGTGACTATTACCCCTAAAATTTATTATGTTACTATATTTTCTTAAATACATGACCCCTTTTAGAGAATTTTCTTTGTCTGTTTTTACATATCTTCCTTCAAATTTGTATCTTTGTAGGTAATTATCTTCTGCTAACATACCCTAGGTCATGTTACATAATTTTCTCTAATGAGTAATGAATATTATAATAAAAAGTAAATTGATTTTCTGTTCTGAAGCGTAATTTGACAAAGTATGAGATTTTCAATCTTACAACTCTTGCTAATGATCGAAGATTTTGAAGACTAAACTGCGTAAATAAAATAGAGATGAATGGATGAACGATGCTCTCGTGGTGACTTATATTAAGAGAGTTGTGTCCGACAACATTGACAGTTAGTTGATTATTCAATGATATCATAACATAAAACCGTGTAGAGGATAATTGTAGAATATGTATGTAATTTTAGTACAATGCAAATTGAGTACAATATATTTTTTTTAATTATATATTATTATTTAAAATTCAAAAGATTGAACCCACCTAGGGTCCTGGCTACGCCACTTCATGGTGGGAACACTTGTAGTTACAGATTTTTAATTTTAAAATTAAAATAATATAATTTTAGTGGAAATCATGGGTAGTGTAAAATTATATAATTTGGTTTTTATTTCCTGACAAAAAAAAATTTGGTTTTTTACGGCAATGCTAATTCGTATGTTTTCGTTGGTCCCCTCTCGTACTAATGAGTATAAAATAGGGGTCAAGATCCTCTCCATTTATAACTTTTTCCATTTGTTGCAATTTGGAAAGAGATAGACACAAAAAAATAAGTGGTGGGTCCTATCACTTAGTGGATCCCACCATCATTATTTTTTATGTGTCTATCTCTCTCCAAATTGCAACAAATGGAAAAAATTATAAATGGAGAAGATCTTTACCCATAAAATAGAATCACTTGCTTTAAGTTTAAGTTTCTAACCCAACACACCACATGGCAGCAAGTTCCATCACGGTTAATTAACTATATCATGAGATTTGTTAAAAGTAAATTAATGGGAATGCTGTGGCAGATCCCAATTTCATGCAAATCAGTTAATTATCCCACTGTTACTTGTGCCAACACGAGTAATAATCCGTTAATTATAATGTTAATGATACGACTTTACCATTTTCCTAGGTGAATTCTTGGATCATTCACCCTATATAAAATGACTAGAAATACATGAAGAATTTTTTGGGATCTCCATCATATTATCCTTTCAATTTCCCACTAATCGATCTTCTAGATTTCTTAGTTATTGTGTGAGGATTTGGGGCCTACCACCACAATGCCATTGTATGTGAAGGTTAGTTCCTTCTTGTCTCCAACATCTACTTGATTTGACTAAGACAATACTTCAACTCAAAGACGATACGTTAATGACATTTTGATGGTTTTGAAGTTCTTTTCGTTGAAAATGATGTTATTATCGAAGTCATCGATTCAATTTATGGATTTTCAGTAAATGCTGGTTTATAAGTCTAGTCCCGGAGATCCACAAGTAATACTTGTCACATAAAGATGAATCATACAACTTACCAAATTTTTATTTTACTACTTTGAACAAAATGTCATACCTTGCACGATGAAAAGGACTTCAATTGGGTTCCATTTTTCTGTTTAAAAAAATGTGATAAAATAAAGGAATTTGTAAAACAAGGTGCCTTTTAACCGTTTCTCACATGATAGCGGTTGCAACATGCTAGAGACATTGTTATTCAATTAATTTGTGATTTTAGAGACTAGTTGAATAATTAATTTCCAAATTTTGGCTAAAAATTGTTTTATCAAAATTAAATAAAACTATTTATGATAAATTTTCATTTTTTTCTATTCAAATTAATTTTTTTGGTTATAAATTTGTCGACAACCCCTAACAATGACTAGTAATCTACAATGTTTATGGCCATTTAAGCCTCTCACCATCAAGAACTCTTTCATAGTTGAAAGAGACAAGATTAGTATTTTACTCTTTGAAGTCAGGTTTAAAACATAATTTTAGATCTTTTTTCTGGATGATCTTGGTCAATAAACTTTTTCTCAACATAAAAATGGAAATTCGTAAAACAAATATAAAACTTAAAATGAATAATAATCAATAATATGTTGCCCTTAACTGTGTAACTTTTTTTTTACAAAACCTTTTATCGTATTTATTGAGTAATATTAGCTTTATATACTTGAGAAAATAAAAGGTGCACTAACAATGTAAAAGAGTTTTACACCGACATCAAATAAGCATCTTGTATTCCACCAAATCACAAAGATTTTAAAATAAGTTGTATGACACGGTAGAATGATTTTTTACATGTTGGTGCATGCCCATTAAACTCTATCAAAACAATAAACATTAATAGATACTAGTAGATAGATTAATTTTGATAGTTTTAGTTTTTTTTATAAGTACAAAAGGTTTCCAACATCAAAGTGTGTACATGTCACAAGCCACAATGAAAGCACATCATAATCCTCAATTTATCGTGATTGTGATATAATACAACTAACTTAAGTCGGCAAGATGCCAAAGAAGGGTTCACAATAATATTCTTCATTCAAATCCACATAAATCATTTGCTGACGGTGTAAAGGAATAAACCAAAATAAATACCTAACGGGATGCTTCTGACTAGTTTTGATTGGTTTCAACTTTCAATTTTAATGTCTTATTCGTGAATATATACCATCAACAAAAAAAGCCAAAAAAGCAAATAACGCCAACAACTTCAAATTCGCCAAATTATACGATAAGTACTCCAAATGATACACAACTTGCTAGCTCCATCCCAAGTCCCAACGGCATGTTAGAGAAATAGTCAGAGTCACGAGGACAAGAGTTTCAATTCACATTCAGATTCTTATTGGTCCTATGTGATTTGAGTGTTGATGATAAGATAGCAATAACATTATTGAACAATTATGATGTACTAACCAAATGTGGTAGCAATGAACAAATATAAATCAGAGAAATTAAAATTAAAATATCCAACTAATTTCAAATCAAGACCAAATGCTAAGAAATTTTATAGAGGGAATGAGCCAGCAAATTCAAAATAGTAGGTCGTGACGGATAAAAAAAAAGTGTTGTGGTAAAAGAGGAAAATATCACCTTATAATATATTTATATTTCATATATTAGGGAGAGAAGGCAAAAATAATGAGAGGTACCAAGGAATAAAGCTTCCACGAACTGCATGTTCCAAGAAATCGTGTATATGAATGCCTCCGAGTACAATGCAGTTTGATTTTGAGCTGCTTTTCACCCTGTAATGGCAGGGTAACTTCTATACAAGAATGTGATGGTTTATTTGCATATTTTATATATAAACTAACCCTGGCTAATTTTCTTAGCGTTTTCGAGCATTTTTCGTCATCAAAAGTTTACCCCCCAACCCTTCTTCTAGCAGTCACTATGACTGCCACTCTTCCATACTGAATGCTGTCAGCTTTGCTAAAACTGTGTAACTTAGTATTTGTGGTAGAAAGCCAAGTAGAGGACACGAGTACGATTCCATTATTTTCCAAACACTCCACTTAAGCTGTACTACTCAACATATCATCATCCTCTGATGGATCTAAACATTCATCTGGATTGGCATAGAAATAATCCTCTTCTTTTGGCCTATCAGGGATTACCAATCTTTTCGTTGCGCCGCCCATGCGGTCAGCATGAGATTGCTTCACGGCCGAAGAGAATTCTTCCCAGTTCAATGCTCCACTTGTGTATTGATCTATCAATTCAACTAGCAGCTTTCTGTTCAATAAAATGGTCTTCTTGAACCCAAGATATCTGCAGAGAATTGGAGGGTAAAGGTCATGTCACTTGGCACTTAACTACTACAAATTATAACAAATAAGGAGGAACAAAATTTGAGTAAAAAATAACTATGCTTGTACTTATAAATTATGTCAAACATTTGTATATCTATTCAGCAAAAAAACAGTCAGGTCATTGAGCAAAAGTGGATACAAACAATGATTTTAAGGGAAAAGTGTTCTGGATTGAAAGTGCACAAAAAGTCTACTCCTAAAGAAATATAAAGAAACAAGTTTACAATTACCATTGGTAGAAGAAACAAATTAAAATTTGAATAATTGGTTAACAAGAGCAAGAGGGAGTAGGACGGCAAATCATGTAGAGCGGACAAATAATATTTTGTATTATTAGCCGAACTTTACCTGCGATGACCTTCGACTACTTTGGCCATATTTCCATCGTATGTAGGAACAAAGATATCACTCTCTAATGAGACAAGATAATCCAATGCTGCCATTTGAGAGGAATGATTTTGGAAGAACTGAAGTTCAGACGGTTCCAACAGTGTTTCCTTTCTGACCTGTTTCAGAAAATCACAAATGTACAACAGTGAGAAGAAATTAAACATTTAACATAAAAAAGAATCACAATTCCTAGGTTTCCTTATGCCTTAAGTTAGTTACCAATTTTGGATAGTTCTTGGCTAGACTGGCCATTCTTCTACTCCCACCATATATTTCACCAGCTGCAATGTAGATTTGAATGTTTTGATCAATGTCAAAGGCCCTAAGCGCAAGGGCAGTCTCCTCGGGTGTTAACGGACATAAACCATCTTTTCTTTTCAAATCAGAATTAATTATTTTTTCTTTCCACCAAGGATAAGCATATCTGCCAATGTACAGGAAATTTGAATTTAGGAAAGATTTATATTAAATTTCCTTTCAACTCCAAGAATGAAAGTTATGGAACAGCTAAACTACACAGATTACTCACCTCATCCTTGTCAATTCTTCAACTTCGTCACTGTTGCAACCTTGGGTACAGCCCGAAAATGCCAACATGTCCATCTCATACCTCAGATGAAGTACCAAAAATGGGCCATTCTGCCTCAGAAGATTGATAACCTTTCTGCCCAACTCCTCAATCTGAGGAGTAAACCTAAGAGCACTAAAATTGACTCGGCAGCGCAGTTTCTGAATCTCTAAAGATTGCCCATTATTGGCCAGCCGAGCATCAGTTCGATTCAAATGGACAACTTTATACTTTTGTATCAATGGCAGAATCTGAAAATAAACCACCATTTACTTTTTAATTTGGCAAACCAAGAAACTTGAAAAAAACATAATTGAGGGCATTGTATGAGAGAAAACAACAGGCATATTCAAGGTATTGTAGAATAAAGCATTTTAAATTCAAGAAACTAATTGGCCGAAAGATTAAAAAAACTGACCTGGTTCTTATAGTAAGACATATCAGACCAACTTATCGGTGGCATGCTGTAAAGAAACCCATTTTCCACTTTCTGCTTGAGTCTAGGAGGCAACTCTTTCAATATCCGCACCTCGTCTCTCAAGGATGTAATAAAATGATCCAAATCAAATATGTCTTGAAACTCACTGATACAAGAGCAATAAACAATCATTTAGAAACCTTCACACCATCCCAACTTCATGGTAGTTAGCTCAAACCAAATATACCCACACGGAATGAAAAACTAACCTGGGATCAGCCCAAAAGGAAGCCTTATCCAATTCAGGGACTATAAGCGTGACATTTAAATATCTTGCAATTGCCACCATATCACATATCTGTACAATTAAATCAGATAATAATCAGTAAATCAAACTAACCACTAAACTATCACAAAATTAAAACACCAAACACATGTTCCAACCACTTACCGCCGCTCTCATTTGATTCAATCCTCCATTGCACGACACCATCAAGTAACCATTGTTTTTATAAACCCCTGCAAACAATCACAAAAAGAAGATCATTCACTAGAACAATCGTGAAGAATCAACACATTCAAAACACGAAAAAAAAACCCTGAATTATTTACTGTAAGAGTTCAGCCAATTTAGCACATTAATCATAATTCATAACTAATCATAAGTGTTATGCATTCCAGAGGACTAATGAGTAATTAAATTGAATCAAATATAATATATCCTTCAACAACAAAAAACACAAACAAATTGAGATAATGAAGAGTAACTAACTCTTGGGTGGAAGAACCCTAGGCTTCGTCGAAGGTAACTCGATAATCGCGGATTCATGAGTAAAACAAGAAGGCCAACCTTTCAAAACTCTAGGACCCCACATATCACCAAATGCAGTTAACTGAACAATACAAATCCACAAAATCACCGTTGTAGTAGCCCTTAACATCCACATATTCATCCTCGAAGACCTCACCGGCACCGAATTCTTCACCGTATTCTTCAACTTCTCAACTTTATTGTTACTCATCATCATCAACCCTTCCCAAATCACTTTCCCTCTTTTACTCCCACTCTTCTCTTCTCTCCCCCACAACAACGACTCCTTCATAACCCTCCCTAACTTCAATGTGCCCAATTCCAAACCCTAAAATCAACGATTCAAACGAAAACAACAACGGTAACAGCAATTACACTACTTCGAATTTCACTTTCCTCGATCCAAAATCCAAAATCGATTCCAGATTAAAACCGAACGTGTAAACCTTGAATTCTGAAGCGCATTGCAACAGTTTTCACCGTTCAATCCAAATCGGAAAATGAATCGGTGAGATCTTCGGATTCGGAATGAACCGCAAGCAAGAGTGTTGAGAATGGAGGGAGATAATCGGAACGGTGGTGGAGAAATGGCGGAGGAATCTCCGGCGACTGATCTGAAAATAATCGCCGGTGTCTCTCGCCGGAGAAAATAAATAACCGGCGAGTAATGCAGCACGAGAATGCAATTATTATATGAACCAATTAAGAGAAAAAAGGAGAGAGAGAATAATAGAACGCGTCACAAGAGAGAAAGAGAGAGAAACACAGAAATAATGAACGTTTTGTAATAACGGTTGGTGACACACGCTGAACCGGTTCGGCTTGGAGGGAAGAAGCATGAGCCGGACCGTGGTGCGTGACAAAACCGAACCGTGGTGTATTTGTTGATATGAGGAATGCTGGCAACACTCATTTTTGATCGTTTTTTCTTTTTAACACTCGCTTTTTTATTGGATGAAACTATTGTATGTTCCACCACTTTGTGTGGATTCTAAAGTGTAAAACCACAATGATTTAAACTAATAGGAGAGTAAGTATTAGAGATAGTGTTTAAAAGAGAGTGTTGCTGCTAACATTACTCTTATTGATGTTGTTAGCTTGAACATTTTTTTTGTAGATTTATGTGTAAGTTTTAGAGAAATGGATTTGACCCAATCAGATCATTAACGCAGTCACGCGCAGTCACCCGGTCAAAGTTGTAATCAAATGACCCAGCAAAAATTGATTTAACTTATATTTTATAAATTTTTAAATGTTTAAATGCAATTTTGATCCCCTTATTTTCAATATTGTTAACTTTTGATACCCCATTTTTGTATCAAAATTGCATTTAAACCTTTAAAAATTTATAAATATAAGTTAAATCAATTTTTGCATTGGAAATGTAAAGTGACATTCATTTTGAAACAAATTTTTTTTGCTAAAGTGACGCTCATTTTGAAACGGAGAGAGTGCTAAAATACGTTCAAGGTGTAATAAAAAAAAAAGGTTTAAGGTCTTTCAATAGCTATTTGAGTAATGGCTTCTTTCTTTGACTAATAGAAATACCACCCAATGGAGAGCTACCTTAGAAGGACCGCAGAATAATCCGAATGGTGAAATTATGAAAGTGCTCAAGTCAAGGATGATGGAACAAGGTGATGATTCAATTGGTAAGGAAGAAGGAAGAATGATTAGGGCTTGATTCAATTTCAAGGAGGAAAATCAATTTGGGGAATTTACAATTTAGAATTCTTCATACAGACATTTTAATTTTAGTTACTTTTTAAAATATAATTATTAATGTTATTCCCTCCGTCTTAAAATATAAGCGAAAATTGGTCAACAAAAGTTAATGCATTTGGTTTAAAATTAGTACCAAATACATCAACTTATGTTGACTCATTTTTGCTTATATTTTGGAACGGATGGAGTATTGATTTAATTTTAATATTAATGACATAGAAATGACGTGTCTAATTATGGTGATATGTAAATTCCAGGTTATTAATGAGCGCGTCATATTATTTAAGGAGGAGGGGGACTATAAATTTTCGTTGACTTTCAAAATAAGGGAACCAAAAAGATTTTAAAAAGAATAATGCTAGATGAAGCGAATGATTTATCCCGAGGTTACCGCTTTCCTATTGGCTACCCACCCATGTTTTGTGCCCAATTCCTTTTGAAAACTGACTCATGTATTTTCACAACCAACTCTTGTATGACACGTTTCCTTCGTGATTTCTCGGGACGATTTTTGTCACAGTGTATAGCAGTACTCTTTTAAAAATTGGGGCATCAAAAGTAATAAAATTAAAAATAGAGGGATCAAAATTACATTTAAACCATTTTTAAAATATTAAACGATCACGGACGCATAACTACATGAATGCAACAAGTTAGCAACTAGAATCAAATTTTCCATGAAGTTTCAAAATATATTTGCTCCTTCATTAATAATCAAAGGGAACAAGCACGAGTCATATGATGGTTCGCTTGTAAGGTTTTATTCAACTAACAATATAGATATTGCAAAACTTAATGTATCTTTGCTCGTGTTTGAATTAGAGATTTCGCAATTGTGTATGGGTGTGGATACTTTTAGGTTTCGCTCAGGGGCGAATCCTTGTGTAGTCAAGGGTAGCTTTGGCTACCCCAAAATTTTTATTTATGTTGAGTAACTAGATAATTGTAGTTGGCAACCCCAATAATATATTTTTAGCTACCCCAAACAAATTTATTTGCAAAAACTTAGCATAAATCAAAAGATTAAAATATAATTACTTGATTGATAAACTTATTTGTCTTATTTTGACATTGTGGTTTCTACAACAACTATAGTGAAAATATTTTTAGCAATAAAAATTATCAATTGTCAAACAAAATGAACGATAGTTTAATACAAATAGCTTATTTGTTGACGTTGAAAAATAAATTGTTAGTCTATTTAGCAAATATTCAATTATGAATATATTTGTCTCCTTAAAGCCTAATTTTATAGAGATTAAACATATTTAACCTTTAAAATTAATATATAAAATTTTTAAAAATAAATTTTTTCTTTGCCTCAATTTTTTTTTTTGTATTTGGCCCCTTTCATAAAAATTGTTCTAGCTTCACCGCTGATTTCGCTTGTCCAAATCATTGCAATTATGTATGAGTTTTATAGAGGAAAAAAACCGAACCATGGTTAAGTGAAAAGAAAGAGAGGGAAAATACTTGGGTGACATAATGTCACCGTGACATTAAATTTGAGTCACACAAAGGTGTTGTGTTGTGTGGTCCAGATGTGTTGTATGTGTTGTGTGACCCAGATGTTGTGTGGCAATGTGTGTTGTGTGGCCCAGATTTAATGTCACGGTGACATTATGTCACCCAAGTGCTTCCCGAAAGAGAGAGGTTTGGTTTTTTTTTTTTTTAGAGGAAGGGTGGGTTAAGAGTCTTTATTGGGTGAAGCTGGCTCATTAAACCAAAAACAGCCAATTAAATAACGTGGGTCCTACCTACGTGTTCTCCATCTTATACGTGGCGAGTTTTAATTGTGGGCTTTGTGAAAGTACTCTGTGGAGTTCGGCGTATTTCGTTCGCTCGCGCCGACATAATATCGCGAGATTTTGGTTATTTCATTTCTTGTGAAAAAGTTTGGGGAAGTAATCAAAATTGGTGATTTGTGGCTCCTACTTCTGCTCGTCCTTGTTAGGAAAAGAAACAAATTTCATTCAATTTTCAACACAAAAAATCATGCTCTTTCCCTATTTTATTTTTATTACATCGATTGGGTTGGTTATTTCACTAGTTGAGAAAATAAAACTAAATTTGATATAGTTTTGAAAAACATAATAAGGGTAATTTAGTTAAGGAATATTGTTTGATTTATGTTAATCGTTTATTTATGATAATATTCCTTTCCTTTTTATTTATATTTAACCATCCATGTGTTTTGTCTTTATAAAAAATTCCTAAATTAGTTAATATTATTAAGTAATACTACCTTTTTTTTTAAGGAAGAATACTACTTATTTAATATCAAGAATAATATTGTTAGTGTTTTAATTTTGAGAGTATATCAAAGGTATAACCGTAAAATTATACACTTTTACACCCATTTAAAAGTATAGGTGCTTTCCCTAAAAATAAAGTAGAGGTGTTTAGGGGTTGGGTTAGATTAAGTTTGACTAAATTCAATGTTCAAACCTGATCTGTCCGGTGAGGATGAATGAGTGGCAACGGTGGCGGAAAGTGTGACAGTTTTCGCTATGGCAGCGATGAATCCTTACAATGGGACGAAAGGTGTCTGCAGACACGTTAGCACTCCAATGCTCAAGTCAGTAATGTAACTGAGAGAGAATGTGTAGAAAGTGTTGTGAAAAGTAAATCATACTTTGAGGGTGAAGCAAGTTCACCTTATAGAGGCGTGCGTTGAGAATAACCGTCTTCGGATTTTGCGGCGTGTGATTAGGGATGGTTAGAGAACACGTGTAGAGAGATCCTCGTGCGGGGGCGCGCTCTTGTGTGGCGCGGTACACTTGAGCTAGCGTGTTTCTTCAGGCACGGAGCCTTAAGGCGGTGTAAGTTATGCTACGTGTCAACGTGTGATTGGTCTTCTGACTGGTCCAGAACAAAACTAATCAATTGTTTTTTTGTTCGGATTAAGTGTGCAACAAGTGCTTTTAACATTTCCTTAAAAAAAGTGCTTTTAACATTTCCTTAAAAAAAGTGCATTTAACATTATAATCAGATCAAATTAACCTAGATTTTGATTATTGCATGTCTTATGGTAAAGTTCTGCATAAATTCGCCCTTTCCTTTTTAATTTTTACAGCTATTAGGTTGTTTCACTGATGAGAAAATAAAACTAAAGCAGATTGTATCCAAAAACAAAACCAAGTCTAATATTGTTTAAAAAAATGTATTAAAGATAACATAATATAAGCACATCAAACAATGTAAATGTTTTAAGTATAAATTTTAGACTAAATCCCTTTAATTGTTTGAATTATTGTTTCTTATATTTTATTACAAATAAAGTATTACTAGTTTTTTAGGAATTTGGACAGCCTTCTGGCTTAAGAATTCGTCATTGATGCATGCAACGACTCATTGCATAGAAATAAAAGTTAATTACAACTCAAACAAGGGAATTATGCTCCTTAGTAGCATTATTGACGAAATTGAATGACTGATTCGTTGACCACATTTCTCAAAGATATCTTAACATTTAATCAGGCATTCAAAGACAATAATTTCCTCAACAACAGTCATCTTAGATTCAACTATATTTTAAGGATCAAGTTTGATTTAATCAGGCATATACAATTGCAATTATATACATACTTGTTCATAATATATACTTAGTCTAGAAAAGTCAAAAGAAAATCTATAAGAAATACACTCTAAGTGTATTATGTTTCATATGTGTTTACTACTCCTAGAGTTTTTGTAAACATTATCTTTTGTAAACAACTTGTTGTTGTATATCTATGGATTGAGATTAGGAAGTCGTCTACCTTGAGGCGAGGAATTATAGGACTAGGTTTTTGATCTGTCTGGTGAGGACGGTTGAGTGGCAAGGCAACCGCGGCAGAGAATGCTCCGGTGTGACGGTAACGACTTCCGCCACGGCGGCGATGAGTCTTCGCGGAGGTACGAAAAGTGCCTGCAGGCACGTTAGCACTTCGACGCTCAAGTCAGTAATAGAACTGAGAAATAGTGTGTAAGAAATGTTGTGAAAAGTGATGTGTACCTTGAGGATGAAGCAAGTTCACCATTATATAGGTGGGCGTTGGCCATAACCGTCTCCTGGTTGTGCGGCGTATGATTAGGGACGGAGCAGGACACGTGTAGGGTGATCCTTGCGCGAGGGCAAGCTCCTGTGCGGCATGGTGCACACAAGCTGGTGTGCTCCTTTGGCTGGGGAGTCTTAAGGTGGTGCAAGTCCGGCCACGTGTCGGCGTGCAGTTGGTCTTCTGACTGGTCCAGAACAGTTGCCCTCTAGCTGTTGATGCCTTTATGGTGCAATGTGTTGGAGTAAGCCCTAATATCCAATCAATATTGATTGGGTTTGGCTTTGTATCATGATATTGATATAAATATATATTGTGAATATATATAATAATAAGACATTTCTTTATTGATTTTGTTATGTTTCAAAATAATAAAGTCCCTAGAATAGATAGTTCATGTAATGGAATATTAAGTGTGACTTAATCATGAGATTACATTACGTAAAGAACGCTATTCTTAAACATATCCATAGTCAAGCTTTAATATGAATTGGGATAATAATAAAGCATAAAGACTATTATGTATGTAGACTGATGACCGCATCTCATGGGTCATTGATATTGAGATATTAAGTTTATACATAGGTATAAATATTAGGAGTAATATTTATACTGGATTGACCCACCGTGAGAATACTACATAGTATGTTATGAAAATGTCATAAGATATTCTCACAATGATAATGGTGTATATCACTCTTAGACCTGAAACCACTATGATCCCTAGATGTGGACTCAAGTGCTTTGTTGCCATTCAAACGTTGTCTGTAACTAGATGACTATAACGTTGGTTGATGGGTACTTGAAGAATCATGCTGAGGGACATGAGTGTCCTAGATGGGATTTGTCCCTCCTTCATAACAGGAGATATATCTTAGGCCTCTTGATGAAATATGACTGTAAAACTGCATGGCCATGCCGAACTAAGTCAATATAAGATATTCGACTTATTCGTTATTCAGTATATTTTGGAATCAAGAAATATAAATATTGATCTATACAAGGGTGACAATATCTATGCCTTGGGATCAATAAAGATATCAAGACAAAGGAGTAATTGTACACATGAGTATTATCATGGAAAGGTTTCGTCAGATCACTTGACATTCTTGTCACTTGGGTAGCAATGATGTGTTGCTAGATACCGCTCATTGTTTATAATATTAAATATTAGATTTAATATTATTGCCAACGTGACTAGAACCTATAGGGTCACACACAAAGAACAGTCAAAAAGAGAACTATATAAGTATGACTTATATAAGGGGTGCGTTTAGTAAATAGCTCTAATTAGTTAGCAAAATTACTAAACTCGTTGTTGGGCTTACTGAAGCCCAATAGTGACTTCAGACTTGCAGAGCACACTAGAAGTTCTATAAATAGAACTCTAGTGCTGATGTTTTTGGTTACACGTTTTGAAGCAACCCCTTTCTTCTCTGCACTTCCAATTCATTGGCTAGCACCGAGTTTTGGAGGAGCACTGTTCGTGTGGACTTGCTAGAGGCTTTGCTGCTTGCTGCTTGCTTGGTTGTGATCGAGATTCCAGTTTCCAGTTCTAGCTTTCAGATTCCACAGTTCAAGGTAACAATCGAATCACTGATTCATGTTTGAATTTCGTAATGATCCAAGGAATGAAAATCGAAATTCTTCTTCTTCTTCCGCTGTGTATGATATCTTTCGATTTTCCTTCAGTGGTATCAGAGCCAATTACGAAACCTTGAATCGGATTGCTTTGTTACTGCTTTATGTTTTAATATGATTAAACATTTTGAATCGGAATTAAATAATAAAGAGAATTAAAATTGGCATCGTATCATGTTTTCTGTGCATGGCTTTTCGATTTGTTTGATGTTTCAGAAACCGTTTCTGGTGAAATATCGACATATCGATTATACATATCGACGGGAACATGATTGGAAACAAATCAAATTAGATTATCTTTTAAAATTGTTTTAAGAGATAATAATATTTTCGCAAATATTTGATTTGCTAATATTTTGATATTCTATAAGGAATTAATTTGGAATGCAAATCCGTTAATAAAATAGAATATTAAGTGTTAATATTTTATTATTTAAATTTAAATATTAATTAAAATTGATTGATCAATATCATATATGTGATATATGATTTTAATACAACATCATTATATGTGATATATTGATGATATCATTCGTTCAATAGGTTTTATATAATTGATTGTGAATTTGTAGTCAACTCGTGAGATTGAGCTTCGAATACCGATTCTGGTGAAGCATCAAAGATCCGGTTGTCCATACTGAACAAACAATTGTTAAAACTATTGATGTTTGATTGTTGTATTAGGATACCTAACTATACAAGCGTTGTAATATTATGGTTGTATCATTCGATCAATTGTTTTCAAAGAGATTGTTGTGAATTTGAACAATTCGTGAGAGTGAGCTTCAATATCCGAATCTGGTGAAGCATCATAGATCCGGTTGTTCATGCTAAACAAACAATCCTTGAAAATATTTATGTTTAATTAATTTATTTAATTGGAGAGAGGTAGTAAATTTAAAAAATCATGATTTTGAAAGAATTTCAATATCAGATATGATTTTTGAATTTGGTAATAAAATATTTGCTTAATTTTAGCCCTGTAATTTGTTTTGAAAACAAATTGATTGCCTAAATAAAGCAGATTTAATTATAATAATTATTGAGTGTCAATATTACTATAATTAAGTAAATAAAAATTCTACCTTTTGGATTGTTTTTCAAAAGTTGTTTGAAAGGTAATAAACGATCCTAAATTGATAGTTAATTTAAAAGATCATGATTTGAAATAGTTTCAATGTCATATATGATCTTTTGAAATTATTTAATCGATTTGCATGACTTTAACATGATTTGTTTATAATTTAAAAGAATCATGATTTGAAAGAGTTTCAATATCATATATGATCTTTTGGATTTGATCATAATATTTGCCGAAACGATTTGGGTGTTCATAAACGTGTCAAGTGTTGATGCGAAATACGCAATCTAGAATATTTTGGAACACAATCTGAGATATTTTGGTATGCAATCTAATATATTTTAGTACTTGATCTGAAATATATTTTGGTATATAATATAATATATTTTGGTACTCAATAAAATATATTTTGATACATAATATGAGATATTTTTGTACTTAATATAATATATTTTTTGTACTCAATATAATATATTTTGGTACTCAATTAAACCCCCAGCTAATCTGCGTAGTGTGATCATATGTCAAATTTTAATTTAATTTATTTTAATTATAAGACCTTAATAATAATAAAAGTGTGTTTGTTATCATTATGTGTGTGAATGATTATGGCCTTAGTCCTTTTTATTTTATTTTGTTTGGATTTTGAAATACGGCCTGCGTGTCGTGCCTCTTTCTCATATTCTATTTGTACATTCTCTTCTCATCCACTCCCTCGTATGTAAAACGAGTTTCTTATTATGTAATGTAAATAGAATACAAGTAGGTAATAGGGCTGAAGGCGTTAGGATAGTCCTGGAGGTCCAGCTTGGAGAAGCAAGGTCGTTTCTAGGATTAGTTTAGATTCTCTCATTGGCTTGAGAGAGTCATAACGTTAGGAGGCCATAATCATGTCACTTTTATTATTGTATAATCGTTATGCATGTTATGATTGGAGTGCGAATATATATGATATGCCGTGGTGAGGTGAGATCAAACTTAATAAAAATCCTTCAATTCAAAATATTAAGTTTAATGCTTTCCAAAAGTTTAACACCCTTCAAGACTAATATCGAAATGTGTAGGTTTCGCCTCCGCGAGGTGCACTTTCTATACTAGTAAGTTGCGGTGCGGTAATCCAATTTACCCAAGTGTTATTCTTTTGGGTTTAACTTAACTAAATTAATTTTAATGAGATTAAAATAAGTTTAGAAGCAATGTTTGAGAACATTTATATGATAGATTAGAGTAAGGAGTTATTCACTCAAATGATTTGAAAGTTGTATGAGATACAATTGGAAGGAGTTCCTACCTAAATAACTGAGTTTTGAGTACAGCCCCCGTTGACTTACAGCAAGGTGAAATATGGATTTCAACCCACTAGAAAATCTTCCAATAAGATTTTCTGATTCAAATGTTGAAGGTCATTTGTTTTGAGTAAAATAGTGGGAGCATATTTAATTAAAGACCTAATTAATTATGTTTTTATATCATGATACATTTTTAATTTTATTTATTTTCTGTATTTAGAATTTCTTTAGCATATAAATTTTATTATACTGTTAAAAGTTCTTATGAAGAACAAAATTTTCAGAAAAGAGTTTCTGAATTGGTACAAAATTTAAGAATTGTTCTTAAGAATGAGAAAAACTGTATATTCTCGAGCAGTTATTTCCTAGCAACTTTCTATGTCTATATTTGAAAAACAACGCTTATCAGAAGCTTTGGGTCAAATGAGCAGATATAGGATATCTCATAGTGGTAACGACGATGGAGAATGATATGATCATTCAACCTCAATGTTATAAGATGAATAGTTTAAGCCTATCAAGTAGATGTACATGGATAAGAATAAAATTCAAATTCTGTTTTTCTACCTTTGAAAGGTTAAACACGGTTGCAAAAAGGGGAAGCAATTATTTCAAAAGTTGAAAAATAAAAATTGCTCGTAGTTTTGAAAGGGTCAAAATATAAGAAAGAAGTAAGACTTCTTATTTACCCATATAGTTATAGAAAGTTAAATTTCTACTTCTTCATCATAAGTATATGATACTTGATGATTAATCTCATATTTGTTGAAATATAGAGAGTTTTAAAGAAGCAGAACATTAACTATAAGTGAAGTTCACCTACGTCTGGAATGGAACAAATTGTTTCATTGACTATAAGAGCTTATGCTTGGACTTAAACTTAACTTGATATGGAACCAAATAATTGTTATTAAATTCCATATAAAATAGAAACATTAAATCATAAAATGGCATTTATTAATTGATAGACAAATATTGTCCTATTGTCCTAATAATGTTTTCTATACAATGTGCTGATCAAGTAATGGATTTGAGTTCCATGATCTTGATATGCTAGTCTATAACATATGAGAAAAGGATCAAATGAGATTTGAACCTTTTGTATATCATTGGCATCACTGTTTAGTACAAACAAGTGTGATTCACATTTCCAAAATCCATGGATATGGACTATTGGACTCATTTGGTTTTATATGATTTGAAGGATGTGAGTTCCACCTTTCAAAATAGATTAGTATACCGGTAAAGGTGAAAAGGACACATAATCTATTTGAGTTGATATACATATGAGATGTATATGGAGCACTAAACATATTTGCTGGATATTTTATTTCTCTTACTTCATCTAACATTACTAATTAATAGTATATGAGAAAAGTGTATTTGACACAATTCAAGAAATCTTTGAAATTGTTCAAAGAGTTTAACAATGAAGTAAAAGAAATAGGTTTGAAAAATATAAAGACCATATGAGTAAGTCGTGATGGTAAATGCTTGATTAATGAGTATAATTATTATTTATATCGCTTCATGTTTGACATGAATCGATCTAAAATAGTTTGGTTATAACTTATTGACTCTTGATGTTAAATTAAATTACAGTTATTCTTCACCCACTACAAGTTCCAATAGAGTAATCATAAAGACACCATATTAGATATGGAGGTAAGAGTACCTAGTTTTTGACTTTATGATAATTTGAGGTTATATGGCTTATTAGATAAACTAAACTACAAATTAAATGAATGTACATTTGTGGAGGTACCCTAAGGAAACTAAGGGATACTGATTATACATCACCTTTCATGACAATAGTCGTTTGTCTCTAGATCTGGAGTATTTCTATTAAAGGAGTATGTCTCTGCAGGAGCCAGTGGGAGTGTTGTAGAACTTGAATTAAGTCAAGTACCACAAAATACATGTATCTTTAAGAATGGAACATGAACTAATTCAACAAAGGGTTGTTGTTAAATCACCAGTTCGAGTAGCACAAGATCTAGATGAGTTTGATATGTCATATCACTACAATGAGTAACATGATTTTGTCATGGCTCAACAAGGTGTTATGATTTTCATGGTAGATGAGCCCCAAACTTACTAGAAGGTCGTAAATGGCCTGAACTTTGAGAAATGGCTAAATGCCATGGGATCTTATAAAGAATCCATGTACACAAACCATATATGGATATTGGTTAAATCATCCAAATGAGTATGACTCATGAAATGAATGTGAGTTTTCTTGTAGAAAGCTGACATGGATGATATTATGAATACATTTAAGATGTGATTGATTGTAGAAGGTTTCATGCAACTCGTGATGCAAATCATGACGAAACTATTACATCATCATAATGCTTAAATCTAACGATCCCACTTGTCATTATTGTATAATGCAAATTCTAGGAGATGGACAACGATGTTGCATTCTTTAATTAGAATGACCTTGTATATGTATTTGACATATATGTAGGGTTTCGTTAATCCAAAGGATGCTAGAAAGGTATATATATTACAAAATTCATGTTTGAATTGGAGCAAGCTTCTTAAGTTGAATTATTTGTTTTATTAGTGAAGTTTTATGAAATACTTTGATTAATAAAAATCTTGTGCACACAAGGAGAATAGTGGGAGCATTGATATTAGTTTGGTGGAGTATGTGGATGACATACTAGTCACCAAAACAATTTATCTACACATGTGAGACATGGTTAGAAAATTATTTTCAATATGTACCAAAATTGATTGTAGTGTTCGACACTAGAATACTTTCAGAATATCCATGGATGTCTTAAAGGACTAAGGATTGTTTCTTGAACACGAATTAAAGGAACATTGTAAAGAAGTTACAATGATGCTGACTTTAATATCGGTGTACAGTATATCCAAATCGCAATTTGGAATAAATGCTATGCTTGGATATCAACTATGAAATTTGTAAAAGTACAAGCTTCAAATAGTTGTTGTTTCTATTACAGATGTCAAATATATATGATTTGGATTGTTTAGCTCATAACTGAGCGAAACCATATGTCTCTTGCGTTGCGGATTCCATTGATTCCGTCTGAGGTGAAATTGGTTTAATCTTGCGAGCAATGAATACTTGATCTCACCAATAATCCAAATGTATACTTTTACACTTCAATTTCTTTTCGATGGAAGATCGAAAGTGGAAATTGAAAGAAGTGTAACCTACCAACATAGGAAAGAGTTCCTTATCTACTAGAATAGTATCATGCCCAGGGTGTGCTTGATGCTAACACTTGATCAATATATATTGAGTTAATATTTGATTGGCTTTTAGTGCTAGTGGGAGATTGTTGGAGTAAGCCCTAATATCCAATCAATATTGATTGGGTTTGGCTTTGTATCATGATATTGATATAAATATATATTGTGAATATATATAATAATAAGGCATTTCTTTATTGATTTTGTTATGTTTCAAAATAATAAAGTCCCTAGAATAGATAGTTCATGTAATGGAATATTAAGTGTGACTTAATCATGAGATTACATTACGTAAAGAACGCTATTCTTAAACATATCCATAGTCAAGATTTAATATGAATTGGGATAATAATAAAGCATAAAGACTATTATGTATGTAGACTGATGACCGCATCTCATGGGTCATTGATATTGAGATATTAAGTCTATACATAGGTATAAATATTAGGAGTAATATTTATACTGGATTGACCAACCGTGAGAATACTACATAGTATGTTATGAAAATGTCATAAGATATTCTCACAATGATAATGGTGTATATCACTCTTAGACCTGAAACCACTATGATCCCTAGATGTGGACTCAAGTGCTTTGTTGCCATTCAAACGTTGTCCGTAACTAGATGACTATAACGTTGGTTGATGGGTACTTGAAGAATCATGTTGAGGGACATGAGTGTCCTAGATGGGATTTGTCCCTCCTTCATAACAGGAGATATATCTTAGGCCTCTTGATGAAATATGACTGTAAAACTGCATGGCCATGCCGAACTAAGTCAATATAAGATATTCGACTTATTCGTTATTCAGTATATTTTGGAATCAAGAAATATAAATATTGATCTATACAAGGGTGACAATATCTATGCCTTGGGATCAATAAAGATATCGAGACAAAGGAGTAATTGTGCACATGAGTATTATCATGGAAAGATTTCGTCAGATCACTTGACATTCTTGTCACTTGGGTAGCAATGATGTGTTGCTAGATACCGCTCATTGTTTATAATATTAAATATTAGATTTAATATTATTGCCAACGTGACTAGAACCTATAGGGTCACACACAAAGAACAGTCAAAAAGAGAACTATATAAGTATGACTTATATAAGGGGTGCGTTTAGTAAATAGCTCTAATTAGTTAGCAAAATTACTAAACTCGTTGTTGGGCTTACTGAAGCCCAATAGTGACTTCTGACTTGCAGAGCACACTAGAAGTTCTATAAATAGAACTCTAGTGCTGAAGTTTTTGGTTACACGTTTTGAAGCAACCCCTTTCTTCTCTGCACTTCCAATTCATTGGCTAGCACCGAGTTTTGAAGGAGCACTATTCGTGTGGACTTGCTAGAGGCTTTGCTGCTTGCTGCTTGCTTGGCTGTGATCGAGATTCCAGTTTCCAGTTCTAGCTTTCAGATTCCACAGTTCAAGGTAACAATCGAATCACTGATTCATGTTTGAATTTCGTAATGATCCAAGGAATGAAAATCGAAATTCTTCTTCTTCTTCTTCTTCTTCCGCTGTGTATGATATCTTTCGATTTTACTTCACAATGTCTTTAGTAGTGGAATGAGGCACTCGATTAGGGCCTTTTCGGTACCCGTTGATAACTTGGCCCAACAGCGCTCGATGTGTTTTGTCAGGATGTTTGATTTCGTTCGTAAGAAGGTGGCGCTCGATTGCAAGTTAATTGGGGTAGTTGGCATTTAATACTTCAGCGTAAACGTTTGCTCTAGAGGGGTAGCCGTTTCACTATGTTTTCCATGTGTCCTGTTCGTGAGTCTCAAGCGCTATTAGGGAAACGCTGCTCGCGTGCGTAGCTTTGACCGTATTCTATTCTTTCCGAGGCAACTGGCAGCTGTTGAGATTGTGGCCCTTTGTTTTCACCTGATCTGGTCTGTTGGTTTGGACAGATTCATGGCTATTTAAGGAGGAGTTTCCCTTGTCTTTTCACTTGTTGTTTTCTTTTTAGCATGGTTGCTAGAAAATGCTTCTTACTTCTTCTCCTTGGATCTATTTGTTTCTCCCTTTTTACTTCTGAACCTTTAGTGTTTCCTTTGTTTATCGTTTGAGTTTGAGTAAGAAATGGTTTTTCCCTTTATGGGTTGTGGAGGCAGGTTTTATGTGTTTATCGAGGCGATTTGTGGTGGAGAGAAGGAAGTTGAGTTGGTTGAAAGGTTCGTCATAGCTAGGCTAGGATGTGCGATTTGCGGTTGTACTATTGCCTTTCTTCGGGAAGTTTTGCCTAAGATTGCAAGTGTTGCGGCAGAGACGAAGAGTTCGCTTTGTCAGGCTTGTGCTTAATGTTCACAACTATGTCTGTCCATGGCCAGACATAGTTCTCGCTACGGGCGGTTAGGTCTGATTCGTTAGGATATGTGTCTTACCCTCAGTGCTCGTCCTGAGGTTGAAAAGAAGCTTACAGGCCTCTAAGCTCCATACTTTGTGTAATTTCCGCTGCGGTGGCGCCTTTTGTAATTGATTTGAATGTTATAATGAAAAAAAGCTTAAAAGCCTTTCTCTTCTCTTTGTTGTTTTGTTTTCGTTCCCCTCGGCCTTTCCTTTCCCCTTATGTGTTTGTGCATTTCATTTTATGTTGTGTTTCATGTTATATGCATTTTTATTTCATGCCACGTTTAACGTTTGTGCATTTTTACTTTATGCCATGTTGGGTATGATTACCCAACTGTTTAGTTTAGGTCGCGTTCATGTATTTTGTTTCATGTGACGCTTGGTTTTGTTTGGTCCGCGCTGATGCATTTTGTTTCATGCGGCGGTAAGTTGAGATTCCTAGCGCCTCATTCCGCGTTGCCTTCTTTTGCTTTGAGCTTAATTGGCCTCCCAAGTGAACATGTCCGGCCAAGGCTTAGCTCCTTCTTCAGGGAGTTTAGGGGCAAGCCACTCTACCCTGGGGTGGCTAGCCCCTCAGGCGAGTCCCACGACAGATGCAAGACCTTCGTTCCACTTAAATACAAAAGCCTTGACACCCGCCCTCCAAGAGGGTGCTTCACTCGTTTGCGACTTTGAGTCCTGTCAATCACGAAACAAAGAACAATTTGCAACAAACGTACTTCTTCTTGGGGAAGACGTCCGTTTATAAATATTCACAAAGCGGATTTACAATGATTTGTCATGATTGAATTAAGGTATGTTGTAAGGTTAGGACGAGGCTACCGGTACTCAGCTATAATTAGCGTTTGAGCTTGTCCGCGTTCCATGTTTTGGGAATTGGGAGGTCGACCAATGTCTCGAGGACGTCGGCACTGGTTCCTGTGCTAGTGCTGACTCTGTAAGGTCTTCCCAGTTTGCCGCCAGCTTCCCTTCACGGGCGTTCTTGTTTCCCACGTCCGCCCTCCGTAGGACGAGGTCTCCCGAATTAAAATCTCTCGGTCTAACCTTCCTGTTGTACCGGGTGACCGTGGCTTGTTTGATGGCGGCCTCCGTTAGCGTAGCGAAGTTTCTCGACTCTTCGATGAAGTCCAGCTCTTTCATCATGGCCTCCGCGTTGGCGGTTTGGACGAGCTGATGTGCCGTCCTCTAGCTTAATTCCTTTACTTCGACCGGTATCACGACCTCCGTCCCAAAAGTGAGACGGAAAGGGGTTTCTCTGGTGGTTGAGTGTGGTGTGGTATGCCCACAAGATGTGCGGGAGTTCCTCGGGCCAGTTCCCATTCGCTTCTTCGAACCTTATCTTCAACCCCCTTAATATGACCATATTGGTGAATTTTGCTTGTCCATTCGTCTGAGGGTATTCCACCGAAGTGAAGTGTTGCTTAATGTTCAGCTCTTCTAGGAGTTCCCTTATTCTTTTGTCCGCGAATTTTGTCTCGTTATCAGTTATCATGGATTGTGGGACGCCGAACCTGGATAAGATATTCTTTTTGAAGAACTTGATGATATTATTTGTCGTTGTTTTGGCTAACGGTTTCGCTTGGCCGCCCCCCTTATGGAACGGTCCATATGTAACGCCCTACTTCTATAAAGTGATAAAACACGCGAATAATACAAATATTAAAGAAATTGACGCTACGTCTACAAAAGATTTCCAAACAACATGCATATATAAAATTCCTCAACAGTCGCAGTGGATATACAAAATACATCTCCAAAATATACATGTCATAAAATTAATATACATCACCATATAAAATCTCCAAATCCTGACATATGGGTAAAAATCTCAACAACATAATAATCCAGCATAATCATAAAGACTGACATCCTAATCAGAGCCTAATCTAAGACTCCAAAACGTATAGGTAGCTCCCGCTATCCTCAAGCACTCACCAAGCAAAAAACAACTAATCATGCACGCCGTCTACCCATTCATACAAATAGGTAGACGGTCCACCACAGACCACTGGGGGTTAGCTTCACATCAATCACAATCAAACATAAACAATCATAAACATTCAAGGGTTTCATGCATGACACATATACATAACCATCCCTCTTAGAATATTAACATCTCATGAATATTGTCCCCCAATCCATACACATCATGCAATCACAATTCTAACATAGCATAGCAAGCATATTCAATAGCGGAGATAGCTCCCGCTATCCAAGCACTCACCAAAAGCGAACTACTCCTGCACAGCGTCTACCCATCCATACAGACAGGTAGGCGGTCAAAACCACTGGAGGTTAGCTTTACATCAATCATAATCAGTAATAAACAACTTGACATAAATAAATCAATTCAATCCTTCACTAATTAACATGAACAATTAGCTTCCATTCACATATTCACACAACAATTCCAATCATCACAAGTATGTATTCATCAAACACACTTATCATCAACATTCATCATTCAAATGCAACAATCACGACTCATGCCAATATGATATGCGCCTATACTCGACACATATATGCATGTGGTACCAAGTCTCCTCAAGGCCGTCACCCATGATGCAACAAAAACATCATAATCACGTCAATTGGATATAAAATCCGCCACCATCAGTCATGAATGCATGAACATATGACTCGACTACAAATGCATATGTCCACACAAACAATTCACCACGCCATCACCAATATCTAGTATATATGTATTCAACAATAATTCACCACAACTTGACATATATACAATCACCAACATCATCCACAATTCAATCAACATATAGTTTGTTGAGGCAAAATCCCTAATTAATTTTAAAGATAATAAACTTTAATGATTAAGGATTAAATGGCCTTTGATTAATTCCTTGGTATTTAACTTGTGCTCTTGAGTGTTTTTACTAAGACAGGAACAAGGTTTAAATCATACCAAGAAACATGAAATCAAAGGACATTGAATAAATGAACTAAGTCTGAAGTTCAGAAAGTTAGTTCAGAATGTTGATTAGTGAGTTGATCAGAACGTTCTGATGAAAGTACAGAAGGGTGTTCATAAGCAAACCCAGATTCATCAAGAACATGAAAAACATGCTGAAGGAAAATCGAAAGATATCATACACAGCGGAAGAAGAAGAAGAAGAAGAAGAAGAATTTCGATTTTCATTCCTTGGATCATTACGAAACCTTTCCAAGTGACAAGAATGTCAAGTGATCTGACGAAACCTTTCCATGATAATACTCATGTGTACACTTACTCCTTTGTCTCGATATCTTTATTGATCCCAAGGCATAGATATTGTCACCCTTGTATAGATCAATGTTTATATTCCTTGATTCCGAAATATACTGAATAACGAATAAGTCCAATATCTTATATTGACTTAGTTCGGCATGGCCATGCAATTTTACAGTCATATTTCATCAAGAGGCCTAAGATATATCTCCTGTTATGAAGGAGGGACACATCCCATCTAGGACACTCATGTCCCTCAGCATGATTCTTCAAGTACCCATCAACCAACGTTATAGTCATCTAGTTACAGACAATGTTTGAATGGCAACAAAGCACTTGAGTCCACATCTAGGGATCATAGTGGTTTCAGGTCTAAGAGTGATATACACCATTATCATTGTGAGAATATCTTATGACATTTTCATAACATACTATGTAGTATTCTCACGGTGGGTCAATCCAGTATAAATATTACTCCTAATATTTATACTTATGTATAGACTTAATATCTCAATATCAATGACCCATGAGATGCGGTCATCAGTCTACATACATAATAGTCTTTATGCTTTATTATTATCCCAATTCATATTAAAGCTTGACTATGGATATGTTTAAGAATAGTGTTCTTTACGTAATGTAATCTCATGATTAAGTCACACTTAATATTCCATTACATGAACTATCTATTCTAGGGACTTTATTATTTTGAAACATAACAAAATCAATAAAGAAATGCCTTATTATTATATATATTCACAATATATATTTATATCAATATCATGATACAAAGCCAAACCCAATCAATATTGATTGGATATTAGGGCTTACTCCAACAATCTCCCACTAGCACTAAAAGCCAATCAAATATTAACTCAATATATATTGATCAAGTGTTAGCATCAAGCACACCCTGGGCATGATACTATTCTAGTAGATAAGGAACTCTTTCTTATGTTGGTAGGTTACACTTCTTTCAATTTCCACTTTCGATCTTCCATCGAAAAGAAATTGAAGTGTAACAGTATACATTTGGATTATTGGTGAGATCAAGTATTCATTGCTCGCAAGATTAAACCAATTTCACCTCAGACGGGATCAATGGAATCCGCAATGCAAGAGACATATGGTTTCGCTCAGTTATGAGCTAAACAATCCAAATCATATATATTTGACATTTGTAATAGAAACAACAACTATTTGAAGCTTGTACTTTTACAAATTTCATAGTTGATATCCAAGCATAGCATTTATTCCAAATTGCGATTTGGATATACTGTACACCGATATTAAATTTAGCATCATTGTAACTTTTTTACAATGTTCCTTTAATCCGTGTTCAAGAAACAATCCTTAGTCCTTTAAGACATCCATGAATATTCTTGAAAGTATTCTAGTGTCGAACACTACAATCAATTTTGGTACATATTGAAAATAATTTTCTAACCATGTCTCACATGTGTAGATAAATTGTTTTGGTGACTAGTATGTCATCCACATACTCCACCAAACTAATATCAATGCTCCCACTATTCTCCTTGTGTGCACAAGATTTTTATTAATCAAAGTTTTTTCATAAAACTTCACTAATAAAACAAATAATTCAACTTCAAGAAGCTTGCTCCAATTCATACATGAATTTTGTAATATATATACCTTTCTAGCATCCTTTGGATTAACGAAACCCTACATATATGTCAAATACATATACAAGGTCATTCTAATTAAAGAATGCAACATCGTTGTCCATCTCCTAGAATTTGCATTTTACAATAATGACAAGTGGGATCGTTAGATTTAAGCATTATGATGATGTAATAGTTTCGTCATGATTTGCATCACGAGTTGCATGAAACCTTCTACAATCAATCACATCTTAAATGTATTCATAATACCATCCATGTCAGCTTTATACAAGAAAACTCACATTCATCTCATAAGTCATACTCATTTGGATGATTTAACCAATATCCATATATGGTTTGTGTACATGGATTCTTTATAAGATCCCATGGCATTTAGCCATTTCTCAAAGTTCAGGCCATTTACGACCTTCTAGTAAGTTTGGGGCTCATCTACCATGAGAATCATAACACCTTGTTGAGCCATGACAAAATCATGTTACTCATTGTAGTGATATGACATATCAAACTCATCTAGATCTTGTGCTACTCGAACTGGTGATTTAACAACAACCCTTTGTTGAATTAGTTCATGTTCCATTCTTAAAGATACATGTATTTTGTGGTACTTGACTTAATTCAAGTTCTACAACACTCCCACTGGCTCCTGCAGAGACATACTCCTTTAATAGGAATACTCCAGATCTAGAGACAAACGACTATTGTCATGAAAGGTGATGTATAATCAGTATCCATTAGTTTCCTTAGGGTACCTCCACAAATGTACATTCATTTAATTTGTAGTTTAGTTTATCTAATAAACCATATAACCTCAAATTATCATAAAGTCAAAAACTAGGTACTCTTACCTCCATATCTAATATGGTGTCTTTATGATTACTCTATTGGAACTTGTAGTGGGTGAAGAATAACTGTAATTTAATTTAACATCAAGAGTCAATGAGTTATAACCAAACTATTTTAGATCGATTCATGTCAAACATGAAGCGATATAAATAATAATTATACTCATTAATCAAGCATTTACCATCACGACTTACTCATATGGTCTTTATACTTTTCAAACCTATTTCTTTTACTTCATTGTTAAACTCTTTGAACAATTTCAAAGATTTCTTGAATTGTGTCAAATATACTTTTCTCATATACTATTAATTAGTAATGTTAGATGAAGTAAGAGAAATAAAATATCCAGTAAATATGTTTAGTGCTCCATATACATCTCATATGTATATCAACTCAAATAGATTATGTGTCCTTTTCACCTTTACCGGTATACTAATCTATTTTGAAAGGTGGAACTCACATCCTTCAAATGATATAAAACCAAATGAGTCCTATAGTCCATATCCATGGATTTTGGAAATGTGAATCACACTTGTTTGTACTAAACAGTGATGCCAATGATATACAAAAGGTTCAAATCTCATTTGATCCTTTTCTCATATGTTATAGACTAGCTTATCAAGATCATGGAACTCAAATCCTTTACTTGATCAGCACATTGTATAGAAAACATTATTAGGACAATAGGACAATATTTGTCTATCATTCAACTACATAATCCTTCTCTTGTCAATACAAGATTTATGATTTAATGTTTCTATTTTATATGGAATTTAATAACAATTATTTGGTTCCATATCAAGTTAAGTTTAAGTCCAAGCATAAGCTCTTATAGTCAATGAAACAATTTGTTCCATTCCAGACGTAGGTGAACTTCACTTATAGTTAATGTTCTGCTTCTTTAAAACTCTATATTTCAACAAATATGAGATTAATCATCAAGTATCAAATACTTATGATGAAGAAGTAGAAATTTAACTTTCTATAACTATATGGGTAAATAAGAAGTCTTACTTCTTTCTTGTATTTTGACCCTTTCAAAACTACGAGCAATTTTTGTTTTTCAACTTTTGAAATAATTGCTTCCCCTTTTGCAACCGTGTTTAACCTTTCAAAGGTAGAAAAACAGAATTTGAATCTTATTCTTATCCATGTACATCTACTTGATAGGCTTAAACTATTCATCTTATAACATTGAGGTTGAATGATCATATTATTCTCCATCGTCGTTATCACTATGAGATATCCTATATCTACTCATTTGACCCAATGCTTCTGATAAGCGTTGTTTTTCAAATATAGACATAGAAAGTTGCTAGGAAATAACTGCTCGAGAATATACAGTTTTTCTCATTCTTAAGAACAATTCTTAAATTTTGTACCAATTCAGAAACTCTTTTCTGAAAATTTTGTTCTTCATAAGAACTTTTAACAGTATAATAAAATTTATATGCTAAAGAAATTCTAAATACAGAAAATAAATAAAATAAATGTATCATGATTTAAAACATATTTAAATAGGTCTTTAATTAAATACGCTCCCACTATTTTACTCAAAACAAATGACCTTCAACATTTGAATCGGAAAATCTCATTGGAAGATTTTCTAGTGGGTTGAAATCCATATTTCACCTTGCTTTAAGTCAACGGGGGCTGTACTCAAAACTCAGTTATTTAGGTAGGAACTCCTTCCAATTGTATCTCATACAACTTTCAAATCATTTGAGTGAATAACTCCTTACTCTAATCTATCATATAGATGTTCCCAAACATTGCTTCTAAATTTATTTTAATCTTATTAAAATTAATTTAGTTAAGTTAAACCCAAAAGAATAACACTTGGGTAAATTGGATTACCGCACCGCAACTTACTAGTATAGAAAGTGCACCTCGCGGAGGCGAAACCTACACATTTCGATATTAGTCTTGAAGGGTGTTAAACTTTTGGAAAGCATTAAACTTAATATTTTGAATTGAAGGATTTTTATTAAGTTTGATCTCACCTCACCACGGCTTATATATCATATATATTCGCACTCCAATCATAACATGCATAACGATTATACAATAATAAAAGTGACATGATTATGGCCTCCTAACGTTATGACTCTCTCAAACCAATGAGAGAATCTAAACTAATCCTAGAAACGACCTTGCTTCTCCAAGCTGGACCTCCAGGACTATCCTAACGCCTTCAGCCCTATTACCTACTTGTATTCTATTTACATTACATAATAAGAAACTCGTTTTACATACGAGGGAGTGGATGAGAAGAGAATGTACAAATAGAATATGAGAGAGAGGCACGACACGCAGGCCGTATTTCAAAACCAAACAAAATAAAATAAAAAGGACTAAGGCCATAATCATTCACACACATAATAATAACAAACACTTTTATTATTCTTAAGGTCTTATAATTAAAATAAATTAAATTAAAATTTGACATATGATCACACTACGCAGATTAGCTGGGGGTTTAATTGAGTACCAAAATATATTATATTGAGTACAAAAATATATTATATTAAGTACAAAAATATCTCATATTATGTACCAAAATATATTTTATTGAGTACCAAAATATATTATATTATATACCAAAATATATTTCAGATCAAGTACTAAAATATATTAGATTGCATACCAAAATATCTCAGATTGTGTTCCAAAATATTCTAGATTGCGTATTTCGCATCAACACTTGACACGTTTATGAACACCCAAATCGTTTCGGCAAATATTATGATCAAATCCAAAAGATCATATATGATATTGAAACTCTTTCAAATCATGATTCTTTTAAATTATAAACAAATCAAGTTAAAGTCATGCAAATCGATTAAATAATTTCAAAAGATCATATATGACATTGAAACTATTTCAAATCATGATCTTTTAAATTAACTATCAATTTAGGATCGTTTATTACCTTTCAAACAACTTTTGAAAAACAATCCAAAAGGTAGAATTTTTATTTACTTAATTATAGTAATATTGACACTCAATAATTATTATAATTAAATCTGCTTTTTTTAGGCAATCAATTTGTTTTCAAAACAAATTATAGGGCTAAAATTAAGCAAATATTTTATTACCAAATTCAAAAATCATATCTGATATTGAAACTCTTTCAAAATCATGATCTTTTAAATTTACTACCTTTCTCCAATTAAATAAATTAATTAAACATAAATATTTTCAAGGATTGTTTGTTTAGCATGAACAACCGGATCTATGATGCTTCACCAGATTCGGATATTGAAGCTCACTCTCACGAATTGTTCAAATTTACAACAATCTCTTTGAAAACAATTGATCGAATGATACAACCATAATAATACAACGCTTGTATAGTTAGGTATCCTAATACAACAATCAAACATCAATAGTTTTAACAATTGTTTGTTCAGTATGGACAACCGGATCTTTGATGCTTCACCAAAATCGGTATTCGAAGCTCAATCTCACGAGTTGACTACAAATTCACAATCAATTATATAAAACCTATTGAACGAATGATATCATCAATATATCACATATAATGATGTTGTATTAAAATCATATATCACATATATGATATTGATCAATCAATTTTAATTAATACTTAAATTTAAATAATAAAATATTAACACTTAATATTCTAATTTATTAACGGATTTGCATTCCAAATTAATTCCTTATAGAATATCAAAATATTAGCAAATAAAATATTTGCGAAAATATTATTATCTCTTAAAACAATTTTAAAAGATAATCTAATTTGATTTGTTTCCAATCATGTTCCCGTCGATATGTATAATCGATATGTCGATACTTCACCAGAACGGTTTCTGAAACATCAAACAAATCGAAAAGCCATGCACAGAAAACACGATACGATGCCAATTTTAATTCTCTTTATTATTTAATTCCGATTCAAAATGTTTAATCATATTAAAACATAAAGCAGTAACAAAGCAATCTGATTCATGGTTTCGTAATTGGCTCTGATACCACTGAAGGAAAATCGAAAGATATCATACACAGCGGAAGAAGAAGAAGAAGAAGAAGAATAATTTCGATTTTCATTCCTTGGATCATTACGAAATTCAAACATGAATCAGTGATTCAATTGTTACCTTGAATTGTGGAATCTGAAAGCTAGAACTGGAAACTGGAATCTCGATCACAGCCAAGCAAGCAGCAAGCAGCAAAGCCTCTAGCAAGTCCACACGAACAGTGCTCCTCCAAAACTCGGTGCTAGCCAATGAATTGGAAGTGCAGAGAAGAAAGGGGTTGCTTCAAAAGTGTAACCAAAAACTTCAGCACTAGAGTTCTATTTATAGAACTTCTAGTGTGCTCTGCAAGTCAGAAGTCAGTATTGGGCTTCAGTAAGCCCAACAACGAGTTTAGTAATTTTGCTAACTAATTAGCGTTATTTACTAAACGCACCCCTTATATATTTCTCTTTTGACTGTTCTTTGTGTGTGACCCTATAGGTTCTAGTCACGTTGGCAATAATATTAAATCTAATATTTAATATTATAAACAATGAGCGGTATCTAGCAACACATCATTGCTACCCAAGTGACAAGAATGTCAAGTGATCTGACGAAACCTTTCCATGATAATACTCATGTGTACACTTACTCCTTTGTCTCGATATCTTTATTGATCCCAAGGCATAGATATTGTCACCCTTGTATAGATCAATGTTTATATTCCTTGATTCCGAAATATACTGAATAACGAATAAGTCCAATATCTTATATTGACTTAGTTCGGCATGGCCATGCAATTTTACAGTCATATTTCATCAAGAGGCCTAAGATATATCTCCTGTTATGAAGGAGGGACAAATCCCATCTAGGACACTCATGTCCCTCAGCATGATTCTTCAAGTACCCATCAACCAACGTTATAGTCATCTAGTTACAGACAACGTTTGAATGGCAACAAAGCACTTGAGTCCACATCTAGGGATCATAGTGGTTTCAGGTCTAAGAGTGATATACACCATTATCATTGTGAGAATTTCTTATGACATTTTCATAACATACTATGTAGTATTCTCACGGTGGGTCAATCCAGTATAAATATTACTCCTAATATTTATACTTATGTATAGACTTAATATCTCAATATCAATGACCCATGAGATGCGGTCATCAGTCTACATACATAATAGTCTTTATGCTTTATTATTATCCCAATTCATATTAAAGCTTGACTATGGATATGTTTAAGAATAGTGTTCTTTACGTAATGTAATCTCATGATTAAGTCACACTTAATATTCCATTACATGAACTATCTATTCTAGGGACTTTATTATTTTGAAACATAACAAAATCAATAAAGAAATGCCTTATTATTATATATATTCACAATATATATTTATATCAATATCATGATACAAAGCCAAACCCAATCAATATTGATTGGATATTAGGGCTTACTCCAACACATGCAAGTACACTTGACATGAATAAATGGTCCAGAAAAGTACATCTGCATGGATCCATCAACAAATAAAGGCATGAACAAGGATTTATGTCAAAATGACCTTTAATGTTCATCTAAGACTATGAACATTAAAGTACTAGGAATATTCCAATGTGAATATAATCCTAGATGTTGCATTCACTGCACTTTTGTTATGTCCTTACTATTAGGATTGATTACATTAAAAGGTAGTCTTACAAATCATCCTAAAGTAAGCACAAATGGAACATTCTGATGGTCAGAATGTCATGTCTGCGCATGCTTCCAACCATGAACAGTGTAGTTGGTGAAAAGTTAGCAAGCAAAGCAAAAGATATCTTGCATCAGAGATAACCTGTCCTCTGAGCTGTAATCAAGCAGATTTCTTTGAAGCATGGGCCTGAAGTTGCAGATCCACTATCCTCTCTCTCCTGCACAAAGTCCAAGACAGATTTGTTTCAACTTTATCCCACCTTTTCCAGCAACTTTTGATGCATATGGAGAAGCTACTTTTTGATGGATAAAACCCAACAAATCTCATGTCACGTACTGGACAATCCCAGAAATTCATCAAACATTCATCATTGATGAACCCAGATGAAGAACATCATGAATATCAAACATTCTGATGAAGAACACAGCAACATTCTGATGTTCATCCTGGGAACACAACAACATTCTGATGGTCAGAATGTTCACCCAAATTTTCAAGTAAAAGCTTGTGGGGCCCAGGACACGTGGCATAACACCATTGGTCACCTTACAACGGCTATATGAGCCCAAAAACTCTATAAATAGAGATCAAAGGCTCAACATTACTTGCACCATTGCAAAGCATACAAGAAAACAACTTGATTTTGTTTGAAGCTCTTGCAATATGAAATTGATCAATCTCTAAGGCTTTCATTTACTTAGTGCACATCAATACTCTCTGTTATCTCTAAGATAACTTCTCTTTCTCTCTTCTTGTCTGTTTGATTCACAAACATTCAAACCTTCATATAAATTGTAACAAAGTCTCATCTAGCTTTAGGGGGTACTAAAGTGTTAGTTTGAGCAAAGGTTGTAAAAGTCTAACTGGTTAACTTAGCAACAAGGTGCAAGCCTGCTAAGGCTTAGAGAATACAGGATTGTAAGTGGTCAGGTGATCACAGATTGTAAGGTGCAGGATTTGAGAGGTTATCTCAAGCATCATAGTGGAAAAATCTCACAAAACTGTGAGGAGTAGACTAGCCCACATTGGGTGAACTACTATAAATCTCTGTGTGTTCTTTCCTTCTTCCTTATACTCTTTTAAATACTGCAAACACAAACACACACACACACACACAAACATAGTTACTTTGTTAAAACTGTTTTTACACTCAGACATCAGAACGTTCTGAAGTCTGCTATTAACTTAACCATTCCAAGTTTCCACTTGAGAATTATTTTTTAAGTTACAGGTTAATTTTTAAAGGGTCACAATTCAAACCCCCCTTTCTTGTGACTATTTTATCTACTTCAATTGGCATCAGAGCCCGGTTCTAAGGGTTTGAACACTTTAACAAGTGTTAGAGAAAAGATTCAGGAAGTATGTCTAAAGTCAAGTACATAGCTGAAGGAGGATCATCAAACAGACCACCACTCTTTGATGGTTCAAACTATTACTTCTGGAAAGGCAATATGGAGCTCTTTTTCAGGTCTCAAGACAATGATATGTGGGCAGTCATCACAGATGGAGATTTTGTTCCAACAACCAAAGAAGGAGCTGTCAAGGAAAAGAGTGCATGGTCAACAGATGAAAAAGCTCAGGTATTGTTAAACTCTAAAGCTAGACTCTTTTTATCATGTGCACTAACCATGGAAGAAAGTGAAAGAGTTGATGAATGTAAGAATGCTAAAGAGGTATGGGATACTTTGAGAATACATCATGAAGGTACATCTCATGTCAAAGAAACTAGAATTGACATTGGTGTCATAAAGTTTGAAGTTTTTGAAATGAGTGAAAATGAAACCATTGATGAGATGTATGCTAGATTTACTACAATAGTAAATGAAATGAGATCTCTTGGAAAGGCATATTCTACTCATGATAGAATCAGAAAAATCTTAAGATGTCTTCCTAGTGTGTGGAGACCTATGGTCACTGCAATCACTCAGGCCAAGGATTTAAAAACCATGAACCTAGAAGATCTCATTGGTTCACTGAGGGCTCATGAGGTTGTACTTCAAGGAGACAGACCAGTGAAGAAGGTAAAGACACTTGCCTTGAAAGCATCTCAGCAAACCCCATCAGTAGCTGATGATGATGTGCAAGAACCACAAGAATTAGAAGAAGTTCATGAAGAAGAAGCTGAAGATGAACTTGCTCTAATCTCCAAAAGAATTCAAAGAATGATGTTAAGAAGAAATCAGATCAGAAAGAAGTTTCCAAACACCAACAATAGCACCAAAACTGAAGCTGACAAAAGCCAAGTCACTTGTTATGGCTGCAACAAAACTGGACACTACAAGAGTGAATGTCCTGACATCAAGAAAGTGCAAAGGAAACCTCCCTTCAAGAAGAAGGCAATGATCACTTGGGATGACTTGTAAGAATAAGAACCTCAAGAAGATGAAGAAGCCAACATGGGACTGATGGCTTAATCAGATGATGAGGAAGAGGTAATTATCTATAAAACTAATTCTTTATATGAAGATCTTGAAAATAAAATGGATAGTCTCTTATATGATTCAAACTTCTTAACTAATAGATGTCATTCTTTAATCAAGGAACTTTCTGAGATAAAAGCAGAAAAAGAAACACTTCAAAACAAGTATGATGAGTCTAGAAAAACCATACAAGTTTTGCAAGATGCTCACTTTGAAATGTCAGAAAAACAAAGAGAACTAAACAGAAAACAAAAAGACATTATTTCTATACCTTCTGAAATGAAAAAGGAAAACATACTTTTGAAAAAGGAAGTTGAAACTTTGAAAAATGATCTTACAGGTTTTATAAAATCTACAGAAACATTTCAAAACATCTTAGGATCTCAAAATGAAAGTGCTAAGAAATCTGGTTTAGGCTTTAAAGATCCACACAAAATTATTGAAAATTTTGTACCTAAGGCTAAACCAAGAACTAAATGTTATTTTTGTGATAGGTATGGACATGATGAAACAGTATGCCATGTTAAGAAAAAACTTATCAAACAAAATAAGATTAATCTTAGTTCAGAACGTTCTCATCTCAATAGATCAGAAAGTTCACAAAAGGCTGAGAAGGCTAAGAAGTCATGTTCCTACTGTAACAAATCTGATCATACAAGACAGAATGTTATAATAAGAAAAGATCTCTTAGAAGAACTAACCCTCAAGGACCCAACATTACATGGGTACCTAAAGTTTTTATCTTGTCAAATGTAGGTCCTGCCTCAAGGTGCAAGAACAAAGCCATGGTACTTGGATAGTGGTCGTTCTAGGCACATGATAGGTGACATGAACTGTTTTCTGACCTTTGAAAAGAAGGATGGAGGACTGGTGACATTTGGAAATAATGACAAGGGTAAGATCAGAGGTAAAGGTACTATAGGTAAGCCTAACTCTGCTAAAATAGAAAATGTTCAGTATGTAGAAGGTTTAAAACACAATCTACTTAGCATAAGTCAATTGTGTGATAGTGGATTTGAAGTGATCTTTAAACCTAACATATGTGAAATTAGACAGACCTCCTCTAACAAGTTATTTTTCACTGGATCAAGAAGAAAGAACTTGTATGTTTTAGAACTAAATGATATGTCTGCAGAATCCTGTTTTATGTCTCTTGAAAAAGACAAATGGATTTGGCACAAAAGGGCTGGTCATATAAGCATGAAAACCATTGCTAAACTTTCTCAACTTGATCTAGTTAGAGGTTTGCCTAAGATCAGTTTTGACAAGGACAAGATCTGTGAAGCTTGTGTTAAAGGTAAACATGTAAAAAGTAGTTTTAAAACCATTGAGTTTATTTCAACTCAGAAACCTTTAGAGCTACTTCACATTGATCTATTTGGTCCAGTTCAAACTGCAAGTCTAACTGGCAAAAGATATGGTTTTGTTATTGTTGATGATTTTTCCAGATTTACATGGGTTCTATTTTTAAAACACAAGGATGAATCTTTTGAAGCATTTCAAAACTTTTGTAAAAGAGTTCAAAATGAAAAAGGTTCTAATACCATCACAGCGAGGAGTGATCATGGAGGAGAATTTGAAAATGCATCCTTCAGAACATTCTTTGATGAAAATGGTATTAAACATAATTTTTCTTGTGCAAGAACTCAACAACAAAATGGAGTTGTTGAAAGAAAAAATAGGACTTTGCAAGAAATGGCTAGAACAATGTTAAATGAATCAAATGTTGAAGATTATTTTTGGGCAGAAGCCATTAACACATCTTGCTACATTTTGAATAGAGTTTCAATAAGAAAGGTTCTCAATAAAACCCCATATGAACTCTGGAAAAACATTAAACCTAGCATATCTTATTTTCACATATTTGGCTGCTATTGCTACATTCTGAACAATAAAGAAAAATTGGGTAAGTTTGATCCTAAATCAGATAAAGCTATCTTTTTAGGATACTCTACAACTTCTAAAGGTTATAGAGTGTACAATCTAAAAACCCAGACAGTTGAAATTAGTATGCATGTCATATTTGATGAATATGATGAACATTCTCAACCGAAAGAAAGTGAAGACACAGAAGTGCCAACACTTCAGAATGTTCCCAGTCAGAACACTGAAACTCCAGCAGAGAAAGAAGATGATCAGAATGTTCAGGATCAGACTCTCCAAAGTCCACCTAGAAGTTGGAGAATGGTAGGAGATCATCCTGTAGATCAAATCATTGGAAGTACAACTGATGGTGTAAGAACCAGATTGTCCTTTCAAGATACCAACATGGCAATGATCTCTCAAATGGAACCCAAGTCAATCAATGAAGCTATTATTGATGATTCTTGGATTGAGGCCATGAAGGAAGAACTTTCTCAGTTTGAAAGGAACAAGTTTGGAATCTAGTTCCAAATAATCAAGAGAAAACCATCGTTGGAACAAGATGGGTTTTCAGAAACAAGCTTGATGAAAATGGTAAGGTTGTCAGAAACAAAGCAAGGTTAGTTGCTCAAGGTTACAACCAACAAGAAGGTATTGACTATGATGAGACCTTTGCACCAGTGGCAAGGTTAGAAGCCATCAGAATTCTTCTTGCATATGCTGCACATAAAAGCATTAAACTTTTTCAAATGGATGTCAAAAGTGCATTTTCAAATGGATTTTTAAATGAGGAAGTTTATGTAAGCCAACCTCCTGGCTTCATAAATAAAGAGAAACCAGATCATGTTTTCAAACTCACTAAAGCACTCTATGGTCTTAAACAAGCTCCTAGAGCTTGGTATGACATACTTAGCACTTTCTTAATTGAAAATGGCTTTTCAAGAGGAAAAATTGATACCACACTTTTTAGAAAAACACATAACTCTGATTTACTTATTGTTCAAGTTTATGTGGATGATATTATTTTTGGTGCTACCAAAATAAAAATGTGTGAAGAATTTTCTAACCTTATGCAAAGTGAATTTGAGATGAGCATGATGGGTGAACTTGGTTTCTTCCTTGGTTTACAAATCAAACAACATTCAAATGGAATTTTCATAAGTCAAGAAAAATATGTCAAAGACATTCGTAAGAAATATAAAATGAATGAGGCAAAAATCATGGTCACCCCTATGCATCCATCTTCAAGTTCAGATAAGGATGAGAGTGGAAAATCTATTTCTGAAAAAGAATATAGAGGCATGATAGGTTCATTATTATATTTAACTGCTAGCAGACCTGACATAGTGTTTGCAGTAGGTTTATGTGCTAGATTTCAAACATGTGCAAAAGAATCCCATTTAACTGCAGTTAAAAGGATTTTTAGATATCTAGTAGGTACTACTGATCTTGGCCTTTGGTATAGAAAAGGATCCAGTTTTGATCTTGCAGCATATAGTGATGCTGATTATGCTGGAGACAAGGTTGAGAGAAAAAGTACAAGTGGAACCTGTCAATTCTTGGGACAAGCATTGATTGGATGGTCTTGCAGAAAGCAAAACACCATTGCACTCTCCACAACTGAAGCTGAGTATGTCTCTGCAGCAAGTTGTTGCTCTCAAATCTTGTGGATTAAAAATCAAATGGAGGATTATTCACTAAGGTACACAAGTATTCCTATTTTTTGTGACAACACTAGTGCTATAAATCTTTCTAAAAATCCAATACAACATTCTAGGTCTAAGCATATTGAAATTAAGCATCATTTCATGAGAGACCATGTTCAAAAAAGGGATATTGTATTAAGCTTTGTTGATATTGAAAATCAACTAGCTGACATTTTCACAAAACCCCTTGTTGAGGATAGATTCAATTTTCTTAAAGAAAAATTGCAAATCATTAAAAATCCCAATAAAGATTGATCATTAATCACTAATAGCCTAAAACTTACCCCCTTGATGTTATCTGATTCAATTTAGTAAGATCAATCTTAATCTGAACACTCATCAGAATGTTCAATAGATCAGAATGTTCATCAGAATGTTCATATGATCAGAATGTTCATCAGAATGTTCATCTGATAGTACATGTCAGAATGTTCATATTCATCAGAATGTTCAATACCTGGATTCTGGGTCAAAAATCTCAAAGCGTGAGATTTTGTGTTGATTTGATCCAAAAATCTCTCTATAATCTTAAGCATTTAATGTTTGGTTATAAGAAGATAGATTTAAGGTTTAACCACCATGTAAAACCTTAACCATCAATCAACCTATCACCTTTCTTTTTCCCAAACGGCTAGTTTCTCTCTCTCCTAGCCACTACTTTTTCAGTTTCATCTTTTCCAATGCAAAAACTGTCAAGTCACTTCCTCTTTCCTCCCTCAACTGAACACGTTTTGGCCCTATAATAACCAACAACTGTTCAGATTATTTCCATCACACTTCTACTTTCCAAAACCAACTTTCTTCCATTCACTCTTCAAACAAAATCTGCTCTGTTTTCTAACGAGAATGGCGAGAACCAAAACCACCTCACGCGCTCACTCCCAATCACCACCACACGCTGCTGAATATCAACCCTCTGATCATTCTCCACTCAACAAAACCCCTGTTCATACCGTTCTCCCTGATGTGGTCATTCCTCTGTTTGAACCACCAAAACCTAAATCTTCTAAAAAATCCATTCCTAAACCAAAACCTAAGGCAACCAGAAGATCAACCAGAATGAAGAAATCTTCATCCACACCAACCACTTCTCATGTGGATCTAATCTCTGATAATGAGAAAGAAGAGGAAGAAATGATGAATGAAGCATCTGATGAAGAACCATCTCTGAAAAAGGAAATGCTTCTGACAAAATAGAGAAAGTTGAGGAAGAACTCTCTGATAAAGGAAAAGGAGTCCATAAAGAAGAAGCAGACTCTGAAGAAACTGGAGAAACTCTTCTTCAAATGGCTAAAACTGCTAAGAAGGTTTACCAAAGGAGAAAGAAGATTGCTGCTGATGCTCTGTCTCTAAAGAAAACTTCTTCTCCATCTCTGGAAAATGAAGAAGTAGAAATAGAAGAAAATGTTGAGGAAGAAGCCCCTTCTAGGAAAAGAGGGAAAGGCAAGGACATTGCCATTCTTGCATCTGCTCTGAAAGTTCAAAATTTGGAGAAAATGGCTACTAGACCATTAAGTAGAGCCGAATACTTTGATTTTGAAAGTCTCAAAACAAAGGGCTGGAACTTAGAAGAATTCACAGATCCTCAAGGCTGGTCAGGGTTTGTTTCTACACAAGAACACACCTTTGAGGATTTGGTGAAAGAGTTTATGCTTCAATGAGAGTAAAGGAAGAAAAAGGAGAAAAATTCCTAGAGTCCACAGTCAAAGGGGTGAAATTTCAAGTCACTCAAGACTCTCTTTCAAACATTCTGAACATTCCCAATCAAGGTAACCAACTCTTTAACACTTGGTTTTCTAGCACTGATGTGACACGTGAGCAACTCATCCTAGAGTATACCAAACCAAACCTTGATTTTAACTCCACAAACCTCAAAGATGCTCCCAAAATTTATCATAACATGATTAGGCACACCATATTACCCAGATGTGGAACCTTTGAAGCAATCACTGATTTAGATCTTTGAATCCTTTATCACCTTACGAGCAAGACTCCCCTAAATCTCTGCTATGTCATGATTCAATACATGATTGACCAATGCTTCTCTATCAAGCAAAAGGTTGTTGGTTTACCATATGGGATGCATCTGACACCCATTTTCAAAGCTGTTGGTATCTCTCTAGATGGAGAAGAAGGTCAGGATACCTTCATGAAGTTCACAGCTAAAACCATAAGCCAACTACGTCTCACTTCAACCAACATGTCCATTCCTCAAAGGACTGGATCAGTAAAGAGAGTTGCTGATCAGAAAGTTCAGGAAGTCAGGAAGAAACAAAAGTTTGACAAGCCTGCTAAAAAGGACATTGGATCAAGTTCTCACAAAAATGAGAAAGGGAAACCTACTCCAGCTCAAGAAGTCTTTTCTCACATTGCTGAACATGCAAGAGAGCTGGTTGAAGCAAGCATTCAAGAGTTTGAAGCCATGCTTGCTAAGAAAGCTGTTGAGAATGTTGGAGAATCTGCTGAAGATCAGCAGAGAGTTGAAGTACCTTCTGGAGATTTAAGAGTTGAAGAAAATATTGAGCCTGAAGCTCAGAGTATTGATGAAAATACTAAGGAAGTTGCTGAGATCCTAGTATCCAACTCTTTTGGAAGTAAACAAATGGAGATCGATGAAGAAGTTCAGATGGAACAAGAGAATGTCGGAGGCCATTCTGACTTTGACCTCAACATTGAAGACACTACAAATGATCTCTACAATGAGATCTTTCAAGATGCTCAAGGAGAAGACATTCAGCCAATTGATCAGAATGTTCAAGAAAAAGGAGATCAGAATGTTCCCTCTGCACCTGTTGAGCAGCTGTCAGCAGATCCCAATCCATTGGATTCAGGATCTTTGCCTTCTATGGAAGTTCAGCTTCTTGCTCAACCTAGTCAGAATGATCAACTTGATCAGAATGTTCCATCTGCTCAGAACATGGAACATGCTCAGTTTGTGAATCTGTCAACTTCAACCATGGGATCTACTGCTGGAATTAGCAAGTATCTAGTGTCCTCCCTACCAACTCCAGACACTATTCCTTCACCACCACCACCACCTCAATCCAGAACCACTCAAAAGCTTCCAAACATGTCTGCCCTGTTTGACTCTTTGAAAACTTTTGTCACAGCCAACAGAGAAAAATCTGAACCTTCTCATGCTGCTGCACCTGCTAAGCCTTCAAAGGCTGAGAAGATAGCTGCTAGGGCTCTCAGGGTTTCAACAAAAACCCACAAGATTGTCTGTGCACTTGCTGATTGGACTAAGAATGTTCATGCTCCTGGTCTGGCCATTGATCCATCAGTTTTTGATGATCCATCTGTGTTTGAGTCTGAACTATCCTCAGATTCTGGGGATTCAACTCCCTTAATCATTTCTGATCCTACTCCCAATCCTTTTTGCAGATGACTAAAGGGGGAGAAGCTTTAGGATTTTATGTCTTAAGTTTTATAAGTATTTAGGCCCTAAGTAGGCTAGTGATCATTAGTTATTGAAGTCTTATAAAACTTCATCTTTTGCATGATCATATGTACTTTCAATTTCTTTTTTGTTTTTGAACCATGTTCATCATACAAATGTACTTCATGAATGATATTAATGAATGAATATTGATGTTGGTTCAAAATTGCATATTTTTATTTATGCTATGGATTATAAAAATGAGGGGGAGCTTTTAACACTTCTAAAAACTCATAATGGATTATAAAAATGAGGGGGAGCATTAAAATAAATTTTTTAGCTCTTAGAATCTTCATATATAATCAAAATCCATAATCCTAAATCACAAGTTTATCATCTTCAAAAAGGGGGAGATTGTTGAGGCAAAATCCCTAATTAATTTTAAAGATAATAAACTTTAATGATTAAGGATTAAATGGACTTTGATTAATTCCTTGGTATTTAACTTGTGCTCTTGAGTGTTTTTACTAAGACAGGAACAAGGTTTAAATCATACCAAGAAACATGAAATCAAAGGACATTGAATAAATGAACTAAGTCTGAAGTTCAGAAAGTTAGTTCAGAATGTTGATTAGTGAGTTGATCAGAACGTTCTAATGAAAGTACAGAAGGGTGTTCATAAGCAAACCCAGATTCATCAAGAACATGAAGAACATGCAAGTACACTTGACATGAATAAATGGTCCAGAAAAGTACATCTGCATGGATCCATCAACAAATAAAGGCATGAACAAGGATTTATGTCAAAATGACCTTTAATGTTCATCTAAGACTATGAACATTAAAGTACTAGGAATATTCCAATGTGAATTTAATCCTAGATGTTGAATTCACTGCACTTTAGTTATGTACTTACTATTAGGATTGATTACATTAAAAGGTAGTCTTACAAATCATCCTAAAGTAAGCACAAATGGAACATTCTGATGGTCAGAATGTCATGTCTGCGCATGCTTCCAACCATGAACAGTGTAGTTGGTGAAAAGTTAGCAAGCAAAGCAAAAGATATCTTGCATCAGAGATAACCTGTCCTATGAGCTGTAATCAAGCAAATTTCTTTGAAGCATGGGCCTGAAGTTGCAGATCCACTATCCTCTCTCTCCTGCACAAAGTCCAAGACAGATTTGTTTCAACTTTATCCCACCTTTTCCAGCAACTTTTGATGCATATGGAGAAGCTACTTTTTGATGGATAAAACCCAACAAATCTCATGTCACGTACTGGACAAGCCCAGAAATTCATCAAACATTCATCATTGATGAACCCAGATGAAGAACATCATGAATATCAAACATTCTGATGAAGAAAACAACATTCTGATGTTCATCCTGGGAACACAACAACATTCTGATGGTCAGAATGTTCACCCAAATTTTCAAGTAAAAGCTTTTGGGGCCCAGGACACGTGGCATAACACCATTGGTCACCTTACAACGGCTATATGAGCCCAAAAACTCTATAAATAGAGATCAAAGGCTCAACATTACTTGCACCATTGCAAAGCATACAAGAAAACAACTTGATTTTGTTTGAAGCTCTTGCAATCTAAAATTGATCAATCTCTAAGGCTTTCATTTACTTAGTGCACATCAATACTCTCTGTTATCTCTAAGATAACTTCTCTTTCTCTCTTCTTGTCTGTTTGATTCACAAACATTCAAACCTTCATATAAATTGTAACAAAGTCTCATCTAGCTTTAGGGGTACTAAAGTGTTAGTTTGAGCAAAGGTTGTAAAAGTCTAAGTGGTTAACTTAGCAACAAGGTGCAAGCCTGCTGAGGCTTAGAGAATACAGGATTGTAATTGTTCAGGTGAACACAGATTGTAAGGTGCAGGATTTGAGAGGTTATCTCAAGCATCATGGTGGAAAAATCTCACAAAACTGTGAGGAGTAGACTAGCCCACATTGGGTGAACTACTATAAATCTCTGTGTGTTCTTTCCTTCTTCCTTATACTCTTTTAAATACTGCAAACACAAACACACACACACAAACATAGTTACTTTGTTAAAACTATTTTTGCACTCAGACATCAGAACGTTCTGAAGTCTGCTATTAACTTAACCATTCCAAGTTTCCACTTGAAAATTATTTTTTTTAAGTTACAGGTTAATTTTTAAAGGGTCACAATTCAAACCCCCCTTTCTTGTGACTATTTTATCTACTTCATAGTTGTCATATACATAAATCAACTTCATATAACCATATCAAACTATCCATAGAGGATTCATAAGACAATCGGCTCTTAAAACCAATTTCATCAAAATTCGTCTCTCATTCCACAATTTCAACTATTGAAGCAATTGAACCAAAACCAAGTAAACAAGATTCAATGCCTCAACTAAGTATACCTCTAGGATACATATAAGTGCAGTAGAGTATACAATTGCGTTTCACCGGCTAAACACGACGAAATCATGAAAATCACGAAGTTCGTCTCTCTTTATCATTTTTCAAGAAAAATCCCATTTTCAAAGCAAAACGAGTTAAGACTTGATGAAACCAATCACAACCTTTTTTAGAAATCATATAATCAGTACACAACCTTAATCCTACTTCATTTCCACGAGAAAAACAAGTTTCCGGAAAATTGACGTTTTGGACCATTTTTCAAAAGTTAAGTGAAATTCACAAAATCAACTCCAATTCGATTCAAACGATGTTCCAGTAGGTTTAAGTGTGTAAATAGAGGTTAAACAAGTCAAAAGAAACATTTTAAAAAGCTCGGATTGGCCCCCAAGTGCACGAAGCGAAAATTCAAAAATGGCTGAACTAGGAGCTGCACGCTTAAGCGTCCTCATAACAGTTCAAAAAGTTTCGGGTTCCAACCCCTTTTCACCCCAAAATCCCAATTTGATCATTCCAAACCCCAAAACTTAATCCCAAAGATGTTTATAGGTCATATACACTTCAAAACACTTAAACATGCATAAGTTTTGAGATTAAAACATCAACAAAACAAAATTCACCAATTCACCAAACTTCCACAACTTTCAACAACAACAACAATTTTCATCATCAATTCACCAATTCATGATACCCAATGCTTAAATTCATCAATAACACATTTAACAACAACAACATCATCTAATCATGAATTCATCCTCAATTTAACAACCACAACATCATTCATTATCAATTTCACACAAAAACACATCATGTTCACATATACCCATTTTGACATACAAATTCAACAACAACAACACAATTATCATTCAATTCATGTACATAATCATGTCATCAAAATTAAGCACGAATTTCTACAACAAAATTCAAATTCACCACTTAAGCAAAGAATTAGGGAAGAACTACAACTATTAATTATGATTGAATTATAACCCCCTTACCTTAATTCTTCACAATCACCAACTAAGGCTTCACTTTAGCTCCAAAGACTTGAATCTCTAGCTCCCTCTAGCTCTCTCTAGATCTTTCTCTTCAAACCCTTATCTTCTCTTGCTCTTTCTCTCTCTACCTCTTCTCTCAAAATGAAAAATGATGGTGTAAACCCTATTTCTTCAAAGAATAGAGTTTAAATAGGCTCTACCTAATTGGGCTCAACTCACAATGCCTTAATGGGCCTAACCCATTACTAATCTAACCCAAAATGTTACTACCCACTTAACGGTAAAATATAATAATAACGGTCACCTACCGGTAATAAAACAATTCACTACAACTCCCTAGCACTTAGTAAAATAATACTAGTTCTCACTAAGCACTAAAAAAATCCTCGTCAAAATTACTAAATTACCCCTGCTCACAAAAAGACTAAAATACCCCTGAGCTCAAAATGACTAAAATACCCTTCTAACACAGAATTCTACACTCCCACCCTAAAAATACACACAGAGGCAATTAATCACATAAGAGCACATATAAAAACACAAATAAATAATAAAATAAATCTAGCGAAAAATCGGGTTGTTACAACTCTCCCCCACTAAAAAGAATTTCCGCCCTCGAAAATTATCTGAAGGAAACAACTCTGGATACGAAACCTTCATCCTACTCTCCGATTCCTCAGTGGCACTCTCTCCAGTTGGTCCAACCCAAATCACTTTTAACCAAAACGATCTCCTTGCCACGCAAACGCTTCACTTCATGATCCTCAATCCTAACTGGCCAAGTCTCAACGGTCAAATTATCTCTTACTTCGAAATCATCCACTTGAATCACATGAGACGCATCATAGACATACTTCCGCAATTGAGACACATGAAACACATCATGAAGATTCGACGGAGATGATGGTAGCGCAATCCAATACGCTACAACCCCAACCTTCTCAATAATCTCAAATGGTCCAACAAAACGAGGAGCCAGCTTCCGACACTTCAAAGCTCGACCAACGCCGGTTACAGGATTCACTCTCAAAAACACATGATCACCAACCTGAAACTCAATGTCTTTCCTCCTCTTATCATGATAACTCTTCTGCCTACTCTGAGATGCTTTCATCTTCTCTTGAATCATCTTAACCTTTTTCGTAGTCTCTTGCACAACCTCAGGTCCTAACAAAGCACTTTCTCCTGACTCATACCAACATAACGGTGTCCTACTCCTCCGTCCATACAAAGCCTCAAACGGTGCCATTCCGATACTAGAATGAAAACTGTTGTTGTAAGTAAACTCAATCAACGGTAAACATTCAACCCAACTGACACCTTGCTCCAAAACACAAGCTCTCAACAAATCTTCCAAACTCTGAATAGTCCTCTCTGTCTGACCATCAGTCCGGGGATGTTAAGCAGAACTCAACCTCAACTTAGTTCCCAAAGCTGCTTGCAAACTCTCCCAAAACTTGGAAGTAAACCTCGGATCCCGATCCGACACAATACTAGAAGGAATACCATGCAATCGAACAATCTGCTCAATGTAGATCTCAACCAACTTTGCCACAGACATACCGGTCTTGATAGGGACAAAATGTGCCGACTTCGTCAATCGATCAACAACCACCCAAATGGAATCAAAACCCTTCACAGTCTTTGGCAACACACCAACAAAATCCATAGATACTATCCCACTTCCACTCTGGCACAAACAACGGTTGCATCAAACCCGACGGTTTCTGATGTTCAATCTTATACTTCTGACAAACCAAACAAGCATACACAAACTCTGCAATCTCCTTCTTCATTCCAGACCACCAAAACAACCTCTTCAAATCCTGATACATCTTAGTCGCTCCTGGATGAATACTCAGACTACATCTGTGACCTTCTTCCAAAATTCGTCTCTTAAGCTCAAGAACATCTGGTACACAAACACGATCACGAAACATCGAAACACCGTTCTCCTCCAACTTGAAGTCTCCACCCTTACCTTGATTAACCAACACCACTCGATCTACAAGTTCTAAATCTTCCTTCTGACCATTCCTAATCTCTTCCAAAATGTTATTCGTCAGCTTCAACATTCCCAACCTCACACCCTCCGGTGTCAACTCACTAACCAAACTCAAATCTCGAAACTGCTCAATCAACTTCAACTCTTTAACCATCAAAGCAGACATATGCAACGACTTCCTACTCAAAGCATCAGCAACAACATTCGCCTTTCCAGGATGAAAACTCAACTGAAAATCAAAATCCTTAAGATACTCCAACCATCTTCTCTGCCTCATATTTAACTCCTTCTGATCAAACAAGTACTTCAAACTCTTGTGATCACTGAACACTTCAAACTTAGAACCATACAAATAGTGCCTCCAAATCTTCAACACATACACAACGGCCGCTAATTCCAAGTCATGAGTCTGATAATTCTTCTCATGCACTTTCAACTGCCTCTAAACAAAGGCCACAACCTGACGATTCTGCATAAGCACACCACCAAGACCCATCTTAGAAGCATCACAATACACAACAAACGATTCCTTCGGATTCGGCAAAATCAACATTGGAGCTGAAGTCAACCTCTTCTTCAACTCTTGGAAACTCTTCTCACACTTAGCATCCCAAACATAAACTTGTCCTTTCTGAGTCAACTGCGTCAATGGAAATGCCAACTTAGAGAATCCCTCAATGAACCTCCGATAATAACCTGCTAATCCAAGAAAGCTTCTAAATTCAAAAACAGACTTAGGTGATTCCCACTGCAACACTGCATCAACCTTCGATGGGTTCACGACAATACCACCTTTAGAAATCACATGACCAAGGAAACTCACTTCCCGCAACCAAAACTCATACTTCAATAACTTAGCAAACAATTTCTTCTCCTTCATGACCCCCAACACAATCCTCAAATGATCGGCATGCTCTTCTTCTGACTCCGAATACACTAAAATATCATCTATAAACACCACCACAAAACGGTCCAAAAAAGGATGAAATATCCTATTCATATATTCCATGAAGACACCTGGCGCATTGGATACTCCAAATGGCATCACAGAATACTCATAGTGCCCATACCTTGTTCGGAACGCGGTTTTGGATATATCTTCTGCCTTTACTCTAATCTGATGATATCCTGACCTCAAATCAATCTTACTGAACGCTTCCACACCAACTAACTGATCCATCAAATCATCAATCCTCGGAAGCGGATACCGATTCTTAATCGTCAACTTGTTCAACTGCCGATAATCCACACACAACCTCATGCTTCCATCCTTCTTCTTAACCAACAGCACTGGAGCACCCCACAGAGAAACACTCAGCCTGATAAACTGCTTCTGGAGCAACTCTTCCAACTGCTTCTTCAACTCTCCCAACTCTGACGCATACATTCGATAAGGTGCAATTGAGATAGGACTCATTCCTGGTAACAAATCAATTGCAAACTCAACTTCCCTATCTGGCGGCAACTCGGTAATGTCGTCCGAAAAAACTTCCGGAAACTCTTGCACTACAGGCAAATCACCAACTCCTTTCTCACTACTCTCCTTCAACGAAGCAAACATCATGAACACACTAGCTTCATCATCCAAAGACTTCTTCACTTGCTCCGCGGTCAAGAACTGCCCACCTTCCTCAGCTACCGGCTTCGAAAACGTTATACTCTTGGTGAAACAATTAATGTTAACACCAAAAGTCAACATCCAATCCATACCAAAAATCACGTCCATATGCTTTAACGGAAGACACACAAGATCCAACTCAAAATCAACGTTACCAAAACTAACAGGACACTTAGCACACACTAAGGAAGTAGTCATCAAACCACTAGCTGGGGTATCGATAACCATCCCTCGAGACAACAGAGTCACAACCAAACCCAAACGTTCAACACAACTAGCCGCGATAAAAGAATGAGTAGCACCAATATCAATAATTGAAATCAAAGGAGTACTATTGATAAAACACATTCCTCGGATGAGATTATCCGGATGCTCCACCTCTTCCGCATTCAGTGCAAACACCTTCCCCGCCGCCTTCTTCGGCTTGGTACACTTAGTACTGATGTGACCATTCTCACCACAATTGTAGCAAGTGATCTCCTTCTTGCATTCAAACATCTTGTGACTTGCTTCCCCACACTTGTAGCAACTCTCTCCCTTCTTGCAATCACTAGAGTAATGACCCAAGATTCCACACTTGTAGCATCTCACCTCAGCAACATTCGGCTTAGAGCCTCCACCAGATTCCTTTTTCTTTCCTTTGTCCTTGTTGTACGGCTTCCTAAATCCATGAACTTTTCCCTTCTTCTCATTCATCGCCTTATAATGGTTAGCCTTGATCCTTCCGGCATCATCAAACATACGACACTTGTGCACCAAAGTGTCAAAATCTCAGATCTCCTGAATACACATATACTGATAGATATCGGGCCTCAAACCGCTCTCAAACTTCACACACTTAGAAACCATCGCATCCTCAGCATTGATGTATGGACAAAACCTCGAAAGCTCCTCAAACTTTGCAGCATACTTAGCCACTGAACGGTTCTCTTGCTTCAAGTTCAAGTCCTCAAATCCTCAGGAAAGTACTTCCTGAAAAACAGAGTCTTGAACATAGCCCAAGTCACAACTTCTCCACTAGCCTCAAGCCTCCCCTTAGCATTGGTCCACCAATACTCAGCCTCCTCAGCAAGCATATGAGTAGCCAATCTGACCTTCTGATCCTCACTAGTCACCATAGCATGAAATATCCTCTCCATGGCTTGCATCCATGTTTGAGCTCCATCCGGGTCATACCTACCCTTGAACGTCGGCGGACTGTTTCGCAAGAAACGATCAAGCCTCCGCTCCTCAGCTTCTTCAAGATCACGATGACCAACCGCCGCTGCTCATTAGCCTGAGCCAACACTTGTGCCATTGCAATCAAAGCCTCTGCAATCGCCCCATCATCTCTACCACCAGCCATCTCACCACTACACAAAACCAACTAATAGATAAGAACAACAGCACAACAAGACAAGTATCGAAGGTAACTCATCTCCATTCGCATACTAACAGGAAAATTCAACGGATGCTAGTCCGGAAGACTGACCACGGCTCTGATACCAACTTGTAACGCCCTATTTCTATTAAAGCGATAAAACACGCAAATATAGCAGATATTCAAGAAATAGACGCTACGTCTCAACTAAATCCAAATCAACATGCATATATAAAAATATTTCAACAGTCGCAGCAGATACAAATCATATATCTCCAACATATACATGCCATGGTCAACAATACATCATCATATAAAATCCTCCAAGTCCTGACAAATGGGCAAATCTCAACAATAAAACAAAATCCAACAAAACATAAAGACACCGACAACCTAATCAGAGCCTAAACCTACGACTCCAAACAATAGCGGAGATAGCTCCCGCTATCCAAGCACTCACCAAAAGCGAACTACTCTTGCACAACGTCTACCCATCCACACAGACATGTAGGCAGTCAAAACCACTAGAGGTTAGCTTTACATCAATCATAATCAGTAATAAACAACTTGACATAAATAAATCAATTCAATCCTTCACTAATTAACATGAACAATTAGCTTCCATTCACATATTCACACAACAATTCCAATCATCACAAGTATGTATTCATCAAACACACTTATCATCAACATTCATCATTCAAATGCAACAATCACGACTCATGCCAATATGATATGCGCCTATACTCGACACATATATGCATGTGGTACCAAGTCTCCTCAAGGTCATCACCCATGATGCAACAAAAACATCATAATCACCTCAATTGGATATAAAATCTGCCACCATCAGTCATGAATGCATGAACATATGACTCGACTACAAATGCATATGTCCACACAAACAATTCACCACACCATCACCAATATCTAGTATATATGTATTCAACAACAATTCACCACAACTTGACATATATACAATCACCAACATCATCCACAATTCAATCTACACATAGTTGTCATATACATAAATCAACTTCATATAACCATATCAAACTATCCATAGAGGATTCATAAGACAATCTGCTCTTAAAACCAATTTCATCAAAATTCGTCTCTCATTCCACAATTTCAACTATTGAAGCAATTGAACCAAAACCAAGTAAACAAGATTCAATGCCTCAACTAAGTATACCTCTAGGCTACATACAAGTGCACTAGAGTATACAATTGCGTTTCACCGGCTAAACACGACGAAACGATGTTCCAGTAGGTTTAAGTGTGTAAACAGAGGTTAAACAAGTCAAAAAAAACATTTTAGAAAGCTCGGATTGGCTCGGATTGGCCCCCAAGTGCACGAAGCGAAAATTCAAAAATGGTTGAACTGGGAGTTGCACGCTTAAACGTCCTCAGCACGCTTAAGCGTCCAACTTCCAGTAGCTTCTGGAGGTTGCTCGCTTGGAGCACGCTGATGGCTCGCTGGGTAGCTCGCTTAAGCGTCCTCTGCACGCTTAAGCGTCCTACACCGGAACAGTTCAAAAAGTTTCGGGTTCCAACCCCTTTTCACCCCAAAATCCCAATTTTGATCATTCCAAACCCCAAAACTTAATCCCAAAGATGTTTATAGGTCATATACACTTCAAAACACTTAAACATGCATAAGTTTTGAGATTAAAACATCAACACCACAAAATTCTCCAATTCACCAAATTTCCACAACTTTTAACAACAACACCAATTATTATCACCAATTCACCAATTCATGATACCAAATGCTTCAATTCATCAACAACACATTTAACAACAACAAAAACATCATCTAATCATGAATTCATCCTCAATCTAACAACCACAACATCATTCATCATCAATTTCACACAAAAACACATCATGTTCACATATACCCATTTTGACATACAAATTCAACAACAACAACACAATTGTCATTCAATTCATGTACATAATCATGTCATCAAAATTAAGCACAAATTTCTACAACAAAATTCAAATTAACCACTCAAGCAAAGAATTAGGGAAGAACTACAACTATTAATTATGATTGAATTCTAACCCCCTTACCTTAATTCTTCACAATCACCAACCAAGGCTTCACTTTAGCTCCAAAGACTTGAATCTCTAGCTCCCTCTAGCTCTCTCTCGATCCTTCTCTTCAAACCCTTATATTCTCTTGCTCTTTCTCTCTCTACCTCTTCTCTCAAAATGAAAAATGATGGTGTAAACCCTATTTCTTCAAAGAATAGAGTTTAAATAGGCTCTACCTAATTGGGCTCAACTCACAATGCCTTAATGGGCCTAACCCGTTACTAATCTAACCCAAAATGTTACTACCCACTTAACGGTAATATATAATAATAACGGTCACCTACCTGTAGTAAAACAATTCACTACAACTCCCTAACACTTAGTAAAATAATACTAGCTCTCACTATGCACTAAAAATAATCCTCATCAAAATTATTAAATTACCCTTACTCACAAAAAGACCAAAATACCCCTGAGTTCAAAATGACTAAAATACCCTTCTAACACCGAATTCTACACTCCCACCCTAAAAATACACACAGAGGCAATTAATCACATAAGAGCACATATAAACACACATAAATAAATAATAAAATAAATCTAGCGAAAAATCGGGATGTTACAATTGAACCAAAACCAAGTAAACAAACTCTAGTGCCTCAACTATGTATACACTTAGATCACATATAAGTGCAGTTGAGTATACATGCGCGTTTCACCGGCCAAATACGACGAAATCATGAAAAACACAAAGTTCGTCTCTCTTTACCACTTTTTCAAAGAATTCCATTTTCAAAGCAAAACAAGTAAAAACTCATTGAAACCAATCACAACCATTTTTAGAAACCATATAATCAGTATACAAACTTAGTCCTACACTCTTCCCTTGAGAAATCGAGTTTTCGGAAACATTCATGTTCTTGAACTATTTTCAAAAGTTAAGTGAAATTCACAAAACCAAGTCGAATCTAATTCAATTGATGTTACAAAGGTTTAGAAAACTCAAATAAATTTAATTACATCAAAAGAATCAGTTTGGAACCACCCAGATCGATCCCCATAGCCCGAAACACCCGAAACGAGAAGTGCAGTTCTGGGCATCTTTCTTAAGCCAGCTGAGCTCGCTTAAGCCAGATTTCTCCAGGCAGAGCTCGCTCAGAGCTAGCTTAATCCAGATTGACAGCACAGTGAAAACTCAGTTTTCGTTTCGTCATTTCGCGCGAGAAATCCAAATCGTTAATCCGACTTCGATTCCGTTTTCGCCTACGGGTTCCTTACACTTAGCTTTATCTTATTCCACAGAAAATTCATGTTCCAACCATCCCAAAACAGATTGCCCAAACCTCACATAAACACTCATTTTCAAAACGGTTCACAATCGAATTTTCACACGAAACTCCCGTTTTCTCCCAAACGACTCAACAACCATTTTCTTAACATCAAAACAGAAAATTCAATTTGTCTAACTCACCCAACAATACCAAAAACTCGTTCAACAACCAATTATTCAAAATGTTCATTTTGGTCCTTCACATGAACAACTTAACACAAACTTCACAAATTCAAACCACAACTCCACAAATGGAATACCCATGGTATAATTCAGCAACAACAACATATCCAATTCAACAACAACCTCAATTAAACATGAATTCATCACAATCAACAACAAAAACACTAATTTTTATCAATTTGAGCAAAATCAACAAATTTTCATATAACCACAATTCAAGTATGTAAAATCAACAACAACAACAACATGTTTAGCATCAATTTCACCTACCAAAAATTAGCATCAAAATAGGAGCGCGAATTTCAACATATAAATTCACAATAATCACTTTTCATAATTAAGCACTTATGAATTTAAGTAGAAAAAGATGATTATAACTTAAATTATGAATGACCACTATCCCCCTTACCTCAAATTAGCACAATCCTAGCCTTAGCTTCACTTTATCTCCTTGAATCTCTACCCCCTTCTTGATCTTCAAGCTCTTCTCTTCCTACTCTTTTTCTCTTCCTCTAGCTCTTTCTCTCTCTATCTCTCTCAAATGTTATGCGAAATGAATGTGTAACCCTATTTCCTCTAAAGACTAGATTTTATATAGGCTCCTCACTATTGGGCTTAATCCTTAATGTCTTAATGGGCTCAAAATACTCATTAACCAATTCACAAAGTTTCTACTCACTTACGGTTAAAAATAACGGATAGTTACCGGCTATTAATCAATTACCCCACTCACTAGTGATTTAGTAGAAATAACTATTCCTACTCAAAACACTCCTAAAATGATCTTCACGGTGGAATTACTAATTTACCCTTGCTCACGAAATGACCAAAATACCCCTAAATTCAGAATGACTAATATACCCTTTAACACCAAACCCATTAAAATACACACATAGACAATTAATCATATACGAGCACATACAAACACACATAAAAACAATTAAAATATATCTAACGCAAATTGGGTTGTTACACCGTACCCCACCTGGCGAAGGGCCAGGGTGTAGTAAGGGCCTTGAGTTCGAAAGATGGGGCGATGAATACGTCCCCGTGCCTCTGGCATTTGTCGCATCTTTTCACATATTCCATTAAGTTGTTCTTCATCGTGGGACAATAGTAGCCTGCTTTTAACAATTTCCTAGCCAGGGAGCGCCCTCCCAAGTGTTGGCCGACGATGGCTTCGTGCACTTCTTCCAGTGCGTATGTAGATTCATCAAGGTCGAGGCATTTCAAAAGCAGGGTGGAGAATCCTCTCTTAAAAAGTCATCCTTCAATGATGGTGTGTGTAACACCCTATTTTATTATTTATTTATTTGATTGAGTTTAGAGTCTTTTTTATAATTTAATTAATATATTTGATAAGTGGTATTTTTATTATGTGTTAATATTTATTAGTAGCCCCTATTTTATACTACCTCCGTCCCTAATTATAAGACCCTTTTGAGAATTTTTTTTGTCCCTTTTTATAAGACCCCTTTGCTATTTCCAACTACATTAATTATTTCTTTACATACATGCCCCTATTTATTATACATCTTTTTCTTCAATCAACAATAAGTAACTTGTTGAAAACATAAACCAACCCTCTCTCTTAAAGGATAAAATTGTAAAAACAATAGTAATTACAAACATATTTAATACAAATATCCACTATCATAATTCCCGTTATTTTTTCAAAAGGGCCCTATAATTAGGGACGGAGGTAGTATATTTAGTGGAAGAATATATTTAGTGGGAGAATATATTTAGTGGAAGAATATATTTAGTGGAGAAATATAATTATTTAGAATAATGAGGCTTTGGGGCAGAATTGGAATTAAGAGAAAATAAATAGGTTAAGGTTTATATAAAAGGAGAGCTAGAGTTAGAAAATATATTACGTGCAAAACTGTTTTGGAGAAAGAGGAGAAACCTAAAGAAAGAGGAGAAACGAAGAGAAGAGAAGAGTCAGAGAAGGAGAAGTCTGTAGAACCTTGCTGTCAATTAATCTAAGGTAAGGGTGGGACTAACCTTCTTTAATCATAAGTATATGGTTCTGAAATAGGGTTTAACATGTTTGTTGTTGTTTTATTTTGATGATTAGAGAAGTTAGGGTTTGAAAAGAAGATAGGGTTTTGAATTGCACTTTAATTGATGACTTATGCTCAGTTGATGATTTATGTTATGTTGTTGTTGATTTGTGGTTGGATTCATGATTATGAGTTGTGGTTGTTGATGATTGTTGTTGTTAATGTCATATTATGAATTGGGTATGAATTATGTTGAGTTGTTGTTGTTGATTGTGATGATTTTGAATGAATGTGAAGTTTGAATAATATAAGTTGATTTTTCTGATTATTTTCATCTCTGCCCTGAATTTTGATATGAAAACTGGTATTGATCGGTGCGGAATTGGTCTTAGGTGTAAACACGAAAGTTGTAGGTATGGATGTTAGCTTTCTAATGTCATTGGTCTGACGTCAAAAAGATTTATAGAACTTGAGTTATGGTGAAATTACTGCACGTAGGTCACAATGAATTTTTATGAATTTTAGCACAACTTTTCCCGAATTTTGATATGAAAACTGGTATTGATCGGTGCAGAATTGATCTTAGGTGTAAACACATAAGTTGTAGATATGGATGTTACCTTTCTAATGCTATTGATTTCACTTCAAAATGATTTATAGAACTTGAGTTATGGTCAAATTACTGCACGAAGGTCACAACAAAATTGCCCAGTGACATCATTCTCTGTTTCATGTTTTTGCATTTTGTTCATATATTTCTGTTTTGAATTGGTCTTTGGTATAAACATGAAAGTTGTTGATAATTGCGATATCTTTCCAGTAGCATTGGTTTGACATGAAAATATGTTATGTTTAATTTATTATGTTTTTACAAAGATGCATGATGAATTGTTGATGTTTGAATAAGATGTTAAGATGCTAAGTTGTTGAGTTGTTAAGATGTTAAGATGCGAAGTTGTTGAGTTGTTAAGATGTTAAGATGTCAAGTTGTTGAGTCTATTCATACAAACGATGAGGGCTTAAGCCCTGGAGCATTTTGCTCAGTAGCGACGAGGGCTCAAGCCCTGGAGCCTTGTGCTCAATAGCGACGAGGGCTCAAGCCCTGGGAGCCTTTTATGCTCAATAGAGACAAGGACTTATGCGCTGAATGGTACCACATGCATGATGTCTTAGTTGTTGTTGCATTGTCGAAGTTAAAGAGTTGTTGTTGCATCGTCCTTGATGTCTAGTCGAAGTTGTGGATGTCGTAGTTGATCTATTGTCGTTGTTGCCAAGTTGTCAATAAATTAAGGAGTTGAATTAATAAGTATTATGATGAAGTAACATAGTTAAATAAGTGTTATTTATGTTGTTAAATTCTGCTGATGAATTATATGCTTATTATTATTGAATGTGAAATCTCATCCCTTCTGCATGGAAATTGTTGCCATACATGGGTAACTTGCAGGTGACCAAGAATAGTTGCAGTCTTGAGTAGTCTCCGTCGTGTCGTCTTAGGTCGCTCTGATACATAACGAGATGGAGATATTGCTTGTTTTCCATGTGTTACGTATTTGCCATGAACAATGTTATTTTATCATGAACTATGTTATTTGTCAAGAACTATGTTTGATTATGAATTATGTTGAAGAACCTTTGATTTGGATTTTAATAAGTTGGATGACGTTGAGGCCATAGTGCCATTATGATGAATAAATTAAGATGTTTTATTTTCCGCTGCAAAGTAATTGAAATATTGACATGTGCTGTTTGAATAAATAGTGACTTTATCCTATTTGAAATTTATGAAAGAAGTTTGACATCCTGTTTTAAGTTGAATAATCTGATTTATTATTGAAATTTTTATATGTTGGGAAAACGGGGTGTTAAATTGGTATCAGAGCCTGGTTGGTCCGTTCGGCCAAGTAGATGAGTCGTTGTGTTGTGTGACGGTCGAATACTGTCGTTGTGTTTTCTAATTAATGGTTATGTTTTATTATGTGATCATGTTTAACTGACTAACTTTAATGTGGTTTTTGTGTATTGTTTGAAGTTTCTATTTTTTTATATATGGTTTAAGATATTTAAGCAATAATTAAATTCATTTTTCTCCAGTGCTCTGAATTTCGAAAACGAAATTTTTCTAAGTTGGGGAGAGTTGTAACGCCCTATTTAATTATTTATTTATTTGATTGAGTTTAGAGTCTTTTTATAATTTAATTAATATATTTGATAAGTGATATTTTTATTATGTGTTAATATTTATTAGTAGCCCCTATTTTATATATCTAGTGAGAGAATATATTTAGTGGAAGAATATATTTAGTGGAGAAATATATTTATTTAGAATAATGAGGTTTTGGGGCAGAATTGGAATTAAGAGAAAATAAATAGAAGTTTATATAAAAGGAGAGCTAGAGTTAGAAAATATATTACATGCAAAATTGTTTTGGAGAAAGAGGAGAAACCTAGAGAAATAGGAGAAACGAAGAGAAGAGAAGAATCAGAGAAGGAGAAGTCTGTAGAACCTTGCTGTCAATTAATCTAAGGTAAGGGTGAGACTAACCTTCTTTAATCATAAGTATATGGTTCTGAAATAGGGTTTAACATGTTTGTTGTTGTTTTATTTTGATAATTAGAGAAGTTAGGGTTTGAAAAGAAGATAGAGTTTTGAATTGCAATTTAATTGATGAATTATGCTAAGTTGATGATTTATGTTATGTTGTTGTTGATTTGTGGTTGGATTCATGATTATGAGTTGTGGTTGTTGATGATTGTTGTCGTGAATGTCATATTATGAATTAGGTATGAATTATGTTGAGTTGTTGTTGTTGATTGTGATGATTTTGAATGAATGTGAAGTTTGAATAATATAAGTTGATTTTTCTAATTATTTTCATCTCTGCCCCGAATTTGATATGAAAACTGGTATTGATCGGTGCGGAATTGGTCTTAGGTGTAAACACAAAAGTTGTAGGTACGCATGTTAGCTTTCTAATGCCATTGGTCTGTTGTCAAAACGATTTATAGAACTTGAGTTATGGTCAAATTACTGAACGTAGGTCACAGTGAATTTTTATGAATTTCAGCACAACTTTTCCCGAATTTTGATATGAAAACTGGTATTGATCGGTGCAGAATTGATCTTAGGTGTAAACACATAAGTTGTAGATATGGATGTTAGATTTCTATTGCCGTTGGTTTCACTTCAAAATGATTTATAGAACTTGAGTTATGTTCAAATTACTGCACGTAGGTCACAACGAAATTGCACAGTGACATCATTCTCTGTTTCATGTTTTTACGTTTTGTTCATATGTTTCTGTTTTGAATTGGTCATTCATGAAAGCTGTTGATAATTGAGATATCTTTCCAGTAGCCTTGGTTTGACATGAAAATATGTTATGTATAATTTATTATGTTTTTACAAAGATGCATGATGAATTGTTGATGTTTGAATAAGATGTTAAGATGCCAAGTTGTTGAGTTGTTAAGATGTTAAGATGTTAAGATGCCAAGTTGTTGAGTTGTTAAGATGTTAAGATGCCAAGTTGTTGAGTCTATTCATACAAACGACGAGGGCTCAAGCCCTGGAGCATTTTGCTCAATAGCGACGAGGGCTCAAGCCCTGGAGCCTTGGGCTCAATAGCGATGAGGGCTCAAGCCCTGGAGCCTTGTGCTTAAAAGTGACGAGGGCTCAGGCCCTGGGAGCCTTTTATGCTCAATAGAGACAAGGACTTATGCCCTGAATGGTACCACATGCATGATGTCTTAGTTGTTGTTGCATTGTCGAAGTTAAAGAGTTGTTGTTGCATCGTCCTTGATGTCTAGTCGAAGTTGTGGATGTCGTAGTTGATCTATTGTTGTTGTTGCCAAGTTGTCAATAAATTAAGGAGTTGAATTAATAAGTATTATGATGAAGTAACATAGTTAAATAAGTGTTATTTATGTTGTTAAATTCTGCTGATGAATTATATGCTTATTATTATTGAATGTGAAATCTCATCCCTTCTGCTTGGAAATTGTTGCCTTACATGGGTAACTTGCAGGTGACCAAGAATAGTTGCAGTCTTGAGTAGTCTCCGCCGTGTCGTCTTAGGTCACTCTGATACGTAACGGGATGGGGATATTGCTTGTTTTCCATGTGTCACGTATTTGCCACGAACAATGTTATTTTATCATGAACTATGTTATTTGTCAAGAACTATGTTTGATTATGAATTATGTTGAAGAACCTTTGATTTGAATTTTAATAAGTTGGATGATGTTGAGGCCATAATGCCATTATGATGAATAAATTAAGATGTTTTATTTTCCGCTGCAAAGTAATTGAAATATTGACAGGTGCGGTTTAAATAAATAGTGACTTTATCGTATTTGAAATTTATGAAAGAAGTGTGACATCCTGTTTTAAGTTGAATACTCTGATTTATTATTGAAATTTTTATATGTTGGGAAAACGGGGTGTTACAATTGGTATCAGAGCCTGGTTGGTCCGTCCGGCCAAGTAGATGAGTCGTTGTGTTGTGTGACGGTCGAATACTGTCGTTGTGTTTTCTAATTAATGATTATGTTTTATTATGTGATCATGTTTAACTGACTAACTTTAATGTGGTTTTTATGTATTGTTTGAAGTTTCTATTTTGTTATATATGGTTTAAGATATTTAAGCAATAATTAAATTCATTTTTCTCCTGTGCTCTGAATTTCGAGGTCGAAATTCTTCTAAGTTGAGGAGAGTTGTAACACCCTATTTTATTATTTATTTATTTGATTGAGTTTAGAGTCTTTTTATAATTTAATTAACATATTTGATAAGTGATATTTTTATTATGTGTTAATATTTATTAGTAGCTCCTATTTTATATATTTAGTGGGAGAATATATTTAGTGGAAGAATATATTTAGTGGAAGAATATAATTATTTAGAATAATGAGGCTTTGGGGCAGAATTGGAATTAAGAGAAAATAAATAGGTTAAGGTTTATATAAAAGGAGAGCTAGAGTTAGAAAATATATTACGTGCAAAACTGTTTTGGAGAAAGAGGAGAAACCTAGAGAAAGAGGAGAAACGAAGAGAAGAGAAGAGTCAGAGAAGGAGAAGTCTGTAGAACCTTGCTGTCAATTAATCTAAGGTAAGGGTGGGACTAACCTTCTTTAATCATAAGTATATGGTTCTGAAATAAGGTTTACCATGTTTGTTGTTGTTTTATTTTGATGATTAGAGAAGTTAGGGTTTGAAATGAAGATAGGGTTTTGAATTGCAATTTAATTGATGAATTATGCTCAGTTGATGATTTATGTTATGTTGTTGTTGATTTGTGGTTGGATTCATGATTATGAGTTGTGGCTATTGAGCACATAAGTCACAGTGAATTTTTATGAATTTCAGCACAACTTTTCCCGAATTTTGATATGAAAACTGGTATTGATCGGTGCAGAATTGATATTAGGTGTAAACACATAAGTTGTAGATATGGATGTCAGATTTCTAATTCCGTTGTTTTCACTTCAAAATGATTTATAGAACTTGAGTTATGGTCAAATTACTACACGTAGGTCACATCAAAATTGCACAGTGACATCATTCTCTGTTTCATGTTTTTGCGTTTTGTTCATATATTTCTGTTTTGAACTGGTCTTTGGTATAAACATGAAAGTTGTTGATAATTGCGATATCTTTCCAGTAGCATTGGTTTGACATGAAAATATGTTATGTATAATTTATTATGTTTTTACAAAGATGCATGATGAATTGTTGATGTTTGAATAAGATGTTAAGATGCCAAGTTGTTGAGTTGTTAAGATGTTAAGATGCCAAATTGTTGAGTTGTTAAGATGTTAAGATGTTAAGATGCCAAGTTGTTGAGTCTATTCATACAAACGAGGAGGGCTTAAGCCCTGGAGCATTTTGCTCAATAGCGACGAGGGCTCAAGCCCTGGAGCATTTTGCTCAATAGCGACGAAGGCTCAAGCCCTAGAGCCTTGTGCTCAATAGCGACGAGGGCTCAAGCCCTGGAGCCTTTTGCTCAATAGCGACGAGGGCTCAAGCCCTGGAGCCTTGTGCTCAAAAGTGACGAGGGCTCAAGCCCTGGGAGCCTTTTATGCTCAATAGAGACGAGGACTTATGCCCTGAATGGTACCACATGCATGATGTCTTAGTTGTTGTTGCATTGTCAAAGTTAAAGAGTTGTTGTTGCATCGTCCTTGATGTCTAGTCGTTGATCTATTGTCGTTGTTGCCAAGTTATCAATAAATTAAGGAGTTGAATTAATAAGTATTATTATGAAGTAACATAGTTAAATAAGTGTTATTTATGTTGTTAAATTCTGCTGATGAATTATATGCTTATTATTATTGAATGTGAAATCTCATCCCTTCTGCTTGGAAATTGTTGCCTTACATGGGTAACTTGCATGTGACCAAGAATAGTTGCAGTCTTGAGTAGTCTCCGCCGTGTCATCTTAGGTCGCTCTGATACGTAACGGGATGGGGATATTGCTTGTTTTCCATGTGTTACGTATTTGCCATGAACAATGTTATTTTATCATGAACTATGTTATTTGTCAAGAACTATGTTTGATCATGAATTATGTTGAAGAACCTTTGATTTGGATTTTAATAAGTTGGATGATGTTGAGGCCATAGTGCCATTATGATGAATAAATTAAATTATTTTCCGCTGTAAAGTAATTGAAATATTGACAGGTGCTGTTTGAATAAATAATCACTTTATCCTATTTGAAATTTATGAAAGAAGTGTGACATCCTGTTTTAAGTTGAATACTCTGATTTATTATTGAAATTTGAATACGTTTGGAAAACGGGGTGTTATAGTGTGTTTGCACGCCCTCCGCTTTATCATCTATGCTTCTGCCGGATCGTCTGGGAGCTTTCCTTCCTATATGTAGGCTCTTATAGGTGTCATCCATGTCTTTGGGGCGGGCTTGGTCATGGCTACTGTTATGTTACTTGCCCCATAACTAGATTTCTCCAGAGTTTCTTGTACAAATGAGTGATTTATCCCGTTTGCTCTGGTGCTTGCCAGCTTTGACAATACTTCCGCCCTCGTGTCTTGCTCCTTTGGGATGCACACGATTTCCACTGAGTTAAAGTTGCTGATCCTCTCTTTGACCGTATCAGGTATTTATGTAGGAGGGCGTCTTTTACTTGCTCGTCGCCCTTCACTTGGGACACTACCAGCTGAGAATTAGTCTTCATTTGGACTTCTCAGGCGCCCATGTCTGGATCCAGGTTGAGCCCTGCTATCACGGCTTCGTATTCCGCCTGGTTATTGGTTGCCAAAAATCTGAACTAGAGGGATAATTCGACTGCCAATCCTTCTGTGCTTTCGAGGATGAGGCCCGCCCCTCCGCCTCTGGTATTGGAGGATCCATTAGTGAATATTGTCCATTTTGAATATGATTTGGCTGTGGGTGAGGTGAACTCCACCAGGAAGTCTGCGAATGTCTATGCTTTCAGCGCCTTCCTTGATTTGAAGGTTATATCAAACTCAGAAAGCTCTATCGATCATTTAGTCATCCTTTCAGCCAAACCCGGGAGAAACAGTACATGTTTGAGCGGCTGATTAGTACATGCTACAATGGAATTGGTCAGAAAGTATCTTCTCAGTTTCCTGGAGGCCACCATGAGGGCGAGCACCAGGACGACGCTGCCAGGGCTTTCGAGCAGAAGTGAACAAAGTTCTGATTGGTCCCTATCTCTTTTACCAGGATGACGCTGACTGCTTCCGCCGATATTGCCAGATAGAGGTAGAGAAGTTCCCCGCCATCGGCCTAAAGAGGATGGGGGGTTGTGTTATGCCCTAATTTTGGACCTAAAAATACTAGCTCAATTCTTCTTTTCTTGCATTTCAAGTCATCCAAAATATTTTTCTTGCATTTCAAGTCATTTGAATTTGTCCTTGATCAATTGCATCTTTCTCTGCATCTTATTTCAATGTTATTTGCAAAAGTCATGAAGACGGGTATTTTAGTCATTTCCTGCATTCAAACTCATTCTAGTCCTTGAAAATTGTTTGAGTCCTTTCAATTGGTTTGCATAAGTTTTTGTTTAATTCCATGTCAAAATCCATTTCAAAAATTACATTTGAGCCATTTTGGGCCAATTTAGTCTCTGAGGGTATTTTAGTCATTTCCTGTGTTGAAACTCTTTTTACCCCTAAAAATTGTCTCTGAGTCTGTTACTTTGCTTGTATAAACTCTTGCTTTAATTCCCTGTTAAAAAAACCATTTTAAAATTGCATTTGAGTCATTTTGAGTCATTTTAGTCCCTAGGGGCATTTTGGTCATTTCACATGAAATTTTGACAGAGAGAGGTTACTTTGAAGTACCTCATTTATGTAATTGGTTCATTTTAGTCCTTTTTGTGTTTTTTATTGGTTTCACTTTACGTTTTTTCCAATTTACCAATTTTATTTCAATTTTATTATTAATTGCATTTCAGTCCTTCAAGTTTTAAAAATTGCACTTATGTCCTTTTCTTCCATTTTATTTTTCTTTTAAAGACTTTTTCAATTTACATTTTAGTCCTTTAAGCCAAACTTTTGTTTTTAGTCCTTTTTCTATAATTACAGTTTGGTCCTCAAGTTTTAGTCAATTGCAGTCCAGTCCTTTTTTGCAAATTGCAGATTGGTCCCAAAGTCTCAAAAATTGCACAAAGGTCCTCAAGTTTAAGAACTCAGCAAGGCCGAATTCCTCAAAGTCCAGTCCAGGTGTCAACTTTCTATTGGATTACAAGTACACATGTCAGCTATAAAAGGATCCAATCATCACCATTCCATTCAGAATCGAACAACTCAGCAAAATCATCACAAACACAAAAACTGATTCTCTCTAATCACACAAAAGATCAAAATCCTAACCGTTTTCAGAAAACCATCAAGAATATGAAGAACAGTTCGAAACCCTAGAATTTTCAGAACCAAAATTCATCATAAATTGAAGCAATTTGCTTCAGTTCTCAGTGATTACTTGCGTAATCATCATCATCGAACTATTTTCCTCGCAATTCAAGCAAGAATTCGTCAACTACGAGGATGAATTCATCACGATCACGAGGAAGTTGTGAGGAAGAGAAGAAGAGAAGTTGAATTCGAAGTGAACCAGAGAAGAAGAAGAACAACAACGAAGCACTTACCAGAAGCTCGGAGAAAGTTCGCGAAGGTTCTCTTCGTCTTCTCACTCGAATCTCCGTTCGAATTCAGGTAAACTCATAAAATCTCCTCGTTTTTGTTTCAAATCTTCATCGAAGGTTCATACACATAAATAAATGGTGAAACGAAGTAGGTTAACAAGTTCTAGAACTTGTTCTTTCGAAAAAGATTGAAAAAGAAAGAAACCGAAACATCAAACATAGATCTACAACATTTCACCGTTTATTTTTAAAATCTAAGTTCATATTTGAAATCAGCATGAAAAATAGAGTAGTTTAGGGTTTAGATCCATGTAGATCGGAGAAAGTTAGGGTTCCGTCACCGGAAACTTCGCCGGCGGTGGTCAAACCCGCCGGAGAAGATGATCGGAAACCTAGAGAGAAGGGAGAGAAGTTTGAAGCTTAGAGAGAGAAGCTAATGTTGAAAATGAGGTGAACCGGTCCACAAACCCTTATATAAGCAGTTGAACCGGTCTGGTTCAGTCTTGGTTCACTTGTCCTTGTATCCTGGCCATTAGATCTAGGGTTTGATCCAATTGGATCAATCCAACGGCCTCTGTTGCTTCCCTGTAGATCCAGGATCCACCTCCCTTTGGGCCTGGGCTTTGGTTTGGGTTTCTTGCGTGTTTTTTTTATTTTTTTGCTACTTCAACACTGTTTCTTGCTGTTTGCACCCCAATGTGTTCAAAAACTTTGCAAAAAATTCCAAATAAATTTCTATTAATTTTCTTGTGTCTTTTGATGAATCTTCATGTTGTTTGCATGTTGAATTTTGATTAAAAGTGTATGAGAAATATTTTGTGTTCTTGTTAATTCAATGTTTTGATTCTTGTTAAAATTTTGTTAAAAACTCTTAAGTGTTTGTGAACTTTTTCTTGTAGTAATTTTGGCACTTGAAATCTATCTTTTGAGATGTGGTTTCATGCCAAAATTCACCTAAGGATTATGTGTAACCTTTCCTTACTTGTAGCTCACTTTTTGTTAATATTCTTGTGAAATTGTGACGTGATTTTGAGCTTGGATATTGGTACATAATTATGGCTTTAGACATATAATTTTGTGGAATAAATTTGCCTCTTAATGTGGTGTATGCTTGCTGTTTTGAGTTAGATTTTTGTGAACTTTGTGTTGTAAATAATGTGAAATGCTCTTGTGAAAAAAGTGCATAAAGAACTTGAAAACCTTATAATCTTTGGCATGTTGATTTTCCTTGATCCTCATGTTTCTTTCCTTGAAATAAGTCACCTAAAATTTCCCAATGTTGTGAGAATTTAGGTCTTAAACTTGCTTTAGAAGTATATTGAATTTCAAGTCCTTTTTGTCACTTTTGGTTAAGTTTGTTGGTTTACTTTACTTGCAAGTTGTAATTGCTTCATTATGCATTTGTTATTTTGTTCCTATATCATTGGTACTACTAACCCCTTTTATTTCATGTTTCATGCATTCCATAAGCTCATCTCATCTCATATTCTAGCTTAATTTTCTTGCAATTTATATTTCTTACAAAAGCTTAGCATGTATAACCTAGGATTTTTGTACTTTATCTTATGCAATTTCAATTCTTGCAAGACCATAGAATGTAAACTAGGGCATATGTAAAGGACAATGGACTCTAATGATGTACACCGACACAAGCACCGACACATGCACACACACATCACATGGATACTTTGGATGTATGTTTAGGGAATGTATGCTTAGATGTATGTTTAGGAGCCTTGAAACTTAGACAAAAATTCTCTTTTCAAAAAATATGAACAACTTCACTCAAATCATTTTCCAAATAAACCTTGGGATCAAAATCCCATTGAATTTTCCTTTTTCTTTTCTTAAATAAAAATCTTAATGAATTTTAATCATACTTGGATTTCTTTTGCAAAATGACTAATTCAACCTCATATTTTCACAATCTTATGCCCTTGAGGCCTCTCTCTCTCATTCTTCAAAATTCCATTTTTAAACTTAAAATCAACCAACAAAAACAAAAACATTTTTGGAAGAGAGCTACATGGAGTTTGATCCCTTAAAAGGGTATGTAGGCAAGAAGTCAAAACTTCTCCAAGTCCAATAAAACAAAAATTCAAACATCTTCTTCTCCCTCCAATTCTTCACTTAGTAAACTCTTAGGTGCAAATATCATTTTTCAAATAGCATTTAAAAATAAAGCGCGCGCGTAGAAAATAAAGACGGTTCCTATAGGATACTATAGTCGTTATGGGTGCCTAACACCTTCCCGTAGCGAAAACAACTCCCGGACCTCGATTCTCAAGGGTTTTGCTTATTTTTCCCTTCCCAAGAAAAAATGAGATATCAAAGGTTAAAAAGGTTCAAACTTAATCAATGTTTGACACCCGAAAAACCAAGATAAAACAGCTGGCGACTCCGCTGGGGGCTTCGAGAGTTACACCTAGTCTTTATTTCCACGCTTGCGCTTTGTTTTTTACTTGTTTCTTTTACTTGCTTCCTTATGTGAATAAATGATTAAATTCTTGAAAACGTGTGGGGTGAGAATATCAAAAGTCCTACACCCGGGCTGAGTGAACTTAGGATTTAGGGGGGATATAATCGACAATTCATTCCTAGGGTTGCCTCGTGTATTGGATTATACGATCAATCCCACATAGCTGAGGCATTTTGGGGGTAATGTTGTCGGCGCGTGTTGTCGCGTTTAGGCACTTTACTTCTAATTGTTCTATGACGCTATGAACCGTAGATAACCGAACCCATCCATGGCCATTTTCTAGGATGTAGTGCGGAGGCTAAACCGAGTGTTGTCTCGAATTTTAGTCGTCACGCAATACTACACTCAAGTTAGACCTTCTTACGGATAATGATGGAGCGAGTGTTTGTCTCGTGACACCGTGATATACGTCGGAGAGGTTGCGACTTGGGAACTTTTTAGAACCCGGTTACTATTATCCAAAGTCCTAGATTCACCGGACACCGTGTCCACCCATGACTCCTTGACTTTGAATCTCAACCCACCATGTTTTCTCCGTACTTGAACATGATCATGCATAAACTTTTTTCCATGCATTTATCGAAGGGCTTAGACGAATTGAATTTGTAAACATTGTAGGAATGGGGAACACTAAGTCCTACAAGTTCAAGGAAGTGGATTTGGCTAGTTTGAGAGATTTGGCACTCAAGATCAAGGATCCGACTGGTTTCCGACATCGTTACGGGGCCTTACTTACTCTTCTCCGGACTAATGTGGATGAGAAGCTTGTGCACACTCTAGTGCAATTCTATGATCGGGACTATCGGTGCTTCACTTTTCCCGACTTTCAGTTGATGCCCACACTCGAGGCTTATTCTTGCTTGATGGATCTATCTATTGCTAAGGGGGTACCTTTCGCGGGACTTGAGAATCCTCCTACTCCTTTGGTTATTGCCCGTGATCTTCATCTCAAGACTACCGATGTTTCCAAGAATCTTGTCACTAAGGCTCACATCCGAGGATTCACTTTGGAGTATTTACTTGAGAAAGCCAATCTCAAAACCACTTGTCAAGACACTCTTGAGGCTATTCTTGCACTACTTATCTATGGGCTTATTCTCTTTCCGAATCTTGATGACTTCGTTGATATGAATGCTATCATGATCTTCCACTCTAAGAATCCGGTTCCTACTTTACTAGCTGACACATACCATGCTATTCACGATCGATCTGGCAAGGGTCGTGGATACATTCTTTGTTGTGTACCTCTCCTTTATGGGTGGTTTATTTCGCACCTTCCGAAGTCTTTCCATGATAATCCAGAGAATTGGACTATTTCACAGAAGATCATGGCTCTCACCCCTAATGAAGTAGTTTGGCTCACTCCCGCTGCTAGAGTCAAAGAAATCATCTTCGGTGGTGGAAAGTTTGTTAGTGTACCTCTTCTTGGTACACGGGGTGGAATCAACTATCACCCGGAGCTCGCCTTGCGACAATTTGGTTTCCCGATGAAAGAGAAGCCCATCCATCTTGCTACATCTCCTTACTTCTTCCATTACTCCAAGGCTCCCACAGGAATAAGAGAAGATTTCATAGAGGCTTGGTCCAAGCTTCGGAAGAAAGAGGTGAAGCATATGGGTGTGAGGTCCGGTGTTGCTCATGAGACCTATACTCAGTGGGTGATAAACCAGGCCGAGAAGATTGGCATGCCTTACCCCGCTATGAGATATGTGTCTGCATCTTTTCCAACCATGCCTTTGCCTCTACTACCACCTACTCAGAAGATGTATCAGGAGCATCTAGCTATGGAGAGCCGAGAGAAGCATCAGTGGAAGACTAGATACTATGAGGCTGAGAATCTGATTATGACTTTGGACGGGAAAGATGAACAGAAGACTCACGTGGTTTTGACATTGAAGAAAGAGTTGGCTAAAGCTAGGAAAGAAATTGAAGAAAAGGATAAGTTACTTATGAGGGACTCCAAGAGGGCTAGGGGTGCCCGTGACTTCTATGCCCGATACTGCAGTTATGAGTCTGAGTCTGAGTCTGAGGATGATACTTCCACTTCCTATGCTTGAGGATTTCTGTTTCCTGTTGTTATTTTCAATTGTTATTGATGTTTTACATCTCAAAGTCTATCCCTTGGCTTAGTATTTCAAAGGGAGATATCTTGTAAGACCTTGTGATGTTCGAGTGTTTCAGTTTGTTTAGTAATGTTTACAAATTTCTAATTTGTCTAAAACCCTTCGATAACATAAAAAAAGTCTTTTTTTTGCATATGCATTTACACATCTCATGCATCATATGCATTCATTGGTCACAAAAGACTTCCCTCGTGCTCATTGCCTCCTGGTTCTTCTGCCGCAGTCTGAAAAGTGGCTCGTGCTCGTAAGTTTTATCAACCAGATAGAGTTCATCAAATAAGATTATACAAGAGAAGAAACATGACTAACTTTGAAGAAGAGAATGCTCAGCTCCGTGCCGAATTGGCTGCTATGAAAGAAGACTTGGCTAAGGCTCATGACGCTATGTCTACTATGATGGCTGCACAAGAACAACCAGCCACATCTGTTCCAGCTTCTACTGAAATGATTCCGTCTATCCCATTGTCTACTGTGGTGTCTGATGCTCGGTTTGTTATGCCCAATGGACGCCCTTATGGACTCTCAGCTTTCTATGCTCCTAATACTGCGGCTGGTATTTCTGGTATTGGCAATCAAGGACAGATTCCTGTGACAACTTTCGCTTCTACATCTACCTCTATGCCTCAAGTGACTACTATTGTTATCGATCCCATTGTACACACCGTGCAACAGGTAATCGATGTTGATACCCCGCGCGGACAAGACCCTATAATGGAGGCTATGAGAAAACAGTTAAGAGAGTTAGCCGGAGAACTCCGCGAGGTCAAAGCTAGCCGTGGGAACGGTGTTTCTGCTAAGGCTCGTGATCTATGCCTGGTATCCCAATTTGAGGTTCCTAAAAAGTTCAAAGTGCCAGATTTTGATAAATACAATGGAACTTCTTGCCCACATAGCCATGTCATTCGGTAAGTCCGAAAGATGGCCAACTACGCAGATAATGACGCGCTGATGATCCACTGCTTCCAGGATAGCTTGATGGAAGATGCGGCAGACTGGTACACTGGTCTGAGCAAAGACAATATCCATACTTTTGAGGAACTAGCTGCTGCCTTTGAAAATCATTATGAATTTAATACCCGCTTGAAGCCGAATAGGGATTCTCTTAAGTCTTTGTCTCAGAAGTCAGATGAAACCTTCCGCGAATATGCTCAAAGATGGAGAGGGGCAGCTGCCCGTGTTTCTCCTCGGCTTGATGAAGAAGAACTGACACAGACATTCCTGAAAACTTTGAAGAAGGAATATGTTGAAAGGATGATAGTCTCTGCACCAAATAATTTCTCCGACATGGTTACTATGAGAACTCGTTTAGAGGAGGCTGTCAGAGAAGGTATCATTGTTCTTGAAAAGGGTGAGTCCTCGGTTAGCGCCCCAAAGAAGTATGGTAATGGCCACCATAAGAAGAAAGAATCGAAAGTAGGGATGGTATCTGGTAACCAGTCTACAGCTGCTGCTCAGTTACCTTTGCCCTACCAATATATGCAGTATTCTCAACATCCTTTCTTCCCACCATTCTACCAACGATATCCTCTGCCACCGGGTCAACCACCAGTGCCCGTTAATGCCATTGCTCAGTAAGTACAACAGCAGCCTCCTGCTCAACAGCAACAGCAGCAACAACAGGGTTCTCGGCCCAAGACTTACTTTCCACCAATACCAATGCGGTATGCTGATCTGCTCCCGACTCTACTCGCTAAAGGCCACTGCATCACCAGACCAGGCAAGCCTCTGCCCACGCCATTGCCTCCCAGGTTCCGACAGGATCTCACATGTGAATTCCATCAGGGCGCTCAAGGCCACGATGTGGAAGGTTGCTATGCTCTGAAGTACATCGTAAAGGATCTGATAGACAGAGGACGATTGACTTTTGAAAATAGTGTTCCTCATGTTCTCGACAATCCACTTCCAAACCATGCTGCCATTAACATGATCGAGGCCTTCGAAGGAGTTCGTGTTCCTCGAGAAGCTCCCACTTTAGATGTCCGTCATGTTGCTACTCCTTTGGTGCCGCTACATGTCAAACTGTGCCAAGCCTCTTTGTTTAATCATAATCATGCTTCTTGTTCAGAATGTCTTCAAAATCCTATGGGTTGTTGTGTGGTGCAAGGTGATATACAAAGCCTAATGGATGACAAACACTTGATTACCAGTGATGTTTGTGTGATTGTGCCAGCGTTTCATGATTCTCCTACTGGGGGTGTGCCACAGGCAAGGGATGTTGAACCCTTAGTAATCAGGTTACCTGGCCCGATATCTTATACCTCTACTAAGGCAATCCCTTACAAGTATGACGCAACTATGATTGAGAATGGGGTAGAAGTGCCTCTGGTGTCCCCAGCTACGGTTGATAATATCGCTGGAGAAATTACAGCTCTAAGAAGCGGAAAGGTCCGTCCACCCTTGTTCCAAAAGAAGGTGGTTACACCTATTGCCACAATAACTCCACCCGTTGCTCCTCTTATTGACAAGGACGCCGGCCCATCAGGCCAGTCCATTGAAGAGTCTAATCTGGATGAAATTCTGAGGCTTATTAAAAAGAGCGATTATAAGATTGTAGACCAGCTGCTGCAAACTCCGTCAAAAATATCCATCTTGTCTCTGCTCCTGAGCTCAGAAGCTCACAGGGAAGTGTTAATGAAGGTACTGGAACAGGCCTATGTTGATCATGAAGTCTCCGTGGATCAGTTCAATTGAATAGTGGGTAACATTACTGCTTGCAATAACTTGGGGTTTGGTGACGATGAGCTCCCCGAAGCAGGGAAATACCACAATTTAGCTTTGCATATCTCCGTGTACTGTAAGTCTGACATGATATCCAATGTATTGGTGGACACTGGATCGTCCTTAAATGTAATGCCTGAGTCTACATTGAGACAGTTGGGTCATCATGGAATTTCTCTGAGGGGAAGCAGTTATTTGGTTAAGGCTTTTGACGGATCTCGTAAAGATGTTCTTGGAGAAGTAGATTTGCCAATTACCATTGGTCCTGACACATTCCAGATCACTTTTCAGGTCATGGACATCAATGCTTCTTATAGTTGTCTCCTCGGAAGACCGTGGATTCATGATCCTGGGGCAGTAACTTCCACTCTGCATCAAAAGCTCAAGTTCGTGAAGAATGGTAAGCTTGTCACTGTACATGGTGAAGAAGCGTATCTGGTTAGCCAAGTGTCATCTTTCTCTTGTGTTGAAGCAGGGTCCGCTGAAGGGACGTCATTTCAAGGCTTAACTGTTGAAGGAGCAGAGCCCCGGAGAGCTAGTGCTAGTATGGCTTCATTGAAAGACGCCCAGAAAGCCGTTCAAGAAGGGCAAGCTGCTGGCTGGGGCAAAGTGATACAAATTTTGGAGAACAAGCGTAAAGAGGGCCTTGGGTTCTCCCCAACCTCAGGCATTTCAACAGGAACTTTCTATAGTGCTGGGTTCATTAATGCTATTGCTGAAGATGTTGCCGAAAGTAGTTATGTGCCTACGTTTGTTGTACCAGGAGGCACAGTGAGAAATTGGGAGGCCATTGATGTTCCTCTAGTCATGCATGCTTCCATGTAATGTGTCTTGTTGCTCATGCTTTTCTTTATTTTCAAAATAACAATCCTTTCGCTCTGCCCAAGGCGAAAGTGATATCCTTATAAGGGCATGTTTGTTTCGGCATTGCCGTTATCAATAAAAGTTGTCGTCTTTTCCGCGACTCTTTGTTCTTGATACTTTTTAGTGCCTTTTTCTTGGAAATAACGGTAATGCCAGAAAAAACCAAAACATCTGTATTTTCTTATTAATTTCAAAAATCTGCATGAAAAACATTTTTCTAAAATCATCCCAATCATATTATGCAGATTGAACCATAATAAACCCGTTGAACACAGTGACCCTATGGTTCCCCCAAATTTTGAATTCCCTGTATATGAAGCTGAAGATGAGGAGGATGATGAAGAGATATCGTATGAGATCACTCGACTGCTTGAGCAAGAAAGAAGAGCCATTCAGCCTCACCAGGAAGAGATTGAGCTTATCAACCTGGGTACCAAAGAGAACAAGCGAGAGGTCAAGATTGGTGCTGCACTTGAGCCAGAAGTAAAAAAGAAGATCACTCAGCTTCTCCATGATTATCCAGATGTCTTTGCATGGTCCTATGAAGATATTGAGAAGGTCTCGTCCAGACATGGCTCTTAAGATTAAGGCTGAGGTGCAAAAGCAAATTGATGCGGGCTTCCTCATGACAACTGAGTATCCTGAGTGGATTGCCAACATTGTACCAGTGCCAAAGAAAGATGGGAAAGTTCGAATGTGTGTTGATTACAGAGATCTGAATAAAGCCAGTCCAAAAGATAACTTCCCGTTGCCTCATATTGATGTGCTTGTTGACAGTACTGCTCAGTCTAAGGTGTTCTCTTTTATGGATGGTTTCTCTGGCTATAACCAGATACAGATGTCACCAGAAGATAGAGAAAAGACGTCCTTCATCACTCCGTGGGGAACATTCTGTTATAAGGTGATGCCGTTCGGCTTGATAAATGCAGGTGCTACCTATCAAAGAGGTATGACTACTCTGTTTCATGATATGATTCACAAAGAGATTGAAGTATATGTTGATGACATGATTGTGAAGTCAAGTGATGAAGAGCAGCATGTTGTGTATTTGAAAAAGATGTTTGAAAGATTGAGAAAGTACAAGCTGCGACTGAATCCTAACAAGTGCACATTCGGTGTTAGATCTGGAAAGTTGCTAGGCTTCATTGTCAGCCAAAGAGGCATTGAAGTTGATCCTGACAAAGTCCAAGCTATCAGAGAGATGCCGACCCCTCAAACTGAAAAGCAAGTCAGAGGTTTCCTCGGACGCCTGAATTATATTTCAAGATTTATATCTCACATGACCACTACCTGTGGACCAATTTTCAAATTGCTCAGAAAGAATCAGCCTGTTGTATGGAATGATGAGTGCCAGGAAGCTTTTGATAGCATTAAAGAATACCTGTTGGAACCACCTATCCTTGTCCCGCCAGTGGAAGGAAGGCCTTTGATTATGTATCAGTCAGTGTTAGATGAGTCCGTGGGCTGTGTTCTCGGTCAACAAGACGAGACTGGAAAGAAAGAACATGCTATCTATTATCTGAGCAAGAAGTTCACCGACTATGAGACTCGGTATACAATGCTTGAAAATACTTGTTGTGCTTTAGCTTGGGATGCCAAACGCCTACGTCATTATATGGCGAATCATACAACTTGGTTGATATCCCGAATGGATCCAATCAAGTACATCTTTGAAAAGCCTGCTGTTACTGGAAAGATTGCACGTTGGCAAATGTTGTTGTCTGAATATGATATTGTGTACAAAGCTCAAAAAGCAATCAAAGGAAGTATCCTTGCTGAGCATCTTGCTTGTCAACCTCTTGATGATTACCAGCCAATCAAGTTTGATTTCCCTGATGAAGAGATTATGTATCTAAAAGCAAAAGACTGTGAAGAACCACTGATCAATGAAGGGCCGGATCCCAATAGCAAATGGGGATTGGTATTTGATGGTGCTGTCAATGCTTATGGTAAAGGGATTGAGGCCATTATTGTAACACCACAGGGGCACCACATTCCTTTCACTGCACGAATAACTTTTGAATGCACGAACAACGTGGCTGAATATGAAGCATGCATCTTGGGCATTGAAGAAGCCATTGATATGAGAATTAAGCATCTTGACATCTACGGTGATTCCGCTCTTGTCATTAATCAGATACAAGGTGAATGGGAGACTCATCATGAGAAGCTGATCCCTTACCGTGACTATGCAAGACGTCTGTTGACATACTTTACAAAGGTTGAGCTGCACCATATCCCTCGGGATGAAAACCAGATGGCTGATGCTCTTGCTACTTTATCTTCCATGTTTCGTGTGAACCACTGGAATGATGTGCCCGTAATCAAGGTACAGCGTCTTGATAGACCCGCTCATGTGTTTACTATTGAAAATATGCCAGATCAGGCTGATGAAGATGTGAATGACGGAAAACCCTGATATTATAATATCAAACAGTTCTTGCAGAAGCATGAATATCCACCTGGTGCTTCCAATAGGGATAAAAAGACCCTGAGGAGATGGGCTAGCAGATTCCTTCTGGATGGAGAAATCCTATACAAGAGGAACTATGATATGGTCTTATTGAGATGTGTTGATGAACAAGAAGCTGAGAAATTAATGCACGAAGTACATGACGGCACCTTCGGGACCCATGCTACAGGTCACACTATGTCAAGAAAACTGTTAAGAGCTGGCTATTACTGGATGACTATGGAGCGTGACTGCTACAGACATGCCAAGGCCACAAATGTCAAATCTACGCTGATAAGATTTATGTGCCTCCACATGCCCTCAATGTTATATCTTCCCCATGACCTTTCTCTATGTGGGGCATTGACATGATCGGAAGAATTGAACCAAAAGCTTCTAATGGACATCGTTTCATTCTGGTGGCAATTGATTATTTCACCAAGTGGGTTGAAGCTGCTTCCTATGCAAACGTGACCAAGCAAGTGGTAGTGAAGTTTATCAAGAATAACATCATCTGCCGATACGGTGTTCCCAACAAGATCATCACTGACAATGGTTCCAATCTGAACAATAGCATGATGCAAGCTTTATGTGAAGAATTCAAGATTGAACATCACAACTCTTCTCCTTATAGACCTCAGATGAATGGTGCAGTTGAGGCCGCTAACAAGAATATCAAGAAGATTGTTCAGAAGATGGTCACTACTTACAAAGACTGGCATGAGATGCTACCGTTTGCCTTGCATGGTTACCGTACTACAGTGCGCAGTTCAACCGGGGCAACGCCTTTTTCTCTGGTATATGGTATGGAAGCGGTTCTCCCTCTAGAAGTGGAGATTCCGTCTCTTCGAGTGATCATGGAAGCAAAATTAATTGAGGCTGAATGGTGTCAAAGTCGGTATGACCAGTTGAATTTGATTGAAGAGAAACGTATGGATGCTATGGCTCACGGACAGTTGTATCAAGTACGAATGAAGAATGCTTTTGACAAGAAAGTCCGAACTCGAGAATTCAAGGAAGGCGAACTTGTATTGAAAAGAATGATAAGCCAGCAACCCGACCCAAGGGGCAAGTGGACACCTAACAATGAGGGTCCTTATGTTGTCAAGAAGGCTTTCTCCGGTGGTGCTTTGATCCTTACACACATGGATGGTGTTGAACTTCCGAATCCTGTAAATGCCGATGTAGTCAAGAAATACTTTGTCTAAAAATATGAAAAGAACCGGTAGGTTGAAAACCCGAAAGGGCGGCCTAGGCAAAAATGCCCTTCTCGGTGGATCGAAAACCCGAAAGGGCGGTCCAGGCAAAAGTTAGGGACAAAAAAATAAATATGAAAAAGCTCGCTGAGATTGTACGCAACTCAGGCAAGAATGAGCGTCTCGATGAGCCGAAAACCCGAAAGGGCGGTTCATGCAAAAATGAGATTGATAATAAAAGACAAGTAACTATATCTGGAAAATCACCATCACCCCTTGGGGCATCTGCAACTGTCAATGATCGTCTTCATCAGAAGTTTCTGTACTTGTGAATTCAAAATTTCTATGAAATGTAGCGGTCATCGTGTTCAATGTACCACCAACCAATAAAATTACCATTTTCCAAGCTTTGTGAACCCGTGGAGTTATGTCTTTGGCTGACTTACACTCTCCTACATCAATTTGAGCATGTGCTTTTGTTTGAAATTCTTTTTTCTTTCTATTTTCAATGCTATGTACAAAGTATTTTCTTTCTATTTGATAATGTCAATGTCTGAAACAAACATCTTTGAATATTGAAAAACCTTTTTCTGTCTATTTTGAAAGAACACCTGAGCAATAGGGTACATTCAAGTGAATCATGCATGAATAAATGTGTGTCAATATCTATTCCAATGCATATTACAAGCAGGTGGTTCCCCAGGATGATCTGTGGTCAATGGCAAGAATGAAAAACAGAATGAAAGGAAAATTTGAAAAAAGTGCAAATGAAAAGCTCGCTAAGTTGAAAACCCAAAAGGGCGGCTTAGGCAAAAATGAGCACCCCGCTGATTGACAACCTATGAAGGCAATTCAGGCAAAAATGGGGCAATGAAAAGAATTTATGCCCGGTGAATCGAAAACCCGAAGGGGCGGTTCAGGCAAAATGGGATTGAAAAATGAAAGAATGAAAATGATATGAAAAGCATTGACCACAGATGCGAACATCCAATGTTTACCCAGCACTGACACGCCTAAGGATGGCGACCTGTATCAAAAAACCTTCCAAGTTCCCTCCTCTACAAGTTATGATATATCGCCCTTAGCCATGGCTTCGATACGTCTCTCAACGACGATCACTCCAAAGAGGATTCCTGTGTGTATATGTTATAGCACGAGCCACCACGTGCCCAATCTTCCAATGTCTTGTCTGTCTCTGTGAAACTTCCCTGCCAAATTGTAAACCAATCATGCATAACCAAGCATTCATACATGCATAATCATGCATTTTGTGTGCTCATACATTTGACAATGTTGTTATACCACACATACATGTTGCATTTTCAATCTCAAACTCCAATTCAACTCAATCTCAACTTCCAATTCAACTCAATCTCAACTTCCAATTCAAGTCAATCTCAACTTCCAATTCAACTCAATCTCAACTTCCAATTCAATTCAATTTCAAACTTTCAATTCATTACCATGTCTATGTCTATGTCTATGTCTCTGGCTATTTTCAACTTCCAATGTCTCTTTCAACATCAACTTTCAATTCAATTCAATGTCTCAATCAATGCCAATCCACTCTCAATTTACTTTTGGGCCAACAAAAATGGTCATGTCTATCTTCAAATCCCGTCAATGTCAGGCTACCCTCAATTTGTATCTTGTTAAATCAAACCTCCAATGCATCTTGCTATATGTCTTGTTCAAGTGGCTAGTTCGATCCAAAGAACAGCTTGTACCTGCTTGTATGCCTATGTTTCCGGTCAAACGACAAGTTCGATCCAAAGAACAGTTTGTACCCTGCTTATGTTTTGTTATCGGTCAAACGACAAGTTCGATCCAAAGAACAGTTTGCACCTGCCTATATGTTGTGACAGTGATCAAGCAGCAAGTTCGATCCAAAGAACAGCTTGTATCAGCCTTTTGTCTATGTCTCCAGGTCAAACGGCAAGTTCGATCCAAAGAACAGTTTGTCCCTGCCTATCTGTTTGTGTTTTCAATCAAGCGACAAGTTCGATCCAAAGAACAGCTTGTATCTACCTATATGTCTATGTTTCCGGTCAAGTGACAAGTTCGATCCAAAGAACAACTTCTACCTGTCCTGTATTTCTATTCCCAGTCAAGCAGCGAGTTCGATCCAAAGAACAGCTTGTACTCACCTTCTGTTTGTATTACATGGTCAAGTGGCTAGTTCGATCCAAAGAACAGCTTGTACCTCCCTTTTGTCCCCTGGCTTGTCTACCTTGTTAATGTCTACCTAGATCCCTAGTGATATGGCATGCTCTGTAGACTCCAGTTGATTGTCTTGCATTCATAATTAAAATGTTGCATGGCATTCATGTTTTTGAAAAATCTGAAAGCGTATTTTTATATCCAAAAACAGTGCAAATGTTAATATTTAAGTATCTTCGTCCCGTCAAATCAAAGACTTCGTCTCTTGACCCTCCGGACAAAGAAACTTAAATAGGGGCAGCTGTTATGCCCTAATTTTGGACCTAAAAATACTAGCTCAATTCTTCTTTTCTTGCATTTCAAGTCATCCAAAATATTTTTCTTGCATTTCAAGTCATTTGAATTTGTCCTTGATCAATTGCATCTTTCTCTGCATCTTATTTCAATGTTATTTGCAAAAGTCATGAAGAAGGGTATTTTAGTCATTTCCTGCATTCAAACTCATTTTAGTCCTTGAAAATTGTTTGAGTCCTTTCAATTGGTTTGAATAAGTTTTTGTTTAATTCCATGTCAAAATCCATTTCAAAAATTACATTTGAGCCATTTTGGGCCATTTTGGGCTTAAAAATTGTCTCTGAGTCTGTTAATTTGCTTGTATAAACTCTTGCTTTAATTCCCTGTTAAAAAACCATTTTAAAATTGCATTTAAGTCATTTTGAGTCATTTTAGTCCCTAGGGGCATTTTGGTCATTTCACATGAAATTTTGACAGAGAGAGGTTACTTTGAAGTACCTCATTTATGTAATTGGTTCATTTTAGTCCTTTTTGTGTTTTTTATTGGTTTCACTTTACGTTTTTTCTAATTTACCAATTTTATTTCAATTTTATTATTAATTGCATTTCAGTCCTTCAAGTTTTAAAAATTGCACTTAGGTCCTTTTCTTCCATTTTATTTTTCTTTTAAAGACTTTTTCAATTTACATTTTAGTCCTTTAAGTCAAACTTTTGTTTTTAGTCCTTTTTCTATAATTACAGTTTGGTCCTCAAGTTTTAGTCAATTGCAGTCCAGTCCTTTTTTGCAAATTGCAGATTGGTCCCAAAGTCTCAAAAATTGCACAAAGGTCCTCAAGTTTAAGAACTCAGCAAGGCCGAATTCCTCAAAGTCCAGTCCAGGTGTCAACTTTCTATTGGATTACAAGTACACATGTCAGCTATAAAAGGATCCAATCATCACCATTCCATTCAGAATCGAACAACTCAGCAAAATCATCACAAACCCAAAAACTGATTCTCTCTCATCACACAAAAGATCAAAATCCTAACCGTTTTCAGAAAACCATCAAGAATATGAAGAACAGTTCGAAACCCTAGAATTTTCAGAACCAAAATTCATCATAAATTGAAGCAATTCGCTTCAGTTCTCAGTGATTACTTGCGTAATCATCATCATCGAACTATTTTCCTCGCAATTCAAGCAAGAATTGGTCAACTACGAGGATGAATTCATCACGATCACGAGGAAGTTGTGAGGAAGAGAAGAAGAGAAGTTGAATTCGAAGTGAACCAGAGAAGAAGAAGAACAACAACGAAGCACTTACCAGAAGCTCAGAGAAAGTTCGCGAAGGTTCTCTTCGTCTTCTCACTCGAATCTCCGTTCGAATTCAGGTAAACTCATAAAACCTCCTCGTTTTCGTTTCAAATCTTCATCGAAGGTTCATACACATAAATAAACGGTGAAACGAAGTAGGTTAACAAGTTCTAGAACTTGTTCTTTCGAAAAAGATTGAAAAAGATTGAAAAAGAAAGAAACCGAAACATCAAACGTAGATCTACAACATTTCACCGTTTATTTTTAAAATCTAAGTTCATATTTGAAATCAGCATGAAAAATAGAGTAGTTTAGGGTTTAGATCCATGTAGATCGGAGAAAGTTAGGGTTCCGTCACCAGAAACTTCGCCGGCGGTAGTCAAACCCGCAGGAGAAGATGATCGGAAACTTAGAGAGAAGGGAGAGAAGTTTGAAGCTTAGAGAGAGAAGCTAACGTTGAAAATGAGGTGAACCGGTCCACAAACCCTTATATAAGCAGTTGAACCGGTCTGGTTCAGTCTTGGTTCACTTGTCCTTGTATCCTGGCCATTAGATCTAGGGTTTGATCCAATTGGATCAATCCAACGGCCTCTGTTGCTTCCCTGTAGATCCAGGATCCACCTCCCTTTGGGCCTGGGCTTTGGTTTGGGTTTCTTGCCTTTTTATTTTTTTATTTTTTTGCTACTTCAACACTGTTTCTTGCTGTTTGCACCCCTATGTGTTCAAAAACTTTGCAAAAAATTCCAAATAAATTTCTATTAATTTTCTTGTGTCTTTTGATGAATCTTGATGCTGTTTGCATGTTGAATTTTGATTAAAAGTGTATGAGAAATATTTTGTGTTCTTGTTAATTCAATGTTTTGATTCTTGTTAAAATTTTGTTAAAAACTCTTAAGTGTTTGTGAACTTTTTCTTGTAGTAATTTTGGCACTTGAAATCTATCTTTTGAGATGTGGGTTCATGCCAAAATTCACCTCAGGATTATGTGTAACCTTTCCTTACTTGTAGCTCACTTTTTGTTAATATTCTTGTGAAATTGTGACGTGATTTTGAGCTTGGATATTGGTACATAATTATGGCTTTAGACATATAATTTTGTGGAATAAATTTGCCTCTTAATGTGGTGTATGCTTGCTGTTTTGAGTTAGATTTTTGCGAACTTTGTTTTGTAAATAATGTGAAATGCTCTTGTGAAAAAAGTGCATAAAGAACTTGAAAACCTTATAATCTTTGGCATGTTGATTTTCCTTGATCCTCATGTTTCTTTCCATGAAATAAGTCACCTAAAATTTCCCAATGTTGTGAGAATTTAGGTCTTAAACTTGCTTTAGAAGTATATTGAATTTCAAGTCCTTTTTGTCACTTTTGGTTAAGTTTGTTGGTTTACTTTACTTGCAAGTTGTAATTGCTTTATTATGCATTTGTTATTTTATTCCTATATCATTGGTACTACTAACCCCTTTTATTTCATGTTTCATGCATTCCATAAGCTCATCTCATCTCATATTCTAGCTTAATTTTCTTGCAATTTATATTTCTTACAAAAGCTTAGCATGTATAACCTAGGATTTTTGTACTTTATCTTATGCAATTTCAATTCTTGCAAGACCATAGAATGTAAACTAGGGCATATGTAAAGGACAATGGACTCTAATGATGTACACCGACACAAGCACCGACACATGCACACACACATCACATGGATACTTTAGATGTATGTTTAGGGAATGTATGCTTAGATGTATGTTTAGGAGCCTTGAAACTTAGACAAAAATTCTCTTTTCAAAAAATATGAACAACTTCACTCAAATCATTTTCCAAATAAACCTTGGGATCAAAATCCCATTGAATTTTCCTTTTTCTTTTCTTAAATAAAAATCTTGATGAATTTTAATCATACTTGGATTTCTTTTGCAAAATGACTAATTCAACCTCATATTTTCACAATCTTATGCCCTTGAGGCCTCTCTCTCTCATTCTTCAAAATTCCATTTTTAAACTTAAAATCAACCAACAAAAACAAAAACATTTTTGGAAGAGAACTACATGGAGTTTGATCCCTTAAAAGGGTATGTAGGCAAGAAGTCAAAACTTCTCCAAGTCCAATAAAACAAAAATTCAAACATCTTCTTCTCCCTCCAATTCTTCACTTAGTAAACTCTTAGGTGTAAATATCATTTTTCAAATAGCATTTAAAAATAAAGCGCGCGCGTAGAAAGTAAAGACGGTTCCTATAGGATACTATAGTCGTTATGGGTGCCTAACACCTTCCCGTAGCGAAAACAACTCCCGGACCTCGATTCTCAAGGGTTTTGCTTATTTTTCCCTTCCCAAGAAAAAATGAGATATCAAAGGTTAAAAAGGTTCAAACTTAATCAATGTTTGACACCCGAAAAACCAAGATAAAACAGGTTGCAACATGATATTTTTCAATTTGTCGAACACCTCTTTGCATTCTTACGTCCATTCAAATTTTGCCTCCTTTCGCAAGAGTCTGAAGAAAGGAAGGGTGTGTTGGGTGGGTCTGGAGATGAATCTACTGAGCGCCGTCAACATCCCATTCAACTTCATGATTCGTTCTTTCCAGGAGGCGGGCTCCATTTCCCGGACGATCCGACATTTTTCCAGGTTAGCTTCGATCCCCCTCTCCGTCAAGTAGAAGCCTAAGAACTTACCCGCCTTGACTGGAAAGGTGCATTTCTCCTGATTCAGGCGCATGTTATATTGGCGCACCCGGGTAAATACCGCCTCTAAGTGATGTCTGTGTTGGGATTCTTCAGCCGATTTCACTATCATGTCGTCCATGTATACTTCGAGCATCTATCCTATTTCCTTCTGAAAGACTTTATTCATCATCTTTTGGTAAGTGGCGCCCGCGTTTCGTAACCTGAACGACATGACATTGTACATGTAGTTGGCGCCTTCGGTCTTGAAAGTCGTGTGTTTCCTGTCGTTTATGTCCACGGGGATCTGATTGTAGTCAGAGTAAGCATCCATTAAGGATAACAACTTGTAACCGGACACCAGCTTGCCAATGTTGGGAAATGGGTACATGTCCTTTGGGTAGGCCTTGTTCAGGTTCGTGTAATTGACGCACATCAACCATTTCCCGCTCGCCTTCTTCACGAGAACCATGTTGGAGAGCCACTAGGTGTAATTAATTTCGGAGATAAACTTGGCTTGGAGAAATCCTTCAACTATTCCTTTGGCGGTCTGTGGCTTCTCTGGGGATTGATATCGCCTCTTCTGGCTCACAGGCCTAACCTCCAGGTTTACGTTCAGTTTGAGACAAGTGTAACAACCCGTTTTTCGCTAGAGTTATTTTAATTATTTATTTTTTTTGAAGGATTATTTTAATTATTTATTATATGTGTTTATGTGCACTTGTGCGTGATTAATTGTCTTTGTGTGTATTTTATTCAGGATTAGTGGATTTTTGGCCTATAAGAGTATTTTAGTCATTTTTAGACTATGGGGTATTTTGGTCATTTGGTGAGTAAGAGTGATTATTCATTTTTATTAAGAAGGTTGTTTTTGGTATTTTAGCTAGAAAGATTATTTTTACTAAGTTACTAGTGAGTTGGGGGTAATTATTCGGTATTTTGATGGTTTAAGTGAGTAGTAACTTTTGAGAATTAGAAACCTAGCCCAATTAGAAGGTGGTATATAAGCATAACTCTTATGAGAAATTAGCTTAAGCCACTCATTATTTCATTTCACAAAAACATAAGAGGTAGAGAGAAAGTGGATCAAGAGAAAAGAAGAGTGTTGGGTTTTTAGACATGTGTTGACTACATTTTGTTAAAACAATAGTTCTAACAAGATGGCTTAACATGTTGGTACGACATCAGAGCGTGCCTTGATCTGCTTCATGGAGATTGGATTTTAATCGTAAAGATTTTCATAGAATATCTAAAGATTTGTATCACGAAAAGAGTTGACCAAGATAGCGTGGTTCTAAAAGCAGAGGAAGACGGTTTATGCTTATCTTAGTACTTAAGAATGTTGTTGCAACACACCTATTCTGCATTCAGGCTATATAAACAGAGATAGAAGACCTAATTACTCAATGAAGCCGTCATTTACAAAAGAGTCATTTAAGGTTTTAGTGTGTCCTTATTTTTTGTGAGCCACTCTTGTATCACCTTGATACTAGAGCTTGACTGATGTATCATTTAAGGTAGAGTTGTATCTTTGAATCACTCAAAGCTTTTAAGCACGAGTAGATTCTATCTTTCACGGAGCGTGTCTCCAATTCTAGGACTCGTGACACTTTTATTTTAATATTTAAATTTATTATTATCTATTTGTTACATGAGTTATTTGTATTGAAAATTGAGGGCATTTTTGAAAAGAGAAAAAGTCAGCCCAAAAAAGCTGAAAGTGGTTGTTTTCTTTATATATACTACATAGTATAGACTACCCGAAACCTTTGGGATTTTAAACATTTTGTATTTAATGTTTCTTAAGAATATGTATGCTTAAAGTCTCAAAATAACAACATTTCAACCTTCTAATATTGCGCCTCTATTTAACAACAATGTGTCATTTCCTTGATATGTTGATTTTAAATGTGATATGATGGTCATATGATATTTGATGTTGTATTTTTCTATGGAATATATCATAATTGGTTTCACTACAATTAATATATTGTATAAGATTAATTTTTATACGATTGTAGGATGGAAGTGGAGTCTTCTACAAGATAAAGAGACATACTCAACTCAAGAAGTTGATGAATGCATATTGTAATCGAAAATCTATGGACCTAAATTCAATAGTTTTCCTATTTAATGGATGCAAAATACAAGAAGAACTAACTCCTGATGAGGTATTTCTCTCTAGTTTACTATTTATCACATTTGAGATGTAGGTAACAGATCAACATTATAACACTACAATTTTTATGTATAACCTTTCAGCTAGAAATGGAGCATGGTGATGAGATCAATGTCATGTTGCTCCAAAATGGTGGAACCTCATTAGTTTGGATATTCTGCTGGTTTTAGTGATAAATTTAAAACTTCATTATAGAGTATTTATTTAAGTGTATGTACCCAACAAATTTATAATATGAGAATTTTTATAAACATCATTATTGTAGACCTTGCTTGAAAAATACGACATGCTCTTAAGGAGTTCTGTCAGTGGCATCCTCATTGAAATATTAAGTATTATATTTATATTTTGTTTTTATTCTAACACGACACCCATGAGAATTGTTTGGAAATCACAACGTGCTTATTTTTCGTTTCTAGTGAGAATAGTTTATAAAGTTTTCCTTTGAAATAAACATTCTTAATGATCCTTAATAGAGAAATAAACATCGAAACTAGTACATTAATTTGTATCTTTCCAAAATTTTTGCTTTGAAATGATTTAATTGTCTTACAGTTTTCATGGAAAATTGGTAGAAACTTGTTGTTGCATGTAATTCATAGTTTGATTATGTTAAGTTGATAACTATGTGTTTTTAGCTTAACTTGATGAAAATTATGATGTTGTTGTTGAATATTCACTACTAAAAAAACAAAAATTAGTGAGGGAAATTTTGCGAGGGAAAACATGAAATCCCTCTCAAATTCCATCACTAAATTTTGCGACCAAAGAATTTGTGACGGATTTTATTTTTTCCGTCACTAATTTCCCTCTCTAATTTTGCTTTTTCTAGTAGTGATTGTTGAATTCATGATGTATGTTCTTGATAAATGATTGGGTATGTGTGGGTGTTGTTTGTATGAAATTTAAGTGACAAGTTCATGGTTAAAAAGTGATTATGTGATGTTCTTGAGTTTTGGAAAATTGGGTGAAGAATCATGAATTTAAAAGTGGAATCAGTGTTTTGATCTGTTATAAATGCTCATACAACGATTTTGGGATGAATGTGATCAAAAATGGGATTTTGAGGGATTTTTGTGAGTGTTCCCGAGAAGGAAACCCATTTTCTAGGTGACCAGGAAAAAGGGGCTCGCTGAGCGACCTTGTGGCTCGCCATGGCAAGCTATGCAAAAACAACATCTGTTGTTTTGCATGCTTTGGTTCTTTGGGGATGTTTCCAGACATCCCTGAGTACTCCTTATGTGATGTTTTGTTGTTGTTTTGGTGTGTAACAGATATGTAATCAATGATTACTTAAGATTGACTTGATTTTGTTGATTTTGACACGAACATATACATGATGAGTTACAACAAAGTAGTGTTTTCTCGAATGAAATAATGATGTTATGCTTGAACTACGATGATAATGAACATAGGAGAAATATGTAGGGTTAACAAGGATATATATGATTGTGTAATTTGTTTTTTGATGAAATATGTAAAAGTAGACGAACTTTGGAAAAATAGACGGACTTTGGTGAAATGATGAATTATGGTATGATAGTTTGCAAATGATTTTATGCTCATGATAATATGATGAATAATGACTGAATTAGTGAGTAATAAGCTCATGATATATTGATTAACTAGGTGAAATTGATTGATTGTCTAGTAGTTGGAATGATGCTACCTAATCACGATCTTCTGGCGGAATCAAACTGTTGAGAATATTTTCAGTTGATCTTAGCAACGTGACAAACATATCGATCCACAGGAACATGTTGTGCTGCCGAAAAATCGAGAACATGCTCCTCACGTCGTTGTCGTTCTTTAATTCTAGCCGACTGAATGTTATTCTCCCGTCGTCCAACGTTGGACGTTCATACCAAATGTATTTCACCCTCCTTGTGTCTCCGGGGTTGAGTCCTTGGTTGATTTCATCCAGTTGATCCTTGAGACATTTTAACATGACATTAATGTATCGAACCTTGAATATCCAAGGATTTCCACCGTTGAAGCGTATGCAAACACTGAACAAATCGGTCATTCTTTTAAACCTACACCATCTTGAACACCTCAATTTTCCACCGTCTTGAACTATACCCAACAACCAATTCCTTCGTTTCTATTTCCAACATCAATATTACACTGAAAAATCAATTGGATCCATATTGTAACTGTAACTTGATTTAGTCGATGAAGTGTAGTTGAAAATTCTTATCAGGCCTAAGTGTTACCAAAGATTATTATTAGAGACAACATGCCTGTATTTTTGTGGTTACCAATGATTATTATTGGAGACATTGTGCCTATATTTTTGTGGGGTGAGGACAAAAAGGGTAAAGTCGGAATTTTGTGATTTATAGGGGTGAAAGTATAAATGCAGGGGTATAAGATAAAATTTTCCGATGTCAATGTTGTTAATTTGTGCCCAAATTGAAGTAAACACTTTGGAAGGACTAGAACCAATTAAAAGAAAAGGAGTTATATTTGTACAACTAAAATTAGACAACTTTGATGACAACCAATTTTCTCCTCTTGTGATTGGACAAAACAATAGAGAGAGAAAGAAGAAGAGAGAGAATAAAAAATACATGTGAGTATGAGAGAGAAGATTGTTTAAAGAGTTGTCAAAAAGTGGTTGTACAAATATCATTTCTCTTAAAAGAAGTACTCGTGGGCTTGTCATGATTTCCATCTTATTTTAGATTGTCAATTGTTGTTTAAGCGTCTTAAAATTGCTCACTTTATTAAAATAGTTGGTTGGGAGTTACAACTCGATCGACTTTTAACATATAAAAACAAATGATTGAGAGTTACGATTCAATCGTGAGTGAAATTGATTTGTCAAAGGAACGATTCTTGTTTAGTTTTTGTATTATTTAAGACTGAATTTTGTAGGTATCTTTTGTTTCTGTAAGCCTAGTGGGAATTTATTTCTTAGTTTATGTGTGTTTTCTAGGCAAAGGCACTTACAAAAGTGGTGATTAGTTTTTTCTATCTATCAACCTTAGCCTATAAATAGTCATATAAGAATAAAAAAATGATGGAATGCAATTTGCATTTTAGAGAGATTTGTGGTTTTTTTCTTTCTTTCAAAATTATCTTTGTGGTTCTTGTATGTTTGGGTCTTATCAAAAGTATTCTTTCCTTTGTGATTTTATACACTTGACTTTATCTTATTTCAAACTTCTACTTTCTCCATCTTTTTAATTTTGGTTACTTCAAAATGTGATAAATTTATATGTTTAATTGAATATCTACAAAACAATAAAAAAAAAAATGCACACGTAAAAATATCCAAAACATACACATACACATACAGCGACAGAAGTCGATGCTTAAATTTGTCAAAAAAACAAAAAACAATATTGAAAAGATAAAGATACTTAGAAAACAAATTCAAAGATGTTACTCTAATGAGGATGAGTGCTAGTCGCTTTCACTCTAACACTTTCTTTTCAACAACTTTTAATCATTTATTGAATAAATTGATTTTGTAAAATTGATTCTAGGCAATTGAGTTTGTATTGAAGTTTATTTTTAGTTTAAAATCATGTTAAAGTATGGCTTTGAAAGTATGGAACTATAACTCTTGTAAGATGATATATGCAATTTGAACAGAATAGTGTAGTTTGGTAATTATGAGATGTGGACTTGGTTCCATGAATGAGTGTTTTAACTTTTAATTGCTAAGAAGTATAGAATTTTATGGGGGATGGCTCGGGGTTTAACAGATTTTACGATAATTTATGTGTTATTTGTGTCTTTGTTAACTATATAAGTTTTTGATTGAGAGTATTATGTAAGTGGGTTGAAATGAACTTCTGTTGCAGTATATGCCAGTAATTAATTGGTGAGTTATGCATTTTTTAAGTTGCGTTGGTTCATCTGTCTCTTGTGAATGCTATTTTTCATTGCACATAGTTGCCATCACCATCTGATCAAGCACAAAAATACATAGAAGGAAATCATTATATTAATTTGTTAAAGACTTTTAAAAATCGTGAACGAAACTCTTTCTGCATAATTCATAATTATCGGGAAGGGAAGTCTCATTGACGACACTTCTTTATTAAATATTGCAGTAGACTTATATATATACGAGACTTCATAGCTCGGATTTTAAAATTTGGTGCAATCTGTTGCCTTGAAAGAAACCACCTGCCTTTCCAAATCAAACCCAATCAAATAGTTTGACTGGGCATAGTTTCCGTAAGTGACATATTCGTCACTAGTGTTGAAGACTGCAAAGCAGAAATTACCACCTTCAACCGGAATGAACATTTGAGCGGGCGTTAAGAGTACATCTCCACTTTCAAAATGAACGGTTAGTGTTGGAAACTTTGATTGATGTTTAGAAGGCTTTCAAATTTTGGTAATATAGTGATTAGCATGTCGACGGTGTGTATCCTTATTTATAATGTTGCGTGAAGTTGTGGGATGATGTTTGGCAAGCATGTTAGCCCTCCAATTGCTAACAAGAAGATGAACTTTTGACACCGCCATTGTTGAGGTAAATGCTATTTTACTGTTAATTTTCATTTTTAAAGTTTATTCCTTGAGGGCAAGTAATGATGCAAGTTTGGGGTTGTGATGACACTAGGTCATGCATACTTTTATGGTGGTTTTTTATGCACTTTTGAGCTGAGTTCAGGTGATTTTGCATGAGTTAGAAGCTACAAATGACACATTTCATGTTGACAAACAAAGAAGAAATCGTGCTCCGATTTAAGGCATCGGGCTACGATTTTGATGCAGCTTTGAGACATTTTGTCTCGCAAAAAATAGTGCTCCGATGAGACAAAATCAGGCTACGATTTAGCATACATGCCAGTTGTGATCTGAGTTAAGTGAAGCAATCGTGCTCCGATTTACAGCACCGGGGTACGATTTTAGCGTTTCTAGAAATTTTCCTCTAAAAGGGAAGTTTTTTTCTGAAGGAGGGGTTCGAAATTTTGTAGAGAAAAACTGACTTTTGGAACTGGATCACTGTGAAGAAGGTGGGTGACCATCAAAACTCATAGCCGGTTATCAACTTCATGTAATGAATTTTTCTTTGTCATTAGTTATTGTGCTTTAGCCATGAGTAGTAAATCCTTTGTGATTAGGTCAAAGATGATTTTGTACTAGCTCATACTTATGTAACCTGAAACTCTATTGTTTATGAATGTCAATCTAGTTTATTCAGTATAAATGGATCTTAATGCTTTTATGATTCTAGCCCAATATAATTGATTCAAGAGATTATAGGACTATTGACAGTAGATTGTAACTCAGACATATCTATGATGTTCAATATAACGGACAATCTAGGGATAGAGCGTTGTTAGGTTGTGATAATTGAATTAACGGACTTAAAAACCTTTGATGATTATAGGTTCACCTAAGGAATTAGGGAATTATGATTAGATAAGAGGACTTAGGATCAAGGGATTGACCTAAGTTAAATTGTTGATTCGTCGTTAACTTTGTGACATTCGTAGACATAAGAAACAGGTTGCTAACGAGTGAAGTGCAGATGAATCGAATGACCTAGTCATCTCTCTCTATTATTTCAAAACCAACTTAACTTTCGTCATTTTAATTACAATTGCACTTAAAACCAATTTGCCTGAGGCAACCCCCGATTTAATTATATCTTAATGTTAATGTTCTTGTTAAGTAGAGATTAAAACAGTCCCTGAGGAAACAAATTATTTTATTACTCGATTCAAATTAGTACACTTGCTAATTTTCTATCAGTAACGCCAACAATATATTTCCCTTCTTTTTCATTAGATTAAGATTTATCTTATTCTTCTTATTTTTCTCTTTATTCTTATGTGCATCTTCTATAAGTTCTTTCACTAGATCAACACCATTAACATCACTTCGAGTCTGGAGATCTTCATCCTCGTTAATGTTTTCTTCTCCATCTTCATCAAGCCAAATAAACTTGCGACATTTTTGTTGTGTCTGGGATTAATACACAAAAACAAAATTATTAATAAAATCCAGAAATAGAAATAGACATGAAAAATTGAATTTTAATGAAGAATAAAATGGAGAAATAAATACCATTCAAAGCGGACATCTCTAGAATTGTCTACCCGCATTTAGTCCCTGTTTACAAGTCAATAAAACTGTATGATAACCACGAAAGCATTTTCGTCCCCTTCTTGTAACATTTGAAGAAGAAGATGTTGAACATGATCTATTAGGGTTAGATGTGTTTATATTTCCAAGACTTTTCATGTTTAAATCGATGAAGAAGTTGTTTCTACTAAGATGCATAAGTGGGTTCTACTTATATAGGGGTTTGGTATAGAAATAGGGTTAATAATGACTTTTGCCATTATTAAAGTTAAAGACTAGGGTTATAAATGACTTTTGTAATTTTTGCCATTTTTTTAAGTTATAATGACCTTTGCCATTATTAAGCTTAAAGACTAGGGTTATAAATGACTTTTACAACTTCTGCCATTTTTTGAAGTTAAAGCCTAGGGTTAAAAATGACCTTTGCCATTTTTTTAATTAACGAGTATAGCAAAAAAGACTTAAATCCGAGTATAGCAAAAAAGACTTAAATCACTTATGTAGTTAAGGACTAGGGATATAAATAACCTTAAGTCAAAAACTAGGGTAAATATTGACTTACGAGACTTCAAGGAGATAATCGCCAACTTCAAGTCATAGCGTTAGGGTTGACAATGTTCCAGGAGATAATCGCCAACTTCAGATCTTAATGTTAGGTTTGTCAATGTTCGAGGAGATAATCGCCAACTTCACGTCTTAGGGTTAGGTTTGTCAATGTTCAAGGAGATAATCGCCAACTTCAAGTCTTAGGGTTAGGTTTGTCAATGTTCGAGGAGATAATCGACAACTTCAAGTCTTAGGGTTAGGTTTGTCAATGTTCAAGGAGATAATCTCTAACTTCAAGTCTTAGGGTTAGGTTTGTGAATGTTCAAGGAGATAATCGCCAACTTCAAGTCTTAGGGTTAGGATTGTCAATGTTCAAGGAGATAATTTAAATAGCGAGAATATTTCTTTAAAATTTTAATTTAATATATAATTCAATATTATCATATTTAACATATAATTCAAGTTTTTATTATATGTTGGGTATTTGTGTTGGCTGCATTATTGCTAAAACAAATATCCTTGTCCTGTAGGTTGGAACAAATGTTCCAACATGTGGTTAGGCAACTCTGTAAGATGTTGGATACAATGTTCCAACATCCTGGCACGGTTCAGTGTGCCTGGGTTCTTGCCAAAATATACGCGCGCCCTTTATTGTTTAAGGAAACAATATTTCCTTTACTTATTGATCAAGCAACGCGCATATCATCTAAGAATCAGCTGTGGAATATTTCTAAAGTAGATATTTAATTTTTGGAAATATTTGTTATTATTTGGAACGCTCCTATAAATGTTCCGACATTTTAGGACTTTCCAGATTAGTTTCTGATTCTTGTTTTGTAGGTTAGCTGAACCGATCTGCAAGTTACTGAAGCCCAACGATTTATTTAGCCCAAGCTGCTTCAGTATAAAAGGAAGACTTCAAGACCTAATTGCTCATTCAAGCCGTCATTCTAAAAGTTAGATTTTTAGGGTTTGAGTATTCATGTATTCTGTTCTTGTATCGTTTGTGATGCAAGTCTAGAATCTCTTACTGTGTACCTTTCTAGTGTCGTCTGTGATACTTGTTTAGGACTGAGTGTGTGAGTTTGATACTCTTGTGCACTAGCCCCTAGACGTAAGCGTGTTGTGCTGATCTGGGTTAACAAACTTCCTGTGTTCTTTACTTTTCTGTCTTTTATTTTCTTGTTTTTATTTTCTGTTTACCTCGTGATATTGAAACATTAATCGGAACATTGTAAACGTTAAAACATCAGACAGAACATATTAAAAAAAGTGCGCTAGAATTTCAATTGGCATCAGAGCAAGGACCCTTCTTGTTTTAGGGTGAGCTCCAGGGAGTTCTATTCTAGCATCATGGACAAGGAAGGTGGATTTGTAAACAGACTCCCTCTGTTGGATGACTCTAACTACGACTATTGGAAATCACGCATGAGTGCTTTGTTCAAATCCATTGACAACAAAACCTGGAAGGCAGTTCTGAAAGGTTGGGAACATCCTATGACACTTGATGCTAATGGTAACAGGACTGATGTGTTGAAACCAGAAGAAGAATGGAGTGCTGCTGAAGATGAATTGGCTCTTGGAAACTTAAAGGCATTGAATGCTCTGTTCAATGGTGTAGACAAGAATATGTTCAGATTGATCAAGCAATGTACTGTGGCTAAGGATGCTTGGGAGATACTCAAAACTACACATGAAGGGACTACTAAGGTAAAAAGTGCTAAATTCCAACTCCTTACTACAAAGTTTGAGAATTTAAGAATGCTGGAGGATGAAAGTATTCAAGATTATCATCTAAATATTCTTGATATTGCAAACTCTTTTGAGTCTCTTGGAGAGAAAATCTCTGATGAAAAACTAGTCAGAAAAATCCTCAGATCTCTACCTAAGAGGTTTGACATGAAAGTTACAGCTATTGAAGAGGCTCAGAACATTTCAAGCTTGAAGGTTGCTGAATTGATAGGGTCCTTGCAGAATTTTGAAATGACTGTCAACAGCAAAACTGGGGATTGCTTTTGCTTCTTGTGTAGAATCTGATGAGTCACAAGCAAATCAAGAAGATGATGAAGACATGACAGAGTCTTTGGCACTTCTAGCGAGACAGTTCAAGAAGTTTTTCAAAAGATTTGACAGAAGGTCCAAGCCAAATGGGCAGAACATCCGACCCAACATTGACAATCAACCTAGTAAAGAGAAGTTGACAAGACCTGATGAATTGGACTCTCACTACAAAGGAGTACAATGTCATGAATGTGAAGGTTATGGTCACATCAAAACATAATGTGCCACTTTTCTAAAGAAACAGAAGAAAAGTTTGGATGTGTCTTGGTCAGATGGGGATGACTCAGATGATGAGGTAAAAGCTGAATCTGCTAATCATGTCTCTGCCCTAGCTGGTAGAATTATGTCTGACACTGAGTCTTGCGAGGAAGAAATGTCTTATGATGAGCTTGCCATATCCTACTATGACCTTATGTCTAAAAATAGTGAATTAACCCAAAAGGTTGAGGAAGAAGCAAGGAAGATTGCACATCTGGAGGATGAAAAGATTGATAATCTGGCTCATATCTCAGAACTCAATGATGAATTGTTAAGGTTGAGTCTTCAACTGAAAGAACAGATTGGAATGAAGTCAGCAGAGTTAATGTTCAAACATCCAGAGGAACATTAGACAAAGAAGAAATCAAAGGTGTGGGTATGTGATCATTGTAAAGAGAAGGGACACATTAGACCCTACTGCTTCAAGCTGCAAGGTGAGTTCTTGCACTTTTAATAGAAACTGTCCAAGAATGGATGGAACCTCAGAAACACCAAGACTGGGTTAATTGCTCATACATCCCTCCGAGCATCATCTAAAGAGGACTGGTATTTAGATAGTGGTTGTTCAAGACATATGACTAGGGTAGAAACCTATCTGGAAGATGTAAGACCTTATGTTACAAGCTATGTTACTTTTGGTGATGGAGCTAAAGGGAAGATTGTAGGAATTGGAAACCTGATTAAACATGGGTTGCCTAGACTTGATGATGTGCTCCTGGTTAGAGGATTAACTGCAAACCTAATTAGCATTAGTCAACTGTGTGATTTAGGACTACGAGTAAACTTCACCAAACCAGAATGTCAGATCTCAGATGATAAAGGATAAGTTCTTATGAGAGGCACAAGGTCCAAAGACAACTGCTATCTATGGGTATCTCAGGAGGAATCATTCATCTCAACATGTCTATTAAGCAAAAAGGAAGAGATCAAGCTGTGGCATCAAAGGTTGGGACATTTGCATCTGAAAGGGATGAAGAAGGCCTTGTCATCAGAAGCTATTAGAGGCCTACCAGATCTGAAGATTGTTGAAGGAAGCATATGTGGTGAGTGTCAGATTGGCAAACAAACAAGGATGTCTCATCCAAGGTTGGAACATCAAGCAACCTCTAAAATTCTTGAACTATTGCACATGGATCTGATGGGACCTATGTAAGTTGAAAGCATTGGTGAAAAAAGGTATGTTCTTGTGGTTGTTGATGATTTCTCTAGATTCACTTGGGTAAACTTTATTAGAGAAAAATCAGACACTTTTGATGTGTTTAAAGAGTTGTGTACACAATTGCAAAGAGAAAAGGGTTGTGGCATTGTTAGAATCAGGAGTGATCATGGAACTGAATTTGAAAACTCTAGATTTGATGAATATTGTACAGAAGAGGGAATTAAACATGAATTCTCATCACCTATAACTCCACAGCAAAATGGTGTTGTTGAGAGAAAGAATAGGACTCTTCAAGAATCTGCAAGAGTCATGCTTCATGCCAAGCACTTACCTTATTGTTTCTGGGCTGAAGCTATGAACACAGCTTGCCACATTCACAACAGGGTGACTTTGAGAACTGGTACAACAACAACTCTCTATGAGCTTTGGAAGGGAAGAAAACCTACTGTTAAATATTTCCATGTGTTTGGTAGCAAGTGTTATATCTTGTCTGATAGAGATTACAGAAGAAAGATGGATCCTAAGAGTGATGAGGGAATTTTTCTAGAGTACTCCACTAACAGCAGAGCCTACAGTGTTTTCAATTCCAAAACTAAAACTGTGATAGAGTCTATTAATGTAGTGATAGATGATGTGCCTAAAGAAAGGGTTCCTGATGTTGATGCTGATGTTGAAACACCTACTCAGGTAACAAATGCACCTACCCAGGTGAATGAATCTGAACTAGAGAAAGATGAAAATGAAGATACTAAGCCAGATCAGGTGTCCACTACTAAAGGTCCTTCTACCAGGATACAGAAGAATCATCCTCAAGACCTAATCATTGGGAATCCTGATCAAGGAGTCACAACCAGAAGGTCAGTTGGAGTCATTGCCAACTCTTGTTTTGTGTCCAGGATTGAACCTAAGAATGTCAAAGAAGCCTTGACAGATGAATTCTGGATTGAAGCAATGCAAGAAGAGCTTAATCAATTCAAAAGGAGTTAAGTATGAGATTTAGTTCCAAGACCTGAAGGTGTAAATGTGATAGGTACCAAGTGGATCTTCAAGAACAAGTCTGATGAACATGGAACTGTGACCAGAAACAAAACAAGACTAGTAGCTCAGGGTTACACTCAGATAGAGGGTTTGGATTTCGATGAGACTTTTGCACCTGTTGCTAGACTGGAGTCTATAAGATTACTGCTAGATGTGTCATGTATCCTCAAGTTTAAGATATTTCAAATGGATGTGAAAAGTGCCTTTCTGAATGGGTACTTGAATGAGGAAGTCTTTGTTGAGTAACCTAAAGGATTTATTGATCCCAGCTTTGCCAATCATGTGTACAGATTGAAGAAAGCTCTGTATGGCTTGAAGCAGGCACCTAGGGTTTGGTATGAGAGACTCACTCAATTTCTTGTTGGTCAAGGGTACTAGAAAGGTGGTAAAGACAAGACTTTGTTTGTAAAAGATGACAATGGTAGACTGATGATTGCCCAGATATAACACTCTTCATCTCTCAGAGTAAGTATGCCAAGAATATTGTGAAGAAATTTGGGTTGGATAATGGTGGTCACAAGAGAACTCCAGCTGCCACTCACTTGAAGCTGACAAAGGATGAAAGTGGTATATCTGTTGATCAAAGCATGTACAGAAGCATGATTGGGAGTTTACTATATCTCACTGCAAGCAGGCCAGACATCACCTTTGTTGTAGGTGTGTGTGCAAGGTATCAAGCTGAACCAAAGATGAGTCATCTTACTTAGGTGAAGAGAATACTGAAGTATATCAATAGCACAAGTGACTATGGGATTTTATACTCATCCTATGAAAACTCTAAGCTGATAGGATACTGTGATGCTGACTGGGCTGGAAGTGCTGATGACAGGAAAAGTACCTCTGGAGGATGTTTCTTTCTAGGAAATAATCTGATTTCCTGGTTTAGTAAGAAACAAAATTGTGTGTCTCTATCTACTACTGAAGCTGAATACATAGCAGTTGGGAGTAGCTGTTCTCAACTTGTTTGGATGAAGCAGATGCTGAAAGAGTATAATGTGGAACAAGATGTTCTAATCTTATACTATGACAACCTAAGTGCTATCAACATTTCAAAAATCCTATTCAACATAGCAGAACAAAGCACATTGACATTCGACATCATTTCATCAGAGATCTTGTTGAAGAGAAGGTTGTGACACTTGAGCATATAGACACAGAGGAGCAACTGACAGATATTTTTACTAAGGCTTTGGATGCTAAACAATTTGAAAATCTAAGACGCAAGTTGGGAATTTGCCTCCATGAGGAAGCCTAATCTTTTGCAGTGTGAGGCGTGCTGACAAATCTCTACTTTTTGCATGTCTTTGAATTGTGGGATATACTAGCAATGATGTACTTCTGGTGTTCTCAACATATTTCTGTTTGGCATATTTTATGGCTAAAAAGGGGGAGAAAAATTAAAATTAGTATATCTATACTCCCTTTCTGTATATGTGCTCTTCTGCATGTATCTTGTCTGCATTAATCCCTAACTTTGCAGCAGCTTTATGTATGCCTGAATGATATAACTGCTATTCATGTTGTTGCATTTATTTTGCAACTATGTCAGGTTTTGTGTAGATGTTGACACTCATGTTGCAACATCTTGATGGTCTGATGGTCTTCATGATAATCTGAGAATATCTGTTCTCAGTAATTTTTTATTATTGTACATGTTCCTTGTTGATGTTCTCTGAAATGTTGGAACGTGTCTATAGAAGACCAGTGTAGATGTTAGCACTTGTGCTAGAACATCTCTATGATGCTTCTGAGAATATATTTCTCAGATGATGTACATGTTCCCTAGAACTACTCAACAAAAGATTGGAACATGTCTGTGAGATACTGTGCAGATGTTGGCACTAAAACTGCAACATCTTGCTGTAATTCTGAGAATTTATTTTTCTTAGAATTCTAAGTGTACATGTTCCCTGCTACTTCTTTATATTATGGAACATGTCTGGATGACTTTTCTAAAGTCTCAGTGTTTGTGTGACCTTTGATAGGTCTGCTAGCATATATCTGCTAATAAGTTTGCTAGTTTAAATATTCCTTGAATGTTTTATGCCTAGATCCTGAAGTTTTTATGCTTATGCATTAGGAGCTTGTTAAGGGTTCAGATTTTCTGTATGCATGTATTCAGGGGGAGTAATGGAATATTCCTGTAAGTAGTCACTCATAAATTCATATATTCAGGGGGAGTGATACTTCTATGTGTGCTTGTGCTAAGTCCAAGCTGGGTGAAGGATGTTGAGTCAGAAGTTCAGACATTTGTGTCTGTCACTTGTAAGTATGGGAATTTATTTTTCCTTGCTTCTATATGCTGTTGGTGACAGTTCTCTGAAGGCATCTAAGTCTGTCACATGTAAGTATAGGAATTCATCTTTCTGTGCTTTTTTGGTTGGTTGGTGACAACACTCTGTAGGTATCGGAAATTTATTTTTTCCCTTACCTCTATGTGTGGAAGGAACTCCTGTCTAACATTCTGAAGGATGTTGGAACATCCTATATCTGTAGCACTGGAACTCAGTTTTCCTCTTCTCCTGAGAGAACTCGCTTCTCTCTACTTCTGTGTGGGAATTTGTTTTCCCTGAATGTAGCATAGGAATTTATTTTTCCTCTGCTCTAGTGGTGAAGGATGTTGGAACATCCTCTGTACAGGAACTTATGTTCCCTAGTTGTAGCTCACGAATTTATTTTTCCTTTGCTCTTGAGACTATGCTATTGATCTGATCCGCTGCTGCATGTCTCTGATCCAGTGTAATACCTCTGCCAGCTGAAGCTGTGATTGAAGATTCGTGAGGTATTCTATGTATGCACATTTTTGCTATCTCTAGAGTGATACTACCTGCTACTTCTTCTTCTTGAATATGTGTTCGTGATGACTTGAGGAAGTGTAACTATGGTATCTCTTTGGATTCTATGTGCTAGTTGTTTCTTCATAGGTATGGCTTCATGCTCTTGGAGAAATGGTCTTGTGTATCCCTCTTTTTTATAACTATTGGCCTTAATTTGTGTTAGCCAAAAATTTGTCAAAGGGGGAGATTGTTGGGTATTTGTGTTGGCTGCATTATTGCTAAAACAAATATTCTTGTCCTGTAAGTTGGAACCAATGTTCCAACATGTGGTTAGGCAACTCTGTAAGATGTTGGATACAATGTTCCAACACCCTGGCACGGTTCAGTGTGCCTAGGTTCTTGCCTAAATATACGTGCACCCTTTATTGTTTAAGGAAACAATATTTCCTTTACTTATTGATCAAGCAACTCGCATATCATCTAAGAATCAGCTGTGGAATATTTCTAAAGTAGATATTTTATTTTAGGAAATATTTGTTATTATTTGGAACACTCCTATAAATGTTCCGACATTTTAGGACTTTCTAGATTAGTTTCTGATTCTTGTTTTGCAGGTTAGCTGAATCGATCTGCAAGTTACTGAAGCCCAACGATTTATTTAGCCCAAGCTGCTTCAGTATAAAAGGAAGACTTCAAGACCTAATTGCTCATTCAAGCCGTCATTCTAAAAGTTAGATTTTTAGGGTTTGAGTCTTCATGTATTCTGTTCTTGTATCGTTAGTGATGCAAGTCTAGAATCTCTTACTGTGTAACTTCCTAGTGTCGTCTGTGATACTTGTTTAGGACTGAGTGTGTGAGTTTGATACTCTTGTGCATTAGACCGAAGTTGTGAAACAAGGTTCTAGTTGATTGTGTTGGAAGGTAACTTCTACTCTTGTTTTGGTTGAGGTCTGATAGGTCACTGGGGCAGTGACTGACCATTAGGATAGTGAGATGGGATCTCAGATCTAGGAGTTCCTAGGTTGAAGTCTAGACGGGTAGGTCCTAGGTCATATATTGTAAACGAGGAGTTTGCTGAGAGCTATTGAATAAGGACTACACTAGTGGATTTCCTTCCTGGCTTGGTAGCCCCCAGACGTAAGCGTGTTGTGCTGAACTAGGTGAACAAACTTCCTGTGTTCTTTACTTTTCTGTCTTTTATTTTCTTGTTTTTATTTTCTTTTTATCTAGTGATGTTGAAACATTAATCGGAACATTGTAAACGTTAAAACATCAGACATAACATATTAAAACAAGTGCGCTAGAATTTTAATATATAATTCAATATTATTATTTAGAACGAGATAAATTGCTTAAAATAATTTTCCTTAAAATAATGTTTTTTACCACATAATTTTCCTTAAAACATTAACATCCACTTAGTAATGATGACAGATTTGATTAAAAAAGTTTTGGTGAAAAATGATGACTTAGTAGCAATGCCATTAATAATTGTTCAATTTCATTAAAAAATAAGTCTTATTCGTTTTTTATTATTTTTTAATTAAGAATATGACTGAATGTAATTACATTGAAAAATAGATTAACAACCACTTAGTAATGATGACAGATTTGAAAAGTCACATTTTAGAGATTCAATGTTACAGAGAAGTCATATGGATTCCCACTAATAATCTGAACCATTGCTCCCTTCCATGAATGTTTATATCTATTCCATCACATCTTTTCCATTCAAACCCAACTGGTATAAGTATATCAATAGTTCTCTCTCTATCCCTTCCATCACATCTTTTCCATTAAAAGCCAATTTCAGACTTCAAATCCCATTTTAGAATGAACCAAAACTCAAACATGGCGGTTCTACCAGCAGAAGTAATGATCAATATCCTTCTGAGGGTGGAGGCAGAAAATCCTCTACATTTTAGGTGTGTTTGTAGATTTTGGAATTCGCTCATTGTTGATCCTCATTTCATGAATACTCACATTCGTAGGTCAACCACTACCATTTTTGCTGTTCTGAACAATGCTCTTGATCAGTTTTGTGATTTCAAATTGCAATACATTACAAATAACATTGTTAGGCGTCAAGAAAATCGACCCGACAATGAAGAGATACTTAGGGTTATGAATGCATTTAATGAGGTTGACAAACTTTGAAAAAATGTGGAGAACCTTTGTGAAGAAGAACTGGAAAACAATCAAGGAGATATTCAAATTGCTTTGTTGAATCATATGTTGGTGGTTGTTATATATTTGAAAGAGAACTTCAACATTATGATAGTATGCAAAATGTTGAGGATAGAATGAGATGTTATCAAAATTGTTGTAGAATTTCTAACAATTGAATGACATCTTCATCTTCATCCTCTTAGTTGTAATTTTGTCTTTGATTATCTTTGTTATGATTTGTCTTTGATTTAAAATGTATCTTAATGTTCTCAATGACATCTTCATCTTCATCCTCTTACTTGTAATTTTGTGTTTGATTATCTTTCTTATGAATTGTCTTTGATTTAAAATGTATTAGTTCATCTTCTTAGTTCATCTTGATTTAAAATTTATTGGTTCATCTTCTTAGTTCATTTTCTGGTTCATCCTATTATTTTTTACTTAGATAAAACTTAGCAAAGAAAAAAGATAAATAAAACTTTTATATAATTGTCAATATTTTCAAAAATAAACTTTTATTGACTTAAAGAATTCGTAAAGTTTAAAATAACAAGCGAAAAGTTAAATAAATTTTTATTGAATTAAAGAATTCGTAAAGTTATAAATAACAAAGAAAAAGTTAAAAAAAACTATTTTTTTTTTACTTAAAAGAATTCGTAAAGTTTAATAATAAAAAATAAAAAGTTAATGAGAAAATTTATGTTGATAAAAATTGTGCATTTATTGGTGCTTAACCTATGCATTGTTGCAGAGGATAGAGAGTCTCATCATAATTAACTGCAGAATAAGCTAGTTGGAATTGGCAACCAAATAATGACTTTTGCAACTTCGAATTGACAACCAAATAATTATTAACTTTTTGCAACTTGGAATTGACAACCAAACTATTCTAATTGACTTAAAGAATTCGTAAAGATAAAAATAACAAATAAAAAGTTCAATAAACTTTTATATAATTTTTTGATTAACGAAATTTTTTGGTTAACATTATGTGCATCTTCCATAAGTTCTTTCACTAGATCAACAACACTAACATCACTTCGAGTCTGGATATCTTCATCCTCGTTAATGTTTTCTTCTCCATCTTCATCAAGCCAAATAAACTTGCGACAATTTTGTTGTGTCTGGGTTTCAATACACAATAACAAAATTATTAATAAAGTCCAGAAATAGAAATAGACATGAAAAATTGAATTTTAATGAAGAATAAAATGGAATTTATATAATTTTTTGATTAACGAAAAATTTTTGGTTAAAATTACTTCATCAACATCATAAAAAATACAACATCATAAACCACTTATTTACTTAAGGACATTATAAATGACCTTTACCATTTTTTAGTTAAGAAGTATAACAAAAAAGAGTTAAATCACTTGTGTAGTTAAAGGGTTAACAATGTTCAAGGAGATAATCCCCAACTTCAAGTCTTAGGGTTAGGTTTGTCAATGTTCAATGAGATAATCAAAAACTTCAAGTCTTAGGGTCAAGAATGTTCAAAGGAGATGATCACCAACTTCAAGTCTTAGGGTTAGGTTTGTCAATGTTCAAGGAGATAATCAAAAACTTCAAGTCTTAGGGTCAAGAATGTTCAAAGGAGATGATCAACAATTTCAAGTCTTAGGGTTAGGTTTGTCAATGTTCAAGGAGATAATCGCCAACTTCAAGTCTTAGGGTTAGGTTAACAATGTTCAAGGAGATAATCGCCAACTTCAAGTCTTAGGGTTAGGTTTGTCAATGTTCAAGAAGATAATCAAAAACTTCAAGTCTTAGGGTCAAGAATATTCAAAGAAGATGATCGCCTTCAAGTCTTAGGGTTAGGTTTGTCAATGTTCAAGGATATAATCTCCAACTTCAAGTCTTAGGGTCAACAATGTTCAAAGGAGATAATCGCCAATTTCAAGTCTTAGGGTTAGGGTTAACAATGTTCAAGGAGATAATTTCCAACTTCAAGTCTTAGGGTCAACAATGTTCAAAGGTGATAATCGCCAACTTCAAGTCTTAGTGTTAGGGTTAACAATGTTCAAGGAGATAATCGCCAACTTCAAGTCTTAGGGATAGGGTTGACAACGTTGAAAGAGATAATCGCCAACTTCAAGTCTTAGGGTTAGGTTTGTCAATGTTCAAGGAGATAATCTCCAACTTCAAGTCTTAGGGTTAACAATGTTCAAAGGAGATAATCGCCAACTTCAAGTCTTAGTGTTAGGGTTGACAATGTTCAAGGAGATAATCACCAACTTCAAGTCTTAGGGATAGGGTTGACAACGTTGAAGGAGATAATCTCGAACTTCAAGTCTTAGCGTTAGGTTTGTCAATGTTAAAGGAGATAATCGCCAACTTCAAGTCTAAGGGTTAGGTTGACAATGTTCAAGGATATAATCGCCAACTTCAAGTCTAAGGGTAAGGTTTGTCAATGTTCAAGGAGATAATCTCTAACTTCAAGTCTTAGGGTCAACAATGTTTAAAGGAGATAATCGCCAATTTCAAGTCTTAGGGTTAGGGTTAGCAATGTTCAAGGAGATAAACGCCAACTTCAAGTCTTAGGGTTAGGTTTGTCAATGTTCAAGGAGATAATCGCCAACTTCAAGTCTCAGGGTTAGGTTTGTCAAAGTTCAAGGAGATAATGGCCAACTTCAAGTCTTAGGGTCAACAATGTTCAAAGGAGATAATCGCCAACTTCAAGTCTTAGGGTTAGGTTTGTCAATGTTCAAGGAGATAATCGTCAAGTTCAAGTTTTAGGGTCAACAATGTTCAAAGGAGATAATCTCCAATTTCAAGTCTTAGGGTTAGGGTTAACAATGTTCAAGGAGATAATCGCCAACTTCAAGTCATAGGGTTAGGTTTGTCAATGTTCAAGGAGATAATCACCAACTTCAAGTCTTAGGGTCTACAATGTTCAAAGGAGATAATCGGCAACTTCAAGTCTTAGGGTTAGGGTTGACAATGTTCAAGGAGATAATCGCCAACTTCAAGTCTTAGGGATATGGTTGACAACGTTGAAGGAGATAATCGCCAACTTCAAGTCTTAGGGTTTCGCCAACTTCAACGTTGTCTTAGAACGAGATAAATTGCTTAAAATAATTTTCCTTAAAATAATTTTTTTAACCACATAATTTTCCTTAAAATATAACATACTTTAAGTAGCAATGCCATAAACAATTGTTCAATTTCATTAAAAAATAATACGTATGTGTTTTTTATTATATTTTAATTAACAATATGACTGAATGTAATTACATTGGAAAATTGATTAACAACCACTAAGTAATGATGAGTTCAAAAAAAAAACCACTAAGTAATGATGACACATTGAAAAAGTCACATTTTAGTAATTCAATATGCTTACAGAGAAGTCATATTGTTTCCCACTAGTAATCTGAACCGATTGCTCTTTTCCATGAATGTTTGTATCGATTCCATCACATATTTTCCTTTACAAGCCAACTGTTATGAGTATCAATAGTTCTCTCTATCCCTTCCATCACATCTGTTCCATTACAAGCCAATTTCAGACTTCTTATTGAATTTTAGAATTAACCAAGACTCAAACATGGAGTTTTTACCAGTAGATGTAATGATTGATATCCTTTTGAATGTAGAGGTAGAAAATCCTCTACCTTTTAGGTGTGTTTTCAAGTTTTGGAAATCCCTCACTGTTGATTCTTATTTCACGGAAACTCACATTAGTAGATTGACCACTGGCATTTTTGATTTACTAAGCAATGCTTCTGATCAGTATTCTGCTTTCAAAGTGCAATACATTACAAATAACATTGTTAGGTGTCAAGAAAATGGACCAGACGATGAAGAGATACATAGGGTTGTGAATGCGTTTGATGAGGTTAAAAAACATTGGGATACTGTGGAGAAGCTTTTTGATGAAGAAAAGGAAAAGAATGAAGGAGATATGAATCATATGTTCGTGGCTGTTATATATATGAAAGACAACTTCAACATATTAAGATATATTATTCAAAATGTTGAGGATAGAATGAGATGTCATCAAAAGTGTTTGCAGATTTATCGCAATTAAATCTTCATCTTCATCCTCTTAGTGTAATTTTATCTTTGATTATCATTCTTATGAATGGTCTTTGATTTAAAATGTATTATCTTAACATGCTCAGTTCATCTTGATTTAAAATTTATTAGTTCATCTTCTTAGTTCATTTGCTGGTTCATCCTCTTAATTCATTTTCTAGTTCATCCTCTTAAAATCTGATTTTCTTGGAAAGATAACAAGGATATTAAATGTATTAAATGCATTAAAAGAATCATGGCTTGGCAGAAGTGAAATTGGCAACCAAATAATGACTTTTACAATTTGGAATTGGCAACCAAATAATTAACTTTTTGCAACTTGGAATTGGCAACCAAACTATTTTTTTTTACTTCAAGAATTCGTAAAGTAAAAAATAACAAATAAAAAGTTAAATAAACTTTATATATTTTTTTGATAAATGACTACAACTTAGAGCATCCACAATGGTGGGTGCTTCACCTATTTAGCACCGGAATTAATAAGCACCCTCTCTCTCTTTAATTTTCGTGGGTCATATGTAATAAATTGTACACAAACCAATAAACTTTTTTGAAATACAATGACATTGAGTTATTAATAAGATCTATTTATTAACTTTTTTTTAGGTGTTGGGTTGGAGAGACTGGGTGCTTACTAAGTAATATTATTGAAAATTAAAAAAATAGATGATGTGTACATGCATGGCCCACTTATGCACCCAAAATGGAGTGCACTGTTGCAGATGGTCTTATAAATTTGGACAAGGGGTAATATTGACTTTCACAAATTTTTTAGTTAATGACTAGGGTTAGTAATGACTACAACTTATTAACTTAATGACTAGAGTTAAAAACGACCTTTGCAAATTTTTAGTTAAGGAGTAGAGCAAAAAATAACTTATATCACTTGTGTAGTTAAGGACTAGGGTTATAAATGACATTTGCAATTTTATTCAATGTGTTAAGTTTTTTATTTAAAAAATAAGACAAAATTTAAGTAACAATAATATTTCCTTAAAATATTATAATTTAATATATAATTAAATATTATTATTTAATATATAATTCAAGTTTTTTTTACCAAATATCACCAACTTCATGTTTTTAATATTTAATTCAATATATTAAATTTTTAACGACATAAATTGCTTAAAATACTTTTCCTTAAAATAATGTTTTTGACCACATTATTTTCCTTAAAATAATACATACTTTAAGTAGCAATACCATAAACAATTGTTCAACTTCTTTAAATAATAATACATATGCGTTTTTTTTAAGGAATAAATGCATTGCATTTCATTAACTAAAATATGCCAAATACATGTAGGCACATCATCCGTTTTTTATTATTTATTAAGTAACTATAAGTAGCAGCAATAGCAACAACAATAATAATAGTACAACAACAATAATAATAGTAATAATAATAATATTGAAAATGAACTACCATAAAAAAGGAACTGCTAATAATGAAAATAAATTGTTATCAGAAAAGACTTTAATACCATATGACTGAACGTAATTCAAAAAAAATTAGGGTTAACAAGCACCAACTAATGATGACACATTGAAAAAGTCACATTTTAAAAATTCAATGTGGTTTCGGAGCAGTCAAATCGCCTCCCACAATACTCAATTCATTTCATCCCTCAGTCAGACTAAACACCACTAACATTCTGATTAGTTTACACATTTTCATTAATGTCTATATAAACCACATCATCTATTTAATCACATCTTTTCCCTTCACCTTCTTTGATAAGTTTCAAAAAAGGTTCTTCTTTTATTAACTTTTTTTTACTTTTCCTTATGTTTCATCTGAAGATGTCTATGGCTTTGGCGATGGTAAAGGCGACGAAGAAAGATGTTTGCATCAGACAGAGTCTGTCACACTTCATGACCGTCCATGTGAAGAATCGGGTTAGCCATTCATTTTTCATTTCTCATTAACATTTTTCATGATTCCTTTTTCATGCATGATGACTTTGACTTCTATCAATATGATTTTTCATGTGTAAAGTTAGTTTGTATGGAAAAATGACTATGTATAATTTATCAGTATCATTTACATGCATGTTGCTAATTTATGAATCTGTGTTCAGTGTTCATTATGATTTAAAACTTTGCACAATAAGAATGTTTAGAATAAAACGGATTGTTTTGAAGGAATCTGGTTTTAATAAACAACTAAGAATAGATTAAGACTCTGTTTAAAAAACCATGTTTAGTATAGGACTCTATCTTTGAATTACTTTAAAGGAATATTTTGAAACTATAGGACTGTGTCTTTGAATTTCTTTGAAGGAATGTTTTGAAACTATAGGACTGTGTCTTTGAATTGCTTTGAAGGAATGTTTTGCAACTATATGACAAAATCATTGTAAGTTAAGTTGTGGTCACTAAAACATCAGTATGATTGTATCATTGAATTAGATTATAAATGATCCTGATTGGTTATATTGTTTCTGGTTGTGACTGCTACAAGAATGAAACTTGCACTTCAATTGGTGCAAAGTTCAAACAATGTGTTGTCAAAAGAGGTGTTATCAAAGGCTGCGGAGTATTGGACTCATCAGGAATCAAAAAGAAAGGCGTTGGTCAAAGTTTGAATGGAGATGGAATCTTAAAGTTATTGTCTTGTTTGCTTGGAGTTTTAAGACTTTATTTATGTTTTGGTTGTAACTTATGGTCTTTTTAGGTCCATATTTGACATTGTTTCGGTGATGACATGTGATACAATCATGGTATTTTGCGTATTTTGTTGAATTCTATATTATAACTATGGTAATTGCTTGAGAATTCTATTTACGTACCTCTATCAATGTCGTTTATGCCGATTTGATGTCCGAACCCTTTTACTTCCTTTTTATGTTCCCTGACTTGATCATCTCATCTTCATATTGTTGATATGAGCTGTATGAGAATATAACAAACATTAGATTATCAATGCATCAGGAATGTATCCATTATATAACCATATTTTTGAACCAATCACAAAGTTAGTAGTAAGAAAACCTATTTTTTCCAACAAATCTTTATTCAGTTTTAACAACATAACATAAGGGTGATCAACAATAAACTAAATTTACTATATTCATGCATCATTTCGAGTTGAGTCCAATATAAACTATATACTTTCAACAAGTTGTTGTTCTTTTAATCAGCAGGCAAGAATCAAAGACCATAGATTAATAAATTGACAATTCTTTTCTTTCGTATATTTTTGTTTGGTATCAGCAACATGAGCTTTAAGAACAAAACTTCATACAATAGGTAAAAACCCAATCAGAAATGCTAGAAAATAGAAACCACAGTTAAGACTTAAAACGTTAATCCACCAAGTACCAGACTAGAAGTGGGAAAATTGAAACCCTAATTGCCAAAATTCAAAATTCATACACAATAGTTGCTTCAAAATCAAAATAACAATTAACACATAACACGTTAATCCACTAGTTCACTTTCCAGAATTGGGAAAATCGAAACCCTAATTGAGAATATTCAAAATTCAAAAACGATCAAAATAGATAATAAGAAGTACCTTAACTTTTTTTGGGATAGCAAACAACTTCGAACTGCAACAACTTCTGACAAACTAGCCCACAACGACGAACAAAAAATGAACCTTAGATAAAGAAAACGATTCGACAGAAGAATCAAACACGGAGGTGAACCATACGAAGAAGATGATGGATTTTGAAAACATTAAATCATTTTGGATGACGAAGAAGATGATGATTTCAGAGGACTGGATGATGAAGACGATGGATTTCGTGGTCTGAAGAAGATGGTGATTTCTGAGGACTGGATGATGTGAAGAAGATGAAGTTTCATTTCTGTAAGAAGGGTAAATTCAAAAAACAATAAAAAACATGATGGAGGGAAAATTTTAAAATTAAATATTCATTTTTATTATTCAATATAATAAATTTAATAACTTTTATAAATTAAATAGTTAAAATATATGTAGGGACTAGATTGCAATATTTAAAAGTTACGGTAATGTAGACCGCACTACACTGTAACATGATTAGGGTTTCTGATGTGTCAACACTTGAAATCTGATCGGCCCATTCAAACGACTGCACCGAAGAAGTCATTTTCCTGACTTCTTCATAGAAGCTCCCATTTAATATTTGTTAGGTATGTGTGTATAATTTTTTTTAGCAAAGGTATGTGTGTATATATATCAATGTACGTTCTCTAACAAAAAACCAAGTAGGGATATTTATGTCATTTAATAAAAATAGATCTATCTTTCCTTTAACTTTTTATCCACTTTCTTTGATACCAAACAGCTAAATAATCATCTCACTTTCCATTCAGTTTCTACTCTCTTTCATTCCTTGAACAATCTTTCCTCTTACTATCTTTCCTTTTACTTTCTTTTATCATCCAAACATACCCCTAAAGATTTGTGAAGACCTTGGGAAAATGAAGAATAAAGATTCAAGTGCCCTCATAAGATTTTACATAGAGAGGAATTATGTTCCCAAGTTCCAAGACATCTTATATGGAAGAAAACACCCAAAAAGACGAAGAAAGAGGCATTCCTGGGACCAATCAACACTCATGCTCCTGACACATGTTTCCGTGCACCTAGGCATATGTTGAGGCGCCTGATGCATTCTTTTATGCGCCTGGCTCAGAGAAACTCACTCACATGCGCATGTCGCATGGTTCTAGGCGCCCTGTGCCTGTTCCTTATGGGCCAAGGCGCTGTTTTATGACTTTCTAGTGCAAAAGGTCCGATATTTTAGCCTAAGTTCAGGTGGAAACTCTCCCTATAAATAGCAAGCCTTTCATTCATAATTTCTCAATCAGAATAAAGTGGTTCAAGAGGAAGGTAAGCACTAGGAGCTTCCTGGGAGGAGTTTGTCTCCTCACTCCACGTTTCTCTAGGGGATGTTTAGTTTCTTTTGTAATTTGTCTTTTGTTACCATGAGTAACTGACTCTTTTAGGATAAAGTTCTAAGATGAACCTCTATTTTATTTGTTGGATAATTATTTAATTTAAAGTCTTTTATTCAGTTATTTTTTGTTCGCTATTTAGTTTGACTGTAGTGCGTAAGATTTGTCTCCTCTAAAGCATAACCCTAAATTAGGCCCTTAGGGAGGTGACTGGGCTGATTTAAGTCGTGAAGTCACATGTTTCCTTAATCGCTAACTAGTTACTACCTGATTTTGTAACACCCTAAACTCAAAAAGGGATAATTTACTCTAATAACACAATCATATAGAGAATTTAGATGTTACATCGCTCTAATTTACCAATCATGCATAAACTATTTTATCAAAACATCGCAGCGGAAATAATAACGTCATTACATTGACATTTAAAAAAAAACATCTCAACATCCATCCATAATAAAATAAGTCACCAAGTAGCCATGTCATCACAACATCATCAATACGTAGTCTCGACATCTCCAAAAGTCATAATATAAGCTAAAAATAAAGACCGACCTCTAATAAGAGCCCTAAATCTAAGCCACCGAAAAGCAATAAACGTGGTATCTCCAAGATATCCTCAAGCAACTCACCAAAGTAAAGTAAACTATTCCTGCACACCGTCTACCCATCCATACGGATAAGGAAGGCGGTCACACAAACATATTTATCACCAAACATTTATCAAATAGTCATCACAAAAAAGAAGCAGCTTCACCTCATAATTCACAAGTCATACTCAACAAGAGTCATTACCAAATCATTAAATTAAAATCACCAAAGAATTATCATCAACAACTATCATCCCAAAGAAATAACAAGGTTTCAAATTCACATTTCAACTACAAGACGGATATCTATCCGCATTGTGATATACATCATATTAAACATTCAAACATCATTAATTCATTCACATTCTATCATATTAACTTGAATTCAAAGTCTCTTACAAGTTATCCAACCATAAAGTATCAATTTGACAAAGTTCGTCTAAGTTCATGAAAACTAGCATTTTCCAAGAAATTCTCCAAATCAAAGTAAACAAGTTCAAACGCCTCAACTGAGTATATACACCATTCACATATGAGTGCAGTAGCATATACATATACGTTTCATAGGTCAATTCTGACAAATACCAAAATTCACCTAAGTTCATATCGTTTTGACATTTTCTAAGTTATTCAACCAAACAAGCCAAACACCTCAACTAGCATATATACTACTCAGATATGATCACAATAGCATATGAATATAGGCATCATAGGCCAATTCACATCAATCCCATAACTTCACAAAGTCTGTATCGTTTTATCTCAAAACACCGAATCTTCCGAAAATCAAGTTCAATGATATTATAGTCCTATGACAAGCCTACATTCTTATTTTAAGTCCATCATTATAGTAAACAACTCAAAACACGCCACTATTCTTCAGAAAAGTCATTGTTCGATTTTCACAAAAACAAGTTCGTCTCAATATAAAGTTTCCTCTCATTTATGAAAATCAAATTAAGGGTAGGTATACTATGTTACAACAAGTATGTTATTGAAAACAACAAAAGAATACCCACCAAAGATCAACTAGGAACCACACGTGTTGTCCCCCAAGCACCCGCGACAAGGCGCAAGTAGAAACTTGCCCTGTCAGGGCTGCCTAGCGCCAGGCATGCAGCGCCTAGCGCTGAATCCCTGTAACTGGGCGCCTAGCGCTGCGAAAAGGGTCGTTTGGTGTTTTTCCGCCTTGGATTTTCGTTAAAAATGTCCCAAAAGTGCTTATTTTGATTCACCCATTTCCCAAAACCATTAAAATCAAGTTCCAAGGCTCAAAAACGCTAAATAAGCTCTTCTCACAACCCTTAAATTAGCTTATGAAATAATTCACTTAGTTTTCAAACAAAACACCAATTTTCAACAACAACACTTTGATTTTTTCGACTCACTTCCTAAGACTCTCCTAGTCCTAAATATGAGAACCCACTCACTTCCTATTAGTCATAGACGTGACCGTCCTTGAAATCCTTAACAAATATGGAGACACTCTCTTGGAACAAAGAATCAACTCGTGCTTAAAAGCTTATAGAAATTCAGAACATTACAACTCAATTACAAAGTCCAACTCTAATATCAAGGTGATACGAGAGTGGTTACAAATAACAAAGACAGGCTAAAACCCTGGATGACTATTTTTCAATTGCGGCTTCAATGAATAATTAGGTCTTCTGTCTTTGCTTATATAGCCTGAATGCTGAATGGGCGTGATGCATAAGTTCGGCTAAAGATCATCCGAAATCTCGATATTTCAGCATAAATATTCTGAAGCAGATCAGATGTTTCTTTAAATGTTGCAACAAGATTCTTAAGGACTAAGTTAAGCATAAATCGCCTTCCTTTGTTTCTAGAAACACGCTTTCCTGGTCAACTCTTCACGTGAAACATATCTTTAGATATTATATGAAAATCTTCACATTTAAGATAAATCTCCAAGAATGCGGATCAAGGCACGCTGGCATGTCGTACCAACATGCCAAGACATTATGACTGATATCTTGCTATAACTAAAGTTTTAACAAAATGTAGCCAATACATGTCTAAAAACCTAACAATTACAAATTGCTCAAGCATACAAGCAAGAAACTTCCTTTTCTTAATCAAGAAAGAGACTTTAATTTCTCAATCACATATGGAAGAGACTTCTGCTATCTAAGTTAATCAAATAAAAGATTGTTGAATTTTTCACTTGATATACAATCAGAGGTGTAATACAATAAAGTTCAGATGGACTCTGAGACTTACGGAATTCTAAAAATTGAAAGTTTGTAAGAATTTCTCTAAGTGTTTTATGCACCATTTGATTTTGACAGAGTAAGGGCGTCTGTTAAATTAAGAGTATTGTCTTGTTTTTCTTCAACTACTCTGGTCCTTATATATAGGAGAAATTCTGGGAGCCATTGTTGAAGAGTGTCAGCGCATCAAATAAGTCCTTGAGAAGCTTCATTAGAGACGTTGAGATGTTGTCTCAAATGGTTAATGTCATAGAGTATTTATTCGAAATTCTCTTGCTCTTAATAGAATGGTCTGTTACATTCTCTTTGCCTTTGTATACCTTTTGTCTGTTTCAACTTGCTCAGAAGAAGATAAACTGTACTACTCTGAGTCTGATAGTGACATTTCTTCAGAAGACGACAAACTTCTTAAGAGTCTTCAGCTTCTGACGTCACCTTCTGAGGCCCCAACTTTCATATTCTTCATTTCTTCAGATGCTTTTAAATGAAATTCTTCTTCTTATCAAAACATTGACTTTCTGGTTGACCTTTCTTTAGATTTTGTTCAAAGTTATATAAGTTTCTCCTTTTCTGCAGATGCATTCAGAGTCTTTATATTACATGATCAGAACTTGACTTAAGAGACATAATTTAATTATATAGTTCTGTAAACTTTAGCACACATTAGCATATCCAATTGTTCTTACATACCTTGTTATCATTAAAACTTCAGAGATATTGTACAAAACCCATTTTGGTTCAACATAGTTTTTTTGTCTTCTGACCACGTGCAGAAACAAATAGGAAATTTCAAGGACAAAGAGAATGTAACAAATCATTCTATTAGAAGCAAAGCATTTTCGAATGACTACTCAACGTCATTATCCATTTGAGGCAACATTTCGACGTCTCTGATTAAGATTCTCAATGAGTTATTTGATGCAATGACACTTCTTCAACAACGGCTCACTCATTCTCTCCTATATAAGGACTTGAGCAATTGAAGAAAAATAACAAGACTTATATCATTTTACAAGTGCCCTTACTCTGTCAAATTATATAGCGCACAAACACTTAGAGAAATTCTTTCAAACATCGAATCAATGAGAACTCCTAGAACGACGGTGGATATGTGAATCAGTGAGAACATGGAGAATGACAGTGAATCAGTGGTGGATCGATGGACGACAAATGATCGAAATGCGGAAGCATCGTTCAAAGATGGTGAAATTTGATTAATATTATTAGAGATAGAAAATAGATGAATATTACTAAATACCAATTATTAATTAATTAATTAAAATAATTAAATAAATAAATAAATTAATTTTTTTTTGATAAAAAAATTAAATTAATAACCGATGAAAAGAGGAAAATGAAAGGTCATCCAAAAGAATACCATAAGAAGTTTTTTAAAATATGTAACAGGTAAAAAAACAAAATATGTGGTAACAAAACAAAAAGAGTAATAGTTTAATACTCTTAAGCTTATTTGTTTTCAAAAATGGATTATGGTTTTGTTAGAACTTGGATGGTCAAGATAGATTGTCTTAAGCACAACAGGATCTAACAGTCATTTGTCATTATTATCAACAAAGAAATGAAAGTTGAACATGATAATAGAATGATTGACAGATCTTAGACGTCATAATTCACTAAATTTTACGCAATCTTACGATCAATGAAGGTGAAGGAAGATATCTGGAAGCATAATGAATAACCTAAAACTTTTAGAATGCACAAATAAATATTCAGGCTTAATGGGTCAAACTAATATGAATTATTGTGATAAATAGGCTTCCGTGTTAGTGAAACATTAACTTGCTCCACACATCAAGTATTTTATTGGTGTGATTTTCATCGAATTCACAACAAGAGGGAACCGCGGAACAACAATTAGGTAATTTTGATCGTTTTAGTTGTCTCTTTCATTTTCTTTCTAGGAACAAGATTCAATTAATCCCGCCACACGTGCATCTAAATTTTCAAAATTTTATTCATACACAGTTTCTACTTTAGAGCAAGTAAACCAAAACATCTTAAGAAATGATGTAATAATTTCTGTTAGTTTATCTGCCTAAGCTTGTTAGACTTGTGTTCTTATTTGTTGTTTGCTTTAACTGAACCTTTTTTTAGCATGGATGATTCTGTTCATAGAGAGCAATTAACTAATTATGAATCAAATCAAATATTGCACACCTCATACTATCTTTTCTTTGGCCTATTGGATAACAATTAACTATACCATAAATCATTTCTAAAGGCTTAGATTATGAATCACATACAACTTTGTCATTTTGTCTTAAGAATGCTGCAACTTGCTTTGTCTATCTCTATGTTTTAGTTGTTGCAGTGTCATCCGTGAATGTAGATGTATGTCGGCATCCAGGTTCGTTTGAAGGCTTGTGTATACATTGTGGGCAAAAGATGCATGGTGATTCTGGTTTGACATTTGGATACATACACAAGGTACACATTATTTCTAATGATTATCTTGTTGTACTAACAATTTAGATTTTGATAATTGTTGTTGTCACTATTTTGGAATGAACCTTTGGGATATATATTTCTATCTATTGTGTTGAGTTCTCACATATACAACTTTCTAAAGAATGTAATCTCTCATGAGGTCCATTAGGAATACTTGGCAATTCCCTTTAGACTTACAAATGTTCCCTCTACATTTCTTGGTCTCTTGATACATGAATGAAGTCATAAGATACGACCCTATTTAAGTAAGTTTGTTCTACTATTTTTTATGATATCCTCATATTTTGCAGAAACTTGGAAGAACATCTAGACCACTGAGGTGCTGTTATTGTTGTGTGAGTTTGCAGCAAGGGAGATTGTAAATCAGAATTTAGCCCTATTGTATCAACTTTGCTCTCAGGTCTAGCAACTATAAATCCTATATTTATTCATATTTTTTATCTTCTCCTTCGAATTCTTGTTGTATCCTATCATACACACAATCCAACTATTATTCTACATGATTTAAATATGGGGATTTTCGTATGTTCGGGGACTAAGACTTCATTCTATTTTTTCCTTTTAACATTATCTTATTAATAGTGAACAAGAGACCTCTGTATTCAGCATAATGTGTGCTAGTTCTACTGTATGTTGTCTGTAGATCATCTTTTTCTGACATGGAATCGAAGAACTTATATTCAATCTAATCTTCCAGTTGTGTTTGTTAAATGCTTTTGGAAAGGTTGCAACATGCTTTATGCATTTTGTCTTTGATTCCATTATGAAAATTTTCTGAAAAAACATTTGTTCAACATTTGTTACTAAAAGACAGATATCATTATATTATTCTGTAATTGCAAGTACCAACCTGCACATCATCACATAGAACATCATAAGTTATAAAAATAGCACCATTCTCATGAGTGAATTTCCTTACAACTCTTTCTTGATGTTCTAGGTTTTTATGTCTTTTTATATATGCTGCCTTCCTGAACTTGTATATGATGAAATAGATATCGCCAGAGGTAGACTCTTCGTATTGGAGCATATGCAAAGAATGACCAAGTTGAGGCCCTTCGTCCACACATTTCTTAAAGAAGCAAGTAAAATGTATGAAATGTAAATCTACACCACGGGTATTCGGCAGTATTCACTAGTTCACTATAGATGGTCAGGCTGGTTGATCCTTAAAGGAAATACTTCAAAGATAAGGTGATTTCTCAAGATGATGAGACTGAAATGAAGCCGAAGGATCTGAATCTTGTGTTGGGGACAAAAAGTGTGATCCTAATTATTGATGATAAAAAAAACGTTGAGTGCACTCGTAGTTTCTGACTTGTTTTTTCTGAATGATCTAATTGGAATGGTTGGTGATAGTTAATCTATGTGGATGACAATCTCAAAATATTTTTCTTTTCACTACCTACATGAATGAACAAATTAAACACAATTGTATAATATGAATCAAAGAACTTTATAATCATATGTTACGGGAGATAGATATTCTAGCACTCTTAGTTCCTACAAACATCGAATATAAATGTAAAACTAATTAATTACAGCTTCATAATCATTGGAAGCGTCAGTGCAAAGTAAAATTGATTTGGAACAGCGTTGCAAATGCACCTCTTTTCAAAAATCATTTTCCTGTTTAATAAAATCTATGTAGGTCCTACCACTTTTGGAAAGTGTTTCACGTTAAGTAGTGGAACCTACATGAGTTTTATCGAATAAGAGCGCAAGTGCTAAATAAAAGAGTGTTGCTAGCATTCTTCGTTGGTTAGAGCAAGTAATGAACCATTCCTCTAAAGTTTACTCTCTATATACCAAGTTCATAGTTTCAAATGTGCTAAAGATCTATCGACTTAATGATTCAGAAGTCACCACCTTTTATTGAAAATGTTGCTAACAAATGTTGTAGGTATGGTGAAAGCATAAAGATAATCTGATACTGATGGAGAGATACCACTTTTTCAATTCAAGTTGTCAGGAATTCGACCTCAATTGCAAATCACTTGCTGAGTTGCATATTGATGAAAACGAAACTGATGGAGCGCTTGCCAGAATTCTCAAAGTGCTTAGACAGATCAACTCCAAATTCTTCGATGTATGTCTCATATGTTCCTGATAAAATGTTTGTTGCATTTGATATATTGCTAAAACTATGTTGTGGGGTTTTGTAGGAACTTCAAGGAGACCTTGTCGATCGAGACGTGAGGCAGGTAGTTAGTTATCTTGTTGATATTTATCTTTTTTCTAGTTCGTGCATTTTGTATTTTTGTTAATGGAAATATAAGTTAATTTGTCATCATCCTAGTGTGATATTCGGATAATGTTATGTCATTTTTGCAATGAATTTATGTTTTCCAGGTCTTGTCATCACTTCGAGGTGAAGTCCTAAGCGGATGTGTGATCGTTTTCAGCTGTGCTTTTCATGGTCATGACTTACGAAAACTCAGGAGGATAGTAGAGCAGTTAGGAGCTACTCGTTTGACAGAACTTGGCCCCACTGTGACACATGTAGTTGCTAATGAGTTTGTAACTGAGAAGTCCATGTGGGCAGAGAAAGAAAATAAGTTTTTGGTTAATCTTCGATGGCTAGAGGCTTCAAATTTCTTTTTGCAAAAGTAGTCAGATAGTTTCAGAACCGTATTCTGAATGTTTGAATATTGGTGTTCTTTTGCAACAATTGCGGTGATAATCCATAACAAACCTGTGTGTGTATTTTCACATTTTCCTTACATTTTATTTTTCTGTATACAGCGTACAGGTATTTTTTGTTGCTCTCTAAAGTTTAGGATTAGTATACGATTAAATTGATTACTTTTTAGATTCTTTTTTGGTCCACTGTTATTATCAATACAAATGAAGAGTTTAATGAATGAAAGGTTTTGCTTATTCTATTGGTTTCTTAACCTAATTACTTCAATTATAGTTACATTTTGTTGTTTGTGATTTCTATCTTTATGAAGCCTCTAATTTTTCCTGATTTGTATTTTATAGTACCAGGTGCTAAACCTATTGGATATTCAAACAGTCAAAAACAGTGATACGCCTTCAATCAAAAATGTATGTGCCATACAATATTCAAACAGTCAACAATAGTCAAATCAGTGGCAGCAAGGTCTAATATTTCCATGATGAAGTCCATCGAACAAAGTTGTGCTTGCTTTTGCTCTGCATTTTTTATGAGATCATGAGTTCTTTAAGTATGTGGAAGGAAACGTATAAAAAAAATCACAAATAAAATGAATTTTATTTGTGAATTTTAGTATCCATGGTTCAGCCACGGTTTTCTAGTTCATAAAAAATGAGCTCATGAATGTGGAAATTAAGTGGAGCTCACGTTAATTTTAGCCTTGGACATTCATTTCTTATAATTTTAGTGCTATTGGATTCATCGCATAATTTGATACAACAAATTGGGATTTGATGATCACAAGTTGACCAAGGGCTATTCATGTTGGTTTTATTGCCACCACCATTCAGATCACGTCCAAGAAAGATTGAAATAAATTCAATTAATGTCATTCAAAGGTTTTGCATCAGTTTTGGAATTCATTTGGAGCAGCTTGCATCAAATTGGAAATGCAGAAATTGTGAAAGTCACATTTTGGGCAATTAGTTCACACCTTTTGGACTCCAGCATGTTACGTAGTAATTTCATATTTTAGGAAAATAGTTGTTATTCTTAATATGTAATTTATTTGTTTTCTTTGAATTATTGAGTGTCATTTTAATTTATTAAGGTCCATTGGGTTACTTTGTGAGAACTCTATAAATTGTAAGTTTCTCTATGAAATAAAGAAAGTTGAATTTTGTAAAAATTTACACTTATGTGTATTGAGAGCTTTGTCTCTTGTGGTTCTGGATTGAACCATCTTTGATCTTATCAAGAAATTCTTTTCTTGTGGCGATCCTCACATCCACCGGCTTATCAATCTTTCTTGGATTAGAAAGAGTGTGGCACCGTTGTCTCCATTCCATTTCTTCATTATTTTAGTCTTTTCACCATTTCCACCAACATTATTCATAATTTGCTTCCGACGGCTTCGTGACATTCTTCATTTGGTAATCAGAGCTCACGTTCAAATCAGGTGTTATATATCATTTTTCTTTCTTTCATTGTATCTTCTTTGTTTTATTTTGTTTGCAAAGAAAATCATCAAAAAAAAGTGTTGAAAAAAAAACGTAGCATTTTGAAAAGAAAAGTAAGAAGAAAAAAAAAAATTCCAAGAAAAAAAAATAATAAGTTTCAACATTTTTTTTCTTAGTGGTCCTTCATAGAAGCCAAACAAATGAATATTTTCTTTACAAGATGTATCGTGAATGATAAAGTTGAAGGTGAGAAACACACAAGAAGGGGGGGTTGAATTGTGTTTTGGAAAATTCTTCGTTTCTCCTACAAACTGAACACACTTGATCAGAAGCTAAGTGAGACAACTTCTGAAGTGGTAATCAAAATCTAAATGCAGCGGAATAAAACAGAGAGAGAAGAACGACACAATGCAATTATACTGGTTCCTTCCACAATCCGGAAGTAGTCCAGTCCCCCTTGCACTTCCAAGGAGATTTCACTAAGAGTAATATCTGATTACAATTGCTCAAACACACAAGCAAGAGACTTCCTTTGCTCAAGCACACAAGCAAGAGACTTCCTTTGCTCAATGTCGCGTCATTTTTCGGAGATCAAGGCTATTTGATTAGCTTATTGACTCACTTTTATTTCACGACTGAACATTTCAATTTTAAGGAAAAGGGGAAAGAAAGTTCAAAATACCCCATTTGAAAAAAGATTTAGGGTTCGGGGGTTAGTTACATAAAGGGAAGGTGTTAGCACCCTTTATGTCCGTAGTACTCTACGGGAACCTCTTGGTTTTATCTAAATAATGTGCTATAACTTGCTTATTTTTTTGAAGAAAAAAAAGAATTTCGAAATGATAAAATAAAGGAGGACCTAATTATCTACATTTTATTGATTTGGAAGGACAAGGTCCTCTGCCTACGTACCCGTGAAGGATCAAAATCACGTAGTTCGTGGTTAAAAAATGACGTTTGATTGGTTGAGTGTTTTTTATTAGTTTTGAAAAAAGTTTTGAAATGAAGAAAAGCCAAGTGGCAAAATAAGTTTGTTTGTATTTTTTTTATGTTAAAAGGAGACTCAAAGTAGAATTAAATTGATTTAATGTTTGATTAAGAAAATAAAAAAAAGACGGCACTTGATTTAAGATCAAGGTTTATTTAAAAAATATTTTTTTGTTTGGGTTTTGTTGTTTTTTGAATGATAAACTAACGGAGCATAAAATATAAACACGTAGGTACCTTATAGTAGCGTTGGACCACCACAAGGACCATTAACCTAATCTAGCAAGAAATATAGAGGCATACACACACACGCACGCACACATGCACCTAAACTATTACAAAAAAACCTAGTTACATTCTACGGTCTGCGAGGAAAATAAATAAATAAATTACATTTAGCCTATATTTACATTCTAAATTCCATGCAAGACGAAGAGAAATAAATAAATTACATAATGCCTAAATACATTCTAAATATCCGACGAAAAATGACTTAAAGTGCAAAAATGATGAAGATGCGTGAATAAAATACATTAAAGCCTAACTACAATCTAAGATGTAATAAGATAAATGACGGAAATATAAACATATGAAGGACAACAAAATAAAGTGCTAAAAAAAAAATGCATGAAAAGGAGCTAATAAAATGAAAGGGTCAGGGGTGTGCTATGAGCATGTGTGCGTGTGTGCAGGAAGTAGTGAAAGAAGCAGCAGAAAAGAAACAAATGGGCCTTGCTGGATTCTGAAGTGGGCTTAGGGACAGGTCCGGTTCGGTTCAAAAGAACCAGACCGGTTCGGTGAGTGTATAAAGTGAGACAGGCCGGTTTTCTATCATTTTTCATCCCTCTTTCTCTCTCTTCTTCCCTATGCTCTCTCCTCTCTCTGTAATTTCTATCTTCTTCTCCGATGGAGAAGTGAGTTGCCGGAAAGAGTTCCGGTGCGGTGGCCGGCGAAACATCGCGGCGGCGCCACCGCACCGGAGTAAAAAAAAAATGTCTCCTTTTTTTAAAAACTTTTGCTCTTTCTCCTCTACTCACTTCCCTCTACTCATTTTTAACAATTATAAATCCAAAAAACCACTCTACAGTCTTAGATCTGCGAGTTTCAAAAAAAGAAAATTACTACCTTCTCTTCACTGCTTCTTTGACTGGTTCGTACTTGGCTTGATGACAGCACAGCTTCGGCGTTCTGAGTTCCTGGTGTATTGTTGTCGTACGGACTTGTGCTCCTGATGCTGACGTGGTTTGCGGCCGATGGCTGGTGTACGAGTTGTGCTTGCACGACAGTGATGATCGATGTCCTGGCTTCTGCTCTTTGTCTCTCTCTGCCATCCCCTTTTTCTGTGCAGGTAATGGTCTGTATTTATAGTGCTAGGCCGAGGCTACGGTTTGTTGAGAATCAGCAGAAATTTGTGCTTGCAAACGGATGAGAAGGGAAAAAAAATTGTGATTATCCCTTTTGCTGGAAAAGAAAATTAGCGCAGATTTGGACTAGATTCGGATGGGAGGGAGCGTGACAGCCTGTGTCTTGTGGATTGGGACGAGAAAAGGGTGAAACCGTTCTGGAGACTCGAATTGCAACGCGTTTGGGATTGGGACGAGATGAACGTGTGATTCTGTACTTGGACTTATTTTTGGGTTTTTAACAAATAGAAAAAATGAATAATAATAATAAAAACAATTAACAAAAGGGTAAAAATACAAGAGGATAACTACATGGATTTGATTTTTGGGGCTTATCGCCTAATAAAAATAAAAATGTAAAAATAAAAAAGGGATACACACATATATACATACTCGATCATTATCTTCTAATTAATAAGTAAATAAAAAGAAAAAAACTTGGATTTATCTAAAAAGAAAATAACGAAAGAATTAAAAGAAATAATGACTTGATTAAAACTTTAAAGTTGAATTTGATTAGAGAAAAAAAAAAAGTTTAAAAGATGGAAATAAAGAATAATAAAAAATGATAGAGAGAAAAGGGTTCAATTCGGAATTGAATATGAGGTATTTTAAAATACCTTTCTGTCGAATTTCTAACTGAAAATCGAAGATTTAATCAGGGTTACGTGACACGTGTCAGTGTGACCTTAGGTCAAAAATTGGGGTATGACAGATGCCCCTATTTAAGTTTCTTCGTTCGGAGATTTGAAGATGAAATCTTTAATTCGATCGGACCGAAGAGACTTAAATACAAAGTACACCAATTTTGGACCTAAGATGCTATGAATGATTGTGAAATGCATGTATGAATGCAGGACGACAAAGTTGATTTGACTGAGACGAGAAACAACGACGGGATACCCAAATTTGTTGAAGAATGGGATCCGACTCCACTAGGGGGATGTAGTTTCACTGGGGAAAAGATTGTCTACTACTGTATCGGTTTGGAACGATAGCTTAATGAAGACAAGACTTTTATAGTGACATCTCTTGGACAACTACGTCGGGGATGACACTTTTGAAATTGACATTGAAATTATTGAAATTAAAATTGAAATTGAAATAGAAATTGATTAGTGACATCACTAGAACAGCTATTGCTGGGGATGACACCTTTGGACTTGAAATTGAAATTGATTGAAATTGAAATTGAAATTGAAATTGATTGAAATTGAAATTGAAATTGAAATTGAACTTGAAATAGAAATTGATTAGTGACATCACTGGAACAGCTAACGCTGGGGATGACACTTTTGGACTTGAAATTGAAATTGATTGAAATTGAAATTGAATTGGAATTGAAATTGAAATAGAAATTGATTAGTGACATCACTAGAACAGCTATTGCTGGGGATGACACTATTGGATTTGAAATTGAAATTGATTGAAATTGAAATTGAAATGGAAATTGATTAGTGACATCACTAGAACAGCCAACGCTGGGGATGACACTCTTGAACTTGAAATTGAAATTTGAAATTGATTAGTGACGTCGTGATAAATATGATCATGCATGAATGATGTTGTGTATGATGTGTATGAATGAAAGTAATAATGCGTGAATGTGTGAATGGATGAATGAATATAATGAGTGTGTAGACTGGATTGTGCTAGATGAATTTGATGAAACGAGACAAGGCAGGTAAGATGGGAAGCGGATTGACATCACAGTACATACACTCGGCAAACTTCATTGGAGATGATATTATTGCGAACAAAATCGAGCCGTTGACGGGGTGGAGTCTGGCACAAGGTAGCAATTGATGCCCCTGGGGATAAAGCTCATTGTTGACCAAAAATCTGGGAGAAGTCGCCATTTGTAAACCAACACAGAATGCTCTTCCAATGACCCACCTTAGTCGTCGTGCCTTTTCTTGATTTGTTCGTTTCTTTTATTCTTACTTTTTTGAATCCCTAACTTTTGCCTGGATCGCCCTTTCGGGTTTTCAATCCACCGGGAATATATTCCTTTTTTGTGCCCCTAATTTTTGCCTGGACCGCCCTTTCGGGTTTTCAGTCCACCGGGACGCTCTCTATTGCCCAAGTCGCCTTTTCAGGTTTTCGACTTAGCGAGCTCGATTTTTTTTCTTTTTTCTTTTTTTTTTTTTGAAGGCTTCCCACAGTGTCTAGCCATATGCCCATTTTAGTAGGATTTAACCACCCTTGAGGGGAGTGTCGATGCACACTTCTTTTACTCTCGAGCTTTATAATGCACTTATTCGTTTATGCCTTTTAGAGATGTGAAAAAGTTTTAAGGATTTTGCTTCAAAATATTATCATCAAAGAAAATAGAAAAAAATTTGGGAAACGAAATAAATGAGAATTCCAAGTAAAAGGGCACAGGCTCAAATTTTATTAATTGAATGGTGGCCCGCTAAAGGCGCGACTCCATAGATATTTACAAAATTTGGAAAAATGGTAATTTAAAATGGAGAGGTACTTTGAACTTCATAACCCTAAATTTCTAACAACTTTGAATTCCGCTGCTTTTGATGCTTCAGATTGGAGATTCTTTGATAGCAAGTATGTCCCAAGTGGATGGTGCCAGACTGGATGCAGTTACTTTGTCTTTTCTTTTTATCCTTAATTTTTGCATAGACCGCCCTTTCGGGTTTTCAGCCTATCAGGATGATTTTCTGTTTAATGTCTCTAACTTTTGCCTGGACCGCCCTTTCGGGTTTTCAGTCCACCGAGACGCTCATTCTTGCCTAAGCCGCCCTTTCAGGTTTTCGACTTACCGAGCTGTTCTTATAATTTTTAGACAAAGTATTTCTTGACTGCATCCGCGTTTACAGTACGTGGAAGTTCTTCACCATCCATGGTTTGAAGAGTCATGGCACCACCGGAGAAGGCTCTTTTGACAACATATGGACCTTCATAGTTAGGCGCCCACTTGCCCCTGGAGTCTGGTTGGAAAGTAAAAATCTTTTTGAGCACAAGATCACCTTCTTTGAATTCACGGGGACGAACTTTCTTGTCAAAAGCCTGCTTCATCCTCTTTTGATATAGTTGACCATGACACAGGGCAGTCATGCGCTTTTCCTCAATCAGATTTAATTGATCATACCTACTTTGGATCCACTCAGCCTCTGATAACCCAGCTTCCATCAGAACTCTCATTGAAGGAATCTCAACTTCTACGGGAAGTACAGCCTCCATACCATATACCAAAGAGAAAGGAGTTGCCCCTGTTGACGTGCGTATGGAAGTACGATATCCGTGTAATGCGAAGGGAAGCATCTCATGCCAATCTTTATATGTCACCACCATCTTCTGGACGATCTTCTTTATGTTCTTATTTGCAGCTTCGACAGCACCATTCATCTGAGATCTGTAAGGCGAAGAATTATGATGCTCAATCTTGAAATCATCACATAACTCTTTCATCATCTTGTTGTTTAGATTTGTCCCATTGTCTGTAATGATCCGGTTAGGGACACCGTAGCGGCAGATAATATGATTCTTGATAAACTTGACCACCACTTGCTTGGTCACATTAGCATATGATGCTGCTTCAACCCACTTGGTGAAATAGTCAATAGCCACTAGAATGAAGCGGTGCCCGTTTGACGCTTTTGGTTCAATCCTTCCAATCATGTCAATGCCCCACATAGAGAAAGGCCAGGGAGACGAAAGAACATTGAGTGCAGTTGGCGGCACATGAATCTTATCGGCATAGATCTGACACTTATGACATTTTCTGGCGTGTTTGTAACAATCAGCTTCCATCGTCATCCAATAATAACCCGCTCTCAATAGCTTCTTAGTCATTGCATGCCCGCTTGAATGAGTTCCGAAGGAGCCTTCATGTATTTCATGCATCAATAAATCAGCCTCGTGCTTGTCCACACATCTAAGCAATACCATGTCAAAGTTTCTTTTATACAAAACGTCCCCGTTCAGGAAGAAATTGCCAGACAGTCTTCTTAGAGTCTTCTTGTCTTTATTGGATGCCCCGAGTGGATACTCTTGACTCTGAAGGAAACATTTGATATCATGGAACCATGGCTTGTCATCAACAACTTCTTCAGCAGTGAATACATGGGCAGGTCTCTCAAGACGTCTGATGCGGATCAATGGCACTTCATTCCAACGATTTACTTGGTACATTGAAGACAAGGTAGCTAGGGCGTCTGCCATCTGGTTCTCATCACGAGGGATGTGGTGTAGCTCGACTTTGTTGAAGAAGGTCAGTAATCGTCTTGCATAATCTTTGTAGGGAACCAAGCCGGGGTGACGAGTCTCCCATTCTCCCGTGATCTGATTGATTACTAGGGCTGAGTCACCATAAATGTCGAGGATCTTGATTCTCAAATCAATGGCTTCTTCGAGACCCATAATACATGCTTCGTATTCTGCCATGTTGTTTGTACAGTCAAATGTCAGTCTGGCAGTGAAGGGGATATGTGCACCCTCAGGAGTGATAATGATTGCCCCAATTCCGCTACCATACACATTAACAGCTCCGTCAAATATGAGGCCCCATCTTGATTCAGGATCTGGACCCTCTCCGAATAACGGTTCGTCACAATCTTTCATTTTCAGATACATGATCTCTTCATCAGGAAAGTCGAACTTGATAGGCTGATAATCCTCAACTGGTTGGTGAGCTAAATGATCTGCAATGATACTCCCTTTGATTGCTTTCTGGGTACGGTACTCGATGTCATATTCAGATAACAACATCTGCCACCGGGCGATTCTTCCTGTTACTGCAGCTTTCTCGAAGACGTACTTGATCGGATCCATTTTAGAAATCAACCAAGTAGTATGATTAATCATATAGTGACGAAGACGTTTGGCAGCCCAAGCTAGAGCACAACATGTCTTTTCGAGCATGGAATATCGAGACTCACAATCAGTAAACTTCTTGCTTAAGTAATAAATAGCGTGCTCCTTTCTTCCAGTTTCATCTTGTTGCCCTAGTACACAACCCATAGAATCTTCTAACACAGTCAGGTACATGATCAGAGGTCTTCCTTCAACTGGAGGGATAAGGATTGGAGGTTCTAGCAAATACTCTTTGATGCTGTCAAAGGCTTTCTGGCACTCTTCTGTCCACACAATACCTTGCTCTTTGCGGAGTAGCTTGAATATCGGCCCACATGTTGCAGTCATATGAGAAATAAAACGGGAGATGTAGTTCAGTCGTCCGAGAAACCCTCTTACTTGTTTTTCTGTTTGTGGAGCGGGCATTTCTCTGATAGCTCTGACCTTGTCGGGATCTACTTCAATACCTTTCTGGCTGACAATGAAGCCCAAGAGCTTTCCGGATCTGACGCCAAAGGTGCACTTGTTAGGATTCAAACGGAGTTGATACTTTCTCAGTCGTTGGAACATCTTCAGCAAATACTCGACATGCTCATCTTCAGTACCTGACTTGACAATCATATCATCTACATAAACCTCAATCTCTTTGTGCATCATGTCATGGAAAAGAGTAGTCATACCTCTCTGATAAGTAGCACCTGCATTTATTAACCCAAACGGCATTACTCTGTAACAAAAAGTGCCCCAAGGGGTAATGAAAGATGTCTTCTCTCTATCTTCTGGTGCCATTTTGATCTGATTGTAACCGGAGAAACCATCCATGAAGGAGAAAACTTTGGACTTTGCAGTGTTGTCAACTAATACATCAATGTGAGGTAGTGGAAAATCATCTTTGGGACTAGCTTTGTTCAAATCACGGTAATCAACACACATTCTGACTTTACCATCCTTCTTCGGAACAGGCACAATGTTGGCGAGCCACTGCGGGTATTCTGATGTGACAAGGAAACCTGCATCGATCTGTTTCTGTACTTCTTCTTTAATCTTGAGGGCCATATCAGGACGGGCTCTTCTCAACTTCTGCTTGACTGGTGGACATTCAGGCTTCAACGGCAGACGGTGCACCACAATATCAGTATCCAGGCCTGGCATATCTTTGTACGACCAAGCAAATACATCAACATATTCTCTGAGAAGTTCTATCACTCGCTTCTTGACACTTGCTTCAAGTGATGCCCCAATCTTGACCTCTTTCCTGTCTTCTTCAGTACCCAAGTTGATCACCTCTATTGCTTCCCCATAAGGCTGAATGGCTTTTCTTTCTTGTTCAAGTAGCCGAGAGATTTCGTCGGGAACCTCTTCATTCTCTTCCTCTTCCGCCTCATACACAGGGGATTCAAAGTTGGGAGAGATCATAGGGGTATGTTGTTCAAAGGGTTCATTGATGTTTAATCTGCACATATGATTGATGATTTTAGAAAATAAGTAAATGCAGATTTTTCGAAGGTGATTATATTTTTTGGTTTTTTGTATTACCATTTTTCAGAAAAAAAGCACAAAAGAAAAATAAAACAAAAGTCGGGAATAAAACGACATTTTCATTTAATTGACAATAATTTTTTGAAGCAAATGGCCCTAGATAAATTCACTTTCGCTTGGGGCGGGGCGAAAGGATTTTTGAAAAAACATAAAACGAACAAATGCATTACTTTGACAAGTGAGCGACAAAAGGAACATCTACAGCGACCCAATTGCGGCTAGACCCTCCATGAGTCACGAAGCTTCGTGGTATCCCCTCAGGATTGTCTTCAATGATATCATTGGCTTCTGACAGGGCATTAATAAAACCCGCACTGTGGAACGTATCTCTTGCTGGCACGACGACATTCCAAGGCAAATCAGTTGACAGAGAGAAACCCAGACCTTCTCGACGCTTGTTCTCTGGCAATTCTATCAACTTCCCCCAGCTTGCAGATCCTCCAGCTTGCACTATGCTTTGAGCATCTTTTAGAGAGGAAATAGATGCTTCACTTTTCTTGGTATTCTCTTTTTCCACGGCAAGTCCCTGGAATGACGTCCCCTCAACACTGTCGGCCTTGATAAAAGAGAAAGACGACAAATGGCTTACTAACAGGGCTTCCTCCCCATTCACAGTTATCAGCTTCCCATTATGCACAAACTTCAGCTTCTGGTGCAATGTAGAGGTTACTGCCCCAGCTTTATGAATCCAAGGGCGACCTAGCAAGCAACTGTATGATGCCCGAATGTCTATCACTTGAAATGTAATCTGGAAGATCTGCGGCCCAACTGTAATAGGCAGATCCACCTCCCCATGGACATCCTTCCTCGAACCATCAAAAGCTTTTACCATTACCTCACTTCGTCTCAAAGGTGTACCCTTGTAAGAGAGCTGGTCATAAGTTGTTTTGGCCATCACATTTAGAGACGAACCGGTGTCTATCAGCACATTTGACAAAGTGTCGGTCTTACAATTCACAGATATGTGCAAAGCCAGATTATGGTTCCTTCCTTCCTTCGGAAGTTCTTCATCACTGAAACTCAGGTTGTTGCATGCAGTGATGTTTCCCACTATTCCTCCGAATTGACCAACAGTCACATCGTAGTCCACAAAAGCTTGTTCCAGGACCTTCATTAAAGCCTCCTTGTGAGCATCAGAATTCAGCAGTAGCGACATTATGGATATCTTTGATGGAGTCTGCATCAGTTGATCAACCACCCTGTACTCACTCTTCTTGATTAGCTTGAGAACCTCATCAATCTCAGAATTTGCATTGGTCCCACTAGACTGACCGATATCTTTGACTGCACTGGGATTTTTAGTTCGGGTCTCCTCGATCACCGGAGCACTAGCTTTCTTTGGGAGCACCACAGGAACAATATGCCCATTTCTTAGCACTCTACTGACCTCAGCGACATTCCCTACATATGGCAAAGGTGGTATTGGAACTTCACGTCCGTCCTCTATCATAGTGGCATTGTACTTATAAGGAATGGCTTTCTCAGAAGCATAAGGCATCGGACCAGGCAAACATATCACTAGAGGAGCAGCAACTGACTTTCGACTGTCGTAGAATATCTCCAAAGGCTCCTCTGAAGTTATAACACATACATCATCACACTTTCTTTCAACAACAAGTTCTCCTTGGTCTAAAAGTCCTTGAATATCATCTTTTACTTTCTGACAACCTTGAGGATCTAGAAGACACACTTCACAGTTGGCATGATCATGTTCAAAGAGAGACGCTTGACACATCTTGGTATGTATAGGGACCAGAGGTGTCCGGATGTGTTGGACGTTCAGGATGAGATGAGTCTTCTGGCAATCTTCGATCATGTTGACAGTTGTGGTACCATGGTTTGGCAACGGATTGGTTTGAACATTCGGTGCTGAGTCTGTGAAGGTTATCTTCTTGTCATTGATTAGCTTCTGAACCGCATACTTAAAGTTATAGCAATTCTCGATATTATGACCTCGGCCTCCCTGATGAAAATCACAAGTCTGGTCAAGTCTATACCATGCTGGCAATTTTTCTGGCACTGGAGAAGGTGCTCTGGTCTGGACCAAATTCTTTTTGAGTAACCCTGGGAGTAATTCTGCATAGGTGACGGGGATCGGGTCAATTTGCATTTTTCGTGGTTGAGAATGTTGTGGTTGATAGGGTTGTTGTTGATATGGACGTTGTTGGGGATATTGTTGAGGGTATTGTTGTGGAGGATATTGTTGTGGATGATGATATTGTTGCGGAGGATATTGTTGTGGATGATGATATTGTTGTGGAGGATATTGTTGAGGGTATTGTGATTGTTGTGGATATTGTGGGAATTGAGGTTGTTGTGGATATAGTGGGAATTGAGGTTGGCCATTTGGTGGTTGGATGGTATTGGCAGCAGGTGTGAGGGCAGCAACGTGTTGATAGGCTGAGAAATTTTGTTGAGGTCTCCCATGGGTCACCATACCGACCTCTTGTTCTTTCTTTTTCGGGAGGTGATTCCCAGACTTCTTGGTTCCACTTGCAGATGTCCCTTCTTTTACTAAACGTCCTTCTCGGACTCCTTCTTCCAGCCGTACACCCGTAGCAACCATCTCAGCAAAGTCCTTGGGAGTACCTCCGACCATATTCACATAATAAAACTGATTGAGAGTTTTTAAGAAGAGCTTGGTCATCTCCTTCTCTTCTATGCGCGGGCTGACTTGGGCAGCGGCATCCCTCCACCGCTGGGCATACTCTTTGAATGTTTCTTTGTCTCCCTGAGTCATAGCTTGTAGGTCACTTCGATCTGGGGCCATATCCACATTGTAACTGTATTGCTCCACAAAAGCATCACACAGATCTTGGAAAGTTTGGATATTTGTTTTATCTAGATTCATGTACCATTTTGAGGCAGGATTAGCCAAACTTTCATGGAAGAAATAGATAAGGACTGAATCATCCTTGGAATAGGCAGACATTCTTCTCACATACATTGTTAGATGTTCCTCAGGACAGGATTTTCCCTTATACTTCTCGAAGTCTGGTACTTTGAACTTGTGGGGTATTTGAACATTTGGCACCAAACAGAGATCATAAGCAGTCTTCCCAAATACTTTCTTCTTGTGGAGGGCTTTCACATCTCGCTGAATTTCATCATATTTTTGCTGCAAGTCATTCATTCTATCATAGGCTTCCATATCCCCTGAATGGTAGATGGGCTCTTCTTCTTGTGGAATGGTATGCATCACCGGAGCCGAATAGGTCATAGCGGCTGGAGGAGCTCCTACCAGAGGTGGGGGAACATGAGTTGCATTTTGACGAGTAGGCATTGGAACTTCGGTCATGATAGGGCGGAATACTTCACTGAGGCAAACTGGCACACCCCAAGAACGACCTTCTGGCGTAGAATTCGAAGCTTCACACACAATGGGACGGAGTATTTCGCCGGCAGTGAAAGGCGAGAACCGAGGCGCAGAACGTTGCGGAGCAGAGTGCATCGGAGTATCTGCACATATTGTCCATCCAGGGGTAGCAGCGGCAGCTGCAGAGGCGGAGGTTTCGGCCTGAGTTCTGACTGGAGGAGGAGGCGGTGGTGCTTGTGCCTGAGATTGTGCTTGAGCTTGTGCTTGAGCCTGAGCCAGTGCTTGAGCTTGAGCTTGTGCTTGAACGAGTGCTTGAGCTTGTGCTTCAGCTTGTGCTTGAGCTCGAGCCTGTGCTTCTGCCATTGTCTTCATCATTTCAGCCATCTCATCCATCTTAGTCTGCATGGTTGACATCTCTTCGCGGAGCACTCGATTTTCTTGTTCGAGATAATCCATCTTCTTCTTAACGTTTGCTCGAGTGTAGATAGTGCGGGTGGGCTTGTAGATGATACGTGGGGCCACCTTTTGAAACGAGCTGACCTTTTTCTGGAAAAGAAAATTTGTGTGAGACTTTTGGATTTGAGACTGTGAAATGCAAAATGATGCATGGTGTTATGCAAAAATAGACACATTTTTTATTTATCGAAGGACTTATAAAAGCAAATTTGTAAACATCATAACTGAAAATTTATTACAAGATAATTCCCTTTTAACAAAACTGAGCCAAGGGATAGACTCCAAAGTACATCACAAAAAAAACTAGGAAATAACATAAAGTGGTGAAACAACTAAGATACTCTTGAACTCCTATAGCAGACTACTCTTCGAAATCTGGATGGGCGCCGGCGAACATATCCATGTACTCCTTCTTCCTTTTAGAATCCCGCCTGAGTATATCATCCTTCTGCTGGAGGAGATCATTCTGCTTAACAATTAGTTGGCCTAGCTTGAGAATTTCACGATCCTTTTGCTCTATCAGTCCATCCTTTGTCTCCATCTGAGCCATAACCATCTCATACTTCCTCTTCCAATTGTTCCTTTCACGTGTCATCTCGGCCAACTGGTACTGGAATTCTTCCACATTTTCAGGGAGTACGGGCAGTGGGGGAGCCGGAGTAGTTGAAGATGGGACTCTGGATAAAGTGTAAGGCATCTTGTATGTTGTAGCTCTATCAATGACCCATTCCGTGTAAGAGCTATGGACGAAACTTGATCTTTTTCCCATCTTGCTCCTCTCTTTTCTATGGATGGCACGCCAAGCTTGTATGAATTTTTCCCTCTCATTTGTGTAATCATCATGGTTATGGTAGAATACGCTGGACAAGTCGAGGTATAAAGGTTTGGCTTTGACCGGGTATCCGAGCTGTTGTTGGGCAAGGATAGGGTTGTAGCTAATTCCTCCCCATATTCCGATAAGAGGTACATTAGGGAAGTCACCACAGTGGATAATGACGGTCTTGGTATCACTGGCTGGGTTGTACCAAACTATGTCCGCGGGGGTAAGGGACATGATTCTTTGGGACCACGAGAGCTTTTCAGGGTTTTTGATGAAGGGTTGAGTTCGAGGTAGATGGGAGGTAAACCATTTGTAAAGTAAGGGTGCACAGCAGAGGATAACCCCACGACCGGCTAGATTACGATCATGAATGGAATGGTAAGTGTCTGCAAGTAATGTAGGGACAGGGTTTTTGGTGAGGAAGATTTTGATGGCGTTGATATCAACAAAGTTGTCAATATTTGGGAAAAGTAGGAGCCCGTATATGAGTAAGGCTAAGATAGAGTGAAAGGCTTTATTGTTGGGTAGTTCGGCGAAGAGGGAGGCTTTTTGGAAAAGGTAATGTGTAGGCAAGCATTGGAGTTGGGGTTTCCCTTTGATGGTAAGTTGAGCTTTCAATTCAGAGGCATCAAGGTGAAGAGCTTTAGCAATGGTTGAGGCTTCAGGATTGGGTTCAAGGCCATGGAAGGGTACTTCATTGGACACAGGTAAGCCAACCAAGTCAGAATATTCTTCAAGAGTGGGAACCAATATGAAGTCAGGGAATAGGAAGCAATGATAGAGTGGGTCATAGAATTGGACCAACGTATTGAGGACCCCTTCTTCAACTTTTGTTTGGAGGATACTAAGTAGTCTTCCATGATGAGCTTGAAAGTCCTCCGGACTGGTTACTCTCGATCCTAGCTCCCTTAGCTTCAATAAATCGGGTTTCTTGAAGGTGTACTTCCTAGTGCTCCTTATTATAGGATTCATATCTACAACATTTACAAAAAGCTTGTTTTAAGTCCTTCGATGTTTAATGAGAAAAAAAAAATCGATGAATGAATGCATGCATGCATGATTATGCTACACAAACGGTGAAAACATGGTGAGGTTTAAGGTCCATGATGATGGAGTCAAGGGTAACAACGCCGTTTGGTAAGGACTATGGTTTTATTTTCACTTGTAACAAGGGTTCTACCAAGTTCCCAGAGTTGTCAACCACTTCCGAACATTATCGGGTTGCGGAACTACTTCCGGTCCAACAACGTTCGTAAGAAAGTCTCGTCTGAGTGTAGTATCGCGTATCAACCAACTCAAGACTACTCTTGATTAGCCACCGCACTACGTCCTAAAAGGCCAAGATGGGTTAAAGGTAACTAAAGGTCCTCAACATTAACAGTCACTTGAAAATAGCAATGCCAATCATGACTACTCATGTCGACATAAATTACTTCCAAGAGACCTCCGTTGAGTGGGGTTATCACATGTGCCATATCCCGAAACTTACTCTCGGTATGGGACTTTGATTATACCACCATCCTATCTTATGTTTCCCTCAAGTCCGGGTGTAGGACTTATCTCACCACTCACGTTAGAAAGGAGAAAGAAGAAGGATGAACAGATATACACGTATTTCCATCTTTTATTTTTGTTTTTTTAAGCAAGTTATAGCACAATAGTTAAATAAGACCAAGTTAGGCTCAACCCTCTTAGGGGTATTCCCCAGTGAAGTCGCCATTTCTGTCGCGTCATTTTTCGGAGATCAAGGCTATTTGATTAGCTTATTGACTCACTTTTATTTCACGACTGAACATTTCAATTTTAAGGAAAAGGGGAAAGAAAGTTCAAAATACCCCATTTGAAAAAAGATTTAGGGTTCGGGGGTTAGTTACATAAAGGGAAGGTGTTAGCACCCTTTATGTCCGTAGTACTCTACGGGAACCTCTTGGTTTTATCTAAATAATGTGCTATAACTTGCTTATTTTTTTGAAGAAAAAAAAAGAATTTCGAAATGATAAAATAAAGGAGGACCTAATTATCTACATTTTATTGATTTGGAAGGACAAGGTCCTCTGCCTACGTACCCGTGAAGGATCAAAATCACGTAGTTCGTGGTTAAAAAATGACGTTTGATTGGTTGAGTGTTTTTTATTAGTTTTGAAAAAAGTTTTGAAATGAAGAAAAGCCAAGTGGCAAAATAAGTTTGTTTGTATTTTTTTTATGTTAAAAGGAGACTCAAAGTAGAATTAAATTGATTTAATGTTTGATTAAGAAAATAAAAAAAAGACGGCACTTGATTTAAGATCAAGGTTTATTTAAAAAATATTTTTTTGTTTGGGTTTTGTTGTTTTTTGAATGATAAACTAACGGAGCATAAAATATAAACACGTAGGTACCTTATAGTAGCGTTGGACCACCACAAGGACCATTAACCTAATCTAGCAAGAAATATAGAGGCATACACACACACGCACGCACACATGCACCTAAACTATTACAAAAAAACCTAGTTACATTCTACGGTCTGCGAGGAAAATAAATAAATAAATTACATTTAGCCTATATTTACATTCTAAATTCCATGCAAGACGAAGAGAAATAAATAAATTACATAATGCCTAAATACATTCTAAATATCCGACGAAAAATGACTTAAAGTGCAAAAATGATGAAGATGCGTGAATAAAATACATTAAAGCCTAACTACAATCTAAGATGTAATAAGATAAATGACGGAAATATAAACATATGAAGGACAAAAAAATAAAGTGCTAAAAAAAAAAATGCATGAAAAGGAGCTAATAAAATGAAAGGGTCAGGGGTGTGCTATGAGCATGTGTGCGTGTGTGCAGGAAGTAGTGAAAGAAGCAGCAGAAAAGAAACAAATGGGCCTTGCTGGATTCTGAAGTGGGCTTAGGGACAGGTCCGGTTCGGTTCAAAAGAACCAGACCGGTTCGGTGAGTGTATAAAGTGAGACAGGCCGGTTTTCTATCATTTTTCATCCCTCTTTCTCTCTCTTCTTCCCTATGCTCTCTCCTCTCTCTGTAATTTCTATCTTCTTCTCCGATGGAGAAGTGAGTTGCCGGAAAGAGTTCCGGTGCGGTGGCCGGCGAAACATCGCGGCGGCGCCACCGCACCGGAGTAAAAAAAAAATGTCTCCTTTTTTTAAAAACTTTTGCTCTTTCTCCTCTACTCACTTCCCTCTACTCATTTTTAACAATTATAAATCCAAAAAACCACTCTACAGTCTTAGATCTGCGAGTTTCAAAAAAAGAAAATTACTACCTTCTCTTCACTGCTTCTTTGACTGGTTCGTACTTGGCTTGATGACAGCACAGCTTCGGCGTTCTGAGTTCCTGGTGTATTGTTGTCGTACGGACTTGTGCTCCTGATGCTGACGTGGTTTGCGGCCGATGGCTGGTGTACGAGTTGTGCTTGCACGACAGTGATGATCGATGTCCTGGCTTCTGCTCTTTGTCTCTCTCTGCCATCCCCTTTTTCTGTGCAGGTAATGGTCTGTATTTATAGTGCTAGGCCGAGGCTACGGTTTGTTGAGAATCAGCAGAAATTTGTGCTTGCAAACGGATGAGAAGGGAAAAAAAATTGTGATTATCCCTTTTGCTGGAAAAGAAAATTAGCGCAGATTTGGACTAGATTCGGATGGGAGGGAGCGTGACAGCCTGTGTCTTGTGGATTGGGACGAGAAAAGGGTGAAACCGTTCTGGAGACTCGAATTGCAACGCGTTTGGGATTGGGACGAGATGAACGTGTGATTCTGTACTTGGACTTATTTTTGGGTTTTTAACAAATAGAAAAAATGAATAATAATAATAAAAACAATTAACAAAAGGGTAAAAATACAAGAGGATAACTACATGGATTTGATTTTTGGGGCTTATCGCCTAATAAAAATAAAAATGTAAAAATAAAAAAGGGATACACACATATATACATACTCGATCATTATCTTCTAATTAATAAGTAAATAAAAAGAAAAAAACTTGGATTTATCTAAAAAGAAAATAACGAAAGAATTAAAAGAAATAATGACTTGATTAAAACTTTAAAGTTGAATTTGATTAGAGAAAAAAAAAAAAGTTTAAAAGATGGAAATAAAGAATAATAAAAAATGATAGAGAGAAAAGGGTTCAATTCGGAATTGAATATGAGGTATTTTAAAATACCTTTCTGTCGAATTTCTAACTGAAAATCGAAGATTTAATCAGGGTTACGTGACACGTGTCAGTGTGACCTTAGGTCAAAAATTGGGGTATGACACTCAAGAACACAATCAAGAGACTTCCTGCTCAAGCACAACTGCAAGAGACTTCTAACTAAACAAAATTACACAGAAAATTGTTTAAGGTTGAACACTTGATATACAATCAGAGGTGCTCACAATACAAATCAGATACAGACTCAATGGACTTAAGAATTTCTAAGACATGACTTTGAGACACAGAAATTCTAAGTGAATGCAGAACAATTTCAGCAGAGGTTTGGCACTTGTAATAATGTTGTGAGTCGTTTGTTCAGCATTGCCAAATCTCTAAGTCTTCACTCCTTTATATAGAGGTGTGAAAGAGACGTTGTGAAATTGCCAGCACATCAAAGAGTCGTTGTTGAAGCTTGATCTTTCACCTTTGATCTTTTGCTTGATTTGGTTGTTGTCCTATGAAGAACCAATTTGAAATCCATTCCTTATCCAAAGGAACATCTATGCAGGCGAAGCCGTATTCTGGAGCTGTTTTCTTGTCTTGTAGCGTGGACACAAAAACAGAGTAGTGGAGAACGTGGTTGTACAATTCGTACAATAGTACAATGTCAACGCTTTCGTCCAAATTGCAAGCACATGCCTTCAAACACCTTTGAAATGACCGTTGCAAAATTCCACTAATCTTTTGTTGTGTTTTTGAATCCAATAGACAGCTTTTGCAGTGATGATTCTTCAATTCTTAAATCTTTGCAAATCTAGTTGATATTCAGCTTCTGGTGAAATGACTTCTGATGAGGCAGCTTCTGAATGATACAGCTTCTGATAACGCAACTTCTGATGATGTGGCTTCTGGACCTCTTTTCTTCAGGAGCACTTTACTAACTTCAGGAGCGGCTTTACTTCAGGAGCAGCTTTACTTCAGGAGCACTTTTCTCTTCAGGAGCGAGTTGCCTTCAGAAGCACTAAGCTTCATTTTATGTTGATTCCTTTTGCTCTTTATTTGCTCATTCAGAACCAATAAATGATGTAACCTTTTTAATTTGGTCCTGTACACTTGAACAAATATTAGCTAGTCCAATTTACAATTTTTAATACCTTGTTATCATCAAAACTCTTTAAGGTTTATTGTTAAACACATTTTGGTCAAACAAAATTTTGTGAGTTGTTCATTGATAGACAATATTGGATCAACATGGCAAGCACATCAATGGTGGAGAAATGTAGACTTCCGGTTCTTGAGCATTTAGATCCATATATTCTTTATAGTCTTGAGGATCCAGAATTTAAAGACATGGCTGATGTTTTGGTGACCAAACAAGTGAGAGTGTCATTCAAAATTGGAGAATATGAAGATGAGGTAATATGTGATGTGGTGCCTTCCAAAACAAGAGATTTTTTACTTGGGCTTCCATGGCAGCAACATCGTCGAGCAAGGCATGACCAACATACCAACACTTACACATTTTCATTTAAAAATTGTCAAATCATTCTTGTACATGATAAGTTTGGTTATGATCAAATTTTGAAAAGGAGAGCGAGAAGAGAAGAAAGCATGGAAAGGATTAAAAGAGAGATTGATTCTATTTTTAAAACATTTGAAGAAAAGCTTCTTCAAATTCAAAATGATTATAAAAAGCATGAAAGAGATGTTGAAAAAATAGAAGGTCTCATGGTAAAAGAAAGTAATGAGGATGAAAAAGTAAAAGAAGAGAAAAAGGTTAATGAGAAGGAAAATAAAGAGAAAAATGTTCGGAAGTTTTGGCCTACTATTACACTAGTACCATCATCAAAGTTGGTATGTGTAGTTAAATGTTGGGATTCTTCTAATATTTTGCAATCTCCTAACCTTTCTTCTTTAACTCATGAAGGAAACCAAGCAAATGAAGAAGTTTTTTCTCAACTATTAGAAAACAATCATGTTCTTTGGAAATATGATTATGTCCCAAAATCACAAGAAGAAAAATTTCTACATAACTCACTTCAATTTTATGCAGGTTTGGATTTGAGGTCAAATCCTTTTGAAGAGAGGGGGAATGATGAGATCATGAGTTATTTAAGTATGTGGAAGGAAACCTATAAAAAAATTCACACATAAAATGAATTTTATTTGTGAATTTTAGTATCCATGGTTCAGCCACGGTTTTCTAGTTCATAAAAAATGAGCTCATGAATGTGGAAATTAAGTGGAGCTCACGTTAATTTTAGCCTTGGACATTCATTTCTTATAATTTTAGTGCTATTGGATTCATTGCATAATTTGATACAACAAATTGGGATTTGATGATCACAAGTTGACCAAGGGCTATTCATGTTGGTTTTATTGCCACCACCATTCAGATCACGTCCAAGGAAGATTGAAATAAATTCAATTAATGTCATTCAAAGGTTTTGCATCAGTTTTGGAATTCATTTGGAGCAGCTTGCATCAAATTGGAAATGCAGAAATTGTGAAAGTCACATTTTGGGCAATTAGTTCACACCTTTTGGACTCCAGCATGTTACGTAGTAATTTCATATTCTTAGGAAAATAGTTGTTATTCTTAATATGTTGGTTTTATTTGTTTTCTTTGAATTATTGAGTGTCATTTTAATTTATTAGGGTCCATTGGGTTACTTTGTGAGAACTCTATAAATTGTAAGTTTCTCTATGAAATAAAGAAAGTTGAATTTTGTAGAAATTTACACTTATGTGTATTGAGAGCTTTGTCTCTTGTGGTTCTGGATTGAACCATCCTTGATCTTATCAAGAAATTCTTTTCTTGTGGCGATCCTCACATCCACCGGCTTATCAATCTTTCTTGGATTAGAAAGAGTGTGGCGCCCCTATCTCCATTCCATTTCTTCATTATTTTAGTCTTTTCACCATTTCCACCAACATTATTCATAATTTGCTTCCGACGGCTTCATGACACTCATCAATTTTCTTGTAATAATATCACTACTACTTACTCAAAGTTCCATGATCAAATTGTAATGTGGCCTGTATATTTTAAACTTTATGTCTAAACATGATTTCATTAACCTTCCCCTCTTGAACCTCATCTTTTCCACAAGCATGTTCATTATGACGCAATATCCATCCACTCTGTCGTGCACCATTTCCGGAAGAATGCAGAATCTGAAAGCAAAGTTTTACAAACTCATCTGCTGCTTAATCAGCGTATTCTGATAATCTGCTCCAAAGGCCTGCTTTCAGCCAGTTCTCACGCGCCTTGTGTCAACCAAAAAAGGCATGGAAATCATTTTCATATGTGCCATCACAGTAGGGAGAATAGACCTAACAGTCCACACCCTTTGTCTGCAACCTTGTCCTAGTCGGGAGACACCCTATTGTAGCAAACCAAGCCAATTACCAAGCACTCGGAATTCTGAATTATCTTTAAAGCAAAGTGATTAACTGACTTCACTGTGTAATTGCCTCTGTTATTAAATTTCCATACTCTTGTTTTCAATGCCTAGGTGTAGTGCTGCAGTATTTTCCATATCTTGTGATTAACTAATTTCTTTTCATATTTCCAAGCTCTTTGGAGCACTCCTCAATATCTCTCTTTATGGACTGCAATCTTTCCTCTTCTTCTTGTCTTTTATTTTTGAATTCTTCAAATAATTTTTCTACCAAATCAAATTCTTTCTTCGGGGAAGAAAGTGACTTATCGGCAGATTTACCAACCGGCATTGCAAATCTCGTCGACAAAGGAGTATCGTCTTTATCTTTACGTTGATTATCATATGGTGACACCTTTGATTTCTTAAGAGAAGTGTTCAAGAAGCATCTGTTGTCGAATAATAGCCTCTTAAATGGAAATGAATTATAGCAGTATATATTACACCTCTTCTTAACAGGAACATCACGGTTTCTACTCTACAAATACACTTCCCTCCCTCTTTTTTTATTTTTATAAGGTCTGCGTAGTTGCCAAAAGAAGAGATAACCATCCCATTACAAAAGAAGGTGTACAATGGTATAATTTCATTTAATTTGCCAACTGTATAATATATGATATATCGCCAAAAGAGTATAAAAATAATGTCGTTCATGACAATAGAGTAGACATAGAATCCGGATATTTTTTTAAATTTTGATAGATTAAAATCATATTTTTAGTACATGTTTGATCATAAATTACATAAAGGTATCTCCTTATCTAGTTTAGAACTCAAAATCTATCCCTAGTTTAAGTTATTTAGGTAACTATCATTATTTAAGAGTTATCCAATCTTATGATTAATTCACACAGCGACAACCGCAATCGGTATCGCAACACCCGTAATAACCAAAATCTTGAAATCCTATAAGCAAACGCGCGGCCTTGACCGCGACCGTTATTTAAAACCTTGCTTTGAACATTCGCACTGATGTCCATGAATGGACTAAGTTAGTAGTTAGAATGGTGGTAGCACCATATTTGAGTGGTCATAGTGTTGGAATATTTTATTATTTAATAATATTCAAATATCATTATGTGGGCAAATATCGTAATAATAATTATATTAGCTATTTATCAATTGTGAGCCTTAATTGATTAGTGATCAAATTAAGTAATAAGGCTATTAGATTTCTAATTGGATAATTAAATAAATATTTAATTAGTTGATATGGACTCAATGAGTGGATGTCTGGATGACCCATTAACGGAATAATGGGAAACCCTAATGGCCATCCAATATAAAAGAGGCTATGGTCCCCAATATACCACACACGGCGAACTCTCTCTTCTCCCCATCTGAAGAGAACTTGAGGCATAAAGGTACCGGTTGAGGAAGAACCAAATCAGCCGCCGCTAACCGTGTTGATGTTGATGTTTGATTCAAATCACCTTCTCTCCTTATTGCCGTTGTCAAGAGGGCTACATGAAAGCTTTATCCAGGTATTCCTAGTACCCTAATTCTTAATATTCTTGATAAATCAAACATGTCGTAGATCCGATCATAATTCATGTTCAATGATCAATTTGCTTCCGCTATACTTTTATTTGTATTGAACATATTTTATGAATTAAGACATAAATCTCTAACAAGTGGTATCAGAGCTGTCTTCGTGTTTGATTTTTTGGGATATGATTTATTGTCATGAGCCCTAATTTTTGTTGGTCGTTTTTTGTTTTCGTGGTTTGTTTACCGAAAGGATATCTTCATGTTTCGGAATCGAAAATAGTTTGAAATTGGCTTATGATTATTTGTTTATTTAATTCGATACACTGCATTCCAATTTTCAATTGTTTCAAGTTATTGGAAACATATCCATAGCGGCATGATTTTTGGTCAACTCCTTTTCAGTATCTATGCAATTTCAATCGAACCTTAAAGCTATGGTTTCAATTGGCTTGATTAATTCTATTTTTTTAATTTTTTGTTTAAAATTTTTGGTTAGAAACACAAAATATATATAAGTGCAATGACATATTAGTTTCAATAGATGAAACCAGCTTAAGCTTATAAAACTTCATATATTTGTTTCTTGTTTTTGGGCTCGCTGATATTTGGTTTCAGGAAGTTATACCCCACACCCCTACATTTATCCCTTCACCCCAACATTTGACATAAACTACCAAATTTATCCTTTATATAAAACAACAAAATTACCCTTTCACTTTTCACCCCCACATACCCTAAACCATTCTCGTGGCAGTTCAACGAGTTCAACCTTTTTCTGGAAAAACATTCTTCTGCTTTCAACAAACAAGTAAGCTTGATTTCCTATGTTCTCTTCATCTTCTCTGTGTTCTTTCTCATCCTCAATTTCCTGAGTTTGTTCTTAATGGTTTGCGGGAATCCTTCACGGTTAGGTTTTTCAAGGTTTTCTGGTTTAGTGTGTTAGAAATCCTTCACGGAATCGTTTTCTGGAATAACTATTTGGTCAGATGTCGTCGGAGGAGGAATGGTGTTCCCGGAACCGTGTTCACCAAAGCGTTCCGGTTAGTATTCGGAAAACGCATGCAAAGTGTTCCGGTTAATTCTTCCCGGAATCGATTGGTGAAGAATTCCGGTTCAGGCACAATTTTTTTTTTACGTTCTTAATCCTTTTTTTTTTTAACTGACGGCATAGCTCTCTGAAGTAGCTTTTGTCATGATCTACTACTTTTTTTGTTGACAGATATACTACTGATCAAGGTTACTTCTATAGGCAAATCAATGGATGTTGAAATATAATTACATTGTAGCAAATTGAATTCATTCAGTTCTTCCTACTCTGTCCATTACTTACTTAATTGATTCTTTTAATTGGTTCTTGTACTTGCTAATTTACATTTCATTGTTTTTTTCTATCCTGCAGAATAATGCTTAATATTAGAGATAGAAGTTAAACACTATATATATGATATGAAGATTAGTATTAATTACCTCCATAGAGGAATGTAAAAATTCATTACAACTTTTGCTCAATTTGAAGTTGAAATATTCTTCTTATAAACAATTGCTACTTCAATTATTAGTTACAACAAAATCTGATGAGTGTAATTGATATTTTACTTCCATGAAAAAGCACTTTCCAGACAATACTTTTTATGAATTTGTGATAAAAAGCACTTTCCAGACAATACTTTTTATGAATTTGTGATGTTATTGTTTTTAAGTTTAATTCTTTTGTCTTTTTTTTATTAATTCTTTGTCTATTTTTATTCAGTGGTTCGGTGCAGAGGACGAGGTGGCAAGATTATACGTATAGGACGAAACGAACGACGACATGAGGTGGTTCGTGACCAACCAGTTGTACATCAAGCGGAGGAGCAGCTCATAAATCAAGAGGTAGAGCAGCATGAGGTTACCCTCGAGCTATGCGATGGAAATACAAGCAGGGGACTCTGAAGGTCGATCAGATACGGAGATTGATAGATGATCTAACACCTACAGATGTCATATGGCGTCCAATTCAGAGTCACTCTCGGGTAGTCCCATTTGACAATATATGTCTTTATAGTGGTTGTCTTCGCTGGTACGACACTGTAGTTCCTTACTTGCCTGAGAGGTGTATCCGACAATTTGGATACATACAATATATACCGCCACCACCTCCAGATCGCCATGCCTTGGATGTAGATGTTGAGTGGATTGATTACCATTCTAGCGTGCATCGGGTCGTTGGAGGAGCATCTCTTGTGATATATCCATATGAAGTCACAAATACATGGAGTGGTACTACAGGGTTACTTGGATGCGGTAGGGGCCACAAAAGAGGAATCCCAATTTGAGCATTTGTATCAAGCATTAGACCTGTCTCACGGTGGACCTTTATATTATTTATCTTTGTTTATTTATTATATATTTCATTATGGACTTCTCCTTTATGTTAAATTTGGTATTATCACCTTTTGGTTTATGATATACATTGTAATATCGACTTCTGGTTTATTTTAAACGTTGTATTATCGACTTTTGGTTCATGATTATACATTCTACTATTGACTTTGCAATATTGGGATATAATATAGAGTGTTGTTGCTTTAAAGCTTGTGATCAATATTTATATATGCAGGAACCTATATATATATATATATATATATAAATGCAGGAACGAGTTTGTGATCAAATAAGTGTCATTTTGATAGTCATAAAGCATTGCACCAATGGCTTGGCGTTGGTGTTTGGGCGAGGTGCTGCTGTCAAGGGTGGACTGGTAGTGGCAGGCCTGCTTGGTGTTGTTGTTTGGGCGAGGTGCTGCTGTCTGTTTTGGCTTTTGGTTGGCTGTGGTTGACAGGGGCTGCTTGGTGTTGTTCGGAGGTTCTGTTGCAGGCCAATTTTTGGTGCAGAAGGTGGATTTTCACATTTTTGGTGACTGTATCAGCTTGAAACTTGTTGTTTTGCTGTTTAGCCCAAGCAATTGTGCGGATGGTTGGAATTGTGTTGGAATATGCTAGCATCATTGTTAGATGGGATGGGTTATTTAGTACTGGTGGGTGTCTTTTTTGGTTAGGCTGTTTGGATTTGTGTTGCTGCTCCTGTGTATTTTCCCTTTAGCAGCAACCAAATGTTGGAATTTACACCTTCTCTTGTATCAAACCTTTGTGTAGTTGTGAATGCAGCAGTGGTGTTTGCACATGATTGATCTTTATCACATAATTGAGGTATGTCCGTACCTATTTAAAAATTATATAAAAAAATTAAAACTTTAAAAATATCAAGAATCAAGAATATAAGTTCTAGTATTAAAGCAAATTGGAATTTTAAAAAATAAAAATAAATTAAATGCACCGGAAAACTAGTATAAACATTTCCGGTTCTGTGTTTTCCACATTTAACTTATTTGTTACTGTGATATAACTAGCATGCACCGAATATACACCGGAAAGCTAAGCCAACAAGTTTTCCGAATTATTTTCGGAATGGTATATACAAGTATTCTGAATTATTATCGGAAATGTATATTTGAGTATTCCGAAAAAATTTCGGAAACGATTCAGTGAAAAAAAAAAAAGGAAATATGTACCTGGAAAAATATCATGTGGGGGTGAACTCATACTGAATTAGGATAAGTTTAAAATGAGGGTGAAAAATTTATGTGTAAAAGGTTAAATAATAAAAGGGGTAAAATTGGAATTTTGAAAAAATTGTAGGGGTGAAAGTACATGTGTCAGGGTATGGGGTAAAATTTCCTTGGTTTCATCAAATTTTTTGGGTAATTTTACTTTGTTGAAGTTTGGCTATAAACTCTTAATTTGATTTCCAAATATTTGTGTTTAAAATTACCTTTATGATTATAGTAATACATATTTTCCTTTGTCTTACTTGAATTGGAAATTGATTTAAAGTTTGCATCAATTCCAGTCTTTGGATTGTGTATATTTTGGATCCAGTTTATTATACTTGTATGCTTGCGTTTGCTTGGCAAATAAAATAACACATATGGATGTCTTGCTAAGTTATTATTTTGGATAAAAATATATGATCGATATAAATTTGTAACAAAGTATACTATTTTGGTAACCGGTCATATTTGTAAGCCTTTTTTTTTGGGAAAATATTCTTTCTTCAATGTTGCAAGTTATGAAGAACTGGTCAAATGAAGTTTTATCATTTGACATAGTTAAATTTGTTTTAACTTTCAGAAATTTTGAAATTAAGGATTCTGATATGAATCTGATTTGGTTGATTTTTTTTTTTTTTAATCTTTTCAAATCAAATATTCAGTTTCGACTTATTTATAAAGTTTTTTTTTTTTTGTATTGTTATATATTTTCGGTAGTAGGTATAACATATATAAATGAGATGTTAACAAATAAGTATTTGGATTTGATTTGAGATAATTTTCAAATATTGTTATCATATCTTGCAGCTTAATTTCTATTTGAAATTATAAATTGATTCACGAAGATTTTGTACATAAAGTTTATTTTGAAAAGTAGGCACATAAAATTAAAATATATTTGTGATATATTTGCTGCCTTTTAATAATGAATCTCAAAATATTATGAACTTTTTTTTTTTTTGTACATAAGGTAAGAATTTGGTTCTTTAAAGTTTGGAAAATAATAATTCTAGTTTTTTGTTTGTTTAGTTATAGACATATAAAGTTTGTTTCCTTTATTTAGGAAAACATTTATGCTAGAGTTATTATTTATTTTGTTTAAAGAATCATTCAGTTGTGTGTGAATCAATTGGTATATGTGAATCAATTGTGGCATGAATATTTTGGCATATAAGATTCAATTTTCTTTTGACTTAAAATTGAATATTTGGTTTATAGCATGATTTTGACGCTTGAGTTTATTGTATTAAGTTTTCTACAATAATATTTTGTCTTATCATGCATTTTGAATATATTTCATGCTATGTTTGTTGTTGTTTTTATGCAATATATGTAAATGTATTGTCATACACACATTGGTGTGATTTGTGACTTGCATCTTCTTTCAAATTCGTGAGTTTGTCTTCACACTTAAGTATTGTCATACACACATTGGTGTGATTTGTGACTTTCATCTTCTTTCAAATTCGTGAATTTGTCTTCACACTTAAGGGTTGCCGAGTGACCTCATGATTACTTAGCAACATAAAGAACTAATTTGGCCTACATTATGTCAGTAGTGCCTTGTAAATTTAAGACCATTCCCATTTATTTTACTGTGAAATGTCTAGTAATTGCGGTTGTTTTGGTTGAAACAACATGTTGCCAAAGTAACCTCTGTTGCGTAGATTTGATTCAACTGAACTTACAAAAGACGTAGTATGAAATTATCCATGTGAGTTGTCGTCGGCCCCAAGGAAGGCACAACTTGACCGGATAGTTACATACATATGATAGTAAATGTGTGGTGATTATAAAGTAATTTTCCATGTGAATAATAGGATACTCGAAAGTGACTATTATTTGACAGGATTTATCACCCGTTTAATATATATTAAAATTGTCTAGTAAAATTAGTTGAGTCAGTTGAAACAATAATGTTGCCCAAGTAACCTCTGTTGTGTAAATTGATTTCAATTAAGCTTACAAAAGATGTAGTGTGTAATTATTTATGCGAGTTGTCGTCGGCCCCAAGGAAGGCACAACTTGGCCGGATAGTTACATGCCTGTGATGGTAAATATGTGGTGATTATAACGTAATTATCCATGTGGATAATAGGACGCCCAAAGGTGACTATTATTTGACAGGACTTATCACCAATGTTTGATCATTGCATTGAGAGTACCGCTTGCAGTTAATTCTTAGCAATCCAAAGATTGTGTTTTAATGGTGTGCTTGGTATCTTGTTAAGGTCTTTTATTTACAAATTAAGAAGCACATTTATTTAATATTCTACTGACATGTGTGATGATGTTGTGTTGGTGTAAACTTATTTAAATATTTAAGAGTTTACATTCACATATATTATGATAAACATATGACAATTATAAGAATTTATTCTTTGTCAAAGTAAATTGTCCTTGTTTGATCATTGCTGTAAATTACCACTAGCAATTGATATTATTGTTTAAAGACTTGATATTGATGGTGCACTAGGTATTTTGGTGAGTACTTTAACCACTCTTGTTCTCTTTAAACTAATATAGTTTATGTATCTACTATTTTGAGTTAAATTCTAATGTAGGATTTAAAGAATAACATTGATATTGTTCTTGGATCTAGACCTTAGATAAGGATGGTAAAACTCACATTCTCTCACAAATTCAGTAACTAATGTGAGAATTAAGTTTGACAGTAAGTATACACCAAATCTCATAGGTCATGTGAGATCATAAAGCAAAAATATCATATGTATTAGAGGTGTTATTTAAGATGACAAATTTTTTGTCATATTTTCTTTGCTTAAAGTGCTTTTAAAGCAATATAGAGAAAGACAAGCTCTCATTGGAGAATGGGTATTTCATTAAGGTTATTAGGCAAAGAAAATGTTAGGAGCACATTATGTAAACATTTAGTCTTGCTAAGACACTATAATTTCGACTATCATGTGACTTGTTCTAAAATTCAGTAATTTCGACTATCATATGACTTGTTCGAGAATTCAGTATTTAGTATTCTCTTTGCACAATTAAGTTTATAACTGTTACAGTTAGAAATGATCATTTAAATGATCATAAAGTGTGCAAATAAGGAAAGGTTGAAGCAAGATAAAATAAAATAGTGCTCATTTGGAAAATACCTCAAATGATAAGGGCAAATAAAGAAAGGTAGTCTTGATTGACTTATGTCCAATGATGTTGAAAGATATATCAATTTAGAATGGACAAAGTCGATAAAGATTGCTTTATTCATTTTTTGAACCGATTTTAGATTGTCGTTACTAGTTTTTTTTTTTTTTTTTTGTATTTAAAAGACAATATGGTGAATCATCGTTTGAATTTTTTTTTCTTTTTCTCTTTGAATAAGTCAAGATATTTTGAGTTCTTTTTTTTCAAATGATGATTCAATGTGTCTTTTAAGTTCAATTATTAGAGTCAATTCAGTTATGACTTGTGACATTCTATATTGTTTAAGGTTTTGAATACTATAAGTTTTTCGTCCCACAAATTAGGAAATTTTTTGAGACATAAATTGTTAAGCTTTCTTGAGGATATTGAGTTTGGGGGAGAGATATGGTTTTAGAACAAAATTGAACGAGGAAGAATTAGTTCTAAACTAATTCATATAGTTACTATTATTATAGTATATTTGGATTCTCATGAGGACTTATTGTTCTTCCTCTCAATCAAGTTAAGAAATTATTTCATATAGATCAAACTCAACACCCTCAAGAACTAGGGATTCTAGTGTCATTAAGAATTGACTGAAAAGAGAAATTCTATTTAGTTTAATTGAATGACTCTATTAGGACAGTCATGATACTAGTTTGCTTACTATAATTTTGGAGCTGCACAAGATGGATTTCAATATAGTGTTTCTTAATGGTGACATTAATGATGCAATATGGTGCAACTGAATCAAACTTGTGTCAATTGATACAAAATAGATGGTTTGCAAAGTCATGAAATCCACTTATAAGTTAAGAAATTTGTCTCTTTAGTGTTACCATAAATTCTCATAAAGTAATTGTCTCATTTGGTTTTGAGATAACATTATGGAGAATTGTGGTTTTATTAAGCTCAGTGGGAGTAAATTTATAGTTCAAGTTTAATGTGTCAATTATATTTTGTTTAGTCCACATTGATATATTAGTTATGTGAAACCAAGAATATCTCTAATGAAAGCTTAGCGATGAAAGATCTTGGGGACACTTCTTTTGTATTAAGTTTTAGATACTTAGAGATTATTCTCAAAGTATCCTTCAGATGTCACAAAAGGTTTATATCAATAAAGTTGAAAATAAATTGACATAATAAATTATAGGTGACAATCACTGAGAGAGACTTTCAGTCTCAAATATTGCCCATTAGAAAATTTATAAATTCTGAAAATTAAGTATTTTCCTACGCTTTGTCTATAGGATTTTTATGTATGATCTTATTTATATGCATTTGGAAATAGCATATATAATCAGATTGTTTGGCAGATACTTGAGCAATTCAAAGTTTGAATTGTTGAAAAGCAACCTTAAGGATTCTTAAAGAGAACAAGAGAGCTTATGCTCACATCAGAGATCTGACAATTTGGAGATCATTTTTGTGTCAGACTCTGACTTTTGGATGTCAGTATATGACATACATCCTAACTCAGGAAATGACTGTAAGTATTTATGTCAATTGGTTGCATATCGTTAAAGGCATTGAAAGACCACTCAAGTTATATAGTGACATAATTCAGTCGTATAGTTATTTGATAACAAAGTTTATAAGGTTCATTACCTTATAGATTATTGTTGTTGAATGATAGAACAAGTAGAGACAAACTTTATGCTAGCTGATCCGCTATTCAAAGACATGACACACAAGGTCTTTCATATGGTTGTTGTTATTAAGGATGTCTTGGATTAGTGGGAGTCTCTTTTACTTTATGTACTATACTTTTGTTTTGGTATTGATACAGACTTTATGTTATGATTTTCTGCAGAAATAAAGTTCATGAGGTTATATTTATTATAACCATTTCTGTATCATTTTGTGCAAATACTAAATTTGCAAACTTCAGTTTGATCTCACTAAAGTTTTCAGTTGGATCAGTTGGAAATAGACATGATTTAGAGATCACATTACATGAAATTTCCATGCCACTCATCCATATCGATCTATGTCATCAAGTGCATTGATATGGTGGTCGTCGGGGTTCCGTCACGTTATACGTCAGTGACGACAGCCGCGGTGGTCCCATTATTAATGTATGAGGTGGACCAGATTGTAAGGTTGAAATCTAAAGATAAATAGCATTCAGTTGCGCGCCTAAAGAATTCTGATATAATTATTAAGATATGTAGCCCAAGTGGGAGATTGTTGGAATATTTTATTATTTAATAATATTCAAATATCATTATGTGGGCAAATATCGTAATAATAATTATATTAGCTATTTATCAATTGTGAGCCTTAATTGATTAGTGATCAAATTAAGTAATAAGGCTATTAGATTTCTAATTGGATAATTAAATAAATATTTAATTAGTTGATATGGACTCAATGAGTGGATGTCTGGATGACCCATTAACGGAATAATGGGAAACCCTAATGGCCATCCAATATAAAAGAGGCTATGGTCCCCAATATACCACACACGGCGAACTCTCTCTTCTCCCCATCTGAAGAGAACTTGAGGCATAAAGGTACCGGTTGAGGAAGAACCAAATCAGCCGCCGCTAACCGTGTTGATGTTGATGTTTGATTCAAATCACCTTCTCTCCTTATTGCCGTTGTCAAGAGGGCTACATGAAAGCTTTATCCAGGTATTCCTAGTACCCTAATTCTTAATATTCTTGATAAATCAAACATGTCGTAGATCCGTTCATAATCATGTTCAATATTTTGTTTGCTTCCGCTGTTTGATTCATAATTATTGAACATGTTTTATGAAATTTGTTTTTATGAAAACCTAAATTTCCAACACATAGTACCATGGTTGGCGAAGTTAAAGGTTTGAACGGTGATAACACCATATTTGAGTGGTCTAAATACCATATAAAAATGGTTTCAGTATTAAATTTGACTTGTCTTAATATCCATATTTGATGGAGTAATTCTGGAACGGTTAGCTATAATGCAAGGGAATGGGTAACAATCACTGTGATAACTAATAGCAAGGGAAAAACATAATGGCCTTTAGCCCAAACAATATATACAAGTTACAACAGTTATATAGCAAAAAGAAAAATAAAAAAGGCTTAATAGCAGTTTTAGCTCCTAACTTTTCAAAAGTTGCGATTTTGGCCCCTAAGAAAAAAAGCTACAAAACTGCCCCCTAAGTTTTGCATCTGTGGCAGTTTTGGCCCCCAAAACTAATTTTGACTCGGTCTACGCTAACGTGGCACCCTAAGTGGGGTGCCACGTGTTTTTTTTAATTTATTTTTACCAGAAATTAGCCTTGGGGGGACAAAACTGCTACAGTTGCAAAACTTAGGGGGTTGTTTTGTAGGTTTTTTTCTTAGGGGGGCAAAATCACAACTTCGTGAAAGTTAAGGGGCGAAAACTGCTATTAAGCCAATAAAAAATGCCTTGCTTGAGACGAAAACATAATGTTTTATCCAAAGAAGCTTGTTGTAACAATTTAATACAGAACTGTGAAGTCAGAAAAAACTTACGTGCAGTTATTTTTGTTGTTTCTCTAACAACGCAGTTAAAAAAAAAATATATACTTCTTTTTTAACAGGAATAACCAAAACAAAACCTAAACAACTGCATGTTTGTTTTTTCTGATGATGTCTCTCAATTCGATGGCATTCTAAAACATTGTAAAGTTATTGTCAACTCTTTTCCAGGATTATTTTTATTCGGAATTAAGTCTTAATAGGCATATTTGAGACGAGAAACGTGTTCTGACAATCAACATGCTTTTATACCATTTACTTTTGACACTTTCGGTTTCCTAGCACCAGAGGCTGTTGACCTTCTACATAGAGTTCAAAAGGTCATGCATAGCAATGTCATGTCTCCTAGGTCCATGAATGTTGTGTTCACGAGGATTGGTTTTGCCATCCAAAAAGGTCTAACGGCGCAACTTGTTGTCCGTTTGCCTTCTATTCAAGTGTAAATGATGATTTATCTATATAATTGAATAATTATTGAATATTTAATGAGGAAATTCATTTTAATTATTCGGAATCAAATCACGCAAAGGTTTTTCATATTATATTTGTATCATTATAATGGCTTTCTTTTTTTGGCTCTTGTAGCTTTCTTGTTGAACATACTAGTCAAAATGTAATAGTTACATGAAATTGTCAATGCACTGGATGGGTGGAAATCCTTGAAGAGTAGTGGCGCACAAAATCTTAATTAGTTTTCATGTTAGGTATCAATCTATCTATCTATCAATAAAACTTCGGGTATCCACGTTGTGCCAGATATGGCAGCATCTCCGTCTCCTCAATCGCCTCTCACTGTGTTTCAAGCTCCTCCTATTGATGGCAATATCAGTTATGAGAAAGTGACAACAACTTCTTCATCAATAAGCAGAAACAGTCCAGTTATTTGGTTGGTTATAATCGTACTAGCAACTATCTTCTTTCTCTATGGACTTATCCAATTAATTATATGGCTTGTGATAAAAAGGCCATCCTCTTCATCTTATTACAATTCCAACAGATTCCAAGAATCGACCCGAATACGTGTGCTTCAGAGGCAAGGCAACTACAAAACCCATTTCATTTACATGATTCAGGTCTAGAACAATCTCTCATAGATATAAATGTTGGATCATTGAACATATTTGGCTCAAAGCAAATCTATCTTAAAATTTAATCAACGAAATTCTTTGGCATTGATGCTAAATTGTTGGTAACCGGCAGCTTTGATTTCTTAACTGAAGTGTTCAAGGAACTTCTGTTGTTAAATAACGGCCTCTTATCTAGCAATGGTGTGTGCATCTATGCCAAAAGTTATACACAAGGTGTGCATAGATGCCAAAAGTTATACACAAGGTGTGCATAGATGCCAAAAGAAAAGATACACATTATAAAACCTCCAACACATCCTGGGTTGTGAATTTATACATAAAAAGTTATCTTTGGTACATGACAGAACCTGCTAATTGCATTATGCAATCTATAATTTCATTTGCCAATGGTATAATATATAAAAGATGAAGGATAAAAGAAAACACACAAGATCAAATTAGATTAAAGTTATTTTATATTTAAAATACCAAGTACAAATTTCAGGTTGAAGCCTAGCAAAATACAAAAAAAAAAAAAAAAAAAAAAAATCATGAAAACTAAAACCAGCATCCCAGCTATACCCACTGTGGGAAACCGAACATATCATTCCATTCAAACTCCTCTATCTCCTCTTTGGAAAGACGTTTGACACGATCACCAAATTTGTAGGAGAAGTTTAAGGTACCCCTGGATTTGTGAGAGGGTTTTTTCCTAACCTGGTAACTAAGTTGGTGGCCAGCAGCTGGAGGGTTATGAAGAAGTTCCTTGAGAGGGATAGAGACGGTACCGATTGTTGTATTCCATGGCAGGTATTTGTTACAGGAGAGAAGTTTGACTTTGAGAAAGAGCCGATTCTTGTTAGCGAGAGATTCGTTAACGGTGAACTTGACAGGAAAGTTAAAGTTCCATGTGGGGTTTCTTCCGGAGTGAGGATAGTAGTGGGTGGTGGTGAGTTTTTCGGAGAAGTATAGGCCACCAGAGATTGAAACAACAGCGAATACGGACATCTCGGACTTGGAGAAAATATTAACATGTTTGAGATCTTTTGCAGATATTATGTTTAGTTGTATATCCTGGAACATGGAACCTGGATATTTTTTGATTTTTTCTGAAACAGCATTGTTATTCTTATTAATAGGCTCCATGATCTTCATATTTTGGAGAGGAGTCTCGCTGTTCTTCTTCTTCTTGTTAATAGGCTCCCAGCACAAGATTGTGCAGAACAGTGCAAAGCCAAACAACAAATACATAAGATCCAACACACTGCCAGAAGAAAAACACGCAAATGAAAACAAAGAGGAGAGAATGCTAAATACTAAGGCCAAACGCAAAAAGCCCTCCTTCATCATCCCTGCACCCAAAATCTGATACACCATAGACAAGAGAAGGAACACCAGCAGATAAAACCCTACAGAAGAGAGAGAGAGAGAGAGAGAGAGAGAGAGAGAGAGAGAGAGAGAGAGAGAGAGAGAGAGAGAGAGTTTATAGGGTTTAGAGAGAGAGAGTTTTTGGGGTTTCTAGGGTTTTGGTTTATAGATAGTATTTATAACGAGAGAATTGCACAAGCTCCAGGCGGGTTCCATAAACTACTAAAAATATCAGTTTTACCCCTTTCTCATTTAACTTTTATTTTTTAACTCACTGTCAACCTTTTCAAATGGAGCATTAGTTCACATTCACGTGATATTTTTGGTTTTAATAAAAAACAATGAGTTGTTAAAATATTCCAATTTTTTTTTTTTTTTGACTTTTTGGGTATATAAAAATTTCTCTGAAGATTGTAATTGAACATTTCCAGTTTGTTTATATTTTTTGGAAAGTTATTGTTTGAGATTCATCCTCAATCCAGTTTTTTAACTGATCAATTTTTTCTTCAAAATCTTTTACCGCTTTGACATCCTTGTCTTTTGCTAGTTTTCTAGAGTCGCTGTATATGATCATTGAGGCGTCTTCATAGACTACTCTGTAGTTTGTCTGTTGTGACAGTCTATAAATCTTTTGATGTAAATCCTGAACATCTCTATGGCCTCCCACACTATCCCCACCATTACGTCCATAGTAGTAGTTCAGGAATAAGTAATATGAAAATAGGAGTAGTTCATTTTCTATCATAGGAGTTTTTCATGGATAAATAATATGAAAATAATATTTTGTGCAATCCTTTGTTTCTAGCATGCTAAATAGTATCCATATTTTATTTGATTTTTTCCTTTTTTAAAAACTTAAGATGATATCTATAATTGACGGATTTTAATTGGTTGATAGTGTAAAGTTATATTACACTCTCAGTCTATTCAAATCAATCTCTTCTCGGTATGTATAAAATTTCCGAGTTTTTAAAATTTTCTAGGAAACTATTTTTAACATTTTCGATATGTTGGTGACTATTTAGAAAAGTGATAAAACAGTTATAATTTTTTAAAAGGAAAATAAAAAGAAAAAAGATTTTTTTTGAACGGCAAAATTTATTAATAACCAAATTTTTGTAAAAAGATGAACAAAGATCGGCAAGATGAAAACAACAAAGTTATTGGCGCTGTATATAGGCGGAACACCTAAAAGAAAACCCAACTAATTGCTACCACCAAAACACCCCTAACTGATTGTTACTAACAACACCAATAAGAAAGCTAACGACCAAAACCAAATTCAACACCTAAATCAAAATCAAACACCTAAATCAAAGTCAAACTCCCACAACCGAAGAACAAAACTTGAGCCAAACCCATAAACTCCATCGCAAATTACCAAAGAAACAAATTTGAAACACTTATCGTTAGCTGCTCACACCAAAACCCCTCCAAAATCATCACCATAGTTGAGCCCAATTAAACATCATGACAATGACTAATTCCAACACTCATTCAGATTCCACCACCACTCAATCACGGGCCCGGAGAATTAAAAGAAAAAATTGTTACGAAACCGAAAATGATCTATTTAGAGGGAGGTGTTCCGTGCAAGCTAATGAGATCAAACAACCATGGGGAGTACAAAATTGTAGTGATGGTATATGGAAGGTGAGTGTTAAGAGCTATTTAACTGGTACCTCCACATTTGTACATTTAGCCTTGCAAGCTCGGATATAGAACTTGAGTAATAGTTGATGCCATATAATGATATTATCAACAAAAAATGGTGGAATATCCCATGAATGGGGTTACTGTTTAAGGTGTTGGTAATAAAAATAAAATACAAATGTTTGCGGATGAGTATTTTCTATAACTTATCTTTATCTTTAGGCTCCCTCGTAATTTGCAAGGGTGTGAATTGCAAGGATTAAAATAAAACGTCAACTGATTTATCACGGGGTTATATTCAACTTTCTTAAATTCAATATAAGATAAGTTATAAACGAATAATTTCTTAATTTAAATTCCATCAAAGACGAAAGGGGGTTCAAGGATTCTCTGATCACCGTTAAACATCTGAATCAATCAAACCTAAATGCTCGCATTGAAAAGGACAATTAAAACCTTCCAACCACTCAATCTCTACTTTTATTTGCTTTTCTAAATAAGCTCTGCTAATTACCGAGTTGAACAAAAATCCATGTGGAAACGATTAACTTACTATTTTATTACTTAGTTGGATTTGGTGGATTTGGCTAAATTCTACACCAGCCCCCTCTGATCAGTGATAATTCTACCACATCATTTCATTTAGTGCTACAAAATGTCACATATGAGATTGTGAGAACGAGTAATACTGAGGAAATCCTGATTTTGGAATTGGGAACCGTAAATGCATATGGAGGCTTCAAATTCAGCAGAAAATTTATCAAATGATAGTGCATAAGTCAATGTTGACGCTCTTATTGGTCATTATTCACTGATTGCAGGCATTTGTCCACAACTTCAAAAGGAACTTGATCTTGTTATCAAATATCATATTCGAGGTAAAGATGCTGACTTCCCTTTTATGCCTTATCAGCCGAAGAAGCAGAAGAAACACGCTCCAAACTCGATTCCTACAACAGTCGGTCCAAGGGTAAACCAGGGGTGGTTGAGCTGCACCTTTTCTATTAAGACCATTTTTTTTTTTTCATTTTCTTGTTTTTTCTTCTTTTCCTTGCTTTTTTAGGGTTTTGGTTTGGCCTCCCCTCTTGTATGTGTGTGTGTGTGTGTGTGTGTGTGTGTGTGTGTGTGTGTGTGTGTGTGTGTGTGTGTGTGTGTATTCCCTTTTTTAATAATATCTTATCAGTGGGCGGCATAGGATCGGGGTATATGACTTTATTTAGACTCACCTTGATGCGTCACCTATCTCTTGGCTTATCGAAAAAGAAGTTGCTCAAGGCTACAATCAACGAGAAGGTATTGATTAGGATGAGACTTTTCTCCAAAGACAATGTAATCATAAATTATAATTCTTGTTACATAGGTAGCACATAATTGCATTATTTTTTTTTTCAAATGGATGTAAGAAATGCTTTTTTAAATTAGGAAGTTTATGTAAGTTAGCTTCTTGGTTTCATTAATGAATAAAAGTCTAATCAAGCTCTTAAACTTACTTTATGGTCTTAAACAAGTTTCTAGAGCTTTGGTATGAAAGACTAAGCACATTCCCAATTGAAAAATGAATTTTCTAGAGGAAAAGGTGATACCACACTTTTTAGAAAAACAAATAAATCTTATTTACTCATGGTTCAAGTGTATGTGGATGACATAATCATTGGTTCAACTAAAGAAAATATGTGTGAGTATTTTTAAAACCTCATGTAAACTGAAATAGAGATGAGAATAAATGATGGGAGAGCTTGGTTTTTTATCTAGCTTTGCAAATAAAGCAACGTCAAAATGGAATTTTCGTAAATCAAGAAATATATGGCAAGGATCCTCTCAAAAAGTATAATATGAATGAGGAAAATATTATGGTAACTTCCATGCATCCATCGTCAAGTTTAGATAAAGATAAGAATGGAAAACAAATTTATGAAAAATAATACTAAGCCGTGCTAGGATCATTACTTTATTCAACAGACTTGAAATAGTCTTTGAAGTTGTTTTATGTGCTAGATTTCAAACATGTGATAAAAAAATATCATGAAATAGTTGTCAATTTTTAGATATTTAGTAAGTATTTCCGATCTTAGATTTTGGTATAGCAAAAGTTCTGAGTTTCATCTTGTACCTTACAGTGATGCTGATTTTGCTAGAGGTAAAATTGAAGAAAAAGTACAAGTGGGTCATGTCAATTATTTGGACAAGCCTTAATTGGATGATCTTGTAAAAAAATCAAATATTATTGCACTCTCCACCACAGGAGTTGGGTATGTATCTGCAACTAGTTCTTGCTCAAAGGTTATGGATTAGGAATTAAGTAGAAGATTACTCATTAAGGTACTATAACATTTCAATTATGTGTGACAATACAAGTGTCCTAAATCTTTCAAAAACTACAATTCAACATACTAGATATAAAAATATTGAAATAAAACATCATTTTCTACGTGATCATGTTAAGAAAAAAGAAATTGAATTAAATTTTGTTGACACTATAAATCTACTTGATAGAGTTTTTACAAACCATTGGTTGATTATAGATTTAATGTTATTAAAGAAAAATTGTGTATTATGAAAAACCTCAATAAGGATTGATAACTGAATTAGGGCCTAAGACAAACAACTTTTGAACATTGTGATGGATTTCACAATGTTAATCGACCTCAGAACGTTCATCTCAGGTCTTCCTGATAAATACATTAGTGAAGTTTTAGAGAAGTTCATAAAGTGTGTTTTTTTAGAAAATCTCTCCATTTCTCCTTGCATTTACTGCAGTTCAGTTAGCGATGAACTCAAAAGTGTAACTGTTGGACAAGTACCAACCATCTTGTCCCACTTTTTTTGTTCCTCTTTCTAACGGGTATCTTGTACCACCTAAACCTAGCCTTTTTTAGTTATTTATTTTCCAACAAAAATCTCATCATCATGGATCCTATTCCATCACTGGACTCACTTCTTTTTAACCATTCCTTCCTAACTTCACACTTCATATCAAACACTCCATCCCTTCCACTTTTTTCTCTCTCTGTAACTTCAAATTTCTATCCCTTCTCTTTCATATGACTCAAACAAAAAATTCACCAAGAGTGAGAACTGCATATGATGTTCCAACTCCTCGTCCAAATCCCTTCACTCAATATTCCTTTTCCTCTCCAAACCACTGTGCACAATACTCCCTCTCTGATGAAATTATTACAATCCATAAACCTTCAAAATCCATTACACAAGAATCCAAGAGAAAGAAAGAACTGGTGATGCATCATAATGAACAACCACTTCTAAACGCTTATGCTCCAAAATCCTCTAAAATATCTGCTATAACCACCACTTCTATCAGCAACCTTGATTAAACTGGTGATGCATCAAACTTCTAAGAACATCGTAAATTATCCTTCAACTAATGCACTACTATCAAAAAGTTTTCAACCTCCTCAATTATTTGTTTCGTATCTCATACGAAAGGCCGTATAATTATTATCATAATTGAAATTGTTTCTAAAATAAAAACAAATATCCATTTTAGAATATGTTCTAAGAATAGGGATATCTTGGTTTCATTCTGTTATCGTTATCGATGCAACAAAATGCATGCAATCGATGCAACAAAATGCATGCATCGTGTATCTACTAATTAAAATTGTTTTAGTTATAAATTAAGAATAATAAAAGAGTTTATTATTATTTGTTGTTAAATGTGTGGTATATGGTTATGACCTTAGATTTTGGCGTTCGGTTATGACCTGCGTGTCGTGATTTATTTATTTATTCTAAATACGACCTACGTGTCGTGATTTATTTTAATTATTTTATTTAAGTGTCAAATAATGTAATTGCTCAAGTTGAAGAGAAGACGACGCCAAAAGATGATTCCGCTGGAGAAAGTTTTGAAGCTTGCTCGCGGGTCAAAGAATTGTTATAAAATAGTTTATTTAATTCTTACCCGTTAGGAGGTCATAACCATACTACATAATTTATTATTTTATGTATGTGATGCATGAAATGTATGTTTAGTTAGCGCATGTATGAGATGTATGCTTAACATGATTTAGATGTATGTTAGCATGTATGATTTAAATGTTTTATATACTTGCTTTCTATGAGCATGAATGTCATGCATCTTTAAAGACGCGTGTATGAGATACACATGTCAATGAGATTAAACTAAATAAAAATCTTTCAAATAGAATATGAAGTAAATTGTTTTCCAAAGTATAACACACTTCAAGACTAATATCGAAATGTGTAGGTTTCGCCTCCGCGAAGTGCACTTTCTATACTAGTAAGTTGTGGTGCGGTAATTCTATTTACCGATTGTTATTTTTGGATCTAACTTAACTAGATTATTTTAATAAGATTATAATATATATATATATATATATATATATATATATATATATTTACTTCAAATGAAATATTAAGTTTAATGTTTTCCAAAAGTTTAACATTCTTCAAGACTAATATCGAATATGTGGGTTTTGCCTCCGTGAAGCGCATATTATATACTAGTAAGTTGCGGTGCGGTAATCCAATTCACCCAAGTGTTATTCTTTTGGGTTTAACTTAACTAAATTAATTTTAATAAGATTAGAATAAATTTAGAAGCTATAATTGGGAAATGCCTATATGATAGACTTGAGTAAAAGTTATTCACCCTATTAATTTGAAAGTTGTATAGGATACAATTGGAAATGTTCCTACCTAAATAACTAAGTTTTGAGTACAGCCTCCGTTGACTTAAAGCAAGGTGAAATAAGGATTTCAATCCACTAGAAAATCTTCCAACGGGATTTTCCGAATCAAATGTTTGAAGGTCATTTGATTCGAGTAAAATAGTGGGAGCATATTTAATTGAAGACCTAACTAATTATGTTTTTAAATCATGATACATTTATTTTATTTATTTTCTGTATTTAGAATTTCTTCGGCATATACATTTTTATGATACTTTTAAATGTTCTTATGAAGAACAAAATCTTCAGAAAGGAGTTTCTGAATTGGTACAAAATTAAGAATTGTTCTTAAGAATAAGAAAAACTATATAATATCGAGCAACCATTTCCTAGCAACTTTCTATATCTAAATTCGAAAAGAATGCTTGTTAGAAGCATCAGGTCGAATGAGCGGATATAAGATATCTTATAGTGTTAACGACAATGGATAATGATATAATCATTAACCTCAATGTTATAACTACAAGATAAGATAAAGAGTTTTAGCCTATCAAGTAGATGGAAACGGATAAAAATAGAATTCAAACTTTTTTTCTCTACCTTGGAAGGTTAAACATGGATGCTAAATAGGGAGGCAATTATTTCAAAAGTTGAAAACAAAATTGCTCGTATTTTTGAAAGAGTCAAAATAAGAAAGAAGTAAGACTTCATATTTACCCATATAGTTAATATAAAGTTAAATTTATACTTCTGCATCATAAGTATATGATACTTGATGATTAATCTTATATTTCTTGAAATATAAAGTTTTAAAGAAGTAGAACATTAACTATATGTGAAGTCCACCTACGTCTAGAATGGAACAAATAGTTTCATTGACTATAAGGGCTTATGCTTGAACTTAAACTTAACTTGATATGGAACCAAATAATTGTTATTATATTCCATATAATATAGAGGCATTATGTCCTAAATCTTGTATTGACAAGAGAAGGATTGTGTAGTTGAATAAAAGATAAATGTTGTCCTACTATCCAAATAATGTTTTCTATACAAGTGTGATAATCAAGTAATGGAATTGAGTTCCATGGTCTTGATAAGCTGATCTATAACATATGAAAAAGGATCAAATGATATTTGAACTTTTTTTATATCATTGACATCACTGTTTAGTACAAACAAGTGTGATTCACATTTTCAAAATCCATGGATATGGACTATTGGACTCATTTGATTTATATCATTTGAAGGATGTGAGTCCCACCTTTCAAAATAAATGAGTATACCGGTTGTTCTGGACCGGCCAAAAGGACCTTTGGCCCATTTACTTAGGCCCAACACAATCCAAAGCCCAAACACCACGTTTGGCAACATTACTTGCGACACACCCCTTGCACCGAGCGAGCGAGACCGGTTCAAACGAACCACAACATCTCTCTGCACGTTCGCGCAATAAACTCTCTGGCGGTTACACTCCCCACGATTTCGTAACCGCCAGAGCCAAGTGTGCCATTACAAAGGCTCTGCAGCCCTCCACCAGCAGTCCCCAAGGTAGAATCTAACTCTCCCTCTAAACCCTCACTCTCTGATCTCTACTAACTTGCGCGTCGGGGTGCCTGCAGGTACGCACCCCCCATTCGTTCAAAGAAGCATTCTGACGTATTTCACCATCGTCAGTGGCGCCGTCTGTGGGAACTATAAGCTCTCCCCATTTTTATACTCCTAAAATCCAAAGCTTTCCAACAATACTATGGCTGCCAATGGTGCCAACTCCCAGATACGAAGTGAGTCACGCATCCCTCAACGGGATGGTATGACATCTTCACCTTCACCTGTCGAGACGCCCAGAGAGGAACATGTACAAATAGTTTCTCTCCAAGAAAGACCTCTGCAGGGTCCTCCCCAACCTACAGAGACACCTGAAGATACCACACCAACTGGTGCCCTCGTCAGTAACCTGCTCCGCACGGTTCAACGACAAACGTCGTTAATCAAGGAACAGAACCGACACCTGATGGATCTGGAACAAGCACGCCCACTGGTCCGAACCAAATGCCAGTACGTAGTAGAAGAGGAAAGAGCCCTTGCCAATCACGTTCCAGATCCCACAACATTCAGTAAGCTTCAGATCTCTAAGCTACACTAGGAGGTCAACCAGAAGGAAATCGCCCAGACGAACTCCTCCAATACGGTCTCCTCCCAGACGATATCCCCCGAGGAGATCCCCACCTTGACGATCCCCTCTAAGGAGATCTCCACCAAAATGTAACAAGCGCTCTTGGTCATCCTCTAGCTCTGAGGACACTCGCGATGCCCGAAATGATCGTAACGCCTACGGTCCATTCACACGGCGCGTCCGAGAATCTCCTATCCCCCACGGGCTAGAGAAGCCCCCCCAGATGGACTCATACGACGGGACAACTGACCCGGATGAGCACATCGAGATCATTGAGGCGGTTCTCACTTACAGATCGGTGCAAGGCGCAGTGAAATGCAAGCTTTTCGTCACTACGCTGCGACGAGGGGTTGTTACCTGGTTCACGAACTTAAGGAGAAACTTCATGGATTCATGGAGCGACCTATGCTACGAGTTCACAACCCACTTCACGCTTCAAGGACGCAACCAAAAACGGTGGCATCCCTTAAAGCCATTGTTCAAGGAAAGAGCGAGCCTCTCCGAGACTACATGGAGAGGTTCAACAAAGAAGCCGTTCAGGTACGAGGTGCCGACGAAAGAATGAAGCGGTACCTCATCGCCAAAGGTCTACGCGAGGGGACAGATGTGAAGAAAGCTGTCTGTTTGGATCGCTCAAGGACTCTCAACGAGTTCCTAGCGATCGCAAAGATCTACATAGCATACGAAGAGGAGCTGTATGCAGACAGCCTCAACAAATCCAGGAAGGACGAACCTGCTGCTGCTGAATCCTCCAAAAAGCCCTTCCATGAAAAAAAGAAGGAAGGCAAAGCAACTCGTGAAGGAAAAAGACCGAACGGTCACTTCACCAAATATACACCCTTGGCCATGTCAAGGGAGAAGATCCTCGCTGAGATCGCTGTAGCCGATCTAGCATAAGTTGGAGTCAAGCCACCAAAGGCTCCATCTCAGGAGAGGAAGGGAATCGACAAAACAAAATACTGTCGGTTCCACAAGTGCCATGGACACACCACCGATGACTGCATCCACCTGAAAGATGCTATTGAACTCCTCATTCAACGAGATTTTAGCCTATATGGTTACAAAGTTTGATAAATGGGAAGGTTGAACATGTCCCTTGATTTAAGTTTGATAAATGGGAAGTTTGAAATTGTCTCTTGATGTCGCTTGATGTGATACATGATGCGTGAACCTATTTGTTTTTGTATTTGGTAAAATGAAAGTATTGGAATGACCCTTGTTGCGAAAAAGATAATAGGTACAAGTTTGATAAATGAGAAGATTGAATTGTCACTTGATTTGAAACATGATATGTGAACCTATTTTGTTTTAAATTCAGTAAAATGAAAGTCTTGAAATGACCCTTGTCGCGAAAACGAGATTGTAGCCTATATAATTAAAGGTTTGATAATTTTGAAGGTTGACCATGTCCTTCGATGTCCCTTGACGCAAAACTTCATTTGTGAACCTATTTGATTTCGTATTCGGTAAAATGAAAGTATTGGAATGTCCCTTGTCGCGAAAACGAGATTTTAGCCTACATGGTTACATTTTTGATAAATATGAAGGTTGAACTTGTCCCTCAATTTCCCTTGATTTAAAACTTGATATTTGGACATATTTTGTTTTAAATTCGGTAAAATAGAAGTATTGGAATGTCCCTTGTCGCGAAGAGTTGATTTTGGTATATATGCCTACAAGTTTGATAAATGAGAAGTTTGAACTTGTCCCTTGATGTGAAACATGATGCGAAAATGAGATTTTAGCCTATATGGTTGAACTTGTCTCTCGATGTCCCTTGATGCGAAATATGATATATGAAACTATTTGGTTTTGTATTCGGTAAAATGAAAGTGTATGGGAATGACCCTAGTCGCAAAAATGAGATTTTAGCCTATATGGTTAGAAGTTTGATAAGTATGAAGGTTGAATTTGTCCCTCGATGTCTGAACCTATTTGGTTTTAAATTTTGTAAATAGAAAGTAATGAAATCATCCTTGTTGCGAAAACGACATTTTAGCTTATATGGTTACAAGTTTGATAAATATGAAGGTTGAACCCTCGATGGCTCTTGATGTGAAACATGATATGTGAACTTATTTCATTTCAAATTCGGTAAAATGAAAGTATTGGAATGTCTCTTGTCATGAAAACGAGATTTTAGCCTATATGGTTACAATTTTAATTTGATAAATATGAAGGTTGAACTTGTCCCTCGATGTCCTTTGATTTAAAACATGATATTTGAACCTATTTGGTTTTAAATTCGGTAAAATGAAAGTATTGAAATGACCGACCCTTGTCCCGAAAATGAGATTTTAACCTATGGGGTTACAAGTTTGATAACCGAGAAGTTTGAAGTTGTCCCTCAATGTCCCTTCATGCGAAACATGATATTTGAACCTATTTTGTTTTAAATTCGGTAAATAAAAAGTATTGGGATGACCTTAGTCGCAAAAATGAAATTTTGGCCTATGTGGTTACAAGTTTGATAAATTTGAAAGTTGAACTTGTCCTTCGATGTCCTTTGATGCGAAACATATATTTGTACCTGTTTGGTTTTAAATTCGGTAAAATAAAAGTATTGGAATGACCCTTGTTACAAAAATAACATTTTAGCCTATATGGTTACAAGTTTGGTAAATGAGAAGTTTGTTGGATATTTGTATCTTGACTTCACTTTTGCCTAAAACAAATATTCAAGTGTGATGTTGGATACGATGTTCCAACTTCCTGGCAAGGTTCAGTGTGACATGTTCTTGTGCCCTGATTTACGCACGCGTTTCATATTTAAGGAATCCACGCCTTTATTCTTGTTGGTCAAGCTGCGTGCTTTTAGTACAGAATCAGATCGTTTGTGATTTCCTAAGAATGAGCTATCTACTTAGGAAAGTTTTGGAGGTGATTAGGATGTTCCTATAAATGTGCCTATATATTAGGAGTTTCCTTTTCTGGTTCTGTTAATTGTGAAATGGATCATCGTTTGTTTTGAAGCCCAACAAGTTGTTCTGACCCGTATTGCTTCAGTATATAATGAAGACTACAAGACCTAATTGAGCACCGAAGCCGCCATTGAAGATTAGTGCTATTTTAGGGTTTTGAGTCATTGTTTTTGTGAGCCTTTCTTGTATCACCTTGATACATGTTAAAGACTGTTCTTTATTGAGTTGTATCTTGTTCACTCCTCTGTATCTTGTTCACTACTCCAAAGCTGTGAAGCACGAAGTTAGGTAGTTTTGTTTGAAGGTAACTTCATCTTTTGTTGTGTCGATAACCTGATAATCACAAGGGCTGTGATTGGTTGTAGGGAGTGAGATGGGATCTCAGATCTAGGAGTTCCTAGGTTGAAGTCAGTACGGGTAGGTCCTAGGTCTTTAGTGTAAACGAGGAGTTTGCTGAGAACTAGAGAATAAGGACTACACTAGTGGATTTCCTTCCTGGCTTGGTAGCCCTCAGAGTAGGTGACGTTGCACCGAACTGGGTTAACAAACTCACTGTGCCATTTACTTTCTTGTATTTTATTTTGTTGTTATATTTATGTCCACTACTAGCACGATGTTCTAAACATATCATTCAACATCCGTAATCTGTACCGAGTGTTGGAACATCTCGTAGAACATTTTGTTGCTAGCCAGCCAGAATTTCAAAGTTTGTACTTGATTTGAAACATGATATGTGAGCCTATTTTGTTTTAAATTTGGTAAAATGAAAGTCTTGAAATGGCCCTTGTCGCGAAACAGAGAATGGTTACAAGTTGTATAAATGAGAAGATTGAACTTGTCCCTTGATTTGAAACATAATATGTGAACCTATTTTGTTTTAAATTCAGTAAAATGAAAGTCTTGAAATGACCCTTGTAGCCAAAATGAGATTGTAGCCTATATGGTTAAAAGTTTGATAAATATGAAGATTGAACTTGTCCTTCGATGTCCTTTGATGCGAAACATATATTTGTACCTGTTTGGTTTTAAATTCGGTAAAATAAAAGTACTGGAATGTCCCTTGTTACAAAAATAACATTTTAGCCTATATGGTTACAAGTTTGGTAAATGAGAAGTTTGTACTTGATTTGAAACATGATATGTGAGCCTATTTTGTTTTAAGTTTGGTAAAATGAAAGTCTTGAAATGGCCCTTGTCGCGAAAAATGAGATTGTAGTCTAAATGGTTAAAAGTTTGATACATATGATGGTTGAATTTATCCCTCGATGTCCTTTGATGCGTATCATAATAGTTGAACCTTTATGGTTTTAAATTCGGTAAACTGAAAGTAATGGGATGATCCTTATATCAAAAACGAGATTTTAGCTTATATGGTTACAAGTTTGAAAATATGAAGGTTGACCATGTCCCTCGATATCCCTTGATGCGAAACATGATATGTGAACCTATTTAGTTTCATATTCGGTAAAATGAAAGTATTGGAATGACCCTTGTAGCCAAAATGAGATTGTAGCCTATATGGTTAAAAGTTTGATAAATATGAAGATTGAACTTGTCCTTCGATGTCCTTTGATGCGAAACATATATTTGTACCTGTTTGGTTTTAAATTCGGTAAAATAAAAGTACTGGAATGTCCCTTGTTACAAAAATAACATTTTAGCCTATATGGTTACAAGTTTGGTAAATGAGAAGTTTGTACTTGATTTGAAACATGATATGTGAGCCTATTTTGTTTTAAGTTTGGTAAAATGAAAGTCTTGAAATGGCCCTTGTCGCGAAAAATGAGATTGTAGTCTAAATGGTTAAAAGTTTGATACATATGATGGTTGAATTTGTCCCTCGATGTCCTTTGATGCGTATCATAATAGTTGAACCTTTATGGTTTTAAATTCGGTAAACTGAAAGTAATGGGATGATCCTTATATCAAAAACGAGATTTTAGCTTATATGGTTACAAGTTTGAAAATATGAAGGTTGACCATGTCCCTCGATATCCCTTGATGCGAAACATGATATGTGAACCTATTTAGTTTCATATTCGGTAAAATGAAAGTATTGGAATGACCCATGTCGCGAAAATGAGTTTTTGGTCTATATGCCTACAAGTTTGATAAATAGGTAGTTTGAACTTGTATGCGAAACATGATATGTGAACATATTTGGTTTTGTATTCGGTAAAATGAAAGCATTGGAATGACCCTTGTCGCGAAAATGAGATTTTGGTCTATATGCCTACAAGTATGATGATTGGGAAGTTTGAACTTGTCCCTTGATGCGAAACATATGTGAACCTCTATTTGGTTTTGTATTCGGTAGAACGAAAGTATTGGAATGACTTTGTCGCGAAAGTATTTGGTTTCGTATTCAGTAAAATGAAAGTATTGGAATGACCCTTGTCGCAAAAATTAGAATTTAGCCTACATGGCTAAAAGTTTGATAAACATGACTGTTGAATTTGTCCTTTGATGTCCTATGCGTAACATAATATTTAAACCTTTTTTTTTTTAAATTCGGTAAATAGAAAATAATGAGATGACCCTTGTTGCGAAAATGAGGTTTTAGCTGATATGGTTACAAGTTTTATAAATATGAAGGTTTAACATGTCCCTCGATGTCCCTTGATGTGAAACATGATATGCGAAACTATTTGGTTTCGTATTCGGTAAAATGAAAGTATTGGTATGTCCCTTGTCGCGAAAACAATATTTTAGCCTATATGGTTACAAGTTTGATAAATATGAAGGTTGAACTTGTCCCTCTATATCCCTTTATGCGAAACATGATATTTGAACCTATTTTGTTTTAAATTTGGTAAATTGAACACATGCGTTTTCTCTATTATCATATTCTTTCTTGATGACTCTTGTCGCAAAAATGAGATTTTAGTATTTATGGTTACAAAAATGATAAATGAGAAGGTTGAACTTGTACCTCGATGTCCCTTGATGCGAAATATGATTTTTAAGCTGAGTTTGTTTGGATTTTGCTAAACTGGAAGTATGAAAATGTGGCTCAATGATCCTCAAACCGAAAATGATTTGAACCTAGTTTAATATAAATTTGATAAATTGGAAAGTTAATTTTTGTTTCGATGACACTTGACGCAAAAATGTGATATTTGAGCATAGACCTTTTTAAAATATAAATTGGAAGTATGAGTTTTGTCTTCTATTATAATGTTTTTTGATGACCCTTGACGCGAAAATTGAAAACTTGATTAGAAATTTGATAAATGGGAATGTTGAACTTGTCCATCGATGTCAATTGATGTGAAACTTCATTTTTAAGCATAGTCTAAATTTGGTAAATTGGAAGTATGACAATGTGCCTTTATGACCCTTGTTTTGAAGTTTGATGAAGAAGGTTGAACTTGTCGGTTGATACGTAACTTGATATTCAATACTAGTTGGTTTTAATTTCGGTTAATTGAAAGTATAAGTTCGTGCCTTAATGACCTTTGTTTCGAAAATGGATCGATAGTGGTTAATTATTTCATGCTTGCCTGTAGGCCGTTGAATTTGATAGCCAAGATTTAGAGTTTCTTTCAAGTTTGGATGCTACAATGATTGCTGCAGTTTTTAGGTAAGAATTTTTCTCTTCCCATTTGCATCTTTACCCTTTTTTCTTTTTGACCGCGTATTATAGAATTTTTGATCTTTTTATTCACATACAACAACAAACATGGTATACCAATTAAGACAACTGTATCTGCGACTATTTTGGAACAGACACTCAATGGTTACAATTCGCCAACTTTCATTGGGACAGTTTGTATCTAAAAGGGTAGGTACTTTTTCCAATTTATTGATCTCTTTACGGTCATAATTTTGTTTATTTATTTTTGAAGCTTTCATGTCACAGGTTGAGAAGCAATGTCCACATTCCTGTTTAGTTATGCTCAACAAAAGCAAATTCAAGGTTCAATTTCAGTATCTGACTCGACAATAGGTAGCATGCTAGCTCAAGAAGACGAGAATGGCATTGAAAGAGACATATATTACCTAACTCAAATCTTGAATGATGCTGAGACTAGATATAGTCTCGTGGAGAAGTTATGTTTGTGTCTGTACTTTTCGTGTTCCAAGCTTAAGCAGTATATAAAGCCCATAATTGTCTATGTTTACTCGCACTTTGACGTTGTGAAACATATCCTTTCGAAGTCGATTCTACATAGTAGAGTTGGAAAATGGGCTTTAGCTCTATCTGAATTCTCATTGAGTTATCAGCCTTTAAAAGCTATAAAGGGGCAAATTATTGTTGATTTCATAGTTGACCATTCTTTGGTCGAAGCAACACAAGGTTATGTGGAAAACCAGCCTTGGACTTTGTACTTTGATGATTCCAATTATAAAAATGGAACTGCAATTGGTATTTTCATACTATTCCCGTTAACCATACAACCGAAGTTCAAGTACAAAATTAAGGATTTTTGCTCTAATAATGAGGCTGAATACAAAGCCTTAATAGTAGGATTGGAAATTCTACTAGGCCTAGGGGCAAAGAACGTGGTATTAAAAGGAGACTCAAAATTGGTGGTGAAGCAGCTAACGAAAGAGTACAAATGCATAAGTGAGAATTTACTTTCATACTTTGTTTCTGCCAGTTCTTTATTAAGCAATTTTGAGTCTGTTAGTTTTCAACACGTACCAAGGATTGAAAACGAAGTGGCAAAAAAACCTGGCACAAGTTGCTTCAGAATATAAAATTTCTACACAAAAATTGCAAGAATTAATCAAAATCAAGGATAAATTGGATCCTGCCGAGTGTCCTTCGAGGGGATTGTCCATGACAAAATCTGTGGGGGAAAGAAAGGAGCCAGATTTTTATAATCCATACTCTTACCTTGAAATTTTTGATATTTTTGAAATTTTTTCCATCGACAATCTATTAGACAACGATTGGAGGAAGCCAATTGTTGACTATTTAGAGAATCCATCAGGCGCAGTTAGTCGAAAGATTAAATACAGAGCCTTGAGCTATGTTATTGTTGGGAATAAGTTGTTTAAAAAAACAGCCGAAAGAGTGCTGCTCAGATGCCTTAATGAAAATGATGCTTTTGTAGCCATTTCTAGTGTTCATTGTGGAGCATGTGGCTCTCACCAAGAAGGTCATAAAATAAAATGGTTAATGTTTCGACAAGGATTGTATTGGCCATCTATGTTGAAGGATTGTATTGAGCTTGCAAAACGGTGCCAAGAGTGCCAAAAACACGCGGGAATTCATCATGTACCCGCGAGCGAGTTTCATTCTATAATAAAACCTTGGCCATTCAGAGGTTGGGCTTTAGACGTAATTGGCGAAATTCGTCCCAATTCATCTAAAGGCCACCGTTTTATTTTGGTTGGGATTGATTACTTCACGAAGTGGATTGAGGTTGTCCCTTTACCCAAAGTTGACCAAAAGACTGTAATTAGTTTCATTCAAAACCACATGTTGTATAGGTTTGGGGTGCCTGAAACTATAACTACAGACCAAGGGTCATCTTTCATTGGTCGAAAAATGGTTGATTTTTCCGACCATGCAGGTTTTAGGTTGCTCACGTCGACACCATATTACGCGTAAGCAAATGGGCAGGTCGAAGCAGCAAACAAAACTATTATTGACTCAATTAATAAATGGATGGAGGACAGACCCAGAAATTGGCATGTCGCATTCGACCAAGCACTTTGGGCTTGTCAAACATCTCCAAAAGAATCAACGAATTCCACACCATTTCATTTAGTGTTTGGGCATGATGCGGTCTTACGCGTAGAAGTTTATCTACAGTCATCCAGGATTCAGAGACAAATGGAGATCCCATCAGACCTCTAATGGGACATGATGATGGATGAAATGGTTGACGACATTGGAGACACTTGTAAGACAAAAAGAGCATGTTGCCAAGGCTTATAATAAAAAGGTAAAGCCAAAGTCATTCAACATTGGAAATTTGGTCCGGAAAGTGTTGTTACCTATGGATAAAAAAATATAGAGTCCTGGGTAAATGGTCGCCTCTATGGGAAGGGCCATTTGAAGTTGTACAAGTATTTTCCAATGGTGCCTATGAGATCGAAGAATTGGCTCCCATTAAGGCTTTATTTGGGAGTTTGGAGGGGAAGGAAAGGAAAGGCTTTGAGAGGTGTAAAATATGAGGAAAAATAGAGAAATTTTTCAAATTTTTAAAAGATTAGTTTTTTAGAGAATGATAAACTAATGCATATGATTACTTTATTTTTAATTTTAAAATATTATAACTACATAGATTAAATTTGAAGAATTCTTATTAACCCTCCAAAACCCCCCCAAAACCCTCCTCCAATACAATTTTTTAGTTCCTCCAAATGAGGAGGGTTTTGTATTATGAAGAAAAGTTAACCCCCCAAAGCCCCTCCTTCCAATTTTCCTCTATCTCTTCTACTTGTTCATTCCTTTTTTTTCCAAGTCTTCCCCTCCCTTCCCCTCCAAACTCGCAAACAAAGCCTAAGAGAATATTCAGGATAAATGGAAAATATTTGAAGAGGTATAAGCCTGTGCTGGAGGAAGTCAAAATAATACAAGAATAGTCTAAATTGAATCAAAGGGAACTTGGCGTATGAAACAAAAAACGAAGTTAACGCCAAGAAGTAATAATTGTTTACATGGTCTAATTATGACAGCAAAGACATGGAAAGTCAAGATGGCATGTTTTACTCAGATTAAAAGCCAACTAATGGGCCAAAGTACATAGATGTCGAAAAATGGATACAAAACCATTTGTAATACGTATTCGGCAATATGATAGGGCCAAACCGCAAGTGCACGGCCAATCGAAGTAATAGTAGTAAGTAAAAGTATCGTTCCGCTAGGGAGTTGTTCAACTTAATTAACCTTTAGTGAATGATTAGAGGGAGAGAAAGTTTAGTAAAAAGGGGTTTTGATTGCTGAAGATAAGAACAATATTAATAAAAAGCCTCGGGATCATTGGTTCATCATAATGACAAATCCTTCACTAGACAAGACCTAAACATCTAATTTCATGGTTTACACACTAATTTCTAAAGACCGGTTTCCCTTAGCCCCTCACCTTTCCGATGAAAGTCTGGCGAGAGTTTACTTCTAGCAACCAAGCCTATTTCGCTGACATGATTACTAGAAGATGCATAGAGGATTGAAACTACTCCTTGTCTCAATAATTGCAAAGACTATTTCACTGTTTTGCAATTATTGTCTAGATTCACTTGTTCCAACATCAAGACTCCGCTCTCGCTTTATGAATTGATGTTTGGGATGATGGATTAACGATTATCAAACCCTCCGCTTTTGCTTCCACAGTTTGATAATTGTTAATCCACGTTAAGACGGCGAATCTGGATTAGAAATTAGGGTTACATAGAAATTAGGGTTTAGGATTGTTTTGTTTAGGATTGAGTCATTAGACTCCCCAACAACCCCAAGACGAAGAAGTCTACTCACTCATGTTCATCGTAGACATGGGGGAAGAAGAGAGAAAACCAGTAAAATAAATTGCAAAGAAAGTAAAAGGAAAATAAAGACTTTTTATTGAAATAATACTTGAAATAAACAAAGTAAAGGGTGAATGTTTATGGTGGAGAGCTACTCTATTTATAGCTTTACAATCGACTTAGAAACTAAGCAACTAAAAGGGTAAAACAGTAAAGCTGCAACAGGGTAACTTGGGTCCGAAGAAAAAACAGCAAAAGAGGCCTCTGGAGGTGGCACGGCCATGCCACATGTTGGCACTGGCCGTGCCAAGCTTCTGACTTGGTGGGAATATATTTTTGTTCCGTATCTTCGTATTTTCGCATTGTATTTGCTCCAGTCCTCTTTCTTTTGCTCCAAGACACCTTCCACCATATATTCGTTCCTAAAATAAATTAAAAGACAATTTAAAGTAAAATATTCTAAAAGGAAATAAAATGCAATATAATTAAATCAAATCTTATTTAAAACTAAACTAAATAAAGCATTAAAATATACTAATCTATGACTCATCAAACTCCCCCACACTTGAATCCTTGCTTGTCCTCAAGCAAAAGGCAATAGACATAGCAGCGACAAAAGATTTATTCATGGCAATATTAAGAACACATGTCTCAAAGAAAGGATTCGCTTCAAGTACACTAATTACAATTTCAAATACTTTTCATGAACCTATTCTACCCAACATCAAGTCTCAAGTGAGTGTGTGTGTGCAGTCCAACCCTTTTCTTGCTCCTGTATAAGACAGATATTATGAGGAATAGGTTCTATCCTTAATGCTAAAGTAACCGAGAAAAGTCCTTTCCTCATTTCATATAAGAGTGATGGGAATTTAAGTTAAAATCAGATTAGATTAACAATTAAGCACAAGGGGTTGCAGATGCTTAGGGGTTATCTATCCTCATAGGAAGTCTTCTCGGATGTAATTGTCCTTTCCCCCTAGATTCAAAATCACCCTAAGCAGTGCTGCAAAATTTTATTTTATTTCATCTCCGCGTAGGAAGTCTTTTTGGATGTAATTGTCCTTTCCCCCTAGCATTGATGAATTTGTTTCACTTTTTAAGTTCAAATTAGGGAGTCACCACCACAATTAGGAAGTTAGGGATTGTCCTTTCCCCCACATGTTGGTGCCATTCTCCCGCCCCATTACAACTTTAACAATTAAGCATATAACAATTAAGAACATTTGATTAATTTCCCACACAAACTTATACTACTTTTACTCTTAAGACTTTAAAGGGTCTAAGTTAACACTAAAGATAGAACGTGTTCCTTAAAATACCTATTCATACATTTGCTCAAGGATTGCAACCGGGTGCTTTTCTCATTGGAGAATTTCACAATAAAACAAGACATGGGTATAGCAAGAACATAAGAAACACAAGAAACTACTTTCATGTACATGAAGCAACCTTTAAAGAAGAGACAAAACAAAAATTTTCATGCCATTTTTTTACATTAAAAACAAGCTACTAGTCATACCTCTTGCTATAAAAACAAAACAAAAAGAATAAAGTTCAAGGGAGTTTGGACACTACGACTCTAGACACTTTATTAGCCCCCCCCCCCCCCCCCCCCCCACACACACTTAGGGGAAACATTGTCCTCAATGATTCAAAAAGAAAAGAAATTAAAAAGAAGAAGAAGAGGAAGAAGAAAGAAGAAAGGGGTGCAGAAAGCTCACAGTGTGCTATAAATAGCAAAAAATGTTGATTTTTGGAATCTGCAAGCTGGCACGGCCGTGCCAACCTCAGCACGGGTCGTGCCAACATTCTGTGGCAGCCCTCCCTTTTTTGCTTAAAAACCATGGCACGGCCGTGCCATCCTTAGCACGGGCCGTGCCAATATTCTGGTAAGGGGACTTCAAAAAATTTCAATTTCTTGACTTCTTGTCGAATCATACTTGGACAATTACCTACAAAACAACTTAAAACAAAGAAAAACAAAACAAAAGCAGTTAAATGCGTGAGTTGCCTCCCACAAAGCGCTCTTTTACCGACATTAGCTTGACGAAAATAAAAACAACTTTAAGGCGGGTCAATAAGTCTCCATGCAGCCACTACTTCAGTCCCTTCTCCTACATTGTAAACTTTTAGCCTTTGTCCGTTAACTTTGAATGGTCTGGTTTTTTCAGAAAAGATTTCAATAGCCCCATAGGGATAGACCTTGCGGACTTGAAACGGACCAGACCACCTAGACCTTAGTTTTCCTGGAAAGAGCTTCATCCTAGAGTTAAAAAGCAGCACAAGGTCACCAATTTTGAAGTCCTTTTTAAGGATATGCTTATCATGCCATTTTTTAGTTCTTTCTTTATAAATGCGAGCATTCTCATAGGCATCTATCCTAAGTTCTTCTAACTCACTTAGTTGAAGTTTCCTTTTTTGACCGGCTAAGTTGGGGTCCAAGTTAAGGTACCTAATTGCCCAATAAGCCTTGTGCTCGAGTTCAACCGGGAGGTGACAAGATTTCCCATAAATTAGCTTAAAAGGAGTCATTCCAATGGGAGTTTTGTAAGCCGTTCGATAGGCCCAAAGAGCATCATCAAGCTTACTTGACCAATCTTTCCTAAAGATAGAAACTGTCTTTTCAAGAATGACCTTTATTTGTCTATTTGAGAACTCGACTTGTCCACTAGTTTGTGGGTGATAGGGTGTTGCAACTTTATGTTTCACTCCATATTTTTGTAAAAGTTTTTCAAAATGTTTAGAAATGAAGTGAGACCCTCCATCGCTTATGACAACCCTTGGCACCCCAAACCTTGGAAAGATAACTTTTTTGAACAATTTCATAACTACATGTGCATCATTGGTGGGGGAAGCAATGGCCTCAACCCATTTGGACACATAGTCAACAGCCACTAATATGTATTGATTACCAAAAGAGGAAGGAAATGGCCCCATGAAATCAATACCCCATACATCGAAAATTTCCACTTCAAGGATATTGTTCAAGGGCATTTCATTCCTTTTAGTAATATTACCGGTGTGTTGACAATTGTCACATTTAGAAACAAAGAGATGCACGTCCTTAAAAAGTGAAGGCCACCAGAAACCAGATTGAAGAATTTTGAAAGAAGTTTTTTGACTACTGGCGTGGCCACCATAGGAGGAGGAGTGACAATGGTGAAGAATACTACTTACCTCGCTTTCAGGGATGCATCTTCGAAAAACCCCATCCGAACCTCTTTTGAAGAGGTAAGGCTCATCCCAATAGCAGTGCTTGAGATCATGGAAGAATTTTTTCTTTTGCTGGTAGTTCAAGGTAGGCGGTAGTACTCCTGCTGCAAGAAAATTAACAAAATCTGCATACCAAGGTGCGTTAGTTTGCGCCAATAAGAAGAGTTGGTCATCCGGAAAAGAATCATCCAAAGGAAACTCGTCCTCATTGGGTTCCCTAAGACGGGACAGGTGATCAGCCACAACATTTTCAGTGCCCTTTTTATCTTTTATTTCAATATCGAATTCTTGGAGGAGCAAAATCCATTGAATCAACCTCGGTTTGGCATCTTTTTTGTTTAACAAATATTTTATTGCCGAGTGATCTGTGTAAATAATATTTTTGATCCTACTAAGTATGGCCTGAATTTGTCAATAGCATAGACTACTGCTAACAGTTCCTTCTCAGTTGTAGCATAATTTACCTGTGCCTCATCAAGGGTCTTACTTGCATAATAAATGGCGTGCATCTTCTTGTCTTTTCTTTGTCCCAACACAGCTCCAACTGCATAGTCACTTGCATCACACATTATTTCAAAAGGTAAGTTCCAGTCTGGTGGTTGTATGATTGGGGCAGTGACCAGGGCTTCTTTTAACCTGCAGAATGCTTTTAGGCATGCATCATCAAACACAAAATCTGCATTCTTAAGGAGCAAGCTTGTTAGTGGCTTAGTGATTGAAGAAAAATCTTTAATGAAACGGCGGTAGAATCCCGCATGTCCTAGGAAGCTTCTAACTTCTTTGACCGAGGTAGGAGGAGACATTTTTTCAATAATTTCAATTTTTACTTTATCTACCTCTATACCTCGTTCAGAGACTAAGTGTCCTAGGACAATTCCTTCTCTTACCATGAAGTGACATTTTTTCCAATTCAACACTAAGTTCACCTGTTCACATCTTTCCAAAACTTTTTCCAGGTTAGTCAAACAATTATCAAAACTAGATCCATGCACAGAAAAATCATCCATAAAAAATTCCATTATAAATCTTCAACAAAATCAGAAAAAATAGACATCATGCATCTTTGAAAGGTAGCGGGGGCATTGCAAAGACCAAAGGGCTTTCTCCTATAGGCAAAGGTACCAAAGGGACATGTGAAAGTGGTTTTCTCTTGGTCATTAGGGTGAATGGGTATTTGGAAGAATCCAGAATAGCCATCTAAGTAACAAAAGTGTGAATGCTTAGCTAACCTTTCTAACATTTGGTCTATAAAGGGGAGTGGGAAGTGATCTTTACGGGTTGCTTTGTTAAGCTTCCTATAGTCAATGCACATCCTCCAACCGGTGACGGTTCTAGTTGCAATGGATTCATTTTTATCATTTTTAATAACTGTAAGACCACCCTTTTTAGGTACTACTTGAACCAGGCTAACCCATTTAGAATCAGAAATTGGATAGATAACACCTGCATCTAGGAGCTTTAAGACTTCTTTTTTCACAACTTCTTTCATGTTAGGATTTAATCTTCTTTGGTGTTCAACGGAGGGCTTATAGTCCTCTTCAAGCAATATCCTATGTGTACACAATGAGGGATTTATTCCTTTAATGTCATCAATGGTATGGCTTTTGGGTATTTCTTGAGAACATAAAGCAATTTTTCAGTTTCTACCTTATTCAAGCTTGCATTCACAATAACAGGGTAGGTTGAGTTAGGGCCTAAGAATTCATACCTCAAGCTTGGTGGAAGTGGCTTGAGCTCCACCTTTGGTGCCTCTTTTGGTAGAGGGGCTGCTTCCTCCCTTATTAATTCTTCCATTCCCAAACCTTGCATGGGAGGGTTTTCATTCAATAACCCCTCGTAGGTCTTGGCATCTCCTTCTAGCTTTGTACCTGCATCACTAACCAAGCACACCTCCAAGCCATCATGTGTAGTTGATGCTAAGGAACACTCTTTCACACAATGGTCAATTATATCTAACATGCAACAAGAATCTTTAATGGAGGGATTTTTCATTAGTTTAGCAAGTTCAAATTCAACAGTATCTTCACCAATATTAAATTCCAACTTCCCATGTTTAACATCAATTATAGCCTCAGCGGTAGCAAGGAAAGGCCTTCCCAAAAGTATTGGTAATTGGTTATCCTCCTCTATTTCCATCACAACAAAGTCCGTAGGGACATAGATTTCTCCTACCTTGACAGGGACATCCTCTATGATTCCAGCTAGATACTTAAGGGAACGGTCCGCTAATTGTAGGGTCATCCTAGTTGACTTAAGTTCCCCCAACCCCAATCTTTCGTAAAGAGATAATGGCATCAAACTGACACTGGCTCCTAAGTCACACATTGCCCTATTTACTATTTCAGACCCTATGACACAAGGTATGGAGAAACTTCCTGGATCCTTAAGCTTGGGTGGCAACTTATTTTGGATGATGGCACTACATTCTTCCGTAAGGTTCACCGTGTCACTTTCCTCAATTTTCCTCTTTTTTGAAAGAATTTCTTTTAAAAATTTAGCATAGGTAGGCATTTGAGTTAGAACATCGGTGAAGGGAACATCAATGTAGATTTTATTCATCATTTCAACGAACTTTTTAAATTGCTCATCAAGCTTAGACTTGGCAAATCTTTGAGGGAAAGGAATTTTTGGTTTGAAGAGGGGTGGTGTAACTTCCTCACTTTGCGGTTTCTCACTCTCTTCCTTAGTCATCTCACCTTGTGGTTCACTAGTCTCTTCCTCACTAGGCTTGACTCTTAAGGGGTCTTCTAATTGCTTACCACCTCTAAGACTTTGTTGTGAGAGGAAATAGAGTCTACTTTTGATGTAAGTGAAACAAAAGAGTCATTCAAAAGTCTAGTTTGATTTGCAAGCTCCTTGAGCTGGTCGGATTGGTTAAGAAGATAGTTTTCCATTAAAAGTTCAAGATTAGACTTTTGAATAACCTTTTGATCATTAGCATAACTTGGTGGTGTTGTTCCGTGAACCAGGGGATTTTCATTAGGGCTTTGGCCAAAACTTTCCCCTTGGTTGTTTTGAATAAAGTTTATTTGCTCAACACTACCTAGTTTGCATTCACTACATGTTTTACAAGGAGATGTAGAAGTAGTATCACTAACATTAAGTTTTTCAAATTTGTGGGTTAGTGCATCAATCCTAGAAGCAAGGTGGTCATGGTTAGAGACTTCGTACATACCTGCCCTCTTTTTGGAGGGTGAAGACTTTGTAGGGAATTCTTCATCAGTCCATAGAAAGAGATTTCGAGCCATGTCTTCAATCAAGGCATAAGCTGTTTCAAAGTCCTTGTTCATTAGAGCACCACCTGCAGCTGTATCAACAAAGATTTTAGTGGCCTGAGATAAACCACTGTAGAAAGTGTGGATGATCAACCATTCCTCTAGTCCATGGAGGGGGAAAAGTTTAAGCATATCCTTAAAACGTCCCCATGAATCATGAAGGGATTGCCCCTCTTTTTGAGTGAATTGAAAAAGCTTGGCCCTTAGTTGGCCGATTTTTGAAGGGGGAAGGAAACGGGTAAGAAATTCACGCTTCAATTGGTCCCATGAGGTGATGGAACCAACTCTTAGGGAATGGAACCAATTAAGAGCCTTGTTTTTTAGAGAAAAAGGGAAGAGATGCAGTCTCAAAGTTTCTTGGTTTTTCTTATATGTTACGGTGAGCCGCCAAAAAGTTGAGATATGGAGATTGGGATCCTCATCGGGGGATCCCGAAAAATAATTTTGCTGCACCATCTTAAGTTGGGCAGGCTTAATTTCAAAATCTTCATCTTCAACCGTTGGATATACAATAATAGCATATGGCTCTTCCGTTGAAGGAGTCACGTATTCTTTAAGAGCACGTCTTTCAGCCATGTTTTGTATTATTTTTATGCTTTCCAAGAAGTTAATGATGAAGGAAAAAAAATAAAAAGTTTAAAATAAAAAGAAAAGAAAAGTGAAAGAAGAAGAGAGAATTCTAATCACTAAGAAAAAGTTAATCAAATTAGTTAACTCCCCGGCAACGGCGCCAAAAACTTGATAGGGCCAAACTGCAAGTGCACGGCCTATCGAAGTAATAGTAGTAAGTAAAAGTATCGTTCCGCTAGGGAGTTGTTCGACTTAATTAACCTTTAGTGAATGATTAGAGGGAGAGAAAGTTTAGTAAAAAGGGGTTTTGATTGCTGGAGATAAGAACAATATTAATAAAAAGCCTCGGGATCATTGGTTCATCATAATGACAAATCCTTCACTAGACAAGACCTAAACATCTAATTTCATGGTTTACACACTAATTTCTAAAGACCGGTTTCCCTTAGCCCCTCACCTTTCCGATGAAAGTCTGGCGAGAGTTTACTTCTAGCAACCAAGCCTATTTCGCTGACATGATTACTAGAAGATGCATAGAGGATTGAAACTACTCCTTGTCTCAATAATTGCAAAGACTATTTCACTGTTTTGCAATTATTGTCTAGATTCACTTGTTCCAACATCAAGACTCCGCTCTCGCTTTATGAATTGATGTTTGGGATGATGGATTAACGATTATCAAACCCTCCGCTTTTGCTTCCACAGTTTGATAATTGTTAATCCACGTTAAGACGGTGAATCTGGATTAGAAATTAGGGTTACATAGAAATTAGGGTTTAGGATTGTTTTGTTTAGGATTGAGTCATTAGACTCCCCAACAACCCCAAGACGAAGAAGTCTACTCACTCATGTTCATCGTAGACATGGGGGAAGAAGAGAGAAAACCAGTAAAATAAATTGCAAAGAAAGTAAAAGGAAAATAAAGACTTTTTATTGAAATAATACTTGAAATAAACAAAGTAAAGGGTGAATGTTTATGGTGGAGAGCTACTCTATTTATAGCTTTACAATAGACTTAGAAACTAAGCAACTAAAAGGGTAAAACAGTAAAACTGCAACAGGGTAACTTGGACCCGAAGAAAAAGCAGCAAAAGAGGCCTCTGGAGGTGGTACGACCGTGCCACATGTTGGCACTGGCCGTGCCAAGCTTCTGACTTAGTGGGAACATATTTTTGTTCCGTATCTTCGTATTTTCGCACTGTATTTGCTCCAGTCCTCTTTCTTTTGCTCCAAGACACCTTCCACCATATATTCGTTCCTAAAATAAAATAAAGGACAATCTAAAGTAAAATATTCTAAAAGGAAATAAAATGCAATATAATTAAATCAAATCTTATTTAAAACTAAACTAAATAAAGCATTAAAATATACTAATCTATGACTCATCACAATAATTGTTTGGCCTTAACAAAGAAAGGAAGTTAATAGTCTTCCAATTCGAGGAAGCGAAATTGGACCAAAAACCAGGTAATCTCAACGTCGAAGTGACAGAAGAGGCAAATATCCGTCAATGAGTAGTCATTGTCATAACCTGGTAATGGCCAATAAACACCTGCTTTCTCCCATGTCCTCAACAAGTTTGGATCGAGGTGCAAGTGAGCCGATAGGTAAATTTTGGGAGAAGCGTTCTGATTCAGAAATGTCCCCAAAAATAAGGAGAACCTTCAACATTCATGATGGCCCCTTTACAATGGGCCAATTTTTGACGGTCGAAAAGATCTTTGAAGACAAAGAAGGCGTCATCAACAAAGGATCCATCTGTGGACAAGACCAAAAGCATCATCATGAAGTACCTAGCCCCATCGAAACCATGTTTGGCTGCTTTCCGCAGAACGAATTTGATTTCTTTCAGGTAAGGACGTCCACTTTGAAACATTTGGGATGCCAAAATGACTGATTATTTAGCGTGACCACTACGGGATAGTTTCTTCATGAAAGCTTGTTTCTCGGTACAGGGCCAGTAATCAGTGAAGTACCACAAACAGTTTTGCCGTAAGGCCGTAATACTGCCAATTTGTTAAATTTTTTTCGATGATGGATGGAAGTAGTTCCAAAATTCAAAAGGTTTTGAACTCCGAAATTAGTTACCTTTTTGTAAATATGGATTAAAATATCTTCTGGGAGCGTATCCATTAGTTGAAAGCCAGAACGACTGCCGAATCACGAGTAAAAGATAGATGAATTGGCTGGGCAATTACTGTGGACACAAGAGGAAGCACTTCATAAAGGAAACACCTCTTTGTTTTCTTATTCTAGTAACCGCCATGAATAGGGCAGTTCCATAGTAGTGGGAGGTTGATAAAATCTTGGCGTTAAAAAATGGTTGCCAATTGGACAACGAGCCGTTTGAGGTATTATCGGAATAATGTTTTGCTAAAGATTAAAAACACGTCGAGAAGGTCACCTAGAGGAGTATGAAGATCATAGCTTCAAATTTAAAAAGCATACGGAGCAACTTCAAAAATACTAATCTTCTCCTTTCTTGACAAGAGTCGTTGAAAATGGCATTTTTGGGGGGCATTTTGTTAGCATGTGATTTCGACAGGCTCATTTATTATGGTCAACATTTGGTTGACCTTTAACTTTGCTTGAATCAATGACTCTCTCATCTATATTTGAGGATTTCGACAAGATGGCAAGCCTAGCACGCATAGTCAGAAGTTCGACAAAGCAAGGCTGAAAGCATGATCGCGTCAAAGTAGAGCAATCAAGGTGGGAAAGACACGATTTCAAGCTCAAAGGTGGTTTCCTTAGTGGGAACGTGCGACAAGCAGCTGTCTAAGATGGAGGAAGTGCTGATCATGGGATTAGTGGTTCACCAGTTAGTTATTCTAGTATAAATAAGTGTTTCTAAGTCGGAAAATGGGTCACAAATCATTTATAAAATTCTACAACACTCAAACTATCGGAGTCTAGGGAAACGAGTTATACATAATGTATGTAAACTGATTTGTGGACCACCTTTATTTTTAATGCAATGCATTTTACATTCCTTTTAAGTTTATGCGTTTAAACTTTTACCTTCTTCTTTAATTTTATCTTGCTTTCACTTGCAATCTCAAACTTGTCGAGAGACAGTGCCTTTTTACTTCAAAACCCGTCCTGCTCTCTAAGTAACCTGAATGCATCTCGTGGCCCTTTTTCAAACCTTTTTTCGATCAAAACCTTTGCAAAACATGTCCTAAGATCTCTAGTTCGGTCTCGCTTGTAATAATCAGAACTAGCCCGTAGTTTGCCGAAAACACAGGTAAACAACATTATTGAGTCATATGTTCATGCATTTGTTGGTTTATATGGCTAATTAGTTTCCAAGCTAGATGGGGGTGAGTAGCTTTTTGAAAAGTTTTCCGTAGTTTTAATTAAATTTTTTTTTTAATGTAATCGAAAATAGTCGTGCTCGAACAATCACAACAATGTACCAAAAAGACAAATATATGTGCAATAATATTTAATCTTAGAATTTAGAGATTCACAATACAAATCTTATTATACAATCAAACTTTAATTGACCTTGAGCAATGTACAAAACTTTTAGACAATTTCAAACCAAACCTAATATGAACAAAATTACTAAGCTATCAAATCAAAACACAATACATGTGAAATTGAAGAATTGAATAGATTTTGCAATCAATTGATCTAAGAAAATTATTTGAAACCTAATTCAATTAATTAGATTATTTTTCAATGAAAAACAACTTAGATCAACACTAGCAATTATCCTAACAATTATTCAATTGATCACATGCAATATAAAAATGTAAAGAGGATAGGGAGGATAGGGAATAGAGATAACACCGATATTTTTATAGTAGTTCGCTCTTTGTCGTCCTCGCTAGAGATCCTTCTACTATTCTTGATGAAGTACACCTTCACCAAGGTCATCCACTAAGTAACAAATGTTGATTACAATGTGTTTACAAGAGTTCCTTGAAATTAAACCTAATTTTTCAACCCCTATGCAAACACTCCCCCAAACTCCAAGTAACCCTTGGATTTGGTGCTCCTTTAATCTTTGAATCCTTGATTACCCGTGCACCCCTTCGAACTCTTCACTCAAGCCTTCGATGCTACGTCCGGTAAACGAATCCCATTCGACTTCAAAAACGGTTAGAAAGACCCCCAATACCTTTGGAGGTGGAATGAGATTATTCACTTCACTTTGAAGCCTTGATTAAGCCCAATCAATCTTCTTGAGAGAACCAACTTACAATCCCTACTAACACCCTAGCAAATCAATGTGACCTAATGTACAAAGTGATTCTAAGAAAAAGTGTTTAATCTTGAAGAATTTATGAACAATGAGTTTTTGAGACCTAGAGAGAATAGTTGCAAATGATTCAATGAATTTTGAGTTATAATGTGAAGGGTTTATATAGAAAGGATTAATAAGGAACAATTTTCGCACAAAAACAACAAAGTGAATCGATTCATTAAACTAGTGAATCAATTCAGACATCAAAAAAACAATCCCAGAAACAAGGAGAATTATGAAGATTGATGCGTGTCATGTGATATTTGAAACGATTCAAGTTGCCCAGATGAAGGATTGAATTGATTCAGAGTTGGTGTGAATCGATTCAGAGAGAGCCAGAGAGTTTAGTGATACGTCTCACAACTGACTGATACGATTCAAACATGAATCAATTCATAAATATCATGAATCGACTCTCGTCAAGTCAGAGACTTAAATGATACGATTCAGACAAGGGTGAATCGATTCATGTAGAGAAAAGACACATTTTGACAAATACCAATTGTTTTTCTTAGGAAGACACACAAGCTAGGGTGCTTTAACAAAATCTAAAGGAAAAAGCTTAGACTAGCAACATGGAATCTAAATAATACTAATTTAGAAAAGAAAGGCTAACATCATCAAAACTATAGCTAGAGGCTTCATCATTCATAGGTGTCTAGAGGCGATGATTAGAATACTTTGTATTCAAGAGGCGATGTTTATGATACGATTTCGTATCAAGAGGCGATGATTATGATACAATTGTATCTTGAGGGGAAGACCTTGGTGATGACCGGGTATCACATGCATATAGTTTCGTGTCTAGAGCGCATTGCATACATTGATAAGTGTCATACTATGTGTTTAGTGTCTATGTGCATTGGTGAAACTTGGTGGTTTATATACTTGGTGAAATTTTGGAGAATAGGTGAAGACGTGAAATTGTGCTTGTTATAGCTTTAGGCTTGTATGCTCAATGTTCAACTATGTTGAATTTGTTGTGAATAATTTAATGATGTATTGTTAATCATTTGAAATTAATTATGTGATTTTACTTCCATTTGATTATGCTTTAACTGCGGAATGTTATCTAACCCCCAATGGTCATTTGGTTGACCGCCTATCTTATTCGTGTGAATGGGTAGACGACGTGCATGATTAGTTGCTTAGCTTAGCTTGATGGGTACGCTGGAGGCTAGCTGTGGAGCTACCTCGTCTTTTGCTTTTGGAGTCTTAGTGTGTCGGGCTCTGATTAGGGATGTCTGTCTGTTATTTACATTTTATGACTTGTTGAAATTTTATCACTCAATATGTTGAGATTGGAGATTTATTTTGGCGATGTATTATGATATATGTGGCATGACTACTTGGAGATTTTTATTAACTGTTAATGAGTTGTATGATATTATTAATCTGCTGTGATGTTTTAAAAAATTATTTATGAATGTTTTGGAGTTATAGAAAAAGTAGCATCTAAATCCTTTGTGTGATTTGTATTATTTGCGTGATTTATCGTTTTAAGGGTTTAGGTGTTACACTAAATGGATAAAAAGTGTATTCGAGGAAATCACCCGTCTTATATTATTTTATGAAAGAAACGAACAAAATGGTTATGTTGCTTCCATTTTTTATACGATTAAAGGACCCCCCAAGTAATGTTATGATTCACGGATAATTTAAAGGATCTTGAAACAAGAAAATAATATTTAAAAATTGTCCCTACAATTAATTGTATTAGAATGAAGAAAAACATTAGATTCACAAGAAGATAAGAAAAGCTAGAATAAAGCGTTCCATAAAAAAAAATATAATAATCCTGAGTGATGAGTGAGGTATGCCAATTTAGTTTAGGGCCTGGGGGTTTAAAAAAAATATTGGTGTGGATCAATGATTTGGGGTGCACATGTAAATTGTGTTTAGGGAGTAAATTTTTTACATGATATCGATAATTATATTTGTATTTGAAATATGAAAATAATAAAAGACAAACACATAAACATTATTAAGCTTATAATATAGGAGGGACATTTGAACCCCAATCTTACAGGCGATGTCACGGACATTTATCCTGTACCCCTACACTTATCTTTACCCCTACAAATTACAAAAAATTCCAATTTTATCCTCCTTTTCTTCACCCCACAAAAATTAGAAACAAGAGAATTCATCCAACTTTAAACAAAAAAAGTCCCAAATCTTCTTACTCTAAAAATTCACCCTTCTCTTCCCCTACGAAAATTCATCAAAAACGGCTACCAATTATTTCAATCTTCCTTTTTCACTACTATAAAAAAAAAAAAATTAGTTTTTGTCTTTTTATTTTCCCCAATTTTTTTATTATTATGGATCAAATAGTTTTTTCTTATTATAATGGTTCCATCGTCGCCACTGGAACCGAAAAGAAAGATCAGAATAGCAATACATCACAATTTACAACTATCCATTAAACCTTCAACGTTTTTTGTGGTTCCTTACAACGTATCCATTAAACACATCAATTTTCCACTGTCTTGAACTATACCCAACAACCAATTCCTTCGTTTCTATTTCCAACAACAATATTACACTGAAAAGTCTGAATTTTTTGTGATTTATAGGGGTGAAAGTATAAATGAAGTGTATAAGATAAATTTTTCCGATGTCAAATCTTGTTAATTTGTCACACGTAAAAAACAAATGCACACGTAAAAATATCCAAAACATACACATACATACAGCAACGAAGTCGATGCTTAAATTTGTCAAAAAAACAAAAAACAATGTTGAAAAGATAAAGATACTTATAAAACAAAAAACAATGTTGAAAAGATAAAGATACTTATAAATTCAAAGATGTTACTCTAATGAGGATGAGTGCTAGTCGCTTTCATTCTAACACTTTCTTTTCAACAACTTTTACTCATTTATTGAATAAAATTTAAATGGATCTCGTATTAAGTAGTGAGACCCAACAAAAGAGCGAGTGTTTGTTTCGTTTTGCTGTGACGAAAATTGATTATGTAAAATTGATTCTAGGCAATTGAGTTTGTATTGAAGTTTATTTTTAGTTTAAAATCATGGTTAAAGTATGGCTTTGAAAGCATGGAACTATAACTCTTGTAAGATGATGTATGCAATTTGAACAGAATAGTGTAGTTTGATAATTATGAGATGTGGATTTGGTTCTCATGAATGAGTGTTTTAACTTTTAATTGCTAAGAAGTATAGAATTTTATGGGGGATGGCTCGGGGTTTAACAGATTTTAAGATAATTTATGTGTTATTTGTGACTTTGTTAACTATATAAGTTTTTGATTGAGAGTATTATATAAGTGGGTTGAAATGAACTTTTGTTGCATTATATGCCAGTAATTATTGGTGAGTTATGCATTTTTTAAGTTGCGTTGGTTCATCTGTCTCTTGTGAATGCTATTTTTCATTGCACATAGTTGCCATCACCATCTGATCAAGCACAAAAATAAATAGAAGGAAAACATTATATTCATTTGTTAAAGACTCTTCAAGAATCGTGAACGAAATTCTTTCTGCATAACTCATAATTCATAATTCCCAGGAAGAGACGTCTCATTGACGACACTTCTTTATTAAATATTGTAGAAGACTTCTATATATATGAGATTTCATAGCTAGGATTTTAAAATTTGGTGCAATCTGTTGCCTTGAAAGAAACCACCTGCCTTTCCAGATCAAACCCAATCAAATAGTTTGACTGGGCATAGTTTCCGTAAGTGACATATTCGTCACTAGTGTTGAAGACTGCGAAGCAGAAATTACCACCTTCAACCGGAATGAACATTTGAGCGGGCGTTAAGAGTACATCTCCACTTTCAAAATGAACGGTTAGTGTTGGTCCATTAAGATTAGTTGGTGTTTGATAGCAAAGCTCGTAACCATTTATCCGAAAAGGTTCCAATGCTACTTTGTTCCTCACTTGTTCGATCAATCTGTGATAAAATTCTTCTGGTATATAAGTATTGTCTGTCCCCGAATCAATCAAAACGTTACCCTTTGCAATAGTCCCTGAAGAAGAATCATTACTAAAGGGCAAATTAATATCTTCTACACTAATGCCTATTAGGGTAGCAAAATATCCGGTCCCATCTTTAGAAATTAAAGGTGTAGAAACCGTACCATCCCCTAATACTTCACTCCCTTTACCGAAATTCATTTGGCTTGTAATACTAGGGTCAGTGTTGAATGGAACCAAACATTGAGAAAACATGTTGCCTCCAAGAGAAGAACCTATTTGAGAAATGAGTGACAGGGGTCCTCTTCCAAGACCTATTAAACCCATCTCGCGGTCATTGAAACCACTGTTGTTGTGTCCGCATCCAAAAATAATGCCTTGAAAGGCCATTGGTTCCCCTGTGGTTGATGTTAAGGTAAGTGTTTCATGTGCCAACACTCCTTGTGTGGTGGAATTATCTACATAAGAATATGTGTAGGTGCAAATCTTTTGATCAGGAGAACACAAGTTACTTAGTTTATTACATGACTCCGATCCACATGTTATGTTGGTGTATGTGGAGGAGCTCTGAGGATCAAACATAGGGTTTTGTTGTTCGTAGCAGTTAGTGCAAGGAATGCATTGGAACCATACAAGGTCACTGCCTGTGTCTGCTACAGCATAGGCCTTTATTGGCGGAGTTCCAATCGAGAGTTCCATGAGATACTCACTTTGATAGGCACTTACCGGAGATTGTATAGTACTTGGTTTGTAAGAATCATGGGAAGAGTTTCTTCGAATCAGTTTGACAGAGAACCCGTCGTTGTGAGCTCCAATGGATGAGAATAGGAACAAGAGGCCTATGATGGCCAAGCATGAATGAATTGTTCTCAGATAAGCCATAACGTAATATACTCAAGACCTGATATAATGCAAGAGGTTTTCAATGTGAAGTTTAGGTAAAGAAATGTGCTTTATATTGCCTAATAAGAAGGGTTTATCCATATTTTCTAAGGGAAAGACATACACGGATAGTGTCATCTATCCACATTTTATATTGGTATTATAAGTGTTTTAATTTAATTTTATAATATTTATACTAATGAAAATTTGATTTATGAAATAATTGACTAAAATTTGTGATTAATTTTTTTGTTCCTTATAATATGATGTATATTTAAATTTAAATTAAAAAAATAAATGGGTTATTAAAATTATAAAGACATATTTAGAGCGATGGAGCCATAATGAATGTGTTTAAAAGTAAAACTATTTTATAGTAATTTAGGTATATTGAAAATCGGATACATCAAAAAATTATATATCCTTTTTCTTTTTGTAAAATCATACATCATCTTTATAAGAAGAAAAGAGGATATACAAAAAATTATGTATCCTCTTTTCTTTTACCTATTACTAGTCAAAAAATAATTTTTTCAAATATTGTTGCTCTTTCTTTTCTTCTTCTCAAAACCCTAACAGTCATCACTTTTCTTCTTCTTGGTCTCCTGAAATGGGGTGGTTTATGGTCAATTTTGACTTAGAATCACTCTTCCAAATTGTGTTTCTTTTTATTTAAGATAATTAAGTGATTCTCATATATTTTCAGTCTTCTTTCATGTGTTTTTGTGATTTCGTCATCTTAGCACAATTTTGTGTATTTTGATTTTCAGTTTTTGTGTGGCATGTGTTTTTTTATTATTCGTCTTAGTGCGATGTTTATTTGATCCATGTTAAAGGATTAGTTTTGATCAAGTGCATATTCAATCAATGACAAATCCGTATAGATGAGTATTCTGGAGACTTGAATATAGTCATATTTGTAAGCATATGTACTCTTTCATTTTATTTTAGTAACATTGATGTTGGATGCTAAGTTGGTTCACAAATTCATTTTTTTTTTGTTTTTAGCGAACTCGTATTGTATCAATGTACACTATCCTTTTTTTTTTTTTGTGGTGTCTGGGGTTCGAACCCAAGACCTTGCATATATTATGCATTGTCGTTGCCAAGTAACTTAAGCTCACAGAGACTATCAATGTACTTTATCAATTTAAATGAATGAATATCGTTTATTTTTGTAAAAAAATAAATAAATAATTAAGGAAGTCGCAAAAAAATATTAATCTTATGAAAAAAATAAACTTTTGATGCATTAATGCTCGTCTCTATTTCGTGAGATATTTTAAACTTGACTATAATTAGGATGATAAAATTCGTCTCTATTTTGTCTAGAAGTCCTAGCTCAACTAGCTCAATTGTGTGTGAGTTTAATTTCAGTGGATTACCACTTCATTTAAGACCAAAAAAAAAATTAATAATTTTTTATGTTAAAAAATTCACCCATAACTACTTATTTTAATATTCTAATGATAAGCAAGTATAAAATCTTCTCAGCGAAATAAAAATCATGTCTAAAATCAATTTCAATTTTTCGTGTTTTTTACCTGGAAATAATTTTTTATTTTTTTTTGTGACTAGTTATGATTATTTCTCCTAATTAAGCAATTTGACCTTAGCGAAAAAAAATAGCAATTTGACCTAATATATTTTCTAATAAATCCAAACAAATCGTTTTAGAGTAAATTTAGTTAAACAAATTTACAATTTTTTTAGGGAGTAACCAAATTTAACTTTGTGACCATAACATAAATTAAGGAATTTTCCCTACTTGTAACGAAAACAAAACAAAAAAAAAAAGCAATATTCCCTACTATTATTTAGTGACAAAATTTACTTAGCTACCATCACATAAAGATTGACCAAGAAGCAAATCTTAATTAACAAGAATTTTTTAGGGAGTAACCAAATTTAACTTTGTGACCAAAACATAAATTAAGGAATTTTCCCTACTTGTAACGAAAAAAAAAAATACTCCCTACTATTATTTAGTGACAAAATTTACTTAGCCACCATCACATAAAAGATTGACCAAGAAGCAATCTTAATTAAGAAGAAATCTAGCCCGTGAAACAACTAAAACTTATGTAGCAATAATAAGAATAAATTTTGCCCAATTAAAATAACAACAATCTACAATAATAAGAATAATTTTTTTTGAGAAAATAGAATAATATTGAGCAATGTAAAAAGACATTATTTTAGTTTTATTTACTTAAATATTTTATTTTATTTCTATGTACAATTAAATGCAACAAAAATAGATAGACGGATATTTTAGTTCCTGTCTTTTCGCTATTGTATTATAAATCCTATTACCAGTAAAAAAAAATATTAATCATATATTATGAAAAAAAATATTTGATTCAGTGATTCTCGTCTCTATTTGGTGAGAATATTTTTTGTATAAGCTAAGAGCAGGTGAAAATATTTTAATCTTGATAATAATTAGGATAACAATATTCCTTCAAAAAAAATTAGGATAATAATATAATAAAAAATTTATGTCAAACAATTCACCTACGACTAGCTATATATTTTTTTTTTTTGAGGGAACTACGACTAAACTATTTTAACATTCTAATTTTAACTATAATCAAGTTTAAAATCTTATAACCGAAATAAAATCATGTTGAAAATCAATTTAAATTTTTCAGTATTTTTTTTAACTGGAAATTTATAATTTTTTAGTAGTTATAATTATTTCTCTTAATTATGCAATTTTCCCTACTACATTTTTCTGTATTAATCCAAAGAAAGTGTGCTAGAGTAAATTTAGTAACAAATTAACATTTTCTTTAGGAGAGTAACCAAATTCACTTCCCCACCATGACATAAATTAAGGAATCTTGTTGACTAAATTTAGTGACCATAAAGATTGACCATGAAGTAATATTAACTAAGAAGTAATCTTACTAAAGAAGAAATCTTTCCCAAAAAACAACCAACACATATGTAGTAAAACATCATGGTCTTGAAGTTACTTAGTCACCAAGATTCTTACCCATAAAGCAAGACTACTTAACCATTAAGCAAACTTGGCCATTAAAAATTCTTAGGCAAAATGCAAATACCAAATTAATTAAAATCGGAGCAGGTTCGAGGTTTAAATGTTCAATCGGGATCGAACCGAGGTTAAACTGTCATAAATTTTTAAATAAACAATATTTTATGTTAGCAAATTTACAATAGTTATTGTTGTATTTGTAAAAAAAAGAAGAAATTTACTGTGATAAAAAATAATAAATAAACAAGAAAAGAAAGTTTTTTTGTTTTGTTAAAAAAGAAGAAGAAATTTACTGTGATAAAAAATGATAAATAAACAAGAAAAGAATGTTTTTTTTGTTTTGTTAAAAAAAAAAACAAAGAGAGAATTTTACCCCTAATAAAAACAGATTTTGGACTATTAAATTTGGGCCCATTCATGCTAAACATGGAGCGTTACCCACATTTTAAATTTCACTATACTTCGAAAGAAACGCTACACCCATCTTTTACCGCTGCCACTGCTGTAAACAAGAAGCGTGTAATGTTGCCTTCTCCATTCATCTCTTAATGGCTCATCTTCTTCTTTATGCATTATCAACATGTTTCTTTGAAGACCTTCAATAAAATAATGTCTCATCTTCTTCTTTTTTCAGATTTAAAAAATCTCTCTTTTTTTTACTCAAGAAAAAAAAAGCGGTTTAACTTGTCAAACCTTATGATCTGTCGATTTTTCTGGGTTCACAGGTTTTTAAACGATTTCCCGGTTTATTTTTCGGTTTCGCCAGTCCGGTCCAAATTTAATAACCTTGGCAAATACAACTTTCCCACTAAGACATAAATATTGACCATGAAGAAATCTTAAATAAGACGTGATCTGTCCGATGAGAACAAATGGTGGCAACAGTGACAACACGATGCTCCGGTGCAGTGGTGATGCAATCTCGGTGGGACGAAAAGTGCCTGCAGGCACGTTAGCACTCTGACGATCAAGTCAGTGTGAGAAATAAGAGGAGTGCGTAAGAAAGTATGGCAAAAATGAATCATACCTTGAGGGTGATGTAAGGTCACCCTTATATAGACGTGCATGAGAGTAACTATCTTTATGAGATGTGGCGCCTCATCAGGAGGGTGTTAGGGGACACGTGTACGATGCTTGTTGCATGGGGGAGTGCTCTAGTATGGCAGGGAGTATTGTTTGTTAGCGTAGCCTTTCAGGCGATATGTCTTGGTCTGGTAGACGTTTTAGTCCACGTGTCATCGTAGGATATGCTTTTGGCTGATTCAGAACAGTTGACCCGCCAAGTCATGTGAGGCATAGCGAGGCGCCCTCGAATTTTCGGTGCCCTAAGGACCTTGGAGAAAAATATTTTAGTTTTTCTGTGTTGAATATAATGGCGTTCTGAAGTAGTGAGTGGATGCATCTCATTTAATGGCTTGATATGTGGGATGTAGGCTTATGGCGCTCTAGGTCTACAATTAAATGTAGTTGGCATTAAATGCGGAAGGTAAGACACATGTGATGCGATGTCCATTCAATTTTGCTTTCCATATATGCTCATCGTGGGGTTTACGTGCGTTGTGGAAAGTGCTTCAGGCGCGAGCCACTTGATTGTCTTACGTTACTCGGGGTCTTTCTCAATCATTGGATCGCGACCTTCTAGTTTCCTTTCTTCCCAAGCTTTGGTTTGAAATCCTTGGAGCCTATAAATAAAGTGAACTCTCTTTATTTCTACTTTGTGCATTCCCCAAACTTTACATTCCTGAGAAACTCTCTCTACTCTCCAACTCCCTTCATCATTTGACAAGACATTTTCGCATGTTTCAACGATCTCACCTGCTTTTCTTGAGTTTACGGGGGAAGATGAGTGTTCGTTCTAGTGTTGGTTTTGAATTTCTTCTGAAATCTTTAGAGAACCCGGTTGTGATTACCGATTTTGAGGGGATGCCTCGTATCAAGAGGTGAGAGAACCTTTCACTAAATATAGTTTGATATATTAGTTTTAAGTTTGTGTAATTTTAAAACATTATGTTCATATTACTTTATAAATTTACTGTTGGATTTTTCCCTAATTAAGTTATTTATTTATTTAAATAAATAAGTGGTAATTACCCACTAAGTGCACATAGTGGTAATTACCCATTAATCAGAAAATGGCCTTTATTCTTTCCCTTAAATTTAGTAACTGCCCATTATGAGTGAGTGGAGGAGCAGTTTTTGTTTTGCACGTTCAGTAACTTCTTGATGGCAGAAGTTATATAAAGGAGTGCACTTCATTTGTTTTGGTTCCCTAAGCCTAACATCTCTATTCAGAAGACTTGCACCATCAAAGTGAGATTGTGGAAGGTTTAGAAGAGCCTCAACTTCTTCAAGCAGGAGCAATGGCTGGAGGTATGCCTTGATCCTTTAATTTAAGTTTCCGCTGTTTAAGTAGTTATTTCTTTTGTTCTTTATGAAATAACTTACATGTGGTATCAGAGCCCACTTTTGCCTCTGCCTTGCCATTTCACGTTTTGAATTTTGAAAATCTTCAATTTCATTTTGAGCGATTGAGATGCAGCAACACGTTGAATTCATAAAGAAAATGTTTTTACTCATTATTCTGCATTTAATTTTTAATTCTGGTGTTAAAAGACTATGAAATTGAAATTTGTTAAAACTGGGTCTGCTATGTTTTCAATCGGGTCAAAGACCCTTCAAGAGGTTGAAGCTGCATTCTCATAATTTTTTCAAAAATTACTATCGGTAATTCAGTTGTGGGTGTGCCCCATTTTCTCCAACCGACTCAAGCATCAGCATTACCAATTTTAGTGCCCTATATTATAATCATAATTTATTTGGTATTACGGTTTGCTTTTGTTCTACTGCTGTTGTCGTAGACTTTTAATTTGTTGCGACTAATTTGATTGAATTGATTAATTTTATTATTATAATAATAAAATGCTATGCTATTGTGTCATTGTTTATTTGTTTTAAGCTTTATGATGCAGTGCAACATATATTTTTGTATCACTATATGTTATATTCGGTATCTGCATTGTAGTGTTATAAAATTACATGCTTACTTCATGTGTGTTACCAATATGGCACCTAATGTGTGTATGATATTTATGCCTAATCATACAATTGTATACATTAAAATAAATTGCTTACGGTTTATGTAATTTATTTTAAGTTAAATGTCTAGATGATCTATATAATTTTAATTAATTAGGGAGTAGCCACAACATCTTTAATTATGCAAAATTATATATTAAGTGTTTAAGAAGATCATAGTTGTGACATTGATGGTAATTAATTATATTGAACATGGTAAATCTTATCCCACAGGAATTTTTGTTATGTTTTGTATAATTAATTAGGATGAAATATCAATTTATATTTTCTAACTTACCCTCCGGAATTAGAAAAAGGAACATAAATTGATAGTTTGTCATTCGGTTATATGAATCTAATTGAATAAAATTTTAGCCCACAGGTAAATTTTATGTCACTAGGTTCATAGTTTGAAACATGATTTACGTTGGTAAAACATGATATTTGTTTAGTAGTCTCAATTTTAATTATAAGCATGTATGTTTAATTTTTGCAGCTATGCAGCCTATGAATTTTTCTGATTTTAAGTGTGAAATTCCCGAACTAAGGGGTGAAAACTATAAGGTGTGGAAGGAGAGAATTCTTCTTCACTTAGGGTGGATGGATATCGATTATGCTATTCGGAAAGACGAACCACCTGCAGTTACTGAAACTAGCCTTCAGGAAGACGTTGATCTTTATGAAATGTGGGAGCGGTTTAACCGTCTTAGTGTGATGTTCATAAAGACCAACATCTCTGCTAGTATTCGTGGTTGTGTCGATCAGCATGATAATGTCCAAGCATTGCTTAAGGCTATTGATGAACAATTCAAAACATCAGATAAGGCACTTGCTAGCACCCTTATAATGAAGTTTTCATCCATGAAGCTTATCACTGTGAAAGGTGTGCGTGAGCACATCATGCAAATGAGGGACTTAGCAGCACAGCTAAAGACTCTTGAGGTTGATATGTCTGATTCTTTTCTTGTGCACTACATTCTGAACACTCTTCCACCTGAATATGGACCTTTCAAGATTTCTTATAACACACATAAGGACAAATGGTCAATTAATGAACTCCTGACCATGTGTGTTCAAGAAGAAGGAAGGTTGACTATGGAAAAGAGCGAGAGTGTTTTTGTTGCAACTGAAAGAAAGAACATGAATCAAGCGAAACATAAGGGGAAAGGCAAAATACCACCTCAAGGTGGAATTAAGAAAGAATCCAAGTGTTTCTTTTGTAAAAAGAAGGGACACATGAAGAAGGATTGCCCCAAGTTTCAGAAATGGCTTGAAAACAAAGGTAAATCAATCTCACTTGTCTGTTATGAGTCTAATATGGTTAATTTTATTTATAACACATGGTGGATTGATTCTGGTTCTACAATCCATGTTTCGAATACCTTGCAGGGTATGACAAGCCTAAGGAAACCACTTCCAAGTGAGCAAGGCATCTATTCAGGAAGCAAGATGCGTTCTCATGTGGAGGCTGTTGGAACATGCAATTTAGTTTTAAGTAGTGGCTTTGTTTTAAATTTGGAAAAGACTTTCTATGTTCCTAGTTTTTCTAGAAATTTAATTTCCATTTCAAGACTTGTACCTTTGAGATACTCTTTCAATTTTTATGAAACATCTTTCAATTTGTTTTATAAATCTAATTTTGTTGGAAATGGTGTATTATCCGATGGTCTTTTCTCAATTAATTTGCAAAATAATGCCACTAATAATGTTATGCATGTTCACGCTGGAACTAAACATTGTGTTATAAATGAGGAATCCTCTATTTTGTGGCACCGGAGATTAGGACATATCTCCATTCAGAGAATCAAAAGACTAGTGAATGATGGAGTACTTGGTACTGTAGATTTCACTGATTTTGAAACTTGTGTAAACTGCATTAAGGGAAAGCAGACTAACAAGTATAAGAAAGGTGCAAGGAGGAGTTCTGAAATATTAGAAATCATACATTCAGATATATGTTGTCCAGATATGGACATACCAGGTCCGAAATACTTCATCTCTTTCATTGATGATTACTCACGATATATGCATGTCTACTGCTTCATAATAAGTATGAAGCATTGGATGCCTTTAAAGTTTTTAAGGCTGAAGTAGAAAAACAATGCGAAAAGCAAATTAAGATCATGAGAACTGATAGAGGTGGAGAATATTATGGTAGATATACTGAGGATGGACAAGCCATGGGTCCATTTGCGAAGTTTCTTCAAGATAATGGGATTGTTGCCCAATATACCATGCCTGGTTCTCCGGACCAGAATGGGGTGTCAGAAAGAAGAAACCGAACTTTAATGGACATGGTTAGGAGTATGCGTAGCAACTCAAAACTTCCAAAGTCCTTGTGGACTGAAGCTCTTAAAACGGCAGTGTATATATTGAACCGTGTTCCAACCAAGGCTGTCCCAAAGACACCGTTTGAGTTATTTAAAGGTTGGAAACCGAGTTTGCGTCATATACGCGTCTGGGGATGCCCGTCTGAAGTAAGAGTTTACAATCCACAAGAAAAGAAACTAGACCCTAGAACTATAAGTGGGTATTTCATTGGATATGCCGAAAATTCTAAAGGGTATAGGTTCTATTGTCCATCTCATAGCACTAGGATTCTGGAATCAAGAAATGCAAAGTTTCTTGAAAATGACTTGATTAGTGGGAGCAATCAATTTCAGGACACTGGTTCTGATAAAAGTCAAATTGATGCTGAACCGTCCACTTCAAGTGACAGATTGATTGTCATTCAGAGTGCCCCTCAAGATCAAATGGGTATTAGACAATCAGTTGTTGAAGTTCCACAAGCAGCCGATAACAATCTAGTAAATAAAGATGTTCAAGAATTTCCAGAAATTGTTGAACAAATGGTTGATCAACATGATCCTCCGGAAAATGTTGAACCAACATTAAGGAAATCTACTAGAGAGAGAAGGTCAGCTATACCTAGTAACTATGTTGTATATTTACAAGAATCGGACTATAATATTGTTGCTGAAAATGATCCTGAAACGTTTTCACAAGCCATGAGTTCTAGAGAGTCGAATTTGTGGTATGATGCTATGATAGATGAGATGAATTCAATGGCATCTAATGGAGTCTGGGATCTTGTCGAGTTGCCTAATGGTTTAAAAGCCATTGGCTGTAAATGGGTCTTTAAGACAAAGAAAGACTCATTAGGCAACATTGAGAGATATAAAGCTAGACTCGTTGCCAAAGGATTTACTCAAAAGGAAGGGTTAGATTACAAGGAGACTTTTTCCCCTGTATCTAAGAAGGATTCTCTTCGCATCATCTTAGCATTAGTTTCCTATTTTGACTTAGAACTACATCAAATGGATGTGAAAACTGCATTTTTGAATGGAGATCTAGAAGAAGAGGTTTACATGAAACAACCAGAAGGATTTTCTTCTAGTGGTGATGAGCATTTGGTATGCAAGCTTAAGAAATCCATTTATGGACTCAAACAAGCTTCCCGTCAATGGTATTTAAAATTTCATGATGTCATCTCTTCTTTTGGATTTATAGAGAACATTATGGATCAATGTATATACCAGAAGGTCAGTGGGAGTAAAATTTGTTTCCTTATTTTGTATATGGATGATATTTTACTTGCTACCAATGATAAAGGTTTGCTTTATGAGGTGAAACAATTTCTCTCTAAGAGTTTTGATATGAAGGATATGGGTGACGCTTCTTATGTCATTAGCATTAAGATTCAAAGAGACAGAGTTCGTAGAATTCTGGGCTTGTCACAAGAGGCTTATATCAATAAGGTCTTAGAGAGGTTTCGGATGAAAGATTGTTCACCAAGTGTAGCACCTATTGTGAAGGGTGATAGGTTCCATTTGGAACAATGCCCGAAGAACGACTTTGAAAGGGAACAAATGCTTAATATTCCATATGCTTCCGCTGTTGGAAGCCTAATGTATGCTCAGGTTTGCACACGGCCTGACATTGCATTTGCTATTGGAATGTTAGGCAGATATCAGAGTAATCCAGGTATGGAACACTGGAAAGCTGCAAAGAAAGTGATGAGGTACCTTAAAGGAACCAAAGACTACATGCTTATGTATAGGCGAACTGAAGATTTAGAGGTCAAAGGTTACTCTGATTCAGACTTTGCTGGTTGCGTTGATTCAAGAAAATCAACATCCGGTTACATTTTCATGTTAGCCGGCGGGGCTGTTTCTTGGAAAAGCGCAAAGCAAACTTTGATCGCCACTTCCACAATGGAAGCTGAGTTTGTATCTTGTTTTGAGGCTACATCACATGGTGTATGGATGAAGAGTTTCATTTCTGGGTTGAAAATTGTGGATTCAATTTCTAGACCACTAAAGATGTATTGTGACAATTCAGCTGCTGTTTTTATGGCTAAGAATAATAAAAGTGGAAGTCGAAGTAAGCATATCGACATTAAGTACTTAGCCATAAGAGAACGCGTTAAAGATCAAACAATTGTTATTGAGCATATTAGCACTGAATTGATGATTGCTGATCCGTTGACTAAAGGCATGCCACCGTCAAAATTTAAGGATCATGTAGAAAGTATGGGACTTGGTTCCCATATCTGATTTTCGTTGTAAGAACGATTTTAGTTTTTTGAAACTCTATGTATGATATTTTCTCATATTTGATCTCTAAAGTGTATACATTTAATTTTGAGAAATATCAATTAAGTTTGGAACCAGAATAAACATAAATGATATGAGTTTATTCATTAAGTTATATGATTTTGTTAGAGGCATAATACATTGTGATACATAGAAGATAATACTCAATTAAAGAGGACCTGTCGCTATGATCCGTGTGTTTTTGTTTCTTATTATTGTAAGTGAAAGAATATGTCGACCAAGTGGGAGAATGTTGGATTTTTCCCTAATTAAGTTATTTATTTATTTAAATAAATAAGTGGTAATTACCCACTAAGTGCACATAGTGGTAATTACCCATTAATCAGAAAATGGCCTTTATTCTTTCCCTTAAATTTAGTAACTGCCCATTATGAGTGAGTGGAGGAGCAGTTTTTGTTTTGCACGTTCAGTAACTTCTTGATGGCAGAAGTTATATAAAGGAGTGCACTTCATTTGTTTTGGTTCCCTAAGCCTAACATCTCTATTCAGAAGACTTGCACCATCAAAGTGAGATTGTGGAAGGTTTAGAAGAGCCTCAACTTCTTCAAGCAGGAGCAATGGCTGGAGGTATGCCTTGATCCTTTAATTTAAGTTTCCGCTGTTTAAGTAGTTATTTCTTTTGTTCTTTATGAAATAACTTACATGTGGTGCTTACAAATATTAAAATTCCTAAATTGTCATCTAAATGAACCGCACCACACAAGGATCTTAGAAGTTAACAACATACCACAAATATCCCTAATTAATTGAAGATATTATAATACAGTTTGCAACGCTTGAGATTCAGGCAAGTCCAAAGCCATCAACCCCATTCTAAGTTCATCCATGCGGGCTAGGTATGTCACAATCCCCAGTACATGAATTCATTAAGCACTATTATTCAAAATTGTAAATCTCTATTCATACGCTATTATGAAAACTCCAGTGTTTAGTTTGTGCGGAGACAAGCAAATGAGGTTGCCCATATGTTAGCTAAGGCGGCCACATTATCAGCTAGTTTCCAAGTTCTGGTTGATATACCAGATTGTATTGAACACATTTTAATTAATGAAATACTATAAGTTGTTTCCTCTCAAAAAAAAAAAAGAATTCATTAAGCATGAAACATATATAAATTAAATACAACTACGATCATAACTGAATAAACGACTTGAATAAATAAAATCCAACAAATAAATAGTAGATCATCTTAGAACCCTAACCAAAAGGTTTTTAGTTACTCAATGTAACAAAGGACATAATCAAAAAGAAGGCATACTCAAGAACAAAAGTTTAGGATATGAGAGACTCCTCCTTGATTTTCCAACCACATGCCTTCCTCTTGAAGGCATACTCAAGAACAAAAGTTTAGGAGATGAGAGACTCCTCCTTGATTCTCCAACCACATGCCTTCCTCTTGAATCGACAAGTTCTGCATGAATATTTCTATGTCGAAATTGCTCTATTAAGACGCATATTTTCTGCTGGTTTAGATTGGAAATCTGGACCATTTCCCCCAACCCATAGGGAAAATACAGCAAAAAGCTCTATGTCCCAAGCACACACGGGGTGTGTGGCCTCAACCTTAGGATCAGAAACTACCTTTCTTCACACGGGGTGCATCACAAATCCTCTTCAAATTGTATAAAAGCACCTGTTTGATGACTGTTTTGAACCGTCGCAAAAACACTATGGCTCTGTTTGGTAACACCAAAAAAGAGCTTGTAACTTTTAGCCCATAGCTTATAAGCTCGTCTGACAAAAAAAAGCTCTGTTTGGTAACGTTTTTTTACAACGAGCTTATAGCTTATTTCAAGAGCTTATAAGCTATTTTTCAGAAGCTATTCCAAGTAGCGTTTGAGCTTATAGCTTATAGCTTTTTGTTTTTTCTTCCATTATTACCCTTGTTATTTTATCTAAATTCCATTTTTACCCATTATAATTAATTATAATATTGCTCCGTAATAAATGCTACAATCCCTTTGTTTTCTTACGGAAAATACTACTATCCCTCCGTGACAAATATTCACTTGCCTTTCATTTTTTTTTCCTTTATACCTTTAGTTTCTTTCTTTTTTTCACGGAATAGACCTTCAGTTATGTTTACATTTTAATTTTAATGAAAACATCCCTTTCGTCATTTTGAACTAAGTACAATTAATTTATGTCCATTTATCATGCATATAGTAATTTAGTATAGTCCCTTCTTCTCTAAAAAAAAATTAGTAATTTTTTTCAAGAAGATATTCTAAAAAATTAGTTACGTTTAATTTTTTAAGGATAAACATTTGAAAATAAATAGAAAAAAAAAGTTTAATTTTATAATATATGAAAGATATATTAAATCCCTAAAAGAAGATATATTAAACTAATAAATTTAAATGAGTAAATTTTAAATACTTAAAAACTAATATATATTTTGTTATGAATTAAGAATGCCCTTTTATGTCATTTTACATTTATCAGTTAGTTGAACCGCTAATTTTACCAAACACTTCAATTAGCTTATCAGCTATAAGTCATCAGCTATCAGCTATCAGCTATAAGCTATCAGCTATCAGTCATCAGCTATAAGCTATCAGCTATCCGCTATTTTTACCAAAAAGAGCCTATAAGGGTGGGTAGTAGCCGTCACAATATATATTGCAACAGTTTTAACAATTGTATTTTAAACAGTTGCAAAACGATGTAGTGACATAAACATTCGTCACAAAACGATATGTCACTTAGAATTGTCGCAATCCCTCATTTTAACCATCGTAAACAACCTTTTTTGTTTTTCTTTTGACGTTGAAAAACAATTTCATTAACGAAAGTATGGCAATAAATCAAATGCCAAGACTGCAGAAATACAAGGCGGAGTTTCTTCGACCCATATGCAATCTAAATTTTTTGTTGTAGTAATGAATATACCGCATTATAAAAAAGAGTCCAAAAATCAAATAAGATATCAAAATTTCAAAAAAAAAAGTTATATTATGGACTAAAAGATTAGATTTTTTTGTCAAAAAAAAAATTTGAATTTTAAAATATGGTAACCAAAACTTCCTTTTTTATTACAGTAAAAGAAACAAAACTCCATTTAAGTTAGTATTAATCTTTTTTTGAAAAAATTTAAGTTATTATTAATCATATGTTTATTATGTTCATAAAGACTTTGAAAAAATTTAAGTTATTATTAATCATATGTTTATTATGTTCATAAAGACCGAGTCTAAATCTTAAAAGAGTAAGTTATAGAGTAGTTCACTTATTAATCATTACAAACTTTGAGGGCGTAAAATGTTTGGATGACATATGTAAAAGAATACTTCATCCGTTACCTAATATATAAGCAATAGTGAGTCAAACAAAATTGATGTATTTGGTTCAAATATATCAAATTTCTTCGAGTCATTTTTGCTTATGTATTTTGTAACAAAGGGAGTAATGGTCAAGAAAAATGGAAGAAGAGAGAGTGATGATGAAGGTATGCCGATATAGGTGAGGGGTTTAAATAAAATATTGGTGTAAGAAAAATGATTTGAGTTTAGTTTATAATAATTTGTGATCCTGCAACACACAAGGTAAAGTTTCGAGAATACTTATTTTTTTACATTATATATATGATTTATATTTTGTATTTGAAACATGAAAATAGTATCCACGAGTTTAACTCAATTTATAAGAATACTTTATTATATAGGGGCCGGGTTTGAATCTCATATTCCTCATTTATTCACCTTAAGAAGTGAATTATCATCACCAACATTATACTTGAAACGTAAAACCAAGAAGAGACTCTTAAGCCCAATCTTAAAGATGAAGTCAATCTTTGTTAATTTGAGTTTACTCTAAATTGAAGCAAACACTTTGGAATTACCAGTGCAAATAAAAGAAGCATTCATGGGTTTGTAGAAAGAAAGAAAACAGAAGCAATCATGGCCTTGTTATTTATATCAAAATAGAGAGATTAATTTTGTAATATAATTAGTAAAAGGGGTAAAAGGAGCAAGTACATGGGTGCAAAAAGAACATTGGGAAGCACCCCATTGATAGAAGGTGCATCTTGTAAGTTGGTGCAATCTGTCGCCTTGAAAGATACCACTTGCCTTTCCAAATCAAACCCAATCAAATAATTTGACTGCGCATGGTTTCCATAAATGCCATATTCGTTACTAAAAGTGCTGGTGAATGCAAAGCAGAAAATACCATCTTGTACCGGAATGAAGATTTGAGTGGGCGTTAAAAGTACATCGGCACCTTCAAAATGGGCTGTTAGCGTCGGTCCTTTATGATTAGTTGGTGTCCGATAGCAAAGCTGGTAACCCAAACTTGGATCAATTGGCATGGGGTCCAACACAACTTTTTTCCTCACTTGTTCGACCAATCTGTGATAAAACTCTTCGGGTAAAAGAGTTGTCGGTGACCCTGAATCAATCACCATGTTACCCTTTGCAATAGGCTCTAAAGAAGTACCACCATTAAAGGGTAAATTAATATCTTCCACACTAATTCCTAGTAGGGTAACAAAATAAAATGACTGGTGGGTATTTTTAGAAACCAAAGGTGTAGAAACCACACCATTCCCCAATACTTCACTTCCTTTACCAAAACTCACTGGGCTTGTAATACTAGGGTTAGTGTGGAATGGAACCAAACATTGAGAAAACATCTTGCCTCCAAAGGAAGAACCTATTTGAGAAACGAGTGATAGGGGTCCTCTTCCAAGACCTATTAAACCCATCTCTTTGTCATTTAAAACAACATTGCTGTTGTGTCCACATCCAAAAATAACGCCTTTAAGGGCCACTGGTTCCCCTGTGGTTGATGTTAAGGTAAGTGTTTCCTGTGCCAACACTCCTTGTGTTATGGAATCGTCATCATAAGAATAGGTGTAGTTGCAATTGTTTTGACCAGAACACAAGGATGAATAGAGTTTAGAACATGACTCTGATCCATAAGTGATGTTGGAGTAAGTGGAGGAACTCTTAGGATCAAACATAGGGTTGAGTTGTTTGTAGCAGTTAGTGCAAGGAATGCATTGGAACCATATAAGGTCACTACCAGTATCTACTTGAGCATAGGTCTTTACCGGTGGAGTTCCGATCGAGAGTTCCATGAGATAATCATAATGATGGACACTTACGGGGGATTGGGCAGTGATTCGATTGAACAAAACCTGGGAAGAGTTTCTTGGAATTAATTTGACGGTGAACTTGCCATTGTGGGCTTCAATGCTAGGGAATATGAACACGAGAAGTAGGATGGCTAAGAGATGAAATTTTCTAGGATAGGCCATAGTGTAATGTGTTCAAATGTGACGAAACACAGGAGGTTTTCAATCTGAAGAAGTTTTGTAAAGCAATGTGTTTTATATAGGCTAATTGCTCAAGGATTTTTGAGCTGCGTACCTTGTTCTTAGCCTAAACCCAAAAAAAGTGAATAAATCTTTCCCATTATACTTGTCAAGAAAACAATAATATTTCCAACTATTATATTTTTTTATTCGATTTTATTTTATATGATTTGGTTAATAATGTCAAAACCGTGGATACAACATTCCCTCTAGAAAATAACCAGTATGACGATATATCAATCAAGACATCTCAACAAACGAATTATACTTTTTTATTTTTATTTTTGAAGGAGAATTATACTTTTTTATTATAATTGATTAATGATTATATTAAAAATGTTACACTTTGGTGATAACTAAAAGACCCGTGTTTTTGTATCGGTCACCTAACATTGCAATAATTATATAAAATATAATTAAATTATTAATATTGTCGAATACCTAAAGATATTAATTAAAATTATCAATATTAATGCAATGTTTCTATTAAATATTTTTCTCATATATATACAAAAATCTAATAAATGGTTGAATCGTGTCAGTTGTGGATTTTATTTTCTTATATATGCGAAAACAAATTTTTATTATTATGTACATTTATAATAAAGTTGATATGATAAAATTTTGAAAACTCAGAACTATTTTTAAAATAACAAAATTAATATAGTGTTTATATTAAATAACTTTTTATTTTATATGTGAAACACCGTTCAATGTTTGCACCGCTCTCGTTGTAAATTTTATTTGTTTATATATGCAAAAACAAATTATATATATATATGAGAAAGTCGATATGATAAAATATTGGAAACTAATAACTATTTCCAAAATATAAACACTAATGTAGTGTTTCTATTAAATAAATTTTTATTTTATATGCAATACCTAGGGAGACCGCGCCGGAGCTTTTCACCGGCGGAGAGAAACACTACGGTTTACATTGCTCGGAAAAGAAACTTTAGAGGTCAGACTTACGGTTTTTTGAGGTTCTTGAATGTTAGAAACAGAGATAAATTGTCCATTGCATTGAATAACATTTGGATAGGCCAATGTCGTATTTGGGCACGTGAGGCACGTTTCGACAGATTTGCTTCAGACTCGACGGAGGTGAATGGTGTCGGGAAGAAGAAGGAAGAGGAAGGTAGGGTTGTGGTGAGAGTGAGGGGCAAAGGAGTGAAAAATATAAGGGTGGTTGGAAAAGAAACATCCGAGGGAGTTTTGAAGAAAGATGGGAGAGAAGAGGTGAAGGTGGGAGGAAGCGATGGGAAGACGGGTGGGGTGGGTATGTCTTGAAACAGAAGCTGAAAATGATAAAAACAAATCTAAAGGAGTGGCATCAACGACATTCTCAGAATATGGAGGGCAAGATCACGTCAGTTAAAAACCGCATTTTATTTTTTGATTCCAAAGCAGAGGCAGACACGTTACTAGAAGAGGAAGTGAAGGAACTCCAGGAGCTTTTTGTAAATTTGCATTCTTTATCTAGAGTTCAGTGTAGTATCAGTTGGCAGAAATCTCGGTTGAAGTGGTTACAAGAAGGGGATGAGAATTCAAATTTTTTTCATGGAGTTATGTCAAACCGCCGTCGTCGGAATAATATTAATGTGGTAAATGTAAATGGTGTTAATATTGAAGGGGTTCATGCTATCAGGGAGGAGGTTTTCAATCATTTTTCAAATCATTTTAGACATACTAATGTTGTGCGGCCAGGTGTTGATCATCTCCCTTTTCGAAAGTTGTCTGCTAATGAAGCCGGAAATTTAACAAAACCTTTTTCGTTAGAAGAGGTAAAACAGACGATTTGGGATTGTGACAGCTTTAAAAGCCCGGGGCCGGACGGTGTTAACTTTGGATTTATAAAGCAATTTTGGGATTTATTGAAAGAAGATTTCATGAGATTTATTGTGGAATTTCATAGAAACGGTAAACTGATGAAAGGAGTAAATTCTACTTTTATTGCCTTAATTCCTAAGGTGAGAAGCCCTCAATATTTGAATGATTTTCGTCCAATATCTCTTGTTGGGTCTATGTATAAGGTGCTAGCGAAAGTTTTGGCGAATAGACTACGATGCGTGCTTAGTAGTGTGGTATCTGATTCTCAATCCGCTTTTGTTAAAGGGAAGCAAATACTAGATGGAATTCTTATTGCCAATGAAGCAGTTGATGAAGCTAGGCTCCTTAACAAAGAGCTTTTGTTATTTAAAGTTGATTTCGAGAAGGCGTATGACTCGGTTGACTTAAATTATCTCGATTCAGTAATGAGCAATATGAATTTTCCAACACTGTGGAGGAAATGGATATCAGAATGTGTGGGCACGGCAACATCGTCGATTCTTGTAAATGGCAGCCCTACAGATGAGTTTAAGATGGAGAGGGGTCTTCGTCAAGGGGATCCTTTATCTCCGTTTCTTTTTTTGCTGGCCGCCGAAGGGCTTAATGTCTTGATGAAAGCAATGGTGGAAGCGCAACTTTACAAAGGTTATGGGGTGGGTCGAAATGGGGAGGTGCGGCTCACTCACTTACAGTTCGCTGACGATACACTCATTTTAGGTGAAAAGAGTTGGTTAAATGTGCGTTCCATGCATGCGGTTTTGCTTTTGTTCGAGGAAATGTCTGGTTTAAAGGTCAATTTTCATAAAAGTATGCTTACTGGTGTCAATGTCAATGAATCGTGGTTAGCGGAGGCGTCGGTGGTTATGAATTGTAGAAGGGGATCCATTCCGTTTGTGTACTTGGGACTTCCGATTGGTGGGGATTCTAGAAAATTAAGCTTTTGGAAACCTGTGATTGACCGTATAGTTGCTCCCTTATCTTCTTGGAATAATAAGTTCTTGTCTTTAGGAGGGCGTCTGATACTGTTGAAATCTGTCCTGTCATCGCTTCCGGTTTACTTTCTTTCCTTTTTCAAGGCTCCAGCAGGTATAATTTCTCTTATCGAATCTATTTTTAAAAGATTTTTTTGGGGTGGGAGTGAGGACAATAAAAAAATTGCTTGGATTAAATGGGATGACATTTGTGTCCCCAAGGAGGATGGAGGGTTGGGGGTTAGGAGGTTGAGAGAGTTTAATTTATCTTTGTTGGGAAAATGGTGTTGGCGGATGTTGGTTGATAAAGGGGGGCTGTGGTACCGTGTTTTAAAAGCACGTTACGGTGAGGAGGGTGGTCAATTGTTGGAAGGGGGCAGACATAGTTCGGTGTGGTGGGGGATGTTATGTAATGTTCGTGGGGGGATTGGTGAGGGAGTAGGGAATTGGTTTGACGGGAACATACGAAGAGTGGTGGGAAACGGCCTAGGCACATTATTTTGGCATGATCATTGGGTCGGGGAGTCGCCTTTGCGACACAAATATCCTCGACTGTTTGATTTGGCCGTTAATAAGGATTGTACGGTGGCCGATATAGAGAGAGAGGGTTGGGAAGACGGAGGAGGGGCGTGGGTGTGGCGTAGGCGTTTGTTAGCCTGGGAGGAGGAAAGTGTGAGGGAGTGTTCACTATTATTACATAACTTTGTTTTACAGGTTAATGCTACTGATAAATGGAGATGGACTCTTGACACTGTACATGGTTACTCGGTGCGGGAGGCATACCGCTTCATTACTAGTCAGGGTGATCATTAGGATAGGAGTCTTGTTGACAAGGTTTGGCACAGGTACATACCAACAAAGGTGTGTCTGTTTGTATGGCGTCTTCTCCGCAATCGACTTCCGACTCGAGGCAACTTGTTGAGAAGAAATATACTTCACGGAAATAATTCTATGTGCGCGATCGGTTGTGATGTTACTGAAACAGCAAGTCATTTGTTTTTATGGTGTGGTAACTCCTTTACTTTATGGTCCTTGGTAGCAGCTTGGTTAGGCTTGTCGTTGGCTTATTCTAATGATTTACGACAACACTACATTCAGTTTTGCTCTATGGCGGGTTTCCCTCGGTGTACTCATCCGTATTTTACAGCTATTTGGTATGCTTGTGTTTGGGTGATATGGAAAGACAGAAACAAACGTATCTTCCAAAACGAGGCATCACATGCTGTCAATCTTTTGGAGAAAATCAAATGCAATTCTTTTGTGTGGATGAAAGCAAAGTTCATTTCTTTTAATTACAGTTATTATGACTGGTGGACTCGTCCGCTCCTTTGTATGGGAGTGCACCAGTAATTCATTTTATTTTTTTTGAGGGTGCGGTCTTTTTAGGGCACCAGGTTGTCTGTAAATATTTAGCGGTGGCTCGCTTTTTGCACATCTTGTGCAGAGTGTTTCATCCGCAATTTTAATATATCTCATTTTAGCTTGTGCAAAAAAAAAATGTTTGCATTGCATCCATTGCCGATTTTATGTGCTTATATCTGCATAAACAAATTTGGGAAACTCATGACTATTATTAAAAAATCAACATTGATATAGTGTTTCTATTAAATAAATTTTTATTTTATATTTAATACACCGCTAAATTTTTTAACAGCACTCGTTGAGGATTTTATTTGCTTATATATATGCCACAGTCGATATGATAAAGAGCATGTTTGTTATAGTTTTTTAAGAAGAAAAAAATCACATTTTTTTAAAATAATCACTTTTAAGAGTGTTGCATCCGTTTTTTACAACCTTTTAAAAAAAAATCTAAAAGCAGCTACATATTAGAAGTTTTTTCTTTATGGGATTCATATTAGAAGATTGAACTAATTTTGTTTCAAAAAATCGGGTAGCATTTGGGTGACATTGGTGACATTGACCAACCACAATGTCGCAAGTGACTTTTTTCTCTCTCTTTCACAAGGATTGCGACATTCAGATTGGTCAATGTCACCAATTCTATATCACCAAGTGCTACCCCAAAAAACCCCTTTTATGTAGGTATATCCAAACAAACTAAATTATTTGTTAAAAAAAAAAGATTAAAGGAAAAATAGATTTTGATTATTCATAATATCTCTAAAATATATCGGAGAAGGATCATTCAAGAAGATGTGCAGTTGTGTGTCTCTGGTTGCGGGATGATTGAATCGACAGATCACATATTCTTGCATTGTGATGTTTTTGGTCAGTTTTGGCAATTGGTTCATCATTGGTTAGGTGTTTCCTCGGTAAACCCTCTAACCATCTCAGATCATTATCTTCAGTTCGGTTTTTCTCCAGGTATCGCTAAATCCCGGCGTTCATTTATGTATTTAATCTGGTTTAGTGGTTTGCAAGCACTTGGGTAATTTGGAAGGAAAGGAACGCTAGAATATTCCATGCAAAAGGAAGCACTCCTCTTCAGCTTTAGGAAAACATCAAGCTACTTTCGTTCTCATGGTTTAAAGCTTATATTCTGTTGCATTTTATTATAATTTTCATGACTGGTACCGGAATCCCTTTTACTGTTTGGGTATTGGTTAGCCATTATGTTGTCAGTATCATGTCCGATGAAACTCTGATGTAATTATTGCCTCTTTCTTCAGCACACATTGTGTTGGAGGGATAGCTTTGCGGTATTAATATATTCCATTTTGATTTCTTCAAAAAAAAAATCTCTAAAATATAATCTCTAAATTATTTTATGTCAAAATCGCTTTTATTTTAAAATGTCTACGAGCCCAATATTGAACTAGACAAGGGTGACATTTTATGCCTTGTGTTCAATATAGACATGAGGGCAAAAAGGTAATTATACACATGATCATTATCACAGAAAGGTTTCGTCAGTTCACATGACATTCTCACCATCTGAGTAGCACATATGTGTTTCTAGATACATCTCTCTGTTTATAATACTTCCTCTGTTCCTTTTTAATTGTCACTTTTGCATAATTTTTTGTTTCTAATTAACTACTTTTTTTTGGAGAGAATTAACTATTATTTTTAAAGTCCAATACATCATTAAATGTTGATTTACCTATAATATCTTTAGATATTTATTGCAAAGAGAGAAATATATTAAATGAGATATTAAATGATTAAGGTTATTATAGGAAAAAAAATAAATTGTTGTATCAAAAATAGTAAAAGTATTTGTTGTCTTCGTTTGTGTAAAAAGTCAAAATGAAACAATTAAAAATGAACAAAGGGAGTATTAAATATGTTATTTCATATCATTACCAACTGTATGAGAATCTACAAGGTCACGCACATAAGATCAAATATATAAGCGATTAAATAAATAATTGAGACATATTTATTAATTAGAGAAATACAATACATCGTAAAGTATGACATGCTTAAGTGGAATTTCTTACAATACACCGTAAGGTATGATGTGCTTAAGTGGAATTTATTGTCTTGCAGAGCATACAAGCAGTTACTTAGCTTGCAATTCACACAAGTAGTTATTTAGCTTGTAGAGCACACATGTTGTTTTATAAATAGAAATCTTGTTCTAAAGCCAAGAACTTCTTATCACACAATTCACTTTTCAAAAACTATAATTGTTCTGAATCCTAAATCACACCTTCTCTCTCTATAAATCTTCATTAGAATCGGCTATCACTATGAGTGAAGGCATTCTGCTCTTGTAGATTGAGTAGAGAAGTTATCAGTTGTGTGGTGGCGTGATAATACTAGATCAATTCTCATTGACTCTTTGAGAGGTAAACACATAAATCCTATAACTATTTAGGTTTCATATGTGCTTAATAGTTTAATGAAGATCAAATCTTTGGGATTATTTCCGCTATGAAGATTAAATTTTTTAAAACCTCTATTAAATTCCCAATAGTGGTATTAGAGCTTTGGTTGTGATTAAATAATTTAGGCTAAACTGCATTTTTCGTCCTCTAAGTTTTAAAATGTTGCGATTTTGGCCCTCTATTAAAAGAAAGGCAAAAGTGACCCCCTATGTTCAAGGAAATATGTTATTTTGACCCCTAACATAAGGGAAATATGATCTTTTGACCCCTTATCTTCTCAAAAAGTTGCGATTATAGCCCCTGTTTTGGGACACGTGGAGTCTTCTCAGGAACTTTGGGACGAAAGGGCCAAAATTGTCATTTTTTAAATAGGAAGTGAAAAGTGTAGTTTAGCCAATAATTTAATTCAATTATCCTTGATGCATAATGTGATACTTATATGGTGATATAATTATGTTATGCGTTTGTATGATCAAGAGCATGTATATATGATATACATGTTGAATTCATTTCAAATCAATGATATTTTCTAACGCGGGATCTTCTATCAAGTTATGATACTTATATAGTGATATAATTATGTTATGCATTTGTATGATCAAGAGCATGTATATATGATATACATGTTGAATTTATTTCAAATCAATAATATTTTCTAACGCCGGATCTTCTATCAAGTGTTGATGTTGATTAGTGTCGTAATGGTTAACACCGTAAAGTATTCGTTGTCGATTGTACTTTATGATCGGTGATTTTGTATGGTGAAGTAGCAATAGATGAAGATATTATGATTGCTAATATATTTTTTTGAAGGAATTATGATTGCTAATATTAATTATCAATTTTACTTGATGTCCAACTATTTTGTATGGTGAACTAATGATTGATGATGATATTACCGTTTCTATTACTCGTCGTCAATTATATTTCATGACCGACAACTTGGTATGGAGAAGTTACGATCAATGGTGATATTGGAATCTTTCCACTTGATATGTTTTGAAATTTTCAACATATTTTGGTTAAATAAAAGCAAATATATAATTTTGAAACTGTTTCAAAAGATATATTTTATTTGAATAATAAAATCATTCAAACAAATCTCTTGTAGATACATTTTGAAATTGTTTCAAAAAATATAATTTATTGTCCTCGTGTGGGTTTAGCTCAATTGGTAGAGACGTTGCATAATATATGCAGCAGTCGGGGTTAGAAACCCCAACATCTCACTTTTTCACCTTATAAAGAGAAATTTCTAGCCACTTCGCTACTTGAAAAAAAATTTATTTAAATTGGAATCAAATAAAATCAAAGATATATGATCTTGAAATTGTTTCAAAAGATATATTTTTACTTAAATTAGATTTAAAAAAAAATCTATGATCTTGAAATTGTTTAAAAGATATATTTTTATTTAAATTAGCTTTAAATAAAATCAAAGATATGCTCTTGAATTTGTTTCAAAAGATATATTACATAAATTGAACTTAAATAAAATCAAAGATATAGTCCTGATATTGTTTCAGAGATATATTTTGTTTAAATTAGATTCAAATAAAATTTAAAATAAGGTTTTGAAATTGTTTTAAAGATATACATTCTATGAGACATGCTACCAACACACTTTTTTTGATTGGTTAAAATTCACATGGAACCTACCAAATTTATATGGGACCCACATGATTTGGTGGGACCCATGTAAATTTTAACCAATAAAAAAAATGTGTTAAGAAGTGTGTGTTAAAATATGTATTATTACTAGCATTCCTTTATATTTTATTTAATTAAAATCAAAGATACATTTTTGAAATTGTTTCAATAAGTATATCTTATATAAATAAAAGACGAGGTCCTCGTGAGCTTAGCTCAGTTGGTATGAACAATGCATAAAATATGCAAGGTCTGGGGTTCGAATCCCGGCCATCACCAACAAAAAAAAATAGTCATAATTATGTCACATTTACGTGACCGAGGTAAATCTCTTAGTTTTAGATTTACCTCGGTCACGTAAATGTGACATAATTATGAGGTAAATCTAAAACTAAGAATAAGAGATAAGAAACTAGACTACCTGTTTTTTAAGCAAAAGAGGTTGATGCAAAGGGCATCAACCAGAATTTAATAAAAGATCAAAAAAGGAGTAAAAGAAAGAAAAGGGGACTAGGTTGATGCACGGTTTTGGTACTGGCAAGTGTATCAAATCGTTTACCAAGTAAATCAAATCGTTTACCAAGTAATAATGTGATAAGTAGAGTATTGTATCCAAAGAGATTGTCGTTTCGTCCAAACAAATCGCGTTACTTATTTTTGTAGGTTGACAGTATAAAAGTTAGGTTGCATTTTTTATCTGTTTGCAACAGAGCAATTTTACCTGTTTTTGGTTGTAGAAAAGTAAGCGGCGGTTATGATTCTTCGAATCCCCTTTGTATATATTGTTGGACAATTAAGTAACATAAATGTCTATTTATCTTAGGTAGACTATACAAGTGATGAGACCGTTGGGACGTTACTAACCTACTTTAATATATCCCTCTGATGGCTAACTGCATCCGCTGATCGCACGGTGATCCTTACGTGCGGGGTCTTGCTAATTCAAAGGTAATTGAAACATAAACTTAAATTGACTTTCCAGTGTTTCCAAATGAAATGAAGGTCAAGGTTCCCTTAGGTCTTCCCATCTATGAATCTTATGACACTTATAGCACACTTTCTCTACGCTTTCTTAGTAGTTATACAAACGGGTAGCCCTAATCTACGTCTACCTTACTAAGGGTTTCAAGAGAATGGTTCTACTAGGTTACAACTTATTTCCTTCAACTAGGCACTTGTTTCACTAATTACTAATCAGTTAATTCCTAGGTTCAGTGGGGCACCACTCAGTCTTAATAGTTTTTAGCCACTAAGCACCTACGTCTAGGGTCAACAATTCCTATGATATCTTTTGGCTAATTAATAATCACTTACTTTCTAGACAGATAGTTATCAGTAAAAAAGATATAAATATAGGGTTGCACCTATTATGGAAATAAACTATATCCTAATAAAACTTAATAGCGAACAAAAAAATAACTATAATAATAAAAGACATTAAATAATTAAAAAAAATCCAACAAAAATATTCAGAGGTTCTTCTTAGAACTCTAACCTAAAAAGATTTAGATTAGAGTTACTAAGAGACACTAAGCCCATTATGAGGCACTAAGTTATTTTTTACGCAAGGAAGAATCCCTCGATATTTCACATTGCTCCTCATCACCTTAATTGTCATATATGCAATACGGTAAAGAGAGAATCCCTTGATATTTCACATTGCTCCTCATCACCTTAAATGTCATATATACAATACGGTAAAGAGACATTGTTTAGGACTCCGTAAACATTGTTATAGTTATTAAGGAGTGTCGTCCCTTTACCGTACTGCATGTATGACATTTAGGATGATGAGGAGTAAAATGTTGTCGAAAGGGATTTTATCCTACAAACTAACCACTTTGATATTATTCTTAATTCATAATTGATAGATGTATTTGCATTAAGTCCAATAGATTCAAGATTCTCAATCACCATAAATAATATAAAATTAACCCCTCTAACAAAACTCTTTCAAAAAATATGAAGAATTTCTTCATTTTCCTCAATATTTTCCATTCACTAAATTCATTTCATCCACTCCAAACTCTCAAACAAAGCCAATAAAAAAGAAGTATCTTTTTTTTGAACAAACAAAAATGGTGCATATATTAACAAGGAGTAGATAACCCCGCACAAGGCGTGCTAATAAGGAAACCACTCAACAGTATTTACAAAAAGAAGGTACTAGCCAAAGCGAAGCAAAGCATAGCACCTATAAAAACAACAACCCGACAAAATTACAGATGGACGCCCATACAAAGGAGCGGGTGTTTCCACCAGTCATGATAGCTATACATAAAAGTTGCCTATTTTGACTTTAACCAGGAAAAGGATGTAAATTTGATCTTCTCAATGAGAGTAGAAGGTGTCGAAGCCATGTTATTAAACACACGGTCATTCCGTTCCTTCCAAATAACCCATACAGAGGTAAACCAAATAATCCTGAAGAACATGTATGTAGATCTATGCAAACCAGGCAAATTAACAAATTGTGTATAATGATGACAAATTTCGGCATGTGCAACAAAAGAGATACCCAACCATAGGCAAACCTGAGACCAAAGAGATCCGGATAAGTCACACCCCAAGAGTAGATGATTAGCTGTCTCAGGACTTCCACAACCAAACACACACGCTGCTTCTTCTTGAGAGAGGACCCTACGCCGAACCAAGTTGTCCTTCGTTGGAAGACGATTGCGAAGAAGGCGCCACACGAACACGGACACCTTAGATGGTATCTGCGAATGCCAAATGTCGACAGCATGCGACCTATCTCCCAAGTCAGTCGTTGTGGACAGAAAACGGTAGGCCCCCCGAACCGAGTAACCATGCACAGTATCTAACAGCCACGTCCAGGTGTCCTCTGCATTTTCCTGAAAAACAAAGTTATGGAGTAACGTAAAACACTCCCTCTCACTCTCCTCCTCCCATGCCATCAATCGCCTACGCCATAAACTCTCCCTCCCAGCACCGCCCTCTGCAGCCCTCCTCATATTCTCCACCGAACACTCCTTGTCTACAGACAATTCAAAAAGACGGGGAAATTTAAATTTAAGAGGAAGGTCCCCTATCCAAATGTCATGCCAAAAAAAAGTATCCCTCCCATTTCCAACTACCCTTCGGATATGACTGTCAAACCACCGGCCAACTCCCTCACCAACTCCCTCACGGATCCTACATAACGACCGCCACCAAGCCGAACAATGACGGTCACCCTCTTTCAACCGACCCCCCTCCTCGCCATACCGTGCTTTTAAGACACGGTACCACAACCCGTGTTTATCAATCAACATTCTCCAACACCACTTACCCATTAACGATAAATTAAAAGCGCCCAATCTCTTGACCCCCAACCCTCCAACCTCCTTTGGAGTACAAACTGACTCCCATTTTATCCAAGCAATTTTCCTAAAATCCTCACCTCCCCCCCAAAAAAAATTTTTAAAAACAGATTCAATAGAAGAAATTATACCTGCAGGGGCTTTGAAAAAAGAAAGAAAGTAAACTGGCAGTGAGGACAGGACAGATTTCAGAAGTACCAAACGACCACCAAAGGAAAGAAGCTTATGGTTCCACGACGACAAGCGGGAGACAATGCGATCAACAACAGGCTTCCAAAAAGAGATTTTTCTAGAATCACCTCCGATAGGCAGCCCCAAATAAATAAAAGGAATGGCACCTTTGCGACATCTCATCAAAGTAGCAGCCTCAGACAGCCAAGAATCGGTAATATTAACACCAGTCAGCATACTTTTATGGAAATTCACTTTTAATCCTGACAACTCCTCAAATAAAAGCAGCACTGACCTCATAGTACGGACATTCAACCAACTTTTCTCACCAATTATTAACGTATCATCCGCAAACTGTAGGTGTGTCAATCGCACCTCGGCAGTGGCGCCCACACCGTACCCAGTGAAGAGGTGTGCCTCTTTGACAGCCGTCATTAACACATTTAAACCCTCTGCAGCTAATAAGAATAAAAAAGGCGATAAGGGGTCACCCTGACGCAGACCCCGCTCAAGAGGAAACTCATCTGTCGGGCTTCCATTCACTAAAACAGATGCCTTTGCCGAACCAACACATTCAGAAATCCACTTCTGCCACAATTTTGGAAAGTTCATTCTTGCCATTACAGAGTCTAGGTAATTTAAATCCACAGAATTATAAGCTTTTTCAAAATCAACTTTAAACAAAAGGAGCTCTTTTTTCAACCGGGTCGCTTCATTGACTGCTTCATTTGCAACTAAAATACCGTCCAGAATCTGTTTGCCTCTAACAAAAGCTGACTGAGACTCAGACACCACACTACCAACCACCAGCCTCAATCTATTTGCAAGAACCTTAGCAAGAATTTTATACAAACACCCAATCAAAGAAATAAGTCGAAAATCATTCAGCCTTTGCGGACTGTTCACCTTCGGGATGAGAGCAATGAAAGTAGAATTGATACCCTTAGACAGCTTACCATTGCGATGAAACTCAACCATAAACCTTAACAAATCATCTTTTAATATACTCCAAAATTCCTTGACAAAACCAAAGCTAACACCATCAGGACCCGGACTCTTATAACTGTCACAATCCCAGACTGCCTGTTTCACTTCCTCAATACCAAACGGCTTGATTAACGTCCCCGCTTCAACAAAAGAAAGTTTACGAAAATTGAGACCCTCAGCACTAGGCCGCACATCACCCCTAGACTTAAAATGATTTGAGAAATAATTGAAAACCGTTGCACGAATGTCATGAACCCCCTCAACAGTACCACCTTCGACAGACACCGAATGAATAGCATTATGACACCTCCAATGGGCCATGTAATTGTGAAAAAATTTGGAATTTGCATCCCCCTCCTTCAACCACTTCATCCGCGAGTTCTGCCAGTTAATACTATTTTGCATACGAGCCAGAGAATGTAATGAGACAGATAAATCATGAAGCTCATTGACCTCCGTTTCCTGAAGATCTGCGGTTTCTGCTTTTGTATCTAGCACAGATATTTTAGCTTTGACCTCCTGCATCCTACCATCCATATTCTGAACATGATGAGAGTGCCATACCTTTAAGCTCGACTTAATCATTTTCAACTTCTGTTGGAGCACAAAACCAGCCCACCCTTGACAGTCAAACGATGCCCATTTCTCACGGACAAAATCAGCATAACCAGGAAGATCCGACCAACATTTAAGCATTCTCAAAGGCCGAGGTCCCCAGTTGGATTCATCTACACTTAACATCAACGGAACATGGTCAGAGAGTCCCCGTTGATATGCAACCTGAATACTATTCGGCCACAGGTCACACCACTTATTTGACAACAAAAATCTATCCAATCTACTCATGGAAACGCCATCCCCTCTATACCAAGTAAACAGTCTTCCACATATAGGCAAGTCAAATAACAGGCTATCATGAATGAATTTATTAAAAGCCTCGGAATCCGGTCGTCTAAAAAAATCTGAACGATCTTTTCTTTCATCAATACTACGCACCGAATTAAAGTCCCCACAAACGCAAATGCAGACATCACTATTATTTTGAATGTGCAATAGCAAATGACCCCATAAAATCTTCTTCGCCACCAAGTCACACGGTGCATAAACATTAAAAATAATGAAATCTTCGCCAGAAAAGAGATCCTTACCCTTGATAACCAACACATGATTGAAACTAAAAGAAGACGTCACGTCGATCTTAGACACATCCCACACAGTAACCAAACCACCCGAAGCTCCAACAGACGGTTGATAAGAATAATTATGTACATCTTCACCCCATAAAGCTTTAACCAATTGATCATTCATGGATTCCAATTTAGTTTCTTGTAAACACAACACTAAAGGCTTTTTCTCAAGAACTAACTTCCTCACCTCCGCCCTCTTCTCACCACCCCCCAATCCCCTGACATTGTAAGTGATAATCTTCATTAAACCTCCCTCACCGAACCCGACTCTCCACCAACACCCTCAAAACTCACCCTCCACTCCCTCAACCCCCAACACCGACCCAGTTTGCTTCTCCATACCTCCCGCTGCCCTCCACTCTCTCCTCCCATCCCTCGTTAGCAAATTGAAGCTATTAGAAGTAACACAATTAACCTCCACCCCCACCACCTTTCCCAACTCCCTAACATCCTCCTTAACCTTGTCTGCCTTACCGTTTAGATGCAACCAATTCTCCCAATCATTGGTACCTGATACAGAACCTGTTGAATTAGATTTAATAGAAACATTGGAAGTAGAACCTTCGGATGGTTTTGAAGTAGAAGGTGTTGTCCTCATCTTCTTCTTGCGTTTTTGTTTGTTGAGTAGGTGAAGAATCTGCTTTCGATCACTAGCTGGCAAACGGGCTATTTTCTTCATGAATCCAACTGAAGGAAGTACCACACCACATTTCTTATGCGCTGAAGGCTTACAAGAAGTTGCTGAAGAGCTGAATTTCTTTAGTTTAAACTGAACCGCATTGTCCTCCTTCCGAGTTGAAGAAAATACCACACCTCCTTCTGATATAGTTTTCTGGTTCTCAATCCAGTCAATGCTCCAAGGTCCCTGGTTGGTGCAAGGCTGCACCGATGCTTCAAGGTGACTGTGTTTAACATCAACGTTGGCTTTAGATGGAGCTGCTGCTGTCGAGATTGGTTGTAAAATGGGAGATAATGGAACCGCAAAAAACTCATTCCCAACTTCGTTGCCTCTACTATTTGGTGATACATCATGTTTACAAATCTCAACAGATTTTTTGTCGTGTTTGCACCATTCATTTTGTAAATCAGTTACGAGATCATCCAGCTCCCATTCGCCTTGAACCTCATCCAACCCTTCATAATTATTATTTTGAACTCCCTCCTCTGGTGTCAAGTCATTTTCACCGTCCGACATGAAAGAATCTTCCCCCAAATTACATCCCCATTCCTCCACAATTTTAATGTCATAATTCCTCCCGTCGATAATAAATTCAGTCATCTTATTCAATATCTCAATTTCTGGTGTTACAATCAGAACACGTGCAAAGTCAAAACGTGCTTTATCCGCAGTGCATTTATCAACATACAGAAACCGACCGAAGCCAGATACACATAGCCTGAAAAAATTATCATTCCAAGCATGTACGGGAATACCGTATACACGAATCCAAGCTCCACGTTCATATCGAACCAAAGAATCAGACCAGTTATGGAAGTTACAGAATAACATACCGAAAAAATCGAACGCCCCTTTAAAAACATTCGAAAAAGCTTCCCCATCAGTGCAGTTTAGAAGAACTCGATCACCTCCCAAAGGAATCACAGAAACATTTGGAAAACCGGCATCCTCTATTCTTTGTTGGAAAGACAACGCTGAATCCCCCGCCTTTATATGAGCTACCATACCTGAATTCGCCCATTCTCGATCCTCCTTGCATGACGTATATGCTGGGATAAAGCGTGCTGGCTGTTTTTGTGTTGGTACAGCAGTTTGCACCCGACCAGCAGGCTTCTGCCCCTTCACACCCGCCTTTCCTCCCTTCCTTTCCTCCCTCGAAAAACCTATCACCCCCTCTGAACCGAGCTTCATTGTTTTCATCCTCTTCTTCCTTTCTAACTCCCTCACCGACACCACCACTGACCCCACCGTAACCTTCTGCTCCTCAGCCATCTTAACCACCGCCTGATGCCCCTTCTGTATAACAGTTGCAGTCTCATCCTTCCGACTCAAAACCGCCCCCTTCTCCACTCCCACCTTCAGTTCTGCCGGAATGTTCTTGTCACCTACAAAGTCATTGTGAGCAAACCTATCGAACCTTGCCTCTCTTGCCAACACACGACAGTCCCCCACCCAAACACCATTCAATGCTTGTAACAGTTTACCCTTATTCTTCACATTAACAAATCTTACGAAACCAAATTCCTGACCGCGAGAATTACGGTGTCGTGCCACATACAAATCAGAGAGAATCCCACAGACTTCAAAGGCTTGACGTAAACGATACAATGGCATATTCTCCGGAAAATTTGTGACATAAAAAGAGGCTTTGTACCCATCACTGTTGTCAGCCATCACCAAGTCAGCTGCGTGCCATTCAGCAGACACCACACGTCCTCCCACAACTTTGGAATTCCCATCGCCAATCCTAACCCTAGCCTCCTCCCGCTGCCTAACGAAAGCATCATCCTTGAAACCTCTATCAAAAACCTGAAACCGATGCTGTCCATTGCTTGTCGCCGCTCCCCGATGACCATCTGATCCTCTTGACCTGTCCCGTCCTTGTCGATCCAGTTCCGTCGCTTTCCTCTTCCTAGACCTCACCACAGTCCAATTTCCCCTATCCCCCCCGATATCTGCCACCCTGGCTGGACCCCGACCCCCCCCCCCCCCCCCCCATGATGTCTCTCTGTCGGAGAGTAGCTCCGACGCGGTTGCCATTGGCTAGCCCAATGGATTCCGCCACTCCTACGCTCAGTATTTCTCATGTTTTTTTTAAAAAAAAATAAATTTTTTTTATTACACCTAAAAAAAAAATAATTTTTAAAATAATTTTTAGGACATACAAAGATATATATATATAAATATTTTTTTAAAATAAAAAATAAAAATTATAGATATTAACATGAAAATCAAAACAATAGAATAAGTGAAAGAGTACATAATAATGAAAATATATAAAATAAAAAAAAAATAAAAAACTACAAAATTGTCACTTCAAATATCATTTTCCAAACAAAATATCTGAATATTTTGTTGTTTCACATGAACATCTTATCAATAATCCATTTTAAGATATTTTCATTCGAGACTATATGGTGTTTTCCAGCCCACGTGTCACCATCTGCATAGGGTCGCTTAGGTCATTGACTAGGAGATATGAGATATTTAGCCGTTTGAGGCTGCCTCATATTCTCTTACTTTCCACTATTCCTCAAACCACACTCACACACGCATTCTAAAAAACACAAAACAAAATCTCAGACACAAAAAATGCAAGAAATTCATTCCATGGGAGGTGGAAATCTTTTTTGCGTTGAGGAAGATAGAAGAATTGAAACCCACCATAACCAGAATTATCATCATCATCATCTTGCTTTGAAATGTCCTCGCTGTAATTCCTTCAACACGAAATTCTGCTACTACAACAACTACAACCTCTCTCAGCCTCGTCATTTTTGTAAGAACTGCCGTCGCTACTGGACCAAAGGGGGTGTCCTTCGTAACGTCCCTGTTGGCGGTTGTTCCCGTAAATCAAAGAAATCAAAGACGGCATCATCTTCTTCCATCACCGTTTCAGCAGCAAGCACGCCAACACCACCTCCACTGGAAGCTGATAAGTCAGATTCTCATTCTAACAGTGAAGGTTCAACCGTTAGGGTTAACTCTGTTATAGAGAATGAACAAGTTAATAGCTTCAGCAACCTCGTAACTTCAAGTTCAACCAATGATGTTGTTTCTTATGGGTTTGGGAATGATCAAGTACATGTGGTACAGCACGGAGACTCGGTGATGCTCAACCATCAGCAGTTATCAAATGAATTTGGATCGTTGGATTGGGAAGGTGGTGCTAGCACCGTTGATCAGTCTTACTGGACACACTCTCATTGGTCAGATCATGTCAATCATTCATCCTTTCTTTTTCATCTTCCCTGAAAAATGAATGCCTCAACAAACTTCTATACTTATTTTTTTTTTTTTTTTGTTTTCTAGCAGTTATTGTTTTGTTTGGACTTGGAATCAATACAAAACAAATGTTTTATTTTAACAGAGAATGTGAAAGACAGCATGAAAGCATTTTGTATAATTTATTAATACAAGATATAGTATTTGTTACTCCCTCCGTCCCAATTTATTTGACCCCTTGGCTCATTTCACACAGATTAAGAAAAATGTATAAATAAAGGGGAAAGTGAAATATATTGTATTGGGAATGATAAAAGTAGTATTATTTAGTGTTATATTGTATTGGGAATGATGAAAGTTGTATTGAAAATTGAAATGACTCAGTTATTTTGGGACATTTTTTTTTAGAAAATGGGTCAGATATTCCGGAACGGAGGGAGTATGAAATGCAATAAAGTGCAAAAGCTTCATTCTCATTAATTGTGAAATGAAAGTACAATGAGTATTTATAGGGAAATGTGATAAGAGCAAACACTTATCAACCCTTATTGAAGTAAACTAACAACTTATCACTAACAACATATCAGAGTTACTTGCAGCTCAAGTAACTTGTATCACAAGTTACTTGCAGCTCAAGTAACTGCACTCTCTTCATCCTTCTGCTCTAATATCCCCCCACAAGCTGGAGAATGGTATATGTTAAGCATTCCCAGCTTGGACAAAAGAATGTTGAAGGGCTGAGGAAGTAGTGGCTTTGTGAAGAAATCTGCAAGCTGATCTTTGGAGGAAACAGGAAGAAGCTTCATGATTCCAGCTTGAACCTTGTCTCTGACCAGATGACAATCAATTTCTAGATGTTTGGTCCTCGCATGAAAGACAGGGTTAGCTGCTATGTGCAAAGCACTCTGGTTATCACAATACAACACAGGAAGCTTAACTGTAGTGACATGAAGATCATTGAGCAGAAAGAGTAACCACTGCAGTTCACATGTTGCTGCACCAAGAGCCCTATATTCAGCCTCTGAGGAGGATCTTGAGACTGTCAACTGCTTCTTGGTTCTCCAGGAAATGAGGGAATTGCCAAGAAAGAAGCATTGGCCAGAAATGGATCTTCTAGAATCCAAACATCCTGCCCAATCTGCATCTGAAAAACCAGAAAGAAACAAGGGAGATTGTCTTGGAAAAAACAACCCTTGACCAGGACATTTCTTTAAGTATTTCAGAATTCTAGTGGCAGCAAGATAGTGTTTCTCAGTAGGAGAGTTGAGAAATTGGCTAAGTTGCTGGGTGGCAAATGTAATGTCTGGCCTAGTGTTTGTCAAGTAAATCAATCTGCCTATCAATCTTCTGTATGAAGGCACATCAGTATATGGTGCACTATTGTCCTTGTGAAGCTTACATGATGGATCAGAGGGTGTTGAGACAGGTTTAGAGGCAAGAAAACCTGTATCTGTAAGAAGGTCCAAGCAATATTTCCTTTGACAAAGAAAAATGCCTTGTGAAGAGTGGGCAACTTCCAAGCCAAGAAAGTATTTTAACTGTCCAAGATCTTTAATTTTGAAGGAGGTGTGGAGGATGTTTTTGATGAATGTGAATTCATCAAGTGAATCACCAGTAATTATGACATCATCCACATATACCAGTAAAGCTGTAATAGAAGTGGCAGTTTTCTTAATGAACAGAGAATGGTCAGCATTTGATTGAGTGTATTGATGCTGAAGAAGTATGGAGGTGAGTTTCTCATACCATTTTCTGCTTGCTTGCTTAAGACCATATAGTGACTTGAGTAACTTGCAGACTTGATTTGGTTTGGAAGGTGTAATGCCTTGAGGAACAAGCATGTAAACATCTTCCTGCAAATCCCCATGTAAAAAGGCATTGTTAACATCCAGTTGGTGAATATGCCAATGATTTATAGAAGCCAAAGCAATCACAGTTCTGACAGTGGTGAGTTTGGCAACAGGTGAATAGGTGTCAAAATAGTCTAAACCTTCAACCTGAGTGTACCCTTTGGCAACCAATCTGGCCTTATACCTCTCAATTGATCCATCAGCATGGTGTTTGATTTTGTAAACCCATTTACACCCTATAGGCTTCACATTAGGTGGCAGATCAACCAGTTTCCAAGTACCAGTATTCTCAAGAGCAGAAATCTCAGCTTGCATAGCTTGCTTCCAACAAGTGAATTTACTAGCTTCAGCATATGTGGTAGGCTCAGTGTGGGAAGCAATGGACAAAGCAAAAGCACAATGAGAAGGTGAGAGATTATTATATGAAATGAAATCAGAAATTGGATAAGAAACTGAAGATGATGCATGACTGCAAACATAATCTTGTAAATGTGGAGGAGGATTGGTGTTTCTGATGGATTTTCTCAGAACAGGTGGTGGAGAAGACGATGTGGGTGAAGATTGATCATGGAAGGAAGGTTCAGGGTCTATGAATGTGGTAGGTGGAGTAATGGTAGGAACAGGAGGGGACTGACTTGCAGGACAAGTAACAGATGGAAAATAGTCCCAATTGGTGGTAATTGAGGAAGGATTGGATGGATAGGGCAAAATATGTTCATGGAAACTAACATGTCTGGATATGTGAATATCTCTAGTATGAACATCAAGGAGAACATAGCCCTTAAAACCATTGGTGTAACCAAGAAACACAGATTTCCTGGCTCTAGCAGACAATTTGGTTCTTTGTGCCTGAAGAGAGGAAGAATAACAAAGACAGCCAAAAACTTTGAAGCTATCAAGGTCAGGAACTTTGTCATGGAGTAAGTGGTAAGGAGATTTATTATGGAGAAGAGGGGAAGTAACTCTATTGATGATGAAAGTGGAATGAAGGAGAGCATATGACCAATAAGATGCAGGCAATTTGGACTGGTATAAAAGGGCTCTGCCTACATTCAAAAGATGTTGATGTTTCCTCTCAACTCTCCCATTTTGTTGGGGAGTTTCAACACAAGATCTATGATGGACAATACCCTTAGAATCATAAAATGAAGGGTTTAAAAACTCAGGGCCATTATCTGTCCTGACAGTTTTAGGTGTGATGTGAAACTGGTTTTCAACAAGGGTAATGAAGTTTTTAACATGTTGAGACACATCAGATTTGGATTTAAGAAGAACAATCCAAACAAACCTACTGTAATCATCAAGTATGGTCAAGAAATACTTATGATTATGAATGGAGGGCACAGCTAAAGGACCCCAAATATCAAAATGTAAGAGTTCAAATTTATGAGATGCAACAGATGAACTAAGAGAAAAGGGCAATTTCTTTTGCCTAGCAAAATGACAAATGTCACAGGTAGCATTAGAATCAAATGACATAGAAGGATAGATTTTAGACATATGAGCCAATCTCTTGTGAGAGACATGGCCCAATCTGAAATGCCAAAGAGCAGACACAGGAATTGAAGTATATTTATTGGTAGAAATGGTATTTACAGAGAAAGATTTATTCAAAGAAGAACTAAAGAAATCTAAATTCAATCTATAGAGACCTTCAAATTGTTCACCCAAACCAATCATCTTCTAGGATTGAAGATCCTGTAAGAAACATTTTTGATCATGAAATGTGATATAACATTTTAATGAAGCACAAAGCTTGAAAATGGAGATCAAATTAAGGGTAAACATTGGAGAAAATAATACATTTTCAAGGTAAAAATGATCAGTAAAATGAATGGTGCCAGCAATATCAACTAAGACAGATGAACCATTAGGCAAATTCACAGGTTTAGGAGTGATTTTGTGATAGGAGGTGAACCAATGAAGTGAAGAGACAATGTGTTCATTGGCACCAGAATCTAAAAGCCATATGTCAGATTTTGATTGAAGAGAACAAGAGAAAATTGATGATATACCTGATGTATTGAAAGAGTTTGATGATGAAGAAGCATGTATATGATTGGCACTGGAAGGAGGAGGAGCTGCAGGGAGTAAATTCACTTGCTGTAACAAACTGAGAAGCTGATCATACTTCTCCTGAGAAATATTAGTACTAGGAATTGAAGAAGCTTCAGTGCTACTTCCTGGTTGTGTCTCCATTTCATCATTGCTGCTGGAGACATTAACAGAAGGGCCTTGCTTCTGATAATTTGAAGGACCTTGCTTCTGAAAATTGGGATGGCCATGCTTCTGGTAGCAGTATTCAACAGTATGATTGCTCTTGCCACAGAATGAACATTGTCTAGGTGGCCTAGAGTTGGAAGAGTAACCATATCCTCTTCCTCTGCCTCTGCCTCTTCCTTGTGATGAATCAGAAGCATTAACAATGGAGATAGATTCATCAACAGGAACAGAGAATGAATGATTATTGCTTTCCTCTTGAATCACTAAGGAATAAACCTTGTTGATAGAGGGAAGAGGATCTAACATGAGGATTTGAGTTTTCACCACATTAAACTGATCATTCAAACCAGTCAAAAACTGAATGACTTGATCCTCAAGTCTGAAATTTCTAGCTTCTCTCATTGCAGCACACCTACAAGGATGAGGACACGTGCAATGAGGCATAGGCCTATGTGAATTCAACTCTTCCCAAAGAGTTTTCAATTCAGTGAAGTAATCCAACACAGTTTTAGAACCTTGTTTCAGATTGTTGATTTTGGATCTCAGAGTAGCAATACGAATTCTGTCCACCTTAGAAAATCGTTCTTTGAGATCTAGCCACGCATCAATGGCGTTTTCATGAAATACAAGAGTTTGAGCAATTTGTGGTGAAACGGAATTGATAATCCAAGATTGAACCAGATGATTGCACCGTTCCCATGCAGCTCAGTTCAAATCATCATCATCAGGAATGTTCATAGATCCATCTATGAACTTCAATTTGTTTTTCGCGCCAAAAGCACGAATCATGGAACGGCTCCATGCGAGGTAATTGGATCCATCCAATGGAGGAGCAACAAGAACAGAGTTCGGTCCTTCACTTGGATGAACGTAGAACACAGATTCAGTGTCAGGTTGTGCGTTGCGAACCATGACGAAGAATTAACGAAGAACGAATATGCAGAAAAAAAAAATGCAAGAATCCAGAAGGAGAATCAAAGGAACGAGCACGAAATTCTGCGAAGAATCACTCAACAACGCAAGAAATTTCTGCAACAACAATGGCGGATTCAAACGAAGAAGATGAGAACTGAAACTGTAACCGTTTTGTAACTAACTTTCTCCATGAAAATGGAAGAAAAGGCTCTAGATACCATGTTATGAAATGCAATAAAGTGCAAACGCTTCATTCTCATTAATTGTGAAATGAAAGTACAATGAGTATTTATAGGGAAATGTGATAAGAGCAAACAGTTATCAACCCTTATTGAAGTAAACTAACAACTTATCACTAACAACATATCAGAGTTACTTGCAGCTCAAGTAACTTGTATCACAAGTTACTTGCAGCTCAAGTAACTGCACTCTCTTCATCCTTCTGCTCTAATAGTATTCAATCTAAAAATACAAGAAGTAGTGTAATTTTCTTTGTTTGTTTGTTGATTGTGCTTGATCTTGAGGTTGAGGTTGTTTGTGCAACAAACGTATCAATGTTGCTTTCTTTAAGATTTTTTTATCAATATTTCTACGCATTTTATTATTATTTACTGAACTTGTTATTGTCTTTTATTCAATAACCAAACTTGTTTTTCTTTGTAACAAAAAAAAAACATTATTTTTTTAGGAAAATAACCAAACTTGTGATGAATATGGAATAATAATAATTTTTTAATAAAGATTGAAATTGTATGTTAATTTTTTTTTTTTTTAAGGGAACCCATATGGTTCATGTTGATTATGACGGTAATCGGTCTTGACATGATACTTACTCCCGTTTTTTTTCTTCTTCTTTTCAGTAACATAGTTTTTAAAATAAAAAATCCTAACATAGTTTTTTTGGCTGAATATGTTTTAAAAACCTATATAAATAGAAGATTTAGCCTTAATAGAAATCACAATTCTTACTCTATTCATACAATTTCTCTCAACTCATTTTTCCTCATTTCAATCATGTGTACTCTTCTTTTGTTGAAAACATGTATACTTAGTATGCTCTAAAGTTAAACTCCAACGTAAAAATAAGTCATTTGAAATGTTATTAACTCCAATGAAGACATTTCGGTCAAAAAAAAAAAAACTCCAATGAAGACATTATCATAGTTTAAGAAGCAACTCAACCACGTATTTTACTTGAAATTAAAGGTGGTGGCGTTCATTGTATCTCGTTGAAAGATGAGAACGACAAAGGCACTATGTATTACGATTTTAAGCTTCCTAAGAATGACGATGTCGAAGACATATTTTGTTTTGAAGAAGATGGAGAATGGCCGATGAGACTGATTGTTAAGGTTGACAAAATTATACCTGAGTTTCGATCATTATTCTATATATTATTTACGTTCATCTTACAGATATTATTGTTATTTATGTTAATGTTATTAGCTTATTGTATTTATTTTAACAAGAGCATGTTGTGGTATTTGTTACGATGAATAAATAAAATAAAAATTAAATGAGATATAAAATGTGTGATAATATGTGCGATATTTTTATTTGATGTATCTATTAGATTTTGTCATTTTGAACGAGGAAACAAACAAGGTGGGGGCTGAACATGAGTGAGCAGTCACACTCCCGCGATCATGACTCCACGTGGCGGTAGTGATGTTGCTACGATGGGTCTAAATTGCAAAGTGGAAGACGTAGACTTGTGTGACAAGACATGAATGTGATGTGAAGGGTAGGCATTGGCTGTAATGACAAATAACGATTTGTGACAACTTTTTCTCTCATGTTCACATGATATTCTTTTCATCCGGTGACGGATGTGCTGGGGGACCTATAGGGGTCAGGGCCATGGTCCCCTGTTTATTTTTTTTGCCAAAAAAATATTTATTTTTTTACCATATTACCAGATTAATTAATTGGCAACTTATATCCTTAATTTTATACTTCATATTATTTAAATTATTTCATATTTCGTAAAATATATCAATACCGTCATTTTCACAACACATTTTAAATAAAATTAATCACAATGATATATCTCATTTATTTTTTATGTTAACCCTCCGGTTCTCATGGTAAAGGGATCATGGTAATCTAAAGTCCGATCAGGAGGTAAGTAAAGACCGGACAAGATTTGTTCCACTCAAAAATCAAACTCAGGTTCTCCTGAATAATTTATCATTTGGTGGAACTCGTTAACCACTTGAGCTTATTTGGTTAGTCCATTGTTGTTTTTGTGTGTCCAAAGAAGTATACTTTTCATTTCCAAATTCTCTTTTTGAAATAAATTTTAAGGTTACATACAAAATATATGGTTAAATTTTACGTTTTTAGTTTTTAAAAAATTGTGAGCTTTTAAGTTTAGTCTCTGTCCATAGAGGAGTTGCTTTTTGTGGTTAATATATATTCCATTTTTGATTGTTCAAAAAAAAAGTTTAGTCTGTATTAAGTTTTAAGTGTAAGTTTAATCCTCCATATTGCACTTTATAATAGTGAAACGAATTATTTTTAGTCCTCAAAATAGTCCATATAAATGCAAATAAGGACTAAAATTGAATAAATTTTTTTGAGGGACTAAATTTGAAAATGTATGATTTTTCAAGGACTAAAAACATATTTAATCCTAGAACATATGCAATACTGTTTTTTTTTTTTTTTTGTATGTTAAATATATTTACCGATTATTTTTATTTTTTTGACAAAAATATATTTACTGATTAATGTTTCTCATACTAACTATAGTTATAAATAACTTTAACAAGCAAGAATATATTAGTTTAGGGTTTCTTATATACCTTTTTTATTTAAACAATTATTCTTTTAATCAAATTATGTTCCTTGTATTCGGTCCCGTGACTTTAAATTCCTGGCTTCGCCCCTGTTTTCATCTCTCTTCTTTTTTTCTCTCTCCATTGTTTTTGACCAATAAGAAGAGAGAAAACTAAAGTTGTCATGAAAGTTGAATTGAAATAGATGTACATATATCACTACTTTAGTAATTTTGGGGATGGATTGAAAATGATGTGTTGAGTGGCTTAATTGCAACGCAGAATGCATTATTAAATAAATTAATCAACATGGACTATTGGAGTAGTGGAGATGAAGACGCGGTATGATAGACTAATTTAAGCACCTAGACCCTAGACAAGGGTCTTTGTTTCTTTGTTATTAGTAGGAGTGGAATGGTGAACCTTGAGGTTATCCAATGTTACTAGTGTACATGGATGAACAAATACGAATCAAATTGAATATATCAAACAAAATTGATGAAAGTTTACACATTCGGTTCGGGTTAAAACGAATTATGGGTTGGTCGGGTGAACATTACTAGTTGTTATGATTACATTCGATTTGGTATTTTTGACCTATGAGAACCCTTACTAACCCGACCAACCCGTGAACTTACTAATAGGCTTTTTTTAAATACAAGCTCAACATATCACCCACATAAAAGAAAAAAGAACTCTATCAACGATTTCATAGTCAGAATAAAAGAATCTTGCCTATATCACTTGACCCAATGAGAATTACTATCATTCATTGGATTTAAGTTCAATCTAATATCTCCATCTGTGATTTCATAGTCAGTCGTTCCATCTCCAACTCTTTTTCTTCGTTCAGAATCCAGCCCATACAATCTCTTCCATATATCTATAATTATTTTGTTTCTCCTCGTTCAGAAATAAAAATACAGAAGCTCTCTTCTTCTTTCATTTTCTTCAGATCTGGTAGTTTTGTGATAAAATGGTTTACATCAAGCTTCTCAACAAACTCCTATGTTTAGTTTGTGATAAAATTGTTTAGATCCTAACTTTTCAAGCAACTCATGTGTTTTTTTTCCTATGAATCTGTGTTTGTTTTGAATGGAATTCAAGTTTGGATTTAATATTTTTTTTCTCGGTGTTGTAACCCTTTATCTTAACCAAAACAACCATAAAACCAAACCCGTAATACCTGATTTGAATTTCAGATGCAACAGAGTTGTTGCTCTCTATGATCAGAACATGATCTAATTCAACAAAGGGTTGTTGCTAAATCACCAGTTCGAGTAGAACTATATCTAGATGAGTCTAATATATCATATGACTAAGATGAGAAACATTTTCCATTACTCATTTATGCTTTTGCACAAATAAGTAATTGATTATATGTTCTTGATTTTCAAATGCAAATCTATAACATTGATACTAAAAGCATGAAACCTAACGAGTTAAATCCGACTTACCTTTGACATTGTCGTGCATGCCATATAAATGATAAAGCATCTCCAAGCTCCATAAAGATGGTCTATAGGAATCTTTCGATTATAAATCATTTGAAACATCAAGATCTTGTTTGTCAGGAAAGCTGACAAAAACCCCATTCACAGGAAAAGTTGAAAGGACAAATGATATTTTGGCACTCATACATATTGATGTATGTAGACCAGTAAATACACCAGCCAAAGGAGGTTTTTAATGCTTCATTACATTCACCGATGATTTCAGTAGATTTGGATGTGTATCTAATGAAACATAAGTCTAAAGAAATTGAATTGTTCCAAGGTTCAGAATGAAGTAGAAAACCAATTAGGCAAAAATATCAAACTGCTACAATATGATCGAGGTGGAGAAAATATAAGCCTGAAATTTGTCAGTCATCTAAAAGAGTGTGGAATTTTATCTCAACTCACTCTTCCTAGAACTCCACATGGATGGCTTCGAGAGGAGACATCGAACCTTATTTATTATACATGAGCCAATCAATGACGAGTTATGCTAATCTACTGAAGTCCTTATGCGGACATGAATTACTAACTGCAACATACACTTAACCGAGTTCTATCCAAAACAGTAGAAAAGACAGCATATAAGATATGGAATGGTCGAAGACATCAATACTTGTGGAGCTTGTCCTAGACTACAATTAGAGATTGTATCTCTAAAAAGTAAGATAGAACAAGTCTCAAGTGCCTCCATGAATTTTGCCAATCGATTTACAAAAACTTCAAACTTTAAAAGGTCATCTAAAGGAAATTTTAAAACAAAAATCGAAAAAGAAAAACTCATGAGCACAAAATAAGGTGCAACTATTGTAGAGAAATTGGGCATACCACTCCTCATTGCCATATTATGAAAACTTTAGTTCAAAAAGACATTATGATGCGGGTACCCAAATTGTCTACCTTTGTCACTAATCCCAAGGACTCAACGTGTGTTGGGGACCTAAATCTTACCTAAATCAAGTGTAGGAATGCCTTGCAACCTCGCAAAGAAAGTGGTATTTGGAATGTGGTTGCTCAAGGCATATGATGGGCGACACCTCAATGTTCATTGACTTTACGAGAAAGGAATGAGGCTTTGTATCCTATGGCGATAACAACCAAGGTAAGATCTTAGGTAAGGGTGTTGTGGGAAATCCCTCCACAACCACCATAAAAGACGTTATGTTAGTTGATGGGCTTAAACATAACCTTCTTAGCATCAGTCAGTTTTGTGACAATGGGTTTACAATCACTTTCAATACCCAATTTTGCATAAGGGGAAGCAAACTAGAGTGTCTTTTAAACCCAAAAATATTGTTTCTACTTCAAAACCTCTAGAGCTTATCCACCTTGATCTTTTTGGCCCCTCAAGAACAAAAAGTCTAGATGGCAACTATTACAGGTTTGTTATCGTTGATGACTTCTCTAGATTTACTTGGACATTATTTTTGTCTAGCAAGGATGATACCTTTGAAGCCTTTTCTAAATTTTCCAATGTAATTCAAAATCAACTTTCTTCAAAAATTATCTCTCTTAGAAGTGATCATGGTGGTGAATTTGTTAATCATCGCTTTGAAAACTATTGTGACGAGTTTGGCATTTCACATAATTTATCATGTCATAGAACTCCTCAACAAAATGGTGTGGTTGAAAGGAAGAATAGAGTTTTGGAGGAATTAGCTAGAACTATGATAAATGAAATGAACCTCCCTAAGTATTTTTGGACGGATGCTATCAACACCGCATGCCATGTCTTAAATAGGATTATCATTAGACCGATCCTAGATAAGACACCCTATGAAGTACTTAAAAGAAGGAATCCAAACTTGTCACATTTAAGAGTCTTTGGATGTAAATGTTTTATTTTGAACAATGGAAAAGATAAACTTGGCAAGTTTGATTCAAAGGTCAATGACGGTATTTTCTTAGGATACTCATCTAATAGCAAGGCATATAGAGTTTTTAATAAACGGACTCTCATTGTTGAAGAGTCCATTCATGTTGCTTTTGATGAGACACCTCCCCAATAAGTTTGGAAATGTACTTTTGGTTTCGATGTTGCAGGAATAGATACCAAGGAGATTGTCAAGGATGGTGTCCAACAAGAAGCTCCTCCGAAAAATGAGGACAACAAGGATAAGGAATTTGAGGGAGATTTACAAGAGAATGAAAAACAAGAAACCTCACCATCGTCTCCTCATGATTGGATCACCACGAGAGATCATCCCTTGGAAAACTGATGAGTATTTTTGTACGATCAAAAGTAAGTATTATATATATCGTCTCCTCAGGGACTAGTGCGATATCACGGATCGTTCGACACCAAATATCATTCTAAGTTTAAAAGGTAGTTTGTTTGTTTGCTTAGAATCAAATTAAATATGTTATGAAAATACAATTGAGATTAATAAGGCGTGAAACTTGTTAGGATTAGAGTTCCTTGATCAAGCATCACACATAACCTAAAGATCATACATGGATTCTAGCTTTTCTTTGATATTATCATGTATCCCTCTTCAATATCATTCGTGTCCAAATGATATCGTGAGTTCAATTGGATCGTTTAATCGTCGATGTCTCAAACTATTAAACGATTCAAGAGTCGTTCTTATCGTTTAATCGACGATTTCTCAATCTATTAAATGATAAGAAAGCGTGAAGTTTGGATACAAAGAGTGAATATTTAAACATCAATTCCATGTCTAGAATTTATGTTTGGATAGAGGATTATTCTAAACCTAGATTCAAAAGTATTTTTCAATCATAAAGTGCAAGAATAATTTCAATATCAAATCAAATGTTAGAATCATATATTTAAAGATCAAAAGATTACATGTTTAGCTAAGATAAAGTACCTCTAATCCCAACAATGGAGATTTATCTACTCATTGTCATGGAAGCTTTGCAAGATTGAATTGAAAGATGAAGATTCATTACAACTTGTGATTTCTCAACAATGAGGAAGAATCCACCTCCTATCACTCTCACTCTATGAAGAACAAGCCCTATACTCTCTCTAAAGCTAGTACAGAATAAAATATGAGATTCTAAGATAATGAAATGAAATGATCAAGTGGGCTTTTACAGACATTCTGATCTGCATCAACTCGCCTCACGAGTTCCTTCATTCGACATGGCGAGTTGAGGTTCCTTCACCAGTGAGTTTGTGCCACGTCATCTCTGGGAAGTTTAAGCCGCCCTAACTCGCCTCGCGAGTAAATGTACTCGCCATTGCGAGTCGCTCGCCTTCCATTCGCCTTTGCGAGTTGAGGGCGTGTAGTTTCTGGTGCTATCTGGAACTTGCTCGCCTTTGAAGCTCGCCTTTCACTTGCCATTGCGAGTTCACTCGCCTCCTGCTCGTCGTTGCTTGTTGAGTGTGAGTAGTTTCTGGACTTTTTGTTTCTTGCTCGCCTCTGACTCGCCTTTGGTCATCTTTTACTCGCCATGGCGAGTTCACTTTTGCACTTCTTCTTTATTTTTCTTCTTTGCTTAGTGTCTTGAGCTCAATTCCTGCATAAATGGGTGAAGTAAGATAGATAAAGCGTAAAAGGGCAATAATCACTTATCTCTCGGCTTTTCCCTAAGTAACTTGCAAAACAAGTCACAAAATTGCCTTAAATATTCAATTGAAATACAACTTTCTATCACTTATCAAAAACGTTCTTGGTAATATTAGAAAGGGTGTAAGTACAAGGTCTCAAGTAAGTAACTTTTGTGGTTTTACAACTGTCGTTTCTCAAATTAAGACTAAAACCATTAAGAAAGCAATAGTTGATGAATTGTGGACCCTTGCTATGCAAGATGAGCTAAATCAATTTAAAATAAATGAGGTTTGGGACCTTGTCCCTTGCCCAAAAGGAAAGTCAATTATTGGGACCAAATGGGTCTTTAGGAACAAGTTGGACGAAAATGGGATTATCACAAGAAATAAAGCAAGGCTAGTTGGTAAAGGGTGTAACCAAGAGGAAGGGATTGACTATGAGGAAACCTATGCTCCCGTAGCCCGACTCGAAGCTATACGACTACTTTTAGCATTTGTGTCTTGTCTTGATTTTAAATTGTTTCAAATGGATGCTAAACCCGCATTTTTAAATGGTTTACTAAATGAGGAGGTATACGTTTCCCAACCCCTATATTTGAGGATATTGAATATCCGGATCATGTTTACAAATTAAAAAGAGTGTTATACGGACTCAAGCAAGCTCCTAGAGCTTGGTATGAACGTTTGAGCAAGTTTTTGTTAGAAAAAGGGTTCTCTCGTGGAAACATAGACAACACACTATTTAGTAAACGTAAAGGTAAAAATATTCTACTTGTCCAAGTATATGTTGATGATATTATTTTTGGTTCTACTAATGACATTATGTGTCAAGAATTTTCTAAGTTTATGGAGGGGGGTTTGAGATGTCTCTCATGGGAGAGCTCACCTTCTTCCTTGGTCTTCAAATAAAGAAAATCCATGACGGCATCTTCTTGAGTCAAACAAAGTATGCACTAGAACTACTCAGAAAGTTTGACATGCAAGATTGCAAGTCAATCTCAACTCATATGGCATTCACATTATCCATTGTCAAAGATGAATCTGGCATTGAGGTAAATGGTAAGAGATACCGAGGTATGATCGTCTCTTTGTTTTATTTAACCGTAAGTAGACCGATATCATGTTTAGTGTTTGTATGTGTGCTAGATATCAAGCCTTCCCTAAGGAATCACACTTAAAAATAGTAAAAAGAATTTCTTGATATATAAGTGGAACCATTAACTTTTGAAATTCTAGCGCACTTGTTTTAATATGTTCTGTCAGATGTTTAAACGTTTGCAATGTTCGGTTTAATGTTTCAACATAAACAGAAGTAAAAACAAGAAAATAAATGACAGGAAAGTAAAGAACACAGTGAGTTTGCTCGCCCAGTTCGGCACTGTAACACCCATACTAAACGTATTTAGAAAGTTTAGCACGTGCGTTATTTTTAGTACTGGATACATTAAAATTTACAACAATAAAACTTCGAATGAATATTTTATACAACAACATGCGTTCGTACAATGATAATACAACTCATCTTTTCTAAAGTATAATAAATACGTCCTTGAATATCCATAAGATCCTGCTGCGGGTACGAACAATCACTCGTTGAACATCCATTCGTCTACTAGCTTGCCATCCATCCTGTTTATCTGAAACAAATAAGGATTGGGATGAGACATAATGTCTCAGTGAGTTCCCCTAAATCCTAGGATATAGGCAACCTCAGGGGAAACCTACGGTCACCACGTGTCTACAATACAACCTGACGGTTGATTATACGTGTGTGGTCATGCTCTCCTAGATGGTCGTGCATACTAGATCTGTCGTAGGCTCATCTTAACTTGTTATAGGCTTCACTTCTTATACGTGTCATGGCGGTCAAGGGGAATCTAAAGCCGCATTCCCAAGAATACGCTTTACGTATCGAGGCCTAAGCATAACATGATCATGACACGATTCTAAACAGGACGATTAGGGGAAACCTAAGATCGTCATCGGTATTACATTCTCTACTTGTTCTATACATAACTTGCACTTGTATAATAGCTTCCCGTGCTCTTGTTCTTAAACATAATCGCACATGAGTTCATTCATGATCATAATCATAGACATATCATACATAATCGCATGTAAGTTCATTCATTCATTATGTTAGCGTTGAACAAACAATCATTATCTTGATTCATTTTACGGAGAGCCCCGGGTGGAGTAACCCCGAGTACAATCCAAACATGACCGATGAAAACCTAGCTAAGGCACATCGGACTCCCTCGGTGTCGTGCGGGTCCCCTACGGCTTGAATCGTTCCCCTTGGAGATCACAAGGGAACATAGTCTAGAAGCTTGCCACATAATCCATATCAAACCCTAGCTTCATAATCTTCTCTTGGTGAGGAGAAGAAGTAGTAAAGTTAACTAAAGCTTCTTGTTGTTTCTTGAGGAAGAAGAAGAAGAAAACCATGATACATGATTCATCACAACCCTAAGAATCTTTGAGGAAGAAGACTTTGACGAATTGATGTGGTGAGGAGAGGAGGGCCGATGGTTAGAGAGAAGAGAGAACATAACTTTTTTCTCTAACCCAGAGAGAGAAAGAAGATAGAAATTGAGATATTTTGGTGCCAAAACCAAATAAATATCCTTTCTCATGCAATTACCAAATTGCCCTTGCCTTAAACGTGTTAAATCCGTCTCCGATACTTAACTCGTATTAAGCTGATATCACATAATAATATTTTCCAATACACTTACTTTCCATGCACTTTAATCCTCTGGCACGATCGACTGGTAATATTTCGATACTGACAGGCGGGATATTACAGGCACAACACGCCTACGTCTGGGGGCTACCAAGCTAGGAAGGAAATCCACTAGTGTAGTCCTTATTCATAGCTCTCAGCAAACTCCTCGTTTACACTATATGACCTAGGACCTACCCGTATAGACTTCAACCTAGGAACTCCTAGATCTGAGATCCCATCTCACTATCCTAATGGTTAGTCACTACCCCAGTGACCTTATCAGACCTCAACCAAAACAAAAGTAGAAGTTGTAACAGCCCGATTTTTTGTTAGATTTATTTTATTATTTTTATGTGTGTATATATGCGCTCATATGTGATTATTTGCCTCTGTGAGTATTTTGGTTGGGATTTTTAGAATTCGGTATTAGAAGGGCATTTTAGTCATTTTGGACTCAGGGGTATTTTGGTCATTTTGTGAGTAAGGGTAATTTAGTAATTTTGTTGAGAATTGTTTTAGTGCTTAGTGAGAGCTAGTATTATTTTACTAAGTGCTAAGGAGTTGTAGTGAATTGTTTTATTACCGGTAGGTGACCGTTATTATTACATTTTACCGTTAAGTAAGTAGTAACATTTTGGGGTTAGATTAGTAATGGGTTAGGCCCATTAAGGCATTGTGAGTTGAGCCCAATTAGATAGAACCTATATAAACTCTAATTTGTAGAGAAATAGGGTTTTACCAACATTTTCACAATTGAGAAGGGATAAAGATAGAGAGAAGATAAGGGTTTGAAGAGGAAGATCTAGAGAGGGCTAGAGGGAGCTAGAGATTCAAGCTTTGGGAGCTAAAGTGAAGCCTTAGTTGATTTTGTGAAGAATTAAGGTAAGGGGGTTAGACTTTAATCATAATCATTAGTTGTAGTTCTTCCCTAATTCTTTGTTTAAGTGGTTAATTCGAATTTTGTTGTAGAAATTCGTGCTTAATTTTGATGACATGATTATATACATGAATTGGATGATAATTGTGTTGTTGTTGTTGAATTTATATGTCAAAATGGGTTTATATGCATATGACATGTTCTTGGGTGAAATTGATGATGAATGATGTTGTGGTTGTTAAATTGTGGATAAATTCATGATCATATGTTGTTGTTGTTGTTGTTAGATGTGTTGTTGATGAATTGATGCATTGGGTATCATGATTTGGTGAATTATGAGGAGATTTTTTGTTGTTGTTGAAAGTTGTGAGAGTTTTGGTGAATTGGTGAATTTTGATGAATTGATGTTGTGATTGTAAGTTGTATACATGTTTAAGTGTTTTGAAATATATATGACCTATAAATATCTTTGGGATTAAGTTTTGGGGTTTAGATGATCAAAATTGGGATTTTGGGGTGAAAAGGGGTTGAAACCCGAAAGTTATTTTTCTGAACTGATGAAGCTTCGCTTAAGCGAGCTCCAAGCGAGCTCTAAGTGAGCATGCCCATAACGTTCTAGACGCATTTCCCTTAAGCAAGCTCCAAGCGAGCTCCAAACGAGATAGTCCAGTGCTTTCTGGAACTATTTTGCTTAAGCGAACCAGACCTCGCTTAAGCGAGATTTGCCCAGTTCAGCCATTTTGATTCTTTTGTTTCGTGTACCTGGGGACCAATCCGAGCTTTCTAAAATGTTTCTTTTGACTTGTTTAACCTCTGTTTATACATTTAATCCTACTTGAACTTCATTTGAATTGAATTGGACTTGGTTTGTGAATTGAACTTAAACTTTTGAAAAATGGTCCAAGAACACCGATTTTCCGAAAACTCGTTTTTATCTGGAAAATGAAGTAGGATTGAGGTTGTATAATGTTTATATGATTTCTAAAAATGGTTTTGATTGGTTTTATCAAGTCTTAACACGTTTTGCTTTAGGAATGGGATTCTTTTGCAAGTGATAAAGTGAGACGAACTTTGTGATTTTCATGCTTTCGTCGTATTTAGCCGGTGAAACGCCAAGGTATACCCTACTATACTTATATGTAGCCTAAGGGAATACTTAGTTGAGGCATTGGATCTTGTTTGTTTGGTTTTGGTTCAATACTTCAATTATTTTGAAAATGAGATACCGATAGACGAACTTGGTGGAAAATGGTTCTTTTAAACCAATTACCTTATAAATCTTTCATGAATGGTTTTATATGATTAATTGATGATGTGTGGATGATTGTGGACGATTGAATATATTGTTATCATGAAATGATGTGTTGATCCATTTTACTTGATTTATGAAGAGTATATGGAATTGTTATGATATTTGGTAAGTTGATGTTGATGGGTGTGATAATGACTCTTATGTGAATTGTTATTGTTGAATGTGTGGACATGTATACTTGATAATCCAAAAGTTGTTGAGCTAGTCAATGTAATTGGAGGTGTACTTTTACATTGTCGTTGATAGTTGTTGTGTTGAAGTTGTGCATTATCGGGTCGTTGTTGTATGTCCATGCATCATGTTCATATCGAGTCATATGTTGAAATGTAAAAGGAGATGGACTTTTACATAGGTGAATTGTAAGAGGAGATGGACTCTTCCATATGATGTTTTTGTTGCATCATGGGTGACGACCTTGAGGAGATTTGGTACCACATGCATATATGTGTCGAGTCTAGGCGCATTGCATATTGAAATGATGTCTGGATGTGGCATGTGAACTATGTCTGTTAATGATGTACGTGTTTGATGAGTGCTAGCTGTGATGCTTGAATTTGTTGTATGAATGTAATATGGAAGTTAATTGTTCATGCAAACTATTTGAGAATTGAATTGAACTGTTTATGTCAATTATTATTATTTGTTGATTATGATTAATGTAAAGCTTACTCCCAGTGGTTTTTGCCGCCTACCTGTCTGTATGGATGGGTAGACGCTGTGTAGGAGTAGTTGTTTTGTGGTGAGTACTTGATAGCAGGAGCTTTCTCCGTTATCGTCTGGAGTCGTAGTTTTAGGCTCTGATTAGGTCGTAGAGTTTTTTTTATGTCTTGTTGATGTTGTCCACTTGTCGGACTTGGAGGATTTTTAGTTGATGTTGTATTTGACCATGGCATGTATATGTTGGAGTTATTTGATTTGTATCCGCTGCGACTGTTGAGATATTATATATATATATATATATATAGACACACATGTATGTTTGGATTTTGGATTTTGTGTGAGATGTAGCGTCTATTTCTTGAATATTTGTTATATTCGCGTGTTTTATCGCTTTAATAGAAATAGGCCGTTACAGAAGTTACCTTCCAACACAATCAACTAGTACCTTGTTTCACAACTTCGGTCTAGTGCACAAGAGTATCAAACTCACACACTCAATCCTAAACAAGTATCACAGGTGATATAAGAAGGCACACAGTAAGAGATTCTAAACTTGCATCACAAACGATACAAACGCAGAATACATGAAGACTCAAACCCTAAAAATCTAACTTTTAGAATGACGGCTTGAATAAGCAATTTGGTCTTGAAGTCTTCCTTTTATACTGAAGCAGCTTGAGCTAAATAAATCATTGGGCTTCAGTAAAGTGCAGATCGGTTCAGCTTAATCTGCAAGACAAGAATCAGAAACAATTCTGGAAAGTCCTAAAATGTCGGAACATTTATAGGAGCATTCCAAATTAATAACAAATATTTCCTAAAATATAATATCTACTTTAGAAATATTCCACAACTGATTCTTAGATGATATGCGCGTTGCTTGATCAATAAGTTAAGGAAATATTGTTTCCTTAAACAATAATGGGCGCGCGTACATATAGGCATGAACCCAGGCACACTGAACCGTGCCATGATGTTGGAAAATTGTATCCAACATCTTACAGAGTTGCCTAACCACATGTTGGAACATTGGTTCCAACTTATAGAACAATGATATTTGTTTTAGCAATAATGAAGCCAACACAAATACCCAACAATCTCCCCCTTTGGCAAATTTTTGGCTAAAACAAATTAAGGCCAATACTTATAAAACAGAAGGATACATTAGACCATTTCTGAGCATGAGCACACACCTATGAAGAAACAGCTAGCACACATGATCTAAAGAGATACCTTAGATACACTTCCTCAAGTCATCACAAACACATATTCAAGAAAAAGGAGTAACAGGTAGTATCACTCTAGAGATAGCAAGAGTGTGCATACATAGAATACCTCACGAGTCTTCAATCTCATCTTTAGCTGGCAGAGGTATTACACTAGATCAGAGACATGTAGCAGTGGATCAGATCAATAGCATAGTCTCAAGAGCAAAGGAAAAATAAATTCCTAAGCTACAACTAGGGAACATAAATTCCTGTACAGAGGATGTGCCAACATCGTTTACCACTAGAGCAGAGGAAAAATAAATTCCTATGCTACATTCAGGGAAAACAAGTTCCCACACAGAAGTAGAGAGAAGCGATTTCTCTCAAGAGCAGAGGAAAACTAAGTTCCAATGCTACAGATATCAGATGTTCCAACATCCTTCAGAACGTCAGACAGGAGTACCTGCCACACATAGAGGCAAGGGAAAAAAATAAATTTTCCACACCTATAGAGTGTTGTCACCAACCAACCATAGAAGCACAGAAAGATTAATTCCTACACTTACATGTGACAGACTTGGATGCCTTCAGAGAACTGTCACCAACAGCATATAGAAGCAAGGGAAAAATAAATTCCCATACTTACAAGTGACAGACACAAATGTCTGAACTTCTGACTCAACATCCTTCACCCAACTTGAACTAGCACAAGCACACATAGAAGTATCACTCCCCCTGAATATATGAATTTATGAGTGACTACTTACAAGAATATTCCATTACTCCCCATGAATACATGCATACAGATATTTTGAGCAGACAAAAACTCCTAATGCCTAGATAGAAACACTTCAGGATCTGGGCATAACATCTTTCAAGGAATATTCACTAACTAGTAAACCTATCAGCAGATACATGCTAGCAGACCTATCAAAGGTCACACACACCACTTAGACTTTAAAAAGTCATACATACAGACATGTTCCATAATATAAAGAAGTAGCAGGGAACATGTACACTTAGAATTCTAAGAAAAATTCATTCTCAGAATTACATCAATTTGTTGCAGCTTCAGTGCCAACATCTGCACAGGGTCTCACAGACATGTTCCAATCTTTTATTGAGTAGTTGCAGGGAACATGTACATCATCTGAGAAGAATAGATTCATAGAAGCATCATAGAGATGTTCTAGCACAAGTGCTAACATCGACATTGGTCTTCTTAGATACGTTCCAACATTCTAGAGAATATCAGCAAGGAACATGTACATTCAAAAATACTGAGAACAGATTCTCAAATTATCATTAAGATCATCAAGATGTTGCAACATGAGGGCCAACATCTACACAGAACCTAACATAGTTGCAAAATAATGCAACAACATGAATATCAGTCATAATATTCAGGCATACACAAACAGGCATATAGACATTGGTTTTCTCCCCCTTTTTAGCCACAAAATATGCCAAACAGAAATTGTTAAGAACATCAGGAGTACATCATTGCTTGTATACCCCACAACACAAGACGTGCAAAAAGTAGAGATTTGTCAGCACGCCTCACACCACAGATGATCAGGCCTCCTCATGCAGGCAAATTCCCAACTTGCCTCTTTGATTTTCAAATTGTTTAGCATCTAAAGCCTTGGTAAAGATATCTGCATGTTGCTCCTCTTTGTTTACATGCTCAAGTGTCACAACCTTTTCTCCAACAAGATCTTTGGTGAAATGATGTCGAATATCAACGTGCTTTGTTCTGCTATGTTGAATAGGATTTTTGGAAATGTTGATAGCACTTAGATTGTCACAGTATAAGGTTAGAACATCTTGTTCCACATTATACTCCTTCAGCATCTGTTTCATCCAAACAAGTTGAGAACAACTACTCCCAGCTGATATGTATTCAGCTTCAGCAGAAGATAGAGACACACAGTTATGTTTCTTACTAAACCAGGATATCAGATTATTTCCTAGAAAGAAACATCCTCCAGAGGTACTTTTTCTATCATCCGCACTTCCTGCCCAGTCAACATCACAGTAGCCTACCAGCTTAGTGTTTTCACAGGATGATTATAAAATTACATAGTCACTGGTGCTATTGATATACTTCAGTATTCTCTTCACTTGAGTAAACTGACTCATCTTTGGTTCAGCTTGATACCTAGCACACACACATACAACAAAAGTGATATCTGACCTGCTTGCAGTAAGATATAGTCAACTCCCAATGATGCTTCTGTACATGCTTTGATCAACAGATATACCACTTTCATCCTTTGTCAGCTTCAAGTGAGTGGCAGCTGGAGTTCTCTTGTGACCACCATTATCTAATCCAAATTTCTTCACAATGTTCTTGGCATATTTGCTCTGAGAGATAAAGATAGTATCCTCCATTTGTTTAACTTGAAGGTCAAGAAAATAGGTCAACTCACCAACTAAGTGTTATACCCCAATTTTGGACCTAAAAATACTTGTTCAATTCTTCTTTTCTTGCATTACAAGTCATTTGATCAGTCTCTGATCAATTGCATCTTTCTCTGCATTTTATTTCATTGTTATTTGCAAAATTCACATAGAAGGGTATTTTAGTCATTTCCTGCATTCAACTCATTTTAATCCTTGAAAATTGTTTAAGTCCTTTCAAGTAGTTTGAATAAGTCCTTATTTCAATTCTACGTCAAAATCCATTTCAAAAATTGCATTTGAAGTCATTTGGAGTCAGTTTTGCACCTAAGGGCATTTTAGTCTTTTCAAGTGTCAAAATTCTGTTCAAATCCTAAAAATTGTCTCTGAGTCTTTTAATTTTGCTTGTATGAGCTCTTGTTTCAATTCCCTGTTAAAAAATCCATTTTAAAGTTACGTCTGAGTCATTTTTAGTCGTTTTAGCCCTAGGGGCATTTTGGTCATTTCACACGAAATTTCGGCAGAGAGAGGTTACTTTAAAGTACCTCATTTAGGCCATTGGTTCGTTTTAGTCCGTTTTGTCAATTTTAATCGTTTCACTTTACGTTATTTTCATTTTACCAATTTTAATTCAATTTTATTTTAAATTTCATTTTTAGCCCTAAAAGTTCTAAAATTTGCATTTTGGTCCTTGTGTCATTTTATTTTAAGTCTTTGATTAATTTTAGGTCAATTTTCGTCTTAAGTTCTTTTTTGGTCAATTACATTTTTGTCCCCGAAGTTCCAAGTATTGCAAAATGGTCCTGACTTTTGTCCAAGTTCCTTTTTTAATTTCAAATTTTTGCAGGTCAGTCCTTAAGAGTTCCAAAATTGCAAAAAGGTCCAAATGTCCAAAATAAGCCAAGCCGAATCAGTTAGAGTCCAGTCCAGGTGTCAACTTTCTACTGGGTTACAAGTACACATGTCAGCTATAAATACAACACATCATCATCACAGAGCCACACATTCATTGCCAACTCACCAAAACACAGTCACCATTCATTTTCACGCGCCCTACGCGCCACCCTAACAGAGCCATAACAAACTCAGTCACCACCGTAACAAACTCAGAAACCACCACACAAACACAAATTCGTACCAGTTTTCGCAGAATTCATCATCAAACATTCAAAATCAACATGAATTTCGAGAGAATCAAAACCGAAGCATTCAATTCAACAAAATCCTTTTGAATTAGGATTGTTCTATGAGATTTTCCACAAAAATCATCATCATCGAACTATTTTCTTTCATCTTCTTGCAATTCAAGTCTAAAGACGATCACAAGAAGATTTGGGAGAGAGAATAAGAGGAATTGAAGCAGGATCACAGTGCGAAGAAGAAGAAGATCAAAACACCGATTTATTTTCGGTTTCGAAGCTTACCAGAAGCATCAAAAGCTGCGTGGATCTTTTGTTCGAATCTCCGAATCAAATTCAGGTAATTATTCAAACATCTTCGTTTTTCATCGCAAAAGGCTCAACGAAGGCTTACAATCACAAATAAACGGTGAATCGAAGAAAGATTTTGAAAAAATTCGAAGAAGTTCGAACGAAACCCTAAAAATGTAAATCGTACAAGATTCACCGTTTATTTCATAAATCTAGTTTCAAATCCATAATCAGTGAAGAAAGTAGTTCGAATTAGGGTTTGTTTCAAGAAATTTCGAAAAGAAAGTCGAAACCCTAAAAATACATAAAGATTCAAAATCAAACCTGTGTAAAATATACAGATCGAAACGTTTTGAACAATCTTCTTCGAAGAACATGTAGATCGAAACGTTTCGAACTCTTTTTCCTCAAAAACATCAAGATCGAACGGTTCGAACAACTTTCTTCAGAAAATAGCAAGATCGAAGTATTTCATATTCGTTCTATGTTCGATTTGTGGATTGATTCATAGTTCATAGTTCAAAAATCATGATTGTTGTAAGAAGAACGATGAGAGAAGCCATGAGAGAGCGAGAGAGTCTGAGAAGAAGAAAGAGGAATTAGGGTTTGATATGAATTGGACCGGTCATGCTTGTTTTTATACAGGTGTGAACCGGGTTGGTTCATGGAAACCGGCCTGGTTCACTCCTGGATCTTGTGTCAGCCGTTGATCTTGCTATGTGATTAGATGTGAGGTCCTGATTCGTCCATTTCATGTGACTTTTTTAGCTTATCATGCGCCATACGTTCCCAACCCTTAGATCTAGGTTTGTGATGGACTTGGATCAATCCAACGCCTCTGAGGCATCTGGATAGTCCAAGATCCACCAAGAACACTGGGCCTGGGTCCCTTTTTGCTGGTTTTTTCGTTTTGGCTTATTTCTTGCTAGTTACACCCCTGGGCTCCGCTTCCTGCACCCCCTGTGTATCAAAATCTTTTGCAAAAAATTCCAAAATATTTTTCCATGACTTCTTGTTTTTTTTTTTTTTGATGTTTTTTCTAATATTTTTTGCACAATAAAATTTGGTAAAAAATATGTGTAATAATTCTTGTTACTTGTTTACTTTTCTTGTTAATTTCTTGAGGAATTTTGTTATAACTTTGATCATGATACATTGATGCATGATATAGGTACCTAATATGTGATTTTAAGATGTGTTTGCCACTGTTTGTTATGTTTACTCCACTATTGTATGATTGATTTGTTAGTTTCTTGTTTTGCAAACCTTGTGAAAATAAAGTGTCCAATGTATCTACAAAATGTGTCATACCTTTTGACTTGAGTATATTCCTATAATTCCCATATTGTGGCCATAATAAAACTCTTTGAATGCTACCATAATAAGGAAAATTATAGGCCATATACTTATTGAGAGGTTATGATGAATTTTCACTACATTGTGACACTTTTATTCTTGTCATTTTACTTTTCTTTGCCTAGTGCATCATTGTCTATTTTTCTATCATTTTGTGCCTTAATTTCACTAACCATTCTACTTCATGTTTCATACTCCATAAGGCATCCCATATTTCATCCCTTTCTTCCCATAATATTCTTACACTTTAGAATTAGGCCAAGAATAAGAATGTAACACTTAGGATTTTCTTTTGTACTTTTACTTTTATGCAATTTAAATTTCTTGTAAGACCATAGAATGTATCTAGGGCATGATGTAATAAGGACAATGGACTCTAATAATGTACACCAACACAAACACCGACACATGCACACACACCACTTTAGCTATATAGTTAGAATATGCATGTTTAGATGTATGTTTAGGATTGTATGTTTAGATGAATGATTAGGCTTCATACTTAGAAAAATCAATTTTCCAAAAAATATGAACAACATCACTCAAACTCTTTTTTCCATAATAAACCTTGGGATCAAAATCCCATTGTAATTTTCCCTTTATTTTCTTAATCAAAATCTTAATGAATCTTAACCATACTTAGACCTTTTTGCAAATAACTAATCCCACCTCACAATTTCACAACCTTATGCCCTTGAGGCCTCTCTCTCTCTCATTCTTCAAAATCCCATTTTCAAACTTAAAATCAACCAACAAAAACAAAAACATTTTTGGAAGAGAACTACGGTGGATTTGATCCCTTAAACGGGTACGTAGGCAAGGAACAAAATTCCTTCAATTCAACTAAAACAAAAATCCAAAAAACATTCTTCTCCCTCCAATTCTTCACTTAGAAACTCTTAGGTTTAATATCACTTTTCAAAATAGCATTTAAAAATAAAGCGCGCGCGTAGAAGTTAAAGACGGTTCCTATAGAATACTATAGTCATTATGGGTGCCTAACACCTTCCCGTAGCGAAAACAACTCCCGGACCTCGATTCTCAAAGAAAAAATAAGATATCACCGGTTTAAAAGGTTCAAATGTAATCAATGTTTGACACCCGAAAACCAAGATAAAACAGCTGGCGACTTCACTGGGGAGATTCGAGAGTTACGCCTAGTCTTTATTTCCACGCTTGCGCTCTTTTTGCTTGTTTCTTTTACTTGTTTTCCTATGTGAATAAATGTTTAAATTCTTGCAAACGTGTGGGGTGAGAATATCAAAAGTCCTGCACCCGAGCTGAGTGAACTTAGGATTTAGGAGGGATATAATCGACAATTCATTCCGGGGGTTGCCTCGTGTTTTGGATTATGCGATCAATCCCACATAGCTGAGGCATTTTGGGGGTGATGTTGTCGGCGCGTGTTGTCGCGTTTAGGAACTTTACTTCTAATTGTTCTATGACGCTATGAACCGTAGATAACCGAACCCATCCATGGCCATTTTCTAGGACGTAGTGCGGAGGCTAAACCGAGTGTTGTCTCGAGTTTTAGTCGTCACACGATACTACACTCAAGTTAGACCTTCCACGCATAATCATGGAGCGAGTGTTGTCTCGTGACACCGTGATATACGTCGGAGAGGTTGCAACTTGGGAACCTTTTTAGAACCCGGTTACTATTTCCTAAAGCCCTAGTTTCACCGGACGCCGTGTCCACCCATGACTCCATGACTTTGAACTTCAAACCCACCATGTTTTCTCCGAACTTGAACATAATCATGCATTCATGCATACATGCATACATGCATAAACTTTTTCCATGCATTGTTATCGAAGGGCTTAGACAAGTTGAATTTGTAAACATTGTAGGAATGAAGAAGATTAAGTCCTACAAGTTCAAGGAAGTAGATTTGGCTAGTTTGAGAGATTTGGCACTCAAGATTGAGGATCCGACTGGTTTCCGACATCGTTACGGGGCTTTACTTACTATTCTCCAGACTAATGTGGATGAGAAGCTTGTGCACACTCTAGTGCAATTCTATGATGAGGAGTATCGGTGCTTTACTTTTCCCGACTTTCAGTTGGTGCCTACTCTAGAGGCTTATTCTCACTTGATGGGTCTATCTATTGCCAAGGGGATACCTTTCTCAGGACCTGAAAATCCTCCTACTCCATTGGTTATTGCTAAAGATCTCTATCTCAAGACCACCGATGTCTCCAAGAATCTTGTCACTAAGGCACGCATCCGAGGGTTCACTTCAGAGTATCTACTTGGGAAAGCCAACCTCAAGACCACTTGTCAGGACACTCTTGAGGCTATTCTTGCACTTCTCATCTATGGGCTTATCCTCTTTCCAAATCATGATGACTTCGTGGACATGAATGCTATTATGATCTTCCACTCCAAGAATCCGGTTCCTACTTTGCTAGTTGACACTTACCATGCTATTCATGATCGTTCCGGAAAGGGTCGTGGATGCATCCTTTGTTGTGTGCCTCTCCTCTATAGGTGGTTTATTTCGCACCTTCCGGAGTCTTTTCACGTCAATCCGGAGAATTGGTCTATTTCACAGAGGATTATGGCTCTCACTCCTAATGAAGTGGTTTGGCTCACTCCCGCTTCTAGGGTTAAGGAAATTATCTTTGGTGGTGGTAAGTTTCTTAATGTACCTCTTCTTGGTACCCGGGGTGGAATCAACTATAACCCGGAGCTCGCCTTGCAACAATTTGGTTTCCCGATGAAAGATAAACCCATCAATCTTGCTACAGCTCCTTACTTCTTTCATTACTCCAGTGCTCCCACGGGAATAAAAGAGGATTTCATGGATGCTTGGTCCAAGCTTCGGAAGAAAGAGGTGAAGCACATGGGTGTAAGGTCCGGTGTTGCTCATGAGGCCTATACACAGTGGGTGATAAACCAAGCTGTGGAGATTGATATGCCTTACCCCTCTATGAGATATATGTTTGCATCTATTCCTACCATGCCTTTACCTCTACTCCCACCTACCCAGGAGATGTATCAGGAGCATCTAGCTATGGAGAGTCGGGAGAAGCATCAGTGGAGGGCTAGATACTATGAGGCTGAGAACTTGATCATGACTTTGGATGGAAAGGATGAGCAGAAGACTCATGAGGTCTTGACACTGAAGAAAGAGTTAGCTAAGGCTAAGAGAGAAATTGAAGAAAAGGATAGGTTGCTTATGAGAGATTCTAAGAGGGCTAGAGGGGCCCGTGACTTCTATGTACGATACTGCAGCTATGAGTCTGAGTCTGAGGATGACGCTTCCACTTCCTATGCTTGAGGATTTCTTTTTCTTGTTGATATTTCCAGTTTGTTTATGTTGTCTTACATGTTGGTTGTTTGTTTCCTGTTAATTGTTGTTTAGTAATGCTTACAAACTTCAAATTTGTCTAAAAACCCTTCGATAACACAAAAAGAGTCTTTTTGCATATGCATTAGCACATTTCATGCATCATATGCATACATTGGTCACAAGAAACTTCTCTCGTGCTCATTGCCTCCTGGTTTTGTCCGCCGCAGTCCGAAAAGTGGCTCGTGTTCGCAAGGTTTACCAACCAGATAGAGTTCATCAAACAAGATTTCACAAGAGAAGGATTATGGCTAACTTTGAAGAAGAAAATGCTAAGCTCCGTGCCGAATTGGCTGCTATGAAAGAAGACTTGGCTAAAGTTCATGACACTATGTCTGCTTTGCTGGCTGCACAAGAACAACCAGCCACATCTGTCCCAGTTTCTACTGAAGCAATTCCATCTATCCCACTATCTGCTGTGGCTACTGATGCTCGGTTTGTTATGCCCAACGGCCGTCCTTATGGTCTCTCAGCTTACTACTCTCCTAATACTGCTACTGGTGTCTCTGGTTTTGCTGGTCAAGGACAGATTCCTGTATCCACTGCTATGCCTCAAGTAACCACTGTTGTTACCGACCCTATTGTCCACACTGTGCAACAGGTGATTGATGTCGATACTCCGCGTGGACAAGATCCCGCAATAGAAGCTATGAAAAGACAGTTAAGGGAGTTGGCTGGAGAACTCCGTGAGGTCAAGGCTAGCTGGGGAAGCAATGGTGTTCCTGCTAAAGCCCGTGATTTATGCTTGGTATCCCGATTTGAGGTTCCTAAGAAATTCAAAGAGCCAGAATTTGACAAATACAATGGAACTTCTTGTCCACACAACCATGTCATCCGGTACGTCCGAAAGATGGCCAACTACGCAGATAATGACGCCCTAATGATCCACTGCTTCCAGAGTAGCTTGACAGATGATGCAGCAGATTGGTACACTAGCTTGAGCAAAGACAACATCCATACTTTTGAAGAACTTGCTGCTGCTTTTGAAAGCCATTATGAGTTCAACACTCGTCTAAAACCAAATAGGGACTTTCTTAAGTCTTTGTCTCAGAAGTCAGACGAAACCTTCCGTGAGTATGCCCAGAGATGGAGAGGGGCAGCTGCCCGTGTTTCTCCTCGACATGATGAGGAAGAGTTAACAGAGACATTCCTGAAGACTCTGAAGAAGGAATATAAAGAAAGAATGATAATATCTGCTCCAAACAACTTCTCTGACATGGTCACTATGGGAACTCGTCTAGAGGAGGCTGTCAGAGAAGGTATTATTGTCCTTGAGAAGGGTGAATCCTCAACCAGTGCACCAAAGAAGTACGGTAATAGCCACCATAAGAGGAAAGAGTCTGAAGTAGGGATGGTATCCGGTAACCCATCTGCAGCTGCTACTCAATTACCTCTGCCTTACCAATACATGCAGTACTCTCAACATCCTTTCTTCCCACCATTCTATCAGCAGTATCCTCTGCCGCCGGGTCAACCACCAGTGCCCGTCAATGCCATTGCTCAACAAGTACAACAACAGCCTCCTGCTCAACAGCAACAGCAGCAACAACAGGGTCCCCGACCCAGACCTTCTTTTCCACCAATACCTATGCGGTATGCTGAGCTGCTCCCAACTTTACTTGCTAAGGGACACTGTGTCACTAGACCAGGCAAGCCTTCGCCTAATCCGTTGCCTCCCAGGTTCCGGCAGGATCTTACATGTGAATTCCATCAGGGTGCTCAAGGCCATGATATCGAAGGTTGCTATGCTTTGAAATATATTGTGAAGGACCTGATAGAAAAGGGACGGTTGACTTTTGAGAATAATGTTCCTCATGTTCTTGACAATCCACTTCCAAACCACGCTGCTGTTAACATGATTGAAGCTTTTGAAAGGATCCCCGCTCCTCATGTGGATCCTATGCTGGATTTCCGCAACGTTGTTACTCCCTTGGTACCGCTACATGTCAAACTTTGCCAAGCTTCTTTGTTCAATCATGATCATGCTTCTTGTTCAGAATGTCTTCAAAACCCTATGGGCTGTTGCGTGGTGCAAGATGATATTCGGATTCTGATGGATGACAAACACTTGATTGTCAGTGATGTATGCGTGATTGTGCCAGTGTTTCATGATTCTCCTATTGAAACGGTATCCCAAACAAGGAATGTTGAGCCCTTAGTGATCAGGTTACCTGGTCCAGTATCTTATGCATCTACCAAAGCAGTTCCTTACAAGTACAATGCAACCATGATTGAGAATGGAGTAGAAGTGCCTCTGGTATCCCCAGCTACAGTGGATAACGTTGCTAGTGAAGTTACAACTCTGAGAAGCGGGAAAGTCCGTCCACCATTGTTCCAAAAGAAGGTGGTCACACCTATTGCCACCAAAACTCCACCAGTTGCTCCTCTTGACAAGAGCCTTGGCCCAACAGGCCAATCTATTGACGAGTCTAATCTGGATGAAATTCTAAGGCTTATTAAGAAGAGTGATTATAAGATTGTTGACCAGCTGCTGCAAACTCCGTCAAAGATATCCATCTTGTCTCTGCTCATGAGCTCAGAGGCTCACAGGAAAGTGTTGATGAAAGTACTAGAGCAAGCTTATGTTGATCATGAAGTCTCTGTGGATCGGTTTGATGGGATAGTGAGTAATATTACTGCCTGCAACAACTTGGGGTTTAGTGACGATGAACTCCCCGAAGCAGGGAAACACCATAACCTGGCTCTGCATATCTCAGTACACTGTAAGTCTGACATGATATCCAATGTGCTGGTGGACACTGGATCATCTCTGAATGTAATGCCTGAATCTACACTGAGACAATTGAGCCATCATGGAATCTCTCTGAGGGGAAGTAGCTATCTGGTTAAGGCTTTCGATGGATCTCGCAAGGATGTTCTCGGGGAAGTAGACTTGCCAATTACCATTGGTCCGGAGACATTTCAGATTACTTTCCAAGTCATGGACATCAATGCTTCTTACAGTTGTCTCCTCGGAAGACCGTGGATTCACGACGCTGGGGCAGTAACTTCTACTTTGCACCAAAAGCTCAAATTTATGAAGAACGGTAAGATTGTCACTGTGCACGGTGAGGAAGCATATCTGGTTAGCCAAGTATCATCTTTCTCTTGTGTTGAAGCCGGGTCCGTTGAAGGGACGTCATTTCAAGGCTTGACCATTGAAGGTGCAGAACCCCGGAGGGCTAGTGCTAGTATGGCCTCATTGAAAGATGCCCAGAAAGCTGTTCAAGAAGGGCAGACTGCTGGCTGGGGCAAAGTGATTCAGATTTTGGAAAACAAGCGTAAAGAGGGCCTTGGATTCTCCCCGACCTCTGGTGTTTCGACAGGAACTTTCTATAGTGCTGGGTTTATCAATGCTATTACTGAAGATGCTGCTGGAAATAGTTATGTGCCTACATTTGTTGTACCAGGAGGCACCGTGAGAAATTGGGAGGCCATTGATGTTCCTTTAGTCATGCATGCTTCCATGTAATGTGTCTTGTTGCTCATGTTTTTTGTTTTCAAAATAACAATCCTTTCGCTCTGCCCAAGGCGAAAGTGATGTCATTGTAAGGGCGTGTTTGTTTCGGCATTGCCGTTATCAATAAAAGTTGTCGTCTTTCTCACGACTCTTTGCTTTTTTACTTTTTAGTGCCTTTTTCTCGGAAATAATGGTAATGCCAGAAAAAACCAAAACATCTGTATTTTCTTATTAATTTTAAAAATCTGCATGAAAAACCTTTTGCTAAAAATCATCCCAATCATATTATGCAGATTGAACCATAATAAACCCGTTGAACACAGTGACCCTATAGTTGCTCCAAATTTTGAATTCCCTGTATATGAGGCTGAAGATGAGGAAGATGATGAAGAGATACCGTATGAGATCACTCGACTGCTTGAGCAAGAAAGAAGAGCCATTCAGCCTCACCAGGAAGAGATTGAACTCATCAATCTGGGTACTGAAGAAAACAAGCGAGAGATCAAGATCGGTGCTGCACTCGAGCCAGAAGTGAAAAGAAAGATTATTCAGCTCCTCCATGATTATCCAGATGTCTTTGCATGGTCCTATGAAGATATGCCGGGTCTAGATCCCAAGATTGTGGAACATCGGATACCGACAAGACCTGAATGTCCTCCTGTCAAGCAGAAATTGAGAAGGTCTCGTCCAGACATGGCTCTTAAGATCAAGGCTGAAGTACAGAAGCAAATTGATGCGGGTTTCCTCATGACAGCTGAATATCCTGAGTGGATTGCCAACATCGTACCAGTACCAAAGAAAGATGGGAAAGTTCGAATGTGTGTTGATTACAGAGATTTGAATAAAGCCAGTCCGAAAGATAACTTCCCGTTGCCTCATATTGATGTGCTTGTTGACAGTACTGCTCAATCCAAAGTGTTCTCCTTTATGGATGGTTTCTCTGGCTATAACCAAATACGGATGTCGCCTGAAGATAGAGAAAAGACGTCCTTTATCACTCCGTGGGGAACGTTCTGTTATAAAGTGATGCCGTTTGGCTTGATAAATGCTGGTGCTACCTATCAAAGGGGTATGACCACTCTGTTTCATGATATGATTCACAAAGAGATTGAAGTATATGTTGATGATATGATTGTGAAGTCAAGCGATGAAGAGCAGCATGTTGTGTATTTGAAAAAGATGTTTGAAAGATTGAGAAAGTACAAGCTGCGTTTGAATCCTAACAAGTGCACATTTGGTGTAAGATCTGGAAAGTTGCTAGGCTTCATTGTCAGTTAAAGAGGCATTGAAGTTGACCCCGACAAAGTCCGAGCCATCAGAGAGATGCCGCCCCCTCAAACTGAGAAGCAAGTCAGAGGTTTCCTCGGACGTCTGAATTACATTTCAAGATTTATATCTCACATGACTACTACCTGTGGACCAATTTTCAAATTGCTCAGAAAGAATCATCCTGTTGTGTGGAATGATGAATGTCAGAAAGCTTTTGACAGCATTAAAAGATACCTGTTAAACCCCATATCCTTGTCCCGCCAGTGGAAGGAAGGCCTTTGATTATGAATCTCTCAGTGTTAGATGATTTGGTGGGTTGTGTCCTCGGTCAACAAGACGAGACTGGTAAGAAAGAGCATGCTATCTACTATCTGAGCAAGAAGTTCACCGACTGTGAGACTCGGTATACAATGCTTGAAAAGACTTGTTGTGCTTTGGCCTGGGCTGCCAAACGCCTGCGTCATTATATGGTGAATCATACAACTTGGTTGATCTCCCGAATGGATCCGATCAAGTATATTTTCGAGAAACCTGCCGTTACTGGAAGGATTGCACGTTGGCAAATGTTATTGTCTGAATATGATATTGTGTACAAAGCTCAGAAAGCAATTAAAGGAAGTGTCCTTGCTGAGCATCTTGCTTGTCAGCCTCTTGATGATTACCAGTCGATTAAGTTTGATTTCCCTGATGAAGAGATCATGTATCTGAAAGCGAAAGACTGTGAAGAACCACTGATCAATGAAGGGCTGGACCCCAATAGCAAATGGGGATTGGTGTTTGATGGTGCTGTTAATGCTTATGGTAAAGGAATTGGGGCCATCATTGTAACTCCGCAGGGGCACCACATTCCTTTCACCGCTCGAATAACTTTTGAATGCACGAACAACATAGCTGAGTATGAAGCATGCATCTTGGGTATTGAAGAAGCCCTTGATCTGAGGATTAAGCACCTTGACATCTATGGAGATTCTGCACTTGTTATTAATCAGATAAAGGGTGAATGGGAGACTCATCATGAGAAGCTAATCCCATACCGTGACTATGCAAGACGTCTGTTGACATACTTTACCAAGGTTGAGCTGCACCACATCCCTCGGGATGAAAACCAGATGGCGGACGCTCTTGCTACTTTGTCTTCTATGTTTCGTGTGAACCATTGGAATGATGTGCCCGTGATCAAGGTGCAGCGTCTTGATAGACCCGCTCATGTGTTTAATATTGAAAATATGCCAGATCAGGCTGATCAAGATGTGAATGAAAAAAAGCCTTGGTATTACAACATCAAACGATTCTTGCAGAATCGTGAATATCCACCTGGTGCTTCCAACAGGGATAAAAAGACCTTGAGAAGATGGGCTAGCAAATTCCTTCTGGACGGAGAAGTCCTATACAAGAGGAACTATGACATGGTCTTGTTAAGATGTGTTGACAAGCAAGAAGCTGAGAAATTGATGCATGATGTACATGACGGTACCTTTGGGACCCATGCTTCGGGCCACACCATGTCAAGGAAACTGTTAAGAGCCGACTATTACTGGATAACCATGGAGCGTGATTGCCACAAACATGCCAAGAGGTGTCACAAATGTCAAGTTTATGCTGACAAGATTCATGTGCCTCCACACGCACTCAATGTTATATCTTCCCCATGGCCTTTCTCAATGTGGGGCATTGACATGATCGGAAGAATTGAACCAAAAGCTTCCAATGGACATCGTTTCATTCTAGTGGCAATTGACTATTTCACCAAGTGGGTCGAAGCTGCTTCCTATGCAAATGTGACCAAGCAAGTGGTAGTGAAGTTTATCAAGAATAACATCATCTGTCAATATAGTGTTCCTAACAAGATCATCACTGACAATGGTTCCAATCTGAACAATAGCATGATGCAAGCTTTATGTGAAGAATTCAAAATTGAACATCACAATTCTTCTCCTTATAGACCTCAGATGAATGGTGCAGTTGAGGCCGCTAACAAGAACATCAAGAAGATTGTTCAGAAGATGGTCACTACTTACAAAGACTGGCATGAAATGCTACCTTTCGCCTTGCATGGTTACCGTACTACAGTGCGCAGTTCAACCGGGGCAACTCCTTTCTCTCTGGTATATGGTATGGAAGCAGTTCTCCCTCTGGAAGTGGAGATTCCATCTCTTCGAGTGATCATGGAAGCAAAATTAACCGAGGCTGAATGGTGTCAAAGTCGGTACGATCAGTTGAATTTGATTGAAGAGAAACGTATGGATGCTATGACTCATGGACAGTTGTATCAACTGCGAATGAAGAATGCTTTTGACAAGAAAGTCCGACCTCGAGAATTCAAGGAAGGCGAACTTGTATTGAAAAGAAGGATAAGTCAGCAACCCGACCCAAGGGGCAAGTGGACACCTAACTATGAAGGTCCTTATGTTGTTAAGAAGGCTTTCTCTGGTGGTGCTTTGATTCTTACCCACATGGATGGTGTTGAACTCCCAAATCCTGTTAATGCCGATATAGTCAAGAAATACTTTGTCTAGAAAGAAAAGAACAGCGTGGTAGGTCGAAAACCCGAAAGGGCGGCCTAGGCAAAAATGCGCTTCCCGGTGGATCGAAAACCCGAAAGGGCGATCCAGGCAAAAGTTAGGGACAAAAAAAAATGAATATGAAAAAGCTCGCTGAGATTGTACGCAACTCAGGCAAGAATGAGCGCCTCGATGAGCCGAAAACCCGAAAGGGCGGTTCATGCAAAAATGAGGTTGACAATAAAAGACAAGTAGCTATATCTGGCAAATCACCATCACCCCTTGGGGCATCTACAACTGTCAACGATCGTCTTCATCAGAGGCTTCTGTACTTGTGAATTCAAAATTTCTATGAAATGTAGCGGTCATCGTGTTCAATGTATCACCAACCAATAAAATTACCATTTTCCAAGCTTTGTAAATCCGTGGAGTCACGCCTTTGGCCGACTCTCACTCTTTTACATCAATTTGAGCCTGCGCTATTGTTTGAAACTCTATTTTTCTTTCTACTTTCAATACTATGTACAAAATATTTCCTTTCTATTTGATGATGTCAATGTCTGAAACAAACATTTTTGAAAATTGAAAAATCTTTTTCGGTCTATTTTGAAAGCAAACCTGAGCAATAAGGTACATTTCAATGAAACATGCATGAATAAATGAATGTCAATGTCCATTTCAATACATGTTACGAGCAGGTTACTCCCCGGGATGATCTGTGGTCAATGGCAAGAATGAAAAAAACAGAATGAAAATGAAAAAATGCAAATGAAAAGCTCGCTAAGTTGAAAACCCGAAAGGACGGCTTAGGCAAAAAAGAGCACCCCGCTGATTGACAACATGCATGAATGTCAATGTCCATTTCAATACATGTTACGAGCAGGTTACTCCCCGGGATGATCTGTGGTCAATGGCAAGAATGAAAAAAACAGAATGAAAATGAAAAAATGCAAATGAAAAGCTCGCTAAGTTGAAAACCCGAAAGGGCGGCTTAGGCAAAAATGAGCACCCCGCTGATTGACAACCTATGAAGGCAATTCAGGCAAAAATGGGGCAATGAAAAGAATGTTATTCCCCGGTGAATCGAAAACCCGAAAGGGCGGTTCAGGCAAAAAAGGGGTTTGAAAATGAAAAATGAAAAGAATAATGAAAAGCGTTGACCACAGATACGAACATCCAATGTTTACCCAGCACTGACACGCCTAACAACGGCGACCTGTATCCAAGATTCCCTCCTTTACAAGTTTATATTGCCCTCAGCCATAGTTTTGATACGTCTCTCAACGACGATCTCTCCAAAGAGGTTTTCCCCTGTAAATATGTTGCAGCACGAGCCACTACGTGCCCAACCTTCCAATGTTTTGTCTGCCTTTGTGAAACTTCTCTGTCAAGTTGCAAACCAATCATGCATTTCAAGCATTCATACATGCATAATCATGCATTTTATGTGCTCATACATCCAATGATCTTGCTATACCATACATACATGTTGCATATCCAACTCTCAACTGTCAAATCCAATCCAAATTTCAACTGTCAAACTCAATCTCAATTTCAATTCCAACTGTCAAATTCAATTTCAATTGTCAAATTCGATGCAATCTCGACTCTCCAATCTCAATTTCAAATCATGTTAACTATCAAATTCGAAGCAATCTCAGTTTCAATTCAATGTCAAATTCGAAGCAATCTCAATTTCAATTCAATGTCAAATTCGAAGCAATCTCAATTTCAATTCAATGTCAATTCGAAACAATCTCAATGTCAATGTCAATTCCAATTTTCAATTCAATTCCAATCCAATCTCAATGTCAAATGCAACTCTCCAATCCAATGTCAATGTCTATGTCTCAATTCAATTCCAATTTCCAATGTCTCTTTCAGTTTCAACTCTCAATCCAATGTCTATGCCTATGTCTCTGCTCAATCTCAACTTTTAATCTCTCTTTCAATGTCAACTTTCAATTCGATTCAAATCAATGTCAATTTACTCTCTATTTGCTTTTGGGCCAACAAAAATGGTCATGTCTACCTTCAAATCAAGTCAATGACAATTTACCCTCAATTGGTATCTTGTTAAACCAGACTTTCAATTTGTATCTTGTTACTGGTCAAGTGCCAGGTTCGGTCCAAAAGGAACCACTTGTACCTGCTTATATACCCATACTTCCGGACAAACGACAAGTTCAATCCAAAGAACAGTTTGTACCCAGCTTATGCTTTGTTATCGGTCAAACGGCAAGTTCGAGCTAAAAAGAACAGTTTGCACCTACCCACATGATGTGCTGGTAATCCAACGGCAAGTTCGATCCAAAGAACAGTTTGTATCAACCCTTTTGTCTATATCTCCGGCCAAACAGCCAGTTCGATCCAAAGAACAGTTTGTGTCTGCCTCTGTTTGTGTTTTCAATCAAGTGTCAAGTTCGACCCAAAGAACAGCTTGTATCTGCCTATATGTCTATGTTTCCGGTCAAGTGCCAAGTTCGATCCCAAGAACAGCTTGCACCGATCTCTTGCTTCGTGTTCCTTGGTCAAGTGACTAGTTCGATCCAAAGAACAACTTGTGCCTTATTTTCTATCCCCTGGTTTGTCCACCCTGTCAATGTCCATCTAAATCCCCAGTGACATGACATGTTCCATGGACTCCAGTTGTTTGTCTTGCATTCATAATCAAAGTATTGCATGGCATTCATATCTTTGAAACTCTGAAAGCATATTTTTATGTCCAAAAGCAGTGCAAATGTTAATATTTAAGTATCTTCGTCCCGTCAACTCAAAGACTTCGTCTCTTGACCCTCCGGACAAAGAAACGTAAATAGGGGCAGCTGTTATACCCCAATTTTGGACCTAAAAATACTTGTTCAATTCTTCTTTTCTTGCATTACAAGTCATTTGATCAGTCTCTGATCAATTGCATCTTTCTCTGCATTTTAATTCAATGTTATTTGCAAAATTCACATAGAAGGGTATTTTAGTCATTTCCTGCATTCAACTCATTTTAATCCTTGAAAATTGTTTAAGTCCTTTCAAGTAGTTTGAATAAGTCCTTATTTCAATTCTACGTCAAAATCCATTTCAAAAATTGCATTTGAAGTCATTTGGAGTCAGTTTTGCCCCTAGGGGCATTTTAGTCTTTTCAAGTATCAAAATTCTGTTCAAATCCTAAAAATTGTCTCTGAGTCTTTTAATTTCGCTTGTATGAGCTCTTGTTTCAATTCCCTGTTAAAAAATCCATTTTAAAGTTACGTCTGAGTCATTTTTAGTCGTTTTAGCCCTAGGGGCATTTTGGTCATTTCACACGAAATTTCGGCAGAGAGAGGTTACTTTAAAGTATCTCATTTAGGCCATTGGTTCGTTTTAGTCCGTTTTGTCAATTTTAATCGTTTCACTTTACGTTATTTTCATTTTACCAATTTTAATTCAATTTTATTTTAAATTTCATTTTTAGCCCTAAAAGTTCTAAAATTTGCATTTTGGTCCTTGTGTCATTTTATTTTAAGTCTTTGATTAATTTTAGGTCAATTTTCGTCTTAAGTTCTTTTTTGGTCAATTACATTTTTGTCCCCGAAGTTCCAAGTATTGCAAAATGGTCCTGACTTTTGTCCAAGTTCCTTTTTTAATTTCAAATTTTTGCAGGTCAGTCCTTAAGAGTTCCAAAATTGCAAAAAGGTCCAAATGTCCAAAATAAGCCAAGCCGAATCAGTTAGAGTCCAGTCCAGGTGTCAACTTTCTACTGGGTTACAAGTACACATGTCAGCTATAAATACAACACATCATCATCACAGAGCCACACATTCATTGCCAACTCACCAAAACACAGTCACCATTCATTTTCACGCGCCTTACGCGCCACCCTAACAGAGCCGTAACAAACTCAGTCACCACCGTAACAAACTCAGAAACCACCACACAAACACAAATTCGTACCAGTTTTCGCAGAATTCATCATCAAACATTCAAAATCAACATGAATTTCGAGAGAATCAAAACCGAAGCATTCAATTCAACAAAATCCTTTTGAATTAGGATTGTTCTCAGAGATTTTCCACGAAAATCATCATCATCGAACTATTTTCTTTCGTCTTCTTGCAATTCAAGTCTAAAGACGATCACAAGAAGATTTGGGAGAGAGAATAAGAGGAATTGAAGCAGGATCACAGTGCGAAGAAGAAGAAGATCAAAACACCGATTTATTTTCGGTTTCGAAGCTTACCAGAAGCATCAAAAGCTGCGTGGATCTTTTGTTCGAATCTCCGAATCAAATTCAGGTAATTATTCAAACATTTTCGTTTTTCATCGCAAAAGGCTCAACGAAGGCTTACAATCACAAATAAACGGTGAATCGAAGAAAGATTTTGAAAAAGATTCGAAGAAGTTCGAACGAAACCCTAAAAATGTAAATCGTACAAGATTCACCGTTTATTTCATAAATCTAGTTTCAAATCCATAATCAGTGAAGAAAGTAGTTCGAATTAGGGTTTGTTTCAAGAAATTTCGAAAAGAAAGTTGAAACCCTAAAAAACCGTAAAGATTCAAAATCAAACCTGTGTAAAATATACAGATCGAAACATTTTGAACAATCTTCTTCGAAGAACATGTAGATCGAAACGTTTCGAACTCTTTTTCCTGAAAAACATCAAGATCGAACGGTTCGAACAACTTTCTTCAGAAAATAGCAAGATCGAAGTATTTCATATTCGTTCTATGTTCGATTTGTGGATTGATTCATAGTTCATAGTTCAAAAATCATGATTGTTGTAAGAAGAACGATGAGAGAAGCCATGAGAGAGCGAGAGAGTCTGAGAAGAAGAAAGAGGAATTAGGGTTTGATATGAATTGGACCGGTCATGCTTGTTTTTATACAGGTGTGAACCAGGTTGGTTCATGGAAACCGGCCTGGTTCACTCCTGGATCTTGTGTCAGCCGTTGATCTTGCTATGTGATTAGATGTGAGGTCCTGATTCGTCCATTTCATGTGACTTTTTTAGCTTATCATGCGCCATACGTTCCCAATCCTTAGATCTAGGTTTGTGATGGACTTGGATCAATCCAACGCCTCTGAGGCATCTGGATAGTCCAAGATCCACCAAGAACACTGGGCCTGGGGTCCCTTTTTGCTGGTTTTTTCGTTTTGGCTTATTTCTTGCTAGTTACACCCCTGGGCTCTGCTTCCTGCACCCCCTGTGTATCAAAATCTTTTGCAAAAAATTCCAAAATATTTTTCCATGACTTCTTGTTTTTTTTTTTGATGTTTTTTCTAATATTTTTTGCACAATAAAATTTGGTAAAAAATATGTGTAATAATTCTTGTTACTTGTTTACTTTTCTTGTTAATTTCTTGAGGAATTTTGTTATAACTTTGATCATGATACATTGATGCATGATATAGGTACCTAATATGTGATTTTAAGATGTGTTTGCCACTGTTTGTTATGTTTACTCCACTATTGTATGATTGATTTGTTAGTTTCTTGTTTTGCAAACCTTGTGAAAATAAAGTGTCCAATGTATCTACAAAATGTGTCATACCTTTTGACTTGAGTATATTCCTATAATTCCCATATTATGGCCATAATAAAACTCTTTGAATGCTACCATAATAAGGAAAATTATAGGCCATATACTTATTGAGAGGTTATGATGAATTTTCACTACATTGTGACACTTTTATTCTTGTCATTTTACTTTTCTTTGCCTAGTGCATCATTGTCTATTTTTCTATCATTTTGTGCCTTAATTTCACTAACCATTCTACTTCATGTTTCATACTCCATAAGGCATCCCATATTTCATCCCTTTCTTCCCATCATATTCTTACACTTTAGAATTAGGCCAAGAATAAGAATGTAACACTTAGGATTTTCTTTTGTACTTTTACTTTTATGCAATTTAAATTTCTTGTAAGACCATAGAATGTATCTAGGGCATGATGTAATAAGGACAATGGACTCTAATAATGTACACCGACACAAACACCGACACATGCACACACACCACTTTAGCTATATAGTTAGAATATGCATGTTTAGATGTATGTTTAGGATTGTATGTTTAGATGAATGATTAGGCTTCATACTTAGAAAAATCAATTTTCCAAAAAATATGAACAACATCACTCAAACTCTTTTTTCCATAATAAACCTTGGGATCAAAATCCCATTGTAATTTTCCCTTTATTTTCTTAATCAAAATCTTAATGAATCTTAACCATACTTAGACCTTTTTGCAAATAACTAATCCCACCTCACAATTTCACAACCTTATGCCCTTGAGGCCTCTCTCTCTCATTCTTCAAAATCCCATTTTCAAACTTAAAATCAACCAACAAAAACAAAAACATTTTTGGAAGAGAACTACGGTGGATTTGATCCCTTAAACGGGTACGTAGGCAAGGAACAAAATTCCTTCAATTCAACTAAAACAAAAATCCAAAAAACATTCTTCTCCCTCCAATTCTTCACTTAGAAACTCTTAGGTTTAATATCACTTTTCAAAATAGCATTTAAAAATAAAGCGCGCGCGTAGAAGTTAAAGACGGTTCCTATAGAATACTATAGTCATTATGGGTGCCTAACACCTTCCCGTAGCGAAAACAACTCCCGGACCTCGATTCTCAAAGAAAAAATAAGATATCACCGGTTTAAAAGGTTCAAATGTAATCAATGTTTGACACCCGAAAACCAAGATAAAACAGCTGGCGACTTCACTGGGGAGATTCGAGAGTTACGCCTAGTCTTTATTTCCACGCTTGCGCTCTTTTTTGCTTGTTTCTTTTACTTGTTTTCCTATGTGAATAAATGTTTAAATTCTTGCAAACGTGTGGGGTGAGAATATCAAAAGTCCTGCACCCGAGCTGAGTGAACTTAGGATTTAGGAGGGATATAATCGACAATTCATTCCGGGGGTTGCCTCGTGTTTTGGATTATGCGATCAATCCCACATAGCTGAGGCATTTTGGGGGTGATGTTGTCGGCGCGTGTTGTCGCATTTAGGAACTTTACTTCTAATTGTTCTATGACGCTATGAACCGTAGATAACCGAACCCATCCATGGCCATTTTCTAGGATGTAGTGCGGAGGCTAAACCGAGTGTTGTCTCGAGTTTTAGTCGTCACACGATACTACACTCAAGTTAGACCTTCCATGCATAATCATGGAGCGAGTGTTGTCTCGTGACACCGTGATATACGTCGGAGAGGTTGCAACTTGGGAACCTTTTTAGAACCCGGTTACTATTTCCTAAAGCCCTAGTTTCACCGGACGCCGTGTCCACCCATGACTCCATGACTTTGAACTTCAAACCCACCATGTTTTCTCCGAACTTGAACATAATCATGCATTCATGCATACATGCATACATGCATAAACTTTTTCCATGCATTGTTATCGAAGGGCTTAGACAAGTTGCATTTGTAAACATTGTAGGAATGAAGAAGATTAAGTCCTACAAGTTCAAGGAAGTAGATTTGGCTAGTTTGAGAGATTTGGCACTCAAGATTGAGGATCCGACTGGTTTCCGACATCGTTACGGGGCTTTACTTACTATTCTCCAGACTAATGTGGATGAGAAGCTTGTGCACACTCTAGTGCAATTCTATGATGAGGAGTATCGGTGCTTTACTTTTCCCGACTTTCAGTTGGTGCCTACTCTAGAGGCTTATTCTCACTTGATGGGTCTATCTATTGCCAAGGGGATACCTTTCTCAGGACCTGAAAATCCTCCTACTCCATTGGTTATTGCTAAAGATCTCTATCTCAAGACCACCGATGTCTCCAAGAATCTTGTCACTAAGGCACGCATCCGAGGGTTCACTTCAGAGTATCTACTTGGGAAAGCCAACCTCAAGACCACTTGTCAGGACACTCTTGAGGCTATTCTTGCACTTCTCATCTATGGGCTTATCCTCTTTCCAAATCATGATGACTTCGTGGACATGAATGCTATTATGATCTTCCACTCCAAGAATCCGGTTCCTACTTTGCTAGTTGACACTTACCATGCTATTCATGATCGTTCCGGAAAGGGTCGTGGATGCATCCTTTGTTGTGTGCCTCTCCTCTATAGGTGGTTTATTTCGCACCTTCCGGAGTCTTTTCACGTCAATCCGGAGAATTGGTCTATTTCACAGAGGATTATGGCTCTCACTCCTAATGAAGTGGTTTGGCTCACTCCCGCTTCTAGGGTTAAGGAAATTATCTTTGGTGGTGGTAAGTTTCTTAATGTACCTCTTCTTGGTACCCGGGGTGGAATCAACTATAACCCGGAGCTCGCCTTGCGACAATTTGGTTTCCCGATGAAAGATAAACCCATCAATCTTGCTACAGCTCCTTACTTCTTTCATTACTCCAGTGCTCCCACGGGAATAAAAGAGGATTTCATGGATGCTTGGTCCAAGCTTCGGAAGAAAGAGGTGAAGCACATGGGTGTAAGGTCCGGTGTTGCTCATGAGGCCTATACACAGTGGGTGATAAACCAAGCTGTGGAGATTGATATGCCTTACCCCTCTATGAGATATGTGTTTGCATCTATTCCTACCATGCCTTTACCTCTACTCCCACCTACCCAGGAGATGTATCAGGAGCATCTAGCTATGGAGAGTCGGGAGAAGCATCAGTGGAGGGCTAGATACTATGAGGCTGAGAACTTGATCATGACTTTGGATGGAAAGGATGAGCAGAAGACTCATGAGGTCCTGACACTGAAGAAAGAGTTTGTAACACCCCGTTCTCCCAACAGCGTAATATTAGTTAATTTAATCAGAGTAACCACACAACGGAGTGTCACACTGCTAATCAAAATTTCATAAATAGGAAATATCTATTTATTTAAATACCAACATTTAAATTATCTTACAAACTGCAGCGGAATAATTCTTTAAAATATAAATTTAACCAAATTCAACATCAATAAAAATCTTGGCACAAAGGCCACAACATAATTCAACTTTATTCTAATAGCAAGTCCTTTCCAAAATATGTGATACATAAAAGAAATGAGAAGACACTCGCGACGATCCCCATCCTAATATGTATCAGAGCCCTAGACACTTGAGCCAATCAACCTACAAGCCATCATTACCTGCACATTACCCACGGTCGAGGCAACATATACGCAGAAGGGGTGAGAAACTTATCCAATAATAATAATATATAATTCATCGAATTAATGAAAACAACAACATATCACAACATGCATCATTAATAAAGTTTATAAATAAATACATAAGCAACAACATAATTAATTTCAGCAACAAGGTACAACAACAACAACAACAACATTATCCACAACGACACCGACAACTCGACAATGCTACAACGACAACAACGACTCAACAATGCTACGACAACAACAACGACTCAACAATGCTACGACAACAACAACTACTCAACAATGCTACGACAACAACAACTATGCATCATGCAGGTGGTACCAATCTACACGCGTTGAATGCTAAGCATTCCAGGGCATAAGCCCCCAACAATTTGGATGGTTAAAGCATCCCAGGGCATAAGCCCCCAACAGGTGAATGATAAACATTCCAGGGCATAAGCCCCCAACGGGTTGAATGATGAACATTCCAGGGCATAAGCCCCCAACAGATGTGAGTATGCAAATGGACTCAACTTGTGTATATCAACATACAACTTCAACAGCGACTACAACAACAACATATGTGCCTAAAACAATTATGACACACTCCCCAACTTTGACATTAGATGATACAACAACGTCAACAACGGAATCAACAACATAACATATATTTATAAATCAATTACATTCAGCTCAAGTCTAAAACATCCCCCAAAAGCAATTAAGTTTTGATCAATAGAACATAAGTCAAATATCCATAAAACACCTCATCTAAAGCCCTAACACTTAAGTTTGAAGTTGGGAAACCAACCATAAGTTTTTGGACTAACTTGGGATTAGTTATGCTAAGTTTTCTTAAATTTTGCTAAAGACCCACTTGGACTATTTTTATCATAACTCAAAATCTACAAATCTTTTCCACTCCAAACCAAGGCCATTAGAAAGCTAACTCAATTATCTACAACTTTTATGTTTACACCGAAAGCTAATTCAAAACAGAAACGGGCGAAAAAGTGAGTGTTTTCCAGTTTTGACTGACAGGAAATCGGGGCCCGATTTCGGCAGTTCGGGGCCCGATTTTTGTCGAACCAAAGCTGAAAAATCAGCTCAGAATTCGGGGCCCGATTTTGGCAGTTCGGGGCCTGATTTTGGACATTCACAGCTTACGGGAAAGACCAGTTTTCACTCCAAAAACCCAATTTTTGATCCCCCCAATCACCCAAAATGAATTAGAACAATGTTTACAGGTTTAGTATACATCATAGGGGTAAAACAACCTATATTCATACAATTAAACAACATGTTTTATCATAAATTATCATCTAACATAACCTCTCAAACCCTAAACTCAAGAACAACAATTTCATCAATTTTCAAATTATATATCAAGATTATTGAAAGGAATCCCACCCTTACCTTAATTCAGCAACACCAAACGACAAGCTACCACAATCGATTCCTTCCTAGCTCTCTCTTTGCCTCTTCTAGGTTTTCTCTCCAAAAGCAGGTTTTCTTCTAATGTTTTCACGTGCAAATGTTTCTCTCCCTTTTTCTTTCTTTTTACTTCAAAAATATCTCTCTTTTCTTTTCTCACCCAACTCCCTTAATTTCTATTAATTTCCACTTAATTCCCATTAACCAAAAATAAATACTATTTCTATAATATTTCTATTTCTCATATTATTTCTATCAAATAATAACAACATTCATTTAAATAATACACAACCCCAATATTCATATAATAAAATTGCATCATAACATATTTCATATAAAAATCATATAAAACATATATTTCACATAAAAATCATTTATATAGCAATTAAAGTCATATATAAAATATTCACACATCTACTAAAATATTAGAATAAAAATGGGCCGTTACAACTCTCCCCAACTTATAGAATTTCGTCCTCGAAATATTACCTCAAGTAAACAACTCAGGATAAGACTCCTGCATCTTACTCTCCAACTCCCAAGTAAGACTTTCACCAGCTGCTCCCCCCCAAACAACTCTCACTAGAGGTATCTCCTTGTCTCTCAACGTCTTCACCTTGCGATCATCAATCCTCAAAGGTAAAGTTTCTACCGTAAGGTTGTCTCTAACTTGCACATCATCTCTAGGAATGACATGTGAAGGATCCGCTACATACTTCCGAAGTTGCGACACATGAAACACATCATGCAAGTTCGAAAGATGTGGTGGCAACCCGACTCTATAAGCCACCGTGCCAATTCTCTCAGATATTTGATAAGGACCAATAAACTTTGGAGTCAACTTCTTGGACTTCAAAGCACGACCCACACCGGTCATAGGAGTGACTCTCAAGAACACATGGTCACCCTCTTGAAACTCAAGGTCCTTCCTACGCTTGTCATGATAGCTCTTCTGTCGACTCTGCGACGATTTCATATGCTCTCTTATCATCTTGACCTTCTCCGTAGTCTGCTGAACTATTTCAGGTCCCAACACAATACTTTCACCCGACTCAAACCAACATAAAGGAGTCCTACACCTTCGACCATATAAAGCTTCGAAAGGTGCCATACCAATACTCGAATGGTAACTATTGTTGTACGTGAACTCTATCAATGGTAGGTGACTGTCCCAAGCTCCACCTTGCTCAAGTACACACACCCTCAACAAATCTTCTAATGATTGAATCGTTCTTTCTGACTGACCATCTGTTTGCGGATGATACGCTGAACTCAACTTCAGCTGAGAGCTCAAAGCTTCTTGCAAGCTCTTCCAAAATCTCGAAGCGAACCTCGGATCTCTATCCGACACAATACTCGACGGGACACCATGCAACTTCACAATATTATGAATATAATTCTCCGCCAACTGAGCTACCGAATAAGTGATATTAATTGGAATAAAATGTGCCGACTTCTTCAATCTATCGACAACAACCCAAATGGCATCATGCCCTCTTTGAATGTTTGGTAAACTAGTCACAAAATCCATGGAGATGCTATCCCATTTCCATTCAGGCACATCTAAAGGCGTCAACAAACCAGCAGGCTTCTGATGTTCAACTTTCGATTTCTGACAAGTCAAACAAGCATATACAAATTGTGCGACATCTCGCTTCAACCCAGACCACCAAAACAGTTTCTTCAAGTCGTGGTACATCTTTGTAGCTCCCGGATGGATACTCAAGTTGCTTCTGTGACTTTCTTCTAAAATCAACTTTTTCAATTCATTATTATCAGGAATACAAATCCTACCTCGGAATCTCAACACTCCTTGATTATCAACCTGAAAATCACCATCTGCATTCTGATTACTAGCACCCATCAAGTCTACAAATTTCACATCAACCTCCTGGGCTTCTTTGATGCTCTTCAAGAAATCATTATTAATTTTCAGCATTCCCAACTGCACACTCTGAGGTGCCAATTCACAAACAAGACTTAAGTCTCTAAACTGTTCCAGCAATTCAAATTCTTTCACCATCATAGCCAACATGTGCAACGTCTTCCGACTCAAGGCATCTGCAACCACACTAGCTTTACCCGGATGATAATTCAAACCAAAATCATAATCTTTTAACAACTCAAGCCACCTTCTCTGCCTCATATTCAACTCTTTTTGATCAAATAAATATTTCAGACTCTTATGATCACTAAACACTTCAAATCTGGAACCGTACAAATAGTGTCTCCAAATTTTCAACACAAAAACCACAGCAGCCAACTCTAAATCATGTGTAGGATAATTCTTCTCATGTATTCTCAATTGTCTTGAAGCATAAGCCACTACCTTGCCATCTTGCATAAGCACACCACCTAAGCCTAACTTGGACGCATCACAATATACAACAAAAGGTTTATCCGGCTCTGGTAAAATCAAAATTGGAGCCGTCGTCAATCTTCGCTTCAACTCATTGAAATTATTCTCACACTGAGCATCCCACACAAAAGCTTTACCTTTACAGGTCAACTGAGTCAATGGAAGTGCCAACTTCGAAAATCCTTCGATAAATCTTCTGTAATAACCAGCCAAACCAAGAAAACTTCTGATCTCCGTAACTGACTTAGGAGTCTCCCATTGCGATACCGCTTCTACTTTCGACGGGTCAACTGCAATACCACTACCAGAAATAATATGGCCAAGAAAACTTACTTCACTTAACCAGAACTCGCACTTTGATAGTTTTGCATACAATTTCTTTTCTTTCAGCACCTGTAAAACAATCTTCAAATGTCCTGCATGCTCTTCTTCAGTCTTAGAATAAATCAAAATATCGTCAATAAACACAACAACAAATTTATCTAGAAAAGCATGAAAAATTCTGTTCATATACTCCATGAACACTCCAGGCGCATTAGTAACACCGAAAGGCATCACTTTATATTCATAGTGTCCATACTGTGTCCTAAATGCCGTCTTTTGCATATCTTCATCCTTCACCTTAATCTGATGGTAACCTGACCTCAAATCAATTTTACTAAACACACGTGCACCCACTAGCTGATCCATCAAATCGTCAATTCTCGGAAGTGGATACCTATTCTTTTTCGTCACTTTATTCAACTGACGGTAATCTATGCACAATCTCATGCTACCATCCTTCTTCTTCGCCAACAATACCGGCGCTCCCCAAGGTGAGACACTCGGTCTTACAAACTTCTTATCAAGCAATTCTTCCAACTGCTTCTTCAATTCTGCCAACTCCAAAGCTGACATACGGTAAGGAGCCATCGACACAGGCTTCGTACCCGGCACTAGATCAATTGAAAATTCAACTTCCCTCTCTAGTGGCACATCTGGAATCTCATCAGGGAAAACTTCAGGAAATTCATTCACAACGGGCAATTTATCAATTATCGACTGGTTCTCTACAGACAAATACGCCATCAAGGAAAACATCAAGTTTCCATCATGCTCTAACTGCTTCAGCTGCTTGGTAGATAAAAATTCTGCTCCACTCTCTTCTTCAGCAGAAGAAAAGTACACCGTCTTCCTAAAACAATTAATATGAACATGGTTGTACTCCAACCAGTTCATACTAAGGGCTACACAACAAACAACAAACAGGATAACAAGGACAATACAAAATTGTCACACAACGCTACTAGGCTCGACACGACTCTACTAATTGGCCGGACGGACCGACCTGCTCTGATACCAATTGTAACACCCCGTTCTCCCAACAGCGTAATATTAGTTAATTTAATCAGAGTAACCACACAACGGAGTGTCACACTGCTAATCAAAATTTCATAAATAGGAAATATCTATTTATTTAAATACCAACATTTAAATTATCTTACAAACTGCAGCGGAATAATTCTTTAAAATATAAATTTAACCAAATTCAACATCAATAAAAATCTTGGCACAAAGGCCACAACATAATTCAACTTTATTCTAATAGCAAGTCCTTTCCAAAATATGTGATACATAAAAGAAATGAGAAGACACTCGCGACGATCCCCATCCTAATATGTATCAGAGCCCTAGACACTTGAGCCAATCAACCTACAAGCCATCATTACCTGCACATTACCCACGGTCGAGGCAACATATACGCAGAAGGGGTGAGAAACTTATCCAATAATAATAATATATAATTCATCGAATTAATGAAAACAACAACATATCACAACATGCATCATTAATAAAGTTTATAAATAAATACATAAGCAACAACATAATTAATTTCAGCAACAAGGTACAACAACAACAACAACAACATTATCCACAACGACACCGACAACTCGACAATGCTACAACGACAACAACGACTCAACAATGCTACGACAACAACAACGACTCAACAATGCTACGACAACAACAACTACTCAACAATGCTACGACAACAACAACTATGCATCATGCAGGTGGTACCAATCTACACGCGTTGAATGCTAAGCATTCCAGGGCATAAGCCCCCAACAATTTGGATGGTTAAAGCATCCCAGGGCATAAGCCCCCAACAGGTGAATGATAAACATTCCAGGGCATAAGCCCCCAACGGGTTGAATGATGAACATTCCAGGGCATAAGCCCCCAACAGATGTGAGTATGCAAATGGACTCAACTTGTGTATATCAACATACAACTTCAACAGCGACTACAACAACAACATATGTGCCTAAAACAATTATGACACACTCCCCAACTTTGACATTAGATGATACAACAACGTCAACAACGGAATCAACAACATAACATATATTTATAAATCAATTACATTCAGCTCAAGTCTAAAACATCCCCCAAAAGCAATTAAGTTTTGATCAATAGAACATAAGTCAAATATCCATAAAACACCTCATCTAAAGCCCTAACACTTAAGTTTGAAGTTGGGAAACCAACCATAAGTTTTTGGACTAACTTGGGATTAGTTATGCTAAGTTTTCTTAAATTTTGCTAAAGACCCACTTGGACTATTTTTATCATAACTCAAAATCTACAAATCTTTTCCACTCCAAACCAAGGCCATTAGAAAGCTAACTCAATTATCTACAACTTTTATGTTTACACCGAAAGCTAATTCAAAACAGAAACGGGCGAAAAAGTGAGTGTTTTCCAGTTTTGACTGACAGGAAATCGGGGCCCGATTTCGGCAGTTCGGGGCCCGATTTTTGTCGAACCAAAGCTGAAAAATCAGCTCAGAATTCGGGGCCCGATTTTGGCAGTTCGGGGCCTGATTTTGGACATTCACAGCTTACGGGAAAGACCAGTTTTCACTCCAAAAACCCAATTTTTGATCCCCCCAATCACCCAAAATGAATTAGAACAATGTTTACAGGTTTAGTATACATCATAGGGGTAAAACAACCTATATTCATACAATTAAACAACATGTTTTATCATAAATTATCATCTAACATAACCTCTCAAACCCTAAACTCAAGAACAACAATTTCATCAATTTTCAAATTATATATCAAGATTATTGAAAGGAATCCCACCCTTACCTTAATTCAGCAACACCAAACGACAAGCTACCACAATCGATTCCTTCCTAGCTCTCTCTTTGCCTCTTCTAGGTTTTCTCTCCAAAAGCAGGTTTTCTTCTAATGTTTTCACGTGCAAATGTTTCTCTCCCTTTTTCTTTCTTTTTACTTCAAAAATATCTCTCTTTTCTTTTCTCACCCAACTCCCTTAATTTCTATTAATTTCCACTTAATTCCCATTAACCAAAAATAAATACTATTTCTATAATATTTCTATTTCTCATATTATTTCTATCAAATAATAACAACATTCATTTAAATAATACACAACCCCAATATTCATATAATAAAATTGCATCATAACATATTTCATATAAAAATCATATAAAACATATATTTCACATAAAAATCATTTATATAGCAATTAAAGTCATATATAAAATATTCACACATCTACTAAAATATTAGAATAAAAATGGGCCGTTACAGAGTTAGCTAAGGCTAAGAGAGAAATTGAAGAAAAGGATAGGTTGCTTATGAGAGATTCTAAGAGGGCTAGAGGGGCCCGTGACTTCTATGTACGATACTGCAGCTATGAGTCTGAGTCTGAGGATGACGCTTCCACTTCCTATGCTTGAGGATTTCTTTTTCTTGTTGATATTTCCAGTTTGTTTATGTTGTCTTACATGTTGGTTGTTTGTTTCCTGTTAATTGTTGTTTAGTAATGCTTACAACTTCAAATTTGTCTAAAAACCCTTCGATAACACAAAAAGAGTCTTTTTGCATATGCATTAGCACATTTCATGCATCATATGCATACATTGGTCACAAGAAACTTCTCTCGTGCTCATTGCCTCCTGGTTTTGTCCGCCGCAGTCCGAAAAGTGGCTCGTGTTCGCAAGGTTTACCAACCAGATAGAGTTCATCAAACAAGATTTCACAAGAGAAGGATTATGGCTAACTTTGAAGAAGAAAATGCTAAGCTCCGTGCCGAATTGGCTGCTATGAAAGAAGACTTGGCTAAAGTTCATGACACTATGTCTGCTTTGCTGGCTGCACAAGAACAACCAGCCACATCTGTCCCAGTTTCTACTGAAGCAATTCCATCTATCCCACTATCTGCTGTGGCTACTGATGCTCGGTTTGTTATGCCCAACGGCCGTCCTTATGGTCTCTCAGCTTACTACTCTCCTAATACTGCTACTGGTGTCTCTGGTTTTGCTGGTCAAGGACAGATTCCTGTATCCACTGCTATGCCTCAAGTAACCACTGTTGTTACCGACCCTATTGTCCACACTGTGCAACAGGTGATTGATGTCGATACTCCGCGTGGACAAGATCCCGCAATAGAAGCTATGAAAAGACAGTTAAGGGAGTTGGCTGGAGAACTCCGTGAGGTCAAGGCTAGCCGGGGAAGCAATGGTGTTCCTGCTAAAGCCCGTGATTTATGCTTGGTATCCCGATTTGAGGTTCCTAAGAAATTCAAAGAGCCAGAATTTGACAAATACAATGGAACTTCTTGTCCACACAACCATGTCATCCGGTACGTCCGAAAGATGGCCAACTACGCAGATAATGACGCCCTAATGATCCACTGCTTCCAGAGTAGCTTGACAGATGATGCAGCAGATTGGTACACTAGCTTGAGCAAAGACAACATCCATACTTTTGAAGAACTTGCTGCTGCTTTTGAAAGCCATTATGAGTTCAACACTCGTCTAAAACCAAATAGGGACTTTCTTAAGTCTTTGTCTCAGAAGTCAGACGAAACCTTCCGTGAGTATGCCCAGAGATGGAGAGGGGCAGCTGCCCGTGTTTCTCCTCGACATGATGAGGAAGAGTTAACAGAGACATTCCTGAAGACTCTGAAGAAGGAATATAAAGAAAGAATGATAATATCTGCTCCAAACAACTTCTCTGACATGGTCACTATGGGAACTCGTCTAGAGGAGGCTGTCAGAGAAGGTATTATTGTCCTTGAGAAGGGTGAATCCTCAACCAGTGCACCAAAGAAGTACGGTAATAGCCACCATAAGAGGAAAGAGTCTGAAGTAGGGATGGTATCCGGTAACCCATCTGCAGCTGCTACTCAATTACCTCTGCCTTACCAATACATGCAGTACTCTCAACATCCTTTCTTCCCACCATTCTATCAGCAGTATCCTCTGCCGCCGGGTCAACCACCAGTGCCCGTCAATGCCATTGCTCAACAAGTACAACAACAGCCTCCTGCTCAACAGCAACAGCAGCAACAACAGGGTCCCCGACCCAGACCTTCTTTTCCACCAATACCTATGCGGTATGCTGAGCTGCTCCCAACTTTACTTGCTAAGGGACACTGTGTCACTAGACCAGGCAAGCCTTCGCCTAATCCGTTGCCTCCCAGGTTCCGGCAGGATCTTACATGTGAATTCCATCAGGGTGCTCAAGGCCATGATATCGAAGGTTGCTATGCTTTGAAATATATTGTGAAGGACCTGATAGAAAAGGGACGGTTGACTTTTGAGAATAATGTTCCTCATGTTCTTGACAATCCACTTCCAAACCACGCTGCTGTTAACATGATTGAAGCTTTTGAAAGGATCCCCGCTCCTCATGTGGATCCTATGCTGGATTTCCGCAACGTTGTTACTCCCTTGGTACCGCTACATGTCAAACTTTGCCAAGCTTCTTTGTTCAATCATGATCATGCTTCTTGTTCAGAATGTCTTCAAAACCCTATGGGCTGTTGCGTGGTGCAAGATGATATTCGGATTCTGATGGATGACAAACACTTGATTGTCAGTGATGTATGCGTGATTGTGCCAGTGTTTCATGATTCTCCTATTGAAACGGTATCCCAAACAAGGAATGTTGAGCCCTTAGTGATCAGGTTACCTGGTCCAGTATCTTATGCATCTACCAAAGCAGTTCCTTACAAGTACAATGCAACCATGATTGAGAATGGAGTAGAAGTGCCTCTGGTATCCCCAGCTACAGTGGATAACGTTGCTAGTGAAGTTACAGCTCTGAGAAGCGGGAAAGTCCGTCCACCATTGTTCCAAAAGAAGGTGGTCACACCTATTGCCACCATAACTCCACCAGTTGCTCCTCTTGACAAGAGCCTTGGCCCAACAGGCCAATCTATTGACGAGTCTAATCTGGATGAAATTCTAAGGCTTATTAAGAAGAGTGATTATAAGATTGTTGACCAGCTGCTGCAAACTCCGTCAAAGATATCCATCTTGTCTCTGCTCATGAGCTCAGAGGCTCACAGGAAAGTGTTGATGAAAGTACTAGAGCAAGCTTATGTTGATCATGAAGTCTCTGTGGATCGGTTTGATGGGATAGTGAGTAATATTACTGCCTGCAACAACTTGGGGTTTAGTGACGATGAACTCCCCGAAGCAGGGAAACACCATAACCTGGCTCTGCATATCTCAGTACACTGTAAGTCTGACATGATATCCAATGTGCTGGTGGACACTGGATCATCTCTGAATGTAATGCCTGAATCTACACTGAGACAATTGAGCCATCATGGAATCTCTCTGAGGGGAAGTAGCTATCTGGTTAAGGCTTTCGATGGATCTCGCAAGGATGTTCTCGGGGAAGTAGACTTGCCAATTACCATTGGTCCGAAGACATTTCAGATTACTTTCCAAGTCATGGACATCAATGCTTCTTACAGTTGTCTCCTCGGAAGACCGTGGATTCACGACGCTGGGGCAGTAACTTCTACTTTGCACCAAAAGCTCAAATTTATGAAGAACGGTAAGATTGTCACTGTGCACGGTGAGGAAGCATATCTGGTTAGCCAAGTATCATCTTTCTCTTGTGTTGAAGCCGGGTCCGTTGAAGGGACGTCATTTCAAGGCTTGACCATTGAAGGTGCAGAACCCCGGAGGGCTAGTGCTAGTATGGCCTCATTGAAAGATGCCCAGAAAGCTGTTCAAGAAGGGCAGACTGCTGGCTGGGGCAAAGTTCTTCAGATTTTGGAAAACAAGCGTAAAGAGGGCCTTGGATTCTCCCCGACCTCTGGTGTTTCGACAGGAACTTTCTATAGTGCTGGGTTTATCAATGCTATTACTGAAGATGCTGCTGGAAATAGTTATGTGCCTACATTTGTTGTACCAGGAGGCACCGTGAGAAATTGGGAGGCCATTGATGTTCCTTTAGTCATGCATGCTTCCATGTAATGTGTCTTGTTGCTCATGTTTTTTGTTTTCAAAATAACAATCCTTTCGCTCTGCCCAAGGCGAAAGTGATGTCATTGTAAGGGCGTGTTTGTTTCGGCATTGCCGTTATCAATAAAAGTTGTCGTCTTTCTCACGACTCTTTGCTTTTTTACTTTTTAGTGCCTTTTTCTCGGAAATAATGGTAATGCCAGAAAAAACCAAAACATCTGTATTTTCTTATTAATTTTAAAAATCTGCATGAAAAACCTTTTGCTAAAAATCATCCCAATCATATTATGCAGATTGAACCATAATAAACCCGTTGAACACAGTGACCCTATAGTTGCTCCAAATTTTGAATTCCCTGTATATGAGGCTGAAGATGAGGAAGATGATGAAGAGATACCGTATGAGATCACTCGACTGCTTGAGCAAGAAAGAAGAGCCATTCAGCCTCACCAGGAAGAGATTGAACTCATCAATCTGGGTACTGAAGAAAACAAGCGAGAGATCAAGATCGGTGCTGCACTCGAGCCAGAAGTGAAAAGAAAGATTATTCAGCTCCTCCATGATTATCCAGATGTCTTTGCATGGTCCTATGAAGATATGCCGGGTCTAGATCCCAAGATTGTGGAACATCGGATACCGACAAGACCTGAATGTCCTCCTGTCAAGCAGAAATTGAGAAGGTCTCGTCCAGACATGGCTCTTAAGATCAAGGCTGAAGTACAGAAGCAAATTGATGCGGGTTTCCTCATGACAGCTGAATATCCTGAGTGGATTGCCAACATCGTACCAGTACCAAAGAAAGATGGGAAAGTTCGAATGTGTGTTGATTACAGAGATTTGAATAAAGCCAGTCCGAAAGATAACTTCCCGTTGCCTCATATTGATGTGCTTGTTGACAGTACTGCTCAATCCAAAGTGTTCTCCTTTATGGATGGTTTCTCTGGCTATAACCAAATACGGATGTCGCCTGAAGATAGAGAAAAGACGTCCTTTATCACTCCGTGGGGAACGTTCTGTTATAAAGTGATGCCGTTTGGCTTGATAAATGCTGGTGCTACCTATCAAAGGGGTATGACCACTCTGTTTCATGATATGATTCACAAAGAGATTGAAGTATATGTTGATGATATGATTGTGAAGTCAAGCGATGAAGAGCAGCATGTTGTGTATTTGAAAAAGATGTTTGAAAGATTGAGAAAGTACAAGCTGCGTTTGAATCCTAACAAGTGCACATTTGGTGTAAGATCTGGAAAGTTGCTAGGCTTCATTGTCAGTTAAAGAGGCATTGAAGTTGACCCCGACAAAGTCCGAGCCATCAGAGAGATGCCGCCCCCTCAAACTGAGAAGCAAGTCAGAGGTTTCCTCGGACGTCTGAATTACATTTCAAGATTTATATCTCACATGACTACTACCTGTGGACCAATTTTCAAATTGCTCAGAAAGAATCATCCTGTTGTGTGGAATGATGAATGTCAGAAAGCTTTTGACAGCATTAAAAGATACCTGTTAAACCCCATATCCTTGTCCCGCCAGTGGAAGGAAGGCCTTTGATTATGAATCTCTCAGTGTTAGATGATTTGGTGGGTTGTGTCCTCGGTCAACAAGACGAGACTGGTAAGAAAGAGCATGCTATCTACTATCTGAGCAAGAAGTTCACCGACTGTGAGACTCGGTATACAATGCTTGAAAAGACTTGTTGTGCTTTGGCCTGGGCTGCCAAACGCCTGCGTCATTATATGGTGAATCATACAACTTGGTTGATCTCCCGAATGGATCCGATCAAGTATATTTTCGAGAAACCTGCCGTTACTGGAAGGATTGCACGTTGGCAAATGTTATTGTCTGAATATGATATTGTGTACAAAGCTCAGAAAGCAATTAAAGGAAGTGTCCTTGCTGAGCATCTTGCTTGTCAGCCTCTTGATGATTACCAGCCGATTAAGTTTGATTTCCCTGATGAAGAGATCATGTATCTGAAAGCGAAAGACTGTGAAGAACCACTGATCAATGAAGGGCCGGACCCCAATAGCAAATGGGGATTGGTGTTTGATGGTGCTGTTAATGCTTATGGTAAAGGAATTGGGGCCATCATTGTAACTCCGCAGGGGCACCACATTCCTTTCACCGCTCGAATAACTTTTGAATGCACGAACAACATAGCTGAGTATGAAGCATGCATCTTGGGTATTGAAGAAGCCCTTGATCTGAGGATTAAGCACCTTGACATCTATGGAGATTCTGCACTTGTTATTAATCAGATAAAGGGTGAATGGGAGACTCATCATGAGAAGCTAATCCCATACCGTGACTATGCAAGACGTCTGTTGACATACTTTACCAAGGTTGAGCTGCACCACATCCCTCGGGATTAAAACCAGATGGCGGACGCTCTTGCTACTTTGTCTTCTATGTTTCGTGTGAACCATTGGAATGATGTGCCCGTGATCAAGGTGCAGCGTCTTGATAGACCCGCTCATGTGTTTACTATTGAAAATATGCCAGATCAGGCTGATCAAGATGTGAATGACAAAAAGCCTTGGTATTACAACATCAAACGATTCTTGCAGAATCGTGAATATCCACCTGGTGCTTCCAACAGGGATAAAAAGACCTTGAGAAGATGGGCTAGCAAATTCCTTCTGGACGGAGATGTCCTATACAAGAGGAACTATGACATGGTCTTGTTAAGATGTGTTGACAAGCAAGAAGCTGAGAAATTGATGCATGATGTACATGACGGTACCTTTGGGACCCATGCTTCGGGCCACACCATGTCAAGAAAACTGTTAAGAGCCGACTATTACTGGATAACCATGGAGCGTGATTGCCACAAACATGCCAAGAGGTGTCACAAATGTCAAGTTTATGCTGACAAGATTCATGTGCCTCCACACGCACTCAATGTTATATCTTCCCCATGGCCTTTCTCAATGTGGGGCATTGACATGATCGGAAGAATTGAACCAAAAGCTTCCAATGGACATCGTTTCATTCTAGTGGCAATTGACTATTTCACCAAGTGGGTCGAAGCTGCTTCCTATGCAAATGTGACCAAGCAAGTGGTAGTGAAGTTTATCAAGAATAACATCATCTGTCAATATAGTGTTCCTAACAAGATCATCACTGACAATGGTTCCAATCTGAACAATAGCATGATGCAAGCTTTATGTGAAGAATTCAAAATTGAACATCACAATTCTTCTCCTTATAGACCTCAGATGAATGGTGCAGTTGAGGCCGCTAACAAGAACATCAAGAAGATTGTTCAGAAGATGGTCACTACTTACAAAGACTGGCATGAAATGCTACCTTTCGCCTTGCATGGTTACCGTACTACAGTGCGCAGTTCAACCGGGGCAACTCCTTTCTCTCTGGTATATGGTATGGAAGCAGTTCTCCCTCTGGAAGTGGAGATTCCATCTCTTCGAGTGATCATGGAAGCAAAATTAACCGAGGCTGAATGGTGTCAAAGTCGGTACGATCAGTTGAATTTGATTGAAGAGAAACGTATGGATGCTATGACTCATGGACAGTTGTATCAACTGCGAATGAAGAATGCTTTTGACAAGAAAGTCCGACCTCGAGAATTCAAGGAAGGCGAACTTGTATTGAAAAGAAGGATAAGTCAGCAACCCGACCCAAGGGGCAAGTGGACACCTAACTATGAAGGTCCTTATGTTGTTAAGAAGGCTTTCTCTGGTGGTGCTTTGATTCTTACCCACATGGATGGTGTTGAACTCCCAAATCCTGTTAATGCCGATATAGTCAAGAAATACTTTGTCTAGAAAGAAAAGAACAGCGTGGTAGGTCGAAAACCCGAAAGGGCGGCCTAGGCAAAAATGCGCTTCCCGGTGGATCGAAAACCCGAAAGGGCGATCCAGGCAAAAGTTAGGGACAAAAAAAAAATGAATATGAAAAAGCTCGCTGAGATTGTACGCAACTCAGGCAAGAATGAGCGCCTCGATGAGCCGAAAACCCGAAAGGGCGGTTCATGCAAAAATGAGGTTGACAATAAAAGACAAGTAGCTATATCTGGCAAATCACCATCACCCCTTGGGGCATCTACAACTGTCAACGATCGTCTTCATCAGAGGCTTCTGTACTTGTGAATTCAAAATTTCTATGAAATGTAGCGGTCATCGTGTTCAATGTATCACCAACCAATAAAATTACCATTTTCCAAGCTTTGTAAATCCGTGGAGTCACGCCTTTGGCCGACTCTCACTCTTTTACATCAATTTGAGCCTGCGCTATTGTTTGAAACTCTATTTTTCTTTCTACTTTCAATACTATGTACAAAATATTTCCTTTCTATTTGATGATGTCAATGTCTGAAACAAACATTTTTGAAAATTGAAAAATCTTTTTCGGTCTATTTTGAAAGCAAACCTGAGCAATAAGGTACATTTCAATGAAACATGCATGAATAAATGAATGTCAATGTCCATTTCAATACATGTTACGAGCAGGTTACTCCCCGGGATGATCTGTGGTCAATGGCAAGAATGAAAAAAACAGAATGAAAATGAAAAAATGCAAATGAAAAGCTCGCTAAGTTGAAAACCCGAAAGGACGGCTTAGGCAAAAAAGAGCACCCCGCTGATTGACAACATGCATGAATGTCAATGTCCATTTCAATACATGTTACGAGCAGGTTACTCCCCGGGATGATCTGTGGTCAATGGCAAGAATGAAAAAAACAGAATGAAAATGAAAAAATGCAAATGAAAAGCTCGCTAAGTTGAAAACCCGAAAGGGCGGCTTAGGCAAAAATGAGCACCCCGCTGATTGACAACCTATGAAGGCAATTCAGGCAAAAATGGGGCAATGAAAAGAATGTTATTCCCCGGTGAATCGAAAACCCGAAAGGGCGGTTCAGGCAAAAAAGGGGTTTGAAAATGAAAAATGAAAAGAATAATGAAAAGCGTTGACCACAGATACGAACATCCAATGTTTACCCAGCACTGACACGCCTAACAACGGCGACCTGTATCCAAGATTCCCTCCTTTACAAGTTTATATTTGCCCTCAGCCATAGTTTTGATACGTCTCTCAACGACGATCTCTCCAAAGAGGTTTTCCCCTGTAAATATGTTGCAGCACGAGCCACTACGTGCCCAACCTTCCAATGTTTTGTCTGCCTTTGTGAAACTTCTCTGTCAAGTTGCAAACCAATCATGCATTTCAAGAATTCATACATGCATAATCATGCATTTTATGTGCTCATACATCCAATGATCTTGCTATACCATACATACATGTTGCATATCCAACTCTCAACTGTCAAATCCAATCCAAATTTCAACTGTCAAACTCAATCTCAATTTCAATTCCAACTGTCAAATTCAATTTCAATTGTCAAATTCGATGCAATCTCGACTCTCCAATCTCAATTTCAAATCATGTTAACTATCAAATTCGAAGCAATCTCAGTTTCAATTCAATGTCAAATTCGAAGCAATCTCAATTTCAATTCAATGTCAAATTCGAAGCAATCTCAATTTCAATTCAATGTCAATTCGAAACAATCTCAATGTCAATGTCAATTCCAATTTTCAATTCAATTCCAATCCAATCTCAATGTCAAATGCAACTCTCCAATCCAATGTCAATGTCTATGTCTCAATTCAATTCCAATTTCCAATGTCTCTTTCAGTTTCAACTCTCAATCCAATGTCTATGCCTATGTCTCTGCTCAATCTCAACTTTTAATCTCTCTTTCAATGTCAACTTTCAATTCGATTCAAATCAATGTCAATTTACTCTCTATTTGCTTTTGGGCCAACAAAAATGGTCATGTCTACCTTCAAATCAAGTCAATGACAATTTACCCTCAATTGGTATCTTGTTAAACCAGACTTTCAATTTGTATCTTGTTACTGGTCAAGTGCCAGGTTCGGTCCAAAAGGAACCACTTGTACCTGCTTATATACCCATACTTCCGGACAAACGACAAGTTCAATCCAAAGAACAGTTTGTACCCAGCTTATGCTTTGTTATCGGTCAAACGGCAAGTTCGAGCTAAAAAGAACAGTTTGCACCTACCCACATGATGTGCTGGTAATCCAACGGCAAGTTCGATCCAAAGAACAGTTTGTATCAACCCTTTTGTCTATATCTCCGGCCAAACAGCCAGTTCGATCCAAAGAACAGTTTGTGTCTGCCTCTGTTTGTGTTTTCAATCAAGTGTCAAGTTCGACCCAAAGAACAGCTTGTATCTGCCTATATGTCTATGTTTCCGGTCAAGTGCCAAGTTCGATCCCAAGAACAGCTTGCACCGATCTCTTGCTTCGTGTTCCTTGGTCAAGTGACTAGTTCGATCCAAAGAACAACTTGTGCCTTATTTTCTATCCCCTGGTTTGTCCACCCTGTCAATGTCCATCTAAATCCCCAGTGACATGACATGTTCCATGGACTCCAGTTGTTTGTCTTGCATTCATAATCAAAGTATTGCATGGCATTCATATCTTTGAAACTCTGAAAGCATATTTTTATGTCCAAAAGCAGTGCAAATGTTAATATTTAAGTATCTTCGTCCCGTCAACTCAAAGACTTCGTCTCTTGACCCTCCGGACAAAGAAACGTAAATAGGGGCAGCTGTTATACCCCAATTTTGGACCTAAAAATACTTGTTCAATTCTTCTTTTCTTGCATTACAAGTCATTTGATCAGTCTCTGATCAATTGCATCTTTCTCTGCATTTTAATTCAATGTTATTTGCAAAATTCACATAGAAGGGTATTTTAGTCATTTCCTGCATTCAACTCATTTTAATCCTTGAAAATTGTTTAAGTCCTTTCAAGTAGTTTGAATAAGTCCTTATTTCAATTCTACGTCAAAATCCATTTCAAAAATTGCATTTGAAGTCATTTGGAGTCAGTTTTGCCCCTAGGGGCATTTTAGTCTTTTCAAGTATCAAAATTCTGTTCAAATCCTAAAAATTGTCTCTGAGTCTTTTAATTTCGCTTGTATGAGCTCTTGTTTCAATTCCCTGTTAAAAAATCCATTTTAAAGTTACGTCTGAGTCATTTTTAGTCGTTTTAGCCCTAGGGGCATTTTGGTCATTTCACACGAAATTTCGGCAGAGAGAGGTTACTTTAAAGTACCTCATTTAGGCCATTGGTTCGTTTTAGTCCGTTTTGTCAATTTTAATCGTTTCACTTTACGTTATTTTCATTTTACCAATTTTAATTCAATTTTATTTTAAATTTCATTTTTAGCCCTAAAAGTTCTAAAATTTGCATTTTGGTCCTTGTGTCATTTTATTTTAAGTCTTTGATTAATTTTAGGTCAATTTTCGTCTTAAGTTCTTTTTTGGTCAATTACATTTTTGTCCCCGAAGTTCCAAGTATTGCAAAATGGTCCTGACTTTTGTCCAAGTTCCTTTTTTAATTTCAAATTTTTGCAGGTCAGTCCTTAAGAGTTCCAAAATTGCAAAAAGGTCCAAATGTCCAAAATAAGCCAAGCCGAATCAGTTAGAGTCCAGTCCAGGTGTCAACTTTCTACTGGGTTACAAGTACACATGTCAGCTATAAATACAACACATCATCATCACAGAGCCACACATTCATTGCCAACTCACCAAAACACAGTCACCATTCATTTTCACGCGCCCTACGCGCCACCCTAACAGAGCCGTAACAAACTCAGTCACCACCGTAACAAACTCAGAAACCACCACACAAACACAAATTCGTACCAGTTTTCGCAGAATTCATCATCAAACATTCAAAATCAACATGAATTTCGAGAGAATCAAAACCGAAGCATTCAATTCAACAAAATCCTTTTGAATTAGGATTGTTCTCAGAGATTTTCCACGAAAATCATCATCATCGAACTATTTTCTTTCGTCTTCTTGCAATTCAAGTCTAAAGACGATCACAAGAAGATTTGGGAGAGAGAATAAGAGGAATTGAAGCAGGATCACAGTGCGAAGAAGAAGAAGATCAAAACACCGATTTATTTTCGGTTTCGAAGCTTACCAGAAGCATCAAAAGCTGCGTGGATCTTTTGTTCGAATCTCCGAATCAAATTCAGGTAATTATTCAAACATCTTCGTTTTTCATCGCAAAAGGCTCAATGAAGGCTTACAATCACAAATAAACGGTGAATCGAAGAAAGATTTTGAAAAAGATTCGAAGAAGTTCGAACGAAACCCTAAAAATGTAAATCGTACAAGATTCACCGTTTATTTCATAAATCTAGTTTCAAATCCATAATCAGTGAAGAAAGTAGTTCGAATTAGGGTTTGTTTCAAGAAATTTCGAAAAGAAAGTTGAAACCCTAAAAAACCGTAAAGATTCAAAATCAAACCTGTGTAAAATATACAGATCGAAACATTTTGAACAATCTTCTTCGAAGAACATGTAAATCGAAACGTTTCGAACTCTTTTTCCTCAAAAACATCAAGATCGAACGGTTCGAACAACTTTCTTCAGAAAATAGCAAGATCGAAGTATTTCATATTCGTTCTATGTTCGATTTGTGGATTGATTCATAGTTCATAGTTCAAAAATCATGATTGTTGTAAGAAGAACGATGAGAGAAGCCATGAGAGAGCGAGAGAGTCTGAGAAGAAGAAAGAGGAATTAGGGTTTGATATGAATTGGACCGGTCATGCTTGTTTTTATACAGGTGTGAACCAGGTTGGTTCATGGAAACCGGCCTGGTTCACTCCTGGATCTTGTGTCAGCCGTTGATCTTGCTATGTGATTAGATGTGAGGTCCTGATTCGTCCATTTCATGTGACTTTTTTAGCTTATCATGCGCCATACGTTCCCAACCCTTAGATCTAGGTTTGTGATGGACTTGGATCAATCCAACGCCTCTGAGGCATCTGGATAGTCCAAGATCCACCAAGAACACTGGGCCTGGGGTCCCTTTTTGCTGGTTTTTTCGTTTTGGCTTATTTCTTGCTAGTTACACCCCTGGGCTCTGCTTCCTGCACCCCCTGTGTATCAAAATCTTTTGCAAAAAATTCCAAAATATTTTTCCATGACTTCTTGTTTTTTTTTTTATGTTTTTTCTAATATTTTTTGCACAATAAAATTTGGTAAAAAATATGTGTAATAATTCTTGTTACTTGTTTACTTTTCTTGTTAATTTCTTGAGGAATTTTGTTATAACTTTGATCATGATACATTGATGCATGATATAGGTACCTAATATGTGATTTTAAGATGTGTTTGCCACTGTTTGTTATGTTTACTCCACTATTGTATGATTGATTTGTTAGTTTCTTGTTTTGCAAACCTTGTGAAAATAAAGTGTCCAATGTATCTACAAAATGTGTCATACCTTTTGACTTGAGTATATTCCTATAATTCCCATATTATGGCCATAATAAAACTCTTTGAATGCTACCATAATAAGGAAAATTATAGGCCATATACTTATTGAGAGGTTATGATGAATTTTCACTACATTGTGACACTTTTATTCTTGTCATTTTACTTTTCTTTGCCTAGTGCATCATTGTCTATTTTTCTATCATTTTGTGCCTTAATTTCACTAACCATTCTACTTCATGTTTCATACTCCATAAGGCATCCCATATTTCATCCCTTTCTTCCCATCATATTCTTACACTTTAGAATTAGGCCAAGAATAAGAATGTAACACTTAGGATTTTCTTTTGTACTTTTACTTTTATGCAATTTAAATTTCTTGTAAGACCATAGAATGTATCTAGGGCATGATGTAATAAGGACAATGGACTCTAATAATGTACACCGACACAAACACCGACACATGCACACACACCACTTTAGCTATATAGTTAGAATATGCATGTTTAGATGTATGTTTAGGATTGTATGTTTAGATGAATGATTAGGCTTCATACTTAGAAAAATCAATTTTCCAAAAAATATGAACAACATCACTCAAACTCTTTTTTCCATAATAAACCTTGGGATCAAAATCCCATTGTAATTTTCCCTTTATTTTCTTAATCAAAATCTTAATGAATCTTAACCATACTTAGACCTTTTTGCAAATAACTAATCCCACCTCACAATTTCACAACCTTATGCCCTTGAGGCCTCTCTCTCTCATTCTTCAAAATCCCATTTTCAAACTTAAAATCAACCAACAAAAACAAAAACATTTTTGGAAGAGAACTACGGTGGATTTGATCCCTTAAACGGGTACGTAGGCAAGGAACAAAATTCCTTCAATTCAACTAAAACAAAAATCCAAAAAACATTCTTCTCCCTCCAATTCTTCACTTAGAAACTCTTAGGTTTAATATCACTTTTCAAAATAGCATTTAAAAATAAAGCGCGCGCGCAGAAGTTAAAGACGGTTCCTATAAAATACTATAGTCGTTATGGGTGCCTAACACCTTCCCGTAGCGAAAACAACTCCCGGACCTCGATTCTCAAGGGTTTTGCTTACTTTTTCCCTTCCCAAGAAAAAATAAGATATCACCGGTTTAAAAGGTTCAAATGTAATCAATGTTTGACACCCGAAAACCAAGATAAAACACTAAGCTCATCTCAAACTCAAACTACATTTGCTGAATGAAATGTTGAACCATCTTGTTCGACATTCCTCCAAAAACAATGTCATCAACATATATCTGAGCCATCATTAGTCTTCCATTATCATCTTTTACAAACAAGGTCTTGTCTGTACCTCCCTTCCTGTACCCTTGACCAACAAGAAATTGTGTTAATCTTTATACCAAGTCCTAGGTGCCTGGTTTAAGCCATACAGAGCTTTCTTCAATCTGTACACATGATTGGGAAAGTTGGGATCAATAAACCCTTTAGGTTGCTCAACATAGACTTCCTCATTTAAGTACCCATTCAGAAAGGCACTCTTAACATCCATCTGGAACAGCTTAAATTTGAGGATACATGATACACCTAGCAGTAATCTTATAGACTCCAGTCTAGCAACATGAACAAAAGTCTCATCAAAATCCAGACCTTCTATCTGGGTGTAGCCTTGAGATACTAGTCTTGCTTTGTTTCTGGTCACAGTCCCATGTTCATCAGACTTGTTCTTGAAGATCCACTTGGTGCCTATTACATTTACACCTTCAGGTCTTGGAACTAAATCCCACACTTCACTCCTTTTGAATTGATTAAGTTCTTCTTGCATTGCTTCAATCCAGAACTCATCTGTCAGAGCTTCTTTGACATTCTTAGGCTCAATCTTGGACACAAAACAAAAGTTGGCAATGACTCCAATTGACCTTCTGGTTGTGACTCCTTCATCAGGATTCCCAATGATAAGGTCTTGAGGATGATTCTTCTGTATTCTTATAGAAGGGCCTTTAGTAGTGGACATCTGATCTGGCCCAGTATCTTCATTTTCATCTTTCTCTGGTTCAGATTCAATCACCTGGGTAGGTGCATTTGTTTCCTAAGTAGGTGTTTCAACATCAGCATCAACACCAAGAACCCTTTCTTTAGGCACATCATCTATCACAACATTAATAGATTCCATCACAGTTTCAATTTTGGAATTGAAAACCCTGTAGGCTCTGCTGTTAGTAGAGTAACCCAGAAAAATTCCTTCATCACTCTTAGGATCCATCTTCCTTATGTAGTCTCTATCAGACAAGATATAACACTTGCTACCAAACACATGTAAATATTTAACAATAGGTTTTCTTCCCTTCCATAGCTCATAGAGAGTTGTTGTGGTACCAGTTCCCAGTGTCACCCTATTGTGAATGTGATAAGCTGTGTTCATAGCTTCAGCCCAGAAACGGTAAGGTAAGTGTTTAGCATGAAGCATGACTCTTGCAGATTCTTGAAGAGTCATATTCTTTCTTTCAACCACATCATTTTGCTGAGGAGTTATAGGTGATGAGAATTCATGTTTGATTCCCTCTTCTGTACAGTATTCATCAAATCTAGAGTTTTCAAATTCAGCTCCACGATCACTCCTGATTCTAACAATCCCACACCCCATTTCTCTTTGTAATTGTGTACACAACTCTTTAAACACATCAAAAGTGTCTGATTTTTCTCTAATAAAGTTTACCCACGTAAATCTAGAGAAATCATCAACAACCACAAGAACATACCTTTTTCCACCAATGCTTTCAACCTGCATAGGTCCCATCAGACCCATGTGCAAAAGTTTAAGAACTTTAGAGGTTGTTTGATGTTCCAACCTTGGATGGGACATCCTTGTTTGTTTGCCAATCTGACATTCACCACATATGCTTCCTTCAACAATTTTCAGGTCCCATCAGACCCATGTGCAAAAGTTTAAGAACTTTAGAGGTTGTTTGATGTTCCAACCTTGGATGGGACATCCTTGTTTGTTTGCCAATCTGACATTCACCACATATGCTTCCTTCAACAATTTTCAGATCTGGTAGACCTCTCATAGCTTCTGATGGCAAGGCTTTCTTCATCTCTTTCAAATGCAAATGACCCAACCTTTGATGCCACAGCTTGATCTCTTCCTCTTTGCTTAAAAGACACGTTGAGATGAATGACTCTTCCTGAGATACCCGAAGATAGCAATTGTCTTTCGACCTTGTGCCTCTCATAAGAACTTCTCCTTTCTCATCTAAAATCTGACATTCTGGTTTGGTGAAGTTTACTTTCAGTCCTAGATCACACAGTTGACTAATGCTAATTAAATTGGCAGTTAATCCTTTAACTAACAGCACATCATCAAGTCTTGGCAACCCATGTTTAATCAGGTTTCCAATTCCTACAATCTTTCCTTTGGCTCCATCACCAAAAGTAACATAACTGGTAACATAAGGTCTTACATCTTCCAGATATGTTTCTACACCAGTCATATGTCTTGAACAACCACTATCAAAATACCAGTCCTCTTTAGATGATGCTCTGAGGGGTGTGTGAGCAATTAACCCAGTCTTGGTGTTTCTGTGGTTCCATCCTTTCTTGGATAGTTTCTGCTGAAAATGCAAGAACTCTCCTTGCAGCTTGAAGCAGTAGGGTCTGATGTGTCCCTTCTCTTTACAGTGATCACATACCCAAGTCTTTGATTTCTTCTTAGTATGATGTTCCTCTGGATGTTTGAACATTGACTCTACTGATTTCATTCCAGTCTGTTCCAGTTGAAGATTCAACCTTGACAGTTCATCATTGAGTTCTGAGATGTGAGCCAGATTATCAAACCTTTCATCTTGCAGATGTGCAATCTCCCTTGCTTGTTCCTCAACTTTTTGGGTTAATTCAGTATTTTTAGCCATCAGGTCATAGTAGGATATAACAAGCTTATCATAAGACATTTCTTCCTCATAAGACTCAGTATCTGACATAATTCTACCAGCAAGGGCAGAGACATGATTAGCAGATTCAGCTTTTACCTCATCATCTGAGTCATCTTCATCTGACCAAGCACAACCAAACTTTTCTTCTGTTTCTTTAGAAAAGTGGCACATTCTATTCTGATGTGACCATACCCTTCACATTCATGACATTGTACTCCTTTGTAGTGAGAGTCCATGTCATCAGGTCTTGCTACCTTCTCTTTACTTGGATGATTGTCAATGTTGGGTCGGATGTTCTGACTATTTGGCTTGGACCTTCTGTCAAACCTTTTGAAGATCTTCTTGAACTGTCTCCCAAGAAGTGCCAGAGACTCTGCCATGTCTTCATCATCTTCTTGATTTGCTTGTGACTCATCAGGTTCTACACAAGAAGCAAAAGCTATCCCCTTGCCTTTCTTATCAGTTTTGTTGTTGACAGTTATTTCAAAATTTTGCAAGGACCCTAACAATTCATCAACCTTCAAGCTTGAAATGTCCTGAGCCTCTTCAATAGCTGTAACTTTCATGTCAAACCTCTTAGGTAGAGATTTGAGAATTTTTCTGACTAGTTTTTCATCAGAAATTTTCTCTCCAAGAGACTCAAAAGAGTTTGCAATATCAAGGATATTCAGATGATAATCTTGAATACTTTCATCCTCCTACATTCTCAAATTCTCAAACTTTGTAGTAAGGAGTTGAAATTTAGCACCTTTACCTTAGTAGTACCTTCATGAGCAGTTTTGAGAATTTCCCAAGCATCCTTAGCCACAGTACATTGCTTGATCAACCTGAACATGTTCTTGTCTACACCATTGAACAGAGCATTCAATGCCTTTGAGTTTCCAAGAGCCAATTCATCTTCAGCAGCACTCCATTCTTCTTCTGGTTTCAACACATCAGTTCTGTTACCATCAGCATCAAGTTTCACAGGATGTTCCCAACCTTTCAGAATTGCCTTCCAGGTTTTGCTGTCAATGGATTTGAGAAAAGCACTCATGCATGATTTCCAGTAGTTATAGTTAGAGTCATCCAATAGAGGGGGCCTGTTTACAAATTTACCTTCCTTATCCATGATGCTAGAATAGAATTCCCTGGAGCTCACCCTAAAACAGGCAGGGTGCCTGCTTTGATGCCAATTGAAATTCTAGCGCACTTGTTTTAATATGTTTTGTCAGATGTTTAAACGTTTGCAATGTTCGGTTTAATGTTTCAACATCACGTGATAAACAGAAGTAAAAACAAGAAAATAAATGACAGGAAAGTAAATAACACAGTGAGTTTGTTCGCCCAGTTCGGCACAACACGCCTACATCTGGGGGCTACCAAGCCAGGAAGGAAATCCACTAGTGTAGTCCTTATTCAATATCTCTTAGCAAACTCCTCGTTTACACTATATGACCTAGGACCTACCTGTATAGACTTCAACCTAGGAACTCATAGATATGAGATCCCATCTCACTATCCTAATGGTTAGTCACTGCCCTAGTGACCTTGTCAGACCTCAACCAAAACAAAAGTAGAAGTTACCTTCCAACACAATCAACTAGTACCTTGTTTCACAACTTCGGTCTAGTGCACAAGAGTATCAAACTCACACACTCATTCCTAAACAAGTATCATAGGTGTTACAAGAAGGCACATAGTAAGAGATTTTAAACTTGCATCACAAACGATACAAACGCAGAATACATGAAGACTCAAACCCTAAAAATCTAACTTTTAGAATGACAGCTTGAATAAGCAATTAGGTCTTAAATTCTTCCTTTTATACTGAAGCAACTTGGGCTAAATAAATCATTGGGCTTCAGCAAAGTGTAGATCAGTTCAGCTTAATCTGCAAGACAAGAATCAGAAACAATTCTGGAAAGTCCTAAAATGTCGGAACATTTATAGGAGCGTTCCAAATTAATAACAAATATTACCTAAAATATAATATCTACTTTAGAAATATTCCACAGCTAATTTTTAGATGATATGCGCGTTCCTTGATCAATAAGTTAAGGAAATATTGTTTCCTTAAACAATAATGGGCGCGCGTACATATAGGCATGAACCCAGACACACTGAACTGTGCCATGATGTTGGAACATTGTATCCAACATCTTACAGAGTTGCCTAACCACATGTTGGAACATTGGTTCCAACTTACAGAACAAGGATATTTGTTTTAGCAATAATGTAGCCAACACAAATACCCAACAACTTTGGATTGTGGTATCCAAGGGGAAGTTCTTGTTGTTTAGTTGGGTTTTCGGATTCTGACTTGCCGGTTGCAAATCAGATCGAAAAAGCACAAGTGGTACATGTCATTTATTTGGAAATTGTTTAATCTCGTGGCATAGAAAAAAGCAACATAGCGTTGCTCTTTCTACCGCTGAGGCTGAATATGTTGCAGTCGGGAGTTATTGCTCTCAAATTTTATGGATCAAACAACAACTCCTTGACTATGATTTAAAACTAGGCTGCGTTTCAATCAAATACGACAACACTAGTGTTATTAATCTCACCAAAAACTCAGTCTTACATTCAAGGACTAAACATATTGAGATTCGGCATCACTTTCTTAGGGATTATGTTGAAAAGAAGGATGTAACATTTGAGTACGTTGACACCAAAAATCAACTTGCTGATATTTTTACAAAACCATTACCTTCCGAGTCTTTTCTCAATATCCGTAGGGAACTAGGTATCTTGGATACCTCTTGCCTTAAATAAGCAAGAGCTTCTTCTTAATTTGTTATTTGTGTTACTTTTCTTTCACATGCATATATTTTCTTTTTTTGTGTCTTCTTTTGCATGTTGCACTTGTGTTCGATTGCGATTGTCACTTGTGTTGTTTCATCTTGTTTCCTTTCTGCTTGTGTTAGAATACTAATCCTTTTTGATGTTCTCAAAGGGGGAGAAAAATGTTGATGTTCCTTGTTACTTTTATCCTTCTTCTTGCTTGCCGTTTTTCTTATGCTATATGTCAGGGGGAGCCATCATCAACTATTTGACATCATCAAAAAGGGGAAGATTGAAGCCTCCACAGTTTTACTTTATATGTTTGTGATGATGTTATTTAGATTAGTTTATCGTTTTAATAATTGCCTTATGGTTAGCATGTTAAAGCACCCAGCATCTATGTGTCTTGATCTAGGATTCACTTGTGTCTTGTGAAAAAGTGCCATTGTTCATATTGTAGCATATTGAATCGATTGATCACACACTGAATTGACTCATCTAAGTCTCTGACTACAGATGAATCGATTCATAACTCCTTGAATCGTATCACATTTGAATCGATTCTTTTGAGTTTGAATCGTTTCACAAAACTCTCTAACTTGCACTGAATCGATTCATATGAAGGTTGAATCGTATCATTCTTCATCCTGGGCTCACTTGAATCGATTCACTCATGCACTGAATCGTTTCATCCTTCATGCGTTCTTGGGTTGTCTTTTGTTGTCTAAATCGATTCACTCATTTCGTGAATCAATTCACAAGTTGTTTTTGTGCGAAATTTGGCTCTTATCACCCCTCACTATATATAGTCTCCTCCACACAACTCACAATTTATTGAATCATTTGCAACTATTCTCTCTAGGTTTCAAAAACTCATTGCACATAAATTCATCAAGATTAAACACTTTTTCTTAGAATCACTTTGTTCTTTGAGTGATAGGGTGCTAGTAAGGATTGTAATTTGGTTCTTTCAAGGAAATTGATTGGGCTTAATCAAGGTTCTAAAGTGAAGTGAATAATCTCATTCCACCTCCAAAGGACTTGGGGGTCTTTCTAACCGTTCTTGAAGTCGAATGGGATTCGCTTACCAGACGTAGCATCGAAGGCTCGAGTGAAGAGTTCGAAGGGGTGCATGGGTATTCAAGGATTTGAAGATTCAAGGAGCACCAAATTCAAAGGTTATTTGAAGTTTGGGGGAGTGTTTGCATAGGAGTCGAAGATTTAGGTTTAATTTCAAGGAACTCTTATAAACACATTGTAATCAACATTTGTTACTTAGTGGATGAACATGGTGAAGGTGTACTTCATCAAGAAGAGTAGACGTAGCTCTAGAGAGGACGAGAAAGAGCGAACTAATATAAAAATATCGGTGTTATCTCTCTTCCCTATCCTCTTTACTTTTTACTATTGCATATGATTCATTGAATAATTGTTAGAATAATTGCTAGTGTTGATCTAAGTTGTTTTTCATCAAAAGATAATTTAATTCATTGAATTAGGTTTCAAATAATTTGCTTAGATCAATTGATTGCAAAATTTATTCAATTCGTGCTTTCTATTGATACTTTGATATCATTGTTCAAGGTTTATTAAAGTTTGATTGTATATAAGATTTGTATCGTGAATCTCTCAATTCTAGATTAAATCTTATTGCAAATAGATTTATCTTTTTGTATATTGTTGTGATTGTTCACGCACGATTCCAATAGTCGATTCGTTAAACTCACTTTTTATTTAACTCCAAAAAATCTTTTCAAAAAACTATTCACCCCCTTCTAGCTTACAAACTAATTAGCCATATAGACCAACATATACTTGGTATAAAATGATAAATAAAATAATTTTGAATAAAAATATATTTAATTATAAACAAGTTAACCATGAAATGTGGTCCTCGTAGGCAGTGTCCAGCTTCTTTCCTTTCATATGCTTTATAAAAGTTTGACCCCTCCACTCCATTCCACATGCTTAACCTTAACTCCTCATCTGCTTTCTTTCTTCTTTTACATATGAAATAAAATAAAATAGTCTCCGGAATCTCAATCCCCCTCCTCCGACCATATATATTTATATTTCCCTTCAAAGAAGAAACTTACAGAGTCTCGCTTTCCCTTTAATTATTTCTTTATTAGTATTCTCACAATTCCACAAGCACAGTTCTTGCAAAATGCAAATGCACTAACATTAAACTTTGCAGCAGAGGAAGGCAGAGACAGACCACTCACCACTTCCCACACACCTCTTTCCCCTTCTCTCTTTTCTGTATTTATGGAATCTCACACCTTTGCATATTATTATATCTTCTTATATATGCATCCAACTATTCTCCTCTATCCAGTTATATATTCTTATTGAGAGTTAGATTAGATGTGATATCTATATATGTTGTTTCTACATATGTTGTACTCTATATATGTTGTTTCGTAAGTGTGGGTTAGAAATTTCACCTTGAATTAAAAAATAGATGTTAATCAATATATAAATGAGATGATTTATTTATTTAACTACATCTTAAGGTTTGGGTGAAGATATACCGTTCAAACTCATTTAACAATTCAAACTCTAAAATTTGTTACATTATGTTTAATTGCTTTTAAATAAAATAGGGTTGGCCTAAGAGTAAGGCTACTAAAACCCTCGTTTTAGGCTTTCTAAAAAAATATTATATTAGATTTTTAAACGAAAAGAGCTCTTATATAGACTAAAAATGCCTCATATATTAATATTTGCTTAGGCCTCATCTACAAATAAAATATATTGAGCCAGATCTGAATTAAAAAAATATACACACGATAAAAGACACTTACATAATTTGTTGTGTTGGCCGTAGAAACAAATGAAGATATGAGAAGATGTTTGTATATTCATTGTGTGTCTCAAGCATAAATAGTTGGTCCTATATTATACTATAGTATTCTAGGCAAAGAAAAATAAAAAAGTAATTGCACATAAATATTAATTAATACTAACGTAATTACAATATCAATACATTAGGTGGAGAATTATATGATATCTTAACATTTCCCTCAAACTCAAGTGGGTGTAGTTGTAGCAAGCTTGAGTTTGAACACTAAAGTGCAGAAACGTCTTGCATTATGAGGTTTTGTGAACAAATCGGTCGGCTGATAAAGAGTGTCGATGGAGATAAGATGAAGTTCATTATGAACGGATGAAGTGACAATCAAGCTATGATACAAAGATATCGCCATTTTATAACATAATTACAATATCAAAACATCAAATGGAAAATTATATGATATCTTAACTTTGGCGAGTTTGACAAGTTGTTAGAGCATCTCCAATAACAAGTTTGCAAGAAATTGGAATTTGGTTCCATAACCAATATTAAATGACTCCCACAATGTCACATTACACTTATGCAACTCAAGCATTCTTTGCTCTAATGATAGAAAAATTAAACAACTTTTATGAAACTTACACTTTTAATGATATCGTTTCACTTGCACTCAACTTTTATGAAACTCACTTGTAATGATTTTTCTTATGAAACTTTGATGATACGGTAGGTTATTTACAATACTTTGATCATTTCTTTGCTATGTACCCTCACTGTCACATCATGGTTCTTCAATGAGGAGAAATAAAAAAACGGTTCAGCATTTTATGAAACTCACTTAGATAATATCATTGAAGATGCTTTTAATGTAACATTTCCTTGATCTCTTTAATAAAATGCTCACAAAAATCAAACAACTTTTTCTTTTCAAAATTTTCATGTCCAAGAATCATTTCCCTATTATTAATTGACACATGATGTTTCTACTTTTCTGCTTCCCAAATGCTATCATTTCCCTATCCGTTTAAATTAATCAAGTGGATGCACGCTTTCCTCCTCCAAAAGCTCTTCTTTGATCTCTTTCTCGTTGAAAGCTCCTTTTTTAATTAAAGACATGTGAAGACTCAATTCTGAATGTAGTGTTTTTCAAAACATACCATGTTTATCAATAGCATAAAAGTGGAAGCATTCCCTATATAACCATGCTTTTATTCCTTATATACAAACACATCATATCTCATTCCTAAAAAAATAAAAATACATATCATATCTCATAATTTCATTCTTCACATCCTCCTTTGCAATTTTCGCATAAATTGGTAAAAGCTATGCATGGTGAAGTGAAGCCTCTCTTTTCTCCAGCCAATTATTTCAAAAACTGATTTTTGAGGTTTGTTCTAAACACTGCATGAAGCTTCATTTGATTATATTTTTCAGCTTTGGTTGATCAGATTTGCTTGCAACACCATAATCCATAATATCCATTTTTCTTGCTTGTGTGACCTAAATTTTAATAAGCAGTTATATAATATGTGCATTTATATAATAGTTAAGTTTTTTTTTTTATCAAATATAAAAGTTAAGTTTTTTTTTTTGTGGCCGGGTGTGAATCCCGGACCTTGCATATATTATGCATTGTCCCTACGAACTGAGCTAAACTCACGAGGACATAAAAGTTAAGTTTATAATTGAAGAGAAAATATGGTTAAATTGTTTTCATTTAAATTATTTACAAAAAATTTCATATTTTTTTATAATATTTACATAAAGTTTCTATAAGTTTATTTTGGTAGAATAAAATTTCTATAAGTTATCACAAGAGCTTGTAGAAATAAATTGGAAACTAGTTATAAACATATTATAAGTTATTTCCAGAAGTAACTTAAAATTCTGATGAGTTTTTATACAAGTCCATCATAACTTCAAATAAATTATAAATTATCTTTGATAGTAGCTGCTCTATATTTATGCATGTAGTGACATATAGTGAAAAATAATATGGTTGCCCTTAATCTTAAACCCTTAATTGGAGTTGATGCTAGTTCTTTAAACCCTTCATTGAAAGCCTACTTAGATTTACTCCAATTATAATATTTATTTTTACCTTTCTGCTCAGGGAAACTAACTAAGGAAAAAGTGAACGTTGGTTTGATATTACAGTTCAAGCTGAATATATAGTTGGAGGCAGAGGTAACGGTGGCAAGCAAAAGCATATTAATGCATACAGAGTCAAAAACAAGGTTTGCTTCAATTAAATTCCCTCAATTCTGTCAAATGTCGATGTTTCTTTTTATTGGTCACTATCCAATGTGTATGAAATCTTTATGTTTATACTCTCCCAGGGGTGCGTTCTAAATAACAATAGACAATTGATTCATGACTTTTAAAAGGTGTTATTTAACTTGATATAAATAACAATAGACCCATACAAAGATAAAATAAAATGATAAACAATATAAAAGGTGTTTTTAACTTGAAATAAATAACAATAGAAAATTGATTCATGACTTTTAAATGGAAAAAAAAAAACGCTAGCAACATTCTCTCAAAAACCGACTATTTTATTGGATGAAATTGAAGTGCATTCCGCTCTTTAGATGTGAGTCTCACATAAATCATAAAACTCACGTTGATTTAGTCCAATAAAAAAAATTGAATGTTAGGGAGGGAGGATGGTGAAATGAAATGCCACAATAATTTACATAGAAATAAGAAGAAGGATGACAAAAATTGGGGTTGGCTATGACCCACTTGGGCCACCATCTCTCTCTGCCCCTGTTTATCCAATGGTGCGAATGGGCTGAATGAATCGCACTACCATAATTGCAAGACTATTACTTTTTCCACCCTATGCTTTACTAGAGTGTCCCGTAAATTTTTTAAAAATGCCCTTGTGCAATTCAGATTTTAAAATCCGAATTCATTTTTTCCTTTGTTATAGGGTGAAAAATGTGTTCTTCACCAATTCGGATTTTATAATTCGAAAACCTCAAAAAATAGGGCGCGTTACTTGATTTTTTCGGATTATATAATCCGAACACCCCCTTCTATACACCCTCTTTCAAAGGAACAACGGTTCGGATTAAATAATCTGAATTGTATTAGCATAAATTCTAAACATGTTTGTAACATGGATAGTCATTGTATGGACAATATTAATCTTCCTAACTCTCATCCTTCAGTTTTGGGTCATTGTTAGCTGTTTTTATTCAAAAATCTAGTTTTCAGGCTACTTGATCGAAATGCTCCGACACTTCACCAGAAAATTAGAAAAAAAAATCAAGGATCAAGACTCCACCAGAAGGAACTTTTTACGGTACTCCGCCCCTCAAAATCCAAAATTTCATCATTTAGACCCATTTTCATTTTTATTTTTTTATTTTTCATATTCTCAGAAAAATCCGAAAAAATTTGCATTAGTTTTATTTTATTTTTAGAATTTTTTGGTGGTATTTTTATGATTTTATTTTACAGGTTTTTAGCATTTTTTACTTTGTTTTTTGTTGTTTATAAAAACGAAATTCAAAACCGTTGAAATGTGAGAGATTCTAATTGTTGATTATACATAAGCATAGTTCGGATTATAAAATCCGAATTAGTGAAAGATGAATTTGGATTTTAAAATCCGAATTGCACATGGGCATTTACGAAAAATTTACAGGGCACGTTAGTAATGCATAGGGTGGGAAAGTAATAGTGTAATTGCAATGATTTGCTATTCATTTTGTTTTGGGATACTTCTACCTTCACAAATTATACCATTTTGATAATGACCAATCTAGACGGGAGAGGTTTTAAGAAAAATGAGGGAGGGGAAGAAAAGAAGAAACTCTATTAGTAGAGCTACAACTAAAATGGGTTAATATGATTTTTTCAAACTCTATATTCATGTTTTGCTCACAGTTATCCCAAACTATCCAAATTATTTTCAACGACAATTAATCGTCGTTGGGGTATTTAGATAGTTTGACGTGTTTGTGGGTAAAGCATAGATGTCTAAAGAGCAAGTTTCCAAAATATACTCATTTGTAATTTGGGGGTAGTCAACATGGATTGTAGAAGCATATTACAAAACATATTTTTTTTTTTTAAAAAAAAAAAAAACATGTATTTTTTGTTGGAGAAATGATACAAAAAGGTTGAAAAGCCTACCATGGATACACGGGGACAGAATAGGGTACCCGTTTTCCCTCACGTGAGAATGGGGTCACCAATAGGGTCATGGTGTTGGGGACAAAGTCTAGGATAGAAATAAGGGTGCGTTTGTTTCAGCTTTAAAAAAAATAGATTTTGAGTTAAAAGAATCTAGAGATTTTTTTTTAGAGAATTTTAAAAAAAATCTAAAGCTATTTCTGTTTGTCTGCTATCATAAAAATCATTTTTTTGAGATTTGAAACACTTACACTTGAGTTTCTTGCATTAAGAAAAAAATAGATTTTGGAAAAGCTACTTGAAATAGATTTTCATTTTGAGGCTAAAAATGATTTTTTTAGCAAAATGGATTTTTTAAAAATCTCAAACAAACACAACAAAAACTAAAAAAGTGATTTTTTACTCAAAAAAATAGATTTTTTTCAAAAAAAATCCAAAACAAACAGGCCCTAAATATACTCTATTCGTTCTTAATATACACATAATTTGAGAAAAGAAAATTTTCCCAAAATACAAGTTATCTTTTAAAGTAGTAGACGTATTTTTTTTTCAAATATTACCCTAAATTTATTGATTTATCTTTTTTTTTTTTTGACAAGAAATTGATTTATCTTATATTATGAAAGGTTAATATTAAACACATTTTATGCAAATAGTAATTTTGTTATATTTATAAAAATGTATACTATCCACTTTTTTTAATATTTGACTCATTTACACTAACAATACATGTTCTTTTAACTTTAAATCAAACGAAAATCATGGTACCTTTGCTTTAACCTATGACCAGGCCAAGAAAATCATTGTATCAATAATTGGCTCATTGTTACAATCCTGCTAACCAAAAAATAGAAATGTTTCGATATTTAGTAGATCTATATAGCATGAAGATATTCATGTGTTACTCTACCAAATCATGTAGTATGAAGATATTCATGTGTTACTCTACCAAATCCCTCAACAACAAAAAATCTGTTACTCTACCAATCCATTACATTTAACGACATATAAATAACTATTGTTAGACAATGCACATCTAAACATGTGTTTGTTTTCTCATTTGCCCGTGAACATGTGTTTCCTCACCAAGCCAATTTCTAGTTTCTATATATTATCACATTCAAAAATCATTCGGACACGAGAAAAGGTTCCTAATGCGTTATCAAACACTATCTAACACTCGACCAACTTAAAACGTCTTACCACATCTTACTAAAGAAAGGGCATTCAAAAACTAAATATTGTGTCGTTTCTTCCACTTCATGACCTTCCACACGAAATTTTAAGTTTTTTTTTCTCTAAATTATGGTTGTTTAGAAAATCAAGTATAATTAAGCAATGTTTGCTATTATACCCTTATATACTAACTGTAATTTAATTTTTTCCCTTAAAAAAACTGTATTTATTTTTGTAAGGTACTTATAATGAAATATATGCATTGAAAATAGACTCGTCCATTAAATTGACACCAACCATCAAAGGAAATTTTATTTTAAAAAAATCATCATAGGTGATTATGCGGGTTATGTTAGCTCTCAGTGTTCGAATCATAGACCTTTCAATACTCTTTTGGTGTTCTTGAATCTAGAAACCGAGTTGTTTCCTAGGAACATGAAAAGAGAATAATTGAGATTAGTAATAGAAGTTATGTCATTTTGTAAAATATATTATTAATGATTAAATATTAACAATTAAAGATAGTTTTAGTCTGATTTTTTTATTTCTTAAACTATGTATCAATATCTTAAACTAATTGTAACCCAAAAAAACAGTGGCGGAGCCAGACAAAAATGTTTGGGGTGGCCGTCATCCCGCCATCAAAATAAACTAAAATATAACATATAAATCATTCAAAATAAACCAAAAACCGATCATTCAAAATTTAAACTACATATCTAAAGACGCACTTTACGCTTTCCGACACATGTTTTTCCATCAAGATATCTATTCTCTTCAACAATCCTCTGTCTCATTCTGATATCTAATTCTTCAGCACTAAGGTCCAATGGAGAATCTGAAGCCTGTTATAGGCCAAGGAGAAAAAAAACATAGAATACTTAGACTTGGTCATAAGAACTTGTATTAAAATGAAATTTTATCATCAATAAATAATATATAAACTTACCAGGACCCATCCCCAAATATCAGCATAAGATGGGATATGAGCTGAATAAGGCACCACATCTGCAAACATGAAGAAAACATGTTACTAACAAATACTTGTCTTAAGGTGTTGTAAATACATGAGAAAACTTGTGTGTGGCTGAATATTCCAGCAGGCCCTGCCTGCATAAGAATAATAACAACAATATTACATTTTGAATTCTGTTTCTTTCACCTTATCATGTTTTTAATCATACATATTAGTGACACAAGTATATCTTCCACCACCTACCTGTGTCACAAATATTCCACCTTTCTTCAGGCTTGAGAGAGAGTTCATAGAAGTCTTTGGTGTAAAGTTTATAGCAAGGACCTCCTTCTATTGGATCAGCTAAATCACCAACTATTACATCATACCTCTCTTCTTTGCCTTCTAGTTCAGCCCTGTAACATCAAAAGTATAAATTTTAGCAATGATCATAATCATTATAGCTGTAATATCAAATTAATCTTAGTAAGTGACCTTGCATCATTGATGACGACTTCAAGTCTCGAGTCATGAAACGCTTCCTTGTTTACAACTAAGTATGATTTGCAAAACTCAACCACCTCCTGCTTCCATCAAACATTAATACATTAAATTTTAACCACTTGAAATTGAAAGGAAAAAAATAAATATCAAAGTTAACATACCTCATCTGGTTCTGCACTCTGAAGCTTCCCATCAAGTACTAATGCCTGCAAAGGAATTAAATATGTTTTAGATTCATACCCACAATTCCAAAATCTATTTTAACAGAATCTGGAAGGAAAAAATTAACAATTCTTCACAAATTTGAACACCACAACCCAAATTCCAGAGAATGAAATATGTATTCAAAAACACTTGAACAATAGCTAAAAAGCAAAAATCAGAGAGATAATTGAACTCAAAGTAAACCAACACTTGAAAAAACCATAAATTAAACAATCAGAGGTAACTAAAATTGATTAAAACCAACAAAAATTATAGAACAAATTATCACAACTAACAGTTAACTTAAATAACATCAACAAAAAAAAAACTATACTTTTTCAAACTATTAAGGAAAATAATCAATCAAAAACATGTAATCATCAGAGAATAATCATATTTGAAGGAAAATACATTCAATTTCACATTACCTTACAATTTACAAGAATTAGGGTTTGTGGAGAGAGATGGAGATAGCTCTTTAAACAACACAGAAGATGGAGGAGGATGTTCCGGTCATGGATGGAGAAGGATGTGAGTGGTCGCGGTGGTTGGACCGCGGCGGTGTGGTGTGGTTGTCTGGAAGTGGATCGGCGATGCTTTGTTGGTTGGGAGAAGAAGAAAGGGTATAATTGTAATTTCACAGATATAATGGGGTGGCGGTGGCTCCCCCTTGCCACCCCCCAGTTCCGCCACTGCAAAAAAATATCTTAAAGCAGTCACTAAAATTACGATTTGTGGGTTTGCCATTTTCAAAAATTTGTCAATTATGTTTACCTTTTTCACTTTATTTTTGCCTACGTTCATGAGCAATGAATATCCTTTCCTTGGAAAGATTACCCAATTTCTGTCTATTGTAGTGTTGGTCATAATCTTAGTAGGGTCCCCCCTTAGAGCAGAGATATAGAGCTGAATCGGGTAAACAATTAGATTATCTGATCAAAGAATTATCAATCGATAGTGACATGTTCACATCTGAATTCCCCATTTATTTAAAAGAGACAAAATCTTAGTACATTTTTGGCCTTCACATTGTTTAGAGTTTTGCTTTTTCAAAAATTAAATTTAAGAGAACAATGGTTTGAAAATCTGCTTGATTATGACCAGAAAGAACAAAACCCAACAGATAGGAGAACAATAATTGTTTGAAGAGGGGCCTGGGTATTTTCACATGCTGCAATTACATTTAGATGTGACAAAATGAAGGAAAAAACACACTAACCAAAGAGCACCAAGAGAACATTGGCTGCAGTATCAAAATATATGATGAAAAAAATATTTGCTTCACATCACTGCTTGTAAGAGTTTATCTCCTCTCTATTGTAAATAAAAAGTCAATATTTTGTCCCAGTGAATTTAACTCCGTTGAGGAGACATGCATTATTATATGTAGGGACTGGGGTTCGAACTCCGGACACCCCACTTAAGTGAATTCTCGCAACTAGGCTACTTAACACAAAAAAAAAAAATCAATATTTTATCTCCTTGTATTTTTGTTTTTGTTTATTGGTTTTTTAAAAAAAAATATGGTTTTTCAAAAAACAAAAATGGGAAGGGCGGATATTTTTTAAATTAAAATGGCTTAAATGGTCATTTTTTTACATGTCATCTCAATTCTCAAAGGGGGTTTAAATTCATTACCACAAAGTTTGTTCTTCAACTGTTTTATTTAGTTTTTTAATGTTGTTAAACCTCTGTTCTATGGAAAAGTTATGGGAAACTTTGGCTTGGGGATAAAAATTTGAGTTCTTTTAAATAATTTGTCATTTTTTTAAGTTCATTTGTCACCCAAGTACAACTATTTGGGTTCGAGTGTTTTATTTAATGTTTAAAATTTAAGATTAAATATATTTTTAGTCCCTATAAATATTTAAACTTTCTAACTTAATCCTCTAAAAAAATTATTTGACTTTTAGCCTCACGAAAGTTTTCCATCAAAAATATATTTACGTAAATCCATTTCAAAAATAATAAATCCAATTAAAAAATATACTTCTACAATATAATAAACTTCAAGTCGTATTCTTCTTTATATGTATAAATTAGAATGAGGGGATGGTCTTCTAGTTCAAGACATAAAAGATCTTAGAATTTAAAGAATGTTTATAAAGGGGTTTTAACCCGTAAATCAAACCCATGAAGATTTTAACTCGTATTCCTTTTTGTTTAAAAAAACAAACATATTAGTTTGAAATTAACCTCTTAAGATGAATAATTGGGGTGTTCAAGATTCGAACCCAACCTCTACATATATTATGCAATGTTCCTACCAACTGAACTAAACTAACGATAATGTTTTTAACTTATATTCAAAAAATGAAATAAGTATTCTAGTAATATTAAATTCATATAAAATACAGTTCTTCTTCTTAAGTTAGAAACTAGGGTTTGCTTCTTTAGAATTTTTGGAAGTTATAAAATTCACATGTGCTCTCTTACCTCGTCTTTTTCCAACAAGCATATCCTAGTTTTCTCTCTCTAAGTTCTTTGTTTGATTCCTTCATTGAGGGGATGGTTTTGGGTCAATTTTTGATCCAAAATCACCTTTCTTCATCTTTTTATCTATATTTCAACTTAAATAAATGATTTTCATCTAGGTTTTTTCTTCATGATTTCGTCGTCAGAGTATGGCAATTTGTTATTTGTCGTCTTGTGCAGTGTTGATTGGATTTTCATAAATCACCTTTCTTCATCTTTTTATCTATATTTCAACTTAAATAAATGATTTTCATCTAGGTTTTTTCTTCATGATTTCGTCTTCTGAGTATGGCAATTTGTTATTCGTCGTCTTGTGTAGTGTTGATTGATTTCTCGTATTGTTGCAGTGTTCATTTAGTTCGTATTGAAAATTAGTTATTTAATTAATGATTTGGACGTTGACATTGCAAATCTGGAGGCATCGGTTATTTTGATGTTGTATGTTGTTGTTAACTTGGATGTTGTGAGTTTGTTCGCAGATTCATCCTTTACGTTTTTAAAGATGTTGAATAATGTCTTTATCAATTTTTTGGTGGTGTCCGGGGTTCGAACCTCAGACCTTGCATATATTATGGATTTTCCTTACCAACTGAGTTATGCTCACGGGGACAATGTCTTTATCAATTTGAATGAATGAATATTGTTTTGTTTTTATAAAAAAAAAAATATGAAAGTTTTCACCTCAAAATATTTTTATGAAAGTTTTAGTAAAAAAAAATATATATAAGTTAAAATATTGATCTATTTGCTAAACTATTTTTTATGAATTTCAACTCTCAAATATTAAGAATATGTTTATATCAAATCAGATATACAAAATCTATATGAAATTATTCTTTAATAAATTTCTAAAATTAAAATATTTTTCTATATTTTAGTTCTTTTATCAATATTTTAATTTATGAAACCAAATTATATACATCATTATTTTCTTTTTTTATATATAAGTTTGACTACTATTCAATATAATTTAAAAATTCAAATATTAATATCTAATTTATTTTTTTAGCAGAATATTAAAATAATTTATCACAATAATATTTTATTCAATTCTTTTAGTTTCAATATATATATATATATATATATATATATATCAAATGTATTGCAATATTTTTTTTGACAAAAAATGTATTGCAATATTAAATAGTTGTATTTATTTACATAATTATAAATAAATAAAGGGATAAATATGTTTTTGGTCCCTATAAATATACCAACTTTTCATTTTAGTTCCTCTAAAAAATTTCTTCGATTTTTAGTCTCTTAAAAGTTTTCGATCTTCACTTTTGATCCCTCCTTTTAAGTAAATTCATATGTAGAATTCATATTTTTGAATAAAATTTTGCATAAAAGTTTATAATATTATAAAAATCTCACAAAAAAAAAATAATATTAGTATTTTTTAAAAAAAATGAATTAAATAACAATTTTTATATTTTTAGCGGTTAAAAATTCATATTTAATTCATGTTTTGTTGATTGTTACTTTTCTAATCATGAAATTCTTCATGTTAGTATATTACATTTTATTTTTTACTTTTTCCATTCTAACTTTCACTTCCACATGGTTAGGTATTCACAATGTCAAATTATTTTTTGGTAATAACCACACTAATAAGAATAAAGACAGAGTAGTAACTAAGTGGTCTAGTTTGGTTACAATTCTACAATCAAAATTTGGAATTTAACCTTTTCTGTTAAATAATTTTGTAAGGATGTTTTGTCCATTTTGTGAAACCTTTGAAAGGGACAGGACACATGATTGTTCTTCATGTCCTTTAATTGATGCTACATAGTTAATGAGTTTCACTTCTACGATAAATATCTCACCCAAATATATACCTTATCTCAACCAGCATCCAATAGCCCAAAACCAAAGACAACTAGGGCCATGACCATAACTTTTATGTATTTGTTGGACAAAAATTGCAGTGTCTTAACCATAGGTGCACGTACAACTGACAATAGTATTTGCCAGCCATTATGGCATGTTCATGCATACTCTGTCCTTATATATCTTCAAATTTTGTTTGTGTCTGTTTTGTTAGTGGTAACTGGTTCCTTATGTTCTGTCACTCTAATCCAACTTGGGTGGAAGTTCAAAACTTTTTTTTATAGTGATAGATGTAAAAGGGATTTATTTGTTCATTACAAAAATCTTTAGGTAAGGTAGACCTCCTCATAAGTTTGTTAGATTTCACATGTTTGGTATTAAAGTGACTTGAATAATGTCACAAAAGAAAATGTGGATTGAATGAAATCAATTATTGTACTATTTTAGAAATGAAATATAAACAAAAATGATGGGTGAGAAGTTGATGTACTTAGACTAAATATTTAACAACATACATGGACTTTTAAACTTTTTTATTATATTTCATTTCGAAGAAAGTAGAACTTGCATATAGATTATCAAGCAATAGTATATCCTTAAATGTTGAAATTTAAATCTACACTTTTACGAAGTTATGCATGATATTTTAAAAATTGAACCAAACATTTCGGGAAAACCTTAGTTCGATTCAAGGATGAAACAATTCTTGGTCAGACTATCATTACCTCACAACTCATTTCCACCGGGAATCAGAGGATTAACGCTAAAAAAAAATGAACCAAACATCGAATTGGGAAAATCATTGGATCATGATTCATCTCTCTTAAAACAAACCCATTGAAGTGGGACTAAATCACAATCAAAGACATTGGAGCACTATAGTATAGAGTAAACAAAAGGGATTTATACATGCAAGGAAATTAAACAAGCAGTCCTTTTCAAGAACTTGGAGCAATATAGACTATAGTATAGAGTAATAAAATCCAAAACATCCTTTGTTGGGACCACAAAATAAAGGACCTTTGGATCCTAACTATTGAACCCACATCCCAAATAATTAAAGCATAGCAAGAAGCAAATAAAGCAAATTTTATTTCTAGTGAAGCCTATTGTTGTGATCTAAATGGTTACATGAAAACATTGGTTATGTAGGCCATTCCTCGTTTTGCATGTATATGTATATTCATATGCAAGTCACTTTATTTTATTCCCATCTTTTCAGAGAATATACAGAAGTAACAGCAGCACCTAGGGGAATAGGAAAACACTGTCTATATTTGATGTAATGACAATTCTCCTCCCTCTTTTTTCAGCCTTGTAACCGTTACAAAGTTCCCTTTCTTTCCCACTCCTTGTACTTTTCGGGTGGCACTTTGGTGCCATTAATGGCACCATGCCATTAGATCAGGGCCACACATTGCCACAATTGTGTGTGTGTTGGGTGCCATCAATGACCAGAATTTAATGGCACGGTGCCATTAATGGCACCCAAGTATTGTCCGTACTTTTCATACCCTTCATTGGAAACCAGTGCTAAGTTTAAAAACTGTTTTTTAGTTAAAACGTGGAACTTGTTGTGCCATAAAACCTCTTTCGTTTTTTTCCCACCAGAAATCTGTCATCTTTCTGTTTTCCTCTTTTCCTATGACACTTTATATTTATTTTTTATATTAACCTACTAAAAATAATATTATCAACCAATTGTGGTTGGCACAAATGATTAGATTTTCTGGTCACGCTAATTGTGACTTGAGTTTTATTTCTCAATTCCACAATTAGTATATTATTGTACATTTTCAATGAAATTTTTTTGACAAGACATTTTCAATGAAATTAGTGAATCTTCCTAACCATGGACGGGGTACCTCATTTAATCTCTTTTTTTTTCTACCCATAATAATAATAACAACAACAACAACAACAACAATAATATAATGCTAATGCAGAAATATTTGTACTTTATTTAAAAATGTTTAAGTGAATTGAGTCTTAGTGCTAATCTAAAATTAGAGAAAGTCTTAAGACTCAAAGAGTGTTTACAAAAATACTTATATTTTATCTATCAGATGCATCATCACATCGGTAGCAGAAATCAAACGCACATTTTTATGCAATAGGAGTTGAACATGTCCTTGTGTTGACATCTAATAATTATTTAAAAATTAATCACATTTAGTCATGTCATCATCATATAAAAAAAAATATTTACCATGGGTAAATATGTTTTAAAATCTGGAGAGAAGAAAAAAATATTAATGTAAAACTTATTTTAACCTGTGTATTATTTACTTTCTCTATATATATGTGGTAAAATGGTTGCGTGTGTTTTCCACAGAACTACACTGCAAATGCAAATGAAGGACCCAGAGGAGTATCAAGTGAAATCAAGGCCTGTACAAAAATGTACAGAACGTAGAAGAAAGAGCAAAAAGAGAAGAAACCAAATCAAGACAGATAAATCACAAGAAATAGGAGTTGATTCAAAGCTGGTTCCCTATACAACTTGCAAGAAGAGCCTTATGTTTCCTTGCAGGCCTGGTTATGGCCAACTTGGTACTAAGTGTCTCATCAAAGCTAACCATTTTCTTGTAGATATATCTGTCTCTGATTTAAGCCATTACAATGTAAGTCTAATCTACGCCAAACTGCTACATTTATTACAAATTTATTTACATACATAAATATGTTTTTGTTTTGTGAAGGTGAAAATAATTCCTGAAGTTTGTTCTAGTAAAACAAGAAAGGCTGTTATATCTGAGCTTGTGAGGCTTCATAAGAACACTGATTTAGCTAATAGGCTCCCTGTGTATGATGGAGGAAGAAATCTTTACACTGCTGGTTTGCTTCCTTTTACATACAAAGAATTCAGTGTGATATTGAGTGAAGAAGATTATGCTACCGGCGGTACCAGGTAATTAATTAATTAATTGTTTGTTCCATGTTTATATTGTTTCGATCGACTTGGATTCGTGCAATTGGGATAATCACAATCGACGTGATCAGACAATCTTAGTCGTTTGATTGTTTACTGATTTTGTGAAATGGATCCAAAAGACGAAATCTAAATGTAGATCGTCTAATCATGGTTTTAAAATTATGATTTCAGTTTCATCGAAACCTTTTAATTGTGGTAAAATGTTGGCAAATGTGGTTGCAATTGATGTTGTGATGTCGTTGCGAAGACTTCTGAAGACATTATATTGTGGCCGCCATTAGGGTTGTGAATCAAGATTTAAAACCAAGCGACAAATCTTTCAAAGAATAATTCATATTTGCAACTGTGTGATTGCGTGACTGCAGACAATCAATTTCCGTCTTTATTGAAATGTGTATGCCTCGACGAGTTTGAGTTTGGATATTTTTTTGTTATTACAGGGAACGAGAATTTAAGGTGGGAATCAAGTTTGCAACAAGTGTTAGAATGCAACAACTTAGGGAACTTCTAAGTGGGAAACAAGTGGACACTCCACAAGAAGCACTTAGTGTCTTTGACATTGTTTTGAAGGAAGTTGCAGCTCAAAGGTACATTTTTCAGCATTACTTTGCTGTTGTTGTTGCTCTTTTTCAAAATTATGAGTTGCCTCCTTTTGAACCTTTGTTGATTTTGATTATGTTGCTTAGTTACATATCAATTGGGAGAAATTTCTATTCTCCTGATTTGAGGAAACCACATCAACTTGGTGGTGGCATTGAATCATGGCGTGGATTTTACCAGAGTATAAGGCCAACTCAGATGGGATTATCACTAAACATTGGTTAGAGTTGTATATTAAGTTTATTTTTGGTTCATTGATTGTGATCTAAAATTATACTTCTTCCGTTTTAAAATACATGTCGCAGTCAACCACTTCACATATGTCAATGCACAACTTAGACCGTTAATATTTTTAGTCATCTAACAAATCGAACAACATCTTACATGCTAACATTTGTATTTATATGTTAGTTAAAAAATATGGTTAAAATAAATCATATGAATGATAAAAGAATACGACATATATTTTGAAACGTAGTAGGTAACTATTGTCAAGAACAACTCATAAGCCTAAAAATTCTATGTATTTCCTTTTCATTGTCATTAAACTTTATTTAATTCATGGTTTATTGTTTACATTCAGATATGTCATCAATGGCATTTATTGAACCACTACCTGTAATTGACTTCGTTGCTCAAATTCTTGGGAAAGATGTGCACTCCAAACCATTGTCAGATGCAGATCGTGTCAAGGTTTGAATGTTGTCTGTTCTTTTTCAACTAAGCAATCATTATTTCCAAAAACTCATGAGTTATGTCAAATAGGTCCATGCCTGCATAACCTATGCTCTCACATGGCCCAGGCAGATGAAACAATGGCTTTAGGCCTCAAAAAACTTAACTACCCTGTACCTTTTTTTTTTTATTGTTTATTCATTTAAGAAACGACAAGTTTTTCATGAGAGTCAAAATGAGTAAAACACTAAATTGACCTCTGTCTCTCTAAGCTACTTTAGATTGGTTCCCTGCTCTATTGATATTTCAAACTAGCCTCTGTTTTTGTCAACAAAAAAAATCTGCATGAAACATTTGACAAAAACGAAAACTATTTTGAAATATTAACAGAGTTATGTACTAAGAGTAGCTTACAGAAGCAAGACCAATTTGGTGGTTTATACCGGTCAAAATGTTCAACGTAAAACTACTTTGCTTACTTCAAAATTTGTGTTGGACCTAACACAACCTTCAAAATTGACTTTAGATTAGTTCCCGGCTCTATTGATATTTCAAACTAGCCTCTGTTTTTGTCAACAAAAAAAAAAATCTGCAAGAAACATTTGACAAAAACGAAAACTATTTTGAAATATTTACAGTTATGTACTAAGAGTAGCTTACAGAAGCAAGACCAATTTGGTGGTTTATACCGGTCAAAATGTTCAACGTAAAACTACTTTGCTTACTTAAAAATTTGTGTTGGACCTAACACAACCCTCAAAACTACTTTGCTCTACTTATAAACACTTTTCAGACCATATCTCACCATTATGAGACTCTTAACACACCACATTTCTGCCTGGAACTAGAAATCAAGAATGTGAATTGGGTAACAGACATTATATAGCCAACGGGGTCTTTCATAAACCCGATATCACATAAAAATTTGAGTTGCATTGAACTCAACCTTACAAAATCAGCTTGTAGAGTGAGAGATGTTCCGATTTATTAACACATTTTCAAAACAAACATCGTCTATTGTTGAACGCTCAACACACTTAGAAGTACAAATAGCTCTCAAGAAATTTATTTTAGGTCTCACTCACCATTAGACCAGTGGGGTGTTCTCCCTTCCACCATCTAGATCATCCACCAAAAATGAACGAATCAATTTATGTATAGCCTAATAAGTTATAAAATCCTTAGCTTTCTACTCATATCTTGATAGCCAGCGAGCTCGGATTAAAATATTACCAAAGCAAGGACTCTACGTGATAGTAATACAAATGCAGAATATAAATAAAACTATAAAACAAGTGTTTAGCTCAAACTTTGTTCAATTTAACCAGTCAAACTGAAGAATTCAATTGGCGATATCTCTAGCTCTCAAATTCAGAGAAACATTTGAGCAATATCTAACCAGCATAATCTTTGTGGTGTCACTTGCAAGCAGATTAAAAAGGCCCTAAGGGGAGTAAAAGTCGAAGTCACACATAGAGGAAATTTCAGAAGAAAGTACAGAATATCAGGATTGACTTCACAACCAACAAGGGAGCTTATGTATGGCTAATTAACATTAAGCAAATTGAACTTGTTTTTTTTCTTTAGGACTGACCTCTTAAGAAATGATTGCTTCCTTCTTTCCCCTGCATGAACAGTTTTCCTCTTGATGAGCAAATGAACATGAAATCAGTAGTTGATTATTTTCAAGAAATGTATGGATATACAATCAAATATTCTCATTTACCTTGCCTTCAAGTAGGAAGTCAAAGGAAGTTGAACTATTTGCCCATGGAGGTAAGCTATGCTTTTGATTTTAATCACATCATTCTTCTTATTTTATTATGGTCTTCCATTGAGATTTCATGTGAATCTTGTCCCAGGCATGCAAGATAGTTAGGGGCCAAAGACAAACAAAAGGGCTGAATGAAAAGCAAATAACTTCTTTGTTGAAATTTTCATGCCAGAGACCCCGTGAACAAGAAACAGACATTTTACAGGTCATTATCATGGGTTGTTGAAATCACCCTCCATCTTCTCCCTTCTATTTTATTTTATTTTATTTATCTGAGTCAATCGGAAACTATACATAATATATTTACTATAAACCAACATTACATTGATCTGAGTGGAACTAGACTCGGATCACATAAGTTCGAGTCTTTTAGATGGAACAATGGTAGGAGAGACCCATCTCAAGATAGTTAGTTACTGGAGTTATACAACGAAGATTAGCATTCAACAAAGTCAGTGTATACTTCTTACTTAAATATGATAAAAAAATGAATAGTTATATTAGGACCTTGCTATGTGCATGAAATGCAACTGCAATAACAGCAATCATGGTAACTTCATGTTTAACCATGTATGCTCTTCCTCTTCAAACATAAAAGTAGTGTTTCATTTGCTTTACAAATCTACAACTTTCCCTATTCAATTGTAGACAATTGAACAAAACAATTATGAAAATAATCCATATGCAAAGGAGTTTGGCATCAGCATAGATAACAAGCTTGCATCAGTGGAGGCTCGGGTTCTTCCTTCTCCTTGGGTAATTTTCTCATTATTTAAGTGTTTTCCTAACTTGTTTGTTTTTGTCATTATAATATAAGTAATCTTTGGCTCTTTTTTTATCTCTATAGTTGAAATATCATGACTCTGGAAGAGAGAAAGAACACTTGCCACAAGTTGGTCAATGGAACATGCTGAACAAGGTCAGCTCTCACATGAACATATTATCCAGTAAATTTTTTATTTTAATATATGAGAAATAAAATTACTTTTTTTTATATGAAGATAGAAAGAAAATTACTTGTTCCATATTAATTGTAAGTCTACTAATTTCAATGCAGAAAGTTATAAATGGAAGTAATGTAAGATATTGGGCATGCATCAATTTCTCAAGAAGTGTACAAGAAAGTACAGCTCATGGATTTTGCCAACAGTTGGTTCAAATGTGTCAAATCACAGGCATGGTAAAGATTCAGACTTTGGCTATGCCCTTGTTTGCGAAGTTTCAATTTTAGAAACAAATTGTTTGAAGATAAATAATTTGGAAAAATTACTCTCGTGATCCCTTAATTTTAGGTAACAATCCGGTCCTCAATCTTTTTTTCATGCCAGTTTGGTCATTTACTCGTGTTTGCATATGAATTTTCAAGCTTCAAATCTATGGTTTTCTTTTGGGGCATAATATATATTTAAGACTAAGAGTTCACAGGGAAAGAAAACCACAGATTTGAAGCTTGAAATTCATATCGAAGCATGGGTGAAGGACCAAAATGACGACGGAAAAAAAACGTAAGGGATTAAATCGTTACCAAAAATTAAGTTCAGGACTGCAGGAGTAGTTTTGCCAAATAATTTCCAATTATAATAATTCAGCTTCTGTTGTATATCATCGTGTATGCCAACCGCATGTTTGAATAAATAATTTAGTTTAGCGATTATTCAATTAGTTATTCTAAAAAACTAATAACCACTCATTCATGAACTACCCTAGGGAGCTTATTGAAATGAGTCGAAGACAGTATATAAGCATGCCGTGGTTTATTTTTGTAAATGTATTTATACAGTAAATACTGATACAAAGTGCTTATGTCATGAGATTAGTGCAAATAAGCTCTTCAAATCGCCCTCTTAATCTATGTTTGTGAAGGAATACAGTAGTATCAACTGATTCATGTTAAATTATCTATCCGGGGAGAAAAGGTTTTGAATGTTGTTATTTGCCCTCATCAGGAATTTAGTCAAGAGCCTGTGATTCCTGTATATTCAGCAAGACCAGATCAGGTTAAGAAGGCTTTGAAGTATGTACATACTACTGCTCTAGACAAACTTGATGGTAAAGAGCTAGAATTGTTAATTGCCATTCTTCCAGACAATAATGGCTCTTTGTATGGTATGACTCTAGGACTCAACTCCATTTTCACAACTTCTTAATCTTTGTTTGAAGGAACTTGTATATGGTTATAGAAAATTTAAGAGATTATAGTTGCTTAATTATTCTTCTTTTCACCTTTCTTTATATGGTATGATTCTAGGACTCAAATCCATTAGCATTATTTCTTATCCTTCATATGAAGGAGCTTGCATATAGTTATAGAAATGTTAAGAGGTGATAGTTGCTTAATATTTCTTCTTTTTCACCTTTCTTTCTTGCATATGCCTATAAAATTGGTACATCCCTCTTTGCTCTAGCATCCATTCTTAAATTTGTGTTTTCCAGACTATTTTGTTTCTTCACATGTTTACTTGAAAAAATTGCTTAGCATTTCTCTCGTTATCCATATTTTATTTCAAATTTTCTTTGGAGAAAACTATTTTGAGCTTGTATTAAAAAAACAAACTCTTTATCCAGGTGATCTCAAAAGAATCTGTGAAACAGATCTGGGGCTGATTTCTCAATGCTGCCTTGCAAAATATGTATTCAAGATTAATAGACAGTACTTGGCAAATGTTGCACTAAAAATCAATGTCAAGGTTTGTTATTATTAATAGATTAATTGATCTATTCTATGGTGGCTACATGCTACATTAAAATATTTACTCAACCCCTTGGCTCGATCCTCTTTTCTGTAGTTATTGTGTTCATTTTAATTTTTTAAACAAATGAATTAACTTTTAGATGGGAGGAAGAAACACGGTACTTTTGGATGCTTTAAGTTGGAGGATTCCACTGGTTAGTGATATTCCAACAATAATATTTGGAGCTGATGTAACTCATGCAGAATCCGGAGACGATAGTTGCCCATCCATCGCTGCTGTAAGCACTTCGAACCAATACAACCCAGAGACTCCCACTGTTCAATATATTTAATGATTGTTTTTAATCCAGGTTGTAGCCTCTCAGGACTGGCCAGAAGTAACAAAGTATGCAGGGTTGGTTTGCGCTCAGCCTCACCGTGAAGAACTCATCCAAGATCTTTTCAAATCTTGGAAAGATCCACAGAGGGGAGTGGTTTATGGTGGTATGATCAGGTACTTCAGTAGAAGCTCTTCTAAGTTCTAACCAATGTTTGAAAATCCAGACCATTCTCCGGTTCGTTTGATCCTGGTTATACCATAGTTCGGTTGACCAGAGTTCAACCGGTTGAACTGCAATTGAACTGCAACTGGTTCAACCGGTAATTTATTCATTTGCCATCCATTTAAACCATAGTTTAACTGATTGAACCATTACCCTAGGTAGAACAGCACATATGTTTGTAATCTATGTTGGTAAAATTACACGTCTACTTTTTAGATTTTTTTACTTCCTCTCTTCGTTTTAAGTCCTAGATTCCCCTTAGGCGTTGGCTTTATTTAATTTGTGCTTCTGCAGGGAGCTTTTACTCTCGTTTAAAAGGGCAACTGGACAAAAACCATTGAGAATAATATTTTACAGGTAGGAATGATCTGTTCTAGCATTTTCTACTGATTTTTGTGAGAAAATTATGAATGAGAAGTTAATTATAGTGTTATCCAACATTTTCAGGGATGGGGTAAGTGAAGGACAGTTCTACCAAGTTTTGTTGTATGAGCTTGATGCCATCCGAAAGGTACTTGGACAAAAAAACTCAATATAGCTAAATCCAATATTGACTATGCTATCCTACAATTCTTACATTCTTGTGATGTGTAGGCTTGTGCGTCTTTGGAACCAAGTTACCAACCTCCGGTAACATTTGTTGTGGTTCAAAAACGGAATCACACTAGACTCTTCCCAAACAATCATGATGACAGAAACAGCACTGATCCCAGTGGGAACATCTTACCTGGTAAATTGGTTTTGCTTTTGTCAGCTTCTAGAAGTTATGTTTGTCAGCTTCTAGAATATCCATGTGTAAGTCTACATGATTTTGCGTCTCTAACTGTAATGTATAGGTACTGTGGTGGATTCAAAGATATGTCATCCTACTGAATTTGATTTCTATTTATGCAGTCATGCAGGAATTCAGGTATGAAAATGACATTGAAATTTCTTCATAAAGTAGGATTCATATTGCGAGTCAATTTGTCGCAATATGCCTCACATTGTTATAAACCATTAAAATGTCTAGCATATATAGTGACATCAAATTTATGTTGTGATTGACAATTTACAGGGTACAAGTAGACCAGCGCACTATCATGTCCTCTGGGATGAGAACAATTTCAGTCCGGATGAGATTCAGTCGTTAACTAACAACTTATGCTACACGTAAATAGTTTCTCTATTTATCATCTTGAATTTGTCTGCTCTATTCTTAACATGGCACACCGTAACCTCTAATGTTTTGATTGCAGCTATGCAAGATGTACGCGGTCTGTTTCTGTAGGTAATTTATCTTGCTATTGCTAATCGTAAATAAAATATAATCTACATGGTAATGCTCATTTCAGATACTAACCGTCAACAGTCGTTACAAACATTTGTTTAAATAAAACTATAAAATATTAAAATTTTGTACAACTAACTTCACTGATTAATATATAGTATGCATCAAATTTCAAAGCAAATTAGTTCCTGTTACCGTATATAAATGTCTGTTTTGTCTGCAGTGCCTCCAGCATACTATGCTCATTTGGCAGCCTACAGAGCTCGATGCTACATGGAACCCGACCATCCCGAGATTGCAAAACTGCGAGGTGCGAGATCAAAAGATAGAGCTGTTAGGCCACTTCCTGCATTGAAAGAGAATGTGAAGAATGTAATGTTTTACTGTTGAATGAACTGCTAAGAAAAAGAGTTCCAAGTACAGAAACAGCACCAGCATATATAGGAAAAGGAAACTAAGGCTTTGTTTGCGAGTTTGGAGGGGAAAGGAGGGGAAGGCTTGGGAAAAATGAATGAGCAAGTGGATGAAATAGAGGAAAATGGGAGGGGAGGGTTTTGGGGGGTTAACTTTTCTTCATAATACTAAACCCTCCTCATTTGGGGGAACTAAAAAATTGTATTGGAGGAGGGTTTTGGGGGGTTTTGGAGGGTTTATATGAATTCTTCAAATTTAATCTATGTTGTTATATTATTTTAAAAATTAAGAATATAGTAATCATATGCATTAATTTATCATTATCTAAAAACCTACTCTTTTAATTTTTTTGAAAGATTTCTCCATTTTTCGTCATATTTTCCACCCCTATAAGCCTTCCCTTCCCCTCCCCTCCAAACTCGCAAACAACGCCTAAGTCTATGTGAAAATTGTTCCGTGTACTTTTCAGTTCATCATATTTATCCCTACATCGAAAATTTTGAGTCTAAACAAGTTTTAGTTTTCTCAGTGTAGAGCATTTTAAGGCAATATATATCTAATGTTGAGATTAAAATGATAGATTATTGGTTGCATAGAACAATTCCATTCAACTTTGTCTCAATGTTCAAACAATGTGTATCTTATCTTGTTCAATTTTAAAAAGAACTTAATTAGGACCTATGAAATGCCGAAACTTTAGATTAAAGGTGTGTCTGACATGTGTCAATGCCTACAGACACAGCAACACCAATGCATATTCATTCTATTTTATCATATTATTACGAATGTTTGTGTATTGGTGTCGTGTCCGATATCCTTGTCTATTGATAATGTTTCATAGATTAGGATTAAAATCTCCTACTAAACCCTAGTTTAATTTAAAGATCTAATTGAGCTCAGAACTTCTATGCATAAATCTTGACTACCAGCTCTGGATTTTGTTTGACTATATAGTACAAGAATCATTGATAACAAAGCACGTTAGTTAACTTAGTGTGTGTCAATCAATGTAAAATAACGATTAGTGCAAAGCTAAATTGTTACTATAGACCAAAATAATAAATTTAAGAGAATACTATAACGCTATGATCACAATGCTTCACAATAATGTTATCTCTGAGAGTACCTGATGGTGGTGGAGAAGTGGCACTTTGACCCTCACTTTGGGTATGTATGACCAATTTCGAATCGTGAACCTGATATGGGAGGACTGGACTATGATGTTAATCAAGAAAAAACCATTCATTTGGGCAATGTTTGAATTGATGAAATTGAATGAATTCTGCTCTACCCAAAAGTTTTTGCTCATTCCCAAATGAAATGACCAAAATACCCCTATGCATGTTAACTCACGCCAATTATGATTTTAACGTGACTTAAGTCACGCAGCGTGAGTTAACTCACGCTACGTTACTTAAGTCATTTAACAGCAACACTGAACACACAGACCCCTCATTTCAAAACTTCCCAAAACACGAAAATTTCACCCCCAAATCTGAATTTCATCATTCTTGCGTCATTCAAAGCCAATTTCGTCCACAATATCAAGTAAGTGATGATTATCCTACTTCTTTACATTATTTGGTTGAAATTTTAGATTTTTTTTTGAAGAAAATTAACATTTTTGGGTTTTTATAAAATTGTCTTGCATGTTAGTTTTTATGATTGTTAGAGATGAATTAACTTAGGAATTGTTGTTTAGATGTTGTTTAGAGTACAATGTGGTGGTTTAGAGTTTAGAAGTTGTTAGATTACCTAGTTGTTTGAAAATTGCACACTATGTGTTTGGTAGAATGTCTGAATGATGTTTTTTTTTGTTTTTTTTTTGGATTGTTAATGATATAATTAGTTAGAAATATGTTTTTGTGTTGCACCTCCTGGGAAGTCCTTGTGTTGCACCTTTTTTTGCCAAAATTTCGTGTTCTTTTTGTTAATTAGCGCAATTATACGTCGTTTTTGAAAAATAAACTTCGATTGTATTTCATTTTTTCGTTAATTAACGCAACCTAAAACTCTATTCGTTAATTAGCGTAATTTGACGTCTTTTTTGAAAAATAAACTTAGAAATGCATATATACAATTACAACGCTTTACTTTCAGGTGCGATCATACCGGCACTAATGCACCGGATCCATCAGAACTCCGCAGTTAAGCGTGCTTGGGCGAGCCTCCTGGGAAGTCCTTGTGTTGCACCTCTTTTTGCCAAAATATGGGTGACCTCCTGGGAAGTCCTTGTGTTGCACCTCTTTTTCCCAAGCACCTCTTTTTGCCAAAATTTCGTGTTCTTTTTGTTAATTAGCGTAATTTTACGTCGTTTTTGAAAATTAAACTTCGATTGTATTTCATTTTTTTTGGTTAATTAACGCAACCTAAAACTCAATTCGTTAATTAGCGTAATTTGACGTCTTTTTTGAAAAATAAACCTAGAAATGCATATATACATTTACAATGCTTTACTTTAAGGTGCGATCATACCAGCACTAATGCACCGGATCCATTAGAACTCCGCAGTTAAGCGTGCTTGGGCGAGAGTAGTACTGGGATGGGTGACCTCCTGGGAAGTCCTTGTGTTGCACCTCTTTTTGGGAAGTCCTTGTGTTGCACCTCTTTTTGCCAAAATTTCGTGTTCTTTTTGTTAATTAGCCTGGGATGGGTGACCTCCTGGGAAGTCCTTGTGTTGCACCTCTTTTTGCGAAAATTTCGTGTTCTTTTTGTTAATTAGCGTAATTTTACGTTGTTTTGAAAATTAAACTTCGATTGTATTTCAATTTTTTCGTTAATTAACGCAACCTAAAACTCTATTCATTAATTAGCGTAATTTGATGTCTTTTTTGAAAAATAAACTTAGAAATGCATATATACAATTACAACGCTTTACTTTCAGGTGCGATCATACCAGCACTAATGCACCAGATCTCATCAAAACTCCGCAGTTAAGCGTGCTTGGGCGAGAGTAGTACTAGGATGGGTGACCTCCTGGCGAGAGTAGTACTAGGATGGGTGACCTCCTGGGAAGTCCTTGTGTTGCACCTCTTTTTGCCAAAATTTCGTGTTCTTTTTGTTAATTAGCGTAATTTTACGTCGTTTTCGAAAATTAAACTTCGATAGTATTTCATTTTTTTCGTTAATTAACGCAACCTAAAACTCTATTCGTTAATTAGTGTAATTTGACGTCTTTTTTGAAAAATAAACTTAGAAATGCATATATACAATTACAACGCTTTACTTTCAGGTGCGATCACACCAGCACTAATGCACCGGATCCCATCAGAACTGCGCAGTTAAGCGTGCTTGGGCGAGAGTAGTACTGGGATGGGTGACCTCCTGGGAAGTCCTTGTGTTGCACCCCGTTTTGCCAAAATTTCGTGTTCTTTTTGTTAATTAGCGTAATTTTACGTCGTTTTTGAATATTAAACTTTGATTGTATTTCATTTTTTTGTTTAATTAACGCAACCTAAAACTTTATTCGTTAATTAGCGTAATTTGACGTCTTTTTTGAAAAATAAACTTAGAAATACATATATACAATTACAGTGCTTTACTTTCAGGTGCGATCATAACAGCACTAATGCACCGGATCCCATCAGAACTCCGCAGTTAAGCGTGCTTGGGCGAGAGTGGTACTGGGATGGGTGACCTCCTGAGAAGTCCGTGTGTTGCACCTCTTTTTGCCAAAATTTCGTGTTCTTTTTGTTAATTAGCGTAATTTTACGTGGGATGGGTGACCTCCTGGGAAGTCCTTGTGTTGCACCTCATTTTACCAAAATTTCGTGTTCTTTTTGTTAATTAGCGTAATTTTACGTCGTTTTTGAAAATTAAATTTCGATTGTATTTCATTTTTTTGGTTAATTAACGCAACCTAAAACTCTATTCGTTAATTAGCGTAATATGATGTCTTTTTTGAAAAACAAACCTAGAAATGCATATATACATTTACAACGCTTTACTTTCAGGTGCGATCACACCAGCACTAATGCACTGGATCCCATCAGAACTTCGCAGTTAAGCGTGCTTGGGCGAGAGTAGTACTGGGATGGGTGACCTCCTGGGAAGTCCTTGTGTTGCACCCCTTTTTGCCAAAATTTCGTGTTATATAATGGGTGACCTCCTGGGAAGTCCTTGTGTTGCACCTCTTTTTGCCAAAATATGGGTGACCACCTAGGAAGTCCTTGTGTTGCACCTCTTTTTCCCAAGCACCTCTTTTTGCCAAAATTTCATGTTCTTTTTGTTAATTAGCGTAATTTTACGTCATTTTTGAAAATTAAACTTCGATTGTATTTCATTTTTTTGGTTAATTAACGCAACCTAAAACTCTATTCGTTAATTAACGTAATTTGACGTCTTTTTTGAAAAATAAACTTAAAAATGCATATATACAATTACAACGCTTTACTTTCAGGTGCGATCATAACAGCATTAATGCACCGGATCCCATCAGAACTCCGCAGTTAAGCGTGCTTGGGCGAGAGTAGTACTAGGATAGGGCGGGAGTAGTACTAGGATGGGTGACCTCCTGGGTAGTCCTTGTTTTGCACCTCTTTTTGCCAAAATTTCGTGTTCTTTTTGTTAATTAGCGTAATTTTACGTCGTTTTTGAAAATTAAACTTCGATTGTATTTCATTTTTTTGGTTAATTAACGCAACCTAAAACTCTATTCGTTAATTAACGTAATTTGACGTCTTTTTTGAAAAATAAACTTAAAAATGCATATATACAATTACAACGCTTTACTTTCAGGTGCGATCATAACAGCATTAATGCACCGGATCCCATCAGAACTCCGCAGTTAAGCGTGCTTGGGCGAGAGTAGTACTAGGATAGGGCGGGAGTAGTACTAGGATGGGTGACCTCCTGGGTAGTCCTTGTTTTGCACCTCTTTTTGCCAAAATTTCGTGTTCTTTTTGTTGATTAGCGTAATTTTACGTCGTTTTTGAAAATTAAACTTCGATTGTATTTCATTTTTTTGGTTAATTAACGCAACCTAAAACTCTATTCATTAATTCGCGAAATTTGACGTCTTTTTTGAAAAACAAACCTAGAAATGCATATATACATTTACAACGCTTTACTTTCAGGTGCAATCACACCAGCACTAATGCACCGGATCCCATCAGAACTTCGCAGTTAAGCGTGCTTGGGCGAGAGTAGTACTGGGATGGGTGACCTCCTGGGAAGTCCTTGTGATGCACCCCTTTTTGCCAAAATTTTGTGTTATATAATGGGTGACCTCCTGGGAAGTCCCTGTGTTGCACCCCTTTTTGCCAAAATTTCGTGTTCTTTTTGTTAATTAGCGTAATTTTGCGTCGTTTTTGAAAATTAAACTTCGATTGTATTTCGTTTTTTTCGTTAATTAACGCAACCTAAAACTCTATTCGTTAATTAGCGTAATTTGACGTCTTTTTTGAAAAATAAACTTAGAAATGCATATATACAATTACAACGCTTTACTTTCAGGTGCGATCATACCAATACTAATGCACCGGATCTCATCAGAACTCCGCAGTTAAGCGTGCTTGGGCGAGAGTAATACTAGGATGGGTGACCTCCTGGCGAGAGTAGTACTAGGATGGGTGACCTCCTGGGAAGTCCTTGTGTTGCACCTCTTTTTGCCAAAATTTCGTGTTCTTTTTGTTAATTAGCGTAATTTTACGTCGTTTTAGAAAATTAAACTTCGATTGTATTTCATTTTATTTGTTAATTAACGCAACCTAAAACTCTATTCGTTAATTATCGTAATTTGACGTCATTTTTGAAAAATAAACTTAGAAATGCATATATATAATTACAACGCTTTACTTTCAGGTGCGATCACACCAGCACTAATGCACCGGATCCCATCAGAACTCCGCAGTTAAGCGTGCTTGGGCGAGAGTAGTACTGGGATGGGTGACCTCCTAGGAAGTCCTTGTGTTGCACCCTGTTTTGCCAAAATTTCGTGTTCTTTTTGTTAATTAGCGTAATTTTACGTCGTTTTTGAAAATTAAACTTCGATTGTATTTCATTTTTTTGTTTAATTAACGCAACCTAAAACTTTATTCGTTAATTAGCGTAATTTGACGTCTTTTTTGAAAAATAAACTTAAAAATGCATATATACAATTACAATGCTTTACTTTCAGGTGCGATCATAACAGCACTAATGCACCGGATCCCATCAGAACTCCGCAGTTAAGCGTGCATGGGCGAGAGTGGTACTGGGATGGGTGACCTCCTGGGAAGTCCTTGTGTTGCACCTCTTTTTGCCAAAATTTCGTGTTCTTTTTGTTAATTAGCGTAATTTTACGTGGGATGGGTGACCTCCTGGGAAGTCCTTGTGTTGCACCCCTTTTTGCCAAAATTTCGGGTTCTTTTTGTTAATTAGCGTAATTTTACGTCGTTTTTGAAAATTAAACTTCGATTGCATTTCATTTTTTTCGTTAATTAACGCAACCTAAAACTCTATTCGTTAATTAACTTAATTTGACGTCTTTTTTGAAAAATAAACTTAGAAATGCATATATACAATTACAACGCTTTACTTTCAGGTGCGATCATACCAGTACTAATGCACCGGATCGCATCAGAACTCCGCAGTTAAGCGTGCTTGGGCGAGAGTAGTACTAGGATGGGTGACCTCCTGGCGAGAGTAGTACTTGGATGGGTGCCCTCCTGGGAAGTCCTTGTGTTGCACCTCTTTTTGCCAAAATTTCGTGTTCTTTTTGTTAATTAGCGTAATTTTACGTCGTTTTTGAAAATTAAACTTCGATTGTATTTCATTTTTTTTGTTAATTAACGCAACCTAAAACTCTATTCGTTAATTAGCGTAATTTGACGTCTTTTTTTAAAAATAAACTTAGAAATGCATATATACAATTACAACGCTTTACTTTCAGGTGCGATCACACCAGCACTAATGCACCGGATCCCATCAGAACTCCGCAGTTAAGCGTGCTTGGGCGAGAGTAGTACTAGGATGGGTGACCTCCTGGGAAGTCCTTGTGTTGCACCTCTTTTTGCCAAAATTTCGTGTTCTTTTTGTTAATTAGCGTAATTTTACGTCGTTTTTGAAAATTAAACTTCGATTGTATTTCGTTTTTTTTCGTTAATTAACGCAACCTAAAACTATATTCGTTAATTAACGTAATTTGACGTCTTTTTTGAAAAATAAACTTAGAAATGCATATATACAATTACAACGCTTTACTTTCAGGTGCGATCATACCAACACTAATGCACCGGATCCCATCAGAACTCCGCAGTTAAGCGTGCTTGGGCGAGAGTAGTACTAGGATGGGTGACCTCCTGGGAAGTCCTTGTGTTGCACCTCTTTTTGCCAAAATTTCGTGTTCTTTTTGTTAATTAGCGTAATTTTACGTCGTTTTTGAAAATTAAACTTCGATTGTATTTCATTTTTTTTCGTTAATTAACGCAACCTAAAACTCTATTCGTTAATTAACGTAATTTGACGTCTTTTTTGAAAAATAAACTTAGAAATGCATATATACAATTACAACGCTTTACTTTCAGGTGCGATCATACCAGCACTAATGCACCGGATCCCATCAGAACTCCGCAGTTAAGCGTGCTTGGGCGAGAGTAGTACTAGGATGGGTGACCTCCTGGGAAGTCCTTGTGTTGCACCTCTTTTTGCCAAAATTTCGTGTTCTTTTTGTTAATTAGCGTAATTTTACGTCGTTTTTGAAAATTAAACTTCGATTGTATTTCATTTTTTTTCGTTAATTAACGCAACCTAAAACTCTATTCGTTAATTAACGTAATTTGACGTCTTTTTTGAAAAATAAACTTAGAAATGCATATATACAATTACAACGCTTTACTTTCAGGTGCGATCATACCAGCACTAATGCACCGGATCCCATCAGAACTCCGCAGTTAAGCGTGCTTGGGCGAGAGTAGTACTAGGATGGGTGACCTCCTGGGAAGTCCTTGTGTTGCACCTCTTTTTGCCAAAATTTCGTGTTCTTTTTGTTAATTAGCGTAATTTTACGTCGTTTTTGAAAATTAAACTTCGATTGTATTTCATTTTTTTCGTTAATTAACGCAACCTAAAACTCTATTCGTTAATTAACGTAATTTGACGTCTTTTTTGAAAAATAAACTTAGAAATGCATATATACAATTACAACGCTTTACTTTCAGGTGCGATCATACCAGCACTAATGCACCGGATCCCATCAGAACTCCGCAGTTAAGCGTGCTTGGGCGAGAGTAGTACTAGGATGGGTGACCTCCTGGGAAGTCCTTGTGTTGCACCTCTTTTTGCCAAAATTTCGTGTTCTTTTTGTTAATTAGCGTAATTTTACGTCGTTTTTGAAAATTAAACTTCGATTGTATTTCATTTTTTTTCGTTAATTAACGCAACCTAAAACTCTATTCGTTAATTAACGTAATTTGACGTCTTTTTTGAAAAATAAACTTAGAAATGCATATATACAATTACAACGCTTTACTTTCAGGTGCGATCATACCAGCACTAATGCACCGGATCCCATCAGAACTCCGCAGTTAAGCGTGCTTGGGCGAGAGTAGTACTAGGATGGGTGACCTCCTGGGAAGTCCTTGTGTTGCACCTCTTTTTGCCAAAATTTCGTGTTCTTTTTGTTAATTAGCGTAATTTTACGTCGTTTTTGAAAATTAAACTTCGATTGTATTTCATTTTTTTTCGTTAATTAACGCAACCTAAAACTCTATTCGTTAATTAACGTAATTTGACGTCTTTTTTGAAAAATAAACTTAGAAATGCATATATACAATTACAACGCTTTACTTTCAGGTGCGATCATACCAGCACTAATGCACCGGATCCCATCAGAACTCCGCAGTTAAGCGTGCTTGGGCGAGAGTAGTACTAGGATGGGTGACCTCCTGGGAAGTCCTTGTGTTGCACCTCATTTTGCCAAAATTTCGTGTTCTTTTTGTTAATTAGCGTAATTTTACGTCGTTTTTGAAAATTAAACTTCGATTGTATTTCATTTTTTTTCGTTAATTAACGCAACCTAAAACTCTATTCGTTAATTAACGTAATTTGACGTCTTTTTTGAAAAATAAACTTAGAAATGCATATATACAATTACAACGCTTTACTTTCAGGTGCGATCATACCAGTACTAATGCACCGGATCGCATCAGAACTCCGCAGTTAAGCGTGCTTGGGCGAGAGTAGTACTAGGATGGGTGACCTCCTGGCGAGAGTAGTACTAGGATGGGTGCCCTCCTGGGAAGTCCTTGTGTTGCACCTCTTTTTGCCAAAATTTCGTGTTCTTTTTGTTAATTAGCGTAATTTTACGTCGTTTTTGAAAATTAAACTTCGATTGTATTTCATTTTTTTTGTTAATTAACGCAACCTAAAACTCTATTCGTTAATTAGCGTAATTTGACGTCTTTTTTTAAAAATAAACTTAGAAATGCATATATACAATTACAACGCTTTACTTTCAGGTGCGATCACACCAGCACTAATGCACCGGATCCCATCAGAACTCCGCAGTTAAGCGTGCTTGGGCGAGAGTAGTACTAGGATGGGTGACCTCCTGGGAAGTCCTTGTGTTGCACCTCTTTTTGCCAAAATTTCGTGTTCTTTTTGTTAATTAGCGTAATTTTACGTCGTTTTTGAAAATTAAACTTCGATTGTATTTCGTTTTTTTTCGTTAATTAACGCAACCTAAAACTATATTCGTTAATTAACGTAATTTGACGTCTTTTTTGAAAAATAAACTTAGAAATGCATATATACAATTACAACGCTTTACTTTCAGGTGCGATCATACCAACACTAATGCACCGGATCCCATCAGAACTCCGCAGTTAAGCGTGCTTGGGCGAGAGTAGTACTAGGATGGGTGACCTCCTGGGAAGTCCTTGTGTTGCACCTCTTTTTGCCAAAATTTCGTGTTCTTTTTGTTAATTAGCGTAATTTTACGTCGTTTTTGAAAATTAAACTTCGATTGTATTTCATTTTTTTTCGTTAATTAACGCAACCTAAAACTCTATTCGTTAATTAACGTAATTTGACGTCTTTTTTGAAAAATAAACTTAGAAATGCATATATACAATTACAACGCTTTACTTTCAGGTGCGATCATACCAGCACTAATGCACCGGATCCCATCAGAACTCCGCAGTTAAGCGTGCTTGGGCGAGAGTAGTACTAGGATGGGTGACCTCCTGGCGAGAGTAGTACTAGGATGGGTGCCCTCCTGGGAAGTCCTTGTGTTGCACCTCTTTTTGCCAAAATTTCGTGTTCTTTTTGTTAATTAGCGTAATTTTACGTCGTTTTTGAAAATTAAACTTCGATTGTATTTCATTTTTTTTGTTAATTAACGCAACCTAAAACTCTATTCGTTAATTAGCGTAATTTGACGTCTTTTTTTAAAAATAAACTTAGAAATGCATATATACAATTACAACGCTTTACTTTCAGGTGCGATCACACCAGCACTAATGCACCGGATCCCATCAGAACTCCGCAGTTAAGCGTGCTTGGGCGAGAGTAGTACTAGGATGGGTGACCTCCTGGGAAGTCCTTGTGTTGCACCTCTTTTTGCCAAAATTTCGTGTTCTTTTTGTTAATTAGCGTAATTTTACGTCGTTTTTGAAAATTAAACTTCGATTGTATTTCGTTTTTTTTCGTTAATTAACGCAACCTAAAACTATATTCGTTAATTAACGTAATTTGACGTCTTTTTTGAAAAATAAACTTAGAAATGCATATATACAATTACAACGCTTTACTTTCAGGTGCGATCATACCAACACTAATGCACCGGATCCCATCAGAACTCCGCAGTTAAGCGTGCTTGGGCGAGAGTAGTACTAGGATGGGTGACCTCCTGGGAAGTCCTTGTGTTGCACCTCTTTTTGCCAAAATTTCGTGTTCTTTTTGTTAATTAGCGTAATTTTACGTCGTTTTTGAAAATTAAACTTCGATTGTATTTCATTTTTTTTCGTTAATTAACGCAACCTAAAACTCTATTCGTTAATTAACGTAATTTGACGTCTTTTTTGAAAAATAAACTTAGAAATGCATATATACAATTACAACGCTTTACTTTCAGGTGCGATCATACCAGCACTAATGCACCGGATCCCATCAGAACTCCGCAGTTAAGCGTGCTTGGGCGAGAGTAGTACTAGGATGGGTGACCTCCTGGGAAGTCCTTGTGTTGCACCTCTTTTTGCCAAAATTTCGTGTTCTTTTTGTTAATTAGCGTAATTTTACGTCGTTTTTGAAAATTAAACTTCGATTGTATTTCATTTTTTTTCGTTAATTAACGCAACCTAAAACTCTATTCGTTAATTAACGTAATTTGACGTCTTTTTTGAAAAATAAACTTAGAAATGCATATATACAATTACAACGCTTTACTTTCAGGTGCGATCATACCAGCACTAATGCACCGGATCCCATCAGAACTCCGCAGTTAAGCGTGCTTGGGCGAGAGTAGTACTAGGATGGGTGACCTCCTGGGAAGTCCTTGTGTTGCACCTCTTTTTGCCAAAATTTCGTGTTCTTTTTGTTAATTAGCGTAATTTTACGTCGTTTTTGAAAATTAAACTTCGATTGTATTTCATTTTTTTCGTTAATTAACGCAACCTAAAACTCTATTCGTTAATTAACGTAATTTGACGTCTTTTTTGAAAAATAAACTTAGAAATGCATATATACAATTACAACGCTTTACTTTCAGGTGCGATCATACCAGCACTAATGCACCGGATCCCATCAGAACTCCGCAGTTAAGCGTGCTTGGGCGAGAGTAGTACTAGGATGGGTGACCTCCTGGGAAGTCCTTGTGTTGCACCTCTTTTTGCCAAAATTTCGTGTTCTTTTTGTTAATTAGCGTAATTTTACGTCGTTTTTGAAAATTAAACTTCGATTGTATTTCATTTTTTTTCGTTAATTAACGCAACCTAAAACTCTATTCGTTAATTAACGTAATTTGACGTCTTTTTTGAAAAATAAACTTAGAAATGCATATATACAATTACAACGCTTTACTTTCAGGTGCGATCATACCAGCACTAATGCACCGGATCCCATCAGAACTCCGCAGTTAAGCGTGCTTGGGCGAGAGTAGTACTAGGATGGGTGACCTCCTGGGAAGTCCTTGTGTTGCACCTCTTTTTGCCAAAATTTCGTGTTCTTTTTGTTAATTAGCGTAATTTTACGTCGTTTTTGAAAATTAAACTTCGATTGTATTTCATTTTTTTTCGTTAATTAACGCAACCTAAAACTCTATTCGTTAATTAACGTAATTTGACGTCTTTTTTGAAAAATAAACTTAGAAATGCATATATACAATTACAACGCTTTACTTTCAGGTGCGATCATACCAGCACTAATGCACCGGATCCCATCAGAACTCCGCAGTTAAGCGTGCTTGGGCGAGAGTAGTACTAGGATGGGTGACCTCCTGGGAAGTCCTTGTGTTGCACCTCTTTTTGCCAAAATTTCGTGTTCTTTTTGTTAATTAGCGTAATTTTACGTCGTTTTTGAAAATTAAACTTCGATTGTATTTCATTTTTTTTCGTTAATTAACGCAACCTAAAACTCTATTCGTTAATTAACGTAATTTGACGTCTTTTTTGAAAAATAAACTTAGAAATGCATATATACAATTACAACGCTTTACTTTCAGGTGCGATCATACCAGCACTAATGCACCGGATCCCATCAGAACTCCGCAGTTAAGCGTGCTTGGGCGAGAGTAGTACTAGGATGGGTGACCTCCTGGGAAGTCCTTGTGTTGCACCTCTTTTTGCCAAAATTTCGTGTTCTTTTTGTTAATTAGCGTAATTTTACGTCGTTTTTGAAAATTAAACTTCGATTGTATTTCATTTTTTTTCGTTAATTAACGCAACCTAAAACTCTATTCGTTAATTAACGTAATTTGACGTCTTTTTTGAAAAATAAACTTAGAAATGCATATATACAATTACAACGCTTTACTTTCAGGTGCGATCATACCAGCACTAATGCACCGGATCCCATCAGAACTCCGCAGTTAAGCGTGCTTGGGCGAGAGTAGTACTAGGATGGGTGACCTCCTGGGAAGTCCTTGTGTTGCACCTCTTTTTGCCAAAATTTCGTGTTCTTTTTGTTAATTAGCGTAATTTTACGTCGTTTTTGAAAATTAAACTTCGATTGTATTTCATTTTTTTTCGTTAATTAACGCAACCTAAAACTCTATTCGTTAATTAACGTAATTTGACGTCTTTTTTGAAAAATAAACTTAGAAATGCATATATACAATTACAACGCTTTACTTTCAGGTGCGATCATACCAGCACTAATGCACCGGATCCCATCAGAACTCCGCAGTTAAGCGTGCTTGGGCGAGAGTAGTACTAGGATGGGTGACCTCCTGGGAAGTCCTTGTGTTGCACCTCTTTTTGCCAAAATTTCGTGTTCTTTTTGTTAATTAGCGTAATTTTACGTCGTTTTTGAAAATTAAACTTCGATTGTATTTCATTTTTTTTCGTTAATTAACGCAACCTAAAACTCTATTCGTTAATTAACGTAATTTGACGTCTTTTTTGAAAAATAAACTTAGAAATGCATATATACAATTACAACGCTTTACTTTCAGGTGCGATCATACCAGCACTAATGCACCGGATCCCATCAGAACTCCGCAGTTAAGCGTGCTTGGGCGAGAGTAGTACTAGGATGGGTGACCTCCTGGGAAGTCCTTGTGTTGCACCTCTTTTTGCCAAAATTTCGTGTTCTTTTTGTTAATTAGCGTAATTTTACGTCGTTTTTGAAAATTAAACTTCGATTGTATTTCATTTTTTTTCGTTAATTAACGCAACCTAAAACTCTATTCGTTAATTAACGTAATTTGACGTCTTTTTTGAAAAATAAACTTAGAAATGCATATATACAATTACAACGCTTTACTTTCAGGTGCGATCATACCAGCACTAATGCACCGGATCCCATCAGAACTCCGCAGTTAAGCGTGCTTGGGCGAGAGTAGTACTAGGATGGGTGACCTCCTGGGAAGTCCTTGTGTTGCACCTCTTTTTGCCAAAATTTCGTGTTCTTTTTGTTAATTAGCGTAATTTTACGTCGTTTTTGAAAATTAAACTTCGATTGTATTTCATTTTTTTTCGTTAATTAACGCAACCTAAAACTCTATTCGTTAATTAACGTAATTTGACGTCTTTTTTGAAAAATAAACTTAGAAATGCATATATACAATTACAACGCTTTACTTTCAGGTGCGATCATACCAGCACTAATGCACCGGATCCCATCAGAACTCCGCAGTTAAGCGTGCTTGGGCGAGAGTAGTACTAGGATGGGTGACCTCCTGGGAAGTCCTTGTGTTGCACCTCTTTTTGCCAAAATTTCGTGTTCTTTTTGTTAATTAGCGTAATTTTACGTCGTTTTTGAAAATTAAACTTCGATTGTATTTCATTTTTTTTCGTTAATTAACGCAACCTAAAACTCTATTCGTTAATTAACGTAATTTGACGTCTTTTTTGAAAAATAAACTTAGAAATGCATATATACAATTACAACGCTTTACTTTCAGGTGCGATCATACCAGCACTAATGCACCGGATCCCATCAGAACTCCGCAGTTAAGCGTGCTTGGGCGAGAGTAGTACTAGGATGGGTGACCTCCTGGGAAATCCTTGTGTTGCACCTCTTTTTGCCAAAATTTCGTGTTCTTTTTGTTAATTAGCGTAATTTTACGTCGTTTTTGAAAATTAAACTTCGATTGTATTTCATTTTTTTCGTTAATTAACGCAACCTAAAACTCTATTCGTTAATTAACGTAATTTGACGTCTTTTTTGAAAAATAAACTTAGAAATGCATATATACAATTACAACGCTTTACTTTCAGGTGCGATCATACCAACACTAATGCACCGGATCCCATCAGAACTCCGCAGTTAAGCGTGCTTGGGTGAGAGTAGTACTAGGATGGGTGACCTCCTGGGAAGTCCTTGTGTTGCACCTCTTTTTGCCAAAATTTCGTGTTCTTTTTGTTAATTAGCGTAATTTTACGTCGTTTTTGAAAATTAAACTTCGATTGTATTTCATTTTTTTTCGTTAATTAACGCAACCTAAAACTCTATTCGTTAATTAACGTAATTTGACGTCTTTTTTGAAAAATAAACTTAGAAATGCATATATACAATTACAACGCTTTACTTTCAGGTGCGATCATACCAGCACTAATGCACCGGATCCCATCAGAACTCCGCAGTTAAGCGTGCTTGGGCGAGAGTAGTACTAGGATGGGTGACCTCCTGGGAAGTCCTTGTGTTGCACCTCTTTTTGCCAAAATTTCGTGTTCTTTTTGTTAATTAGCGTAATTTTACGTCGTTTTTGAAAATTAAACTTCGATTGTATTTCATTTTTTTTCGTTAATTAACGCAACCTAAAACTCTATTCGTTAATTAACGTAATTTGACGTCTTTTTTGAAAAATAAACTTAGAAATGCATATATACAATTACAACGCTTTACTTTCAGGTGCGATCATACCAGCACTAATGCACCGGATCCCATCAGAACTCCGCAGTTAAGCGTGCTTGGGCGAGAGTAGTACTAGGATGGGTGACCTCCTGGGAAGTCCTTGTGTTGCACCTCTTTTTGCCAAAATTTCGTGTTCTTTTTGTTAATTAGCGTAATTTTACGTCGTTTTTGAAAATTAAACTTCGATTGTATTTCATTTTTTTTCGTTAATTAACGCAACCTAAAACTCTATTCGTTAATTAACGTAATTTGACGTCTTTTTTGAAAAATAAACTTAGAAATGCATATATACAATTACAACGCTTTACTTTCAGGTGCGATCATACCAGCACTAATGCACCGGATCCCATCAGAACTCCGCAGTTAAGCGTGCTTGGGCGAGAGTAGTACTAGGATGGGTGACCTCCTGGGAAGTCCTTGTGTTGCACCTCTTTTTGCCAAAATTTCGTGTTCTTTTTGTTAATTAGCGTAATTTTACGTCGTTTTTGAAAATTAAACTTCGATTGTATTTCATTTTTTTTCGTTAATTAACGCAACCTAAAACTCTATTCGTTAATTAACGTAATTTGACGTCTTTTTTGAAAAATAAACTTAGAAATGCATATATACAATTACAACGCTTTACTTTCAGGTGCGATCATACCAGCACTAATGCACCGGATCCCATCAGAACTCCGCAGTTAAGCGTGCTTGGGCGAGAGTAGTACTAGGATGGGTGACCTCCTGGGAAGTCCTTGTGTTGCACCTCTTTTTGCCAAAATTTCGTGTTCTTTTTGTTAATTAGCGTAATTTTACGTCGTTTTTGAAAATTAAACTTCGATTGTATTTCATTTTTTTTCGTTAATTAACGCAACCTAAAACTCTATTCGTTAATTAACGTAATTTGACGTCTTTTTTGAAAAATAAACTTAGAAATGCATATATACAATTACAACGCTTTACTTTCAGGTGCGATCATACCAGCACTAATGCACCGGATCCCATCAGAACTCCGCAGTTAAGCGTGCTTGGGCGAGAGTAGTACTAGGATGGGTGACCTCCTGGGAAGTCCTTGTGTTGCACCTCTTTTTGCCAAAATTTCGTGTTCTTTTTGTTAATTAGCGTAATTTTACGTCGTTTTTGAAAATTAAACTTCGATTGTATTTCATTTTTTTTCGTTAATTAACGCAACCTAAAACTCTATTCGTTAATTAACGTAATTTGACGTCTTTTTTGAAAAATAAACTTAGAAATGCATATATACAATTACAACGCTTTACTTTCAGGTGCGATCATACCAGCACTAATGCACCGGATCCCATCAGAACTCCGCAGTTAAGCGTGCTTGGGCGAGAGTAGTACTAGGATGGGTGACCTCCTGGGAAGTCCTTGTGTTGCACCTCTTTTTGCCAAAATTTCGTGTTCTTTTTGTTAATTAGCGTAATTTTACGTCGTTTTTGAAAATTAAACTTCGATTGTATTTCATTTTTTTTCGTTAATTAACGCAACCTAAAACTCTATTCGTTAATTAACGTAATTTGACGTCTTTTTTGAAAAATAAACTTAGAAATGCATATATACAATTACAACGCTTTACTTTCAGGTGCGATCATACCAGCACTAATGCACCGGATCCCATCAGAACTCCGCAGTTAAGCGTGCTTGGGCGAGAGTAGTACTAGGATGGGTGACCTCCTGGGAAGTCCTTGTGTTGCACCTCTTTTTGCCAAAATTTCGTGTTCTTTTTGTTAATTAGCGTAATTTTACGTCGTTTTTGAAAATTAAACTTCGATTGTATTTCATTTTTTTTCGTTAATTAACGCAACCTAAAACTCTATTCGTTAATTAACGTAATTTGACGTCTTTTTTGAAAAATAAACTTAGAAATGCATATATACAATTACAACGCTTTACTTTCAGGTGCGATCATACCAGCACTAATGCACCGGATCCCATCAGAACTCCGCAGTTAAGCGTGCTTGGGCGAGAGTAGTACTAGGATGGGTGACCTCCTGGGAAGTCCTTGTGTTGCACCTCTTTTTGCCAAAATTTCGTGTTCTTTTTGTTAATTAGCGTAATTTTACGTCGTTTTTGAAAATTAAACTTCGATTGTATTTCATTTTTTTTCGTTAATTAACGCAACCTAAAACTCTATTCGTTAATTAACGTAATTTGACGTCTTTTTTGAAAAATAAACTTAGAAATGCATATATACAATTACAACGCTTTACTTTCAGGTGCGATCATACCAGCACTAATGCACCGGATCCCATCAGAACTCCGCAGTTAAGCGTGCTTGGGCGAGAGTAGTACTAGGATGGGTGACCTCCTGGGAAGTCCTTGTGTTGCACCTCTTTTTGCCAAAATTTCGTGTTCTTTTTGTTAATTAGCGTAATTTTACGTCGTTTTTGAAAATTAAACTTCGATTGTATTTCATTTTTTTTCGTTAATTAACGCAACCTAAAACTCTATTCGTTAATTAACGTAATTTGACGTCTTTTTTGAAAAATAAACTTAGAAATGCATATATACAATTACAACGCTTTACTTTCAGGTGCGATCATACCAGCACTAATGCACCGGATCCCATCAGAACTCCGCAGTTAAGCGTGCTTGGGCGAGAGTAGTACTAGGATGGGTGACCTCCTGGGAAGTCCTTGTGTTGCACCTCTTTTTGCCAAAATTTCGTGTTCTTTTTGTTAATTAGCGTAATTTTACGTCGTTTTTGAAAATTAAACTTCGATTGTATTTCATTTTTTTTCGTTAATTAACGCAACCTAAAACTCTATTCGTTAATTAACGTAATTTGACGTCTTTTTTGAAAAATAAACTTAGAAATGCATATATACAATTACAACGCTTTACTTTCAGGTGCGATCATACCAGCACTAATGCACCGGATCCCATCAGAACTCCGCAGTTAAGCGTGCTTGGGCGAGAGTAGTACTAGTATGGGTGACCTCCTGGGAAGTCCTTGTGTTGCACCTCTTTTTGCCAAAATTTCGTGTTCTTTTTGTTAATTAGCGTAATTTTACGTCGTTTTTGAAAATTAAACTTCGATTGTATTTCATTTTTTTTCGTTAATTAACGCAACCTAAAACTCTATTCGTTAATTAACGTAATTTGACGTCTTTTTTGAAAAATAAACTTAGAAATGCATATATACAATTACAACGCTTTACTTTCAGGTGCGATCATACCAGCACTAATGCACCGGATCCCATCAGAACTCCGCAGTTAAGCGTGCTTGGGCGAGAGTAGTACTAGGATGGGTGACCTCCTGGGAAATCCTTGTGTTGCACCTCTTTTTGCCAAAATTTCGTGTTCTTTTTGTTAATTAGCGTAATTTTACGTCGTTTTTGAAAATTAAACTTCGATTGTATTTCATTTTTTTCGTTAATTAACGCAACCTAAAACTCTATTCGTTAATTAACGTAATTTGACGTCTTTTTTGAAAAATAAACTTAGAAATGCATATATACAATTACAACGCTTTACTTTCAGGTGCGATCATACCAACACTAATGCACCGGATCCCATCAGAACTCCGCAGTTAAGCGTGCTTGGGCGAGAGTAGTACTAGGATGGGTGACCTCCTGGGAAGTCCTTGTGTTGCACCTCTTTTTGCCAAAATTTCGTGTTCTTTTTGTTAATTAGCGTAATTTTACGTCGTTTTTGAAAATTAAACTTCGATTGTATTTCATTTTTTTTCGTTAATTAACGCAACCTAAAACTCTATTCGTTAATTAACGTAATTTGACGTCTTTTTTGAAAAATAAACTTAGAAATGCATATATACAATTACAACGCTTTACTTTCAGGTGCGATCATACCAGCACTAATGCACCGGATCCCATCAGAACTCCGCAGTTAAGCGTGCTTGGGCGAGAGTAGTACTAGGATGGGTGACCTCCTGGGAAATCCTTGTGTTGCACCTCTTTTTGCCAAAATTTCGTGTTCTTTTTGTTAATTAGCGTAATTTTACGTCGTTTTTGAAAATTAAACTTCGATTGTATTTCATTTTTTTCGTTAATTAACGCAACCTAAAACTCTATTCGTTAATTAACGTAATTTGACGTCTTTTTTGAAAAATAAACTTAGAAATGCATATATACAATTACAACGCTTTACTTTCAGGTGCGATCATACCAACACTAATGCACCGGATCCCATCAGAACTCCGCAGTTAAGCGTGCTTGGGCGAGAGTAGTACTAGGATGGGTGACCTCCTGGGAAGTCCTTGTGTTGCACCTCTTTTTGCCAAAATTTCGTGTTCTTTTTGTTAATTAGCGTAATTTTACGTCGTTTTTGAAAATTAAACTTCGATTGTATTTCATTTTTTTTCGTTAATTAACGCAACCTAAAACTCTATTCGTTAATTAACGTAATTTGACGTCTTTTTTGAAAAATAAACTTAGAAATGCATATATACAATTACAACGCTTTACTTTCAGGTGCGATCATACCAGCACTAATGCACCGGATCCCATCAGAACTCCGCAGTTAAGCGTGCTTGGGCGAGAGTAGTACTAGGATGGGTGACCTCCTGGGAAGTCCTTGTGTTGCACCTCTTTTTGCCAAAATTTCGTGTTCTTTTTGTTAATTAGCGTAATTTTACGTCGTTTTTGAAAATTAAACTTCGATTGTATTTCATTTTTTTCGTTAATTAACGCAACCTAAAACTCTATTCGTTAATTAACGTAATTTGACGTCTTTTTTGAAAAATAAACTTAGAAATGCATATATACAATTACAACGCTTTACTTTCAGGTGCGATCATACCAACACTAATGCACCGGATCCCATCAGAACTCCGCAGTTAAGCGTGCTTGGGCGAGAGTAGTACTAGGATGGGTGACCTCCTGGGAAGTCCTTGTGTTGCACCTCTTTTTGCCAAAATTTCGTGTTCTTTTTGTTAATTAGCGTAATTTTACGTCGTTTTTGAAAATTAAACTTCGATTGTATTTCATTTTTTTTCGTTAATTAACGCAACCTAAAACTCTATTCGTTAATTAACGTAATTTGACGTCTTTTTTGAAAAATAAACTTAGAAATGCATATATACAATTACAACGCTTTACTTTCAGGTGCGATCATACCAGCACTAATGCACCGGATCCCATCAGAACTCCGCAGTTAAGCGTGCTTGGGCGAGAGTAGTACTAGGATGGGTGACCTCCTGGGAAGTCCTTGTGTTGCACCTCTTTTTGCCAAAATTTCGTGTTCTTTTTGTTAATTAGCGTAATTTTACGTCGTTTTTGAAAATTAAACTTCGATTGTATTTCATTTTTTTTCGTTAATTAACGCAACCTAAAACTCTATTCGTTAATTAACGTAATTTGACGTCTTTTTTGAAAAATAAACTTAGAAATGCATATATACAATTACAACGCTTTACTTTCAGGTGCGATCATACCAGCACTAATGCACCGGATCCCATCAGAACTCCGCAGTTAAGCGTGCTTGGGCGAGAGTAGTACTAGGATGGGTGACCTCCTGGGAAGTCCTTGTGTTGCACCTCTTTTTGCCAAAATTTCGTGTTCTTTTTGTTAATTAGCGTAATTTTACGTCGTTTTTGAAAATTAAACTTCGATTGTATTTCATTTTTTTTCGTTAATTAACGCAACCTAAAACTCTATTCGTTAATTAACGTAATTTGACGTCTTTTTTGAAAAATAAACTTAGAAATGCATATATACAATTACAACGCTTTACTTTCAGGTGCGATCATACCAGCACTAATGCACCGGATCCCATCAGAACTCCGCAGTTAAGCGTGCTTGGGCGAGAGTAGTACTAGGATGGGTGACCTCCTGGGAAGTCCTTGTGTTGCACCTCTTTTTGCCAAAATTTCGTGTTCTTTTTGTTAATTAGCGTAATTTTACGTCGTTTTTGAAAATTAAACTTCGATTGTATTTCATTTTTTTTCGTTAATTAACGCAACCTAAAACTCTATTCGTTAATTAACGTAATTTGACGTCTTTTTTGAAAAATAAACTTAGAAATGCATATATACAATTACAACGCTTTACTTTCAGGTGCGATCATACCAGCACTAATGCACCGGATCCCATCAGAACTCCGCAGTTAAGCGTGCTTGGGCGAGAGTAGTACTAGGATGGGTGACCTCCTGGGAAGTCCTTGTGTTGCACCTCTTTTTGCCAAAATTTCGTGTTCTTTTTGTTAATTAGCGTAATTTTACGTCGTTTTTGAAAATTAAACTTCGATTGTATTTCATTTTTTTTCGTTAATTAACGCAACCTAAAACTCTATTCGTTAATTAACGTAATTTGACGTCTTTTTTGAAAAATAAACTTAGAAATGCATATATACAATTACAACGCTTTACTTTCAGGTGCGATCATACCAGCACTAATGCACCGGATCCCATCAGAACTCCGCAGTTAAGCGTGCTTGGGCGAGAGTAGTACTAGGATGGGTGACCTCCTGGGAAGTCCTTGTGTTGCACCTCTTTTTGCCAAAATTTCGTGTTCTTTTTGTTAATTAGCGTAATTTTACGTCGTTTTTGAAAATTAAACTTCGATTGTATTTCATTTTTTTTCGTTAATTAACGCAACCTAAAACTCTATTCGTTAATTAACGTAATTTGACGTCTTTTTTGAAAAATAAACTTAGAAATGCATATATACAATTACAACGCTTTACTTTCAGGTGCGATCATACCAGCACTAATGCACCGGATCCCATCAGAACTCCGCAGTTAAGCGTGCTTGGGCGAGAGTAGTACTAGGATGGGTGACCTCCTGGGAAGTCCTTGTGTTGCACCTCTTTTTGCCAAAATTTCGTGTTCTTTTTGTTAATTAGCGTAATTTTACGTCGTTTTTGAAAATTAAACTTCGATTGTATTTCATTTTTTTTCGTTAATTAACGCAACCTAAAACTCTATTCGTTAATTAACGTAATTTGACGTCTTTTTTGAAAAATAAACTTAGAAATGCATATATACAATTACAACGCTTTACTTTCAGGTGCGATCATACCAGCACTAATGCACCGGATCCCATCAGAACTCCGCAGTTAAGCGTGCTTGGGCGAGAGTAGTACTAGGATGGGTGACCTCCTGGGAAGTCCTTGTGTTGCACCTCTTTTTGCCAAAATTTCGTGTTCTTTTTGTTAATTAGCGTAATTTTACGTCGTTTTTGAAAATTAAACTTCGATTGTATTTCATTTTTTTTCGTTAATTAACGCAACCTAAAACTCTATTCGTTAATTAACGTAATTTGACGTCTTTTTTGAAAAATAAACTTAGAAATGCATATATACAATTACAACGCTTTACTTTCAGGTGCGATCATACCAGCACTAATGCACCGGATCCCATCAGAACTCCGCAGTTAAGCGTGCTTGGGCGAGAGTAGTACTAGTATGGGTGACCTCCTGGGAAGTCCTTGTGTTGCACCTCTTTTTGCCAAAATTTCGTGTTCTTTTTGTTAATTAGCGTAATTTTACGTCGTTTTTGAAAATTAAACTTCGATTGTATTTCATTTTTTTTCGTTAATTAACGCAACCTAAAACTCTATTCGTTAATTAACGTAATTTGACGTCTTTTTTGAAAAATAAACTTAGAAATGCATATATACAATTACAACGCTTTACTTTCAGGTGCGATCATACCAGCACTAATGCACCGGATCCCATCAGAACTCCGCAGTTAAGCGTGCTTGGGCGAGAGTAGTACTAGGATGGGTGACCTCCTGGGAAATCCTTGTGTTGCACCTCTTTTTGCCAAAATTTCGTGTTCTTTTTGTTAATTAGCGTAATTTTACGTCGTTTTTGAAAATTAAACTTCGATTGTATTTCATTTTTTTCGTTAATTAACGCAACCTAAAACTCTATTCGTTAATTAACGTAATTTGACGTCTTTTTTGAAAAATAAACTTAGAAATGCATATATACAATTACAACGCTTTACTTTCAGGTGCGATCATACCAACACTAATGCACCGGATCCCATCAGAACTCCGCAGTTAAGCGTGCTTGGGCGAGAGTAGTACTAGGATGGGTGACCTCCTGGGAAGTCCTTGTGTTGCACCTCTTTTTGCCAAAATTTCGTGTTCTTTTTGTTAATTAGCGTAATTTTACGTCGTTTTTGAAAATTAAACTTCGATTGTATTTCATTTTTTTTCGTTAATTAACGCAACCTAAAACTCTATTCGTTAATTAACGTAATTTGACGTCTTTTTTGAAAAATAAACTTAGAAATGCATATATACAATTACAACGCTTTACTTTCAGGTGCGATCATACCAGCACTAATGCACCGGATCCCATCAGAACTCCGCAGTTAAGCGTGCTTGGGCGAGAGTAGTACTAGGATGGGTGACCTCCTGGGAAATCCTTGTGTTGCACCTCTTTTTGCCAAAATTTCGTGTTCTTTTTGTTAATTAGCGTAATTTTACGTCGTTTTTGAAAATTAAACTTCGATTGTATTTCATTTTTTTCGTTAATTAACGCAACCTAAAACTCTATTCGTTAATTAACGTAATTTGACGTCTTTTTTGAAAAATAAACTTAGAAATGCATATATACAATTACAACGCTTTACTTTCAGGTGCGATCATACCAACACTAATGCACCGGATCCCATCAGAACTCCGCAGTTAAGCGTGCTTGGGCGAGAGTAGTACTAGGATGGGTGACCTCCTGGGAAGTCCTTGTGTTGCACCTCTTTTTGCCAAAATTTCGTGTTCTTTTTGTTAATTAGCGTAATTTTACGTCGTTTTTGAAAATTAAACTTCGATTGTATTTCATTTTTTTTCGTTAATTAACGCAACCTAAAACTCTATTCGTTAATTAACGTAATTTGACGTCTTTTTTGAAAAATAAACTTAGAAATGCATATATACAATTACAACGCTTTACTTTCAGGTGCGATCATACCAGCACTAATGCACCGGATCCCATCAGAACTCCGCAGTTAAGCGTGCTTGGGCGAGAGTAGTACTAGGATGGGTGACCTCCTGGGAAGTCCTTGTGTTGCACCTCTTTTTGCCAAAATTTCGTGTTCTTTTTGTTAATTAGCGTAATTTTACGTCGTTTTTGAAAATTAAACTTCGATTGTATTTCATTTTTTTCGTTAATTAACGCAACCTAAAACTCTATTCGTTAATTAACGTAATTTGACGTCTTTTTTGAAAAATAAACTTAGAAATGCATATATACAATTACAACGCTTTACTTTCAGGTGCGATCATACCAACACTAATGCACCGGATCCCATCAGAACTCCGCAGTTAAGCGTGCTTGGGCGAGAGTAGTACTAGGATGGGTGACCTCCTGGGAAGTCCTTGTGTTGCACCTCTTTTTGCCAAAATTTCGTGTTCTTTTTGTTAATTAGCGTAATTTTACGTCGTTTTTGAAAATTAAACTTCGATTGTATTTCATTTTTTTTCGTTAATTAACGCAACCTAAAACTCTATTCGTTAATTAACGTAATTTGACGTCTTTTTTGAAAAATAAACTTAGAAATGCATATATACAATTACAACGCTTTACTTTCAGGTGCGATCATACCAGCACTAATGCACCGGATCCCATCAGAACTCCGCAGTTAAGCGTGCTTGGGCGAGAGTAGTACTAGGATGGGTGACCTCCTGGGAAGTCCTTGTGTTGCACCTCTTTTTGCCAAAATTTCGTGTTCTTTTTGTTAATTAGCGTAATTTTACGTCGTTTTTGAAAATTAAACTTCGATTGTATTTCATTTTTTTTCGTTAATTAACGCAACCTAAAACTCTATTCGTTAATTAACGTAATTTGACGTCTTTTTTGAAAAATAAACTTAGAAATGCATATATACAATTACAACGCTTTACTTTCAGGTGCGATCATACCAGCACTAATGCACCGGATCCCATCAGAACTCCGCAGTTAAGCGTGCTTGGGCGAGAGTAGTACTAGGATGGGTGACCTCCTGGGAAGTCCTTGTGTTGCACCTCTTTTTGCCAAAATTTCGTGTTCTTTTTGTTAATTAGCGTAATTTTACGTCGTTTTTGAAAATTAAACTTCGATTGTATTTCATTTTTTTTCGTTAATTAACGCAACCTAAAACTCTATTCGTTAATTAACGTAATTTGACGTCTTTTTTGAAAAATAAACTTAGAAATGCATATATACAATTACAACGCTTTACTTTCAGGTGCGATCATACCAGCACTAATGCACCGGATCCCATCAGAACTCCGCAGTTAAGCGTGCTTGGGCGAGAGTAGTACTAGGATGGGTGACCTCCTGGGAAGTCCTTGTGTTGCACCTCTTTTTGCCAAAATTTCGTGTTCTTTTTGTTAATTAGCGTAATTTTACGTCGTTTTTGAAAATTAAACTTCGATTGTATTTCATTTTTTTTCGTTAATTAACGCAACCTAAAACTCTATTCGTTAATTAACGTAATTTGACGTCTTTTTTGAAAAATAAACTTAGAAATGCATATATACAATTACAACGCTTTACTTTCAGGTGCGATCATACCAGCACTAATGCACCGGATCCCATCAGAACTCCGCAGTTAAGCGTGCTTGGGCGAGAGTAGTACTAGGATGGGTGACCTCCTGGGAAGTCCTTGTGTTGCACCTCTTTTTGCCAAAATTTCGTGTTCTTTTTGTTAATTAGCGTAATTTTACGTCGTTTTTGAAAATTAAACTTCGATTGTATTTCATTTTTTTTCGTTAATTAACGCAACCTAAAACTCTATTCGTTAATTAACGTAATTTGACGTCTTTTTTGAAAAATAAACTTAGAAATGCATATATACAATTACAACGCTTTACTTTCAGGTGCGATCATACCAGCACTAATGCACCGGATCCCATCAGAACTCCGCAGTTAAGCGTGCTTGGGCGAGAGTAGTACTAGGATGGGTGACCTCCTGGGAAGTCCTTGTGTTGCACCTCTTTTTGCCAAAATTTCGTGTTCTTTTTGTTAATTAGCGTAATTTTACGTCGTTTTTGAAAATTAAACTTCGATTGTATTTCATTTTTTTTCGTTAATTAACGCAACCTAAAACTCTATTCGTTAATTAACGTAATTTGACGTCTTTTTTGAAAAATAAACTTAGAAATGCATATATACAATTACAACGCTTTACTTTCAGGTGCGATCATACCAGCACTAATGCACCGGATCCCATCAGAACTCCGCAGTTAAGCGTGCTTGGGCGAGAGTAGTACTAGGATGGGTGACCTCCTGGGAAGTCCTTGTGTTGCACCTCTTTTTGCCAAAATTTCGTGTTCTTTTTGTTAATTAGCGTAATTTTACGTCGTTTTTGAAAATTAAACTTCGATTGTATTTCATTTTTTTTCGTTAATTAACGCAACCTAAAACTCTATTCGTTAATTAACGTAATTTGACGTCTTTTTTGAAAAATAAACTTAGAAATGCATATATACAATTACAACGCTTTACTTTCAGGTGCGATCATACCAGCACTAATGCACCGGATCCCATCAGAACTCCGCAGTTAAGCGTGCTTGGGCGAGAGTAGTACTAGGATGGGTGACCTCCTGGGAAGTCCTTGTGTTGCACCTCTTTTTGCCAAAATTTCGTGTTCTTTTTGTTAATTAGCGTAATTTTACGTCGTTTTTGAAAATTAAACTTCGATTGTATTTCATTTTTTTTCGTTAATTAACGCAACCTAAAACTCTATTCGTTAATTAACGTAATTTGACGTCTTTTTTGAAAAATAAACTTAGAAATGCATATATACAATTACAACGCTTTACTTTCAGGTGCGATCATACCAGCACTAATGCACCGGATCCCATCAGAACTCCGCAGTTAAGCGTGCTTGGGCGAGAGTAGTACTAGGATGGGTGACCTCCTGGGAAGTCCTTGTGTTGCACCTCTTTTTGCCAAAATTTCGTGTTCTTTTTGTTAATTAGCGTAATTTTACGTCGTTTTTGAAAATTAAACTTCGATTGTATTTCATTTTTTTTCGTTAATTAACGCAACCTAAAACTCTATTCGTTAATTAACGTAATTTGACGTCTTTTTTGAAAAATAAACTTAGAAATGCATATATACAATTACAACGCTTTACTTTCAGGTGCGATCATACCAGCACTAATGCACCGGATCCCATCAGAACTCCGCAGTTAAGCGTGCTTGGGCGAGAGTAGTACTAGGATGGGTGACCTCCTGGGAAGTCCTTGTGTTGCACCTCTTTTTGCCAAAATTTCGTGTTCTTTTTGTTAATTAGCGTAATTTTACGTCGTTTTTGAAAATTAAACTTCGATTGTATTTCATTTTTTTTCGTTAATTAACGCAACCTAAAACTCTATTCGTTAATTAACGTAATTTGACGTCTTTTTTGAAAAATAAACTTAGAAATGCATATATACAATTACAACGCTTTACTTTCAGGTGCGATCATACCAGCACTAATGCACCGGATCCCATCAGAACTCCGCAGTTAAGCGTGCTTGGGCGAGAGTAGTACTAGGATGGGTGACCTCCTGGGAAGTCCTTGTGTTGCACCTCTTTTTGCCAAAATTTCGTGTTCTTTTTGTTAATTAGCGTAATTTTACGTCGTTTTTGAAAATTAAACTTCGATTGTATTTCATTTTTTTTCGTTAATTAACGCAACCTAAAACTCTATTCGTTAATTAACGTAATTTGACGTCTTTTTTGAAAAATAAACTTAGAAATGCATATATACAATTACAACGCTTTACTTTCAGGTGCGATCATACCAGCACTAATGCACCGGATCCCATCAGAACTCCGCAGTTAAGCGTGCTTGGGCGAGAGTAGTACTAGGATGGGTGACCTCCTGGGAAGTCCTTGTGTTGCACCTCTTTTTGCCAAAATTTCGTGTTCTTTTTGTTAATTAGCGTAATTTTACGTCGTTTTTGAAAATTAAACTTCGATTGTATTTCATTTTTTTTCGTTAATTAACGCAACCTAAAACTCTATTCGTTAATTAACGTAATTTGACGTCTTTTTTGAAAAATAAACTTAGAAATGCATATATACAATTACAACGCTTTACTTTCAGGTGCGATCATACCAGCACTAATGCACCGGATCCCATCAGAACTCCGCAGTTAAGCGTGCTTGGGCGAGAGTAGTACTAGGATGGGTGACCTCCTGGGAAGTCCTTGTGTTGCACCTCTTTTTGCCAAAATTTCGTGTTCTTTTTGTTAATTAGCGTAATTTTACGTCGTTTTTGAAAATTAAACTTCGATTGTATTTCATTTTTTTTCGTTAATTAACGCAACCTAAAACTCTATTCGTTAATTAACGTAATTTGACGTCTTTTTTGAAAAATAAACTTAGAAATGCATATATACAATTACAACGCTTTACTTTCAGGTGCGATCATACCAGCACTAATGCACCGGATCCCATCAGAACTCCGCAGTTAAGCGTGCTTGGGCGAGAGTAGTACTAGGATGGGTGACCTCCTGGGAAGTCCTTGTGTTGCACCTCTTTTTGCCAAAATTTCGTGTTCTTTTTGTTAATTAGCGTAATTTTACGTCGTTTTTGAAAATTAAACTTCGATTGTATTTCATTTTTTTTCGTTAATTAACGCAACCTAAAACTCTATTCGTTAATTAACGTAATTTGACGTCTTTTTTGAAAAATAAACTTAGAAATGCATATATACAATTACAACGCTTTACTTTCAGGTGCGATCATACCAGCACTAATGCACCGGATCCCATCAGAACTCCGCAGTTAAGCGTGCTTGGGCGAGAGTAGTACTAGGATGGGTGACCTCCTGGGAAGTCCTTGTGTTGCACCTCTTTTTGCCAAAATTTCGTGTTCTTTTTGTTAATTAGCGTAATTTTACGTCGTTTTTGAAAATTAAACTTCGATTGTATTTCATTTTTTTTCGTTAATTAACGCAACCTAAAACTCTATTCGTTAATTAACGTAATTTGACGTCTTTTTTGAAAAATAAACTTAGAAATGCATATATACAATTACAACGCTTTACTTTCAGGTGCGATCATACCAGCACTAATGCACCGGATCCCATCAGAACTCCGCAGTTAAGCGTGCTTGGGCGAGAGTAGTACTAGGATGGGTGACCTCCTGGGAAGTCCTTGTGTTGCACCTCTTTTTGCCAAAATTTCGTGTTCTTTTTGTTAATTAGCGTAATTTTACGTCGTTTTTGAAAATTAAACTTCGATTGTATTTCATTTTTTTTCGTTAATTAACGCAACCTAAAACTCTATTCGTTAATTAACGTAATTTGACGTCTTTCTTGAAAAATAAACTTAGAAATGCATATATACAATTACAACGCTTTACTTTCAGGTGCGATCATACCAGCACTAATGCACCGGATCCCATCAGAACTCCGCAGTTAAGCGTGCTTGGGCGAGAGTAGTACTAGGATGGGTGACCTCCTGGGAAGTCCTTGTGTTGCACCTCTTTTTGCCAAAATTTCGTGTTCTTTTTGTTAATTAGCGTAATTTTACGTCGTTTTTGAAAATTAAACTTCGATTGTATTTCATTTTTTTCGTTAATTAACGCAACCTAAAACTCTATTCGTTAATTAACGTAATTTGACGTCTTTTTTGAAAAATAAACTTAGAAATGCATATATACAATTACAACGCTTTACTTTCAGGTGCGATCATACCAGCACTAATGCACCGGATCCCATCAGAACTCCGCAGTTAAGCGTGCTTGGGCGAGAGTAGTACTAGGATGGGTGACCTCCTGGGAAGTCCTTGTGTTGCACCTCTTTTTGCCAAAATTTCGTGTTCTTTTTGTTAATTAGCGTAATTTTACGTCGTTTTTGAAAATTAAACTTCGATTGTATTTCATTTTTTTTCGTTAATTAACGCAACCTAAAACTCTATTCGTTAATTAACGTAATTTGACGTCTTTTTTGAAAAATAAACTTAGAAATGCATATATACAATTACAACGCTTTACTTTCAGGTGCGATCATACCAGCACTAATGCACCGGATCCCATCAGAACTCCGCAGTTAAGCGTGCTTGGGCGAGAGTAGTACTAGGATGGGTGACCTCCTGGGAAGTCCTTGTGTTGCACCTCTTTTTGCCAAAATTTCGTGTTCTTTTTGTTAATTAGCGTAATTTTACGTCGTTTTTGAAAATTAAACTTCGATTGTATTTCATTTTTTTTCGTTAATTAACGCAACCTAAAACTCTATTCGTTAATTAACGTAATTTGACGTCTTTTTTGAAAAATAAACTTAGAAATGCATATATACAATTACAACGCTTTACTTTCAGGTGCGATCATACCAGCACTAATGCACCGGATCCCATCAGAACTCCGCAGTTAAGCGTGCTTGGGCGAGAGTAGTACTAGGATGGGTGACCTCCTGGGAAGTCCTTGTGTTGCACCTCTTTTTGCCAAAATTTCGTGTTCTTTTTGTTAATTAGCGTAATTTTACGTCGTTTTTGAAAATTAAACTTCGATTGTATTTCATTTTTTTTCGTTAATTAACGCAACCTAAAACTCTATTCGTTAATTAACGTAATTTGACGTCTTTTTTGAAAAATAAACTTAGAAATGCATATATACAATTACAACGCTTTACTTTCAGGTGCGATCATACCAGCACTAATGCACCGGATCCCATCAGAACTCCGCAGTTAAGCGTGCTTGGGCGAGAGTAGTACTAGGATGGGTGACCTCCTGGGAAGTCCTTGTGTTGCACCTCTTTTTGCCAAAATTTCGTGTTCTTTTTGTTAATTAGCGTAATTTTACGTCGTTTTTGAAAATTAAACTTCGATTGTATTTCATTTTTTTTCGTTAATTAACGCAACCTAAAACTCTATTCGTTAATTAACGTAATTTGACGTCTTTTTTGAAAAATAAACTTAGAAATGCATATATACAATTACAACGCTTTACTTTCAGGTGCGATCATACCAGCACTAATGCACCGGATCCCATCAGAACTCCGCAGTTAAGCGTGCTTGGGCGAGAGTAGTACTAGGATGGGTGACCTCCTGGGAAGTCCTTGTGTTGCACCTCTTTTTGCCAAAATTTCGTGTTCTTTTTGTTAATTAGCGTAATTTTACGTCGTTTTTGAAAATTAAACTTCGATTGTATTTCATTTTTTTTCGTTAATTAACGCAACCTAAAACTCTATTCGTTAATTAACGTAATTTGACGTCTTTTTTGAAAAATAAACTTAGAAATGCATATATACAATTACAACGCTTTACTTTCAGGTGCGATCATACCAGCACTAATGCACCGGATCCCATCAGAACTCCGCAGTTAAGCGTGCTTGGGCGAGAGTAGTACTAGGATGGGTGACCTCCTGGGAAGTCCTTGTGTTGCACCTCTTTTTGCCAAAATTTCGTGTTCTTTTTGTTAATTAGCGTAATTTTACGTCGTTTTTGAAAATTAAACTTCGATTGTATTTCATTTTTTTTCGTTAATTAACGCAACCTAAAACTCTATTCGTTAATTAACGTAATTTGACGTCTTTTTTGAAAAATAAACTTAGAAATGCATATATACAATTACAACGCTTTACTTTCAGGTGCGATCATACCAGCACTAATGCACCGGATCCCATCAGAACTCCACAGTTAAGCGTGCTTGGGCGAGAGTAGTACTAGGATGGGTGACCTCCTGGGAAGTCCTTGTAGGATGGGTGACCTCCTGGGAAGTCCTTGTGTTGCACCTCTTTTTGCCAAAATTTCGTGTTCTTTTTGTTAATTAGCGTAATTTTACGTCGTTTTTGAAAATTAAACTTCGATTGTATTTCATTTTTTTTCGTTAATTACCGCAACCTAAAACTCTATTCGTTAATTAACGTAATTTGACGTCTTTTTTGAAAAATAAACTTAGAAATGCATATATACAATTACAACGCTTTACTTTCATGTGCGATCATACCAGCACTAATGCACCGGATCCCATCAGAACTCCGCAGTTAAGCGTGCTTGGGCGAGAGTAGTACTAGGATGGGTGACCTCCTGGGAAGTCCTTGTGTTGCACCTCTTTTGCCAAAATTTCGTGTTCTTTTTGTTAATTAGCGTAATTTTACGTCGTTTTTGAAAATTAAACTTCTATTGTATTTCATTTTTTTTCGTTAATTAACGCAACCTAAAACTCTATTCGTTAATTAACGTAATTTGACGTCTTTTTTGAAAAATAAACTTAGAAATGCATATATACAATTACAACGCTTTACTTTCAGGTGCGATCATACCAGCACTAATGCACCGGATCCCATCAGAACTCCGCAGTTAAGCGTGCTTGGGCGAGAGTAGTACTAGGATGGGTGACCTCCTGGGAAGTCCTTGTGTTGCACCTCTTTTTGCCAAAATTTCGTGTTCTTTTTGTTAATTAGCGTAATTTTACGTCGTTTTTGAAAATTAAACTTCGATTGTATTTCATTTTTTTTCGTTAATTAACGCAACCTAAAACTCTATTCGTTAATTAACGTAATTTGACGTCTTTTTTGAAAAATAAACTTAGAAATGCATATATATACAATTACAACGCTTTACTTTCAGGTGCGATCATACCAGCACTAATGCACCGGATCCCATCAGAACTCCGCAGTTAAGCGTGCTTGGGCGAGAGTAGTACTAGGATGGGTGACCTCCTGGGAAGTCCTTGTGTTGCACCTCTTTTTGCCAAAATTTCGTGTTCTTTTTGTTAATTAGCGTAATTTTACGTCGTTTTTGAAAATTAAACTTCGATTGTATTTCATTTTTTTTCGTTAATTAACGCAACCTAAAACTCTATTCGTTAATTAACGTAATTTGACGTCTTTTTTGAAAAATAAACTTAGAAATGCATATATACAATTACAACGCTTTACTTTCAGGTGCGATCATACCAGCACTAATGCACCGGATCCCATCAGAACTCCGCAGTTAAGCGTGCTTGGGCGAGAGTAGTACTAGGATGGGTGACCTCCTGGGAAGTCCTTGTGTTGCACCTCTTTTTGCCAAAATTTCGTGTTCTTTTTGTTAATTAGCGTAATTTTACGTCGTTTTTGAAAATTAAACTTCGATTGTATTTCATTTTTTTTCGTTAATTAACGCAACCTAAAACTCTATTCGTTAATTAACGTAATTTGACGTCTTTTTTGAAAAATAAACTTAGAAATGCATATATACAATTACAACGCTTTACTTTCAGGTGCGATCATACCAGCACTAATGCACCGGATCCCATCAGAACTCCGCAGTTAAGCGTGCTTGGGCGAGAGTAGTACTAGGATGGGTGACCTCCTGGGAAGTCCTTGTGTTGCACCTCTTTTTGCCAAAATTTCGTGTTCTTTTTGTTAATTAGCGTAATTTTACGTCGTTTTTGAAAATTAAACTTCGATTGTATTTCATTTTTTTTCGTTAATTAACGCAACCTAAAACTCTATTCGTTAATTAACGTAATTTGACGTCTTTTTTGAAAAATAAACTTAGAAATGCATATATACAATTACAACGCTTTACTTTCAGGTGCGATCATACCAGCACTAATGCACCGGATCCCATCAGAACTCCGCAGTTAAGCGTGCTTGGGCGAGAGTAGTACTAGGATGGGTGACCTCCTGGGAAGTCCTTGTGTTGCACCTCTTTTTGCCAAAATTTCGTGTTCTTTTTGTTAATTAGCGTAATTTTACGTCGTTTTTGAAAATTAAACTTCGATTGTATTTCATTTTTTTTCGTTAATTAACGCAACCTAAAACTCTATTCGTTAATTAACGTAATTTGACGTCTTTTTTGAAAAATAAACTTAGAAATGCATATATACAATTACAACGCTTTACTTTCAGGTGCGATCATACCAGCACTAATGCACCGGATCCCATCAGAACTCCGCAGTTAAGCGTGCTTGGGCGAGAGTAGTACTAGGATGGGTGACCTCCTGGGAAGTCCTTGTGTTGCACCTCTTTTTGCCAAAATTTCGTGTTCTTTTTGTTAATTAGCGTAATTTTACGTCGTTTTTGAAAATTAAACTTCGATTGTATTTCATTTTTTTTCGTTAATTAACGCAACCTAAAACTCTATTCGTTAATTAACGTAATTTGACGTCTTTTTTGAAAAATAAACTTAGAAATGCATATATACAATTACAACGCTTTACTTTCAGGTGCGATCATACCAGCACTAATGCACCGGATCCCATCAGAACTCCGCAGTTAAGCGTGCTTGGGCGAGAGTAGTACTAGGATGGGTGACCTCCTGGGAAGTCCTTGTGTTGCACCTCTTTTTGCCAAAATTTCGTGTTCTTTTTGTTAATTAGCGTAATTTTACGTCGTTTTTGAAAATTAAACTTCGATTGTATTTCATTTTTTTTCGTTAATTAACGCAACCTAAAACTCTATTCGTTAATTAACGTAATTTGACGTCTTTTTTGAAAAATAAACTTAGAAATGCATATATACAATTACAACGCTTTACTTTCAGGTGCGATCATACCAGCACTAATGCACCGGATCCCATCAGAACTCCGCAGTTAAGCGTGCTTGGGCGAGAGTAGTACTAGGATGGGTGACCTCCTGGGAAGTCCTTGTGTTGCACCTCTTTTTGCCAAAATTTCGTGTTCTTTTTGTTAATTAGCGTAATTTTACGTCGTTTTTGAAAATTAAACTTCGATTGTATTTCATTTTTTTTCGTTAATTAACGCAACCTAAAACTCTATTCGTTAATTAACGTAATTTGACGTCTTTTTTGAAAAATAAACTTAGAAATGCATATATACAATTACAACGCTTTACTTTCAGGTGCGATCATACCAGCACTAATGCACCGGATCCCATCAGAACTCCGCAGTTAAGCGTGCTTGGGCGAGAGTAGTACTAGGATGGGTGACCTCCTGGGAAGTCCTTGTGTTGCACCTCTTTTTGCCAAAATTTCGTGTTCTTTTTGTTAATTAGCGTAATTTTACGTCGTTTTTGAAAATTAAACTTCGATTGTATTTCATTTTTTTTCGTTAATTAACGCAACCTAAAACTCTATTCGTTAATTAACGTAATTTGTCGTCTTTTTTGAAAAATAAACTTAGAAATGCATATATACAATTACAACGCTTTACTTTCAGGTGCGATCATACCAGCACTAATGCACCGGATCCCATCAGAACTCCGCAGTTAAGCGTGCTTGGGCGAGAGTAGTACTAGGATGGGTGACCTCCTGGGAAGTCCTTGTGTTGCACCTCTTTTTGCCAAAATTTCGTGTTCTTTTTGTTAATTAGCGTAATTTTACGTCGTTTTTGAAAATTAAACTTCGATTGTATTTCATTTTTTTTCGTTAATTAACGCAACCTAAAACTCTATTCGTTAATTAACGTAATTTGACGTCTTTTTTGAAAAATAAACTTAGAAATGCATATATACAATTACAACGCTTTACTTTCAGGTGCGATCATACCAGCACTAATGCACCGGATCCCATCAGAACTCCGCAGTTAAGCGTGCTTGGGCGAGAGTAGTACTAGGATGGGTGACCTCCTGGGAAGTCCTTGTGTTGCACCTCTTTTTGCCAAAATTTCGTGTTCTTTTTGTCTGGGTGACCTCCTGGGAAGTCCTTGTGTTGCACCTCTTTTTGCCAAAATTTCGTGTTCTTTTTGTTAATTAGCGTAATTTTACGTCGTTTTTGAAAATTAAACTTCGATTGTATTTCATTTTTTTTCGTTAATTAACGCAACCTAAAACTCTATTCGTTAATTAACGTAATTTGACGTCTTTTTTGAAAAATAAACTTAGAAATGCATATATACAATTACAACGCTTTACTTTCAGGTGCGATCATACCAGCACTAATGCACCGGATCCCATCAGAACTCCGCAGTTAAGCGTGCTTGGGCGAGAGTAGTACTAGGATGGGTGACCTCCTGGGAAGTCCTTGTGTTGCACCTCTTTTTGCCAAAATTTCGTGTTCTTTTTGTTAATTAGCGTAATTTTACGTCGTTTTTGAAAATTAAACTTCGATTGTATTTCATTTTTTTTCGTTAATTAACGCAACCTAAAACTCTATTCGTTAATTAACGTAATTTGACGTCTTTTTTGAAAAATAAACTTAGAAATGCATATATACAATTACAACGCTTTACTTTCAGGTGCGATCATACCAGCACTAATGCACCAGATCCCATCAGAACTCCGCAGTTAAGCGTGCTTGGGCGAGAGTAGTACTAGGATGGGTGACCTCCTGGGAAGTCCTTGTGTTGCACCTCTTTTTGCCAAAATTTCGTGTTCTTTTTGTTAATTAGCGTAATTTTACGTCGTTTTTGAAAATTAAACTTCGATTGTATTTCATTTTTTTCGTTAATTAACGCAACCTAAAACTCTATTCGTTAATTAACGTAATTTGACGTCTTTTTTGAAAAATAAACTTTGAAATGCATATATACAATTACAACGCTTTACTTTCAGGTGCGATCATACCAGCACTAATGCACCGGATCCCATCAGAACTCCGCAGTTAAGCGTGCTTGGGCGAGAGTAGTACTAGGATGGGTGACCTCCTGGGAAGTCCTTGTGTTGCACCTCTTTTTGCCAAAATTTCGTGTTCTTTTTGTTAATTAGCGTAATTTTACGTCATTTTTGAAAATTAAACTTCGATTGTATTTCATTTTTTTTCGTTAATTAACGCAACCTAAAACTCTATTCGTTAATTAACGTAATTTGACGTCTTTTTTGAAAAATAAACTTAGAAATGCATATATACAATTACAACGCTTTACTTTCAGGTGCGATCATACCAGCACTAATGCACCGGATCCCATCAGAACTCCGCAGTTAAGCGTGCTTGGGCGAGAGTAGTACTAGGATGGGTGACCTCCTGGGAAGTCCTTGTGTTGCACCTCTTTTTGCCAAAATTTCGTGTTCTTTTTGTTAATTAGCGTAATTTTACGTCGTTTTTGAAAATTAAACTTCGATTGTATTTCATTTTTTTTCGTTAATTAACGAAACCTAAAACTCTATTCGTTAATTAACGTAATTTGACGTCTTTTTTGAAAAATAAACTTAGAAATGCATATATACAATTACAACGCTTTACTTTCAGGTGCGATCATACCAGCACTAATGCACCGGATCCCATCAGAACTCCGCAGTTAAGCGTGCTTGGGCGAGAGTAGTACTAGGATGGGTGACCTCCTGGGAAGTCCTTGTGTTGCACCTCTTTTTGCCAAAATTTCGTGTTCTTTTTGTCTGGGTGACCTCCTGGGAAGTCCTTGTGTTGCACCTCTTTTTGCCAAAATTTCGTGTTCTTTTTGTTAATTAGCGTAATTTTACGTCGTTTTTGAAAATTAAACTTCGATTGTATTTCATTTTTTTTCGTTAATTAACGCAACCTAAAACTCTATTCGTTAATTAACGTAATTTGACGTCTTTTTTGAAAAATAAACTTAGAAATGCATATATACAATTACAACGCTTTACTTTCAGGTGCGATCATACCAGCACTAATGCACCGGATCCCATCAGAACTCCGCAGTTAAGCGTGCTTGGGCGAGAGTAGTACTAGGATGGGTGACCTCCTGGGAAGTCCTTGTGTTGCACCTCTTTTTGCCAAAATTTCGTGTTCTTTTTGTTAATTAGCGTAATTTTACGTCGTTTTTGAAAATTAAACTTCGATTGTATTTCATTTTTTTTCGTTAATTAACGCAACCTAAAACTCTATTCGTTAATTAACGTAATTTGACGTCTTTTTTGAAAAATAAACTTAGAAATGCATATATACAATTACAACGCTTTACTTTCAGGTGCGATCATACCAGCACTAATGCACCAGATCCCATCAGAACTCCGCAGTTAAGCGTGCTTGGGCGAGAGTAGTACTAGGATGGGTGACCTCCTGGGAAGTCCTTGTGTTGCACCTCTTTTTGCCAAAATTTCGTGTTCTTTTTGTTAATTAGCGTAATTTTACGTCGTTTTTGAAAATTAAACTTCGATTGTATTTCATTTTTTTCGTTAATTAACGCAACCTAAAACTCTATTCGTTAATTAACGTAATTTGACGTCTTTTTTGAAAAATAAACTTTGAAATGCATATATACAATTACAACGCTTTACTTTCAGGTGCGATCATACCAGCACTAATGCACCGGATCCCATCAAAACTCCGCAGTTAAGCGTGCTTGGGCGAGAGTAGTACTAGGATGGGTGACCTCCTGGGAAGTCCTTGTGTTGCACCTCTTTTTGCCAAAATTTCGTGTTCTTTTTGTTAATTAGCGTAATTTTACGTCATTTTTGAAAATTAAACTTCGATTGTATTTCATTTTTTTTCGTTAATTAACGCAACCTAAAACTCTATTCGTTAATTAACGTAATTTGACGTCTTTTTTGAAAAATAAACTTAGAAATGCATATATACAATTACAACGCTTTACTTTCAGGTGCGATCATACCAGCACTAATGCACCGGATCCCATCAGAACTCCGCAGTTAAGCGTGCTTGGGCGAGAGTAGTACTAGGATGGGTGACCTCCTGGGAAGTCCTTGTGTTGCACCTCTTTTTGCCAAAATTTCGTGTTCTTTTTGTTAATTAGCGTAATTTTACGTCGTTTTTGAAAATTAAACTTCGATTGTATTTCATTTTTTTTCGTTAATTAACGCAACCTAAAACTCTATTCGTTAATTAACGTAATTTGACGTCTTTTTTGAAAAATAAACTTAGAAATGCATATATACAATTACAACGCTTTACTTTCAGGTGCGATCATACCAGCACTAATGCACCGGATCCCATCAGAACTCCGCAGTTAAGCGTGCTTGGGCGAGAGTAGTACTAGGATGGGTGACCTCCTGGGAAGTCCTTGTGTTGCACCTCTTTTTGCCAAAATTTCGTGTTCTTTTTGTTAATTAGCGTAATTTTACGTCGTTTTTGAAAATTAAACTTCGATTGTATTTCATTTTTTTTCGTTAATTAACGCAACCTAAAACTCTATTCGTTAATTAACGTAATTTGACGTCTTTTTTGAAAAATAAACTTAGAAATGCATATATACAATTACAACGCTTTACTTTCAGGTGCGATCATACCAGCACTAATGCACCGGATCCCATCAGAACTCCGCAGTTAAGCGTGCTTGGGCGAGAGTAGTACTAGGATGGGTGACCTCCTGGGAAGTCCTTGTGTTGCACCTCTTTTTGCCAAAATTTCGTGTTCTTTTTGTTAATTAGCGTAATTTTACGTCGTTTTTGAAAATTAAACTTCGATTGTATTTCATTTTTTTTCGTTAATTAACGCAACCTAAAACTCTATTCGTTAATTAACGTAATTTGACGTCTTTTTTGAAAAATAAACTTAGAAATGCATATATACAATTACAACGCTTTACTTTCAGGTGCGATCATACCAGCACTAATGCACCGGATCCCATCAGAACTCCGCAGTTAAGCGTGCTTGGGCGAGAGTAGTACTAGGATGGGTGACCTCCTGGGAAGTCCTTGTGTTGCACCTCTTTTTGCCAAAATTTCGTGTTCTTTTTGTATGGGTGACCTCCTGGGAAGTCCTTGTGTTGCACCTCTTTTTGCCAAAATTTCGTGTTCTTTTTGTTAATTAGCGTAATTTTACGTCGTTTTTGAAAATTAAACTTCGATTGTATTTCATTTTTTTTCGTTAATTAACGCAACCTAAAACTCTATTCGTTAATTAACGTAATTTGACGTCTTTTTTGAAAAATAAACTTAGAAATGCATATATACAATTACAACGCTTTACTTTCAGGTGCGATCATACCAGCACTAATGCACCGGATCCCATCAGAACTCCGCAGTTAAGCGTGCTTGGGCGAGAGTAGTACTAGGATGGGTGACCTCCTGGGAAGTCCTTGTGTTGCACCTCTTTTTGCCAAAATTTCGTGTTCTTTTTGTTAATTAGCGTAATTTTACGTCGTTTTTGAAAATTAAACTTCGATTGTATTTCATTTTTTTTCGTTAATTAACGCAACCTAAAACTCTATTCGTTAATTAACGTAATTTGACGTCTTTTTTGAAAAATAAACTTAGAAATGCATATATACAATTACAACGCTTTACTTTCAGGTGCGATCATACCAGCACTAATGCACCGGATCCCATCAGAACTCCGCAGTTAAGCGTGCTTGGGCGAGAGTAGTACTAGGATGGGTGACCTCCTGGGAAGTCCTTGTGTTGCACCTCTTTTTGCCAAAATTTCGTGTTCTTTTTGTTAATTAGCGTAATTTTACGTCGTTTTTGAAAATTAAACTTCGATTGTATTTCATTTTTTTTCGTTAATTAACGCAACCTAAAACTCTATTCGTTAATTAACGTAATTTGACGTCTTTTTTGAAAAATAAACTTAGAAATGCATATATACAATTACAACGCTTTACTTTCAGGTGCGATCATACCAGCACTAATGCACCGGATCCCATCAGAACTCCGCAGTTAAGCGTGCTTGGGCGAGAGTAGTACTAGGATGGGTGACCTCCTGGGAAGTCCTTGTGTTGCACCTCTTTTTGCCAAAATTTCGTGTTCTTTTTGTTAATTAGCGTAATTTTACGTCGTTTTTGAAAATTAAACTTCGATTGTATTTCATTTTTTTCGTTAATTAACGCAACCTAAAACTCTATTCGTTAATTAACGTAATTTGACGTCTTTTTTGAAAAATAAACTTAGAAATGCATATATACAATTACAACGCTTTACTTTCAGGTGCGATCATACCAGCACTAATGCACCGGATCCCATCAGAACTCCGCAGTTAAGCGTGCTTGGGCGAGAGTAGTACTAGGATGGGTGACCTCCTGGGAAGTCCTTGTGTTGCACCTCTTTTTGCCAAAATTTCGTGTTCTTTTTGTTAATTAGCGTAATTTTACGTCATTTTTGAAAATTAAACTTCGATTGTATTTCATTTTTTTTCGTTAATTAACGCAACCTAAAACTCTATTCGTTAATTAACGTAATTTGACGTCTTTTTTGAAAAATAAACTTAGAAATGCATATATACAATTACAACGCTTTACTTTCAGGTGCGATCATACCAGCACTAATGCACCGGATCCCATCAGAACTCCGCAGTTAAGCGTGCTTGGGCGAGAGTAGTACTAGGATGGGTGACCTCCTGGGAAGTCCTTGTGTTGCACCTCTTTTTGCCAAAATTTCGTGTTCTTTTTGTTAATTAGCGTAATTTTACGTCGTTTTTGAAAATTAAACTTCGATTGTATTTCATTTTTTTCGTTAATTAACGCAACCTAAAACTCTATTCGTTAATTAACGTAATTTGACGTCTTTTTTGAAAAATAAACTTAGAAATGCATATATACAATTACAACGCTTTACTTTCAGGTGCGATCATACCAGCACTAATGCACCGGATCCCATCAGAACTCCGCAGTTAAGCGTGCTTGGGCGAGAGTAGTACTAGGATGGGCGACCTCCTGGGAAGTCCTTGTGTTGCACCTCTTTTTGCCAAAATTTCGTGTTCTTTTTGTTAATTAGCGTAATTTTACGTCATTTTTGAAAATTAAACTTCGATTGTATTTCATTTTTTTTCGTTAATTAACGCAACCTAAAACTCTATTCGTTAATTAACGTAATTTGACGTCTTTTTTGAAAAATAAACTTAGAAATGCATATATACAATTACAACGCTTTACTTTCAGGTGCGATCATACCAGCACTAATGCACCGGATCCCATCAGAACTCCGCAGTTAAGCGTGCTTGGGCGAGAGTAGTACTAGGATGGGTGACCTCCTGGGAAGTCCTTGTGTTGCACCTCTTTTTGCCAAAATTTCGTGTTCTTTTTGTTAATTAGCGTAATTTTACGTCGTTTTTGAAAATTAAACTTCGATTGTATTTCATTTTTTTCGTTAATTAACGAAACCTAAAACTCTATTCGTTAATTAACGTAATTTGACGTCTTTTTTGAAAAATAAACTTAGAAATGCATATATACAATTACAACGCTTTACTTTCAGGTGCGATCATACCAGCACTAATGCACCGGATCCCATCAGAACTCCGCAGTTAAGCGTGCTTGGGCGAGAGTAGTACTAGGATGGGTGACCTCCTGGGAAGTCCTTGTGTTGCACCTCTTTTTGCCAAAATTTCGTGTTCTTTTTGTTAATTAGCGTAATTTTACGTCGTTTTTGAAAATTAAACTTCGATTGTATTTCATTTTTTTTCGTTAATTAACGCAACCTAAAACTCTATTCGTTAATTAACGTAATTTGACGTCTTTTTTGAAAAATAAACTTAGAAATGCATATATACAATTACAACGCTTTACTTTCAGGTGCGATCATACCAGCACTAATGCACCGGATCCCATCAGAACTCCGCAGTTAAGCGTGCTTGGGCGAGAGTAGTACTAGGATGGGTGACCTCCTGGGAAGTCCTTGTGTTGCACCTCTTTTTGCCAAAATTTCGTGTTCTTTTTGTTAATTAGCGTAATTTTACGTCGTTTTTGAAAATTAAACTTCGATTGTATTTCATTTTTTTTCGTTAATTAACGCAACCTAAAACTCTATTCGTTAATTAACGTAATTTGACGTCTTTTTTGAAAAATAAACTTAGAAATGCATATATACAATTACAACGCTTTACTTTCAGGTGCGATCATACCAGCACTAATGCACCGGATCCCATCAGAACTCCGCAGTTAAGCGTGCTTGGGCGAGAGTAGTACTAGGATGGGTGACCTCCTGGGAAGTCCTTGTGTTGCACCTCTTTTTGCCAAAATTTCGTGTTCTTTTTGTTAATTAGCGTAATTTTACGTCGTTTTTGAAAATTAAACTTCGATTGTATTTCATTTTTTTCGTTAATTAACGCAACCTAAAACTCTATTCGTTAATTAACGTAATTTGACGTCTTTTTTGAAAAATAAACTTAGAAATGCATATATACAATTACAACGCTTTACTTTCAGGTGCGATCATACCAGCACTAATGCACCGGATCCCATCAGAACTCCGCAGTTAAGCGTGCTTGGGCGAGAGTAGTACTAGGATGGGTGACCTCCTGGGAAGTCCTTGTGTTGCACCTCTTTTTGCCAAAATTTCGTGTTCTTTTTGTTAATTAGCGTAATTTTACGTCGTTTTTGAAAATTAAACTTCGATTGTATTTCATTTTTTTTCGTTAATTAACGCAACCTAAAACTCTATTCGTTAATTAACGTAATTTGACGTCTTTTTTGAAAAATAAACTTAGAAATGCATATATACAATTACAACGCTTTACTTTCAGGTGCGATCATACCAGCACTAATGCACCGGATCCCATCAGAACTCCGCAGTTAAGCGTGCTTGGGCGAGAGTAGTACTAGGATGGGTGACCTCCTGGGAAGTCCTTGTGTTGCACCTCTTTTTGCCAAAATTTCGTGTTCTTTTTGTTAATTAGCGTAATTTTACGTCGTTTTTGAAAATTAAACTTCGATTGTATTTCATTTTTTTTCGTTAATTAACGCAACCTAAAACTCTATTCGTTAATTAACGTAATTTGACGTCTTTTTTGAAAAATAAACTTAGAAATGCATATATACAATTACAACGCTTTACTTTCAGGTGCGATCATACCAGCACTAATGCACCGGATCCCATCAGAACTCCGCAGTTAAGCGTGCTTGGGCGAGAGTAGTACTAGGATGGGTGACCTCCTGGGAAGTCCTTGTGTTGCACCTCTTTTTGCCAAAATTTCGTGTTCTTTTTGTTAATTAGCGTAATTTTACGTCGTTTTTGAAAATTAAACTTCGATTGTATTTCATTTTTTTCGTTAATTAACGCAACCTAAAACTCTATTCGTTAATTAACGTAATTTGACGTCTTTTTTGAAAAATAAACTTAGAAATGCATATATACAATTACAACGCTTTACTTTCAGGTGCGATCATACCAGCACTAATGCACCGGATCCCATCAGAACTCCGCAGTTAAGCGTGCTTGGGCGAGAGTAGTACTAGGATGGGTGACCTCCTGGGAAGTCCTTGTGTTGCACCTCTTTTTGCCAAAATTTCGTGTTCTTTTTGTTAATTAGCGTAATTTTACGTCATTTTTGAAAATTAAACTTCGATTGTATTTCATTTTTTTTCGTTAATTAACGCAACCTAAAACTCTATTCGTTAATTAACGTAATTTGACGTCTTTTTTGAAAAATAAACTTAGAAATGCATATATACAATTACAACGCTTTACTTTCAGGTGCGATCATACCAGCACTAATGCACCGGATCCCATCAGAACTCCGCAGTTAAGCGTGCTTGGGCGAGAGTAGTACTAGGATGGGTGACCTCCTGGGAAGTCCTTGTGTTGCACCTCTTTTTGCCAAAATTTCGTGTTCTTTTTGTTAATTAGCGTAATTTTACGTCGTTTTTGAAAATTAAACTTCGATTGTATTTCATTTTTTTCGTTAATTAACGCAACCTAAAACTCTATTCGTTAATTAACGTAATTTGACGTCTTTTTTGAAAAATAAACTTAGAAATGCATATATACAATTACAACGCTTTACTTTCAGGTGCGATCATACCAGCACTAATGCACCGGATCCCATCAGAACTCCGCAGTTAAGCGTGCTTGGGCGAGAGTAGTACTAGGATGGGTGACCTCCTGGGAAGTCCTTGTGTTGCACCTCTTTTTGCCAAAATTTCGTGTTCTTTTTGTTAATTAGCGTAATTTTACGTCATTTTTGAAAATTAAACTTCGATTGTATTTCATTTTTTTTCGTTAATTAACGCAACCTAAAACTCTATTCGTTAATTAACGTAATTTGACGTCTTTTTTGAAAAATAAACTTAGAAATGCATATATACAATTACAACGCTTTACTTTCAGGTGCGATCATACCAGCACTAATGCACCGGATCCCATCAGAACTCCGCAGTTAAGCGTGCTTGGGCGAGAGTAGTACTAGGATGGGTGACCTCCTGGGAAGTCCTTGTGTTGCACCTCTTTTTGCCAAAATTTCGTGTTCTTTTTGTTAATTAGCGTAATTTTACGTCGTTTTTGAAAATTAAACTTCGATTGTATTTCATTTTTTTTCGTTAATTAACGAAACCTAAAACTCTATTCGTTAATTAACGTAATTTGACGTCTTTTTTGAAAAATAAACTTAGAAATGCATATATACAATTACAACGCTTTACTTTCAGGTGCGATCATACCAGCACTAATGCACCGGATCCCATCAGAACTCCGCAGTTAAGCGTGCTTGGGCGAGAGTAGTACTAGGATGGGTGACCTCCTGGGAAGTCCTTGTGTTGCACCTCTTTTTGCCAAAATTTCGTGTTCTTTTTGTTAATTAGCGTAATTTTACGTCGTTTTTGAAAATTAAACTTCGATTGTATTTCATTTTTTTTCGTTAATTAACGCAACCTAAAACTCTATTCGTTAATTAACGTAATTTGACGTCTTTTTTGAAAAATAAACTTAGAAATGCATATATACAATTACAACGCTTTACTTTCAGGTGCGATCATACCAGCACTAATGCACCGGATCCCATCAGAACTCCGCAGTTAAGCGTGCTTGGGCGAGAGTTGTACTAGGATGGGTGACCTCCTGGGAAGTCCTTGTGTTGCACCTCTTTTTGCCAAAATTTCGTGTTCTTTTTGTTAATTAGCGTAATTTTACGTCGTTTTTGAAAATTAAACTTCGATTGTATTTCATTTTTTTTCGTTAATTAACGCAACCTAAAACTCTATTCGTTAATTAACGTAATTTGACGTCTTTTTTGAAAAATAAACTTAGAAATGCATATATACAATTACAACGCTTTACTTTCAGGTGCGATCATACCAGCACTAATGCACCGGATCCCATCAGAACTCCGCAGTTAAGCGTGCTTGGGCGAGAGTAGTACTAGGATGGGTGACCTCCTGGGAAGTCCTTGTGTTGCACCTCTTTTTGCCAAAATTTCGTGTTCTTTTTGTTAATTAGCGTAATTTTACGTCGTTTTTGAAAATTAAACTTCGATTGTATTTCATTTTTTTCGTTAATTAACGCAACCTAAAACTCTATTCGTTAATTAACGTAATTTGACGTCTTTTTTGAAAAATAAACTTTGAAATGCATATATACAATTACAACGCTTTACTTTCAGGTGCGATCATACCAGCACTAATGCACCGGATCCCATCAGAACTCCGCAGTTAAGCGTGCTTGGGCGAGAGTAGTACTAGGATGGGTGACCTCCTGGGAAGTCCTTGTGTTGCACCTCTTTTTGCCAAAATTTCGTGTTCTTTTTGTTAATTAGCGTAATTTTACGTCGTTTTTGAAAATTAAACTTCGATTGTATTTCATTTTTTTTCGTTAATTAACGCAACCTAAAACTCTATTCGTTAATTAACGTAATTTGACGTCTTTTTTGAAAAATAAACTTAGAAATGCATATATACAATTACAACGCTTTACTTTCAGGTGCGATCATACCAGCACTAATGCACCGGATCCCATCAGAACTCCGCAGTTAAGCGTGCTTGGGCGAGAGTAGTACTAGGATGGGTGACCTCCTGGGAAGTCCTTGTGTTGCACCTCTTTTTGCCAAAATTTCGTGTTCTTTTTGTTAATTAGCGTAATTTTACGTCGTTTTTGAAAATTAAACTTCGATTGTATTTCATTTTTTTTCGTTAATTAACGCAACCTAAAACTCTATTCGTTAATTAACGTAATTTGACGTCTTTTTTGAAAAATAAACTTAGAAATGCATATATACAATTACAACGCTTTACTTTCAGGTGCGATCATACCAGCACTAATGCACCGGATCCCATCAGAACTCCGCAGTTAAGCGTGCTTGGGCGAGAGTAGTACTAGGATGGGTGACCTCCTGGGAAGTCCTTGTGTTGCACCTCTTTTTGCCAAAATTTCGTGTTCTTTTTGTTAATTAGCGTAATTTTACGTCGTTTTTGAAAATTAAACTTCGATTGTATTTCATTTTTTTTCGTTAATTAACGCAACCTAAAACTCTATTCGTTAATTAACGTAATTTGACGTCTTTTTTGAAAAATAAACTTAGAAATGCATATATACAATTACAACGCTTTACTTTCAGGTGCGATCATACCAGCACTAATGCACCGGATCCCATCAGAACTCCGCAGTTAAGCGTGCTTGGGCGAGAGTAGTACTAGGATGGGTGACCTCCTGGGAAGTCCTTGTGTTGCACCTCTTTTTGCCAAAATTTCGTGTTCTTTTTGTTAATTAGCGTAATTTTACGTCGTTTTTGAAAATTAAACTTCGATTGTATTTCATTTTTTTTCGTTAATTAACGCAACCTAAAACTCTATTCGTTAATTAACGTAATTTGACGTCTTTTTTGAAAAATAAACTTAGAAATGCATATATACAATTACAACGCTTTACTTTCAGGTGCGATCATACCAGCACTAATGCACCGGATCCCATCAGAACTCCGCAGTTAAGCGTGCTTGGGCGAGAGTAGTACTAGGATGGGTGACCTCCTGGGAAGTCCTTGTGTTGCACCTCTTTTTGCCAAAATTTCGTGTTCTTTTTGTTAATTAGCGTAATTTTACGTCGTTTTTGAAAATTAAACTTCGATTGTATTTCATTTTTTTTCGTTAATTAACGCAACCTAAAACTCTATTCGTTAATTAACGTAATTTGACGTCTTTTTTGAAAAATAAACTTAGAAATGCATATATACAATTACAACGCTTTACTTTCAGGTGCGATCATACCAGCACTAATGCACCGGATCCCATCAGAACTCCGCAGTTAAGCGTGCTTGGGCGAGAGTAGTACTAGGATGGGTGACCTCCTGGGAAGTCCTTGTGTTGCACCTCTTTTTGCCAAAATTTCGTGTTCTTTTTGTTAATTAGCGTAATTTTACGTCGTTTTTGAAAATTAAACTTCGATTGTATTTCATTTTTTTTCGTTAATTAACGCAACCTAAAACTCTATTCGTTAATTAACGTAATTTGACGTCTTTTTTGAAAAATAAACTTAGAAATGCATATATACAATTACAACGCTTTACTTTCAGGTGCGATCATACCAGCACTAATGCACCGGATCCCATCAGAACTCCGCAGTTAAGCGTGCTTGGGCGAGAGTAGTACTAGGATGGGTGACCTCCTGGGAAGTCCTTGTGTTGCACCTCTTTTTGCCAAAATTTCGTGTTCTTTTTGTTAATTAGCGTAATTTTACGTCGTTTTTGAAAATTAAACTTCGATTGTATTTCATTTTTTTTCGTTAATTAACGCAACCTAAAACTCTATTCGTTAATTAACGTAATTTGACGTCTTTTTTGAAAAATAAACTTAGAAATGCATATATACAATTACAACGCTTTACTTTCAGGTGCGATCATACCAGCACTAATGCACCGGATCCCATCAGAACTCCGCAGTTAAGCGTGCTTGGGCGAGAGTAGTACTAGGATGGGTGACCTCCTGGGAAGTCCTTGTGTTGCACCTCTTTTTGCCAAAATTTCGTGTTCTTTTTGTTAATTAGCGTAATTTTACGTCGTTTTTGAAAATTAAACTTCGATTGTATTTCATTTTTTTTCGTTAATTAACGCAACCTAAAACTCTATTCGTTAATTAACGTAATTTGACGTCTTTTTTGAAAAATAAACTTAGAAATGCATATATACAATTACAACGCTTTACTTTCAGGTGCGATCATACCAGCACTAATGCACCGGATCCCATCAGAACTCCGCAGTTAAGCGTGCTTGGGCGAGAGTAGTACTAGGATGGGTGACCTCCTGGGAAGTCCTTGTGTTGCACCTCTTTTTGCCAAAATTTCGTGTTCTTTTTGTTAATTAGCGTAATTTTACGTCGTTTTTGAAAATTAAACTTCGATTGTATTTCATTTTTTTTCGTTAATTAACGCAACCTAAAACTCTATTCGTTAATTAACGTAATTTGACGTCTTTTTTGAAAAATAAACTTAGAAATGCATATATACAATTACAACGCTTTACTTTCAGGTGCGATCATACCAGCACTAATGCACCGGATCCCATCAGAACTCCGCAGTTAAGCGTGCTTGGGCGAGAGTAGTACTAGGATGGGTGACCTCCTGGGAAGTCCTTGTGTTGCACCTCTTTTTGCCAAAATTTCGTGTTCTTTTTGTTAATTAGCGTAATTTTACGTCGTTTTTGAAAATTAAACTTCGATTGTATTTCATTTTTTTTCGTTAATTAACGCAACCTAAAACTCTATTCGTTAATTAACGTAATTTGACGTCTTTTTTGAAAAATAAACTTAGAAATGCATATATACAATTACAACGCTTTACTTTCAGGTGCGATCATACCAGCGCTAATGCACCGGATCCCATCAGAACTCCGCAGTTAAGCGTGCTTGGGCGAGAGTAGTACTAGGATGGGTGACCTCCTGGGAAGTCCTTGTGTTGCACCTCTTTTTGCCAAAATTTCGTGTTCTTTTTGTTAATTAGCGTAATTTTACGTCGTTTTTGAAAATTAAACTTCGATTGTATTTCATTTTTTTTCGTTAATTAACGCAACCTAAAACTCTATTCGTTAATTAACGTAATTTGACGTCTTTTTTGAAAAATAAACTTAGAAATGCATATATACAATTACAACGCTTTACTTTCAGGTGCGATCATACCAGCACTAATGCACCGGATCCCATCAGAACTCCGCAGTTAAGCGTGCTTGGGCGAGAGTAGTACTAGGATGGGTGACCTCCTGGGAAGTCCTTGTGTTGCACCTCTTTTTGCCAAAATTTCGTGTTCTTTTTGTTAATTAGCGTAATTTTACGTCGTTTTTGAAAATTAAACTTCGATTGTATTTCATTTTTTTTCGTTAATTAACGCAACCTAAAACTCTATTCGTTAATTAACGTAATTTGACGTCTTTTTTGAAAAATAAACTTAGAAATGCATATATACAATTACAACGCTTTACTTTCAGGTGCGATCATACCAGCACTAATGCACCGGATCCCATCAGAACTCCGCAGTTAAGCGTGCTTGGGCGAGAGTAGTACTAGGATGGGTGACCTCCTGGGAAGTCCTTGTGTTGCACCTCTTTTTGCCAAAATTTCGTGTTCTTTTTGTTAATTAGCGTAATTTTACGTCGTTTTTGAAAATTAAACTTCGATTGTATTTCATTTTTTTTCGTTAATTAACGCAACCCAAAACTCTATTCGTTAATTAACGTAATTTGACGTCTTTTTTGAAAAATAAACTTAGAAATGCATATATACAATTACAACGCTTTACTTTCAGGTGCGATCATACCAGCACTAATGCACCGGATCCCATCAGAACTCCGCAGTTAAGCGTGCTTGGGCGAGAGTAGTACTAGGATGGGTGACCTCCTGGGAAGTCCTTGTGTTGCACCTCTTTTTGCCAAAATTTCGTGTTCTTTTTGTATGGGTGACCTCCTGGGAAGTCCTTGTGTTGCACCTCTTTTTGCCAAAATTTCGTGTTCTTTTTGTTAATTAGCGTAATTTTACGTCGTTTTTGAAAATTAAACTTCGATTGTATTTCATTTTTTTTCGTTAATTAACGCAACCTAAAACTCTATTCGTTAATTAACGTAATTTGACGTCTTTTTTGAAAAATAAACTTAGAAATGCATATATACAATTACAACGCTTTACTTTCAGGTGCGATCATACCAGCACTAATGCACCGGATCCCATCAGAACTCCGCAGTTAAGCGTGCTTGGGCGAGAGTAGTACTAGGATGGGTGACCTCCTGGGAAGTCCTTGTGTTGCACCTCTTTTTGCCAAAATTTCGTGTTCTTTTTGTTAATTAGCGTAATTTTACGTCGTTTTTGAAAATTAAACTTCGATTGTATTTCATTTTTTTTCGTTAATTAACGCAACCTAAAACTCTATTCGTTAATTAACGTAATTTGACGTCTTTTTTGAAAAATAAACTTAGAAATGCATATATACAATTACAACGCTTTACTTTCAGGTGCGATCATACCAGCACTAATGCACCGGATCCCATCAGAACTCCGCAGTTAAGCGTGCTTGGGCGAGAGTAGTACTAGGATGGGTGACCTCCTGGGAAGTCCTTGTGTTGCACCTCTTTTTGCCAAAATTTCGTGTTCTTTTTGTTAATTAGCGTAATTTTACGTCGTTTTTGAAAATTAAACTTCGATTGTATTTCATTTTTTTTCGTTAATTAACGCAACCTAAAACTCTATTCGTTAATTAACGTAATTTGACGTCTTTTTTGAAAAATAAACTTAGAAATGCATATATACAATTACAACGCTTTACTTTCAGGTGCGATCATACCAGCACTAATGCACCGGATCCCATCAGAACTCCGCAGTTAAGCGTGCTTGGGCGAGAGTAGTACTAGGATGGGTGACCTCCTGGGAAGTCCTTGTGTTGCACCTCTTTTTGCCAAAATTTCGTGTTCTTTTTGTTAATTAGCGTAATTTTACGTCGTTTTTGAAAATTAAACTTCGATTGTATTTCATTTTTTTTCGTTAATTAACGCAACCTAAAACTCTATTCGTTAATTAACGTAATTTGACGTCTTTTTTGAAAAATAAACTTAGAAATGCATATATACAATTACAACGCTTTACTTTCAGGTGCGATCATACCAGCACTAATGCACCGGATCCCATCAGAACTCCGCAGTTAAGCGTGCTTGGGCGAGAGTAGTACTAGGATGGGTGACCTCCTGGGAAGTCCTTGTGTTGCACCTCTTTTTGCCAAAATTTCGTGTTCTTTTTGTTAATTAGCGTAATTTTACGTCGTTTTTGAAAATTAAACTTCGATTGTATTTCATTTTTTTTCGTTAATTAACGCAACCTAAAACTCTATTCGTTAATTAACGTAATTTGACGTCTTTTTTGAAAAATAAACTTAGAAATGCATATATACAATTACAACGCTTTACTTTCAGGTGCGATCATACCAGCACTAATGCACCGGATCCCATCAGAACTCCGCAGTTAAGCGTGCTTGGGCGAGAGTAGTACTAGGATGGGTGACCTCCTGGGAAGTCCTTGTGTTGCACCTCTTTTTGCCAAAATTTCGTGTTCTTTTTGTTAATTAGCGTAATTTTACGTCGTTTTTGAAAATTAAACTTCGATTGTATTTCATTTTTTTTCGTTAATTAACGCAACCTAAAACTCTATTCGTTAATTAACGTAATTTGACGTCTTTTTTGAAAAATAAACTTAGAAATGCATATATACAATTACAACGCTTTACTTTCAGGTGCGATCATACCAGCACTAATGCACCGGATCCCATCAGAACTCCGCAGTTAAGCGTGCTTGGGCGAGAGTAGTACTAGGATGGGTGACCTCCTGGGAAGTCCTTGTGTTGCACCTCTTTTTGCCAAAATTTCGTGTTCTTTTTGTTAATTAGCGTAATTTTACGTCGTTTTTGAAAATTAAACTTCGATTGTATTTCATTTTTTTTCGTTAATTAACGCAACCTAAAACTCTATTCGTTAATTAACGTAATTTGACGTCTTTTTTGAAAAATAAACTTAGAAATGCATATATACAATTACAACGCTTTACTTTCAGGTGCGATCATACCAGCACTAATGCACCGGATCCCATCAGAACTCCGCAGTTAAGCGTGCTTGGGCGAGAGTAGTACTAGGATGGGTGACCTCCTGGGAAGTCCTTGTGTTGCACCTCTTTTTGCCAAAATTTCGTGTTCTTTTTGTTAATTAGCGTAATTTTACGTCGTTTTTGAAAATTAAACTTCGATTGTATTTCATTTTTTTTCGTTAATTAACGCAACCTAAAACTCTATTCGTTAATTAACGTAATTTGACGTCTTTTTTGAAAAATAAACTTAGAAATGCATATATACAATTACAACGCTTTACTTTCAGGTGCGATCATACCAGCACTAATGCACCGGATCCCATCAGAACTCCGCAGTTAAGCGTGCTTGGGCGAGAGTAGTACTAGGATGGGTGACCTCCTGGGAAGTCCTTGTGTTGCACCTCTTTTTGCCAAAATTTCGTGTTCTTTTTGTTAATTAGCGTAATTTTACGTCGTTTTTGAAAATTAAACTTCGATTGTATTTCATTTTTTTTCGTTAATTAACGCAACCTAAAACTCTATTCGTTAATTAACGTAATTTGACGTCTTTTTTGAAAAATAAACTTAGAAATGCATATATACAATTACAACGCTTTACTTTCAGGTGCGATCATACCAGCACTAATGCACCGGATCCCATCAGAACTCCGCAGTTAAGCGTGCTTGGGCGAGAGTAGTACTAGGATGGGTGACCTCCTGGGAAGTCCTTGTGTTGCACCTCTTTTTGCCAAAATTTCGTGTTCTTTTTGTTAATTAGCGTAATTTTACGTCGTTTTTGAAAATTAAACTTCGATTGTATTTCATTTTTTTTCGTTAATTAACGCAACCTAAAACTCTATTCGTTAATTAACGTAATTTGACGTCTTTTTTGAAAAATAAACTTAGAAATGCATATATACAATTACAACGCTTTACTTTCAGGTGCGATCATACCAGCACTAATGCACCGGATCCCATCAGAACTCCGCAGTTAAGCGTGCTTGGGCGAGAGTAGTACTAGGATGGGTGACCTCCTGGGAAGTCCTTGTGTTGCACCTCTTTTTGCCAAAATTTCGTGTTCTTTTTGTTAATTAGCGTAATTTTACGTCGTTTTTGAAAATTAAACTTCGATTGTATTTCATTTTTTTTCGTTAATTAACGCAACCTAAAACTCTATTCGTTAATTAACGTAATTTGACGTCTTTTTTGAAAAATAAACTTAGAAATGCATATATACAATTACAACGCTTTACTTTCAGGTGCGATCATACCAGCACTAATGCACCGGATCCCATCAGAACTCCGCAGTTAAGCGTGCTTGGGCGAGAGTAGTACTAGGATGGGTGACCTCCTGGGAAGTCCTTGTGTTGCACCTCTTTTTGCCAAAATTTCGTGTTCTTTTTGTTAATTAGCGTAATTTTACGTCGTTTTTGAAAATTAAACTTCGATTGTATTTCATTTTTTTTCGTTAATTAACGCAACCTAAAACTCTATTCGTTAATTAACGTAATTTGACGTCTTTTTTGAAAAATAAACTTAGAAATGCATATATACAATTACAACGCTTTACTTTCAGGTGCGATCATACCAGCACTAATGCACCGGATCCCATCAGAACTCCGCAGTTAAGCGTGCTTGGGCGAGAGTAGTACTAGGATGGGTGACCTCCTGGGAAGTCCTTGTGTTGCACCTCTTTTTGCCAAAATTTCGTGTTCTTTTTGTTAATTAGCGTAATTTTACGTCGTTTTTGAAAATTAAACTTCGATTGTATTTCATTTTTTTTCGTTAATTAACGCAACCTAAAACTCTATTCGTTAATTAACGTAATTTGACGTCTTTTTTGAAAAATAAACTTAGAAATGCATATATACAATTACAACGCTTTACTTTCAGGTGCGATCATACCAGCACTAATGCACCGGATCCCATCAGAACTCCGCAGTTAAGCGTGCTTGGGCGAGAGTAGTACTAGGATGGGTGACCTCCTGGGAAGTCCTTGTGTTGCACCTCTTTTTGCCAAAATTTCGTGTTCTTTTTGTTAATTAGCGTAATTTTACGTCGTTTTTGAAAATTAAACTTCGATTGTATTTCATTTTTTTCGTTAATTAACGCAACCTAAAACTCTATTCGTTAATTAACGTAATTTGACGTCTTTTTTGAAAAATAAACTTAGAAATGCATATATACAATTACAACGCTTTACTTTCAGGTGCGATCATACCAGCACTAATGCACCGGATCCCATCAGAACTCCGCAGTTAAGCGTGCTTGGGCGAGAGTAGTACTAGGATGGGTGACCTCCTGGGAAGTCCTTGTGTTGCACCTCTTTTTGCCAAAATTTCGTGTTCTTTTTGTTAATTAGCGTAATTTTACGTCGTTTTTGAAAATTAAACTTCGATTGTATTTCATTTTTTTTCGTTAATTAACGCAACCTAAAACTCTATTCGTTAATTAACGTAATTTGACGTCTTTTTTGAAAAATAAACTTAGAAATGCATATATACAATTACAACGCTTTACTTTCAGGTGCGATCATACCAGCACTAATGCACCGGATCCCATCAGAACTCCGCAGTTAAGCGTGCTTGGGCGAGAGTAGTACTAGGATGGGTGACCTCCTGGGAAGTCCTTGTGTTGCACCTCTTTTTGCCAAAATTTCGTGTTCTTTTTGTTAATTAGCGTAATTTTACGTCGTTTTTGAAAATTAAACTTCGATTGTATTTCATTTTTTTTCGTTAATTAACGCAACCTAAAACTCTATTCGTTAATTAACGTAATTTGACGTCTTTTTTGAAAAATAAACTTAGAAATGCATATATACAATTACAACGCTTTACTTTCAGGTGCGATCATACCAGCACTAATGCACCGGATCCCATCAGAACTCCGCAGTTAAGCGTGCTTGGGCGAGAGTAGTACTAGGATGGGTGACCTCCTGGGAAGTCCTTGTGTTGCACCTCTTTTTGCCAAAATTTCGTGTTCTTTTTGTTAATTAGCGTAATTTTACGTCGTTTTTGAAAATTAAACTTCGATTGTATTTCATTTTTTTTCGTTAATTAACGCAACCTAAAACTCTATTCGTTAATTAACGTAATTTGACGTCTTTTTTGAAAAATAAACTTAGAAATGCATATATACAATTACAACGCTTTACTTTCAGGTGCGATCATACCAGCACTAATGCACCGGATCCCATCAGAACTCCGCAGTTAAGCGTGCTTGGGCGAGAGTAGTACTAGGATGGGTGACCTCCTGGGAAGTCCTTGTGTTGCACCTCTTTTTGCCAAAATTTCGTGTTCTTTTTGTTAATTAGCGTAATTTTACGTCGTTTTTGAAAATTAAACTTCGATTGTATTTCATTTTTTTTCGTTAATTAACGCAACCTAAAACTCTATTCGTTAATTAACGTAATTTGACGTCTTTTTTGAAAAATAAACTTAGAAATGCATATATACAATTACAACGCTTTACTTTCAGGTGCGATCATACCAGCACTAATGCACCGGATCCCATCAGAACTCCGCAGTTAAGCGTGCTTGGGCGAGAGTAGTACTAGGATGGGTGACCTCCTGGGAAGTCCTTGTGTTGCACCTCTTTTTGCCAAAATTTCGTGTTCTTTTTGTTAATTAGCGTAATTTTACGTCGTTTTTGAAAATTAAACTTCGATTGTATTTCATTTTTTTTCGTTAATTAACGCAACCTAAAACTCTATTCGTTAATTAACGTAATTTGACGTCTTTTTTGAAAAATAAACTTAGAAATGCATATATACAATTACAACGCTTTACTTTCAGGTGCGATCATACCAGCACTAATGCACCGGATCCCATCAGAACTCCGCAGTTAAGCGTGCTTGGGCGAGAGTAGTACTAGGATGGGTGACCTCCTGGGAAGTCCTTGTGTTGCACCTCTTTTTGCCAAAATTTCGTGTTCTTTTTGTTAATTAGCGTAATTTTACGTCGTTTTTGAAAATTAAACTTCGATTGTATTTCATTTTTTTTCGTTAATTAACGCAACCTAAAACTCTATTCGTTAATTAACGTAATTTGACGTCTTTTTTGAAAAATAAACTTAGAAATGCATATATACAATTACAACGCTTTACTTTCAGGTGCGATCATACCAGCACTAATGCACCGGATCCCATCAGAACTCCGCAGTTAAGCGTGCTTGGGCGAGAGTAGTACTAGGATGGGTGACCTCCTGGGAAGTCCTTGTGTTGCACCTCTTTTTGCCAAAATTTCGTGTTCTTTTTGTTAATTAGCGTAATTTTACGTCGTTTTTGAAAATTAAACTTCGATTGTATTTCATTTTTTTTCGTTAATTAACGCAACCTAAAACTCTATTCGTTAATTAACGTAATTTGACGTCTTTTTTGAAAAATAAACTTAGAAATGCATATATACAATTACAACGCTTTACTTTCAGGTGCGATCATACCAGCACTAATGCACCGGATCCCATCAGAACTCCGCAGTTAAGCGTGCTTGGGCGAGAGTAGTACTAGGATGGGTGACCTCCTGGGAAGTCCTTGTGTTGCACCTCTTTTTGCCAAAATTTCGTGTTCTTTTTGTTAATTAGCGTAATTTTACGTCGTTTTTGAAAATTAAACTTCGATTGTATTTCATTTTTTTTCGTTAATTAACGCAACCTAAAACTCTATTCGTTAATTAACGTAATTTGACGTCTTTTTTGAAAAATAAACTTAGAAATGCATATATACAATTACAACGCTTTACTTTCAGGTGCGATCATACCAGCACTAATGCACCGGATCCCATCAGAACTCCGCAGTTAAGCGTGCTTGGGCGAGAGTAGTACTAGGATGGGTGACCTCCTGGGAAGTCCTTGTGTTGCACCTCTTTTTGCCAAAATTTCGTGTTCTTTTTGTTAATTAGCGTAATTTTACGTCGTTTTTGAAAATTAAACTTCGATTGTATTTCATTTTTTTCGTTAATTAACGCAACCTAAAACTCTATTCGTTAATTAACGTAATTTGACGTCTTTTTTGAAAAATAAACTTAGAAATGCATATATACAATTACAACGCTTTACTTTCAGGTGCGATCATACCAGCACTAATGCACCGGATCCCATCAGAACTCCGCAGTTAAGCGTGCTTGGGCGAGAGTAGTACTAGGATGGGTGACCTCCTGGGAAGTCCTTGTGTTGCACCTCTTTTTGCCAAAATTTCGTGTTCTTTTTGTTAATTAGCGTAATTTTACGTCATTTTTGAAAATTAAACTTCGATTGTATTTCATTTTTTTTCGTTAATTAACGCAACCTAAAACTCTATTCGTTAATTAACGTAATTTGACGTCTTTTTTGAAAAATAAACTTAGAAATGCATATATACAATTACAACGCTTTACTTTCAGGTGCGATCATACCAGCACTAATGCACCGGATCCCATCAGAACTCCGCAGTTAAGCGTGCTTGGGCGAGAGTAGTACTAGGATGGGTGACCTCCTGGGAAGTCCTTGTGTTGCACCTCTTTTTGCCAAAATTTCGTGTTCTTTTTGTTAATTAGCGTAATTTTACGTCGTTTTTGAAAATTAAACTTCGATTGTATTTCATTTTTTTCGTTAATTAACGCAACCTAAAACTCTATTCGTTAATTAACGTAATTTGACGTCTTTTTTGAAAAATAAACTTAGAAATGCATATATACAATTACAACGCTTTACTTTCAGGTGCGATCATACCAGCACTAATGCACCGGATCCCATCAGAACTCCGCAGTTAAGCGTGCTTGGGCGAGAGTAGTACTAGGATGGGTGACCTCCTGGGAAGTCCTTGTGTTGCACCTCTTTTTGCCAAAATTTCGTGTTCTTTTTGTTAATTAGCGTAATTTTACGTCATTTTTGAAAATTAAACTTCGATTGTATTTCATTTTTTTTCGTTAATTAACGCAACCTAAAACTCTATTCGTTAATTAACGTAATTTGACGTCTTTTTTGAAAAATAAACTTAGAAATGCATATATACAATTACAACGCTTTACTTTCAGGTGCGATCATACCAGCACTAATGCACCGGATCCCATCAGAACTCCGCAGTTAAGCGTGCTTGGGCGAGAGTAGTACTAGGATGGGTGACCTCCTGGGAAGTCCTTGTGTTGCACCTCTTTTTGCCAAAATTTCGTGTTCTTTTTGTTAATTAGCGTAATTTTACGTCGTTTTTGAAAATTAAACTTCGATTGTATTTCATTTTTTTCGTTAATTAACGAAACCTAAAACTCTATTCGTTAATTAACGTAATTTGACGTCTTTTTTGAAAAATAAACTTAGAAATGCATATATACAATTACAACGCTTTACTTTCAGGTGCGATCATACCAGCACTAATGCACCGGATCCCATCAGAACTCCGCAGTTAAGCGTGCTTGGGCGAGAGTAGTACTAGGATGGGTGACCTCCTGGGAAGTCCTTGTGTTGCACCTCTTTTTGCCAAAATTTCGTGTTCTTTTTGTTAATTAGCGTAATTTTACGTCGTTTTTGAAAATTAAACTTCGATTGTATTTCATTTTTTTTCGTTAATTAACGCAACCTAAAACTCTATTCGTTAATTAACGTAATTTGACGTCTTTTTTGAAAAATAAACTTAGAAATGCATATATACAATTACAACGCTTTACTTTCAGGTGCGATCATACCAGCACTAATGCACCGGATCCCATCAGAACTCCGCAGTTAAGCGTGCTTGGGCGAGAGTAGTACTAGGATGGGTGACCTCCTGGGAAGTCCTTGTGTTGCACCTCTTTTTGCCAAAATTTCGTGTTCTTTTTGTTAATTAGCGTAATTTTACGTCGTTTTTGAAAATTAAACTTCGATTGTATTTCATTTTTTTCGTTAATTAACGCAACCTAAAACTCTATTCGTTAATTAACGTAATTTGACGTCTTTTTTGAAAAATAAACTTAGAAATGCATATATACAATTACAACGCTTTACTTTCAGGTGCGATCATACCAGCACTAATGCACCGGATCCCATCAGAACTCCGCAGTTAAGCGTGCTTGGGCGAGAGTAGTACTAGGATGGGTGACCTCCTGGGAAGTCCTTGTGTTGCACCTCTTTTTGCCAAAATTTCGTGTTCTTTTTGTTAATTAGCGTAATTTTACGTCATTTTTGAAAATTAAACTTCGATTGTATTTCATTTTTTTTCGTTAATTAACGCAACCTAAAACTCTATTCGTTAATTAACGTAATTTGACGTCTTTTTTGAAAAATAAACTTAGAAATGCATATATACAATTACAACGCTTTACTTTCAGGTGCGATCATACCAGCACTAATGCACCGGATCCCATCAGAACTCCGCAGTTAAGCGTGCTTGGGCGAGAGTAGTACTAGGATGGGTGACCTCCTGGGAAGTCCTTGTGTTGCACCTCTTTTTGCCAAAATTTCGTGTTCTTTTTGTTAATTAGCGTAATTTTACGTCGTTTTTGAAAATTAAACTTCGATTGTATTTCATTTTTTTCGTTAATTAACGCAACCTAAAACTCTATTCGTTAATTAACGTAATTTGACGTCTTTTTTGAAAAATAAACTTAGAAATGCATATATACAATTACAACGCTTTACTTTCAGGTGCGATCATACCAGCACTAATGCACCGGATCCCATCAGAACTCCGCAGTTAAGCGTGCTTGGGCGAGAGTAGTACTAGGATGGGTGACCTCCTGGGAAGTCCTTGTGTTGCACCTCTTTTTGCCAAAATTTCGTGTTCTTTTTGTTAATTAGCGTAATTTTACGTCATTTTTGAAAATTAAACTTCGATTGTATTTCATTTTTTTTCGTTAATTAACGCAACCTAAAACTCTATTCGTTAATTAACGTAATTTGACGTCTTTTTTGAAAAATAAACTTAGAAATGCATATATACAATTACAACGCTTTACTTTCAGGTGCGATCATACCAGCACTAATGCACCGGATCCCATCAGAACTCCGCAGTTAAGCGTGCTTGGGCGAGAGTAGTACTAGGATGGGTGACCTCCTGGGAAGTCCTTGTGTTGCACCTCTTTTTGCCAAAATTTCGTGTTCTTTTTGTTAATTAGCGTAATTTTACGTCGTTTTTGAAAATTAAACTTCGATTGTATTTCATTTTTTTTCGTTAATTAACGAAACCTAAAACTCTATTCGTTAATTAACGTAATTTGACGTCTTTTTTGAAAAATAAACTTAGAAATGCATATATACAATTACAACGCTTTACTTTCAGGTGCGATCATACCAGCACTAATGCACCGGATCCCATCAGAACTCCGCAGTTAAGCGTGCTTGGGCGAGAGTAGTACTAGGATGGGTGACCTCCTGGGAAGTCCTTGTGTTGCACCTCTTTTTGCCAAAATTTCGTGTTCTTTTTGTTAATTAGCGTAATTTTACGTCGTTTTTGAAAATTAAACTTCGATTGTATTTCATTTTTTTTCGTTAATTAACGCAACCTAAAACTCTATTCGTTAATTAACGTAATTTGACGTCTTTTTTGAAAAATAAACTTAGAAATGCATATATACAATTACAACGCTTTACTTTCAGGTGCGATCATACCAGCACTAATGCACCGGATCCCATCAGAACTCCGCAGTTAAGCGTGCTTGGGCGAGAGTTGTACTAGGATGGGTGACCTCCTGGGAAGTCCTTGTGTTGCACCTCTTTTTGCCAAAATTTCGTGTTCTTTTTGTTAATTAGCGTAATTTTACGTCGTTTTTGAAAATTAAACTTCGATTGTATTTCATTTTTTTTCGTTAATTAACGCAACCTAAAACTCTATTCGTTAATTAACGTAATTTGACGTCTTTTTTGAAAAATAAACTTAGAAATGCATATATACAATTACAACGCTTTACTTTCAGGTGCGATCATACCAGCACTAATGCACCGGATCCCATCAGAACTCCGCAGTTAAGCGTGCTTGGGCGAGAGTAGTACTAGGATGGGTGACCTCCTGGGAAGTCCTTGTGTTGCACCTCTTTTTGCCAAAATTTCGTGTTCTTTTTGTTAATTAGCGTAATTTTACGTCGTTTTTGAAAATTAAACTTCGATTGTATTTCATTTTTTTCGTTAATTAACGCAACCTAAAACTCTATTCGTTAATTAACGTAATTTGACGTCTTTTTTGAAAAATAAACTTTGAAATGCATATATACAATTACAACGCTTTACTTTCAGGTGCGATCATACCAGCACTAATGCACCGGATCCCATCAGAACTCCGCAGTTAAGCGTGCTTGGGCGAGAGTAGTACTAGGATGGGTGACCTCCTGGGAAGTCCTTGTGTTGCACCTCTTTTTGCCAAAATTTCGTGTTCTTTTTGTTAATTAGCGTAATTTTACGTCATTTTTGAAAATTAAACTTCGATTGTATTTCATTTTTTTTCGTTAATTAACGCAACCCGAAACTCTATTCGTTAATTAACGTAATTTGACGTCTTTTTTGAAAAATAAACTTAGAAATGCATATATACAATTACAACGCTTTACTTTCAGGTGCGATCATACCAGCACTAATGCACCGGATCCCATCAGAACTCCGCAGTTAAGCGTGCTTGGGCGAGAGTAGTACTAGGATGGGTGACCTCCTGGGAAGTCCTTGTGTTGCACCTCTTTTTGCCAAAATTTCGTGTTCTTTTTGTATGGGTGACCTCCTGGGAAGTCCTTGTGTTGCACCTCTTTTTGCCAAAATTTCGTGTTCTTTTTGTTAATTAGCGTAATTTTACGTCGTTTTTGAAAATTAAACTTCGATTGTATTTCATTTTTTTTCGTTAATTAACGCAACCTAAAACTCTATTCGTTAATTAACGTAATTTGACGTCTTTTTTGAAAAATAAACTTAGAAATGCATATATACAATTACAACGCTTTACTTTCAGGTGCGATCATACCAGCACTAATGCACCGGATCCCATCAGAACTCCGCAGTTAAGCGTGCTTGGGCGAGAGTAGTACTAGGATGGGTGACCTCCTGGGAAGTCCTTGTGTTGCACCTCTTTTTGCCAAAATTTCGTGTTCTTTTTGTTAATTAGCGTAATTTTACGTCGTTTTTGAAAATTAAACTTCGATTGTATTTCATTTTTTTTCGTTAATTAACGCAACCTAAAACTCTATTCGTTAATTAACGTAATTTGACGTCTTTTTTGAAAAATAAACTTAGAAATGCATATATACAATTACAACGCTTTACTTTCAGGTGCGATCATACCAGCACTAATGCACCGGATCCCATCAGAACTCCGCAGTTAAGCGTGCTTGGGCGAGAGTAGTACTAGGATGGGTGACCTCCTGGGAAGTCCTTGTGTTGCACCTCTTTTTGCCAAAATTTCGTGTTCTTTTTGTTAATTAGCGTAATTTTACGTCGTTTTTGAAAATTAAACTTCGATTGTATTTCATTTTTTTTCGTTAATTAACGCAACCTAAAACTCTATTCGTTAATTAACGTAATTTGACGTCTTTTTTGAAAAATAAACTTAGAAATGCATATATACAATTACAACGCTTTACTTTCAGGTGCGATCATACCAGCACTAATGCACCGGATCCCATCAGAACTCCGCAGTTAAGCGTGCTTGGGCGAGAGTAGTACTAGGATGGGTGACCTCCTGGGAAGTCCTTGTGTTGCACCTCTTTTTGCCAAAATTTCGTGTTCTTTTTGTTAATTAGCGTAATTTTACGTCGTTTTTGAAAATTAAACTTCGATTGTATTTCATTTTTTTTCGTTAATTAACGCAACCTAAAACTCTATTCGTTAATTAACATAATTTGACGTCTTTTTTGAAAAATAAACTTAGAAATGCATATATACAATTACAACGCTTTACTTTCAGGTGCGATCATACCAGCACTAATGCACCGGATCCCATCAGAACTCCGCAGTTAAGCGTGCTTGGGCGAGAGTAGTACTAGGATGGGTGACCTCCTGGGAAGTCCTTGTGTTGCACCTCTTTTTGCCAAAATTTCGTGTTCTTTTTGTATGGGTGACCTCCTGGGAAGTCCTTGTGTTGCACCTCTTTTTGCCAAAATTTCGTGTTCTTTTTGTTAATTAGCGTAATTTTACGTCGTTTTTGAAAATTAAACTTCGATTGTATTTCATTTTTTTTCGTTAATTAACGCAACCTAAAACTCTATTCGTTAATTAACGTAATTTGACGTCTTTTTTGAAAAATAAACTTAGAAATGCATATATACAATTACAACGCTTTACTTTCAGGTGCGATCATACCAGCACTAATGCACCGGATCCCATCAGAACTCCGCAGTTAAGCGTGCTTGGGCGAGAGTAGTACTAGGATGGGTGACCTCCTGGGAAGTCCTTGTGTTGCACCTCTTTTTGCCAAAATTTCGTGTTCTTTTTGTTAATTAGCGTAATTTTACGTCGTTTTTGAAAATTAAACTTCGATTGTATTTCATTTTTTTTCGTTAATTAACGCAACCTAAAACTCTATTCGTTAATTAACGTAATTTGACGTCTTTTTTGAAAAATAAACTTAGAAATGCATATATACAATTACAACGCTTTACTTTCAGGTGCGATCATACCAGCACTAATGCACCGGATCCCATCAGAACTCCGCAGTTAAGCGTGCTTGGGCGAGAGTAGTACTAGGATGGGTGACCTCCTGGGAAGTCCTTGTGTTGCACCTCTTTTTGCCAAAATTTCGTGTTCTTTTTGTTAATTAGCGTAATTTTACGTCGTTTTTGAAAATTAAACTTCGATTGTATTTCATTTTTTTTCGTTAATTAACGCAACCTAAAACTCTATTCGTTAATTAACGTAATTTGACGTCTTTTTTGAAAAATAAACTTAGAAATGCATATATACAATTACAACGCTTTACTTTCAGGTGCGATCATACCAGCACTAATGCACCGGATCCCATCAGAACTCCGCAGTTAAGCGTGCTTGGGCGAGAGTAGTACTAGGATGGGTGACCTCCTGGGAAGTCCTTGTGTTGCACCTCTTTTTGCCAAAATTTCGTGTTCTTTTTGTTAATTAGCGTAATTTTACGTCGTTTTTGAAAATTAAACTTCGATTGTATTTCATTTTTTTCGTTAATTAACGCAACCTAAAACTCTATTCGTTAATTAACGTAATTTGACGTCTTTTTTGAAAAATAAACTTAGAAATGCATATATACAATTACAACGCTTTACTTTCAGGTGCGATCATACCAGCACTAATGCACCGGATCCCATCAGAACTCCGCAGTTAAGCGTGCTTGGGCGAGAGTAGTACTAGGATGGGTGACCTCCTGGGAAGTCCTTGTGTTGCACCTCTTTTTGCCAAAATTTCGTGTTCTTTTTGTTAATTAGCATAATTTTACGTCATTTTTGAAAATTAAACTTCGATTGTATTTCATTTTTTTTCGTTAATTAACGCAACCTAAAACTCTATTCGTTAATTAACGTAATTTGACGTCTTTTTTGAAAAATAAACTTAGAAATGCATATATACAATTACAACGCTTTACTTTCAGGTGCGATCATACCAGCACTAATGCACCGGATCCCATCAGAACTCCGCAGTTAAGCGTGCTTGGGCGAGAGTAGTACTAGGATGGGTGACCTCCTGGGAAGTCCTTGTGTTGCACCTCTTTTTGCCAAAATTTCGTGTTCTTTTTGTTAATTAGCGTAATTTTACGTCGTTTTTGAAAATTAAACTTCGATTGTATTTCATTTTTTTCGTTAATTAACGCAACCTAAAACTCTATTCGTTAATTAACGTAATTTGACGTCTTTTTTGAAAAATAAACTTAGAAATGCATATATACAATTACAACGCTTTACTTTCAGGTGCGATCATACCAGCACTAATGCACCGGATCCCATCAGAACTCCGCAGTTAAGCGTGCTTGGGCGAGAGTAGTACTAGGATGGGTGACCTCCTGGGAAGTCCTTGTGTTGCACCTCTTTTTGCCAAAATTTCGTGTTCTTTTTGTTAATTAGCGTAATTTTACGTCATTTTTGAAAATTAAACTTCGATTGTATTTCATTTTTTTTCGTTAATTAACGCAACCTAAAACTCTATTCGTTAATTAACGTAATTTGACGTCTTTTTTGAAAAATAAACTTAGAAATGCATATATACAATTACAACGCTTTACTTTCAGGTGCGATCATACCAGCACTAATGCACCGGATCCCATCAGAACTCCGCAGTTAAGCGTGCTTGGGCGAGAGTAGTACTAGGATGGGTGACCTCCTGGGAAGTCCTTGTGTTGCACCTCTTTTTGCCAAAATTTCGTGTTCTTTTTGTTAATTAGCGTAATTTTACGTCGTTTTTGAAAATTAAACTTCGATTGTATTTCATTTTTTTTCGTTAATTAACGAAACCTAAAACTCTATTCGTTAATTAACGTAATTTGACGTCTTTTTTGAAAAATAAACTTAGAAATGCATATATACAATTACAACGCTTTACTTTCAGGTGCGATCATACCAGCACTAATGCACCGGATCCCATCAGAACTCCGCAGTTAAGCGTGCTTGGGCGAGAGTAGTACTAGGATGGGTGACCTCCTGGGAAGTCCTTGTGTTGCACCTCTTTTTGCCAAAATTTCGTGTTCTTTTTGTTAATTAGCGTAATTTTACGTTGTTTTTGAAAATTAAACTTCGATTGTATTTCATTTTTTTTCGTTAATTAACGCAACCTAAAACTCTATTCGTTAATTAACGTAATTTGACGTCTTTTTTGAAAAATAAACTTAGAAATGCATATATACAATTACAACGCTTTACTTTCAGGTGCGATCATACCAGCACTAATGCACCGGATCCCATCAGAACTCCGCAGTTAAGCGTGCTTGGGCGAGAGTTGTACTAGGATGGGTGACCTCCTGGGAAGTCCTTGTGTTGCACCTCTTTTTGCCAAAATTTCGTGTTCTTTTTGTTAATTAGCGTAATTTTACGTCGTTTTTGAAAATTAAACTTCGATTGTATTTCATTTTTTTCGTTAATTAACGCAACCTAAAACTCTATTCGTTAATTAACGTAATTTGACGTCTTTTTTGAAAAATAAACTTAGAAATGCATATATACAATTACAACGCTTTACTTTCAGGTGCGATCATACCAGCACTAATGCACCGGATCCCATCAGAACTCCGCAGTTAAGCGTGCTTGGGCGAGAGTAGTACTAGGATGGGTGACCTCCTGGGAAGTCCTTGTGTTGCACCTCTTTTTGCCAAAATTTCGTGTTCTTTTTGTTAATTAGCGTAATTTTACGTCGTTTTTGAAAATTAAACTTCGATTGTATTTCATTTTTTTCGTTAATTAACGCAACCTAAAACTCTATTCGTTAATTAACGTAATTTGACGTCTTTTTTGAAAAATAAACTTTGAAATGCATATATACAATTACAACGCTTTACTTTCAGGTGCGATCATACCAGCACTAATGCACCGGATCCCATCAGAACTCCGCAGTTAAGCGTGCTTGGGCGAGAGTAGTACTAGGATGGGTGACCTCCTGGGAAGTCCTTGTGTTGCACCTCTTTTTGCCAAAATTTCGTGTTCTTTTTGTTAATTAGCGTAATTTTACGTCATTTTTGAAAATTAAACTTCGATTGTATTTCATTTTTTTTCGTTAATTAACGCAACCTAAAACTCTATTCGTTAATTAACGTAATTTGACGTCTTTTTTGAAAAATAAACTTAGAAATGCATATATACAATTACAACGCTTTACTTTCAGGTGCGATCATACCAGCACTAATGCACCGGATCCCATCAGAACTCCGCAGTTAAGCGTGCTTGGGCGAGAGTAGTACTAGGATGGGTGACCTCCTGGGAAGTCCTTGTGTTGCACCTCTTTTTGCCAAAATTTCGTGTTCTTTTTGTATGGGTGACCTCCTGGGAAGTCCTTGTGTTGCACCTCTTTTTGCCAAAATTTCGTGTTCTTTTTGTTAATTAGCGTAATTTTACGTCGTTTTTGAAAATTAAACTTCGATTGTATTTCATTTTTTTTCGTTAATTAACGCAACCTAAAACTCTATTCGTTAATTAACGTAATTTGACGTCTTTTTTGAAAAATAAACTTAGAAATGCATATATACAATTACAACGCTTTACTTTCAGGTGCGATCATACCAGCACTAATGCACCGGATCCCATCAGAACTCCGCAGTTAAGCGTGCTTGGGCGAGAGTAGTACTAGGATGGGTGACCTCCTGGGAAGTCCTTGTGTTGCACCTCTTTTTGCCAAAATTTCGTGTTCTTTTTGTTAATTAGCGTAATTTTACGTCGTTTTTGTAATTTAAACTTCGATTGTATTTCATTTTTTTTCGTTAATTAACGCAACCTAAAACTCTATTCGTTAATTAACGTAATTTGACGTCTTTTTTGAAAAATAAACTTAGAAATGCATATATACAATTACAACGCTTTACTTTCAGGTGCGATCATACCAGCACTAATGCACCGGATCCCATCAGAACTCCGCAGTTAAGCGTGCTTGGGCGAGAGTAGTACTAGGATGGGTGACCTCCTGGGAAGTCCTTGTGTTGCACCTCTTTTTGCCAAAATTTCGTGTTCTTTTTGTTAATTAGCGTAATTTTACGTCGTTTTTGAAAATTAAACTTCGATTGTATTTCATTTTTTTTCGTTAATTAACGCAACCTAAAACTCTATTCGTTAATTAACGTAATTTGACGTCTTTTTTGAAAAATAAACTTAGAAATGCATATATACAATTACAACGCTTTACTTTCAGGTGCGATCATACCAGCACTAATGCACCGGATCCCATCAGAACTCCGCAGTTAAGCGTGCTTGGGCGAGAGTAGTACTAGGATGGGTGACCTCCTGGGAAGTCCTTGTGTTGCACCTCTTTTTGCCAAAATTTCGTGTTCTTTTTGTTAATTAGCGTAATTTTACGTCGTTTTTGAAAATTAAACTTCGATTGTATTTCATTTTTTTTCGTTAATTAACGCAACCTAAAACTCTATTCGTTAATTAACATAATTTGACGTCTTTTTTGAAAAATAAACTTAGAAATGCATATATACAATTACAACGCTTTACTTTCAGGTGCGATCATACCAGCACTAATGCACCGGATCCCATCAGAACTCCGCAGTTAAGCGTGCTTGGGCGAGAGTAGTACTAGGATGGGTGACCTCCTGGGAAGTCCTTGTGTTGCACCTCTTTTTGCCAAAATTTCGTGTTCTTTTTGTATGGGTGACCTCCTGGGAAGTCCTTGTGTTGCACCTCTTTTTGCCAAAATTTCGTGTTCTTTTTGTTAATTAGCGTAATTTTACGTCGTTTTTGAAAATTAAACTTCGATTGTATTTCATTTTTTTTCGTTAATTAACGCAACCTAAAACTCTATTCGTTAATTAACGTAATTTGACGTCTTTTTTGAAAAATAAACTTAGAAATGCATATATACAATTACAACGCTTTACTTTCAGGTGCGATCATACCAGCACTAATGCACCGGATCCCATCAGAACTCCGCAGTTAAGCGTGCTTGGGCGAGAGTAGTACTAGGATGGGTGACCTCCTGGGAAGTCCTTGTGTTGCACCTCTTTTTGCCAAAATTTCGTGTTCTTTTTGTTAATTAGCGTAATTTTACGTCGTTTTTGAAAATTAAACTTCGATTGTATTTCATTTTTTTTCGTTAATTAACGCAACCTAAAACTCTATTCGTTAATTAACGTAATTTGACGTCTTTTTTGAAAAATAAACTTAGAAATGCATATATACAATTACAACGCTTTACTTTCAGGTGCGATCATACCAGCACTAATGCACCGGATCCCATCAGAACTCCGCAGTTAAGCGTGCTTGGGCGAGAGTAGTACTAGGATGGGTGACCTCCTGGGAAGTCCTTGTGTTGCACCTCTTTTTGCCAAAATTTCGTGTTCTTTTTGTTAATTAGCGTAATTTTACGTCGTTTTTGAAAATTAAACTTCGATTGTATTTCATTTTTTTTCGTTAATTAACGCAACCTAAAACTCTATTCGTTAATTAACGTAATTTGACGTCTTTTTTGAAAAATAAACTTAGAAATGCATATATACAATTACAACGCTTTACTTTCAGGTGCGATCATACCAGCACTAATGCACCGGATCCCATCAGAACTCCGCAGTTAAGCGTGCTTGGGCGAGAGTAGTACTAGGATGGGTGACCTCCTGGGAAGTCCTTGTGTTGCACCTCTTTTTGCCAAAATTTCGTGTTCTTTTTGTTAATTAGCGTAATTTTACGTCGTTTTTGAAAATTAAACTTCGATTGTATTTCATTTTTTTCGTTAATTAACGCAACCTAAAACTCTATTCGTTAATTAACGTAATTTGACGTCTTTTTTGAAAAATAAACTTAGAAATGCATATATACAATTACAACGCTTTACTTTCAGGTGCGATCATACCAGCACTAATGCACCGGATCCCATCAGAACTCCGCAGTTAAGCGTGCTTGGGCGAGAGTAGTACTAGGATGGGTGACCTCCTGGGAAGTCCTTGTGTTGCACCTCTTTTTGCCAAAATTTCGTGTTCTTTTTGTTAATTAGCATAATTTTACGTCATTTTTGAAAATTAAACTTCGATTGTATTTCATTTTTTTTCGTTAATTAACGCAACCTAAAACTCTATTCGTTAATTAACGTAATTTGACGTCTTTTTTGAAAAATAAACTTAGAAATGCATATATACAATTACAACGCTTTACTTTCAGGTGCGATCATACCAGCACTAATGCACCGGATCCCATCAGAACTCCGCAGTTAAGCGTGCTTGGGCGAGAGTAGTACTAGGATGGGTGACCTCCTGGGAAGTCCTTGTGTTGCACCTCTTTTTGCCAAAATTTCGTGTTCTTTTTGTTAATTAGCGTAATTTTACGTCGTTTTTGAAAATTAAACTTCGATTGTATTTCATTTTTTTCGTTAATTAACGCAACCTAAAACTCTATTCGTTAATTAACGTAATTTGACGTCTTTTTTGAAAAATAAACTTAGAAATGCATATATACAATTACAACGCTTTACTTTCAGGTGCGATCATACCAGCACTAATGCACCGGATCCCATCAGAACTCCGCAGTTAAGCGTGCTTGGGCGAGAGTAGTACTAGGATGGGTGACCTCCTGGGAAGTCCTTGTGTTGCACCTCTTTTTGCCAAAATTTCGTGTTCTTTTTGTTAATTAGCATAATTTTACGTCATTTTTGAAAATTAAACTTCGATTGTATTTCATTTTTTTTCGTTAATTAACGCAACCTAAAACTCTATTCGTTAATTAACGTAATTTGACGTCTTTTTTGAAAAATAAACTTAGAAATGCATATATACAATTACAACGCTTTACTTTCAGGTGCGATCATACCAGCACTAATGCACCGGATCCCATCAGAACTCCGCAGTTAAGCGTGCTTGGGCGAGAGTAGTACTAGGATGGGTGACCTCCTGGGAAGTCCTTGTGTTGCACCTCTTTTTGCCAAAATTTCGTGTTCTTTTTGTTAATTAGCGTAATTTTACGTCGTTTTTGAAAATTAAACTTCGATTGTATTTCATTTTTTTTCGTTAATTAACGAAATCTAAAACTCTATTCGTTAATTAACGTAATTTGACGTCTTTTTTGAAAAATAAACTTAGAAATGCATATATACAATTACAACGCTTTACTTTCAGGTGCGATCATACCAGCACTAATGCACCGGATCCCATCAGAACTCCGCAGTTAAGCGTGCTTGGGCGAGAGTAGTACTAGGATGGGTGACCTCCTGGGAAGTCCTTGTGTTGCACCTCTTTTTGCCAAAATTTCGTGTTCTTTTTGTTAATTAGCGTAATTTTACGTCGTTTTTGAAAATTAAACTTCGATTGTATTTCATTTTTTTCGTTAATTAACGCAACCTAAAACTCTATTCGTTAATTAACGTAATTTGACGTCTTTTTTGAAAAATAAACTTAGAAATGCATATATACAATTACAACGCTTTACTTTCAGGTGCGATCATACCAGCACTAATGCACCGGATCCCATCAGAACTCCGCAGTTAAGCGTGCTTGGGCGAGAGTAGTACTAGGATGGGTGACCTCCTGGGAAGTCCTTGTGTTGCACCTCTTTTTGCCAAAATTTCGTGTTCTTTTTGTTAATTAGCATAATTTTACGTCATTTTTGAAAATTAAACTTCGATTGTATTTCATTTTTTTTCGTTAATTAACGCAACCTAAAACTCTATTCGTTAATTAACGTAATTTGACGTCTTTTTTGAAAAATAAACTTAGAAATGCATATATACAATTACAACGCTTTACTTTCAGGTGCGATCATACCAGCACTAATGCACCGGATCCCATCAGAACTCCGCAGTTAAGCGTGCTTGGGCGAGAGTAGTACTAGGATGGGTGACCTCCTGGGAAGTCCTTGTGTTGCACCTCTTTTTGCCAAAATTTCGTGTTCTTTTTGTTAATTAGCGTAATTTTACGTCGTTTTTGAAAATTAAACTTCGATTGTATTTCATTTTTTTCGTTAATTAACGCAACCTAAAACTCTATTCGTTAATTAACGTAATTTGACGTCTTTTTTGAAAAATAAACTTAGAAATGCATATATACAATTACAACGCTTTACTTTCAGGTGCGATCATACCAGCACTAATGCACCGGATCCCATCAGAACTCCGCAGTTAAGCGTGCTTGGGCGAGAGTAGTACTAGGATGGGTGACCTCCTGGGAAGTCCTTGTGTTGCACCTCTTTTTGCCAAAATTTCGTGTTCTTTTTGTTAATTAGCATAATTTTACGTCATTTTTGAAAATTAAACTTCGATTGTATTTCATTTTTTTTCGTTAATTAACGCAACCTAAAACTCTATTCGTTAATTAACGTAATTTGACGTCTTTTTTGAAAAATAAACTTAGAAATGCATATATACAATTACAACGCTTTACTTTCAGGTGCGATCACACCAGCACTAATGCACCGGATCCCATCAGAACTCCGCAGTTAAGCGTGCTTGGGCGAGAGTAGTACTAGGATGGGTGACCTCCTGGGAAGTCCTTGTGTTGCACCTCTTTTTGCCAAAATTTCGTGTTCTTTTTGTTAATTAGCGTAATTTTACGTCGTTTTTGAAAATTAAACTTCGATTGTATTTCATTTTTTTTCGTTAATTAACGAAATCTAAAACTCTATTCGTTAATTAACGTAATTTGACGTCTTTTTTGAAAAATAAACTTAGAAATGCATATATACAATTACAACGCTTTACTTTCAGGTGCGATCATACCAGCACTAATGCACCGGATCCCATCAGAACTCCGCAGTTAAGCGTGCTTGGGCGAGAGTAGTACTAGGATGGGTGACCTCCTGGGAAGTCCTTGTGTTGCACCTCTTTTTGCCAAAATTTCGTGTTCTTTTTGTTAATTAGCGTAATTTTACGTCGTTTTTGAAAATTAAACTTCGATTGTATTTCATTTTTTTTCGTTAATTAACGCAACCTAAAACTCTATTCGTTAATTAACGTAATTTGACGTCTTTTTTGAAAAATAAACTTGGAAATGCATATATACAATTACAACGCTTTACTTTCAGGTGCGATCATACCAGCACTAATGCACCGGATCCCATCAGAACTCCGCAGTTAAGCGTGCTTGGGCGAGAGTAGTACTAGGATGGGTGACCTCCTGGGAAGTCCTTGTGTTGCACCTCTTTTTGCCAAAATTTCGTGTTCTTTTTGTTAATTAGCGTAATTTTACGTCGTTTTTGAAAATTAAACTTCGATTGTATTTCATTTTTTTTTCGTTAATTAACGCAACCTAAAACTCTATTCGTTAATTAACGTAATTTGACGTCTTTTTTGAAAAATAAACTTAGAAATGCATATATACAATTACAACGCTTTACTTTCAGGTGCGATCATACCAGCACTAATGCACCGGATCCCATCAGAACTCCGCAGTTAAGCGTGCTTGGGCGAGAGTAGTACTAGGATGGGTGACCTCCTGGGAAGTCCTTGTGTTGCACCTCTTTTTGCCAAAATTTCGTGTTCTTTTTGTTAATTAGCGTAATTTTACGTCGTTTTTGAAAATTAAACTTCGATTGTATTTCATTTTTTTCGTTAATTAACGCAACCTAAAACTCTATTCGTTAATTAACGTAATTTGACGTCTTTTTTGAAAAATAAACTTAGAAATGCATATATACAATTACAACGCTTTACTTTCAGGTGCGATCATACCAGCACTAATGCACCGGATCCCATCAGAACTCCGCAGTTAAGCGTGCTTGGGCGAGAGTAGTACTAGGATGGGTGACCTCCTGGGAAGTCCTTGTGTTGCACCTCTTTTTGCCAAAATTTCGTGTTCTTTTTGTTAATTAGCATAATTTTACGTCATTTTTGAAAATTAAACTTCGATTGTATTTCATTTTTTTTCGTTAATTAACGCAACCTAAAACTCTATTCGTTAATTAACGTAATTTGACGTCTTTTTTGAAAAATAAACTTAGAAATGCATATATACAATTACAACGCTTTACTTTCAGGTGCGATCATACCAGCACTAATGCACCGGATCCCATCAGAACTCCGCAGTTAAGCGTGCTTGGGCGAGAGTAGTACTAGGATGGGTGACCTCCTGGGAAGTCCTTGTGTTGCACCTCTTTTTGCCAAAATTTCGTGTTCTTTTTGTTAATTAGCGTAATTTTACGTCGTTTTTGAAAATTAAACTTCGATTGTATTTCATTTTTTTTCGTTAATTAACGAAATCTAAAACTCTATTCGTTAATTAACGTAATTTGACGTCTTTTTTGAAAAATAAACTTAGAAATGCATATATACAATTACAACGCTTTACTTTCAGGTGCGATCATACCAGCACTAATGCACCGGATCCCATCAGAACTCCGCAGTTAAGCGTGCTTGGGCGAGAGTAGTACTAGGATGGGTGACCTCCTGGGAAGTCCTTGTGTTGCACCTCTTTTTGCCAAAATTTCGTGTTCTTTTTGTTAATTAGCGTAATTTTACGTCGTTTTTGAAAATTAAACTTCGATTGTATTTCATTTTTTTTCGTTAATTAACGCAACCTAAAACTCTATTCGTTAATTAACGTAATTTGACGTCTTTTTTGAAAAATAAACTTAGAAATGCATATATACAATTACAACGCTTTACTTTCAGGTGCGATCATACCAGCACTAATGCACCGGATCCCATCAGAACTCCGCAGTTAAGCGTGCTTGGGCGAGAGTAGTACTAGGATGGGTGACCTCCTGGGAAGTCCTTGTGTTGCACCTCTTTTTGCCAAAATTTCGTGTTCTTTTTGTTAATTAGCGTAATTTTACGTCGTTTTTGAAAATTAAACTTCGATTGTATTTCATTTTTTTCGTTAATTAACGCAACCTAAAACTCTATTCGTTAATTAACGTAATTTGACGTCTTTTTTGAAAAATAAACTTAGAAATGCATATATACAATTACAACGCTTTACTTTCAGGTGCGATCATACCAGCACTAATGCACCGGATCCCATCAGAACTCCGCAGTTAAGCGTGCTTGGGCGAGAGTAGTACTAGGATGGGTGACCTCCTGGGAAGTCCTTGTGTTGCACCTCTTTTTGCCAAAATTTCGTGTTCTTTTTGTTAATTAGCATAATTTTACGTCATTTTTGAAAATTAAACTTCGATTGTATTTCATTTTTTTTCGTTAATTAACGCAACCTAAAACTCTATTCGTTAATTAACGTAATTTGACGTCTTTTTTGAAAAATAAACTTAGAAATGCATATATACAATTACAACGCTTTACTTTCAGGTGCGATCATACCAGCACTAATGCACCGGATCCCATCAGAACTCCGCAGTTAAGCGTGCTTGGGCGAGAGTAGTACTAGGATGGGTGACCTCCTGGGAAGTCCTTGTGTTGCACCTCTTTTTGCCAAAATTTCGTGTTCTTTTTGTTAATTAGCGTAATTTTACGTCGTTTTTGAAAATTAAACTTCGATTGTATTTCATTTTTTTCGTTAATTAACGCAACCTAAAACTCTATTCGTTAATTAACGTAATTTGACGTCTTTTTTGAAAAATAAACTTAGAAATGCATATATACAATTACAACGCTTTACTTTCAGGTGCGATCATACCAGCACTAATGCACCGGATCCCATCAGAACTCCGCAGTTAAGCGTGCTTGGGCGAGAGTAGTACTAGGATGGGTGACCTCCTGGGAAGTCCTTGTGTTGCACCTCTTTTTGCCAAAATTTCGTGTTCTTTTTGTTAATTAGCATAATTTTACGTCATTTTTGAAAATTAAACTTCGATTGTATTTCATTTTTTTTCGTTAATTAACGCAACCTAAAACTCTATTCGTTAATTAACGTAATTTGACGTCTTTTTTGAAAAATAAACTTAGAAATGCATATATACAATTACAACGCTTTACTTTCAGGTGCGATCATACCAGCACTAATGCACCGGATCCCATCAGAACTCCGCAGTTAAGCGTGCTTGGGCGAGAGTAGTACTAGGATGGGTGACCTCCTGGGAAGTCCTTGTGTTGCACCTCTTTTTGCCAAAATTTCGTGTTCTTTTTGTTAATTAGCGTAATTTTACGTCGTTTTTGAAAATTAAACTTCGATTGTATTTCATTTTTTTTCGTTAATTAACGAAATCTAAAACTCTATTCGTTAATTAACGTAATTTGACGTCTTTTTTGAAAAATAAACTTAGAAATGCATATATACAATTACAACGCTTTACTTTCAGGTGCGATCATACCAGCACTAATGCACCGGATCCCATCAGAACTCCGCAGTTAAGCGTGCTTGGGCGAGAGTAGTACTAGGATGGGTGACCTCCTGGGAAGTCCTTGTGTTGCACCTCTTTTTGCCAAAATTTCGTGTTCTTTTTGTTAATTAGCGTAATTTTACGTCGTTTTTGAAAATTAAACTTCGATTGTATTTCATTTTTTTTCGTTAATTAACGCAACCTAAAACTCTATTCGTTAATTAACGTAATTTGACGTCTTTTTTGAAAAATAAACTTGGAAATGCATATATACAATTACAACGCTTTACTTTCAGGTGCGATCATACCAGCACTAATGCACCGGATCCCATCAGAACTCCGCAGTTAAGCGTGCTTGGGCGAGAGTAGTACTAGGATGGGTGACCTCCTGGGAAGTCCTTGTGTTGCACCTCTTTTTGCCAAAATTTCGTGTTCTTTTTGTTAATTAGCGTAATTTTACGTCGTTTTTGAAAATTAAACTTCGATTGTATTTCATTTTTTTTTCGTTAATTAACGCAACCTAAAACTCTATTCGTTAATTAACGTAATTTGACGTCTTTTTTGAAAAATAAACTTAGAAATGCATATATACAATTACAACGCTTTACTTTCAGGTGCGATCATACCAGCACTAATGCACCGGATCCCATCAGAACTCCGCAGTTAAGCGTGCTTGGGCGAGAGTAGTACTAGGATGGGTGACCTCCTGGGAAGTCCTTGTGTTGCACCTCTTTTTGCCAAAATTTCGTGTTCTTTTTGTTAATTAGCGTAATTTTACGTCGTTTTTGAAAATTAAACTTCGATTGTATTTCATTTTTTTCGTTAATTAACGCAACCTAAAACTCTATTCGTTAATTAACGTAATTTGACGTCTTTTTTGAAAAATAAACTTAGAAATGCATATATACAATTACAACGCTTTACTTTCAGGTGCGATCATACCAGCACTAATGCACCGGATCCCATCAGAACTCCGCAGTTAAGCGTGCTTGGGCGAGAGTAGTACTAGGATGGGTGACCTCCTGGGAAGTCCTTGTGTTGCACCTCTTTTTGCCAAAATTTCTTGTTCTTTTTGTTAATTAGCATAATTTTACGTCATTTTTGAAAATTAAACTTCGATTGTATTTCATTTTTTTTTCGTTAATTAACGCAACCTAAAACTCTATTCGTTAATTAACGTAATTTGACGTCTTTTTTGAAAAATAAACTTAGAAATGCATATATACAATTACAACGCTTTACTTTCAGGTGCGATCATACCAGCACTAATGCACCGGATCCCATCAGAACTCCGCAGTTAAGCGTGCTTGGGCGAGAGTAGTACTAGGATGGGTGACCTCCTGGGAAGTCCTTGTGTTGCACCTCTTTTTGCCAAAATTTCGTGTTCTTTTTGTTAATTAGCGTAATTTTACGTCGTTTTTGAAAATTAAACTTCGATTGTATTTCATTTTTTTTCGTTAATTAACGAAATCTAAAACTCTATTCGTTAATTAACGTAATTTGACGTCTTTTTTGAAAAATAAACTTAGAAATGCATATATACAATTACAACGCTTTACTTTCAGGTGCGATCATACCAGCACTAATGCACCGGATCCCATCAGAACTCCGCAGTTAAGCGTGCTTGGGCGAGAGTAGTACTAGGATGGGTGACCTCCTGGGAAGTCCTTGTGTTGCACCTCTTTTTGCCAAAATTTCGTGTTCTTTTTGTTAATTAGCGTAATTTTACGTCGTTTTTGAAAATTAAACTTCGATTGTATTTCATTTTTTTTCGTTAATTAACGCAACCTAAAACTCTATTCGTTAATTAACGTAATTTGACGTCTTTTTTGAAAAATAAACTTGGAAATGCATATATACAATTACAACGCTTTACTTTCAGGTGCGATCATACCAGCACTAATGCACCGGATCCCATCAGAACTCCGCAGTTAAGCGTGCTTGGGCGAGAGTAGTACTAGGATGGGTGACCTCCTGGGAAGTCCTTGTGTTGCACCTCTTTTTGCCAAAATTTCGTGTTCTTTTTGTTAATTAGCGTAATTTTACGTCGTTTTTGAAAATTAAACTTCGATTGTATTTCATTTTTTTTTCGTTAATTAACGCAACCTAAAACTCTATTCGTTAATTAACGTAATTTGACGTCTTTTTTGAAAAATAAACTTAGAAATGCATATATACAATTACAACGCTTTACTTTCAGGTGCGATCATACCAGCACTAATGCATCGGATCCCATCAGAACTCCGCAGTTAAGCGTGCTTGGGCGAGAGTAGTACTAGGATGGGTGACCTCCTGGGAAGTCCTTGTGTTGCACCTCTTTTTGCCAAAATTTCGTGTTCTTTTTGTTAATTAGCGTAATTTTACGTCGTTTTTGAAAATTAAACTTCGATTGTATTTCATTTTTTTTTCGTTAATTAACGCAACCTAAAACTCTATTCGTTAATTAACGTAATTTGACGTCTTTTTTGAAAAATAAACTTAGAAATGCATATATACAATTACAACGCTTTACTTTCAGGTGCGATCATACCAGCACTAATGCACCGGATCCCATCAGAACTCCGCAGTTAAGCGTGCTTGGGCGAGAGTAGTACTAGGATGGGTGACCTCCTGGGAAGTCCTTGTGTTGCACCTCTTTTTGCCAAAATTTCGTGTTCTTTTTGTTAATTAGCGTAATTTTACGTCGTTTTTGAAAATTAAACTTCGATTGTATTTCATTTTTTTTCGTTAATTAACGCAACCTAAAACTCTATTCGTTAATTAACGTAATTTGAAGTCTTTTTTGAAAAATAAACTTAGAAATGCATATATACAATTACAACGCTTTACTTTCAGGTGCGATCATACCAGCACTAATGCACCGGATCCCATCAGAACTCCGCAGTTAAGCGTGCTTGGGCGAGAGTAGTACTAGGATGGGTGACCTCCTGGGAAGTCCTTGTGTTGCACCTCTTTTTGCCAAAATTTCGTGTTCTTTTTGTTAATTAGCGTAATTTTACGTCGTTTTTGAAAATTAAACTTCGATTGTATTTCATTTTTTTTCGTTAATTAACGCAACCTAAAACTCTATTCGTTAATTAACGTAATTTGACGTCTTTTTTGAAAAATAAACTTAGAAATGCATATATACAATTACAACGCTTTACTTTCAGGTGCGATCATACCAGCACTAATGCACCGGATCCCATCAGAACTCCGCAGTTAAGCGTGCTTGGGCGAGAGTAGTACTAGGATGGGTGACCTCCTGGGAAGTCCTTGTGTTGCACCTCTTTTTGCCAAAATTTCGTGTTCTTTTTGTTAATTAGCGTAATTTTACGTCGTTTTTGAAAATTAAACTTCGATTGTATTTCATTTTTTTTTCGTTAATTAACGCAACCTAAAACTCTATTCGTTAATTAACGTAATTTGACGTCTTTTTTGAAAAATAAACTTAGAAATGCATATATACAATTACAACGCTTTACTTTCAGGTGCGATCATACCAGCACTAATGCACCGGATCCCATCAGAACTCCGCAGTTAAGCGTGCTTGGGCGAGAGTAGTACTAGGATGGGTGACCTCCTGGGAAGTCCTTGTGTTGCACCTCTTTTTGCCAAAATTTCGTGTTCTTTTTGTTAATTAGCGTAATTTTACGTCGTTTTTGAAAATTAAACTTCGATTGTATTTCATTTTTTTTCGTTAATTAACGCAACCTAAAACTCTATTCGTTAATTAACGTAATTTGACGTCTTTTTTGAAAAATAAACTTAGAAATGCATATATACAATTACAACGCTTTACTTTCAGGTGCGATCATACCAGCACTAATGCACCGGATCCCATCAGAACTCCGCAGTTAAGCGTGCTTGGGCGAGAGTAGTACTAGGATGGGTGACCTCCTGGGAAGTCCTTGTGTTGCACCTCTTTTTGCCAAAATTTCGTGTTCTTTTTGTTAATTAGCGTAATTTTACGTCGTTTCTGAAAATTAAACTTCGATTGTATTTCATTTTTTTTCGTTAATTAACGCAACCTAAAACTCTATTCGTTAATTAACGTAATTTGACGTCTTTTTTGAAAAATAAACTTGGAAATGCATATATACAATTACAACGCTTTACTTTCAGGTGCGATCATACCAGCACTTATGCACCGGATCCCATCAGAACTTCGCAGTTAAGCGTGCTTGGGCGAGAGTAGTACTAGGATGGGTGACCTCCTGGGAAATCCTTGTGTTGCACCTCTTTTTGCCAAAATTTCGTGTTCTTTTTGTTAATTAGCGTAATTTTACGTCGTTTTTGAAAATTAAACTTCGATTGTATTTCATTTTTTTTCGTTAATTAACGCAACCTAAAACTCTATTCGTTAATTAACGTAATTTGACGTCTTTTTTGAAAAATAAACTTAGAAATGCATATATACAATTACAACGCTTTACTTTCAGGTGCGATCATACCAGCACTAATGCACCGGATCCCATCAGAACTCCGCAGTTAAGCGTGCTTGGGCGAGAGTAGTACTAGGATGGGTGACCTCCTGGGAAGTCCTTGTGTTGCACCTCTTTTTGCCAAAATTTCGTGTTCTTTTTGTTAATTAGCGTAATTTTACGTCGTTTTTGAAAATTAAACTTCGATTGTATTTCATTTTTTTTTCGTTAATTAACGCAACCTAAAACTCTATTCGTTAATTAACGTAATTTGACGTCTTTTTTGAAAAATAAACTTAGAAATGCATATATACAATTACAACGCTTTACTTTCAGGTGCGATCATACCAGCACTAATGCACCGGATCCCATCAGAACTCCGCAGTTAAGCGTGCTTGGGCGAGAGTAGTACTAGGATGGGTGACCTCCTGGGAAGTCCTTGTGTTGCACCTCTTTTTGCCAAAATTTCGTGTTCTTTTTGTTAATTAGCGTAATTTTACGTCGTTTCTGAAAATTAAACTTCGATTGTATTTCATTTTTTTTCGTTAATTAACGCAACCTAAAACTCTATTCGTTAATTAACGTAATTTGACGTCTTTTTTGAAAAATAAACTTGGAAATGCATATATACAATTACAACGCTTTACTTTCAGGTGCGATCATACCAGCACTTATGCACCGGATCCCATCAGAACTTCGCAGTTAAGCGTGCTTGGGCGAGAGTAGTACTAGGATGGGTGACCTCCTGGGAAGTCCTTGTGTTGCACCTCTTTTTTCCAAAATTTCGTGTTCTTTTTGTTAATTAGCGTAATTTTACGTCGTTTTTGAAAATTAAACTTCGATTGTATTTCATTTTTTTTCGTTAATTAACGCAACCTAAAACTCTATTCGTTAATTAACGTAATTTGACGTCTTTTTTGAAAAATAAACTTAGAAATGCATATATACAATTACAACGCTTTACTTTCAGGTGCGATCATACCAGCACTAATGCACCGGATCCCATCAGAACTCCGCAGTTAAGCGTGCTTGGGCGAGAGTAGTACTAGGATGGGTGACCTCCTGGGAAGTCCTTGTGTTGCACCTCTTTTTGCCAAAATTTCGTGTTCTTTTTGTTAATTAGCGTAATTTTACGTCGTTTTTGAAAATTAAACTTCGATTGTATTTCGTTTTTTTTTCGTTAATTAACGCAACCTAAAACTCTATTCGTTAATTAACGTAATTTGACGTCTTTTTTGAAAAATAAACTTAGAAATGCATATATACAATTACAACGCTTTACTTTCAGGTGCGATCATACCAGCACTAATGCACCGGATCCCATCAGAACTCCGCAGTTAAGCGTGCTTGGGCGAGAGTAGTACTAGGATGGGTGACCTCCTGGGAAGTCCTTGTGTTGCACCTCTTTTTGCCAAAATTTCGTGTTCTTTTTGTTAATTAGCGTAATTTTACGTCGTTTTTGAAAATTAAACTTCGATTGTATTTCATTTTTTTCGTTAATTAACGCAACCTAAAACTCTATTCGTTAATTAACGTAATTTGACGTCTTTTTTGAAAAATAAACTTAGAAATGCATATATACAATTACAACGCTTTACTTTCAGGTGCGATCATACCAGCACTAATGCACCGGATCCCATCAGAACTCCGCAGTTAAGCGTGCTTGGGCGAGAGTAGTACTAGGATGGGTGACCTCCTGGGAAGTCCTTGTGTTGCACCTCTTTTTGCCAAAATTTCGTGTTCTTTTTGTTAATTAGCGTAATTTTACGTCGTTTCTGAAAATTAAACTTCGATTGTATTTCATTTTTTTTCGTTAATTAACGCAACCTAAAACTCTATTCGTTAATTAACGTAATTTGACGTCTTTTTTGAAAAATAAACTTGGAAATGCATATATACAATTACAACGCTTTACTTTCAGGTGCGATCATACCAGCACTAATGCACCGGATCCCATCAGAACTTCGCAGTTAAGCGTGCTTGGGCGAGAGTAGTACTAGGATGGGTGACCTCCTGGGAAGTCCTTGTGTTGCACCTCTTTTTGCCAAAATTTCGTGTTCTTTTTGTTAATTAGCGTAATTTTACGTCGTTTTTGAAAATTAAACTTCGATTGTATTTCATTTTTTTTCGTTAATTAACGCAACCTAAAACTCTATTCGTTAATTAACGTAATTTGACGTCTTTTTTGAAAAATAAACTTAGAAATGCATATATACAATTACAACGCTTTACTTTCAGGTGCGATCATACCAGCACTAATGCACCGGATCCCATCAGAACTCCGCAGTTAAGCGTGCTTGGGCGAGAGTAGTACTAGGATGGGTGACCTCCTGGGAAGTCCTTGTGTTGCACCTCTTTTTGCCAAAATTTCGTGTTCTTTTTGTTAATTAGCGTAATTTTACGTCGTTTTTGAAAATTAAACTTCGATTGTATTTCATTTTTTTTCGTTAATTAACGCAACCTAAAACTCTATTCGTTAATTAACGTAATTTGACGTCTTTTTTGAAAAATAAACTTAGAAATGCATATATACAATTACAACGCTTTACTTTCAGGTGCGATCATACCAGCACTAATGCACCGGATCCCATCAGAACTCCGCAGTTAAGCGTGCTTGGGCGAGAGTAGTACTAGGATGGGTGACCTCCTGGGAAGTCCTTGTGTTGCACCTCTTTTTGCCAAAATTTCGTGTTCTTTTTGTTAATTAGCGTAATTTTACGTCGTTTTTGAAAATTAAACTTCGATTGTATTTCATTTTTTTTTCGTTAATTAACGCAACCTAAAACTCTATTCGTTAATTAACGTAATTTGACGTCTTTTTTGAAAAATAAACTTAGAAATGCATATATACAATTACAACGCTTTACTTTCAGGTGGATCATACCAGCACTAATGCACCGGATCCCATCAGAACTCCGCAGTTAAGCGTGCTTGGGCGAGAGTAGTACTAGGATGGGTGACCTCCTGGGAAGTCCTTGTGTTGCACCTCTTTTTGCCAAAATTTCGTGTTCTTTTTGTTAATTAGCGTAATTTTACGTCGTTTTTGAAAATTAAACTTCGATTGTATTTCATTTTTTTTCGTTAATTAACGCAACCTAAAACTCTATTCGTTAATTAACGTAATTTGACGTCTTTTTTGAAAAATAAACTTAGAAATGCATATATACAATTACAACGCTTTACTTTCAGGTGCGATCATACCAGCACTAATGCACCGGATCCCATCAGAACTCCGCAGTTAAGCGTGCTTGGGCGAGAGTAGTACTAGGATGGGTGACCTCCTGGGAAGTCCTTGTGTTGCACCTCTTTTTGCCAAAATTTCGTGTTCTTTTTGTTAATTAGCGTAATTTTACGTCGTTTCTGAAAATTAAACTTCGATTGTATTTCATTTTTTTTCGTTAATTAACGCAACCTAAAACTCTATTCGTTAATTAACGTAATTTGACGTCTTTTTTGAAAAATAAACTTGGAAATGCATATATACAATTACAACGCTTTACTTTCAGGTGCGATCATACCAGCACTAATGCACCGGATCCCATCAGAACTCCGCAGTTAAGCGTGCTTGGGCGAGAGTAGTACTAGGATGGGTGACCTCCTGGGAAGTCCTTGTGTTGCACCTCTTTTTGCCAAAATTTCGTGTTCTTTTTGTTAATTAGCGTAATTTTACGTCGTTTTTGAAAATTAAACTTCGATTGTATTTCATTTTTTTTTCGTTAATTAACGCAACCTAAAACTCTATTCGTTAATTAACGTAATTTGACGTCTTTTTTGAAAAATAAACTTAGAAATGCATATATACAATTACAACGCTTTACTTTCAGGTGCGATCATACCAGCACTAATGCACCGGATCCCATCAGAACTCCGCAGTTAAGCGTGCTTGGGCGAGAGTAGTACTAGGATGGGTGACCTCCTGGGAAGTCCTTGTGTTGCACCTCTTTTTGCCAAAATTTCGTGTTCTTTTTGTTAATTAGCGTAATTTTACGTCGTTTTTGAAAATTAAACTTCGATTGTATTTCATTTTTTTCCGTTAATTAACGCAACCTAAAACTCTATTCGTTAATTAACGTAATTTGACGTCTTTTTTGAAAAATAAACTTAGAAATGCATATATACAATTACAACGCTTTACTTTCAGGTGCGATCATACCAGCACTAATGCACTGGAAACCATCAGAACTCCGCAGTTAAGCGTGCTTGGGCGAGAGTAGTACTAGGATGGGTGACCTCCTGGGAAGTCCTTGTGTTGCACCTCTTTTTGCCAAAATTTCGTGTTCTTTTTGTTAATTAGCGTAATTTTACGTCGTTTTTGAAAATCAAACTTCGATTGTATTTCATTTTTATTCGTTAATTAACGCAACCTAAAACTCTATTCGTTAATTAACGTAATTTGACGTCTTTTTTGAAAAATAAACTTAGAAATGCATATATACAATTACAACGCTTTACTTTCAGGTGCGATCATACCAGCACTAATGCACCGGATCCCATCAGAACTCCGCAGTTAAGCGTGCTTGGGCGAGAGTAGTACTAGGATGGGTGACCTCCTGGGAAGTCCTTGTGTTGCACCTCTTTTTGCCAAAATTTCGTGTTCTTTTTGTATGGGTGACCTCCTGGGAAGTCCTTGTGTTGCACCTCTTTTTGCCAAAATTTCGTGTTCTTTTTGTTAATTAGCGTAATTTTACGTCGTTTTTGAAAATTAAACTTCGATTGTATTTCATTTTTTTTTCGTTAATTAACGCAACCTAAAACTCTATTCGTTAATTAACGTAATTTGACGTCTTTTTTGAAAAATAAACTTAGAAATGCATATATACAATTACAACGCTTTACTTTCAGGTGCGATCATACCAGCACTAATGCACCGGATCCCATCAGAACTCCGCAGTTAAGCGTGCTTGGGCGAGAGTAGTACTAGGATGGGTGACCTCCTGGGAAGTCCTTGTGTTGCACCTCTTTTTGCCAAAATTTCGTGTTCTTTTTGTTAATTAGCGTAATTTTACGTCGTTTTTGAAAATCAAACTTCGATTGTATTTCATTTTTTTTTCGTTAATTAACGCAACCTAAAACTCTATTCGTTAATTAACGTAATTTGACGTCTTTTTTGAAAAATAAACTTAGAAATGCATATATACAATTACAACGCTTTACTTTCAGGTGCGATCATACCAGCACTAATGCACCGGATCCCATCAGAACTCCGCAGTTAAGCGTGCTTGGGCGAGAGTAGTACTAGGATGGGTGACCTCCTGGGAAGTCCTTGTGTTGCACCTCTTTTTGCCAAAATTTCGTGTTCTTTTTGTTAATTAGCGTAATTTTACGTCGTTTTTGAAAATCAAACTTCGATTGTATTTCATTTTTTTTTCGTTAATTAACGCAACCTAAAACTCTATTCGTTAATTAACGTAATTTGACGTCTTTTTTGAAAAATAAACTTAGAAATGCATATATACAATTACAACGCTTTACTTTCAGGTGCGATCATACCAGCACTAATGCACCGGATCCCATCAGAACTCCGCAGTTAAGCGTGCTTGGGCGAGAGTAGTACTAGGATGGGTGACCTCCTGGGAAGTCCTTGTGTTGCACCTCTTTTTGCCAAAATTTCGTGTTCTTTTTGTTAATTAGCGTAATTTTACGTCGTTTTTGAAAATTAAACTTCGATTGTATTTCATTTTTTTTTCGTTAATTAACGCAACCTAAAACTCTATTCGTTAATTAACGTAATTTGACGTCTTTTTTGAAAAATAAACTTAGAAATGCATATATACAATTACAACGCTTTACTTTCAGGTGCGATCATACCAGCACTAATGCACCGGATCCCATCAGAACTCCGCAGTTAAGCGTGCTTGGGCGAGAGTAGTACTAGGATGGGTGACCTCCTGGGAAGTCCTTGTGTTGCACCTCTTTTTGCCAAAATTTCGTGTTCTTTTTGTTAATTAGCGTAATTTTACGTCGTTTTTGAAAATTAAACTTCGATTGTATTTCATTTTTTTTCGTTAATTAACGCAACCTAAAACTCTATTCGTTAATTAACGTAATTTGACGTCTTTTTTGAAAAATAAACTTAGAAATGCATATATACAATTACAACGCTTTACTTTCAGGTGCGATCATACCAGCACTAATGCACCGGATCCCATCAGAACTCCGCAGTTAAGCGTGCTTGGGCGAGAGTAGTACTAGGATGGGTGACCTCCTGGGATGTCCTTGTGTTGCACCTCGTTTTGCCAAAATTTCGTGTTCTTTTTGTTAATTAGCGTAATTTTACGTCGTTTTTGAAAATTAAACTTCGATTGTATTTCATTTTTTTTCGTTAATTAACGCAACCTAAAACTCTATTCGTTAATTAACGTAATTTGACGTCTTTTTTGAAAAATAAACTTAGAAATGCATATATACAATTACAACGCTTTACTTTCAGGTGCGATCATACCAGCACTAATGCACCGGATCCCATCAGAACTCCGCAGTTAAGCGTGCTTGGGCGAGAGTAGTACTAGGATGGGTGACCTCCTGGGAAGTCCTTGTGTTGCACCTCTTTTTGCCAAAATTTCGTGTTCTTTTTGTTAATTAGCGTAATTTTACGTCGTTTTTGAAAATTAAACTTCGATTGTATTTCATTTTTTTTCGTTAATTAACGCAACCTAAAACTCTATTCGTTAATTAACGTAATTTGACGTCTTTTTTGAAAAATAAACTTAGAAATGCATATATACAATTACAACGCTTTACTTTCAGGTGCGATCATACCAGCACTAATGCACCGGATCCCATCAGAACTCCGCAGTTAAGCGTGCTTGGGCGAGAGTAGTACTAGGATGGGTGACCTCCTGGGAAGTCCTTGTGTTGCACCTCTTTTTGCCAAAATTTCGTGTTCTTTTTGTTAATTAGCGTAATTTTACGTCGTTTTTGAAAATTAAACTTCGATTGTATTTCATTTTTTTTCGTTAATTAACGCAACCTAAAACTCTATTCGTTAATTAACGTAATTTGACGTCTTTTTTGCAAAATAAACTTAGAAATGCATATATACAATTACAACGCTTTACTTTCAGGTGCGATCATACCAGCACTAATGCACCGGATCCCATCAGAACTCCGCAGTTAAGCGTGCTTGGGCGAGAGTAGTACTAGGATGGGTGACCTCCTGGGAAGTCCTTGTGTTGCACCTCTTTTTGCCAAAATTTCGTGTTCTTTTTGTTAATTAGCGTAATTTTACGTCGTTTTTGAAAATTAAACTTTGATTGTATTTCATTTTTTTTCGTTAATTAACGCAACCTAAAACTCTATTCGTTAATTAACGTAATTTGACGTCTTTTTTGAAAAATAAACTTAGAAATGCATATATACAATTACAACGCTTTACTTTCAGGTGCGATCATACCAGCACTAATGCACCGGATCCCATCAGAACTCTGCAGTTAAGCGTGCTTGGGCGAGAGTAGTACTAGGATGGGTGACCTCCTGGGAAGTCCTTGTGTTGCACCTCTTTTTGCCAAAATTTCGTGTTCTTTTTGTTAATTAGCGTAATTTTACGTCGTTTTTGAAAATCAAACTTCGATTGTATTTCATTTTTTTTTCGTTAATTAACGCAACCTAAAACTCTATTCGTTAATTAACGTAATTTGACGTCTTTTTTGAAAAATAAACTTAGAAATGCATATATACAATTACAACGCTTTACTTTCAGGTGCGATCATACCAGCACTAATGCACCGGATCCCATCAGAACTCCGCAGTTAAGCGTGCTTGGGCGAGAGTAGTACTAGGATGGGTGACCTCCTGGGAAGTCCTTGTGTTGCACCTCTTTTTGCCAAAATTTCGTGTTCTTTTTGTATGGGTGACCTCCTGGGAAGTCCTTGTGTTGCACCTCTTTTTGCCAAAATTTCGTGTTCTTTTTGTTAATTAGCGTAATTTTACGTCGTTTTTGAAAATTAAACTTCGATTGTATTTCATTTTTTTTCGTTAATTAACGCAACCTAAAACTCTATTCGTTAATTAACGTAATTTGACGTCTTTTTTGAAAAATAAACTTAGAAATGCATATATACAATTACAACGCTTTACTTTCAGGTGCGATCATACCAGCACTAATGCACCGGATCCCATCAGAACTCCGCAGTTAAGCGTGCTTGGGCGAGAGTAGTACTAGGATGGGTGACCTCCTGGGAAGTCCTTGTGTTGCACCTCTTTTTGCCAAAATTTCGTGTTCTTTTTGTTAATTAGCGTAATTTTACGTCGTTTTTGAAAATTAAACTTCGATTGTATTTCATTTTTTTTCGTTAATTAACGCAACCTAAAACTCTATTCGTTAATTAACGTAATTTGACGTCTTTTTTGAAAAATAAACTTAGAAATGCATATACACAATTACAACGCTTTACTTTCAGGTGCGATCATACCAGCACTAATGCACCGGATCCCATCAGAACTCCGCAGTTAAGCGTGCTTGGGCGAGAGTAGTACTAGGATGGGTGACCTCCTGGGAAGTCCTTGTGTTGCACATCTTTTTGCCAAAATTTCGTGTTCTTTTTGTATGGGTGACCTCCTGGGAAGTCCTTGTGTTGCACCTCTTTTTGCCAAAATTTCGTGTTCTTTTTGTTAATTAGCGTAATTTTACGTCGTTTTTGAAAATTAAACTTCGATTGTATTTCATTTTTTTCGTTAATTAACGCAACCTAAAACTCTATTCGTTAATTAACGTAATTTGACGTCTTTTTTGAAAAATAAACTTAGAAATGCATATATACAATTACAACGCTTTACTTTCAGGTGCGATCATACCAGCACTAATGCACCGGATCCCATCAGAACTCCGCAGTTAAGCGTGCTTGGGCGAGAGTAGTACTAGGATGGGTGACCTCCTGGGAAGTCCTTGTGTTGCACCTCTTTTTGCCAAAATTTCGTGTTCTTTTTGTTAATTAGCGTAATTTTACGTCGTTTTTGAAAATCAAACTTCGATTGTATTTCATTTTTTTTTCGTTAATTAACGCAACCTAAAACTCTATTCGTTAATTAACGTAATTTGACGTCTTTTTTGAAAAATAAACTTAGAAATGCATATATACAATTACAACGCTTTACTTTCAGGTGCGATCATACCAGCACTAATGCACCGGATCCCATCAAGACTCCGCAGTTAAGCGTGCTTGGGCGAGAGTAGTACTAGGATGGGTGACCTCCTGGGAAGTCCTTGTGTTGCACCTCTTTTTGCCAAAATTTCGTGTTCTTTTTGTTAATTAGCGTAATTTTACGTCGTTTTTGAAAATTAAACTTCGATTGTATTTCATTTTTTTTCGTTAATTAACGCAACCTAAAACTCTATTCGTTAATTAACGTAATTTGACGTCTTTTTTGAAAAATAAACTTAGAAATGCATATATACAATTACAACGCTTTACTTTCAGGTGCGATCATACCAGCACTAATGCACCGGATCCCATCAGAACTCCGCAGTTAAGCGTGCTTGGGCGAGAGTAGTACTAGGATGGGTGACCTCCTGGGAAGTCCTTGTGTTGCACCTCTTTTTGCCAAAATTTCGTGTTCTTTTTGTTAATTAGCGTAATTTTACGTCGTTTTTGAAAATTAAACTTCGATTGTATTTCATTTTTTTTCGTTAATTAACGCAACCTAAAACTCTATTCGTTAATTAACGTAATTTGACGTCTTTTTTGCAAAATAAACTTAGAAATGCATATATACAATTACAACGCTTTACTTTCAGGTGCGATCATACCAGCACTAATGCACCGGATCCCATCAGAACTCCGCAGTTAAGCGTGCTTGGGCGAGAGTAGTACTAGGATGGGTGACCTCCTGGGAAGTCCTTGTGTTGCACCTCTTTTTGCCAAAATTTCGTGTTCTTTTTGTTAATTAGCGTAATTTTACGTCATTTTTGAAAATTAAACTTCGATTGTATTTCATTTTTTTTCGTTAATTAACGCAACCTAAAACTCTATTCGTTAATTAACGTAATTTGACGTCTTTTTTGAAAAATAAACTTAGAAATGCATATATACAATTACAACGCTTTACTTTCAGGTGCGATCATACTAGCACTAATGCACCGGATCCCATCAGAACTCCGCAGTTAAGCGTGCTTGGGCGAGAGTAGTACTAGGATGGGTGACCTCCTGGGAAGTCCTTGTGTTGCACCTCTTTTTGCCAAAATTTCGTGTTCTTTTTGTTAATTAGCGTAATTTTACGTCGTTTTTGAAAATTAAACTTTGATTGTATTTCATTTTTTTTCGTTAATTAACGCAACCTAAAACTCTATTCGTTAATTAACGTAATTTGACGTCTTTTTTGAAAAATAAACTTAGAAATGCATATATACAATTACAACGCTTTACTTTCAGGTGCGATCATACCAGCACTAATGCACCGGATCCCATCAGAACTCCGCAGTTAAGCGTGCTTGGGCGAGAGTAGTACTAGGATGGGTGACCTCCTGGGAAGTCCTTGTGTTGCACCTCTTTTTGCCAAAATTTCGTGTTCTTTTTGTTAATTAGCGTAATTTTACGTCGTTTTTGAAAATTAAACTTCGATTGTATTTCATTTTTTTTTCGTTAATTAACGCAACCTAAAACTCTATTCGTTAATTAACGTAATTTGACGTCTTTTTTGAAAAATAAACTTAGAAATGCATATATACAATTACAACGCTTTACTTTCAGGTGCGATCATACCAGCACTAATGCACCGGATCCCATCAGAACTCCGCAGTTAAGCGTGCTTGGGCGAGAGTAGTACTAGGATGGGTGACCTCCTGGGAAGTCCTTGTGTTGCACCTCTTTTTGCCAAAATTTCGTGTTCTTTTTGTATGGGTGACCTCCTGGGAAGTCCTTGTGTTGCACCTCTTTTTGCCAAAATTTCGTGTTCTTTTTGTTAATTAGCGTAATTTTACGTCGTTTTTGAAAATTAAACTTCGATTGTATTTCATTTTTTTTCGTTAATTAACGCAACCTAAAACTCTATTCGTTAATTAACGTAATTTGACGTCTTTTTTGAAAAATAAACTTAGAAATGCATATATACAATTACAACGCTTTACTTTCAGGTGCGATCATACCAGCACTAATGCACCGGATCCCATCAGAACTCCGCAGTTAAGCGTGCTTGGGCGAGAGTAGTACTAGGATGGGTGACCTCCTGGGAAGTCCTTGTGTTGCACCTCTTTTTGCCAAAATTTCGTGTTCTTTTTGTTAATTAGCGTAATTTTACGTCGTTTTTGAAAATTAAACTTCGATTGTATTTCATTTTTTTTCGTTAATTAACGCAACCTAAAACTCTATTCGTTAATTAACGTAATTTGACGTCTTTTTTGAAAAATAAACTTAGAAATGCATATACACAATTACAACGCTTTACTTTCAGGTGCGATCATACCAGCACTAATGCACCGGATCCCATCAGAACTCCGCAGTTAAGCGTGCTTGGGCGAGAGTAGTACTAGGATGGGTGACCTCCTGGGAAGTCCTTGTGTTGCACATCTTTTTGCCAAAATTTCGTGTTCTTTTTGTATGGGTGACCTCCTGGGAAGTCCTTGTGTTGCACCTCTTTTTGCCAAAATTTCGTGTTCTTTTTGTTAATTAGCGTAATTTTACGTCGTTTTTGAAAATTAAACTTCGATTGTATTTCATTTTTTTCGTTAATTAACGCAACCTAAAACTCTATTCGTTAATTAACGTAATTTGACGTCTTTTTTGAAAAATAAACTTAGAAATGCATATATACAATTACAACGCTTTACTTTCAGGTGCGATCATACCAGCACTAATGCACCGGATCCCATCAGAACTCCGCAGTTAAGCGTGCTTGGGCGAGAGTAGTACTAGGATGGGTGACCTCCTGGGAAGTCCTTGTGTTGCACCTCTTTTTGCCAAAATTTCGTGTTCTTTTTGTTAATTAGCGTAATTTTACGTCGTTTTTGAAAATCAAACTTCGATTGTATTTCATTTTTTTTTCGTTAATTAACGCAACCTAAAACTCTATTCGTTAATTAACGTAATTTGACGTCTTTTTTGAAAAATAAACTTAGAAATGCATATATACAATTACAACGCTTTACTTTCAGGTGCGATCATACCAGCACTAATGCACCGGATCCCATCAAGACTCCGCAGTTAAGCGTGCTTGGGCGAGAGTAGTACTAGGATGGGTGACCTCCTGGGAAGTCCTTGTGTTGCACCTCTTTTTGCCAAAATTTCGTGTTCTTTTTGTTAATTAGCGTAATTTTACGTCGTTTTTGAAAATTAAACTTCGATTGTATTTCATTTTTTTTCGTTAATTAACGCAACCTAAAACTCTATTCGTTAATTAACGTAATTTGACGTCTTTTTTGAAAAATAAACTTAGAAATGCATATATACAATTACAACGCTTTACTTTCAGGTGCGATCATACCAGCACTAATGCACCGGATCCCATCAGAACTCCGCAGTTAAGCGTGCTTGGGCGAGAGTAGTACTAGGATGGGTGACCTCCTGGGAAGTCCTTGTGTTGCACCTCTTTTTGCCAAAATTTCGTGTTCTTTTTGTTAATTAGCGTAATTTTACGTCGTTTTTGAAAATTAAACTTCGATTGTATTTCATTTTTTTTCGTTAATTAACGCAACCTAAAACTCTATTCGTTAATTAACGTAATTTGACGTCTTTTTTGCAAAATAAACTTAGAAATGCATATATACAATTACAACGCTTTACTTTCAGGTGCGATCATACCAGCACTAATGCACCGGATCCCATCAGAACTCCGCAGTTAAGCGTGCTTGGGCGAGAGTAGTACTAGGATGGGTGACCTCCTGGGAAGTCCTTGTGTTGCACCTCTTTTTGCCAAAATTTCGTGTTCTTTTTGTTAATTAGCGTAATTTTACGTCATTTTTGAAAATTAAACTTCGATTGTATTTCATTTTTTTTTCGTTAATTAACGCAACCTAAAACTCTATTCGTTAATTAACGTAATTTGACGTCTTTTTTGAAAAATAAACTTAGAAATGCATATATACAATTACAACGCTTTACTTTCAGGTGCGATCATACTAGCACTAATGCACCGGATCCCATCAGAACTCCGCAGTTAAGCGTGCTTGGGCGAGAGTAGTACTAGGATGGGTGACCTCCTGGGAAGTCCTTGTGTTGCACCTCTTTTTGCCAAAATTTCGTGTTCTTTTTGTTAATTAGCGTAATTTTACGTCGTTTTTGAAAATTAAACTTTGATTGTATTTCATTTTTTTTCGTTAATTAACGCAACCTAAAACTCTATTCGTTAATTAACGTAATTTGACGTCTTTTTTGAAAAATAAACTTAGAAATGCATATATACAATTACAACGCTTTACTTTCAGGTGCGATCATACCAGCACTAATGCACCGGATCCCATCAGAACTCCGCAGTTAAGCGTGCTTGGGCGAGAGTAGTACTAGGATGGGTGACCTCCTGGGAAGTCCTTGTGTTGCACCTCTTTTTGCCAAAATTTCGTGTTCTTTTTGTTAATTAGCGTAATTTTACGTCGTTTTTGAAAATTAAACTTCGATTGTATTTCATTTTTTTTTCGTTAATTAACGCAACCTAAAACTCTATTCGTTAATTAACGTAATTTGACGTCTTTTTTGAAAAATAAACTTAGAAATGCATATATACAATTACAACGCTTTACTTTCAGGTGCGATCATACCAGCACTAATGCACCGGATCCCATCAGAACTCCGCAGTTAAGCGTGCTTGGGCGAGAGTAGTACTAGGATGGGTGACCTCCTGGGAAGTCCTTGTGTTGCACCTCTTTTTGCCAAAATTTCGTGTTCTTTTTGTATGGGTGACCTCCTGGGAAGTCCTTGTGTTGCACCTCTTTTTGCCAAAATTTCGTGTTCTTTTTGTTAATTAGCGTAATTTTACGTCGTTTTTGAAAATTAAACTTCGATTGTATTTCATTTTTTTTCGTTAATTAACGCAACCTAAAACTCTATTCGTTAATTAACGTAATTTGACGTCTTTTTTGAAAAATAAACTTAGAAATGCATATATACAATTACAACGCTTTACTTTCAGGTGCGATCATACCAGCACTAATGCACCGGATCCCATCAGAACTCCGCAGTTAAGCGTGCTTGGGCGAGAGTAGTACTAGGATGGGTGACCTCCTGGGAAGTCCTTGTGTTGCACCTCTTTTTGCCAAAATTTCGTGTTCTTTTTGTTAATTAGCGTAATTTTACGTCGTTTTTGAAAATTAAACTTCGATTGTATTTCATTTTTTTTCGTTAATTAACGCAACCTAAAACTCTATTCGTTAATTAACGTAATTTGACGTCTTTTTTGAAAAATAAACTTAGAAATGCATATACACAATTACAACGCTTTACTTTCAGGTGCGATCATACCAGCACTAATGCACCGGATCCCATCAGAACTCCGCAGTTAAGCGTGCTTGGGCGAGAGTAGTACTAGGATGGGTGACCTCCTGGGAAGTCCTTGTGTTGCACATCTTTTTGCCAAAATTTCGTGTTCTTTTTGTATGGGTGACCTCCTGGGAAGTCCTTGTGTTGCACCTCTTTTTGCCAAAATTTCGTGTTCTTTTTGTTAATTAGCGTAATTTTACGTCGTTTTTGAAAATTAAACTTCGATTGTATTTCATTTTTTTTCGTTAATTAACGCAACCTAAAACTCTATTCGTTAATTAACGTAATTTGACGTCTTTTTTGAAAAATAAACTTAGAAATGCATATATACAATTACAACGCTTTACTTTCAGGTGCGATCATACCAGCACTAATGCACCGGATCCCATCAGAACTCCGCAGTTAAGCGTGCTTGGGCGAGAGTAGTACTAGGATGGGTGACCTCCTGGGAAGTCCTTGTGTTGCACCTCTTTTTGCCAAAATTTCGTGTTCTTTTTGTTAATTAGCGTAATTTTACGTCGTTTTTGAAAATCAAACTTCGATTGTATTTCATTTTTTTTTCGTTAATTAACGCAACCTAAAACTCTATTCGTTAATTAACGTAATTTGACGTCTTTTTTGAAAAATAAACTTAGAAATGCATATATACAATTACAACGCTTTACTTTCAGGTGCGATCATACCAGCACTAATGCACCGGATCCCATCAAGACTCCGCAGTTAAGCGTGCTTGGGCGAGAGTAGTACTAGGATGGGTGACCTCCTGGGAAGTCCTTGTGTTGCACCTCTTTTTGCCAAAATTTCGTGTTCTTTTTGTTAATTAGCGTAATTTTACGTCATTTTTGAAAATTAAACTTCGATTGTATTTCATTTTTTTTTCGTTAATTAACGCAACCTAAAACTCTATTCGTTAATTAACGTAATTTGACGTCTTTTTTGAAAAATAAACTTAGAAATGCATATATACAATTACAACGCTTTACTTTCAGGTGCGATCATACTAGCACTAATGCACCGGATCCCATCAGAACTCCGCAGTTAAGCGTGCTTGGGCGAGAGTAGTACTAGGATGGGTGACCTCCTGGGAAGTCCTTGTGTTGCACCTCTTTTTGCCAAAATTTCGTGTTCTTTTTGTTAATTAGCGTAATTTTACGTCGTTTTTGAAAATTAAACTTTGATTGTATTTCATTTTTTTTCGTTAATTAACGCAACCTAAAACTCTATTCGTTAATTAACGTAATTTGACGTCTTTTTTGAAAAATAAACTTAGAAATGCATATATACAATTACAACGCTTTACTTTCAGGTGCGATCATACCAGCACTAATGCACCGGATCCCATCAGAACTCCGCAGTTAAGCGTGCTTGGGCGAGAGTAGTACTAGGATGGGTGACCTCCTGGGAAGTCCTTGTGTTGCACCTCTTTTTGCCAAAATTTCGTGTTCTTTTTGTTAATTAGCGTAATTTTACGTCGTTTTTGAAAATTAAACTTCGATTGTATTTCATTTTTTTTTCGTTAATTAACGCAACCTAAAACTCTATTCGTTAATTAACGTAATTTGACGTCTTTTTTGAAAAATAAACTTAGAAATGCATATATACAATTACAACGCTTTACTTTCAGGTGCGATCATACCAGCACTAATGCACCGGATCCCATCAGAACTCCGCAGTTAAGCGTGCTTGGGCGAGAGTAGTACTAGGATGGGTGACCTCCTGGGAAGTCCTTGTGTTGCACCTCTTTTTGCCAAAATTTCGTGTTCTTTTTGTATGGGTGACCTCCTGGGAAGTCCTTGTGTTGCACCTCTTTTTGCCAAAATTTCGTGTTCTTTTTGTTAATTAGCGTAATTTTACGTCGTTTTTGAAAATTAAACTTCGATTGTATTTCATTTTTTTTCGTTAATTAACGCAACCTAAAACTCTATTCGTTAATTAACGTAATTTGACGTCTTTTTTGAAAAATAAACTTAGAAATGCATATATACAATTACAACGCTTTACTTTCAGGTGCGATCATACCAGCACTAATGCACCGGATCCCATCAGAACTCCGCAGTTAAGCGTGCTTGGGCGAGAGTAGTACTAGGATGGGTGACCTCCTGGGAAGTCCTTGTGTTGCACCTCTTTTTGCCAAAATTTCGTGTTCTTTTTGTTAATTAGCGTAATTTTACGTCGTTTTTGAAAATTAAACTTCGATTGTATTTCATTTTTTTTCGTTAATTAACGCAACCTAAAACTCTATTCGTTAATTAACGTAATTTGACGTCTTTTTTGAAAAATAAACTTAGAAATGCATATACACAATTACAACGCTTTACTTTCAGGTGCGATCATACCAGCACTAATGCACCGGATCCCATCAGAACTCCGCAGTTAAGCGTGCTTGGGCGAGAGTAGTACTAGGATGGGTGACCTCCTGGGAAGTCCTTGTGTTGCACATCTTTTTGCCAAAATTTCGTGTTCTTTTTGTATGGGTGACCTCCTGGGAAGTCCTTGTGTTGCACCTCTTTTTGCCAAAATTTCGTGTTCTTTTTGTTAATTAGCGTAATTTTACGTCGTTTTTGAAAATTAAACTTCGATTGTATTTCATTTTTTTTCGTTAATTAACGCAACCTAAAACTCTATTCGTTAATTAACGTAATTTGACGTCTTTTTTGAAAAATAAACTTAGAAATGCATATATACAATTACAACGCTTTACTTTCAGGTGCGATCATACCAGCACTAATGCACCGGATCCCATCAGAACTCCGCAGTTAAGCGTGCTTGGGCGAGAGTAGTACTAGGATGGGTGACCTCCTGGGAAGTCCTTGTGTTGCACCTCTTTTTGCCAAAATTTCGTGTTCTTTTTGTTAATTAGCGTAATTTTACGTCGTTTTTGAAAATCAAACTTCGATTGTATTTCATTTTTTTTTCGTTAATTAACGCAACCTAAAACTCTATTCGTTAATTAACGTAATTTGACGTCTTTTTTGAAAAATAAACTTAGAAATGCATATATACAATTACAACGCTTTACTTTCAGGTGCGATCATACCAGCACTAATGCACCGGATCCCATCAAGACTCCGCAGTTAAGCGTGCTTGGGCGAGAGTAGTACTAGGATGGGTGACCTCCTGGGAAGTCCTTGTGTTGCACCTCTTTTTGCCAAAATTTCGTGTTCTTTTTGTTAATTAGCGTAATTTTACGTCGTTTTTGAAAATTAAACTTCGATTGTATTTCATTTTTTTTCGTTAATTAACGCAACCTAAAACTCTATTCGTTAATTAACGTAATTTGACGTCTTTTTTGAAAAATAAACTTAGAAATGCATATATACAATTACAACGCTTTACTTTCAGGTGCGATCATACCAGCACTAATGCACCGGATCCCATCAGAACTCCGCAGTTAAGCGTGCTTGGGCGAGAGTAGTACTAGGATGGGTGACCTCCTGGGAAGTCCTTGTGTTGCACCTCTTTTTGCCAAAATTTCGTGTTCTTTTTGTTAATTAGCGTAATTTTACGTCGTTTTTGAAAATTAAACTTCGATTGTATTTCATTTTTTTTCGTTAATTAACGCAACCTAAAACTCTATTCGTTAATTAACGTAATTTGACGTCTTTTTTGCAAAATAAACTTAGAAATGCATATATACAATTACAACGCTTTACTTTCAGGTGCGATCATACCAGCACTAATGCACCGGATCCCATCAGAACTCCGCAGTTAAGCGTGCTTGGGCGAGAGTAGTACTAGGATGGGTGACCTCCTGGGAAGTCCTTGTGTTGCACCTCTTTTTGCCAAAATTTCGTGTTCTTTTTGTTAATTAGCGTAATTTTACGTCATTTTTGAAAATTAAACTTCGATTGTATTTCATTTTTTTTTCGTTAATTAACGCAACCTAAAACTCTATTCGTTAATTAACGTAATTTGACGTCTTTTTTGAAAAATAAACTTAGAAATGCATATATACAATTACAACGCTTTACTTTCAGGTGCGATCATACTAGCACTAATGCACCGGATCCCATCAGAACTCCGCAGTTAAGCGTGCTTGGGCGAGAGTAGTACTAGGATGGGTGACCTCCTGGGAAGTCCTTGTGTTGCACCTCTTTTTGCCAAAATTTCGTGTTCTTTTTGTTAATTAGCGTAATTTTACGTCGTTTTTGAAAATTAAACTTTGATTGTATTTCATTTTTTTTCGTTAATTAACGCAACCTAAAACTCTATTCGTTAATTAACGTAATTTGACGTCTTTTTTGAAAAATAAACTTAGAAATGCATATATACAATTACAACGCTTTACTTTCAGGTGCGATCATACCAGCACTAATGCACCGGATCCCATCAGAACTCCGCAGTTAAGCGTGCTTGGGCGAGAGTAGTACTAGGATGGGTGACCTCCTGGGAAGTCCTTGTGTTGCACCTCTTTTTGCCAAAATTTCGTGTTCTTTTTGTTAATTAGCGTAATTTTACGTCGTTTTTGAAAATTAAACTTCGATTGTATTTCATTTTTTTTTCGTTAATTAACGCAACCTAAAACTCTATTCGTTAATTAACGTAATTTGACGTCTTTTTTGAAAAATAAACTTAGAAATGCATATATACAATTACAACGCTTTACTTTCAGGTGCGATCATACCAGCACTAATGCACCGGATCCCATCAGAACTCCGCAGTTAAGCGTGCTTGGGCGAGAGTAGTACTAGGATGGGTGACCTCCTGGGAAGTCCTTGTGTTGCACCTCTTTTTGCCAAAATTTCGTGTTCTTTTTGTTAATTAGCGTAATTTTACGTCGTTTTTGAAAATTAAACTTCGATTGTATTTCATTTTTTTTCGTTAATTAACGCAACCTAAAACTCTATTCGTTAATTAACGTAATTTGACGTCTTTTTTGAAAAATAAACTTAGAAATGCATATATACAATTACAACGCTTTACTTTCAGGTGCGATCATACCAGCACTAATGCACCGGATCCCATCAGAACTCCGCAGTTAAGCGTGCTTGGGCGAGAGTAGTACTAGGATGGGTGACCTCCTGGGATGTCCTTGTGTTGCACCTCGTTTTGCCAAAATTTCGTGTTCTTTTTGTTAATTAGCGTAATTTTACGTCGTTTTTGAAAATTAAACTTCGATTGTATTTCATTTTTTTTCGTTAATTAACGCAACCTAAAACTCTATTCGTTAATTAACGTAATTTGACGTCTTTTTTGAAAAATAAACTTAGAAATGCATATATACAATTACAACGCTTTACTTTCAGGTGCGATCATACCAGCACTAATGCACCGGATCCCATCAGAACTCCGCAGTTAAGCGTGCTTGGGCGAGAGTAGTACTAGGATGGGTGACCTCCTGGGAAGTCCTTGTGTTGCACCTCTTTTTGCCAAAATTTCGTGTTCTTTTTGTTAATTAGCGTAATTTTACGTCGTTTTTGAAAATTAAACTTCGATTGTATTTCATTTTTTTTCGTTAATTAACGCAACCTAAAACTCTATTCGTTAATTAACGTAATTTGACGTCTTTTTTGAAAAATAAACTTAGAAATGCATATATACAATTACAACGCTTTACTTTCAGGTGCGATCATACCAGCACTAATGCACCGGATCCCATCAGAACTCCGCAGTTAAGCGTGCTTGGGCGAGAGTAGTACTAGGATGGGTGACCTCCTGGGAAGTCCTTGTGTTGCACCTCTTTTTGCCAAAATTTCGTGTTCTTTTTGTTAATTAGCGTAATTTTACGTCGTTTTTGAAAATTAAACTTCGATTGTATTTCATTTTTTTTCGTTAATTAACGCAACCTAAAACTCTATTCGTTAATTAACGTAATTTGACGTCTTTTTTGCAAAATAAACTTAGAAATGCATATATACAATTACAACGCTTTACTTTCAGGTGCGATCATACCAGCACTAATGCACCGGATCCCATCAGAACTCCGCAGTTAAGCGTGCTTGGGCGAGAGTAGTACTAGGATGGGTGACCTCCTGGGATGTCCTTGTGTTGCACCTCTTTTTGCCAAAATTTCGTGTTCTTTTTGTTAATTAGCATAATTTTACGTCGTTTTTGAAAATTAAACTTCGATTGTATTTCATTTTTTTTCGTTAATTAACGCAACCTAAAACTCTATTCGTTAATTAACGTAATTTGACGTCTTTTTTGAAAAATAAACTTAGAAATGCATATATACAATTACAACGCTTTACTTTCAGGTGCGATCATACCAGCACTAATGCACCGGATCCCATCAGAACTCCGCAGTTAAGCGTGCTTGGGCGAGAGTAGTACTAGGATGGGTGACCTCCTGGGAAGTCCTTGTGTTGCACCTCTTTTTGCCAAAATTTCGTGTTCTTTTTGTTAATTAGTGTAATTTTACGTCGTTTTTGAAAATTAAACTTCGATTGTATTTCATTTTTTTTCGTTAATTAACGCAACCTAAAACTCTATTCGTTAATTAACGTAATTTGACGTCTTTTTTGAAAAATAAACTTAGAAATGCATATATACAATTACAACGCTTTACTTTCAGGTGCGATCATACCAGCACTAATGCACCGGATCCCATCAGAACTCTGCAGTTAAGCGTGCTTGGGCGAGAGTAGTACTAGGATGGGTGACCTCCTGGGAAGTCCTTGTGTTGCACCTCTTTTTGCCAAAATTTCGTGTTCTTTTTGTTAATTAGCGTAATTTTACGTCGTTTTTGAAAATCAAACTTCGATTGTATTTCATTTTTTTTTCGTTAATTAACGCAACCTAAAACTCTATTCGTTAATTAACGTAATTTGACGTCTTTTTTGAAAAATAAACTTAGAAATGCATATATACAATTACAACGCTTTACTTTCAGGTGCGATCATACCAGCACTAATGCACCGGATCCCATCAGAACTCCGCAGTTAAGCGTGCTTGGGCGAGAGTAGTACTAGGATGGGTGACCTCCTGGGAAGTCCTTGTGTTGCACCTCTTTTTGCCAAAATTTCGTGTTCTTTTTGTATGGGTGACCTCCTGGGAAGTCCTTGTGTTGCACCTCTTTTTGCCAAAATTTCGTGTTCTTTTTGTTAATTAGCGTAATTTTACGTCGTTTTTGAAAATTAAACTTCGATTGTATTTCATTTTTTTTCGTTAATTAACGCAACCTAAAACTCTATTCGTTAATTAACGTAATTTGACGTCTTTTTTGAAAAATAAACTTAGAAATGCATATATACAATTACAACGCTTTACTTTCAGGTGCGATCATACCAGCACTAATGCACCGGATCCCATCAGAACTCCGCAGTTAAGCGTGCTTGGGCGAGAGTAGTACTAGGATGGGTGACCTCCTGGGAAGTCCTTGTGTTGCACCTCTTTTTGCCAAAATTTCGTGTTCTTTTTGTTAATTAGCGTAATTTTACGTCGTTTTTGAAAATTAAACTTCGATTGTATTTCATTTTTTTTCGTTAATTAACGCAACCTAAAACTCTATTCGTTAATTAACGTAATTTGACGTCTTTTTTGAAAAATAAACTTAGAAATGCATATACACAATTACAACGCTTTACTTTCAGGTGCGATCATACCAGCACTAATGCACCGGATCCCATCAGAACTCCGCAGTTAAGCGTGCTTGGGCGAGAGTAGTACTAGGATGGGTGACCTCCTGGGAAGTCCTTGTGTTGCACATCTTTTTGCCAAAATTTCGTGTTCTTTTTGTATGGGTGACCTCCTGGGAAGTCCTTGTGTTGCACCTCTTTTTGCCAAAATTTCGTGTTCTTTTTGTTAATTAGCGTAATTTTACGTCGTTTTTGAAAATTAAACTTCGATTGTATTTCATTTTTTTTCGTTAATTAACGCAACCTAAAACTCTATTCGTTAATTAACGTAATTTGACGTCTTTTTTGAAAAATAAACTTAGAAATGCATATATACAATTACAACGCTTTACTTTCAGGTGCGATCATACCAGCACTAATGCACCGGATCCCATCAGAACTCCGCAGTTAAGCGTGCTTGGGCGAGAGTAGTACTAGGATGGGTGACCTCCTGGGAAGTCCTTGTGTTGCACCTCTTTTTGCCAAAATTTCGTGTTCTTTTTGTTAATTAGCGTAATTTTACGTCGTTTTTGAAAATCAAACTTCGATTGTATTTCATTTTTTTTTCGTTAATTAACGCAACCTAAAACTCTATTCGTTAATTAACGTAATTTGACGTCTTTTTTGAAAAATAAACTTAGAAATGCATATATACAATTACAACGCTTTACTTTCAGGTGCGATCATACCAGCACTAATGCACCGGATCCCATCAAGACTCCGCAGTTAAGCGTGCTTGGGCGAGAGTAGTACTAGGATGGGTGACCTCCTGGGAAGTCCTTGTGTTGCACCTCTTTTTGCCAAAATTTCGTGTTCTTTTTGTTAATTAGCGTAATTTTACGTCGTTTTTGAAAATTAAACTTCGATTGTATTTCATTTTTTTTCGTTAATTAACGCAACCTAAAACTCTATTCGTTAATTAACGTAATTTGACGTCTTTTTTGAAAAATAAACTTAGAAATGCATATATACAATTACAACGCTTTACTTTCAGGTGCGATCATACCAGCACTAATGCACCGGATCCCATCAGAACTCCGCAGTTAAGCGTGCTTGGGCGAGAGTAGTACTAGGATGGGTGACCTCCTGGGAAGTCCTTGTGTTGCACCTCTTTTTGCCAAAATTTCGTGTTCTTTTTGTTAATTAGCGTAATTTTACGTCGTTTTTGAAAATTAAACTTCGATTGTATTTCATTTTTTTTCGTTAATTAACGCAACCTAAAACTCTATTCGTTAATTAACGTAATTTGACGTCTTTTTTGCAAAATAAACTTAGAAATGCATATATACAATTACAACGCTTTACTTTCAGGTGCGATCATACCAGCACTAATGCACCGGATCCCATCAGAACTCCGCAGTTAAGCGTGCTTGGGCGAGAGTAGTACTAGGATGGGTGACCTCCTGGGATGTCCTTGTGTTGCACCTCTTTTTGCCAAAATTTCGTGTTCTTTTTGTTAATTAGCGTAATTTTACGTCGTTTTTGAAAATTAAACTTCGATTGTATTTCATTTTTTTTCGTTAATTAACGTAACCTAAAACTCTATTCGTTAATTAACGTAATTTGACGTCTTTTTTGAAAAATAAACTTAGAAATGCATATATACAATTACAACGCTTTACTTTCAGGTGCGATCATACCAGCACTAATGCACCGGATCCCATCAGAACTCCGCAGTTAAGCGTGCTTGGGCGAGAGTAGTACTAGGATGGGTGACCTCCTGGGAAGTCCTTGTGTTGCACCTCTTTTTGCCAAAATTTCGTGTTCTTTTTGTTAATTAGCGTAATTTTACGTCGTTTTTGAAAATTAAACTTCGATTGTATTTCATTTTTTTTCGTTAATTAACGCAACCTAAAACTCTATTCGTTAATTAACGTAATTTGACGTCTTTTTTGAAAAATAAACTTAGAAATGCATATATATACAATTACAACGCTTTACTTTCAGGTGCGATCATACCAGCACTAATGCACCGGATCCCATCAGAACTCCGCAGTTAAGCGTGCTTGGGCGAGAGTAGTACTAGGATGGGTGACCTCCTGGGAAGTCCTTGTGTTGCACCTCTTTTTGCCAAAATTTCGTGTTCTTTTTGTTAATTAGCGTAATTTTACGTCGTTTTTGAAAATCAAACTTCGATTGTATTTCATTTTTTTTTCGTTAATTAACGCAACCTAAAACTCTATTCGTTAATTAACGTAATTTGACGTCTTTTTTGAAAAATAAACTTAGAAATGCATATATACAATTACAACGCTTTACTTTCAGGTGCGATCATACCAGCACTAATGCACCGGATCCCATCAGAACTCCGCAGTTAAGCGTGCTTGGGCGAGAGTAGTACTAGGATGGGTGACCTCCTGGGAAGTCCTTGTGTTGCACCTCTTTTTGCCAAAATTTCGTGTTCTTTTTGTATGGGTGACCTCCTCGGAAGTCCTTGTGTTGCACCTCTTTTTGCCAAAATTTCGTGTTCTTTTTGTTAATTAGCGTAATTTTACGTCGTTTTTGAAAATTAAACTTCGATTGTATTTCATTTTTTTTCGTTAATTAACGCAACCTAAAACTCTATTCGTTAATTAACGTAATTTGACGTCTTTTTTGAAAAATAAACTTAGAAATGCATATATACAATTACAACGCTTTACTTTCAGGTGCGATCATACCAGCACTAATGCACCGGATCCCATCAGAACTCCGCAGTTAAGCGTGCTTGGGCGAGAGTAGTACTAGGATGGGTGACCTCCTGGGAAGTCCTTGTGTTGCACCTCTTTTTGCCAAAATTTCGTGTTCTTTTTGTTAATTAGCGTAATTTTACGTCGTTTTTGAAAATTAAACTTCGATTGTATTTCATTTTTTTTCGTTAATTAACGCAACCTAAAACTCTATTCGTTAATTAACGTAATTTGACGTCTTTTTTGAAAAATAAACTTAGAAATGCATATATACAATTACAACGCTTTACTTTCAGGTGCGATCATACCAGCACTAATGCACCGGATCCCATCAGAACTCCGCAGTTAAGCGTGCTTGGGCGAGAGTAGTACTAGGATGGGTGACCTCCTGGGAAGTCCTTGTGTTGCACCTCTTTTTGCCAAAATTTCGTGTTCTTTTTGTTAATTAGCGTAATTTTACGTCGTTTTTGAAAATCAAACTTCGATTGTATTTCATTTTTTTTTCGTTAATTAACGCAACCTAAAACTCTATTCGTTAATTAACGTAATTTGACGTCTTTTTTGAAAAATAAACTTAGAAATGCATATATACAATTACAACGCTTTACTTTCAGGTGCGATCATACCAGCACTAATGCACCGGATCCCATCAGAACTCCGCAGTTAAGCGTGCTTGGGCGAGAGTAGTACTAGGATGGGTGACCTCCTGGGAAGTCCTTGTGTTGCACCTCTTTTTGCCAAAATTTCGTGTTCTTTTTGTATGGGTGACCTCCTGGGAAGTCCTTGTGTTGCACCTCTTTTTGCCAAAATTTCGTGTTCTTTTTGTTAATTAGCGTAATTTTACGTCGTTTTTGAAAATTAAACTTCGATTGTATTTCATTTTTTTTCGTTAATTAACGCAACCTAAAACTCTATTCGTTAATTAACGTAATTTGACGTCTTTTTTGAAAAATAAACTTAGAAATGCATATATACAATTACAACGCTTTACTTTCAGGTGCGATCATACCAGCACTAATGCACCGGATCCCATCAGAACTCCGCAGTTAAGCGTGCTTGGGCGAGAGTAGTACTAGGATGGGTGACCTCCTGGGAAGTCCTTGTGTTGCACCTCTTTTTGCCAAAATTTCGTGTTCTTTTTGTTAATTAGCGTAATTTTACGTCGTTTTTGAAAATTAAACTTCGATTGTATTTCATTTTTTTTCGTTAATTAACGCAACCTAAAACTCTATTCGTTAATTAACGTAATTTGACGTCTTTTTTGAAAAATAAACTTAGAAATGCATATATACAATTACAACGCTTTACTTTCAGGTGCGATCATACCAGCACTAATGCACCGGATCCCATCAGAACTCCGCAGTTAAGCGTGCTTGGGCGAGAGTAGTACTAGGATGGGTGACCTCCTGGGAAGTCCTTGTGTTGCACCTCTTTTTGCCAAAATTTCGTGTTCTTTTTGTTAATTAGCGTAATTTTACGTCGTTTTTGAAAATTAAACTTCGATTGTATTTCATTTTTTTTCGTTAATTAACGCAACCTAAAACTCTATTCGTTAATTAACGTAATTTGACGTCTTTTTTGAAAAATAAACTTAGAAATGCATATATACAATTACAACGCTTTACTTTCAGGTGCGATCATACCAGCACTAATGCACCGGATCCCATCAGAACTCCGCAGTTAAGCGTGCTTGGGCGAGAGTAGTACTAGGATGGGTGACCTCCTGGGAAGTCCTTGTGTTGCACCTCTTTTTGCCAAAATTTCGTGTTCTTTTTGTTAATTAGCGTAATTTTACGTCGTTTTTGAAAATCAAACTTCGATTGTATTTCATTTTTTTTCGTTAATTAACGCAACCTAAAACTCTATTCGTTAATTAACGTAATTTGACGTCTTTTTTGAAAAATAAACTTAGAAATGCATATATACAATTACAACGCTTTACTTTCAGGTGCGATCATACCAGCACTAATGCACCGGATCCCATCAGAACTCCGCAGTTAAGCGTGCTTGGGCGAGAGTAGTACTAGGATGGGTGACCTCCTGGGAAGTCCTTGTGTTGCACCTCTTTTTGCCAAAATTTCGTGTTCTTTTTGTTAATTAGCGTAATTTTACGTCGTTTTTGAAAATTAAACTTCGATTGTATTTCATTTTTTTTCGTTAATTAACGCAACCTAAAACTCTATTCGTTAATTAACGTAATTTGACGTCTTTTTTGCAAAATAAACTTAGAAATGCATATATACAATTACAACGCTTTACTTTCAGGTGCGATCATACCAGCACTAATGCACCGGATCCCATCAGAACTCCGCAGTTAAGCGTGCTTGGGCGAGAGTAGTACTAGGATGGGTGACCTCCTGGGAAGTCCTTGTGTTGCACCTCTTTTTGCCAAAATTTCGTGTTCTTTTTGTTAATTAGCGTAATTTTACGTCATTTTTGAAAATTAAACTTCGATTGTATTTCATTTTTTTTTCGTTAATTAACGCAACCTAAAACTCTATTCGTTAATTAACGTAATTTGACGTCTTTTTTGAAAAATAAACTTAGAAATGCATATATACAATTACAACGCTTTACTTTCAGGTGCGATCATACTAGCACTAATGCACCGGATCCCATCAGAACTCCGCAGTTAAGCGTGCTTGGGCGAGAGTAGTACTAGGATGGGTGACCTCCTGGGAAGTCCTTGTGTTGCACCTCTTTTTGCCAAAATTTCGTGTTCTTTTTGTATGGGTGACCTCCTGGGAAGTCCTTGTGTTGCACCTCTTTTTGCCAAAATTTCGTGTTCTTTTTGTTAATTAGCGTAATTTTACGTCGTTTTTGAAAATTAAACTTCGATTGTATTTCATTTTTTTTCGTTAATTAACGCAACCTAAAACTCTATTCGTTAATTAACGTAATTTGACGTCTTTTTTGAAAAATAAACTTAGAAATGCATATATACAATTACAACGCTTTACTTTCAGGTGCGATCATACCAGCACTAATGCACCGGATCCCATCAGAACTCCGCAGTTAAGCGTGCTTGGGCGAGAGTAGTACTAGGATGGGTGACCTCCTGGGAAGTCCTTGTGTTGCACCTCTTTTTGCCAAAATTTCGTGTTCTTTTTGTTAATTAGCGTAATTTTACGTCGTTTTTGAAAATTAAACTTCGATTGTATTTCATTTTTTTTCGTTAATTAACGCAACCTAAAACTCTATTCGTTAATTAACGTAATTTGACGTCTTTTTTGAAAAATAAACTTAGAAATGCATATATACAATTACAACGCTTTACTTTCAGGTGCGATCATACCAGCACTAATGCACCGGATCCCATCAGAACTCCGCAGTTAAGCGTGCTTGGGCGAGAGTAGTACTAGGATGGGTGACCTCCTGGGAAGTCCTTGTGTTGCACCTCTTTTTGCCAAAATTTCGTGTTCTTTTTGTTAATTAGCGTAATTTTACGTCGTTTTTGAAAATTAAACTTCGATTGTATTTCATTTTTTTTCGTTAATTAACGCAACCTAAAACTCTATTCGTTAATTAACGTAATTTGACGTCTTTTTTGCAAAATAAACTTAGAAATGCATATATACAATTACAACGCTTTACTTTCAGGTGCGATCATACCAGCACTAATGCACCGGATCCCATCAGAACTCCGCAGTTAAGCGTGCTTGGGCGAGAGTAGTACTAGGATGGGTGACCTCCTGGGATGTCCTTGTGTTGCACCTCTTTTTGCCAAAATTTCGTGTTCTTTTTGTTAATTAGCGTAATTTTACGTCGTTTTTGAAAATTAAACTTCGATTGTATTTCATTTTTTTTCGTTAATTAACGCAACCTAAAACTCTATTCGTTAATTAACGTAATTTGACGTCTTTTTTGAAAAATAAACTTAGAAATGCATATATACAATTACAACGCTTTACTTTCAGGTGCGATCATACCAGCACTAATGCACCGGATCCCATCAGAACTCCGCAGTTAAGCGTGCTTGGGCGAGAGTAGTACTAGGATGGGTGACCTCCTGGGAAGTCCTTGTGTTGCACCTCTTTTTGCCAAAATTTCGTGTTCTTTTTGTTAATTAGCGTAATTTTACGTCGTTTTTGAAAATTAAACTTCGATTGTATTTCATTTTTTTTCGTTAATTAACGCAACCTAAAACTCTATTCGTTAATTAACGTAATTTGACGTCTTTTTTGAAAAATAAACTTAGAAATGCATATATACAATTACAACGCTTTACTTTCAGGTGCGATCATACCAGCACTAATGCACCGGATCCCATCAGAACTCCGCAGTTAAGCGTGCTTGGGCGAGAGTAGTACTAGGATGGGTGACCTCCTGGGAAGTCCTTGTGTTGCACCTCTTTTTGCCAAAATTTCGTGTTCTTTTTGTTAATTAGCGTAATTTTACGTCGTTTTTGAAAATTAAACTTCGATTGTATTTCATTTTTTTTCGTTAATTAACGCAACCTAAAACTCTATTCGTTAATTAACGTAATTTGACGTCTTTTTTGAAAAATAAACTTAGAAATGCATATATACAATTACAACGCTTTACTTTCAGGTGCGATCATACCAGCACTAATGCACCGGATCCCATCAGAACTCCGCAGTTAAGCGTGCTTGGGCGAGAGTAGTACTAGGATGGGTGACCTCCTGGGAAGTCCTTGTGTTGCACCTCTTTTTGCCAAAATTTCGTGTTCTTTTTGTTAATTAGCGTAATTTTACGTCGTTTTTGAAAATTAAACTTCGATTGTATTTCATTTTTTTTCGTTAATTAACGCAACCTAAAACTCTATTCGTTAATTAACGTAATTTGACGTCTTTTTTGCAAAATAAACTTAGAAATGCATATATACAATTACAACGCTTTACTTTCAGGTGCGATCATACCAGCACTAATGCACCGGATCCCATCAGAACTCCGCAGTTAAGCGTGCTTGGGCGAGAGTAGTACTAGGATGGGTGACCTCCTGGGATGTCCTTGTGTTGCACCTCTTTTTGCCAAAATTTCGTGTTCTTTTTGTTAATTAGCGTAATTTTACGTCGTTTTTGAAAATTAAACTTCGATTGTATTTCATTTTTTTTCGTTAATTAACGCAACCTAAAACTCTATTCGTTAATTAACGTAATTTGACGTCTTTTTTGAAAAATAAACTTAGAAATGCATATATACAATTACAACGCTTTACTTTCAGGTGCGATCATACCAGCACTAATGCACCGGATCCCATCAGAACTCCGCAGTTAAGCGTGCTTGGGCGAGAGTAGTACTAGGATGGGTGACCTCCTGGGAAGTCCTTGTGTTGCACCTCTTTTTGCCAAAATTTCGTGTTCTTTTTGTTAATTAGCGTAATTTTACGTCGTTTTTGAAAATTAAACTTCGATTGTATTTCATTTTTTTTCGTTAATTAACGCAACCTAAAACTCTATTCGTTAATTAACGTAATTTGACGTCTTTTTTGAAAAATAAACTTAGAAATGCATATATACAATTACAACGCTTTACTTTCAGGTGCGATCATACCAGCACTAATGCACCGGATCCCATCAGAACTCCGCAGTTAAGCGTGCTTGGGCGAGAGTAGTACTAGGATGGGTGACCTCCTGGGAAGTCCTTGTGTTGCACCTCTTTTTGCCAAAATTTCGTGTTCTTTTTGTTAATTAGCGTAATTTTACGTCGTTTTTGAAAATCAAACTTCGATTGTATTTCATTTTTTTTCGTTAATTAACGCAACCTAAAACTCTATTCGTTAATTAACGTAATTTGACGTCTTTTTTGAAAAATAAACTTAGAAATGCATATATACAATTACAACGCTTTACTTTCAGGTGCGATCATACCAGCACTAATGCACCGGATCCCATCAGAACTCCGCAGTTAAGCGTGCTTGGGCGAGAGTAGTACTAGGATGGGTGACCTCCTGGGAAGTCCTTGTGTTGCACCTCTTTTTGCCAAAATTTCGTGTTCTTTTTGTTAATTAGCGTAATTTTACGTCGTTTTTGAAAATTAAACTTCGATTGTATTTCATTTTTTTTCGTTAATTAACGCAACCTAAAACTCTATTCGTTAATTAACGTAATTTGACGTCTTTTTTGAAAAATAAACTTAGAAATGCATATATACAATTACAACGCTTTACTTTCAGGTGCGATCATACCAGCACTAATGCACCGGATCCCATCAGAACTCCGCAGTTAAGCGTGCTTGGGCGAGAGTAGTACTAGGATGGGTGACCTCCTGGGAAGTCCTTGTGTTGCACCTCTTTTTGCCAAAATTTCGTGTTCTTTTTGTTAATTAGCGTAATTTTACGTCGTTTTTGAAAATTAAACTTCGATTGTATTTCATTTTTTTTCGTTAATTAACGCAACCTAAAACTCTATTCGTTAATTAACGTAATTTGACGTCTTTTTTGAAAAATAAACTTAGAAATGCATATATACAATTACAACGCTTTACTTTCAGGTGCGATCATACCAGCACTAATGCACCGGATCCCATCAGAACTCCGCAGTTAAGCGTGCTTGGGCGAGAGTAGTACTAGGATGGGTGACCTCCTGGGAAGTCCTTGTGTTGCACCTCTTTTTGCCAAAATTTCGTGTTCTTTTTGTTAATTAGCGTAATTTTACGTCGTTTTTGAAAATTAAACTTCGATTGTATTTCATTTTTTTTCGTTAATTAACGCAACCTAAAACTCTATTCGTTAATTAACGTAATTTGACGTCTTTTTTGCAAAATAAACTTAGAAATGCATATATACAATTACAACGCTTTACTTTCAGGTGCGATCATACCAGCACTAATGCACCGGATCCCATCAGAACTCCGCAGTTAAGCGTGCTTGGGCGAGAGTAGTACTAGGATGGGTGACCTCCTGGGATGTCCTTGTGTTGCACCTCTTTTTGCCAAAATTTCGTGTTCTTTTTGTTAATTAGCGTAATTTTACGTCGTTTTTGAAAATTAAACTTCGATTGTATTTCATTTTTTTTCGTTAATTAACGCAACCTAAAACTCTATTCGTTAATTAACGTAATTTGACGTCTTTTTTGAAAAATAAACTTAGAAATGCATATATACAATTACAACGCTTTACTTTCAGGTGCGATCATACCAGCACTAATGCACCGGATCCCATCAGAACTCCGCAGTTAAGCGTGCTTGGGCGAGAGTAGTACTAGGATGGGTGACCTCCTGGGAAGTCCTTGTGTTGCACCTCTTTTTGCCAAAATTTCGTGTTCTTTTTGTTAATTAGCGTAATTTTACGTCGTTTTTGAAAATTAAACTTCGATTGTATTTCATTTTTTTTCGTTAATTAACGCAACCTAAAACTCTATTCGTTAATTAACGTAATTTGACGTCTTTTTTGAAAAATAAACTTAGAAATGCATATATACAATTACAACGCTTTACTTTCAGGTGCGATCATACCAGCACTAATGCACCGGATCCCATCAGAACTCCGCAGTTAAGCGTGCTTGGGCGAGAGTAGTACTAGGATGGGTGACCTCCTGGGAAGTCCTTGTGTTGCACCTCTTTTTGCCAAAATTTCGTGTTCTTTTTGTTAATTAGCGTAATTTTACGTCGTTTTTGAAAATCAAACTTCGATTGTATTTCATTTTTTTTCGTTAATTAACGCAACCTAAAACTCTATTCGTTAATTAACGTAATTTGACGTCTTTTTTGAAAAATAAACTTAGAAATGCATATATACAATTACAACGCTTTACTTTCAGGTGCGATCATACCAGCACTAATGCACCGGATCCCATCAGAACTCCGCAGTTAAGCGTGCTTGGGCAAGAGTAGTACTAGGATGGGTGACCTCCTGGGAAGTCCTTGTGTTGCACCTCTTTTTGCCAAAATTTCGTGTTCTTTTTGTTAATTAGCGTAATTTTACGTCGTTTTTGAAAATTAAACTTCGATTGTATTTCATTTTTTTTCGTTAATTAACGCAACCTAAAACTCTATTCGTTAATTAACGTAATTTGACGTCTTTTTTGAAAAATAAACTTAGAAATGCATATATACAATTACAACGCTTTACTTTCAGGTGCGATCATACCAGCACTAATGCACCGGATCCCATCAGAACTCCGCAGTTAAGCGTGCTTGGGCGAGAGTAGTACTAGGATGGGTGACCTCCTGGGAAGTCCTTGTGTTGCACCTCTTTTTGCCAAAATTTCGTGTTCTTTTTGTTAATTAGCGTAATTTTACGTCGTTTTTGAAAATTAAACTTCGATTGTATTTCATTTTTTTTTCGTTAATTAACGCAACCTAAAACTCTATTCGTTAATTAACGTAATTTGACGTCTTTTTTGAAAAATAAACTTAGAAATGCATATATACAATTACAACGCTTTACTTTCAGGTGCGATCATACCAGCACTAATGCACCGGATCCCATCAGAACTCCGCAGTTAAGCGTGCTTGGGCGAGAGTAGTACTAGGATGGGTGACCTCCTGGGAAGTCCTTGTGTTGCACCTCTTTTTGCCAAAATTTCGTGTTCTTTTTGTTAATTAGCGTAATTTTACGTCGTTTTTGAAAATTAAACTTCGATTGTATTTCATTTTTTTTCGTTAATTAACGCAACCTAAAACTCTATTCGTTAATTAACGTAATTTGACGTCTTTTTTGAAAAATAAACTTAGAAATGCATATATACAATTACAACGCTTTACTTTCAGGTGCGATCATACCAGCACTAATGCACCGGATCCCATCAGAACTCCGCAGTTAAGCGTGCTTGGGCGAGAGTAGTACTAGGATGGGTGACCTCCTGGGAAGTCCTTGTGTTGCACCTCTTTTTGCCAAAATTTCGTGTTCTTTTTGTTAATTAGCGTAATTTTACGTCGTTTTTGAAAATTAAACTTCGATTGTATTTCATTTTTTTTTCGTTAATTAACGCAACCTAAAACTCTATTCGTTAATTAACGTAATTTGACGTCTTTTTTGAAAAATAAACTTAGAAATGCATATATACAATTACAACGCTTTACTTTCAGGTGCGATCATACCAGCACTAATGCACCGGATCCCATCAGAACTCCGCAGTTAAGCGTGCTTGGGCGAGAGTAGTACTAGGATGGGTGACCTCCTGGGAAGTCCTTGTGTTGCACCTCTTTTTGCCAAAATTTCGTGTTCTTTTTGTTAATTAGCGTAATTTTACGTCGTTTTTGAAAATTAAACTTCGATTGTATTTCATTTTTTTTCGTTAATTAACGCAACCTAAAACTCTATTCGTTAATTAACGTAATTTGACGTCTTTTTTGAAAAATAAACTTAGAAATGCATATATACAATTACAACGCTTTACTTTCAGGTGCGATCATACCAGCACTAATGCACCGGATCCCATCAGAACTCCGCAGTTAAGCGTGCTTGGGCGAGAGTAGTACTAGGATGGGTGACCTCCTGGGAAGTCCTTGTGTTGCACCTCTTTTTGCCAAAATTTCGTGTTCTTTTTGTTAATTAGCGTAATTTTACGTCGTTTTTGAAAATTAAACTTCGATTGTATTTCATTTTTTTTCGTTAATTAACGCAACCTAAAACTCTATTCGTTAATTAACGTAATTTGACGTCTTTTTTGCAAAATAAACTTAGAAATGCATATATACAATTACAACGCTTTACTTTCAGGTGCGATCATACCAGCACTAATGCACCGGATCCCATCAGAACTCCGCAGTTAAGCGTGCTTGGGCGAGAGTAGTACTAGGATGGGTGACCTCCTGGGATGTCCTTGTGTTGCACCTCTTTTTGCCAAAATTTCGTGTTCTTTTTGTTAATTAGCGTAATTTTACGTCGTTTTTGAAAATTAAACTTCGATTGTATTTCATTTTTTTTCGTTAATTAACGCAACCTAAAACTCTATTCGTTAATTAACGTAATTTGACGTCTTTTTTGAAAAATAAACTTAGAAATGCATATATACAATTACAACGCTTTACTTTCAGGTGCGATCATACCAGCACTAATGCACCGGATCCCATCAGAACTCCGCAGTTAAGCGTGCTTGGGCGAGAGTAGTACTAGGATGGGTGACCTCCTGGGAAGTCCTTGTGTTGCACCTCTTTTTGCCAAAATTTCGTGTTCTTTTTGTTAATTAGCGTAATTTTACGTCGTTTTTGAAAATTAAACTTCGATTGTATTTCATTTTTTTTCGTTAATTAACGCAACCTAAAACTCTATTCGTTAATTAACGTAATTTGACGTCTTTTTTGCAAAATAAACTTAGAAATGCATATATACAATTACAACGCTTTACTTTCAGGTGCGATCATACCAGCACTAATGCACCGGATCCCATCAGAACTCCGCAGTTAAGCGTGCTTGGGCGAGAGTAGTACTAGGATGGGTGACCTCCTGGGATGTCCTTGTGTTGCACCTCTTTTTGCCAAAATTTCGTGTTCTTTTTGTTAATTAGCGTAATTTTATGTCGTTTTTGAAAATTAAACTTCGATTGTATTTCATTTTTTTTCGTTAATTAACGCAACCTAAAACTCTATTCGTTAATTAACGTAATTTGACGTCTTTTTTGAAAAATAAACTTAGAAATGCATATATACAATTACAACGCTTTACTTTCAGGTGCGATCATACCAGCACTAATGCACCGGATCCCATCAGAACTCCGCAGTTAAGCGTGCTTGGGCGAGAGTAGTACTAGGATGGGTGACCTCCTGGGAAGTCCTTGTGTTGCACCTCTTTTTGCCAAAATTTCGTGTTCTTTTTGTTAATTAGCGTAATTTTACGTCGTTTTTGAAAATTAAACTTCGATTGTATTTCATTTTTTTTTCGTTAATTAACGCAACCTAAAACTCTATTCGTTAATTAACGTAATTTGACGTCTTTTTTGAAAAATAAACTTAGAAATGCATATATACAATTACAACGCTTTACTTTCAGGTGCGATCATACCAGCACTAATGCACCGGATCCCATCAGAACTCCGCAGTTAAGCGTGCTTGGGCGAGAGTAGTACTAGGATGGGTGACCTCCTGGGAAGTCCTTGTGTTGCACCTCTTTTTGCCAAAATTTCGTGTTCTTTTTGTTAATTAGCGTAATTTTACGTCGTTTTTGAAAATTAAACTTCGATTGTATTTCATTTTTTTTCGTTAATTAACGCAACCTAAAACTCTATTCGTTAATTAACGTAATTTGACGTCTTTTTTGAAAAATAAACTTAGAAATGCATATATACAATTACAACGCTTTACTTTCAGGTGCGATCATACCAGCACTAATGCACCGGATCCCATCAGAACTCCGCAGTTAAGCGTGCTTGGGCGAGAGTAGTACTAGGATGGGTGACCTCCTGGGATGTCCTTGTGTTGCACCTCGTTTTGCCAAAATTTCGTGTTCTTTTTGTTAATTAGCGTAATTTTACGTCGTTTTTGAAAATTAAACTTCGATTGTATTTCATTTTTTTTCGTTAATTAACGCAACCTAAAACTCTATTCGTTAATTAATGTAATTTGACGTCTTTTTTGAAAAATAAACTTAGAAATGCATATATACAATTACAACGCTTTACTTTCAGGTGCGATCATACCAGCACTAATGCACCGGATCCCATCAGAACTCCGCAGTTAAGCGTGCTTGGGCGAGAGTAGTACTAGGATGGGTGACCTCCTGGGAAGTCCTTGTGTTGCACCTCTTTTTGCCAAAATTTCGTGTTCTTTTTGTTAATTAGCGTAATTTTACGTCGTTTTTGAAAATTAAACTTCGATTGTATTTCATTTTTTTTCGTTAATTAACGCAACCTAAAACTCTATTCGTTAATTAACGTAATTTGACGTCTTTTTTGAAAAATAAACTTAGAAATGCATATATACAATTACAACGCTTTACTTTCAGGTGCGATCATACCAGCACTAATGCACCGGATCCCATCAGAACTCCGCAGTTAAGCGTGCTTGGGCGAGAGTAGTACTAGGATGGGTGACCTCCTGGGAAGTCCTTGTGTTGCACCTCTTTTTGCCAAAATTTCGTGTTCTTTTTGTTAATTAGCGTAATTTTACGTCGTTTTTGAAAATTAAACTTCGATTGTATTTCATTTTTTTTCGTTAATTAACGCAACCTAAAACTCTATTCGTTAATTAACGTAATTTGACGTCTTTTTTGCAAAATAAACTTAGAAATGCATATATACAATTACAACGCTTTACTTTCAGGTGCGATCATACCAGCACTAATGCACCGGATCCCATCAGAACTCCGCAGTTAAGCGTGCTTGGGCGAGAGTAGTACTAGGATGGGTGACCTCCTGGGATGTCCTTGTGTTGCACCTCTTTTTGCCAAAATTTCGTGTTCTTTTTGTTAATTAGCGTAATTTTACGTCGTTTTTGAAAATTAAACTTCGATTGTATTTCATTTTTTTTCGTTAATTAACGCAACCTAAAACTCTATTCGTTAATTAACGTAATTTGACGTCTTTTTTGAAAAATAAACTTAGAAATGCATATATACAATTACAACGCTTTACTTTCAGGTGCGATCATACCAGCACTAATGCACCGGATCCCATCAGAACTCCGCAGTTAAGCGTGCCTGGGCGAGAGTAGTACTAGGATGGGTGACCTCCTGGGAAGTCCTTGTGTTGCACCTCTTTTTGCCAAAATTTCGTGTTCTTTTTGTTAATTAGCGTAATTTTACGTCGTTTTTGAAAATTAAACTTCGATTGTATTTCATTTTTTTTCGTTAATTAACGCAACCTAAAACTCTATTCGTTAATTAACGTAATTTGACGTCTTTTTTGAAAAATAAACTTAGAAATGCATATATACAATTACAACGCTTTACTTTCAGGTGCGATCATACCAGCACTAATGCACCGGATCCCATCAGAACTCCGCAGTTAAGCGTGCTTGGGCGAGAGTATCCTAGTGCAACACAAGGACTTCCCAGGAGGTCACCCATCCTAGTACTACTCTCGCCCAAGCACGCTTAACTGCGGAGTTCTGATGGGATCCGGTGCATTAGTGCTGGTATGATCGCACCTGAAAGTAAAGCGTTGTAATTGTATATATGCATTTCTAAGTTTATTTTTCAAAAAAGACGTCAAATTACGTTAATTAACGAATAGAGTTTTAGGTTGCGTTAATTAACGAAAAAAAATGAAATACAATCGAAGTTTAATTTTCAAAAACGACGTAAAATTACGCTAATTAACAAAAAGAACACGAAATTTTGGCAAAAAGAGGTGCAACACAAGGACTTCCCAGGAGGTCACCCATCCTAGTACTACTCTCGCCCAAGCACGCTTAACTGCGGAGTTCTGATGGGATCCGGTGCATTAGTGCTGGTATGATCGCACCTGAAAGTAAAGCGTTGTAATTGTATATATGCATTTCTAAGTTTATTTTTCAAAAAAGACGTCAAATTACGTTAATTAACGAATAGAGTTTTAGGTTGCGTTAATTAACGAAAAAAAATGAAATACAATCGAAGTTTAATTTTCAAAAACGACGTAAAATTACGCTAATTAACAAAAAGAACACGAAATTTTGGCAAAAAGAGGTGCAACACAAGGACTTCCCAGGAGGTCACCCATCCTAGTACTACTCTCGCCCAAGCACGCTTAACTGCGGAGTTCTGATGGGATCCGGTGCATTAGTGCTGGTATGATCGCACCTGAAAGTAAAGCGTTGTAATTGTATATATGCATTTCTAAGTTTATTTTTCAAAAAAGACGTCAAATTACGTTAATTAACGAATAGAGTTTTAGGTTGCGTTAATTAACGAAAAAAAATGAAATACAATCGAAGTTTAATTTTCAAAAACGACGTAAAATTACGCTAATTAACAAAAAGAACACGAAATTTTGGCAAAAAGAGGTGCAACACAAGGACTTCCCAGGAGGTCACCCATCCTAGTACTACTCTCGCCCAAGCACGCTTAACTGCGGAGTTCTGATGGGATCCGGTGCATTAGTGCTGGTATGATCGCACCTGAAAGTAAAGCGTTGTAATTGTATATATGCATTTCTAAGTTTATTTTTCAAAAAAGACGTCAAATTACGTTAATTAACGAATAGAGTTTTAGGTTGCGTTAATTAACGAAAAAAAATGAAATACAATCGAAGTTTAATTTTCAAAAACGACGTAAAATTACGCTAATTAACAAAAAGAACACGAAATTTTGGCAAAAAGAGGTGCAACACAAGGACTTCCCAGGAGGTCACCCATCCTAGTACTACTCTCGCCCAAGCACGCTTAACTGCGGAGTTCTGATGGGATCCGGTGCATTAGTGCTGGTATGATCGCACTGAAAGTAAAGCGTTGTAATTGTATATATGCATATCTAAGTTTATTTTTCAAAAAAGACGTCAAATTACGTTAATTAACGAATAGAGTTTTAGGTTGCGTTAATTAACGAAAAAATAAAATACAATCGAAGTTTAATTTTCAAAAACGACGTAAAATTACGCTAATTAACAAAAAGAACACGAAATTTTGGCAAAAAGAGGTGCAACACAAGGACTTCCCTGGAGGTCACCCATCCTTTGGCAAAAAGAGGTGCAACACAAGGACTTCCCAGGAGGTCACCCATCCTAGTACTACTCTCGCCCAAGCACGCTTAACTGCGGAGTTCTGATGGGATCCGGTGCATTAGTGCTGGTATGATCGCACCTGAAAGTAAAGCGTTGTAATTGTATATATGCATTTCTAAGTTTATTTTTCAAAAAAGACGTCAAATTACGTTAATTAACGAATAGAGTTTTAGGTTGCGTTAATTAACGAAAAAAAAATGAAATACAATCGAAGTTTAATTTTCAAAAACGACGTAAAATTACGCTAATTAACAAAAAGAACACGAAATTTTGGCAAAAAGAGGTGCAACACAAGGACTTCCCAGGAGGTCACCCATCCTAGTACTACTCTCGCCCAAGCACGCTTAACTGCGGAGTTCTGATGGAATCCGGTGCATTAATGCTGGTATGATCGCACCTGAAAGTAAAGCGTTGTAATTGTATATATGCATTTCTAAGGTTATTTTTCAAAAAAGACGTCAAATTACGTTAATTAACGAATAGAGTTTTAGGTTGCGTTAATTAACGAAAAAAAATGAAATACAATCGAAGTTTAATTTTCAAAAACGACGTAAAATTACGCTAATTAACAAAAAGAACACGAAATTTTGGCAAAAAGAGGTGCAACACAAGGACTTCCCAGGAGGTCACCCATCCTAGTACTACTCTCGCCCAAGCACGCTTAACTGCGGAGTTCTGATGGGATCCGGTGCATTAGTGCTGGTATGATCGCACCTGAAAGTAAAGCGTTGTAATTGTATATATGCATTTCTAAGTTTATTTTTCAAAAAAGACGTCAAATTACGTTAATTAACGAATAGAGTTTTAGGTTGCATTAATTAACGAAAAAAAATGAAATACAATCGAAGTTTAATTTTCAAAAACGACGTAAAATTACGCTAATTAACAAAAAGAACACGAAATTTTGGCAAAAAGAGGTGCAACACAAGGACTTCCCAGGAGGTCACCCATCCTAGTACTACTCTCGCCCAAGCACGCTTAACTGCGGAGTTCTGATGGGATCCGGTGCATTAGTGCTGGTATGATCGCACCTGAAAGTAAAGCGTTGTAATTGTATATATGCATTTCTAAGTTTATTTTTCAAAAAAGACGTCAAATTACGTTAATTAACGAATAGAGTTTTAGGTTTCGTTAATTAACGAAAAAAAATGAAATACAATCGAAGTTTAATTTTCAAAAACGACGTAAAATTACGCTAATTAACAAAAAGAACACGAAATTTTGGCAAAAAGAGGTGCAACACAAGGACTTCCCAGGAGGTCACCCATCCTAGTACTACTCTCGCCCAAGCACGCTTAACTGCGGAGTTCTGATGGGATCCGGTGCATTAGTGCTGGTATGATCGCACCTGAAAGTAAAGCGTTGTAATTGTATATATGCATTTCTAAGTTTATTTTTCAAAAAAGACGTCAAATTACGTTAATTAACGAATAGAGTTTTAGGTTGCGTTAATTAACCAAAAAAAATGAAATACAATCGAAGTTTAATTTTCAAAAACGACGTAAAATTACGCTAATTAACAAAAAGAACACGAAATTTTGGCAAAAAGAGGTGCAACACAAGGACTTCCCAGGAGGTCACCCATCCTAGTACTACTCTCGCCCAAGCACGCTTAACTGCGGAGTTCTGATGGGATCCGGTGCATTAGTGCTGGTATGATCGCACCTGAAAGTAAAGCGTTGTAATTGTATATATGCATTTCTAAGTTTATTTTTCAAAAAAGACGTCAAATTACGTTAATTAACGAATAGAGTTTTAGGTTTCGTTAATTAACGAAAAAAAATGAAATACAATCGAAGTTTAATTTTCAAAAACGACGTAAAATTACGCTAATTAACAAAAAGAACACGAAATTTTGGCAAAAAGAGGTGCAACACAAGGACTTCCCAGGAGGTCACCCATCCTAGTACTACTCTCGCCCAAGCACGCTTAACTGCGGAGTTCTGATGGGATCCGGTGCATTAGTGCTGGTATGATCGCACCTGAAAGTAAAGCGTTGTAATTGTATATATGCATTTCTAAGTTTATTTTTCAAAAAAGACGTCAAATTACGTTAATTAACGAATAGAGTTTTAGGTTGCGTTAATTAACGAAAAAAAATGAAATACAATCGAAGTTTAATTTTCAAAAACGACGTAAAATTACGCTAATTAACAAAAAGAACACGAAATTTTGGCAAAAAGAGGTGCAACACAAGGACTTCCCAGGAGGTCACCCATCCTAGTACTACTCTCGCCCAAGCACGCTTAACTGCGGAGTTCTGATGGGATCCGGTGCATTAGTGCTGGTATGATCGCACCTGAAAGTAAAGCGTTGTAATTGTATATATGCATTTCTAAGTTTATTTTTCAAAAAAGACGTCAAATTACGTTAATTAACGAATAGAGTTTTAGGTTGCGTTAATTAACGAAAAAAAATGAAATACAATCGAAGTTTAATTTTCAAAAACGACGTAAAATTACGCTAATTAACAAAAAGAACACGAAATTTTGGCAAAAAGAGGTGCAACACAAGGACTTCCCAGGAGGTCACCCATCCTAGTACTACTCTCGCCCAAGCACGCTTAACTGCGGAGTTCTGATGGGATCCGGTGCATTAGTGCTGGTATGATCGCACTGAAAGTAAAGCGTTGTAATTGTATATATGCATTTCTAAGTTTATTTTTCAAAAAAGACGTCAAATTACGTTAATTAACGAATAGAGTTTTAGGTTGCGTTAATTAACGAAAAAAAATGAAATACAATCGAAGTTTAATTTTCAAAAACGACGTAAAATTACGCTAATTAACAAAAAGAACACGAAATTTTGGCAAAAAGAGGTGCAACACAAGGACTTCCCAGGAGGTCACCCATCCTTTGGCAAAAAGAGGTGCAACACAAGGACTTCCCAGGAGGTCACCCATCCTAGTACTACTCTCGCCCAAGCACGCTTAACTGCGGAGTTCTGATGGGATCCGGTGCATTAGTGCTGGTACGATCGCACCTGAAAGTAAAGCGTTGTAATTGTATATATGCATTTCTAAGTTTATTTTTCAAAAAAGACGTCAAATTACGTTAATTAACGAATAGAGTTTTAGGTTGCGTTAATTAACGAAAAAAAATGAAATACAATCGAAGTTTAATTTTCAAAAACGACGTAAAATTACGCTAATTAACAAAAAGAACACGAAATTTTGGCAAAAAGAGGTGCAACACAAGGACTTCCCAGGAGGTCACCCATCCTAGTACTACTCTCGCCCAAGCACGCTTAACTGCGGAGTTCTGATGGGATCCGGTGCATTAGTGCTGGTATGATCGCACCTGAAAGTAAAGCGTTGTAATTGTATATATGCATTTCTAAGTTTATTTTTCAAAAAAGACGTCAAATTACGTTAATTAACGAATAGAGTTTTAGGTTGCGTTAATTAACGAAAAAAAATGAAATACAATCGAAGTTTAATTTTCAAAAACGACGTAAAATTACGCTAATTAACAAAAAGAACACGAAATTTTGGCAAAAAGAGGTGCAACACAAGGACTTCCCAGGAGGTCACCCATCCTAGTACTACTCTCGCCCAAGCACGCTTAACTGCGGAGTTCTGATGGGATCCGGTGCATTAGTGCTGGTATGATCGCACCTGAAAGTAAAGCGTTGTAATTGTATATATGCATTTCTAAGTTTATTTTTCAAAAAAGACGTCAAATTACGTTAATTAACGAATAGAGTTTTAGGTTTCGTTAATTAACGAAAAAAAATGAAATACAATCGAAGTTTAATTTTCAAAAACGACGTAAAATTACGCTAATTAACAAAAAGAACACGAAATTTTGGCAAAAAGAGGTGCAACACAAGGACTTCCCAGGAGGTCACCCATCCTAGTACTACTCTCGCCCAAGCACGCTTAACTGCGGAGTTCTGATGGGATCCGGTGCATTAGTGCTGGTATGATCGCACCTGAAAGTAAAGCGTTGTAATTGTATATATGCATTTCTAAGTTTATTTTTCAAAAAAGACGTCAAATTACGTTAATTAACGAATAGAGTTTTAGGTTGCGTTAATTAACGAAAAAAAATGAAATACAATCGAAGTTTAATTTTCAAAAACGACGTAAAATTACGCTAATTAACAAAAAGAACACGAAATTTTGGCAAAAAGAGGTGCAACACAAGGACTTCCCAGGAGGTCACCCATCCTAGTACTACTCTCGCCCAAGCACGCTTAACTGCGGAGTTCTGATGGGATCCGGTGCATTAGTGCTGGTATGATCGCACCTGAAAGTAAAGCGTTGTAATTGTATATATGCATTTCTAAGTTTATTTTTCAAAAAAGACGTCAAATTACGTTAATTAACGAATAGAGTTTTAGGTTGCGTTAATTAACGAAAAAAAATGAAATACAATCGAAGTTTAATTTTCAAAAACGACGTAAAATTACGCTAATTAACAAAAAGAACACGAAATTTTGGCAAAAAGAGGTGCAACACAAGGACTTCCCAGGAGGTCACCCATCCTAGTACTACTCTCGCCCAAGCACGCTTAACTGCGGAGTTCTGATGGGATCCGGTGCATTAGTGCTGGTATGATCGCACCTGAAAGTAAAGCGTTGTAATTGTATATATGCATTTCTAAGTTTATTTTTCAAAAAAGACGTCAAATTACGTTAATTAACGAATAGAGTTTTAGGTTTCGTTAATTAACGAAAAAAAATGAAATACAATCGAAGTTTAATTTTCAAAAACGACGTAAAATTACGCTAATTAACAAAAAGAACACGAAATTTTGGCAAAAAGAGGTGCAACACAAGGACTTCCCAGGAGGTCACCCATCCTAGTACTACTCTCGCCCAAGCACGCTTAACTGCGGAGTTCTGATGGGATCCGGTGCATTAGTGCTGGTATGATCGCACCTGAAAGTAAAGCGTTGTAATTGTATATATGCATTTCTAAGTTTATTTTTCAAAAAAGACGTCAAATTACGTTAATTAACGAATAGAGTTTTAGGTTGCGTTAATTAACGAAAAAAAATGAAATACAATCGAAGTTTAATTTTCAAAAACGACGTAAAATTACGCTAATTAACAAAAAGAACACGAAATTTTGGCAAAAAGAGGTGCAACACAAGGACTTCCCAGGAGGTCACCCATCCTAGTACTACTCTCGCCCAAGCACGCTTAACTGCGGAGTTCTGATGGGATCCGGTGCATTAGTGCTGGTATGATCGCACCTGAAAGTAAAGCGTTGTAATTGTATATATGCATTTCTAAGTTTATTTTTCAAAAAAGACGTCAAATTACGTTAATTAACGAATAGAGTTTTAGGTTTCGTTAATTAACGAAAAAAAATGAAATACAATCGAAGTTTAATTTTCAAAAACGACGTAAAATTACGCTAATTAACAAAAAGAACACGAAATTTTGGCAAAAAGAGGTGCAACACAAGGACTTCCCAGGAGGTCACCCATCCTAGTACTACTCTCGCCCAAGCACGCTTAACTGCGGAGTTCTGATGGGATCCGGTGCATTAGTGCTGGTATGATCGCACCTGAAAGTAAAGCGTTGTAATTGTATATATGCATTTCTAAGTTTATTTTTCAAAAAAGACGTCAAATTACGTTAATTAACGAATAGAGTTTTAGGTTGCGTTAATTAACGAAAAAAAATGAAATACAATCGAAGTTTAATTTTCAAAAACGACGTAAAATTACGCTAATTAACAAAAAGAACACGAAATTTTGGCAAAAAGAGGTGCAACACAAGGACTTCCCAGGAGGTCACCCATCCTAGTACTACTCTCGCCCAAGCACGCTTAACTGCGGAGTTCTGATGGGATCCGGTGCATTAGTGCTGGTATGATCGCACCTGAAAGTAAAGCGTTGTAATTGTATATATGCATTTCTAAGTTTATTTTTCAAAAAAGACGTCAAATTACGTTAATTAACGAATAGAGTTTTAGGTTGCGTTAATTAACGAAAAAAAATGAAATACAATCGAAGTTTAATTTTCAAAAACGACGTAAAATTACGCTAATTAACAAAAAGAACACGAAATTTTGGCAAAAAGAGGTGCAACACAAGGACTTCCCAGGAGGTCACCCATCCTAGTACTACTCTCGCCCAAGCACGCTTAACTGCGGAGTTCTGATGGGATCCGGTGCATTAGTGCTGGTATGATCGCACCTGAAAGTAAAGCGTTGTAATTGTATATATGCATTTCTAAGTTTATTTTTCAAAAAAGACGTCAAATTACGTTAATTAACGAATAGAGTTTTAGGTTTCGTTAATTAACGAAAAAAAATGAAATACAATCGAAGTTTAATTTTCAAAAACGACGTAAAATTACGCTAATTAACAAAAAGAACACGAAATTTTGGCAAAAAGAGGTGCAACACAAGGACTTCCCAGGAGGTCACCCATCCTAGTACTACTCTCGCCCAAGCACGCTTAACTGCGAAGTTCTGATGGGATCCGGTGCATTAGTGCTGGTATGATCGCACCTGAAAGTAAAGCGTTGTAATTGTATATATGCATTTCTAAGTTTATTTTTCAAAAAAGACGTCAAATTACGTTAATTAACGAATAGAGTTTTAGGTTGCGTTAATTAACGAAAAAAAATGAAATACAATCGAAGTTTAATTTTCAAAAACGACGTAAAATTACGCTAATTAACAAAAAGAACACGAAATTTTGGCAAAAAGAGGTGCAACACAAGGACTTCCCAGGAGGTCACCCATCCTAGTACTACTCTCGCCCAAGCACGCTTAACTGCGGAGTTCTGATGGGATCCGGTGCATTAGTGCTGGTATGATCGCACCTGAAAGTAAAGCGTTGTAATTGTATATATGCATTTCTAAGTTTATTTTTCAAAAAAGACGTCAAATTACGTTAATTAACGAATAGAGTTTTAGGTTTCGTTAATTAACGAAAAAAAATGAAATACAATCGAAGTTTAATTTTCAAAAACGACGTAAAATTACGCTAATTAACAAAAAGAACACGAAATTTTGGCAAAAAGAGGTGCAACACAAGGACTTCCCAGGAGGTCACCCATCCTAGTACTACTCTCGCCCAAGCACGCTTAACTGCGGAGTTCTGATGGGATCCGGTGCATTAGTGCTGGTATGATCGCACCTGAAAGTAAAGCGTTGTAATTGTATATATGCATTTCTAAGTTTATTTTTCAAAAAAGACGTCAAATTACGTTAATTAACGAATAGAGTTTTAGGTTGCGTTAATTAACGAAAAAAAATGAAATACAATCGAAGTTTAATTTTCAAAAACGACGTAAAATTACGCTAATTAACAAAAAGAACACGAAATTTTGGCAAAAAGAGGTGCAACACAAGGACTTCCCAGGAGGTCACCCATCCTAGTACTACTCTCGCCCAAGCACGCTTAACTGCGGAGTTCTGATGGGATCCGGTGCATTAGTGCTGGTATGATCGCACCTGAAAGTAAAGCGTTGTAATTGTATATATGCATTTCTAAGTTTATTTTTCAAAAAAGACGTCAAATTACGTTAATTAACGAATAGAGTTTTAGGTTGCGTTAATTAACGAAAAAAAATGAAATACAATCGAAGTTTAATTTTCAAAAACGACGTAAAATTACGCTAATTAACAAAAAGAACACGAAATTTTGGCAAAAAGAGGTGCAACACAAGGACTTCCCAGGAGGTCACCCATCCTAGTACTACTCTCGCCCAAGCACGCTTAACTGCAGAGTTCTGATGGGATCCGGTGCATTAGTGCTGGTATGATCGCACCTGAAAGTAAAGCGTTGTAATTGTATATATGCATTTCTAAGTTTATTTTTCAAAAAAGACGTCAAATTACGTTAATTAACGAATAGAGTTTTAGGTTTCGTTAATTAACGAAAAAAAATGAAATACAATCGAAGTTTAATTTTCAAAAACGACGTAAAATTACGCTAATTAACAAAAAGAACACGAAATTTTGGCAAAAAGAGGTGCAACACAAGGACTTCCCAGGAGGTCACCCATCCTAGTACTACTCTCGCCCAAGCACGCTTAACTGCGGAGTTCTGATGGGATCCGGTGCATTAGTGCTGGTATGATCGCACCTGAAAGTAAAGCGTTGTAATTGTATATATGCATTTCTAAGTTTATTTTTCAAAAAAGACGTCAAATTACGTTAATTAACGAATAGAGTTTTAGGTTGCGTTAATTAACGAAAAAAAATGAAATACAATCGAAGTTTAATTTTCAAAAACGACGTAAAATTACGCTAATTAACAAAAAGAACACGAAATTTTGGCAAAAAGAGGTGCAACACAAGGACTTCCCAGGAAGTCACCCATCCTAGTACTACTCTCGCCCAAGCACGCTTAACTGCGGAGTTCTGATGGGATCCGGTGCATTAGTGCTGGTATGATCGCACCTGAAAGTAAAGCGTTGTAATTGTATATATGCATTTCTAAGTTTATTTTTCAAAAAAGACGTCAAATTACGTTAATTAACGAATAGAGTTTTAGGTTGCGTTAATTAACGAAAAAAAATGAAATACAATCGAAGTTTAATTTTCAAAAACGACGTAAAATTACGCTAATTAACAAAAAGAACACGAAATTTTGGCAAAAAGAGGTGCAACACAAGGACTTCCCAGGAGGTCACCCATCCTAGTACTACTCTCGCCCAAGCACGCTTAACTGCGGAGTTCTGATGGGATCCGGTGCATTAGTGCTGGTATGATCGCACCTGAAAGTAAAGCGTTGTAATTGTATATATGCATTTCTAAGTTTATTTTTCAAAAAAGACGTCAAATTACGTTAATTAACGAATAGAGTTTTAGGTTTCGTTAATTAACGAAAAAAAATGAAATACAATCGAAGTTTAATTTTCAAAAACGACGTAAAATTACGCTAATTAACAAAAAGAACACGAAATTTTGGCAAAAAGAGGTGCAACACAAGGACTTCCCAGGAGGTCACCCATCCTAGTACTACTCTCGCCCAAGCACGCTTAACTGCGAAGTTCTGATGGGATCCGGTGCATTAGTGCTGGTATGATCGCACCTGAAAGTAAAGCGTTGTAATTGTATATATGCATTTCTAAGTTTATTTTTCAAAAAAGACGTCAAATTACGTTAATTAACGAATAGAGTTTTAGGTTGCGTTAATTAACGAAAAAAAATGAAATACAATCGAAGTTTAATTTTCAAAAACGACGTAAAATTACGCTAATTAACAAAAAGAACACGAAATTTTGGCAAAAAGAGGTGCAACACAAGGACTTCCCAGGAGGTCACCCATCCTAGTACTACTCTCGCCCAAGCACGCTTAACTGCGGAGTTCTGATGGGATCCGGTGCATTAGTGCTGGTATGATCGCACCTGAAAGTAAAGCGTTGTAATTGTATATATGCATTTCTAAGTTTATTTTTCAAAAAAGACGTCAAATTACGTTAATTAACGAATAGAGTTTTAGGTTTCGTTAATTAACGAAAAAAAATGAAATACAATCGAAGTTTAATTTTCAAAAACGACGTAAAATTACGCTAATTAACAAAAAGAACACGAAATTTTGGCAAAAAGAGGTGCAACACAAGGACTTCCCAGGAGGTCACCCATCCTAGTACTACTCTCGCCCAAGCACGCTTAACTGCGGAGTTCTGATGGGATCCGGTGCATTAGTGCTGGTATGATCGCACCTGAAAGTAAAGCGTTGTAATTGTATATATGCATTTCTAAGTTTATTTTTCAAAAAAGACGTCAAATTACGTTAATTAACGAATAGAGTTTTAGGTTGCGTTAATTAACGAAAAAAAATGAAATACAATCGAAGTTTAATTTTCAAAAACGACGTAAAATTACGCTAATTAACAAAAAGAACACGAAATTTTGGCAAAAAGAGGTGCAACACAAGGACTTCCCAGGAGGTCACCCATCCTAGTACTACTCTCGCCCAAGCACGCTTAACTGCGGAGTTCTGATGGGATCCGGTGCATTAGTGCTGGTATGATCGCACCTGAAAGTAAAGCGTTGTAATTGTATATATGCATTTCTAAGTTTATTTTTCAAAAAAGACGTCAAATTACGTTAATTAACGAATAGAGTTTTAGGTTGCGTTAATTAACGAAAAAAAATGAAATACAATCGAAGTTTAATTTTCAAAAACGACGTAAAATTACGCTAATTAACAAAAAGAACACGAAATTTTGGCAAAAAGAGGTGCAACACAAGGACTTCCCAGGAGGTCACCCATCCTAGTACTACTCTCGCCCAAGCACGCTTAACTGCGGAGTTCTGATGGGATCCGGTGCATTAGTGCTGGTATGATCGCACCTGAAAGTAAAGCGTTGTAATTGTATATATGCATTTCTAAGTTTATTTTTCAAAAAAGACGTCAAATTACGTTAATTAACGAATAGAGTTTTAGGTTTCGTTAATTAACGAAAAAAAATGAAATACAATCGAAGTTTAATTTTCAAAAACGACGTAAAATTACGCTAATTAACAAAAAGAACACGAAATTTTGGCAAAAAGAGGTGCAACACAAGGACTTCCCAGGAGGTCACCCATCCTAGTACTACTCTCGCCCAAGCACGCTTAACTGCGGAGTTCTGATGGGATCCGGTGCATTAGTGCTGGTATGATCGCACCTGAAAGTAAAGCGTTGTAATTGTATATATGCATTTCTAAGTTTATTTTTCAAAAAAGACGTCAAATTACGTTAATTAACGAATAGAGTTTTAGGTTGCGTTAATTAACGAAAAAAAATGAAATACAATCGAAGTTTAATTTTCAAAAACGACGTAAAATTACGCTAATTAACAAAAAGAACACGAAATTTTGGCAAAAAGAGGTGCAACACAAGGACTTCCCAGGAAGTCACCCATCCTAGTACTACTCTCGCCCAAGCACGCTTAACTGCGGAGTTCTGATGGGATCCGGTGCATTAGTGCTGGTATGATCGCACCTGAAAGTAAAGCGTTGTAATTGTATATATGCATTTCTAAGTTTATTTTTCAAAAAAGACGTCAAATTACGTTAATTAACGAATAGAGTTTTAGGTTGCGTTAATTAACGAAAAAAAATGAAATACAATCGAAGTTTAATTTTCAAAAACGACGTAAAATTACGCTAATTAACAAAAAGAACACGAAATTTTGGCAAAAAGAGGTGCAACACAAGGACTTCCCAGGAGGTCACCCATCCTAGTACTACTCTCGCCCAAGCACGCTTAACTGCGGAGTTCTGATGGGATCCGGTGCATTAGTGCTGGTATGATCGCACCTGAAAGTAAAGCGTTGTAATTGTATATATGCATTTCTAAGTTTATTTTTCAAAAAAGACGTCAAATTACGTTAATTAACGAATAGAGTTTTAGGTTGCGTTAATTAACGAAAAAAAATGAAATACAATCGAAGTTTAATTTTCAAAAACGACGTAAAATTACGCTAATTAACAAAAAGAACACGAAATTTTGGCAAAAAGAGGTGCAACACAAGGACTTCCCAGGAGGTCACCCATCCTAGTACTACTCTCGCCCAAGCACGCTTAACTGCGGAGTTCTGATGGGATCCGGTGCATTAGTGCTGGTATGATCGCACCTGAAAGTAAAGCGTTGTAATTGTATATATGCATTTCTAAGTTTATTTTTCAAAAAAGACGTCAAATTACGTTAATTAACGAATAGAGTTTTAGGTTGCGTTAATTAACGAAAAAAAATGAAATACAATCGAAGTTTAATTTTCAAAAACGACGTAAAATTACGCTAATTAACAAAAAGAACACGAAATTTTGGCAAAAAGAGGTGCAACACAAGGACTTCCCAGGAGGTCACCCATCCTAGTACTACTCTCGCCCAAGCACGCTTAACTGCGGAGTTCTGATGGGATCCGGTGCATTAGTGCTGGTATGATCGCACCTGAAAGTAAAGCGTTGTAATTGTATATATGCATTTCTAAGTTTATTTTTCAAAAAAGACGTCAAATTACGTTAATTAACGAATAGAGTTTTAGGTTGCGTTAATTAACGAAAAAAAATGAAATACAATCGAAGTTTAATTTTCAAAAACGACGTAAAATTACGCTAATTAACAAAAAGAACACGAAATTTTGGCAAAAAGAGGTGCAACACAAGGACTTCCCAGGAGGTCACCCATCCTAGTACTACTCTCGCCCAAGCACGCTTAACTGCGGAGTTCTGATGGGATCCGGTGCATTAGTGCTGGTATGATCGCACTGAAAGTAAAGCGTTGTAATTGTATATATGCATTTCTAAGTTTATTTTTCAAAAAAGACGTCAAATTACGTTAATTAACGAATAGAGTTTTAGGTTGCGTTAATTAACGAAAAAAAATGAAATACAATCGAAGTTTAATTTTCAAAAACGACGTAAAATTACGCTAATTAACAAAAAGAACACGAAATTTTGGCAAAAAGAGGTGCAACACAAGGACTTCCCAGGAGGTCACCCATCCTTTGGCAAAAAGAGGTGCAACACAAGGACTTCCCAGGAGGTCACCCATCCTAGTACTACTCTCGCCCAAGCACGCTTAACTGCGGAGTTCTGATGGGATCCGGTGCATTAGTGCTGGTATGATCGCACCTGAAAGTAAAGCGTTGTAATTGTATATATGCATTTCTAAGTTTATTTTTCAAAAAAGACGTCAAATTACGTTAATTAACGAATAGAGTTTTAGGTTGCGTTAATTAACGAAAAAAAATGAAATACAATCGAAGTTTAATTTTCAAAAACGACGTAAAATTACGCTAATTAACAAAAAGAACACGAAATTTTGGCAAAAAGAGGTGCAACACAAGGACTTCCCAGGAGGTCACCCATCCTAGTACTACTCTCGCCCAAGCACGCTTAACTGCGGAGTTCTGATGGGATCCGGTGCATTAGTGCTGGTATGATCGCACCTGAAAGTAAAGCGTTGTAATTGTATATATGCATTTCTAAGTTTATTTTTCAAAAAAGACGTCAAATTACGTTAATTAACGAATAGAGTTTTAGGTTGCGTTAATTAACGAAAAAAAATGAAATACAATCGAAGTTTAATTTTCAAAAACGACGTAAAATTACGCTAATTAACAAAAAGAACACGAAATTTTGGCAAAAAGAGGTGCAACACAAGGACTTCCCAGGAGGTCACCCATCCTAGTACTACTCTCGCCCAAGCACGCTTAACTGCGGAGTTCTGATGGGATCCGGTGCATTAGTGCTGGTATGATCGCACTGAAAGTAAAGCGTTGTAATTGTATATATGCATTTCTAAGTTTATTTTTCAAAAAAGACGTCAAATTACGTTAATTAACGAATAGAGTTTTAGGTTGCGTTAATTAACGAAAAAAAATGAAATACAATCGAAGTTTAATTTTCAAAAACGACGTAAAATTACGCTAATTAACAAAAAGAACACGAAATTTTGGCAAAAAGAGGTGCAACACAAGGACTTCCCAGGAGGTCACCCATCCTTTGGCAAAAAGAGGTGCAACACAAGGACTTCCCAGGAGGTCACCCATCCTAGTACTACTCTCGCCCAAGCACGCTTAACTGCGGAGTTCTGATGGGATCCGGTGCATTAGTGCTGGTATGATCGCACCTGAAAGTAAAGCGTTGTAATTGTATATATGCATTTCTAAGTTTATTTTTCAAAAAAGACGTCAAATTACGTTAATTAACGAATAGAGTTTTAGGTTGCGTTAATTAACGAAAAAAAATGAAATACAATCGAAGTTTAATTTTCAAAAACGACGTAAAATTACGCTAATTAACAAAAAGAACACGAAATTTTGGCAAAAAGAGGTGCAACACAAGGACTTCCCAGGAGGTCACCCATCCTAGTACTACTCTCGCCCAAGCACGCTTAACTGCGGAGTTCTGATGGGATCCGGTGCATTAGTGCTGGTATGATCGCACCTGAAAGTAAAGCGTTGTAATTGTATATATGCATTTCTAAGTTTATTTTTCAAAAAAGACGTCAAATTACGTTAATTAACGAATAGAGTTTTAGGTTTCGTTAATTAACGAAAAAAAATGAAATACAATCGAAGTTTAATTTTCAAAAACGACGTAAAATTACGCTAATTAACAAAAAGAACACGAAATTTTGGCAAAAAGAGGTGCAACACAAGGACTTCCCAGGAGGTCACCCATCCTAGTACTACTCTCGCCCAAGCACGCTTAACTGCGGAGTTCTGATGGGATCCGGTGCATTAGTGCTGGTATGATCGCACCTGAAAGTAAAGCGTTGTAATTGTATATATGCATTTCTAAGTTTATTTTTCAAAAAAGACGTCAAATTACGTTAATTAACGAATAGAGTTTTAGGTTGCGTTAATTAACGAAAAAAAATGAAATACAATCGAAGTTTAATTTTCAAAAACGACGTAAAATTACGCTAATTAACAAAAAGAACACGAAATTTTGGCAAAAAGAGGTGCAACACAAGGACTTCCCAGGAGGTCACCCATCCTAGTACTACTCTCGCCCAAGCACGCTTAACTGCGGAGTTCTGATGGGATCCGGTGCATTAGTGCTGGTATGATCGCACCTGAAAGTAAAGCGTTGTAATTGTATATATGCATTTCTAAGTTTATTTTTCAAAAAAGACGTCAAATTACGTTAATTAACGAATAGAGTTTTAGGTTTCGTTAATTAACGAAAAAAAATGAAATACAATCGAAGTTTAATTTTCAAAAACGACGTAAAATTACGCTAATTAACAAAAAGAACACGAAATTTTGGCAAAAAGAGGTGCAACACAAGGACTTCCCAGGAGATCACCCATCCTAGTACTACTCTCGCCCAAGCACGCTTAACTGCGGAGTTCTGATGGGATCCGGTGCATTAGTGCTGGTATGATCGCACCTGAAAGTAAAGCGTTGTAATTGTATATATGCATTTCTAAGTTTATTTTTCAAAAAAGACGTCAAATTACGTTAATTAACGAATAGAGTTTTAGGTTGCGTTAATTAACGAAAAAAAATGAAATACAATCGAAGTTTAATTTTCAAAAACGACGTAAAATTACGCTAATTAACAAAAAGAACACGAAATTTTGGCAAAAAGAGGTGCAACACAAGGACTTCCCAGGAGGTCACCCATCCTAGTACTACTCTCGCCCAAGCACGCTTAACTGCGGAGTTCTGATGGGATCCGGTGCATTAGTGCTGGTATGATCGCACCTGAAAGTAAAGCGTTGTAATTGTATATATGCATTTCTAAGTTTATTTTTCAAAAAAGACGTCAAATTACGTTAATTAACGAATAGAGTTTTAGGTTGCGTTAATTAACGAAAAAAAATGAAATACAATCGAAGTTTAATTTTCAAAAACGACGTAAAATTACGCTAATTAACAAAAAGAACACGAAATTTTGGCAAAAAGAGGTGCAACACAAGGACTTCCCAGGAGGTCACCCATCCTAGTACTACTCTCGCCCAAGCACGCTTAACTGCGGAGTTCTGATGGGATCCGGTGCATTAGTGCTGGTATGATCGCACCTGAAAGTAAAGCGTTGTAATTGTATATATGCATTTCTAAGTTTATTTTTCAAAAAAGACGTCAAATTACGTTAATTAACGAATAGAGTTTTAGGTTGCGTTAATTAACGAAAAAAAATGAAATACAATCGAAGTTTAATTTTCAAAAACGACGTAAAATTACGCTAATTAACAAAAAGAACACGAAATTTTGGCAAAAAGAGGTGCAACACAAGGACTTCCCAGGAGGTCACCCATCCTAGTACTACTCTCGCCCAAGCACGCTTAACTGCGGAGTTCTGATGGGATCCGGTGCATTAGTGCTGGTATGATCGCACCTGAAAGTAAAGCGTTGTAATTGTATATATGCATTTCTAAGTTTATTTTTCAAAAAAGACGTCAAATTACGTTAATTAACGAATAGAGTTTTAGGTTGCGTTAATTAACGAAAAAAAATGAAATACAATCGAAGTTTAATTTTCAAAAACGACGTAAAATTACGCTAATTAACAAAAAGAACACGAAATTTTGGCAAAAAGAGGTGCAACACAAGGACTTCCCAGGAGGTCACCCATCCTAGTACTACTCTCGCCCAAGCACGCTTAACTGCGGAGTTCTGATGGGATCCGGTGCATTAGTGCTGGTATGATCGCACTGAAAGTAAAGCGTTGTAATTGTATATATGCATTTCTAAGTTTATTTTTCAAAAAAGACGTCAAATTACGTTAATTAACGAATAGAGTTTTAGGTTGCGTTAATTAACGAAAAAAAATGAAATACAATCGAAGTTTAATTTTCAAAAACGACGTAAAATTACGCTAATTAACAAAAAGAACACGAAATTTTGGCAAAAAGAGGTGCAACACAAGGACTTCCCAGGAGGTCACCCATCCTTTGGCAAAAAGAGGTGCAACACAAGGACTTCCCAGGAGGTCACCCATCCTAGTACTACTCTCGCCCAAGCACGCTTAACTGCGGAGTTCTGATGGGATCCGGTGCATTAGTGCTGGTATGATCGCACCTGAAAGTAAAGCGTTGTAATTGTATATATGCATTTCTAAGTTTATTTTTCAAAAAAGACGTCAAATTACGTTAATTAACGAATAGAGTTTTAGGTTGCGTTAATTAACGAAAAAAAATGAAATACAATCGAAGTTTAATTTTCAAAAACGACGTAAAATTACGCTAATTAACAAAAAGAACACGAAATTTTGGCAAAAAGAGGTGCAACACAAGGACTTCCCAGGAGGTCACCCATCCTAGTACTACTCTCGCCCAAGCACGCTTAACTGCGGAGTTCTGATGGGATCCGGTGCATTAGTGCTGGTATGATCGCACCTGAAAGTAAAGCGTTGTAATTGTATATATGCATTTCTAAGTTTATTTTTCAAAAAAGACGTCAAATTACGTTAATTAACGAATAGAGTTTTAGGTTGCGTTAATTAACGAAAAAAAATGAAATACAATCGAAGTTTAATTTTCAAAAACGACGTAAAATTACGCTAATTAACAAAAAGAACACGAAATTTTGGCAAAAAGAGGTGCAACACAAGGACTTCCCAGGAGGTCACCCATCCTAGTACTACTCTCGCCCAAGCACGCTTAACTGCGGAGTTCTGATGGGATCCGGTGCATTAGTGCTGGTATGATCGCACCTGAAAGTAAAGCGTTGTAATTGTATATATGCATTTCTAAGTTTATTTTTCAAAAAAGACGTCAAATTACGTTAATTAACGAATAGAGTTTTAGGTTGCGTTAATTAACGAAAAAAAATGAAATACAATCGAAGTTTAATTTTCAAAAACGACGTAAAATTACGCTAATTAACAAAAAGAACACGAAATTTTGGCAAAAAGAGGTGCAACACAAGGACTTCCCAGGAGGTCACCCATCCTAGTACTACTCTCGCCCAAGCACGCTTAACTGCGGAGTTCTGATGGGATCCGGTGCATTAGTGCTGGTATGATCGCACCTGAAAGTAAAGCGTTGTAATTGTATATATGCATTTCTAAGTTTATTTTTCAAAAAAGACGTCAAATTACGTTAATTAACGAATAGAGTTTTAGGTTGCGTTAATTAACGAAAAAAAATGAAATACAATCGAAGTTTAATTTTCAAAAACGACGTAAAATTACGCTAATTAACAAAAAGAACACGAAATTTTGGCAAAAAGAGGTGCAACACAAGGACTTCCCAGGAGGTCACCCATCCTAGTACTACTCTCGCCCAAGCACGCTTAACTGCGGAGTTCTGATGGGATCCGGTGCATTAGTGCTGGTATGATCGCACCTGAAAGTAAAGCGTTGTAATTGTATATATGCATTTCTAAGTTTATTTTTCAAAAAAGACGTCAAATTACGTTAATTAACGAATAGAGTTTTAGGTTGCGTTAATTAACGAAAAAAAATGAAATACAATCGAAGTTTAATTTTCAAAAACGACGTAAAATTACGCTAATTAACAAAAAGAACACGAAATTTTGGCAAAAAGAGGTGCAACACAAGGACTTCCCAGGAGGTCACCCATCCTAGTACTACTCTCGCCCAAGCACGCTTAACTGCGGAGTTCTGATGGGATCCGGTGCATTAGTGCTGGTATGATCGCACCTGAAAGTAAAGCGTTGTAATTGTATATATGCATTTCTAAGTTTATTTTTCAAAAAAGACGTCAAATTACGTTAATTAACGAATAGAGTTTTAGGTTGCGTTAATTAACGAAAAAAAATGAAATACAATCGAAGTTTAATTTTCAAAAACGACGTAAAATTACGCTAATTAACAAAAAGAACACGAAATTTTGGCAAAAAGAGGTGCAACACAAGGACTTCCCAGGAGGTCACCCATCCTAGTACTACTCTCGCCCAAGCACGCTTAACTGCGGAGTTCTGATGGGATCCGGTGCATTAGTGCTGGTATGATCGCACCTGAAAGTAAAGCGTTGTAATTGTATATATGCATTTCTAAGTTTATTTTTCAAAAAAGACGTCAAATTACGTTAATTAACGAATAGAGTTTTAGGTTGCGTTAATTAACGAAAAAAAATGAAATACAATCGAAGTTTAATTTTCAAAAACGACGTAAAATTACGCTAATTAACAAAAAGAACACGAAATTTTGGCAAAAAGAGGTGCAACACAAGGACTTCCCAGGAGGTCACCCATCCTAGTACTACTCTCGCCCAAGCACGCTTAACTGCGGAGTTCTGATGGGATCCGGTGCATTAGTGCTGGTATGATCGCACCTGAAAGTAAAGCGTTGTAATTGTATATATGCATTTCTAAGTTTATTTTTCAAAAAAGACGTCAAATTACGTTAATTAACGAATAGAGTTTTAGGTTGCGTTAATTAACGAAAAAAAATGAAATACAATCGAAGTTTAATTTTCAAAAACGACGTAAAATTACGCTAATTAACAAAAAGAACACGAAATTTTGGCAAAAAGAGGTGCAACACAAGGACTTCCCAGGAGGTCACCCATCCTAGTACTACTCTCGCCCAAGCACGCTTAACTGCGGAGTTCTGATGGGATCCGGTGCATTAGTGCTGGTATGATCGCACTGAAAGTAAAGCGTTGTAATTGTATATATGCATTTCTAAGTTTATTTTTCAAAAAAGACGTCAAATTACGTTAATTAACGAATAGAGTTTTAGGTTGCGTTAATTAACGAAAAAAAATGAAATACAATCGAAGTTTAATTTTCAAAAACGACGTAAAATTACGCTAATTAACAAAAAGAACACGAAATTTTGGCAAAAAGAGGTGCAACACAAGGACTTCCCAGGAGGTCACCCATCCTTTGGCAAAAAGAGGTGCAACACAAGGACTTCCCAGGAGGTCACCCATCCTAGTACTACTCTCGCCCAAGCACGCTTAACTGCGGAGTTCTGATGGGATCCGGTGCATTAGTGCTGGTATGATCGCACCTGAAAGTAAAGCGTTGTAATTGTATATATGCATTTCTAAGTTTATTTTTCAAAAAAGACGTCAAATTACGTTAATTAACGAATAGAGTTTTAGGTTGCGTTAATTAACGAAAAAAAATGAAATACAATCGAAGTTTAATTTTCAAAAACGACGTAAAATTACGCTAATTAACAAAAAGAACACGAAATTTTGGCAAAAAGAGGTGCAACACAAGGACTTCCCAGGAGGTCACCCATCCTAGTACTACTCTCGCCCAAGCACGCTTAACTGCGGAGTTCTGATGGGATCCGGTGCATTAGTGCTGGTATGATCGCACCTGAAAGTAAAGCGTTGTAATTGTATATATGCATTTCTAAGTTTATTTTTCAAAAAAGACGTCAAATTACGTTAATTAACGAATAGAGTTTTAGGTTGCGTTAATTAACGAAAAAAAATGAAATACAATCGAAGTTTAATTTTCAAAAACGACGTAAAATTACGCTAATTAACAAAAAGAACACGAAATTTTGGCAAAAAGAGGTGCAACACAAGGACTTCCCAGGAGGTCACCCATCCTAGTACTACTCTCGCCCAAGCACGCTTAACTGCGGAGTTCTGATGGGATCCGGTGCATTAGTGCTGGTATGATCGCACCTGAAAGTAAAGCGTTGTAATTGTATATATGCATTTCTAAGTTTATTTTTCAAAAAAGACGTCAAATTACGTTAATTAACGAATAGAGTTTTAGGTTGCGTTAATTAACGAAAAAAAATGAAATACAATCGAAGTTTAATTTTCAAAAACGACGTAAAATTACGCTAATTAACAAAAAGAACACGAAATTTTGGCAAAAAGAGGTGCAACACAAGGACTTCCCAGGAGGTCACCCATCCTAGTACTACTCTCGCCCAAGCACGCTTAACTGCGGAGTTCTGATGGGATCCGGTGCATTAGTGCTGGTATGATCGCACCTGAAAGTAAAGCGTTGTAATTGTATATATGCATTTCTAAGTTTATTTTTCAAAAAAGACGTCAAATTACGTTAATTAACGAATAGAGTTTTAGGTTGCGTTAATTAACGAAAAAAAATGAAATACAATCGAAGTTTAATTTTCAAAAACGACGTAAAATTACGCTAATTAACAAAAAGAACACGAAATTTTGGCAAAAAGAGGTGCAACACAAGGACTTCCCAGGAGGTCACCCATCCTAGTACTACTCTCGCCCAAGCACGCTTAACTGCGGAGTTCTGATGGGATCCGGTGCATTAGTGCTGGTATGATCGCACCTGAAAGTAAAGCGTTGTAATTGTATATATGCATTTCTAAGTTTATTTTTCAAAAAAGACGTCAAATTACGTTAATTAACGAATAGAGTTTTAGGTTGCGTTAATTAACGAAAAAAAATGAAATACAATCGAAGTTTAATTTTCAAAAACGACGTAAAATTACGCTAATTAACAAAAAGAACACGAAATTTTGGCAAAAAGAGGTGCAACACAAGGACTTCCCAGGAGGTCACCCATCCTAGTACTACTCTCGCCCAAGCACGCTTAACTGCGGAGTTCTGATGGGATCCGGTGCATTAGTGCTGGTATGATCGCACCTGAAAGTAAAGCGTTGTAATTGTATATATGCATTTCTAAGTTTATTTTTCAAAAAAGACGTCAAATTACGTTAATTAACGAATAGAGTTTTAGGTTGCGTTAATTAACGAAAAAAAATGAAATACAATCGAAGTTTAATTTTCAAAAACGACGTAAAATTACGCTAATTAACAAAAAGAACACGAAATTTTGGCAAAAAGAGGTGCAACACAAGGACTTCCCAGGAGGTCACCCATCCTAGTACTACTCTCGCCCAAGCACGCTTAACTGCGGAGTTCTGATGGGATCCGGTGCATTAGTGCTGGTATGATCGCACTGAAAGTAAAGCGTTGTAATTGTATATATGCATTTCTAAGTTTATTTTTCAAAAAAGACGTCAAATTACGTTAATTAACGAATAGAGTTTTAGGTTGCGTTAATTAACGAAAAAAAATGAAATACAATCGAAGTTTAATTTTCAAAAACGACGTAAAATTACGCTAATTAACAAAAAGAACACGAAATTTTGGCAAAAAGAGGTGCAACACAAGGACTTCCCAGGAGGTCACCCATCCTTTGGCAAAAAGAGGTGCAACACAAGGACTTCCCAGGAGGTCACCCATCCTAGTACTACTCTCGCCCAAGCACGCTTAACTGCGGAGTTCTGATGGGATCCGGTGCATTAGTGCTGGTATGATCGCACCTGAAAGTAAAGCGTTGTAATTGTATATATGCATTTCTAAGTTTATTTTTCAAAAAAGACGTCAAATTACGTTAATTAACGAATAGAGTTTTAGGTTGCGTTAATTAACGAAAAAAAATGAAATACAATCGAAGTTTAATTTTCAAAAACGACGTAAAATTACGCTAATTAACAAAAAGAACACGAAATTTTGGCAAAAAGAGGTGCAACACAAGGACTTCCCAGGAGGTCACCCATCCTAGTACTACTCTCGCCCAAGCACGCTTAACTGCGGAGTTCTGATGGGATCCGGTGCATTAGTGCTGGTATGATCGCACCTGAAAGTAAAGCGTTGTAATTGTATATATGCATTTCTAAGTTTATTTTTCAAAAAAGACGTCAAATTACGTTAATTAACGAATAGAGTTTTAGGTTGCGTTAATTAACGAAAAAAAATGAAATACAATCGAAGTTTAATTTTCAAAAACGACGTAAAATTACGCTAATTAACAAAAAGAACACGAAATTTTGGCAAAAAGAGGTGCAACACAAGGACTTCCCAGGAGGTCACCCATCCTAGTACTACTCTCGCCCAAGCACGCTTAACTGCGGAGTTCTGATGGGATCCGGTGCATTAGTGCTGGTATGATCGCACCTGAAAGTAAAGCGTTGTAATTGTATATATGCATTTCTAAGTTTATTTTTCAAAAAAGACGTCAAATTACGTTAATTAACGAATAGAGTTTTAGGTTGCGTTAATTAACGAAAAAAAATGAAATACAATCGAAGTTTAATTTTCAAAAACGACGTAAAATTACGCTAATTAACAAAAAGAACACGAAATTTTGGCAAAAAGAGGTGCAACACAAGGACTTCCCAGGAGGTCACCCATCCTAGTACTACTCTCGCCCAAGCACGCTTAACTGCGGAGTTCTGATGGGATCCGGTGCATTAGTGCTGGTATGATCGCACCTGAAAGTAAAGCGTTGTAATTGTATATATGCATTTCTAAGTTTATTTTTCAAAAAAGACGTCAAATTACGTTAATTAACGAATAGAGTTTTAGGTTTCGTTAATTAACGAAAAAAAATGAAATACAATCGAAGTTTAATTTTCAAAAACGACGTAAAATTACGCTAATTAACAAAAAGAACACGAAATTTTGGCAAAAAGAGGTGCAACACAAGGACTTCCCAGGAGGTCACCCATCCTAGTACTACTCTCGCCCAAGCACGCTTAACTGCGGAGTTCTGATGGGATCCGGTGCATTAGTGCTGGTATGATCGCACCTGAAAGTAAAGCGTTGTAATTGTATATATGCATTTCTAAGTTTATTTTTCAAAAAAGACGTCAAATTACGTTAATTAACGAATAGAGTTTTAGGTTGCGTTAATTAACGAAAAAAAATGAAATACAATCGAAGTTTAATTTTCAAAAACGACGTAAAATTACGCTAATTAACAAAAAGAACACGAAATTTTGGCAAAAAGAGGTGCAACACAAGGACTTCCCAGGAGGTCACCCATCCTAGTACTACTCTCGCCCAAGCACGCTTAACTGCGGAGTTCTGATGGGATCCGGTGCATTAGTGCTGGTATGATCGCACCTGAAAGTAAAGCGTTGTAATTGTATATATGCATTTCTAAGTTTATTTTTCAAAAAAGACGTCAAATTACGTTAATTAACGAATAGAGTTTTAGGTTGCGTTAATTAACGAAAAAAAATGAAATACAATCGAAGTTTAATTTTCAAAAACGACGTAAAATTACGCTAATTAACAAAAAGAACACGAAATTTTGGCAAAAAGAGGTGCAACACAAGGACTTCCCAGGAGGTCACCCATCCTAGTACTACTCTCGCCCAAGCACGCTTAACTGCGGAGTTCTGATGGGATCCGGTGCATTAGTGCTGGTATGATCGCACCTGAAAGTAAAGCGTTGTAATTGTATATATGCATTTCTAAGTTTATTTTTCAAAAAAGACGTCAAATTACGTTAATTAACGAATAGAGTTTTAGGTTGCGTTAATTAACGAAAAAAAATGAAATACAATCGAAGTTTAATTTTCAAAAACGACGTAAAATTACGCTAATTAACAAAAAGAACACGAAATTTTGGCAAAAAGAGGTGCAACACAAGGACTTCCCAGGAGGTCACCCATCCTAGTACTACTCTCGCCCAAGCACGCTTAACTGCGGAGTTCTGATGGGATCCGGTGCATTAGTGCTGGTATGATAGCACCTGAAAGTAAAGCGTTGTAATTGTATATATGCATTTCTAAGTTTATTTTTCAAAAAAGACGTCAAATTACGTTAATTAACGAATAGAGTTTTAGGTTGCGTTAATTAACGAAAAAAAATGAAATACAATCGAAGTTTAATTTTCAAAAACGACGTAAAATTCGCTAATTAACAAAAAGAACACGAAATTTTGGCAAAAAGAGGTGCAACACAAGGACTTCCCAGGAGGTCACCCATCCTAGTACTACTCTCGCCCAAGCACGCTTAACTGCGGAGTTCTGATGGGATCCGGTGCATTAGTGCTGGTATGATCGCACCTGAAAGTAAAGCGTTGTAATTGTATATATGCATTTCTAAGTTTATTTTTCAAAAAAGACGTCAAATTACGTTAATTAACGAATAGAGTTTTAGGTTGCGTTAATTAACGAAAAAAAATGAAATACAATCGAAGTTTAATTTTCAAAAACGACGTAAAATTACGCTAATTAACAAAAAGAACACGAAATTTTGGCAAAAAGAGGTGCAACACAAGGACTTCCCAGGAGGCGACGTAAAATTACGCTAATTAACAAAAAGAACACGAAATTTTGGCAAAAAGAGGTGCAACACAAGGACTTCCCAGGAGGTCACCCATCCTAGTACTACTCTCGCCCAAGCACGCTTAACTGCGGAGTTCTGATGGGATCCGGTGCATTAGTGCTGGTATGATCGCACCTGAAAGTAAAGCGTTGTAATTGTATATATATGCATTTCTAAGTTTATTTTTCAAAAAAGACGTCAAATTACGTTAATTAACGAATAGAGTTTTAGGTTGCGTTAATTAACGAAAAAAAATGAAATACAATCGAAGTTTAATTTTCAAAAACGACGTAAAATTACGCTAATTAACAAAAAGAACACGAAATTTTGGCAAAAAGAGGTGCAACACAAGGACTTCCCAGGAGGTCACCCATCCTAGTACTACTCTCGCCCAAGCACGCTTAACTGCGGAGTTCTGATGGGATCCTGTGCATTAGTGCTGGTATGATCGCACATGAAAGTAAAGCGTTGTAATTGTATATATGCATTTCTAAGTTTATTTTTCAAAAAAGACGTCAAATTACGTTAATTAACGAATAGAGTTTTAGGTTGCGTTAATTAACGAAAAAAAATGAAATACAATCGAAGTTTAATTTTCAAAAACGACGTAAAATTACGCTAATTAACAAAAAGAACACGAAATTTTGGCAAAAAGAGGTGCAACACAAGGACTTCCCAGGAGGTCACCCATCCTAGTACTACTCTCGCCCAAGCACGCTTAACTGCGGAGTTCTGATGGGATCCGGTGCATTAGTGCTGGTATGATCGCACCTGAAAGTAAAGCGTTGTAATTGTATATATGCATTTCTAAGTTTATTTTTCAAAAAAGACGTCAAATTACGTTAATTAACGAATAGAGTTTTAGGTTGCGTTAATTAACGAAAAAAAATGAAATACAATCGAAGTTTAATTTTCAAAAACGACGTAAAATTACGCTAATTAACAAAAAGAACACGAAATTTTGGCAAAAAGAGGTGCAACACAAGGACTTCCCAGGAGGTCACCCATCCTAGTACTACTCTCGCCCAAGCACGCTTAACTGCGGAGTTCTGATGGGATCCGGTGCATTAGTGCTGGTATGATCGCACCTGAAAGTAAAGCGTTGTAATTGTATATATGCATTTCTAAGTTTATTTTTCAAAAAAGACGTCAAATTACGTTAATTAACGAATAGAGTTTTAGGTTGCGTTAATTAACGAAAAAAAATGAAATACAATCGAAGTTTAATTTTCAAAAACGACGTAAAATTACGCTAATTAACAAAAAGAACACGAAATTTTGGCAAAAAGAGGTGCAACACAAGGACTTCCCAGGAGGTCACCCATCCTAGTACTACTCTCGCCCAAGCACGCTTAACTGCGGAGTTCTGATGGGATCCGGTGCATTAGTGCTGGTATGATCGCACCTGAAAGTAAAGCGTTGTAATTGTATATATGCATTTCTAAGTTTATTTTTCAAAAAAGACGTCAAATTACGTTAATTAACGAATAGAGTTTTAGGTTGCGTTAATTGACGAAAAAAATGAAATACAATCGAAGTTTAATTTTCAAAAACGACGTAAAATTACGCTAATTAACAAAAAGAACACGAAATTTTGGCAAAAAGAGGTGCAACACAAGGACTTCCCAAGAGGTCACCCATCCTAGTACTACTCTCGCCCAAGCACGCTTAACTGCGGAGTTCTGATGGGATCCGGTGCATTAGTGCTGGTATGATCGCACCTGAAAGTAAAGCGTTGTAATTTTATATATGCATTTCTAAGTTTATTTTTCAAAAAAGACGTCAAATTACGTTAATTAACGAATAGAGTTTTAGGTTGCGTTAATTAACGAAAAAAAATGAAATACAATCGAAGTTTAATTTTCAAAAACGACGTAAAATTACGCTAATTAACAAAAAGAACACGAAATTTTGGCAAAAAGAGGTGCAACACAAGGACTTCCCAGGAGGTCACCCATCCTAGTACTACTCTCGCCCAAGCACGCTTAACTGCGGAGTTCTGATGGGATCCGGTGCATTAGTGCTGGTATGATCGCACCTGAAAGTAAAGCGTTGTAATTGTATATATATGCATTTCTAAGTTTATTTTTCAAAAAAGACGTCAAATTACGTTAATTAACGAATAGAGTTTTAGGTTGCGTTAATTAACGAAAAAAAATGAAATACAATCGAAGTTTAATTTTCAAAAACGACGTAAAATTACGCTAATTAACAAAAAGAACACGAAATTTTGGCAAAAAGAGGTGCAACACAAGGACTTCCCAGGAGGTCACCCATCCTAGTACTACTCTCGCCCAAGCACGCTTAACTGCGGAGTTCTGATGGGATCCGGTGCATTAGTGCTGGTATGATCGCACCTGAAAGTAAAGCGTTGTAATTGTATATATGCATTTCTAAGTTTATTTTTCAAAAAAGACGTCAAATTACGTTAATTAACGAATAGAGTTTTAGGTTGCGTTAATTAACGAAAAAAATGAAATACAATCGAAGTTTAATTTTCAAAAACGACGTAAAATTACGCTAATTATCAAAAAGAACACGAAATTTTGGCAAAAAGAGGTGCAACACAAGGACTTCCCAAGAGGTCACCCATCCTAGTACTACTCTCGCCCAAGCACGCTTAACTGCGGAGTTCTGATGGGATCCGGTGCATTAGTGCTGGTATGATCGCACCTGAAAGTAAAGCGTTGTAATTTTATATATGCATTTCTAAGTTTATTTTTCAAAAAAGACGTCAAATTACGTTAATTAACGAATAGAGTTTTAGGTTGCGTTAATTAATGAAAAAAAATGAAATACAATCGAAGTTTAATTTTCAAAAACGACGTAAAATTACGCTAATTAACAAAAAGAACACGCAATTTTGGCAAAAAGAGGTGCAACACAAGGACTTCCCAGGAGGTCACCCATCCTAGTACTACTCTCGCCCAAGCACGCTTAACTGCGGAGTTCTGATGGGATCCGGTGCATTAGTGCTGGTATGATCGCACCTGAAAGTAAAGCGTTGTAATTTTATATATGCATTTCTAAGTTTATTTTTCAAAAAAGACGTCAAATTACGTTAATTAACGAATAGAGTTTTAGGTTGCGTTAATTAACGAAAAAAAATGAAATACAATCGAAGTTTAATTTTCAAAAACGACGTAAAATTACGCTAATTAACAAAAAGAACACGAAATTTTGGCAAAAAGAGGTGCAACACAAGGACTTCCCAGGAGGCGACGTAAAATTACGCTAATTAACAAAAAGAACACGAAATTTTGGCAAAAAGAGGTGCAACACAAGGACTTCCCAGGAGGTCACCCATCCTAGTACTACTCTCGCCCAAGCACGCTTAACTGCGGAGTTCTGATGGGATCCGGTGCATTAGTGCTGGTATGATCGCACCTGAAAGTAAAGCGTTGTAATTGTATATATATGCATTTCTAAGTTTATTTTTCAAAAAAGACGTCAAATTACGTTAATTAACGAATAGAGTTTTAGGTTGCGTTAATTAACGAAAAAAAATGAAATACAATCGAAGTTTAATTTTCAAAAACGACGTAAAATTACGCTAATTAACAAAAAGAACACGAAATTTTGGCAAAAAGAGGTGCAACACAAGGACTTCCCAGGAGGTCACCCATCCTAGTACTACTCTCGCCCAAGCACGCTTAACTGCGGAGTTCTGATGGGATCCGGTGCATTAGTGCTGGTATGATCGCACCTGAAAGTAAAGCGTTGTAATTGTATATATGCATTTCTAAGTTTATTTTTCAAAAAAGACGTCAAATTACGTTAATTAACGAATAGAGTTTTAGGTTGCGTTAATTAACGAAAAAAAATGAAATACAATCGAAGTTTAATTTTCAAAAACGACGTAAAATTACGCTAATTAACAAAAAGAACACGAAATTTTGGCAAAAAGAGGTGCAACACAAGGACTTCCCAGGAGGTCACCCATCCTAGTACTACTCTCGCCCAAGCACGCTTAACTGCGGAGTTCTGATGGGATCCGGTGCATTAGTGCTGATATGATCGCACCTGAAAGTAAAGCGTTGTAATTGTATATATGCATTTCTAAGTTTATTTTTAAAAAAAGACGTCAAATTACGTTAATTAACGAATAGAGTTTTAGGTTGCGTTAATTAACGAAAAAAATGAAATACAATCGAAGTTTAATTTTCAAAAACGACGTAAAATTACGCTAATTAACAAAAAGAACACGAAATTTTGGCAAAAAGAGGTGCAACACAAGGACTTCCCAGGAGGTCACCCATCCTAGTACTACTCTCGCCCAAGCACGCTTAACTGCGGAGTTCTGATGGGATCCGGTGCATTAGTGCTGGTATGATCGCACCTGAAAGTAAAGCGTTGTAATTTTATATATGCATTTCTAAGTTTATTTTTCAAAAAAGACGTCAAATTACGTTAATTAACGAATAGAGTTTTAGGTTGCGTTAATTAACGAAAAAAAATGAAATACAATCGAAGTTTAATTTTCAAAAACGACGTAAAATTACGCTAATTAACAAAAAGAACACGAAATTTTGGCAAAAAGAGGTGCAACACAAGGACTTCCCAGGAGGTCACCCATCCTAGTACTACTCTCGCCCAAGCACGCTTAACTGCGGAGTTCTGATGGGATCCGGTGCATTAGTGCTGGTATGATCGCACCTGAAAGTAAAGCGTTGTAATTGTATATATGCATTTCTAAGTTTATTTTTCAAAAAAGACGTCAAATTACGTTAATTAACGAATAGAGTTTTAGGTTGCGTTGATTAACGAAAAAAAATGAAATACAATCGAAGTTTAATTTTCAAAAACGACGTAAAATTACGCTAATTAACAAAAAGAACACGAAATTTTGGCAAAAAGAGGTGCAACACAAGGACTTCCCAAGAGGTCACCCATCCTAGTACTACTCTCGCCCAAGCACGCTTAACTGCGGAGTTCTGATGGGATCCGGTGCATTAGTGCTGGTATGATCGCACCTGAAAGTAAAGCGTTGTAATTGTATATATGCATTTCTAAGTTTATTTTTCAAAAAAGACGTCAAATTACGTTAATTAACGAATAGAGTTTTAGGTTGCGTTAATTAACGAAAAAAAATGAAATACAATCGAAGTTTAATTTTCAAAAACGACGTAAAATTACGCTAATTAACAAAAAGAACACGCAATTTTGGCAAAAAGAGGTGCAACACAAGGACTTCCCAGGAGGTCACCCATCCTAGTACTACTCTCGCCCAAGCACGCTTAACTGCGGAGTTCTGATGGGATCCGGTGCATTAGTGCTGGTATGATCGCACCTGAAAGTAAAGCGCTGTAATTTTATATATGCATTTCTAAGTTTATTTTTCAAAAAAGACGTCAAATTACGTTAATTAACGAATAGAGTTTTAGGTTGCGTTAATTAACGAAAAAAAATGAAATACAATCGAAGTTTAATTTTCAAAAACGACGTAAAATTACGCTAATTAACAAAAAGAACACGAAATTTTGGCAAAAAGAGGTGCAACACAAGGACTTCCCAGGAGGCGACGTAAAATTACGCTAATTAACAAAAAGAACACGAAATTTTGGCAAAAAGAGGTGCAACACAAGGACTTCGCAGGAGGTCACCCATCCTAGTACTACTCTCGCCCAAGCACGCTTAACTGCGGAGTTCTGATGGGATCCGGTGCATTAGTGCTGGTATGATCGCACCTGAAAGTAAAGCGTTGTAATTGTATATATATGCATTTCTAAGTTTATTTTTCAAAAAAGACGTCAAATTACGTTAATTAACGAATAGAGTTTTAGGTTGCGTTAATTAACGAAAAAAAATGAAATACAATCGAAGTTTAATTTTCAAAAACGACGTAAAATTACGCTAATTAACAAAAAGAACACGAAATTTTGGCAAAAAGAGGTGCAACACAAGGACTTCCCAGGAGGTCACCCATCCTAGTACTACTCTCGCCCAAGCACGCTTAACTGCGGAGTTCTGATGGGATCCGGTGCATTAGTGCTGGTATGATCGCACCTGAAAGTAAAGCGTTGTAATTGTATATATGCATTTCTAAGTTTATTTTTCAAAAAAGACGTCAAATTACGTTAATTAACGAATAGAGTTTTAGGTTGCGTTAATTAACGAAAAAAAATGAAATACAATCGAAGTTTAATTTTCAAAAACGACGTAAAATTACGCTAATTAACAAAAAGAACACGAAATTTTGGCAAAAAGAGGTGCAACACAAGGACTTCCCAGGAGGTCACCCATCCTAGTACTACTCTCGCCCAAGCACGCTTAACTGCGGAGTTCTGATGGGATCCGGTGCATTAGAGCTGGTATGATCGCACCTGAAAGTAAAGCGTTGTAATTGTATATATGCATTTCTAAGTTTATTTTTCAAAAAAGACGTCAAATTACGTTAATTAACGAATAGAGTTTTAGGTTGCATTAATTAACGAAAAAAAATGAAATACAATCGAAGTTTAATTTTCAAAAACGACGTAAAATTACGCTAATTAACAAAAAGAACACGAAATTTTGGCAAAAAGAGGTGCAACACAAGGACTTCCCAGGAGGTCACCCATCCTAGTACTACTCTCGCCCAAGCACGCTTAACTGCGGAGTTCTGATGGGATCCGGTGCATTAGTGCTGGTATGATCGCACCTGAAAGTAAAGCGTTGTAATTGTATATATGCATTTCTAAGTTTATTTTTCAAAAAAGACGTCAAATTACGTTAATTAACGAATAGAGTTTTAGGTTGCGTTAATTAACGAAAAAAAATGAAATACAATCGAAGTTTAATTTTCAAAAACGACGTAAAATTACGCTAATTAACAAAAAGAACACGAAATTTTGGCAAAAAGAGGTGCAACACAAGGACTTCCCAGGAGGTCACCCATCCTAGTACTACTCTCGCCCAAGCACGCTTAACTGCGGAGTTCTGATGGGATCCGGTGCATTAGTGCTGGTATGATCGCACCTGAAAGTAAAGCGTTGTAATTTTATATATTCATTTCTAAGTTTATTTTTCAAAAAAGACGTCAAATTACGTTAATTAACGAATAGAGTTTTAGGTTGCGTTAATTAACGAAAAAAAATGAAATACAATCGAAGTTTAATTTTCAAAAACGACGTAAAATTACGCTAATTAACAAAAAGAACACGAAATTTTGGCAAAAAGAGGTGCAACACAAGGACTTCCCAGGAGGCGACGTAAAATTACGCTAATTAACAAAAAGAACACGAAATTTTGGCAAAAAGAGGTGCAACACAAGGACTTCCCAGGAGGTCACCCATCCTAGTACTACTCTCGCCCAAGCACGCTTAACTGCGGAGTTCTGATGGGATCCGGTGCATTAGTGCTGGTATGATCGCACCTGAAAGTAAAGCGTTGTAATTGTATATATATGCATTTCTAAGTTTATTTTTCAAAAAAGACGTCAAATTACGTTAATTAACGAATAGAGTTTTAGGTTGCGTTAATTAACGAAAAAAAATGAAATACAATCGAAGTTTAATTTTCAAAAACGACGTAAAATTACGCTAATTAACAAAAAGAACACGAAATTTTGGCAAAAAGAGGTGCAACACAAGGACTTCCCAGGAGGTCACCCATCCTAGTACTACTCTCGCCCAAGCACGCTTAACTGCGAGTTCTGATGGGATCCGGTGCATTAGTGCTGGTATGATCGCACCTGAAAGTAAAGCGTTGTAATTGTATATATGCATTTCTAAGTTTATTTTTCAAAAAAGACGTCAAATTACGTTAATTAACGAATAGAGTTTTAGGTTGCGTTAATTAACGAAAAAAAATGAAATACAATCGAAGTTTAATTTTCAAAAACGACGTAAAATTACGCTAATTAACAAAAAGAACACGAAATTTTGGCAAAAAGAGGTGCAACACAAGGACTTCCCAGGAGGTCACCCATCCTAGTACTACTCTCGCCCAAGCACGCTTAACTGCGGAGTTCTGATGGGATCCGGTGCATTAGAGCTGGTATGATCGCACCTGAAAGTAAAGCGTTGTAATTGTATATATGCATTTCTAAGTTTATTTTTCAAAAAAGACGTCAAATTACGTTAATTAACGAATAGAGTTTTAGGTTGCGTTAATTAACGAAAAAAAATGAAATACAATCGAAGTTTAATTTTCAAAAACGACGTAAAATTACGCTAATTAACAAAAAGAACACGAAATTTTGGCAAAAAGAGGTGCAACACAAGGACTTCCCAGTAGGTCACCCATCCTAGTACTACTCTCGCCCAAGCACGCTTAACTGCGGAGTTCTGATGGGATCCGGTGCATTAGTGCTGGTATGATCGCACGTGAAAGTAAAGCGTTGTAATTGTATATATATGCATTTCTAAGTTTATTTTTCAAAAAAGACGTCAAATTACGTTAATTAACGAATAGAGTTTTAGGTTGCGTTAATTAACGAAAAAAAATGAAATACAATCGAAGTTTAATTTTCAAAAACGACGTAAAATTACGCTAATTAACAAAAAGAACACGAAATTTTGGCAAAAAGAGGTGCAACACAAGGACTTCCCAGGAGGTCACCCATCCTAGTACTACTCTCGCCCAAGCACGCTTAACTGCGGAGTTCTGATGGGATCCGGTGCATTAGTGCTGGTATGATCGCACCTGAAAGTAAAGCGTTGTAATTGTATATATGCATTTCTAAGTTTATTTTTCAAAAAAGACGTCAAATTACGTTAATTAACGAATAGAGTTTTAGGTTGCGTTAATTAACGAAAAAAAATGAAATACAATCGAAGTTTAATTTTCAAAAACGACGTAAAATTACGCTAATTAACAAAAAGAACACGAAATTTTGGCAAAAAGAGGTGCAACACAAGGACTTCCCAGGAGGTCACCCATCCTAGTACTACTCTCGCCCAAGCACGCTTAACTGCGGAGTTCTGATGGGATCCGGTGCATTAGTGCTGGTATGATCGCACCTGAAAGTAAAGCGTTGTAATTGTATATATGCATTTCTAAGTTTATTTTTCAAAAAAGACGTCAAATTACGTTAATTAACGAATAGAGTTTTAGGTTGCGTTAATTAACGAAAAAAAATGAAATACAATCGAAGTTTAATTTTCAAAAACGACGTAAAATTACGCTAATTAACAAAAAGAACACGAAATTTTGGCAAAAAGAGGTGCAACACAAGGACTTCCCAGGAGGTCACCCATCCTAGTACTACTCTCGCCCAAGCACGCTTAACTGCGGAGTTCTGATGGGATCCGGTGCATTAGTGCTGGTATGATCGCACCTGAAAGTAAAGCGTTGTAATTGTATATATGCATTTCTAAGTTTATTTTTCAAAAAAGACGTCAAATTACGTTAATTAACGAATAGTGTTTTAGGTTGCGTTAATTAACGAAAAAAATGAAATACAATCGAAGTTTAATTTTCAAAAACGACGTAAAATTACGCTAATTAACAAAAAGAACACGAAATTTTGGCAAAAAGAGGTGCAACACAAGGACTTCCCAGGAGGTCACCCATCCTAGTACTACTCTCGCCCAAGCACGCTTAACTGCGGAGTTCTGATGGGATCCGGTGCATTAGTGCTGGTATGATCGCACCTGAAAGTAAAGCGTTGTAATTTTATATATGCATTTCTAAGTTTATTTTTCAAAAAAGACGTCAAATTACGTTAATTAACGAATAGAGTTTTAGGTTGCGTTAATTAACGAAAAAAAATGAAATACAATCGAAGTTTAATTTTCAAAAACGACGTAAAATTACGCTAATTAACAAAAAGAACACGAAATTTTGGCAAAAAGAGGTGCAACACAAGGACTTCCCAGGAGGTCACCCATCCTAGTACTACTCTCGCCCAAGCACGCTTAACTGCGGAGTTCTGATGGGATCCGGTGCATTAGTGCTGGTATGATCGCACCTGAAAGTAAAGCGTTGTAATTGTATATATATGCATTTCTAAGTTTATTTTTCAAAAAAGACGTCAAATTACGTTAATTAACGAATAGAGTTTTAGGTTGCGTTAATTAACGAAAAAAAATGAAATACAATCGAAGTTTAATTTTCAAAAACGACGTAAAATTACGCTAATTAACAAAAAGAACACGAAATTTTGGCAAAAAGAGGTGCAACACAAGGACTTCCCAGGAGGCGACGTAAAATTACGCTAATTAACAAAAAGAACACGAAATTTTGGCAAAAAGAGGTGCAACACAAGGACTTCCCAGGAGGTCACCCATCCTAGTACTACTCTCGCCCAAGCACGCTTAACTGCGGAGTTCTGATGGGATCCGGTGCATTAGTGCTGGTATGATCGCACCTGAAAGTAAAGCGTTGTAATTGTATATATATGCATTTCTAAGTTTATTTTTCAAAAAAGACGTCAAATTACGTTAATTAACGAATAGAGTTTTAGGTTGCGTTAATTAACGAAAAAAAATGAAATACAATCGAAGTTTAATTTTCAAAAACGACGTAAAATTACGCTAATTAACAAAAAGAACACGAAATTTTGGCAAAAAGAGGTGCAACACAAGGACTTCCCAGGAGGTCACCCATCCTAGTACTACTCTCGCCCAAGCACGCTTAACTGCGGAGTTCTGATGGGATCCGGTGCATTAGTGCTGGTATGATCGCACCTGAAAGTAAAGCGTTGTAATTGTATATATGCATTTCTAAGTTTATTTTTCAAAAAAGACGTCAAATTACGTTAATTAACGAATAGAGTTTTAGGTTGCGTTAATTAACGAAAAAAAATGAAATACAATCGAAGTTTAATTTTCAAAAACGACGTAAAATTACGCTAATTAACAAAAAGAACACGAAATTTTGGCAAAAAGAGGTGCAACACAAGGACTTCCCAGGAGGTCACCCATCCTAGTACTACTCTCGCCCAAGCACGCTTAACTGCGGAGTTCTGATGGGATCCGGTGCATTAGAGCTGGTATGATCGCAACTGAAAGTAAAGCGTTGTAATTGTATATATGCATTTCTAAGTTTATTTTTCAAAAAAGACGTCAAATTACGTTAATTAACGAATAGAGTTTTAGGTTGCGTTAATTAACGAAAAAAAATGAAATACAATCGAAGTTTAATTTTCAAAAACGACGTAAAATTACGCTAATTAACAAAAAGAACACGAAATTTTGGCAAAAAGAGGTGCAACACAAGGACTTCCCAGTAGGTCACCCATCCTAGTACTACTCTCGCCCAAGCACGCTTAACTGCGGAGTTCTGATGGGATCCGGTGCATTAGTGCTGGTATGATCGCACGTGAAAGTAAAGCGTTGTAATTGTATATATATGCATTTCTAAGTTTATTTTTCAAAAAAGACGTCAAATTACGTTAATTAACGAATAGAGTTTTAGGTTGCGTTAATTAACGAAAAAAAATGAAATACAATCGAAGTTTAATTTTCAAAAACGACGTAAAATTACGCTAATTAACAAAAAGAACACGAAATTTTGGCAAAAAGAGGTGCAACACAAGGACTTCCCAGGAGGTCACCCATCCTAGTACTACTCTCGCCCAAGCACGCTTAACTGCGGAGTTCTGATGGGATCCGGTGCATTAGTGCTGGTATGATCGCACCTGAAAGTAAAGCGTTGTAATTGTATATATGCATTTCTAAGTTTATTTTTCAAAAAAGACGTCAAATTACGTTAATTAACGAATAGAGTTTTAGGTTGCGTTAATTAACGAAAAAAAATGAAATACAATCGAAGTTTAATTTTCAAAAACGACGTAAAATTACGCTAATTAACAAAAAGAACACGAAATTTTGGCAAAAAGAGGTGCAACACAAGGACTTCCCAGGAGGTCACCCATCCTAGTACTACTCTCGCCCAAGCACGCTTAACTGCGGAGTTCTGATGGGATCCGGTGCATTAGTGCTGGTATGATCGCACCTGAAAGTAAAGCGTTGTAATTGTATATATGCATTTCTAAGTTTATTTTTCAAAAAAGACGTCAAATTACGTTAATTAACGAATAGAGTTTTAGGTTGCGTTAATTAACGAAAAAAATGAAATACAATCGAAGTTTAATTTTCAAAAACGACGTAAAATTACGCTAATTAACAAAAAGAACACGAAATTTTGGCAAAAAGAGGTGCAACACAAGGACTTCCCAGGAGGTCACCCATCCTAGTACTACTCTCGCCCAAGCACGCTTAACTGCGGAGTTCTGATGGGATCCGGTGCATTAGTGCTGGTATGATCGCACCTGAAAGTAAAGCGTTGTAATTTTATATATGCATTTCTAAGTTTATTTTTCAAAAAAGACGTCAAATTACGTTAATTAACGAATAGAGTTTTAGGTTGCGTTAATTAACGAAAAAAAATGAAATACAATCGAAGTTTAATTTTCAAAAACGACGTAAAATTACGCTAATTAACAAAAAGAACACGAAATTTTGGCAAAAAGAGGTGCAACACAAGGACTTCCCAGGAGGTCACCCATCCTAGTACTACTCTCGCCCAAGCACGCTTAACTGCGGAGTTCTGATGGGATCCGGTGCATTAGTGCTGGTATGATCGCACCTGAAAGTAAAGCGTTGTAATTGTATATATATGCATTTCTAAGTTTATTTTTCAAAAAAGACGTCAAATTACGTTAATTAACGAATAGAGTTTTAGGTTGCGTTAATTAACGAAAAAAAATGAAATACAATCGAAGTTTAATTTTCAAAAACGACGTAAAATTACGCTAATTAACAAAAAGAACACGAAATTTTGGCAAAAAGAGGTGCAACACAAGGACTTCCCAGGAGGCGACGTAAAATTACGCTAATTAACAAAAAGAACACGAAATTTTGGCAAAAAGAGGTGCAACACAAGGACTTCCCAGGAGGTCACCCATCCTAGTACTACTCTCGCCCAAGCACGCTTAACTGCGGAGTTCTGATGGGATCCGGTGCATTAGTGCTGGTATGATCGCACCTGAAAGTAAAGCGTTGTAATTGTATATATATGCATTTCTAAGTTTATTTTTCAAAAAAGACGTCAAATTACGTTAATTAACGAATAGAGTTTTAGGTTGCGTTAATTAACGAAAAAAAATGAAATACAATCGAAGTTTAATTTTCAAAAACGACGTAAAATTACGCTAATTAACAAAAAGAACACGAAATTTTGGCAAAAAGAGGTGCAACACAAGGACTTCCCAGGAGGTCACCCATCCTAGTACTACTCTCGCCCAAGCACGCTTAACTGCGGAGTTCTGATGGGATCCGGTGCATTAGTGCTGGTATGATCGCACCTGAAAGTAAAGCGTTGTAATTGTATATATGCATTTCTAAGTTTATTTTTCAAAAAAGACGTCAAATTACGTTAATTAACGAATAGAGTTTTAGGTTGCGTTAATTAACGAAAAAAAATGAAATACAATCGAAGTTTAATTTTCAAAAACGACGTAAAATTACGCTAATTAACAAAAAGAACACGAAATTTTGGCAAAAAGAGGTGCAACACAAGGACTTCCCAGGAGGTCACCCATCCTAGTACTACTCTCGCCCAAGCACGCTTAACTGCGGAGTTCTGATGGGATCCGGTGCATTAGAGCTGGTATGATCGCAACTGAAAGTAAAGCGTTGTAATTGTATATATGCATTTCTAAGTTTATTTTTCAAAAAAGACGTCAAATTACGTTAATTAACGAATAGAGTTTTAGGTTGCGTTAATTAACGAAAAAAAATGAAATACAATCGAAGTTTAATTTTCAAAAACGACGTAAAATTACGCTAATTAACAAAAAGAACACGAAATTTTGGCAAAAAGAGGTGCAACACAAGGACTTCCCAGTAGGTCACCCATCCTAGTACTACTCTCGCCCAAGCACGCTTAACTGCGGAGTTCTGATGGGATCCGGTGCATTAGTGCTGGTATGATCGCACGTGAAAGTAAAGCGTTGTAATTGTATATATATGCATTTCTAAGTTTATTTTTCAAAAAAGACGTCAAATTACGTTAATTAACGAATAGAGTTTTAGGTTGCGTTAATTAACGAAAAAAAATGAAATACAATCGAAGTTTAATTTTCAAAAACGACGTAAAATTACGCTAATTAACAAAAAGAACACGAAATTTTGGCAAAAAGAGGTGCAACACAAGGACTTCCCAGGAGGTCACCCATCCTAGTACTACTCTCGCCCAAGCACGCTTAACTGCGGAGTTCTGATGGGATCCGGTGCATTAGTGCTGGTATGATCGCACCTGAAAGTAAAGCGTTGTAATTGTATATATGCATTTCTAAGTTTATTTTTCAAAAAAGACGTCAAATTACGTTAATTAACGAATAGAGTTTTAGGTTGCGTTAATTAACGAAAAAAAATGAAATACAATCGAAGTTTAATTTTCAAAAACGACGTAAAATTACGCTAATTAACAAAAAGAACACGAAATTTTGGCAAAAAGAGGTGCAACACAAGGACTTCCCAGGAGGTCACCCATCCTAGTACTACTCTCGCCCAAGCACGCTTAACTGCGGAGTTCTGATGGGATCCGGTGCATTAGTGCTGGTATGATCGCACCTGAAAGTAAAGCGTTGTAATTGTATATATGCATTTCTAAGTTTATTTTTCAAAAAAGACGTCAAATTACGTTAATTAACGAATAGAGTTTTAGGTTGCGTTAATTAACGAAAAAAATGAAATACAATCGAAGTTTAATTTTCAAAAACGACGTAAAATTACGCTAATTAACAAAAAGAACACGAAATTTTGGCAAAAAGAGGTGCAACACAAGGACTTCCCAGGAGGTCACCCATCCTAGTACTACTCTCGCCCAAGCACGCTTAACTGCGGAGTTCTGATGGGATCCGGTGCATTAGTGCTAGTATGATCGCACCTGAAAGTAAAGCGTTGTAATTTTATATATGCATTTCTAAGTTTATTTTTCAAAAAAGACGTCAAATTACGTTAATTAACGAATAGAGTTTTAGGTTGCGTTAATTAACGAAAAAAAATGAAATACAATCGAAGTTTAATTTTCAAAAACGACGTAAAATTACGCTAATTAACAAAAAGAACACGAAATTTTGGCAAAAAGAGGTGCAACACAAGGACTTCCCAGGAGGTCACCCATCCTAGTACTACTCTCGCCCAAGCACGCTTAACTGCGGAGTTCTGATGGGATCCGGTGCATTAGTGCTGGTATGATCGCACCTGAAAGTAAAGCGTTGTAATTGTATATATATGCATTTCTAAGTTTATTTTTCAAAAAAGACGTCAAATTACGTTAATTAACGAATAGAGTTTTAGGTTGCGTTAATTAACGAAAAAAAATGAAATACAATCGAAGTTTAATTTTCAAAAACGACGTAAAATTACGCTAATTAACAAAAAGAACACGAAATTTTGGCAAAAAGAGGTGCAACACAAGGACTTCCCAGGAGGTCACCCATCCTAGTACTACTCTCGCCCAAGCACGCTTAACTGCGGAGTTCTGATGGGATCCGGTGCATTAGTGCTGGTATGATCGCACCTGAAAGTAAAGCGTTGTAATTGTATATATGCATTTCTAAGTTTATTTTTCAAAAAAGACGTCAAATTACGTTAATTAACGAATAGAGTTTTAGGTTGCGTTAATTAACGAAAAAAAATGAAATACAATCGAAGTTTAATTTTCAAAAACGACGTAAAATTACGCTAATTAACAAAAAGAACACGAAATTTTGGCAAAAAGAGGTGCAACACAAGGACTTCCCAGGAGGTCACCCATCCTAGTACTACTCTCGCCCAAGCACGCTTAACTGCGGAGTTCTGATGGGATCCGGTGCATTAGTGCTGGTATGATCGCACCTGAAAGTAAAGCGTTGTAATTGTATATATGCATTTCTAAGTTTATTTTTCAAAAAAGACGTCAAATTACGTTAATTAACGAATAGAGTTTTAGGTTGCGTTAATTAACGAAAAAAATGAAATACAATCGAAGTTTAATTTTCAAAAACGACGTAAAATTACGCTAATTAACAAAAAGAACACGAAATTTTGGCAAAAAGAGGTGCAACACAAGGACTTCCCAGGAGGTCACCCATCCTAGTACTACTCTCGCCCAAGCACGCTTAACTGCGGAGTTCTGATGGGATCCGGTGCATTAGTGCTGGTATGATCGCACCTGAAAGTAAAGCGTTGTAATTTTATATATGCATTTCTAAGTTTATTTTTCAAAAAAGACGTCAAATTACGTTAATTAACGAATAGAGTTTTAGGTTGCGTTAATTAACGAAAAAAAATGAAATACAATCGAAGTTTAATTTTCAAAAACGACGTAAAATTACGCTAATTAACAAAAAGAACACGAAATTTTGGCAAAAAGAGGTGCAACACAAGGACTTCCCAGGAGGTCACCCATCCTAGTACTACTCTCGCCCAAGCACGCTTAACTGCGGAGTTCTGATGGGATCCGGTGCATTAGTGCTGGTATGATCGCACCTGAAAGTAAAGCGTTGTAATTGTATATATATGCATTTCTAAGTTTATTTTTCAAAAAAGACGTCAAATTACGTTAATTAACGAATAGAGTTTTAGGTTGCGTTAATTAACGAAAAAAAATGAAATACAATCGAAGTTTAATTTTCAAAAACGACGTAAAATTACGCTAATTAACAAAAAGAACACGAAATTTTGGCAAAAAGAGGTGCAACACAAGGACTTCCCAGGAGGCGACGTAAAATTACGCTAATTAACAAAAAGAACACGAAATTTTGGCAAAAAGAGGTGCAACACAAGGACTTCCCAGGAGGTCACCCATCCTAGTACTACTCTCGCCCAAGCACGCTTAACTGCGGAGTTCTGATGGGATCCGGTGCATTAGTGCTGGTATGATCGCACCTGAAAGTAAAGCGTTGTAATTGTATATATATGCATTTCTAAGTTTATTTTTCAAAAAAGACGTCAAATTACGTTAATTAACGAATAGAGTTTTAGGTTGCGTTAATTAACGAAAAAAAATGAAATACAATCGAAGTTTAATTTTCAAAAACGACGTAAAATTACGCTAATTAACAAAAAGAACACGAAATTTTGGCAAAAAGAGGTGCAACACAAGGACTTCCCAGGAGGTCACCCATCCTAGTACTACTCTCGCCCAAGCACGCTTAACTGCGGAGTTCTGATGGGATCCGGTGCATTAGTGCTGGTATGATCGCACCTGAAAGTAAAGCGTTGTAATTGTATATATGCATTTCTAAGTTTATTTTTCAAAAAAGACGTCAAATTACGTTAATTAACGAATAGAGTTTTAGGTTGCGTTAATTAACGAAAAAAAATGAAATACAATCGAAGTTTAATTTTCAAAAACGACGTAAAATTACGCTAATTAACAAAAAGAACACGAAATTTTGGCAAAAAGAGGTGCAACACAAGGACTTCCCAGGAGGTCACCCATCCTAGTACTACTCTCGCCCAAGCACGCTTAACTGCGGAGTTCTGATGGGATCCGGTGCATTAGAGCTGGTATGATCGCAACTGAAAGTAAAGCGTTGTAATTGTATATATGCATTTCTAAGTTTATTTTTCAAAAAAGACGTCAAATTACGTTAATTAACGAATAGAGTTTTAGGTTGCGTTAATTAACGAAAAAAAATGAAATACAATCGAAGTTTAATTTTCAAAAACGACGTAAAATTACGCTAATTAACAAAAAGAACACGAAATTTTGGCAAAAAGAGGTGCAACACAAGGACTTCCCAGTAGGTCACCCATCCTAGTACTACTCTCGCCCAAGCACGCTTAACTGCGGAGTTCTGATGGGATCCGGTGCATTAGTGCTGGTATGATCGCACGTGAAAGTAAAGCGTTGTAATTGTATATATATGCATTTCTAAGTTTATTTTTCAAAAAAGACGTCAAATTACGTTAATTAACGAATAGAGTTTTAGGTTGCGTTAATTAACGAAAAAAAATGAAATACAATCGAAGTTTAATTTTCAAAAACGACGTAAAATTACGCTAATTAACAAAAAGAACACGAAATTTTGGCAAAAAGAGGTGCAACACAAGGACTTCCCAGGAGGTCACCCATCCTAGTACTACTCTCGCCCAAGCACGCTTAACTGCGGAGTTCTGATGGGATCCGGTGCATTAGTGCTGGTATGATCGCACCTGAAAGTAAAGCGTTGTAATTGTATATATGCATTTCTAAGTTTATTTTTCAAAAAAGACGTCAAATTACGTTAATTAACGAATAGAGTTTTAGGTTGCGTTAATTAACGAAAAAAAATGAAATACAATCGAAGTTTAATTTTCAAAAACGACGTAAAATTACGCTAATTAACAAAAAGAACACGAAATTTTGGCAAAAAGAGGTGCAACACAAGGACTTCCCAGGAGGTCACCCATCCTAGTACTACTCTCGCCCAAGCACGCTTAACTGCGGAGTTCTGATGGGATCCGGTGCATTAGTGCTGGTATGATCGCACCTGAAAGTAAAGCGTTGTAATTGTATATATGCATTTCTAAGTTTATTTTTCAAAAAAGACGTCAAATTACGTTAATTAACGAATAGAGTTTTAGGTTGCGTTAATTAACGAAAAAAATGAAATACAATCGAAGTTTAATTTTCAAAAACGACGTAAAATTACGCTAATTAACAAAAAGAACACGAAATTTTGGCAAAAAGAGGTGCAACACAAGGACTTCCCAGGAGGTCACCCATCCTAGTACTACTCTCGCCCAAGCACGCTTAACTGCGGAGTTCTGATGGGATCCGGTGCATTAGTGCTGGTATGATCGCACCTGAAAGTAAAGCGTTGTAATTTTATATATGCATTTCTAAGTTTATTTTTCAAAAAAGACGTCAAATTACGTTAATTAACGAATAGAGTTTTAGGTTGCGTTAATTAACGAAAAAAAATGAAATACAATCGAAGTTTAATTTTCAAAAACGACGTAAAATTACGCTAATTAACAAAAAGAACACGAAATTTTGGCAAAAAGAGGTGCAACACAAGGACTTCCCAGGAGGTCACCCATCCTAGTACTACTCTCGCCCAAGCACGCTTAACTGCGGAGTTCTGATGGGATCCGGTGCATTAGTGCTGGTATGATCGCACCTGAAAGTAAAGCGTTGTAATTGTATATATATGCATTTCTAAGTTTATTTTTCAAAAAAGACGTCAAATTACGTTAATTAACGAATAGAGTTTTAGGTTGCGTTAATTAACGAAAAAAAATGAAATACAATCGAAGTTTAATTTTCAAAAACGACGTAAAATTACGCTAATTAACAAAAAGAACACGAAATTTTGGCAAAAAGAGGTGCAACACAAGGACTTCCCAGGAGGCGACGTAAAATTACGCTAATTAACAAAAAGAACACGAAATTTTGGCAAAAAGAGGTGCAACACAAGGACTTCCCAGGAGGTCACCCATCCTAGTACTACTCTCGCCCAAGCACGCTTAACTGCGGAGTTCTGATGGGATCCGGTGCATTAGTGCTGGTATGATCGCACCTGAAAGTAAAGCGTTGTAATTGTATATATATGCATTTCTAAGTTTATTTTTCAAAAAAGACGTCAAATTACGTTAATTAACGAATAGAGTTTTAGGTTGCGTTAATTAACGAAAAAAAATGAAATACAATCGAAGTTTAATTTTCAAAAACGACGTAAAATTACGCTAATTAACAAAAAGAACACGAAATTTTGGCAAAAAGAGGTGCAACACAAGGACTTCCCAGGAGGTCACCCATCCTAGTACTACTCTCGCCCAAGCACGCTTAACTGCGGAGTTCTGATGGGATCCGGTGCATTAGTGCTGGTATGATCGCACCTGAAAGTAAAGCGTTGTAATTGTATATATGCATTTCTAAGTTTATTTTTCAAAAAAGACGTCAAATTACGTTAATTAACGAATAGAGTTTTAGGTTGCGTTAATTAACGAAAAAAAATGAAATACAATCGAAGTTTAATTTTCAAAAACGACGTAAAATTACGCTAATTAACAAAAAGAACACGAAATTTTGGCAAAAAGAGGTGCAACACAAGGACTTCCCAGGAGGTCACCCATCCTAGTACTACTCTCGCCCAAGCACGCTTAACTGCGGAGTTCTGATGGGATCCGGTGCATTAGAGCTGGTATGATCGCACCTGAAAGTAAAGCGTTGTAATTGTATATATGCATTTCTAAGTTTATTTTTCAAAAAAGACGTCAAATTACGTTAATTAACGAATAGAGTTTTAGGTTGCGTTAATTAACGAAAAAAAATGAAATACAATCGAAGTTTAATTTTCAAAAACGACGTAAAATTACGCTAATTAACAAAAAGAACACGAAATTTTGGCAAAAAGAGGTGCAACACAAGGACTTCCCAGTAGGTCACCCATCCTAGTACTACTCTCGCCCAAGCACGCTTAACTGCGGAGTTCTGATGGGATCCGGTGCATTAGTGCTGGTATGATCGCACGTGAAAGTAAAGCGTTGTAATTGTATATATATGCATTTCTAAGTTTATTTTTCAAAAAAGACGTCAAATTACGTTAATTAACGAATAGAGTTTTAGGTTGCGTTAATTAACGAAAAAAAATGAAATACAATCGAAGTTTAATTTTCAAAAACGACGTAAAATTACGCTAATTAACAAAAAGAACACGAAATTTTGGCAAAAAGAGGTGCAACACAAGGACTTCCCAGGAGGTCACCCATCCTAGTACTACTCTCGCCCAAGCACGCTTAACTGCGGAGTTCTGATGGGATCCGGTGCATTAGTGCTGGTATGATCGCACCTGAAAGTAAAGCGTTGTAATTGTATATATGCATTTCTAAGTTTATTTTTCAAAAAAGACGTCAAATTACGTTAATTAACGAATAGAGTTTTAGGTTGCGTTAATTAACGAAAAAAAATGAAATACAATCGAAGTTTAATTTTCAAAAACGACGTAAAATTACGCTAATTAACAAAAAGAACACGAAATTTTGCCAAAAAGAGGTGCAACACAAGGACTTCCCAGGAGGTCACCCATCCTAGTACTACTCTCGCCCAAGCACGCTTAACTGCGGAGTTCTGATGGGATCCGGTGCATTAGTGCTGGTATGATCGCACCTGAAAGTAAAGCGTTGTAATTGTATATATGCATTTCTAAGTTTATTTTTCAAAAAAGACGTCAAATTACGTTAATTAACGAATAGAGTTTTAGGTTGCGTTAATTAACGAAAAAAAATGAAATACAATCGAAGTTTAATTTTCAAAAACGACGTAAAATTACGCTAATTAACAAAAAGAACACGAAATTTTGGCAAAAAGAGGTGCAACACAAGGACTTCCCAGGAGGTCACCCATCCTAGTACTACTCTCGCCCAAGCACGCTTAACTGCGGAGTTCTGATGGGATCCGGTGCATTAGTGCTGGTATGATCGCACCTGAAAGTAAAGCGTTGTAATTGTATATATGCATTTCTAAGTTTATTTTTCAAAAAAGACGTCAAATTACGTTAATTAACGAATAGAGTTTTAGGTTGCGTTAATTAACGAAAAAAATGAAATACAATCGAAGTTTAATTTTCAAAAACGACGTAAAATTACGCTAATTAACAAAAAGAACACGAAATTTTGGCAAAAAGAGGTGCAACACAAGGACTTCCCAGGAGGTCACCCATCCTAGTACTACTCTCGCCCAAGCACGCTTAACTGCGGAGTTCTGATGGGATCCGGTGCATTAGTGCTGGTATGATCGCACCTGAAAGTAAAGCGTTGTAATTTTATATATGCATTTCTAAGTTTATTTTTCAAAAAAGACGTCAAATTACGTTAATTAACGAATAGAGTTTTAGGTTGCGTTAATTAACGAAAAAAAATGAAATACAATCGAAGTTTAATTTTCAAAAACGACGTAAAATTACGCTAATTAACAAAAAGAACACGAAATTTTGGCAAAAAGAGGTGCAACACAAGGACTTCCCAGGAGGTCACCCATCCTAGTACTACTCTCGCCCAAGCACGCTTAACTGCGGAGTTCTGATGGGATCCGGTGCATTAGTGCTGGTATGATCGCACCTGAAAGTAAAGCGTTGTAATTGTATATATGCATTTCTAAGTTTATTTTTCAAAAAAGACGTCAAATTACGTTAATTAACGAATAGAGTTTTAGGTTGCGTTAATTAACGAAAAAAAATGAAATACAATCGAAGTTTAATTTTCAAAAACGACGTAAAATTACGCTAATTAACAAAAAGAACACGAAATTTCGGCAAAAAGAGGTGCAACACAAGGACTTCCCAGGAGGTCACCCATCCTAGTACTACTCTCGCCCAAGCACGCTTAACTGCGGAGTTCTGATGGGATCCGGTGCATTAGAGCTGGTATGATCGCAACTGAAAGTAAAGCGTTGTAATTGTATATATGCATTTCTAAGTTTATTTTTCAAAAAAGACGTCAAATTACGTTAATTAACGAATAGAGTTTTAGGTTGCGTTAATTAACGAAAAAAAATGAAATACAATCGAAGTTTAATTTTCAAAAACGACGTAAAATTACGCTAATTAACAAAAAGAACACGAAATTTTGGCAAAAAGAGGTGCAACACAAGGACTTCCCAGTAGGTCACCCATCCTAGTACTACTCTCGCCCAAGCACGCTTAACTGCGGAGTTCTGATGGGATCCGGTGCATTAGTGCTGGTATGATCGCACGTGAAAGTAAAGCGTTGTAATTGTATATATATGCATTTCTAAGTTTATTTTTCAAAAAAGACGTCAAATTACGTTAATTAACGAATAGAGTTTTAGGTTGCGTTAATTAACGAAAAAAAATGAAATACAATCGAAGTTTAATTTTCAAAAACGACGTAAAATTACGCTAATTAACAAAAAGAACACGAAATTTTGGCAAAAAGAGGTGCAACACAAGGACTTCCCAGGAGGTCACCCATCCTAGTACTACTCTCGCCCAAGCACGCTTAACTGCGGAGTTCTGATGGGATCCGGTGCATTAGTGCTGGTATGATCGCACCTGAAAGTAAAGCGTTGTAATTGTATATATGCATTTCTAAGTTTATTTTTCAAAAAAGACGTCAAATTACGTTAATTAACGAATAGAGTTTTAGGTTGCGTTAATTAACGAAAAAAAATGAAATACAATCGAAGTTTAATTTTCAAAAACGACGTAAAATTACGCTAATTAACAAAAAGAACACGAAATTTTGGCAAAAAGAGGTGCAACACAAGGACTTCCCAGGAGGTCACCCATCCTAGTACTACTCTCGCCCAAGCACGCTTAACTGCGGAGTTCTGATGGGATCCGGTGCATTAGTGCTGGTATGATCGCACCTGAAAGTAAAGCGTTGTAATTGTATATATGCATTTCTAAGTTTATTTTTCAAAAAAGACGTCAAATTACGTTAATTAACGAATAGAGTTTTAGGTTGCGTTAATTAACGAAAAAAATGAAATACAATCGAAGTTTAATTTTCAAAAACGACGTAAAATTACGCTAATTAACAAAAAGAACACGAAATTTTGGCAAAAAGAGGTGCAACACAAGGACTTCCCAGGAGGTCACCCATCCTAGTACTACTCTCGCCCAAGCACGCTTAACTGCGGAGTTCTGATGGGATCCGGTGCATTAGTGCTGGTATGATCGCACCTGAAAGTAAAGCGTTGTAATTTTATATATGCATTTCTAAGTTTATTTTTCAAAAAAGACGTCAAATTACGTTAATTAACGAATAGAGTTTTAGGTTGCGTTAATTAACGAAAAAAAATGAAATACAATCGAAGTTTAATTTTCAAAAACGACGTAAAATTACGCTAATTAACAAAAAGAACACGAAATTTTGGCAAAAAGAGGTGCAACACAAGGACTTCCCAGGAGGTCACCCATCCTAGTACTACTCTCGCCCAAGCACGCTTAACTGCGGAGTTCTGATGGGATCCGGTGCATTAGTGCTGGTATGATCGCACCTGAAAGTAAAGCGTTGTAATTGTATATATATGCATTTCTAAGTTTATTTTTCAAAAAAGACGTCAAATTACGTTAATTAACGAATAGAGTTTTAGGTTGCGTTAATTAACGAAAAAAAATGAAATACAATCGAAGTTTAATTTTCAAAAACGACGTAAAATTACGCTAATTAACAAAAAGAACACGAAATTTTGGCAAAAAGAGGTGCAACACAAGGACTTCCCAGGAGGCGACGTAAAATTACGCTAATTAACAAAAAGAACACGAAATTTTGGCAAAAAGAGGTGCAACACAAGGACTTCCCAGGAGGTCACCCATCCTAGTACTACTCTCGCCCAAGCACGCTTAACTGCGGAGTTCTGATGGGATCCGGTGCATTAGTGCTGGTATGATCGCACCTGAAAGTAAAGCGTTGTAATTGTATATATATGCATTTCTAAGTTTATTTTTCAAAAAAGACGTCAAATTACGTTAATTAACGAATAGAGTTTTAGGTTGCGTTAATTAACGAAAAAAAATGAAATACAATCGAAGTTTAATTTTCAAAAACGACGTAAAATTACGCTAATTAACAAAAAGAACACGAAATTTTGGCAAAAAGAGGTGCAACACAAGGACTTCCCAGGAGGTCACCCATCCTAGTACTACTCTCGCCCAAGCACGCTTAACTGCGGAGTTCTGATGGGATCCGGTGCATTAGTGCTGGTATGATCGCACCTGAAAGTAAAGCGTTGTAATTGTATATATGCATTTCTAAGTTTATTTTTCAAAAAAGACGTCAAATTACGTTAATTAACGAATAGAGTTTTAGGTTGCGTTAATTAACGAAAAAAAATGAAATACAATCGAAGTTTAATTTTCAAAAACGACGTAAAATTACGCTAATTAACAAAAAGAACACGAAATTTTGGCAAAAAGAGGTGCAACACAAGGACTTCCCAGGAGGTCACCCATCCTAGTACTACTCTCGCCCAAGCACGCTTAACTGCGGAGTTCTGATGGGATCCGGTGCATTAGAGCTGGTATGATCGCACCTGAAAGTAAAGCGTTGTAATTGTATATATGCATTTCTAAGTTTATTTTTCAAAAAAGACGTCAAATTACGTTAATTAACGAATAGAGTTTTAGGTTGCGTTAATTAACGAAAAAAAATGAAATACAATCGAAGTTTAATTTTCAAAAACGACGTAAAATTACGCTAATTAACAAAAAGAACACGAAATTTTGGCAAAAAGAGGTGCAACACAAGGACTTCCCAGTAGGTCACCCATCCTAGTACTACTCTCGCCCAAGCACGCTTAACTGCGGAGTTCTGATGGGATCCGGTGCATTAGTGCTGGTATGATCGCACGTGAAAGTAAAGCGTTGTAATTGTATATATATGCATTTCTAAGTTTATTTTTCAAAAAAGACGTCAAATTACGTTAATTAACGAATAGAGTTTTAGGTTGCGTTAATTAACGAAAAAAAATGAAATACAATCGAAGTTTAATTTTCAAAAACGACGTAAAATTACGCTAATTAACAAAAAGAACACGAAATTTTGGCAAAAAGAGGTGCAACACAAGGACTTCCCAGGAGGTCACCCATCCTAGTACTACTCTCGCCCAAGCACGCTTAACTGCGGAGTTCTGATGGGATCCGGTGCATTAGTGCTGGTATGATCGCACCTGAAAGTAAAGCGTTGTAATTGTATATATGCATTTCTAAGTTTATTTTTCAAAAAAGACGTCAAATTACGTTAATTAACGAATAGAGTTTTAGGTTGCGTTAATTAACGAAAAAAAATGAAATACAATCGAAGTTTAATTTTCAAAAACGACGTAAAATTACGCTAATTAACAAAAAGAACACGAAATTTTGCCAAAAAGAGGTGCAACACAAGGACTTCCCAGGAGGTCACCCATCCTAGTACTACTCTCGCCCAAGCACGCTTAACTGCGGAGTTCTGATGGGATCCGGTGCATTAGTGCTGGTATGATCGCACCTGAAAGTAAAGCGTTGTAATTGTATATATGCATTTCTAAGTTTATTTTTCAAAAAAGACGTCAAATTACGTTAATTAACGAATAGAGTTTTAGGTTGCGTTAATTAACGAAAAAAAATGAAATACAATCGAAGTTTAATTTTCAAAAACGACGTAAAATTACGCTAATTAACAAAAAGAACACGAAATTTTGGCAAAAAGAGGTGCAACACAAGGACTTCCCAGGAGGTCACCCATCCTAGTACTACTCTCGCCCAAGCACGCTTAACTGCGGAGTTCTGATGGGATCCGGTGCATTAGTGCTGGTATGATCGCACCTGAAAGTAAAGCGTTGTAATTGTATATATGCATTTCTAAGTTTATTTTTCAAAAAAGACGTCAAATTACGTTAATTAACGAATAGAGTTTTAGGTTGCGTTAATTAACGAAAAAAATGAAATACAATCGAAGTTTAATTTTCAAAAACGACGTAAAATTACGCTAATTAACAAAAAGAACACGAAATTTTGGCAAAAAGAGGTGCAACACAAGGACTTCCCAGGAGGTCACCCATCCTAGTACTACTCTCGCCCAAGCACGCTTAACTGCGGAGTTCTGATGGGATCCGGTGCATTAGTGCTGGTATGATCGCACCTGAAAGTAAAGCGTTGTAATTTTATATATGCATTTCTAAGTTTATTTTTCAAAAAAGACGTCAAATTACGTTAATTAACGAATAGAGTTTTAGGTTGCGTTAATTAACGAAAAAAAATGAAATACAATCGAAGTTTAATTTTCAAAAACGACGTAAAATTACGCTAATTAACAAAAAGAACACGAAATTTTGGCAAAAAGAGGTGCAACACAAGGACTTCCCAGGAGGTCACCCATCCTAGTACTACTCTCGCCCAAGCACGCTTAACTGCGGAGTTCTGATGGGATCCGGTGCATTAGTGCTGGTATGATCGCACCTGAAAGTAAAGCGTTGTAATTGTATATATATGCATTTCTAAGTTTATTTTTCAAAAAAGACGTCAAATTACGTTAATTAACGAATAGAGTTTTAGGTTGCGTTAATTAACGAAAAAAAAATGAAATACAATCGAAGTTTAATTTTCAAAAACGACGTAAAATTACGCTAATTAACAAAAAGAACACGAAATTTTGGCAAAAAGAGGTGCAACACAAGGACTTCCCAGGAGGTCACCCATCCTAGTACTACTCTCGCCCAAGCACGCTTAACTGCGGAGTTCTGATGGGATCCGGTGCATTAGTGCTGGTATGATCGCACCTGAAAGTAAAGCGTTGTAATTGTATATATGCATTTCTAAGTTTATTTTTCAAAAAAGACGTCAAATTACGTTAATTAACGAATAGAGTTTTAGGTTGCGTTAATTAACGAAAAAAAATGAAATACAATCGAAGTTTAATTTTCAAAAACGACGTAAAATTACGCTAATTAACAAAAAGAACACGAAATTTTGGCAAAAAGAGGTGCAACACAAGGACTTCCCAGGAGGTCACCCATCCTAGTACTACTCTCGCCCAAGCACGCTTAACTGCGGAGTTCTGATGGGATCCGGTGCATTAGTGCTGGTATGATCGCACCTGAAAGTAAAGCGTTGTAATTGTATATATATGCATTTCTAAGTTTATTTTTCAAAAAAGACGTCAAATTACGTTAATTAACGAATAGAGTTTTAGGTTGCGTTAATTAACGAAAAAAAATGAAATACAATCGAAGTTTAATTTTCAAAAACGACGTAAAATTACGCTAATTAACAAAAAGAACACGAAATTTTGGCAAAAAGAGGTGCAACACAAGGACTTCCCAGGAGGTCACCCATCCTAGTACTACTCTCGCCCAAGCACGCTTAACTGCGGAGTTCTGATGGGATCCGGTGCATTAGTGCTGGTATGATCGCACCTGAAAGTAAAGCGTTGTAATTGTATATATGCATTTCTAAGTTTATTTTTCAAAAAAGACGTCAAATTACGTTAATTAACGAATAGAGTTTTAGGTTGCGTTAATTAACGAAAAAAAATGAAATACAATCGAAGTTTAATTTTCAAAAACGACGTAAAATTACGCTAATTAACAAAAAGAACACGAAATTTTGGCAAAAAGAGGTGCAACACAAGGACTTCCCAGGAGGTCACCCATCCTAGTACTACTCTCGCCCAAGCACGCTTAACTGCGGAGTTCTGATGGGATCCGGTGCATTAGTGCTGGTATGATCGCACGTGAAAGTAAAGCGTTGTAATTGTATATATATGCATTTCTAAGTTTATTTTTCAAAAAAGACGTCAAATTACGTTAATTAACGAATAGAGTTTTAGGTTGCGTTAATTAACGAAAAAAAATGAAATACAATCGAAGTTTAATTTTCAAAAACGACGTAAAATTACGCTAATTAACAAAAAGAACACGAAATTTTGGCAAAAAGAGGTGCAACACAAGGACTTCCCAGGAGGTCACCCATCCTAGTACTACTCTCGCCCAAGCACGCTTAACTGCGGAGTTCTGATGGGATCCGGTGCATTAGTGCTGGTATGATCGCACCTGAAAGTAAAGCGTTGTAATTGTATATATGCATTTCTAAGTTTATTTTTCAAAAAAGACGTCAAATTACGTTAATTAACGAATAGAGTTTTAGGTTGCGTTAATTAACGAAAAAAAATGAAATACAATCGAAGTTTAATTTTCAAAAACGACGTAAAATTACGCTAATTAACAAAAAGAACACGAAATTTTGCCAAAAAGAGGTGCAACACAAGGACTTCCCAGGAGGTCACCCATCCTAGTACTACTCTCGCCCAAGCACGCTTAACTGCGGAGTTCTGATGGGATCCGGTGCATTAGTGCTGGTATGATCGCACCTGAAAGTAAAGCGTTGTAATTGTATATATGCATTTCTAAGTTTATTTTTCAAAAAAGACGTCAAATTACGTTAATTAACGAATAGAGTTTTAGGTTGCGTTAATTAACGAAAAAAAATGAAATACAATCGAAGTTTAATTTTCAAAAACGACGTAAAATTACGCTAATTAACAAAAAGAACACGAAATTTTGGCAAAAAGAGGTGCAACACAAGGACTTCCCAGGAGGTCACCCATCCTAGTACTACTCTCGCCCAAGCACGCTTAACTGCGGAGTTCTGATGGGATCCGGTGCATTAGTGCTGGTATGATCGCACCTGAAAGTAAAGCGTTGTAATTGTATATATGCATTTCTAAGTTTATTTTTCAAAAAAGACGTCAAATTACGTTAATTAACGAATAGAGTTTTAGGTTGCGTTAATTAACGAAAAAAATGAAATACAATCGAAGTTTAATTTTCAAAAACGACGTAAAATTACGCTAATTAACAAAAAGAACACGAAATTTTGGCAAAAAGAGGTGCAACACAAGGACTTCCCAGGAGGTCACCCATCCTAGTACTACTCTCGCCCAAGCACGCTTAACTGCGGAGTTCTGATGGGATCCGGTGCATTAGTGCTGGTATGATCGCACCTGAAAGTAAAGCGTTGTAATTTTATATATGCATTTCTAAGTTTATTTTTCAAAAAAGACGTCAAATTACGTTAATTAACGAATAGAGTTTTAGGTTGCGTTAATTAACGAAAAAAAATGAAATACAATCGAAGTTTAATTTTCAAAAACGACGTAAAATTACGCTAATTAACAAAAAGAACACGAAATTTTGGCAAAAAGAGGTGCAACACAAGGACTTCCCAGGAGGTCACCCATCCTAGTACTACTCTCGCCCAAGCACGCTTAACTGCGGAGTTCTGATGGGATCCGGTGCATTAGTGCTGGTATGATCGCACCTGAAAGTAAAGCGTTGTAATTGTATATATATGCATTTCTAAGTTTATTTTTCAAAAAAGACGTCAAATTACGTTAATTAACGAATAGAGTTTTAGGTTGCGTTAATTAACGAAAAAAAAATGAAATACAATCGAAGTTTAATTTTCAAAAACGACGTAAAATTACGCTAATTAACAAAAAGAACACGAAATTTTGGCAAAAAGAGGTGCAACACAAGGACTTCCCAGGAGGTCACCCATCCTAGTACTACTCTCGCCCAAGCACGCTTAACTGCGGAGTTCTGATGGGATCCGGTGCATTAGTGCTGGTATGATCGCACCTGAAAGTAAAGCGTTGTAATTGTATATATGCATTTCTAAGTTTATTTTTCAAAAAAGACGTCAAATTACGTTAATTAACGAATAGAGTTTTAGGTTGCGTTAATTAACGAAAAAAAATGAAATACAATCGAAGTTTAATTTTCAAAAACGACGTAAAATTACGCTAATTAACAAAAAGAACACGAAATTTTGGCAAAAAGAGGTGCAACACAAGGACTTCCCAGGAGGTCACCCATCCTAGTACTACTCTCGCCCAAGCACGCTTAACTGCGGAGTTCTGATGGGATCCGGTGCATTAGTGCTGGTATGATCGCACCTGAAAGTAAAGCGTTGTAATTGTATATATATGCATTTCTAAGTTTATTTTTCAAAAAAGACGTCAAATTACGTTAATTAACGAATAGAGTTTTAGGTTGCGTTAATTAACGAAAAAAAATGAAATACAATCGAAGTTTAATTTTCAAAAACGACGTAAAATTACGCTAATTAACAAAAAGAACACGAAATTTTGGCAAAAAGAGGTGCAACACAAGGACTTCCCAGGAGGTCACCCATCCTAGTACTACTCTCGCCCAAGCACGCTTAACTGCGGAGTTCTGATGGGATCCGGTGCATTAGTGCTGGTATGATCGCACCTGAAAGTAAAGCGTTGTAATTGTATATATGCATTTCTAAGTTTATTTTTCAAAAAAGACGTCAAATTACGTTAATTAACGAATAGAGTTTTAGGTTGCGTTAATTAACGAAAAAAAATGAAATACAATCGAAGTTTAATTTTCAAAAACGACGTAAAATTACGCTAATTAACAAAAAGAACACGAAATTTTGGCAAAAAGAGGTGCAACACAAGGACTTCCCAGGAGGTCACCCATCCTAGTACTACTCTCGCCCAAGCACGCTTAACTGCGGAGTTCTGAAGGGATCCGGTGCATTAGAGCTGGTATGATCGCACCTGAAAGTAAAGCGTTGTAATTGTATATATGCATTTCTAAGTTTATTTTTCAAAAAAGACGTCAAATTACGTTAATTAACGAATAGAGTTTTAGGTTGCGTTAATTAACGAAAAAAATGAAATACAATCGAAGTTTAATTTTCAAAAACGACGTAAAATTACGCTAATTAACAAAAAGAACACGAAATTTTGGCAAAAAGAGGTGCAACACAAGGACTTCCCAGTAGGTCACCCATAAATTACGCTAATTAACAAAAAGAACACGAAATTTTGGCAAAAAGAGGTGCAACACAAGGACTTCCCAGTAGGTCACCCATCCTAGTACTACTCTCGCCCAAGCACGCTTAACTGCGGAGTTCTGATGGGATCCGGTGCATTAGTGCTGGTATGATCGCACGTGAAAGTAAAGCGTTGTAATTGTATATATATGCATTTCTAAGTTTATTTTTCAAAAAAGACGTCAAATTACGTTAATTAACGAATAGAGTTTTAGGTTGCGTTAATTAACGAAAAAAAATGAAATACAATCGAAGTTTAATTTTCAAAAACGACGTAAAATTACGCTAATTAACAAAAAGAACACGAAATTTTGGCAAAAAGAGGTGCAACACAAGGACTTCCCAGGAGGTCACCCATCCTAGTACTACTCTCGCCCAAGCACGCTTAACTGCGGAGTTCTGATGGGATCCGGTGCATTAGTGCTGGTATGATCGCACCTGAAAGTAAAGCGTTGTAATTGTATATATGCATTTCTAAGTTTATTTTTCAAAAAAGACGTCAAATTACGTTAATTAACGAATAGAGTTTTAGGTTGCGTTAATTAACGAAAAAAAATGAAATACAATCGAAGTTTAATTTTCAAAAACGACGTAAAATTACGCTAATTAACAAAAAGAACACGAAATTTTGGCAAAAAGAGGTGCAACACAAGGACTTCCCAGGAGGTCACCCATCCTAGTACTACTCTCGCCCAAGCACGCTTAACTGCGGAGTTCTGATGGGATCCGGTGCATTAGTGCTGGTATGATCGCACCTGAAAGTAAAGCGTTGTAATTGTATATATGCATTTCTAAGTTTATTTTTCAAAAAAGACGTCAAATTACGTTAATTAACGAATAGAGTTTTAGGTTGCGTTAATTAACGAAAAAAAATGAAATACAATCGAAGTTTAATTTTCAAAAACGACGTAAAATTACGCTAATTAACAAAAAGAACACGAAATTTTGGCAAAAAGAGGTGCAACACAAGGACTTCCCAGGAGGTCACCCATCCTAGTACTACTCTCGCCCAAGCACGCTTAACTGCGGAGTTCTGATGGGATCCGGAGCATTAGTGCTGGTATGATCGCACCTGAAAGTAAAGCGTTGTAATTGTATATATGCATTTCTAAGTTTATTTTTCAAAAAAGACGTCAAATTACGTTAATTAACGAATAGAGTTTTAGGTTGCGTTAATTAACGAAAAAAATGAAATACAATCGAAGTTTAATTTTCAAAAACGACGTAAAATTACGCTAATTAACAAAAAGAACACGAAATTTTGGCAAAAAGAGGTGCAACACAAGGACTTCCCAGGAGGTCACCCATCCTAGTACTACTCTCGCCTAAGCACGCTTAACTGCGGAGTTCTGATGGGATCCGGTGCATTAGTGCTGGTATGATCGCACCTGAAAGTAAAGCGTTGTAATTTTATATATGCATTTCTAAGTTTATTTTTCAAAAAAGACGTCAAATTACGTTAATTAACGAATAGAGTTTTAGGTTGCGTTAATTAACGAAAAAAAATGAAATACAATCGAAGTTTAATTTTCAAAAACGACGTAAAATTACGCTAATTAACAAAAAGAACACGAAATTTTGGCAAAAAGAGGTGCAACACAAGGACTGCCCAGGAGGTCACCCATCCTAGTACTACTCTCGCCCAAGCACGCTTAACTGCGGAGTTCTGATGGGATCCGGTGCATTAGTGCTGGTATGATCGCACCTGAAAGTAAAGCGTTGTAATTGTATATATATGCATTTCTAAGTTTATTTTTCAAAAAAGACGTCAAATTACGTTAATTAACGAATAGAGTTTTAGGTTGCGTTAATTAACGAAAAAAAATGAAATACAATCGAAGTTTAATTTTCAAAAACGACGTAAAATTACGCTAATTAACAAAAAGAACACGAAATTTTGGCAAAAAGAGGTGCAACACAAGGACTTCCCAGGAGGTCACCCATCCTAGTACTACTCTCGCCCAAGCACGCTTAACTGCGGAGTTCTGATGGGATCCGGTGCATTAGTGCTGGTATGATCGCACCTGAAAGTAAAGCGTTGTAATTGTATATATGCATTTCTAAGTTTATTTTTCAAAAAAGACGTCAAATTACGTTAATTAACGAATAGAGTTTTAGGTTGCGTTAATTAACGAAAAAAAATGAAATACAATCGAAGTTTAATTTTCAAAAACGACGTAAAATTACGCTAATTAACAAAAAGAACACGAAATTTTGGCAAAAAGAGGTGCAACACAAGGACTTCCCAGGAGGTCACCCATCCTAGTACTACTCTCGCCCAAGCACGCTTAACTGCGGAGTTCTGATGGGATCCGGTGCATTAGTGCTGGTATGATCGCACCTGAAAGTAAAGCGTTGTAATTGTATATATGCATTTCTAAGTTTATTTTTCAAAAAAGACGTCAAATTACGTTAATTAACGAATAGAGTTTTAGGTTGCGTTAATTAACGAAAAAAATGAAATACAATCGAAGTTTAATTTTCAAAAACGACGTAAAATTACGCTAATTAACAAAAAGAACACGAAATTTTGGCAAAAAGAGGTGCAACACAAGGACTTCCCAGGAGGTCACCCATCCTAGTACTACTCTCGCCCAAGCACGCTTAACTGCGGAGTTCTGATGGGATCCGGTGCATTAGTGCTGGTATGATCGCACCTGAAAGTAAAGCGTTGTAATTGTATATATGCATTTCTAAGTTTATTTTTCAAAAAAGACGTCAAATTACGTTAATTAACGAATAGAGTTTTAGGTTGCGTTAATTAACGAAAAAAATGAAATACAATCGAAGTTTAATTTTCAAAAACGACGTAAAATTACGCTAATTAACAAAAAGAACACGAAATTTTGGCAAAAAGAGGTGCAACACAAGGACTTCCCAGGAGGTCACCCATCCTAGTACTACTCTCGCCCAAGCACGCTTAACTGCGGAGTTCTGATGGGATCCGGTGCATTAGTGCTGGTATGATCGCACCTGAAAGTAAAGCGTTGTAATTGTATATATGCATTTCTAAGTTTATTTTTCAAAAAAGACGTCAAATTACGTTAATTAACGAATAGAGTTTTAGGTTGCGTTAATTAACGAAAAAAAATGAAATACAATCGAAGTTTAATTTTCAAAAACGACGTAAAATTACGCTAATTAACAAAAAGAACACGAAATTTTGGCAAAAAGAGGTGCAACACAAGGACTTCCCAGGAGGTCACCCATCCTAGTACTACTCTCGCCCAAGCACGCTTAACTGCGGAGTTCTGATGGGATCCGGTGCATTAGTGCTGGTATGATCGCACCTGAAAGTAAAGCGTTGTAATTGTATATATGCATTTCTAAGTTTATTTTTCAAAAAAGACGTCAAATTACGTTAATTAACGAATAGAGTTTTAGGTTGCGTTAATTAACGAAAAAAATGAAATACAATCGAAGTTTAATTTTCAAAAACGACGTAAAATTACGCTAATTAACAAAAAGAACACGAAATTTTGGCAAAAAGAGGTGCAACACAAGGACTTCCCAGGAGGTCACCCATCCTAGTACTACTCTCGCCCAAGCACGCTTAACTGCGGAGTTCTGATGGGATCCGGTGCATTAGTGCTGGTATGATCGCACCTGAAAGTAAAGCGTTGTAATTGTATATATGCATTTCTAAGTTTATTTTTCAAAAAAGACGTCAAATTACGTTAATTAACGAATAGAGTTTTAGGTTGCGTTAATTAACGAAAAAAAATGAAATACAATCGAAGTTTAATTTTCAAAAACGACGTAAAATTACGCTAATTAACAAAAAGAACACGAAATTTTGGCAAAAAGAGGTGCAACACAAGGACTTCCCAGGAGGTCACCCATCCTAGTACTACTCTCGCCTAAGCACGCTTAACTGCGGAGTTCTGATGGGATCCGGTGCATTAGTGCTGGTATGATCGCACCTGAAAGTAAAGCGTTGTAATTTTATATATGCATTTCTAAGTTTATTTTTCAAAAAAGACGTCAAATTACGTTAATTAACGAATAGAGTTTTAGGTTGCGTTAATTAACGAAAAAAAATGAAATACAATCGAAGTTTAATTTTCAAAAACGACGTAAAATTACGCTAATTAACAAAAAGAACACGAAATTTTGGCAAAAAGAGGTGCAACACAAGGACTGCCCAGGAGGTCACCCATCCTAGTACTACTCTCGCCCAAGCACGCTTAACTGCGGAGTTCTGATGGGATCCGGTGCATTAGTGCTGGTATGATCGCACCTGAAAGTAAAGCGTTGTAATTGTATATATATGCATTTCTAAGTTTATTTTTCAAAAAAGACGTCAAATTACGTTAATTAACGAATAGAGTTTTAGGTTGCGTTAATTAACGAAAAAAAATGAAATACAATCGAAGTTTAATTTTCAAAAACGACGTAAAATTACGCTAATTAACAAAAAGAACACGAAATTTTGGCAAAAAGAGGTGCAACACAAGGACTTCCCAGGAGGTCACCCATCCTAGTACTACTCTCGCCCAAGCACGCTTAACTGCGGAGTTCTGATGGGATCCGGTGCATTAGTGCTGGTATGATCGCACCTGAAAGTAAAGCGTTGTAATTGTATATATGCATTTCTAAGTTTATTTTTCAAAAAAGACGTCAAATTACGTTAATTAACGAATAGAGTTTTAGGTTGCGTTAATTAACGAAAAAAAATGAAATACAATCGAAGTTTAATTTTCAAAAACGACGTAAAATTACGCTAATTAACAAAAAGAACACGAAATTTTGGCAAAAAGAGGTGCAACACAAGGACTTCCCAGGAGGTCACCCATCCTAGTACTACTCTCGCCCAAGCACGCTTAACTGCGGAGTTCTGATGGGATCCGGTGCATTAGAGCTGGTATGATCGCACCTGAAAGTAAAGCGTTGTAATTGTATATATGCATTTCTAAGTTTATTTTTCAAAAAAGACGTCAAATTACGTTAATTAACGAATAGAGTTTTAGGTTGCGTTAATTAACGAAAAAAAATGAAATACAATCGAAGTTTAATTTTCAAAACCGACGTAAAATTACGCTAATTAACAAAAAGAACACGAAATTTTGGCAAAAAGAGGTGCAACACAAGGACTTCCCAGGAGGTCACCCATCCTAGTACTACTCTCGCCCAAGCACGCTTAACTGCGGAGTTCTGATGGGATCCGGTGCATTAGTGCTGGTATGATCGCACCTGAAAGTAAAGCGTTGTAATTGTATATATGCATTTCTAAGTTTATTTTTCAAAAAAGACGTCAAATTACGTTAATTAACGAATAGAGTTTTAGGTTGCGTTAATTAACGAAAAAAAATGAAATACAATCGAAGTTTAATTTTCAAAAACGACGTAAAATTACGCTAATTAACAAAAAGAACACGAAATTTTGGCAAAAAGAGGTGCACACAAGGACTTCCCAGGAGGTCACCCATCCTAGTACTACTCTCGCCCAAGCACGCTTAACTGCGGAGTTCTGATGGGATCCGGTGCATTAGTGCTGGTATGATCGCACCTGAAAGTAAAGCGTTGTAATTGTATATATGCATTTCTAAGTTTATTTTTCAAAAAAGACGTCAAATTACGTTAATTAACGAATAGAGTTTTAGGTTGCGTTAATTAACGAAAAAAAATGAAATACAATCGAAGTTTAATTTTCAAAAACGACGTAAAATTACGCTAATTAACAAAAAGAACACGAAATTTTGGCAAAAAGAGGTGCAACACAAGGACTTCCCAGGAGGTCACCCATCCTAGTACTACTCTCGGCCAAGCACGCTTAACTGCGGAGTTCTGATGGGATCCGGTGCATTAGTGCTGGTATGATCGCACCTGAAAGTAAAGCGTTGTAATTGTATATATGCATTTCTAAGTTTATTTTTCAAAAAAGACGTCAAATTACGTTAATTAACGAATAGAGTTTTAGGTTGCGTTAATTAACGAAAAAAATGAAATACAATCGAAGTTTAATTTTCAAAAACGACGTAAAATTACGCTAATTAACAAAAAGAACACGAAATTTTGGCAAAAAGAGGTGCAACACAAGGACTTCCCAGGAGGTCACCCATCCTAGTACTACTCTCGCCTAAGCACGCTTAACTGCGGAGTTCTGATGGGATCCGGTGCATTAGTGCTGGTATGATCGCACCTGAAAGTAAAGCGTTGTAATTTTATATATGCATTTCTAAGTTTATTTTTCAAAAAAGACGTCAAATTACGTTAATTAACGAATAGAGTTTTAGGTTGCGTTAATTAACGAAAAAAAATGAAATACAATCGAAGTTTAATTTTCAAAAACGACGTAAAATTACGCTAATTAACAAAAAGAACACGAAATTTTGGCAAAAAGAGGTGCAACACAAGGACTGCCCAGGAGGTCACCCATCCTAGTACTACTCTCGCCCAAGCACGCTTAACTGCGGAGTTCTGATGGGATCCGGTGCATTAGTGCTGGTATGATCGCACCTGAAAGTAAAGCGTTGTAATTGTATATATATGCATTTCTAAGTTTATTTTTCAAAAAAGACGTCAAATTACGTTAATTAACGAATAGAGTTTTAGGTTGCGTTAATTAACGAAAAAAAATGAAATACAATCGAAGTTTAATTTTCAAAAACGACGTAAAATTACGCTAATTAACAAAAAGAACACGAAATTTTGGCAAAAAGAGGTGCAACACAAGGACTTCCCAGGAGGTCACCCATCCTAGTACTACTCTCGCCCAAGCACGCTTAACTGCGGAGTTCTGATGGGATCCGGTGCATTAGTGCTGGTATGATCGCACCTGAAAGTAAAGCGTTGTAATTGTATATATGCATTTCTAAGTTTATTTTTCAAAAAAGACGTCAAATTACGTTAATTAACGAATAGAGTTTTAGGTTGCGTTAATTAACGAAAAAAAATGAAATACAATCGAAGTTTAATTTTCAAAAACGACGTAAAATTACGCTAATTAACAAAAAGAACACGAAATTTTGGCAAAAAGAGGTGCAACACAAGGACTTCCCAGGAGGTCACCCATCCTAGTACTACTCTCGCCCAAGCACGCTTAACTGCGGAGTTCTGATGGGATCCGGTGCATTAGTGCTGGTATGATCGCACCTGAAAGTAAAGCGTTGTAATTGTATATATGCATTTCTAAGTTTATTTTTCAAAAAAGACGTCAAATTACGTTAATTAACGAATAGAGTTTTAGGTTGCGTTAATTAACGAAAAAAATGAAATACAATCGAAGTTTAATTTTCAAAAACGACGTAAAATTACGCTAATTAACAAAAAGAACACGAAATTTTGGCAAAAAGAGGTGCAACACAAGGACTTCCCAGGAGGTCACCCATCCTAGTACTACTCTCGCCTAAGCACGCTTAACTGCGGAGTTCTGATGGGATCCGGTGCATTAGTGCTGGTATGATCGCACCTGAAAGTAAAGCGTTGTAATTTTATATATGCATTTCTAAGTTTATTTTTCAAAAAAGACGTCAAATTACGTTAATTAACGAATAGAGTTTTAGGTTGCGTTAATTAACGAAAAAAAATGAAATACAATCGAAGTTTAATTTTCAAAAACGACGTAAAATTACGCTAATTAACAAAAAGAACACGAAATTTTGGCAAAAAGAGGTGCAACACAAGGACTGCCCAGGAGGTCACCCATCCTAGTACTACTCTCGCCCAAGCACGCTTAACTGCGGAGTTCTGATGGGATCCGGTGCATTAGTGCTGGTATGATCGCACCTGAAAGTAAAGCGTTGTAATTGTATATATATGCATTTCTAAGTTTATTTTTCAAAAAAGACGTCAAATTACGTTAATTAACGAATAGAGTTTTAGGTTGCGTTAATTAACGAAAAAAAATGAAATACAATCGAAGTTTAATTTTCAAAAACGACGTAAAATTACGCTAATTAACAAAAAGAACACGAAATTTTGGCAAAAAGAGGTGCAACACAAGGACTTCCCAGGAGGTCACCCATCCTAGTACTACTCTCGCCCAAGCACGCTTAACTGCGGAGTTCTGATGGGATCCGGTGCATTAGTGCTGGTATGATCGCACCTGAAAGTAAAGCGTTGTAATTGTATATATGCATTTCTAAGTTTATTTTTCAAAAAAGACGTCAAATTACGTTAATTAACGAATAGAGTTTTAGGTTGCGTTAATTAACGAAAAAAAATGAAATACAATCGAAGTTTAATTTTCAAAAACGACGTAAAATTACGCTAATTAACAAAAAGAACACGAAATTTTGGCAAAAAGAGGTGCAACACAAGGACTTCCCAGGAGGTCACCCATCCTAGTACTACTCTCGCCCAAGCACGCTTAACTGCGGAGTTCTGATGGGATCCGGTGCATTAGAGCTGGTATGATCGCACCTGAAAGTAAAGCGTTGTAATTGTATATATGCATTTCTAAGTTTATTTTTCAAAAAAGACGTCAAATTACGTTAATTAACGAATAGAGTTTTAGGTTGCGTTAATTAACGAAAAAAAATGAAATACAATCGAAGTTTAATTTTCAAAACCGACGTAAAATTACGCTAATTAACAAAAAGAACACGAAATTTTGGCAAAAAGAGGTGCAACACAAGGACTTCCCAGTAGGTCACCCATCCTAGTACTACTCTCGCCCAAGCACGCTTAACTGCGGAGTTCTGATGGGATCCGGTGCATTAGTGCTGGTATGATCGCACCTGAAAGTAAAGCGTTGTAATTGTATATATATGCATTTCTAAGTTTATTTTTCAAAAAAGACGTCAAATTACGTTAATTAACGAATAGAGTTTTAGGTTGCGTTAATTAACGAAAAAAAATGAAATACAATCGAAGTTTAATTTTCAAAAACGACGTAAAATTACGCTAATTAACAAAAAGAACACGAAATTTTGGCAAAAAGAGGTGCAACACAAGGACTTCCCAGGAGGTCACCCATCCTAGTACTACTCTCGCCCAAGCACGCTTAACTGCGGAGTTCTGATGGGATCCGGTGCATTAGTGCTGGTATGATCGCACCTGAAAGTAAAGCGTTGTAATTGTATATATGCATTTCTAAGTTTATTTTTCAAAAAAGACGTCAAATTACGTTAATTAACGAATAGAGTTTTAGGTTGCGTTAATTAACGAAAAAAAATGAAATACAATCGAAGTTTAATTTTCAAAAACGACGTAAAATTACGCTAATTAACAAAAAGAACACGAAATTTTGGCAAAAAGAGGTGCAACACAAGGACTTCCCAGGAGGTCACCCATCCTAGTACTACTCTCGCCCAAGCACGCTTAACTGCGGAGTTCTGATGGGATCCGGTGCATTAGAGCTGGTATGATCGCACCTGAAAGTAAAGCGTTGTAATTGTATATATGCATTTCTAAGTTTATTTTTCAAAAAAGACGTCAAATTACGTTAATTAACGAATAGAGTTTTAGGTTGCGTTAATTAACGAAAAAAAATGAAATACAATCGAAGTTTAATTTTCAAAACCGACGTAAAATTACGCTAATTAACAAAAAGAACACGAAATTTTGGCAAAAAGAGGTGCAACACAAGGACTTCCCAGTAGGTCACCCATCCTAGTACTACTCTCGCCCAAGCACGCTTAACTGCGGAGTTCTGATGGGATCCGGTGCATTAGTGCTGGTATGATCGCACCTGAAAGTAAAGCGTTGTAATTGTATATATATGCATTTCTAAGTTTATTTTTCAAAAAAGACGTCAAATTACGTTAATTAACGAATAGAGTTTTAGGTTGCGTTAATTAACGAAAAAAAATGAAATACAATCGAAGTTTAATTTTCAAAAACGACGTAAAATTACGCTAATTAACAAAAAGAACACGAAATTTTGGCAAAAAGAGGTGCAACACAAGGACTTCCCAGGAGGTCACCCATCCTAGTACTACTCTCGCCCAAGCACGCTTAACTGCGGAGTTCTGATGGGATCCGGTGCATTAGTGCTGGTATGATCGCACCTGAAAGTAAAGCGTTGTAATTGTATATATGCATTTCTAAGTTTATTTTTCAAAAAAGACGTCAAATTACGTTAATTAACGAATAGAGTTTTAGGTTGCGTTAATTAACGAAAAAAAATGAAATACAATCGAAGTTTAATTTTCAAAAACGACGTAAAATTACGCTAATTAACAAAAAGAACACGAAATTTTGGCAAAAAGAGGTGCAACACAAGGACTTCCCAGGAGGTCACCCATCCTAGTACTACTCTCGCCCAAGCACGCTTAACTGCGGAGTTCTGATGGGATCCGGTGCATTAGTGCTGGTATGATCGCACCTGAAAGTAAAGCGTTGTAATTGTATATATGCATTTCTAAGTTTATTTTTCAAAAAAGACGTCAAATTACGTTAATTAACGAATAGAGTTTTAGGTTGCGTTAATTAACGAAAAAAAATGAAATACAATCGAAGTTTAATTTTCAAAAACGACGTAAAATTACGCTAATTAACAAAAAGAACACGAAATTTTGGCAAAAAGAGGTGCAACACAAGGACTTCCCAGGAGGTCACCCATCCTAGTACTACTCTCGCCCAAGCACGCTTAACTGCGGAGTTCTGATGGGATCCGGTGCATTAGTGCTGGTATGATCGCACCTGAAAGTAAAGCGTTGTAATTGTATATATGCATTTCTAAGTTTATTTTTCAAAAAAGACGTCAAATTACGTTAATTAACGAATAGAGTTTTAGGTTGCGTTAATTAACGAAAAAAAATGAAATACAATCGAAGTTTAATTTTCAAAAACGACGTAAAATTACGCTAATTAACAAAAAGAACACGAAATTTTGGCAAAAAGAGGTGCAACACAAGGACTTCCCAGGAGGTCACCCATCCTAGTACTACTCTCGCCCAAGCACGCTTAACTGCGGAGTTCTGATGGGATCCGGTGCATTAGTGCTGGTATGATCGCACCTGAAAGTAAAGCGTTGTAATTGTATATATATGCATTTCTAAGTTTATTTTTCAAAAAAGACGTCAAATTACGTTAATTAACGAATAGAGTTTTAGGTTGCGTTAATTAACGAAAAAAAATGAAATACAATCGAAGTTTAATTTTCAAAAACGACGTAAAATTACGCTAATTAACAAAAAGAACACGAAATTTTGGCAAAAAGAAGTGCAACACAAGGACTTCCCAGGAGGTCACCCATCCTAGTACTACTCTCGCCCAAGCACGCTTAACTGCGGAGTTCTGATGGGATCCGGTGCATTAGTGCTGGTATGATCGCACCTGAAAGTAAAGCGTTGTAATTGTATATATGCATTTCTAAGTTTATTTTTCAAAAAAGACGTCAAATTACGTTAATTAACGAATAGAGTTTTAGGTTGCGTTAATTAACGAAAAAAAATGAAATACAATCGAAGTTTAATTTTCAAAAACGACGTAAAATTACGCTAATTAACAAAAAGAACACGAAATTTTGGCAAAAAGAGGTGCAACACAAGGACTTCCCAGGAGGTCACCCATCCTAGTACTACTCTCTCCCAAGCACGCTTAACTGCGGAGTTCTGATGGGATCCGGTGCATTAGAGCTGGTATGATCGCACCTGAAAGTAAAGCGTTGTAATTGTATATATGCATTTCTAAGTTTATTTTTCAAAAAAGACGTCAAATTACGTTAATTAACGAATAGAGTTTTAGGTTGCGTTAATTAACGAAAAAAATGAAATACAATCGAAGTTTAATTTTCAAAAACGACGTAAAATTACGCTAATTAACAAAAAGAACACGAAATTTTGGCAAAAAGAGGTGCAACACAAGGACTTCCCAGTAGGTCACCCATCCTAGTACTACTCTCGCCCAAGCACGCTTAACTGCGGAGTTCTGATGGGATCCGGTGCATTAGTGCTGGTATGATCGCACCTGAAAGTAAAGCGTTGTAATTGTATATATGCATTTCTAAGTTTATTTTTCAAAAAAGACGTCAAATTACGTTAATTAACGAATAGAGTTTTAGGTTGCGTTAATTAACGAAAAAAAATGAAATACAATCGAAGTTTAATTTTCAAAAACGACGTAAAATTACGCTAATTAACAAAAAGAACACGAAATTTTGGCAAAAAGAGGTGCAACACAAGGACTTCCCAGGAGGTCACCCATCCTAGTACTACTCTCGCCCAAGCACGCTTAACTGCGGAGTTCTGATGGGATCCGGTGCATTAGTGCTGGTATGATCGCACCTGAAAGTAAAGCGTTGTAATTGTATATATGCATTTCTAAGTTTATTTTTCAAAAAAGACGTCAAATTACGTTAATTAACGAATAGAGTTTTAGGTTGCGTTAATTAACGAAAAAAAATGAAATACAATCGAAGTTTAATTTTCAAAAACGACGTAAAATTACGCTAATTAACAAAAAGAACACGAAATTTTGGCAAAAAGAGGTGCAACACAAGGACTTCCCAGGAGGTCACCCATCCTAGTACTACTCTCGCCCAAGCACGCTTAACTGCGGAGTTCTGATGGGATCCGGTGCATTAGTGCTGGTATGATCGCACCTGAAAGTAAAGCGTTGTAATTGTATATATGCATTTCTAAGTTTATTTTTCAAAAAAGACGTCAAATTACGTTAATTAACGAATAGAGTTTTAGGTTGCGTTAATTAACGAAAAAAAATGAAATACAATCGAAGTTTAATTTTCAAAAACGACGTAAAATTACGCTAATTAACAAAAAGAACACGAAATTTTGGCAAAAAGAGGTGCAACACAAGGACTTCCCAGGAGGTCACCCATCCTAGTACTACTCTCGCCCAAGCACGCTTAACTGCAGAGTTCTGATGGGATCCGGTGCATTAGTGCTGGTATGATCGCACCTGAAAGTAAAGCGTTGTAATTGTATATATATGCATTTCTAAGTTTATTTTTCAAAAAAGACGTCAAATTACGTTAATTAACGAATAGAGTTTTAGGTTGCGTTAATTAACGAAAAAAAATGAAATACAATCGAAGTTTAATTTTCAAAAACGACGTAAAATTACGCTAATTAACAAAAAGAACACGAAATTTTGGCAAAAAGAGGTGCAACACAAGGACTTCCCAGGAGGTCACCCATCCTAGTACTACTCTCGCCCAAGCACGCTTAACTGCGGAGTTCTGATGGGATCCGGTGCATTAGTGCTGGTATGATCGCACCTGAAAGTAAAGCGTTGTAATTGTATATATATGCATTTCTAAGTTTATTTTTCAAAAAAGACGTCAAATTACGTTAATTAACGAATAGAGTTTTAGGTTGCGTTAATTAACGAAAAAAAATGAAATACAATCGAAGTTTAATTTTCAAAAACGACGTAAAATTACGCTAATTAACAAAAAGAACACGAAATTTTGGCAAAAAGAGGTGCAACACAAGGACTTCCCAGGAGGTCACCCATCCTAGTACTACTCTCGCCCAAGCACGCTTAACTGCGGAGTTCTGATGGGATCCGGTGCATTAGTGCTGGTATGATCGCACCTGAAAGTAAAGCGTTGTAATTGTATATATGCATTTCTAAGTTTATTTTTCAAAAAAGACGTCAAATTACGTTAATTAACGAATAGAGTTTTAGGTTGCGTTAATTAACGAAAAAAAATGAAATACAATCGAAGTTTAATTTTCAAAAACGACGTAAAATTACGCTAATTAACAAAAAGAACACGAAATTTTGGCAAAAAGAGGTGCAACACAAGGACTTCCCAGGAGGTCACCCATCCTAGTACTACTCTCGCCCAAGCACGCTTAACTGCGGAGTTCTGATGGGATCCGGTGCATTAGTGCTGGTATGATCGCACCTGAAAGTAAAGCGTTGTAATTGTATATATATATGCATTTCTAAGTTTATTTTTCAAAAAAGACGTCAAATTACGTTAATTAACGAATAGAGTTTTAGGTTGCGTTAATTAACGAAAAAAAATGAAATACAATTGAAGTTTAATTTTCAAAAACGACGTAAAATTACGCTAATTAACAAAAAGAACACGAAATTTTGGCAAAAAGAGGTGCAACACAAGGACTTCCCAGGAGGTCACCCATCCTAGTACTACTCTCGCCCAAGCACGCTTAACTGCGGAGTTCTGATGGGATCCGGTGCATTAGTGCTGGTATGATCGCACCTGAAAGTAAAGCGTTGTAATTGTATATATGCATTTCTAAGTTTATTTTTCAAAAAAGACGTCAAATTACGTTAATTAACGAATAGAGTTTTAGGTTGCGTTAATTAACGAAAAAAAATGAAATACAATCGAAGTTTAATTTTCAAAAACGACGTAAAATTACGCTAATTAACAAAAAGAACACGAAATTTTGGCAAAAAGAGGTGCAACACAAGGACTTCCCAGGAGGTCACCCATCCTAGTACTACTCTCGCCCAAGCACGCTTAACTGCGGAGTTCTGATGGGATCCGGTGCATTAGTGCTGGTATGATCGCACCTGAAAGTAAAGCGTTGTAATTGTATATATATATGCATTTCTAAGTTTATTTTTCAAAAAAGACGTCAAATTACGTTAATTAACGAATAGAGTTTTAGGTTGCGTTAATTAACGAAAAAAAATGAAATACAATCGAAGTTTAATTTTCAAAAACGACGTAAAATTACGCTAATTAACAAAAAGAACACGAAATTTTGGCAAAAAGAGGTGCAACACAAGGACTTCCCAGGAGGTCACCCATCCTAGTACTACTCTCGCCCAAGCACGCTTAACTGCGGAGTTCTGATGGGATCCGGTGCATTAGTGCTGGTATGATCGCACCTGAAAGTAAAGCGTTGTAATTGTATATATGCATTTCTAAGTTTATTTTTCAAAAAAGACGTCAAATTACGTTAATTAACGAATAGAGTTTTAGGTTGCGTTAATTAACGAAAAAAAATGAAATACAATCGAAGTTTAATTTTCAAAAACGACGTAAAATTACGCTAATTAACAAAAAGAACACGAAATTTTGGCAAAAAGAGGTGCAACACAAGGACTTCCCAGGAGGTCACCCATCCTAGTACTACTCTCGCCCAAGCACGCTTAACTGCGGAGTTCTGATGGGATCCGGTGCATTAGAGCTGGTATGATCGCACCTAAAAGTAAAGCGTTGTAATTGTATATATGCATTTCTAAGTTTATTTTTCAAAAAAGACGTCAAATTACGTTAATTAACGAATAGAGTATTAGGTTGCGTTAATTAACGAAAAAAAATGAAATACAATCGAAGTTTAATTTTCAAAAACGACGTAAAATTACGCTAATTAACAAAAAGAACACGAAATTTTGGCAAAAAGAGGTGCAACACAAGGACTTCCCAGTAGGTCACCCATCCTAGTACTACTCTCGCCCAAGCACGCTTAACTGCGGAGTTCTGATGGGATCCGGTGCATTAGTGCTGGTATGATCGCACCTGAAAGTAAAGCGTTGTAATTGTATATATGCATTTCTAAGTTTATTTTTCAAAAAAGACGTCAAATTACGTTAATTAACGAATAGAGTTTTAGGTTGCGTTAATTAACGAAAAAAAATGAAATACAATCGAAGTTTAATTTTCAAAAACGACGTAAAATTACGCTAATTAACAAAAAGAACACGAAATTTTGGCAAAAAGAGGTGCAACACAAGGACTTCCCAGGAGGTCACCCATCCTAGTACTACTCTCGCCCAAGCACGCTTAACTGCGGAGTTCTGATGGGATCCGGTGCATTAGTGCTGGTATGATCGCACCTGAAAGTAAAGCGTTGTAATTGTATATATGCATTTCTAAGTTTATTTTTCAAAAAAGACGTCAAATTACGTTAATTAACGAATAGAGTTTTAGGTTGCGTTAATTAACGAAAAAAAATGAAATACAATCGAAGTTTAATTTTCAAAAACGACGTAAAATTACGCTAATTAACAAAAAGAACACGAAATTTTGGCAAAAAGAGGTGCAACACAAGGACTTCCCAGGAGGTCACCCATCCTAGTACTACTCTCGCCCAAGCACGCTTAACTGCGGAGTTCTGATGGGATCCGGTGCATTAGTGCTGGTATGATCGCACCTGAAAGTAAAGCGTTGTAATTGTATATATGCATTTCTAAGTTTATTTTTCAAAAAAGACGTCAAATTACGTTAATTAACGAATAGAGTTTTAGGTTGCGTTAATTAACGAAAAAAAATGAAATACAATCGAAGTTTAATTTTCAAAAACGACGTAAAATTACGCTAATTAACAAAAAGAACACGAAATTTTGGCAAAAAGAGGTGCAACACAAGGACTTCCCAGGAGGTCACCCATCCTAGTACTACTCTCGCCCAAGCACGCTTAACTGCGGAGTTCTGATGGGATCCGGTGCATTAGTGCTGGTATGATCGCACCTGAAAGTAAAGCGTTGTAATTGTATATATATGCATTTCTAAGTTTATTTTTCAAAAAAGACGTCAAATTACGTTAATTAACGAATAGAGTTTTAGGTTGCGTTAATTAACGAAAAAAAATGAAATACAATCGAAGTTTAATTTTCAAAAACGACGTAAAATTACGCTAATTAACAAAAAGAACACGAAATTTTGGCAAAAAGAGGTGCAACACAAGGACTTCCCAGGAGGTCACCCATCCTAGTACTACTCTCGCCCAAGCACGCTTAACTGCGGAGTTCTGATGGGATCCGGTGCATTAGTGCTGGTATGATCGCACCTGAAAGTAAAGCGTTGTAATTGTATATATATGCATTTCTAAGTTTATTTTTCAAAAAAGACGTCAAATTACGTTAATTAACGAATAGAGTTTTAGGTTGCGTTAATTAACGAAAAAAAATGAAATACAATCGAAGTTTAATTTTCAAAAACGACGTAAAATTACGCTAATTAACAAAAAGAACACGAAATTTTGGCAAAAAGAGGTGCAACACAAGGACTTCCCAGGAGGTCACCCATCCTAGTACTACTCTCGCCCAAGCACGCTTAACTGCGGAGTTCTGATGGGATCCGGTGCATTAGTGCTGGTATGATCGCACCTGAAAGTAAAGCGTTGTAATTGTATATATGCATTTCTAAGTTTATTTTTCAAAAAAGACGTCAAATTACGTTAATTAACGAATAGAGTTTTAGGTTGCGTTAATTAACGAAAAAAAATGAAATACAATCGAAGTTTAATTTTCAAAAACGACGTAAAATTACGCTAATTAACAAAAAGAACACGAAATTTTGGCAAAAAGAGGTGCAACACAAGGACTTCCCAGGAGGTCACCCATCCTAGTACTACTCTCGCCCAAGCACGCTTAACTGCGGAGTTCTGATGGGATCCGGTGCATTAGTGCTGGTATGATCGCACCTGAAAGTAAAGCGTTGTAATTGTATATATGCATTTCTAAGTTTATTTTTCAAAAAAGACGTCAAATTACGTTAATTAACGAATAGAGTTTTAGGTTGCGTTAATTAACGAAAAAAAATGAAATACAATCGAAGTTTAATTTTCAAAAACGACGTAAAATTACGCTAATTAACAAAAAGAACACGAAATTTTGGCAAAAAGAGGTGCAACACAAGGACTTCCCAGGAGGTCACCCATCCTAGTACTACTCTCGCCCAAGCACGCTTAACTGCGGAGTTCTGATGGGATCCGGTGCATTAGTGCTGGTATGATCGCACCTGAAAGTAAAGCGTTGTAATTTTATATATGCATTTCTAAGTTTATTTTTCAAAAAAGACGTCAAATTACGTTAATTAACGAATAGAGTTTTAGGTTGCGTTAATTAACGAAAAAAAATGAAATACAATCGAAGTTTAATTTTCAAAAACGACGTAAAATTACGCTAATTAACAAAAAGAACACGAAATTTTGGCAAAAAGAGGTGCAACACAAGGACTTCCCAGGAGGTCACCCATCCTAGTACTACTCTCGCCCAAGCACGCTTAACTGCGGAGTTCTGATGGGATCCGGTGCATTAGTGCTGGTATGATCGCACCTGAAAGTAAAGCGTTGTAATTGTATATATATGCATTTCTAAGTTTATTTTTCAAAAAAGACGTCAAATTACGTTAATTAACGAATAGAGTTTTAGGTTGCGTTAATTAACGAAAAAAAATGAAATACAATCGAAGTTTAATTTTCAAAAACGACGTAAAATTACGCTAATTAACAAAAAGAACACGAAATTTTGGCAAAAAGAGGTGCAACACAAGGACTTCCCAGGAGGTCACCCATCCTAGTACTACTCTCGCCCAAGCACGCTTAACTGCGGAGTTCTGATGGGATCCGGTGCATTAGTGCTGGTATGATCGCACCTGAAAGTAAAGCGTTGTAATTGTATATATATGCATTTCTAAGTTTATTTTTCAAAAAAGACGTCAAATTACGTTAATTAACGAATAGAGTTTTAGGTTGCGTTAATTAACGAAAAAAAATGAAATACAATCGAAGTTTAATTTTCAAAAACGACGTAAAATTACGCTAATTAACAAAAAGAACACGAAATTTTGGCAAAAAGAGGTGCAACACAAGGACTTCCCAGGAGGTCACCCATCCTAGTACTACTCTCGCCCAAGCACGCTTAACTGCGGAGTTCTGATGGGATCCGGTGCATTAGTGCTGGTATGATCGCACCTGAAAGTAAAGCGTTGTAATTGTATATATGCATTTCTAAGTTTATTTTTCAAAAAAGACGTCAAATTACGTTAATTAACGAATAGAGTTTTAGGTTGCGTTAATTAACGAAAAAAAATGAAATACAATCGAAGTTTAATTTTCAAAAACGACGTAAAATTACGCTAATTAACAAAAAGAACACGAAATTTTGGCAAAAAGAGGTGCAACACAAGGACTTCCCAGGAGGTCACCCATCCTAGTACTACTCTCGCCCAAGCACGCTTAACTGCGGAGTTCTGATGGGATCCGGTGCATTAGTGCTGGTATGATCGCACCTGAAAGTAAAGCGTTGTAATTGTATATATGCATTTCTAAGTTTATTTTTCAAAAAAGACGTCAAATTACGTTAATTAACGAATAGAGTTTTAGGTTGCGTTAATTAACGAAAAAAAATGAAATACAATCGAAGTTTAATTTTCAAAAACGACGTAAAATTACGCTAATTAACAAAAAGAACACGAAATTTTGGCAAAAAGAGGTGCAACACAAGGACTTCCCAGGAGGTCACCCATCCTAGTACTACTCTCGCCCAAGCACGCTTAACTGCGGAGTTCTGATGGGATCCGGTGCATTAGTGCTGGTATGATCGCACCTGAAAGTAAAGCGTTGTAATTTTATATATGCATTTCTAAGTTTATTTTTCAAAAAAGACGTCAAATTACGTTAATTAACGAATAGAGTTTTAGGTTGCGTTAATTAACGAAAAAAAATGAAATACAATCGAAGTTTAATTTTCAAAAACGACGTAAAATTACGCTAATTAACAAAAAGAACACGAAATTTTGGCAAAAAGAGGTGCAACACAAGGACTTCCCAGGAGGTCACCCATCCTAGTACTACTCTCGCCCAAGCACGCTTAACTGCGGAGTTCTGATGGGATCCGGTGCATTAGTGCTGGTATGATCGCACCTGAAAGTAAAGCGTTGTAATTGTATATATGCATTTCTAAGTTTATTTTTCAAAAAAGACGTCAAATTACGTTAATTAACGAATAGAGTTTTAGGTTGCGTTAATTAACGAAAAAAAATGAAATACAATCGAAGTTTAATTTTCAAAAACGACGTAAAATTACGCTAATTAACAAAAAGAACACGAAATTTTGGCAAAAAGAGGTGCAACACAAGGACTTCCCAGGAGGTCACCCATCCTAGTACTACTCTCGCCCAAGCACGCTTAACTGCGGAGTTCTGATGGGATCCGGTGCATTAGTGCTGGTATGATCGCACCTGAAAGTAAAGCGTTGTAATTGTATATATGCATTTCTAAGTTTATTTTTCAAAAAAGACGTCAAATTACGTTAATTAACGAATAGAGTTTTAGGTTGTGTTAATTAACGAAAAAAAATGAAATACAATCGAAGTTTAATTTTCAAAAACGACGTAAAATTACGCTAATTAACAAAAAGAACACGAAATTTTGGCAAAAAGAGGTGCAACACAAGGACTTCCCAGGAGGTCACCCATCCTAGTACTACTCTAGCCCAAGCACGCTTAACTGCGGAGTTCTGATGGGATCCGGTGCATTAGTGCTGGTATGATCGCACCTGAAAGTAAAGCGTTGTAATTGTATATATGCATTTCTAAGTTTATTTTTCAAAAAAGACGTCAAATTACGTTAATTAACGAATAGAGTTTTAGGTTGCGTTAATTAACGAGAAAAAATGAAATACAATCGAAGTTTAATTTTCAAAAACGACGTAAAATTACGCTAATTAACAAAAAGAACACGAAATTTTGGCAAAAAGAGGTGCAACACAAGGACTTCCCAGGAGGTCACCCATCCTAGTACTACTCTCGCCCAAGCACGCTTAACTGCGGAGTTCTGATGGGATCCGGTGCATTAGTGCTGGTATGATCGCACCTGAAAGTAAAGCGTTGTAATTTTATATATGCATTTCAAAGTTTATTTTTCAAAAAAGACGTCAAATTACGTTAATTAACGAATAGAGTTTTAGGTTGCGTTAATTAACGAAAAAAAATGAAATACAATCGAAGTTTAATTTTCAAAAACGACGTAAAATTACGCTAATTAACAAAAAGAACACGAAATTTTGGCAAAAAGAGGTGCAACACAAGGACTTCCCAGGAGGTCACCCATCCTAGTACTACTCTCGCCCAAGCACGCTTAACTGCGGAGTTCTGATGGGATCCGGTGCATTAGTGCTGGTATGATCGCACCTGAAAGTAAAGCGTTGTAATTGTATATATATGCATTTCTAAGTTTATTTTTCAAAAAAGACGTCAAATTACGTTAATTAACGAATAGAGTTTTAGGTTGCGTTAATTAACGAAAAAAAATGAAATACAATCGAAGTTTAATTTTCAAAAACGACGTAAAATTACGCTAATTAACAAAAAGAACACGAAATTTTGGCAAAAAGAGGTGCAACACAAGGACTTCCCAGGAGGTCACCCATCCTAGTACTACTCTCGCCCAAGCACGCTTAACTGCGGAGTTCTGATGGGATCCGGTGCATTAGTGCTGGTATGATCGCACCTGAAAGTAAAGCGTTGTAATTGTATATATGCATTTCTAAGTTTATTTTTCAAAAAAGACGTCAAATTACGTTAATTAACGAATAGAGTTTTAGGTTGCGTTAATTAACGGAAAAAAATGAAATACAATCGAAGTTTAATTTTCAAAAACGACGTAAAATTACGCTAATTAACAAAAAGAACACGAAATTTTGGCAAAAAGAGGTGCAACACAAGGACTTCCCAGGAGGTCACCCATCCTAGTACTACTCTCGCCCAAGCACGCTTAACTGCGGAGTTCTGATGGGATCCGGTGCATTAGTGCTGGTATGATCGCACCTGAAAGTAAAGCGTTGTAATTTTATATATGCATTTCTAAGTTTATTTTTCAAAAAAGACGTCAAATTACGTTAATTAACGAATAGAGTTTTAGGTTGCGTTAATTAACGAAAAAAAATGAAATACAATCGAAGTTTAATTTTCAAAAACGACGTAAAATTACGCTAATTAACAAAAAGAACACGAAATTTTGGCAAAAAGAGGTGCAACACAAGGACTTCCCAGGAGGTCACCCATCCTAGTACTACTCTCGCCCAAGCACGCTTAACTGCGGAGTTCTGATGGGATCCGGTGCATTAGTGCTGGTATGATCGCACCTGAAAGTAAAGCGTTGTAATTGTATATATGCATTTCTAAGTTTATTTTTCAAAAAAGACGTCAAATTACGTTAATTAACGAATAGAGTTTTAGGTTGCGTTAATTAACGAAAAAAAATGAAATACAATCGAAGTTTAATTTTCAAAAACGACGTAAAATTACGCTAATTAACAAAAAGAACACGAAATTTTGGCAAAAAGAGGTGCAACACAAGGACTTCCCAGGAGGTCACCCATCCTAGTACTACTCTCGCCCAAGCACGCTTAACTGCGGAGTTCTGATGGGATCCGGTGCATTAGTGCTGGTATGATCGCACCTGAAAGTAAAGCGTTGTAATTGTATATATGCATTTCTAAGTTTATTTTTCAAAAAAGACGTCAAATTACGTTAATTAACGAATAGAGTTTTAGGTTGTGTTAATTAACGAAAAAAAATGAAATACAATCGAAGTTTAATTTTCAAAAACGACGTAAAATTACGCAAATTAACAAAAAGAACACGAAATTTTGGCAAAAAGAGGTGCAACACAAGGACTTCCCAGGAGGTCACCCATCCTAGTACTACTCTCGCCCAAGCACGCTTAACTGCGGAGTTCTGATGGGATCCGGTGCATTAGTGCTGGTATGATCGCACCTGAAAGTAAAGCGTTGTAATTGTATATATGCATTTCAAAGTTTATTTTTCAAAAAAGACGTCAAATTACGTTAATTAACGAATAGAGTTTTAGGTTGCGTTAATTAACGAGAAAAAATGAAATACAATCGAAGTTTAATTTTCAAAAACCACGTAAAATTACGCTAATTAACAAAAAGAACACGAAATTTTGGCAAAAAGAGGTGCAACACAAGGACTTCCCAGGAGGTCACCCATCCTAGTACTACTCTCGCCCAAACACGCTTAACTGCGGAGTTCTGATGGGATCCGGTGCATTAGTGCTGGTATGATCGCACCTGAAAGTAAAGCGTTGTAATTTTATATATGCATTTCAAAGTTTATTTTTCAAAAAAGACGTCAAATTACGTTAATTAACGAATAGAGTTTTAGGTTGCGTTAATTAACGAAAAAAAATGAAATACAATCGAAGTTTAATTTTCAAAAACGACGTAAAATTACGCTAATTAACAAAAAGAACACGAAATTTTGGCAAAAAGAGGTGCAACACAAGGACTTCCCAGGAGGTCACCCATCCTAGTACTACTCTCGCCCAAGCACGCTTAACTGCGGAGTTCTGATGGGATCCGGTGCATTAGTGCTGGTATGATCGCACCTGAAAGTAAAGCGTTGTAATTGTATATATATGCATTTCTAAGTTTATTTTTCAAAAAAGACGTCAAATTACGTTAATTAACGAATAGAGTTTTAGGTTGCGTTAATTAACGAAAAAAAATGAAATACAATCGAAGTTTAATTTTCAAAAACGACGTAAAATTACGCTAATTAACAAAAAGAACACGAAATTTTGGCAAAAAGAGGTGCAACACAAGGACTTCCCAGGAGGTCACCCATCCTAGTACTACTCTCGCCCAAGCACGCTTAACTGCGGAGTTCTGATGGGATCCGGTGCATTAGTGCTGGTATGATCGCACCTGAAAGTAAAGCGTTGTAATTGTATATATGCATTTCTAAGTTTATTTTTCAAAAAAGACGTCAAATTACGTTAATTAACGAATAGAGTTTTAGGTTGCGTTAATTAACGAAAAAAAATGAAATACAATCGAAGTTTAATTTTCAAAAACGACGTAAAATTACGCTAATTAACAAAAAGAACACGAAATTTTGGCAAAAAGAGGTGCAACACAAGGACTTCCCAGGAGGTCACCCATCCTAGTACTACTCTCGCCCAAGCACGCTTAACTGCGGAGTTCTGATGGGATCCGGTGCATTAGTGCTGGTATGATCGCACCTGAAAGTAAAGCGTTGTAATTGTATATATGCATTTCTAAGTTTATTTTTCAAAAAAGACGTCAAATTACGTTAATTAACGAATAGAGTTTTAGGTTGCGTTAATTAACGAAAAAAAATGAAATACAATCGAAGTTTAATTTTCAAAAACGACGTAAAATTACGCTAATTAACAAAAAGAACACGAAATTTTGGCAAAAAGAGGTGCAACACAAGGACTTCCCAGGAGGTCACCCATCCTAGTACTACTCTCGCCCAAGCACGCTTAACTGCGGAGTTCTGATGGGATCCGGTGCATTAGAGCTGGTATGATCGCACCTGAAAGTAAAGCGTTGTAATTGTATATATATGCATTTCTAAGTTTATTTTTCAAAAAAGACGTCAAATTACGTTAATTAACGAATAGAGTTTTAGGTTGCGTTAATTAACGAAAAAAAATGAAATACAATCGAAGTTTAATTTTCAAAAACGACGTAAAATTACGCTAATTAACAAAAAGAACACGAAATTTTGGCAAAAAGAGGTGCAACACAAGGACTTCCCAGGAGGTCACCCATCCTAGTACTACTCTCGCCCAAGCACGCTTAACTGCGGAGTTCTGATGGGATCCGGTGCATTAGAGCTGGTATGATCGCACCTGAAAGTAAAGCGTTGTAATTGTATATATATGCATTTCTAAGTTTATTTTTCAAAAAAGACGTCAAATTACGTTAATTAACGAATAGAGTTTTAGGTTGCGTTAATTAACGAAAAAAAATGAAATACAATCGAAGTTTAATTTTCAAAAACGACGTAAAATTACGCTAATTAACAAAAAGAACACGAAATTTTGGCAAAAAGAGGTGCAACACAAGGACTTCCCAGGAGGTCACCCATCCTAGTACTACTCTCGCCCAAGCACGCTTAACTGCGGAGTTCTGATGGGATCCGGTGCATTAGTGCTGGTATGATCGCACCTGAAAGTAAAGCGTTGTAATTGTATATATATGCATTTCTAAGTTTATTTTTCAAAAAAGACGTCAAATTACGTTAATTAACGAATAGAGTTTTAGGTTGCGTTAATTAACGAAAAAAAATGAAATACAATCGAAGTTTAATTTTCAAAAACGACGTAAAATTACGCTAATTAACAAAAAGAACACGAAATTTTGGCAAAAAGAGGTGCAACACAAGGACTTCCCAGGAGGTCACCCATCCTAGTACTACTCTCGCCCAAGCACGCTTAACTGCGGAGTTCTGATGGGATCCGGTGCATTAGTGCTGGTATGATCGCACCTGAAAGTAAAGCATTGTAATTGTATATATGCATTTCTAAGTTTATTTTTCAAAAAAGACGTCAAATTACGTTAATTAACGAATAGAGTTTTAGGTTGCGTTAATTAACGAAAAAAAATGAAATACAATCGAAGTTTAATTTTCAAAAACGACGTAAAATTACGCTAATTAACAAAAAGAACACGAAATTTTGGCAAAAAGAGGTGCAACACAAGGACTTCCCAGGAGGTCACCCATCCTAGTACTACTCTCGCCCAAGCACGCTTAACTGCGGAGTTCTGATGGGATCCGGTGCATTAGTGCTGGTATGATCGCACCTGAAAGTAAAGCGTTGTAATAGTATATATGCATTTCTAAGTTTATTTTTCAAAAAAGACGTCAAATTACGTTAATTAACGAATAGAGTTTTAGGTTGCGTTAATTAACGAAAAAAAATGAAATACAATCGAAGTTTAATTTTCAAAAACGACGTAAAATTACGCTAATTAACAAAAAGAACACGAAATTTTGGCAAAAAGAGGTGCAACACAAGGACTTCCCAGGAGGTCACCCATCCTAGTACTACTCTCGCCCAAGCACGCTTAACTGCGGAGTTCTGATGGGATCCGGTGCATTAGAGCTGGTATGATCGCACCTGAAAGTAAAGCGTTGTAATTGTATATATATGCATTTCTAAGTTTATTTTTCAAAAAAGACGTCAAATTACGTTAATTAACGAATAGAGTTTTAGGTTGCGTTAATTAACGAAAAAAAATGAAATACAATCGAAGTTTAATTTTCAAAAACGACGTAAAATTACGCTAATTAACAAAAAGAACACGAAATTTTGGCAAAAAGAGGTGCAACACAAGGACTTCCCAGGAGGTCACCCATCCTAGTACTACTCTCGCCCAAGCACGCTTAACTGCGGAGTTCTGATGGGATCCGGTGCATTAGAGCTGGTATGATCGCACCTGAAAGTAAAGCGTTGTAATTGTATATATATGCATTTCTAAGTTTATTTTTCAAAAAAGACGTCAAATTACGTTAATTAACGAATAGAGTTTTAGGTTGCGTTAATTAACGAAAAAAAATGAAATACAATCGAAGTTTAATTTTCAAAAACGACGTAAAATTACGCTAATTAACAAAAAGAACACGAAATTTTGGCAAAAAGAGGTGCAACACAAGGACTTCCCAGGAGGTCACCCATCCTAGTACTACTCTCGCCCAAGCACGCTTAACTGCGGAGTTCTGATGGGATCCGGTGCATTAGTGCTGGTATGATCGCACCTGAAAGTAAAGCGTTGTAATTGTATATATATGCATTTCTAAGTTTATTTTTCAAAAAAGACGTCAAATTACGTTAATTAACGAATAGAGTTTTAGGTTGCGTTAATTAACGAAAAAAAATGAAATACAATCGAAGTTTAATTTTCAAAAACGACGTAAAATTACGCTAATTAACAAAAAGAACACGAAATTTTGGCAAAAAGAGGTGCAACACAAGGACTTCCCAGGAGGTCACCCATCCTAGTACTACTCTCGCCCAAGCACGCTTAACTGCGGAGTTCTGATGGGATCCGGTGCATTAGTGCTGGTATGATCGCACCTGAAAGTAAAGCGTTGTAATTGTATATATGCATTTCTAAGTTTATTTTTCAAAAAAGACGTCAAATTACGTTAATTAACGAATAGAGTTTTAGGTTGCGTTAATTAACGAAAAAAAATGAAATACAATCGAAGTTTAATTTTCAAAAACGACGTAAAATTACGCTAATTAACAAAAAGAACACGAAATTTTGGCAAAAAGAGGTGCAACACAAGGACTTCCCAGGAGGTCACCCATCCTAGTACTACTCTCGCCCAAGCACGCTTAACTGCGGAGTTCTGATGGGATCCGGTGCATTAGTGCTGGTATGATCGCACCTGAAAGTAAAGCGTTGTAATTGTATATATGCATTTCTAAGTTTATTTTTCAAAAAAGACGTCAAATTACGTTAATTAACGAATAGAGTTTTAGGTTGCGTTAATTAACGAAAAAAAATGAAATACAATCGAAGTTTAATTTTCAAAAACGACGTAAAATTACGCTAATTAACAAAAAGAACACGAAATTTTGGCAAAAAGAGGTGCAACACAAGGACTTCCCAGGAGGTCACCCATCCTAGCACTACTCTCGCCCAAGCACGCTTAACTGCGGAGTTCTGATGGGATCCGGTGCATTAGTGCTGGTATGATCGCACCTGAAAGTAAAGCGTTGTAATTGTATATATGCATTTCTAAGTTTATTTTTCAAAAAAGACGTCAAATTACGTTAATTAACGAATAGAGTTTTAGGTTGCGTTAATTAACGAAAAAAAATGAAATACAATCGAAGTTTAATTTTCAAAAACGACGTAAAATTACGCTAATTAACAAAAAGAACACGAAATTTTGGCAAAAAGAGGTGCAACACAAGGACTTCCCAGGAGGTCACCCATCCTAGTACTACTCTCGCCCAAGCACGCTTAACTGCGGAGTTCTGATGGGATCCGGTGCATTAGTGCTGGTATGATCGCACCTGAAAGTAAAGCGTTGTAATTTTATATATGCATTTCTAAGTTTATTTTTCAAAAAAGACGTCAAATTACGTTAATTAACGAATAGAGTTTTAGGTTGCGTTAATTAACGAAAAAAAATGAAATACAATCGAAGTTTAATTTTCAAAAACGACGTAAAATTACGCTAATTAACAAAAAGAACACGAAATTTTGGCAAAAAGAGGTGCAACACAAGGACTTCCCAGGAGGTCACCCATCCTAGTACTACTCTCGCCCAAGCACGCTTAACTGCGGAGTTCTGATGGGATCCGGTGCATTAGTGCTGGTATGATCGCACCTGAAAGTAAAGCGTTGTAATTGTATATATGCATTTCTAAGTTTATTTTTCAAAAAAGACGTCAAATTACGTTAATTAACGAATAGAGTTTTAGGTTGCGTTAATTAACGAAAAAAAATGAAATACAATCGAAGTTTAATTTTCAAAAACGACGTAAAATTACGCTAATTAACAAAAAGAACACGAAATTTTGGCAAAAAGAGGTGCAACACAAGGACTTCCCAGGAGGTCACCCATCCTAGTACTACTCTCGCCCAAGCACGCTTAACTGCGGAGTTCTGATGGGATCCGGTGCATTAGTGCTGGTATGATCACACCTGGAAGTAAAGCGTTGTAATTGTATATATGCATTTCTAAGTTTATTTTTCAAAAAAGACGTCAAATTACGTTAATTAACGAATAGAGTTTTAGGTTGCGTTAATTAACGAAAAAAAATGAAATACAATCGAAGTTTAATTTTCAAAAACGACGTAAAATTACGCTAATTAACAAAAAGAACACGAAATTTTGGCAAAAAGAGGTGCAACACAAGGACTTCCCAGGAGGTCACCCATCCTAGTACTACTCTCGCCCAAGCACGCTTAACTGCGGAGTTCTGATGGGATCCGGTGCATTAGTGCTGGTATGATCGCACCTGAAAGTAAAGCGTTGTAATTGTATATATGCATTTCTAAGTTTATTTTTCAAAAAAGACGTCAAATTACGTTAATTAACGAATAGAGTTTTAGGTTGCGTTAATTAACGAAAAAAAATGAAATACAATCGAAGTTTAATTTTCAAAAACGACGTAAAATTACGCTAATTAACAAAAAGAACACGAAATTTTGGCAAAAAGAGGTGCAACACAAGGACTTCCCAGGAGGTCACCCATCCTAGTACTACTCTCGCCCAAGCACGCTTAACTGCGGAGTTCTGATGGGATCCGGTGCATTAGTGCTGGTATGATCGCACCTGAAAGTAAAGCGTTGTAATTTTATATATGCATTTCTAAGTTTATTTTTAAAAAAGGCGTCAAATTACGTTAATTAACGAATAGAGTTTTAGGTTGCGTTAATTAACGAAAAAAAATGAAATACAATCGAAGTTTAATTTTCAAAAACGACGTAAAATTACGCTAATTAACAAAAAGAACACGAAATTTTGGCAAAAAGAGGTGCAACACAAGGACTTCCCAGGAGGTCACCCATCCTAGTACTACTCTCGCCCAAGCACGCTTAACTGCGGAGTTCTGATGGGATCCGGTGCATTAGTGCTGGTATGATCGCACCTGAAAGTAAAGCGTTGTAATTGTATATATATGCATTTCTAAGTTTATTTTTCAAAAAAGACGTCAAATTACGTTAATTAACGAATAGAGTTTTAGGTTGCGTTAATTAACGAAAAAAAATGAAATACAATCGAAGTTTAATTTTCAAAAACGACGTAAAATTACGCTAATTAACAAAAAGAACACGAAATTTTGGCAAAAAGAGGTGCAACACAAGGACTTCCCAGGAGGTCACCCATCCTAGTACTACTCTCGCCCAAGCACGCTTAACTGCGGAGTTCTGATGGGATCCGGTGCATTAGTGCTGGTATGATCGCACCTGAAAGTAAAGCGTTGTAATTGTATATATATGCATTTCTAAGTTTATTTTTCAAAAAAGACGTCAAATTACGTTAATTAACGAATAGAGTTTTAGGTTGCGTTAATTAACGAAAAAAAATGAAATACAATCGAAGTTTAATTTTCAAAAACGACGTAAAATTACGCTAATTAACAAAAAGAACACGAAATTTTGGCAAAAAGAGGTGCAACACAAGGACTTCCCAGGAGGTCACCCATCCTAGTACTACTCTCGCCCAAGCACGCTTAACTGCGGAGTTCTGATGGGATCCGGTGCATTAGAGCTGGTATGATCGCACCTGAAAGTAAAGCGTTGTAATTGTATATATATGCATTTCTAAGTTTATTTTTCAAAAAAGACGTCAAATTACGTTAATTAACGAATAGAGTTTTAGGTTGCGTTAATTAACGAAAAAAAATGAAATACAATCGAAGTTTAATTTTCAAAAACGACGTAAAATTACGCTAATTAACAAAAAGAACACGAAATTTTGGCAAAAAGAGGTGCAACACAAGGACTTCCCAGGAGGTCACCCATCCTAGTACTACTCTCGCCCAAGCACGCTTAACTGCGGAGTTCTGATGGGATCCGGTGCATTAGAGCTGGTATGATCGCACCTGAAAGTAAAGCGTTGTAATTGTATATATATGCATTTCTAAGTTTATTTTTCAAAAAAGACGTCAAATTACGTTAATTAACGAATATAGTTTTAGGTTGCGTTAATTAACGAAAAAAAATGAAATACAATCGAAGTTTAATTTTCAAAAACGACGTAAAATTACGCTAATTAACAAAAAGAACACGAAATTTTGGCAAAAAGAGGTGCAACACAAGGACTTCCCAGGAGGTCACCCATCCCAGTACTACTCTCGCCCAAGCACGCTTAACTGCGGAGTTCTGATGGGATCCGGTGCATTAGTGCTGGTATGATCGCACCTGAAAGTAAAGCGTTGTAATTGTATATATATGCATTTCTAAGTTTATTTTTCAAAAAAGACGTCAAATTACGTTAATTAACGAATAGAGTTTTAGGTTGCGTTAATTAACGAAAAAAAATGAAATACAATCGAAGTTTAATTTTCAAAAACGACGTAAAATTACGCTAATTAACAAAAAGAACACGAAATTTTGGCAAAAAGAGGTGCAACACAAGGACTTCCCAGGAGGTCACCCATCCTAGTACTACTCTCGCCCAAGCACGCTTAACTGCGGAGTTCTGATGGGATCCGGTGCATTAGTGCTGGTATGATCGCACCTGAAAGTAAAGCGTTGTAATTGTATATATGCATTTCTAAGTTTATTTTTCAAAAAAGACGTCAAATTACGTTAATTAACGAATAGAGTTTTAGGTTGCGTTAATTAACGAAAAAAAATGAAATACAATCGAAGTTTAATTTTCAAAAACGACGTAAAATTACGCTAATTAACAAAAAGAACACGAAATTTTGGCAAAAAGAGGTGCAACACAAGGACTTCCCAGGAGGTCACCCATCCTAGTACTACTCTCGCCCAAGCACGCTTAACTGCGGAGTTCTGATGGGATCCGGTGCATTAGTGCTGGTATGATCGCACCTGAAAGTAAAGCGTTGTAATTGTATATATGCATTTCTAAGTTTATTTTTCAAAAAAGACGTCAAATTACGTTAATTAACGAATAGAGTTTTAGGTTGCGTTAATTAACGAAAAAAAATGAAATACAATCGAAGTTTAATTTTCAAAAACGACGTAAAATTACGCTAATTAACAAAAAGAACACGAAATTTTGGCAAAAAGAGGTGCAACACAAGGACTTCCCAGGAGGTCACCCATCCTAGTACTACTCTCGCCCAAGCACGCTTAACTGCGGAGTTCTGATGGGATCCGGTGCATTAGTGCTGGTATGATCGCACCTGAAAGTAAAGCGTTGTAATTGTATATATGCATTTCTAAGTTTATTTTTCAAAAAAGACGTCAAATTACGTTAATTAACGAATAGAGTTTTAGGTTGCGTTAATTAACGAAAAAAAATGAAATACAATCGAAGTTTAATTTTCAAAAACGACGTAAAATTACGCTAATTAACAAAAAGAACACGAAATTTTGGCAAAAAGAGGTGCAACACAAGGACTTCCCAGGAGGTCACCCATCCTAGTACTACTCTCGCCCAAGCACGCTTAACTGCGGAGTTCTGATGGGATCCGGTGCATTAGTGTTGGTATGATCGCACCTGAAAGTAAAGCGTTGTAATTGTATATATGCATTTCTAAGTTTATTTTTCAAAAAAGACGTCAAATTACGTTAATTAACGAATAGAGTTTTAGGTTGCGTTAATTAACGAAAAAAAATGAAATACAATCGAAGTTTAATTTTCAAAAACGACGTAAAATTACGCTAATTAACAAAAAGAACACGAAATTTTGGCAAAAAGAGGTGCAACACAAGGACTTCCCAGGAGGTCACCCATCCTAGTACTACTCTCGCCCAAGCACGCTTAACTGCGGAGTTCTGATGGGATCCGGTGCATTAGAGCTGGTATGATCGCACCTGAAAGTAAAGCGTTGTAATTGTATATATGCATTTCTAAGTTTATTTTTCAAAAAAGACGTCAAATTACGTTAATTAACGAATAGAGTTTTAGGTTGCGTTAATTAACGAAAAAAAATGAAATACAATCGAAGTTTAATTTTCAAAAACGACGTAAAATTACGCTAATTAACAAAAAGAACACGAAATTTTGGCAAAAAGAGGTGCAACACAAGGACTTCCCAGGAGGTCACCCATCCTAGTACTACTCTCGCCCAAGCACGCTTAACTGCGGAGTTCTGATGGGATCCGGTGCATTAGTGCTGGTATGATCGCACCTGAAAGTAAAGCGTTGTAATTGTATATATGCATTTCTAAGTTTATTTTTCAAAAAAGACGTCAAATTACGTTAATTAACGAATAGAGTTTTAGGTTGCGTTAATTAACGAAGAAAAATGAAATACAATCGAAGTTTAATTTTCAAAAACGACGTAAAATTACGCTAATTAACAAAAAGAACACGAAATTTTGGCAAAAAGAGGTGCAACACAAGGACTTCCCAGGAGGTCACCCATCCTAGTACTACTCTCGCCCAAGCACGCTTAACTGCGGAGTTCTGATGGGATCCGGTGCATTAGTGCTGGTATGATCGCACCTGAAAGTAAAGCGTTGTAATTGTATATATGCATTTCTAAGTTTATTTTTCAAAAAAGACGTCAAATTACGTTAATTAACGAATAGAGTTTTAGGTTGCGTTAATTAACGAAAAAAAATGAAATACAATCGAAGTTTAATTTTCAAAAACGACGTAAAATTACGCTAATTAACAAAAAGAACACGAAATTTTGGCAAAAAGAGGTGCAACACAAGGACTTCCCAGGAGGTCACCCATCCTAGTACTACTCTCGCCCAAGCACGCTTAACTGCGGAGTTCTGATGGGATCCGGTGCATTAGTGCTGGTATGATCCCACCTGAAAGTAAAGCGTTGTAATTGTATATATGCATTTCTAAGTTTATTTTTCAAAAAAGACGTCAAATTACGTTAATTAACGAATAGAGTTTTAGGTTGCGTTAATTAACGAAAAAAATGAAATACAATCGAAGTTTAATTTTCAAAAACGACGTAAAATTACGCTAATTAACAAAAAGAACACGAAATTTTGGCAAAAAGAGGTGCAACACAAGGACTTCCCAGGAGGTCACCCATCCTAGTACTACTCTCGCCCAAGCACGCTTAACTGCGGAGTTCTGATGGGATCCGGTGCATTAGTGCTGGTATGATCGCACCTGAAAGTAAAGCGTTGTAATTGTATATATGCATTTCTAAGTTTATTTTTCAAAAAAGACGTCAAATTACGTTAATTAACGAATAGAGTTTTAGGTTGCGTTAATTAACGAAGAAAAATGAAATACAATCGAAGTTTAATTTTCAAAAACGACGTAAAATTACGCTAATTAACAAAAAGAACACGAAATTTTGGCAAAAAGAGGTGCAACACAAGGACTTCCCAGGAGGTCACCCATCCTAGTACTACTCTCGCCCAAGCACGCTTAACTGCGGAGTTCTGATGGGATCCGGTGCATTAGTGCTGGTATGATCGCACCTGAAAGTAAAGCGTTGTAATTGTATATATGCATTTCTAAGTTTATTTTTCAAAAAAGACGTCAAATTACGTTAATTAACGAATAGAGTTTTAGGTTGCGTTAATTAACGAATAAAAATGAAATACAATCGAAGTTTAATTTTCAAAAACGACGTAAAATTACGCTAATTAACAAAAAGAACACGAAATTTTGGCAAAAAGAGGTGCAACACAAGGACTTCCCAGGAGGTCACCCATCCTAGTACTACTCTCGCCCAAGCACGCTTAACTGCGGAGTTCTGATGGGATCCGGTGCATTAGTGCTGGTATGATCCCACCTGAAAGTAAAGCGTTGTAATTGTATATATGCATTTCTAAGTTTATTTTTCAAAAAAGACGTCAAATTACGTTAATTAACGAATAGAGTTTTAGGTTGCGTTAATTAACGAAAAAAATGAAATACAATCGAAGTTTAATTTTCAAAAACGACGTAAAATTACGCTAATTAACAAAAAGAACACGAAATTTTGGCAAAAAGAGGTGCAACACAAGGACTTCCCAGGAGGTCACCCATCCTAGTACTACTCTCGCCCAAGCACGCTTAACTGCGGAGTTCTGATGGGATCCGGTGCATTAGTGCTGGTATGATCGCACCTGAAAGTAAAGCGTTGTAATTGTATATATGCATTTCTAAGTTTATTTTTCAAAAAAGACGTCAAATTACGTTAATTAACGAATAGAGTTTTAGGTTGCGTTAATTAACGAAAAAAAATGAAATACAATCGAAGTTTAATTTTCAAAAACGACGTAAAATTACGCTAATTAACAAAAAGAACACGAAATTTTGGCAAAAAGAGGTGCAACACAAGGACTTCCCAGGAGGTCACCCATCCTAGTACTACTCTCGCCCAAGCACGCTTAACTGCGGAGTTCTGATGGGATCCGGTGCATTAGTGCTGGTATGATCGCACCTGAAAGTAAAGCGTTGTAATTGTATATATGCATTTCTAAGTTTATTTTTCAAAAAAGACGTCAAATTACGTTAATTAACGAATAGAGTTTTAGGTTGCGTTAATTAACGAAGAAAAATGAAATACAATCGAAGTTTAATTTTCAAAAACGACGTAAAATTACGCTAATTAACAAAAAGAACACGAAATTTTGGCAAAAAGAGGTGCAACACAAGGACTTCCCAGGAGGTCACCCATCCTAGTACTACTCTCGCCAAAGCACGCTTAACTGCGGAGTTCTGATGGGATCCGGTGCATTAGTGCTGGTATGATCGCACCTGAAAGTAAAGCGTTGTAATTGTATATATGCATTTCTAAGTTTATTTTTCAAAAAAGACGTCAAATTACGTTAATTAACGAATAGAGTTTTAGGTTGCGTTAATTAACGAAAAAAAATGAAATACAATCGAAGTTTAATTTTCAAAAACGACGTAAAATTACGCTAATTAACAAAAAGAACACGAAATTTTGGCAAAAAGAGGTGTAACACAAGGACTTCCCAGGAGGTCACCCATCCTAGTACTACTCTCGCCCAAGCACGCTTAACTGCGGAGTTCTGATGGGATCCGGTGCATTAGAGCTGGTATGATCGCACCTGAAAGTAAAGCGTTGTAATTGTATATATGCATTTCTAAGTTTATTTTTCAAAAAAGACGTCAAATTACGTTAATTAACGAATAGAGTTTTAGGTTGCGTTAATTAACGAAAAAAAATGAAATACAATCGAAGTTTAATTTTCAAAAACGACGTAAAATTACGCTAATTAACAAAAAGAACACGAAATTTTGGCAAAAAGAGGTGCAACACAAGGACTTCCCAGGAGGTCACCCATCCTAGTACTACTCTCGCCCAAGCACGCTTAACTGCGGAGTTCTGATGGGATCCGGTGCATTAGTGCTGGTATGATCGCACCTGAAAGTAAAGCGTTGTAATTGTATATATGCATTTCTAAGTTTATTTTTCAAAAAAGACGTCAAATTACGTTAATTAACGAATAGAGTTTTAGGTTGCGTTAATTAACGAAAAAAATGAAATACAATCGAAGTTTAATTTTCAAAAACGACGTAAAATTACGCTAATTAACAAAAAGAACACGAAATTTTGGCAAAAAGAGGTGCAACACAAGGACTTCCCAGGAGGTCACCCATCCTAGTACTACTCTCGCCCAAGCACGCTTAACTGCGGAGTTCTGATGGGATCCGGTGCATTAGTGCTGGTATGATCGCACCTGAAAGTAAAGCGTTGTAATTGTATATATGCATTTCTAAGTTTATTTTTCAAAAAAGACGTCAAATTACGTTAATTAACGAATAGAGTTTTAGGTTGCGTTAATTAACGAAAAAAAATGAAATACAATCGAAGTTTAATTTTCAAAAACGACGTAAAATTACGCTAATTAACAAAAAGAACACGAAATTTTGGCAAAAAGAGGTGCAACACAAGGACTTCCCAGGAGGTCACCCATCCTAGTACTACTCTCGCCCAAGCACGCTTAACTGCGGAGTTCTGATGGGATCCGGTGCATTAGTGCTGGTATGATCGCACCTGAAAGTAAAGCGTTGTAATTGTATATATGCATTTCTAAGTTTATTTTTCAAAAAAGACGTCAAATTACGTTAATTAACGAATAGAGTTTTAGGTTGCGTTAATTAACGAAAAAAATGAAATACAATCGAAGTTTAATTTTCAAAAACGACGTAAAATTACGCTAATTAACAAAAAGAACACGAAATTTTGGCAAAAAGAGGTGCAACACAAGGACTTCCCAGGAGGTCACCCATCCTAGTACTACTCTCGCCCAAGCACGCTTAACTGCGGAGTTCTGATGGGATCCGGTGCATTAGTGCTGGTATGATCGCACCTGAAAGTAAAGCGTTGTAATTGTATATATGCATTTCTAAGTTTATTTTTCAAAAAAGACGTCAAATTACGTTAATTAACGAATAGAGTTTTAGGTTGCGTTAATTAACGAAAAAAAATGAAATACAATCGAAGTTTAATTTTCAAAAACGACGTAAAATTACGCTAATTAACAAAAAGAACACGAAATTTTGGCAAAAAGAGGTGCAACACAAGGACTTCCCAGGAGGTCACCCATCCTAGTACTACTCTCGCCCAAGCACGCTTAACTGCGGAGTTCTGATGGGATCCGGTGCATTAGTGCTGGTATGATCGCACCTGAAAGTAAAGCGTTGTAATTGTATATATGCATTTCTAAGTTTATTTTTCAAAAAAGACGTCAAATTACGTTAATTAACGAATAGAGTTTTAGGTTGCGTTAATTAACGAAAAAAAATGAAATACAATCGAAGTTTAATTTTCAAAAACGACGTAAAATTACGCTAATTAACAAAAAGAACACGAAATTTTGGCAAAAAGAGGTGCAACACAAGGACTTCCCAGGAGGTCACCCATCCTAGTACTACTCTCGCCCAAGCACGCTTAACTGCGGAGTTCTGATGGGATCCGGTGCATTAGTGCCGGTATGATCGCACCTGAAAGTAAAGCGTTGTAATTGTATATATGCATTTCTAAGTTTATTTTTCAAAAAAGACGTCAAATTACGTTAATTAACGAATAGAGTTTTAGGTTGCGTTAATTAACGAAAAAAAATGAAATACAATCGAAGTTTAATTTTCAAAAACGACGTAAAATTACGCTAATTAACAAAAAGAACACGAAATTTTGGCAAAAAGAGGTGCAACACAAGGACTTCCCAGGAGGTCACCCATCCTAGTACTACTCTCGCCCAAGCACGCTTAACTGCGGAGTTCTGATGGGATCCGGTGCATTAGTGCTGGTATGATCGCACCTGAAAGTAAAGCGTTGTAATTGTATATATGCATTTCTAAGTTTATTTTTCAAAAAAGACGTCAAATTACGTTAATTAACGAATAGAGTTTTAGGTTGCGTTAATTAACGAAAAAAAATGAAATACAATCGAAGTTTAATTTTCAAAAACGACGTAAAATTACGCTAATTAACAAAAAGAACACGAAATTTTGGCAAAAAGAGGTGCAACACAAGGACTTCCCAGGAGGTCACCCATCCTAGTACTACTCTCGCCCAAGCACGCTTAACTGCGGAGTTCTGATGGGATCCGGTGCATTAGTGCTGGTATGATCGCACCTGAAAGTAAAGCGTTGTAATTGTATATATGCATTTCTAAGTTTATTTTTCAAAAAAGACGTCAAATTACGTTAATTAACGAATAGAGTTTTAGGTTGCGTTAATTAACGAAAAAAAATGAAATACAATCGAAGTTTAATTTTCAAAAACGACGTAAAATTACGCTAATTAACAAAAAGAACACGAAATTTTGGCAAAAAGAGGTGCAACACAAGGACTTCCCAGGAGGTCACCCATCCTAGTACTACTCTCGCCCAAGCACGCTTAACTGCGGAGTTCTGATGGGATCCGGTGCATTAGTGCTGGTATGATCGCACCTGAAAGTAAAGCGTTGTAATTGTATATATGCATTTCTAAGTTTATTTTTCAAAAAAGACGTCAAATTACGTTAATTAACGAATAGAGTTTTAGGTTGCGTTAATTAACGAAGAAAAATGAAATACAATCGAAGTTTAATTTTCAAAAACGACGTAAAATTACGCTAATTAACAAAAAGAACACGAAATTTTGGCAAAAAGAGGTGCAACACAAGGACTTCCCAGGAGGTCACCCATCCTAGTACTACTCTCGCCAAAGCACGCTTAACTGCGGAGTTCTGATGGGATCCGGTGCATTAGTGCTGGTATGATCGCACCTGAAAGTAAAGCGTTGTAATTGTATATATGCATTTCTAAGTTTATTTTTCAAAAAAGACGTCAAATTACGTTAATTAACGAATAGAGTTTTAGGTTGCGTTAATTAACGAAAAAAAATGAAATACAATCGAAGTTTAATTTTCAAAAACGACGTAAAATTACGCTAATTAACAAAAAGAACACGAAATTTTGGCAAAAAGAGGTGCAACACAAGGACTTCCCAGGAGGTCACCCATCCTAGTACTACTCTCGCCCAAGCACGCTTAACTGCGGAGTTCTGATGGGATCCGGTGCATTAGAGCTGGTATGATCGCACCTGAAAGTAAAGCGTTGTAATTGTATATATGCATTTCTAAGTTTATTTTTCAAAAAAGACGTCAAATTACGTTAATTAACGAATAGAGTTTTAGGTTGCGTTAATTAACGAAAAAAAATGAAATACAATCGAAGTTTAATTTTCAAAAACGACGTAAAATTACGCTAATTAACAAAAAGAACACGAAATTTTGGCAAAAAGAGGTGCAACACAAGGACTTCCCAGGAGGTCACCCATCCTAGTACTACTCTCGCCCAAGCACGCTTAACTGCGGAGTTCTGATGGGATCCGGTGCATTAGTGCTGGTATGATCGCACCTGAAAGTAAAGCGTTGTAATTGTATATATGCATTTCTAAGTTTATTTTTCAAAAACGACGTCAAATTACGTTAATTAACGAATAGAGTTTTAGGTTGCGTTAATTAACGAAAAAAATGAAATACAATCGAAGTTTAATTTTCAAAAACGACGTAAAATTACGCTAATTAACAAAAAGAACACGAAATTTTGGCAAAAAGAGGTGCAACACAAGGACTTCCCAGGAGGTCACCCATCCTAGTACTACTCTCGCCCAAGCACGCTTAACTGCGGAGTTCTGATGGGATCCGGTGCATTAGTGCTGGTATGATCGCACCTGAAAGTAAAGCGTTGTAATTGTATATATGCATTTCTAAGTTTATTTTTCAAAAAAGACGTCAAATTACGTTAATTAACGAATAGAGTTTTAGGTTGCGTTAATTAACGAAAAAAAATGAAATACAATCGAAGTTTAATTTTCAAAAACGACGTAAAATTACGCTAATTAACAAAAAGAACACGAAATTTTGGCAAAAAGAGGTGCAACACAAGGACTTCCCAGGAGGTCACCCATCCTAGTACTACTCTCGCCCAAGCACGCTTAACTGCGGAGTTCTGATGGGATCCGGTGCATTAGTGCTGGTATGATCGCACCTGAAAGTAAAGCGTTGTAATTGTATATATGCATTTCTAAGTTTATTTTTCAAAAAAGACGTTAAATTACGTTAATTAACGAATAGAGTTTTAGGTTGCGTTAATTAACGAAAAAAATGAAATACAATCGAAGTTTAATTTTCAAAAACGACGTAAAATTACGCTAATTAACAAAAAGAACACGAAATTTTGGCAAAAAGAGGTGCAACACAAGGACTTCCCAGGAGGTCACCCATCCTAGTACTACTCTCGCCCAAGCACGCTTAACTGCGGAGTTCTGATGGGATCCGGTGCATTAGTGCTGGTATGATCGCACCTGAAAGTAAAGCGTTGTAATTGTATATATGCATTTCTAAGTTTATTTTTCAAAAAAGACGTCAAATTACGTTAATTAACGAATAGAGTTTTAGGTTGCGTTAATTAACGAAAAAAAATGAAATACAATCGAAGTTTAATTTTCAAAAACGACGTAAAATTACGCTAATTAACAAAAAGAACACGAAATTTTGGCAAAAAGAGGTGCAACACAAGGACTTCCCAGGAGGTCACCCATCCTAGTACTACTCTCGCCCAAGCACGCTTAACTGCGGAGTTCTGATGGGATCCGGTGCATTAGTGCTGGTATGATCGCACCTGAAAGTAAAGCGTTGTAATTGTATATATGCATTTCTAAGTTTATTTTTCAAAAAAGACGTCAAATTACGTTAATTAACGAATAGAGTTTTAGGTTGCGTTAATTAACGAAAAAAAATGAAATACAATCGAAGTTTAATTTTCAAAAACGACGTAAAATTACGCTAATTAACAAAAAGAACACGAAATTTTGGCAAAAAGAGGTGCAACACAAGGACTTCCCAGGAGGTCACCCATCCTAGTACTACTCTCGCCCAAGCACGCTTAACTGCGGAGTTCTGATGGGATCCGGTGCATTAGTGCTGGTATGATCGCACCTGAAAGTAAAGCGTTGTAATTGTATATATGCATTTCTAAGTTTATTTTTCAAAAAAGACGTCAAATTACGTTAATTAACGAATAGAGTTTTAGGTTGCGTTAATTAACGAAAAAAAATGAAATACAATCGAAGTTTAATTTTCAAAAACGACGTAAAATTACGCTAATTAACAAAAAGAACACGAAATTTTGGCAAAAAGAGGTGCAACACAAGGACTTCCCAGGAGGTCACCCATCCTAGTACTACTCTCGCCCAAGCACGCTTAACTGCGGAGTTCTGATGGGATCCGGTGCATTAGTGCTGGTATGATCGCACCTGAAAGTAAAGCGTTGTAATTGTATATATGCATTTCTAAGTTTATTTTTCAAAAAAGACGTCAAATTACGTTAATTAACGAATAGAGTTTTAGGTTGCGTTAATTAACGAAAAAAAATGAAATACAATCGAAGTTTAATTTTCAAAAACGACGTAAAATTACGCTAATTAACAAAAAGAACACGAAATTTTGGCAAAAAGAGGTGCAACACAAGGACTTCCCAGGAGGTCACCCATCCTAGTACTACTCTCGCCCAAGCACGCTTAACTGCGGAGTTCTGATGGGATCCGGTGCATTAGTGCTGGTATGATCGCACCTGAAAGTAAAGCGTTGTAATTGTATATATGCATTTCTAAGTTTATTTTTCAAAAAAGACGTCAAATTACGTTAATTAACGAATAGAGTTTTAGGTTGCGTTAATTAACGAAAAAAAATGAAATACAATCGAAGTTTAATTTTCAAAAACGACGTAAAATTACGCTAATTAACAAAAAGAACACGAAATTTTGGCAAAAAGAGGTGCAACACAAGGACTTCCCAGGAGGTCACCCATCCTAGTACTACTCTCGCCCAAGCACGCTTAACTGCGGAGTTCTGATGGGATCCGGTGCATTAGTGCTGGTATGATCGCACCTGAAAGTAAAGCGTTGTAATTGTATATATGCATTTCTAAGTTTATTTTTCAAAAAAGACGTCAAATTACGTTAATTAACGAATAGAGTTTTAGGTTGCGTTAATTAACGAAGAAAAATGAAATACAATCGAAGTTTAATTTTCAAAAACGACGTAAAATTACGCTAATTAACAAAAAGAACACGAAATTTTGGCAAAAAGAGGTGCAACACAAGGACTTCCCAGGAGGTCACCCATCCTAGTACTACTCTCGCCCAAGCACGCTTAACTGCGGAGTTCTGATGGGATCCGGTGCATTAGTGCTGGTATGATCGCACCTGAAAGTAAAGCGTTGTAATTGTATATATGCATTTCTAAGTTTATTTTTCAAAAAAGACGTCAAATTACGTTAATTAACGAATAGAGTTTTAGGTTGCGTTAATTAACGAAAAAAAATGAAATACAATCGAAGTTTAATTTTCAAAAACGACGTAAAATTACGCTAATTAACAAAAAGAACACGAAATTTTGGCAAAAAGAGGTGCAACACAAGGACTTCCCAGGAGGTCACCCATCCTAGTACTACTCTCGCCCAAGCACGCTTAACTGCGGAGTTCTGATGGGATCCGGTGCATTAGTGCTGGTATGATCGCACCTGAAAGTAAAGCGTTGTAATTGTATATATGCATTTCTAAGTTTATTTTTCAAAAAAGACGTCAAATTACGTTAATTAACGAATAGAGTTTTAGGTTGCGTTAATTAACGAAAAAAAATGAAATACAATCGAAGTTTAATTTTCAAAAACGACGTAAAATTACGCTAATTAACAAAAAGAACACGAAATTTTGGCAAAAAGAGGTGCAACACAAGGACTTCCCAGGAGGTCACCCATCCTAGTACTACTCTCGCCCAAGCACGCTTAACTGCGGAGTTCTGATGGGATCCGGTGCATTAGTGCTGGTATGATCGCACCTGAAAGTAAAGCGTTGTAATTGTATATATGCATTTCTAAGTTTATTTTTCAAAAAAGACGTCAAATTACGTTAATTAACGAATAGAGTTTTAGGTTGCGTTAATTAACGAAAAAAATGAAATACAATCGAAGTTTAATTTTCAAAAACGACGTAAAATTACGCTAATTAACAAAAAGAACACGAAATTTTGGCAAAAAGAGGTGCAACACAAGGACTTCCCAGGAGGTCACCCATCCTAGTACTACTCTCGCCCAAGCACGCTTAACTGCGGAGTTCTGATGGGATCCGGTGCATTAGTGCTGGTATGATCGCACCTGAAAGTAAAGCGTTGTAATTGTATATATGCATTTCTAAGTTTATTTTTCAAAAAAGACGTCAAATTACGTTAATTAACGAATAGAGTTTTAGGTTGCGTTAATTAACGAAAAAAAATGAAATACAATCGAAGTTTAATTTTCAAAAACGACGTAAAATTACGCTAATTAACAAAAAGAACACGAAATTTTGGCAAAAAGAGGTGCAACACAAGGACTTCCCAGGAGGTCACCCATCCTAGTACTACTCTCGCCCAAGCACGCTTAACTGCGGAGTTCTGATGGGATCCGGTGCATTAGTGCTGGTATGATCGCACCTGAAAGTAAAGCGTTGTAATTGTATATATGCATTTCTAAGTTTATTTTTCAAAAAAGGCGTCAAATTACGTTAATTAACGAATAGAGTTTTAGGTTGCGTTAATTAACGAAGAAAAATGAAATACAATCGAAGTTTAATTTTCAAAAACGACGTAAAATTACGCTAATTAACAAAAAGAACACGAAATTTTGGCAAAAAGAGGTGCAACACAAGGACTTCCCAGGAGGTCACCCATCCTAGTACTACTCTCGCCCAAGCACGCTTAACTGCGGAGTTCTGATGGGATCCGGTGCATTAGTGCTGGTATGATCGCACCTGAAAGTAAAGCGTTGTAATTGTATATATGCATTTCTAAGTTTATTTTTCAAAAAAGACGTCAAATTACGTTAATTAACGAATAGAGTTTTAGGTTGCGTTAATTAACGAAAAAAAATGAAATACAATCGAAGTTTAATTTTCAAAAACGACGTAAAATTACGCTAATTAACAAAAAGAACACGAAATTTTGGCAAAAAGAGGTGCAACACAAGGACTTCCCAGGAGGTCACCCATCCTAGTACTACTCTCGCCCAAGCACGCTTAACTGCGGAGTTCTGATGGGATCCGGTGCATTAGTGCTGGTATGATCGCACCTGAAAGTAAAGCGTTGTAATTGTATATATGCATTTCTAAGTTTATTTTTCAAAAAAGACGTCAAATTACGTTAATTAACGAATAGAGTTTTAGGTTGCGTTAATTAACGAAAAAAAATGAAATACAATCGAAGTTTAATTTTCAAAAACGACGTAAAATTACGCTAATTAACAAAAAGAACACGAAATTTTGGCAAAAAGAGGTGCAACACAAGGACTTCCCAGGAGGTCACCCATCCTAGTACTACTCTCGCCCAAGCACGCTTAACTGCGGAGTTCTGATGGGATCCGGTGCATTAGTGCTGGTATGATCGCACCTGAAAGTAAAGCGTTGTAATTGTATATATGCATTTCTAAGTTTATTTTTCAAAAAAGACGTCAAATTACGTTAATTAACGAATAGAGTTTTAGGTTGCGTTAATTAACGCAAAAAAATGAAATACAATCGAAGTTTAATTTTCAAAAACGACGTAAAATTACGCTAATTAACAAAAAGAACACGAAATTTTGGCAAAAAGAGGTGCAACACAAGGACTTCCCAGGAGGTCACCCATCCTAGTACTACTCTCGCCCAAGCACGCTTAACTGCGGAGTTCTGATGGGATCCGGTGCATTAGAGCTGGTATGATCGCACCTGAAAGTAAAGCGTTGTAATTGTATATATGCATTTCTAAGTTTATTTTTCAAAAAAGACGTCAAATTACGTTAATTAACGAATAGAGTTTTAGGTTGCGTTAATTAACGAAAAAAAATGAAATACAATCGAAGTTTAATTTTCAAAAACGACGTAAAATTACGCTAATTAACAAAAAGAACACGAAATTTTGGCAAAAAGAGGTGCAACACAAGGACTTCCCAGGAGGTCACCCATCCTAGTACTACTCTCGCCCAAGCACGCTTAACTGCGGAGTTCTGATGGGATCCGGTGCATTAGTGCTGGTATGATCGCACCTGAAAGTAAAGCGTTGTAATTGTATATATGCATTTCTAAGTTTATTTTTCAAAAAAGACGTCAAATTACGTTAATTAACGAATAGAGTTTTAGGTTGCGTTAATTAACGAAGAAAAATGAAATACAATCGAAGTTTAATTTTCAAAAACGACGTAAAATTACGCTAATTAACAAAAAGAACACGAAATTTTGGCAAAAAGAGGTGCAACACAAGGACTTCCCAGGAGGTCACCCATCCTAGTACTACTCTCGCCCAAGCACGCTTAACTGCGGAGTTCTGATGGGATCCGGTGCATTAGTGCTGGTATGATCGCACCTGAAAGTAAAGCGTTGTAATTGTATATATGCATTTCTAAGTTTATTTTTCAAAAAAGACGTCAAATTACGTTAATTAACGAATAGAGTTTTAGGTTGCGTTAATTAACGAAAAAAAATGAAATACAATCGAAGTTTAATTTTCAAAAACGACGTAAAATTACGCTAATTAACAAAAAGAACACGAAATTTTGGCAAAAAGAGGTGCAACACAAGGACTTCCCAGGAGGTCACCCATCCTAGTACTACTCTCGCCCAAGCACGCTTAACTGCGGAGTTCTGATGGGATCCGGTGCATTAGTGCTGGTATGATCGCACCTGAAAGTAAAGCGTTGTAATTGTATATATGCATTTCTAAGTTTATTTTTCAAAAAAGACGTCAAATTACGTTAATTAACGAATAGAGTTTTAGGTTGCGTTAATTAACGAAAAAAAATGAAATACAATCGAAGTTTAATTTTCAAAAACGACGTAAAATTACGCTAATTAACAAAAAGAACACGAAATTTTGGCAAAAAGAGGTGCAACACAAGGACTTCCCAGGAGGTCACCCATCCTAGTACTACTCTCGCCCAAGCACGCTTAACTGCGGAGTTCTGATGGGATCCGGTGCATTAGTGCTGGTATGATCGCACCTGAAAGTAAAGCGTTGTAATTGTATATATGCATTTCTAAGTTTATTTTTCAAAAAAGACGTCAAATTACGTTAATTAACGAATAGAGTTTTAGGTTGCGTTAATTAACGCAAAAAAATGAAATACAATCGAAGTTTAATTTTCAAAAACGACGTAAAATTACGCTAATTAACAAAAAGAACACGAAATTTTGGCAAAAAGAGGTGCAACACAAGGACTTCCCAGGAGGTCACCCATCCTAGTACTACTCTCGCCCAAGCACGCTTAACTGCGGAGTTCTGATGGGATCCGGTGCATTAGAGCTGGTATGATCGCACCTGAAAGTAAAGCGTTGTAATTGTATATATGCATTTCTAAGTTTATTTTTCAAAAAAGACGTCAAATTACGTTAATTAACGAATAGAGTTTTAGGTTGCGTTAATTAACGAAAAAAAATGAAATACAATCGAAGTTTAATTTTCAAAAACGACGTAAAATTACGCTAATTAACAAAAAGAACACGAAATTTTGGCAAAAAGAGGTGCAACACAAGGACTTCCCAGGAGGTCACCCATCCTAGTACTACTCTCGCCCAAGCACGCTTAACTGCGGAGTTCTGATGGGATCCGGTGCATTAGTGCTGGTATGATCGCACCTGAAAGTAAAGCGTTGTAATTGTATATATGCATTTCTAAGTTTATTTTTCAAAAAAGACGTCAAATTACGTTAATTAACGAATAGAGTTTTAGGTTGCGTTAATTAACGAAGAAAAATGAAATACAATCGAAGTTTAATTTTCAAAAACGACGTAAAATTACGCTAATTAACAAAAAGAACACGAAATTTTGGCAAAAAGAGGTGCAACACAAGGACTTCCCAGGAGGTCACCCATCCTAGTACTACTCTCGCCCAAGCACGCTTAACTGCGGAGTTCTGATGGGATCCGGTGCATTAGTGCTGGTATGATCGCACCTGAAAGTAAAGCGTTGTAATTGTATATATGCATTTCTAAGTTTATTTTTCAAAAAAGACGTCAAATTACGTTAATTAACGAATAGAGTTTTAGGTTGCGTTAATTAACGAAAAAAAATGAAATACAATCGAAGTTTAATTTTCAAAAACGACGTAAAATTACGCTAATTAACAAAAAGAACACGAAATTTTGGCAAAAAGAGGTGCAACACAAGGACTTCCCAGGAGGTCTCCCATCCTAGTACTACTCTCGCCCAAGCACGCTTAACTGCGGAGTTCTGATGGGATCCGGTGCATTAGTGCTGGTATGATCGCACCTGAAAGTAAAGCGTTGTAATTGTATATATGCATTTCTAAGTTTATTTTTCAAAAAAGACGTCAAATTACGTTAATTAACGAATAGAGTTTTAGGTTGCGTTAATTAACGAAAAAAAATGAAATACAATCGAAGTTTAATTTTCAAAAACGACGTAAAATTACGCTAATTAACAAAAAGAACACGAAATTTTGGCAAAAAGAGGTGCAACACAAGGACTTCCCAGGAGGTCACCCATCCTAGTACTACTCTCGCCCAAGCACGCTTAACTGCGGAGTTCTGATGGGATCCGGTGCATTAGTGCTGGTATGATCGCACCTGAAAGTAAAGCGTTGTAATTGTATATATGCATTTCTAAGTTTATTTTTCAAAAAAGACGTCAAATTACGTTAATTAACGAATAGAGTTTTAGGTTGCGTTAATTAACGCAAAAAAATGAAATACAATCGAAGTTTAATTTTCAAAAACGACGTAAAATTACGCTAATTAACAAAAAGAACACGAAATTTTGGCAAAAAGAGGTGCAACACAAGGACTTCCCAGGAGGTCACCCATCCTAGTACTACTCTCGCCCAAGCACGCTTAACTGCGGAGTTCTGATGGGATCCGGTGCATTAGAGCTGGTATGATCGCACCTGAAAGTAAAGCGTTGTAATTGTATATATGCATTTCTAAGTTTATTTTTCAAAAAAGACGTCAAATTACGTTAATTAACGAATAGAGTTTTAGGTTGCGTTAATTAACGAAAAAAAATGAAATACAATCGAAGTTTAATTTTCAAAAACGACGTAAAATTACGCTAATTAACAAAAAGAACACGAAATTTTGGCAAAAAGAGGTGCAACACAAGGACTTCCCAGGAGGTCACCCATCCTAGTACTACTCTCGCCCAAGCACGCTTAACTGCGGAGTTCTGATGGGATCCGGTGCATTAGAGCTGGTATGATCGCACCTGAAAGTAAAGCGTTGTAATTGTATATATGCATTTCTAAGTTTATTTTTCAAAAAAGACGTCAAATTACGTTAATTAACGAATAGAGTTTTAGGTTGCGTTAATTAACGAAAAAAAATGAAATACAATCGAAGTTTAATTTTCAAAAACGACGTAAAATTACGCTAATTAACAAAAAGAACACGAAATTTTGGCAAAAAGAGGTGCAACACAAGGACTTCCCAGGAGGTCACCCATCCTAGTACTACTCTCGCCCAAGCACGCTTAACTGCGGAGTTCTGATGGGATCCGGTGCATTAGTGCTGGTATGATCGCACCTGAAAGTAAAGCGTTGTAATTGTATATATGCATTTCTAAGTTTATTTTTCAAAAAAGACGTCAAATTACGTTAATTAACGAATAGAGTTTTAGGTTGCGTTAATTAACGAAAAAAATGAAATACAATCGAAGTTTAATTTTCAAAAACGACGTAAAATTACGCTAATTAACAAAAAGAACACGAAATTTTGGCAAAAAGAGGTGCAACACAAGGACTTCCCAGGAGGTCACCCATCCTAGTACTACTCTCGCCCAAGCACGCTTAACTGCGGAGTTCTGATGGGATCCGGTGCATTAGAGCTGGTATGATCGCACCTGAAAGTAAAGCGTTGTAATTGTATATATGCATTTCTAAGTTTATTTTTCAAAAAAGACGTCAAATTACGTTAATTAAAGAATAGAGTTTTAGGTTGCGTTAATTAACGAAAAAAAATGAAATACAATCGAAGTTTAATTTTCAAAAACGACGTAAAATTACGCTAATTAACAAAAAGAACACGAAATTTTGGCAAAAAGAGGTGCAACACAAGGACTTCCCAGGAGGTCACCCATCCTAGTACTACTCTCGCCCAAGCACGCTTAACTGCGGAGTTCTGATGGGATCCGGTGCATTAGTGCTGGTATGATCGCACCTGAAAGTAAAGCGTTGTAATTGTATATATATGCATTTCTAAGTTTATTTTTCAAAAAAGACGTCAAATTACGTTAATTAACGAATAGAGTTTTAGGTTGCGTTAATTAACGAAAAAAAATGAAATACAATCGAAGTTTAATTTTCAAAAACGACGTAAAATTACGCTAATTAACAAAAAGAACACGAAATTTTGGCAAAAAGAGGTGCAACACAAGGACTTCCCAGGAGGTCACCCATCCTAGTACTACTCTCGCCCAAGCACGCTTAACTGCGGAGTTCTGATGGGATCCGGTGCATTAGTGCTGGTATGATCGCACCTGAAAGTAAAGCGTTGTAATTGTATATATATGCATTTCTAAGTTTATTTTTCAAAAAAGACGTCAAATTACGTTAATTAACGAATAGAGTTTTAGGTTGCGTTAATTAACGAAAAAAAATGAAATACAATCGAAGTTTAATTTTCAAAAACGACGTAAAATTACGCTAATTAACAAAAAGAACACGAAATTTTGGCAAAAAGAGGTGCAACACAAGGACTTCCCAGGAGGTCACCCATCCTAGTACTACTCTCGCCCAAGCACGCTTAACTGCGGAGTTCTGATGGGATCCGGTGCATTAGTGCTGGTATGATCGCACCTGAAAGTAAAGCGTTGTAATTGTATATATGCATTTCTAAGTTTATTTTTCAAAAAAGACGTCAAATTACGTTAATTAACGAATAGAGTTTTAGGTTGCGTTAATTAACGAAAAAAAATGAAATACAATCGAAGTTTAATTTTCAAAAACGACGTAAAATTACGCTAATTAACAAAAAGAACACGAAATTTTGGCAAAAAGAGGTGCAACACAAGGACTTCCCAGGAGGTCACCCATCCTAGTACTACTCTCGCCCAAGCACGCTTAACTGCGGAGTTCTGATGGGATCCGGTGCATTAGTGCTGGTATGATCGCACCTGAAAGTAAAGCGTTGTAATTGTATATATATGCATTTCTAAGTTTATTTTTCAAAAAAGACGTCAAATTACGTTAATTAACGAATAGAGTTTTAGGTTGCGTTAATTAACGAAAAAAAATGAAATACAATCGAAGTTTAATTTTCAAAAACGACGTAAAATTACGCTAATTAACAAAAAGAACACGAAATTTTGGCAAAAAGAGGTGCAACACAAGGACTTCCCAGGAGGTCACCCATCCTAGTACTACTCTCGCCCAAGCACGCTTAACTGCGGAGTTCTGATGGGATCCAGTGCATTAGTGCTGGTATGATCGCACCTAAAAGTAAAGCGTTGTAATTGTATATATGCATTTCTAAGTTTATTTTTCAAAAAAGACGTCAAATTACGTTAATTAACGAATAGAGTTTTAGGTTGCGTTAATTAACGAAAAAAAATGAAATACAATCGAAGTTTAATTTTCAAAAACGACGTAAAATTACGCTAATTAACAAAAAGAACACGAAATTTTGGCAAAAAGAGGTGCAACACAAGGACTTCCCAGGAGGTCACCCATCCTAGTACTACTCTCGCCCAAGCACGCTTAACTGCGGAGTTCTGATGGGATCCGGTGCATTAGAGCTGGTATGATCGCACCTGAAAGTAAAGCGTTGTAATTGTATATATGCATTTCTAAGTTTATTTTTCAAAAAAGACGTCAAATTACGTTAATTAACGAATAGAGTTTTAGGTTGCGTTAATTAACGAAAAAAAATGAAATACAATCGAAGTTTAATTTTCAAAAACGACGTAAAATTACGCTAATTAACAAAAAGAACACGAAATTTTGGCAAAAAGAGGTGCAACACAAGGACTTCCCAGGAGGTCACCCATCCTAGTACTACTCTCGCCCAAGCACGCTTAACTGCGGAGTTCTGATGGGATCCGGTGCATTAGTGCTGGTATGATCGCACCTGAAAGTAAACCGTTGTAATTGTATATATATGCATTTCTAAGTTTATTTTTCAAAAAAGACGTCAAATTACGTTAATTAACGAATAGAGTTTTAGGTTGCGTTAATTAACGAAAAAAAATGAAATACAATCGAAGTTTAATTTTCAAAAACGACGTAAAATTACGCTAATTAACAAAAAGAACACGAAATTTTGGCAAAAAGAGGTGCAACACAAGGACTTCCCAGGAGGTCACCCATCCTAGTACTACTCTCGCCCAAGCACGCTTAACTGCGGAGTTCTGATGGGATCCGGTGCATTAGAGCTGGTATGATCGCACCTAAAAGTAAAGCGTTGTAATTGTATATATGCATTTCTAAGTTTATTTTTCAAAAAAGACGTCAAATTACGTTAATTAACGAATAGAGTTTTAGGTTGCGTTAATTAACGAAAAAAAATGAAATACAATCGAAGTTTAATTTTCAAAAACGACGTAAAATTACGCTAATTAACAAAAAGAACACGAAATTTTGGCAAAAAGAGGTGCAACACAAGGACTTCCCAGGAGGTCACCCATCCTAGTACTACTCTCGCCCAAGCACGCTTAACTGCGGAGTTCTGATGGGATCCGGTGCATTAGTGCTGGTATGATCGCACCTGAAAGTAAAGCGTTGTAATTGTATATATGCATTTCTAAGTTTATTTTTCAAAAAAGACGTCAAATTACGTTAATTAACGAATAGAGTTTTAGGTTGCGTTAATTAACGAAAAAAAATGAAATACAATCGAAGTTTAATTTTCAAAAACGACGTAAAATTACGCTAATTAACAAAAAGAACACGAAATTTTGGCAAAAAGAGGTGCAACACAAGGACTTCCCAGGAGGTCACCCATCCTAGTACTACTCTCGCCCAAGCACGCTTAACTGCGGAGTTCTGATGGGATCCGGTGCATTAGTGCTGGTATGATCGCACCTGAAAGTAAAGCGTTGTAATTGTATATATGCATTTCTAAGTTTATTTTTCAAAAAAGACGTCAAATTACGTTAATTAACGAATAGAGTTTTCGGTTGCGTTAATTAACGAAAAAAAATGAAATACAATCGAAGTTTAATTTTCAAAAACGACGTAAAATTACGCTAATTAACAAAAAGAACACGAAATTTTGGCAAAAAGAGGTGCAACACAAGGACTTCCCAGGAGGTCACCCATCCTAGTACTACTCTCGCCCAAGCACGCTTAACTGCGGAGTTCTGATGGGATCCGGTGCATTAGTGCTGGTATGATCGCACCTGAAAGTAAAGCGTTGTAATTGTATATATATGCATTTCTAAGTTTATTTTTCAAAAAAGACGTCAAATTACGTTAATTAACGAATAGAGTTTTAGGTTGCGTTAATTAACGAAAAAAAATGAAATACAATCGAAGTTTAATTTTCAAAAACGACGTAAAATTACGCTAATTAACAAAAAGAACACGAAATTTTGGCAAAAAGAGGTGCAACACAAGGACTTCCCAGGAGGTCACCCATCCTAGTACTACTCTCGCCCAAGCACGCTTAACTGCGGAGTTCTGATGGGATCCGGTGCATTAGTGCTGGTATGATCGCACCTGAAAGTAAAGCGTTGTAATTGTATATATATGCATTTCTAAGTTTATTTTTCAAAAAAGACGTCAAATTACGTTAATTAACGAATAGAGTTTTAGGTTGCGTTAATTAACGAAAAAAAATGAAATACAATCGAAGTTTAATTTTCAAAAACGACGTAAAATTACGCTAATTAACAAAAAGAACACGAAATTTTGGCAAAAAGAGGTGCAACACAAGGACTTCCCAGGAGGTCACCCATCCTAGTACTACTCTCGCCCAAGCACGCTTAACTGCGGAGTTCTGATGGGATCCGGTGCATTAGTGCTCGTATGATCGCACCTGAAAGTAAAGCGTTGTAATTATATATATATGCATTTCTAAGTTTATTTTTCAAAAAAGACGTCAAATTACGTTAATTAACGAATAGAGTTTTAGGTTGCGTTAATTAACGAAAAAAAATGAAATACAATCGAAGTTTAATTTTCAAAAACGACGTAAAATTACGCTAATTAACAAAAAGAACACGAAATTTTGGCAAAAAGAGGTGCAACACAAGGACTTCCCAGGAGGTCACCCATCCTAGTACTACTCTCGCCCAAGCACACTTAACTGCGGAGTTCTGATGGGATCCGGTGCATTAGTGCTGGTATGATCGCACCTGAAAGTAAAGCGTTGTAATTGTATATATGCATTTCTAAGTTTATTTTTCAAAAAAGACGTCAAATTACGTTAATTAACGAATAGAGTTTTAGGTTGCGTTAATTAACGAAAAAAAATGAAATACAATCGAAGTTTAATTTTCAAAAACGACGTAAAATTACGCTAAATAACAAAAAGAACACGAAATTTTGGCAAAAAGAGGTGCAACACAAGGACTTCCCAGGAGGTCACCCATCCTAGTACTACTCTCGCCCAAGCACGCTTAACTGCGGAGTTCTGATGGGATCCGGTGCATTAGAGCTGGTATGATCGCACCTGAAAGTAAAGCGTTGTAATTGTATATATGCATTTCTAAGTTTATTTTTCAAAAAAGACGTCAAATTACGTTAATTAACGAATAGAGTTTTAGGTTGCGTTAATTAACGAAAAAAAATGAAATACAATCGAAGTTTAATTTTCAAAAACGACGTAAAATTACGCTAATTAACAAAAAGAACACGAAATTTTGGCAAAAAGAGGTGCAACACAAGGACTTCCCAGGAGGTCACCCATCCTAGTACTACTCTCGCCCAAGCACGCTTAACTGCGGAGTTCTGATGGGATCCGGTGCATTAGTGCTGGTATGATCGCACCTGAAAGTAAAGCGTTGTAATTGTATATATGCATTTCTAAGTTTATTTTTCAAAAAAGACGTCAAATTACGTTAATTAACGAATAGAGTTTTAGGTTGCGTTAATTAACGAAAAAAAATGAAATACAATCAAAGTTTAATTTTCAAAAACGACGTAAAATTACGCTAATTAACAAAAAGAACACGAAATTTTGGCAAAAAGAGGTGCAACACAAGGACTTCCCAGGAGGTCACCCATCCTAGTACTACTCTCGCCCAAGCACGCTTAACTGCGGAGTTCTGATGTGATCCGGTGCATTAGTGCTGGTATGATCGCACCTAAAAGTAAAGCGTTGTAATTGTATATATATGCATTTCTAAGTTTATTTTTCAAAAAAGACGTCAAATTACGTTAATTAACGAATAGAGTTTTAGGTTGCGTTAATTAACGAAAAAAAATGAAATACAATCGAAGTTTAATTTTCAAAAACGACGTAAAATTACGCTAATTAACAAAAAGAACACGAAATTTTGGCAAAAAGAGGTGCAACACAAGGACTTCCCAGGAGGTCACCCATCCTAGTACTACTCTCGCCCAAGCACGCTTAACTGCGGAGTTCTGATGGGATCCGGTGCATTAGTGCTGGTATGATCGCACCTGAAAGTAAAGCGTTGTAATTGTATATATATGCATTTCTAAGTTTATTTTTCAAAAAAGACGTCAAATTACGTTAATTAACGAATAGAGTTTTAGGTTGCGTTAATTAACGAAAAAAATGAAATACAATCGAAGTTTAATTTTCAAAAACGACGTAAAATTACGCTAATTAACAAAAAGAACACGAAATTTTGGCAAAAAGAGGTGCAACACAAGGACTTCCCAGGAGGTCACCCATCCTAGTACTACTCTCGCCCAAGCACGCTTAACTGCGGAGTTCTGATGGGATCCGGTGCATTAGTGCTGGTATGATCGCACCTGAAAGTAAAGCGTTGTAATTGTATATATGCATTTCTAAGTTTATTTTTCAAAAAAGACGTCAAATTACGTTAATTAACGAATAGAGTTTTAGGTTGCGTTAATTAACGAAAAAAAATGAAATACAATCGAAGTTTAATTTTCAAAAATGACGTAAAATTACGCTAATTAACAAAAAGAACACGAAATTTTGGCAAAAAGAGGTGCAACACAAGGACTTCCCAGGAGGTCACCCATCCTAGTACTACTCTCGCCCAAGCACGCTTAACTGCGGAGTTCTGATGGGATCCGGTGCATTAGAGCTGGTATGATCGCACCTGAAAGTAAAGCGTTGTAATTGTATATATGCATTTCTAAGTTTATTTTTCAAAAAAGACGTCAAATTACGTTAATTAACGAATAGAGTTTTAGGTTGCGTTAATTAACGAAAAAAAATGAAATACAATCGAAGTTTAATTTTCAAAAACGACGTAAAATTACGCTAATTAACAAAAAGAACACGAAATTTTGGCAAAAAGAGGTGCAACACAAGGACTTCCCAGGAGGTCACCCATCCTAGTACTACTCTCGCCCAAGCACGCTTAACTGCGGAGTTCTGATGGGATCCGGTGCATTAGTGCTGGTATGATCGCACCTGAAAGTAAAGCGTTGTAATTGTATATATGCATTTCTAAGTTTATTTTTCAAAAAAGACGTCAAATTACGTTAATTAACGAATAGAGTTTTAGGTTGCGTTAATTAACGAAAAAAAATGAAATACAATCAAAGTTTAATTTTCAAAAACGACGTAAAATTACGCTAATTAACAAAAAGAACACGAAATTTTGGCAAAAAGAGGTGCAACACAAGGACTTCCCAGGAGGTCACCCATCCTAGTACTACTCTCGCCCAAGCACGCTTAACTGCGGAGTTCTGATGTGATCCGGTGCATTAGTGCTGGTATGATCGCACCTAAAAGTAAAGCGTTGTAATTGTATATATATGCATTTCTAAGTTTATTTTTCAAAAAAGACGTCAAATTACGTTAATTAACGAATAGAGTTTTAGGTTGCGTTAATTAACGAAAAAAAATGAAATACAATCGAAGTTTAATTTTCAAAAACGACGTAAAATTACGCTAATTAACAAAAAGAACACGAAATTTTGGCAAAAAGAGGTGCAACACAAGGACTTCCCAGGAGGTCACCCATCCTAGTACTACTCTCGCCCAAGCACGCTTAACTGCGGAGTTCTGATGGGATCCGGTGCATTAGTGCTGGTATGATCGCACCTGAAAGTAAAGCGTTGTAATTGTATATATATGCATTTCTAAGTTTATTTTTCAAAAAAGACGTCAAATTACGTTAATTAACGAATAGAGTTTTAGGTTGCGTTAATTAACGAAAAAAATGAAATACAATCGAAGTTTAATTTTCAAAAACGACGTAAAATTACGCTAATTAACAAAAAGAACACGAAATTTTGGCAAAAAGAGGTGCAACACAAGGACTTCCCAGGAGGTCACCCATCCTAGTACTACTCTCGCCCAAGCACGCTTAACTGCGGAGTTCTGATGGGATCCGGTGCATTAGTGCTGGTATGATCGCACCTGAAAGTAAAGCGTTGTAATTGTATATATGCATTTCTAAGTTTATTTTTCAAAAAAGACGTCAAATTACGTTAATTAACGAATAGAGTTTTAGGTTGCGTTAATTAACGAAAAAAAATGAAATACAATCGAAGTTTAATTTTCAAAAACGACGTAAAATTACGCTAATTAACAAAAAGAACACGAAATTTTGGCAAAAAGAGGTGCAACACAAGGACTTCCCAGGAGGTCACCCATCCTAGTACTACTCTCGCCCAAGCACGCTTAACTGCGGAGTTCTGATGGGATCCGGTGCATTAGAGCTGGTATGATCGCACCTGAAAGTAAAGCGTTGTAATTGTATATATGCATTTCTAAGTTTATTTTTCAAAAAAGACGTCAAATTACGTTAATTAACGAATAGAGTTTTAGGTTGCGTTAATTAACGAAAAAAAATGAAATACAATCGAAGTTTAATTTTCAAAAACGACGTAAAATTACGCTAATTAACAAAAAGAACACGAAATTTTGGCAAAAAGAGGTGCAACACAAGGACTTCCCAGGAGGTCACCCATCCTAGTACTACTCTCGCCCAAGCACGCTTAACTGCGGAGTTCTGATGGGATCCGGTGCATTAGTGCTGGTATGATCGCACCTGAAAGTAAAGCGTTGTAATTGTATATATATGCATTTCTAAGTTTATTTTTCAAAAAAGACGTCAAATTACGTTAATTAACGAATAGAGTTTTAGGTTGCGTTAATTAACGAAAAAAAATGAAATACAATCGAAGTTTAATTTTCAAAAACGACGTAAAATTACGCTAATTAACAAAAAGAACACGAAATTTTGGTAAAAAGAGGTGCAACACAAGGACTTCCCAGGAGGTCACCCATCCTAGTACTACTCTCGCCCAAGCACGCTTAACTACGGAGTTCTGATGGGATCCGGTGCATTAGTGCTGGTATGATCGCACCTGAAAGTAAAGCGTTGTAATTGTATATATGCATTTCTAAGTTTATTTTTCAAAAAAGACGTCAAATTACGTTAATTAACGAATAGAGTTTTAGGTTGCGTTAATTAACGAAAAAAAATGAAATACAATCGAAGTTTAATTTTCAAAAACGACGTAAAATTACGCTAATTAACAAAAAGAACACGAAATTTTGGCAAAAAGAGGTGCAACACAAGGACTTCCCAGGAGGTCACCCATCCTAGTACTACTCTCGCCCAAGCACGCTTAACTGCGGAGTTCTGATGGGATCCGGTGCATTAGTGCTGGTATGATCGCACCTGAAAGTAAAGCGTTGTAATTGTATATATGCATTTCTAAGTTTATTTTTCAAAAAAGACGTCAAATTACGTTAATTAACGAATAGAGTTTTAGGTTGCGTTAATTAACGAAAAAAAATGAAATACAATCGAAGTTTAATTTTCAAAAACGACGTAAAATTACGCTAATTAACAAAAAGAACACGAAATTTTGGCAAAAAGAGGTGCAACACAAGGACTTCCCAGGAGGTCACCCATCCTAGTACTACTCTCGCCCAAGCACGCTTAACTGCGGAGTTCTGATGGGATCCGGTGCATTAGTGCTGGTATGATCGCACCTGAAAGTAAAGCGTTGTAATTGTATATATGCATTTCTAAGTTTATTTTTCAAAAAAGACGTCAAATTACGTTAATTAACGAATAGAGTTTTAGGTTGCGTTAATTAACGAAAAAAAATGAAATACAATCGAAGTTTAATTTTCAAAAACGACGTAAAATTACGCTAATTAACAAAAAGAACACGAAATTTTGGCAAAAAGAGGTGCAACACAAGGACTTCCCAGGAGGTCACCCATCCTAGTACTACTCTCGCCCAAGCACGCTTAACTGCGGAGTTCTGATGTGATCCGGTGCATTAGTGCTGGTATGATCGCACCTGAAAGTAAAGCGTTGTAATTGTATATATATGCATTTCTAAGTTTATTTTTCAAAAAAGACGTCAAATTACGTTAATTAACGAATAGAGTTTTAGGTTGCGTTAATTAACGAAAAAAAATGAAATACAATCGAAGTTTAATTTTCAAAAACGACGTAAAATTACGCTAATTAACAAAAAGAACACGAAATTTTGGCAAAAAGAGGTGCAACACAAGGACTTCCCAGGAGGTCACCCATCCTAGTACTACTCTCGCCCAAGCACGCTTAACTACGGAGTTCTGATGGGATCCGGTGCATTAGTGCTGGTATGATCGCACCTGAAAGTAAAGCGTTGTAATTGTATATATGCATTTCTAAGTTTATTTTTCAAAAAAGACGTCAAATTACGTTAATTAACGAATAGAGTTTTAGGTTGCGTTAATTAACGAAAAAAAATGAAATACAATCGAAGTTTAATTTTCAAAAACGACGTAAAATTACGCTAATTAACAAAAAGAACACGAAATTTTGGCAAAAAGAGGTGCAACACAAGGACTTCCCAGGAGGTCACCCATCCTAGTACTACTCTCGCCCAAGCACGCTTAACTGCGGAGTTCTGATGGGATCCGGTGCATTAGTGCTGGTATGATCGCACCTGAAAGTAAAGCGTTGTAATTGTATATATGCATTTCTAAGTTTATTTTTCAAAAAAGACGTCAAATTACGTTAATTAACGAATAGAGTTTTAGGTTGCGTTAATTAACGAAAAAAAATGAAATACAATCGAAGTTTAATTTTCAAAAACGACGTAAAATTACGCTAATTAACAAAAAGAACACGAAATTTTGGCAAAAAGAGGTGCAACACAAGGACTTCCCAGGAGGTCACCCATCCTAGTACTACTCTCGCCCAAGCACGCTTAACTGCGGAGTTCTGATGGGATCCGGTGCATTAGTGCTGGTATGATCGCACCTGAAAGTAAAGCGTTGTAATTGTATATATGCATTTCTAAGTTTATTTTTCAAAAAAGACGTCAAATTACGTTAATTAACGAATAGAGTTTTAGGTTGCGTTAATTAACGAAAAAAAATGAAATACAATCGAAGTTTAATTTTCAAAAACGACGTAAAATTACGCTAATTAACAAAAAGAACACGAAATTTTGGCAAAAAGAGGTGCAACACAAGGACTTCCCAGGAGGTCACCCATCCTAGTACTACTCTCGCCCAAGCACGCTTAACTGCGGAGTTCTGATGTGATCCGGTGCATTAGTGCTGGTATGATCGCACCTGAAAGTAAAGCGTTGTAATTGTATATATATGCATTTCTAAGTTTATTTTTCAAAAAAGACGTCAAATTACGTTAATTAACGAATAGAGTTTTAGGTTGCGTTAATTAACGAAAAAAAATGAAATACAATCGAAGTTTAATTTTCAAAAACGACGTAAAATTACGCTAATTAACAAAAAGAACACGAAATTTTGGCAAAAAGAGGTGCAACACAAGGACTTCCCAGGAGGTCACCCATCCTAGTACTACTCTCGCCCAAGCACGCTTAACTGCGGAGTTCTGATGGGATCCGGTGCATTAGTGCTGGTATGATCGCACCTGAAAGTAAAGCGTTGTAATTGTATATATATGCATTTCTAAGTTTATTTTTCAAAAAAGACGTCAAATTACGTTAATTAACGAATAGAGTTTTAGGTTGCGTTAATTAACGAAAAAAATGAAATACAATCGAAGTTTAATTTTCAAAAACGACGTAAAATTACGCTAATTAACAAAAAGAACACGAAATTTTGGCAAAAAGAGGTGCAACACAAGGACTTCCCAGGAGGTCACCCATCCTAGTACTACTCTCGCCCAAGCACGCTTAACTGCGGAGTTCTGATGGGATCCGGTGCATTAGTGCTGGTATGATCGCACCTGAAAGTAAAGCGTTGTAATTGTATATATGCATTTCTAAGTTTATTTTTCAAAAAAGACGTCAAATTACGTTAATTAACGAATAGAGTTTTAGGTTGCGTTAATTAACGAAAAAAAATGAAATACAATCGAAGTTTAATTTTCAAAAACGACGTAAAATTACGCTAATTAACAAAAAGAACACGAAATTTTGGCAAAAAGAGGTGCAACACAAGGACTTCCCAGGAGGTCACCCATCCTAGTACTACTCTCGCCCAAGCACGCTTAACTGCGGAGTTCTGATGGGATCCGGTGCATTAGAGCTGGTATGATCGCACCTGAAAGTAAAGCGTTGTAATTGTATATATGCATTTCTAAGTTTATTTTTCAAAAAAGACGTCAAATTACGTTAATTAACGAATAGAGTTTTAGGTTGCGTTAATTAACGAAAAAAAATGAAATACAATCGAAGTTTAATTTTCAAAAACGACGTAAAATTACGCTAATTAACAAAAAGAACACGAAATTTTGGCAAAAAGAGGTGCAACACAAGGACTTCCCAGGAGGTCACCCATCCTAGTACTACTCTCGCCCAAGCACGCTTAACTGCGGAGTTCTGATGGGATCCGGTGCATTAGTGCTGGTATGATCGCACCTGAAAGTAAAGCGTTGTAATTGTATATATGCATTTCTAAGTTTATTTTTCAAAAAAGACGTCAAATTACGTTAATTAACGAATAGAGTTTTAGGTTGCGTTAATTAACGAAAAAAAATGAAATACAATCGAAGTTTAATTTTCAAAAACGACGTAAAATTACGCTAATTAACAAAAAGAACACGAAATTTTGGCAAAAAGAGGTGCAACACAAGGACTTCCCAGGAGGTCACCCATCCTAGTACTACTCTCGCCCAAGCACGCTTAACTGCGGAGTTCTGATGGGATCCGGTGCATTAGTGCTGGTATGATCGCACCTGAAAGTAAAGCGTTGTAATTGTATATATATGCATTTCTAAGTTTATTTTTCAAAAAAGACGTCAAATTACGTTAATTAACGAATAGAGTTTTAGGTTGCGTTAATTAACGAAAAAAATGAAATACAATCGAAGTTTAATTTTCAAAAACGACGTAAAATTACGCTAATTAACAAAAAGAACACGAAATTTTGGCAAAAAGAGGTGCAACACAAGGACTTCCCAGGAGGTCACCCATCCTAGTACTACTCTCGCCCAAGCACGCTTAACTGCGGAGTTCTGATGGGATCCGGTGCATTAGTGCTGGTATGATCGCACCTGAAAGTAAAGCGTTGTAATTGTATATATGCATTTCTAAGTTTATTTTTCAAAAAAGACGTCAAATTACGTTAATTAACGAATAGAGTTTTAGGTTGCGTTAATTAACGAAAAAAAATGAAATACAATCGAAGTTTAATTTTCAAAAACGACGTAAAATTACGCTAATTAACAAAAAGAACACGAAATTTTGGCAAAAAGAGGTGCAACACAAGGACTTCCCAGGAGGTCACCCATCCTAGTACTACTCTCGCCCAAGCACGCTTAACTGCGGAGTTCTGATGGGATCCGGTGCATTAGAGCTGGTATGATCGCACCTGAAAGTAAAGCGTTGTAATTGTATATATGCATTTCTAAGTTTATTTTTCAAAAAAGACGTCAAATTACGTTAATTAACGAATAGAGTTTTAGGTTGCGTTAATTAACGAAAAAAAATGAAATACAATCGAAGTTTAATTTTCAAAAACGACGTAAAATTACGCTAATTAACAAAAAGAACACGAAATTTTGGCAAAAAGAGGTGCAACACAAGGACTTCCCAGGAGGTCACCCATCCTAGTACTACTCTCGCCCAAGCACGCTTAACTGCGGAGTTCTGATGGGATCCGGTGCATTAGTGCTGGTATGATCGCACCTGAAAGTAAAGCGTTGTAATTGTATATATATGCATTTCTAAGTTTATTTTTCAAAAAAGACGTCAAATTACGTTAATTAACGAATAGAGTTTTAGGTTGCGTTAATTAACGAAAAAAAATGAAATACAATCGAAGTTTAATTTTCAAAAACGACGTAAAATTACGCTAATTAACAAAAAGAACACGAAATTTTGGCAAAAAGAGGTGCAACACAAGGACTTCCCAGGAGGTCACCCATCCTAGTACTACTCTCGCCCAAGCACGCTTAACTGCGGAGTTCTGATGGGATCCGGTGCATTAGAGCTGGTATGATCGCACCTGAAAGTAAAGCGTTGTAATTGTATATATGCATTTCTAAGTTTATTTTTCAAAAAAGACGTCAAATTACGTTAATTAACGAATAGAGTTTTAGGTTGCGTTAATTAACGAAAAAAAATGAAATACAATCGAAGTTTAATTTTCAAAAACGACGTAAAATTACGCTAATTAACAAAAAGAACACGAAATTTTGGCAAAAAGAGGTGCAACACAAGGACTTCCCAGGAGGTCACCCATCCTAGTACTACTCTCGCCCAAGCACGCTTAACTACGGAGTTCTGATGGGATCCGGTGCATTAGTGCTGGTATGATCGCACCTGAAAGTAAAGCGTTGTAATTGTATATATGCATTTCTAAGTTTATTTTTCAAAAAAGACGTCAAATTACGTTAATTAACGAATAGAGTTTTAGGTTGCGTTAATTAACGAAAAAAAATGAAATACAATCGAAGTTTAATTTTCAAAAACGACGTAAAATTACGCTAATTAACAAAAAGAACACGAAATTTTGGCAAAAAGAGGTGCAACACAAGGACTTCCCAGGAGGTCACCCATCCTAGTACTACTCTCGCCCAAGCACGCTTAACTGCGGAGTTCTGATGGAATCCGGTGCATTAGTGCTGGTATGATCGCACCTGAAAGTAAAGCGTTGTAATTGTATATATGCATTTCTAAGTTTATTTTTCAAAAAAGACGTCAAATTACGTTAATTAACGAATAGAGTTTTAGGTTGCGTTAATTAACGAAAAAAAATGAAATACAATCGAAGTTTAATTTTCAAAAACGACGTAAAATTACGCTAATTAACAAAAAGAACACGAAATTTTGGCAAAAAGAGGTGCAACACAAGGACTTCCCAGGAGGTCACCCATCCTAGTACTACTCTCGCCCAAGCACGCTTAACTACGGAGTTCTGATGGGATCCGGTGCATTAGTGCTGGTATGATCGCACCTGAAAGTAAAGCGTTGTAATTGTATATATGCATTTCTAAGTTTATTTTTCAAAAAAGACGTCAAATTACGTTAATTAACGAATAGAGTTTTAGGTTGCGTTAATTAACGAAAAAAAATGAAATACAATCGAAGTTTAATTTTCAAAAACGACGTAAAATTACGCTAATTAACAAAAAGAACACGAAATTTTGGCAAAAAGAGGTGCAACACAAGGACTTCCCAGGAGGTCACCCATCCTAGTACTACTCTCGCCCAAGCACGCTTAACTGCGGAGTTCTGATGGGATCCGGTGCATTAGTGCTGGTATGATCGCACCTGAAAGTAAAGCGTTGTAATTGTATATATGCATTTCTAAGTTTATTTTTCAAAAAAGACGTCAAATTACGTTAATTAACGAATAGAGTTTTAGGTTGCGTTAATTAACGAAAAAAAATGAAATACAATCGAAGTTTAATTTTCAAAAACGACGTAAAATTACGCTAATTAACAAAAAGAACACGAAATTTTGGCAAAAAGAGGTGCAACACAAGGACTTCCCAGGAGGTCACCCATCCTAGTACTACTCTCGCCCAAGCACGCTTAACTGCGGAGTTCTGATGGGATCCGGTGCATTAGTGCTGGTATGATCGCACCTGAAAGTAAAGCGTTGTAATTGTATATATGCATTTCTAAGTTTATTTTTCAAAAAAGACGTCAAATTACGTTAATTAACGAATAGAGTTTTAGGTTGCGTTAATTAACGAAAAAAAATGAAATACAATCGAAGTTTAATTTTCAAAAACGACGTAAAATTACGCTAATTAACAAAAAGAACACGAAATTTTGGCAAAAAGAGGTGCAACACAAGGACTTCCCAGGAGGTCACCCATCCTAGTACTACTCTCGCCCAAGCACGCTTAACTGCGGAGTTCTGATGGGATCCGGTGCATTAGTGCTGGTATGATCGCACCTGAAAGTAAAGCGTTGTAATTGTATATATATGCATTTCTAAGTTTATTTTTCAAAAAAGACGTCAAATTACGTTAATTAACGAATAGAGTTTTAGGTTGCGTTAATTAACGAAAAAAATGAAATACAATCGAAGTTTAATTTTCAAAAACGACGTAAAATTACGCTAATTAACAAAAAGAACACGAAATTTTGGCAAAAAGAGGTGCAACACAAGGACTTCCCAGGAGGTCACCCATCCTAGTACTACTCTCGCCCAAGCACGCTTAACTGCGGAGTTCTGATGGGATCCGGTGCATTAGTGCTGGTATGATCGCACCTGAAAGTAAAGCGTTGTAATTGTATATATGCATTTCTAAGTTTATTTTTCAAAAAAGACGTCAAATTACGTTAATTAACGAATAGAGTTTTAGGTTGCGTTAATTAACGAAAAAAAATGAAATACAATCGAAGTTTAATTTTCAAAAACGACGTAAAATTACGCTAATTAACAAAAAGAACACAAAATTTTGGCAAAAAGAGGTGCAACACAAGGACTTCCCAGGAGGTCACCCATCCTAGTACTACTCTCGCCCAAGCACGCTTAACTGCGGAGTTCTGATGGGATCCGGTGCATTAGAGCTGGTATGATCGCACCTGAAAGTAAAGCGTTGTAATTGTATATATGCATTTCTAAGTTTATTTTTCAAAAAAGACGTCAAATTACGTTAATTAACGAATAGAGTTTTAGGTTGCGTTAATTAACGAAAAAAAATGAAATACAATCGAAGTTTAATTTTCAAAAACGACGTAAAATTACGCTAATTAACAAAAAGAACACGAAATTTTGGCAAAAAGAGGTGCAACACAAGGACTTCCCAGGAGGTCACCCATCCTAGTACTACTCTCGCCCAAGCACGCTTAACTGCGGAGTTCTGATGGGATCCGGTGCATTAGTGCTGGTATGATCGCACCTGAAAGTAAAGCGTTGTAATTGTATATATATGCATTTCTAAGTTTATTTTTCAAAAAAGACGTCAAATTACGTTAATTAACGAATAGAGTTTTAGGTTGCGTTAATTAACGAAAAAAATGAAATACAATCGAAGTTTAATTTTCAAAAACGACGTAAAATTACGCTAATTAACAAAAAGAACACGAAATTTTGGCAAAAAGAGGTGCAACACAAGGACTTCCCAGGAGGTCACCCATCCTAGTACTACTCTCGCCCAAGCACGCTTAACTGCGGAGTTCTGATGGAATCCGGTGCATTAGTGCTGGTATGATCGCACCTGAAAGTAAAGCGTTGTAATTGTATATATGCATTTCTAAGTTTATTTTTCAAAAAAGACGTCAAATTACGTTAATTAACGAATAGAGTTTTAGGTTGCGTTAATTAACGAAAAAAAATGAAATACAATCGAAGTTTAATTTTCAAAAACGACGTAAAATTACGCTAATTAACAAAAAGAACACGAAATTTTGGCAAAAAGAGGTGCAACACAAGGACTTCCCAGGAGGTCACCCATCCTAGTACTACTCTCGCCCAAGCACGCTTAACTGCGGAGTTCTGATGGGATCCGGTGCATTAGTGCTGGTATGATCGCACCTGAAAGTAAAGCGTTGTAATTGTATATATGCATTTCTAAGTTTATTTTTCAAAAAAGACGTCAAATTACGTTAATTAACGAATAGAGTTTTAGGTTGCGTTAATTAACGAAAAAAAATGAAATACAATCGAAGTTTAATTTTCAAAAACGACGTAAAATTACGCTAATTAACAAAAAGAACACGAAATTTTGGCAAAAAGAGGTGCAACACAAGGACTTCCCAGGAGGTCACCCATCCTAGTACTACTCTCGCCCAAGCACGCTTAACTGCGGAGTTCTGATGGGATCCGGTGCATTAGTGCTGGTATGATCGCACCTGAAAGTAAAGCGTTGTAATTGTATATATGCATTTCTAAGTTTATTTTTCAAAAAAGACGTCAAATTACGTTAATTAACGAATAGAGTTTTAGGTTGCGTTAATTAACGAAAAAAAATGAAATACAATCGAAGTTTAATTTTCAAAAACGACGTAAAATTACGCTAATTAACAAAAAGAACACAAAATTTTGGCAAAAAGAGGTGCAACACAAGGACTTCCCAGGAGGTCACCCATCCTAGTACTACTCTCGCCCAAGCACGCTTAACTGCGGAGTTCTGATGGGATCCGGTGCATTAGAGCTGGTATGATCGCACCTGAAAGTAAAGCGTTGTAATTGTATATATGCATTTCTAAGTTTATTTTTCAAAAAAGACGTCAAATTACGTTAATTAACGAATAGAGTTTTAGGTTGCGTTAATTAACGAAAAAAAATGAAATACAATCGAAGTTTAATTTTCAAAAACGACGTAAAATTACGCTAATTAACAAAAAGAACACGAAATTTTGGCAAAAAGAGGTGCAACACAAGGACTTCCCAGGAGGTCACCCATCCTAGTACTACTCTCGCCCAAGCACGCTTAACTGCGGAGTTCTGATGGGATCCGGTGCATTAGTGCTGGTATGATCGCACCTGAAAGTAAAGCGTTGTAATTGTATATATATGCATTTCTAAGTTTATTTTTCAAAAAAGACGTCAAATTACGTTAATTAACGAATAGAGTTTTAGGTTGCGTTAATTAACGAAAAAAAATGAAATACAATCGAAGTTTAATTTTCAAAAACGACGTAAAATTACGCTAATTAACAAAAAGAACACGAAATTTTGGCAAAAAGAGGTGCAACACAAGGACTTCCCAGGAGGTCACCCATCCTAGTACTACTCTCGCCCAAGCACGCTTAACTACGGAGTTCTGATGGGATCCGGTGCATTAGTGCTGGTATGATCGCACCTGAAAGTAAAGCGTTGTAATTGTATATATGCATTTCTAAGTTTATTTTTCAAAAAAGACGTCAAATTACGTTAATTAACGAATAGAGTTTTAGGTTGCGTTAATTAACGAAAAAAAATGAAATACAATCGAAGTTTAATTTTCAAAAACGACGTAAAATTACGCTAATTAACAAAAAGAACACGAAATTTTGGCAAAAAGAGGTGCAACACAAGGACTTCCCAGGAGGTCACCCATCCTAGTACTACTCTCGCCCAAGCACGCTTAACTGCGGAGTTCTGATGGAATCCGGTGCATTAGTGCTGGTATGATCGCACCTGAAAGTAAAGCGTTGTAATTGTATATATGCATTTCTAAGTTTATTTTTCAAAAAAGACGTCAAATTACGTTAATTAACGAATAGAGTTTTAGGTTGCGTTAATTAACGAAAAAAAATGAAATACAATCGAAGTTTAATTTTCAAAAACGACGTAAAATTACGCTAATTAACAAAAAGAACACGAAATTTTGGCAAAAAGAGGTGCAACACAAGGACTTCCCAGGAGGTCACCCATCCTAGTACTACTCTCGCCCAAGCACGCTTAACTGCGGAGTTCTGATGGGATCCGGTGCATTAGTGCTGGTATGATCGCACCTGAAAGTAAAGCGTTGTAATTGTATATATGCATTTCTAAGTTTATTTTTCAAAAAAGACGTCAAATTACGTTAATTAACGAATAGAGTTTTAGGTTGCGTTAATTAACGAAAAAAAATGAAATACAATCGAAGTTTAATTTTCAAAAACGACGTAAAATTACGCTAATTAACAAAAAGAACACGAAATTTTGGCAAAAAGAGGTGCAACACAAGGACTTCCCAGGAGGTCACCCATCCTAGTACTACTCTCGCCCAAGCACGCTTAACTACGGAGTTCTGATGGGATCCGGTGCATTAGTGCTGGTATGATCGCACCTGAAAGTAAAGCGTTGTAATTGTATATATGCATTTCTAAGTTTATTTTTCAAAAAAGACGTCAAATTACGTTAATTAACGAATAGAGTTTTAGGTTGCGTTAATTAACGAAAAAAAATGAAATACAATCGAAGTTTAATTTTCAAAAACGACGTAAAATTACGCTAATTAACAAAAAGAACACGAAATTTTGGCAAAAAGAGGTGCAACACAAGGACTTCCCAGGAGGTCACCCATCCTAGTACTACTCTCGCCCAAGCACGCTTAACTGCGGAGTTCTGATGGGATCCGGTGCATTAGTGCTGGTATGATCGCACCTGAAAGTAAAGCGTTGTAATTGTATATATGCATTTCTAAGTTTATTTTTCAAAAAAGACGTCAAATTACGTTAATTAACGAATAGAGTTTTAGGTTGCGTTAATTAACGAAAAAAAATGAAATACAATCGAAGTTTAATTTTCAAAAACGACGTAAAATTACGCTAATTAACAAAAAGAACACGAAATTTTGGCAAAAAGAGGTGCAACACAAGGACTTCCCAGGAGGTCACCCATCCTAGTACTACTCTCGCCCAAGCACGCTTAACTGCGAAGTTCTGATGGGATCCGGTGCATAAGTGCTGGTATGATCGCACCTGAAAGTAAAGCGTTGTAATTGTATATATGCATTTCCAAGTTTATTTTTCAAAAAAGACGTCAAATTACGTTAATTAACGAATAGAGTTTTAGGTTGCGTTAATTAACGAAAAAAAATGAAATACAATCGAAGTTTAATTTTCAGAAACGACGTAAAATTACGCTAATTAACAAAAAGAACACGAAATTTTGGCAAAAAGAGGTGCAACACAAGGACTTCCCAGGAGGTCACCCATCCTAGTACTACTCTCGCCCAAGCACGCTTAACTGCGGAGTTCTGATGGGATCCGGTGCATTAGTGCTGGTATGATCGCACCTGAAAGTAAAGCGTTGTAATTGTATATATGCATTTCTAAGTTTATTTTTCAAAAAAGACGTCAAATTACGTTAATTAACGAATAGAGTTTTAGGTTGCGTTAATTAACGAAAAAAAAATGAAATACAATCGAAGTTTAATTTTCAAAAACGACGTAAAATTACGCTAATTAACAAAAAGAACACGAAATTTTGGCAAAAAGAGGTGCAACACAAGGACTTCCCAGGAGGTCACCCATCCTAGTACTACTCTCGCCCAAGCACGCTTAACTGCGGAGTTCTGATGGGATCCGGTGCATTAGTGCTGGTATGATCGCACCTGAAAGTAAAGCGTTGTAATTGTATATATGCATTTCTAAGTTTATTTTTCAAAAAAGACGTCAAATTACGTTAATTAACGAATAGAGTTTTAGGTTGCGTTAATTAACGAAAAAAAATGAAATACAATCGAAGTTTAATTTTCAAAAACGACGTAAAATTACGCTAATTAACAAAAAGAACACGAAATTTTGGCAAAAAGAGGTGCAACACAAGGACTTCCCAGGAGGTCACCCATCCTAGTACTACTCTCGCCCAAGCACGCTTAACTGCGGAGTTCTGATGGGATCCGGTGCATTAGTGCTGGTATGATCGCACCTGAAAGTAAAGCGTTGTAATTGTATATATGCATTTCTAAGTTTATTTTTCAAAAAAGACGTCAAATTACGTTAATTAACGAATAGAGTTTTAGGTTGCGTTAATTAACGAAAAAAAATGAAATACAATCGAAGTTTAATTTTCAAAAACGACGTAAAATTACGCTAATTAACAAAAAGAACACGAAATTTTGGCAAAAAGAGGTGCAACACAAGGACTTCCCAGGAGGTCACCCATCCTAGTACTACTCTCGCCCAAGCACGCTTAACTGCGGAGTTCTGATGGGATCCGGTGCATTAGTGCTGGTATGATCGCACCTGAAAGTAAAGCGTTGTAATTGTATATATGCATTTCTAAGTTTATTTTTCAAAAAAGACGTCAAATTACGTTAATTAACGAATAGAGTTTTAGGTTGCGTTAATTAACGAAAAAAAATGAAATACAATCGAAGTTTAATTTTCAAAAACGACGTAAAATTACGCTAATTAACAAAAAGAACACGAAATTTTGGCAAAAAGAGGTGCAACACAAGGACTTCCCAGGAGGTCACCCATCCTAGTACTACTCTCGCCCAAGCACGCTTAACTGCGGAGTTCTGATGGGATCCGGTGCATTAGTGCTGGTATGATCGCACCTGAAAGTAAAGCGTTGTAATTGTATATATATGCATTTCTAAGTTTATTTTTCAAAAAAGACGTCAAATTACGTTAATTAACGAATAGAGTTTTAGGTTGCGTTAATTAACGAAAAAAATGAAATACAATCGAAGTTTAATTTTCAAAAACGACGTAAAATTACGCTAATTAACAAAAAGAACACGAAATTTTGGCAAAAAGAGGTGCAACACAAGGACTTCCCAGGAGGTCACCCATCCTAGTACTACTCTCGCCCAAGCACGCTTAACTGCGGAGTTCTGATGGGATCCGGTGCATTAGTGCTGGTATGATCGCACCTGAAAGTAAAGCGTTGTAATTGTATATATGCATTTCTAAGTTTATTTTTCAAAAAAGACGTCAAATTACGTTAATTAACGAATAGAGTTTTAGGTTGCGTTAATTAACGAAAAAAAATGAAATACAATCGAAGTTTAATTTTCAAAAACGACGTAAAATTACGCTAATTAACAAAAAGAACACAAAATTTTGGCAAAAAGAGGTGCAACACAAGGACTTCCCAGGAGGTCACCCATCCTAGTACTACTCTCGCCCAAGCACGCTTAACTGCGGAGTTCTGATGGGATCCGGTGCATTAGAGCTGGTATGATCGCACCTGAAAGTAAAGCGTTGTAATTGTATATATGCATTTCTAAGTTTATTTTTCAAAAAAGACGTCAAATTACGTTAATTAACGAATAGAGTTTTAGGTTGCGTTAATTAACGAAAAAAAATGAAATACAATCGAAGTTTAATTTTCAAAAACGACGTAAAATTACGCTAATTAACAAAAAGAACACGAAATTTTGGCAAAAAGAGGTGCAACACAAGGACTTCCCAGGAGGTCACGCATCCTAGTACTACTCTCGCCCAAGCACGCTTAACTACGGAGTTCTGATGGGATCCGGTGCATTAGTGCTGGTATGATCGCACCTGAAAGTAAAGCGTTGTAATTGTATATATGCATTTCTAAGTTTATTTTTCAAAAAAGACGTCAAATTACGTTAATTAACGAATAGAGTTTTAGGTTGCGTTAATTAACGAAAAAAAATGAAATACAATCGAAGTTTAATTTTCAAAAACGACGTAAAATTACGCTAATTAACAAAAAGAACACGAAATTTTGGCAAAAAGAGGTGCAACACAAGGACTTCCCAGGAGGTCACCCATCCTAGTACTACTCTCGCCCAAGCACGCTTAACTGCGAAGTTCTGATGGGATCCGGTGCATAAGTGCTGGTATGATCGCACCTGAAAGTAAAGCGTTGTAATTGTATATATGCATTTCCAAGTTTATTTTTCAAAAAAGACGTCAAATTACGTTAATTAACGAATAGAGTTTTAGGTTGCGTTAATTAACGAAAAAAAATGAAATACAATCGAAGTTTAATTTTCAGAAACGACGTAAAATTACGCTAATTAACAAAAAGAACACGAAATTTTGGCAAAAAGAGGTGCAACACAAGGACTTCCCAGGAGGTCACCCATCCTAGTACTACTCTCGCCCAAGCACGCTTAACTGCGGAGTTCTGATGGGATCCGGTGCATTAGTGCTGGTATGATCGCACCTGAAAGTAAAGCGTTGTAATTGTATATATGCATTTCTAAGTTTATTTTTCAAAAAAGACGTCAAATTACGTTAATTAACGAATAGAGTTTTAGGTTGCGTTAATTAACGAAAAAAAAATGAAATACAATCGAAGTTTAATTTTCAAAAACGACGTAAAATTACGCTAATTAACAAAAAGAACACGAAATTTTGGCAAAAAGAGGTGCAACACAAGGACTTCCCAGGAGGTCACCCATCCTAGTACTACTCTCGCCCAAGCACGCTTAACTGCGGAGTTCTGATGGGATCCGGTGCATTAGTGCTGGTATGATCGCACCTGAAAGTAAAGCGTTGTAATTGTATATATGCATTTCTAAGTTTATTTTTCAAAAAAGACGTCAAATTACGTTAATTAACGAATAGAGTTTTAGGTTGCGTTAATTAACGAAAAAAAATGAAATACAATCGAAGTTTAATTTTCAAAAACGACGTAAAATTACGCTAATTAACAAAAAGAACACGAAATTTTGGCAAAAAGAGGTGCAACACAAGGACTTCCCAGGAGGTCACCCATCCTAGTACTACTCTCGCCCAAGCACGCTTAACTGCGGAGTTCTGATGGGATCCGGTGCATTAGTGCTGGTATGATCGCACCTGAAAGTAAAGCGTTGTAATTGTATATATGCATTTCTAAGTTTATTTTTCAAAAAAGACGTCAAATTACGTTAATTAACGAATAGAGTTTTAGGTTGCGTTAATTAACGAAAAAAAATGAAATACAATCGAAGTTTAATTTTCAAAAACGACGTAAAATTACGCTAATTAACAAAAAGAACACGAAATTTTGGCAAAAAGAGGTGCAACACAAGGACTTCCCAGGAGGTCACCCATCCTAGTACTACTCTCGCCCAAGCACGCTTAACTGCGGAGTTCTGATGGGATCCGGTGCATTAGTGCTGGTATGATCGCACCTGAAAGTAAAGCGTTGTAATTGTATATATGCATTTCTAAGTTTATTTTTCAAAAAAGACGTCAAATTACGTTAATTAACGAATAGAGTTTTAGGTTGCGTTAATTAACGAAAAAAAATGAAATACAATCGAAGTTTAATTTTCAAAAACGACGTAAAATTACGCTAATTAACAAAAAGAACACGAAATTTTGGCAAAAAGAGGTGCAACACAAGGACTTCCCAGGAGGTCACCCATCCTAGTACTACTCTCGCCCAAGCACGCTTAACTGCGGAGTTCTGATGGGATCCGGTGCATTAGTGCTGGTATGATCGCACCTGAAAGTAAAGCGTTGTAATTGTATATATATGCATTTCTAAGTTTATTTTTCAAAAAAGACGTCAAATTACGTTAATTAACGAATAGAGTTTTAGGTTGCGTTAATTAACGAAAAAAATGAAATACAATCGAAGTTTAATTTTCAAAAACGACGTAAAATTACGCTAATTAACAAAAAGAACACGAAATTTTGGCAAAAAGAGGTGCAACACAAGGACTTCCCAGGAGGTCACCCATCCTAGTACTACTCTCGCCCAAGCACGCTTAACTGCGGAGTTCTGATGGGATCCGGTGCATTAGTGCTGGTATGATCGCACCTGAAAGTAAAGCGTTGTAATTGTATATATGCATTTCTAAGTTTATTTTTCAAAAAAGACGTCAAATTACGTTAATTAACGAATAGAGTTTTAGGTTGCGTTAATTAACGAAAAAAAATGAAATACAATCGAAGTTTAATTTTCAAAAACGACGTAAAATTACGCTAATTAACAAAAAGAACACAAAATTTTGGCAAAAAGAGGTGCAACACAAGGACTTCCCAGGAGGTCACCCATCCTAGTACTACTCTCGCCCAAGCACGCTTAACTGCGGAGTTCTGATGGGATCCGGTGCATTAGAGCTGGTATGATCGCACCTGAAAGTAAAGCGTTGTAATTGTATATATGCATTTCTAAGTTTATTTTTCAAAAAAGACGTCAAATTACGTTAATTAACGAATAGAGTTTTAGGTTGCGTTAATTAACGAAAAAAAATGAAATACAATCGAAGTTTAATTTTCAAAAACGACGTAAAATTACGCTAATTAACAAAAAGAACACGAAATTTTGGCAAAAAGAGGTGCAACACAAGGACTTCCCAGGAGGTCACGCATCCTAGTACTACTCTCGCCCAAGCACGCTTAACTGCGGAGTTCTGATGGGATCCGGTGCATTAGTGCTGGTATGATCGCACCTGAAAGTAAAGCGTTGTAATTGTATATATATGCATTTCTAAGTTTATTTTTCAAAAAAGACGTCAAATTACGTTAATTAACGAATAGAGTTTTAGGTTGCGTTAATTAACGAAAAAAAATGAAATACAATCGAAGTTTAATTTTCAAAAACGACGTAAAATTACGCTAATTAACAAAAAGAACACGAAATTTTGGCAAAAAGAGGTGCAACACAAGGACTTCCCAGGAGGTCACCCATCCTAGTACTACTCTCGCCCAAGCACGCTTAACTACGGAGTTCTGATGGGATCCGGTGCATTAGTGCTGGTATGATCGCACCTGAAAGTAAAGCGTTGTAATTGTATATATGCATTTCTAAGTTTATTTTTCAAAAAAGACGTCAAATTACGTTAATTAACGAATAGAGTTTTAGGTTGCGTTAATTAACGAAAAAAAATGAAATACAATCGAAGTTTAATTTTCAAAAACGACGTAAAATTACGCTAATTAACAAAAAGAACACGAAATTTTGGCAAAAAGAGGTGCAACACAAGGACTTCCCAGGAGGTCACCCATCCTAGTACTACTCTCGCCCAAGCACGCTTAACTGCGGAGTTCTGATGGGATCCGGTGCATTAGTGCTGGTATGATCGCACCTGAAAGTAAAGCGTTGTAATTGTATATATGCATTTCTAAGTTTATTTTTCAAAAAAGACGTCAAATTACGTTAATTAACGAATAGAGTTTTAGGTTGCGTTAATTAACGAAAAAAAATGAAATACAATCGAAGTTTAATTTTCAAAAACGACGTAAAATTACGCTAATTAACAAAAAGAACACGAAATTTTGGCAAAAAGAGGTGCAACACAAGGACTTCCCAGGAGGTCACCCATCCTAGTACTACTCTCGCCCAAGCACGCTTAACTACGGAGTTCTGATGGGATCCGGTGCATTAGTGCTGGTATGATCGCACCTGAAAGTAAAGCGTTGTAATTGTATATATGCATTTCTAAGTTTATTTTTCAAAAAAGACGTCAAATTACGTTAATTAACGAATAGAGTTTTAGGTTGCGTTAATTAACGAAAAAAAATGAAATACAATCGAAGTTTAATTTTCAAAAACGACGTAAAATTACGCTAATTAACAAAAAGAACACGAAATTTTGGCAAAAAGAGGTGCAACACAAGGACTTCCCAGGAGGTCACCCATCCTAGTACTACTCTCGCCCAAGCACGCTTAACTGCGGAGTTCTGATGGGATCCGGTGCATTAGTGCTGGTATGATCGCACCTGAAAGTAAAGCGTTGTAATTGTATATATGCATTTCTAAGTTTATTTTTCAAAAAAGACGTCAAATTACGTTAATTAACGAATAGAGTTTTAGGTTGCGTTAATTAACGAAAAAAAATGAAATACAATCGAAGTTTAATTTTCAAAAACGACGTAAAATTACGCTAATTAACAAAAAGAACACGAAATTTTGGCAAAAAGAGGTGCAACACAAGGACTTCCCAGGAGGTCACCCATCCTAGTACTACTCTCGCCCAAGCACGCTTAACTGCGGAGTTCTGATGGGATCCGGTGCATTAGTGCTGGTATGATCGCACCTGAAAGTAAAGCGTTGTAATTGTATATATGCATTTCTAAGTTTATTTTTCAAAAAAGACGTCAAATTACGTTAATTAACGAATAGAGTTTTAGGTTGCGTTAATTAACGAAAAAAATGAAATACAATCGAAGTTTAATTTTCAAAAACGACGTAAAATTACGCTAATTAACAAAAAGAACACGAAATTTTGGCAAAAAGAGGTGCAACACAAGGACTTCCCAGGAGGTCACCCATCCTAGTACTACTCTCGCCCAAGCACGCTTAACTGCGGAGTTCTGATGGGATCCGGTGCATTAGTGCTGGTATGATCGCACTGAAAGTAAAGCGTTGTAATTGTATATATGCATTTCTAAGTTTATTTTTCAAAAAAGACGTCAAATTACGTTAATTAACGAATAGAGTTTTAGGTTGCGTTAATTAACGAAAAAAAAAGAAATACAATCGAAGTTTAATTTTCAAAAACGACGTAAAATTACGCTAATTAACAAAAAGAACACGAAATTTTGGCAAAAAGAGGTGCAACACAAGGACTTCCCAGGAGGTCACCCATCCTAGTACTACTCTCGCCCAAGCACGCTTAACTACGGAGTTCTGATGGGATCCGGTGCATTAGTGCTGGTATGATCGCACCTGAAAGTAAAGCGTTGTAATTGTATATATGCATTTCTAAGTTTATTTTTCAAAAAAGACGTCAAATTACGTTAATTAACGAATAGAGTTTTAGGTTGCGTTAATTAACGAAAAAAAATGAAATACAATCGAAGTTTAATTTTCAAAAACGACGTAAAATTACGCTAATTAACAAAAAGAACACGAAATTTTGGCAAAAAGAGGTGCAACACAAGGACTTCCCAGGAGGTCACCCATCCTAGTACTACTCTCGCCCAAGCACGCTTAACTGCGGAGTTCTGATGGGATCCGGTGCATTAGTGCTGGTATGATCGCACCTGAAAGTAAAGCGTTGTAATTGTATATATGCATTTCTAAGTTTATTTTTCAAAAAAGACGTCAAATTACGTTAATTAAAGAATAGAGTTTTAGGTTGCGTTAATTAACGAAAAAAAATGAAATACAATCGAAGTTTAATTTTCAAAAACGACGTAAAATTACGCTAATTAACAAAAAGAACACGAAATTTTGGCAAAAAGAGGTGCAACACAAGGACTTCCCAGGAGGTCACCCATCCTAGTACTACTCTCGCCCAAGCACGCTTAACTGCGGAGTTCTGATGGGATCCGGTGCATTAGTGCTGGTATGATCGCACCTGAAAGTAAAGCGTTGTAATTGTATATATGCATTTCTAAGTTTATTTTTCAAAAAAGACGTCAAATTACGTTAATTAACGAATAGAGTTTTAGGTTGCGTTAATTAACGAAAAAAAATGAAATACAATCGAAGTTTAATTTTCAAAAACGACGTAAAATTACGCTAATTAACAAAAAGAACACGAAATTTTGGCAAAAAGAGGTGCAACACAAGGACTTCCCAGGAGGTCACCCATCCTAGTACTACTCTCGCCCAAGCACGCTTAACTGCGGAGTTCTGATGGGATCCGGTGCATTAGTGCTGGTATGATCGCACCTGAAAGTAAAGCGTTGTAATTGTATATATGCATTTCTAAGTTTATTTTTCAAAAAAGACGTCAAATTACGTTAATTAACGAATAGAGTTTTAGGTTGCGTTAATTAACGAAAAAAAATGAAATACAATCGAAGTTTAATTTTCAAAAACGACGTAAAATTACGCTAATTAACAAAAAGAACACGAAATTTTGGCAAAAAGAGGTGCAACACAAGGACTTCCCAGGAGGTCACCCATCCTAGTACTACTCTCGCCCAAGCACGCTTAACTGCGGAGTTCTGATGGGATCCGGTGCATTAGTGCTGGTATGATCGCACCTGAAAGTAAAGCGTTGTAATTGTATATATGCATTTCTAAGTTTATTTTTCAAAAAAGACGTCAAATTACGTTAATTAACGAATAGAGTTTTAGGTTGCGTTAATTAACGAAAAAAAATGAAATACAATCGAAGTTTAATTTTCAAAAACGACGTAAAATTACGCTAATTAACAAAAAGAACACGAAATTTTGGCAAAAAGAGGTGCAACACAAGGACTTCCCAGGAGGTCACCCATCCTAGTACTACTCTCGCCCAAGCACGCTTAACTGCGGAGTTCTGATGGGATCCGGTGCATTAGTGCTGGTATGATCGCACCTGAAAGTAAAGCGTTGTAATTGTATATATGCATTTCTAAGTTTATTTTTCAAAAAAGACGTCAAATTACGTTAATTAACGAATAGAGTTTTAGGTTGCGTTAATTAACGAAAAAAAATGAAATACAATCGAAGTTTAATTTTCAAAAACGACGTAAAATTACGCTAATTAACAAAAAGAACACGAAATTTTGGCAAAAAGAGGTGCAACACAAGGACTTCCCAGGAGGTCACCCATCCTAGTACTACTCTCGCCCAAGCACGCTTAACTGCGGAGTTCTGATGGGATCCGGTGCATTAGTGCTGGTATGATCGCACTGAAAGTAAAGCGTTGTAATTGTATATATGCATTTCTAAGTTTATTTTTCAAAAAAGACGTCAAATTACGTTAATTAACGAATAGAGTTTTAGGTTGCGTTAATTAACGAAAAAAAATGAAATACAATCGAAGTTTAATTTTCAAAAACGACGTAAAATTACGCTAATTAACAAAAAGAACACGAAATTTTGGCAAAAAGAGGTGCAACACAAGGACTTCCCAGGAGGTCACCCATCCTAGTACTACTCTCGCCCAAGCACGCTTAACTGCGGAGTTCTGATGGGATCCGGTGCATTAGTGCTGGTATGATCGCACCTGAAAGTAAAGCGTTGTAATTGTATATATGCATTTCTAAGTTTATTTTTCAAAAAAGACGTCAAATTACGTTAATTAACGAATAGAGTTTTAGTTTGCGTTAATTAACGAAAAAAAATGAAATACAATCGAAGTTTAATTTTCAAAAACGACGTAAAATTACGCTAATTAACAAAAAGAACACGAAATTTTGGCAAAAAGAGGTGCAACACAAGGACTTCCCAGGAGGTCACCCATCCTAGTACTACTCTCGCCCAAGCACGCTTAACTGCGGAGTTCTGATGGGATCCGGTGCATTAGTGCTGGTATGATCGCACCTGAAAGTAAAGCGTTGTAATTGTATATATGCATTTCTAAGTTTATTTTTCAAAAAAGACGTCAAATTACGTTAATTAACGAATAGAGTTTTAGGTTGCGTTAATTAACGAAAAAAAATGAAATACAATCGAAGTTTAATTTTCAAAAACGACGTAAAATTACGCTAATTAACAAAAAGAACACGAAATTTTGGCAAAAAGAGGTGCAACACAAGGACTTCCCAGGAGGTCACCCATCCTAGTACTACTCTCGCCCAAGCACGCTTAACTGCGGAGTTCTGATGGGATCCGGTGCATTAGAGCTGGTATGATCGCACCTGAAAGTAAAGCGTTGTAATTGTATATATGCATTTCTAAGTTTATTTTTCAAAAAAGACGTCAAATTACGTTAATTAACGAATAGAGTTTTAGGTTGCGTTAATTAACGAAAAAAAATGAAATACAATCGAAGTTTAATTTTCAAAAACGACGTAAAATTACGCTAATTAACAAAAAGAACACGAAATTTTGGCAAAAAGAGGTGCAACACAAGGACTTCCCAGGAGGTCACCCATCCTAGTACTACTCTCGCCCAAGCACGCTTAACTGCGGAGTTCTGATGGGATCCGGTGCATTAGTGCTGGTATGATCGCACCTGAAAGTAAAGCGTTGTAATTGTTTATATATGCATTTCTAAGTTTATTTTTCAAAAAAGACGTCAAATTACGTTAATTAACGAATAGAGTTTTAGGTTGCGTTAATTAACGAAAAAAAATGAAATACAATCGAAGTTTAATTTTCAAAAACGACGTAAAATTACGCTAATTAACAAAAAGAACACGAAATTTTGGCAAAAAGAGGTGCAACACAAGGACTTCCCAGGAGGTCACCCATCCTAGTACTACTCTCGCCCAAGCACGCTTAACTGCGGAGTTCTGATGGGATCCGGTGCATTAGTGCTGGTATGATCGCACCTGAAAGTAAAGCGTTGTAATTGTATATATGCATTTCTAAGTTTATTTTTCAAAAAAGACGTCAAATTACGTTAATTAACGAATAGAGTTTTAGGTTGCGTTAATTAACGAAAAAAAATGAAATACAATCGAAGTTTAATTTTCAAAAACGACGTAAAATTACGCTAATTAACAAAAAGAACACGAAATTTTGGCAAAAAGAGGTGCAACACAAGGACTTCCCAGGAGGTCACCCATCCTAGTACTACTCTCGCCCAAGCACGCTTAACTGCGGAGTTCTGATGGGATCCGGTGCATTAGTGCTGGTATGATCGCACCTGAAAGTAAAGCGTTGTAATTGTATATATGCATTTCTAAGTTTATTTTTCAAAAAAGACGTCAAATTACGTTAATTAACGAATAGAGTTTTAGGTTGCGTTAATTAACGAAAAAAAATGAAATACAATCGAAGTTTAATTTTCAAAAACGACGTAAAATTACGCTAATTAACAAAAAGAACACGAAATTTTGGCAAAAAGAGGTGCAACACAAGGACTTCCCAGGAGGTCACCCATCCTAGTACTACTCTCGCCCAAGCACGCTTAACTGCGGAGTTCTGATGGGATCCGGTGCATTAGAGCTGGTATGATCGCACCTGAAAGTAAAGCGTTGTAATTGTATATATGCATTTCTAAGTTTATTTTTCAAAAAAGACGTCAAATTACGTTAATTAACGAATAGAGTTTTAGGTTGCGTTAATTAACGAAAAAAAATGAAATACAATCGAAGTTTAATTTTCAAAAACGACGTAAAATTACGCTAATTAACAAAAAGAACACGAAATTTTGGCAAAAAGAGGTGCAACACAAGGACTTCCCAGGAGGTCACCCATCCTAGTACTACTCTCGCCCAAGCACGCTTAACTGCGGAGTTCTGATGGGATCCGGTGCATTAGTGCTGGTATGATCGCACCTGAAAGTAAAGCGTTGTAATTGTATATATATGCATTTCTAAGTTTATTTTTCAAAAAAGACGTCAAATTACGTTAATTAACGAATAGAGTTTTAGGTTGCGTTAATTAACGAAAAAAAATGAAATACAATCGAAGTTTAATTTTCAAAAACGACGTAAAATTACGCTAATTAACAAAAAGAACACGAAATTTTGGCAAAAAGAGGTGCAACACAAGGACTTCCCAGGAGGTCACCCATCCTAGTACTACTCTCGCCCAAGCACGCTTAACTGCGGAGTTCTGATGGGATCCGGTGCATTAGTGCTGGTATGATCGCACCTGAAAGTAAAGCGTTGTAATTGTATATATGCATTTCTAAGTTTATTTTTCAAAAAAGACGTCAAATTACGTTAATTAACGAATAGAGTTTTAGGTTGCGTTAATTAACGAAAAAAAATGAAATACAATCGAAGTTTAATTTTCAAAAACGACGTAAAATTACGCTAATTAACAAAAAGAACACGAAATTTTGGCAAAAAGAGGTGCAACACAAGGACTTCCCAGGAGGTCACCCATCCTAGTACTACTCTCGCCCAAGCACGCTTAACTGCGGAGTTCTGATGGGATCCGGTGCATTAGTGCTGGTATGATCGCACCTGAAAGTAAAGCGTTGTAATTGTATATATGCATTTCTAAGTTTATTTTTCAAAAAAGACGTCAAATTACGTTAATTAACGAATAGAGTTTTAGGTTGCGTTAATTAACGAAAAAAAATGAAATACAATCGAAGTTTAATTTTCAAAAACGACGTAAAATTACGCTAATTAACAAAAAGAACACGAAATTTTGGCAAAAAGAGGTGCAACACAAGGACTTCCCAGGAGGTCACCCATCCTAGTACTACTCTCGCCCAAGCACGCTTAACTGCGGAGTTCTGATGGGATCCGGTGCATTAGTGCTGGTATGATCGCACCTGAAAGTAAAGCGTTGTAATTGTATATATGCATTTCTAAGTTTATTTTTCAAAAAAGACGTCAAATTACGTTAATTAACGAATAGAGTTTTAGGTTGCGTTAATTAACGAAAAAAAATGAAATACAATCGAAGTTTAATTTTCAAAAACGACGTAAAATTACGCTAATTAACAAAAAGAACACGAAATTTTGGCAAAAAGAGGTGCAACACAAGGACTTCCCAGGAGGTCACCCATCCTAGTACTACTCTCGCCCAAGCACGCTTAACTGCGGAGTTCTGATGGGATCCGGTGCATTAGTGCTGGTATGATCGCACTGAAAGTAAAGCGTTGTAATTGTATATATGCATTTCTAAGTTTATTTTTCAAAAAAGACGTCAAATTACGTTAATTAACGAATAGAGTTTTAGGTTGCGTTAATTAACGAAAAAAAAAGAAATACAATCGAAGTTTAATTTTCAAAAACGACGTAAAATTACGCTAATTAACAAAAAGAACACGAAATTTTGGCAAAAAGAGGTGCAACACAAGGACTTCCCAGGAGGTCACCCATCCTAGTACTACTCTCGCCCAAGCACGCTTAACTGCGGAGTTCTGATGGGATCCGGTGCATTAGTGCTGGTATGATCGCACCTGAAAGTAAAGCGTTGTAATTGTATATATGCATTTCTAAGTTTATTTTTCAAAAAAGACGTCAAATTACGTTAATTAACGAATAGAGTTTTAGGTTGCGTTAATTAACGAAAAAAAATGAAATACAATCGAAGTTTAATTTTCAAAAACGACGTAAAATTACGCTAATTAACAAAAAGAACACGAAATTTTGGCAAAAAGAGGTGCAACACAAGGACTTCTCAGGAGGTCACCCATCCTAGTACTACTCTCGCCCAAGCACGCTTAACTGCGGAGTTCTGATGGGATCCGGTGCATTAGTGCTGGTATGATCGCACCTGAAAGTAAAGCGTTGTAATTGTATATATATGCATTTCTAAGTTTATTTTTCAAAAAAGACGTCAAATTACGTTAATTAACGAATAGAGTTTTAGGTTGCGTTAATTAACGAAAAAAAATGAAATACAATCGAAGTTTAATTTTCAAAAACGACGTAAAATTACGCTAATTAACAAAAAGAACACGAAATTTTGGCAAAAAGAGGTGCAACACAAGGACTTCCCAGGAGGTCACCCATCCTAGTACTACTCTCGCCCAAGCACGCTTAACTGCGGAGTTCTGATGGGATCCGGTGCATTAGTGCTGGTATGATCGCACCTGAAAGTAAAGCGTTGTAATTGTATATATATGCATTTCTAAGTTTATTTTTCAAAAAAGACGTCAAATTACGTTAATTAACGAATAGAGTTTTAGGTTGCGTTAATTAACGAAAAAAATGAAATACAATCGAAGTTTAATTTTCAAAAACGACGTAAAATTACGCTAATTAACAAAAAGAACACGAAATTTTGGCAAAAAGAGGTGCAACACAAGGACTTCCCAGGAGGTCACCCATCCTAGTACTACTCTCGCCCAAGCACGCTTAACTGCGGAGTTCTGATGGGATCCGGTGCATTAGTGCTGGTATGATCGCACCTGAAAGTAAAGCGTTGTAATTGTATATATGCATTTCTAAGTTTATTTTTCAAAAAAGACGTCAAATTACGTTAATTAACGAATAGAGTTTTAGGTTGCGTTAATTAACGAAAAAAAATGAAATACAATCGAAGTTTAATTTTCAAAAACGACGTAAAATTACGCTAATTAACAAAAAGAACACGAAATTTTGGCAAAAAGAGGTGCAACACAAGGACTTCCCAGGAGGTCACCCATCCTTTGGCAAAAAGAGGTGCAACACAAGGACTTCCCAGGAGGTCACCCATCCTAGTACTACTCTCGCCCGGGTGACCTCCTGGGAAGTCCTTGTGTTGCACCTCTTTTTGCCAAAATTTCGTGTTCTTTTTGTTAATTAGCGTAATTTTACGTCGTTTTTGAAAATTAAACTTCGATTGTATTTCATTTTTTTTCGTTAATTAACGCAACCTAAAACTCTATTCGTTAATTAACGTAATTTGACGTCTTTTTTGAAAAATAAACTTAGAAATGCATATATACAATTACAACGCTTTACTTTCAGGTGCGATCATACCAGCACTAATGCACCGGATCCCATCAGAACTCCGCAGTTAAGCGTGCTTGGGCGAGAGTAGTACTAGGATGGGTGACCTCCTGGGAAGTCCTTGTGTTGCACCTCTTTTTGCCAAAATTTCGTGTTCTTTTTGTTAATTAGCGTAATTTTACGTCGTTTTTGAAAATTAAACTTCGATTGTATTTCATTTTTTTTCGTTAATTAACGCAACCTAAAACTCTATTCGTTAATTAACGTAATTTGACGTCTTTTTTGAAAAATAAACTTAGAAATGCATATATACAATTACAACGCTTTACTTTCAGGTGCGATCATACCAGCACTAATGCACCGGATCCCATCAGAACTCCACAGTTAAGCGTGCTTGGGCGAGAGTAGTACTACTAGGATGGGTGACCTCTTGGGAAGTCCTTGTGTTGCACCTCTTTTTGCCAAAGGATGGGTGACCTCCTGGGAAGTCCTTGTGTTGCACCTCTTTTTGCCTAAATTTCGTGTTCTTTTTGTTAATTAGCGTAATTTTACGTCGTTTTTGAAAATTAAACTTCGATTGTATTTCATTTTTTTTCGTTAATTAACGCAACCTAAAACTCTATTCGTTAATTAACGTAATTTGACGTCTTTTTTGAAAAATAAACTTAGAAATGCATATATACAATTACAACGCTTTACTTTCAGTGCGATCATACCAGCACTAATGCACCGGATCCCATCAGAACTCCGCAGTTAAGCGTGCTTGGGCGAGAGTAGTACTAGTATGGGTGACCTCCTGGGAAGTCCTTGTGTTGCACCTCTTTTTGCCAAAATTTCGTGTTCTTTTTGTTAATTAGCGTAATTTTACGTCGTTTTTGAAAATTAAACTTCGATTGTATTTCATTTTTTTTCGTTAATTAACGCAACCTAAAACTCTATTCGTTAATTAACGTAATTTGACGTCTTTTTTGAAAAATAAACTTAGAAATGCATATATACAATTACAACGCTTTACTTTCAGGTGCGATCATACCAGCACTAATGCACCGGATCCCATCAGAACTCCGCAGTTAAGCGTGCTTGGGCGAGAGTAGTACTAGGATGGGTGACCTCCTGGGAAGTCCTTGTGTTGCACCTCTTTTTGCCAAAATTTCGTGTTCTTTTTGTTAATTAGCGTAATTTTACGTCGTTTTTGAAAATTAAACTTCGATTGTATTTCATTTTTTTTCGTTAATTAACGAAACCTAAAACTCTATTCGTTAATTAACGTAATTTGACGTCTTTTTTGAAAAATAAACTTAGAAATGCATATATACAATTACAACGCTTTACTTTCAGGTGCGATCATACCAGCACTAATGCACCGGATCCCATCAGAACTCCGCAGTTAAGCGTGCTTGGGCGAGAGTAGTACTAGTATGGGTGACCTCCTGGGAAGTCCTTGTGTTGCACCTCTTTTTGCCAAAATTTCGTGTTCTTTTTGTTAATTAGCGTAATTTTACGTCGTTTTTGAAAATTAAACTTCGATTGTATTTCATTTTTTTTCGTTAATTAACGCAACCTAAAACTCTATTCGTTAATTAACGTAATTTGACGTCTTTTTTGAAAAATAAACTTAGAAATGCATATATACAATTACAACGCTTTACTTTCAGGTGCGATCATACCAGCACTAATGCACCGGATCCCATCAGAACTCCGCAGTTAAGCGTGCTTGGGCGAGAGTAGTACTAGGATGGGTGACCTCCTGGGAAGTCCTTGTGTTGCACCTCTTTTTGCCAAAATTTCGTGTTCTTTTTGTTAATTAGCGTAATTTTACGTCGTTTTTGAAAATTAAACTTCGATTGTATTTCATTTTTTTTCGTTAATTAACGCAACCTAAAACTCTATTCGTTAATTAACGTAATTTGACGTCTTTTTTGAAAAATAAACTTAGAAATGCATATATACAATTACAACGCTTTACTTTCAGGTGCGATCATACCAGCACTAATGCACCGGATCCCATCAGAACTCCGCAGTTAAGCGTGCTTGGGCGAGAGTAGTACTAGGATGGGTGACCTCCTGGGAAGTCCTTGTGTTGCACCTCTTTTTGCCAAAATTTCGTGTTCTTTTTGTATGGGTGACCTCCTGGGAAGTCCTTGTGTTGCATCTCTTTTTGCCAAAATTTCGTGTTCTTTTTGTTAATTAGCGTAATTTTACGTCGTTTTTGAAAATTAAACTTCGATTGTATTTCATTTTTTTTCGTTAATTAACGCAACCTAAAACTCTATTCGTTAATTAACGTAATTTGACGTCTTTTTTGAAAAATAAACTTAGAAATGCATATATACAATTACAACGCTTTACTTTCAGGTGCGATCATACCAGCACTAATGCACCGGATCCCATCAGAACTCCGCAGTTAAGCGTGCTTGGGCGAGAGTAGTACTAGGATGGGTGACCTCCTGGGAAGTCCTTGTGTTGCACCTCTTTTTGCCAAAATTTCGTGTTCTTTTTGTTAATTAGCGTAATTTTACGTCGTTTTTGAAAATTAAACTTCGATTGTATTTCATTTTTTTTCGTTAATTAACGCAACCTAAAACTCTATTCGTTAATTAACGTAATTTGACGTCTTTTTTGAAAAATAAACTTAGAAATGCATATATACAATTACAACGCTTTACTTTCAAGTGCGATCATACCAGCACTAATGCACCGGATCCCATCAGAACTCCGCAGTTAAGCGTGCTTGGGCGATAGTAGTACTAGGATGGGTGACCTCCTGGGAAGTCCTTGTGTTGCACCTCTTTTTGCCAAAATTTCGTGTTCTTTTTGTTAATTAGCGTAATTTTACGTCGTTTTTGAAAATTAAACTTCGATTGTATTTCATTTTTTTTCGTTAATTAACGCAACCTAAAACTCTATTCGTTAATTAACGTAATTTGACGTCTTTTTTGAAAAATAAACTTAGAAATGCATATATACAATTACAACGCTTTACTTTCAGGTGCGATCATACCAGCACTAATGCACCGGATCCCATCAGAACTCCGCAGTTAAGCGTGCTTGGGCGAGAGTAGTACTAGGATGGGTGACCTCCTGGGAAGTCCTTGTGTTGCACCTCTTTTTGCCAAAATTTCGTGTTCTTTTTGTTAATTAGCGTAATTTTACGTCGTTTTTGAAAATTAAACTTCGATTGTATTTCATTTTTTTTCGTTAATTAACGCAACCTAAAACTCTATTCGTTAATTAACGTAATTTGACGTCTTTTTTGAAAAATAAACTTAGAAATGCATATATACAATTACAACGCTTTACTTTCAGGTGCGATCATACCAGCACTAATGCACCGGATCCCATCAGAACTCCGCAGTTAAGCGTGCTTGGGCGAGAGTAGTACTAGGATGGGTGACCTCCTGGGAAGTCCTTGTGTTGCACCTCTTTTTGCCAAAATTTCGTGTTCTTTTTGTTAATTAGCGTAATTTTACGTCGTTTTTGAAAATTAAACTTCGATTGTATTTCATTTTTTTCGTTAATTAACGCAACCTAAAACTCTATTCGTTAATTAACGTAATTTGACGTCTTTTTTGAAAAATAAACTTAGAAATGCATATATACAATTACAACGCTTTACTTTCAGGTGCGATCATACCAGCACTAATGCACCGGATCCCATCAGAACTCTGCAGTTAAGCGTGCTTGGGCGAGAGTAGTACTAGGATGGGTGACCTCCTGGGAAGTCCTTGTGTTGCACCTCTTTTTGCCAAAATTTCGTGTTCTTTTTGTATGGGTGACCTCCTGGGAAGTCCTTGTGTTGCATCTCTTTTTGCCAAAATTTCGTGTTCTTTTTGTTAATTAGCGTAATTTTACGTCGTTTTTGAAAATTAAACTTCGATTGTATTTCATTTTTTTTCGTTAATTAACGCAACCTAAAACTCTATTCGTTAATTAACGTAATTTGACGTCTTTTTTGAAAAATAAACTTAGAAATGCATATATACAATTACAACGCTTTACTTTCAGGTGCGATCATACCAGCACTAATGCACCGGATCCCATCAGAACTCCGCAGTTAAGCGTGCTTGGGCGAGAGTAGTACTAGGATGGGTGACCTCCTGGGAAGTCCTTGTGTTGCACCTCTTTTTGCCAAAATTTCGTGTTCTTTTTGTTAATTAGCGTAATTTTACGTCGTTTTTGAAAATTAAACTTCGATTGTATTTCATTTTTTTTCGTTAATTAACGCAACCTAAAACTCTATTCGTTAATTAACGTAATTTGACGTCTTTTTTGAAAAATAAACTTAGAAATGCATATATACAATTACAACGCTTTACTTTCAGGTGCGATCATACCAGCACTAATGCACCGGATCCCATCAGAACTCCGTAGTTAAGCGTGCTTGGGCGAGAGTAGTACTAGGATGGGTGACCTCCTGGGAAGTCCTTGTGTTGCACCTCTTTTTGCCAAAATTTCGTGTTCTTTTTGTTAATTAGCGTAATTTTACGTCGTTTTTGAAAATTAAACTTCGATTGTATTTCATTTTTTTTCGTTAATTAACGCAACCTAAAACTCTATTCGTTAATTAACGTAATTTGACGTCTTTTTTGAAAAATAAACTTAGAAATGCATATATACAATTACAACGCTTTACTTTCAGGTGCGATCATACCAGCACTAATGCACCGGATCCCATCAGAACTCCGCAGTTATGCGTGCTTGGGCGAGAGTAGTACTAGGATGGGTGACCTCCTGGGAAGTCCTTGTGTTGCACCTCTTTTTGCCAAAATTTCGTGTTCTTTTTGTTAATTAGCGTAATTTTACGTCGTTTTTGAAAATTAAACTTCGATTGTATTTCATTTTTTTTCGTTAATTAACGCAACCTAAAACTCTATTCGTTAATTAACGTAATTTGACGTCTTTTTTGAAAAATAAACTTAGAAATGCATATATACAATTACAACGCTTTACTTTCAGGTGCGATCATACCAGCACTAATGCACCGGATCCCATCAGAACTCCGCAGTTAAGCGTGCTTGGGCGAGAGTAGTACTAGGATGGGTGACCTCCTGGGAAGTCCTTGTGTTGCACCTCTTTTTGCCAAAATTTCGTGTTCTTTTTGTATGGGTGACCTCCTGGGAAGTCCTTGTGTTGCATCTCTTTTTGCCAAAATTTCGTGTTCTTTTTGTTAATTAGCGTAATTTTACGTCGTTTTTGAAAATTAAACTTCGATTGTATTTCATTTTTTTTCGTTAATTAACGCAACCTAAAACTCTATTCGTTAATTAACGTAATTTGACGTCTTTTTTGAAAAATAAACTTAGAAATGCATATATACAATTACAACGCTTTACTTTCAGGTGCGATCATACCAGCACTAATGCACCGGATCCCATCAGAACTCCGCAGTTAAGCGTGCTTGGGCGAGAGTAGTACTAGGATGGGTGACCTCCTGGGAAGTCCTTGTGTTGCACCTCTTTTTGCCAAAATTTCGTGTTCTTTTTGTTAATTAGCGTAATTTTACGTCGTTTTTGAAAATTAAACTTCGATTGTATTTCATTTTTTTTCGTTAATTAACGCAACCTAAAACTCTATTCGTTAATTAACGTAATTTGACGTCTGTTTTGAAAAATAAACTTAGAAATGCATATATACAATTACAACGCTTTACTTTCAGGTGCGATCATACCAGCACTAATGCACCGGATCCCATCAGAACTCCGCAGTTAAGCGTGCTTGGGCGATAGTAGTACTAGGATGGGTGACCTCCTGGGAAGTCCTTGTGTTGCACCTCTTTTTGCCAAAATTTCGTGTTCTTTTTGTTAATTAGCGTAATTTTACGTCGTTTTTGAAAATTAAACTTCGATTGTATTTCATTTTTTTTCGTTAATTAACGCAACCTAAAACTCTATTCGTTAATTAACGTAATTTGACGTCTTTTTTGAAAAATAAACTTAGAAATGCATATATACAATTACAACGCTTTACTTTCAGGTGCGATCATACCAGCACTAATGCACCGGATCCCATCAGAACTCCGCAGTTAAGCGTGCTTGGGCGAGAGTAGTACTAGGATGGGTGACCTCCTGGGAAGTCCTTGTGTTGCACCTCTTTTTGCCAAAATTTCGTGTTCTTTTTGTTAATTAGTGTAATTTTACGTCGTTTTTGAAAATTAAACTTCGATTGTATTTCATTTTTTTTCGTTAATTAACGCAACCTAAAACTCTATTCGTTAATTAACGTAATTTGACGTCTTTTTTGAAAAATAAACTTAGAAATGCATATATACAATTACAACGCTTTACTTTCAGGTGCGATCATACCAGCACTAATGCACCGGATCCCATCAGAACTCCGCAGTTAAGCGTGCTTGGGCGAGAGTAGTACTAGGATGGGTGACCTCCTGGGAAGTCCTTGTGTTGCACCTCTTTTTGCCAAAATTTCGTGTTCTTTTTGTTAATTAGCGTAATTTTACGTCGTTTTTGAAAATTAAACTTCGATTGTATTTCATTTTTTTTCGTTAATTAACGCAACCTAAAACTCTATTCGTTAATTAACGTAATTTGACGTCTTTTTTGAAAAATAAACTTAGAAATGCATATATACAATTACAACGCTTTACTTTCAGGTGCGATCATACCAGCACTAATGCACCGGATCCCATCAGAACTCCGCAGTTAAGCGTGCTTGGGCGAGAGTAGTACTAGGATGGGTGACCTCCTGGGAAGTCCTTGTGTTGCACCTCTTTTTGCCAAAATTTCGTGTTCTTTTTGTATGGGTGACCTCCTGGGAAGTCCTTGTGTTGCATCTCTTTTTGCCAAAATTTCGTGTTCTTTTTGTTAATTAGCGTAATTTTACGTCGTTTTTGAAAATTAAACTTCGATTGTATTTCATTTTTTTTCGTTAATTAACGCAACCTAAAACTCTATTCGTTAATTAACGTAATTTGACGTCTTTTTTGAAAAATAAACTTAGAAATGCATATATACAATTACAACGCTTTACTTTCAGGTGCGATCATACCAGCACTAATGCACCGGATCCCATCAGAACTCCGCAGTTAAGCGTGCTTGGGCGAGAGTAGTACTAGGATGGGTGACCTCCTGGGAAGTCCTTGTGTTGCACCTCTTTTTGCCAAAATTTCGTGTTCTTTTTGTTAATTAGCGTAATTTTACGTCGTTTTTGAAAATTAAACTTCGATTGTATTTCATTTTTTTTCGTTAATTAACGCAACCTAAAACTCTATTCGTTAATTAACGTAATTTGACGTCTTTTTTGAAAAATAGACTTAGAAATGCATATATACAATTACAACGCTTTACTTTCAGGTGCGATCATACCAGCACTAATGCACCGGATCCCATCAGAACTCCGCAGTTAAGCGTGCTTGGGCGATAGTAGTACTAGGATGGGTGACCTCCTGGGAAGTCCTTGTGTTGCACCTCTTTTTGCCAAAATTTCGTGTTCTTTTTGTTAATTAGCGTAATTTTACGTCGTTTTTGAAAATTAAACTTCGATTGTATTTCATTTTTTTTCGTTAATTAACGCAACCTAAAACTCTATTCGTTAATTAACGTAATTTGACGTCTTTTTTGAAAAATAAACTTAGAAATGCATATATACAATTACAACGCTTTACTTTCAGGTGCGATCATACCAGCACTAATGCACCGGATACCATCAGAACTCCGCAGTTAAGCGTGCTTGGGCGAGAGTAGTACTAGGATGGGTGACCTCCTGGGAAGTCCTTGTGTTGCACCTCTTTTTGCCAAAATTTCGTGTTCTTTTTGTTAATTAGCGTAATTTTACGTCGTTTTTGAAAATTAAACTTCGATTGTATTTCATTTTTTTTCGTTAATTAACGCAACCTAAAACTCTATTCAATAATTAACGTAATTTGACGTCTTTTTTGAAAAATAAACTTAGAAATGCATATATACAATTACAACGCTTTACTTTCAGGTGCGATCATGCCAGCACTAATGCACCGGATCCCATCAGAACTCTGCAGTTAAGCGTGCTTGGGCGAGAGTAGTACTAGGATGGGTGACCTCCTGGGAAGTCCTTGTGTTGCACCTCTTTTTGCCAAAATTTCGTGTTCTTTTTGTTAATTAGCGTAATTTTACGTCGTTTTTGAAAATTAAACTTCGATTGTATTTCATTTTTTTCGTTAATTAACGCAACCTAAAACTCTATTCGTTAATTAACGTAATTTGACGTCTTTTTTGAAAAATAAACTTAGAAATGCATATATACAATTACAACGCTTTGCTTTCAGGTGCGATCATACCAGCACTAATGCACCGGATCCCATCAGAACTCCGCAGTTAAGCGTGCTTGGGCGAGAGTAGTACTAGGATGGGTGACCTCCTGGGAAGTCCTTGTGTTGCACCTCTTTTTGCCAAAATTTCGTGTTCTTTCTGTTAATTAGCGTAATTTTACGTCGTTTTTGAAAATTAAACTTCGATTGTATTTCATTTTTTTTCGTTAATTAACGCAACCTAAAACTCTATTCGTTAATTAACGTAATTTGACGTCTTTTTTGAAAAATAAACTTAGAAATGCATATATACAATTACAACGCTTTACTTTCAGGTGCGATCATACCAGCACTAATGCACCGGATCCCATCAGAACTCCGCAGTTAAGCGTGCTTGGGCGAGAGTAGTACTAGGATGGGTGACCTCCTGGGAAGTCCTTGTGTTGCACCTCTTTTTGCCAAAATTTCGTGTTCTTTTTGTTAATTAGCGTAATTTTACGTCGTTTTTGAAAATTAAACTTCGATTGTATTTCATTTTTTTTCGTTAATTAACGCAACCTAAAACTCTATTCGTTAATTAACGTAATTTGACGTCTTTTTTGAAAAATAAACTTAGAAATGCATATATACAATTACAACGCTTTACTTTCAGGTGCGATCATACCAGCACTAATGCACCGGATCCCATCAGAACTCCGCAGTTAAGCGTGCTTGGGCGAGAGTAGTACTAGGATGGGTGACCTCCGGGGAAGTCCGTGTGTTGCACCTCTTTTTGCCAAAATTTCGTGTTCTTTTTGTTAATTAGCGTAATTTTACGTCGTTTTTGAAAATTAAACTTCGATTGTATTTCATTTTTTTTCGTTAATTAACGCAACCTAAAACTCTATTCGTTAATTAACGTAATTTGACGTCTTTTTTGAAAAATAAACTTAGAAATGCATATATACAATTACAACGCTTTACTTTCAGGTGCGATCATACCAGCACTAATGCACCGGATCCCATCAGAACTCCGCAGTTAAGCGTGCTTGGGCGAGAGTAGTACTAGGATGGGTGACCTCCTGGGAAGTCCTTGTGTTGCACCTCTTTTTGCCAAAATTTCGTGTTCTTTTTGTATGGGTGACCTCCTGGGAAGTCCTTGTGTTGCATCTCTTTTTGCCAAAATTTCGTGTTCTTTTTGTTAATTAGCGTAATTTTACGTCGTTTTTGAAAATTAAACTTCGATTGTATTTCATTTTTTTTCGTTAATTAACGCAACCTAAAACTCTATTCGTTAATTAACGTAATTTGACGTCTTTTTTGAAAAATAAACTTAGAAATGCATATATACAATTACAACGCTTTACTTTCAGGTGCGATCATACCAGCACTAATGCACCGGATCCCATCAGAACTCCGCAGTTAAGCGTGCTTGGGCGAGAGTAGTACTAGGATGGGTGACCTCCTGGGAAGTCCTTGTGTTGCACCTCTTTTTGCCAAAATTTCGTGTTCTTTTTGTTAATTAGCGTAATTTTACGTCGTTTTTGAAAATTAAACTTCGATTGTATTTCATTTTTTTTCGTTAATTAACGCAACCTAAAACTCTATTCGTTAATTAACGTAATTTGACGTCTTTTTTGAAAAATAGACTTAGAAATGCATATATACAATTACAACGCTTTACTTTCAGGTGCGATCATACCAGCACTAATGCACCGGATCCCATCAGAACTCCGCAGTTAAGCGTGCTTGGGCGATAGTAGTACTAGGATGGGTGACCTCCTGGGAAGTCCTTGTGTTGCACCTCTTTTTGCCAAAATTTCGTGTTCTTTTTGTTAATTAGCGTAATTTTACGTCGTTTTTGAAAATTAAACTTCGATTGTATTTCATTTTTTTTCGTTAATTAACGCAACCTAAAACTCTATTCGTTAATTAACGTAATTTGACGTCTTTTTTGAAAAATAAACTTAGAAATGCATATATACAATTACAACGCTTTACTTTCAGGTGCGATCATACCAGCACTAATGCACCGGATACCATCAGAACTCCGCAGTTAAGCGTGCTTGGGCGAGAGTAGTACTAGGATGGGTGACCTCCTGGGAAGTCCTTGTGTTGCACCTCTTTTTGCCAAAATTTCGTGTTCTTTTTGTTAATTAGCGTAATTTTACGTCGTTTTTGAAAATTAAACTTCGATTGTATTTCATTTTTTTTCGTTAATTAACGCAACCTAAAACTCTATTCAATAATTAACGTAATTTGACGTCTTTTTTGAAAAATAAACTTAGAAATGCATATATACAATTACAACGCTTTACTTTCAGGTGCGATCATGCCAGCACTAATGCACCGGATCCCATCAGAACTCTGCAGTTAAGCGTGCTTGGGCGAGAGTAGTACTAGGATGGGTGACCTCCTGGGAAGTCCTTGTGTTGCACCTCTTTTTGCCAAAATTTCGTGTTCTTTTTGTTAATTAGCGTAATTTTACGTCGTTTTTGAAAATTAAACTTCGATTGTATTTCATTTTTTTCGTTAATTAACGCAACCTAAAACTCTATTCGTTAATTAACGTAATTTGACGTCTTTTTTGAAAAATAAACTTAGAAATGCATATATACAATTACAACGCTTTGCTTTCAGGTGCGATCATACCAGCACTAATGCACCGGATCCCATCAGAACTCCGCAGTTAAGCGTGCTTGGGCGAGAGTAGTACTAGGATGGGTGACCTCCTGGGAAGTCCTTGTGTTGCACCTCTTTTTGCCAAAATTTCGTGTTCTTTCTGTTAATTAGCGTAATTTTACGTCGTTTTTGAAAATTAAACTTCGATTGTATTTCATTTTTTTTCGTTAATTAACGCAACCTAAAACTCTATTCGTTAATTAACGTAATTTGACGTCTTTTTTGAAAAATAAACTTAGAAATGCATATATACAATTACAACGCTTTACTTTCAGGTGCGATCATACCAGCACTAATGCACCGGATCCCATCAGAACTCCGCAGTTAAGCGTGCTTGGGCGAGAGTAGTACTAGGATGGGTGACCTCCTGGGAAGTCCTTGTGTTGCACCTCTTTTTGCCAAAATTTCGTGTTCTTTTTGTTAATTAGCGTAATTTTACGTCGTTTTTGAAAATTAAACTTCGATTGTATTTCATTTTTTTTCGTTAATTAACGCAACCTAAAACTCTATTCGTTAATTAACGTAATTTGACGTCTTTTTTGAAAAATAAACTTAGAAATGCATATATACAATTACAACGCTTTACTTTCAGGTGCGATCATACCAGCACTAATGCACCGGATCCCATCAGAACTCCGCAGTTAAGCGTGCTTGGGCGAGAGTAGTACTAGGATGGGTGACCTCCTGGGAAGTCCTTGTGTTGCACCTCTTTTTGCCAAAATTTCGTGTTCTTTTTGTTAATTAGCGTAATTTTACGTCGTTTTTGAAAATTAAACTTCGATTGTATTTCATTTTTTTTCGTTAATTAACGCAACCTAAAACTCTATTCGTTAATTAACGTAATTTGACGTCTTTTTTGAAAAATAAACTTAGAAATGCATATATACAATTACAACGCTTTACTTTCAGGTGCGATCATACCAGCACTAATGCACCGGATCCCATCAGAACTCCGCAGTTAAGCGTGCTTGGGCGAGAGTAGTACTAGGATGGGTGACCTCCTGGGAAGTCCTTGTGTTGCACCTCTTTTTGCCAAAATTTCGTGTTCTTTTTGTATGGGTGACCTCCTGGGAAGTCCTTGTGTTGCACCTCTTTTTGCCAAAATTTCGTGTTCTTTTTGTTAATTAGCGTAATTTTACGTCGTTTTTGAAAATTAAACTTCGATTGTATTTCATTTTTTTTCGTTAATTAACGCAACCTAAAACTCTATTCGTTAATTAACGTAATTTGACGTCTTTTTTGAAAAATAAACTTAGAAATGCATATATACAATTACAACGCTTTACTTTCAGGTGCGATCATACCAGCACTAATGCACCGGATCCCATCAGAACTCCGCAGTTAAGCGTGCTTGGGCGAGAGTAGTACTAGGATGGGTGACCTCCTGGGAAGTCCTTGTGTTGCACCTCTTTTTGCCAAAATTTCGTGTTCTTTTTGTTAATTAGCGTAATTTTACGTCGTTTTTGAAAATTAAACTTCGATTGTATTTCATTTTTTTTCGTTAATTAACGCAACCTAAAACTCTATTCGTTAATTAACGTAATTTGACGTCTTTTTTGAAAAATAAACTTAGAAATGCATATATACAATTACAACGCTTTACTTTCAGGTGCGATCATACCAGCACTAATGCACCGGATCCCATCAGAACTCCGCAGTTAAGCGTGCTTGGGCGATAGTAGTACTAGGATGGGTGACCTCCTGGGAAGTCCTTGTGTTGCACCTCTTTTTGCCAAAATTTCGTGTTCTTTTTGTTAATTAGCGTAATTTTACGTCGTTTTTGAAAATTAAACTTCGATTGTATTTCATTTTTTTTCGTTAATTAACGCAACCTAAAACTCTATTCGTTAATTAACGTAATTTGACGTCTTTTTTGAAAAATAAACTTAGAAATGCATATATACAATTACAACGCTTTACTTTCAGGTGCGATCATACCAGCACTAATGCACCGGATCCCATCAGAACTCCGCAGTTAAGCGTGCTTGGGCGAGAGTAGTACTAGGATGGGTGACCTCCTGGGAAGTCTTTGTGTTGCACCTCTTTTTGCCAAAATTTCGTGTTCTTTTTGTTAATTAGCGTAATTTTACGTCGTTTTTGAAAATTAAACTTCGATTGTATTTCATTTTTTTTCGTTAATTAACGCAACCTAAAACTCTATTCGTTAATTAACGTAATTTGACGTCTTTTTTGAAAAATAAACTTAGAAATGCATATATACAATTACAACGCTTTACTTTCAGGTGCGATCATACCAGCACTAATGCACCGGATCCCATCAGAACTCCGCAGTTAAGCGTGCTTGGGCGAGAGTAGTACTAGGATGGGTGACCTCCTGGGAAGTCCTTGTGTTGCACCTCTTTTTGCCAAAATTTCGTGTTCTTTTTGTATGGGTGACCTCCTGGGAAGTCCTTGTGTTGCACCTCTTTTTGCCAAAATTTCGTGTTCTTTTTGTTAATTAGCGTAATTTTACGTCGTTTTTGAAAATTAAACTTCGATTGTATTTCATTTTTTTTCGTTAATTAACGCAACCTAAAACTCTATTCGTGAATTAACGTAATTTGACGTCTTTTTTGAAAAATAAACTTAGAAATGCATATATACAATTACAACGCTTTACTTTCAGGTGCGATCATACCAGCGCTAATGCACCGGATCCCATCAGAACTCCGCAGTTAAGCGTGCTTGGGCGAGAGTAGTACTAGGATGGGTGACCTCCTGGGAAGTCCTTGTGTTGCACCTCTTTTTGCCAAAATTTCGTGTTCTTTTTGTTAATTAGCGTAATTTTACGTCGTTTTTGAAAATTAAACTTCGATTGTATTTCATTTTTTTTCGTTAATTAACGCAACCTAAAACTCTATTCGTTAATTAACGTAATTTGACGTCTTTTTTGAAAAATAAACTTAGAAATGCATATATACAATTACAACGCTTTACTTTCAGGTGCGATCATACCAGCACTAATGCACCGGATCCCATCAGAACTCCGCAGTTAAGCGTGCTTGGGCGATAGTAGTACTAGGATGGGTGACCTCCTGGGAAGTCCTTGTGTTGCACCTCTTTTTGCCAAAATTTCGTGTTCTTTTTGTTAATTAGCGTAATTTTACGTCGTTTTTGAAAATTAAACTTCGATTGTATTTCATTTTTTTCGTTAATTAACGCAACCTAAAACTCTATTCGTTAATTAACGTAATTTGACGTCTTTTTTGAAAAATAAACTTAGAAATGCATATATACAATTACAACGCTTTACTTTCAGGTGCGATCATACCAGCACTAATGCACCGGATCCCATCAGAACTCCGCAGTTAAGCGTGCTTGGGCGAGAGTAGTACTAGGATGGGTGACCTCCTGGGAAGTCTTTGTGTTGCACCTCTTTTTGCCAAAATTTCGTGTTCTTTTTGTTAATTAGCGTAATTTTACGTCGTTTTTGAAAATTAAACTTCGATTGTATTTCATTTTTTTTCGTTAATTAACGCAACCTAAAACTCTATTCGTTAATTAACGTAATTTGACGTCTTTTTTGAAAAATAAACTTAGAAATGCATATATACAATTACAACGCTTTACTTTCAGGTGCGATCATACCAGCACTAATGCACCGGATCCCATCAGAACTCCGCAGTTAAGCGTGCTTGGGCGAGAGTAGTACTAGGATGGGTGACCTCCTGGGAAGTCCTTGTGTTGCACCTCTTTTTGCCAAAATTTCGTGTTCTTTTTGTATGGGTGACCTCCTGGGAAGTCCTTGTGTTGCACCTCTTTTTGCCAAAATTTCGTGTTCTTTTTGTTAATTAGCGTAATTTTACGTCGTTTTTGAAAATTAAACTTCGATTGTATTTCATTTTTTTTCGTTAATTAACGCAACCTAAAACTCTATTCGTTAATTAACGTAATTTGACGTCTTTTTTGAAAAATAAACTTAGAAATGCATATATACAATTACAACGCTTTACTTTCAGGTGCGATCATACCAGCACTAATGCACCGGATCCCATCAGAACTCCGCAGTTAAGCGTGCTTGGGCGAGAGTAGTACTAGGATGGGTGACCTCCTGGGAAGTCCTTGTGTTGCACCTCTTTTTGCCAAAATTTCGTGTTCTTTTTGTTAATTAGCGTAATTTTACGTCGTTTTTGAAAATTAAACTTCGATTGTATTTCATTTTTTTTCGTTAATTAACGCAACCTAAAACTCTATTCGTTAATTAACGTAATTTGACGTCTTTTTTGAAAAATAAACTTAGAAATGCATATATACAATTACAACGCTTTACTTTCAGGTGCGATCATACCAGCACTAATGCACCGGATCCCATCAGAACTCCGCAGTTAAGCGTGCTTGGGCGAGAGTAGTACTAGGATGGGTGACCTCCTGGGAAGTCCTTGTGTTGCACCTCTTTTTGCCAAAATTTCGTGTTCTTTTTGTTAATTAGCGTAATTTTACGTCGTTTTTGAAAATTAAACTTCGATTGTATTTCATTTTTTTTCGTTAATTAACGCAACCTAAAACTCTATTCGTTAATTAACGTAATTTGACGTCTTTTTTGAAAAATAAACTTAGAAATGCATATATACAATTACAACGCTTTACTTTCAGGTGCGATCATACCAGCACTAATGCACCGGATCCCATCAGAACTCCGCAGTTAAGCGTGCTTGGGCGAGAGTAGTACTAGGATGGGTGACCTCCTGGGAAGTCTTTGTGTTGCACCTCTTTTTGCCAAAATTTCGTGTTCTTTTTGTTAATTAGCGTAATTTTACGTCGTTTTTGAAAATTAAACTTCGATTGTATTTCATTTTTTTTCGTTAATTAACGCAACCTAAAACTCTATTCGTTAATTAACGTAATTTGACGTCTTTTTTGAAAAATAAACTTAGAAATGCATATATACAATTACAACGCTTTACTTTCAGGTGCGATCATACCAGCACTAATGCACCGGATCCCATCAGAACTCCGCAGTTAAGCGTGCTTGGGCGAGAGTAGTACTAGGATGGGTGACCTCCTGGGAAGTCCTTGTGTTGCACCTCGTTTTGCCAAAATTTCGTGTTCTTTTTGTATGGGTGACCTCCTGGGAAGTCCTTGTGTTGCACCTCTTTTTGCCAAAATTTCGTGTTCTTTTTGTTAATTAGCGTAATTTTACGTCGTTTTTGAAAATTAAACTTCGATTGTATTTCATTTTTTTTCGTTAATTAACGCAACCTAAAACTCTATTCGTTAATTAACGTAATTTGACGTCTTTTTTGAAAAATAAACTTAGAAATGCATATATACAATTACAACGCTTTACTTTCAGGTGCGATCATACCAGCACTAATGCACCGGATCCCATCAGAACTCCGCAGTTAAGCGTGCTTGGGCGAGAGTAGTACTAGGATGGGTGACCTCCTGGGAAGTCCTTGTGTTGCACCTCTTTTTGCCAAAATTTCGTGTTCTTTTTGTTAATTAGCGTAATTTTACGTCGTTTTTGAAAATTAAACTTCGATTGTATTTCATTTTTTTTCGTTAATTAACGCAACCTAAAACTCTATTCGTTAATTAACGTAATTTGACGTCTTTTTTGAAAAATAAACTTAGAAATGCATATATACAATTACAACGCTTTACTTTCAGGTGCGATCATACCAGCACTAATGCACCGGATCCCATCAGAACTCCGCAGTTAAGCGTGCTTGGGCGAGAGTAGTACTAGGATGGGTGACCTCCTGGGAAGTCCTTGTGTTGCACCTCTTTTTGCCAAAATTTCGTGTTCTTTTTGTTAATTAGCGTAATTTTACGTCGTTTTTGAAAATTAAACTTCGATTGTATTTCATTTTTTTTCGTTAATTAACGCAACCTAAAACTCTATTCGTTAATTAACGTAATTTGACGTCTTTTTTGAAAAATAAACTTAGAAATGCATATATACAATTACAACGCTTTACTTTCAGGTGCGATCATACCAGCACTAATGCACCGGATCCCATCAGAACTCCGCAGTTAAGCGTGCTTGGGCGAGAGTAGTACTAGGATGGGTGACCTCCTGGGAAGTCCTTGTGTTGCACCTCTTTTTGCCAAAATTTCGTGTTCTTTTTGTTAATTAGCGTAATTTTACGTCGTTTTTGAAAATTAAACTTCGATTGTATTTCATTTTTTTTCGTTAATTAACGCAACCTAAAACTCTATTCGTTAATTAACGTAATTTGACGTCTTTTTTGAAAAATAAACTTAGAAATGCATATATACAATTACAACGCTTTACTTTCAGGTGCGATCATACCAGCACTAATGCACCGGATCCCATCAGAACTCCGCAGTTAAGCGTGCTTGGGCGAGAGTAGTACTAGGATGGGTGACCTCCTGGGAAGTCCTTGTGTTGCACCTCTTTTTGCCAAAATTTCGTGTTCTTTTTGTTAATTAGCGTAATTTTACGTCGTTTTTGAAAATTAAACTTCGATTGTATTTCATTTTTTTTCGTTAATTAACGCAACCTAAAACTCTATTCGTTAATTAACGTAATTTGACGTCTTTTTTGAAAAATAAACTTAGAAATGCATATATACAATTACAACGCTTTACTTTCAGGTGCGATCATACCAGCACTAATGCACCGGATCCCATCAGAACTCCGCAGTTAAGCGTGCTTGGGCGAGAGTAGTACTAGGATGGGTGACCTCCTGGGAAGTCCTTGTGTTGCACCTCTTTTTGCCAAAATTTCGTGTTCTTTTTGTTAATTAGCGTAATTTTACGTCGTTTTTGAAAATTAAACTTCGATTGTATTTCATTTTTTTTCGTTAATTAACGCAACCTAAAACTCTATTCGTTAATTAACGTAATTTGACGTCTTTTTTGAAAAATAAACTTAGAAATGCATATATATACAATTACAACGCTTTACTTTCAGGTGCGATCATACCAGCACTAATGCACCGGATCCCATCAGAACTCCGCAGTTAAGCGTGCTTGGGCGAGAGTAGTACTAGGATGGGTGACCTCCTGGGAAGTCCTTGTGTTGCACCTCTTTTTGCCAAAATTTCGTGTTCTTTTTGTTAATTAGCGTAATTTTACGTCGTTTTTGAAAATTAAACTTCGATTGTATTTCATTTTTTTTCGTTAATTAACGCAACCTAAAACTCTATTCGTTAATTAACGTAATTTGACGTCTTTTTTGAAAAATAAACTTAGAAATGCATATATACAATTACAACGCTTTACTTTCAGGTGCGATCATACCAGCTCTAATGCACCGGATCCCATCAGAACTCCGCAGTTAAGCGTGCTTGGGCGAGAGTAGTACTAGGATGGGTGACCTCCTGGGAAGTCCTTGTGTTGCACCTCTTTTTGCCAAAATTTCGTGTTCTTTTTGTTAATTAGCGTAATTTTACGTCGTTTTTGAAAATTAAACTTCGATTGTATTTCATTTTTTTTCGTTAATTAACGCAACCTAAAACTCTATTCGTTAATTAACGTAATTTGACGTCTTTTTTGAAAAATAAACTTAGAAATGCATATATACAATTACAACGCTTTACTTTCAGGTGCGATCATACCAGCACTAATGCACCGGATCCCATCAGAACTCCGCAGTTAAGCGTGCTTGGGCGAGAGTAGTACTAGGATGGGTGACCTCCTGGGAAGTCCTTGTGTTGCACCTCTTTTTGCCAAAATTTCGTGTTCTTTTTGTTAATTAGCGTAATTTTACGTCGTTTTTGAAAATTAAACTTCGATTGTATTTCATTTTTTTTCGTTAATTAACGCAACCTAAAACTCTATTCGTTAATTAACGTAATTTGACGTCTTTTTTGAAAAATAAACTTAGAAATGCATATATACAATTACAACGCTTTACTTTCAGGTGCGATCATACCAGCACTAATGCACCGGATCCCATCAGAACTCCGCAGTTAAGCGTGCTTGGGCGAGAGTAGTACTAGGATGGGTGACCTCCTGGGAAGTCCTTGTGTTGCACCTCTTTTTGCCAAAATTTCGTGTTCTTTTTGTATGGGTGACCTCCTGGGAAGTCCTTGTGTTGCACCTCTTTTTGCCAAAATTTCGTGTTCTTTTTGTTAATTAGCGTAATTTTACGTCGTTTTTGAAAATTAAACTTCGATTGTATTTCATTTTTTTTCGTTAATTAACGCAACCTAAAACTCTATTCGTTAATTAACGTAATTTGACGTCTTTTTTGAAAAATAAACTTAGAAATGCATATATACAATTACAACGCTTTACTTTCAGGTGCGATCATACCAGCACTAATGCACCGGATCCCATCAGAACTCCGCAGTTAAGCGTGCTTGGGCGAGAGTAGTACTAGGATGGGTGACCTCCTGGGAAGTCCTTGTGTTGCACCTCTTTTTGCCAAAATTTCGTGTTCTTTTTGTTAATTAGCGTAATTTTACGTCGTTTTTGAAAATTAAACTTCGATTGTATTTCATTTTTTTTCGTTAATTAACGCAACCTAAAACTCTATTCGTTAATTAACGTAATTTGACGTCTTTTTTGAAAAATAAACTTAGAAATGCATATATACAATTACAACGCTTTACTTTCAGGTGCGATCATACCAGCACTAATGCATCGGATCCCATCAGAACTCCGCAGTTAAGCGTGCTTGGGCGATAGTAGTACTAGGATGGGTGACCTCCTGGGAAGTCCTTGTGTTGCACCTCTTTTTGCCAAAATTTCGTGTTCTTTTTGTTAATTAGCGTAATTTTACGTCGTTTTTGAAAATTAAACTTCGATTGTATTTCATTTTTTTTCGTTAATTAACGCAACCTAAAACTCTATTCGTTAATTAACGTAATTTGACGTCTTTTTTGAAAAATAAACTTAGAAATGCATATATACAATTACAACGCTTTACTTTCAGGTGCGATCATACCAGCACTAATGCACCGGATCCCATCAGAACTCCGCAGTTAAGCGTGCTTGGGCGAGAGTAGTACTAGGATGGGTGACCTCCTGGGAAGTCTTTGTGTTGCACCTCTTTTTGCCAAAATTTCGTGTTCTTTTTGTTAATTAGCGTAATTTTACGTCGTTTTTGAAAATTAAACTTCGATTGTATTTCATTTTTTTTCGTTAATTAACGCAACCTAAAACTCTATTCGTTAATTAACGTAATTTGACGTCTTTTTTGAAAAATAAACTTAGAAATGCATATATACAATTACAACGCTTTACTTTCAGGTGCGATCATACCAGCACTAATGCACCGGATCCCATCAGAACTCCGCAGTTAAGCGTGCTTGGGCGAGAGTAGTACTAGGATGGGTGACCTCCTGGGAAGTCCTTGTGTTGCACCTCTTTTTGCCAAAATTTCGTGTTCTTTTTGTTAATTAGCGTAATTTTACGTCGTTTTTGAAAATTAAACTTCGATTGTATTTCATTTTTTTTCGTTAATTAACGCAACCTAAAACTCTATTCGTTAACTAACGTAATTTGACGTCTTTTTTGAAAAATAAACTTAGAAATGCATATATACAATTACAACGCTTTACTTTCAGGTGCGATCATACCAGCACTAATGCACCGGATCCCATCAGAACTCCGCAGTTAAGCGTGCTTGGGCGAGAGTAGTACTAGGATGGGTGACCTCCTGGGAAGTCCTTGTGTTGCACCTCTTTTTGCCAAAATTTCGTGTTCTTTTTGTTAATTAGCGTAATTTTACGTCGTTTTTGAAAATTAAACTTCGATTGTATTTCATTTTTTTTCGTTAATTAACGCAACCTAAAACTCTATTCGTTAATTAACGTAATTTGACGTCTTTTTTGAAAAATAAACTTAGAAATGCATATATACAATTACAACGCTTTACTTTCAGGTGCGATCATACCAGCACTAATGCACCGGATCCCATCAGAACTCCGCAGTTAAGCGTGCTTGGGCGAGAGTAGTACTAGGATGGGTGACCTCCTGGGAAGTCCTTGTGTTGCACCTCTTTTTGCCAAAATTTCGTGTTCTTTTTGTTAATTAGCGTAATTTTACGTCGTTTTTGAAAATTAAACTTCGATTGTATTTCATTTTTTTTCGTTAATTAACGCAACCTAAAACTCTATTCGTTAATTAACGTAATTTGACGTCTTTTTTGAAAAATAAACTTAGAAATGCATATATACAATTACAACGCTTTACTTTCAGGTGCGATCATACCAGCACTAATGCACCGGATCCCATCAGAACTCCGCAGTTAAGCGTGCTTGGGCGAGAGTAGTACTAGGATGGGTGACCTCCTGGGAAGTCCTTGTGTTGCACCTCTTTTTGCCAAAATTTCGTGTTCTTTTTGTTAATTAGCGTAATTTTACGTCGTTTTTGAAAATTAAACTTCGATTGTATTTCATTTTTTTTCGTTAATTAACGCAACCTAAAACTCTATTCGTTAATTAACGTAATTTGACGTCTTTTTTGAAAAATAAACTTAGAAATGCATATATACAATTACAACGCTTTACTTTCAGGTGCGATCATACCAGCACTAATGCACCGGATCCCATCAGAACTCCGCAGTTAAGCGTGCTTGGGCGAGAGTAGTACTAGGATGGGTGACCTCCTGGGAAGTCTTTGTGTTGCACCTCTTTTTGCCAAAATTTCGTGTTCTTTTTGTTAATTAGCGTAATTTTACGTCGTTTTTGAAAATTAAACTTCGATTGTATTTCATTTTTTTTCGTTAATTAACGCAACCTAAAACTCTATTCGTTAATTAACGTAATTTGACGTCTTTTTTGAAAAATAAACTTAGAAATGCATATATACAATTACAACGCTTTACTTTCAGGTGCGATCATACCAGCACTAATGCACCGGATCCCATCAGAACTCCGCAGTTAAGCGTGCTTGGGCGAGAGTAGTACTAGGATGGGTGACCTCCTGGGAAGTCCTTGTGTTGCACCTCTTTTTGCCAAAATTTCGTGTTCTTTTTGTTAATTAGCGTAATTTTACGTCGTTTTTGAAAATTAAACTTCGATTGTATTTCATTTTTTTTCGTTAATTAACGCAACCTAAAACTCTATTCGTTAACTAACGTAATTTGACGTCTTTTTTGAAAAATAAACTTAGAAATGCATATATACAATTACAACGCTTTACTTTCAGGTGCGATCATACCAGCACTAATGCACCGGATCCCATCAGAACTCCGCAGTTAAGCGTGCTTGGGCGAGAGTAGTACTAGGATGGGTGACCTCCTGGGAAGTCCTTGTGTTGCACCTCTTTTTGCCAAAATTTCGTGTTCTTTTTGTTAATTAGCGTAATTTTACGTCGTTTTTGAAAATTAAACTTCGATTGTATTTCATTTTTTTTCGTTAATTAACGCAACCTAAAACTCTATTCGTTAATTAACGTAATTTGACGTCTTTTTTGAAAAATAAACTTAGAAATGCATATATACAATTACAACGCTTTACTTTCAGGTGCGATCATACCAGCACTAATGCACCGGATCCCATCAGAACTCCGCAGTTAAGCGTGCTTGGGCGAGAGTAGTACTAGGATGGGTGACCTCCTGGGAAGTCCTTGTGTTGCACCTCTTTTTGCCAAAATTTCGTGTTCTTTTTGTTAATTAGCGTAATTTTACGTCGTTTTTGAAAATTAAACTTCGATTGTATTTCATTTTTTTTCGTTAATTAACGCAACCTAAAACTCTATTCGTTAATTAACGTAATTTGACGTCTTTTTTGAAAAATAAACTTAGAAATGCATATATATACAATTACAACGCTTTACTTTCAGGTGCGATCATACCAGCACTAATGCACCGGATCCCATCAGAACTCCGCAGTTAAGCGTGCTTGGGCGAGAGTAGTACTAGGATGGGTGACCTCCTGGGAAGTCCTTGTGTTGCACCTCTTTTTGCCAAAATTTCGTGTTCTTTTTGTTAATTAGCGTAATTTTACGTCGTTTTTGAAAATTAAACTTCGATTGTATTTCATTTTTTTTCGTTAATTAACGCAACCTAAAACTCTATTCGTTAATTAACGTAATTTGACGTCTTTTTTGAAAAATAAACTTAGAAATGCATATATACAATTACAACGCTTTACTTTCAGGTGCGATCATACCAGCTCTAATGCACCGGATCCCATCAGAACTCCGCAGTTAAGCGTGCTTGGGCGAGAGTAGTACTAGGATGGGTGACCTCTTGGGAAGTCCTTGTGTTGCACCTCTTTTTGCCAAAATTTCGTGTTCTTTTTGTTAATTAGCGTAATTTTACGTCGTTTTTGAAAATTAAACTTCGATTGTATTTCATTTTTTTTCGTTAATTAACGCAACCTAAAACTCTATTCGTTAATTAACGTAATTTGACGTCTTTTTTGAAAAATAAACTTAGAAATGCATATATACAATTACAACGCTTTACTTTCAGGTGCGATCATACCAGCACTAATGCACCGGATCCCATCAGAACTCCGCAGTTAAGCGTGCTTGGGCGAGAGTAGTACTAGGATGGGTGACCTCCTGGGAAGTCCTTGTGTTGCACCTCTTTTTGCCAAAATTTCGTGTTCTTTTTGTTAATTAGCGTAATTTTACGTCGTTTTTGAAAATTAAACTTCGATTGTATTTCATTTTTTTTCGTTAATTAACGCAACCTAAAACTCTATTCGTTAATTAACGTAATTTGACGTCTTTTTTGAAAAATAAACTTAGAAATGCATATATACAATTACAACGCTTTACTTTCAGGTGCGATCATACCAGCACTAATGCACCGGATCCCATCAGAACTCCGCAGTTAAGCGTGCTTGGGCGAGAGTAGTACTAGGATGGGTGACCTCCTGGGAAGTCCTTGTGTTGCACCTCTTTTTGCCAAAATTTCGTGTTCTTTTTGTATGGGTGACCTCCTGGGAAGTCCTTGTGTTGCACCTCTTTTTGCCAAAATTTCGTGTTCTTTTTGTTAATTAGCGTAATTTTACGTCGTTTTTGAAAATTAAACTTCGATTGTATTTCATTTTTTTTCGTTAATTAACGCAACCTAAAACTCTATTCGTTAATTAACGTAATTTGACGTCTTTTTTGAAAAATAAACTTAGAAATGCATATATACAATTACAACGCTTTACTTTCAGGTGCGATCATACCAGCACTAATGCACCGGATCCCATCAGAACTCCGCAGTTAAGCGTGCTTGGGCGAGAGTAGTACTAGGATGGGTGACCTCCTGGGAAGTCCTTGTGTTGCACCTCTTTTTGCCAAAATTTCGTGTTCTTTTTGTTAATTAGCGTAATTTTACGTCGTTTTTGAAAATTAAACTTCGATTGTATTTCATTTTTTTTCGTTAATTAACGCAACCTAAAACTCTATTCGTTAATTAACGTAATTTGACGTCTTTTTTGAAAAATAAACTTAGAAATGCATATATACAATTACAACGCTTTACTTTCAGGTGCGATCATACCAGCACTAATGCATCGGATCCCATCAGAACTCCGCAGTTAAGCGTGCTTGGGCGATAGTAGTACTAGGATGGGTGACCTCCTGGGAAGTCCTTGTGTTGCACCTCTTTTTGCCAAAATTTCGTGTTCTTTTTGTTAATTAGCGTAATTTTACGTCGTTTTTGAAAATTAAACTTCGATTGTATTTCATTTTTTTTCGTTAATTAACGCAACCTAAAACTCTATTCGTTAATTAACGTAATTTGACGTCTTTTTTGAAAAATAAACTTAGAAATGCATATATACAATTACAACGCTTTACTTTCAGGTGCGATCATACCAGCACTAATGCACCGGATCCCATCAGAACTCCGCAGTTAAGCGTGCTTGGGCGAGAGTAGTACTAGGATGGGTGACCTCCTGGGAAGTCTTTGTGTTGCACCTCTTTTTGCCAAAATTTCGTGTTCTTTTTGTTAATTAGCGTAATTTTACGTCGTTTTTGAAAATTAAACTTCGATTGTATTTCATTTTTTTTCGTTAATTAACGCAACCTAAAACTCTATTCGTTAATTAACGTAATTTGACGTCTTTTTTGAAAAATAAACTTAGAAATGCATATATACAATTACAACGCTTTACTTTCAGGTGCGATCATACCAGCACTAATGCACCGGATCCCATCAGAACTCCGCAGTTAAGCGTGCTTGGGCGAGAGTAGTACTAGGATGGGTGACCTCCTGGGAAGTCCTTGTGTTGCACCTCTTTTTGCCAAAATTTCGTGTTCTTTTTGTTAATTAGCGTAATTTTACGTCGTTTTTGAAAATTAAACTTCGATTGTATTTCATTTTTTTTCGTTAATTAACGCAACCTAAAACTCTATTCGTTAATTAACGTAATTTGACGTCTTTTTTGAAAAATAAACTTAGAAATGCATATATACAATTACAACGCTTTACTTTCAGGTGCGATCATACCAGCACTAATGCACCGGATCCCATCAGAACTCCGCAGTTAAGCGTGCTTGGGCGAGAGTAGTACTAGGATGGGTGACCTCCTGGGAAGTCTTTGTGTTGCACCTCTTTTTGCCAAAATTTCGTGTTCTTTTTGTTAATTAGCGTAATTTTACGTCGTTTTTGAAAATTAAACTTCGATTGTATTTCATTTTTTTTCGTTAATTAACGCAACCTAAAACTCTATTCGTTAATTAACGTAATTTGACGTCTTTTTTGAAAAATAAACTTAGAAATGCATATATACAATTACAACGCTTTACTTTCAGGTGCGATCATACCAGCACTAATGCACCGGATCCCATCAGAACTCCGCAGTTAAGCGTGCTTGGGCGAGAGTAGTACTAGGATGGGTGACCTCCTGGGAAGTCCTTGTGTTGCACCTCGTTTTGCCAAAATTTCGTGTTCTTTTTGTATGGGTGACCTCCTGGGAAGTCCTTGTGTTGCACCTCTTTTTGCCAAAATTTCGTGTTCTTTTTGTTAATTAGCGTAATTTTACGTCGTTTTTGAAAATTAAACTTCGATTGTATTTCATTTTTTTTCGTTAATTAACGCAACCTAAAACTCTATTCGTTAATTAACGTAATTTGACGTCTTTTTTGAAAAATAAACTTAGAAATGCATATATACAATTACAACGCTTTACTTTCAGGTGCGATCATACCAGCACTAATGCACCGGATCCCATCAGAACTCCGCAGTTAAGCGTGCTTGGGCGAGAGTAGTACTAGGATGGGTGACCTCCTGGGAAGTCCTTGTGTTGCACCTCTTTTTGCCAAAATTTCGTGTTCTATTTGTTAATTAGCGTAATTTTACGTCGTTTTTGAAAATTAAACTTCGATTGTATTTCATTTTTTTTCGTTAATTAACGCTACCTAAAACTCTATTCGTTAATTAACGTAATTTGACGTCTTTTTTGAAAAATAAACTTAGAAATGCATATATACAATTACAACGCTTTACTTTCAGGTGCGATCATACCAGCACTAATGCACCGGATCCCATCAGAACTCCGCAGTTAAGCGTGCTTGGGCGAGAGTAGTACTAGGATGGGTGACCTCCTGGGAAGTCCTTGTGTTGCACCTCTTTTTGCCAAAATTTCGTGTTCTTTTTGTTAATTAGCGTAATTTTACGTCGTTTTTGAAAATTAAACTTCGATTGTATTTCATTTTTTTTCGTTAATTAACGCAACCTAAAACTCTATTCAATAATTAACGTAATTTGACGTCTTTTTTGAAAAATAAACTTAGAAATGCATATATACAATTACAACGCTTTACTTTCAGGTGCGATCATACCAGCACTAATGCACCGGATCCCATCAGAACTCCGCAGTTAAGCGTGCTTGGGCGAGAGTAGTACTAGGATGGGTGACCTCCTGGGAAGTCCTTGTGTTGCACCTCTTTTTGCCAAAATTTCGTGTTCTTTTTGTTAATTAGCGTAATTTTACGTCGTTTTTGAAAATTAAACTTCGATTGTATTTCATTTTTTTTCGTTAATTAACGCTACCTAAAACTCTATTCGTTAATTAACGTAATTTGACGTCTTTTTTGAAAAATAAACTTAGAAATGCATATATACAATTACAACGCTTTACTTTCAGGTGCGATCATACCAGCACTAATGCACCGGATCCCATCAGAACTCCGCAGTTAAGCGTGCTTGGGCGAGAGTAGTACTAGGATGGGTGACCTCCTGGGAAGTCCTTGTGTTGCACCTCTTTTTGCCAAAATTTCGTGTTCTTTTTGTTAATTAACGTAATTTTACGTCGTTTTTGAAAATTAAACTTCGATTGTATTTCATTTTTTTTCGTTAATTAACGCAACCTAAAACTCTATTCAATAATTAACGTAATTTGACGTCTTTTTTGAAAAATAAACTTAGAAATGCATATATACAATTACAACGCTTTACTTTCAGGTGCGATCATACCAGCACTAATGCACCGGATCCCATCAGAACTCCGCAGTTAAGCGTGCTTGGGCGAGAGTAGTACTAGGATGGGTGACCTCCTGGGAAGTCCTTGTGTTGCACCTCTTTTTGCCAAAATTTCGTGTTCTTTTTGTTAATTAGCGTAATTTTACGTCGTTTTTGAAAATTAAACTTCGATTGTATTTCATTTTTTTTCGTTAATTAACGCAAACTAAAACTCTATTCAATAATTAACGTAATTTGACGTCTTTTTTGAAAAATAAACTTAGAAATGCATATATACAATTACAACGCTTTACTTTCAGGTGCGATCATACCAGCACTAATGCACCGGATCCCATCAGAACTCCGCAGTTAAGCGTGCTTGGGCGAGAGTAGTACTAGGATGGGTGACCTCCTGGGAAGTCCTTGTGTTGCACCTCTTTTTGCCAAAATTTCGTGTTCTTTTTGTTAATTAGCGTAATTTTACGTCGTTTTTGAAAATTAAACTTCGATTGTATTTCATTTTTTTTCGTTAATTAACGCAACCTAAAACTCTATTCAATAATTAACGTAATTTGACGTCTTTTTTGAAAAATAAACTTAGAAATGCATATATACAATTACAACGCTTTACTTTCAGTTGCGATCATGCCAGCACTAATGCACCGGATCCCATCAGAACTCTGCAGTTAAGCGTGCTTGGGCGAGAGTAGTACTAGGATGGGTGACCTCCTGGGAAGTCTTTGTGTTGCACCTCTTTTTGCCAAAATTTCGTGTTCTTTTTGTTAATTAGCGTAATTTTACGTCGTTTTTGAAAATTAAACTTCGATTGTATTTCATTTTTTTTCGTTAATTAACGCAACCTAAAACTCTATTCGTTAATTAACGTAATTTGACGTCTTTTTTGAAAAATAAACTTAGAAATGCATATATACAATTACAACGCTTTACTTTCAGGTGCGATCATACCAGCACTAATGCACCGGATCCCATCAGAACTCCGCAGTTAAGCGTGCTTGGGCGAGAGTAGTACTAGGATGGGTGACCTCCTGGGAAGTCCTTGTGTTGCACCTCTTTTTGCCAAAATTTCGTGTTCTTTTTGTTAATTAGCGTAATTTTACGTCGTTTTTGAAAATTAAACTTCGATTGTATTTCATTTTTTTTCGTTAATTAACGCAACCTAAAACTCTATTCGTTAATTAACGTAATTTGACGTCTTTTTTGAAAAATAAACTTAGAAATGCATATATACAATTACAACGCTTTACTTTCAGGTGCGATCATACCAGCACTAATGCACCGGATCCCATCAGAACTCCGCAGTTAAGCGTGCTTGGGCGATAGTAGTACTAGGATGGGTGACCTCCTGGGAAGTCCTTGTGTTGCACCTCTTTTTGCCAAAATTTCGTGTTCTTTTTGTTAATTAGCGTAATTTTACGTCGTTTTTGAAAATTAAACTTCGATTGTATTTCATTTTTTTTTCGTTAATTAACGCAACCTAAAACTCTATTCGTTAATTAACGTAATTTGACGTCTTTTTTGAAAAATAAACTTAGAAATGCATATATACAATTACAACGCTTTACTTTCAGGTGCGATCATACCAGCACTAATGCACCGGATCCCATCAGAACTCCGCAGTTAAGCGTGCTTGGGCGAGAGTAGTACTAGGATGGGTGACCTCCTGGGAAGTCTTTGTGTTGCACCTCTTTTTGCCAAAATTTCGTGTTCTTTTTGTTAATTAGCGTAATTTTACGTCGTTTTTGAAAATTAAACTTCGATTGTATTTCATTTTTTTTCGTTAATTAACGCAACCTAAAACTCTATTCAATAATTAACGTAATTTGACGTCTTTTTTGAAAAATAAACTTAGAAATGCATATATACAATTACAACGCTTTACTTTCAGGTGCGATCATACCAGCACTAATGCACCGGATCCCATCAGAACTCCGCAGTTAAGCGTGCTTGGGCGAGAGTAGTACTAGGATGGGTGACCTCCTGGGAAGTCCTTGTGTTGCACCTCTTTTTGCCAAAATTTCGTGTTCTTTTTGTTAATTAGCGTAATTTTACGTCGTTTTTGAAAATTAAACTTCGATTGTATTTCATTTTTTTTCGTTAATTAACGCAACCTAAAACTCTATTCAATAATTAACGTAATTTGACGTCTTTTTTGAAAAATAAACTTAGAAATGCATATATACAATTACAACGCTTTACTTTCAGGTGCGATCATGCCAGCACTAATGCACCGGATCCCATCAGAACTCTGCAGTTAAGCGTGCTTGGGCGAGAGTAGTACTAGGATGGGTGACCTCCTGGGAAGTCCTTGTGTTGCACCTCTTTTTGCCAAAATTTCGTGTTCTTTTTGTTAATTAGCGTAATTTTACGTCGTTTTTGAAAATTAAACTTCGATTGTATTTCATTTTTTTCGTTAATTAACGCAACCTAAAACTCTATTCAATAATTAACGTAATTTGACGTCTTTTTTGAAAAATAAACTTAGAAATGCATATATACAATTACAACGCTTTACTTTCAGGTGCGATCATGCCAGCACTAATGCACCGGATCCCATCAGAACTCTGCAGTTAAGCGTGCTTGGGCGAGAGTAGTACTAGGATGGGTGACCTCCTGGGAAGTCTTTGTGTTGCACCTCTTTTTGCCAAAATTTCGTGTTCTTTTTGTTAATTAGCGTAATTTTACGTCGTTTTTGAAAATTAAACTTCGATTGTATTTCATTTTTTTTCGTTAATTAACGCTACCTAAAACTCTATTCGTTAATTAACGTAATTTGACGTCTTTTTTGAAAAATAAACTTAGAAATGCATATATACAATTACAACGCTTTACTTTCAGGTGCGATCATACCAGCACTAATGCACCGGATCCCATCAGAACTCCGCAGTTAAGCGTGCTTGGGCGAGAGTAGTACTAGGATGGGTGACCTCCTGGGAAGTCCTTGTGTTGCACCTCTTTTTGCCAAAATTTCGTGTTCTTTTTGTTAATTAGCGTAATTTTACGTCGTTTTTGAAAATTAAACTTCGATTGTATTTCATTTTTTTTCGTTAATTAACGCAACCTAAAACTCTATTCAATAATTAACGTAATTTGACGTCTTTTTTGAAAAATAAACTTAGAAATGCATATATACAATTACAACGCTTTACTTTCAGGTGCGATCATACCAGCACTAATGCACCGGATCCCATCAGAACTCCGCAGTTAAGCGTGCTTGGGCGAGAGTAGTACTAGGATGGGTGACCTCCTGGGAAGTCCTTGTGTTGCACCTCTTTTTGCCAAAATTTCGTGTTCTTTTTGTTAATTAGCGTAATTTTACGTCGTTTTTGAAAATTAAACTTCGATTGTATTTCATTTTTTTTCGTTAATTAACGCAACCTAAAACTCTATTCAATAATTAACGTAATTTGACGTCTTTTTTGAAAAATAAACTTAGAAATGCATATATACAATTACAACGCTTTACTTTCAGGTGCGATCATACCAGCACTAATGCACCGGATCCCATCAGAACTCCGCAGTTAAGCGTGCTTGGGCGAGAGTAGTACTAGGATGGGTGACCTCCTGGGAAGTCCTTGTGTTGCACCTCTTTTTGCCAAAATTTCGTGTTCTTTTTGTTAATTAGCGTAATTTTACGTCGTTTTTGAAAATTAAACTTCGATTGTATTTCATTTTTTTTCGTTAATTAACGCAACCTAAAACTCTATTCGTTAATTAACGTAATTTGACGTCTTTTTTGAAAAATAAACTTAGAAATGCATATATACAATTACAACGCTTTACTTTCAGGTGCGATCATACCAGCACTAATGCACCGGATCCCATCAGAACTCCGCAGTTAAGCGTGCTTGGGCGATAGTAGTACTAGGATGGGTGACCTCCTGGGAAGTCCTTGTGTTGCACCTCTTTTTGCCAAAATTTCGTGTTCTTTTTGTTAATTAGCGTAATTTTACGTCGTTTTTGAAAATTAAACTTCGATTGTATTTCATTTTTTTTCGTTAATTAACGCAACCTAAAACTCTATTCGTTAATTAACGTAATTTGACGTCTTTTTTGAAAAATAAACTTAGAAATGCATATATACAATTACAACGCTTTACTTTCAGGTGCGATCATACCAGCACTAATGCACCGGATCCCATCAGAACTCCGCAGTTAAGCGTGCTTGGGCGAGAGTAGTACTAGGATGGGTGACCTCCTGGGAAGTCTTTGTGTTGCACCTCTTTTTGCCAAAATTTCGTGTTCTTTTTGTTAATTAGCGTAATTTTACGTCGTTTTTGAAAATTAAACTTCGATTGTATTTCATTTTTTTTCGTTAATTAACGCAACCTAAAACTCTATTCAATAATTAACGTAATTTGACGTCTTTTTTGAAAAATAAACTTAGAAATGCATATATACAATTACAACGCTTTACTTTCAGGTGCGATCATACCAGCACTAATGCACCGGATCCCATCAGAACTCCGCAGTTAAGCGTGCTTGGGCGAGAGTAGTACTAGGATGGGTGACCTCCTGGGAAGTCCTTGTGTTGCACCTCTTTTTGCCAAAATTTCGTGTTCTTTTTGTTAATTAGCGTAATTTTACGTCGTTTTTGAAAATTAAACTTCGATTGTATTTCATTTTTTTCGTTAATTAACGCAACCTAAAACTCTATTCAATAATTAACGTAATTTGACGTCTTTTTTGAAAAATAAACTTAGAAATGCATATATACAATTACAACGCTTTACTTTCAGGTGCGATCATGCCAGCACTAATGCACCGGATCCCATCAGAACTCTGCAGTTAAGCGTGCTTGGGCGAGAGTAGTACTAGGATGGGTGACCTCCTGGGAAGTCCTTGTGTTGCACCTCTTTTTGCCAAAATTTCGTGTTCTTTTTGTTAATTAGCGTAATTTTACGTCGTTTTTGAAAATTAAACTTCGATTGTATTTCATTTTTTTCGTTAATTAACGCAACCTAAAACTCTATTCAATAATTAACGTAATTTGACGTCTTTTTTGAAAAATAAACTTAGAAATGCATATATACAATTACAACGCTTTACTTTCAGGTGCGATCATGCCAGCACTAATGCACCGGATCCCATCAGAACTCTGCAGTTAAGCGTGCTTGGGCGAGAGTAGTACTAGGATGGGTGACCTCCTGGGAAGTCTTTGTGTTGCACCTCTTTTTGCCAAAATTTCGTGTTCTTTTTGTTAATTAGCGTAATTTTACGTCGTTTTTGAAAATTAAACTTCGATTGTATTTCATTTTTTTTCGTTAATTAACGCAACCTAAAACTATATTCGTTAATTAACGTAATTTGACGTCTTTTTTGAAAAATAAACTTAGAAATGCATATATACAATTACAACGCTTTACTTTCAGGTGCGATCATACCAGCACTAATGCACCGGATCCCATCAGAACTCCGCAGTTAAGCGTGCTTGGGCGAGAGTAGTACTAGGATGGGTGACCTCCTGGGAAGTCCTTGTGTTGCACCTCTTTTTGCCAAAATTTCGTGTTCTTTTTGTATGGGTGACCTCCTGGGAAGTCCTTGTGTTGCACCTCTTTTTGCCAAAATTTCGTGTTCTTTTTGTTAATTAGCGTAATTTTACGTCGTTTTTGAAAATTAAACTTCGATTGTATTTCATTTTTTTTCGTTAATTAACGCAACCTAAAACTCTATTCGTTAATTAACGTAATTTGACGTCTTTTTTGAAAAATAAACTTAGAAATGCATATATACAATTACAACGCTTTACTTTCAGGTGCGATCATACCAGCACTAATGCACCGGATCCCATCAGAACTCCGCAGTTAAGCGTGCTTGGGCGAGAGTAGTACTAGGATGGGTGACCTCCTGGGAAGTCCTTGTGTTGCACCTCTTTTTGCCAAAATTTCGTGTTCTTTTTGTTAATTAGCGTAATTTTACGTCGTTTTTGAAAATTAAACTTCGATTGTATTTCATTTTTTTCGTTAATTAACGCAACCTAAAACTCTATTCGTTAATTAACGTAATTTGACGTCTTTTTTGAAAAATAAACTTAGAAATGCATATATACAATTACAACGCTTTACTTTCAGGTGCGATCATACCAGCACTAATGCACCGGATCCCATCAGAACTCCGCAGTTAAGCGTGCTTGGGCGATAGTAGTACTAGGATGGGTGACCTCCTGGGAAGTCCTTGTGTTGCACCTCTTTTTGCCAAAATTTCGTGTTCTTTTTGTTAATTAGCGTAATTTTACGTCGTTTTTGAAAATTAAACTTCGATTGTATTTCATTTTTTTTCGTTAATTAACGCAACCTAAAACTCTATTCGTTAATTAACGTAATTTGACGTCTTTTTTGAAAAATAAACTTAGAAATGCATATATACAATTACAACGCTTTACTTTCAGGTGCGATCATACCAGCACTAATGCACCGGATCCCATCAGAACTCCGCAGTTAAGCGTGCTTGGGCGAGAGTAGTACTAGGATGGGTGACTCCTGGGAAGTCTTTGTGTTGCACCTCTTTTTGCCAAAATTTCGTGTTCTTTTTGTTAATTAGCGTAATTTTACGTCGTTTTTGAAAATTAAACTTCGATTGTATTTCATTTTTTTTCGTTAATTAACGCAACCTAAAACTCTATTCAATAATTAACGTAATTTGACGTCTTTTTTGAAAAATAAACTTAGAAATGCATATATACAATTACAACGCTTTACTTTCAGGTGCGATCATACCAGCACTAATGCACCGGATCCCATCAGAACTCCGCAGTTAAGCGTGCTTGGGCGAGAGTAGTACTAGGATGGGTGACCTCCTGGGAAGTCCTTGTGTTGCACCTCTTTTTGCCAAAATTTCGTGTTCTTTTTGTTAATTAGCGTAATTTTACGTCGTTTTTGAAAATTAAACTTCGATTGTATTTCATTTTTTTTCGTTAATTAACGCAACCTAAAACTCTATTCAATAATTAACGTAATTTGACGTCTTTTTTGAAAAATAAACTTAGAAATGCATATATACAATTACAACGCTTTACTTTCAGGTGCGATCATGCCAGCACTAATGCACCGGATCCCATCAGAACTCTGCAGTTAAGCGTGCTTGGGCGAGAGTAGTACTAGGATGGGTGACCTCCTGGGAAGTCCTTGTGTTGCACCTCTTTTTGCCAAAATTTCGTGTTCTTTTTGTTAATTAGCGTAATTTTACGTCGTTTTTGAAAATTAAACTTCGATTGTATTTCATTTTTTTCGTTAATTAACGCAACCTAAAACTCTATTCGTTAATTAACGTAATTTGACGTCTTTTTTGAAAAATAAACTTAGAAATGCATATATACAATTACAACGCTTTACTTTCAGGTGCGATCATACCAGCACTAATGCACCGGATCCCATCAGAACTCCGCAGTTAAGCGTGCTTGGGCGAGAGTAGTACTAGGATGGGTGACCTCCTGGGAAGTCCTTGTGTTGCACCTCTTTTTGCCAAAATTTCGTGTTCTTTTTGTTAATTAGCGTAATTTTACGTCGTTTTTGAAAATTAAACTTCGATTGTATTTCATTTTTTTTCGTTAATTAACGCAACCTAAAACTCTATTCGTTAATTAACGTAATTTGACGTCTTTTTTGAAAAATAAACTTAGAAATGCATATATACAATTACAACGCTTTACTTTCAGGTGCGATCATACCAGCACTAATGCACCGGATCCCATCAGAACTCCGCAGTTAAGCGTGCTTGGGCGAGAGTAGTACTAGGATGGGTGACCTCCTGGGAAGTCCTTGTGTTGCACCTCTTTTTGCCAAAATTTCGTGTTCTTTTTGTTAATTAGCGTAATTTTACGTCGTTTTTGAAAATTAAACTTCGATTGTATTTCATTTTTTTTCGTTAATTAACGCAACCTAAAACTCTATTCGTTAATTAACGTAATTTGACGTCTTTTTTGAAAAATAAACTTAGAAATGCATATATACAATTACAACGCTTTACTTTCAGGTGCGATCATACCAGCACTAATGCACCGGATCCCATCAGAACTCCGCAGTTAAGCGTGCTTGGGCGAGAGTAGTACTAGGATGGGTGACCTCCTGGGAAGTCCTTGTGTTGCACCTCTTTTTGCCAAAATTTCGTGTTCTTTTTGTTAATTAGCGTAATTTTACGTCGTTTTTGAAAATTAAACTTCGATTGTATTTCATTTTTTTTCGTTAATTAACGCAACCTAAAACTCTATTCGTTAATTAACGTAATTTGACGTCTTTTTTGAAAAATAAACTTAGAAATGCATATATACAATTACAACGCTTTACTTTCAGGTGCGATCATACCAGCACTAATGCACCGGATCCCATCAGAACTCCGCAGTTAAGCGTGCTTGGGCGAGAGTAGTACTAGGATGGGTGACCTCCGGGGAAGTCCTTGTGTTGCACCTCCTGGGAAGTCCTTGTGTTGCACCTCTTTTTGCCAAAATTTCGTGTTCTTTTTGTTAATTAGCGTAATTTTACGTCGTTTTTGAAAATTAAACTTCGATTGTATTTCATTTTTTTTCGTTAATTAACGCAACCTAAAACTCTATTCGTTAATTAACGTAATTTGACGTCTTTTTTGAAAAATAAACTTAGAAATGCATATATACAATTACAACGCTTTACGTTCAGGTGCGATCATACCAGCACTAATGCACCAGATCCCATCAGAACTCCGCAGTTAAGCGTGCTTGGGCGAGAGTAGTACTAGGATGGGTGACCTCCTGGGAAGTCCTTGTGTTGCACCTCTTTTTGCCAAAATTTCGTGTTCTTTTTGTTAATTAGCGTAATTTTACGTCGTTTTTGAAAATTAAACTTCGATTGTATTTCATTTTTTTTCGTTAATTAACGCAACCTAAAACTCTATTCGTTAATTAACGTAATTTGACGTCTTTTTTGAAAAATAAACTTAGAAATGCATATATACAATTACAACGCTTTACTTTCAGGTGCGATCATACCAGCACTAATGCACCGGATCCCATCAGAACTCCGCAGTTAAGCGTGCTTGGGCGATAGTAGTACTAGGATGGGTGACCTCCTGGGAAGTCCTTGTGTTGCACCTCTTTTTGCCAAAATTTCGTGTTCTTTTTGTTAATTAGCGTAATTTTACGTCGTTTTTGAAAATTAAACTTCGATTGTATTTCATTTTTTTTCGTTAATTAACGCAACCTAAAACTCTATTCGTTAATTAACGTAATTTGACGTCTTTTTTGAAAAATAAACTTAGAAATGCATATATACAATTACAACGCTTTACTTTCAGGTGCGATCATACCAGCACTAATGCACCGGATCCCATCAGAACTCCGCAGTTAAGCGTGCTTGGGCGAGAGTAGTACTAGGATGGGTGACCTCCTGGGAAGTCTTTGTGTTGCACCTCTTTTTGCCAAAATTTCGTGTTCTTTTTGTTAATTAGCGTAATTTTACGTCGTTTTTGAAAATTAAACTTCGATTGTATTTCATTTTTTTTCGTTAATTAACGCAACCTAAAACTCTATTCAATAATTAACGTAATTTGACGTCTTTTTTGAAAAATAAACTTAGAAATGCATATATACAATTACAACGCTTTACTTTCAGGTGCGATCATACCAGCACTAATGCACCGGATCCCATCAGAACTCCGCAGTTAAGCGTGCTTGGGCGAGAGTAGTACTAGGATGGGTGACCTCCTGGGAAGTCCTTGTGTTGCACCTCTTTTTGCCAAAATTTCGTGTTCGTTTTGTTAATTAGCGTAATTTTACGTCGTTTTTGAAAATTAAACTTCGATTGTATTTCATTTTTTTTCGTTAATTAACGCAACCTAAAACTCTATTCAATAATTAACGTAATTTGACGTCTTTTTTGAAAAATAAACTTAGAAATGCATATATACAATTACAACGCTTTACTTTCAGGTGCGATCATACCAGCACTAATGCACCGGATCCCATCAGAACTCCGCAGTTAAGCGTGCTTGGGCGAGAGTAGTACTAGGATGGGTGACCTCCTGGGAAGTCCTTGTGTTGCACCTCTTTTTGCCAAAATTTCGTGTTCTTTTTGTTAATTAGCGTAATTTTACGTCGTTTTTGAAAATTAAACTTCGATTGTATTTCATTTTTTTTCGTTAATTAACGCAACCTAAAACTCTATTCGTTAATTAACGTAATTTGACGTCTTTTTTGAAAAATAAACTTAGAAATGCATATATACAATTACAACGCTTTACTTTCAGGTGCGATCATACCAGCACTAATGCACCGGATCCCATCAGAACTCCGCAGTTAAGCGTGCTTGGGCGAGAGTAGTACTAGGATGGGTGACCTCCTGGGAAGTCCTTGTGTTGCACCTCTTTTTGCCAAAATTTCGTGTTCTTTTTGTTAATTAGCGTAATTTTACGTCGTTTTTGAAAATTAAACTTCGATTGTATTTCATTTTTTTTCGTTAATTAACGCAACCTAAAACTCTATTCGTTAATTAACGTAATTTGACGTCTTTTTTGAAAAATAAACTTAGAAATGCATATATACAATTACAACGCTTTACTTTCAGGTGCGATCATACCAGCACTAATGCACCGGATCCCATCAGAACTCCGCAGTTAAGCGTGCTTGGGCGAGAGTAGTACTAGGATGGGTGACCTCCGGGGAAGTCCTTGTGTTGCACCTCCTGGGAAGTCCTTGTGTTGCACCTCTTTTTGCCAAAATTTCGTGTTCTTTTTGTTAATTAGCGTAATTTTACGTCGTTTTTGAAAATTAAACTTCGATTGTATTTCATTTTTTTTCGTTAATTAACGCAACCTAAAACTCTATTCGTTAATTAACGTAATTTGACGTCTTTTTTGAAAAATAAACTTAGAAATGCATATATACAATTACAACGCTTTACTTTCAGGTGCGATCATACCAGCACTAATGCACCAGATCCCATCAGAACTCCGCAGTTAAGCGTGCTTGGGCGAGAGTAGTACTAGGATGGGTGACCTCCTGGGAAGTCCTTGTGTTACACCTCTTTTTGCCAAAATTTCGTGTTCTTTTTGTTAATTAGCGTAATTTTACGTCGTTTTTGAAAATTAAACTTCGATTGTATTTCATTTTTTTTCGTTAATTAACGCAACCTAAAACTCTATTCGTTAATTAACGTAATTTGACGTCTTTTTTGAAAAATAAACTTAGAAATGCATATATACAATTACAACGCTTTACTTTCAGGTGCGATCATACCAGCACTAATGCACCGGATCCCATCAGAACTCCGCAGTTAAGCGTGCTTGGGCGAGAGTAGTACTAGGATGGGTGACCTCCTGGGAAGTCTTTGTGTTGCACCTCTTTTTGCCAAAATTTCGTGTTCTTTTTGTTAATTAGCGTAATTTTACGTCGTTTTTGAAAATTAAACTTCGATTGTATTTCATTTTTTTTCGTTAATTAACGCAACCTAAAACTCTATTCAATAATTAACGTAATTTGACGTCTTTTTTGAAAAATAAACTTAGAAATGCATATATACAATTACAACGCTTTACTTTCAGGTGCGATCATACCAGCACTAATGCACCGGATCCCATCAGAACTCCGCAGTTAAGCGTGCTTGGGCGAGAGTAGTACTAGGATGGGTGACCTCCTGGGAAGTCCTTGTGTTGCACCTCTTTTTGCCAAAATTTCGTGTTCTTTTTGTTAATTAGCGTAATTTTACGTCGTTTTTGAAACTTAAACTTCGATTGTATTTCATTTTTTTTCGTTAATTAACGCAACCTAAAACTCTATTCGTTAATTAACGTAATTTGACGTCTTTTTTGAAAAATAAACTTAGAAATGCATATATACAATTACAACGCTTTACTTTCAGGTGCGATCATACCAGCACAAATGCACCGGATCCCATCAGAACTCTGCAGTTAAGCGTGCTTGGGCGAGAGTAGTACTAGGATGGGTGACCTCCTGGGAAGTCCTTGTGTTGCACCTCTTTTTGCCAAAATTTCGTGTTCTTTTTGTTAATTAGCGTAATTTTACGTCGTTTTTGAAAATTAAACTTCGATTGTATTTCATTTTTTTTCGTTAATTAACGCAACCTAAAACTCTATTCGTTAATTAACGTAATTTGACGTCTTTTTTGAAAAATAAACTTAGAAATGCATATATACAATTACAACGCTTTACTTTCAGGTGCGATCATACCAGCACTAATGCACCGGATCCCATCAGAACTCCGCAGTTAAGCGTGCTTGGGCGAGAGTAGTACTAGGATGGGTGACCTCCTGGGAAGTCCTTGTGTTGCACCTCTTTTTGCCAAAATTTCGTGTTCTTTTTGTTAATTAGCGTAATTTTACGTCGTTTTTGAAAATTAAACTTCGATTGTATTTCATTTTTTTTCGTTAATTAACGCAACCTAAAACTCTATTCGTTAATTAACGTAATTTGACGTCTTTTTTGAAAAATAAACTTAGAAATGCATATATACAATTACAACGCTTTACTTTCAGGTGCGATCATACCAGCACTAATGCACCGGATCCCATCAGAACTCCGCAGTTAAGCGTGCTTGGGCGAGAGTAGTACTAGGATGGGTGACCTCCTGGGAAGTCCTTGTGTTGCACCTCTTTTTGCCAAAATTTCGTGTTCTTTTTGTTAATTAGCGTAATTTTACGTCGTTTTTGAAAATTAAACTTCGATTGTATTTCATTTTTTTTCGTTAATTAACGCAACCTAAAACTCTATTCGTTAATTAACGTAATTTGACGTCTTTTTTGAAAAATAAACTTAGAAATGCATATATACAATTACAACGCTTTACTTTCAGGTGCGATCATACCAGCACTAATGCACCGGATCCCATCAGAACTCCGCAGTTAAGCGTGCTTGGGCGAGAGTAGTACTAGGATGGGTGACCTCCTGGGAAGTCCTTGTGTTGCACCTCTTTTTGCCAAAATTTCGTGTTCTTTTTGTTAATTAGCGTAATTTTACGTCGTTTTTGAAAATTAAACTTCGATTGTATTTCATTTTTTTTCGTTAATTAACGCAACCTAAAACTCTATTCGTTAATTAACGTAATTTGACGTCTTTTTTGAAAAATAAACTTAGAAATGCATATATACAATTACAACGCTTTACTTTCAGGTGCGATCATACCAGCACTAATGCACCGGATCCCATCAGAACTCCGCAGTTAAGCGTGCTTGGGCGAGAGTAGTACTAGGATGGGTGACCTCCTGGGAAGTCCTTGTGTTGCACCTCTTTTTGCCAAAATTTCGTGTTCTTTTTGTTAATTAGCGTAATTTTACGTCGTTTTTGAAAATTAAACTTCGATTGTATTTCATTTTTTTTCGTTAATTAACGCAACCTAAAACTCTATTCGTTAATTAACGTAATTTGACGTCTTTTTTGAAAAATAAACTTAGAAATGCATATATACAATTACAACGCTTTACTTTCAGGTGCGATCATACCAGCACTAATGCACCGGATCCCATCAGAACTCCGCAGTTAAGCGTGCTTGGGCGAGAGTAGTACTAGGATGGGTGACCTCCGGGGAAGTCCTTGTGTTGCACCTCCTGGGAAGTCCTTGTGTTGCACCTCTTTTTGCCAAAATTTCGTGTTCTTTTTGTTAATTAGCGTAATTTTACGTCGTTTTTGAAAATTAAACTTCGATTGTATTTCATTTTTTTTCGTTAATTAACGCAACCTAAAACTCTATTCGTTAATTAACGTAATTTGACGTCTTTTTTGAAAAATAAACTTAGAAATGCATATATACAATTACAACGCTTTACTTTCAGGTGCGATCATACCAGCACTAATGCACCAGATCCCATCAGAACTCCGCAGTTAAGCGTGCTTGGGCGAGAGTAGTACTAGTATGGGTGACCTCCTGGGAAGTCCTTGTGTTGCACCTCTTTTTGCCAAAATTTCGTGTTCTTTTTGTTAATTAGCGTAATTTTACGTCGTTTTTGAAAATTAAACTTCGATTGTATTTCATTTTTTTTCGTTAATTAACGCAACCTAAAACTCTATTCAATAATTAACGTAATTTGACGTCTTTTTTGAAAAATAAACTTAGAAATGCATATATACAATTACAACGCTTTACTTTCAGGTGCGATCATACCAGCACTAATGCACCGGATCCCATCAGAACTCCGCAGTTAAGCGTGCTTGGGCGATAGTAGTACTAGGATGGGTGACCTCCTGGGAAGTCCTTGTGTTGCACCTCTTTTTGCCAAAATTTCGTGTTCTTTTTGTTAATTAGCGTAATTTTACGTCGTTTTTGAAAATTAAACTTCGATTGTATTTCATTTTTTTTCGTTAATTAACGCAACCTAAAACTCTATTCGTTAATTAACGTAATTTGACGTCTTTTTTGAAAAATAAACTTAGAAATGCATATATACAATTACAACGCTTTACTTTCAGGTGCGATCATACCAGCACTAATGCACCTGATCCCATCAGAACTTCGCAGTTAAGCGTGCTTGGGCGAGAGTAGTACTAGGATGGGTGACCTCCTGGGAAGTCCTTGTGTTGCACCTCTTTTTGCCAAAATTTCGTGTTCTTTTTGTTAATTAGCGTAATTTTACGTCGTTTTTGAAAATTAAACTTCGATTGTATTTCATTTTTTTTCGTTAATTAACGCAACCTAAAACTCTATTCGTTAATTAACGTAATTTGACGTCTTTTTTGAAAAATAAACTTAGAAATGCATATATACAATTACAACGCTTTACTTTCAGGTGCGATCATACCAGCCCTAATGCACCGGATCCCATCAGAACTCCGCAGTTAAGCGTGCTTGGGCGAGAGTAGTACTAGGATGGGTGACCTCCTGGGAAGTCCTTGTGTTGCACCTCTTTTTGCCAAAATTTCGTGTTCTTTTTGTTAATTAGCGTAATTTTACGTCGTTTTTGAAAATTAAACTTCGATTGTATTTCATTTTTTTTCGTTAATTAACGCAACCTAAAACTCTATTCGTTAATTAACGTAATTTGACGTCTTTTTTGAAAAATAAACTTAGAAATGCATATATACAATTACAACGCTTTACTTTCAGGTGCGATCATACCAGCACTAATGCACCGGATCCCATCAGAACTCCGCAGTTAAGCGTGCTTGGGCGAGAGTAGTACTAGGATGGGTGACCTCCTGGGAAGTCCTTGTGTTGCACCTCTTTTTGCCAAAATTTCGTGTTCTTTTTGTTAATTAGCGTAATTTTACGTCGTTTTTGAAAATTAAACTTCGATTGTATTTCATTTTTTTTCGTTAATTAACGCAACCTAAAACTCTATTCGTTAATTAACGTAATTTGACGTCTTTTTTGAAAAATAAACTTAGAAATGCATATATACAATTACAACGCTTTACTTTCAGGTGCGATCATACCAGCACAAATGCACCGGATCCCATCAGAACTCCGCAGTTAAGCGTGCTTGGGCGATAGTAGTACTAGGATGGGTGACCTCCTGGGAAGTCCTTGTGTTGCACCTCTTTTTGCCAAAATTTCGTGTTCTTTTTGTTAATTAGCGTAATTTTACGTCGTTTTCGAAAATTAAACTTCGATTGTATTTCATTTTTTTTCGTTAATTAACGCAACCTAAAACTCTATTCGTTAATTAACGTAATTTGACGTCTTTTTTGAAAAATAAACTTAGAAATGCATATATACAATTACAACGCTTTACTTTCAGGTGCGATCATACCAGCACTAATGCACCGGATCCCATCAGAACTCCGCAGTTAAGCGTGCTTGGGCGAGAGTAGTACTAGGATGGGTGACCTCCTGGGAAGTCCTTGTGTTGCACCTCTTTTTGCCAAAATTTCGTGTTCGTTTTGTTAATTAGCGTAATTTTACGTCGTTTTTGAAAATTAAACTTCGATTGTATTTCATTTTTTTTCGTTAATTAACGCAACCTAAAACTCTATTCAATAATTAACGTAATTTGACGTCTTTTTTGAAAAATAAACTTAGAAATGCATATATACAATTACAACGCTTTACTTTCAGGTGCGATCATGCCAGCACTAATGCACCGGATCCCATCAGAACTCTGCAGTTAAGCGTGCTTGGGCGAGAGTAGTACTAGGATGGGTGACCTCCTGGGAAGTCCTTGTGTTGCACCTCTTTTTGCCAAAATTTCGTGTTCTTTTTGTTAATTAGCGTAATTTTACGTCGTTTTTGAAAATTAAACTTCGATTGTATTTCATTTTTTTCGTTAATTAACGCAACCTAAAACTCTATTCGTTAATTAACGTAATTTGACGTCTTTTTTGAAAAATAAACTTAGAAATGCATATATACAATTACAACGCTTTACTTTCAGGTGCGATCATACCAGCACTAATGCACCGGATCCCATCAGAACTCCGCAGTTAAGCGTGCTTGGGCGAGAGTAGTACTAGGATGGGTGACCTCCTGGGAAGTCCTTGTGTTGCACCTCTTTTTGCCAAAATTTCGTGTTCTTTTTGTTAATTAGCGTAATTTTACGTCGTTTTTGAAAATTAAACTTCGATTGTATTTCATTTTTTTTCGTTAATTAACGCAACCTAAAACTCTATTCGTTAATTAACGTAATTTGACGTCTTTTTTGAAAAATAAACTTAGAAATGCATATATACAATTACAACGCTTTACTTTCAGGTGCGATCATACCAGCACTAATGCACCGGATCCCATCAGAACTCCGCAGTTAAGCGTGCTTGGGCGAGAGTAGTACTAGGATGGGTGACCTCCTGGGAAGTCCTTGTGTTGCACCTCTTTTTGCCAAAATTTCGTGTTCTTTTTGTTAATTAGCGTAATTTTACGTCGTTTTTGAAAATTAAACTTCGATTGTATTTCATTTTTTTTCGTTAATTAACGCAACCTAAAACTCTATTCGTTAATTAACGTAATTTGACGTCTTTTTTGAAAAATAAACTTAGAAATGCATATATACAATTACAACGCTTTACTTTCAGGTGCGATCATACCAGCACTAATGCACCGGATCCCATCAGAACTCCGCAGTTAAGCGTGCTTGGGCGAGAGTAGTACTAGGATGGGTGACCTCCTGGGAAGTCCTTGTGTTGCACCTCTTTTTGCCAAAATTTCGTGTTCTTTTTGTTAATTAGCGTAATTTTACGTCGTTTTTGAAAATTAAACTTCGATTGTATTTCATTTTTTTTCGTTAATTAACGCAACCTAAAACTCTATTCGTTAATTAACGTAATTTGACGTCTTTTTTGAAAAATAAACTTAGAAATGCATATATACAATTACAACGCTTTACTTTCAGGTGCGATCATACCAGCACTAATGCACCGGATCCCATCAGAACTCCGCAGTTAAGCGTGCTTGGGCGAGAGTAGTACTAGGATGGGTGACCTCCGGGGAAGTCCTTGTGTTGCACCTCCTGGGAAGTCCTTGTGTTGCACCTCTTTTTGCCAAAATTTCGTGTTCTTTTTGTTAATTAGCGTAATTTTACGTCGTTTTTGAAAATTAAACTTCGATTGTATTTCATTTTTTTTCGTTAATTAACGCAACCTAAAACTCTATTCGTTAATTAACGTAATTTGACGTCTTTTTTGAAAAATAAACTTAGAAATGCATATATACAATTACAACGCTTTACTTTCAGGTGCGATCATACCAGCACTAATGCACCAGATCCCATCAGAACTCCGCAGTTAAGCGTGCTTGGGCGAGAGTAGTACTAGTATGGGTGACCTCCTGGGAAGTCCTTGTGTTGCACCTCTTTTTGCCAAAATTTCGTGTTCTTTTTGTTAATTAGCGTAATTTTACGTCGTTTTTGAAAATTAAACTTCGATTGTATTTCATTTTTTTTCGTTAATTAACGCAACCTAAAACTCTATTCAATAATTAACGTAATTTGACGTCTTTTTTGAAAAATAAACTTAGAAATGCATATATACAATTACAACGCTTTACTTTCAGGTGCGATCATACCAGCACTAATGCACCGGATCCCATCAGAACTCCGCAGTTAAGCGTGCTTGGGCGATAGTAGTACTAGGATGGGTGACCTCCTGGGAAGTCCTTGTGTTGCACCTCTTTTTGCCAAAATTTCGTGTTCTTTTTGTTAATTAGCGTAATTTTACGTCGTTTTTGAAAATTAAACTTCGATTGTATTTCATTTTTTTTCGTTAATTAACGCAACCTAAAACTCTATTCGTTAATTAACGTAATTTGACGTCTTTTTTGAAAAATAAACTTAGAAATGCATATATACAATTACAACGCTTTACTTTCAGGTGCGATCATACCAGCACTAATGCACCGGATCCCATCAGAACTTCGCAGTTAAGCGTGCTTGGGCGAGAGTAGTACTAGGATGGGTGACCTCCTGGGAAGTCCTTGTGTTGCACCTCTTTTTGCCAAAATTTCGTGTTCTTTTTGTTAATTAGCGTAATTTTACGTCGTTTTTGAAAATTAAACTTCGATTGTATTTCATTTTTTTTCGTTAATTAACGCAACCTAAAACTCTATTCGTTAATTAACGTAATTTGACGTCTTTTTTGAAAAATAAACTTAGAAATGCATATATACAATTACAACGCTTTACTTTCAGGTGCGATCATACCAGCCCTAATGCACCGGATCCCATCAGAACTCCGCAGTTAAGCGTGCTTGGGCGAGAGTAGTACTAGGATGGGTGACCTCCTGGGAAGTCCTTGTGTTGCACCTCTTTTTGCCAAAATTTCGTGTTCTTTTTGTTAATTAGCGTAATTTTACGTCGTTTTTGAAAATTAAACTTCGATTGTATTTCATTTTTTTTCGTTAATTAACGCAACCTAAAACTCTATTCGTTAATTAACGTAATTTGACGTCTTTTTTGAAAAATAAACTTAGAAATGCATATATACAATTACAACGCTTTACTTTCAGGTGCGATCATACCAGCACTAATGCACCGGATCCCATCAGAACTCCGCAGTTAAGCGTGCTTGGGCGAGAGTAGTACTAGGATGGGTGACCTCCTGGGAAGTCCTTGTGTTGCACCTCTTTTTGCCAAAATTTCGTGTTCTTTTTGTTAATTAGCGTAATTTTACGTCGTTTTTGAAAATTAAACTTCGATTGTATTTCATTTTTTTTCGTTAATTAACGCAACCTAAAACTCTATTCGTTAATTAACGTAATTTGACGTCTTTTTTGAAAAATAAACTTAGAAATGCATATATACAATTACAACGCTTTACTTTCAGGTGCGATCATACCAGCACAAATGCACCGGATCCCATCAGAACTCCGCAGTTAAGCGTGCTTGGGCGATAGTAGTACTAGGATGGGTGACCTCCTGGGAAGTCCTTGTGTTGCACCTCTTTTTGCCAAAATTTCGTGTTCTTTTTGTTAATTAGCGTAATTTTACGTCGTTTTCGAAAATTAAACTTCGATTGTATTTCATTTTTTTTCGTTAATTAACGCAACCTAAAACTCTATTCGTTAATTAACGTAATTTGACGTCTTTTTTGAAAAATAAACTTAGAAATGCATATATACAATTACAACGCTTTACTTTCAGGTGCGATCATACCAGCACTAATGCACCGGATCCCATCAGAACTCCGCAGTTAAGCGTGCTTGGGCGAGAGTAGTACTAGGATGGGTGACCTCCTGGGAAGTCCTTGTGTTGCACCTCTTTTTGCCAAAATTTCGTGTTCTTTTTGTTAATTAGCGTAATTTTACGTCGTTTTTGAAAATTAAACTTCGATTGTATTTCATTTTTTTTCGTTAATTAACGCAACCTAAAACTCTATTCGTTAATTAACGTAATTTGACGTCTTTTTTGAAAAATAAACTTAGAAATGCATATATACAATTACAACGCTTTACTTTCAGGTGCGATCATACCAGCCCTAATGCACCGGATCCCATCAGAACTCCGCAGTTAAGCGTGCTTGGGCGAGAGTAGTACTAGGATGGGTGACCTCCTGGGAAGTCCTTGTGTTGCACCTCTTTTTGCCAAAATTTCGTGTTCTTTTTGTTAATTAGCGTAATTTTACGTCGTTTTTGAAAATTAAACTTCGATTGTATTTCATTTTTTTTCGTTAATTAACGCAACCTAAAACTCTATTCGTTAATTAACGTAATTTGACGTCTTTTTTGAAAAATAAACTTAGAAATGCATATATACAATTACAACGCTTTACTTTCAGGTGCGATCATACCAGCACTAATGCACCGGATCCCATCAGAACTCCGCAGTTAAGCGTGCTTGGGCGAGAGTAGTACTAGGATGGGTGACCTCCTGGGAAGTCCTTGTGTTGCACCTCTTTTTGCCAAAATTTCGTGTTCTTTTTGTTAATTAGCGTAATTTTACGTCGTTTTTGAAAATTAAACTTCGATTGTATTTCATTTTTTTTCGTTAATTAACGCAACCTAAAACTCTATTCGTTAATTAACGTAATTTGACGTCTTTTTTGAAAAATAAACTTAGAAATGCATATATACAATTACAACGCTTTACTTTCAGGTGCGATCATACCAGCACAAATGCACCGGATCCCATCAGAACTCCGCAGTTAAGCGTGCTTGGGCGAGAGTAGTACTAGGATGGGTGACCTCCTGGGAAGTCCTTGTGTTGCACCTCTTTTTGCCAAAATTTCGTGTTCTTTTTGTTAATTAGCGTAATTTTACGTCGTTTTCGAAAATTAAACTTCGATTGTATTTCATTTTTTTTCGTTAATTAACGCAACCTAAAACTCTATTCGTTAATTAACGTAATTTGACGTCTTTTTTGAAAAATAAACTTAGAAATGCATATATACAATTACAACGCTTTACTTTCAGGTGCGATCATACCAGCACTAATGCACCGGATCCCATCAGAACTCCGCAGTTAAGCGTGCTTGGGCGAGAGTAGTACTAGGATGGGTGACCGCGAGAGTAGTACTAGGATGGGTGACCTCCTGGGAAGTCCTTGTGTTGCACCTCTTTTTGCCAAAATTTCGTGTTCTTTTTGTTAATTAGCGTAATTTTACGTCGTTTTTGAAAATTAAACTTCGATTGTATTTCATTTTTTTTCGTTATTTAACGCAACCTAAAACTCTATTCGTTAATTAACGTAATTTGACGTCTTTTTTGAAAAATAAACTTAGAAATGCATATATACAATTACAACGCTTTACTTTCAGGTGCGATCATACCAGCACTAATGCACCAGATCCCATCAGAACTCCGCAGTTAAGCGTGCTTGGGCGAGAGTAGTACTAGGATGGGTGACCTCCTGGGAAGTCCTTGTGTTGCACCTCTTTTTGCCAAAATTTCGTGTTCTTTTTGTTAATTAGCGTAATTTTACGTCGTTTTTGAAAATTAAACTTCGATTGTATTTCATTTTTTTTCGTTAATTAACGCAACCTAAAACTCTATTCGTTAATTAACGTAATTTGACGTCTTTTTTGAAAAATAAACTTAGAAATGCATATATACAATTACAACGCTTTACTTTCAGGTGCGATCATACCAGCACTAATGCACCGGATCCCATCAGAACTCCGCAGTTAAGCATGCTTGGGCGAGAGTAGTACTAGGATGAGTGACCTCCTGGGAAGTCCTTGTGTTGCACCTCTTTTTGCCAAAATTTCGTGTTCTTTTTGTTAATTAGCGTAATTTTACGTCGTTTTTGAAAATTAAACTTCGATTGTATTTCATTTTTTTTCGTTAATTAACGCAACCTAAAACTCTATTCGTTAATTAACGTAAGTTGACGTCTTTTTTGAAAAATAAACTTAGAAATGCATATATACAATTACAACGCTTTACTTTCAGGTGCGATCATACCAGCACTAATGCACCGGATCCCATCAGAACTCCGCAGTTAAGCGTGCTTGGGCGAGAGTAGTACTAGGATGGGTGACCTCCGGGGAAGTCCTTGTGTTGCACCTCCTGGGAAGTCCTTGTGTTGCACCTCTTTTTGCCAAAATTTCGTGTTCTTTTTGTTAATTAGCGTAATTTTACGTCGTTTTTGAAAATTAAACTTCGATTGTATTTCATTTTTTTTCGTTATTTAACGCAACCTAAAACTCTATTCGTTAATTAACGTAATTTGACGTCTTTTTTGAAAAATAAACTTAGAAATGCATATATACAATTACAACGCTTTACTTTCAGGTGCGATCATACCAGCACTAATGCACCAGATCCCATCAGAACTCCGCAGTTAAGCGTGCTTGGGCGAGAGTAGTACTAGGATGGGTGACCTCCTGGGAAGTCCTTGTGTTGCACCTCTTTTTGCCAAAATTTCGTGTTCTTTTTGTTAATTAGCGTAATTTTACGTCGTTTTTGAAAATTAAACTTCGATTGTATTTCATTTTTTTTCGTTAATTAACGCAACCTAAAACTCTATTCGTTAATTAACGTAATTTGACGTCTTTTTTGAAAAATAAACTTAGAAATGCATATATACAATTACAACGCTTTACTTTCAGGTGCGATCATACCAGCACTAATGCACCGGATCCCATCAGAACTCCGCAGTTAAGCATGCTTGGGCGAGAGTAGTACTAGGATGAGTGACCTCCTGGGAAGTCCTTGTGTTGCACCTCTTTTTGCCAAAATTTCGTGTTCTTTTTGTTAATTAGCGTAATTTTACGTCGTTTTTGAAAATTAAACTTCGATTGTATTTCATTTTTTTTCGTTAATTAACGCAACCTAAAACTCTATTCGTTAATTAACGTAAGTTGACGTCTTTTTTGAAAAATAAACTTAGAAATGCATATATACAATTACAACGCTTTACTTTCAGGTGCGATCATACCAGCACTAATGCACCGGATCCCATCAGAACTCCGCAGTTAAGCGTGCTTGGGCGAGAGTAGTACTAGGATGGGTGACCTCCTGGGAAGTCCTTGTGTTGCACCTCTTTTTGCCAAAATTTCGTGTTCTTTTTGTTAATTAGCGTAATTTTACGTCGTTTTCGAAAATTAAACTTCGATTGTATTTCATTTTTTTTCGTTAATTAACGCAACCTAAAACTCTATTCGTTAATTAACGTAATTTGACGTCTTTTTTGAAAAATAAACTTAGAAATGCATATATACAATTACAACGCTTTACTTTCAGGTGCGATCATACCAGCACTAATGCACCGGATCCCATCAGAACTCCGCAGTTAAGCGTGCTTGGGCGAGAGTAGTACTAGGATGGGTGACCGCGAGAGTAGTACTAGGATGGGTGACCTCCTGGGAAGTCCTTGTGTTGCACCTCTTTTTGCCAAAATTTCGTGTTCTTTTTGTTAATTAGCGTAATTTTACGTCGTTTTTGAAAATTAAACTTCGATTGTATTTCATTTTTTTTCGTTATTTAACGCAACCTAAAACTCTATTCGTTAATTAACGTAATTTGACGTCTTTTTTGAAAAATAAACTTAGAAATGCATATATACAATTACAACGCTTTACTTTCAGGTGCGATCATACCAGCACTAATGCACCAGATCCCATCAGAACTCCGCAGTTAAGCGTGCTTGGGCGAGAGTAGTACTAGGATGGGTGACCTCCTGGGAAGTCCTTGTGTTGCACCTCTTTTTGCCAAAATTTCGTGTTCTTTTTGTTAATTAGCGTAATTTTACGTCGTTTTTGAAAATTAAACTTCGATTGTATTTCATTTTTTTTCGTTAATTAACGCAACCTAAAACTCTATTCGTTAATTAACGTAATTTGACGTCTTTTTTGAAAAATAAACTTAGAAATGCATATATACAATTACAACGCTTTACTTTCAGGTGCGATCATACCAGCACTAATGCACCGGATCCCATCAGAACTCCGCAGTTAAGCATGCTTGGGCGAGAGTAGTACTAGGATGAGTGACCTCCTGGGAAGTCCTTGTGTTGCACCTCTTTTTGCCAAAATTTCGTGTTCTTTTTGTTAATTAGCGTAATTTTACGTCGTTTTTGAAAATTAAACTTCGATTGTATTTCATTTTTTTTCGTTAATTAACGCAACCTAAAACTCTATTCGTTAATTAACGTAAGTTGACGTCTTTTTTGAAAAATAAACTTAGAAATGCATATATACAATTACAACGCTTTACTTTCAGGTGCGATCATACCAGCACTAATGCACCGGATCCCATCAGAACTCCGCAGTTAAGCGTGCTTGGGCGAGAGTAGTACTAGGATGGGTGACCTCCGGGGAAGTCCTTGTGTTGCACCTCCTGGGAAGTCCTTGTGTTGCACCTCTTTTTGCCAAAATTTCGTGTTCTTTTTGTTAATTAGCGTAATTTTACGTCGTTTTTGAAAATTAAACTTCGATTGTATTTCATTTTTTTTCGTTAATTAACGCAACCTAAAACTCTATTCGTTAATTAACGTAATTTGACGTCTTTTTTGAAAAATAAACTTAGAAATGCATATATACAATTACAACGCTTTACTTTCAGGTGCGATCATACCAGCACTAATGCACCAGATCCCATCAGAACTCCGCAGTTAAGCGTGCTTGGGCGAGAGTAGTACTAGGATGGGTGACCTCCTGGGAAGTCCTTGTGTTGCACCTCTTTTTGCCAAAATTTCGTGTTCTTTTTGTTAATTAGCGTAATTTTACGTCGTTTTTGAAAATTAAACTTCGATTGTATTTCATTTTTTTTCGTTAATTAACGCAACCTAAAACTCTATTCAATAATTAACGTAATTTGACGTCTTTTTTGAAAAATAAACTTAGAAATGCATATATACAATTACAACGCTTTACTTTCAGGTGCGATCATACCAGCACTAATGCACCGGATCCCATCAGAACTCCGCAGTTAAGCGTGCTTGGGCGAGAGTAGTACTAGGATGGGTGACCTCCTGGGAAGTCCTTGTGTTGCACCTCTTTTTGCCAAAATTTCGTGTTCTTTTTGTTAATTAGCGTAATTTTACGTCGTTTTTGAAAATTAAACTTCGATTGTATTTCATTTTTTTTCGTTAATTAACGCAACCTAAAACTCTATTCGTTAATTAACGTAATTTGACGTCTTTTTTGAAAAATAAACTTAGAAATGCATATATACAATTACAACGCTTTACTTTCAGGTGCGATCATACCAGCACTAATGCACCGGATCCCATCAGAACTCCGCAGTTAAGCGTGCTTGGGCGAGAGTAGTACTAGGATGGGTGACCTCCTGGGAAGTCCTTGTGTTGCACCTCTTTTTGCCAAAATTTCGTGTTCTTTTTGTTAATTAGCGTAATTTTACGTCGTTTTTGAAAATTAAACTTCGATTGTATTTCATTTTTTTTCGTTAATTAACGCAACCTAAAACTCTATTCGTTAATTAACGTAATTTGACGTCTTTTTTGAAAAATAAACTTAGAAATGCATATATACAATTACAACGCTTTACTTTCAGGTGCGATCATACCAGCACTAATGCACCGGATCCCATCAGAACTCCGCAGTTAAGCGTGCTTGGGCGAGAGTAGTACTAGGATGGGTGACCTCCTGGGAAGTCCTTGTGTTGCACCTCTTTTTGCCAAAATTTCGTGTTCTTTTTGTTAATTAGCGTAATTTTACGTCGTTTTTGAAAATTAAACTTCGATTGTATTTCATTTTTTTTCGTTAATTAACGCAACCTAAAACTCTATTCGTTAATTAACGTAATTTGACGTCTTTTTTGAAAAATAAACTTAGAAATGCATATATACAATTACAACGCTTTACTTTCAGGTGCGATCATACCAGCACTAATGCACCGGATCCCATCAGAACTCCGCAGTTAAGCGTGCTTGGGCGAGAGTAGTACTAGGATGGGTGACCTCCTGGGAAGTCCTTGTGTTGCACCTCTTTTTGCCAAAATTTCGTGTTCTTTTTGTTAATTAGCGTAATTTTACGTCGTTTTTGAAAATTAAACTTCGATTGTATTTCATTTTTTTTCGTTAATTAACGCAACCTAAAACTCTATTCGTTAATTAACGTAATTTGACGTCTTTTTTGAAAAATAAACTTAGAAATGCATATATACAATTACAACGCTTTACTTTCAGGTGCGATCATACCAGCACAAATGCACCGGATCCCATCAGAACTCTGCAGTTAAGCGTGCTTGGGCGAGAGTAGTACTAGGATGGGTGACCTCCTGGGAAGTCCTTGTGTTGCACCTCTTTTTGCCAAAATTTCGTGTTCTTTTTGTTAATTAGCGTAATTTTACGTCGTTTTTGAAAATTAAACTTCGATTGTATTTCATTTTTTTTCGTTAATTAACGCAACCTAAAACTCTATTCGTTAATTAACGTAATTTGACGTCTTTTTTGAAAAATAAACTTAGAAATGCATATATACAATTACAACGCTTTACTTTCAGGAGCGATCATACCAGCACTAATGCACCGGATCCCATCAGAACTCCGCAGTTAAGCGTGCTTGGGCGAGAGTAGTACTAGGATGGGTGACCTCCTGGGAAGTCCTTGTGTTGCACCTCTTTTTGCCAAAATTTCGTGTTCTTTTTGTTAATTAGCGTAATTTTACGTCGTTTTTGAAAATTAAACTTCGATTGTATTTCATTTTTTTTCGTTAATTAACGCAACCTAAAACTCTATTCGTTAATTAACGTAATTTGACGTCTTTTTTGAAAAATAAACTTAGAAATGCATATATACAATTACAACGCTTTACTTTTAGGTGCGATCATACCAGCACTAATGCACCAGATCCCATCAGAACTCCGCAGTTAAGCGTGCTTGGGCGAGAGTAGTACTAGGATGGGTGACCTCCTGGGAAGTCCTTGTGTTGCACCTCTTTTTGCCAAAATTTCGTGTTCTTTTTGTTAATTAGCGTAATTTTACGTCGTTTTTGAAAATTAAACTTCGATTGTATTTCATTTTTTTTCGTTAATTAACGCAACCTAAAACTCTATTCGTTAATTAACGTAATTTGACGTCTTTTTTGAAAAATAAACTTAGAAATGCATATATACAATTACAACGCTTTACTTTCAGGTGCGATCATACCAGCACTAATGCACCGGATCCCATCAGAACTCCGCAGTTAAGCGTGTTTGGGCGAGAGTAGTACTAGGATGGGTGACCTCCTGGGAAGTCCTTGTGTTGCACCTCTTTTTGCCAAAATTTCGTGTTCTTTTTGTTAATTAGCGTAATTTTACGTCGTTTTTGAAACTTAAACTTCGATTGTATTTCATTTTTTTTCGTTAATTAACGCAACCTAAAACTCTATTCGTTAATTAACGTAATTTGACGTCTTTTTTGAAAAATAAACTTAGAAATGCATATATACAATTACAACGCTTTACTTTCAGGTGCGATCATACCAGCACAAATGCACCGGATCCCATCAGAACTCTGCAGTTAAGCGTGCTTGGGCGAGAGTAGTACTAGGATGGGTGACCTCCTGGGAAGTCCTTGTGTTGCACCTCTTTTTGCCAAAATTTCGTGTTCTTTTTGTTAATTAGCGTAATTTTACGTCGTTTTTGAAAATTAAACTTCGATTGTATTTCATTTTTTTTCGTTAATTAACGCAACCTAAAACTCTATTCGTTAATTAACGTAATTTGACGTCTTTTTTGAAAAATAAACTTAGAAATGCATATATACAATTACAACGCTTTACTTTCAGGTGCGATCATACCAGCACTAATGCACCGGATCCCATCAGAACTCCGCAGTTAAGCGTGCTTGGGCGAGAGTAGTACTAGGATGGGTGACCTCCTGGGAAGTCCTTGTGTTGCACCTCTTTTTGCCAAAATTTCGTGTTCTTTTTGTTAATTAGCGTAATTTTACGTCGTTTTTGAAAATTAAACTTCGATTGTATTTCATTTTTTTTCGTTAATTAACGCAACCTAAAACTCTATTCGTTAATTAACGTAATTTGACGTCTTTTTTGAAAAATAAACTTAGAAATGCATATATACAATTACAACGCTTTACTTTCAGGTGCGATCATACCAGCACTAATGCACCGGATCCCATCAGAACTCCGCAGTTAAGCGTGCTTGGGCGAGAGTAGTACTAGGATGGGTGACCTCCTGGGAAGTCCTTGTGTTGCACCTCTTTTTGCCAAAATTTCGTGTTCTTTTTGTTAATTAGCGTAATTTTACGTCGTTTTTGAAAATTAAACTTCGATTGTATTTCATTTTTTTTCGTTAATTAACGCAACCTAAAACTCTATTCGTTAATTAACGTAATTTGACGTCTTTTTTGAAAAATAAACTTAGAAATGCATATATACAATTACAACGCTTTACTTTCAGGTGCGATCATACCAGCACTAATGCACCGGATCCCATCAGAACTCCGCAGTCAAGCGTGCTTGGGCGAGAGTAGTACTAGGATGGGTGACCTCCTGGGAAGTCCTTGTGTTGCACCTCTTTTTGCCAAAATTTCGTGTTCTTTTTGTTAATTAGCGTAATTTTACGTCGTTTTTGAAAATTAAACTTCGATTGTATTTCATTTTTTTTCGTTAATTAACGCAACCTAAAACTCTATTCGTTAATTAACGTAATTTGACGTCTTTTTTGAAAAATAAACTTAGAAATGCATATATACAATTACAACGCTTTACTTTCAGGTGCGATCATACCAGCACTAATGCACCGGATCCCATCAGAACTCCGCAGTTAAGCGTGCTTGGGCGAGAGTAGTACTAGGATGGGTGACCTCCTGGGAAGTCCTTGTGTTGCACCTCTTTTTGCCAAAATTTCGTGTTCTTTTTGTTAATTAGCGTAATTTTACGTCGTTTTTGAAAATTAAACTTCGATTGTATTTCATTTTTTTTCGTTAATTAACGCAACCTAAAACTCTATTCGTTAATTAACGTAATTTGACGTCTTTTTTGAAAAATAAACTTAGAAATGCATATATACAATTACAACGCTTTACTTTCAGGTGCGATCATACCAGCACTAATGCACCGGATCCCATCAGAACTCCGCAGTTAAGCGTGCTTGGGCGAGAGTAGTACTAGGATGGGTGACCTCCTGGGAAGTCCTTGTGTTGCACCTCTTTTTGCCAAAATTTCGTGTTCTTTTTGTTAATTAGCGTAATTTTACGTCGTTTTTGAAAATTAAACTTCGATTGTATTTCATTTTTTTTCGTTAATTAACGCAACCTAAAACTCTATTCGTTAATTAACGTAATTTGACGTCTTTTTTGAAAAATAAACTTAGAAATGCATATATACAATTACAACGCTTTACTTTCAGGTGCGATCATACCAGCACAAATGCACCGGATCCCATCAGAACTCTGCAGTTAAGCGTGCTTGGGCGAGAGTAGTACTAGGATGGGTGACCTCCTGGGAAGTCCTTGTGTTGCACCTCTTTTTGCCAAAATTTCGTGTTCTTTTTGTTAATTAGCGTAATTTTACGTCGTTTTTGAAAATTAAACTTCGATTGTATTTCATTTTTTTTCGTTAATTAACGCAACCTAAAACTCTATTCAATAATTAACGTAATTTGACGTCTTTTTTGAAAAATAAACTTAGAAATGCATATATACAATTACAACGCTTTACTTTCAGGTGCGATCATACCAGCACTAATGCACCGGATCCCATCAGAACTCCGCAGTTAAGCGTGCTTGGGCGAGATTAGTACTAGGATGGGTGACCTCCTGGGAAGTCCTTGTGTTGCACCTCTTTTTGCCAAAATTTCGTGTTCTTTTTGTTAATTAGCGTAATTTTACGTCGTTTTTGAAAATTAAACTTCGATTGTATTTCATTTTTTTTCGTTAATTAACGCAACCTAAAACTCTATTCGTTAATTAACGTAATTTGACGTCTTTTTTGAAAAATAAACTTAGAAATGCATATATACAATTACAACGCTTTACTTTCAGGTGCGATCATACCAGCACAAATGCACCGGATCCCATCAGAACTCTGCAGTTAAGCGTGCTTGGGCGAGAGTAGTACTAGGATGGGTGACCTCCTGGGAAGTCCTTGTGTTGCACCTCTTTTTGCCAAAATTTCGTGTTCTTTTTGTTAATTAGCGTAATTTTACGTCGTTTTTGAAAATTAAACTTCGATTGTATTTCATTTTTTTTCGTTAATTAACGCAACCTAAAACTCTATTCAATAATTAACGTAATTTGACGTCTTTTTTGAAAAATAAACTTAGAAATGCATATATACAATTACAACGCTTTACTTTCAGGTGCGATCATACCAGCACTAATGCACCGGATCCCATCAGAACTCCGCAGTTAAGCGTGCTTGGGCGAGATTAGTACTAGGATGGGTGACCTCCTGGGAAGTCCTTGTGTTGCACCTCTTTTTGCCAAAATTTCGTGTTCTTTTTGTTAATTAGCGTAATTTTACGTCGTTTTTGAAAATTAAACTTCGATTGTATTTCATTTTTTTTCGTTAATTAACGCAACCTAAAACTCTATTCGTTAATTAACGTAATTTGACGTCTTTTTTGAAAAATAAACTTAGAAATGCATATATACAATTACAACGCTTTACTTTCAGGTGCGATCATACCAGCACTAATGCACCGGATCCCATCAGAACTCCGCAGTTAAGCGTGCTTGGGCGAGAGTAGTACTAGGATGGGTGACCTCCTGGGAAGTCCTTGTGTTGCACCTCTTTTTGCCAAAATTTCGTGTTCTTTTTGTTAATTAGCGTAATTTTACGTCGTTTTTGAAAATTAAACTTCGATTGTATTTCATTTTTTTCGTTAATTAACGCAACCTAAAACTCTATTCGTTAATTAACGTAATTTGACGTCTTTTTTGAAAAATAAACTTAGAAATGCATATATACAATTACAACGCTTTACTTTCAGGTGCGATCATACCAGCACAAATGCACCGGATCCCATCAGAACTCCGCAGTTAAGCGTGCTTGGGCGAGAGTAGTACTAGGATGGGTGACCTCCTGGGAAGTCCTTGTGTTGCACCTCTTTTTGCCAAAATTTCGTGTTCTTTTTGTTAATTAGCGTAATTTTTCGTCGTTTTTGAAAATTAAACTTCGATTGTATTTCATTTTTTTTCGTTAATTAACGCAACCTAAAACTCTATTCGTTAATTAACGTAATTTGACGTCTTTTTTGAAAAATAAACTTAGAAATGCATATATACAATTACAACGCTTTACTTTCAGGTGCGATCATACCAGCACTAATGCACCGGATCCCATCAGAACTCCGCAGTCAAGCGTGCTTGGGCGAGAGTAGTACTAGGATGGGTGACCTCCTGGGAAGTCCTTGTGTTGCACCTCTTTTTGCCAAAATTTCGTGTTCTTTTTGTTAATTAGCGTAATTTTACGTCGTTTTTGAAAATTAAACTTCGATTGTATTTCATTTTTTTTCGTTAATTAACGCAACCTAAAACTCTATTCGTTAATTAACGTAATTTGACGTCTTTTTTGAAAAATAAACTTAGAAATGCATATATACAATTACAACGCTTTACTTTCAGGTGCGATCATACCAGCACTAATGCACCGGATCCCATCAGAACTCCGCAGTTAAGCGTGCTTGGGCGAGAGTAGTACTAGGATGGGTGACCTCCTGGGAAGTCCTTGTGTTGCACCTCTTTTTGCCAAAATTTCGTGTTCTTTTTGTTAATTAGCGTAATTTTACGTCGTTTTTGAAAATTAAACTTCGATTGTATTTCATTTTTTTTCGTTAATTAACGCAACCTAAAACTCTATTCGTTAATTAACGTAATTTGACGTCTTTTTTGAAAAATAAACTTAGAAATGCATATATACAATTACAACGCTTTACTTTCAGGTGCGATCATACCAGCACTAATGCACCGGATCCCATCAGAACTCCGCAGTTAAGCGTGCTTGGGCGAGAGTAGTACTAGGATGGGTGACCTCCTGGGAAGTCCTTGTGTTGCACCTCTTTTTGCCAAAATTTCGTGTTCTTTTTGTTAATTAGCGTAATTTTACGTCGTTTTTGAAAATTAAACTTCGATTGTATTTCATTTTTTTTCGTTAATTAACGCAACCTAAAACTCTATTCGTTAATTAACGTAATTTGACGTCTTTTTTGAAAAATAAACTTAGAAATGCATATATACAATTACAACGCTTTACTTTCAGGTGCGATCATACCAGCACAAATGCACCGGATCCCATCAGAACTCTGCAGTTAAGCGTGCTTGGGCGAGAGTAGTACTAGGATGGGTGACCTCCTGGGAAGTCCTTGTGTTGCACCTCTTTTTGCCAAAATTTCGTGTTCTTTTTGTTAATTAGCGTAATTTTACGTCGTTTTTGAAAATTAAACTTCGATTGTATTTCATTTTTTTTCGTTAATTAACGCAACCTAAAACTCTATTCAATAATTAACGTAATTTGACGTCTTTTTTGAAAAATAAACTTAGAAATGCATATATACAATTACAACGCTTTACTTTCAGGTGCGATCATACCAGCACTAATGCACCGGATCCCATCAGAACTCCGCAGTTAAGCGTGCTTGGGCGAGATTAGTACTAGGATGGGTGACCTCCTGGGAAGTCCTTGTGTTGCACCTCTTTTTGCCAAAATTTCGTGTTCTTTTTGTTAATTAGCGTAATTTTACGTCGTTTTTGAAAATTAAACTTCGATTGTATTTCATTTTTTTTCGTTAATTAACGCAACCTAAAACTCTATTCGTTAATTAACGTAATTTGACGTCTTTTTTGAAAAATAAACTTAGAAATGCATATATACAATTACAACGCTTTACTTTCAGGTGCGATCATACCAGCACTAATGCACCGGATCCCATCAGAACTCCGCAGTTAAGCGTGCTTGGGCGAGAGTAGTACTAGGATGGGTGACCTCCTGGGAAGTCCTTGTGTTGCACCTCTTTTTGCCAAAATTTCGTGTTCTTTTTGTTAATTAGCGTAATTTTACGTCGTTTTTGAAAATTAAACTTCGATTGTATTTCATTTTTTTCGTTAATTAACGCAACCTAAAACTCTATTCGTTAATTAACGTAATTTGACGTCTTTTTTGAAAAATAAACTTAGAAATGCATATATACAATTACAACGCTTTACTTTCAGGTGCGATCATACCAGCACAAATGCACCGGATCCCATCAGAACTCCGCAGTTAAGCGTGCTTGGGCGAGAGTAGTACTAGGATGGGTGACCTCCTGGGAAGTCCTTGTGTTGCACCTCTTTTTGCCAAAATTTCGTGTTCTTTTTGTTAATTAGCGTAATTTTTCGTCGTTTTTGAAAATTAAACTTCGATTGTATTTCATTTTTTTTCGTTAATTAACGCAACCTAAAACTCTATTCGTTAATTAACGTAATTTGACGTCTTTTTTGAAAAATAAACTTAGAAATGCATATATACAATTACAACGCTTTACTTTCAGGTGCGATCATACCAGCACTAATGCACCGGATCCCATCAGAACTCCGCAGTTAAGCGTGCTTGGGCGAGAGTAGTACTAGGATGGGTGACCTCCTGGGAAGTCCTTGTGTTGCACCTCTTTTTGCCAAAATTTCGTGTTCTTTTTGTTAATTAGCGTAATTTTACGTCGTTTTTGAAAATTAAACTTCGATTGTATTTCATTTTTTTTCGTTAATTAACGCAACCTAAAACTCTATTCGTTAATTAACGTAATTTGACGTCTTTTTTGAAAAATAAACTTAGAAATGCATATATACAATTACAACGCTTTACTTTCAGGTGCGATCATACCAGCACTAATGCACCGGATCCCATCAGAACTCCGCAGTTAAGCGTGCTTGGGCGAGAGTAGTACTAGGATGGGTGACCTCCTGGGAAGTCCTTGTGTTGCACCTCTTTTTGCCAAAATTTCGTGTTCTTTTTGTTAATTAGCGTAATTTTACGTCGTTTTTGAAAATTAAACTTCGATTGTATTTCATTTTTTTTCGTTAATTAACGCAACCTAAAACTCTATTCGTTAATTAACGTAATTTGACGTCTTTTTTGAAAAATAAACTTAGAAATGCATATATACAATTACAACGCTTTACTTTCAGGTGCGATCATACCAGCACTAATGCACTGGATCCCATCAGTACTCCGCAGTTAAGCGTGCTTGGGCGAGAGTAGTACTAGGATGGGTGACCTCCTGGGAAGTCCTTGTGTTGCACCTCTTTTTGCCAAAATTTCGTGTTCTTTTTGTTAATTAGCGTAATTTTACGTCGTTTTTGAAAATTAAACTTCGATTGTATTTCATTTTTTTTCGTTAATTAACGCAACCTAAAACTCTATTCGTTAATTAACGTAATTTGACGTCTTTTTTGAAAAATAAACTTAGAAATGCATATATACAATTACAACGCTTTACTTTCAGGTGCGATCATACCAGCACTAATGCACCGGATCCCATCAGAACTCCGCAGTTAAGCGTGCTTGGGCGAGAGTAGTACTAGGATGGGTGACCTCCTGGGAAGTCCTTGTGTTGCACCTCTTTTTGCCAAAATTTCGTGTTCTTTTTGTTAATTAGCGTAATTTTACGTCGTTTTTGAAAATTAAACTTCGATTGTATTTCATTTTTTTTCGTTAATTAACGCAACCTAAAACTCTATTCGTTAATTAACGTAATTTGACGTCTTTTTTGAAAAATAAACTTAGAAATGCATATATACAATTACAACGCTTTACTTTCAGGTGCGATCATACCAGCACTAATGCACCGGATCCCATCAGAACTCCGCAGTTAAGCGTGCTTGGGCGAGAGTAGTACTAGGATGGGTGACCTCCTGGGAAGTCCTTGTGTTGCACCTCTTTTTGCCAAAATTTCGTGTTCTTTTTGTTAATTAGCGTAATTTTACGTCGTTTTTGAAAATTAAACTTCGATTGTATTTCATTTTTTTTCGTTAATTAACGCAACCTAAAACTCTATTCGTTAATTAACGTAATTTGACGTCTTTTTTGAAAAATAAACTTAGAAATGCATATATACAATTACAACGCTTTACTTTCAGGTGCGATCATACCAGCACTAATGCACTGGATCCCATCAGTACTCCGCAGTTAAGCGTGCTTGGGCGAGAGTAGTACTAGGATGGGTGACCTCCTGGGAAGTCCTTGTGTTGCACCTCTTTTTGCCAAAATTTCGTGTTCTTTTTGTTAATTAGCGTAATTTTACGTCGTTTTTGAAAATTAAACTTCGATTGTATTTCATTTTTTTTCGTTAATTAACGCAACCTAAAACTCTATTCGTTAATTAACGTAATTTGACGTCTTTTTTGAAAAATAAACTTAGAAATGCATATATACAATTACAACGCTTTACTTTCAGGTGCGATCATACCAGCACTAATGCACCGGATCCCATCAGAACTCCGCAGTTAAGCGTGCTTGGGCGAGAGTAGTACTAGGATGGGTGACCTCCTGGGAAGTCCTTGTGTTGCACCTCTTTTTGCCAAAATTTCGTGTTCTTTTTGTTAATTAGCGTAATTTTACGTCGTTTTTGAAAATTAAACTTCGATTGTATTTCATTTTTTTTCGTTAATTAACGCAACCTAAAACTCTATTCGTTAATTAACGTAATTTGACGTCTTTTTTGAAAAATAAACTTAGAAATGCATATATACAATTACAACGCTTTACTTTCAGGTGCGATCATACCAGCACTAATGCACTGGATCCCATCAGAACTCCGCAGTTAAGCGTGCTTGGGCGAGAGTAGTACTAGGATGGGTGACCTCCTGGGAAGTCCTTGTGTTGCACCTCTTTTTGCCAAAATTTCGTGTTCTTTTTGTTAATTAGCGTAATTTTACGTCGTTTTTGAAAATTAAACTTCGATTGTATTTCATTTTTTTTCGTTAATTAACGCAACCTAAAACTCTATTCGTTAATTAACGTAATTTGACGTCTTTTTTGAAAAATAAACTTAGAAATGCATATATACAATTACAACGCTTTACTTTCAGGTGCGATCATACCAGCACTAATGCACTGGATCCCATCAGTACTCCGCAGTTAAGCGTGCTTGGGCGAGAGTAGTACTAGGATGGGTGACCTCCTGGGAAGTCCTTGTGTTGCACCTCTTTTTGCCAAAATTTCGTGTTCTTTTTGTTAATTAGCGTAATTTTACGTCGTTTTTGAAAATTAAACTTCGATTGTATTTCATTTTTTTTCGTTAATTAACGCAACCTAAAACTCTATTCGTTAATTAACGTAATTTGACGTCTTTTTTGAAAAATAAACTTAGAAATGCATATATACAATTACAACGCTTTACTTTCAGGTGCGATCATACCAGCACTAATGCACCGGATCCCATCAGAACTCCGCAGTTAAGCGTGCTTGGGCGAGAGTAGTACTAGGATGGGTGACCTCCTGGGAAGTCCTTGTGTTGCACCTCTTTTTGCCAAAATTTCGTGTTCTTTTTGTTAATTAGCGTAATTTTACGTCGTTTTTGAAAATTAAACTTCGATTGTATTTCATTTTTTTTCGTTAATTAACGCAACCTAAAACTCTATTCGTTAATTAACGTAATTTGACGTCTTTTTTGAAAAATAAACTTAGAAATGCATATATACAATTACAACGCTTTACTTTCAGGTGCGATCATACCAGCACTAATGCACCGGATCCCATCAGAACTCCGCAGTTAAGCGTGCTTGGGCGAGAGTAGTACTAGGATGGGTGACCTCCTGGGAAGTCCTTGTGTTGCACCTCTTTTTGCCAAAATTTCGTGTTCTTTTTGTTAATTAGCGTAATTTTACGTCGTTTTTGAAAATTAAACTTCGATTGTATTTCATTTTTTTTCGTTAATTAACGCAACCTAAAACTCTATTCGTTAATTAACGTAATTTGACGTCTTTTTTGAAAAATAAACTTAGAAATGCATATATACAATTACAACGCTTTACTTTCAGGTGCGATCATACCAGCACTAATGCACTGGATCCCATCAGTACTCCGCAGTTAAGCGTGCTTGGGCGAGAGTAGTACTAGGATGGGTGACCTCCTGGGAAGTCCTTGTGTTGCACCTCTTTTTGCCAAAATTTCGTGTTCTTTTTGTTAATTAGCGTAATTTTACGTCGTTTTTGAAAATTAAACTTCGATTGTATTTCATTTTTTTTCGTTAATTAACGCAACCTAAAACTCTATTCGTTAATTAACGTAATTTGACGTCTTTTTTGAAAAATAAACTTAGAAATGCATATATACAATTACAACGCTTTACTTTCAGGTGCGATCATACCAGCACTAATGCACCGGATCCCATCAGAACTCCGCAGTTAAGCGTGCTTGGGCGAGAGTAGTACTAGGATGGGTGACCTCCTGGGAAGTCCTTGTGTTGCACCTCTTTTTGCCAAAATTTCGTGTTCTTTTTGTTAATTAGCGTAATTTTACGTCGTTTTTGAAAATTAAACTTCGATTGTATTTCATTTTTTTTCGTTAATTAACGCAACCTAAAACTCTATTCGTTAATTAACGTAATTTGACGTCTTTTTTGAAAAATAAACTTAGAAATGCATATATACAATTACAACGCTTTACTTTCAGGTGCGATCATACCAGCACTAATGCACTGGATCCCATCAGTACTCCGCAGTTAAGCGTGCTTGGGCGAGAGTAGTACTAGGATGGGTGACCTCCTGGGAAGTCCTTGTGTTGCACCTCTTTTTGCCAAAATTTCGTGTTCTTTTTGTTAATTAGCGTAATTTTACGTCGTTTTTGAAAATTAAACTTCGATTGTATTTCATTTTTTTTCGTTAATTAACGCAACCTAAAACTCTATTCGTTAATTAACGTAATTTGACGTCTTTTTTGAAAAATAAACTTAGAAATGCATATATACAATTACAACGCTTTACTTTCAGGTGCGATCATACCAGCACTAATGCACCGGATCCCATCAGAACTCCGCAGTTAAGCGTGCTTGGGCGAGAGTAGTACTAGGATGGGTGACCTCCTGGGAAGTCCTTGTGTTGCACCTCTTTTTGCCAAAATTTCGTGTTCTTTTTGTTAATTAGCGTAATTTTACGTCGTTTTTGAAAATTAAACTTCGATTGTATTTCATTTTTTTTCGTTAATTAACGCAACCTAAAACTCTATTCGTTAATTAACGTAATTTGACGTCTTTTTTGAAAAATAAACTTAGAAATGCATATATACAATTACAACGCTTTACTTTCAGGTGCGATCATACCAGCACTAATGCACCGGATCCCATCAGAACTCCGCAGTTAAGCGTGCTTGGGCGAGAGTAGTACTAGGATGGGTGACCTCCTGGGAAGTCCTTGTGTTGCACCTCTTTTTGCCAAAATTTCGTGTTCTTTTTGTTAATTAGCGTAATTTTACGTCGTTTTTGAAAATTAAACTTCGATTGTATTTCATTTTTTTTCGTTAATTAACGCAACCTAAAACTCTATTCGTTAATTAACGTAATTTGACGTCTTTTTTGAAAAATAAACTTAGAAATGCATATATACAATTACAACGCTTTACTTTCAGGTGCGATCATACCAGCACTAATGCACTGGATCCCATCAGTACTCCGCAGTTAAGCGTGCTTGGGCGAGAGTAGTACTAGGATGGGTGACCTCCTGGGAAGTCCTTGTGTTGCACCTCTTTTTGCCAAAATTTCGTGTTCTTTTTGTTAATTAGCGTAATTTTACGTCGTTTTTGAAAATTAAACTTCGATTGTATTTCATTTTTTTTCGTTAATTAACGCAACCTAAAACTCTATTCGTTAATTAACGTAATTTGACGTCTTTTTTGAAAAATAAACTTAGAAATGCATATATACAATTACAACGCTTTACTTTCAGGTGCGATCATACCAGCACTAATGCACCGGATCCCATCAGAACTCCGCAGTTAAGCGTGCTTGGGCGAGAGTAGTACTAGGATGGGTGACCTCCTGGGAAGTCCTTGTGTTGCACCTCTTTTTGCCAAAATTTCGTGTTCTTTTTGTTAATTAGCGTAATTTTACGTCGTTTTTGAAAATTAAACTTCGATTGTATTTCATTTTTTTTCGTTAATTAACGCAACCTAAAACTCTATTCGTTAATTAACGTAATTTGACGTCTTTTTTGAAAAATAAACTTAGAAATGCATATATACAATTACAACGCTTTACTTTCAGGTGCGATCATACCAGCACTAATGCACCGGATCCCATCAGAACTCCGCAGTTAAGCGTGCTTGGGCGAGAGTAGTACTAGGATGGGTGACCTCCTGGGAAGTCCTTGTGTTGCACCTCTTTTTGCCAAAATTTCGTGTTCTTTTTGTTAATTAGCGTAATTTTACGTCGTTTTTGAAAATTAAACTTCGATTGTATTTCATTTTTTTTCGTTAATTAACGCAACCTAAAACTCTATTCGTTAATTAACGTAATTTGACGTCTTTTTTGAAAAATAAACTTAGAAATGCATATATACAATTACAACGCTTTACTTTCAGGTGCGATCATACCAGCACTAATGCACTGGATCCCATCAGTACTCCGCAGTTAAGCGTGCTTGGGCGAGAGTAGTACTAGGATGGGTGACCTCCTGGGAAGTCCTTGTGTTGCACCTCTTTTTGCCAAAATTTCGTGTTCTTTTTGTTAATTAGCGTAATTTTACGTCGTTTTTGAAAATTAAACTTCGATTGTATTTCATTTTTTTTCGTTAATTAACGCAACCTAAAACTCTATTCGTTAATTAACGTAATTTGACGTCTTTTTTGAAAAATAAACTTAGAAATGCATATATACAATTACAACGCTTTACTTTCAGGTGCGATCATACCAGCACTAATGCACCGGATCCCATCAGAACTCCGCAGTTAAGCGTGCTTGGGCGAGAGTAGTACTAGGATGGGTGACCTCCTGGGAAGTCCTTGTGTTGCACCTCTTTTTGCCAAAATTTCGTGTTCTTTTTGTTAATTAGCGTAATTTTACGTCGTTTTTGAAAATTAAACTTCGATTGTATTTCATTTTTTTTCGTTAATTAACGCAACCTAAAACTCTATTCGTTAATTAACGTAATTTGACGTCTTTTTTGAAAAATAAACTTAGAAATGCATATATACAATTACAACGCTTTACTTTCAGGTGCGATCATACCAGCACTAATGCACTGGATCCCATCAGAACTCCGCAGTTAAGCGTGCATGGGCGAGAGTAGTACTAGGATGGGTGACCTCCTGGGAAGTCCTTGTGTTGCACCTCTTTTTGCCAAAATTTCGTGTTCTTTTTGTTAATTAGCGTAATTTTACGTCGTTTTTGAAAATTAAACTTCGATTGTATTTCATTTTTTTTCGTTAATTAACGCAACCTAAAACTCTATTCGTTAATTAACGTAATTTGACGTCTTTTTTGAAAAATAAACTTAGAAATGCATATATACAATTACAACGCTTTACTTTCAGGTGCGATCATACCAGCACTAATGCACTGGATCCCATCAGTACTCCGCAGTTAAGCGTGCTTGGGCGAGAGTAGTACTAGGATGGGTGACCTCCTGGGAAGTCCTTGTGTTGCACCTCTTTTTGCCAAAATTTCGTGTTCTTTTTGTTAATTAGCGTAATTTTACGTCGTTTTTGAAAATTAAACTTCGATTGTATTTCATTTTTTTTCGTTAATTAACGCAACCTAAAACTCTATTCGTTAATTAACGTAATTTGACGTCTTTTTTGAAAAATAAACTTAGAAATGCATATATACAATTACAACGCTTTACTTTCAGGTGCGATCATACCAGCACTAATGCACCGGATCCCATCAGAACTCCGCAGTTAAGCGTGCTTGGGCGAGAGTAGTACTAGGATGGGTGACCTCCTGGGAAGTCCTTGTGTTGCACCTCTTTTTGCCAAAATTTCGTGTTCTTTTTGTTAATTAGCGTAATTTTACGTCGTTTTTGAAAATTAAACTTCGATTGTATTTCATTTTTTTTCGTTAATTAACGCAACCTAAAACTCTATTCGTTAATTAACGTAATTTGACGTCTTTTTTGAAAAATAAACTTAGAAATGCATATATACAATTACAACGCTTTACTTTCAGGTGCGATCATACCAGCACTAATGCACTGGATCCCATCAGTACTCCGCAGTTAAGCGTGCTTGGGCGAGAGTAGTACTAGGATGGGTGACCTCCTGGGAAGTCCTTGTGTTGCACCTCTTTTTGCCAAAATTTCGTGTTCTTTTTGTTAATTAGCGTAATTTTACGTCGTTTTTGAAAATTAAACTTCGATTGTATTTCATTTTTTTTCGTTAATTAACGCAACCTAAAACTCTATTCGTTAATTAACGTAATTTGACGTCTTTTTTGAAAAATAAACTTAGAAATGCATATATACAATTACAACGCTTTACTTTCAGGTGCGATCATACCAGCACTAATGCACCGGATCCCATCAGAACTCCGCAGTTAAGCGTGCTTGGGCGAGAGTAGTACTAGGATGGGTGACCTCCTGGGAAGTCCTTGTGTTGCACCTCTTTTTGCCAAAATTTCGTGTTCTTTTTGTTAATTAGCGTAATTTTACGTCGTTTTTGAAAATTAAACTTCGATTGTATTTCATTTTTTTTCGTTAATTAACGCAACCTAAAACTCTATTCGTTAATTAACGTAATTTGACGTCTTTTTTGAAAAATAAACTTAGAAATGCATATATACAATTACAACGCTTTACTTTCAGGTGCGATCATACTAGCACTAATGCACCGGATCCCATCAGAACTCCGCAGTTAAGCGTGCTTGGGCGAGAGTAGTACTAGGATGGGTGACCTCCTGGGAAGTCCTTGTGTTGCACCTCTTTTTGCCAAAATTTCGTGTTCTTTTTGTTAATTAGCGTAATTTTACGTCGTTTTTGAAAATTAAACTTCGATTGTATTTCATTTTTTTTCGTTAATTAACGCAACCTAAAACTCTATTCGTTAATTAACGTAATTTGACGTCTTTTTTGAAAAATAAACTTAGAAATGCATATATACAATTACAACGCTTTACTTTCAGGTGCGATCATACCAGCACTAATGCACCGGATCCCATCAGAACTCCGCAGTTAAGCGTGCTTGGGCGAGAGTAGTACTAGGATGGGTGACCTCCTGGGAAGTCCTTGTGTTGCACCTCTTTTTGCCAAAATGTCGTGTTCTTTTTGTTAATTAGCGTAATTTTACGTCGTTTTTGAAAATTAAACTTCGATTGTATTTCATTTTTTTTCGTTAATTAACGCAACCTAAAACTCTATTCGTTAATTAACGTAATTTGACGTCTTTTTTGAAAAATAAACTTAGAAATGCATATATACAATTACAACGCTTTACTTTCAGGTGCGATCATACCAGCACTAATGCACCGGATCCCATCAGAACTCCGCAGTTAAGCGTGCTTGGGCGAGAGTAGTACTAGGATGGGTGACCTCCTGGGAAGTCCTTGTGTTGCACCTCTTTTTGCCAAAATTTCGTGTTCTTTTTGTTAATTAGCGTAATTTTACGTCGTTTTTGAAAATTAAACTTCGATTGTATTTCATTTTTTTTCGTTAATTAACGCAACCTAAAACTCTATTCGTTAATTAACGTAATTTGACGTCTTTTTTGAAAAATAAACTTAGAAATGCATATATACAATTACAACGCTTTACTTTCAGGTGCGATCATACCAGCACTAATGCACCGGATCCCATCAGAACTCCGCAGTTAAGCGTGCTTGGGCGAGAGTAGTACTAGGATGGGTGACCTCCTGGGAAGTCCTTGTGTTGCACCTCTTTTTGCCAAAATTTCGTGTTCTTTTTGTTAATTAGCGTAATTTTACGTCGTTTTTGAAAATTAAACTTCGATTGTATTTCATTTTTTTTCGTTAATTAACGCAACCTAAAACTCTATTCGTTAATTAACGTAATTTGACGTCTTTTTTGAAAAATAAACTTAGAAATGCATATATACAATTACAACGCTTTACTTTCAGGTGCGATCATACCAGCACTAATGCACCGGATCCCATCAGAACTCCGCAGTTAAGCGTGCTTGGGCGAGAGTAGTACTAGGATGGGTGACCTCCTGGGAAGTCCTTGTGTTGCACCTCTTTTTGCCAAAATTTCGTGTTCTTTTTGTTAATTAGCGTAATTTTACGTCGTTTTTGAAAATTAAACTTCGATTGTATTTCATTTTTTTTCGTTAATTAACGCAACCTAAAACTCTATTCGTTAATTAACGTAATTTGACGTCTTTTTTGAAAAATAAACTTAGAAATGCATATATACAATTACAACGCTTTACTTTCAGGTGCGATCATACCAGCACTAATGCACCGGATCCCATCAGAACTCCGCAGTTAAGCGTGCTTGGGCGAGAGTAGTACTAGGATGGGTGACCTCCTGGGAAGTCCTTGTGTTGCACCTCTTTTTGCCAAAATTTCGTGTTCTTTTTGTTAATTAGCGTAATTTTACGTCGTTTTTGAAAATTAAACTTCGATTGTATTTCATTTTTTTTCGTTAATTAACGCAACCTAAAACTCTATTCGTTAATTAACGTAATTTGACGTCTTTTTTGAAAAATAAACTTAGAAATGCATATATACAATTACAACGCTTTACTTTCAGGTGCGATCATACCAGCACTAATGCACTGGATCCCATCAGTACTCCGCAGTTAAGCGTGCTTGGGCGAGAGTAGTACTAGGATGGGTGACCTCCTGGGAAGTCCTTGTGTTGCACCTCTTTTTGCCAAAATTTCGTGTTCTTTTTGTTAATTAGCGTAATTTTACGTCGTTTTTGAAAATTAAACTTCGATTGTATTTCATTTTTTTTCGTTAATTAACGCAACCTAAAACTCTATTCGTTAATTAACGTAATTTGACGTCTTTTTTGAAAAATAAACTTAGAAATGCATATATACAATTACAACGCTTTACTTTCAGGTGCGATCATACCAGCACTAATGCACCGGATCCCATCAGAACTCCGCAGTTAAGCGTACTTGGGCGAGAGTAGTACTAGGATGGGTGACCTCCTGGGAAGTCCTTGTGTTGCACCTCTTTTTGCCAAAATTTCGTGTTCTTTTTGTTAATTAGCGTAATTTTACGTCGTTTTTGAAAATTAAACTTCGATTGTATTTCATTTTTTTTCGTTAATTAACGCAACCTAAAACTCTATTCGTTAATTAACGTAATTTGACGTCTTTTTTGAAAAATAAACTTAGAAATGCATATATACAATTACAACGCTTTACTTTCAGGTGCGATCATACCAGCACTAATGCACCGGATCCCATCAGAACTCCGCAGTTAAGCGTGCTTGGGCGAGAGTAGTACTAGGATGGGTGACCTCCTGGGAAGTCCTTGTGTTGCACCTCTTTTTGCCAAAATTTCGTGTTCTTTTTGTTAATTAGCGTAATTTTACGTCGTTTTTGAAAATTAAACTTCGATTGTATTTCATTTTTTTTCGTTAATTAACGCAACCTAAAACTCTATTCGTTAATTAACGTAATTTGACGTCTTTTTTGAAAAATAAACTTAGAAATGCATATATACAATTACAACGCTTTACTTTCAGGTGCGATCATACCAGCACTAATGCACCGGATCCCATCAGAACTCCGCAGTTAAGCGTGCTTGGGCGAGAGTAGTACTAGGATGGGTGACCTCCTGGGAAGTCCTTGTGTTGCACCTCTTTTTGCCAAAATTTCGTGTTCTTTTTGTTAATTAGGGTAATTTTACGTCGTTTTTGAAAATTAAACTTCGATTGTATTTCATTTTTTTTCGTTAATTAACGCAACCTAAAACTCTATTCGTTAATTAACGTAATTTGACGTCTTTTTTGAAAAATAAACTTAGAAATGCATATATACAATTACAACGCTTTACTTTCAGGTGCGATCATACCAGCACTAATGCACCGGATCCCATCAGAACTCCGCAGTTAAGCGTGCTTGGGCGAGAGTAGTACTAGGATGGGTGACCTCCTGGGAAGTCCTTGTGTTGCACCTCTTTTTGCCAAAATTTCGTGTTCTTTTTGTTAATTAGCGTAATTTTACGTCGTTTTTGAAAATTAAACTTCGATTGTATTTCATTTTTTTTCGTTAATTAACGCAACCTAAAACTCTATTCGTTAATTAACGTAATTTGACGTCTTTTTTGAAAAATAAACTTAGAAATGCATATATACAATTACAACGCTTTACTTTCAGGTGCGATCATACCAGCACTAATGCACCGGATCCCATCAGAACTCCGCAGTTAAGCGTGCTTGGGCGAGAGTAGTACTAGGATGGGTGACCTCCTGGGAAGTCCTTGTGTTGCACCTCTTTTTGCCAAAATTTCGTGTTCTTTTTGTTAATTAGCGTAATTTTTCGTCGTTTTTGAAAATTAAACTTCGATTGTATTTCATTTTTTTTCGTTAATTAACGCAACCTAAAACTCTATTCGTTAATTAACGTAATTTGACGTCTTTTTTGAAAAATAAACTTAGAAATGCATATATACAATTACAACGCTTTACTTTCAGGTGCGATCATACCAGCACTAATGCACCGGATCCCATCAGAACTCCGCAGTTAAGCGTGCTTGGGCGAGAGTAGTACTAGGATGGGTGACCTCCTGGGAAGTCCTTGTGTTGCACCTCTTTTTGCCAAAATTTCGTGTTCTTTTTGTTAATTAGCGTAATTTTACGTCGTTTTTGAAAATTAAACTTCGATTGTATTTCATTTTTTTTCGTTAATTAACGCAACCTAAAACTCTATTCGTTAATTAACGTAATTTGACGTCTTTTTTGAAAAATAAACTTAGAAATGCATATATACAATTACAACGCTTTACTTTCAGGTGCGATCATACCAGCACTAATGCACCGGATCCCATCAGAACTCCGCAGTTAAGCGTGCTTGGGCGAGAGTAGTACTAGGATGGGTGACCTCCTGGGAAGTCCTTGTGTTGCACCTCTTTTTGCCAAAATTTCGTGTTCTTTTTGTTAATTAGCGTAATTTTACGTCGTTTTTGAAAATTAAACTTCGATTGTATTTCATTTTTTTTCGTTAATTAACGCAACCTAAAACTCTATTCGTTAATTAACGTAATTTGACGTCTTTTTTGAAAAATAAACTTAGAAATGCATATATACAATTACAACGCTTTACTTTCAGGTGCGATCATACCAGCACTAATGCACCGGATCCCATCAGAACTCCGCAGTTAAGCGTGCTTGGGCGAGAGTAGTACTAGGATGGGTGACCTCCTGGGAAGTCCTTGTGTTGCACCTCTTTTTGCCAAAATTTCGTGTTCTTTTTGTTAATTAGCGTAATTTTACGTCGTTTTTGAAAATTAAACTTCGATTGTATTTCATTTTTTTTCGTTAATTAACGCAACCTAAAACTCTATTCGTTAATTAACGTAATTTGACGTCTTTTTTGAAAAATAAACTTAGAAATGCATATATACAATTACAACGCTTTACTTTCAGGTGCGATCATACCAGCACTAATGCACCGGATCCCATCAGAACTCCGCAGTTAAGCGTGCTTGGGCGAGAGTAGTACTAGGATGGGTGACCTCCTGGGAAGTCCTTGTGTTGCACCTCTTTTTGCCAAAATTTCGTGTTCTTTTTGTTAATTAGCGTAATTTTACGTCGTTTTTGAAAATTAAACTTCGATTGTATTTCATTTTTTTTCGTTAATTAACGCAACCTAAAACTCTATTCGTTAATTAACGTAATTTGACGTCTTTTTTGAAAAATAAACTTAGAAATGCATATATACAATTACAACGCTTTACTTTCAGGTGCGATCATACCAGCACTAATGCACCGGATCCCATCAGAACTCCGCAGTTAAGCGTGCTTGGGCGATAGTAGTACTAGGATGGGTGACCTCCTGGGAAGTCCTTGTGTTGCACCTCTTTTTGCCAAAATTTCGTGTTCTTTTTGTTAATTAGCGTAATTTTACGTCGTTTTTGAAAATTAAACTTCGATTGTATTTCATTTTTTTTCGTTAATTAACGCAACCTAAAACTCTATTCAATAATTAACGTAATTTGACGTCTTTTTTGAAAAATAAACTTAGAAATGCATATATACAATTACAACGCTTTACTTTCAGGTGCGATCATACCAGCACTAATGCACCGGATCCCATCAGAACTCCGCAGTTAAGCGTGCTTGGGCGAGAGTAGTACTAGGATGGGTGACCTCCTGGGAAGTCCTTGTGTTGCACCTCTTTTTGCCAAAATTTCGTGTTCTTTTTGTATGGGTGACCTCCTGGGAAGTCCTTGTGTTGCACCTCTTTTTGCCAAAATTTCGTGTTCTTTTTGTTAATTAGCGTAATTTTACGTCGTTTTTGAAAATTAAACTTCGATTGTATTTCATTTTTTTTCGTTAATTAACGCAACCTAAAACTCTATTCGTTAATTAACGTAATTTGACGTCTTTTTTGAAAAATAAACTTAGAAATGCATATATACAATTACAACGCTTTACTTTCAGGTGCGATCATACCAGCACTAATGCACCGGATCCCATCAGAACTCCGCAGTTAAGCGTGCTTGGGCGAGAGTAGTACTAGGATGGGTGACCTCCTGGGAAGTCCTTGTGTTGCACCTCTTTTTGCCAAAATTTCGTGTTCTTTTTGTTAATTAGCGTAATTTTACGTCGTTTTTGAAAATTAAACTTCGATTGTATTTCATTTTTTTTCGTTAATTAACGCAACCTAAAACTCTATTCGTTAATTAACGTAATTTGACGTCTTTTTTGAAAAATAAACTTAGAAATGCATATATACAATTACAACGCTTTACTTTCAGGTGCGATCATACCAGCACTAATGCACCGGATCCCATCAGAACTCCGCAGTTAAGCGTGCTTGGGCGATAGTAGTACTAGGATGGGTGACCTCCTGGGAAGTCCTTGTGTTGCACCTCTTTTTGCCAAAATTTCGTGTTCTTTTTGTTAATTAGCGTAATTTTACGTCGTTTTTGAAAATTAAACTTCGATTGTATTTCATTTTTTTTCGTTAATTAACGCAACCTAAAACTCTATTCGTTAATTAACGTAATTTGACGTCTTTTTTGAAAAATAAACTTAGAAATGCATATATACAATTACAACGCTTTACTTTCAGGTGCGATCATACCAGCACTAATGCACCGGATCCCATCAGAACTCCGCAGTTAAGCGTGCTTGGGCGAGAGTAGTACTAGGATGGGTGACCTCCTGGGAAGTCCTTGTGTTGCACCTCTTTTTGCCAAAATTTCGTGTTCTTTTTGTTAATTAGCGTAATTTTACGTCGTTTTTGAAAATTAAACTTCGATTGTATTTCATTTTTTTTCGTTAATTAACGCAACCTAAAACTCTATTCGTTAATTAACGTAATTTGACGTCTTTTTTGAAAAATAAACTTAGAAATGCATATATACAATTACAACGCTTTACTTTCAGGTGCGATCATACCAGCACTAATGCACCGGATCCCATCAGAACTCCGCAGTTAAGCGTGCTTGGGCGAGAGTAGTACTAGGATGGGTGACCTCCTGGGAAGTCCTTGTGTTGCACCTCTTTTTGCCAAAATTTCGTGTTCTTTTTGTTAATTAGCGTAATTTTACGTCGTTTTTGAAAATTAAACTTCGATTGTATTTCATTTTTTTTCGTTAATTAACGCAACCTAAAACTCTATTCGTTAATTAACGTAATTTGACGTCTTTTTTGAAAAATAAACTTAGAAATGCATATATACAATTACAACGCTTTACTTTCAGGTGCGATCATACCAGCACTAATGCACCGGATCCCATCAGAACTCCGCAGTTAAGCGTGCTTGGGCGAGAGTAGTACTAGGATGGGTGACCTCCTGGGAAGTCCTTGTGTTGCACCTCTTTTTGCCAAAATTTCGTGTTCTTTTTGTTAATTAGGGTAATTTTACGTCGTTTTTGAAAATTAAACTTCGATTGTATTTCATTTTTTTTCGTTAATTAACGCAACCTAAAACTCTATTCGTTAATTAACGTAATTTGACGTCTTTTTTGAAAAATAAACTTAGAAATGCATATATACAATTACAACGCTTTACTTTCAGGTGCGATCATACCAGCACTAATGCACCGGATCCCATCAGAACTCCGCAGTTAAGCGTGCTTGGGCGAGAGTAGTACTAGGATGGGTGACCTCCTGGGAAGTCCTTGTGTTGCACCTCTTTTTGCCAAAATTTCGTGTTCTTTTTGTTAATTAGCGTAATTTTACGTCGTTTTTGAAAATTAAACTTCGATTGTATTTCATTTTTTTTCGTTAATTAACGCAACCTAAAACTCTATTCGTTAATTAACGTAATTTGACGTCTTTTTTGAAAAATAAACTTAGAAATGCATATATACAATTACAACGCTTTACTTTCAGGTGCGATCATACCAGCACTAATGCACCGGATCCCATCAGAACTCCGCAGTTAAGCGTGCTTGGGCGAGAGTAGTACTAGGATGGGTGACCTCCTGGGAAGTCCTTGTGTTGCACCTCTTTTTGCCAAAATTTCGTGTTCTTTTTGTTAATTAGCGTAATTTTACGTCGTTTTTGAAAATTAAACTTCGATTGTATTTCATTTTTTTTCGTTAATTAACGCAACCTAAAACTCTATTCGTTAATTAACGTAATTTGACGTCTTTTTTGAAAAATAAACTTAGAAATGCATATATACAATTACAACGCTTTACTTTCAGGTGCGATCATACCAGCACTAATGCACCGGATCCCATCAGAACTCCGCAGTTAAGCGTGCTTGGGCGAGAGTAGTACTAGGATGGGTGACCTCCTGGGAAGTCCTTGTGTTGCACCTCTTTTTGCCAAAATTTCGTGTTCTTTTTGTTAATTAGCGTAATTTTACGTCGTTTTTGAAAATTAAACTTCGATTGTATTTCATTTTTTTTCGTTAATTAACGCAACCTAAAACTCTATTCGTTAATTAACGTAATTTGACGTCTTTTTTGAAAAATAAACTTAGAAATGCATATATACAATTACAACGCTTTACTTTCAGGTGCGATCATACCAGCACTAATGCACCGGATCCCATCAGAACTCCGCAGTTAAGCGTGCTTGGGCGAGAGTAGTACTAGGATGGGTGACCTCCTGGGAAGTCCTTGTGTTGCACCTCTTTTTGCCAAAATTTCGTGTTCTTTTTGTTAATTAGCGTAATTTTTCGTCGTTTTTGAAAATTAAACTTCGATTGTATTTCATTTTTTTTCGTTAATTAACGCAACCTAAAACTCTATTCGTTAATTAACGTAATTTGACGTCTTTTTTGAAAAATAAACTTAGAAATGCATATATACAATTACAACGCTTTACTTTCAGGTGCGATCATACCAGCACAAATGCACCGGATCCCATCAGAACTCCGCAGTTAAGCGTGCTTGGGCGAGAGTAGTACTAGGATGGGTGACCTCCTGGGAAGTCCTTGTGTTGCACCTCTTTTTGCCAAAATTTCGTGTTCTTTTTGTTAATTAGCGTAATTTTACGTCGTTTTTGAAAATTAAACTTCGATTGTATTTCATTTTTTTTCGTTAATTAACGCAACCTAAAACTCTATTCAATAATTAACGTAATTTGACGTCTTTTTTGAAAAATAAACTTAGAAATGCATATATACAATTACAACGCTTTACTTTCAGGTGCGATCATACCAGCACTAATGCACCGGATCCCATCAGAACTCCGCAGTTAAGCGTGCTTGGGCGAGAGTAGTACTAGGATGGGTGACCTCCTGGGAAGTCCTTGTGTTGCACCTCTTTTTGCCAAAATTTCGTGTTCTTTTTGTTAATTAGCGTAATTTTACGTCGTTTTTGAAAATTAAACTTCGATTGTATTTCATTTTTTTTCGTTAATTAACGCAACCTAAAACTCTATTCAATAATTAACGTAATTTGACGTCTTTTTTGAAAAATAAACTTAGAAATGCATATATACAATTACAACGCTTTACTTTCAGGTGTGATCATACCAGCACTAATGCACCGGATCCCATCAGAACTCCGCAGTTAAGCGTGCTTGGGCGATAGTAGTACTAGGATGGGTGACCTCCTGGGAAGTCCTTGTGTTGCACCTCTTTTTGCCAAAATTTCGTGTTCTTTTTGTTAATTAGCGTAATTTTACGTCGTTTTTGAAAATTAAACTTCGATTGTATTTCATTTTTTTTCGTTAATTAACGCAACCTAAAACTCTATTCGTTAATTAACGTAATTTGACGTCTTTTTTGAAAAATAAACTTAGAAATGCATATATACAATTACAACGCTTTACTTTCAGGTGCGATCATACCAGCACTAATGCACCGGATCCCATCAGAACTCCGCAGTTAAGCGTGCTTGGGCGAGAGTAGTACTAGGATGGGTGACCTCCTGGGAAGTCCTTGTGTTGCACCTCTTTTTGCCAAAATTTCGTGTTCTTTTTGTTAATTAGCGTAATTTTACGTCGTTTTTGAAAATTAAACTTCGATTGTATTTCATTTTTTTTCGTTAATTAACGCAACCTAAAACTCTATTCGTTAATTAACGTAATTTGACGTCTTTTTTGAAAAATAAACTTAGAAATGCATATATACAATTACAACGCTTTACTTTCAGGTGCGATCATACCAGCACTAATGCACCGGATCCCATCAGAACTCCGCAGTTAAGCGTGCTTGGGCGAGAGTAGTACTAGGATGGGTGACCTCCTGGGAAGTCCTTGTGTTGCACCTCTTTTTGCCAAAATTTCGTGTTCTTTTTGTTAATTAGCGTAATTTTACGTCGTTTTTGAAAATTAAACTTCGATTGTATTTCATTTTTTTTCGTTAATTAACGCAACCTAAAACTCTATTCGTTAATTAACGTAATTTGACGTCTTTTTTGAAAAATAAACTTAGAAATGCATATATACAATTACAACGCTTTACTTTCAGGTGCGATCATACCAGCACTAATGCACCGGATCCCATCAGAACTCCGCAGTTAAGCGTGCTTGGGCGAGAGTAGTACTAGGATGGGTGACCTCCTGGGAAGTCCTTGTGTTGCACCTCTTTTTGCCAAAATTTCGTGTTCTTTTTGTTAATTAGCGTAATTTTACGTCGTTTTTGAAAATTAAACTTCGATTGTATTTCATTTTTTTTCGTTAATTAACGCAACCTAAAACTCTATTCGTTAATTAACGTAATTTGACGTCTTTTTTGAAAAATAAACTTAGAAATGCATATATACAATTACAACGCTTTACTTTCAGGTGCGATCATACCAGCACTAATGCACCGGATCCCATCAGAACTCCGCAGTTAAGCGTGCTTGGGCGAGAGTAGTACTAGGATGGGTGACCTCCTGGGAAGTCCTTGTGTTGCACCTCTTTTTGCCAAAATTTCGTGTTCTTTTTGTTAATTAGCGTAATTTTACGTCGTTTTTGAAAATTAAACTTCGATTGTATTTCATTTTTTTTCGTTAATTAACGCAACCTAAAACTCTATTCGTTAATTAACGTAATTTGACGTCTTTTTTGAAAAATAAACTTAGAAATGCATATATACAATTACAACGCTTTACTTTCAGGTGCGATCATACCAGCACTAATGCACCGGATCCCATCAGAACTCCGCAGTTAAGCGTGCTTGGGCGAGAGTAGTACTAGGATGGGTGACCTCCTGGGAAGTCCTTGTGTTGCACCTCTTTTTGCCAAAATTTCGTGTTCTTTTTGTTAATTAGCGTAATTTTTCGTCGTTTTTGAAAATTAAACTTCGATTGTATTTCATTTTTTTCGTTAATTAACGCAACCTAAAACTCTATTCGTTAATTAACGTAATTTGACGTCTTTTTTGAAAAATAAACTTAGAAATGCATATATACAATTACAACGCTTTACTTTCAGGTGCGATCATACCAGCACTAATGCACCGGATCCCATCAGAACTCCGCAGTTAAGCGTGCTTGGGCGAGAGTAGTACTAGGATGGGTGACCTCCTGGGAAGTCCTTGTGTTGCACCTCTTTTTGCCAAAATTTCGTGTTCTTTTTGTTAATTAGCGTAATTTTACGTCGTTTTTGAAAATTAAACTTCGATTGTATTTCATTTTTTTTCGTTAATTAACGCAACCTAAAACTCTATTCGTTAATTAACGTAATTTGACGTCTTTTTTGAAAAATAAACTTAGAAATGCATATATACAATTACAACGCTTTACTTTCAGGTGCGATCATACCAGCACAAATGCACCGGATCCCATCAGAACTCCGCAGTTAAGCGTGCTTGGGCGAGAGTAGTACTAGGATGGGTGACCTCCTGGGAAGTCCTTGTGTTGCACCTCTTTTTGCCAAAATTTCGTGTTCTTTTTGTTAATTAGCGTAATTTTACGTCGTTTTTGAAAATTAAACTTCGATTGTATTTCATTTTTTTTCGTTAATTAACGCAACCTAAAACTCTATTCAATAATTAACGTAATTTGACGTCTTTTTTGAAAAATAAACTTAGAAATGCATATATACAATTACAACGCTTTACTTTCAGGTGCGATCATACCAGCACTAATGCACCGGATCCCATCAGAACTCCGCAGTTAAGCGTGCTTGGGCGAGAGTAGTACTAGGATGGGTGACCTCCTGGGAAGTCCTTGTGTTGCACCTCTTTTTGCCAAAATTTCGTGTTCTTTTTGTTAATTAGCGTAATTTTACGTCGTTTTTGAAAATTAAACTTCGATTGTATTTCATTTTTTTTCGTTAATTAACGCAACCTAAAACTCTATTCGTTAATTAACGTAATTTGACGTCTTTTTTGAAAAATAAACTTAGAAATGCATATATACAATTACAACGCTTTACTTTCAGGTGCGATCATACCAGCACTAATGCACCGGATCCCATCAGAACTCCGCAGTTAAGCGTGCTTGGGCGAGAGTAGTACTAGGATGGGTGACCTCCTGGGAAGTCCTTGTGTTGCACCTCTTTTTGCCAAAATTTCGTGTTCTTTTTGTTAATTAGCGTAATTTTTCGTCGTTTTTGAAAATTAAACTTCGATTGTATTTCATTTTTTTCGTTAATTAACGCAACCTAAAACTCTATTCGTTAATTAACGTAATTTGACGTCTTTTTTGAAAAATAAACTTAGAAATGCATATATACAATTACAACGCTTTACTTTCAGGTGCGATCATACCAGCACTAATGCACCGGATCCCATCAGAACTCCGCAGTTAAGCGTGCTTGGGCGAGAGTAGTACTAGGATGGGTGACCTCCTGGGAAGTCCTTGTGTTGCACCTCTTTTTGCCAAAATTTCGTGTTCTTTTTGTTAATTAGCGTAATTTTACGTCGTTTTTGAAAATTAAACTTCGATTGTATTTCATTTTTTTTCGTTAATTAACGCAACCTAAAACTCTATTCGTTAATTAACGTAATTTGACGTCTTTTTTGAAAAATAAACTTAGAAATGCATATATACAATTACAACGCTTTACTTTCAGGTGCGATCATACCAGCACAAATGCACCGGATCCCATCAGAACTCCGCAGTTAAGCGTGCTTGGGCGAGAGTAGTACTAGGATGGGTGACCTCCTGGGAAGTCCTTGTGTTGCACCTCTTTTTGCCAAAATTTCGTGTTCTTTTTGTTAATTAGCGTAATTTTACGTCGTTTTTGAAAATTAAACTTCGATTGTATTTCATTTTTTTTCGTTAATTAACGCAACCTAAAACTCTATTCAATAATTAACGTAATTTGACGTCTTTTTTGAAAAATAAACTTAGAAATGCATATATACAATTACAACGCTTTACTTTCAGGTGCGATCATACCAGCACTAATGCACCGGATCCCATCAGAACTCCGCAGTTAAGCGTGCTTGGGCGAGAGTAGTACTAGGATGGGTGACCTCCTGGGAAGTCCTTGTGTTGCACCTCTTTTTGCCAAAATTTCGTGTTCTTTTTGTTAATTAGCGTAATTTTACGTCGTTTTTGAAAATTAAACTTCGATTGTATTTCATTTTTTTTCGTTAATTAACGCAACCTAAAACTCTATTCGTTAATTAACGTAATTTGACGTCTTTTTTGAAAAATAAACTTAGAAATGCATATATACAATTACAACGCTTTACTTTCAGGTGCGATCATACCAGCACTAATGCACCGGATCCCATCAGAACTCTGCAGTTAAGCGTGCTTGGGCGAGAGTAGTACTAGGATGGGTGACCTCCTGGGAAGTCCTTGTGTTGCACCTCTTTTTGCCAAAATTTCGTGTTCTTTTTGTTAATTAGCGTAATTTTTCGTCGTTTTTGAAAATTAAACTTCGATTGTATTTCATTTTTTTCGTTAATTAACGCAACCTAAAACTCTATTCGTTAATTAACGTAATTTGACGTCTTTTTTGAAAAATAAACTTAGAAATGCATATATACAATTACAACGCTTTACTTTCAGGTGCGATCATACCAGCACTAATGCACCGGATCCCATCAGAACTCCGCAGTTAAGCGTGCTTGGGCGAGAGTAGTACTAGGATGGGTGACCTCCTGGGAAGTCCTTGTGTTGCACCTCTTTTTGCCAAAATTTCGTGTTCTTTTTGTTAATTAGCGTAATTTTACGTCGTTTTTGAAAATTAAACTTCGATTGTATTTCATTTTTTTTCGTTAATTAACGCAACCTAAAACTCTATTCGTTAATTAACGTAATTTGACGTCTTTTTTGAAAAATAAACTTAGAAATGCATATATACAATTACAACGCTTTACTTTCAGGTGCGATCATACCAGCACAAATGCACCGGATCCCATCAGAACTCCGCAGTTAAGCGTGCTTGGGCGAGAGTAGTACTAGGATGGGTGACCTCCTGGGAAGTCCTTGTGTTGCACCTCTTTTTGCCAAAATTTCGTGTTCTTTTTGTTAATTAGCGTAATTTTACGTCGTTTTTGAAAATTAAACTTCGATTGTATTTCATTTTTTTTCGTTAATTAACGCAACCTAAAACTCTATTCAATAATTAACGTAATTTGACGTCTTTTTTGAAAAATAAACTTAGAAATGCATATATACAATTACAACGCTTTACTTTCAGGTGCGATCATACCAGCACTAATGCACCGGATCCCATCAGAACTCCGCAGTTAAGCGTGCTTGGGCGAGAGTAGTACTAGGATGGGTGACCTCCTGGGAAGTCCTTGTGTTGCACCTCTTTTTGCCAAAATTTCGTGTTCTTTTTGTTAATTAGCGTAATTTTACGTCGTTTTTGAAAATTAAACTTCGATTGTATTTCATTTTTTTTCGTTAATTAACGCAACCTAAAACTCTATTCGTTAATTAACGTAATTTGACGTCTTTTTTGAAAAATAAACTTAGAAATGCATATATACAATTACAACGCTTTACTTTCAGGTGCGATCATACCAGCACTAATGCACCGGATCCCATCAGAACTCCGCAGTTAAGCGTGCTTGGGCGAGAGGTAGTACTAGGATGGGTGACCTCCTGGGAAGTCCTTGTGTTGCACCTCTTTTTGCCAAAATTTCGTGTTCTTTTTGTTAATTAGCGTAATTTTTCGTCGTTTTTGAAAATTAAACTTCGATTGTATTTCATTTTTTTTCGTTAATTAACGCAACCTAAAACTCTATTCGTTAATTAACGTAATTTGACGTCTTTTTTGAAAAATAAACTTAGAAATGCATATATACAATTACAACGCTTTACTTTCAGGTGCGATCATACCAGCACTAATGCACCGGATCCCATCAGAACTCCGCAGTTAAGCGTGCTTGGGCGAGAGTAGTACTAGGATGGGTGACCTCCTGGGAAGTCCTTGTGTTGCACCTCTTTTTGCCAAAATTTCGTGTTCTTTTTGTTAATTAGCGTAATTTTACGTCGTTTTTGAAAATTAAACTTCGATTGTATTTCATTTTTTTTTCGTTAATTAACGCAACCTAAAACTCTATTCGTTAATTAACGTAATTTGACGTCTTTTTTGAAAAATAAACTTAGAAATGCATATATACAATTACAACGCTTTACTTTCAGGTGCGATCATACCAGCACTAATGCACCGGATCCCATCAGAACTCCGCAGTTAAGCGTGCTTGGGCGAGGGAGTAGTACTAGGATGGGTGACCTCCTGGGAAGTCCTTGTGTTGCACCTCTTTTTGCCAAAAATTTCGTGTTCTTTTTGTTAATTAGCGTAATTTTACGTCGTTTTTGAAAATTAAACTTCGATTGTATTTCATTTTTTTTCGTTAATTAACGCAACCTAAAACTCTATTCGTTAATTAACGTAATTTGACGTCTTTTTTGAAAAATAAACTTAGAAATGCATATATACAATTACAACGCTTTACTTTCAGGTGCGATCATACCAGCACTAATGCACCGGATCCCATCAGAAACTCCGCAGTTAAGCGTGCTTGGGCGAGAGTAGTACTAGGATGGGTGACCTCCGTGGGAAGTCCCTTGTGTTGCACCTCTTTTTGCCAAAATTTCGTGTTCTTTTTGTTAATTAGCGTAATTTTACGTCGTTTTTTGAAAATTAAACTTCGATTGTATTTCATTTTTTTTCGTTAATTAACGCAACCTAAAACTCTATTCGTTAATTAACGTAATTTGACGTCCTTTTTTGAAAAATAAACTTAGAAATGCATATATACAATTACAACGCTTTACTTTCAGGTGCGATCATACCAGCACTAATGCACCGGATCCCATCAGAACTCCGCAGTTAAGCGTGCTTGGGCGAGAGTAGTACTAGGATGGGTGACCTCCTGGGAAGGTCCTTGTGTTGCACCTCTTTTTGCCAAAATTTCGTGTTCTTTTTGTTAATTAGCGTAATTTTACGTCGTTTTTGAAAATTAAACTTCGATTGTATTTCATTTTTTTTTCGTTAATTAACGCAACCTAAAACTCTATTCGTTAATTAACGTAATTTGACGTCTTTTTTTGAAAAAATAAACTTAGAAATGCATATATACAATTACAACGCTTTACTTTCAGGTGCGATCATACCAGCACTAATGCACCGGATCCCATCAGAACTCCGCAGTTAAGCGTGCTTGGGCGAGAGTAGTACTAGGATGGGTGACCTCCTGGGAAGTCCTTGTGTTGCACCTCTTTTTGCCAAAATTTCGTGTTCTTTTTGTTAATTAGCGTAATTTTACGTCCGTTTTTGAAAATTAAACTTCGATTGTATTTCATTTTTTTTCGTTAATTAACGCAACCTAAAACTCTATTCGTTAATTAACGTAATTTGACGTCTTTTTTGAAAAATAAACTTAGAAATGCATATATACAATTACAACGCTTTACTTTCAGGTGCGATCATACCAGCACTAATGCACCGGATCCCATCAGAACTCCGCAGTTTAAGCGTGCTTGGGCGAGAGTAGTACTAGGATGGGTGACCTCCTGGGAAGTCCTTGTGTTGCACCTCTTTTTTGCCAAAATTTCGTGTTCTTTTTGTTAATTAGCGTAATTTTACGTCGTTTTTGAAAATTAAACTTCGATTGTATTTCATTTTTTTTTTCGTTAATTAACGCAACCTAAAACCTCTATTCGTTAATTAACGTAATTTGACGTCTTTTTTGAAAAATAAACTTAGAAATGCATATATACAATTACAACGCTTTACTTTCAGGTGCGATCATACCAGCACTAATGCACCGGATCCCATCAGAACTCCGCCAGCACTAATGCACCGGATCCCATCAGAACTCCGCAGTTAAGCGTGCTTGGGCGAGAGTAGTACTAGGATGGGTGACCTCCTGGGAAGTCCTTGTGTTGCACCTCTTTTTGCCAAAATTTCGTGTTCTTTTTGTTAATAGCGTAATTTTACGTCGTTTTTTGAAATTAAACTTCGATTGTATTTCATTTTTTTTCGTTAATTAACGCAACCTAAAACTCTATTCGTTAATTAACGTAATTTGACGTCTTTTTTGAAAAATAAACTTAGAAATGCATATATACAATTACAACGCTTTACTTTCAGGTGCGATCATACCAGCACTAATGCACCGGATCCCATCAGAACTCCGCAGTTAAGCGTGGCTTGGGCGAGAGTAGTACTAGGATGGGTGACCTCCTGGGAAGTCCTTGTGTTGCACCTCTTTTTGCCAAATTTCGCTGTTCTTTTTGTTAATTAGCGTAATTTTACGTCGTTTTTGAAATTAAACTTCGATTGTATTTCATTTTTTTTTCGTTAATTAACGCAACCTAAAACTCTATCGTTAATTAACGTAATTTGACGTCTTTTTTGAAAATAAACTTAGAAATGCATATATACAATTACAACGCTTTACTTTCAGGTGCGATCATACCAGCACTAATGCACCGGATCCCATCAGAACTCCGCAGTTAAGCGTGCTTGGGCGAGAGTAGTACTAGGATGGGTGACCTCCTGGGAAGTCCTTGTGTTGCACCTCTTTTTGCCAAAATTTCGTGTTCTTTTTGTTAATTAGCGTAATTTTACGTCGTTTTGAAAAATAAACTTCGATTGTATTTCATTTTTTTCGTTAATTAACGCAACCTAAAACTCTATTCGTTAATTAACGTAATTTGACGTCTTTTTTGAAAAATAAACTTAGAAATGCATATATACAATTACAACGCTTTACTTTCAGGTGCGATCATACCAGCACTAATGCACCGGATCCCATCAGAACTCCGCAGTTAAGCGTGCTTGGGCGAGAGTAGTACTAGGATGGGTGACCTCCTGGAAGTCCTTGTGTTGCACCTCTTTTTGCCAAAATTTCGTGTTCTTTTTGTTAATTAGCGTAATTTTACGTCGTTTTTGAAAATTAAACTTCGATTGTATTTCATTTTTTTTCGTTAATTAACGCAACCTAAAACTCTATTCGTTAATTAACGTAAATTTGACGTCTTTTTTGAAAAATAAACTTAGAAATGCATATATACAATTACAACGCTTTACTTTCAGGTGCGATCATACCAGCACTAATGCACCGGATCCCATCAGAACTCCGCAGTTAAGCGTGCTTGGGCGAGAGTAGTACTAGGATGGGTGACCTCCTGGGAAGTCCTTGTGTTGCACCTCTTTTTGCCAAAATTTCGTGTTCTTTTGTTAATTAGCGTAATTTTACGTCGTTTTTGAAAATTAAACTTCGATTGTATTTCATTTTTTTTCGTTAATTAACGCAACCTAAAACTCTATTCGTTAATTAACGTAATTTGACGTCTTTTTTGAAAAATAAACTTAGAAATGCATATATACAATTACAACGCTTTACTTTCAGGTGCGATCATACCAGCACTAATGCACCGGATCCCATCAGAACTCCCGCAGTTAAGCGTGCTTGGGCGAGAGTAGTACTAGGATGGGTGACCTCCTGGGAAGTCCTTGTGTTGCACCTCTTTTTGCCAAAATTTCGTGTTCTTTTTGTTAATTAGCGTAATTTTACGTCGTTTTGAAAATTAAACTTCGATTGTATTTCATTTTTTTTCGTTAATTAACGCAACCTAAAACTCTATTCGTTAATTAACGTAATTTGACGTCTTTTTGAAAAATAAACTTAGAAATGCATATATACAATTACAACGCTTTACTTTCAGGTGCGATCATACCAGCACTAATGCACCGGATCCATAGAACTCCGCAGTTAAGCGTGCTTGGGCGAGAGTAGTACTAGGATGGGTGACCTCTGGAAGTCCTTGTGTTGCACCTCTTTTTGCCAAAATTTCGTGTTCTTTTTGTTAATTAGCGTAATTTTACGTCGTTTTTGAAAATTAAACTTCGATTGTATTTCATTTTTTTTCGTTAATTAACGCAACCTAAAACTCTATTCGTTAATTAACGTAATTTGACGTCTTTTTGAAAAATAAACTTTAGAAATGCATATATACAGTTACAACGCTTTACTTTCAGGTGCGATCATACCAGCACTAATGCACGGATCCCATCAGAACTCCGCAGTTAAGCGTGCTTGGGCGAGAGTAGTACTAGGATGGGTGACCTCCTGGGAAGTCCTTGTGTTGCACCTCTTTTTGCCAAAATTTCGTGTTCTTTTTGTTAATTAGCGTAATTTTACGTCGTTTTTGAAAATTAAACTTCGATTGTATTTCATTTTTTTTCGTTAATTAACGCAACCTAAAACTCTATTCGTTAATTAACGTAATTTGACGTCTTTTTTGAAAAATAAACTTAGAAATGCATATATACAATTACAACGCTTTACTTTCAGGTGCGATCATACCAGCACTAATGCACCGGATCCCATCAGAACTCCGCAGTTAAGCGTGCTTGGGCGAGAGTAGTACTAGGATGGGTGACCTCCTGGGAAGTCCTTGTGTTGCACCTCTTTTTGCCAAAATTTCGTGTTCTTTTTGTTAATTAGCGTAATTTTACGTCGTTTTTGAAAATTAAACTTCGATTGTATTTCATTTTTTTTCGTTAATTAACGCAACCTAAAACTCTATTCGTTAATTAACGTAATTTGACGTCTTTTTTGAAAAATAAACTTAGAAATGCATATATACAATTACAACGCTTTACTTTCAGGTGCGATCATACCAGCACTAATGCACCGGATCCCATCAGAACTCCGCAGTTAAGCGTGCTTGGGCGAGAGTAGTACTAGGATGGGTGACCTCCTGGGAAGTCCTTGTGTTGCACCTCTTTTTGCCAAAATTTCGTGTTCTTTTTGTTAATTAGCGTAATTTTACGTCGTTTTTGAAAATTAAACTTCGATTGTATTTCATTTTTTTTCGTTAATTAACGCAACCTAAAACTCTATTCAATAATTAACGTAATTTGACGTCTTTTTTGAAAAATAAACTTAGAAATGCATATATACAATTACAACGCTTTACTTTCAGGTGCGATCATACCAGCACTAATGCACCGGATCCCATCAGAACTCCGCAGTTAAGCGTGCTTGGGCGAGAGTAGTACTAGGATGGGTGACCTCCTGGGAAGTCCTTGTGTTGCACCTCTTTTTGCCAAAATTTCGTGTTCTTTTTGTTAATTAGCGTAATTTTACGTCGTTTTTGAAAATTAAACTTCGATTGTATTTCATTTTTTTTCGTTAATTAACGCAACCTAAAACTCTATTCGTTAATTAACGTAATTTGACGTCTTTTTTGAAAAATAAACTTAGAAATGCATATATACAATTACAACGCTTTACTTTCAGGTGCGATCATACCAGCACTAATGCACCGGATCCCATTAGAACTCCGCAGTTAAGCGTGCTTGGGCGAGAGTAGTACTAGGATGGGTGACCTCCTGGGAAGTCCTTGTGTTGCACCTCTTTTTGCCAAAATTTCGTGTTCTTTTTGTTAATTAGCGTAATTTTACGTCGTTTTTGAAAATTAAACTTCGATTGTATTTCATTTTTTTTTGTTAATTAACGCAACCTAAAACTCTATTCGTTAATTAACGTAATTTGACGTCTTTTTTGAAAAATAAACTTAGAAATGCATATATACAATTACAACGCTTTACTTTCAGGTGCGATCATACCAGCACTAATGCACCGGATCCCATCAGAACTCCGCAGTTAAGCGTGCTTGGGCGAGTGTAGTACTAGGATGGGTGACCTCCTGGGAAGTCCTTGTGTTGCACCTCTTTTTGCCAAAATTTCGTGTTCTTTTTGTTAATTAGCGTAATTTTACGTCGTTTTTGAAAATTAAACTTCGATTGTATTTCATTTTTTTTCGTTAATTAACGCAACCTAAAACTCTATTCGTTAATTAACGTAATTTGACGTCTTTTTTGAAAAATAAACTTAGAAATGCATATATACAATTACAACGCTTTACTTTCAGGTGCGATCATACCAGCACTAATGCACCGGATCCCATCAGAACTCCGCAGTTAAGCGTGCTTGGGCGAGAGTAGTACTAGGATGGGTGACCTCCTGGGAAGTCCTTGTGTTGCACCTCTTTTTGCCAAAATTTCGTGTTCTTTTTGTTAATTAGCGTAATTTTACGTCGTTTTTGAAAATTAAACTTCGATTGTATTTCATTTTTTTTCGTTAATTAACGCAACCTAAAACTCTATTCGTTAATTAACGTAATTTGACGTCTTTTTTGAAAAATAAACTTAGAAATGCATATATACAATTACAACGCTTTACTTTCAGGTGCGATCATACCAGCACTAATGCACCGGATCCCATCAGAACTCCGCAGTTAAGCGTGCTTGGGCGAGAGTAGTACTAGGATGGGTGACCTCCTGGGAAGTCCTTGTGTTGCACCTCTTTTTGCCAAAATTTCGTGTTATTTTTGTTAATTAGCGTAATTTTACGTCGTTTTTGAAAATTAAACTTCGATTGTATTTCATTTTTTTTCGTTAATTAACGCAACCTAAAACTCTATTCGTTAATTAACGTAATTTGACGTCTTTTTTGAAAAATAAACTTAGAAATGCATATATACAATTACAACGCTTTACTTTCAGGTGCGATCATACCAGCACTAATGCACCGGATCCCATCAGAACTCCGCAGTTAAGCGTGATTGGGCGAGAGTAGTACTAGGATGGGTGACCTCCTGGGAAGTCCTTGTGTTGCACCTCTTTTTGCCAAAATTTCGTGTTCTTTTTGTTAATTAGCGTAATTTTACGTCGTTTTTGAAAATTAAACTTCGATTGTATTTCATTTTTTTTCGTTAATTAACGCAACCTAAAACTCTATTCGTTAATTAACGTAATTTGACGTCTTTTTTGAAAAATAAACTTAGAAATGCATATATACAATTACAACGCTTTACTTTCAGGTGCGATCATACCAGCACTAATGCACCGGATCCCATCAGAACTCCGCAGTTAAGCGTGCTTGGGCGAGAGTAGTACTAGGATGGGTGACCTCCTGGGAAGTCCTTGTGTTGCACCTCTTTTTGCCAAAATTTCGTGTTATTTTTGTTAATTAGCGTAATTTTACGTCGTTTTTGAAAATTAAACTTCGATTGTATTTCATTTTTTTTCGTTAATTAACGCAACCTAAAACTCTATTCGTTAATTAACGTAATTTGACGTCTTTTTTGAAAAATAAACTTAGAAATGCATATATACAATTACAACGCTTTACTTTCAGGTGCGATCATACCAGCACTAATGCACCGGATCCCATCAGAACTCCGCAGTTAAGCGTGATTGGGCGAGAGTAGTACTAGGATGGGTGACCTCCTGGGAAGTCCTTGTGTTGCACCTCTTTTTGCCAAAATTTCGTGTTCTTTTTGTTAATTAGCGTAATTTTACGTCGTTTTTGAAAATTAAACTTCGATTGTATTTCATTTTTTTTCGTTAATTAACGCAACCTAAAACTCTATTCGTTAATTAACGTAATTTGACGTCTTTTTTGAAAAATAAACTTAGAAATGCATATATACAATTACAACGCTTTACTTTCAGGTGCGATCATACCAGCACTAATGCACCGGATCCCATCAGAACTCCGCAGTTAAGCGTGCTTGGGCGAGAGTAGTACTAGGATGGGTGACCTCCTGGGAAGTCCTTGTGTTGCACCTCTTTTTGCCAAAATTTCGTGTTATTTTTGTTAATTAGCGTAATTTTACGTCGTTTTTGAAAATTAAACTTCGATTGTATTTCATTTTTTTTCGTTAATTAACGCAACCTAAAACTCTATTCGTTAATTAACGTAATTTGACGTCTTTTTTGAAAAATAAACTTAGAAATGCATATATACAATTACAACGCTTTACTTTCAGGTGCGATCATACCAGCACTAATGCACCGGATCCCATCAGAACTCCGCAGTTAAGCGTGATTGGGCGAGAGTAGTACTAGGATGGGTGACCTCCTGGGAAGTCCTTGTGTTGCACCTCTTTTTGCCAAAATTTCGTGTTCTTTTTGTTAATTAGCGTAATTTTACGTCGTTTTTGAAAATTAAACTTCGATTGTATTTCATTTTTTTTCGTTAATTAACGCAACCTAAAACTCTATTCGTTAATTAACGTAATTTGACGTCTTTTTTGAAAAATAAACTTAGAAATGCATATATACAATTACAACGCTTTACTTTCAGGTGCGATCATACCAGCACTAATGCACCGGATCCCATCAGAACTCCGCAGTTAAGCGTGCTTGGGCGAGAGTAGTACTAGGATGGGTGACCTCCTGGGAAGTCCTTGTGTTGCACCTCTTTTTGCCAAAATTTCGTGTTATTTTTGTTAATTAGCGTAATTTTACGTCGTTTTTGAAAATTAAACTTCGATTGTATTTCATTTTTTTTCGTTAATTAACGCAACCTAAAACTCTATTCGTTAATTAACGTAATTTGACGTCTTTTTTGAAAAATAAACTTAGAAATGCATATATACAATTACAACGCTTTACTTTCAGGTGCGATCATACCAGCACTAATGCACCGGATCCCATCAGAACTCCGCAGTTAAGCGTGATTGGGCGAGAGTAGTACTAGGATGGGTGACCTCCTGGGAAGTCCTTGTGTTGCACCTCTTTTTGCCAAAATTTCGTGTTCTTTTTGTTAATTAGCGTAATTTTACGTCGTTTTTGAAAATTAAACTTCGATTGTATTTCATTTTTTTTCGTTAATTAACGCAACCTAAAACTCTATTCGTTAATTAACGTAATTTGACGTCTTTTTTGAAAAATAAACTTAGAAATGCATATATACAATTACAACGCTTTACTTTCAGGTGCGATCATACCAGCACTAATGCACCGGATCCCATCAGAACTCCGCAGTTAAGCGTGCTTGGGCGAGAGTAGTACTAGGATGGGTGACCTCCTGGGAAGTCCTTGTGTTGCACCTCTTTTTGCCAAAATTTCGTGTTATTTTTGTTAATTAGCGTAATTTTACGTCGTTTTTGAAAATTAAACTTCGATTGTATTTCATTTTTTTTCGTTAATTAACGCAACCTAAAACTCTATTCGTTAATTAACGTAATTTGACGTCTTTTTTGAAAAATAAACTTAGAAATGCATATATACAATTACAACGCTTTACTTTCAGGTGCGATCATACCAGCACTAATGCACCGGATCCCATCAGAACTCCGCAGTTAAGCGTGATTGGGCGAGAGTAGTACTAGGATGGGTGACCTCCTGGGAAGTCCTTGTGTTGCACCTCTTTTTGCCAAAATTTCGTGTTCTTTTTGTTAATTAGCGTAATTTTACGTCGTTTTTGAAAATTAAACTTCGATTGTATTTCATTTTTTTTCGTTAATTAACGCAACCTAAAACTCTATTCGTTAATTAACGTAATTTGACGTCTTTTTTGAAAAATAAACTTAGAAATGCATATATACAATTACAACGCTTTACTTTCAGGTGCGATCATACCAGCACTAATGCACCGGATCCCATCAGAACTCCGCAGTTAAGCGTGCTTGGGCGAGAGTAGTACTAGGATGGGTGACCTCCTGGGAAGTCCTTGTGTTGCACCTCTTTTTGCCAAAATTTCGTGTTATTTTTGTTAATTAGCGTAATTTTACGTCGTTTTTGAAAATTAAACTTCGATTGTATTTCATTTTTTTTCGTTAATTAACGCAACCTAAAACTCTATTCGTTAATTAACGTAATTTGACGTCTTTTTTGAAAAATAAACTTAGAAATGCATATATACAATTACAACGCTTTACTTTCAGGTGCGATCATACCAGCACTAATGCACCGGATCCCATCAGAACTCCGCAGTTAAGCGTGATTGGGCGAGAGTAGTACTAGGATGGGTGACCTCCTGGGAAGTCCTTGTGTTGCACCTCTTTTTGCCAAAATTTCGTGTTCTTTTTGTTAATTAGCGTAATTTTACGTCGTTTTTGAAAATTAAACTTCGATTGTATTTCATTTTTTTTCGTTAATTAACGCAACCTAAAACTCTATTCGTTAATTAACGTAATTTGACGTCTTTTTTGAAAAATAAACTTAGAAATGCATATATACAATTACAACGCTTTACTTTCAGGTGCGATCATACCAGCACTAATGCACCGGATCCCATCAGAACTCCGCAGTTAAGCGTGCTTGGGCGAGAGTAGTACTAGGATGGGTGACCTCCTGGGAAGTCCTTGTGTTGCACCTCTTTTTGCCAAAATTTCGTGTTCTTTTTGTTAATTAGCGTAATTTTACGTCGTTTTTGAAAATTAAACTTCGATTGTATTTCATTTTTTTTCGTTAATTAACGCAACCTAAAACTCTATTCGTTAATTAACGTAATTTGACGTCTTTTTTGAAAAATAAACTTAGAAATGCATATATACAATTACAACGCTTTACTTTCAGGTGCGATCATACCAGCACTAATGCACCGGATCCCATCAGAACTCCGCAGCTAAGCGTGCTTGGGCGAGAGTAGTACTAGGATGGGTGACCTCCTGGGAAGTCCTTGTGTTGCACCTCTTTTTGCCAAAATTTCGTGTTCTTTTTGTTAATTAGCGTAATTTTACGTCGTTTTTGAAAATTAAACTTCGATTGTATTTCATTTTTTTTCGTTAATTAACGCAACCTAAAACTCTATTCGTTAATTAACGTAATTTGACGTCTTTTTTGAAAAATAAACTTAGAAATGCATATATACAATTACAACGCTTTACTTTCAGGTGCGATCATACCAGCACAAATGCACCGGATCCCATCAGAACTCCGCAGTTAAGCGTGCTTGGGCGAGAGTAGTACTAGGATGGGTGACCTCCTGGGAAGTCCTTGTGTTGCACCTCTTTTTGCCAAAATTTCGTGTTCTTTTTGTTAATTAGCGTAATTTTACGTCGTTTTTGAAAATTAAACTTCGATTGTATTTCATTTTTTTTCGTTAATTAACGCAACCTAAAACTCTATTCAATAATTAACGTAATTTGACGTCTTTTTTGAAAAATAAACTTAGAAATGCATATATACAATTACAACGCTTTACTTTCAGGTGCGATCATACCAGCACTAATGCACCGGATCCCATCAGAACTCCGCAGTTAAGCGTGCTTGGGCGAGAGTAGTACTAGAATGGGTGACCTCCTGGGAAGTCCTTGTGTTGCACCTCTTTTTGCCAAAATTTCGTGTTCTTTTTGTTAATTAGCGTAATTTTACGTCGTTTTTGAAAATTAAACTTCGATTGTATTTCATTTTTTTTCGTTAATTAACGCAACCTAAAACTCTATTCGTTAATTAACGTAATTTGACGTCTTTTTTGAAAAATAAACTTAGAAATGCATATATACAATTACAACGCTTTACTTTCAGGTGCGATCATACCAGCACTAATGCACCGGATCCCATCAGAACTCCGCAGTTAAGCGTGCTTGGGCGAGAGTAGTACTAGGATGGGTGACCTCCCGGGAAGTCCTTGTGTTGCACCTCTTTTTGCCAAAATTTCGTGTTCTTTTTGTTAATTAGCGTAATTTTACGTCGTTTTTGAAAATTAAACTTCGATTGTATTTCATTTTTTTTCGTTAATTAACGCAACCTAAAACTCTATTCGTTAATTAACGTAATTTGACGTCTTTTTTGAAAAATAAACTTAGAAATGCATATATACAATTACAACGCTTTACTTTCAGGTGCGATCATACCAGCACTAATGCACCGGATCCCATCAGAACTCCGCAGTGAAGCGTGCTTGGGCGAGAGTAGTACTAGGATGGGTGACCTCCTGGGAAGTCCTTGTGTTGCACCTCTTTTTGCCAAAATTTCGTGTTCTTTTTGTTAATTAGCGTAATTTTACGTCGTTTTTGAAAATTAAACTTCGATTGTATTTCATTTTTTTTCGTTAATTAACGCAACCTAAAACTCTATTCGTTAATTAACGTAATTTGACGTCTTTTTTGAAAAATAAACTTAGAAATGCATATATACAATTACAACGCTTTACTTTCAGGTGCGATCATACCAGCACTAATGCACCGGATCCCATCAGAACTCCGCAGTTAAGCGTGCTTGGGCGAGAGTAGTACTAGGATGGGTGACCTCCTGGGAAGTCCTTGTGTTGCACCTCTTTTTGCCAAAATTTCGTGTTCTTTTTGTTAATTAGCGTAATTTTTCGTCGTTTTTGAAAATTAAACTTCGATTGTATTTCATTTTTTTTCGTTAATTAACGCAACCTAAAACTCTATTCGTTAATTAACGTAATTTGACGTCTTTTTTGAAAAATAAACTTAGAAATGCATATATACAATTACAACGCTTTACTTTCAGGTGCGATCATACCAGCACTAATGCACCGGATCCCATCAGAACTCCGCAGTTAAGCGTGCTTGGGCGAGAGTAGTACTAGGATGGGTGACCTCCTGGGAAGTCCTTGTGTTGCACCTCTTTTTGCCAAAATTTCGTGTTCTTTTTGTTAATTAGCGTAATTTTTCGTCGTTTTTGAAAATTAAACTTCGATTGTATTTCATTTTTTTTCGTTAATTAACGCAACCTAAAACTCTATTCGTTAATTAACGTAATTTGACGTCTTTTTTGAAAAATAAACTTAGAAATGCATATATACAATTACAACGCTTTACTTTCAGGTGCGATCATACCAGCACTAATGCACCGGATCCCATCAGAACTCCGCAGTTAAGCGTGCTTGGGCGAGAGTAGTACTAGGATGGGTGACCTCCTGGGAAGTCCTTGTGTTGCACCTCTTTTTGCCAAAATTTCGTGTTCTTTTTGTTAATTAGCGTAATTTTACGTCGTTTTTGAAAATTAAACTTCGATTGTATTTCATTTTTTTTCGTTAATTAACGCAACCTAAAACTCTATTCGTTAATTAACGTAATTTGACGTCTGTTTTGAAAAATAAACTTAGAAATGCATATATACAATTACAACGCTTTACTTTCAGGTGCGATCATACCAGCACTAATGCACCGGATCCCATCAGAACTCCGCAGTGAAGCGTGCTTGGGCGAGAGTAGTACTAGGATGGGTGACCTCCTGGGAAGTCCTTGTGTTGCACCTCTTTTTGCCAAAATTTCGTGTTCTTTTTGTTAATTAGCGTAATTTTACGTCGTTTTTGAAAATTAAACTTCGATTGTATTTCATTTTTTTTCGTTAATTAACGCAACCTAAAACTCTATTCGTTAATTAACGTAATTTGACGTCTTTTTTGAAAAATAAACTTAGAAATGCATATATACAATTACAACGCTTTACTTTCAGGTGCGATCATACCAGCACTAATGCACCGGATCCCATCAGAACTCCGCAGTGAAGCGTGCTTGGGCGAGAGTAGTACTAGGATGGGTGACCTCCTGGGAAGTCCTTGTGTTGCACCTCTTTTTGCCAAAATTTCGTGTTCTTTTTGTTAATTAGCGTAATTTTACGTCGTTTTTGAAAATTAAACTTCGATTGTATTTCATTTTTTTTCGTTAATTAACGCAACCTAAAACTCTATTCGTTAATTAACGTAATTTGACGTCTTTTTTGAAAAATAAACTTAGAAATGCATATATACAATTACAACGCTTTACTTTCAGGTGCGATCATACCAGCACTAATGCACCGGATCCCATCAGAACTCCGCAGTTAAGCGTGCTTGGGCGAGAGTAGTACTAGGATGGGTGACCTCCTGGGAAGTCCTTGTGTTGCACCTCTTTTTGCCAAAATTTCGTGTTCTTTTTGTTAATTAGCGTAATTTTACGTCGTTTTTGAAAATTAAACTTCGATTGTATTTCATTTTTTTTCGTTAATTAACGCAACCTAAAACTCTATTCGTTAATTAACGTAATTTGACGTCTTTTTTGAAAAATAAACTTAGAAATGCATATATACAATTACAACGCTTTACTTTCAGGTGCGATCATACCAGCACTAATGCACCGGATCCCATCAGAACTCCGCAGTGAAGCGTGCTTGGGCGAGAGTAGTACTAGGATGGGTGACCTCCTGGGAAGTCCTTGTGTTGCACCTCTTTTTGCCAAAATTTCGTGTTCTTTTTGTTAATTAGCGTAATTTTACGTCGTTTTTGAAAATTAAACTTCGATTGTATTTCATTTTTTTTCGTTAATTAACGCAACCTAAAACTCTATTCGTTAATTAACGTAATTTGACGTCTTTTTTGAAAAATAAACTTAGAAATGCATATATACAATTACAACGCTTTACTTTCAGGTGCGATCATACCAGCACTAATGCACCGGATCCCATCAGAACTCCGCAGTTAAGCGTGCTTGGGCGAGAGTAGTACTAGGATGGGTGACCTCCTGGGAAGTCCTTGTGTTGCACCTCTTTTTGCCAAAATTTCGTGTTCTTTTTGTTAATTAGCGTAATTTTTCGTCGTTTTTGAAAATTAAACTTCGATTGTATTTCATTTTTTTTCGTTAATTAACGCAACCTAAAACTCTATTCGTTAATTAACGTAATTTGACGTCTTTTTTGAAAAATAAACTTAGAAATGCATATATACAATTACAACGCTTTACTTTCAGGTGCGATCATACCAGCACTAATGCACCGGATCCCATCAGAACTCCGCAGTTAAGCGTGCTTGGGCGAGAGTAGTACTAGGATGGGTGACCTCCTGGGAAGTCCTTGTGTTGCACCTCTTTTTGCCAAAATTTCGTGTTCTTTTTGTTAATTAGCGTAATTTTTCGTCGTTTTTGAAAATTAAACTTCGATTGTATTTCATTTTTTTTCGTTAATTAACGCAACCTAAAACTCTATTCGTTAATTAACGTAATTTGACGTCTTTTTTGAAAAATAAACTTAGAAATGCATATATACAATTACAACGCTTTACTTTCAGGTGCGATCATACCAGCACTAATGCACCGGATCCCATCAGAACTCCGCAGTTAAGCGTGCTTGGGCGAGAGTAGTACTAGGATGGGTGACCTCCTGGGAAGTCCTTGTGTTGCACCTCTTTTTGCCAAAATTTCGTGTTCTTTTTGTTAATTAGCGTAATTTTACGTCGTTTTTGAAAATTAAACTTCGATTGTATTTCATTTTTTTTCGTTAATTAACGCAACCTAAAACTCTAGTCGTTAATTAACGTAATTTGACGTCTTTTTTGAAAAATAAACTTAGAAATGCATATATACAATTACAACGCTTTACTTTCAGGTGCGATCATACCAGCACTAATGCACCGGATCCCATCAGAACTCCGCAGTGAAGCGTGCTTGGGCGAGAGTAGTACTAGGATGGGTGACCTCCTGGGAAGTCCTTGTGTTGCACCTCTTTTTGCCAAAATTTCGTGTTCTTTTTGTTAATTAGCGTAATTTTACGTCGTTTTTGAAAATTAAACTTCGATTGTATTTCATTTTTTTTCGTTAATTAACGCAACCTAAAACTCTATTCGTTAATTAACGTAATTTGACGTCTTTTTTGAAAAATAAACTTAGAAATGCATATATACAATTACAACGCTTTACTTTCAGGTGCGATCATACCAGCACTAATGCACCGGATCCCATCAGAACTCCGCAGTTAAGCGTGCTTGGGCGAGAGTAGTACTAGGATGGGTGACCTCCTGGGAAGTCCTTGTGTTGCACCTCTTTTTGCCAAAATTTCGTGTTCTTTTTGTTAATTAGCGTAATTTTTCGTCGTTTTTGAAAATTAAACTTCGATTGTATTTCATTTTTTTTCGTTAATTAACGCAACCTAAAACTCTATTCGTTAATTAACGTAATTTGACGTCTTTTTTGAAAAATAAACTTAGAAATGCATATATACAATTACAACGCTTTACTTTCAGGTGTGATCATACCAGCACTAATGCACCGGATCCCATCAGAACTCCGCAGTTAAGCGTGCTTGGGCGAGAGTAGTACTAGGATGGGTGACCTCCTGGGAAGTCCTTGTGTTGCACCTCTTTTTGCCAAAATTTCGTGTTCTTTTTGTTAATTAGCGTAATTTTTCGTCGTTTTTGAAAATTAAACTTCGATTGTATTTCATTTTTTTTCGTTAATTAACGCAACCTAAAACTCTATTCGTTAATTAACGTAATTTGACGTCTTTTTTGAAAAATAAACTTAGAAATGCATATATACAATTACAACGCTTTACTTTCAGGTGCGATCATACCAGCACTAATGCACCGGATCCCATCAGAACTCCGCAGTTAAGCGTGCTTGGGCGAGAGTAGTACTAGGATGGGTGACCTCCTGGGAAGTCCTTGTGTTGCACCTCTTTTTGCCAAAATTTCGTGTTCTTTTTGTTAATTAGCGTAATTTTACGTCGTTTTTGAAAATTAAACTTCGATTGTATTTCATTTTTTTTCGTTAATTAACGCAACCTAAAACTCTATTCGTTAATTAACGTAATTTGACGTCTTTTTTGAAAAATAAACTTAGAAATGCATATATACAATTACAACGCTTTACTTTCAGGTGCGATCATACCAGCACTAATGCACCGGATCCCATCAGAACTCCGCAGTTAAGCGTGCTTGGGCGAGAGTAGTACTAGGATGGGTGACCTCCTGGGAAGTCCTTGTGTTGCACCTCTTTTTGCCAAAATTTCGTGTTCTTTTTGTTAATTAGCGTAATTTTACGTCGTTTTTGAAAATTAAACTTCGATTGTATTTCATTTTTTTTCGTTAATTAACGCAACCTAAAACTCTATTCGTTAATTAACGTAATTTGATGTCTTTTTTGAAAAATAAACTTAGAAATGCATATATACAATTACAACGCTTTACTTTCAGGTGCGATCATACCAGCACTAATGCACCGGATCCCATCAGAACTCCGCAGTTAAGCGTGCTTGGGCGAGAGTAGTACTAGGATGGGTGACCTCCTGGGAAGTCCTTGTGTTGCACCTCTTTTTGCCAAAATTTCGTGTTCTTTTTGTTAATTAGCGTAATTTTACGTCGTTTTTGAAAATTAAACTTCGATTGTATTTCATTTTTTTTCGTTAATTAACGCAACCTAAAACTCTATTCGTTAATTAACGTAATTTGACGTCTTTTTTGAAAAATAAACTTAGAAATGCATATATACAATTACAACGCTTTACTTTCAGGTGCGATCATACCAGCACTAATGCACCGGATCCCATCAGAACTCCGCAGTTAAGCGTGATTGGGCGAGAGTAGTACTAGGATGGGTGACCTCCTGGGAAGTCCTTGTGTTGCACCTCTTTTTGCCAAAATTTCGTGTTCTTTTTGTTAATTAGCGTAATTTTACGTCGTTTTTGAAAATTAAACTTCGATTGTATTTCATTTTTTTTCGTTAATTAACGCAACCTAAAACTCTATTCGTTAATTAACGTAATTTGACGTCTTTTTTGAAAAATAAACTTAGAAATGCATATATACAATTACAACGCTTTACTTTCAGGTGCGATCATACCAGCACTAATGCACCGGATCCCATCAGAACTCCGCAGTTAAGCGTGCTTGGGCGAGAGTAGTACTAGGATGGGTGACCTCCTGGGAAGTCCTTGTGTTGCACCTCTTTTTGCCAAAATTTCGTGTTCTTTTTGTTAATTAGCGTAATTTTACGTCGTTTTTGAAAATTAAACTTCGATTGTATTTCATTTTTTTTCGTTAATTAACGCAACCTAAAACTCTATTCGTTAATTAACGTAATTTGACGTCTTTTTTGAAAAATAAACTTAGAAATGCATATATACAATTACAACGCTTTACTTTCAGGTGCGATCATACCAGCACTAATGCACCGGATCCCATCAGAACTCCGCAGTTAAGCGTGCTTGGGCGAGAGTAGTACTAGGATGGGTGACCTCCTGGGAAGTCCTTGTGTTGCACCTCTTTTTGCCAAAATTTCGTGTTCTTTTTGTTAATTAGCGTAATTTTACGTCGTTTTTGAAAATTAAACTTCGATTGTATTTCATTTTTTTTCGTTAATTAACGCAACCTAAAACTCTATTCGTTAATTAACGTAATTTGACGTCTTTTTTGAAAAATAAACTTAGAAATGCATATATACAATTACAACGCTTTACTTTCAGGTGCGATCATACCAGCACAAATGCACCGGATCCCATCAGAACTCCGCAGTTAAGCGTGCTTGGGCGAGAGTAGTACTAGGATGGGTGACCTCCTGGGAAGTCCTTGTGTTGCACCTCTTTTTGCCAAAATTTCGTGTTCTTTTTGTTAATTAGCGTAATTTTTCGTCGTTTTTGAAAATTAAACTTCGATTGTATTTCATTTTTTTTCGTTAATTAACGCAACCTAAAACTCTATTCGTTAATTAACGTAATTTGACGTCTTTTTTGAAAAATAAACTTAGAAATGCATATATACAATTACAACGCTTTACTTTCAGGTGCGATCATACCAGCACTAATGCACCGGATCCCATCAGAACTCCGCAGTTAAGCGTGCTTGGGCGAGAGTAGTACTAGGATGGGTGACCTCCTGGGAAGTCCTTGTGTTGCACCTCTTTTTGCCAAAATTTCGTGTTCTTTTTGTTAATTAGCGTAATTTTACGTCGTTTTTGAAAATTAAACTTCGATTGTATTTCATTTTTTTTCGTTAATTAACGCAACCTAAAACTCTATTCGTTAATTAACGTAATTTGACGTCTTTTTTGAAAAATAAACTTAGAAATGCATATATACAATTACAACGCTTTACTTTCAGGTGCGATCATACCAGCACTAATGCACCGGATCCCATCAGAACTCCGCAGTTAAGCGTGCTTGGGCGAGAGTAGTACTAGGATGGGTGACCTCCTGGGAAGTCCTTGTGTTGCACCTCTTTTTGCCAAAATTTCGTGTTCTTTTTGTTAATTAGCGTAATTTTACGTCGTTTTTGAAAATTAAACTTCGATTGTATTTCATTTTTTTTCGTTAATTAACGCAACCTAAAACTCTATTCGTTAATTAACGTAATTTGATGTCTTTTTTGAAAAATAAACTTAGAAATGCATATATACAATTACAACGCTTTACTTTCAGGTGCGATCATACCAGCACTAATGCACCGGATCCCATCAGAACTCCGCAGTTAAGCGTGCTTGGGCGAGAGTAGTACTAGGATGGGTGACCTCCTGGGAAGTCCTTGTGTTGCACCTCTTTTTGCCAAAATTTCGTGTTCTTTTTGTTAATTAGCGTAATTTTACGTCGTTTTTGAAAATTAAACTTCGATTGTATTTCATTTTTTTTCGTTAATTAACGCAACCTAAAACTCTATTCGTTAATTAACGTAATTTGACGTCTTTTTTGAAAAATAAACTTAGAAATGCATATATACAATTACAACGCTTTACTTTCAGGTGCGATCATACCAGCACTAATGCACCGGATCCCATCAGAACTCCGCAGTTAAGCGTGATTGGGCGAGAGTAGTACTAGGATGGGTGACCTCCTGGGAAGTCCTTGTGTTGCACCTCTTTTTGCCAAAATTTCGTGTTCTTTTTGTTAATTAGCGTAATTTTACGTCGTTTTTGAAAATTAAACTTCGATTGTATTTCATTTTTTTTCGTTAATTAACGCAACCTAAAACTCTATTCGTTAATTAACGTAATTTGACGTCTTTTTTGAAAAATAAACTTAGAAATGCATATATACAATTACAACGCTTTACTTTCAGGTGCGATCATACCAGCACTAATGCACCGGATCCCATCAGAACTCCGCAGTTAAGCGTGCTTGGGCGAGAGTAGTACTAGGATGGGTGACCTCCTGGGAAGTCCTTGTGTTGCACCTCTTTTTGCCAAAATTTCGTGTTCTTTTTGTTAATTAGCGTAATTTTACGTCGTTTTTGAAAATTAAACTTCGATTGTATTTCATTTTTTTTCGTTAATTAACGCAACCTAAAACTCTATTCGTTAATTAACGTAATTTGACGTCTTTTTTGAAAAATAAACTTAGAAATGCATATATACAATTACAACGCTTTACTTTCAGGTGCGATCATACCAGCACTAATGCACCGGATCCCATCAGAACTCCGCAGTTAAGCGTGCTTGGGCGAGAGTAGTACTAGGATGGGTGACCTCCTGGGAAGTCCTTGTGTTGCACCTCTTTTTGCCAAAATTTCGTGTTCTTTTTGTTAATTAGCGTAATTTTACGTCGTTTTTGAAAATTAAACTTCGATTGTATTTCATTTTTTTTCGTTAATTAACGCAACCTAAAACTCTATTCGTTAATTAACGTAATTTGACGTCTTTTTTGAAAAATAAACTTAGAAATGCATATATACAATTACAACGCTTTACTTTCAGGTGCGATCATACCAGCACTAATGCACCGGATCCCATCAGAACTCCGCAGTTAAGCGTGCTTGGGCGAGAGTAGTACTAGGATGGGTGACCTCCTGGGAAGTCCTTGTGTTGCACCTCTTTTTGCCAAAATTTCGTGTTCTTTTTGTTAATTAGCGTAATTTTACGTCGTTTTTGAAAATTAAACTTCGATTGTATTTCATTTTTTTTCGTTAATTAACGCAACCTAAAACTCTATTCGTTAATTAACGTAATTTGACGTCTTTTTTGAAAAATAAACTTAGAAATGCATATATACAATTACAACGCTTTACTTTCAGGTGCGATCATACCAGCACTAATGCACCGGATCCCATCAGAACTCCGCAGTTAAGCGTGATTGGGCGAGAGTAGTACTAGGATGGGTGACCTCCTGGGAAGTCCTTGTGTTGCACCTCTTTTTGCCAAAATTTCGTGTTCTTTTTGTTAATTAGCGTAATTTTACGTCGTTTTTGAAAATTAAACTTCGATTGTATTTCATTTTTTTTCGTTAATTAACGCAACCTAAAACTCTATTCGTTAATTAACGTAATTTGACGTCTTTTTTGAAAAATAAACTTAGAAATGCATATATACAATTACAACGCTTTACTTTCAGGTGCGATCATACCAGCACTAATGCACCGGATCCCATCAGAACTCCGCAGTTAAGCGTGCTTGGGCGAGAGTAGTACTAGGATGGGTGACCTCCTGGGAAGTCCTTGTGTTGCACCTCTTTTTGCCAAAATTTCGTGTTCTTTTTGTTAATTAGCGTAATTTTTCGTCGTTTTTGAAAATTAAACTTCGATTGTATTTCATTTTTTTTCGTTAATTAACGCAACCTAAAACTCTATTCGTTAATTAACGTAATTTGACGTCTTTTTTGAAAAATAAACTTAGAAATGCATATATACAATTACAACGCTTTACTTTCAGGTGCGATCATACCAGCACTAATGCACCGGATCCCATCAGAACTCCGCAGTTAAGCGTGCTTGGGCGAGAGTAGTACTAGGATGGGTGACCTCCTGGGAAGTCCTTGTGTTGCACCTCTTTTTGCCAAAATTTCGTGTTCTTTTTGTTAATTAGCGTAATTTTACGTCGTTTTTGAAAATTAAACTTCGATTGTATTTCATTTTTTTTCGTTAATTAACGCAACCTAAAACTCTATTCGTTAATTAACGTAATTTGACGTCTTTTTTGAAAAATAAACTTAGAAATGCATATATACAATTACAACGCTTTACTTTCAGGTGCGATCATACCAGCACTAATGCACCGGATCCCATCAGAACTCCGCAGTTAAGCGTGATTGGGCGAGAGTAGTACTAGGATGGGTGACCTCCTGGGAAGTCCTTGTGTTGCACCTCTTTTTGCCAAAATTTCGTGTTCTTTTTGTTAATTAGCGTAATTTTACGTCGTTTTTGAAAATTAAACTTCGATTGTATTTCATTTTTTTTCGTTAATTAACGCAACCTAAAACTCTATTCGTTAATTAACGTAATTTGACGTCTTTTTTGAAAAATAAACTTAGAAATGCATATATACAATTACAACGCTTTACTTTCAGGTGCGATCATACCAGCACTAATGCACCGGATCCCATCAGAACTCCGCAGTTAAGCGTGCTTGGGCGAGAGTAGTACTAGGATGGGTGACCTCCTGGGAAGTCCTTGTGTTGCACCTCTTTTTGCCAAAATTTCGTGTTCTTTTTGTTAATTAGCGTAATTTTTCGTCGTTTTTGAAAATTAAACTTCGATTGTATTTCATTTTTTTTCGTTAATTAACGCAACCTAAAACTCTATTCGTTAATTAACGTAATTTGACGTCTTTTTTGAAAAATAAACTTAGAAATGCATATAGACAATTACAACGCTTTACTTTCAGGTGCGATCATACCAGCACAAATGCACCGGATCCCATCAGAACTCCGCAGTTAAGCGTGCTTGGGCGAGAGTAGTACTAGGATGGGTGACCTCCTGGGAAGTCCTTGTGTTGCACCTCTTTTTGCCAAAATTTCGTGTTCTTTTTGTTAATTAGCGTAATTTTTCGTCGTTTTTGAAAATTAAACTTCGATTGTATTTCATTTTTTTTCGTTAATTAACGCAACCTAAAACTCTATTCGTTAATTAACGTAATTTGACGTCTTTTTTGAAAAATAAACTTAGAAATGCATATAGACAATTACAACGCTTTACTTTCAGGTGCGATCATACCAGCACAAATGCACCGGATCCCATCAGAACTCCGCAGTTAAGCGTGCTTGGGCGAGAGTAGTACTAGGATGGGTGACCTCCTGGGAAGTCCTTGTGTTGCACCTCTTTTTGCCAAAATTTCGTGTTCTTTTTGTTAATTAGCGTAATTTTACGTCGTTTTTGAAAATTAAACTTCGATTGTATTTCATTTTTTTTCGTTAATTAACGCAACCTAAAACTCTATTCAATAATTAACGTAATTTGACGTCTTTTTTGAAAAATAAACTTAGAAATGCATATATACAATTACAACGCTTTACTTTCAGGTGCGATCATACCAGCACTAATGCACCGGATCCCATCAGAACTCCGCAGTTAAGCGTGCTTGGGCGAGAGTAGTACTAGGATGGGTGACCTCCTGGGAAGTCCTTGTGTTGCACCTCTTTTTGCCAAAATTTCGTGTTCTTTTTGTTAATTAGCGTAATTTTACGTCGTTTTTGAAAATTAAACTTCGATTGTATTTCATTTTTTTTCGTTAATTAACGCAACCTAAAACTCTATTCGTTAATTAACGTAATTTGACGTCTTTTTTGAAAAATAAACTTAGAAATGCATATATACAATTACAACGCTTTACTTTCAGGTGCGATCATACCAGCACTAATGCACCGGATCCCATCAGAACTCCGCAGTTAAGCGTGCTTGGGCGAGAGTAGTACTAGGATGGGTGACCTCCTGGGAAGTCCTTGTGTTGCACCTCTTTTTGCCAAAATTTCGTGTTCTTTTTGTTAATTAGCGTAATTTTACGTCGTTTTTGAAAATTAAACTTCGATTGTATTTCATTTTTTTTCGTTAATTAACGCAACCTAAAACTCTATTCGTTAATTAACGTAATTTGACGTCTTTTTTGAAAAATAAACTTAGAAATGCATATATACAATTACAACGCTTTACTTTCAGGTGCGATCATACCAGCACAAATGCACCGGATCCCATCAGAACTCCGCAGTTAAGCGTGCTTGGGCGAGAGTAGTACTAGGATGGGTGACCTCCTGGGAAGTCCTTGTGTTGCACCTCTTTTTGCCAAAATTTCGTGTTCTTTTTGTTAATTAGCGTAATTTTTCGTCGTTTTTGAAAATTAAACTTCGATTGTATTTCATTTTTTTTCGTTAATTAACGCAACCTAAAACTCTATTCGTTAATTAACGTAATTTGACGTCTTTTTTGAAAAATAAACTTAGAAATGCATATATACAATTACAACGCTTTACTTTCAGGTGCGATCATACCAGCACTAATGCACCGGATCCCATCAGAACTCCGCAGTTAAGCGTGCTTGGGCGAGAGTAGTACTAGGATGGGTGACCTCCTGGGAAGTCCTTGTGTTGCACCTCTTTTTGCCAAAATTTCGTGTTCTTTTTGTTAATTAGCGTAATTTTACGTCGTTTTTGAAAATTAAACTTCGATTGTATTTCATTTTTTTTCGTTAATTAACGCAACCTAAAACTCTATTCGTTAATTAACGTAATTTGACGTCTTTTTTGAAAAATAAACTTAGAAATGCATATATACAATTACAACGCTTTACTTTCAGGTGCGATCATACCAGCACTAATGCACCGGATCCCATCAGAACTCCGCAGTTAAGCGTGCTTGGGCGAGAGTAGTACTAGGATGGGTGACCTCCTGGGAAGTCCTTGTGTTGCACCTCTTTTTGCCAAAATTTCGTGTTCTTTTTGTTAATTAGCGTAATTTTACGTCGTTTTTGAAAATTAAACTTCGATTGTATTTCATTTTTTTTCGTTAATTAACGCAACCTAAAACTCTATTCGTTAATTAACGTAATTTGATGTCTTTTTTGAAAAATAAACTTAGAAATGCATATATACAATTACAACGCTTTACTTTCAGGTGCGATCATACCAGCACTAATGCACCGGATCCCATCAGAACTCCGCAGTTAAGCGTGCTTGGGCGAGAGTAGTACTAGGATGGGTGACCTCCTGGGAAGTCCTTGTGTTGCACCTCTTTTTGCCAAAATTTCGTGTTCTTTTTGTTAATTAGCGTAATTTTACGTCGTTTTTGAAAATTAAACTTCGATTGTATTTCATTTTTTTTCGTTAATTAACGCAACCTAAAACTCTATTCGTTAATTAACGTAATTTGACGTCTTTTTTGAAAAATAAACTTAGAAATGCATATATACAATTACAACGCTTTACTTTCAGGTGCGATCATACCAGCACTAATGCACCGGATCCCATCAGAACTCCGCAGTTAAGCGTGATTGGGCGAGAGTAGTACTAGGATGGGTGACCTCCTGGGAAGTCCTTGTGTTGCACCTCTTTTTGCCAAAATTTCGTGTTCTTTTTGTTAATTAGCGTAATTTTACGTCGTTTTTGAAAATTAAACTTCGATTGTATTTCATTTTTTTTCGTTAATTAACGCAACCTAAAACTCTATTCGTTAATTAACGTAATTTGACGTCTTTTTTGAAAAATAAACTTAGAAATGCATATATACAATTACAACGCTTTACTTTCAGGTGCGATCATACCAGCACTAATGCACCGGATCCCATCAGAACTCCGCAGTTAAGCGTGCTTGGGCGAGAGTAGTACTAGGATGGGTGACCTCCTGGGAAGTCCTTGTGTTGCACCTCTTTTTGCCAAAATTTCGTGTTCTTTTTGTTAATTAGCGTAATTTTACGTCGTTTTTGAAAATTAAACTTCGATTGTATTTCATTTTTTTTCGTTAATTAACGCAACCTAAAACTCTATTCGTTAATTAACGTAATTTGACGTCTTTTTTGAAAAATAAACTTAGAAATGCATATATACAATTACAACGCTTTACTTTCAGGTGCGATCATACCAGCACTAATGCACCGGATCCCATCAGAACTCCGCAGTTAAGCGTGCTTGGGCGAGAGTAGTACTAGGATGGGTGACCTCCTGGGAAGTCCTTGTGTTGCACCTCTTTTTGCCAAAATTTCGTGTTCTTTTTGTTAATTAGCGTAATTTTACGTCGTTTTTGAAAATTAAACTTCGATTGTATTTCATTTTTTTTCGTTAATTAACGCAACCTAAAACTCTATTCGTTAATTAACGTAATTTGACGTCTTTTTTGAAAAATAAACTTAGAAATGCATATATACAATTACAACGCTTTACTTTCAGGTGCGATCATACCAGCACTAATGCACCGGATCCCATCAGAACTCCGCAGTTAAGCGTGATTGGGCGAGAGTAGTACTAGGATGGGTGACCTCCTGGGAAGTCCTTGTGTTGCACCTCTTTTTGCCAAAATTTCGTGTTCTTTTTGTTAATTAGCGTAATTTTACGTCGTTTTTGAAAATTAAACTTCGATTGTATTTCATTTTTTTTCGTTAATTAACGCAACCTAAAACTCTATTCGTTAATTAACGTAATTTGACGTCTTTTTTGAAAAATAAACTTAGAAATGCATATATACAATTACAACGCTTTACTTTCAGGTGCGATCATACCAGCACTAATGCACCGGATCCCATCAGAACTCCGCAGTTAAGCGTGCTTGGGCGAGAGTAGTACTAGGATGGGTGACCTCCTGGGAAGTCCTTGTGTTGCACCTCTTTTTGCCAAAATTTCGTGTTCTTTTTGTTAATTAGCGTAATTTTTCGTCGTTTTTGAAAATTAAACTTCGATTGTATTTCATTTTTTTTCGTTAATTAACGCAACCTAAAACTCTATTCGTTAATTAACGTAATTTGACGTCTTTTTTGAAAAATAAACTTAGAAATGCATATAGACAATTACAACGCTTTACTTTCAGGTGCGATCATACCAGCACAAATGCACCGGATCCCATCAGAACTCCGCAGTTAAGCGTGCTTGGGCGAGAGTAGTACTAGGATGGGTGACCTCCTGGGAAGTCCTTGTGTTGCACCTCTTTTTGCCAAAATTTCGTGTTCTTTTTGTTAATTAGCGTAATTTTACGTCGTTTTTGAAAATTAAACTTCGATTGTATTTCATTTTTTTTCGTTAATTAACGCAACCTAAAACTCTATTCAATAATTAATGTAATTTGACGTCTTTTTTGAAAAATAAACTTAGAAATGCATATATACAATTACAACGCTTTACTTTCAGGTGCGATCATACCAGCACTAATGCACCGGATCCCATCAGAACTCCGCAGTTAAGCGTGCTTGGGCGAGAGTAGTACTAGGATGGGTGACCTCCTGGGAAGTCCTTGTGTTGCACCTCTTTTTGCCAAAATTTCGTGTTCTTTTTGTTAATTAGCGTAATTTTACGTCGTTTTTGAAAATTAAACTTCGATTGTATTTCATTTTTTTTCGTTAATTAACGCAACCTAAAACTCTATTCGTTAATTAACGTAATTTGACGTCTTTTTTGAAAAATAAACTTAGAAATGCATATATACAATTACAACGCTTTACTTTCAGGTGCGATCATACCAGCACTAATGCACCGGATCCCATCAGAACTCCGCAGTTAAGCGTGCTTGGGCGAGAGTAGTACTAGGATGGGTGACCTCCTGGGAAGTCCTTGTGTTGCACCTCTTTTTGCCAAAATTTCGTGTTCTTTTTGTTAATTAGCGTAATTTTACGTCGTTTTTGAAAATTAAACTTCGATTGTATTTCATTTTTTTTCGTTAATTAACGCAACCTAAAACTCTATTCGTTAATTAACGTAATTTGACGTCTTTTTTGAAAAATAAACTTAGAAATGCATATATACAATTACAACGCTTTACTTTCAGGTGCGATCATACCAGCACTAATGCACCGGATCCCATCAGAACTCCGCAGTTAAGCGTGCTTGGGCGAGAGTAGTACTAGGATGGGTGACCTCCTGAGAAGTCCTTGTGTTGCACCTCTTTTTGCCAAAATTTCGTGTTCTTTTTGTTAATTAGCGTAATTTTACGTCGTTTTTGAAAATTAAACTTCGATTGTATTTCATTTTTTTTCGTTAATTAACGCAACCTAAAACTCTATTCGTTAATTAACGTAATTTGACGTCTTTTTTGAAAAATAAACTTAGAAATGCATATATACAATTACAACGCTTTACTTTCAGGTGCGATCATACCAGCACTAATGCACCGGATCCCATCAGAACTCCGCAGTTAAGCGTGCTTGGGCGAGAGTAGTACTAGGATAGGTGACCTCCTGGGAAGTCCTTGTGTTGCACCTCTTTTTGCCAAAATTTCGTGTTCTTTTTGTTAATTAGCGTAATTTTACGTCGTTTTTGAAAATTAAACTTCGATTGTATTTCATTTTTTTTCGTTAATTAACGCAACCTAAAACTCTATTCGTTAATTAACGTAATTTGACGTCTTTTTTGAAAAATAAACTTAGAAATGCATATATACAATTACAACGCTTTACTTTCAGGTGCGATCATACCAGCACTAATGCACCGGATCCCATCAGAACTCCGCAGTTAAGCGTGCTTGGGCGAGAGTAGTACTAGGATGGGTGACCTCCTGGGAAGTCCTTGTGTTGCACCTCTTTTTGCCAAAATTTCGTGTTCTTTTTGTTAATTAGCGTAATTTTTCGTCGTTTTTGAAAATTAAACTTCGATTGTATTTCATTTTTTTTCGTTAATTAACGCAACCTAAAACTCTATTCGTTAATTAACGTAATTTGACGTCTTTTTTGAAAAATAAACTTAGAAATGCATATATACAATTACAACGCTTTACTTTCAGGTGCGATCATACCAGCACTAATGCACCGGATCCCATCAGAACTCCGTAGTTAAGCGTGCTTGGGCGAGAGTAGTACTAGGATGGGTGACCTCCTGGGAAGTCCTTGTGTTGCACCTGTTTTTGCCAAAATTTCGTGTTCTTTTTGTTAATTAGCGTAATTTTACGTCGTTTTTGAAAATTAAACTTCGATTGTATTTCATTTTTTTTCGTTAATTAACGCAACCTAAAACTCTATTCGTTAATTAACGTAATTTGACGTCTTTTTTGAAAAATAAACTTAGAAATGCATATATACAATTACAACGCTTTACTTTCAGGTGCGATCATACCAGCACTAATGCACCGGATCCCATCAGAACTCCGCAGTTAAGCGTGCTTGGGCGAGAGTAGTACTAGGATGGGTGACCTCCTGGGAAGTCCTTGTGTTGCACCTCTTTTTGCCAAAATTTCGTGTTCTTTTTGTTAATTAGCGTAATTTTACGTCGTTTTTGAAAATTAAACTTCGATTGTATTTCATTTTTTTTCGTTAATTAACGCAACCTAAAACTCTATTCGTTAATTAACGTAATTTGACGTCTTTTTTGAAAAATAAACTTAGAAATGCATATATACAATTACAACGCTTTACTTTCAGGTGCGATCATACCAGCACTAATGCACCGGATCCCATCAGAACTCCGCAGTTAAGCGTGCTTGGGCGAGAGTAGTACTAGGATGGGTGACCTCCTGGGAAGTCCTTGTGTTGCACCTCTTTTTGCCAAAATTTCGTGTTCTTTTTGTTAATTAGCGTAATTTTACGTCGTTTTTGAAAATTAAACTTCGATTGTATTTCATTTTTTTTCGTTAATTAACGCAACCTAAAACTCTATTCGTTAATTAACGTAATTTGACGTCTTTTTTGAAAAATAAACTTAGAAATGCATATATACAATTACAACGCTTTACTTTCAGGTGCGATCATACCAGCACTAATGCACCGGATCCCATCAGAACTCCGCAGTTAAGCGTGCTTGGGCGAGAGTAGTACTAGGATGGGTGACCTCCTGGGAAGTCCTTGTGTTGCACCTCTTTTTGCCAAAATTTCGTGTTCTTTTTGTTAATTAGCGTAATTTTACGTCGTTTTTGAAAATTAAACTTCGATTGTATTTCATTTTTTTTCGTTAATTAACGCAACCTAAAACTCTATTCGTTAATTAACGTAATTTGACGTCTTTTTTGAAAAATAAACTTAGAAATGCATATATACAATTACAACGCTTTACTTTCAGGTGCGATCATACCAGCACTAATGCACCGGATCCCATCAGAACTCCGCAGTTAAGCGTGATTGGGCGAGAGTAGTACTAGGATGGGTGACCTCCTGGGAAGTCCTTGTGTTGCACCTCTTTTTGCCAAAATTTCGTGTTCTTTTTGTTAATTAGCGTAATTTTACGTCGTTTTTGAAAATTAAACTTCGATTGTATTTCATTTTTTTTCGTTAATTAACGCAACCTAAAACTCTATTCGTTAATTAACGTAATTTGACGTCTTTTTTGAAAAATAAACTTAGAAATGCATATATACAATTACAACGCTTTACTTTCAGGTGCGATCATACCAGCACTAATGCACCGGATCCCATCAGAACTCCGCAGTTAAGCGTGCTTGGGCGAGAGTAGTACTAGGATGGGTGACCTCCTGGGAAGTCCTTGTGTTGCACCTCTTTTTGCCAAAATTTCGTGTTCTTTTTGTTAATTAGCGTAATTTTACGTCGTTTTTGAAAATTAAACTTCGATTGTATTTCATTTTTTTTCGTTAATTAACGCAACCTAAAACTCTATTCGTTAATTAACGTAATTTGACGTCTTTTTTGAAAAATAAACTTAGAAATGCATATATACAATTACAACGCTTTACTTTCAGGTGCGATCATACCAGCACTAATGCACCGGATCCCATCAGAACTCCGCAGTTAAGCGTGCTTGGGCGAGAGTAGTACTAGGATGGGTGACCTCCTGGGAAGTCCTTGTGTTGCACCTCTTTTTGCCAAAATTTCGTGTTCTTTTTGTTAATTAGCGTAATTTTACGTCGTTTTTGAAAATTAAACTTCGATTGTATTTCATTTTTTTTCGTTAATTAACGCAACCTAAAACTCTATTCGTTAATTAACGTAATTTGACGTCTTTTTTGAAAAATAAACTTAGAAATGCATATATACAATTACAACGCTTTACTTTCAGGTGCGATCATACCAGCACTAATGCACCGGATCCCATCAGAACTCCGCAGTTAAGCGTGCTTGGGCGAGAGTAGTACTAGGATGGGTGACCTCCTGGGAAGTCCTTGTGTTGCACCTCTTTTTGCCAAAATTTCGTGTTCTTTTTGTTAATTAGCGTAATTTTACGTCGTTTTTGAAAATTAAACTTCGATTGTATTTCATTTTTTTTCGTTAATTAACGCAACCTAAAACTCTATTCGTTAATTAACGTAATTTGACGTCTTTTTTGAAAAATAAACTTAGAAATGCATATATACAATTACAACGCTTTACTTTCAGGTGCGATCATACCAGCACTAATGCACCGGATCCCATCAGAACTCCGCAGTTAAGCGTGCTTGGGCGAGAGTAGTACTAGGATGGGTGACCTCCTGGGAAGTCCTTGTGTTGCACCTCTTTTTGCCAAAATTTCGTGTTCTTTTTGTTAATTAGCGTAATTTTACGTCGTTTTTGAAAATTAAACTTCGATTGTATTTCATTTTTTTTCGTTAATTAACGCAACCTAAAACTCTATTCGTTAATTAACGTAATTTGACGTCTTTTTTGAAAAATAAACTTAGAAATGCATATATACAATTACAACGCTTTACTTTCAGGTGCGATCATACCAGCACTAATGCACCGGATCCCATCAGAACTCCGCAGTTAAGCGTGCTTGGGCGAGAGTAGTACTAGGATGGGTGACCTCCTGAGAAGTCCTTGTGTTGCACCTCTTTTTGCCAAAATTTCGTGTTCTTTTTGTTAATTAGCGTAATTTTACGTCGTTTTTGAAAATTAAACTTCGATTGTATTTCATTTTTTTTCGTTAATTAACGCAACCTAAAACTCTATTCGTTAATTAACGTAATTTGACGTCTTTTTTGAAAAATAAACTTAGAAATGCATATATACAATTACAACGCTTTACTTTCAGGTGCGATCATACCAGCACTAATGCACCGGATCCCATCAGAACTCCGCAGTTAAGCGTGCTTGGGCGAGAGTAGTACTAGGATAGGTGACCTCCTGGGAAGTCCTTGTGTTGCACCTCTTTTTGCCAAAATTTCGTGTTCTTTTTGTTAATTAGCGTAATTTTACGTCGTTTTTGAAAATTAAACTTCGATTGTATTTCATTTTTTTTCGTTAATTAACGCAACCTAAAACTCTATTCGTTAATTAACGTAATTTGACGTCTTTTTTGAAAAATAAACTTAGAAATGCATATATACAATTACAACGCTTTACTTTCAGGTGCGATCATACCAGCACTAATGCACCGGATCCCATCAGAACTCCGCAGTTAAGCGTGCTTGGGCGAGAGTAGTACTAGGATGGGTGACCTCCTGGGAAGTCCTTGTGTTGCACCTCTTTTTGCCAAAATTTCGTGTTCTTTTTGTTAATTAGCGTAATTTTTCGTCGTTTTTGAAAATTAAACTTCGATTGTATTTCATTTTTTTTCGTTAATTAACGCAACCTAAAACTCTATTCGTTAATTAACGTAATTTGACGTCTTTTTTGAAAAATAAACTTAGAAATGCATATATACAATTACAACGCTTTACTTTCAGGTGCGATCATACCAGCACTAATGCACCGGATCCCATCAGAACTCCGTAGTTAAGCGTGCTTGGGCGAGAGTAGTACTAGGATGGGTGACCTCCTGGGAAGTCCTTGTGTTGCACCTGTTTTTGCCAAAATTTCGTGTTCTTTTTGTTAATTAGCGTAATTTTACGTCGTTTTTGAAAATTAAACTTCGATTGTATTTCATTTTTTTTCGTTAATTAACGCAACCTAAAACTCTATTCGTTAATTAACGTAATTTGACGTCTTTTTTGAAAAATAAACTTAGAAATGCATATATACAATTACAACGCTTTACTTTCAGGTGCGATCATACCAGCACTAATGCACCGGATCCCATCAGAACTCCGCAGTTAAGCGTGCTTGGGCGAGAGTAGTACTAGGATGGGTGACCTCCTGGGAAGTCCTTGTGTTGCACCTCTTTTTGCCAAAATTTCGTGTTCTTTTTGTTAATTAGCGTAATTTTACGTCGTTTTTGAAAATTAAACTTCGATTGTATTTCATTTTTTTTCGTTAATTAACGCAACCTAAAACTCTATTCGTTAATTAACGTAATTTGACGTCTTTTTTGAAAAATAAACTTAGAAATGCATATATACAATTACAACGCTTTACTTTCAGGTGCGATCATACCAGCACTAATGCACCGGATCCCATCAGAACTCCGCAGTTAAGCGTGCTTGGGCGAGAGTAGTACTAGGATGGGTGACCTCCTGGGAAGTCCTTGTGTTGCACCTCTTTTTGCCAAAATTTCGTGTTCTTTTTGTTAATTAGCGTAATTTTACGTCGTTTTTGAAAATTAAACTTCGATTGTATTTCATTTTTTTTCGTTAATTAACGCAACCTAAAACTCTATTCGTTAATTAACGTAATTTGACGTCTTTTTTGAAAAATAAACTTAGAAATGCATATATACAATTACAACGCTTTACTTTCAGGTGCGATCATACCAGCACTAATGCACCGGATCCCATCAGAACTCCGCAGTTAAGCGTGCTTGGGCGAGAGTAGTACTAGGATGGGTGACCTCCTGGGAAGTCCTTGTGTTGCACCTCTTTTTGCCAAAATTTCGTGTTCTTTTTGTTAATTAGCGTAATTTTACGTCGTTTTTGAAAATTAAACTTCGATTGTATTTCATTTTTTTTCGTTAATTAACGCAACCTAAAACTCTATTCGTTAATTAACGTAATTTGACGTCTTTTTTGAAAAATAAACTTAGAAATGCATATATACAATTACAACGCTTTACTTTCAGGTGCGATCATACCAGCACTAATGCACCGGATCCCATCAGAACTCCGCAGTTAAGCGTGATTGGGCGAGAGTAGTACTAGGATGGGTGACCTCCTGGGAAGTCCTTGTGTTGCACCTCTTTTTGCCAAAATTTCGTGTTCTTTTTGTTAATTAGCGTAATTTTACGTCGTTTTTGAAAATTAAACTTCGATTGTATTTCATTTTTTTTCGTTAATTAACGCAACCTAAAACTCTATTCGTTAATTAACGTAATTTGACGTCTTTTTTGAAAAATAAACTTAGAAATGCATATATACAATTACAACGCTTTACTTTCAGGTGCGATCATACCAGCACTAATGCACCGGATCCCATCAGAACTCCGCAGTTAAGCGTGCTTGGGCGAGAGTAGTACTAGGATGGGTGACCTCCTGGGAAGTCCTTGTGTTGCACCTCTTTTTGCCAAAATTTCGTGTTCTTTTTGTTAATTAGCGTAATTTTACGTCGTTTTTGAAAATTAAACTTCGATTGTATTTCATTTTTTTTCGTTAATTAACGCAACCTAAAACTCTATTCGTTAATTAACGTAATTTGACGTCTTTTTTGAAAAATAAACTTAGAAATGCATATATACAATTACAACGCTTTACTTTCAGGTGCGATCATACCAGCACTAATGCACCGGATCCCATCAGAACTCCGCAGTTAAGCGTGCTTGGGCGAGAGTAGTACTAGGATGGGTGACCTCCTGGGAAGTCCTTGTGTTGCACCTCTTTTTGCCAAAATTTCGTGTTCTTTTTGTTAATTAGCGTAATTTTACGTCGTTTTTGAAAATTAAACTTCGATTGTATTTCATTTTTTTTCGTTAATTAACGCAACCTAAAACTCTATTCGTTAATTAACGTAATTTGACGTCTTTTTTGAAAAATAAACTTAGAAATGCATATATACAATTACAACGCTTTACTTTCAGGTGCGATCATACCAGCACTAATGCACCGGATCCCATCAGAACTCCGCAGTTAAGCGTGCTTGGGCGAGAGTAGTACTAGGATGGGTGACCTCCTGGGAAGTCCTTGTGTTGCACCTCTTTTTGCCAAAATTTCGTGTTCTTTTTGTTAATTAGCGTAATTTTACGTCGTTTTTGAAAATTAAACTTCGATTGTATTTCATTTTTTTTCGTTAATTAACGCAACCTAAAACTCTATTCGTTAATTAACGTAATTTGACGTCTTTTTTGAAAAATAAACTTAGAAATGCATATATACAATTACAACGCTTTACTTTCAGGTGCGATCATACCAGCACTAATGCACCGGATCCCATCAGAACTCCGCAGTTAAGCGTGCTTGGGCGAGAGTAGTACTAGGATGGGTGACCTCCTGGGAAGTCCTTGTGTTGCACCTCTTTTTGCCAAAATTTCGTGTTCTTTTTGTTAATTAGCGTAATTTTTCGTCGTTTTTGAAAATTAAACTTCGATTGTATTTCATTTTTTTTCGTTAATTAACGCAACCTAAAACTCTATTCGTTAATTAACGTAATTTGACGTCTTTTTTGAAAAATAAACTTAGAAATGCATATATACAATTACAACGCTTTACTTTCAGGTGCGATCATACCAGCACAAATGCACCGGATCCCATCAGAACTCCGCAGTTAAGCGTGCTTGGGCGAGAGTAGTACTAGGATGGGTGACCTCCTGGGAAGTCCTTGTGTTGCACCTCTTTTTGCCAAAATTTCGTGTTCTTTTTGTTAATTAGCGTAATTTTACGTCGTTTTTGAAAATTAAACTTCGATTGTATTTCATTTTTTTTCGTTAATTAACGCAACCTAAAACTCTATTCGTTAATTAACGTAATTTGACGTCTTTTTTGAAAAATAAACTTAGAAATGCATATATACAATTACAACGCTTTACTTTCAGGTGCGATCATACCAGCACTAATGCACCGGATCCCATCAGAACTCCGCAGTTAAGCGTGCTTGGGCGAGAGTAGTACTAGGATGGGTGACCTCCTGGGAAGTCCTTGTGTTGCACCTCTTTTTGCCAAAATTTCGTGTTCTTTTTGTTAATTAGCGTAATTTTACGTCATTTTTGAAAATTAAACTTCGATTGTATTTCATTTTTTTTCGTTAATTAACGCAACCTAAAACTCTATTCGTTAATTAACGTAATTTGACGTCTTTTTTGAAAAATAAACTTAGAAATGCATATATACAATTACAACGCTTTACTTTCAGGTGCGATCATACCAGCACTAATGCACCGGATCCCATCAGAACTCCGCAGTTAAGCGTGCTTGGGCGAGAGTAGTACTAGGATGGGTGACCTCCTGGGAAGTCCTTGTGTTGCACCTCTTTTTGCCAAAATTTCGTGTTCTTTTTGTTAATTAGCGTAATTTTACGTCGTTTTTGAAAATTAAACTTCGATTGTATTTCATTTTTTTTCGTTAATTAACGCAACCTAAAACTCTATTCGTTAATTAACGTAATTTGACGTCTTTTTTGAAAAATAAACTTAGAAATGCATATATACAATTACAACGCTTTACTTTCAGGTGCGATCATACCAGCACTAATGCACCGGATCCCATCAGAACTCCGCAGTTAAGCGTGCTTGGGCGAGAGTAGTACTAGGATGGGTGACCTCCGGGGAAGTCCGTGTGTTGCACCTCCTGGGAAGTCCTTGTGTTGCACCTCTTTTTGCCAAAATTTCGTGTTCTTTTTGTTAATTAGCGTAATTTTACGTCGTTTTTGAAAATTAAACTTCGATTGTATTTCATTTTTTTTCGTTAATTAACGCAACCTAAAACTCTATTCGTTAATTAACGTAATTTGACGTCTTTTTTGAAAAATAAACTTAGAAATGCATATATACAATTACAACGCTTTACTTTCAGGTGCGATCATACCAGCACTAATGCACCGGATCCCAGCAGAACTCCGCAGTTAAGCGTGCTTGGGCGAGAGTAGTACTAGGATGGGTGACCTCCTGGGAAGTCCTTGTGTTGCACCTCTTTTTGCCAAAATTTCGTGTTCTTTTTGTTAATTAGCGTAATTTTACGTCGTTTTTGAAAATTAAACTTCGATTGTATTTCATTTTTTTTCGTTAATTAACGCAACCTAAAACTCTATTCAATAATTAACGTAATTTGACGTCTTTTTTGAAAAATAAACTTAGAAATGCATATATACAATTACAACGCTTTACTTTCAGGTGCGATCATACCAGCACTAATGCACCGGATCCCATCAGAACTCCGCAGTTAAGCGTGCTTGGGCGAGAGTAGTACTAGGATGGGTGACCTCCTGGGAAGTCCTTGTGTTGCACCTCTTTTTGCCAAAATTTCGTTTTCTTTTTGTTAATTAGCGTAATTTTACGTCGTTTTTGAAAATTAAACTTCGATTGTATTTCATTTTTTTTCGTTAATTAACGCAACCTAAAACTCTATTCAATAATTAACGTAATTTGACGTCTTTTTTGAAAAATAAACTTAGAAATGCATATATACAATTACAACGCTTTACTTTCAGGTGCGATCATACCAGCACTAATGCACCGGATCCCATCAGAACTCCGCAGTTAAGCGTGCTTGGGCGAGAGTAGTACTAGGATGGGTGACCTCCTGGATGGGTGACCTCCTGGGAAGTCCTTGTGTTGCACCTCTTTTTGCCAAAATTTCGTTTTCTTTTTGTTAATTAGCGTAATTTTACGTCGTTTTTGAAAATTAAACTTCGATTGTATTTCATTTTTTTTCCGTTAATTAACGCAACCTAAAACTCTATTCGTTAATTAACGTAATTTGACGTCTTTTTTGAAAAATAAACTTAGAAATGCATATATACAATTACAACACTTTACTTTCAGGTGCGATCATACCAGCACTAATGCACCGGATCCCATCAGAACTCCGCAGTTAAGCGTGCTTGGGCGAGAGTAGTACTAGGATGGGTGACCTCCTGGGAAGTCCTTGTGTTGCACCTCTTTTTGCCAAAATTTCGTGTTCTTTTTGTTAATTAGCGTAATTTTACGTCGTTTTTGAAAATTAAACTTCGATTGTATTTCATTTTTTTTCGTTAATTAACGCAACCTAAAACTCTATTCGTTAATTAACGTAATTTGACGTCTTTTTTGAAAAATAAACTTAGAAATGCATATATACAATTACAACGCTTTACTTTCAGGTGCGATCATACCAGCACTAATGCACCGGATCCCATCAGAACTCCGCAGTTAAGCGTGCTTGGGCGAGAGTAGTACTAGGATGGGTGACCTCCTGGGAAGTCCTTGTGTTGCACCTCTTTTTGCCAAAATTTCGTGTTCTTTTTGTTAATTAGCGTAATTTTTCGTCGTTTTTGAAAATTAAACTTCGATTGTATTTCATTTTTTTTCGTTAATTAACGCAACCTAAAACTCTATTCGTTAATTAACGTAATTTGACGTCTTTTTTGAAAAATAAACTTAGAAATGCATATATACAATTACAACGCTTTACTTTCAGGTGCGATCATACCAGCACAAATGCACCGGATCCCATCAGAACTCCGCAGTTAAGCGTGCTTGGGCGAGAGTAGTACTAGGATGGGTGACCTCCTGGGAAGTCCTTGTGTTGCACCTCTTTTTGCCAAAATTTCGTGTTCTTTTTGTTAATTAGCGTAATTTTACGTCGTTTTTGAAAATTAAACTTCGATTGTATTTCATTTTTTTTCGTTAATTAACGCAACCTAAAACTCTATTCGTTAATTAACGTAATTTGACGTCTTTTTTGAAAAATAAACTTAGAAATGCATATATACAATTACAACGCTTTACTTTCAGGTGCGATCATACCAGCACTAATGCACCGGATCCCATCAGAACTCCGCAGTTAAGCGTGCTTGGGCGAGAGTAGTACTAGGATGGGTGACCTCCTGGGAAGTCCTTGTGTTGCACCTCTTTTTGCCAAAATTTCGTGTTCTTTTTGTTAATTAGCGTAATTTTACGTCATTTTTGAAAATTAAACTTCGATTGTATTTCATTTTTTTTCGTTAATTAACGCAACCTAAAACTCTATTCGTTAATTAACGTAATTTGACGTCTTTTTTGAAAAATAAACTTAGAAATGCATATATACAATTACAACGCTTTACTTTCAGGTGCGATCATACCAGCACTAATGCATCGGATCCCATCAGAACTCCGCAGTTAAGCGTGCTTGGGCGAGAGTAGTACTAGGATGGGTGACCTCCTGGGAAGTCCTTGTGTTGCACCTCTTTTTGCCAAAATTTCGTGTTCTTTTTGTTAATTAGCGTAATTTTACGTCGTTTTTGAAAATTAAACTTCGATTGTATTTCATTTTTTTTCGTTAATTAACGCAACCTAAAACTCTATTCGTTAATTAACGTAATTTGACGTCTTTTTTGAAAAATAAACTTAGAAATGCATATATACAATTACAACGCTTTACTTTCAGGTGCGATCATACCAGCACTAATGCACCGGATCCCATCAGAACTCCGCAGTTAAGCGTGCTTGGGCGAGAGTAGTACTAGGATGGGTGACCTCCGGGGAAGTCCGTGTGTTGCACCTCCTGGGAAGTCCTTGTGTTGCACCTCTTTTTGCCAAAATTTCGTGTTCTTTTTGTTAATTAGCGTAATTTTACGTCGTTTTTGAAAATTAAACTTCGATTGTATTTCATTTTTTTTCGTTAATTAACGCAACCTAAAACTCTATTCGTTAATTAACGTAATTTGACGTCTTTTTTGAAAAATAAACTTAGAAATGCATATATACAATTACAACGCTTTACTTTCAGGTGCGATCATACCAGCACTAATGCACCGGATCCCATCAGAACTCCGCAGTTAAGCGTGCTTGGGCGAGAGTAGTACTAGGATGGGTGACCTCCTGGGAAGTCCTTGTGTTGCACCTCTTTTTGCCAAAATTTCGTGTTCTTTTTGTTAATTAGCGTAATTTTACGTCGTTTTTGAAAATTAAACTTCGATTGTATTTCATTTTTTTTCGTTAATTAACGCAACCTAAAACTCTATTCAATAATTAACGTAATTTGACGTCTTTTTTGAAAAATAAACTTAGAAATGCATATATACAATTACAACGCTTTACTTTCAGGTGCGATCATACCAGCACTAATGCACCGGATCCCATCAGAACTCCGCAGTTAAGCGTGCTTGGGCGAGAGTAGTACTAGGATGGGTGACCTCCTGGGAAGTCCTTGTGTTGCACCTCTTTTTGCCAAAATTTCGTTTTCTTTTTGTTAATTAGCGTAATTTTACGTCGTTTTTGAAAATTAAACTTCGATTGTATTTCATTTTTTTCCGTTAATTAACGCAACCTAAAACTCTATTCGTTAATTAACGTAATTTGACGTCTTTTTTGAAAAATAAACTTAGAAATGCATATATACAATTACAACGCTTTACTTTCAGGTGCGATCATACCAGCACTAATGCACCGGATCCCATCAGAACTCCGCAGTTAAGCGTGCTTGGGCGAGAGTAGTACTAGGATGGGTGACCTCCTGGGAAGTCCTTGTGTTGCACCTCTTTTTGCCAAAATTTCGTGTTCTTTTTGTTAATTAGCGTAATTTTACGTCGTTTTTGAAAATTAAACTTCGATTGTATTTCATTTTTTTTCGTTAATTAACGCAACCTAAAACTCTATTCGTTAATTAACGTAATTTGACGTCTTTTTTGAAAAATAAACTTAGAAATGCATATATACAATTACAACGCTTTACTTTCAGGTGCGATCATACCAGCACTAATGCACCGGATCCCATCAGAACTTCGCAGTTAAGCGTGCTTGGGCGAGAGTAGTACTAGGATGGGTGACCTCCTGGGAAGTCCTTGTGTTGCACCTGGGCGAGAGTAGTACTAGGATGGGTGACCTCCTGGGAAGTCCTTGTGTTGCACCTCTTTTTGCCAAAATTTCGTGTTCTTTTTGTTAATTAGCGTAATTTTACGTCGTTTTTGAAAATTAAACTTCGATTGTATTTCATTTTTTTTCGTTAATTAACGCAACCTAAAACTCTATTCGTTAATTAACGTAATTTGACGTCTTTTTTGAAAAATAAACTTAGAAATGCATATATACAATTACAACGCTTTACTTTCAGGTGCGATCATACCAGCACTAATGCACCGGATCCCATCAGAACTCCGCAGTTAAGCGTGCTTGGGCGAGAGTAGTACTAGGATGGGTGACCTCCTGGGAAGTCCTTGTGTTGCACCTCTTTTTGCCAAAATTTCCTGTTCTTTTTGTTAATTAGCGTAATTTTACGTCGTTTTTGAAAATTAAACTTCGATTGTATTTCATTTTTTTTCGTTAATTAACGCAACCTAAAACTCTATTCGTTAATTAACGTAATTTGACGTCTTTTTTGAAAAATAAACTTAGAAATGCATATATACAATTACAACGCTTTACTTTCAGGTGCGATCATACCAGCACTAATGCACCGGATCCCATCAGAACTCCGCAGTTAAGCGTGTTTGGGCGAGAGTAGTACTAGGATGGGTGACCTCCTGGGAAGTCCTTGTGTTGCACCTCTTTTTGCCAAAATTTCGTGTTCTTTTCGTTAATTAGCGTAATTTTACGTCGTTTTTGAAAATTAAACTTCGATTGTATTTCATTTTTTTTCGTTAATTAACGCAACCTAAAACTCTATTCGTTAATTAACGTAATTTGACGTCTTTTTTGAAAAATAAACTTAGAAATGCATATATACATTTACAACGCTTTACTTTCAGGTGCGATCATACCAGCACTAATGCACCGGATCCCATCAGAACTCCGCAGTTAAGCGTGCTTGGGCGAGAGTAGTACTAGGATGGGTGACCTCCTGGGAAGTCCTTGTGTTGCACCTCTTTTTGCCAAAATTTCGTGTTCTTTTTGTTAATTAGCGTAATTTTACGTCATTTTTGAAAATTAAACTTCGATTGTATTTCATTTTTTTTCGTTAATTAACGCAACCTAAAACTCTATTCGTTAATTAACGTAATTTGACGTCTTTTTTGAAAAATAAACTTAGAAATGCATATATACAATTACAACGCTTTACTTTCAGGTGCGATCATACCAGCACTAATGCACCGGATCCCATCAGAACTCCGCAGTTAAGCGTGCTTGGGCGAGAGTAGTACTAGGATGGGTGACCTCCTGGGAAGTCCTTGTGTTGCACCTCTTTTTGCCAAAATTTCGTGTTCTTTTTGTTAATTAGCGTAATTTTACGTCGTTTTTGAAAATTAAACTTCGATTGTATTTCATTTTTTTTCGTTAATTAACGCAACCTAAAACTCTATTCGTTAATTAACGTAATTTGACGTCTTTTTTGAAAAATAAACTTAGAAATGCATATATACAATTACAACGCTTTACTTTCATGTGCGATCATACCAGCACTAATGCACCGGATCCCATCAGAACTCCGCAGTTAAGCGTGCTTGGGCGAGAGTAGTACTAGGATGGGTGACCTCCGGGGAAGTCCGTGTGTTGCACCTCCTGGGAAGTCCTTGTGTTGCACCTCTTTTTGCCAAAATTTCGTGTTCTTTTTGTTAATTAGCGTAATTTTACGTCGTTTTTGAAAATTAAACTTCGATTGTATTTCATTTTTTTTCGTTAATTAACGCAACCTAAAACTCTATTCGTTAATTAACGTAATTTGACGTCTTTTTTGAAAAATAAACTTAGAAATGCATATATACAATTACAACGCTTTACTTTCAGGTGCGATCATACCAGCACTAATGCACCGGATCCCATCAGAACTTCGCGGTTAAGCGTGCTTGGGCGAGAGTAGTGCTGTGATGGGTGACCTCCTGGGAAGTCCTTGTGTTGCACCTCTTTTTGCCAAAATTTCGTGTTCTTTTTGTTAATTAGCGTAATTTTACGTCGTTTTTGAAAATTAAACTTCGATTGTATTTCATTTTTTTTCGTTAATTAACGCAACCTAAAACTCTATTCGTTAATTAACGTAATTTGACGTCTTTTTTGAAAAATAAACTTAGAAATGCATATATACAATTACAACGCTTTACTTTCAGGTGCGATCATACCAGCACTAATGCACCGGATCCCATCAGAACTCCGCAGTTAAGCGTGCTTGGGCGAGAGTAGTACTGTGATGGGTGACCTCCTGGGAAGTCCTTGTGTTGCACCTCTTTTTGCCAAAATTTCGTGTTCTTTTTGTTAATTAGCGTAATTTTACGTCGTTTTTGAAAATTAAACTTCGATTGTATTTCATTTTTTTTCGTTAATTAACGCAACCTAAAACTCTATTCGTTAATTAACGTAATTTGACGTCTTTTTTGAAAAATAAACTTAGAAATGCATATATACAATTACAACGCTTTACTTTCAGGTGCGATCATAACAGCACTAATGCATCGGATCCCATCAGAACTCCGCAGTTAAGCGTGCTTGGGCGAGAGTAGTACTAGGATGGGTGACCTCCTGGGAAGTCCTTGTGTTGCACCTCTTTTTGCCAAAATTTCGTGTTCTTTTTGTTAATTAGCGTAATTTTACGTCGTTTTTGAATATTAAACTTCGATTGTATTTCATTTTTTTTCGTTAATTAACGCAACCTAAAACTCTATTCGTTAATTAACGTAATTTGACGTCTTTTTTGAAAAATAAACTTAGAAATGCATATATACAATTACAACGCTTTACTTTCAGGTGCGATCATACCAGCACTAATGCACCGGATCCCATCAGAACTCCGCAGTTAAGCGTGCTTGGGCGAGAGTAGTACTAGGATGGGTGACCTCCTGGGAAGTCCTTGTGTTGCACCTCTTTTTGCCAAAATTTCGTGTTCTTTTTGTTAATTAGCGTAATTTTACGTCATTTTTGAAAATTAAACTTCGATTGTATTTCATTTTTTTTCGTTAATTAACGCAACCTAAAACTCTATTCGTTAATTAACGTAATTTGACGTCTTTTTTGAAAAATAAACTTAGAAATGCATATATACAATTACAACGCTTTACTTTCAGGTGCGATCATACCAGCACTAATGCACCGGATCCCATCAGAACTCCGCAGTTAAGCGTGCTTGGGCGAGAGTAGTACTAGGATGGGTGACCTCCTGGGAAGTCCTTGTGTTGCACCTCTTTTTGCCAAAATTTCGTGTTCTTTTTGTTAATTAGCGTAATTTTACGTCGTTTTTGAAAATTAAACTTCGATTGTATTTCATTTTTTTTCGTTAATTAACGCAACCTAAAACTCTATTCGTTAATTAACGTAATTTGACGTCTTTTTTGAAAAATAAACTTAGAAATGCATATATACAATTACAACGCTTTACTTTCAGGTGCGATCATACCAGCACTAATGCACCGGATCCCATCAGAACTCCGCAGTTAAGCGTGCTTGGGCGAGAGTAGTACTAGGATGGGTGACCTCCGGGGAAGTCCGTGTGTTGCACCTCCTGGGAAGTCCTTGTGTTGCACCTCTTTTTGCCAAAATTTCGTGTTCTTTTTGTTAATTAGCGTAATTTTACGTCGTTTTTGAAAATTAAACTTCGATTGTATTTCATTTTTTTTCGTTAATTAACGCAACCTAAAACTCTATTCGTTAATTAACGTAATTTGACGTCTTTTTTGAAAAATAAACTTAGAAATGCATATATACAATTACAACGCTTTACTTTCAGGTGCGATCATACCAGCACTAATGCACCGGATCCCATCAGAACTTCGCGGTTAAGCGTGCTTGGGCGAGAGTAGTACTGTGATGGGTGACCTCCTGGGAAGTCCTTGTGTTGCACCTCTTTTTGCCAAAATTTCGTGTTCTTTTTGTTAATTAGCGTAATTTTACGTCGTTTTTGAAAATTAAACTTCGATTGTATTTCATTTTTTTTCGTTAATTAACGCAGCCTAAAACTCTATTCGTTAATTAACGTAATTTGACGTCTTTTTTGAAAAATAAACTTAGAAATGCATATATACAATTACAACGCTTTACTTTCAGGTGCGATCATACCAGCACTAATGCACCGGATCCCATCAGAACTTCGCAGTTAAGCGTGCTTGGGCGAGAGTAGTACTGTGATGGGTGACCTCCTGGGAAGTCCTTGTGTTGCACCTCTTTTTGCCAAAATTTCGTGTTCTTTTTGTTAATTAGCGTAATTTTACGTCGTTTTTGAAAATTAAACTTCGATTGTATTTCATTTTTTTTCGTTAATTAACGCAACCTAAAACTCTATTCGTTAATTAACGTAATTTGACGTCTTTTTTGAAAAATAAACTTAGAAATGCATATATACAATTACAACGCTTTACTTTCAGGTGCGATCATAACAGCACTAATGCATCGGATCCCATCAGAACTCCGCAGTTAAGCGTGCTTGGGCGAGAGTAGTACTAGGATGGGTGACCTCCTGGGAAGTCCTTGTGTTGCACCTCTTTTTGCCAAAATTTCGTGTTCTTTTTGTTAATTAGCGTAATTTTACGTCGTTTTTGAATATTAAACTTCGATTGTATTTCATTTTTTTTCGTTAATTAACGCAACCTAAAACTCTATTCGTTAATTAACGTAATTTGACGTCTTTTTTGAAAAATAAACTTAGAAATGCATATATACAATTACAACGCTTTACTTTCAGGTGCGATCATACCAGCACTAATGCACCGGATCCCATCAGAACTCCGCAGTTAAGCGTGCTTGGGCGAGAGTAGTACTAGGATGGGTGACCTCCTGGGAAGTCCTTGTGTTGCACCTCTTTTTGCCAAAATTTCGTGTTCTTTTTGTTAATTAGCGTAATTTTACGTCGTTTTTGAAAATTAAACTTCGATTGTATTTCATTTTTTTTCGTTAATTAACGCAACCTAAAACTCTATTCGTTAATTAACGTAATTTGACGTCTTTTTTGAAAAATAAACTTAGAAATGCATATATACAATTACAACGCTTTACTTTCAGGTGCGATCATACCAGCACTAATGCACCGGATCCCATCAGAACTCCGCAGTTAAGCGTGTTTGGGCGAGAGTAGTACTAGGATGGGTGACCTCCTGGGAAGTCCTTGTGTTGCACCTCTTTTTGCCAAAATTTCGTGTTCTTTTTGTTAATTAGCGTAATTTTACGTCGTTTTTGAAAATTAAACTTCGATTGTATTTCATTTTTTTTCGTTAATTAACGCAACCTAAAACTCTATTCGTTAATTAACGTAATTTGACGTCTTTTTTGAAAAATAAACTTAGAAATGCATATATACAATTACAACGCTTTACTTTCAGGTGCGATCATACCAGCACTAATGCACCGGATCCCATCAGAACTCCGCAGTTAAGCGTGCTTGGGCGAGAGTAGTACTAGGATGGGTGACCTCCTGGGAAGTCCTTGTGTTGCACCTCTTTTTGCCAAAATTTCGTGTTCTTTTTGTTAATTAGCGTAATTTTACGTCGTTTTTGAAAATTAAACTTCGATTGTATTTCATTTTTTTTCGTTAATTAACGCAACCTAAAACTCTATTCGTTAATTAACGTAATTTGACGTCTTTTTTGAAAAATAAACTTAGAAATGCATATATACAATTACAACGCTTTACTTTCAGGTGCGATCATACCAGCACTAATGCACCGGATCCCATCAGAACTTCGCAGTTAAGCGTGCTTGGGCGAGAGTAGTACTGTGATGGGTGACCTCCTGGGAAGTCCTTGTGTTGCACCTCTTTTTGCCAAAATTTCGTGTTCTTTTTGTTAATTAGCGTAATTTTACGTCGTTTTTGAAAATTAAACTTCGATTGTATTTCATTTTTTTTCGTTAATTAACGCAACCTAAAACTCTATTCGTTAATTAACGTAATTTGACGTCTTTTTTGAAAAATAAACTTAGAAATGCATATATACAATTACAACGCTTTACTTTCAGGTGCGATCATACCAGCACTAATGCACCGGATCCCATCAGAACTCCGCAGTTAAGCGTGCTTGGGCGAGAGTAGTACTGTGATGGGTGACCTCCTGGGAAGTCCTTGTGTTGCACCTCTTTTTGCCAAAATTTCGTGTTCTTTTTGTTAATTAGCGTAATTTTACGTCGTTTTTGAAAATTAAACTTCGATTGTATTTCATTTTTTTTCGTTAATTAACGCAACCTAAAACTCTATTCGTTAATTAACGTAATTTGACGTCTTTTTTGAAAAATAAACTTAGAAATGCATATATACAATTACAACGCTTTACTTTCAGGTGCGATCATAACAGCACTAATGCATCGGATCCCATCAGAACTCCGCAGTTAAGCGTGCTTGGGCGAGAGTAGTACTAGGATGGGTGACCTCCTGGGAAGTCCTTGTGTTGCACCTCTTTTTGCCAAAATTTCGTGTTCTTTTTGTTAATTAGCGTAATTTTACGTCGTTTTTGAATATTAAACTTCGATTGTATTTCATTTTTTTTCGTTAATTAACGCAACCTAAAACTCTATTCGTTAATTAACGTAATTTGACGTCTTTTTTGAAAAATAAACTTAGAAATGCATATATACAATTACAACGCTTTACTTTCAGGTGCGATCATACCAGCACTAATGCACCGGATCCCATCAGAACTCCGCAGTTAAGCGTGCTTGGGCGAGAGTAGTACTAGGATGGGTGACCTCCTGGGAAGTCCTTGTGTTGCACCTCTTTTTGCCAAAATTTCGTGTTCTTTTTGTTAATTAGCGTAATTTTACGTCGTTTTTGAAAATTAAACTTCGATTGTATTTCATTTTTTTTCGTTAATTAACGCAACCTAAAACTCTATTCGTTAATTAACGTAATTTGACGTCTTTTTTGAAAAATAAACTTAGAAATGCATATATACAATTACAACGCTTTACTTTCAGGTGCGATCATACCAGCACTAATGCACCGGATCCCATCAGAACTCCGCAGTTAAGCGTGTTTGGGCGAGAGTAGTACTAGGATGGGTGACCTCCTGGGAAGTCCTTGTGTTGCACCTCTTTTTGCCAAAATTTCGTGTTCTTTTTGTTAATTAGCGTAATTTTACGTCGTTTTTGAAAATTAAACTTCGATTGTATTTCATTTTTTTTCGTTAATTAACGCAACCTAAAACTCTATTCGTTAATTAACGTAATTTGACGTCTTTTTTGAAAAATAAACTTAGAAATGCATATATACAATTACAACGCTTTACTTTCAGGTGCGATCATACCAGCACTAATGCACCGGATCCCATCAGAACTCCGCAGTTAAGCGTGCTTGGGCGAGAGTAGTACTAGGATGGGTGACCTCCTGGGAAGTCCTTGTGTTGCACCTCTTTTTGCCAAAATTTCGTGTTCTTTTTGTTAATTAGCGTAATTTTACGTCGTTTTTGAAAATTAAACTTCGATTGTATTTCATTTTTTTTCGTTAATTAACGCAACCTAAAACTCTATTCGTTAATTAACGTAATTTGACGTCTTTTTTGAAAAATAAACTTAGAAATGCATATATACAATTACAACGCTTTACTTTCAGGTGCGATCATACCAGCACTAATGCACCGGATCCCATCAGAACTCCGCAGTTAAGCGTGCTTGGGCGAGAGTAGTACTAGGATGGGTGACCTCCTGGGAAGTCCTTGTGTTGCACCTCTTTTTGCCAAAATTTCGTGTTCTTTTTGTTAATTAGCGTAATTTTACGTCGTTTTTGAAAATTAAACTTCGATTGTATTTCATTTTTTTTCGTTAATTAACGCAACCTAAAACTCTATTCGTTAATTAACGTAATTTGACGTCTTTTTTGAAAAATAAACTTAGAAATGCATATATACAATTACAACGCTTTACTTTCAGGTGCGATCATACCAGCACTAATGCACCGGATCCCATCAGAACTCCGCAGTTAAGCGTGCTTGGGCGAGAGTAGTACTAGGATGGGTGACCTCCGGGGAAGTCCGTGTGTTGCACCTCCTGGGAAGTCCTTGTGTTGCACCTCTTTTTGCCAAAATTTCGTGTTCTTTTTGTTAATTAGCGTAATTTTACGTCGTTTTTGAAAATTAAACTTCGATTGTATTTCATTTTTTTCGTTAATTAACGCAACCTAAAACTCTATTCGTTAATTAACGTAATTTGACGTCTTTTTTGAAAAATAAACTTAGAAATGCATATATACAATTACAACGCTTTACTTTCAGGTGCGATCATACCAGCACTAATGCACCGGATCCCATCAGAACTTCGCAGTTAAGCGTGCTTGGGCGAGAGTAGTACTGTGATGGGTGACCTCCTGGGAAGTCCTTGTGTTGCACCTCTTTTTGCCAAAATTTCGTGTTCTTTTTGTTAATTAGCGTAATTTTACGTCGTTTTTGAAAATTAAACTTCGATTGTATTTCATTTTTTTTCGTTAATTAACGCAACCTAAAACTCTATTCGTTAATTAACGTAATTTGACGTCTTTTTTGAAAAATAAACTTAGAAATGCATATATACAATTACAACGCTTTACTTTCAGGTGCGATCATACCAGCACTAATGCACCGGATCCCATCAGAACTCCGCAGTTAAGCGTGCTTGGGCGAGAGTAGTACTAGGATGGGTGACCTCCTGGGAAGTCCTTGTGTTGCACCTCTTTTTGCCAAAATTTCGTGTTCTTTTTGTTAATTAGCGTAATTTTACGTCGTTTTTGAAAATTAAACTTCGATTGTATTTCATTTTTTTTCGTTAATTAACGCAACCTAAAACTCTATTCGTTAATTAACGTAATTTGACGTCTTTTTTGAAAAATAAACTTAGAAATGCATATATACAATTACAACGCTTTACTTTCAGGTGCGATCATACCAGCACTAATGCACCGGATCCCATCAGAACTCCGCAGTTAAGCGTGCTTGGGCGAGAGTAGTACTGTGATGGGTGACCTCCTGGGAAGTCCTTGTGTTGCACCTCTTTTTGCCAAAATTTCGTGTTCTTTTTGTTAATTAGCGTAATTTTACGTCGTTTTTGAAAATTAAACTTCGATTGTATTTCATTTTTTTTCGTTAATTAACGCAACCTAAAACTCTATTCGTTAATTAACGTAATTTGACGTCTTTTTTGAAAAATAAACTTAGAAATGCATATATACAATTACAACGCTTTACTTTCAGGTGCGATCATAACAGCACTAATGCATCGGATCCCATCAGAACTCCGCAGTTAAGCGTGCTTGGGCGAGAGTAGTACTAGGATGGGTGACCTCCTGGGAAGTCCTTGTGTTGCACCTCTTTTTGCCAAAATTTCGTGTTCTTTTTGTTAATTAGCGTAATTTTACGTCGTTTTTGAATATTAAACTTCGATTGTATTTCATTTTTTTTCGTTAATTAACGCAACCTAAAACTCTATTCGTTAATTAACGTAATTTGACGTCTTTTTTGAAAAATAAACTTAGAAATGCATATATACAATTACAACGCTTTACTTTCAGGTGCGATCATACCAGCACTAATGCACCGGATCCCATCAGAACTCCGCAGTTAAGCGTGCTTGGGCGAGAGTAGTACTAGGATGGGTGACCTCCTGGGAAGTCCTTGTGTTGCACCTCTTTTTGCCAAAATTTCGTGTTCTTTTTGTTAATTAGCGTAATTTTACGTCGTTTTTGAAAATTAAACTTCGATTGTATTTCATTTTTTTTCGTTAATTAACGCAACCTAAAACTCTATTCGTTAATTAACGTAATTTGACGTCTTTTTTGAAAAATAAACTTAGAAATGCATATATACAATTACAACGCTTTACTTTCAGGTGCGATCATACCAGCACTAATGCACCGGATCCCATCAGAACTCCGCAGTTAAGCGTGTTTGGGCGAGAGTAGTACTAGGATGGGTGACCTCCTGGGAAGTCCTTGTGTTGCACCTCTTTTTGCCAAAATTTCGTGTTCTTTTTGTTAATTAGCGTAATTTTACGTCGTTTTTGAAAATTAAACTTCGATTGTATTTCATTTTTTTTCGTTAATTAACGCAACCTAAAACTCTATTCGTTAATTAACGTAATTTGACGTCTTTTTTGAAAAATAAACTTAGAAATGCATATATACAATTACAACGCTTTACTTTCAGGTGCGATCATACCAGCACTAATGCACCGGATCCCATCAGAACTCCGCAGTTAAGCGTGCTTGGGCGAGAGTAGTACTAGGATGGGTGACCTCCTGGGAAGTCCTTGTGTTGCACCTCTTTTTGCCAAAATTTCGTGTTCTTTTTGTTAATTAGCGTAATTTTACGTCGTTTTTGAAAATTAAACTTCGATTGTATTTCATTTTTTTTCGTTAATTAACGCAACCTAAAACTCTATTCGTTAATTAACGTAATTTGACGTCTTTTTTGAAAAATAAACTTAGAAATGCATATATACAATTACAACGCTTTACTTTCAGGTGCGATCATACCAGCACTAATGCACCGGATCCCATCAGAACTTCGCAGTTAAGCGTGCTTGGGCGAGAGTAGTACTGTGATGGGTGACCTCCTGGGAAGTCCTTGTGTTGCACCTCTTTTTGCCAAAATTTCGTGTTCTTTTTGTTAATTAGCGTAATTTTACGTCGTTTTTGAAAATTAAACTTCGATTGTATTTCATTTTTTTTCGTTAATTAACGCAACCTAAAACTCTATTCGTTAATTAACGTAATTTGACGTCTTTTTTGAAAAATAAACTTAGAAATGCATATATACAATTACAACGCTTTACTTTCAGGTGCGATCATACCAGCACTAATGCACCGGATCCCATCAGAACTCCGCAGTTAAGCGTGCTTGGGCGAGAGTAGTACTGTGATGGGTGACCTCCTGGGAAGTCCTTGTGTTGCACCTCTTTTTGCCAAAATTTCGTGTTCTTTTTGTTAATTAGCGTAATTTTACGTCGTTTTTGAAAATTAAACTTCGATTGTATTTCATTTTTTTTCGTTAATTAACGCAACCTAAAACTCTATTCGTTAATTAACGTAATTTGACGTCTTTTTTGAAAAATAAACTTAGAAATGCATATATACAATTACAACGCTTTACTTTCAGGTGCGATCATAACAGCACTAATGCATCGGATCCCATCAGAACTCCGCAGTTAAGCGTGCTTGGGCGAGAGTAGTACTAGGATGGGTGACCTCCTGGGAAGTCCTTGTGTTGCACCTCTTTTTGCCAAAATTTCGTGTTCTTTTTGTTAATTAGCGTAATTTTACGTCGTTTTTGAATATTAAACTTCGATTGTATTTCATTTTTTTTCGTTAATTAACGCAACCTAAAACTCTATTCGTTAATTAACGTAATTTGACGTCTTTTTTGAAAAATAAACTTAGAAATGCATATATACAATTACAACGCTTTACTTTCAGGTGCGATCATACCAGCACTAATGCACCGGATCCCATCAGAACTCCGCAGTTAAGCGTGCTTGGGCGAGAGTAGTACTAGGATGGGTGACCTCCTGGGAAGTCCTTGTGTTGCACCTCTTTTTGCCAAAATTTCGTGTTCTTTTTGTTAATTAGCGTAATTTTACGTCGTTTTTGAAAATTAAACTTCGATTGTATTTCATTTTTTTTCGTTAATTAACGCAACCTAAAACTCTATTCGTTAATTAACGTAATTTGACGTCTTTTTTGAAAAATAAACTTAGAAATGCATATATACAATTACAACGCTTTACTTTCAGGTGCGATCATACCAGCACTAATGCACCGGATCCCATCAGAACTCCGCAGTTAAGCGTGTTTGGGCGAGAGTAGTACTAGGATGGGTGACCTCCTGGGAAGTCCTTGTGTTGCACCTCTTTTTGCCAAAATTTCGTGTTCTTTTTGTTAATTAGCGTAATTTTACGTCGTTTTTGAAAATTAAACTTCGATTGTATTTCATTTTTTTTCGTTAATTAACGCAACCTAAAACTCTATTCGTTAATTAACGTAATTTGACGTCTTTTTTGAAAAATAAACTTAGAAATGCATATATACAATTACAACGCTTTACTTTCAGGTGCGATCATACCAGCACTAATGCACCGGATCCCATCAGAACTCCGCAGTTAAGCGTGCTTGGGCGAGAGTAGTACTAGGATGGGTGACCTCCTGGGAAGTCCTTGTGTTGCACCTCTTTTTGCCAAAATTTCGTGTTCTTTTTGTTAATTAGCGTAATTTTACGTCGTTTTTGAAAATTAAACTTCGATTGTATTTCATTTTTTTTCGTTAATTAACGCAACCTAAAACTCTATTCGTTAATTAACGTAATTTGACGTCTTTTTTGAAAAATAAACTTAGAAATGCATATATACAATTACAACGCTTTACTTTCAGGTGCGATCATACCAGCACTAATGCACCGGATCCCATCAGAACTTCGCAGTTAAGCGTGCTTGGGCGAGAGTAGTACTGTGATGGGTGACCTCCTGGGAAGTCCTTGTGTTGCACCTCTTTTTGCCAAAATTTCGTGTTCTTTTTGTTAATTAGCGTAATTTTACGTCGTTTTTGAAAATTAAACTTCGATTGTATTTCATTTTTTTTCGTTAATTAACGCAACCTAAAACTCTATTCGTTAATTAACGTAATTTGACGTCTTTTTTGAAAAATAAACTTAGAAATGCATATATACAATTACAACGCTTTACTTTCAGGTGCGATCATACCAGCACTAATGCACCGGATCCCATCAGAACTCCGCAGTTAAGCGTGCTTGGGCGAGAGTAGTACTGTGATGGGTGACCTCCTGGGAAGTCCTTGTGTTGCACCTCTTTTTGCCAAAATTTCGTGTTCTTTTTGTTAATTAGCGTAATTTTACGTCGTTTTTGAAAATTAAACTTCGATTGTATTTCATTTTTTTTCGTTAATTAACGCAACCTAAAACTCTATTCGTTAATTAACGTAATTTGACGTCTTTTTTGAAAAATAAACTTAGAAATGCATATATACAATTACAACGCTTTACTTTCAGGTGCGATCATAACAGCACTAATGCATCGGATCCCATCAGAACTCCGCAGTTAAGCGTGCTTGGGCGAGAGTAGTACTAGGATGGGTGACCTCCTGGGAAGTCCTTGTGTTGCACCTCTTTTTGCCAAAATTTCGTGTTCTTTTTGTTAATTAGCGTAATTTTACGTCGTTTTTGAATATTAAACTTCGATTGTATTTCATTTTTTTTCGTTAATTAACGCAACCTAAAACTCTATTCGTTAATTAACGTAATTTGACGTCTTTTTTGAAAAATAAACTTAGAAATGCATATATACAATTACAACGCTTTACTTTCAGGTGCGATCATACCAGCACTAATGCACCGGATCCCATCAGAACTCCGCAGTTAAGCGTGCTTGGGCGAGAGTAGTACTAGGATGGGTGACCTCCTGGGAAGTCCTTGTGTTGCACCTCTTTTTGCCAAAATTTCGTGTTCTTTTTGTTAATTAGCGTAATTTTACGTCGTTTTTGAAAATTAAACTTCGATTGTATTTCATTTTTTTTCGTTAATTAACGCAACCTAAAACTCTATTCGTTAATTAACGTAATTTGACGTCTTTTTTGAAAAATAAACTTAGAAATGCATATATACAATTACAACGCTTTACTTTCAGGTGCGATCATACCAGCACTAATGCACCGGATCCCATCAGAACTCCGCAGTTAAGCGTGTTTGGGCGAGAGTAGTACTAGGATGGGTGACCTCCTGGGAAGTCCTTGTGTTGCACCTCTTTTTGCCAAAATTTCGTGTTCTTTTTGTTAATTAGCGTAATTTTACGTCGTTTTTGAAAATTAAACTTCGATTGTATTTCATTTTTTTTCGTTAATTAACGCAACCTAAAACTCTATTCGTTAATTAACGTAATTTGACGTCTTTTTTGAAAAATAAACTTAGAAATGCATATATACAATTACAACGCTTTACTTTCAGGTGCGATCATACCAGCACTAATGCACCGGATCCCATCAGAACTCCGCAGTTAAGCGTGCTTGGGCGAGAGTAGTACTAGGATGGGTGACCTCCTGGGAAGTCCTTGGGTTGCACCTCTTTTTGCCAAAATTTCGTGTTCTTTTTGTTAATTAGCGTAATTTTACGTCGTTTTTGAAAATTAAACTTCGATTGTATTTCATTTTTTTTCGTTAATTAACGCAACCTAAAACTCTATTCGTTAATTAACGTAATTTGACGTCTTTTTTGAAAAATAAACTTAGAAATGCATATATACAATTACAACGCTTTACTTTCAGGTGCGATCATACCAGCACTAATGCACCGGATCCCATCAGAACTCCGCAGTTAAGCGTGCTTGGGCGAGAGTAGTACTAGGATGGGTGACCTCCTGGGAAGTCCTTGTGTTGCACCTCTTTTTGCCAAAATTTCGTGTTCTTTTTGTTAATTAGCGTAATTTTACGTCGTTTTTGAAAATTAAACTTCGATTGTATTTCATTTTTTTTCGTTAATTAACGCAACCTAAAACTCTATTCGTTAATTAACGTAATTTGACGTCTTTTTTGAAAAATAAACTTAGAAATGCATATATACAATTACAACGCTTTACTTTCAGGTGCGATCATACCAGCACTAATGCACCGGATCCCATCAGAACTCCGCAGTTAAGCGTGCTTGGGCGAGAGTAGTACTAGGATGGGTGACCTCCGGGGAAGTCCGTGTGTTGCACCTCCTGGGAAGTCCTTGTGTTGCACCTCTTTTTGCCAAAATTTCGTGTTCTTTTTGTTAATTAGCGTAATTTTACGTCGTTTTTGAAAATTAAACTTCGATTGTATTTCATTTTTTTTCGTTAATTAACGCAACCTAAAACTCTATTCGTTAATTAACGTAATTTGACGTCTTTTTTGAAAAATAAACTTAGAAATGCATATATACAATTACAACGCTTTACTTTCAGGTGCGATCATACCAGCACTAATGCACCGGATCCCATCAGAACTTCGCAGTTAAGCGTGCTTGGGCGAGAGTAGTACTGTGATGGGTGACCTCCTGGGAAGTCCTTGTGTTGCACCTCTTTTTGCCAAAATTTCGTGTTCTTTTTGTTAATTAGCGTAATTTTACGTCGTTTTTGAAAATTAAACTTCGATTGTATTTCATTTTTTTTCGTTAATTAACGCAACCTAAAACTCTATTCGTTAATTAACGTAATTTGACGTCTTTTTTGAAAAATAAACTTAGAAATGCATATATACAATTACAACGCTTTACTTTCAGGTGCGATCATACCAGCACTAATGCACCGGATCCCATCAGAACTCCGCAGTTAAGCGTGCTTGGGCGAGAGTAGTACTGTGATGGGTGACCTCCTGGGAAGTCCTTGTGTTGCACCTCTTTTTGCCAAAATTTCGTGTTCTTTTTGTTAATTAGCGTAATTTTACGTCGTTTTTGAAAATTAAACTTCGATTGTATTTCATTTTTTTTCGTTAATTAACGCAACCTAAAACTCTATTCGTTAATTAACGTAATTTGACGTCTTTTTTGAAAAATAAACTTAGAAATGCATATATACAATTACAACGCTTTACTTTCAGGTGCGATCATAACAGCACTAATGCATCGGATCCCATCAGAACTCCGCAGTTAAGCGTGCTTGGGCGAGAGTAGTACTAGGATGGGTGACCTCCTGGGAAGTCCTTGTGTTGCACCTCTTTTTGCCAAAATTTCGTGTTCTTTTTGTTAATTAGCGTAATTTTACGTCGTTTTTGAATATTAAACTTCGATTGTATTTCATTTTTTTTCGTTAATTAACGCAACCTAAAACTCTATTCGTTAATTAACGTAATTTGACGTCTTTTTTGAAAAATAAACTTAGAAATGCATATATACAATTACAACGCTTTACTTTCAGGTGCGATCATACCAGCACTAATGCACCGGATCCCATCAGAACTCCGCAGTTAAGCGTGCTTGGGCGAGAGTAGTACTAGGATGGGTGACCTCCTGGGAAGTCCTTGTGTTGCACCTCTTTTTGCCAAAATTTCGTGTTCTTTTTGTTAATTAGCGTAATTTTACGTCGTTTTTGAAAATTAAACTTCGATTGTATTTCATTTTTTTTCGTTAATTAACGCAACCTAAAACTCTATTCGTTAATTAACGTAATTTGACGTCTTTTTTGAAATATAAACTTAGAAATGCATATATACAATTACAACGCTTTACTTTCAGGTGCGATCATACCAGCACTAATGCACCGGATCCCATCAGAACTCCGCAGTTAAGCGTGCTTGGGCGAGAGTAGTACTAGGATGGGTGACCTCCTGGGAAGTCCTTGTGTTGCACCTCTTTTTGCCAAAATTTCGTGTTCTTTTTGTTAATTAGCGTAATTTTAAGTCGTTTTTGAAAATTAAACTTCGATTGTATTTCATTTTTTTTCGTTAATTAACGCAACCTAAAACTCTATTCGTTAATTAACGTAATTTGACGTCTTTTTTGAAAAATAAACTTAGAAATGCATATATACAATTACAACGCTTTACTTTCAGGTGCGATCATACCAGCACTAATGCACCGGATCCCATTAGAACTCCGCAGTTAAGCGTGCTTGGGCGAGAGTAGTACTAGGATGGGTGACCTCCTGGGAAGTCCTTGTGTTGCACCTCTTTTTGCCAAAATTTCGTGTTCTTTTTGTTAATTAGCGTAATTTTACGTCGTTTTTGAAAATTAAACTTCGATTGTATTTCATTTTTTTTCGTTAATTAACGCAACCTAAAACTCTATTCGTTAATTAACGTAATTTGACGTCTTTTTTGAAAAATAAACTTAGAAATGCATATATACAATTACAACGCTTTACTTTCAGGTGCGATCATACCAGCACTAATGCACCGGATCCCAGCAGAACTCCGCAGTTAAGCGTGCTTGGGCGAGAGTAGTACTAGGATGGGTGACCTCCTGGGAAGTCCTTGTGTTGCACCTCTTTTTGCCAAAATTTCGTGTTCTTTTTGTTAATTAGCGTAATTTTACGTCGTTTTTGAAAATTAAACTTCGATTGTATTTCATTTTTTTTCGTTAATTAACGCAACCTAAAACTCTATTCGTTAATTAACGTAATTTGACGTCTTTTTTGAAAAATAAACTTAGAAATGCATATATACAATTACAACGCTTTACTTTCAGGTGCGATCATACCAGCACTAATGCACCGGATCCCATCAGAACTCCGCAGTTAAGCGTGCTTGGGCGAGAGTAGTACTAGGATGGGTGACCTCCTGGGAAGTCCTTGTGTTGCACCTCTTTTTGCCAAAATTTCGTGTTCTTTTTGTTAATTAGCGTAATTTTACGTCGTTTTTGAAAATTAAACTTCGATTGTATTTCATTTTTTTTCGTTAATTAACGCAACCTAAAACTCTATTCGTTAATTAACGTAATTTGACGTCTTTTTTGAAAAATAAACTTAGAAATGCATATATACAATTACAACGCTTTACTTTCAGGTGCGATCATACCAGCACTAATGCACCGGATCCCATCAGAACTCCGCAGTTAAGCGTGCTTGGGCGAGAGTAGTACTAGGATGGGTGACCTCCTGGGAAGTCCTTGTGTTGCACCTCTTTTTGCCAAAATTTCGTGTTCTTTTTGTTAATTAGCGTAATTTTACGTCGTTTTTGAAAATTAAACTTCGATTGTATTTCATTTTTTTTCGTTAATTAACGCAACCTAAAACTCTATTCGTTAATTAACGTAATTTGACGTCTTTTTTGAAAAATAAACTTAGAAATGCATATATACAATTACAACGCTTTACTTTCAGGTGCGATCATACCAGCACTAATGCACCGGATCCCATCAGAACTCCGCAGTTAAGCGTGCTTGGGCGAGAGTAGTACTAGGATGGGTGACCTCCTGGGAAGTCCTTGTGTTGCACCTCTTTTTGCCAAAATTTCGTGTTCTTTTTGTTAATTAGCGTAATTTTACGTCGTTTTTGAAAATTAAACTTCGATTGTATTTCATTTTTTTTCGTTAATTAACGCAACCTAAAACTCTATTCGTTAATTAACGTAATTTGACGTCTTTTTTGAAAAATAAACTTAGAAATGCATATATACAATTACAACGCTTTACTTTCAGGTGCGATCATACCAGCACTAATGCACCGAATCCCATCAGAACTCCGCAGTTAAGCGTGCTTGGGCGAGAGTAGTACTAGGATGGGTGACCTCCTGGGAAGTCCTTGTGTTGCACCTCTTTTTGCCAAAATTTCGTGTTCTTTTTGTTAATTAGCGTAATTTTACGTCATTTTTGAAAATTAAACTTCGATTGTATTTCATTTTTTTTCGTTAATTAACGCAACCTAAAACTCTATTCGTTAATTAACGTAATTTGACGTCTTTTTTGAAAAATAAACTTAGAAATGCATATATACAATTACAACGCTTTACTTTCAGGTGCGATCATACCAGCACTAATGCACCGGATCCCATCAGAACTCCGCAGTTAAGCGTGCTTGGGCGAGAGTAGTACTAGGATGGGTGACCTCCTGGGAAGTCCTTGTGTTGCACCTCTTTTTGCCAAAATTTCGTGTTCTTTTTGTTAATTAGCGTAATTTTACGTCGTTTTTGAAAATTAAACTTCGATTGTATTTCATTTTTTTTCGTTAATTAACGCAACCTAAAACTCTATTCGTTAATTAACGTAATTTGACGTCTTTTTTGAAAAATAAACTTAGAAATGCATATATACAATTACAACGCTTTACTTTCAGGTGCGATCATACCAGCACTAATGCACCGGATCCCATCAGAACTCCGCAGTTAAGCGTGCTTGGGCGAGAGTAGTACTAGGATGGGTGACCTCCGGGGAAGTCCGTGTGTTGCACCTCCTGGGAAGTCCTTGTGTTGCACCTCTTTTTGCCAAAATTTCGTGTTCTTTTTGTTAATTAGCGTAATTTTACGTCGTTTTTGAAAATTAAACTTCGATTGTATTTCATTTTTTTTCGTTAATTAACGCAACCTAAAACTCTATTCGTTAATTAACGTAATTTGACGTCTTTTTTGAAAAATAAACTTAGAAATGCATATATACAATTACAACGCTTTACTTTCAGGTGCGATCATACCAGCACTAATGCACCGGATCCCATCAGAACTTCGCAGTTAAGCGTGCTTGGGCGAGAGTAGTACTGTGATGGGTGACCTCCTGGGAAGTCCTTGTGTTGCACCTCTTTTTGCCAAAATTTCGTGTTCTTTTTGTTAATTAGCGTAATTTTACGTCGTTTTTGAAAATTAAACTTCGATTGTATTTCATTTTTTTTCGTTAATTAACGCAACCTAAAACTCTATTCGTTAATTAACGTAATTTGACGTCTTTTTTGAAAAATAAACTTAGAAATGCATATATACAATTACAACGCTTTACTTTCAGGTGCGATCATACCAGCACTAATGCACCGGATCCCATCAGAACTCCGCAGTTAAGCGTGCTTGGGCGAGAGTAGTACTGTGATGGGTGACCTCCTGGGAAGTCCTTGTGTTGCACCTCTTTTTGCCAAAATTTCGTGTTCTTTTTGTTAATTAGCGTAATTTTACGTCGTTTTTGAAAATTAAACTTCGATTGTATTTCATTTTTTTTCGTTAATTAACGCAACCTAAAACTCTATTCGTTAATTAACGTAATTTGACGTCTTTTTTGAAAAATAAACTTAGAAATGCATATATACAATTACAACGCTTTACTTTCAGGTGCGATCATAACAGCACTAATGCATCGGATCCCATCAGAACTCCGCAGTTAAGCGTGCTTGGGCGAGAGTAGTACTAGGATGGGTGACCTCCTGGGAAGTCCTTGTGTTGCACCTCTTTTTGCCAAAATTTCGTGTTCTTTTTGTTAATTAGCGTAATTTTACGTCGTTTTTGAATATTAAACTTCGATTGTATTTCATTTTTTTTCGTTAATTAACGCAACCTAAAACTCTATTCGTTAATTAACGTAATTTGACGTCTTTTTTGAAAAATAAACTTAGAAATGCATATATACAATTACAACGCTTTACTTTCAGGTGCGATCATACCAGCACTAATGCACCGGATCCCATCAGAACTCCGCAGTTAAGCGTGCTTGGGCGAGAGTAGTACTAGGATGGGTGACCTCCTGGGAAGTCCTTGTGTTGCACCTCTTTTTGCCAAAATTTCGTGTTCTTTTTGTTAATTAGCGTAATTTTACGTCGTTTTTGAAAATTAAACTTCGATTGTATTTCATTTTTTTTCGTTAATTAACGCAACCTAAAACTCTATTCGTTAATTAACGTAATTTGACGTCTTTTTTGAAAAATAAACTTAGAAATGCATATATACAATTACAACGCTTTACTTTCAGGTGCGATCATACCAGCACTAATGCACCGGATCCAATCAGAACTCCGCAGTTAAGCGTGCTTGGGCGAGAGTAGTACTAGGATGGGTGACCTCCTGGGAAGTCCTTGTGTTGCACCTCTTTTTGCCAAAATTTCGTGTTCTTTTTGTTAATTAGCGTAATTTTACGTCGTTTTTGAAAATTAAACTTCGATTGTATTTCATTTTTTTTCGTTAATTAACGCAACCTAAAACTCTATTCGTTAATTAACGTAATTTGACGTCTTTTTTGAAAAATAAACTTAGAAATGCATATATACAATTACAACGCTTTACTTTCAGGTGCGATCATACCAGCACTAATGCACCGGATCCCATCAGAACTCCGCAGTTAAGCGTGCTTGGGCGAGAGTAGTACTAGGATGGGTGACCTCCTGGGAAGTCCTTGTGTTGCACCTCTTTTTGCCAAAATTTCGTGTTCTTTTTGTTAATTAGCGTAATTTTACGTCGTTTTTGAAAATTAAACTTCGATTGTATTTCATTTTTTTTCGTTAATTAACGCAACCTAAAACTCTATTCGTTAATTAACGTAATTTGACGTCTTTTTTGAAAAATAAACTTAGAAATGCATATATACAATTACAACGCTTTACTTTCAGGTGCGATCATACCAGCACTAATGCACCGGATCCCATCAGAACTCCGCAGTTAAGCGTGCTTGGGCGAGAGTAGTACTAGGATGGGTGACCTCCTGGGAAGTCCTTGTGTTGCACCTCTTTTTGCCAAAATTTCGTGTTCTTTTTGTTAATTAGCGTAATTTTACGTCGTTTTTGAAAATTAAACTTCGATTGTATTTCATTTTTTTTCGTTAATTAACGCAACCTAAAACTCTATTCGTTAATTAACGTAATTTGACGTCTTTTTTGAAAAATAAACTTAGAAATGCATATATACAATTACAACGCTTTACTTTCAGGTGCGATCATACCAGCACTAATGCACCGGATCCCATCAGAACTCCGCAGTTAAGCGTGCTTGGGCGAGAGTAGTACTAGGATGGGTGACCTCCTGGGAAGTCCTTGTGTTGCACCTCTTTTTGCCAAAATTTCGTGTTCTTTTTGTTAATTAGCGTAATTTTACGTCGTTTTTGAAAATTAAACTTCGATTGTATTTCATTTTTTTTCGTTAATTAACGCAACCTAAAACTCTATTCGTTAATTAACGTAATTTGACGTCTTTTTTGAAAAATAAACTTAGAAATGCATATATACAATTACAACGCTTTACTTTCAGGTGCGATCATACCAGCACTAATGCACCGGATCCCATCAGAACTCCGCAGTTAAGCGTGCTTGGGCGAGAGTAGTACTAGGATGGGTGACCTCCGGGGAAGTCCGTGTGTTGCACCTCCTGGGAAGTCCTTGTGTTGCACCTCTTTTTGCCAAAATTTCGTGTTCTTTTTGTTAATTAGCGTAATTTTACGTCGTTTTTGAAAATTAAACTTCGATTGTATTTCATTTTTTTTCGTTAATTAACGCAACCTAAAACTCTATTCGTTAATTAACGTAATTTGACGTCTTTTTTGAAAAATAAACTTAGAAATGCATATATACAATTACAACGCTTTACTTTCAGGTGCGATCATACCAGCACTAATGCACCGGATCCCATCAGAACTCCGCAGTTAAGCGTGCTTGGGCGAGAGTAGTACTGTGATGGGTGACCTCCTGGGAAGTCCTTGTGTTGCACCTCTTTTTGCCAAAATTTCGTGTTCTTTTTGTTAATTAGCGTAATTTTACGTCGTTTTTGAAAATTAAACTTCGATTGTATTTCATTTTTTTTCGTTAATTAACGCAACCTAAAACTCTATTCGTTAATTAACGTAATTTGACGTCTTTTTTGAAAAATAAACTTAGAAATGCATATATACAATTACAACGCTTTACTTTCAGGTGCGATCATAACAGCACTAATGCATCGGATCCCATCAGAACTCCGCAGTTAAGCGTGCTTGGGCGAGAGTAGTACTAGGATGGGTGACCTCCTGGGAAGTCCTTGTGTTGCACCTCTTTTTGCCAAAATTTCGTGTTCTTTTTGTTAATTAGCGTAATTTTACGTCGTTTTTGAATATTAAACTTCGATTGTATTTCATTTTTTTTCGTTAATTAACGCAACCTAAAACTCTATTCGTTAATTAACGTAATTTGACGTCTTTTTTGAAAAATAAACTTAGAAATGCATATATACAATTACAACGCTTTACTTTCAGGTGCGATCATACCAGCACTAATGCACCGGATCCCATCAGAACTCCGCAGTTAAGCGTGCTTGGGCGAGAGTAGTACTAGGATGGGTGACCTCCTGGGAAGTCCTTGTGTTGCACCTCTTTTTGCCAAAATTTCGTGTTCTTTTTGTTAATTAGCGTAATTTTACGTCGTTTTTGAAAATTAAACTTCGATTGTATTTCATTTTTTTTCGTTAATTAACGCAACCTAAAACTCTATTCGTTAATTAACGTAATTTGACGTCTTTTTTGAAAAATAAACTTAGAAATGCATATATACAATTACAACGCTTTACTTTCAGGTGCGATCATACCAGCACTAATGCACCGGATCCAATCAGAACTCCGCAGTTAAGCGTGCTTGGGCGAGAGTAGTACTAGGATGGGTGACCTCCTGGGAAGTCCTTGTGTTGCACCTCTTTTTGCCAAAATTTCGTGTTCTTTTTGTTAATTAGCGTAATTTTACGTCGTTTTTGAAAATTAAACTTCGATTGTATTTCATTTTTTTTCGTTAATTAACGCAACCTAAAACTCTATTCGTTAATTAACGTAATTTGACGTCTTTTTTGAAAAATAAACTTAGAAATGCATATATACAATTACAACGCTTTACTTTCAGGTGCGATCATACCAGCACTAATGCACCGGATCCCATCAGAACTCCGCAGTTAAGCGTGCTTGGGCGAGAGTAGTACTAGGATGGGTGACCTCCTGGGAAGTCCTTGTGTTGCACCTCTTTTTGCCAAAATTTCGTGTTCTTTTTGTTAATTAGCGTAATTTTACGTCGTTTTTGAAAATTAAACTTCGATTGTATTTCATTTTTTTTCGTTAATTAACGCAACCTAAAACTCTATTCGTTAATTAACGTAATTTGACGTCTTTTTTGAAAAATAAACTTAGAAATGCATATATACAATTACAACGCTTTACTTTCAGGTGCGATCATACCAGCACTAATGCACCGGATCCCATCAGAACTCCGCAGTTAAGCGTGCTTGGGCGAGAGTAGTACTAGGATGGGTGACCTCCTGGGAAGTCCTTGTGTTGCACCTCTTTTTGCCAAAATTTCGTGTTCTTTTTGTTAATTAGCGTAATTTTACGTCGTTTTTGAAAATTAAACTTCGATTGTATTTCATTTTTTTTCGTTAATTAACGCAACCTAAAACTCTATTCGTTAATTAACGTAATTTGACGTCTTTTTTGAAAAATAAACTTAGAAATGCATATATACAATTACAACGCTTTACTTTCAGGTGCGATCATACCAGCACTAATGCACCGGATCCCATCAGAACTCCGCAGTTAAGCGTGCTTGGGCGAGAGTAGTACTAGGATGGGTGACCTCCTGGGAAGTCCTTGTGTTGCACCTCTTTTTGCCAAAATTTCGTGTTCTTTTTGTTAATTAGCGTAATTTTACGTCGTTTTTGAAAATTAAACTTCGATTGTATTTCATTTTTTTTCGTTAATTAACGCAACCTAAAACTCTATTCGTTAATTAACGTAATTTGACGTCTTTTTTGAAAAATAAACTTAGAAATGCATATATACAATTACAACGCTTTACTTTCAGGTGCGATCATACCAGCACTAATGCACCGGATCCCATCAGAACTCCGCAGTTAAGCGTGCTTGGGCGAGAGTAGTACTAGGATGGGTGACCTCCGGGGAAGTCCGTGTGTTGCACCTCCTGGGAAGTCCTTGTGTTGCACCTCTTTTTGCCAAAATTTCGTGTTCTTTTTGTTAATTAGCGTAATTTTACGTCGTTTTTGAAAATTAAACTTCGATTGTATTTCATTTTTTTTCGTTAATTAACGCAACCTAAAACTCTATTCGTTAATTAACGTAATTTGACGTCTTTTTTGAAAAATAAACTTAGAAATGCATATATACAATTACAACGCTTTACTTTCAGGTGCGATCATACCAGCACTAATGCACCGGATCCCATCAGAACTTCGCAGTTAAGCGTGCTTGGGCGAGAGTAGTACTGTGATGGGTGACCTCCTGGGAAGTCCTTGTGTTGCACCTCTTTTTGCCAAAATTTCGTGTTCTTTTTGTTAATTAGCGTAATTTTACGTCGTTTTTGAAAATTAAACTTCGATTGTATTTCATTTTTTTTCGTTAATTAACGCAACCTAAAACTCTATTCGTTAATTAACGTAATTTGACGTCTTTTTTGAAAAATAAACTTAGAAATGCATATATACAATTACAACGCTTTACTTTCAGGTGCGATCATACCAGCACTAATGCACCGGATCCCATCAGAACTCCGCAGTTAAGCGTGCTTGGGCGAGAGTAGTACTGTGATGGGTGACCTCCTGGGAAGTCCTTGTGTTGCACCTCTTTTTGCCAAAATTTCGTGTTCTTTTTGTTAATTAGCGTAATTTTACGTCGTTTTTGAAAATTAAACTTCGATTGTATTTCATTTTTTTTCGTTAATTAACGCAACCTAAAACTCTATTCGTTAATTAACGTAATTTGACGTCTTTTTTGAAAAATAAACTTAGAAATGCATATATACAATTACAACGCTTTACTTTCAGGTGCGATCATACCAGCACTAATGCACCGGATCCAATCAGAACTCCGCAGTTAAGCGTGCTTGGGCGAGAGTAGTACTAGGATGGGTGACCTCCTGGGAAGTCCTTGTGTTGCACCTCTTTTTGCCAAAATTTCGTGTTCTTTTTGTTAATTAGCGTAATTTTACGTCGTTTTTGAAAATTAAACTTCGATTGTATTTCATTTTTTTTCGTTAATTAACGCAACCTAAAACTCTATTCGTTAATTAACGTAATTTGACGTCTTTTTTGAAAAATAAACTTAGAAATGCATATATACAATTACAACGCTTTACTTTCAGGTGCGATCATACCAGCACTAATGCACCGGATCCCATCAGAACTCCGCAGTTAAGCGTGCTTGGGCGAGAGTAGTACTAGGATGGGTGACCTCCTGGGAAGTCCTTGTGTTGCACCTCTTTTTGCCAAAATTTCGTGTTCTTTTTGTTAATTAGCGTAATTTTACGTCGTTTTTGAAAATTAAACTTCGATTGTATTTCATTTTTTTTCGTTAATTAACGCAACCTAAAACTCTATTCGTTAATTAACGTAATTTGACGTCTTTTTTGAAAAATAAACTTAGAAATGCATATATACAATTACAACGCTTTACTTTCAGGTGCGATCATACCAGCACTAATGCACCGGATCCCATCAGAACTCCGCAGTTAAGCGTGCTTGGGCGAGAGTAGTACTAGGATGGGTGACCTCCTGGGAAGTCCTTGTGTTGCACCTCTTTTTGCCAAAATTTCGTGTTCTTTTTGTTAATTAGCGTAATTTTACGTCGTTTTTGAAAATTAAACTTCGATTGTATTTCATTTTTTTTCGTTAATTAACGCAACCTAAAACTCTATTCGTTAATTAACGTAATTTGACGTCTTTTTTGAAAAATAAACTTAGAAATGCATATATACAATTACAACGCTTTACTTTCAGGTGCGATCATACCAGCACTAATGCACCGGATCCCATCAGAACTTCGCAGTTAAGCGTGCTTGGGCGAGAGTAGTACTAGGATGGGTGACCTCCTGGGAAGTCCTTGTGTTGCACCTCTTTTTGCCAAAATTTCGTGTTCTTTTTGTTAATTAGCGTAATTTTACGTCGTTTTTGAAAATTAAACTTCGATTGTATTTCATTTTTTTCGTTAATTAACGCAACCTAAAACTCTATTCGTTAATTAACGTAATTTGACGTCTTTTTTGAAAAATAAACTTAGAAATGCATATATACAATTACAACGCTTTACTTTCAGGTGCGATCATACCAGCACTAATGCACCGGATCCCATCAGAACTCCGCAGTTAAGCGTGCTTGGGCGAGAGTAGTACTAGGATGGGTGACCTCCTGGGAAGTCCTTGTGTTGCACCTCTTTTTGCCAAAATTTCGTGTTCTTTTTGTTAATTAGCGTAATTTTACGTCGTTTTTGAATATTAAACTTCGATTGTATTTCATTTTTTTTCGTTAATTTACGCAACCTAAAACTCTATTCGTTAATTAACGTAATTTGACGTCTTTTTTGAAAAATAAACTTAGAAATGCATATATACAATTACAACGCTTTACTTTCAGGTGCGATCATACCAGCACTAATGCACCGGATCCCATCAGAACTCCGCAGTTAAGCGTGCTTGGGCGAGAGTAGTACTAGGATGGGTGACCTCCTGGGAAGTCCTTGTGTTGCACCTCTTTTTGCCAAAATTTCGTGTTCTTTTTGTTAATTAGCGTAATTTTACGTCGTTTTTGAAAATTAAACTTCGATTGTATTTCATTTTTTTTCGTTAATTAACGCAACCTAAAACTCTATTCGTTAATTAACGTAATTTGACGTCTTTTTTGAAATATAAACTTAGAAATGCATATATACAATTACAACGCTTTACTTTCAGGTGCGATCATACCAGCACTAATGCACCGGATCCCATCAGAACTCCGCAGTTAAGCGTGCTTGGGCGAGAGTAGTACTAGGATGGGTGACCTCCTGGGAAGTCCTTGTGTTGCACCTCTTTTTGCCAAAATTTCGTGTTCTTTTTGTTAATTAGCGTAATTTTAAGTCGTTTTTGAAAATTAAACTTCGATTGTATTTCATTTTTTTTCGTTAATTAACGCAACCTAAAACTCTATTCGTTAATTAACGTAATTTGACGTCTTTTTTGAAAAATAAACTTAGAAATGCATATATACAATTACAACGCTTTACTTTCAGGTGCGATCATACCAGCACTAATGCACCGGATCCCATCAGAACTCCGCAGTTAAGCGTGCTTGGGCGAGAGTAGTACTAGGATGGGTGACCTCCTGGGAAGTCCTTGTGTTGCACCTCTTTTTGCCAAAATTTCGTGTTCTTTTTGTTAATTAGCGTAATTTTACGTCGTTTTTGAAAATTAAACTTCGATTGTATTTCATTTTTTTTCGTTAATTAACGCAACCTAAAACTCTATTCGTTAATTAACGTAATTTGACGTCTTTTTTGAAAAATAAACTTAGAAATGCATATATACAATTACAACGCTTTACTTTCAGGTGCGATCATACCAGCACTAATGCACCGGATCCCATCAGAACTCCGCAGTTAAGCGTGCTTGGGCGAGAGTAGTACTAGGATGGGTGACCTCCTGGGAAGTCCTTGTGTTGCACCTCTTTTTGCCAAAATTTCGTGTTCTTTTTGTTAATTAGCGTAATTTTACGTCGTTTTTGAAAATTAAACTTCGATTGTATTTCATTTTTTTTCGTTAATTAACGCAACCTAAAACTCTATTCGTTAATTAACGTAATTTGACGTCTTTTTTGAAAAATAAACTTAGAAATGCATATATACAATTACAACGCTTTACTTTCAGGTGCGATCATACCAGCACTAATGCACCGGATCCCATCAGAACTTCGCAGTTAAGCGTGCTTGGGCGAGAGTAGTACTAGGATGGGTGACCTCCTGGGAAGTCCTTGTGTTGCACCTCTTTTTGCCAAAATTTCGTGTTCTTTTTGTTAATTAGCGTAATTTTACGTCGTTTTTGAAAATTAAACTTCGATTGTATTTCATTTTTTTCGTTAATTAACGCAACCTAAAACTCTATTCGTTAATTAACGTAATTTGACGTCTTTTTTGAAAAATAAACTTAGAAATGCATATATACAATTACAACGCTTTACTTTCAGGTGCGATCATACCAGCACTAATGCACCGGATCCCATCAGAACTCCGCAGTTAAGCGTGCTTGGGCGAGAGTAGTACTAGGATGGGTGACCTCCTGGGAAGTCCTTGTGTTGCACCTCATTTTGCCAAAATTTCGTGTTCTTTTTGTTAATTAGCGTAATTTTACGTCGTTTTTGAAAATTAAACTTCGATTGTATTTCATTTTTTTTCGTTAATTTACGCAACCTAAAACTCTATTCGTTAATTAACGTAATTTGACGTCTTTTTTGAAAAATAAACTTAGAAATGCATATATACAATTACAACGCTTTACTTTCAGGTGCGATCATACCAGCACTAATGCACCGGATCCCATCAGAACTCCGCAGTTAAGCGTGCTTGGGCGAGAGTAGTACTAGGATGGGTGACCTCCTGGGAAGTCCTTGTGTTGCACCTCTTTTTGCCAAAATTTCGTGTTCTTTTTGTTAATTAGCGTAATTTTACGTCGTTTTTGAAAATTAAACTTCGATTGTATTTCATTTTTTTTCGTTAATTAACGCAACCTAAAACTCTATTCGTTAATTAACGTAATTTGACGTCTTTTTTGAAAAATAAACTTAGAAATGCATATATACAATTACAACGCTTTACTTTCAGGTGCGATCATACCAGCACTAATGCACCGGATCCCATCAGAACTCCGCAGTTAAGCGTGCTTGGGCGAGAGTAGTACTAGGATGGGTGACCTCCTGGGAAGTCCTTGTGTTGCACCTCTTTTTGCCAAAATTTCGTGTTCTTTTTGTTAATTAGCGTAATTTTACGTCGTTTTTGAAAATTAAACTTCGATTGTATTTCATTTTTTTTCGTTAATTAACGCAACCTAAAACTCTATTCGTTAATTAACGTAATTTGACGTCTTTTTTGAAAAATAAACTTAGAAATGCATATATACAATTACAACGCTTTACTTTCAGGTGCGATCATACCAGCACTAATGCACCGGATCCCATCAGAACTCCGCAGTTAAGCGTGCTTGGGCGAGAGTAGTACTAGGATGGGTGACCTCCGGGGAAGTCCGTGTGTTGCACCTCCTGGGAAGTCCTTGTGTTGCACCTCTTTTTGCCAAAATTTCGTGTTCTTTTTGTTAATTAGCGTAATTTTACGTCGTTTTTGAAAATTAAACTTCGATTGTATTTCATTTTTTTTCGTTAATTAACGCAACCTAAAACTCTATTCGTTAATTAACGTAATTTGACGTCTTTTTTGAAAAATAAACTTAGAAATGCATATATACAATTACAACGCTTTACTTTCAGGTGCGATCATACCAGCACTAATGCACCGGATCCCATCAGAACTTCGCAGTTAAGCGTGCTTGGGCGAGAGTAGTACTGTGATGGGTGACCTCCTGGGAAGTCCTTGTGTTGCACCTCTTTTTGCCAAAATTTCGTGTTCTTTTTGTTAATTAGCGTAATTTTACGTCGTTTTTGAAAATTAAACTTCGATTGTATTTCATTTTTTTTCGTTAATTAACGCAACCTAAAACTCTATTCGTTAATTAACGTAATTTGACGTCTTTTTTGAAAAATAAACTTAGAAATGCATATATACAATTACAACGCTTTACTTTCAGGTGCGATCATACCAGCACTAATGCACCAGATCCCATCAGAACTCCGCAGTTAAGCGTGCTTGGGCGAGAGTAGTACTGTGATGGGTGACCTCCTGGGAAGTCCTTGTGTTGCACCTCTTTTTGCCAAAATTTCGTGTTCTTTTTGTTAATTAGCGTAATTTTACGTCGTTTTTGAAAATTAAACTTCGATTGTATTTCATTTTTTTTCGTTAATTAACGCAACCTAAAACTCTATTCGTTAATTAACGTAATTTGACGTCTTTTTTGAAAAATAAACTTAGAAATGCATATATACAATTACAACGCTTTACTTTCAGGTGCGATCATAACAGCACTAATGCATCGGATCCCATCAGAACTCCGCAGTTAAGCGTGCTTGGGCGAGAGTAGTACTAGGATGGGTGACCTCCTGGGAAGTCCTTGTGTTGCACCTCTTTTTGCCAAAATTTCGTGTTCTTTTTGTTAATTAGCGTAATTTTACGTCGTTTTTGAATATTAAACTTCGATTGTATTTCATTTTTTTTCGTTAATTAACGCAACCTAAAACTCTATTCGTTAATTAACGTAATTTGACGTCTTTTTTGAAAAATAAACTTAGAAATGCATATATACAATTACAACGCTTTACTTTCAGGTGCGATCATACCAGCACTAATGCACCGGATCCCATCAGAACTCCGCAGTTAAGCGTGCTTGGGCGAGAGTAGTACTAGGATGGGTGACCTCCTGGGAAGTCCTTGTGTTGCACCTCTTTTTGCCAAAATTTCGTGTTCTTTTTGTTAATTAGCGTAATTTTACGTCGTTTTTGAAAATTAAACTTCGATTGTATTTCATTTTTTTTCGTTAATTAACGCAACCTAAAACTCTATTCGTTAATTAACGTAATTTGACGTCTTTTTTGAAAAATAAACTTAGAAATGCATATATACAATTACAACGCTTTACTTTCAGGTGCGATCATACCAGCACTAATGCACCGGATCCAATCAGAACTCCGCAGTTAAGCGTGCTTGGGCGAGAGTAGTACTAGGATGGGTGACCTCCTGGGAAGTCCTTGTGTTGCACCTCTTTTTGCCAAAATTTCGTGTTCTTTTTGTTAATTAGCGTAATTTTACGTCGTTTTTGAAAATTAAACTTCGATTGTATTTCATTTTTTTTCGTTAATTAACGCAACCTAAAACTCTATTCGTTAATTAACGTAATTTGACGTCTTTTTTGAAAAATAAACTTAGAAATGCATATATACAATTACAACGCTTTACTTTCAGGTGCGATCATACCAGCACTAATGCACCGGATCCCATCAGAACTTCGCAGTTAAGCGTGCTTGGGCGAGAGTAGTACTAGGATGGGTGACCTCCTGGGAAGTCCTTGTGTTGCACCTCTTTTTGCCAAAATTTCGTGTTCTTTTTGTTAATTAGCGTAATTTTACGTCGTTTTTGAAAATTAAACTTCGATTGTATTTCATTTTTTTCGTTAATTAACGCAACCTAAAACTCTATTCGTTAATTAACGTAATTTGACGTCTTTTTTGAAAAATAAACTTAGAAATGCATATATACAATTACAACGCTTTACTTTCAGGTGCGATCATACCAGCACTAATGCACCGGATCCCATCAGAACTCCGCAGTTAAGCGTGCTTGGGCGAGAGTAGTACTAGGATGGGTGACCTCCTGGGAAGTCCTTGTGTTGCACCTCTTTTTGCCAAAATTTCGTGTTCTTTTTGTTAATTAGCGTAATTTTACGTCGTTTTTGAAAATTAAACTTCGATTGTATTTCATTTTTTTTCGTTAATTTACGCAACCTAAAACTCTATTCGTTAATTAACGTAATTTGACGTCTTTTTTGAAAAATAAACTTAGAAATGCATATATACAATTACAACGCTTTACTTTCAGGTGCGATCATACCAGCACTAATGCACCGGATCCCATCAGAACTCCGCAGTTAAGCGTGCTTGGGCGAGAGTAGTACTAGGATGGGTGACCTCCTGGGAAGTCCTTGTGTTGCACCTCTTTTTGCCAAAATTTCGTGTTCTTTTTGTTAATTAGCGTAATTTTACGTCGTTTTTGAAAATTAAACTTCGATTGTATTTCATTTTTTTTCGTCAATTAACGCAACCTAAAACTCTATTCGTTAATTAACGTAATTTGACGTCTTTTTTGAAAAATAAACTTAGAAATGCATATATACAATTACAACGCTTTACTTTCAGGTGCGATCATACCAGCACTAATGCACCGGATCCCATCAGAACTCCGCAGTTAAGCGTGCTTGGGCGAGAGTAGTACTAGGATGGGTGACCTCCTGGGAAGTCCTTGTGTTGCACCACTTTTTGCCAAAATTTCGTGTTCTTTTTGTTAATTAGCGTAATTTTACGTCATTTTTGAAAATTAAACTTCGATTGTATTTCATTTTTTTTCGTTAATTAACGCAACCTAAAACTCTATTCGTTAATTAACGTAATTTGACGTCTTTTTTGAAAAATAAACTTAGAAATGCATATATACAATTACAACGCTTTACTTTCAGGTGCGATCATACCAGCACTAATGCACCGGATCCCATCAGAACTCCGCAGTTAAGCGTGCTTGGGCGAGAGTAGTACTAGGATGGGTGACCTCCTGGGAAGTCCTTGTGTTGCACCTCTTTTAGCCAAAATTTCGTGTTCTTTTTGTTAATTAGCGTAATTTTACGTCGTTTTTGAAAATTAAACTTCGATTGTATTTCATTTTTTTTCGTTAATTAACGCAACCTAAAACTCTATTCGTTAATTAACGTAATTTGACGTCTTTTTTGAAAAATAAACTTAGAAATGCATATATACAATTACAACGCTTTACTTTCAGGTGCGATCATACCAGCACTAATGCACCGGATCCCATCAGAACTCCGCAGTTAAGCGTGCTTGGGCGAGAGTAGTACTAGGATGGGTGACCTCCTGGGAAGTCCTTGTGTTGCACCTCTTTTTGCCAAAATTTCGTGTTCTTTTTGTTAATTAGCGTAATTTTACGTCGTTTTTGAAAATTAAACTTCGATTGTATTTCATTTTTTTTCGTTAATTAACGCAACCTAAAACTCTATTCGTTAATTAACGTAATTTGACGTCTTTTTTGAAAAATAAACTTAGAAATGCATATATACAATTACAACGCTTTACTTTCAGGTGCGATCATACCAGCACTAATGCACCGGATCCCATCAGAACTCCGCAGTTAAGCGTGCTTGGGCGAGAGTAGTACTAGGATGGGTGACCTCCGGGGAAGTCCGTGTGTTGCACCTCCTGGGAAGTCCTTGTGTTGCACCTCTTTTTGCCAAAATTTCGTGTTCTTTTTGTTAATTAGCGTAATTTTACGTCGTTTTTGAAAATTAAACTTCGATTGTATTTCATTTTTTTTCGTTAATTAACGCAACCTAAAACTCTATTCGTTAATTAACGTAATTTGACGTCTTTTTTGAAAAATAAACTTAGAAATGCATATATACAATTACAACGCTTTACTTTCAGGTGCGATCATACCAGCACTAATGCACCGGATCCCATCAGAACTTCGCAGTTAAGCGTGCTTGGGCGAGAGTAGTACTGTGATGGGTGACCTCCTGGGAAGTCCTTGTGTTGCACCTCTTTTTGCCAAAATTTCGTGTTCTTTTTGTTAATTAGCGTAATTTTACGTCGTTTTTGAAAATTAAACTTCGATTGTATTTCATTTTTTTTCGTTAATTAACGCAACCTAAAACTCTATTCGTTAATTAACGTAATTTGACGTCTTTTTTGAAAAATAAACTTAGAAATGCATATATACAATTACAACGCTTTACTTTCAGGTGCGATCATACCAGCACTAATGCACCGGATCCCATCAGAACTCCGCAGTTAAGCGTGCTTGGGCGAGAGTAGTACTGTGATGGGTGACCTCCTGGGAAGTCCTTGTGTTGCACCTCTTTTTGCCAAAATTTCGTGTTCTTTTTGTTAATTAGCGTAATTTTACGTCGTTTTTGAAAATTAAACTTCGATTGTATTTCATTTTTTTTCGTTAATTAACGCAACCTAAAACTCTATTCGTTAATTAACGTAATTTGACGTCTTTTTTGAAAAATAAACTTAGAAATGCATATATACAATTACAACGCTTTACTTTCAGGTGCGATCATAACAGCACTAATGCATCGGATCCCATCAGAACTCCGCAGTTAAGCGTGCTTGGGCGAGAGTAGTACTAGGATGGGTGACCTCCTGGGAAGTCCTTGTGTTGCACCTCTTTTTGCCAAAATTTCGTGTTCTTTTTGTTAATTAGCGTAATTTTACGTCGTTTTTGAATATTAAACTTCGATTGTATTTCATTTTTTTTCGTTAATTAACGCAACCTAAAACTCTATTCGTTAATTAACGTAATTTGACGTCTTTTTTGAAAAATAAACTTAGAAATGCATATATACAATTACAACGCTTTACTTTCAGGTGCGATCATACCAGCACTAATGCACCGGATCCCATCAGAACTCCGCAGTTAAGCGTGCTTGGGCGAGAGTAGTACTAGGATGGGTGACCTCCTGGGAAGTCCTTGTGTTGCACCTCTTTTTGCCAAAATTTCGTGTTCTTTTTGTTAATTAGCGTAATTTTACGTCGTTTTTGAAAATTAAACTTCGATTGTATTTCATTTTTTTTCGTTAATTAACGCAACCTAAAACTCTATTCGTTAATTAACGTAATTTGACGTCTTTTTTGAAAAATAAACTTAGAAATGCATATATACAATTACAACGCTTTACTTTCAGGTGCGATCATACCAGCACTAATGCACCGGATCCAATCAGAACTCCGCAGTTAAGCGTGCTTGGGCGAGAGTAGTACTAGGATGGGTGACCTCCTGGGAAGTCCTTGTGTTGCACCTCTTTTTGCCAAAATTTCGTGTTCTTTTTGTTAATTAGCGTAATTTTACGTCGTTTTTGAAAATTAAACTTCGATTGTATTTCATTTTTTTTCGTTAATTAACGCAACCTAAAACTCTATTCGTTAATTAACGTAATTTGACGTCTTTTTTGAAAAATAAACTTAGAAATGCATATATACAATTACAACGCTTTACTTTCAGGTGCGATCATACCAGCACTAATGCACCGGATCCCATCAGAACTTCGCAGTTAAGCGTGCTTGGGCGAGAGTAGTACTAGGATGGGTGACCTCCTGGGAAGTCCTTGTGTTGCACCTCTTTTTGCCAAAATTTCGTGTTCTTTTTGTTAATTAGCGTAATTTTACGTCGTTTTTGAAAATTAAACTTCGATTGTATTTCATTTTTTTCGTTAATTAACGCAACCTAAAACTCTATTCGTTAATTAACGTAATTTGACGTCTTTTTTGAAAAATAAACTTAGAAATGCATATATACAATTACAACGCTTTACTTTCAGGTGCGATCATACCAGCACTAATGCACCGGATCCCATCAGAACTCCGCAGTTAAGCGTGCTTGGGCGAGAGTAGTACTAGGATGGGTGACCTCCTGGGAAGTCCTTGTGTTGCACCTCTTTTTGCCAAAATTTCGTGTTCTTTTTGTTAATTAGCGTAATTTTACGTCGTTTTTGAAAATTAAACTTCGATTGTATTTCATTTTTTTTCGTTAATTTACGCAACCTAAAACTCTATTCGTTAATTAACGTAATTTGACGTCTTTTTTGAAAAATAAACTTAGAAATGCATATATACAATTACAACGCTTTACTTTCAGGTGCGATCATACCAGCACTAATGCACCGGATCCCATCAGAACTCCGCAGTTAAGCGTGCTTGGGCGAGAGTAGTACTAGGATGGGTGACCTCCTGGGAAGTCCTTGTGTTGCACCTCTTTTTGCCAAAATTTCGTGTTCTTTTTGTTAATTAGCGTAATTTTACGTCGTTTTTGAAAATTAAACTTCGATTGTATTTCATTTTTTTTCGTCAATTAACGCAACCTAAAACTCTATTCGTTAATTAACGTAATTTGACGTCTTTTTTGAAAAATAAACTTAGAAATGCATATATACAATTACAACGCTTTACTTTCAGGTGCGATCATACCAGCACTAATGCACCGGATCCCATCAGAACTCCGCAGTTAAGCGTGCTTGGGCGAGAGTAGTACTAGGATGGGTGACCTCCTGGGAAGTCCTTGTGTTGCACCACTTTTTGCCAAAATTTCGTGTTCTTTTTGTTAATTAGCGTAATTTTACGTCATTTTTGAAAATTAAACTTCGATTGTATTTCATTTTTTTTCGTTAATTAACGCAACCTAAAACTCTATTCGTTAATTAACGTAATTTGACGTCTTTTTTGAAAAATAAACTTAGAAATGCATATATACAATTACAACGCTTTACTTTCAGGTGCGATCATACCAGCACTAATGCACCGGATCCCATCAGAACTCCGCAGTTAAGCGTGCTTGGGCGAGAGTAGTACTAGGATGGGTGACCTCCTGGGAAGTCCTTGTGTTGCACCTCTTTTTGCCAAAATTTCGTGTTCTTTTTGTTAATTAGCGTAATTTTACGTCGTTTTTGAAAATTAAACTTCGATTGTATTTCATTTTTTTTCGTTAATTAACGCAACCTAAAACTCTATTCGTTAATTAACGTAATTTGACGTCTTTTTTGAAAAATAAACTTAGAAATGCATATATACAATTACAACGCTTTACTTTCAGGTGCGATCATACCAGCACTAATGCACCGGATCCCATCAGAACTCCGCAGTTAAGCGTGTTTGGGCGAGAGTAGTACTAGGATGGGTGACCTCCTGGGAAGTCCTTGTGTTGCACCTCTTTTTGCCAAAATTTCGTGTTCTTTTTGTTAATTAGCGTAATTTTACGTCGTTTTTGAAAATTAAACTTCGATTGTATTTCATTTTTTTTCGTTAATTAACGCAACCTAAAACTCTATTCGTTAATTAACGTAATTTGACGTCTTTTTTGAAAAATAAACTTAGAAATGCATATATACAATTACAACGCTTTACTTTCAGGTGCGATCATACCAGCACTAATGCACCGGATCCCATCAGAACTTCGCAGTTAAGCGTGCTTGGGCGAGAGTAGTACTAGGATGGGTGACCTCCTGGGAAGTCCTTGTGTTGCACCTCTTTTTGCCAAAATTTCGTGTTCTTTTTGTTAATTAGCGTAATTTTACGTCGTTTTTGAAAATTAAACTTCGATTGTATTTCATTTTTTTCGTTAATTAACGCAACCTAAAACTCTATTCGTTAATTAACGTAATTTGACGTCTTTTTTGAAAAATAAACTTAGAAATGCATATATACAATTACAACGCTTTACTTTCAGGTGCGATCATACCAGCACTAATGCACCGGATCCCATCAGAACTCCGCAGTTAAGCGTGCTTGGGCGAGAGTAGTACTAGGATGGGTGACCTCCTGGGAAGTCCTTGTGTTGCACCTCATTTTGCCAAAATTTCGTGTTCTTTTTGTTAATTAGCGTAATTTTACGTCGTTTTTGAAAATTAAACTTCGATTGTATTTCATTTTTTTTCGTTAATTTACGCAACCTAAAACTCTATTCGTTAATTAACGTAATTTGACGTCTTTTTTGAAAAATAAACTTAGAAATGCATATATACAATTACAACGCTTTACTTTCAGGTGCGATCATACCAGCACTAATGCACCGGATCCCATCAGAACTCCGCAGTTAAGCGTGCTTGGGCGAGAGTAGTACTAGGATGGGTGACCTCCTGGGAAGTCCTTGTGTTGCACCTCTTTTTGCCAAAATTTCGTGTTCTTTTTGTTAATTAGCGTAATTTTACGTCGTTTTTGAAAATTAAACTTCGATTGTATTTCATTTTTTTTCGTTAATTAACGCAACCTAAAACTCTATTCGTTAATTAACGTAATTTGACGTCTTTTTTGAAAAATAAACTTAGAAATGCATATATACAATTACAACGCTTTACTTTCAGGTGCGATCATACCAGCACTAATGCACCGGATCCCATCAGAACTCCGCAGTTAAGCGTGCTTGGGCGAGAGTAGTACTAGGATGGGTGACCTCCTGGGAAGTCCTTGTGTTGCACCACTTTTTGCCAAAATTTCGTGTTCTTTTTGTTAATTAGCGTAATTTTACGTCATTTTTGAAAATTAAACTTCGATTGTATTTCATTTTTTTTCGTTAATTAACGCAACCTAAAACTCTATTCGTTAATTAACGTAATTTGACGTCTTTTTTGAAAAATAAACTTAGAAATGCATATATACAATTACAACGCTTTACTTTCAGGTGCGATCATACCAGCACTAATGCACCGGATCCCATCAGAACTCCGCAGTTAAGCGTGTTTGGGCGAGAGTAGTACTAGGATGGGTGACCTCCTGGGAAGTCCTTGTGTTGCACCTCTTTTTGCCAAAATTTCGTGTTCTTTTTGTTAATTAGCGTAATTTTACGTCGTTTTTGAAAATTAAACTTCGATTGTATTTCATTTTTTTTCGTTAATTAACGCAACCTAAAACTCTATTCGTTAATTAACGTAATTTGACGTCTTTTTTGAAAAATAAACTTAGAAATGCATATATACAATTACAACGCTTTACTTTCAGGTGCGATCATACCAGCACTAATGCACCGGATCCCATCAGAACTTCGCAGTTAAGCGTGCTTGGGCGAGAGTAGTACTAGGATGGGTGACCTCCTGGGAAGTCCTTGTGTTGCACCTCTTTTTGCCAAAATTTCGTGTTCTTTTTGTTAATTAGCGTAATTTTACGTCGTTTTTGAAAATTAAACTTCGATTGTATTTCATTTTTTTCGTTAATTAATGCAACCTAAAACTCTATTCGTTAATTAACGTAATTTGACGTCTTTTTTGAAAAATAAACTTAGAAATGCATATATACAATTACAACGCTTTACTTTCAGGTGCGATCATACCAGCACTAATGCACCGGATCCCATCAGAACTCCGCAGTTAAGCGTGCTTGGGCGAGAGTAGTACTAGGATGGGTGACCTCCTGGGAAGTCCTTGTGTTGCACCTCATTTTGCCAAAATTTCGTGTTCTTTTTGTTAATTAGCGTAATTTTACGTCGTTTTTGAAAATTAAACTTCGATTGTATTTCATTTTTTTTCGTTAATTTACGCAACCTAAAACTCTATTCGTTAATTAACGTAATTTGACGTCTTTTTTGAAAAATAAACTTAGAAATGCATATATACAATTACAACGCTTTACTTTCAGGTGCGATCATACCAGCACTAATGCACCGGATCCCATCAGAACTCCGCAGTTAAGCGTGCTTGGGCGAGAGTAGTACTAGGATGGGTGACCTCCTGGGAAGTCCTTGTGTTGCACCTCTTTTTGCCAAAATTTCGTGTTCTTTTTGTTAATTAGCGTAATTTTACGTCGTTTTTGAAAATTAAACTTCGATTGTATTTCATTTTTTTTCGTTAATTAACGCAACCTAAAACTCTATTCGTTAATTAACGTAATTTGACGTCTTTTTTGAAAAATAAACTTAGAAATGCATATATACAATTACAACGCTTTACTTTCAGGTGCGATCATACCAGCACTAATGCACCGGATCCCATCAGAACTCCGCAGTTAAGCGTGCTTGGGCGAGAGTAGTACTAGGATGGGTGACCTCCTGGGAAGTCCTTGTGTTGCACCACTTTTTGCCAAAATTTCGTGTTCTTTTTGTTAATTAGCGTAATTTTACGTCATTTTTGAAAATTAAACTTCGATTGTATTTCATTTTTTTTCGTTAATTAACGCAACCTAAAACTCTATTCGTTAATTAACGTAATTTGACGTCTTTTTTGAAAAATAAACTTAGAAATGCATATATACAATTACAACGCTTTACTTTCAGGTGCGATCATACCAGCACTAATGCACCGGATCCCATCAGAACTCCGCAGTTAAGCGTGCTTGGGCGAGAGTAGTACTAGGATGGGTGACCTCCTGGGAAGTCCTTGTGTTGCACCTCTTTTTGCCAAAATTTCGTGTTCTTTTTGTTAATTAGCGTAATTTTACGTCGTTTTTGAAAATTAAACTTCGATTGTATTTCATTTTTTTTCGTTAATTAACGCAACCTAAAACTCTATTCGTTAATTAACGTAATTTGACGTCTTTTTTGAAAAATAAACTTAGAAATGCATATATACAATTACAACGGTTTACTTTCAGGTGCGATCATACCAGCACTAATGCACCGGATCCCATCAGAACTCCGCAGTTAAGCGTGCTTGGGCGAGAGTAGTACTAGGATGGGTGACCTCCGGGGAAGTCCGTGTGTTGCACCTCCTGGGAAGTCCTTGTGTTGCACCTCTTTTTGCCAAAATTTCGTGTTCTTTTTGTTAATTAGCGTAATTTTACGTCGTTTTTGAAAATTAAACTTCGATTGTATTTCATTTTTTTTCGTTAATTAACGCAACCTAAAACTCTATTCGTTAATTAACGTAATTTGACGTCTTTTTTGAAAAATAAACTTAGAAATGCATATATACAATTACAACGCTTTACTTTCAGGTGCGATCATACCAGCACTAATGCACCGGATCCCATCAGAACTTCGCAGTTAAGCGTGCTTGGGCGAGAGTAGTACTGTGATGGGTGACCTCCTGGGAAGTCCTTGTGTTGCACCTCTTTTTGCCAAAATTTCGTGTTCTTTTTGTTAATTAGCGTAATTTTACGTCGTTTTTGAAAATTAAACTTCGATTGTATTTCATTTTTTTTCGTTAATTAACGCAACCTAAAACTCTATTCGTTAATTAACGTAATTTGACGTCTTTTTTGAAAAATAAACTTAGAAATGCATATATACAATTACAACGTTTTACTTTCAGGTGCGATCATACCAGCACTAATGCACCGGATCCCATCAGAACTCCGCAGTTAAGCGTGCTTGGGCGAGAGTAGTACTAGGATGGGTGACCTCCTGGGAAGTCCTTATGTTGCACCTCTTTTTGCCAAAATTTCGTGTTCTTTTTGTTAATTAGCGTAATTTTACGTCGTTTTTGAATATTAAACTTCGATTGTATTTCATTTTTTTTCGTTAATTAACGCAACCTAAAACTCTATTCGTTAATTAACGTAATTTGACGTCTTTTTTGAAAAATAAACTTAGAAATGCATATATACAATTACAACGCTTTACTTTCAGGTGCGATCATACCAGCACTAATGCACCGGATCCCATCAGAACTCCGCAGTTAAGCGTGCTTGGGCGAGAGTAGTACTAGGATGGGTGACCTCCTGGGAAGTCCTTGTGTTGCACCTCTTTTTGCCAAAATTTCGTGTTCTTTTTGTTAATTAGCGTAATTTTACGTCGTTTTTGAAAATTAAACTTCGATTGTATTTCATTTTTTTTCGTTAATTAACGCAACCTAAAACTCTATTCGTTAATTAACGTAATTTGACGTCTTTTTTGAAAAATAAACTTAGAAATGCATATATACAATTACAACGCTTTACTTTCAGGTGCGATCATACCAGCACTAATGCACCGGATCCCATCAGAACTCCGCAGTTAAGCGTGCTTGGGCGAGAGTAGTACTAGGATGGGTGACCTCCTGGGAAGTCCTTGTGTTGCACCTCTTTTTGCCAAAATTTCGTGTTCTTTTTGTTAATTAGCGTAATTTTACGTCGTTTTTGAAAATTAAACTTCGATTGTATTTCATTTTTTTTCGTTAATTAACGCAACCTAAAACTCTATTCGTTAATTAACGTAATTTGACGTCTTTTTTGAAAAATAAACTTAGAAATGCATATATACAATTACAACGCTTTACTTTCAGGTGCGATCATACCAGCACTAATGCACCGGATCCCATCAGAACTCCGCAGTTAAGCGTGCTTGGGCGAGAGTAGTACTAGGATGGGTGACCTCCTGGGAAGTCCTTGTGTTGCACCTCTTTTTGCCAAAATTTCGTGTTCTTTTTGTTAATTAGCGTAATTTTACGTCGTTTTTGAAAATTAAACTTCGATTGTATTTCATTTTTTTTCGTTAATTAACGCAACCTAAAACTCTATTCGTTAATTAACGTAATTTGACGTCTTTTTTGAAAAATAAACTTAGAAATGCATATATACAATTACAACGCTTTACTTTCAGGTGCGATCATACCAGCACTAATGCACCGGATCCCATCAGAACTCCGCAGTTAAGCGTGCTTGGGCGAGAGTAGTACTAGGATGGGTGACCTCCTGGGAAGTCCTTGTGTTGCACCACTTTTTGCCAAAATTTCGTGTTCTTTTTGTTAATTAGCGTAATTTTACGTCATTTTTGAAAATTAAACTTCGATTGTATTTCATTTTTTTTCGTTAATTAACGCAACCTAAAACTCTATTCGTTAATTAACGTAATTTGACGTCTTTTTTGAAAAATAAACTTAGAAATGCATATATACAATTACAACGCTTTACTTTCAGGTGCGATCATACCAGCACTAATGCACCGGATCCCATCAGAACTCCGCAGTTAAGCGTGCTTGGGCGAGAGTAGTACTAGGATGGGTGACCTCCTGGGAAGTCCTTGTGTTGCACCTCTTTTTGCCAAAATTTCGTGTTCTTTTTGTTAATTAGCGTAATTTTACGTCGTTTTTGAAAATTAAACTTCGATTGTATTTCATTTTTTTTCGTTAATTAACGCAACCTAAAACTCTATTCGTTAATTAACGTAATTTGACGTCTTTTTTGAAAAATAAACTTAGAAATGCATATATACAATTACAACGGTTTACTTTCAGGTGCGATCATACCAGCACTAATGCACCGGATCCCATCAGAACTCCGCAGTTAAGCGTGCTTGGGCGAGAGTAGTACTAGGATGGGTGACCTCCGGGGAAGTCCGTGTGTTGCACCTCCTGGGAAGTCCTTGTGTTGCACCTCTTTTTGCCAAAATTTCGTGTTCTTTTTGTTAATTAGCGTAATTTTACGTCGTTTTTGAAAATTAAACTTCGATTGTATTTCATTTTTTTTCGTTAATTAACGCAACCTAAAACTCTATTCGTTAATTAACGTAATTTGACGTCTTTTTTGAAAAATAAACTTAGAAATGCATATATACAATTACAACGCTTTACTTTCAGGTGCGATCATACCAGCACTAATGCACCGGATCCCATCAGAACTTCGCAGTTAAGCGTGCTTGGGCGAGAGTAGTACTGTGATGGGTGACCTCCTGGGAAGTCCTTGTGTTGCACCTCTTTTTGCCAAAATTTCGTGTTCTTTTTGTTAATTAGCGTAATTTTACGTCGTTTTTGAAAATTAAACTTCGATTGTATTTCATTTTTTTTCGTTAATTAACGCAACCTAAAACTCTATTCGTTAATTAACGTAATTTGACGTCTTTTTTGAAAAATAAACTTAGAAATGCATATATACAATTACAACGTTTTACTTTCAGGTGCGATCATACCAGCACTAATGCACCGGATCCCATCAGAACTCCGCAGTTAAGCGTGCTTGGGCGAGAGTAGTACTAGGATGGGTGACCTCCTGGGAAGTCCTTATGTTGCACCTCTTTTTGCCAAAATTTCGTGTTCTTTTTGTTAATTAGCGTAATTTTACGTCGTTTTTGAATATTAAACTTCGATTGTATTTCATTTTTTTTCGTTAATTAACGCAACCTAAAACTCTATTCGTTAATTAACGTAATTTGACGTCTTTTTTGAAAAATAAACTTAGAAATGCATATATACAATTACAACGCTTTACTTTCAGGTGCGATCATACCAGCACTAATGCACCGGATCCCATCAGAACTCCGCAGTTAAGCGTGCTTGGGCGAGAGTAGTACTAGGATGGGTGACCTCCTGGGAAGTCCTTGTGTTGCACCTCTTTTTGCCAAAATTTCGTGTTCTTTTTGTTAATTAGCGTAATTTTACGTCGTTTTTGAAAATTAAACTTCGATTGTATTTCATTTTTTTTCGTTAATTAACGCAACCTAAAACTCTATTCGTTAATTAACGTAATTTGACGTCTTTTTTGAAAAATAAACTTAGAAATGCATATATACAATTACAACGCTTTACTTTCAGGTGCGATCATACCAGCACTAATGCACCGGATCCCATCAGAACTCCGCAGTTAAGCGTGCTTGGGCGAGAGTAGTACTAGGATGGGTGACCTCCTGGGAAGTCCTTGTGTTGCACCTCTTTTTGCCAAAATTTCGTGTTCTTTTTGTTAATTAGCGTAATTTTACGTCGTTTTTGAAAATTAAACTTCGATTGTATTTCATTTTTTTTCGTTAATTAACGCAACCTAAAACTCTATTCGTTAATTAACGTAATTTGACGTCTTTTTTGAAAAATAAACTTAGAAATGCATATATACAATTACAACGCTTTACTTTCAGGTGCGATCATACCAGCACTAATGCACCGGATCCCATCAGAACTCCGCAGTTAAGCGTGCTTGGGCGAGAGTAGTACTAGGATGGGTGACCTCCTGGGAAGTCCTTGTGTTGCACCTCTTTTTGCCAAAATTTCGTGTTCTTTTTGTTAATTAGCGTAATTTTACGTCGTTTTTGAAAATTAAACTTCGATTGTATTTCATTTTTTTTCGTTAATTAACGCAACCTAAAACTCTATTCGTTAATTAACGTAATTTGACGTCTTTTTTGAAAAATAAACTTAGAAATGCATATATACAATTACAACGCTTTACTTTCAGGTGCGATCATACCAGCACTAATGCACCGGATCCCATCAGAACTCCGCAGTTAAGCGTGCTTGGGCGAGAGTAGTACTAGGATGGGTGACCTCCTGGGAAGTCCTTGTGTTGCACCTCTTTTTGCCAAAATTTCGTGTTCTTTTTGTTAATTAGCGTAATTTTACGTCGTTTTTGAAAATTAAACTTCGATTGTATTTCATTTTTTTCGTTAATTAACGCAACCTAAAACTCTATTCGTTAATTAACGTAATTTGACGTCTTTTTTGAAAAATAAACTTAGAAATGCATATATACAATTACAACGCTTTACTTTCAGGTGCGATCATACCAGCACTAATGCACCGGATCCCATCAGAACTCCGCAGTTAAGCGTGCTTGGGCGAGAGTAGTACTAGGATGGGTGACCTCCTGGGAAGTCCTTGTGTTGCACCTCTTTTTGCCAAAATTTCGTGTTCTTTTTGTTAATTAGCGTAATTTTACGTCATTTTTGAAAATTAAACTTCGATTGTATTTCATTTTTTTCGTTAATTAACGCAACCTAAAACTCTATTCGTTAATTAACGTAATTTGACGTCTTTTTTGAAAAATAAACTTAGAAATGCATATATACAATTACAACGCTTTACTTTCAGGTGCGATCATACCAGCACTAATGCACCGGATCCCATCAGAACTCCGCAGTTAAGCGTGCTTGGGCGAGAGTAGTACTAGGATGGGTGACCTCCTGGGAAGTCCTTGTGTTGCACCTCTTTTTGCCAAAATTTCGTGTTCTTTTTGTTAATTAGCGTAATTTTACGTCGTTTTTGAAAATTAAACTTCGATTGTATTTCATTTTTTTTCGTTAATTAACGCAACCTAAAACTCTATTCGTTAATTAACGTAATTTGACGTCTTTTTTGAAAAATAAACTTAGAAATGCATATATACAATTACAACGCTTTACTTTCAGGTGCGATCATACCAGCACTAATGCACCGGATCCCATCAGAACTCCGCAGTTAAGCGTGCTTGGGCGAGAGTAGTACTAGGATGGGTGACCTCCGGGGAAGTCCGTGTGTTGCACCTCCTGGGAAGTCCTTGTGTTGCACCTCTTTTTGCCAAAATTTCGTGTTCTTTTTGTTAATTAGCGTAATTTTACGTCGTTTTTGAAAATTAAACTTCGATTGTATTTCATTTTTTTTCGTTAATTAACGCAACCTAAAACTCTATTCGTTAATTAACGTAATTTGACGTCTTTTTTGAAAAATAAACTTAGAAATGCATATATACAATTACAACGCTTTACTTTCAGGTGCGATCATACCAGCACTAATGCACCGGATCCCATCAGAACTTCGCAGTTAAGCGTGCTTGGGCGAGAGTAGTACTGTGATGGGTGACCTCCTGGGAAGTCCTTGTGTTGCACCTCTTTTTGCCAAAATTTCGTGTTCTTTTTGTTAATTAGCGTAATTTTACGTCGTTTTTGAAAATTAAACTTCGATTGTATTTCATTTTTTTTCGTTAATTAACGCAACCTAAAACTCTATTCGTTAATTAACGTAATTTGACGTCTTTTTTGAAAAATAAACTTAGAAATGCATATATACAATTACAACGCTTTACTTTCAGGTGCGATCATACCAGCACTAATGCACCGGATCCCATCAGAACTCCGCAGTTAAGCGTGCTTGGGCGAGAGTAGTACTGTGATGGGTGACCTCCTGGGAAGTCCTTGTGTTGCACCTCTTTTTGCCAAAATTTCGTGTTCTTTTTGTTAATTAGCGTAATTTTACGTCGTTTTTGAAAATTAAACTTCGATTGTATTTCATTTTTTTTCGTTAATTAACGCAACCTAAAACTCTATTCGTTAATTAACGTAATTTGACGTCTTTTTTGAAAAATAAACTTAGAAATGCATATATACAATTACAACGCTTTACTTTCAGGTGCGATCATACCAGCACTAATGCACCGGATCCCATCAGAACTCCGCAGTTAAGCGTGCTTGGGCGAGAGTAGCACTAGGATGGGTGACCTCCTGGGAAGTCCTTGTGTTGCACCTCTTTTTGCCAAAATTTCGTGTTCTTTTTGTTAATTAGCGTAATTTTACGTCGTTTTTGAAAATTAAACTTCGATTGTATTTCATTTTTTTTCGTTAATTAACGCAACCTAAAACTCTATTCGTTAATTAACGTAATTTGACGTCTTTTTTGAAAAATAAACTTAGAAATGCATATATACAATTACAACGCTTTACTTTCAGGTGCGATCATACCAGCACTAATGCACCGGATCCCATCAGAACTCCGCAGTTAAGCGTGCTTGGGCGAGAGTAGTACTAGGATGGGTGACCTCCTGGGAAGTCCTTGTGTTGCACCTCTTTTTGCCAAAATTTCGTGTTCTTTTTGTTAATTAGCGTAATTTTACGTCGTTTTTGAAAATTAAACCTCGATTGTATTTCATTTTTTTTCGTTAATTAACGCAACCTAAAACTCTATTCGTTAATTAACGTAATTTGACGTCTTTTTTGAAAAATAAACTTAGAAATGCATATATACAATTACAACGCTTTACTTTCAGGTGCGATCATACCAGCACTAATGCACCGGATCCCATCAGAACTCCGCAGTTAAGCGTGCTTGGGCGAGAGTAGTATTAGGATGGGTGACCTCCTGGGAAGTCCTTGTGTTGCACCTCTTTTTGCCAAAATTTCGTGTTCTTTTTGTTAATTAGCGTAATTTTACGTCGTTTTTGAAAATTAAACTTCGATTGTATTTCATTTTTTTTCGTTAATTAACGCAACCTAAAACTCTATTCGTTAATTAACGTAATTTGACGTCTTTTTTGAAAAATAAACTTAGAAATGCATATATACAATTACAACGCTTTACTTTCAGGTGCGATCATACCAGCACTAATGCACCGGATCCCATCAGAACTCCGCAGTTAAGCGTGCTTGGGCGAGAGTAGTACTAGGATGGGTGACCTCCTGGGAAGTCCTTGTGTTGCACCTCTTTTTGCCAAAATTTCGTGTTCTTTTTGTTAATTAGCGTAATTTTACGTCGTTTTTGAATATTAAACTTCGATTGTATTTCATTTTTTTTCGTTAATTAACGCAACCTAAAACTCTATTCGTTAATTAACGTAATTTGACGTCTTTTTTGAAAAATAAACTTAGAAATGCATATATACAATTACAACGCTTTACTTTCAGGTGCGATCATACCAGCACTAATGCACCGGATCCCATCAGAACTCCGCAGTTAAGCGTGCTTGGGCGAGAGTAGTACTAGGATGGGTGACCTCCTGGGAAGTCCTTGTGTTGCACCTCTTTTTGCCAAAATTTCGTGTTCTTTTTGTTAATTAGCGTAATTTTACGTCGTTTTTGAAAATTAAACCTCGATTGTATTTCATTTTTTTTCGTTAATTAACGCAACCTAAAACTCTATTCGTTAATTAACGTAATTTGACGTCTTTTTTGAAAAATAAACTTAGAAATGCATATATACAATTACAACGCTTTACTTTCAGGTGCGATCATACCAGCACTAATGCACCGGATCCCATCAGAACTCCGCAGTTAAGCGTGCTTGGGCGAGAGTAGTATTAGGATGGGTGACCTCCTGGGAAGTCCTTGTGTTGCACCTCTTTTTGCCAAAATTTCGTGTTCTTTTTGTTAATTAGCGTAATTTTACGTCGTTTTTGAAAATTAAACTTCGATTGTATTTCATTTTTTTTCGTTAATTAACGCAACCTAAAACTCTATTCGTTAATTAACGTAATTTGACGTCTTTTTTGAAAAATAAACTTAGAAATGCATATATACAATTACAACGCTTTACTTTCAGGTGCGATCATACCAGCACTAATGCACCGGATCCCATCAGAACTTCGCAGTTAAGCGTGCTTGGGCGAGAGTAGTACTAGGATGGGTGACCTCCTGGGAAGTCCTTGTGTTGCACCTCTTTTTGCCAAAATTTCGTGTTCTTTTTGTTAATTAGCGTAATTTTACGTCGTTTTTGAAAATTAAACTTCGATTGTATTTCATTTTTTTTCGTTAATTAACGCAACCTAAAACTCTATTCGTTAATTAACGTAATTTGACGTCTTTTTTGAAAAATAAACTTAGAAATGCATATATACAATTACAACGCTTTACTTTCAGGTGCGATCATACCAGCACTAATGCACCGGATCCCATCAGAACTCCGCAGTTAAGCGTGCTTGGGCGAGAGTAGTACTAGGATGGGTGACCTCCTGGGAAGTCCTTGTGTTGCACCTCTTTTTGCCAAAATTTCGTGTTCTTTTTGTTAATTAGCGTAATTTTACGTCGTTTTTGAAAATTAAACTTCGATTGTATTTCATTTTTTTTCGTTAATTTACGCAACCTAAAACTCTATTCGTTAATTAACGTAATTTGACGTCTTTTTTGAAAAATAAACTTAGAAATGCATATATACAATTACAACGCTTTACTTTCAGGTGCGATCATACCAGCACTAATGCACCGGATCCCATCAGAACTCCGCAGTTAAGCGTGCTTGGGCGAGAGTAGTACTAGGATGGGTGACCTCCTGGGAAGTCCTTGTGTTGCACCTCTTTTTGCCAAAATTTCGTGTTCTTTTTGTTAATTAGCGTAATTTTACGTCGTTTTTGAAAATTAAACTTCGATTGTATTTCATTTTTTTTCGTTAATTAACGCAACCTAAAACTCTATTCGTTAATTAACGTAATTTGACGTCTTTTTTGAAAAATAAACTTAGAAATGCATATATACAATTACAACGCTTTACTTTCAGGTGCGATCATACCAGCACTAATGCACCGGATCCCATCAGAACTCCGCAGTTAAGCGTGCTTGGGCGAGAGTAGTACTAGGATGGGTGACCTCCTGGGAAGTCCTTGTGTTGCACCACTTTTTGCCAAAATTTCGTGTTCTTTTTGTTAATTAGCGTAATTTTACGTCATTTTTGAAAATTAAACTTCGATTGTATTTCATTTTTTTTCGTTAATTAACGCAACCTAAAACTCTATTCGTTAATTAACGTAATTTGACGTCTTTTTTGAAAAATAAACTTAGAAATGCATATATACAATTACAACGCTTTACTTTCAGGTGCGATCATACCAGCACTAATGCACCGGATCCCATCAGAACTCCGCAGTTAAGCGTGCTTGGGCGAGAGTAGTACTAGGATGGGTGACCTCCTGGGAAGTCCTTGTGTTGCACCACTTTTTGCCAAAATTTCGTGTTCTTTTTGTTAATTAGCGTAATTTTACGTCATTTTTGAAAATTAAACTTCGATTGTATTTCATTTTTTTTCGTTAATTAACGCAACCTAAAACTCTATTCGTTAATTAACGTAATTTGACGTCTTTTTTGAAAAATAAACTTAGAAATGCATATATACAATTACAACGCTTTACTTTCAGGTGCGATCATACCAGCACTAATGCACCGGATCCCATCAGAACTCCGCAGTTAAGCGTGCTTGGGCGAGAGTAGTACTAGGATGGGTGACCTCCTGGGAAGTCCTTGTGTTGCACCTCTTTTTGCCAAAATTTCGTGTTCTTTTTGTTAATTAGCGTAATTTTACGTCGTTTTTGAAAATTAAACTTCGATTGTATTTCATTTTTTTTCGTTAATTAACGCAACCTAAAACTCTATTCGTTAATTAACGTAATTTGACGTCTTTTTTGAAAAATAAACTTAGAAATGCATATATACAATTACAACGCTTTACTTTCAGGTGCGATCATACCAGCACTAATGCACCGGATCCCATCAGAACTCCGCAGTTAAGCGTGCTTGGGCGAGAGTAGTACTAGGATGGGTGACCTCCGGGGAAGTCCGTGTGTTGCACCTCCTGGGAAGTCCTTGTGTTGCACCTCTTTTTGCCAAAATTTCGTGTTCTTTTTGTTAATTAGCGTAATTTTACGTCGTTTTTGAAAATTAAACTTCGATTGTATTTCATTTTTTTTCGTTAATTAACGCAACCTAAAACTCTATTCGTTAATTAACGTAATTTGACGTCTTTTTTGAAAAATAAACTTAGAAATGCATATATACAATTACAACGCTTTACTTTCAGGTGCGATCATACCAGCACTAATGCACCGGATCCCATCAGAACTTCGCAGTTAAGCGTGCTTGGGCGAGAGTAGTACTGTGATGGGTGACCTCCTGGGAAGTCCTTGTGTTGCACCTCTTTTTGCCAAAATTTCGTGTTCTTTTTGTTAATTAGCGTAATTTTACGTCGTTTTTGAAAATTAAACTTCGATTGTATTTCATTTTTTTTCGTTAATTAACGCAACCTAAAACTCTATTCGTTAATTAACGTAATTTGACGTCTTTTTTGAAAAATAAACTTAGAAATGCATATATACAATTACAACGCTTTACTTTCAGGTGCGATCATACCAGCACTAATGCACCGGATCCCATCAGAACTCCGCAGTTAAGCGTGCTTGGGCGAGAGTAGTACTAGGATGGGTGACCTCCTGGGAAGTCCTTGTGTTGCACCTCTTTTTGCCAAAATTTCGTGTTCTTTTTGTTAATTAGCGTAATTTTACGTCGTTTTTGAATATTAAACTTCGATTGTATTTCATTTTTTTTCGTTAATTAACGCAACCTAAAACTCTATTCGTTAATTAACGTAATTTGACGTCTTTTTTGAAAAATAAACTTAGAAATGCATATATACAATTACAACGCTTTACTTTCAGGTGCGATCATACCAGCACTAATGCACCGGATCCCATCAGAACTCCGCAGTTAAGCGTGCTTGGGCGAGAGTAGTACTAGGATGGGTGACCTCCTGGGAAGTCCTTGTGTTGCACCTCTTTTTGCCAAAATTTCGTGTTCTTTTTGTTAATTAGCGTAATTTTACGTCGTTTTTGAAAATTAAACTTCGATTGTATTTCATTTTTTTTCGTTAATTAACGCAACCTAAAACTCTATTCGTTAATTAACGTAATTTGACGTCTTTTTTGAAAAATAAACTTAGAAATGCATATATACAATTACAACGCTTTACTTTCAGGTGCGATCATACCAGCACTAATGCACCGGATCCCATCAGAACTCCGCAGTTAAGCGTGCTTGGGCGAGAGTAGTACTAGGATGGGTGACCTCCTGGGAAGTCCTTGTGTTGCACCTCTTTTTGCCAAAATTTCGTGTTCTTTTTGTTAATTAGCGTAATTTTACGTCGTTTTTGAAAATTAAACTTCGATTGTATTTCATTTTTTTTCGTTAATTAACGCAACCTAAAACTCTATTCGTTAATTAACGTAATTTGACGTCTTTTTTGAAAAATAAACTTAGAAATGCATATATACAATTACAACGCTTTACTTTCAGGTGCGATCATACCAGCACTAATGCACCGGATCCCATCAGAACTCCGCAGTTAAGCGTGCTTGGGCGAGAGTAGTACTAGGATGGGTGACCTCCTGGGAAGTCCTTGTGTTGCACCTCTTTTTGCCAAAATTTCGTGTTCTTTTTGTTAATTAGCGTAATTTTACGTCGTTTTTGAAAATTAAACTTCGATTGTATTTCATTTTTTTTCGTTAATTAACGCAACCTAAAACTCTATTCGTTAATTAACGTAATTTGACGTCTTTTTTGAAAAATAAACTTAGAAATGCATATATACAATTACAACGCTTTACTTTCAGGTGCGATCATACCAGCACTAATGCACCGGATCCCATCAGAACTTCGCAGTTAAGCGTGCTTGGGCGAGAGTAGTACTGTGATGGGTGACCTCCTGGGAAGTCCTTGTGTTGCACCTCTTTTTGCCAAAATTTCGTGTTCTTTTTGTTAATTAGCGTAATTTTACGTCGTTTTTGAAAATTAAACTTCGATTGTATTTCATTTTTTTTCGTTAATTAACGCAACCTAAAACTCTATTCGTTAATTAACGTAATTTGACGTCTTTTTTGAAAAATAAACTTAGAAATGCATATATACAATTACAACGCTTTACTTTCAGGTGCGATCATACCAGCACTAATGCACCGGATCCCATCAGAACTCCGCAGTTAAGCGTGCTTGGGCGAGAGTAGTACTAGGATGGGTGACCTCCTGGGAAGTCCTTGTGTTGCACCTCTTTTTGCCAAAATTTCGTGTTCTTTTTGTTAATTAGCGTAATTTTACGTCGTTTTTGAATATTAAACTTCGATTGTATTTCATTTTTTTTCGTTAATTAACGCAACCTAAAACTCTATTCGTTAATTAACGTAATTTGACGTCTTTTTTGAAAAATAAACTTAGAAATGCATATATACAATTACAACGCTTTACTTTCAGGTGCGATCATACCAGCACTAATGCACCGGATCCCATCAGAACTCCGCAGTTAAGCGTGCTTGGGCGAGAGTAGTACTAGGATGGGTGACCTCCTGGGAAGTCCTTGTGTTGCACCTCTTTTTGCCAAAATTTCGTGTTCTTTTTGTTAATTAGCGTAATTTTACGTCGTTTTTGAAAATTAAACTTCGATTGTATTTCATTTTTTTTCGTTAATTAACGCAACCTAAAACTCTATTCGTTAATTAACGTAATTTGACGTCTTTTTTGAAAAATAAACTTAGAAATGCATATATACAATTACAACGCTTTACTTTCAGGTGCGATCATACCAGCACTAATGCACCGGATCCCATCAGAACTCCGCAGTTAAGCGTGCTTGGGCGAGAGTAGTACTAGGATGGGTGACCTCCTGGGAAGTCCTTGTGTTGCACCTCTTTTTGCCAAAATTTCGTGTTCTTTTTGTTAATTAGCGTAATTTTACGTCGTTTTTGAAAATTAAACTTCGATTGTATTTCATTTTTTTTCGTTAATTAACGCAACCTAAAACTCTATTCGTTAATTAACGTAATTTGACGTCTTTTTTGAAAAATAAACTTAGAAATGCATATATACAATTACAACGCTTTACTTTCAGGTGCGATCATACCAGCACTAATGCACCGGATCCCATCAGAACTCCGCAGTTAAGCGTGCTTGGGCGAGAGTAGTACTAGGATGGGTGACCTCCTGGGAAGTCCTTGTGTTGCACCTCTTTTTGCCAAAATTTCGTGTTCTTTTTGTTAATTAGCGTAATTTTACGTCGTTTTTGAAAATTAAACTTCGATTGTATTTCATTTTTTTTCGTTAATTAACGCAACCTAAAACTCTATTCGTTAATTAACGTAATTTGACGTCTTTTTTGAAAAATAAACTTAGAAATGCATATATACAATTACAACGCTTTACTTTCAGGTGCGATCATACCAGCACTAATGCACCGGATCCCATCAGAACTCCGCAGTTAAGCGTGCTTGGGCGAGAGTAGTACTAGGATGGGTGACCTCCTGGGAAGTCCTTGTGTTGCACCTCTTTTTGCCAAAATTTCGTGTTCTTTTTGTTAATTAGCGTAATTTTACGTCGTTTTTGAAAATTAAACTTCGATTGTATTTCATTTTTTTTCGTTAATTAACGCAACCTAAAACTCTATTCGTTAATTAACGTAATTTGACGTCTTTTTTGAAAAATAAACTTAGAAATGCATATATACAATTACAACGCTTTACTTTCAGGTGCGATCATACCAGCACTAATGCACCGGATCCCATCAGAACTCCGCAGTTAAGCGTGCTTGGGCGAGAGTAGTACTAGGATGGGTGACCTCCTGGGAAGTCCTTGTGTTGCACCTCTTTTTGCCAAAATTTCGTGTTCTTTTTGTTAATTAGCGTAATTTTACGTCGTTTTTGAAAATTAAACTTCGATTGTATTTCATTTTTTTTCGTTAATTAACGCAACCTAAAACTCTATTCGTTAATTAACGTAATTTGACGTCTTTTTTGAAAAATAAACTTAGAAATGCATATATACAATTACAACGCTTTACTTTCAGGTGCGATCATACCAGCACTAATGCACCGGATCCCATCAGAACTCCGCAGTTAAGCGTGCTTGGGCGAGAGTAGTACTAGGATGGGTGACCTCCTGGGAAGTCCTTGTGTTGCACCTCTTTTTGCCAAAATTTCGTGTTCTTTTTGTTAATTAGCGTAATTTTACGTCGTTTTTGAAAATTAAACTTCGATTGTATTTCATTTTTTTTCGTTAATTAACGCAACCTAAAACTCTATTCGTTAATTAACGTAATTTGACGTCTTTTTTGAAAAATAAACTTAGAAATGCATATATACAATTACAACGCTTTACTTTCAGGTGCGATCATACCAGCACTAATGCACCGGATCCCATCAGAACTCCGCAGTTAAGCGTGCTTGGGCGAGAGTAGTACTAGGATGGGTGACCTCCGGGGAAGTCCGTGTGTTGCACCTCCTGGGAAGTCCTTGTGTTGCACCTCTTTTTGCCAAAATTTCGTGTTCTTTTTGTTAATTAGCGTAATTTTACGTCGTTTTTGAAAATTAAACTTCGATTGTATTTCATTTTTTTTCGTTAATTAACGCAACCTAAAACTCTATTCGTTAATTAACGTAATTTGACGTCTTTTTTGAAAAATAAACTTAGAAATGCATATATACAATTACAACGCTTTACTTTCAGGTGCGATCATACCAGCACTAATGCACCGGATCCCATCAGAACTTCGCAGTTAAGCGTGCTTGGGCGAGAGTAGTACTGTGATGGGTGACCTCCTGGGAAGTCCTTGTGTTGCACCTCTTTTTGCCAAAATTTCGTGTTCTTTTTGTTAATTAGCGTAATTTTACGTCGTTTTTGAAAATTAAACTTCGATTGTATTTCATTTTTTTTCGTTAATTAACGCAACCTAAAACTCTATTCGTTAATTAACGTAATTTGACGTCTTTTTTGAAAAATAAACTTAGAAATGCATATATACAATTACAACGCTTTACTTTCAGGTGCGATCATACCAGCACTAATGCACCGGATCCCATCAGAACTCCGCAGTTAAGCGTGCTTGGGCGAGAGTAGTACTGTGATGGGTGACCTCCTGGGAAGTCCTTGTGTTGCACCTCTTTTTGCCAAAATTTCGTGTTCTTTTTGTTAATTAGCGTAATTTTACGTCGTTTTTGAAAATTAAACTTCGATTGTATTTCATTTTTTTTCGTTAATTAACGCAACCTAAAACTCTATTCGTTAATTAACGTAATTTGACGTCTTTTTTGAAAAATAAACTTAGAAATGCATATATACAATTACAACGCTTTACTTTCAGGTGCGATCATACCAGCACTAATGCACCGGATCCCATCAGAACTCCGCAGTTAAGCGTGCTTGGGCGAGAGTAGTACTAGGATGGGTGACCTCCTGGGAAGTCCTTGTGTTGCACCTCTTTTTGCCAAAATTTCGTGTTCTTTTTGTTAATTAGCGTAATTTTACGTCGTTTTTGAAAATTAAACTTCGATTGTATTTCATTTTTTTTCGTTAATTAACGCAACCTAAAACTCTATTCGTTAATTAACGTAATTTGACGTCTTTTTTGAAAAATAAACTTAGAAATGCATATATACAATTACAACGCTTTACTTTCAGGTGCGATCATACCAGCACTAATGCACCGGATCCCATCAGAACTCCGCAGTTAAGCGTGCTTGGGCGAGAGTAGTACTAGGATGGGTGACCTCCTGGGAAGTCCTTGTGTTGCACCTCTTTTTGCCAAAATTTCGTGTTCTTTTTGTTAATTAGCGTAATTTTACGTCGTTTTTGAAAATTAAACTTCGATTGTATTTCATTTTTTTTCGTTAATTAACGCAACCTAAAACTCTATTCGTTAATTAACGTAATTTGACGTCTTTTTTGAAAAATAAACTTAGAAATGCATATATACAATTACAACGCTTTACTTTCAGGTGCGATCATACCAGCACTAATGCACCGGATCCCATCAGAACTCCGCAGTTAAGCGTGCTTGGGCGAGAGTAGTACTAGGATGGGTGACCTCCGGGGAAGTCCGTGTGTTGCACCTCCTGGGAAGTCCTTGTGTTGCACCTCTTTTTGCCAAAATTTCGTGTTCTTTTTGTTAATTAGCGTAATTTTACGTCGTTTTTGAAAATTAAACTTCGATTGTATTTCATTTTTTTTCGTTAATTAACGCAACCTAAAACTCTATTCGTTAATTAACGTAATTTGACGTCTTTTTTGAAAAATAAACTTAGAAATGCATATATACAATTACAACGCTTTACTTTCAGGTGCGATCATACCAGCACTAATGCACCGGATCCCATCAGAACTTCGCAGTTAAGCGTGCTTGGGCGAGAGTAGTACTGTGATGGGTGACCTCCTGGGAAGTCCTTGTGTTGCACCTCTTTTTGCCAAAATTTCGTGTTCTTTTTGTTAATTAGCGTAATTTTACGTCGTTTTTGAAAATTAAACTTCGATTGTATTTCATTTTTTTTCGTTAATTAACGCAACCTAAAACTCTATTCGTTAATTAACGTAATTTGACGTCTTTTTTGAAAAATAAACTTAGAAATGCATATATACAATTACAACGCTTTACTTTCAGGTGCGATCATACCAGCACTAATGCACCGGATCCCATCAGAACTCCGCAGTTAAGCGTGCTTGGGCGAGAGTAGTACTGTGATGGGTGACCTCCTGGGAAGTCCTTGTGTTGCACCTCTTTTTGCCAAAATTTCGTGTTCTTTTTGTTAATTAGCGTAATTTTACGTCGTTTTTGAAAATTAAACTTCGATTGTATTTCATTTTTTTTCGTTAATTAACGCAACCTAAAACTCTATTCGTTAATTAACGTAATTTGACGTCTTTTTTGAAAAATAAACTTAGAAATGCATATATACAATTACAACGCTTTACTTTCAGGTGCGATCATACCAGCACTAATGCACCGGATCCCATCAGAACTCCGCAGTTAAGCGTGCTTGGGCGAGAGTAGTACTAGGATGGGTGACCTCCTGGGAAGTCCTTGTGTTGCATCTCTTTTTGCCAAAATTTCGTGTTCTTTTTGTTAATTAGCGTAATTTTACGTCGTTTTTGAAAATTAAACTTCGATTGTATTTCATTTTTTTTCGTTAATTAACGCAACCTAAAACTCTATTCGTTAATTAACGTAATTTGACGTCTTTTTTGAAAAATAAACTTAGAAATGCATATATACAATTACAACGCTTTACTTTCAGGTGCGATCATACCAGCACTAATGCACCGGATCCCATCAGAACTCCGCAGTTAAGCGTGCTTGGGCGAGAGTAGTACTAGGATGGGTGACCTCCTGGGAAGTCCTTGTGTTGCACCTCTTTTTGCCAAAATTTCGTGTTCTTTTTGTTAATTAGCGTAATTTTACGTCGTTTTTGAAAATTAAACTTCGATTGTATTTCATTTTTTTTCGTTAATTAACGCAACCTAAAACTCTATTCAATAATTAACGTAATTTGACGTCTTTTTTGAAAAATAAACTTAGAAATGCATATATACAATTACAACGCTTTACTTTCAGGTGCGATCATACCAGCATTAATGCACCGGATCCCATCAGAACTCCGCAGTTAAGCGTGCTTGGGCGAGAGTAGTACTAGGATGGGTGACCTCCTGGGAAGTCCTTGTGTTGCACCTCTTTTTGCCAAAATTTCGTGTTCTTTTTGTTAATTAGCGTAATTTTACGTCGTTTTTGAAAATTAAACTTCGATCGTATTTCATTTTTTTTCGTTAATTAACGCAACCTAAAACTCTATTCGTTAATTAACGTAATTTGACGTCTTTTTTGAAAAATAAACTTAGAAATGCATATATACAATTACAACGCTTTACTTTCAGGTGCGATCATACCAGCACTAATGCACCGGATCCCATCAGAACGCCGCAGTTAAGCGTGCTTGGGCGAGAGTAGTACTAGGATGGGTGACCTCCTGGGAAGTCCTTGTGTTGCACCTCTTTTTGCCAAAATTTCGTGTTCTTTTTGTTAATTAGCGTAATTTTACGTCGTTTTTGAAAATTAAACTTCGATTGTATTTCATTTTTTTTCGTTAATTAACGCAACCTAAAACTCTATTCAATAATTAACGTAATTTGACGTCTTTTTTGAAAAATAAACTTAGAAATGCATATATACAATTACAACGCTTTACTTTCAGGTGCGATCATACCAGCACTAATGCACCGGATCCCATCAGAACTCCGCAGTTAAGCGTGCTTGGGCGAGAGTAGTACTAGGATGGGTGACCTCCTGGGAAGTCCTTGTGTTGCACCTCTTTTTGCCAAAATTTCGTGTTCTTTTTGTTAATTAGCGTAATTTTACGTCGTTTTTGAAAATTAAACTTCGATTGTATTTCATTTTTTTTCGTTAATTAACGCAACCTAAAACTCTATTCGTTAATTAACGTAATTTGACGTCTTTTTTGAAAAATAAACTTAGAAATGCATATATACAATTACAACGCTTTACTTTCAGGTGCGATCATACCAGCACTAATGCACCGGATCCCATCAGAACTCCGCAGTTAAGCGTGCTTGGGCGAGAGTAGTACTAGGATGGGTGACCTCCTGGGAAGTCCTTGTGTTGCACCTCTTTTTGCCAAAATTTCGTGTTCTTTTTGTTAATTAGCGTAATTTTACGTCGTTTTTGAAAATTAAACTTCGATTGTATTTCATTTTTTTTCGTTAATTAACGCAACCTAAAACTCTATTCGTTAATTAACGTAATTTGACGTCTTTTTTGAAAAATAAACTTAGAAATGCATATATACAATTACAACGCTTTACTTTCAGGTGCGATCATACCAGCACTAATGCACCGGATCCCATCAGAACTCCGCAGTTAAGCGTGCTTGGGCGAGAGTAGTACTAGGATGGGTGACCTCCTGGGAAGTCCTTGTGTTGCACCTCTTTTTGCCAAAATTTCGTGTTCTTTTTGTTAATTAGCGTAATTTTACGTCGTTTTTGAAAATTAAACTTCGATTGTATTTCATTTTTTTTCGTTAATTAACGCAACCTAAAACTCTATTCGTTAATTAACGTAATTTGACGTCTTTTTTGAAAAATAAACTTAGAAATGCATATATACAATTACAACGCTTTACTTTCAGGTGCGATCATACCAGCACTAATGCACCGGATCCCATCAGAACTCCGCAGTTAAGCGTGCTTGGGCGAGAGTAGTACTAGGATGGGTGACCTCCTGGGAAGTCCTTGTGTTGCACCTCTTTTTGCCAAAATTTCGTGTTCTTTTTGTTAATTAGCGTAATTTTACGTCGTTTTTGAAAATTAAACTTCGATTGTATTTCATTTTTTTTCGTTAATTAACGCAACCTAAAACTCTATTCGTTAATTAACGTAATTTGACGTCTTTTTTGAAAAATAAACTTAGAAATGCATATATACAATTACAACGCTTTACTTTCAGGTGCGATCATACCAGCACTAATGCACCGGATCCCATCAGAACTCCGCAGTTAAGCGTGCTTGGGCGAGAGTAGTACTAGGATGGGTGACCTCCGGGGAAGTCCGTGTGTTGCACCTCCTGGGAAGTCCTTGTGTTGCACCTCTTTTTGCCAAAATTTCGTGTTCTTTTTGTTAATTAGCGTAATTTTACGTCGTTTTTGAAAATTAAACTTCGATTGTATTTCATTTTTTTTCGTTAATTAACGCAACCTAAAACTCTATTCGTTAATTAACGTAATTTGACGTCTTTTTTGAAAAATAAACTTAGAAATGCATATATACAATTACAACGCTTTACTTTCAGGTGCGATCATACCAGCACTAATGCACCGGATCCCATCAGAACTTCGCAGTTAAGCGTGCTTGGGCGAGAGTAGTACTGTGATGGGTGACCTCCTGGGAAGTCCTTGTGTTGCACCTCTTTTTGCCAAAATTTCGTGTTCTTTTTGTTAATTAGCGTAATTTTACGTCGTTTTTGAAAATTAAACTTCGATTGTATTTCATTTTTTTTCGTTAATTAACGCAACCTAAAACTCTATTCGTTAATTAACGTAATTTGACGTCTTTTTTGAAAAATAAACTTAGAAATGCATATATACAATTACAACGCTTTACTTTCAGGTGCGATCATACCAGCACTAATGCACCGGATCCCATCAGAACTCCGCAGTTAAGCGTGCTTGGGCGAGAGTAGTACTGTGATGGGTGACCTCCTGGGAAGTCCTTGTGTTGCACCTCTTTTTGCCAAAATTTCGTGTTCTTTTTGTTAATTAGCGTAATTTTACGTCGTTTTTGAAAATTAAACTTCGATTGTATTTCATTTTTTTTCGTTAATTAACGCAACCTAAAACTCTATTCGTTAATTAACGTAATTTGACGTCTTTTTTGAAAAATAAACTTAGAAATGCATATATACAATTACAACGCTTTACTTTCAGGTGCGATCATACCAGCACTAATGCACCGGATCCCATCAGAACTCCGCAGTTAAGCGTGCTTGGGCGAGAGTAGTACTAGGATGGGTGACCTCCTGGGAAGTCCTTGTGTTGCACCTCTTTTTGCCAAAATTTCGTGTTCTTTTTGTTAATTAGCGTAATTTTACGTCGTTTTTGAAAATTAAACTTCGATTGTATTTCATTTTTTTTCGTTAATTAACGCAACCTAAAACTCTATTCGTTAATTAACGTAATTTGACGTCTTTTTTGAAAAATAAACTTAGAAATGCATATATACAATTACAACGCTTTACTTTCAGGTGCGATCATACCAGCACTAATGCACCGGATCCCATCAGAACTCCGCAGTTAAGCGTGCTTGGGCGAGAGTAGTACTAGGATGGGTGACCTCCTGGGAAGTCCTTGTGTTGCACCTCTTTTTGCCAAAATTTCGTGTTCTTTTTGTTAATTAGCGTAATTTTACGTCGTTTTTGAAAATTAAACTTCGATTGTATTTCATTTTTTTTCGTTAATTAACGCAACCTAAAACTCTATTCGTTAATTAACGTAATTTGACGTCTTTTTTGAAAAATAAACTTAGAAATGCATATATACAATTACAACGCTTTACTTTCAGGTGCGATCATACCAGCACTAATGCACCGGATCCCATCAGAACTCCGCAGTTAAGCGTGCTTGGGCGAGAGTAGTACTAGGATGGGTGACCTCCGGGGAAGTCCGTGTGTTGCACCTCCTGGGAAGTCCTTGTGTTGCACCTCTTTTTGCCAAAATTTCGTGTTCTTTTTGTTAATTAGCGTAATTTTACGTCGTTTTTGAAAATTAAACTTCGATTGTATTTCATTTTTTTTCGTTAATTAACGCAACCTAAAACTCTATTCGTTAATTAACGTAATTTGACGTCTTTTTTGAAAAATAAACTTAGAAATGCATATATACAATTACAACGCTTTACTTTCAGGTGCGATCATACCAGCACTAATGCACCGGATCCCATCAGAACTTCGCAGTTAAGCGTGCTTGGGCGAGAGTAGTACTGTGATGGGTGACCTCCTGGGAAGTCCTTGTGTTGCACCTCTTTTTGCCAAAATTTCGTGTTCTTTTTGTTAATTAGCGTAATTTTACGTCGTTTTTGAAAATTAAACTTCGATTGTATTTCATTTTTTTTCGTTAATTAACGCAACCTAAAACTCTATTCGTTAATTAACGTAATTTGACGTCTTTTTTGAAAAATAAACTTAGAAATGCATATATACAATTACAACGCTTTACTTTCAGGTGCGATCATACCAGCACTAATGCACCGGATCCCATCAGAACTCCGCAGTTAAGCGTGCTTGGGCGAGAGTAGTACTGTGATGGGTGACCTCCTGGGAAGTCCTTGTGTTGCACCTCTTTTTGCCAAAATTTCGTGTTCTTTTTGTTAATTAGCGTAATTTTACGTCGTTTTTGAAAATTAAACTTCGATTGTATTTCATTTTTTTTCGTTAATTAACGCAACCTAAAACTCTATTCGTTAATTAACGTAATTTGACGTCTTTTTTGAAAAATAAACTTAGAAATGCATATATACAATTACAACGCTTTACTTTCAGGTGCGATCATACCAGCACTAATGCACCGGATCCCATCAGAACTCCGCAGTTAAGCGTGCTTGGGCGAGAGTAGTACTAGGATGGGTGACCTCCTGGGAAGTCCTTGTGTTGCATCTCTTTTTGCCAAAATTTCGTGTTCTTTTTGTTAATTAGCGTAATTTTACGTCGTTTTTGAAAATTAAACTTCGATTGTATTTCATTTTTTTTCGTTAATTAACGCAACCTAAAACTCTATTCGTTAATTAACGTAATTTGACGTCTTTTTTGAAAAATAAACTTAGAAATGCATATATACAATTACAACGCTTTACTTTCAGGTGCGATCATACCAGCACTAATGCACCGGATCCCATCAGAACTCCGCAGTTAAGCGTGCTTGGGCGAGAGTAGTACTAGGATGGGTGACCTCCTGGGAAGTCCTTGTGTTGCACCTCTTTTTGCCAAAATTTCGTGTTCTTTTTGTTAATTAGCGTAATTTTACGTCGTTTTTGAAAATTAAACTTCGATTGTATTTCATTTTTTTTCGTTAATTAACGCAACCTAAAACTCTATTCAATAATTAACGTAATTTGACGTCTTTTTTGAAAAATAAACTTAGAAATGCATATATACAATTACAACGCTTTACTTTCAGGTGCGATCATACCAGCATTAATGCACCGGATCCCATCAGAACTCCGCAGTTAAGCGTGCTTGGGCGAGAGTAGTACTAGGATGGGTGACCTCCTGGGAAGTCCTTGTGTTGCACCTCTTTTTGCCAAAATTTCGTGTTCTTTTTGTTAATTAGCGTAATTTTACGTCGTTTTTGAAAATTAAACTTCGATCGTATTTCATTTTTTTTCGTTAATTAACGCAACCTAAAACTCTATTCGTTAATTAACGTAATTTGACGTCTTTTTTGAAAAATAAACTTAGAAATGCATATATACAATTACAACGCTTTACTTTCAGGTGCGATCATACCAGCACTAATGCACCGGATCCCATCAGAACGCCGCAGTTAAGCGTGCTTGGGCGAGAGTAGTACTAGGATGGGTGACCTCCTGGGAAGTCCTTGTGTTGCACCTCTTTTTGCCAAAATTTCGTGTTCTTTTTGTTAATTAGCGTAATTTTACGTCGTTTTTGAAAATTAAACTTCGATTGTATTTCATTTTTTTTCGTTAATTAACGCAACCTAAAACTCTATTCAATAATTAACGTAATTTGACGTCTTTTTTGAAAAATAAACTTAGAAATGCATATATACAATTACAACGCTTTACTTTCAGGTGCGATCATACCAGCACTAATGCACCGGATCCCATCAGAACTCCGCAGTTAAGCGTGCTTGGGCGAGAGTAGTACTAGGATGGGTGACCTCCTGGGAAGTCCTTGTGTTGCACCTCTTTTTGCCAAAATTTCGTGTTCTTTTTGTTAATTAGCGTAATTTTACGTCGTTTTTGAAAATTAAACTTCGATTGTATTTCATTTTTTTTCGTTAATTAACGCAACCTAAAACTCTATTCGTTAATTAACGTAATTTGACGTCTTTTTTGAAAAATAAACTTAGAAATGCATATATACAATTACAACGCTTTACTTTCAGGTGCGATCATACCAGCACTAATGCACCGGATCCCATCAGAACTCCGCAGTTAAGCGTGCTTGGGCGAGAGTAGCACTAGGATGGGTGACCTCCTGGGAAGTCCTTGTGTTGCACCTCTTTTTGCCAAAATTTCGTGTTCTTTTTGTTAATTAGCGTAATTTTACGTCGTTTTTGAAAATTAAACTTCGATTGTATTTCATTTTTTTTCGTTAATTAACGCAACCTAAAACTCTATTCGTTAATTAACGTAATTTGACGTCTTTTTTGAAAAATAAACTTAGAAATGCATATATACAATTACAACGCTTTACTTTCAGGTGCGATCATACCAGCACTAATGCACCGGATCCCATCAGAACTCCACAGTTAAGCGTGCTTGGGCGAGAGTAGTACTAGGATGGGTGACCTCCTGGGAAGTCCTTGTGTTGCACCTCTTTTTGCCAAAATTTCGTGTTCTTTTTGTTAATTAGCGTAATTTTACGTCGTTTTTGAAAATTAAACTTCGATTGTATTTCATTTTTTTTCGTTAATTAACGCAACCTAAAACTCTATTCGTTAATTAACGTAATTTGACGTCTTTTTTGAAAAATAAACTTAGAAATGCATATATACAATTACAACGCTTTACTTTCAGGTGCGATCATACCAGCACTAATGCACCGGATCCCATCAGAACTCCGCAGTTAAGCGTGCTTGGGCGAGAGTAGTACTAGGATGGGTGACCTCCTGGGAAGTCCTTGTGTTGCACCTCTTTTTGCCAAAATTTCGTGTTCTTTTTGTTAATTAGCGTAATTTTACGTCGTTTTTGAAAATTAAACTTCGATTGTATTTCATTTTTTTTCGTTAATTAACGCAACCTAAAACTCTATTCAATAATTAACGTAATTTGACGTCTTTTTTGAAAAATAAACTTAGAAATGCATATATACAATTACAACGCTTTACTTTCAGGTGCGATCATACCAGCACTAATGCACCGGATCCCATCAGAACTCCGCAGTTAAGCGTGCTTGGGCGAGAGTAGTACTAGGATGGGTGACCTCCTGGGAAGTCCTTGTGTTGCACCTCTTTTTGCCAAAATTTCGTGTTCTTTTTGTTAATTAGCGTAATTTTACGTCGTTTTTGAAAATTAAACTTCGATTGTATTTCATTTTTTTTCGTTAATTAACGCAACCTAAAACTCTATTCGTTAATTAACGTAATTTGACGTCTTTTTTGAAAAATAAACTTAGAAATGCATATATACAATTACAACGCTTTACTTTCAGGTGCGATCATACCAGCACTAATGCACCGGATCCCATCAGAACTCCGCAGTTAAGCGTGCTTGGGCGAGAGTAGTACTAGGATGGGTGACCTCCTGGGAAGTCCTTGTGTTGCACCTCTTTTTGCCAAAATTTCGTGTTCTTTTTGTTAATTAGCGTAATTTTACGTCGTTTTTGAAAATTAAACTTCGATTGTATTTCATTTTTTTTCGTTAATTAACGCAACCTAAAACTCTATTCGTTAATTAACGTAATTTGACGTCTTTTTTGAAAAATAAACTTAGAAATGCATATATACAATTACAACGCTTTACTTTCAGGTGCGATCATACCAGCACTAATGCACCGGATCCCATCAGAACTCCGCAGTTAAGCGTGCTTGGGCGAGAGTAGTACTAGGATGGGTGACCTCCGGGGAAGTCCGTGTGTTGCACCTCCTGGGAAGTCCTTGTGTTGCACCTCTTTTTGCCAAAATTTCGTGTTCTTTTTGTTAATTAGCGTAATTTTACGTCGTTTTTGAAAATTAAACTTCGATTGTATTTCATTTTTTTTCGTTAATTAACGCAACCTAAAACTCTATTCGTTAATTAACGTAATTTGACGTCTTTTTTGAAAAATAAACTTAGAAATGCATATATACAATTACAACGCTTTACTTTCAGGTGCGATCATACCAGCACTAATGCACCGGATCCCATCAGAACTTCGCAGTTAAGCGTGCTTGGGCGAGAGTAGTACTGTGATGGGTGACCTCCTGGGAAGTCCTTGTGTTGCACCTCTTTTTGCCAAAATTTCGTGTTCTTTTTGTTAATTAGCGTAATTTTACGTCGTTTTTGAAAATTAAACTTCGATTGTATTTCATTTTTTTTCGTTAATTAACGCAACCTAAAACTCTATTCGTTAATTAACGTAATTTGACGTCTTTTTTGAAAAATAAACTTAGAAATGCATATATACAATTACAACGCTTTACTTTCAGGTGCGATCATACCAGCACTAATGCACCGGATCCCATCAGAACTCCGCAGTTAAGCGTGCTTGGGCGAGAGTAGTACTAGGATGGGTGACCTCCTGGGAAGTCCTTGTGTTGCACCTCTTTTTGCCAAAATTTCGTGTTCTTTTTGTTAATTAGCGTAATTTTACGTCGTTTTTGAATATTAAACTTCGATTGTATTTCATTTTTTTTCGTTAATTAACGCAACCTAAAACTCTATTCGTTAATTAACGTAATTTGACGTCTTTTTTGAAAAATAAACTTAGAAATGCATATATACAATTACAACGCTTTACTTTCAGGTGCGATCATACCAGCACTAATGCACCGGATCCCATCAGAACTCCGCAGTTAAGCGTGCTTGGGCGAGAGTAGTACTAGGATGGGTGACCTCCTGGGAAGTCCTTGTGTTGCACCTCTTTTTGCCAAAATTTCGTGTTCTTTTTGTTAATTAGCGTAATTTTACGTCGTTTTTGAAAATTAAACTTCGATTGTATTTCATTTTTTTTCGTTAATTAACGCAACCTAAAACTCTATTCGTTAATTAACGTAATTTGACGTCTTTTTTGAAAAATAAACTTAGAAATGCATATATACAATTACAACGCTTTACTTTCAGGTGCGATCATACCAGCACTAATGCACCGGATCCCATCAGAACTCCGCAGTTAAGCGTGCTTGGGCGAGAGTAGTACTAGGATGGGTGACCTCCTGGGAAGTCCTTGTGTTGCACCTCTTTTTGCCAAAATTTCGTGTTCTTTTTGTTAATTAGCGTAATTTTACGTCGTTTTTGAAAATTAAACTTCGATTGTATTTCATTTTTTTTCGTTAATTAACGCAACCTAAAACTCTATTCGTTAATTAACGTAATTTGACGTCTTTTTTGAAAAATAAACTTAGAAATGCATATATACAATTACAACGCTTTACTTTCAGGTGCGATCATACCAGCACTAATGCACCGGATCCCATCAGAACTCCGCAGTTAAGCGTGCTTGGGCGAGAGTAGTACTAGGATGGGTGACCTCCTGGGAAGTCCTTGTGTTGCACCTCTTTTTGCCAAAATTTCGTGTTCTTTTTGTTAATTAGCGTAATTTTACGTCGTTTTTGAAAATTAAACTTCGATTGTATTTCATTTTTTTTCGTTAATTAACGCAACCTAAAACTCTATTCGTTAATTAACGTAATTTGACGTCTTTTTTGAAAAATAAACTTAGAAATGCATATATACAATTACAACGCTTTACTTTCAGGTGCGATCATACCAGCACTAATGCACCGGATCCCATCAGAACTCCGCAGTTAAGCGTGCTTGGGCGAGAGTAGTACTAGGATGGGTGACCTCCTGGGAAGTCCTTGTGTTGCACCTCTTTTTGCCAAAATTTCGTGTTCTTTTTGTTAATTAGCGTAATTTTACGTCGTTTTTGAAAATTAAACTTCGATTGTATTTCATTTTTTTTCGTTAATTAACGCAACCTAAAACTCTATTCGTTAATTAACGTAATTTGACGTCTTTTTTGAAAAATAAACTTAGAAATGCATATATACAATTACAACGCTTTACTTTCAGGTGCGATCATACCAGCACTAATGCACCGGATCCCATCAGAACTTCGCAGTTAAGCGTGCTTGGGCGAGAGTAGTACTAGGATGGGTGACCTCCTGGGAAGTCCTTGTGTTGCACCTCTTTTTGCCAAAATTTCGTGTTCTTTTTGTTAATTAGCGTAATTTTACGTCATTTTTGAAAATTAAACTTCGATTGTATTTCATTTTTTTCGTTAATTAACGCAACCTAAAACTCTATTCGTTAATTAACGTAATTTGACGTCTTTTTTGAAAAATAAACTTAGAAATGCATATATACAATTACAACGCTTTACTTTCAGGTGCGATCATACCAGCACTAATGCACCGGATCCCATCAGAACTCCGCAGTTAAGCGTGCTTGGGCGAGAGTAGTACTAGGATGGGTGACCTCCTGGGAAGTCCTTGTGTTGCACCTCTTTTTGCCAAAATTTCGTGTTCTTTTTGTTAATTAGCGTAATTTTACGTCGTTTTTGAAAATTAAACTTCGATTGTATTTCATTTTTTTTCGTTAATTAACGCAACCTAAAACTCTATTCGTTAATTAACGTAATTTGACGTCTTTTTTGAAAAATAAACTTAGAAATGCATATATACAATTACAACGCTTTACTTTCAGGTGCGATCATACCAGCACTAATGCACCGGATCCCATCAGAACTCCGCAGTTAAGCGTGCTTGGGCGAGAGTAGTACTAGGATGGGTGACCTCCGGGGAAGTCCGTGTGTTGCACCTCCTGGGAAGTCCTTGTGTTGCACCTCTTTTTGCCAAAATTTCGTGTTCTTTTTGTTAATTAGCGTAATTTTACGTCGTTTTTGAAAATTAAACTTCGATTGTATTTCATTTTTTTTCGTTAATTAACGCAACCTAAAACTCTATTCGTTAATTAACGTAATTTGACGTCTTTTTTGAAAAATAAACTTAGAAATGCATATATACAATTACAACGCTTTACTTTCAGGTGCGATCATACCAGCACTAATGCACCGGATCCCATCAGAACTTCGCAGTTAAGCGTGCTTGGGCGAGAGTAGTACTGTGATGGGTGACCTCCTGGGAAGTCCTTGTGTTGCACCTCTTTTTGCCAAAATTTCGTGTTCTTTTTGTTAATTAGCGTAATTTTACGTCGTTTTTGAAAATTAAACTTCGATTGTATTTCATTTTTTTCGTTAATTAACGCAACCTAAAACTCTATTCGTTAATTAACGTAATTTGACGTCTTTTTTGAAAAATAAACTTAGAAATGCATATATACAATTACAACGCTTTACTTTCAGGTGCGATCATACCAGCACTAATGCACCGGATCCCATCAGAACTCCGCAGTTAAGCGTGCTTGGGCGAGAGTAGTACTGTGATGGGTGACCTCCTGGGAAGTCCTTGTGTTGCACCTCTTTTTGCCAAAATTTCGTGTTCTTTTTGTTAATTAGCGTAATTTTACGTCATTTTTGAAAATTAAACTTCGATTGTATTTCATTTTTTTCGTTAATTAACGCAACCTAAAACTCTATTCGTTAATTAACGTAATTTGACGTCTTTTTTGAAAAATAAACTTAGAAATGCATATATACAATTACAACGCTTTACTTTCAGGTGCGATCATACCAGCACTAATGCACCGGATCCCATCAGAACTCCGCAGTTAAGCGTGCTTGGGCGAGAGTAGTACTAGGATGGGTGACCTCCTGGGAAGTCCTTGTGTTGCACCTCTTTTTGCCAAAATTTCGTGTTCTTTTTGTTAATTAGCGTAATTTTACGTCGTTTTTGAAAATTAAACTTCGATTGTATTTCATTTTTTTTCGTTAATTAACGCAACCTAAAACTCTATTCGTTAATTAACGTAATTTGACGTCTTTTTTGAAAAATAAACTTAGAAATGCATATATACAATTACAACGCTTTACTTTCAGGTGCGATCATACCAGCACTAATGCACCGGATCCCATCAGAACTCCGCAGTTAAGCGTGCTTGGGCGAGAGTAGTACTAGGATGGGTGACCTCCGGGGAAGTCCGTGTGTTGCACCTCCTGGGAAGTCCTTGTGTTGCACCTCTTTTTGCCAAAATTTCGTGTTCTTTTTGTTAATTAGCGTAATTTTACGTCGTTTTTGAAAATTAAACTTCGATTGTATTTCATTTTTTTTCGTTAATTAACGCAACCTAAAACTCTATTCGTTAATTAACGTAATTTGACGTCTTTTTTGAAAAATAAACTTAGAAATGCATATATACAATTACAACGCTTTACTTTCAGGTGCGATCATACCAGCACTAATGCACCGGATCCCATCAGAACTTCGCAGTTAAGCGTGCTTGGGCGAGAGTAGTACTGTGATGGGTGACCTCCTGGGAAGTCCTTGTGTTGCACCTCTTTTTGCCAAAATTTCGTGTTCTTTTTGTTAATTAGCGTAATTTTACGTCGTTTTTGAAAATTAAACTTCGATTGTATTTCATTTTTTTCGTTAATTAACGCAACCTAAAACTCTATTCGTTAATTAACGTAATTTGACGTCTTTTTTGAAAAATAAACTTAGAAATGCATATATACAATTACAACGCTTTACTTTCAGGTGCGATCATACCAGCACTAATGCACCGGATCCCATCAGAACTCCGCAGTTAAGCGTGCTTGGGCGAGAGTAGTACTGTGATGGGTGACCTCCTGGGAAGTCCTTGTGTTGCACCTCTTTTTGCCAAAATTTCGTGTTCTTTTTGTTAATTAGCGTAATTTTACGTCGTTTTTGAAAATTAAACTTCGATTGTATTTCATTTTTTTTCGTTAATTAACGCAACCTAAAACTCTATTCGTTAATTAACGTAATTTGACGTCTTTTTTGAAAAATAAACTTAGAAATGCATATATACAATTACAACGCTTTACTTTCAGGTGCGATCATAACAGCACTAATGCATCGGATCCCATCAGAACTCCGCAGTTAAGCGTGCTTGGGCGAGAGTAGTACTAGGATGGGTGACCTCCTGGGAAGTCCTTGTGTTGCACCTCTTTTTGCCAAAATTTCGTGTTCTTTTTGTTAATTAGCGTAATTTTACGTCGTTTTTGAATATTAAACTTCGATTGTATTTCATTTTTTTTCGTTAATTAACGCAACCTAAAACTCTATTCGTTAATTAACGTAATTTGACGTCTTTTTTGAAAAATAAACTTAGAAATGCATATATACAATTACAACGCTTTACTTTCAGGTGCGATCATACCAGCACTAATGCACCGGATCCCATCAGAACTCCGCAGTTAAGCGTGCTTGGGCGAGAGTAGTACTAGGATGGGTGACCTCCTGGGAAGTCCTTGTGTTGCACCTCTTTTTGCCAAAATTTCGTGTTCTTTTTGTTAATTAGCGTAATTTTACGTCGTTTTTGAAAATTAAACTTCGATTGTATTTCATTTTTTTTCGTTAATTAACGCAACCTAAAACTCTATTCGTTAATTAACGTAATTTGACGTCTTTTTTGAAAAATAAACTTAGAAATGCATATATACAATTACAACGCTTTACTTTCAGGTGCGATCATACCAGCACTAATGCACCGGATCCCATCAGAACTCCGCAGTTAAGCGTGCTTGGGCGAGAGTAGTACTAGGATGGGTGACCTCCTGGGAAGTCCTTGTGTTGCACCTCTTTTTGCCAAAATTTCGTGTTCTTTTTGTTAATTAGCGTAATTTTACGTCGTTTTTGAAAATTAAACTTCGATTGTATTTCATTTTTTTTCGTTAATTAACGCAACCTAAAACTCTATTCGTTAATTAACGTAATTTGACGTCTTTTTTGAAAAATAAACTTAGAAATGCATATATACAATTACAACGCTTTACTTTCAGGTGCGATCATACCAGCACTAATGCACCGGATCCCATCAGAACTCCGCAGTTAAGCGTGCTTGGGCGAGAGTAGTACTAGGATGGGTGACCTCCTGGGAAGTCCTTGTGTTGCACCTCTTTTTGCCAAAATTTCGTGTTCTTTTTGTTAATTAGCGTAATTTTACGTCGTTTTTGAAAATTAAACTTCGATTGTATTTCATTTTTTTTCGTTAATTAACGCAACCTAAAACTCTATTCGTTAATTAACGTAATTTGACGTCTTTTTTGAAAAATAAACTTAGAAATGCATATATACAATTACAACGCTTTACTTTCAGGTGCGATTATACCAGCACTAATGCACCGGATCCCATCAGAACTCCGCAGTTAAGCGTGCTTGGGCGAGAGTAGTACTAGGATGGGTGACCTCCTGGGAAGTCCTTGTGTTGCACCTCTTTTTGCCAAAATTTCGTGTTCTTTTTGTTAATTAGCGTAATTTTACGTCGTTTTTGAAAATTAAACTTCGATTGTATTTCATTTTTTTCGTTAATTAACGCAACCTAAAACTCTATTCGTTAATTAACGTAATTTGACGTCTTTTTTGAAAAATAAACTTAGAAATGCATATATACAATTACAACGCTTTACTTTCAGGTGCGATCATACCAGCACTAATGCACCGGATCCCATCAGAACTCCGCAGTTAAGCGTGCTTGGGCGAGAGTAGTACTAGGATGGGTGACCTCCTGGGAAGTCCTTGTGTTGCACCTCTTTTTGCCAAAATTTCGTGTTCTTTTTGTTAATTAGCGTAATTTTACGTCATTTTTGAAAATTAAACTTCGATTGTATTTCATTTTTTTTCGTTAATTAACGCAACCTAAAACTCTATTCGTTAATTAACGTAATTTGACGTCTTTTTTGAAAAATAAACTTAGAAATGCATATATACAATTACAACGCTTTACTTTCAGGTGCGATCATACCAGCACTAATGCACCGGATCCCATCAGAACTCCGCAGTTAAGCGTGCTTGGGCGAGAGTAGTACTAGGATGGGTGACCTCCTGGGAAGTCCTTGTGTTGCACCTCTTTTTGCCAAAATTTCGTGTTCTTTTTGTTAATTAGCGTAATTTTACGTCGTTTTTGAAAATTAAACTTCGATTGTATTTCATTTTTTTTCGTTAATTAACGCAACCTAAAACTCTATTCGTTAATTAACGTAATTTGACGTCTTTTTTGAAAAATAAACTTAGAAATGCATATATACAATTACAACGCTTTACTTTCAGGTGCGATCATACCAGCACTAATGCACCGGATCCCATCAGAACTCCGCAGTTAAGCGTGCTTGGGCGAGAGTAGTACTAGGATGGGTGACCTCCGGGGAAGTCCGTGTGTTGCACCTCCTGGGAAGTCCTTGTGTTGCACCTCTTTTTGCCAAAATTTCGTGTTCTTTTTGTTAATTAGCGTAATTTTACGTCGTTTTTGAAAATTAAACTTCGATTGTATTTCATTTTTTTTCGTTAATTAACGCAACCTAAAACTCTATTCGTTAATTAACGTAATTTGACGTCTTTTTTGAAAAATAAACTTAGAAATGCATATATACAATTACAACGCTTTACTTTCAGGTGCGATCATACCAGCACTAATGCACCGGATCCCATCAGAACTTCGCAGTTAAGCGTGCTTGGGCGAGAGTAGTACTGTGATGGGTGACCTCCTGGGAAGTCCTTGTGTTGCACCTCTTTTTGCCAAAATTTCGTGTTCTTTTTGTTAATTAGCGTAATTTTACGTCGTTTTTGAAAATTAAACTTCGATTGTATTTCATTTTTTTTCGTTAATTAACGCAACCTAAAACTCTATTCGTTAATTAACGTAATTTGACGTCTTTTTTGAAAAATAAACTTAGAAATGCATATATACAATTACAACGCTTTACTTTCAGGTGCGATCATACCAGCACTAATGCACCGGATCCCATCAGAACTCCGCAGTTAAGCGTGCTTGGGCGAGAGTAGTACTGTGATGGGTGACCTCCTGGGAAGTCCTTGTGTTGCACCTCTTTTTGCCAAAATTTCGTGTTCTTTTTGTTAATTAGCGTAATTTTACGTCGTTTTTGAAAATTAAACTTCGATTGTATTTCATTTTTTTTCGTTAATTAACGCAACCTAAAACTCTATTCGTTAATTAACGTAATTTGACGTCTTTTTTGAAAAATAAACTTAGAAATGCATATATACAATTACAACGCTTTACTTTCAGGTGCGATCATACCAGCACTAATGCACCGGATCCCATCAGAACTCCGCAGTTAAGCGTGCTTGGGCGAGAGTAGTACTAGGATGGGTGACCTCCTGGGAAGTCCTTGTGTTGCATCTCTTTTTGCCAAAATTTCGTGTTCTTTTTGTTAATTAGCGTAATTTTACGTCGTTTTTGAAAATTAAACTTCGATTGTATTTCATTTTTTTTCGTTAATTAACGCAACCTAAAACTCTATTCGTTAATTAACGTAATTTGACGTCTTTTTTGAAAAATAAACTTAGAAATGCATATATACAATTACAACGCTTTACTTTCAGGTGCGATCATACCAGCACTAATGCACCGGATCCCATCAGAACTCCGCAGTTAAGCGTGCTTGGGCGAGAGTAGTACTAGGATGGGTGACCTCCTGGGAAGTCCTTGTGTTGCACCTCTTTTTGCCAAAATTTCGTGTTCTTTTTGTTAATTAGCGTAATTTTACGTCGTTTTTGAAAATTAAACTTCGATTGTATTTCATTTTTTTTCGTTAATTAACGCAACCTAAAACTCTATTCAATAATTAACGTAATTTGACGTCTTTTTTGAAAAATAAACTTAGAAATGCATATATACAATTACAACGCTTTACTTTCAGGTGCGATCATACCAGCATTAATGCACCGGATCCCATCAGAACTCCGCAGTTAAGCGTGCTTGGGCGAGAGTAGTACTAGGATGGGTGACCTCCTGGGAAGTCCTTGTGTTGCACCTCTTTTTGCCAAAATTTCGTGTTCTTTTTGTTAATTAGCGTAATTTTACGTCGTTTTTGAAAATTAAACTTCGATCGTATTTCATTTTTTTTCGTTAATTAACGCAACCTAAAACTCTATTCGTTAATTAACGTAATTTGACGTCTTTTTTGAAAAATAAACTTAGAAATGCATATATACAATTACAACGCTTTACTTTCAGGTGCGATCATACCAGCACTAATGCACCGGATCCCATCAGAACGCCGCAGTTAAGCGTGCTTGGGCGAGAGTAGTACTAGGATGGGTGACCTCCTGGGAAGTCCTTGTGTTGCACCTCTTTTTGCCAAAATTTCGTGTTCTTTTTGTTAATTAGCGTAATTTTACGTCGTTTTTGAAAATTAAACTTCGATTGTATTTCATTTTTTTTCGTTAATTAACGCAACCTAAAACTCTATTCAATAATTAACGTAATTTGACGTCTTTTTTGAAAAATAAACTTAGAAATGCATATATACAATTACAACGCTTTACTTTCAGGTGCGATCATACCAGCACTAATGCACCGGATCCCATCAGAACTCCGCAGTTAAGCGTGCTTGGGCGAGAGTAGTACTAGGATGGGTGACCTCCTGGGAAGTCCTTGTGTTGCACCTCTTTTTGCCAAAATTTCGTGTTCTTTTTGTTAATTAGCGTAATTTTACGTCGTTTTTGAAAATTAAACTTCGATTGTATTTCATTTTTTTTCGTTAATTAACGCAACCTAAAACTCTATTCGTTAATTAACGTAATTTGACGTCTTTTTTGAAAAATAAACTTAGAAATGCATATATACAATTACAACGCTTTACTTTCAGGTGCGATCATACCAGCACTAATGCACCGGATCCCATCAGAACTCCGCAGTTAAGCGTGCTTGGGCGAGAGTAGCACTAGGATGGGTGACCTCCTGGGAAGTCCTTGTGTTGCACCTCTTTTTGCCAAAATTTCGTGTTCTTTTTGTTAATTAGCGTAATTTTACGTCGTTTTTGAAAATTAAACTTCGATTGTATTTCATTTTTTTTCGTTAATTAACGCAACCTAAAACTCTATTCGTTAATTAACGTAATTTGACGTCTTTTTTGAAAAATAAACTTAGAAATGCATATATACAATTACAACGCTTTACTTTCAGGTGCGATCATACCAGCACTAATGCACCGGATCCCATCAGAACTCCACAGTTAAGCGTGCTTGGGCGAGAGTAGTACTAGGATGGGTGACCTCCTGGGAAGTCCTTGTGTTGCACCTCTTTTTGCCAAAATTTCGTGTTCTTTTTGTTAATTAGCGTAATTTTACGTCGTTTTTGAAAATTAAACTTCGATTGTATTTCATTTTTTTTCGTTAATTAACGCAACCTAAAACTCTATTCGTTAATTAACGTAATTTGACGTCTTTTTTGAAAAATAAACTTAGAAATGCATATATACAATTACAACGCTTTACTTTCAGGTGCGATCATACCAGCACTAATGCACCGGATCCCATCAGAACTCCGCAGTTAAGCGTGCTTGGGCGAGAGTAGTACTAGGATGGGTGACCTCCTGGGAAGTCCTTGTGTTGCACCTCTTTTTGCCAAAATTTCGTGTTCTTTTTGTTAATTAGCGTAATTTTACGTCGTTTTTGAAAATTAAACTTCGATTGTATTTCATTTTTTTTCGTTAATTAACGCAACCTAAAACTCTATTCGTTAATTAACGTAATTTGACGTCTTTTTTGAAAAATAAACTTAGAAATGCATATATACAATTACAACGCTTTACTTTCAGGTGCGATCATACCAGCACTAATGCACCGGATCCCATCAGAACTCCGCAGTTAAGCGTGCTTGGGCGAGAGTAGTACTAGGATGGGTGACCTCCTGGGAAGTCCTTGTGTTGCACCTCTTTTTGCCAAAATTTCGTGTTCTTTTTGTTAATTAGCGTAATTTTACGTCGTTTTTGACAATTAAACTTCGATTGTATTTCATTTTTTTTCGTTAATTAACGCAACCTAAAACTCTATTCGTTAATTAACGTAATTTGACGTCTTTTTTGAAAAATAAACTTAGAAATGCATATATACAATTACAACGCTTTACTTTCAGGTGCGATCATACCAGCACTAATGCACCGGATCCCATCAGAACTCCGCAGTTAAGCGTGCTTGGACGAGAGTAGTACTAGGATGGGTGACCTCCTGGGAAGTCCTTGTGTTGCACCTCTTTTTGCCAAAATTTCGTGTTCTTTTTGTTAATTAGCGTAATTTTACGTCGTTTTTGACAATTAAACTTCGATTGTATTTCATTTTTTTTCGTTAATTAACGCAACCTAAAACTCTATTCGTTAATTAACGTAATTTGACGTCTTTTTTGAAAAATAAACTTAGAAATGCATATATACAATTACAACGCTTTACTTTCAGGTGCGATCATACCAGCACTAATGCACCGGATCCCATCAGAACTCCGCAGTTAAGCGTGCTTGGGCGAGAGTAGTACTAGGATGGGTGACCTCCTGGGAAGTCCTTGTGTTGCACCTCTTTTTGCCAAAATTTCGTGTTCTTTTTGTTAATTAGCGTAATTTTACGTCGTTTTTGAAAATTAAACTTCGATTGTATTTCATTTTTTTTCGTTAATTAACGCAACCTAAAACTCTATTCGTTAATTAACGTAATTTGACGTCTTTTTTGAAAAATAAACTTAGAAATGCATATATACAATTACAACGCTTTACTTTCAGGTGCGATCATACCAGCACTAATGCACCGGATCCCATCAGAACTCCGCAGTTAAGCGTGCTTGGGCGAGAGTAGTACTAGGATGGGTGACCTCCTGGGAAGTCCTTGTGTTGCACCTCTTTTTGCCAAAATTTCGTGTTCTTTTTGTTAATTAGCGTAATTTTACGTCGTTTTTGAAAATTAAACTTCGATTGTATTTCATTTTTTTTCGTTAATTAACGCAACCTAAAACTCTATTCGTTAATTAACGTAATTTGACGTCTTTTTTGAAAAATAAACTTAGAAATGCATATATACAATTACAACGCTTTACTTTCAGGTGCGATCATACCAGCACTAATGCACCGGATCCCATCAGAACTCCGCAGTTAAGCGTGCTTGGGCGAGAGTAGTACTAGGATGGGTGACCTCCTGGGAAGTCCTTGTGTTGCACCTCTTTTTGCCAAAATTTCGTGTTCTTTTTGTTAATTAGCGTAATTTTACGTCGTTTTTGAAAATTAAACTTCGATTGTATTTCATTTTTTTTCGTTAATTAACGCAACCTAAAACTCTATTCAATAATTAACGTAATTTGACGTCTTTTTTGAAAAATAAACTTAGAAATGCATATATACAATTACAACGCTTTACTTTCAGGTGCGATCATACCAGCACTAATGCACCGGATCCCATCAGAACTCCGCAGTTAAGCGTGCTTGGGCGAGAGTAGTACTAGGATGGGTGACATCCTGGGAAGTCCTTGTGTTGCACCTCTTTTTGCCAAAATTTCGTGTTCTTTTTGTTAATTAGCGTAATTTTACGTCGTTTTTGAAAATTAAACTTCGATTGTATTTCATTTTTTTTCGTTAATTAACGCAACCTAAAACTCTATTCGTTAATTAACGTAATTTGACGTCTTTTTTGAAAAATAAACTTAGAAATGCATATATACAATTACAACGCTTTACTTTCAGGTGCGATCATACCAGCACTAATGCACCGGATCCCATCAGAACTCCGCAGTTAAGCGTGCTTGGGCGAGAGTAGCACTAGGATGGGTGACCTCCTGGGAAGTCCTTGTGTTGCACCTCTTTTTGCCAAAATTTCGTGTTCTTTTTGTTAATTAGCGTAATTTTACGTCGTTTTTGAAAATTAAACTTCGATTGTATTTCATTTTTTTTCGTTAATTAACGCAACCTAAAACTCTATTCGTTAATTAACGTAATTTGACGTCTTTTTTGAAAAATAAACTTAGAAATGCATATATACAATTACAACGCTTTACTTTCAGGTGCGATCATACCAGCACTAATGCACCGGATCCCATCAGAACTCCGCAGTTAAGCGTGCTTGGGCGAGAGTAGTACTAGGATGGGTGACCTCCTGGGAAGTCCTTGTGTTGCACCTCTTTTTGCCAAAATTTCGTGTTCTTTTTGTTAATTAGCGTAATTTTACGTCGTTTTTGAAAATTAAACCTCGATTGTATTTCATTTTTTTTCGTTAATTAACGCTACCTAAAACTCTATTCGTTAATTAACGTAATTTGACGTCTTTTTTGAAAAATAAACTTAGAAATGCATATATACAATTACAACGCTTTACTTTCAGGTGCGATCATACCAGCACTAATGCACCGGATCCCATCAGAACTCCGCAGTTAAGCGTGCTTGGGCGAGAGTAGTATTAGGATGGGTGACCTCCTGGGAAGTCCTTGTGTTGCACCTCTTTTTGCCAAAATTTCGTGTTCTTTTTGTTAATTAGCGTAATTTTACGTCGTTTTTGAAAATTAAACTTCGATTGTATTTCATTTTTTTTCGTTAATTAACGCAACCTAAAACTCTATTCGTTAATTAACGTAATTTGACGTCTTTTTTGAAAAATAAACTTAGAAATGCATATATACAATTACAACGCTTTACTTTCAGGTGCGATCATACCAGCACTAATGCACCGGATCCCATCAGAACTCCGCAGTTAAGCGTGCTTGGGCGAGAGTAGTACTAGGATGGGTGACCTCCTGGGAAGTCCTTGTGTTGCACCTCTTTTTGCCAAAATTTCGTGTTCTTTTTGTTAATTAGCGTAATTTTACGTCGTTTTTGAAAATTAAACTTCGATTGTATTTCATTTTTTTTCGTTAATTAACGCAACCTAAAACTCTATTCGTTAATTAACGTAATTTGACGTCTTTTTTGAAAAATAAACTTAGAAATGCATATATACAATTACAACGCTTTACTTTCAGGTGCGATCATACCAGCACTAATGCATCGGATCCCATCAGAACTCCGCAGTTAAGCGTGCTTGGGCGAGAGTAGTACTAGGATGGGTGACCTCCTGGGAAGTCCTTGTGTTGCACCTCTTTTTGCCAAAATTTCGTGTTCTTTTTGTTAATTAGCGTAATTTTACGTCGTTTTTGAAAATTAAACTTCGATTGTATTTCATTTTTTTTCGTTAATTAACGCAACCTAAAACTCTATTCGTTAATTAACGTAATTTGACGTCTTTTTTGAAAAATAAACTTAGAAATGCATATATACAATTACAACGCTTTACTTTCAGGTGCGATCATACCAGCACTAATGCACCGGATCCCATCAGAACTCCGCAGTTAAGCGTGCTTGGGCGAGAGTAGTACTAGGATGGGTGACCTCCTGGGAAGTCCTTGTGTTGCACCTCTTTTTGCCAAAATTTCGTGTTCTTTTTGTTAATTAGCGTAATTTTACGTCGTTTTTGAAAATTAAACTTCGATTGTATTTCATTTTTTTTCGTTAATTAACGCAACCTAAAACTCTATTCGTTAATTAACGTAATTTGACGTCTTTTTTGAAAAATAAACTTAGAAATGCATATATACAATTACAACGCTTTACTTTCAGGTGCGATCATACCAGCACTAATGCACCGGATCCCATCAGAACTCCGCAGTTAAGCGTGCTTGGGCGAGAGTACTTAAAAAAATTCCTTCATTTAGACCACTTTTTAATTTTTTTGAATTTTTCATATCCTTAAAAAAATCCAAAAAAATTTGTGTTAGATTTATTTGTTTTTTAGATATTTATTGTGTCATTTTTTTATTTTTTATATTTTGTTTAATAGCTTTTGTCAATTTTTTCTTTATTTTAGCATTAGGACATCGTTGGTATTTCTTGATTTGTGTGCTGCATTCCTATGTTTTATGATGCATGATTAGATCAAATTCCTGGATTTTAACACTCTTTATATCCTGAAATAGATAGGATTTTTTATTCACTTGATAGACTTGATAGGATTAGTACAAATCATTAGAACTCCTTCTGGTGAAGTAAAAGTAAGTGCAGTGTCAACCTTGTACATTATCAATTTTCTCTATTTTATGTTTTTACACTCTGAGTATGTTTAGCAATAAGAGATAAGAGAGAAGAAATATAGCGATATGATTTATAAAATGTTACATTTTATTCATTCATTCTCTCTCTATCTATCTATCTATTGAAAATTTCAAGTTGGAGATGATTTCTTTCCCTTATATGGGGCCATGACATTAAACATGATATTGTAAACTTTTGTGCATATAATTCTAATCACACACAAAAAATTCCAGACCAAAAGATTTGGACAAACTGCAAAATATTAGTCATCACAGTCGCAACACGGAAACAACATCTTCCTCCATCGATGCTTTCTTGATTGACTTTTATCAGCTTCCATCATTCTCACTGGGCTTCCACTCCATTCCACAGGTAATCTGTTATTCATTAACAAGCTTAACTACTTATAACAATTTATTTCGAATATTGAAACATAAATGACAGATTGTTAGGGTTTAAACTCAGCTACTTGTTATCAGTTCGACTTTCACTGAAACTCATTAACCACTGCAGTTCAAAGATTGCGCGCAAAATATTTACTAGTGTATAATGAAACAAGAACAAAGTAACTTACACGGGAAAAGAAAATGAGTGTGCACTGCTTATGCTATCATTAGATCGGTGAGAGGCAATGCTAGAGGTCTTTGCATGACAAGTACATGATGATTGACCAAATTGAGAGTCCGAGGCACTATTAGAAGTATCTTGATGATCATCGACTTGTTTGTTGTCTGAACTTGTTATACTTTGTAAGTAACTTATATCAGGTTTATACATGTTTGAGTCAGTTACATGTAAACACTCTCTGCTATGTGGAAACTCCACTCTGCTTCCACTTGTTCTCTGCCAATTCTCGAAGGACCTAGAAAAGTTTCTTTCCCTTTCGAAAGCCTGAAAATTGTAAAAGATAAAATGGGTCAACAAATGTACCCAAGCATATGACAGAAGTTAACAAAATTTGGGTCGGAACTAACTCAACTCCTGAAATATCAAGACTCTTTTGGCCGAATAAAAATGTAGGTGAGTTGGTCCCGAGTGCTCACCAACAAGGCTCTTTTTTAACACACCCCTGCGAGATATGAGCCAACCCTTTACCAGTTGGACCAACCTCCATTGGGATGGGTGCCTATATTTATAAAGATGTATCTCTATTCAATGTGATACTTTTATTTTTCACACCCGCTCACTATTGGGCTTGGTGCGTGATTATAAACAGTATTGTGCTTGGTGCGTGATTATAAATGGTGGATGACCCGATAGATATACTATGATACCATATTAAGTTTCATACTGAACCTAACTCATTATTACAAAATTGACTTGTAAGGTGATAGATGCTGCTCTTTATCAAGCTTTATCTACATTCAACGTTGGAGATGTGTTTTTTGGAAGTGAAGACAAGCATATGTCCTGTGCTGTTCAAGCTTTTTCAAGTTTTATCAAGCTTTATCAAGCTTTATCAAGTTTTTTGGAAGTGATAGATGCATATGTCTTATATTGGTCTGGTGCCAATGTTCTAAAACTTAATGATTCAAATCTGTGTTCAAAGAGATAAAATGTCTAACCTCTCTAAGTGTCTCCGATGCTGTCCTGCTTGGGAAGTGTTGATCAATGGAAATTCTGTTTCCTAAATCAAGCTCCATTTCACTTTTCATCAAGTTTCTGAAACCATGCACTTTCATAGCTTCCTTAAAGGAAATATGTTGAGAGGAACATTCTGAATCTGATCCAAATGAATTACTTGATATTGTTTCCACTACTTCAAGATTTAAATCACTTGTTCTATTCACGTCACACTTTCTTTCTGGTAAAACTTCCCTATCGATGCAAATGTCCTTTACATATTGTTGTTGATCCTCTTGAATAAAAACAACCAGTTCAGGCATATTGTAGTCTAGGGCATTCATGCTTGTAGAAGAAAAATTATTGCTTTTGATGAAATCCGACAAGTCGCCAGAAGAATTATCCTTACAATGCTCTACATTGAACAATTTCTGTATTGGAACCTCCCTTATCACAAAATTATTACTCTTCATTCTATCATGAAATTTTTTCATATGGTCTTGACTACTTTGATCTTCACAACCAAATAAATGTGGTTGTCTCTTGCTGTATACTTTTGAACTCCACATCTTTGACAGAATTATCACTTGCAACACTGCATTGAAAAAGAGTAGTGTCAGGTTTGTTGGATAGAATACTATCCGAATTCTCAGCAGTGCCTACATGTTTTAGCGCATGTAATAAAAAACTGCTATTAAACAATCTCGACCATTAATTTGAGATCGGATAAAAGTGCGTGACGTGGTTACTGCACCAAATCGAAATTCAAAAGGTAGGAAAGTATGGTTCACACAAGCACAATTACAATATGCAAATCCAATGTTGAGCAAGAGGGAAAAAAATCTTGGCTATTTATTGTTCAAGAGACTATTATACACCAAGAACATACAAAATCGACAACACACCTCAAAATAAGTCTTCATTTTAGAAACAAATCCATCTTTTTCTGGTATACAATAGTATGAGATCTGAGCCTATGATATTCTGCAATGTTTTAAAAGCTGAACCATTAAATCGGATCATAGTTCAACAACTTTAAATTGCTCGAATCGGGACAACAGGGCAATTGAACCACTCAAATAACCAATCCGTACGTTGTGGCAGTTCACAGTTCAACCAGTTGAACCGTCCGATTAGGTTCGCTTTTTAAAACATTGTGTAACCGTATCTCGTTGTTCATGTCAATCACATATGAATAATTTATCTAGACATTTACAAAGAAGATGAAAGAACAAAATTACTTCATTTTAGGTGAACACATGATATTTGGCTAGTTTCATCATCCTTTGAAAATGCAGGCTGAATTAAGGTATACATTTAAATGAAAAATGTTTCGAAAACTGGATTCTAAAATCTTATATCTATAATTTTTGTAATCACTTTCAGATTACAGAGCAAAGAAAATGAAAATCTGAGCAAAGAAAAAAAAAAGAATTGCAAAATGAATAAACCTGGCTTACATGACTCTGTATATGAGATTAAGCAATTTCACAACTCAAGCATATGAAGAAGAATACTATCTCTCATTTGGATACAAAAAATTAAATAAAATAACGACAATGTATGAATATTTAGGGGGTTTAAACACATTAATCGAAGGATCAAAAGATGGTAAAAAAAAACACATCCCAAAAAAAAAACAACAACTGCACATAGATTTTCAAAAGTACAAGGTTTTCAAAAGCACAAGATTTTCCAAAGAAAATATTTACCTTATGATTGATAATTCCAAAGCACAATTCAAAAGAAAAAAAGTAGCTCTAAAGTATCACCTGTTAAATTTATGAATCACTTGTAACTCTAGCTCTAGTTAATAATACCTGCAAAAAAGAAACGCAAATTTGAGACCAATCTAGTTTCATTGAGTACAATACAGGAACGTTTAGTCAAAAAGAAAAAGAAAAACATTGTACAACATTAAATGGACAGTTCAATCCAATTAATATCCTTAAAACATAATACCAAACAACATTGTACAACACATACAACACAAATGTTGCTTGATCAGTAAATAATAATAATAAAAAAAAACAACACATACACTTTTTCTATATTGTTTTGTATGTATTCCTCTATAACACACTATTTTCGTTTGGTTACCAAGAAATTCGCATGACCATAACAAACACCAGACTTAGTTTTTTATGTGTGTATACATATACTAGGTGTGAATTTCTCTTTACCATATTCAAAAACATATAATGTAATTTGGAATTTAATTTAAAGCAATAAAATTTCAAAAAGAAAAATATGAAAGTGTTAATTGACATTCTAATTTGATAAAAAAAAAAAAGTTGACTTTTTGTAAGAAGATTGGGGTACAAGATGAAAGGATACGTTCAATGGGTGCATCACTCTGTCTATACCATCATCAACCGTAGCGTTGTATGTTATCATTGTTTCTTATGTATGAAGACAAATAAAAAGGCTTTCATTTTAAATTGGGACCCAATACAATATTTTTTTTTCCAACTTCAAATTTCTAATTTAATTGGAGGAGTTAAATCTCTTTCATCAGATATGACAAGAAAAATAAACTAAAATGCTTATTTTTAAATGATATTTGAATCCTGTGAGTGGAAAAGCAATGATAAATTAAAATTAATATTAATATTAATATTAATATTAATGCATGAGATGGGTAACTTTGGCGCAACTGGTAAAGTTGTTGTCATGTGACTGAAAAGGTCACAGGTTCAAATCCTGGAAACAACATCTTGTGTGGAAACAACATCTTGTGTAAAAGTAAAAGTATTTTACACAAGATGTTGTTAGTAAAAACAAGGTAAGGCTGCGTACAATACACCAAATGGTGGGACCCTTTCCCGTGTGGAAACAACATCTTGTGTAAAAGTAAAAGTATTTTACACAAGATGTTGTTAGTAAAAACAAGGTAAGGCTGCGTACAATACACCAAATGGTGGGACCCTTTCCCGGACCCGGCGCATGCGGGAGCTTTAGTGCACCGGGTTGCCCTTGCCCTTTTATTAATGCATGATTTTTTTTTACAATAATGCATGCATGAAAATTAATGGTAAATATGATAAGATAAATTCCTCTAAAAAAAGGATAAGATAATTTAAAATTTTATGATTTCTATGAAACTGCCAATGCATATAAATCGAATTATTCATATTTTAAAAATTACTCGTTAAAGGCTAATATAAAAATCTTGTCAAAATAAAAGGGTAATATAATAATATAAATCTCTGGTGGCTTAACTCAGTTGGTAAGGATACTGCGGCATCCAAGGGTAGTTGGTAGGGATACTGCGGTATGCAAGGATCGGGGTTTGAATCTCGTATTTCTCACTTATTCATCTTAAAGGTAAATTTCTAGCCACTATACTATTTGAAAAAAAAATCATAATAGTTTAAGGTCATGAATTGATAACACGACACTTCTTTAGAAAAATAATTTGACTTCAATTCCTATAGTCCATCAATTCATCATGCTCACCCCCTCATATAGAGGCTTTTCCAATAGCACAAACTTGCTTGCACCGCCGTTGTCACTTTCCTCAACAAGACACGCCGCCTGAACACCCTGGTAGGAAGATTTTCAATACAAGGAGCCAATCAAACTCTTCACTGAACCACGACTATTAAGTCATGAGGGGTCATCCACATTGGCTCAGAGCAATCACACAAGTGAGTTGGACACCAGACTTTTACCCAAAACCTTAAGACAATAGGTTTATGGCTCTTCTTAGTTATAAAAGGTCCAACCTCCACTTTTCTAAACATTGTGAGACTTCTAACTCACATTTGTTGGACAACACAACCGATTGTTAGAAACTCCAATTATGATAGCGAAAGCAATATAAAAGTTTTAAGTTAATTGTTCAAAATGACCATGTAGTACACGTGAAGTCTGAAAAATGACCTGTAAAAATAAAAACACATATTTTAACCCATGGGAGTTGTTGCACCCTCCAGGTAGCCCTTGTAACACCCATATTTGAAAATATCTAGAATATTCAAAAGAGTGCCATAAGTGATATTGGATACATTAATTATACAATGATGATACGACGATAAGTCTTAAGTCTAACTACACCAACATTCCAAAGTTCTTATGTTACATTATTCCACCACACTTTTGTCACCTCTAAGTACAAATACATAATATATACAACAATACAACTCATAATGTAACATATGCATCCTTAATCCACACCATGAAAGCTTTAAGAGAACACGATCACTCCAAGACCTTTTCTTTACCTTTACCTTGTGAAACCTTTGAACCTGAATAAATAAGGAGTTGGATGAGACATAATGCCTCAGTGAGTCCTTCCTAGCCCTAGGCTAGTGATAACCTTGGGGAAAAGGCCTATGGTTATCACGTGTCTAGAATACAACCTGCCGGTTGATTATACGTGTGTGGACATTTTATCTAGACGGAGGTGCACACTAGACTCCGTCTTAGATTCCTCATATCATGTTATAGGCTTACTATATCATACGTGTCATGGCGGTCAAGGGATCCTAACACCGCTTTGCTAGGATACGTTAAACGCACCGAAGCCTACACTTAATTCATGACACAACCTATACCGGACGAATAGGGAACCTAAGTTCGTCTTCGGCATAATATCCATTTCATGTTCTATTTCCAATACTTGCTTATGTTTAACATAATCATAATCATGCATGGTCATATTTGTCAAATCATTATGTTAGCGTGAATCAAACAAACATTATCTTGGTTCGTTTTATGGAGAGCCCCGGGTGGAGTAACCCCGAGAACTATCCCATACATGACCGATGTACGTACATCGGACTCCCTCAGTGTCGTGCGGGTCCCTTACGGCTTGAACCGTTCTCCTTAGATCGAGAACCTCTTGCATCCCCTAGCGTGGATAACAAAAGACACGAGCACCTACATCTTATATTAATCATGTTCATATGCATACTTGTTCATAACGTAGAAAAATACTTGAAACGTTCCTATTCATTTCTCTAGTAATGTTTCACCTAGAGTTCTTTGAAACTATTGAGAGCCATAAATCGTATAAGAGATAATCTCTATCCTAGGGTTTCACACCATTGTTTAAAGTATGTAAGTTCCTTGTATCTTCCCATTTCTCTTTAACAAAAGTTATTGATGTTTAGGGTTCCATGTTTCTTGTTCAAGCAAGGAGAAAATTCTTTGATTGTTAAAGGAGTTTGAGTGTAAAAACAAATGTTTGATGTTGCTCCCTTAAGAATAAATCAAGTGGCAAAAGTAGAAGAGAAAAGGTTGTTTTGAAAATGCAGGAAAGGGCATGCTTCCCGCAAGCCACGCTAATAGCGAAACTGGGAACTTGCCACGCCCCAGCCACGCTATTAGCGCACTTCTCTGCCAAATTCTGCAGATTTTTGCTAATAGCGTGGATTAAGCTGTTAGCGTGGTTCTTGAGTACTTTCTGCAGAATTCAAAACTTTAATCACTTGCTTGAACCTGTCAACAACCCTAATCATCCAGTAATCATAACAGACAAGGGAATTTGCAAGGCATCACATACAAAACACTTTAAACAATCATGGTTTTCTTGTTTTGATCATAGAAGAAAAACTTACATAAACCATCAAAACTCAAATCAAGTATGACTATCATAAATCTACACCTCAAAAGGGTTGAAGTCTATCTAAGAACTCACTTGTAGTGTTTGAAGTTGGTTACAAGTCCTCCTACTTCAAAACCCTAAATCACTACTCTTGATTGAGAAAGTAAAAAGGTTGAAGATGCTTGCTCATATACATCCAAAGTTCACTTGATCACTTGCTCACAAAATTTTGAACAACTTTGAGAAAAGATTGAAGGAATGGATCGGTTCCTAGAGAGAGAAGAGAGAGCAAGAAAAGTTTCTAAACCTAGAGAGAGAAGCTTGCATGAAAAATGAATATTTTGGGCCAAAATTCCTTATATAGTCCTTAAGCTCAATTGACTATTATGCCCTCCTTCCTTAAACGTGCGTATTCGTATCGTTTCATTTATTACGTTAAGTCCTAATACGCGGGATGTTACATTCTACCCTCCTTAAAAAAAATTTCGTCCTCGAAATTTAGAATATACCTGAAAACAAATGCGGATACTGGTTAATCATCTCTGATTCAAGTTCCCAAGTAGCTTCTCCATCCGGCGACCCCTTCCAAACCACTTTCACAATAGGAATATCTTTGTTCCTAAGAGATTTGACGTCACGATCAACTATCCTTTCTGGTTCAGGCTGAAACGTCAAATCTGACCTTAATTCAATAGAGTCTAGTTCAATTGATTGAAAAGGATCCGGAATGTACTTCTTCAATTGAGACACATGAAACACATCATGTAAGCCCGACATAGCTGGAGGTAAAGCTAACTGGTAAGCCACTGGTCCGACACGTTTGAGTATCATAAACGGTCCTACATATCTAGGACACAACTTCTTAGTTCTAAAAACACCTCTCAAACCCAGTTTAGGCGTAACCTTCAGAAACACATGATCACCTTCTTCAAACTCTAAAGGCCTTCGCCTATTGTCCGCATAACTTTGCTGACGACTCTGAGCTATTCTCATCTTCTCTTGTATTGACTTAATCTTCAAAGTCGTTTCTTGAATAATCTCCGGTCCAATGATGCTCTTGTCTCCAACCTCGGCCCAACACAAAGGGGTTATACACTTCCTACCATACAATGCTTCATACGGTGCCATCCCAATACTTGAGTGATAGCTATTGTTGTAGGAAAATTCTATCAAAGGTAAGTGATGGTTCCAACTTCCACCATCTTCCAAAACGCAAGCACGTAACATGTCTTCTAAAGTCTGAATAGTTCTCTCCGACTGTCCATCCGTCTGCGGATGATGCGACGTGCTCAACTTCAAACGAGTTACTAAGGCCATTTGGAAAGCCTTCCAAAAGTGCGATGTGAAGATAGGATCCCTGTCTGACACAATGCTCACCGGTACCCCATGCAGCTTGATAATTTCTGAAATAAACAATTCGGCATACTGCGATGCTTTGTAGGTAGATTTAACTGGTAAGAAATGAGCTGACTTAGTTAATCTATCCACAATCACCCATATCGAGTCATGACCTTTCTGAGTACGAGGCAATCCTCCTGCAAAGTCCATAGTAATTTGTTCCCATTTCCACTGAGGTATCTCTAATGATTGTAGCATACCAGTTGGTCTCTGATGTTCTATCTTGACTTGTTGACAAACAATACATCTCGCTACAAATTCAGCAATGTCCATTTTCATGCCAGGCCACCAGTACTCCTTCTTTAAATCTTGATACATCTTGGTAGCACCAGGGTGAATTGAGAAACTACTCTTGTGTGCTTCATCCAAAATTAATCTTCTAAGCTCTTGATCATTTGGAACACATAACCTTCCTTCAAACAACATTGCTCCATCCGAAGCTATAGAGAATTCTGGGTGAGCACTCCTTTTCTGAAGTTCTGAGTCAACAATCTGAGCCTGTATAATTCTTGACCGTAAATCACATGAAACTTCCAATCTGTGCAACCAAATACCATCATCATCTTCTGTGACTTCAAGATTAAGGTCTCGAACCTTTTCATACATGTTACAAGTGTGCATCAACACCTCGGCTTGAGCTAAGGCTTTACGACTCAAAGCGTCCGCCACAACATTGGCCTTTCCTGGATGATATTTCAAATCAAAGTCGAAGTCTTTCAGGTACTCCATCCAACGTCGTTGCCTCATATTCAAATCCCTTTTATCAAACAGATACTTTAGGCTCTTGTGATCACTAAACAATTCAAAGTGTGCTCCATACAAATGATGCCTCCATATCTTCAAAACGAAAATTATGGCTGCCAACTCTAGGTCATGAGTAGGATAGTTTTCTTCATGCGTTGAGTTGCCTGGATGCATAAGCGATCACATTATTTTCTTGCATAAGTACACCACCAAGTCCCTTAGACGATGCATCACAAAACACAACATACTTCTTCTCCGGGTCAGGTATGGTTAAGACTGGGGCTTGAGTTAACTTCTTCTTCAAAGTTCTAAAACTCTTCTCACATTCTACATCCCACACAAAAGGCACCTCTTTTCTCATGAGTCGGGTTAAAGGTAAAGCAATCTGGGAAAACTTCATTATAAACCGTCGATAGTACCCGGCTAATCCCAAAAAGCTACGAACTTCTGAAACATTCTTTCTTGTCCAATTTTGAACCGCTTCTACTTTTGACTGATCAACTGCCACACCTTCTTGAGAAATTACATGACCAAGGAATTTGACCTTTGACAACCAAAACTCACACTTGCTAAACTTTGCATATAATTGTTTTTCCCGAAGAATATCCAACACTATCCTCAAATGTTGAGCATGATCTTGCGAATTCTTAGAATAAATCAATATGTCATCAATGAATATAATAACAAATTGATCTAAATAGGGCTGAAAAATCTGATTCATGTAATCCATAAAAACTGCCGGAGCATTGGATACACCAAAAGGCATTACCAAGAATTCATAGTGCCTGTAACGCGTTCTGAAAGCCGTCTTGGACACGTCTGAGGATTTGATACGAATCTGATGGTATCCTGATCTGAGATCAATTTTAGAGAACATAGATGCTCCCTTAAGTTGATCAAGTAAATCATCAATCCTTGGCAAAGGGTACTTATTCTTGATGGTCACCTTGTTCAACTGACGATAATCAATACATAACCGCATGCTTCCATCTTTCTTTTTAACTAATAAAACTGGTGCACCCCATGGAGACACACTACGCCTGATGAAATGCTTCTGAATAAGCTCCTCCAATTGAGTCTTCAATTCTTTAAGTTCTAAGGGAGACATTCTGTAAGGTGCTACCGACACTGGTTCGGCTCCCGGAATCAAATCAATCGAAAACTCAACTTCTCTTTTCGGTGGCAAGTTAGTGATATCAGCGGGGAAAACATCCAGATACTCACTTACAATAGGAATATCACTTGGACTCATATCTGACTATGAAGCCACGGTGAGCATAACATAAAACCCCTTATCCTGAGCACAAATAAACTGAACCATCTGATACGTATGCTTAATCAATTCTGACAAAGCTACTCCTTCCACCGTATTACTAGTTGGCATGTAAATACTCTTTTCTGCACACCCTATATACACATGATTGGCTGACAACCAATCCATACCTAAAATGACATCAAGTTGCTTCATCGGAAGGCATACTTAATCTATATAGTACGTCTTACTAGATACAGTGATGGGACAATTCTCACAAACATAATTCGCTACGATACTCCCGTCAGTGGCTGAAGTTACTTTCATAGGGGGATTTAATAACGAAACAGACAACTGAAGAGCTTCAACACATTGAAAAGAAATGAAAAAACATGATGCACCACAATCAAATAAAACATTAACAGGATTCTGATCAAGAAAACACGTACCACCAATCAAGTCTTTATTTGCCTGTGCCTTCTTACCATCAAGAGAATACACCCTACCTTGACTCATTGTAGTACTTGCACCCTTGCCCTTACTTCCTCTATTTGGACAATCCGCCACATAGTGCCCGGACTGACCACATGAAAAGCAATTACCAGAACCTACTCCGCATTCTCCCTGATGAGCCTTACCACACTTCCTGCAAGTTGGATAAGTTCTAGGTGGTCCTGTGTACTTCCCTCTGGTTGGAGATCCCTTAGGCTTCAGCTTATCGTGATACCTGTCGGCAAAGTTACCTCTGTTCCTTCCTCCTGGCCTAGAACCTTCCCTAACCGCCCTATCAAAACCTCTTTCGGCTTCCAAACTGTTATGCACCATCTCATCAAAATTTTTCAACCTTTGTTGACTAACCACAGCGTAGATATCTCCCCTTAAAGCATGCCTATACTGATTAACTTTCCACATCTCATTAGCCGCATACTCATTATGAGTGGAGTAATGAGATAGTTCCTCGAACTTCTTGGTGAACTCCGTCACCGACATCTGACCCTGCCTCAAGTGGAGAAATTCTTGTTCCTTCCTGACCTTAAACGACATGGGAAGATACTTTTCTTTCATTACTCGCTTAAAATTCTCCCAGTTCACTGCTATTCCATTAGTCACCATCCTACGTTGAGCAGTTTCCCACCAATCCTGTGATGCACCTCGGAATTGATTAATGCAAAAACTACCTTTTCTTCCTCGGTACAGTTTGCCATAAGAAAAATCTTTTCCATATGCTTGATCCACCTCTTAGCTTCAGGTGGCTCACCACTACCATCAATATAAAAGTTTTAAGTTAATTGTTCAAAATGACCATGTAGTACACGTGAAGTCTGAAAAATGACCTGTAAAAATAAAAACACATATTTTAACCCATGGGAGTTGTTGCACCCTCCAGGTAGCCCTGTAACACCCATATTTTAAAATATCTAGAATATTCAAAAGAGTGCCATAAGTGACATTGGATACATTAATTATACAATGATGATATGACGATAAGTCTTAAGTCTAACTACACCAACATTCCAAAGTTCTTATGTTACATTATTCCACCACACTTTTGTCACCTCTAAGTACAAATACATAATATATACAACAATACAACTCATAATGTAACATATGCATCCTTAATCCACACCATGAAAGCTTCAAGAGAACAGGATCACTCCAAGACCTTTTCTTTACCTTTACCTTGTGAAACCTGTGAACTTGAATAAATAAGGAGTTGGATGAGACATAATGCCTTAGTGAGTCCTTCCTAGCCCTAGGCTAGTGATAACCTTGGGGAAAAGGCCTACGGTTATCACGTGTCTAGAATACAACCTGCCGGTTGATTATACGTGTGTGGACATTTTATCTAGACGGAGGTGCACACTAGACTCCGTCTTAGATTCCTCATATCATGTTATAGGCTTACTATATCATACGTGTCATGGCGGTCAAGGGATCCTAACACCGCTTTGCTAGGATACGTTAAACGCACCGAAGCCTACACTTAATTCATGACACAACCTATACCGGACGAATAGGGAACCTAAGTTCGTCTTCGGCATGATATCCATTTCATGTTCTATTTCCAATACTTGCTTATGTTTAACATAATCATAATCATGTATGGTCATATTTGTCAAATCATTATGTTAGCGTGAATCAAACAAACATTATCTTGGTTCATTTTACGGAGAGCCTCGGGTGGAGTAACCCCGAGAACTATCCCATACATGACCGATGTACGTACATCGGACTCCCTCAGTGTCGTGCGGGTCCCTTACGGCTTGAACCGTTCTCCTTAGATCGAGAATCTCTTGCATCCCCTAACGTGGATAACAAAAGACACGAGCACCTACATCTTATATTAATCATGTTCATATGCATACTTGTTCATAACGTAGAAAAATACTTGAAACGTTCCTATTCATTTCTCTAGTAATGTTTCACCTAGAGTTCTTTGAAACTATTGAGAGCCATAAATCGTATAAGAGATAATCTCTATCCTAGGGTTTCACACCAATGTTTAAAGTATGTAAGTTCCTTGTATCTTCCCATTTCTCTTTAACAAAAGTTATTGATGTTTAGGGTTCCATGTTTCTTGTTCAAGCAAGGAGAAAATTCTTTGATTGTTAAAGGAGTTTGAGTGTAAAAACAAATGTTTGATGTTGCTCCCTTAAGAACAAATCAAGTGGCAAAAGTAAAAGAGAAAAGGTTGTTTTGAAAATGCAGGAAAGGGCATGCTTCCCGCAAGCCACGCTAATAGCGAAACTGGGGACTTGCCACGCCCCAGCCACGTTATTAGCGCACTTCTCTGCCAAATTCTGCAGATTTTTGCTAATAGCGTGGATTAAGCTATTAGCGTGGTTCTTGATTACTTTCTGCAGAATTCGAAACTTTAATCACTTGCTTGAACCTGTCAACAACCCTAATCATCCAATAATCATAACAGACAAGGGAATTTGCAAGGCATCACATACAAAACACTTTAAACAATCATGGTTTTCTTGTTTTGATCATAGAAGAAAAACTTACATAAACCATCAAAACTCAAATCAAGTATGACTATCATAAATCTACACCTCAAAAGGGTTGAAGTCTATCTAAGAACTCACTTGTAGTGTTTGAAGTTGGTTACAAGTCGTCCTACTTCAAAACCCTAAATCACTACTCTTGATTGAGAAAGTAAAAAGGTTGAAGATGCTTGCTCATATACATCCAAAGTTCACTTGATCACTTGCTCACAAAATTTTGAACAACTTTGAGAAAAGATTGAAGGAATGGATCGGTTCCTAGAGAGAGAAGAGAGAGCAAGAAAAGTTTCTAAACCTAGAGAGAGAAGCTTGCATGAAAAATGAATATTTTGGGCCAAAATTCCTTATATAGTCCTTAAGCTCAATTGACTATTATGCCTTCCTTCCTTAAACGTGCGTATTCGTATCGTTTCATTTATTACGTTAAGTCCTAATACGCGGGATGTTACATCCCTTCACCGGTATCGCCGTCGGGAAGGTTTTCTTCTGAAGCTGGTTCTAGATTTGGGTAACCTCTCTGATATGGGTCAGTCTGCACAGAGGCGGTTCATGTACCATCAACTCGTTGCAACAATTGCAACAAGCTAAACGACCATTTCGAGTCTCAAATTCCAAATCAAAAGTGAATGGTGAATTTTAGGCTGACGTATGAATCGTCTGCCAACACATAAACAATTCAAGATCCATCAACTGCCTGCAAAAACAGTAACAAGCTCTACATGACTCTTTCGAGCCCTGGAGTACAACATCAGACATATAGAATGACGAGGATTTCAAATTAGTCCAAAATCAATCACGAAAATTGATACGGATATTAAGGTGACAACAATTCGGAGAAAGCAAACTGTAACCTTGACATCTATAGATCTCAACATATCTGGACAATGAGCAGATAGTCAAAACATCGAAACAACCACCCGAATCGATGACACACCTTCAACAGATCATAACTCAGTTTAACCGAATTGTCGACGGCGACGACGAACCGCCATGGCCCATAAGCCACCGTCACAACAAGTCAACTGAATCTGGACCTACAAACACCCAATCAGATCCTTACAGGTTTTTAAAACCAACTGAAATCCCAAAACAAATGGCACGACAGAACAACTGAAAAGATATGGAATTTCAAAAAACACATAAATCCACCGGATGACCGAGGCCTTCAGAAGGATCTGCGAAAAGTGATGCGGAGGAGGAGCCTCGTCGCACCACCGGATGCAAGGTTTACATTTTTATGTTGGAGGTGCTCGTGGTGGAGAGTGGGTGGCGGTGGTAGGTTGAGTGAAGTGGTTGTGTTGTTTTGAATTGGGTGGTGGTGGTGTTCGAAGAAAGGATGAGGAAGGGGTGTTGAAAGATAATATAGAAGAGATAGAAACACACTTGCTCAATGAAGAAGTAGTAGAAACAAGCAAAGCCTCAATAACTTGCAACACAAGTTACTAGTTTACATAGTAGTTAGAACTCATAACTAACTTGATGAGCTGTCATAAAGTTAGATACTATCTAGTGTAGATTAATACATGGTAGCTTAAGCTACAGCTTCACTTGTAAACTCTATATAAGGATGTTGCAGCTTCCATTACAAGTTAATGAAAATAATCAGACACTTTTCACATTTTTCTCTCTTTTTCTTCTCTCTTTTCATCCAAGTTCATCTTCTCAATATGGTATCATTGAGCCTTCAGATCTGAACACGTTTCTTCCGCAAGCTTTTCAAGTTCTTCATCAATGGTGCCACGCAACAAAGATGCTTGTACTTCTTCTACCTTTGAGGATCCTACCAATCATTCAAGTCCTTATTTTGTTCATCCAAGTGATGGTCCTTCTTCAGTTACCGTTTCTCTGGTTCTTGACAGATCAAATTATCATTCTTGGGCTTGTTCAATGCGCAGAGCTTTTGGAGGGAAAATGAAATTTGAGTTTGTTGTAGGGTACGTTGTTCATGTGAGTTCATGAGAAATGCAAGATGTAATCATACTCTGCTTTATGCCATTCATTTTCTTACTGGTTTGAATGAAAGTTTTGGTATGGTGAAATCATAAATTTTGTTAATGGATCCTCTTCCCTCCATGAACAAAATATTTTCGATGGTTTTACAATATGAAAGACAACATAATGTTTCTCCTGCTATTGATGATTCTGCTTTGATCAACGTTGTTGATTCCAAAAAGTTTAAGGTAACAACTTTTCTGGTAAATCACCATTTCAAGGATCCAATTCTAAGGGTAATACACGTGTTTGCACCTTTTGTGGAAGGAGCAATCACAATGTTGAGACATGCTGGAAAAAGCATGGAGTTCTACCACATCTTTTGAAAAATTACAATTCTGGATATGCCAATCATGCTGCACCAGAGGGAGATAATCATGTTGCAGAGTCCTCAACATGTGTTGATAACAAGGGTAGTGCTCCAGCTATCACACACGAGCAGTATGAAAGGTTAATGACTCTTCTTCAAGGTTCATCTCTTAATCAAAGTTCAGGAACTGTGCATGCTTCTAATCAGGTTACTTTTATGCCTGTTGGTTATTCACCATCAGATAGGCAAGGTACAAGTTTCATTAATTCTTTGACAAATTACAATTTTACTCAAAACTCTTGGATCATATATTCAGGAGCCTCTCATCACATTTGTTGCAATCTAAAGTGGTTTCATTCTTACAATGAAATTGCTCCCATGTCCATAAAATTGCCTACAGGTCATATTAGTATGACCATACATTCAGGAACTGTTAAATTTTCTCCAATTCTCATTTTTTATGATGTTCTTTATGTCCCTGATTTTAATTACAATTTACTTTCTGTGTCAAAAATGAATAGTTCACTGAATAGTATTGTCAGTTTTAATGGTTTTCAATGTTTGATTCAGGACAAGAAAACCATGAAGATGATTGGTTCTGGTGATAAGAGAGAAGACTTGTACTACTTGAATCTTGACAATAAGCTGGTTTGTTCTGCAAGCAAGACCATTCACTCCAACATTCTGTTGGGTATATGTGTTGGCTGCATTGTTGCTAAAACAAGTATCCTTGTTCTGTAAGTTGGAACCAATGTTCCAGCATGTGGTTAGGCGACTCTGTAAGATGTTGGATACAATGTTTCAACATCCTGGCACGGTTCAGTGTGCCTGAGTTCTCGTCTGTTCTGTACGCGCGTATTTTATCGTTTAAGGAAACCATATTTCCTTTACTTACTGACCAAGTAACGCGCATATCTTATAAGAATCAGCTGTGGAATATTACTAAAATAGATATTTTATTTTAGGAAATATTTTTTATGATTTGGAATGTTTTTAAATAGGTTCCGACATATTAGGACTTTCCAGAATTGTTTCTAATTCTGTTTTGCAGGTTTGCTGAACCGATCTGCAAGTTTACTGAAGCCCAATGATTATTTAGCCCAAGCTGCTTCAATATAAAAGGAAGACTTCAAGACCTAATTATTCATTCAAGCCGTCATACTAAAAAGTTTAGATCTTTAGGGTTTGAGTCTTCATGTATTCTGGTCTTGTGTCGTTTGTGATGCAAGTCTAGAATCTTTTGTGTGCTCTTTCTTGTGTCGGTTTAGATACTTGTTTAGGACTGGTTTTGTGAGTATTGATACTCTTGTGCATCAAACCGAAGTTGTGAAACAAGGTTTGGTTGTTTGTGTTGGAAGGTAACTTCTATTTCTTTGTGTTTGAGGTCTGATAGGTCACTGGGGCAGTGACTGACCATTAGGATAGTAAGATGGGATCTCAGATCTAGGAGTTCCTAGGTTGAAGTCTAGACGGGTAGGTCCTAGTTCATATAGTGTAAACGAGGAGTTTGCTGAGAGCTATTGAATAAGGACTACACTAGTGGATTTCCTTCCTGGCTTGGTAGCCCCCAGATGTAAGCGTGTTGTGCTGAACTGGGTCAACAAACTCACTGTGTTCTTTATTTTTCTGTCGTTTATTTTTCTTGTTTTTATTTCTGTTTTATCGCTCGATGTTGAAACATTAACCGAAACATTGCAAACGTTAAAACATCTGACAGAACTTTTAAAACAAGTTCGCTAGAATTTCAATTGGCATCAGAGCAGGCACCCTGCCTGTTTTAGGGTGAGCTCCAGGGAGTTTTATTCTAGCACCATGGACAAGGAAGGTGCATTTGTGAACAGGCCCCCTTTGTTGGATGGCTCCAACTATGACTACTGGAAATCTCGCATGAGTGCCTTCCTCAAATCTATTGACAGCAAAACATGGAAGGGAGTTCTGAGAGGTTGGGAACATCCTATACAACTTGATGCTGATGGCAACAGGACTGATGTGTTGAAACCAGAAGAAGAATGGAGTGCTGATGAAGACGAATTGGCCCTTGGAAACTCAAAGGCATTGAATGCTCTGTTCAATGGGGTAGACAAGAACATGTTCAGACTGATCAAGCAATGTACTATGGCTAAGGATGCTTGGGAGATTCTTAGAACTGCTCATGAAGGAACTACTAAGGTAAAGAGTGCAAAATTCCAACTCCTTACTACAAAGTTTGAGAATTTAAGAATGCTGAAGGATGAAAACATTCAGGACTATCACCTGCATATTCTTGATATTGCTAACTCTTTTGAGTCTCTTGGAGAGAAAATCTCTGATGAAAAACTAGTCAGAAAAATCCTCAGATCTCTACCTAAGAGGTTTGACATGAAAGTTACAACTATTGAAGAGGATCAGGACATTTCAAGCTTGAAGGTTGATGAACTGATAGGATCCTTGCAGAATTTTGAAATGACTGTCAACAGCAAAACTGATAAGAAAGGCAAGGGGATTGCTTTTGCTTCTTGTGTAGAATCTGATGAGTCACAAGCAAATCAAGAAGATGATGAAGACATGGCAGAATCACTGGCACTTCTTGGGAAATAGTTCAAGAAGATTTTAAGAAGAGATGACAGAAGGTCCAGGCCAAATGGTCAGAACATCCGCCCCAACATTGACAATCAGCTCAGTAAAGAGAAAGTGGCAAGACCTGATGAAGTGGACTCTCACTACAAAGGAGTCCAATGTTTTGAATGTGAAGGGTATGGACATATCAGAATAGAATGTGCCACATTTCTGAAGAAGCAGAAGAAAAGTTTGACTGCCTCCTGGTCTGATGATGATGAATCTGAAGGAGATGGAGAGAGAGAATCTGCTAAGCACATAGCAGCTTTGACTAGTAAAATTGTTCCTAATGTTGACTCATGTGTAGAAGACTTGGGTGTTGCTGATCTCATTGCATCCTACAAATGTCTTGCTGAAAGAAACTACAACGCATGCAGACAACTTGAAGAGCAGAGAAATATCACCAGTAGATTGGAGAATGATAGGATCAGTCATCAAGCTAAAATTTCAGAACTAAACCACAAGGTAACTCTGTTGAACTCACATCTTAGTCAAGCTATGAAGCAGGTAAAAAGGGAAACTGGTAAAACAACTCCAACTTTTGGTGAATGTCTGTTGCCCCATATTGAAAAAGGTGTAGCTCCAAGGGGTGTAAACTCTGAGGAAAATAACTGTTTGTGGGCACCACAAGGATTAGGTCTGACAGGTAACTTAACTGGTATGTCAAACATGATGTTTGTCATACCCCAATTTTTGACCTAACATTCATACATTGTCTGACCCTGAGTAGTCTTTGACTTTTCAAAGGAAATCTCAGCAGAAAGGTATCTTAAAATACCTCATGTTTGGTTCCAAGTCGGGCCCTCTTCGCTCTTTATATTTTTATAATTTTAGTTTTTTTTTATTATTTGTTATTTACTCTTTAATTTCCATCTTTTATTTAATTTTATAATTTTAGTTTTTATTTCCAATTTTTATTTTAGCTTTTAATTAGTCATTTTTCATATTTTATTTTTGTCACTTTTATTTTATTGTCCAAGTAAAAAAAACCAAAGTGTCATTGAGTCCAAAATTAAGTGTCCAGGGGTCCAAAATATTTTTCCTCCAAGCCATGCCATAATCAGTGTAGAGTCAAAACTTTCTTCCCATTTTTCATCAGGAACGCGTTTCATCATCAATACCTCTTCTCACTTTTTTAATTTATTAGTCATTTTTTTTTAACTTTTAGTTTTTATTTTTATCTTTCATTTTTATTCAGTCTTGATTTTTATATTTTTTTATTTTCCATTTTACCATTTTGTTTTTATTTTTTTCGTTTAATTACTTCTTTAGGTTTTTATTAACTTTTTTTTAATGAGTCCAAAAATTGTCAAAAAATATAGTGTCAAGGTCCAATTTTTTTTTCTTTCTCAAGTGTGCCACCAATCATGCCATTTTTACATGTCAACTCTCCCATTTGAAAAATCATTCAAATCACATTCCAAAACCATCAATCTCATTCAAATCCCCATCAAAGTGCATTAAACCAATTTTCCATTTTTCATCAACCTTAGAACCTATAAATAAAGCTCTCATCCTTCACAATTTGACACACCAAAAAGTTCTCTTGAGTTGTCAAATAACTTTTCTCTCTTCTCCCTCATTTAGCTTGTGTTGACGAGCTATTCTTTTCTTCTCCCTCTTTTTTCTGTCCATTCGGAATAAGTCCCTTCGGAATTTTGTCCCTTCGGTAATTTTTGTCCCTTCGGTTGTCCCTTTCTTTTATTCTCTTGCATTTTATTTCTTTTTAGCATTTTATTTTATTTTTATTTAGCATTTTAATTATTGTCATTTATTTTCCAGGAATTAGAATGTATTTAGGTCCAATGTAAATATAAACGAGAAAAGTAAGTAAGTGTGTGTGTGTGTGTGTGTGTGTGTGTGTGTGTGTGTGTGCGCCTTTTATTTCTTTACCGCTTTATATATATCAAAAAATACAAAAAAATTAGATTAGGGATTTTGTGGTGACCCAATGTCACTACAAAAATCCACGCGCTTTTATTTTTATTGCTCCGTTAGTTTAATTTTCATTTATTATTCCAAAACAACAAAAACATTCAAATAACAAAAATCACAAAAATATTTTCATAATAAACCTTGATTTTCAATCAAGTGATCGTTCTTTTTACTTTCTTTCTTAATCAAATATCAAATCAATTTTAATCGTACTTTGAGTCATCTTTCTTTCAATATAAAAAATACAAACAAATACTCATTTGCCACTTGGCTTTTATTTTAAAACCTTTTTTCAAAATTAATAAAAAAACACCAAAACAAATCAAACGTCATTTTCTTAACCCCGAACTACGAGGTTTTGATCCTTCACGGGTACGTAGGCAGAGGACACTCGTCCTTCCAAATCAATAAAATGTAGATAATTAGGTCTTCCTTTTTTTAATCATTTCAAAATTCCATTTTTTTTTTCAAAAAGCAAGCAAGTTTAAGCACAAAAAGTTAAATAAAATCAAGAGGTTCTCGTAGAGTACTACGAATATTTAGGGTGCTAATACCTTCCCTAAATATAACCAACCCCCGGACCCCCCAATTTAAATAAATTTTTTCAAAGTCGTGAAATAAAATAGTGAGTCAAAAGCTAATTAAATAGCCTTGATCTCCGAAAAATGACGAGACAATGTTGGAACATCTTATCACTTCCAATAAATATAATAGGCCACATCCTGATGGAATGTATGAGAAGAAGATCAATCAGTTCTTCTGCACTCATAAGGAACAATCTAGTAGTATTGCAGCCAAAAACTTGAAAGGCAGGCTACCTGTTGATTTGAATGATAAACCTGAGATCTGTCCACGTAAGGAGTTGAACAACCTTGTGCACATGGTTCCACATTCATTAGGACACACTAATCCGGTTCTTCAGCCTAAAATCCACATAAACACGCCAACAACACACAGAAACTCCTTCTCTATTACTACCCTTTCTCTCAATCCTCCCGAGTTCAAATACATACAACCTTTTGTACCTTAACTTTTCCAAACAGTTCATCCCTACATCCTTACCAATCAGAACCAACAGCTTCAGACCAGCAAAAACTCAGACCCTGTACTCAAACAAACCATGACCTCTGAACACCAAGAAACCAACACTTCAGTTCCCTTGATGGTCGAACCAATCACTACTGTTCTGCCCAGAAAGGTTAAAAGGAATTCACCCACTAACTCCAGTCCAAAGAAGAAGAAACGAGAAAATCTGATGTGGGAACACCTGTGACAACCTTATGTATGGTTGACCGAGCAACTCCATTTGTTACTACTGCTGTCAAACCCATTGTTAAGACTTGTGTGAAGGATGCTAACAGTATTAATGCTGAAGGATTCCTCAAAACTACTTCCTCTTCTAAGAATGATGAACGTAACTCAAATGCCTCTCTGATTTCTGACATACCTGTATCTAGTCAAAAGTCTGTTTTTGAGAACTTGTGTGTTTTAAATAGAACTGTGTCCATAGACATGGATCCTTCTAATGATGGTAAGGTGACATACTTCAATGTTCCTGCACAAGAACATGGAGACATGGATGTTGAGGGAAATGATGAAACATCCTTGAGTAAATTTGATAACCATGAGTCTACTGCTATCACTGTTGAAAATAAGAACTCTGGTTCTGAGACTACTTCAGCAGAGGAAGTGAATTCTGAAAGGATGATTGTTATTGTCCACTCTAAAGGAAATGTAGAATCAGGGGGTAAGACTAATGGAGGCCTTGCTAATAAAGAGTCAAGTCAGGAAACTAACTCAGACAAGAGAATTCCTTCTGAACTTCCTGCTAACAAACCTTCTCCTGAGAAAAAGGAACATATCAGGATTGAAGTTGGTCCAGAGAAAGATATTTGTGCAAATAAGGTCAATAAAGACATGGTGAGCATTCTTGACAGGGTATCTGGTGACATTTCAACTGCAGAGAGAGAAGTTGAATGTGTAAGTAAAGACTTAGGAGTAACAAAAGGAAGGTAATCTACCATGAGGATAAAACTCCAAAATCAAAGAACAAAACTACTGGTATCAGTCCCAAGATAAGTTGGAGCAAAGTAAAAGTGAAATCTACTGCCAGAAGAACAAGGAAGCGGAAGGTTGGCTCTTCAGATGAGTCTGACTACTATGTTGGAGAAGATGTGTCAAACATCACCGTATCTACTTCAAAAATGTTTGCTGAGAGGAAAGTTGTGAAGACTGCTTCAAATATACCTATTGATAAGGTATCATTTCACTTTCCTGAAAATGCACTAAGATGGAAGTACATATTTCACAGAAGGTTGGCTGTAGAAAGAAAACAAGGCAAGGAAGCGATGGAAATGGAACAAGTAATTAGTATGATCAAAGAAGCAGGGCTCTTGAAAACAGTGTGCAATATTGGTAATTGCTATGAAAAACTAGTAAGAGAATTTTTGGTAAATATGCCTAGAGACTGTGATAACTTTCTGAGTCAGGAGTATCAGAAGGTATATGTTAGAGGTGAATGTGTCAACTTCTCTCCTGATATCATCAACAGATTCCTAGGGATTGAAGAGGTTAATGATGATGAGCTGAAAGTAACTGACAACCAGATCTGTAGAGAAATCACTACTGATCAAGTAAGAGTTTGGCCTAGGAAAGGAAAAATTTCCTCTGAAAAACTATCAGTAAAATATGCTATTCTCAATCAAATAGCTGCGTTCAACTGGGTTCCAACAAGACATTTCTCAAATATTGCTATAGGTTTGGGAAAATTCATCTACTCTGTAGGCACTGGAACTAGAATGAACATTGGAAAATATGTCTTTGAACAAACTGTCAAGCATGCTAAGACTGATACTGTCAATTTTCCTATAGCCTTTCCCACCTTGTTGTGCAATATTATGATAGAACAACATCCCAGTTTGATAACTATTGTTGACACTCCAAAGAAGAGGGAACCTCCTCTTACTATTCACTCTAAGTTGTTTGAGTCCAGTCATGTTCCAGACCTTGTTGGAACATAAGGGAATGTACCTACTACAAGGATGATTACTAAACAGAAGATTGTGACTGCACTCAAAGATACTTGTGTTGAGCTGGAGGAAAGGATGACCCAGTTTAAACTCATAATCCAATCTCTAGAAAGGAAGGATGTTGCAGCTGAGAATAAATTGGAGGAAGAAGAACGTAATGACACAGAGGAGCAACTGGCAGATATCTTTACTAAGGCTTTGGATGCTAAACAGTTTGAACATCTAAGAGGCAAGTTAGGAATTTGCCTACATGAGGAAGCCTAATCATCTGCTGTGTGAGGCGTGCTGACCATATTTTACTTTTGCACGTCTTTGTAATGTGGGGTATACAATCAATGATGTACTCCTGATGCTCTGAACATTTTTGCTTGGCATATTTTGTGGCTAAAAAGGGGGAGAAAAATTGATGTTTCTTGCTTATACTCCCTTCTGTATATGTGCTTTGCATGTATCTATTTATATGCCTGTTTTTGTGCATGCCTGATTGCTTATTATTCATATTATATGTTGTTGCATTCTGCAACTATTTCAGGCTTGTGTGTAGATGTTGGCCCTCAAGTTGCAACATCTTGATGATCTGTAGGTCTTCATGACAATCTGAGAATTTGTTCTCAGTCATTTTGTGTTTTGTACATGTTCCATGCTGACATTCTATGATATGTTGGAACATGTCTATGAAGACTGGTGTAGATGTTAGCACTTGTGCTAAAACATCTCTGTGCTTCTGAGATTCTGGTTCTCTCAGATGCTGTACATGTTCCCTACAAATGCTCTATCCAAGGTTGGAACTTGTCTGTGAGACTCTGTGCAGATGTTGGCACTTTCGCTGCAACATCTTGGTGTAATTCTGAGAATTTATTTTTCTTAGGATTCTTAGTGTACAGGTTCCCTATTACTGTCTTATATTATGGAATCTGTCTGAATGACTCCTTAAAGTCAAAGTTGTTGTGTGTGACCTTTGATAGGTCTGCTAGCATGTATCTGCTGATAGTTTGCTAGCTTGTGAATATTCCTTGAATGTCTATGACCAGATCCTGAATTTTTTATGTTTATGCATTAGGAGTTTATCTGTTCAGATTTTCTGTATGCATGTATTCAGGGGGAGTAATGGAATATTCCTGTAAGTAGTCACTCATGAGATATTATATTCAGGGGGAGTGATACTTCTATGTGTGCTTGTGCTTAATCCAAGCTGGGTGAAGGATGTTGAGTCAGAGGTTTAAACATCTGCGTCTATCACTTGTAAGTTTGGGAATTTGTGTTTCCTGACTTCTTTATGCTATTGGTGATAGTTCTCTGAAGACATCCAAGTCTGTCACATGTAAGTATAGGAACTTAGTATTCTGTGCTTCTACGGCTGGTTGATGACAGTACTCTGTAGGTATGGGAAATTTATTTTTTCCCTTGCCTCTATGTGTGGCATGTTCTCCTGTCTGATGTGTTGAAGGATGTTGGAACATCCTATGTCTGTAGCATTGGAATGTAATTTTCCTCTGCTCTTGAGAGAGCTTGCATCTCTCCACTTCTGTGTTGGAAGTTATCTTCCTTGACTAGCATTGGAATTTATTTTTTCTCTGCTCTTGAGAGAATTTTGGTTCTCTCTTCATCATTTGTACAAGAACTTAGGTTCCCTAGTTGTAGCTAAGGAATTTATTCCTCAGCTCTTGAGACTATGCTACTGATCTGATCCGCTGCTGCATGTCTCTGATCTAGTGTAATACCTCTGCCAGCTTAAGCTGAGATTGAAGATCTGTGAGGTATTCTATGTATGCACACTTTTTCTTTCTCTAAAGTGATACTGTCTGCTACTTCTTCTTCTTGAATATGTGTTCGTGATGACTTGAGGAAGTGTATCTATGGTGTCTCTTTGGATTCTGTGTGCTAGCTGTTTCTTCATTGGTGTGTGCTCATGCTCTTGGAGGAATGATATCTTTTGTATCCCTCTGTTTCATAAAGTATTGGCCTTAATTTGTTTTAGCCAAAAATATGCCAAAGGGGGAGATTGTTGGGTATTTGTGTTGGCTGCATTGTTGCTAAAACAAATATCCTTGTTCTGTAAGTTGGAACCAATGTTCCAGCATGTGGTTAGGCGACTCTGTAAGATGTTGGATACAATGTTTCAATATCCTGGCACGGTTCAGTGTGCCTGAGTTCTCGCCTGTTATGTACGCACGTATTTTATCGTTTAAGGAAACCATATTTCCTTTACTTACTGACCAAGTAACGCGCATATCTTATAAGAATCAGCTGTGGAATATTACTAAAATAGATATTTTATTTTAGGAAATATTTGTTACGATTTGGAATGTTTCTAAATAGGTTCCGACATATTAGGACTTTCCAGAATTGTTTCTCATTCTGTTTTGTAGGTTTGCTGAACCGATCTGCAAGTTTACTGAAGCCCAATGATTATTTAGCCCAAGCTGCATCAATATAAAAGGAAGACTTCAAGACCTAATTATTCATTCAAGCCGTCATACTAAAAAGTTTAGATCTTTAGGGTTTGAGTCTTCATGTATTCTGTTCTTGTGTCGTTTGTGATGCAAGTCTAGAATCTTTTGTGTGTTCTTTCTTGTGTCGGTTTAGATACTTGTTTAGAACTGGTTTTGTGAGTATTGATACTCTTGTGCATCAAACCGAAGTTGTGAAACAAGGTTTGGTTGTTTATGTTGGAAGGTAACTTCTATTTCTTTGTGTTTGAGGTCTGATAGGTCACTGGGGCAGTGACTGACCATTAGGATAGTGAGATGGGATCTCAGATCTAGGAGTTCCTAGGTTGAAGTTTAGACGGGTAGGTCCTAGGTCATATAGTGTAAACGAGGAGTTTGATGAGAGCTATTGAATAAGGACTACACTAGTGGATTTCCTTCCTGGCTTGGTAGACCCCAGATGTAAGCGTGTTGTGCTGAACTGGGTCAACAAACTCACTGTGTTCTTTATTTTCTTGTCCTTTATTTTTCTTGTTTTTATTTCTGTTTTATCGCTCGATGTTGAAACATTAACCGAAACATTGCAAACGTTAAAACATCTGACAGAACTTTTAAAACAAGTGCGCTAGAATTTCACATTCCTTTACCTGATAGTGCCCTTTGAAATTTTAGACTTGGTCATCTTTCTTTTCTAGAATGAATTTGTTGAAATCTAGTTTTCCTTTTGTTCATGTTGATTCTAAGGCTACTTGTGATGTGTGCCATTTTGCTAAGCATAGAAAACTCCATTTCCCTGAAAATTGTAATAAGGCTTCAAATACTTTTGATCTAATACACTTTGATATTTGTGGTCCTATTTCTGTTCCTTCCATTCATAAACATGTCTATTTCTTAACTGCAGTTGATGATTATAGCAGATATACTTGGTTAACTCCAATGAAAACAACAAGTGAAACCAGATAGCATGTCATTGATTTCATAACTCTCATTGAAATCATTTTAACTGCAATGTGAAAACTGTCAGAAGTGATAATGGCCTTGAATTTAACATTCCTCTTTTTTATGCATCAAAAGGCATTTTACATCAAACCAGTTGTGTTGAAACACTTCAACAAAATGCAAGAGTTGAGAGAAAACATCAGCACATTTTGAACATCACTAGAGCTTTACTTTTTCAATCTCATTTACCTAAATATTTTTGGTCCTATGCTGCAGTTCATGCAGTTTTCATCATGAATAGAGTGCCTAGTCCTATTTTACAAAATCAATCACCATATTTCCTACTGCATGAAATGCAACCTGATTCACATCAACTTAAAGTTTTTGGTTAATTAGCCTATGCTTCTACTTTACAAGCTCAAAGAAGCAAACTTGATTCTAGAGCAAGAAAGTGCATATTTCTTGGTTACAAAAGTGGTATGAAAGGAGTTGTTCTTTTAGACATACACTCAAAACAAATTTTTGTTACTAGAAATGTTACTCATCATGAAAGTATTCTTCCTTATCAATCTAACCCTTCACATATTCCTTGGAACTATCATACCAACATACAATCTGTTTCTGACATCTCATCTTCCCCAAATACTGAGAGTGTCTCTGATGTTTCACCCCTTCCTATTGATTCTTCTCTTCCCACTACAAATGACATATCCACATCTCCTCCTCCCTCCACTCCTTTACCTAAACCCACTAGACTCAGGTCTCAACCAGCTTATTTGAAAGATTATGTATGCAGTTCATCTACTCAGTCACCATCATCAATCAACTCAGGTATTTCTTATCCCCTCTCATCTTTTCATTCATATCATCATTTATCACTTTCACATAAAGCTTTTTCTACTTTTGTCACACAAAGTACTGAGCCAAAAACCTATAAAGAAGCATGTTAGTATGATCATTGGTTAAGAGCAATGAATGTTGAATTAGAGGCACTAGCTAATAATGGCACTTGGTGCATTGTTGATACACCGCCAAATATGAAACCTATTGGTTGCAAATGGGTGTATAAAATCAAGTACAAAGCCGATGGTTCCATTGAAAGATACAAAGCAAGACTGGTGGCTAATGGTTATAATCAGTTAGAGGGTCTTGATTATTTTGATACATTTTCACCAGTAGCCAAACTAACTACTGTAAGGACTCTTCTTGCTATTGCATCTATTCACAATTGGCATCTGCACCAACTAGATGTGAACAATACTTTTCTTCATGGTGAGTTACAAGAAACTGTTTACATGACAATTCCAGAAGGTGTTTCATGTTCATCTGGCAAAGTCTGTAAATTGAAGAAAAGCCTTTATGGTTTGAAACAAGCTAGTAGAAAATGGTATGAGAAGCTAACTACATTACTTCTAGCTGAAGGATACTGTCAATCAACTGCTGACTATTCTTTGTTCACCCTTCAACATGGAAGTGATTTCACAACACTTTAAGTGTATGTGGATGACATTATATTAGCTGGCACTTCACTTGTTGAGTTCCAAAGAATTAAGAACATTCTTGATAATCAATTCAAAATCAAAGATTTTGGGATTCTTAAATATTTTTTGGGATTGGAGGTAGCTCATTCCAAAGAAGGAATCTCTATTTCACAGAGAAAATGTTGCCTTGATTTGCTTGATTCATCAGGTCTTTTAGGTGCCAAGCCTGCTCCTACACCTTTAGACACTTCAGTCAAATTGCATCAAGACACAAGTAAACCTTTTACAGATGTGTCTTGCTACATGAGGCTCATTGGAAGATTATTGTACTTAAACACTAGAAGACCTGATATTTCACTAGCCACTCAACAATTGAACCAGTTTCTCAAGGTTCCTACTACTATTCACTACAAAGCTGCATGTAGAATTCTAAGATACCTCAAAAATGCTCCTGGTCTTGGTCTTCTATTCCCAAGAAAGTCAGAAGCACAAATCTTAGGTTAAGTTGATGCAGATTGGGCATGTTGTGTGGATACAAGAAGGTCAACTACTGGTTTTTGTTTCTTTTTGGGCTCTTCACTCATATCTTGGAAAGCAAAGAAGCAGCCAACCATTTCAAGGTCCTCTTTAGAAGCTGAATATTGGGCTCTATCAGTTGCAACATGTGAACTTCAATGGATATTATACTTATTGAAGGATCTTAATATCAAGTGTGTCAAGCAACCAGTTCTTTACTGTGATAGTCAGAGTGCCATTCACATAACATCCAAAAGAACAAGACACCTTGAGATTGATTGTCATTTGGTCAGAGAAAAATTGCATAAGGGTATTCTCAAGCTTCTACCTATTTCAACTAATGAGCAGCTGACAGACTTCTTAACCAAAACACTTCCACCTCCAAAATTTAACACTTTCATATGCAAGTTGGGAATGATCAATATATATCATGCTCCAGCTTGTGGGAGACTGTTGAAAGATAATATAGAAGAGATAGAAACACATTTGCTAAATGAAGAAGAAGTAGAAACAAGCAAAGCCTCAATAACTTGCAACACAAGTTACTACTTTACATAGTAGTTAGAACTCATAACTAACTTGATGAGCTGTCATAAAGTTAGTTACTATCTAGTGTAGATTAGTACATGGTAGCTTATGCTACAACTTCACTTGTAAACTCTATATAACGATGTTGTAGCTTCCATTACAAGTTAATGAAAATAATCATTCATTTTTCACATTTTTCTCTCTTTTTCTTCTCTCTTTTCATCCAAGTTCATCTTCTCAATAAGGGGCGGCACGAGTGAGAAAGGTTAGTCTATAAAATGCTAATTATAGACAATGTATTTATAAAAATAATGAAAACGCAAACAAATTGTTCACTTCAAAAGTGTTTTATCTCTTTGTAATGAAATAAAATTAACACAAATTTTGAAAATATAGTAAACATTTTCACAAAGTAAACGAAAAGACTCTTATGTGTCTAGTATGGGTAAAAAAAAAATCCAAATGATTATTTTTTTATATAAACTTGCAGATTTTTTTTATATATATTTCTGCTCTTTTTATCGCGCTTGCCCTTGGAAATTATAAACGATATTTTTTATGAATTTTTTTATTAAAAATATATAGATTAGATGTTTGTGAATTTCAAATTATAACACATGATACTTTTCATTTTCAATGACACCAACATTATAGTAAATATAATATCAATTCTTATACTTTTTAATGACATCAACGATATTAGAATAATGAAAAAGTCAGCTCAAAATCTTCTATTCCTTTTATACATAGTATATATAGTATATATTTATATATGAATAGGAATAAGTTGAATTAGTTTATAAAATTAATTTATATTAAAAAAAATAATTTATCAAGTTGAATAAAAGATTTTGTTTTATGATAATAAAATGAAGTTAAATAAAAAGAGTATCCTCCCGTGTGTGACTCGATTCATTGTAATCCCTCCCTCTTCCTTCATTCACATTGTTGAAAATAAAATGAATGTTTTATCAAAATTCTAGAATACAATTATGGACTGCTGTCAAATTAAATCCCCACTAATTAGTCACAAAAAAATCCCCACTAATTTCTACATTCTCTTAATAGAATCACAATTGACAAGGTATCATTAAGGTTTTACACCGTAAATTCATTTACCTTAAATGCACTTTCAAATTCAAATCCTAAATTCCCTCTAGTACATGATCTTGTCTCTAACACAATATTTCTCAACTACCACAATATTCTCTTCCAAAAAAATAAACAAAATATAAAACCATCATGATCACACCATCAACAATGAAATGGAGAGCTTCATGTTTTTCGCCATTCAAGTTGCCTTTAGGTATAAACTGATTTCATATTTTTTTTGTTGTATTTTTTTATTGAACAACATTTTTGTTTTTTAATTTTTATTTTACGTTTCAAAAATACACATTTATGTTTTTTATTTTGTCAATTTTTTAAAGGATTTATTTTGTCAATTTTAATCATTTTTGTCCTTACAACTATATATGCAGGTGATCATGAATCTAAATCATTCCCACAAATTGAAGTGAGAAAAGAAATGGTATTTGACAAGAAAAAAGACAACAAGGTCATCAAGAATTTGTCACCTCCAAGCGAAAAATGCAACAAAAAGGTAGATCTATTAAACAAGGGAAAAGAAGGGGTTGATAATAATGGTGATTCAATTAGGACAGTACTTTCAGATCAAGAATATATTGTGTTTAGCTTTAGAGAGGATGGATCATTTGATGTAGACGTGGATAGCATTGGTGCCAAATCTGAGTCGTCTAGAACTGTTGACGGAAAGCGTGAAAACTCAAAGCTAGTGAGTCGAAAGGTACATATTACACACTCATTGCCATTAACAAAATTCTCAATTTTTCATATTAATTATACCCTTATGACTTTGCTAGATATCATACTATAGATGGATATAATCATATTATGTCAATGGTTTTTAATTGATTGCGAATATTTATATTGCTGCCAAATGCGGAGAAAGCTTGGTCAATGCGGTCAAAATTGCGTTTGTTATGTCATTGCAGATACCTTAAAATCTTTTATGTTGATGCCATAATTTGTGGCTGTCGTTTGCAATTTGAAACTATGAATATAGTATAGCGAAATCGTTTGCAATTACAGTTAAACGCTGCCGATGAGACCTAAATTGCGGTTGCCTTGCAATTTGTAGAGACATAAAAAACTTTGATGTCGCAACCATTGCAGATTTGTAGTTTAGAAATGTCTTCCAAACTAATAATAATAATCTAAATATGAATTTTATGCAGCTTGATTATAATGAGAGTGCAGAAGTTAGGAACCACCACATAGAGAAGAATATATCAAATGCAAACCAGCATGATACTAATCAACCTGACCAAGTTTACTTGACCCCGATCAAAGAGGTTCGTCGCCACCGTAAATATTTTTTTCTATGTTTGATGCATTAGTGTTATCATACTATTTTTTTTTTATTTGGAATTTTCTTTTTATTTGGAATTTTCTTTTGGCCTATAGGATGAAGCAAAAGAGACCATAAGTTTGAGTTCAACTCAACACAGAGACAACATAGGAAGATCATGCCAGAAAGAGGAGATTGAAGATGGTCGGTTGGTGTCTATTAATTCAAGGAACTCTAATCAATCTGAAGGCAGTAGAGGTTCTTTTGCATTCCCTGAGTAAGTTAATATCTTATGGCAAAAATGTATCTACAATAATTTGGGATCGCATAATTTTGGAAACTGGGTTGTAAGGTTAGACTGCCCCCATTGCAAAACTTTTAAAACATCTCCCTCATGTGAACAAGACATTTGGAATGTGACCTGAATGATTTTGTAGCAGGTGATCCAACGGATGTTTTGTCGGCTCAATACCATCTAAGATTTTTAGTTTAGCCTAACTCAACCCTTATAAAACCGGTTTGTATGGTGATAACCATCCACCGATTACAAACACAAGTTTAGATTTTATCTCTTCTAATATCACACTTTTAATAAACAATTCACCCGTCTTCGTGAGTTTAACTCAGTTGGTATGGGCAATGTAAAATATATGCAAGGTCCGGGGTTCAAACCCCGACCACCACCAAAAAACTAATAAACAATTCACCCGTCACATGAAATTTATTTGGTCTTAACCTAACCAATTCAAGTAGGACACATTCCAAAAATAATATGCTACACTATAATTTTTTTTTTGGTTTTTTTTTTTGGTCAGGTAGTCTAGTGGCTAGAATTCATCTTATAAGGTGAATAAGTGGGGTGTCCGCGGTTCGAACCCCGGCCCCTGCATATAATAATGCATTGTCCTACCAACTGAGCTATGCTCACGGGACTGCTACACTATAATTTAAATCAATAGGAGAACGTGTTAATGAAATTTATTTGGGTCCTAACCTATTGTTGTTATTTTGTGTGAATGACACAGGTTAGCTTGGGAAATGAAGGGAAGTCCTGTCAAAATGCCAAAATCAGAGGATCCGCATATAAAGAAGCAGAAGATTCGATGTGTGGGATTTCAGTGTTTTAGATTTTGATGATTTAATTTCATGCCTTTTAGTTTTTATATTTTCAACTTTAGATGAATGAATTCTTCTGTGCAGAGTAGGTGTACATTAGAAAACGCCATTCACCATTTGTCAGTATATTTATCTAACCAAGTAAACTGACTTGATTGATAAGTTTTTCTATTAAGGGAAATGTTAACGAGTGCCCCCGTGACACTTTTTAAGCACTTTAAATCGTAAGTTTTTTTACGAAAAGTTGTGTATTTAAAGCATAGGAAATTGTAATAGTTGACTTTTTGAATGAATAATTGCTAAATTCGGGATCCTTAAAGAGTGCCCCTTAACCTATGAAGCCCGGATACGTAGTGCGATACGGGTACGATACGATACGGGTACGCGAATACGCGAAATTTTTAAAATTTAGGATACGATACGGCTAAGATACGTTAACAAAATATTTATATTAAAATTTATATGCCTGTAAAATACTTAAAAAAAACATTGATTACTCATACTATATAATCATAAAAGTTACAATTTACAAAAAAAAAAAAAAAAAAATACATATGATCAAAATAAAAAATGTAAAGTTTTTGTATAAATCATATTCTATTTTCATTCATATGTTAGGATATCAACAAATGTATCAATAAAAGAACTCAAAACAAAGTTTGTTTAATGTTGATTGATTAAATCTCCCCTCTCTCGTTACTTTCATCCACCAAAATCATAATATTTAATTTGTTAATTGAAAAGTAATTATAGTGATTCGTATCTTAAATTTTCACAACACAATCTCAATTTTATACACTTCATTTTTTTTTGGATACGTCTGTGTGAAGTATCTTATAAGTATCTGTGTGTATCCGTCGAGTATCTTTTAAGTATCCGATAAAATATATATTTTAAATTAAAATAATTAATTCCGATACTTCTGGGATACGGTATCCGGAGTATCCGCGGAGTATCGGTATCCGATACGTATCCGACACGGGTACGGCACCATTTTGGAGTATCCGGGCTTCATAGCCCTTAACAAGACCCATTTATTAATAAACATGGACTTGAGTTGAGTTAAGTTACTTCTTAATTCTCCCGTTGCTAAGTTTTACGTGTCTTAGGCATAATATGATAAAAGAGCCTCGTAATACATCATAATCTTTTTTAGCTCATTGTTGTGTTTTTTTTAGCTCTTCATTTCGGTTTTTTTTCTCGGTTTTCACTACCAAATAACTGTTTTTTTCAACATCTAAATAAATCAAATACTTCATAGACACAACAAAATAAAATACCATAGAAGTAGAGAACAATAGCACCTTCGAAGTAACTGGAATTTTTGCTCCCGAAAAGATAGAGATTGAAATTTTATCACCTAAGAATAATAACACCAAAAAAGTAAAAGTACATCAACGCGTAATTAATTAATTTTTAAACTTTTGGATGGAAAATTCTCTAATGTTAAGCTCATAATAACAATAACACATGATACAAAATTAGTGTTAGACTTTTTAGAAGAATTATATATACAAAAACTCCTTTGTATGCGAGAAGTACATCATTCCTCTTTTAATTAAATTCCTCTTTTTAAAAGAAGATGCATCTTCTCTTCGGTAGCTCATGCCATAAGAACTCCACAGTTAAGCGTGCTTGACTTGGAGCAATTTTGGGATGGGTGACCTACCGGGAAGTTTCCCGGTAAGCGTGTGAGTGAGGACAAAACACGCTGAAAAGACTCGTGTTGGTTTGTAGGGTCAGTCGGTAATCCTGAAAGCAGTCTGGGATGTTTCAAATGGTATCAGAGCAGACCTCTCCCAGTACGGTGTGGTTCGGGGACGAACCAGGCGGAAGCTGGTGGGCATGTAACACCCACGGCTGACGAGGGCAGGGGAGTGATCGCCGGTGCACAAGGCACGACAATGAGCGGCTTTCGACAGTTTTCTAGAGGAACCGAATCACATCAGAATAAGAGGGATCCTAAGGCTGTGTAGCTATAGGACTACATGGTTGAAGGAAGGCTTATAAGAATTGTTTGGTACTACCTATATCAACAAGATGCATCTTCTTTTCGGTAGCTCATTCCATAAGAACTCCACAGTTAAGCGTGCTTGACTTGGAGCAATTTTGGGATGGATGACCTACCGGAAAGTTTCCCGGTAAGCGTGCGAGTGATGACAAAACACGTTGAAAAGACTCGTGTTGGTTTGTAGGGTCAGTCTTCAATCCTGAAAGCAGTCTGGGGTGTTACAATGGTTCTTCGAATCCCCTCTATTCGGCTGTTGGAATAAATTAATAGTCAAGCATTATTCAGGGTTATTAAGAGTTTTCTATAAAAGCGAGGAGTTCATGGAGTCTTACTAGCTACCAGCTGTCAAGCTGCACCTACTGATCACACAGATTTGTACGTGTGGGGACTTACTTTTTTAGAGGTTTGGGTTCATCTCCCTCCAGATGTCATTTGTAACCTTACACCAGAATTTCTACACGGTTCAGTGTTTAGCGTTGTCAGTCCTATAGGAAGATACACTTTGGCGCGTAAAGGTACGTGTAGGTTTTTACTTTCTCATAGGTATTTGAAACAATGACAATTATTAGAGCTCCTAAATTCTCTTTGTCCTAAAGGTACCCTCGTCTATTGAATATTTGAAGTTCATCAACATCTTCTACCTCAAGGTAGTAAAATTAAATATGATCCCCAAAATAAATGAATAAAAACATTAAATTAAAATATGTGATGACAGATCATCTTACGTTATTCTTAGCATGTTTTTCAGTCATTTTCAATAGGTTTTACCAGCAAAACGGAGGAGTATTAGAGAAACTGCCTATGATTTCGGAACATTTGTAATATTTTCTATATTTGAGTCTGTAATTCTATTCTTCCTGAAACCTAGCAATTTTAGGGTGTTTTTGAAGTAGTTTACAAAGAAATTGTGCAAATCGGCAAAACAAGAACGTCCAAATATTTGTGAAGACCTTGGGAAGATCAAGAATGAAGATTCAAGAGGTCTCATAAGACTTTACAGAGGGAGGAACTCTGCTCCCAGGTCCCATGACAACTTATATGGAAGCAAACGCCCAAAATGATGGAAAAACGGAGAAAAAGGGGCCGGGACGCACTCACATGCACCTAGGGCATTGTGAGTTTCACACTCACATGCGCCTAGGGCATGTGGTGTGTGCCCTATGCACTGAAAGAGTGTGGGGCGAAAACATCTTTTCATGCTTTTTTGTGGGTAAAGCCTGCGTTTTCAGCCCAAACTCAGGTGGAAACTCTCCCTATAAATAAAGCTTTCCTCATTCCTAATTTCTAGTTCAGAACTCGAGCAGTTCAAGAGGAAGGCGATTCTAGCAGCTTCAGGAGGAGTTTTTCTATCTTCTCCGTTTTTTTTTCTAGGGTATGTTTTTATCTTTTAGTAATTTTTCTTTAGTTACCATGTGTAACTAAATCTTATTAGGTTATGGTTCTAAGATGAACCTCTGTTTATTTTGTTGAATAAATATTTAATTTAATGTCATTTATTTATTTATTTATTTATTTTATATTCGCTATTAAATTTTATTAGGTTAGATTTATTTGTATTGTAGTGCAACCCTAATTTAGGCATTTAGGTTGTGACGGAGCCTACTATTGATGCTTATATCTTGATATTTATATTTGTCTATTTAGAAAGTAATTAGTCAAGAAAATAGATAAAAGATACCGAAAGCGCCTAGTTACGAGGTGACATTACTAATATGGATTAAAATCTGTTGAACCTAGGATGCAACTAGTTAATTCTTAACTAAGAAAACAAGTATTATAAGATCTAAACCGAACCTAGTAAAATCATTATCCTAAACCCTTAGTAAGGTAGACGCTGATAGGGCTGCCCGTTTGTATAACTACCGAGAGAGGGAGAGTGTGCTATGAGATACCTAAGATTCATAGATGGGAAACCCCTTTAGGAACATTGGCCTTCATTGCCTTTGAAAATTTAGGAATGCCAATATAAATTCTATGTTTCAATTACCTTTGAGGGAGTAATACCCCCACACTAATAATCCCTACGAAGGTGGTGGATCCTATAGGATTAATAATCCAATACCGTAGCGCGTGTATAACCTTAGTGTGAATCAACAGGTGCAACTCAAAATTGGCGGGAGAGACCTAAATCAACTGAGATAGTAAGGCTCCGCACGTAAAGATCATCATGCGATCAGCAAGTACAACTTGATGAACCGGCTAGGTTAGAACATCCCAACGACCTCATCACTTGTATAATCTAAATAAGATAAATAAACGTGACATGAATGTTATTTAATTCCAACAAATAAATAGGGGGATTCGAAGAATCCTAACTGCTACTTACTTTTCTGCAACCAAAACAGGTAACTTGCTTTGTTGCAAACAGATAAAGATTGCAATCTCTATCCTTCAAACTCTTTTATTTTAATTTTGTTAAACCAAATAAGTAACGTGAATTGTTTGGATGGAATGACAATCACTGTGGATACGATACTCTACGTACACTTTATTACTTGGTAAACGATTTGGTACACTTGCCTAATCCGACCATCAATATCCAACAAACAAAATAGAGGTTCATCTTAGAACCCTAGCCTAAAAAGATTTAGTTACTCATGGTAACTAAAGGAAAATTACAAAAGAAATAAAACATACCCTAGAGACTTAGAGTGAGGTGAGAGATTCCTTCTTTGAACCTCCTAGTGCTTGCCTTCCTCTTGAACCGCTTCTTTTTGAATGATAAATTATGAATGAGAGGACTACTATTTATAGGGAGAGTTTCCACCTAAAGTTGGTCTTAAAAATCAGGCTTTTCCACTTAAAAGTTGCAAAAAAACAGTTATGGCCCGCTCTTCCCACACTTGGGGCGCATGGATTGGCATCCAAGTTTATTTCTGCCACACTTGAGGCGCTTGGCCCACACTTGGGGCACCCAAGTATATTTTTTCTCACAATTGGGGTGCATGGTCCATGCTTGGAGCGCATGGATCATGCTTGAGGCACCCTAGTGTGTTTATTCATCGTTTTGGGTGTTACTTCCATATAGGATGTCTTGGGAACAGAATTCCTCCCTTTGTAATGTCCTTCAAAGCCTCTTGAATCTTCATTCAGAGTCTTCTCAAAGTCTTACAAGTCTTCAAATGTTTTGTTTTACCGATTTGCATGATTTTTTCGTGAATTACCTCAAAACACCATAGAATTGTTATGTTTCAGGTAAAGTAGAATTACATGACTTAATATATAAAACTTAACAAAATGTACCGAAATAATAGGCAATTTCTCTAATACTCCTATATTCTGGGTGAAAAACTAACTGAAAATGACTGAAAAATATGCTAATAACATTGTAAGATGATCTGTCATCAATTATCCATTTCCATTGATCATTTACACTACTCATTTTTCTTCGTAGTCTACTAAAATGAAATTAAGCAGTGTAAGTAAAGATAGCAAACATGGTTCTTTGTTTTTATTATATTTGTTTTCTTTTTTGTTTGTTTCTCCTTTTCCTTTTAGTTCATTGCTGTCGTGTATTTCATGCATGCACCCATTCTTATTTATGAATAATTAATTTTTGACTTTTTCCCTACTATGCGTATTTTATTAAGTATTTTACTCTCGTCGATCTTATTTAGAAGAGAAAGTTGAGTCAACAAAAGTTAATGTATATGGTTCAAAACTTTGACCAGATATATTAACCTTCCTTTACTAAACTTTCTTATATACTTATAAGACCGAAATGAGTATTAAATAGGAGGAGGGGAGTATATTTAATAGGAGCAGCCTTGCAATTAAATCATCCTCCATTGTCTATTAAATCCGAAAAAAAACACTACCAACAATCCGAAAAAAACACTGCCAACAATCCGAAAACAATCCAAAAAAAAAAAAAAAAGGAGAAAGAAACATAAAACGAACATGAACCATGTTTGCTAACCGTTGTGTATAGCTGTAGCTTTTATTTACACTGCTTAATTCTGTTTCTTTGAAGAAAACTGCTTGTTTTTCATGCAAGTGTGTTTTTTTTCGGATTGTTGGCGGTGGTGTTTCTTTGAAGAAAACTGCTTGTTTTTTCATACACCACTGCCACCAATCCGAAAAAAACACACTTGCATGAAAAACAAGCAGTTTTCTTCAAAGAAACATAATTAAGTAGTGTAAGTAAAAGCTACAGCTATACACAGTGGTTAGCAAGCATGGTTCATGTTCGTTTTATGTTTGTTTCTCCTTTTCCTTTTGTTTGTTTGTAATGTGTCCAATTTTATAAATATTTAAATATTGTCTTTTTATATTCCGTTTTATATATTATACAATTGTATTCTAGTTAGTATCATTTTTATAAATTCTAGTACTTCTATCTACTAATCTTCTCTATCTTTTGATATTTAGGATTCTGTTCAATAATTCCTCTTAGTTTCTCCATCTGTCCCAGCATATCAACGATGGATCGGTGATGGCTCCCTCGAACAAACATTGGCCTAGCATGTTTAAGAAGTCAACAAATCCGTCCAACTCCAACCATCAGAATCAGCAGCATAGCCTCAACTCCTCTCTCTTCATTGGTTTCGAAACAACTCCTTCTATTCATTATCATTATGATTATTATTATTTAATCAAATTGACATGTATGTGTGTATGAAAGATCGAAATCAATGACTCTACAAACTCAAAATCCAATCAAAACAATTATATAGATTTGGTTTTTTTTTTCTTCCATGTTGGGGATCATAGGAACGAATCAAACCAAACAAATTTTATCGCTACAGGTTCGAATATCAATTTCATATCAATCAAAATTGTTCGCTTCAGATCTAAATGAACAATTATATTTTTTATAATTTAATTTATTTTATAATATATGTGGTGTTTTCTTAAAAAAAATATTTTATCAATAATTATATATAATTTTCCTAGTACTTTATGTAATTTTTAAATGTATAAAAAATATAATGTTTAAAATAGTTGTATTTTCTTAGATTTTATACAATAAACTTCTTAATTTAAATATATATATATATATGATTGAAATGAATAATATAAAGTTTCTTCAGAAGATTCATTTTGTTTGAATTTTTGTTACTCTTGTTTGATTGGCTTATAACAAATATTGTTTAGGCAGAAATGCTGAATTGGTTTGAATTTTTGTTATTCTAGTTTGATTGACTTATAACAAATATTATTGAATTGGTCTGAATTTTCTTTACTCTAGTTTGATTTTCTTATAACAAATATTGTTTAGGAGGAGATGCTAAAGAGAGAACTTCTCAACCGAAGCCAAGATGGAATCCAAAGCTTGAGCAAATCCGTATTCTCAAAGCCCTATCCAACTAGGGATGGTGAATCCACCAAGAGATGAGATTAAGAACATACGTGAACAATTACAATAATTTGGGCAAGTTGGTGATGCTAGTGTCTTTTACTGGTTTCAAAACCGCAAATCCAGAAGCAGACAAAATAAAAGAATCTCCAACATCAAGAGACCAGAAACACAACCAAACGCAACTCCTAATAACTCTCTGACACAAATTAATACATCCCCTTTCAACTCATCTTCATCTTATTGGATTGATCATCAAAAAGCCTCTCCCAGTGAAATCATAATATGTCATTAATGATCAACTTCAAGGTAGTTAATATCAATATTTGCAAAGTGATTAAACTCATAGTTAATAGTTTTGATTAAATACAAATGATTTAAAATAAACTGAATTTGAATTCTAATTGCAACAATTTTTTTATCAGACTTTACTTTCCAATTGTACCAAACTTTAAATTACCTAATCCCCTTAAAACCGAAGCGGTAAGACAAACCACACACACACACACACATATATATATATATATATAAATTTTTACATATATGATACATTAAGAAAAATGCACCCAAAAGTTAAAGCACCGTGTATGCTGATGTGTTATATTATTCCGTTGACGTGTTTTCATTTAGTTGATGTTTGTGTTTTTGGATTGCATATGACAAATGAATTGTTGTATGTTTGTTTTTTAGGTTTTGGTAGGGAAGATGGTACGGCCAAATGTAAGGTGACTACTAATGGTGTCGTATTCAAAGTTTCTGCAAGGCCTTTTAACGATCGTGAACTCTTTGATGATGAAGCAATTCTATTTGACTCCTCTAGTACCCCGGTTCTAACTGATGAGTGGGGTGTTACCCTCAACTCACTGCACCATGGGGTGAATTATTATCTAGTCTGCAATTTTTTCTTATAACCTAAGCCTTATTAATTTACTTTTGGTTAAAGTGTACTTTTGACCCCTTATGTTTTTCAATGTTGCGATTTTGGCACTCTATTAAAAATTGACAAATGTAGTACTATCTCAGTTAAGGCCTGTGTGGCAGCTCACTTGTCTTAGTGGTATGTCATACGTGCACTTTTTTAATAATTTTTTTTTTTAAAAATCCACATATGTATCTCAGGAATTAAAAAAATTTAAAAAGTAAAAGAAATAGAAAGGGGCACTGATGGATATCAAACCCATACTTTAAACAATCTTCCTCTCCCTTCCTCTCTGCAGTGCCACTGAAGTTGTTGGGGGTGGAGATGAGACAAAATTGAAGTAAATGGTTTCATCATCACCAAATATAGTGATTTTAAGATCTTCAAGGTGTTTTAATTCTACAACATCCCCATGTTCTCTTCTTACCTAACCTTCTTAACTGACTTAACATTTTCATCTCTTAAATGAGATCTCCTCTCCCATGTGAATAACAATCCAACAAATATTCACCCGGCACCCTAGGACAAGATTATACTATCATCATGCAATATATTACTTATCTTTCCGGTGTCTCAGTATTACAGAACTTGTTCTGATGATAGGAAAAAATCTGATATTGATGAAATTATAATTGTATATGATACACAGAGGGAGCGTGCCTATATATATATGGTCAACAACATCAATAATAAATGGGCAATAATAAATTGGCTAAATACTTAGAAAGGAAACAAATAATTCTAATGTAAATGTCTCTAATAGCCCCTCTCAAGCTGGAGTGTAAATATCCTTCAATCCTAGCTTGGAGATGAAATTGGAAAAAGGAAGAGGGTCAAGAGGTTTAGTTAGGACATCGGCTAGTTGCTGAGAAGATGAAACAGGCAGCAGATGAAAAAGCTTTTGTTGTAACTTTTCACGGACAATATGACAGTCCAATTCAATATGCTTCGTCCGCTCATGGAATGAAGTGTTGGCAGCGATATGACGAGCAGATTGACTGTCGCAATACAGCAGGGCTGGTGTATGAAATTGCAGATTAAAGTCTTGAAGTAAGTAAGTCAGCCATTGTATTTCACACACAGTTGTAGCCATGGCACGGTACTCGGCTTCAGAAGAAGATTTGGAAACAGTGGGCTGCTTTTTGGATTTCCAGGAAATGAGAGAGTCACCTAGAAAGATAGTATAACCTGTGACAGATTTTCTAGTGTCGGGGCAAGTAGCCCAATCTGAATCACAAAAAACCTTGAGTTGCAGGTGAGAGGTAGAAGGATAAAAAAGACCGAGACCTGGGCATGATTTAATGTATCGGAGTACTCTTATGGCAGCATCATGATGAGTTGATGTTGGCTTGCTCATGAACTGACTGAGTTGTTGGACAGCGTATGAAATATCAGGTCTGGTATTAGTGAGATAAATGAGTTGACCCACCAGTTGTCTATAAGAAGTCGGATCATCCATGAGGGTACCGGAGTCCTGTTGAAGTTTAGTTCCCCGTTGCATAGGAGAGGTGGTTGGCTTGGATGCCAATAAGCCTGTATCACTCAGAAGATCCAAAGCATATTTGCGTTGACATAAATGGATGCCGTGCTGTGATCTTGAGATTTCCAACCCAAGAAAAAATTTAAGATAGCCCAAATCTTTGATTTTGAATTTTTGATTCAAGAAAGACTTGATGGCAGTGATTTCTTCTAGGTCATTTCCAGCCAATACAAGATCATCTACATAGATCAACAAAGCAGTAAATGAACCTTTATAATTTTTAATAAAAAGAGATGGATCAGATAAGGATTGTTTGTAGTCTTTGCTGATTAAAGCGGTGGTTAATTTTGAAAACCATTGTTTGCTAGATTGTTTTAATCCATAAAGAGATTTGTTCAATTTGCAAACTTGGTTGGATTTGGAAGTAGAGAGTCCAGGAGGTAAATTCATGTAGACCTCTTCTTCCAAATCTCCATGTAAAAAAGCATTGTGAACATCTAATTGGTGTAAGTGCCAATTATTGGAGGAAGAAATAGCAAGAAGCAATCTAATAGTTGTTAATTTAGCAACAGGAGAGTAAGTATCAAAAAAATCTATGCCTTCAACTTGATTATATCCTTTAGCGACTAATCTAGCCTTATACCTTTCTATGGTGCCATTAGCATGATATTTAATTTTATAAACCCATTTACAACCGATAGGTTTCTTACCTGGTGGAAGATCAGTGATAATCCAAGTGTTATTACGGTGAAGAGCTTGGAGTTCATCATCCATGGCATTTTGCCAATGAGGATGTTGAACTGCTTGCTTATAAGTATTAGGTTCTTGATTAACGGTGATAGCAGAAATATAAGCATAATGAGATGCAGAAAGGTTGTCATAAGATAAAGACTTAGATATGGGATATAAAACATCAACATTAGCAATATTATAACAATGAAAATCTTTTAAGTAAGATGGGGGTTGAGAAACTCTTTCCGATTTTCTCAAACGACTTTCATTGATGTGATTAGAATGCAAATCAGATGCAGAATGAGGTATATCATTTGTAAGATCAGATGTAGAATTTGAAACAGGTTCATTTTGAGGGGAAGGGATGTGATCAAATAAAAAGGAGTCATCAAAACACAAAGGATCAGGTATGTCATCATTATGAGTGGCCGGTTGATCATTAATTGAAGATGGACTATGAGAATATGGAAAAATGTGTTCGTGAAAAATAACATTTCTAGAAATGAAAATATTACGAGTATGTAAGTCAAATACAACATAGCCTTTAGTTCCGAATTTATATCCCAAAAAAAACACACTTTCTTGCTCGCGGATCTAGTTTGTCTCTTTTTTGTAGTAAAGTGGAAGCAAAGGAGAGACAACCAAATACTTTAAGATCAAGAAAAGTGAGTGGTTTTTGAAAGAAAATTTCATAAGGGGTTTTGTTTTTAAGAACAGGGGTAGGAAGCCGATTGATTAGAAAAACAGCATGAGTGAGTGCATATGACCAAAAACATTTAGGAAGGTGGGACTGAAAAAGTAAAGAACGAGTGACATTTAGCAAGTGTCGATGTTTTCTTTCAACAACAGAGTTTTGTTGAGGTGTCTCTACACATGAAGTTTGATGTAAAATGCCTAAGGAAGAATAAAGAGAAGACATGGCAAATTCAAGGCCATTATCACTCCTTATAACTTTGACTTTAGCAGAGTATTGTGTAGAGATGAATTTTAAAAAATTCTGAATGCAAGTTCTAGTTTCTGATTTTGATTTCATTAAATGAATCCAAGTAAAACGAGAAAAATCATCAACTATGGTTAGAAAATATTGGTGGCCTTGTAAAGAAACAGTACTAATTGGTCCCCATATGTCCATATGTAATAGTTCAAAACAATGTGAAGATGTATGCTCACTTGAGGGAAAAGGAATTCTTGTTTGTTTAGCCAAAGGACAAAAATCACAAACAATGTTTTTATTTATTGAAATGTAAGGAAAAGTAGTACAAAGATGTTGCAAAACAGAAGTAGAAGGATGGCCTAATCTATAGTGCCATACATCAAAATCATGTAAATTGCTAGATCTTATAGAATTAGAAATAGATGAATCTGCCCCAATTTTATTAGAATCTAAAATGTGTAAAGTGTCAGCATGACATGCAGGCCCCTGAGAGTGTAGACTGAGAATGTAGAGGTTGCTGATCAACTCAACATGCCCAATCGTCCTCTGGGTATGCAAATCCTGAAGAACACAAGAATTACGGGAAAATATAAGTTTGCAGTCCACAGTTTTAGTTAATTGAGAAATAGAGATGAGACTAATACGAAATTGAGGCAAGAAAAGAACATTATTAATCTCAAATTTTTCTGAAAATTTAATTGAACCACAATACTGAGCAATCAAGGAGGTTCCATTTGGAAAAGAGACAGATATTGGTTGAATTTTGTAAAGACTAGTAAAACATTGCAAATGAGGGCAGACATGATCACTAGCACCAGAATCTAAAATCCAAGTAGAAGGGGAAAATAGCATATTACCAGATTTGTTGATGTTGGAAACCATGTGAGTTTTGAGGTCTTCGGTGGATTGCTTATTTGAAGAAGACTCAGAATGGGATGACTTGAGGAGATTAATCAGATATTTGTATTCTTCTTTGGACAAGGAAAGATTGTTGTCATGATTATGTTGCTCAACACTGTTGGTTCTTGATTGTTGGGAGTTACCTCTGTGATGAGAAGCAAGACTGTTAGAGTCATTTTTTGATGCTTCAATCTGAGTTTTGGATCGATAACCTGGAGGAAATCCATGTTTGAAGTAGCAGTTATCAATGGTATGATTGGTTTTGTTGCAATTGGTGCAAAGCATTGGGGTTCTTGGACCTTTGCCACGGCCTTTAGACTGATTTGAGATATTTTTAGGGTTTGTGTAATTGATGGAAACAGTGGTGGAATCATCAGAATGGTTAAAGTCTTGTTGAGACACTAATGAATACACTTTTGAAATTGAAGGCAAAGGATCCATTAAGAGAATTTGTGTGCGAACATTGCTGTAATTTGCATTAAGACCTTTCAAAAAACAGATGATATATTCCATATTCTTGTAATTGCGAACAAAATTTGAAAGAGAGCAAGTACAAGGGTTTACACAGGAGCAAGAAGGGGTAGGTCGAAGGTCTTCCAATTCATCCCAAAGGATTTTCATATCAGTAAAATATTTTGAGAGGGATCGATCTCCTTGTTGAGTGGAATGAAGATCACGAAGGAGATCAGAAACCCTAAAGAAATTTCCTTTTGAGAATCGGTCCTCAAGATCTTTCCAAAGTTCAAATGCAGATTCAATGCAAATTGTACTTTGAAAAATATGAGGAGATAAGGTTCTGGTGATCCAAGAAAGCACCATGTTGTTGCATCTATCCCAAAGATCATATGTGGAATCAAGATAAGAAGGTTTAGGGAGAGTACCATTGATAAACCTGATTTTGTTCTTGGAAGATAGAGCACGTTTCATTGCTCTACTCCAGTTGTGATAGTTGTGGTCGGTGAGAGGTAGAAGGATAAAAAAGACCGAGACCTGGGCATGATTTAATGTATCGGAGTACTCTTATGGCAGCATCATGATGAGTTGATGTTGGCTTGCTCATGAACTGACTGAGTTGTTGGACAGCGTATGAAATATCAGGTCTGGTATTAGTGAGATAAATGAGTTGACCCACCAGTTGTCTATAAGAAGTCGGATCATCCATGAGGGTACCGGAGTCCTGTTGAAGTTTAGTTCCCCGTTGCATAGGAGAGGTGGTTGGCTTTGATACCATATTACAGAACTTGTTCTGATGATAGGAAAAAATCTGATATTGATGAAATTATAATTGTATATGATACACAGAGGGAGCGTGCCTATATATATATGGTCAACAACATCAATAATAAATGGGCAATAATAAATTGGCTAAATACTTAGAAAGGAAACAAATAATTCTAATGTAAATGTCTCTAATACTCAGCCTTATAAATTAACAAATATTCCCAATTTCAATAATACATTGAAGGTTCTATAGTAATGGAAATTGAAAGCTTCATTCAACAAAATTTCTGTAAAAAAAACATACAACAAAATTTTCGTAAAAAACATATACAACAAATTTCATGTGCTGCCATGTGTAAAATTCTCATCTTCACTGCTTCATCTGCCCTAACCTTAATCCATTCGACAGAATATCACAAACCAGCGTCACCGGCCCGAACTTCATCCTAACCACGGCGGCAAAGTAGTTGCAATCCGTGATTCCAAAGTCCACTCAGACATGAAGAAAACTTTGTGGTCGCTCCTTAAGAAGACATTGTTGTACGCCACGGTGAGATGTCGGTGGTGATGATACTGGTATCAGCGGTGGCTTGGTATTTTTGAAAGAAGTTTGATAAGAGAAACTTTTTTTTTTGACGTGTAATGATTTAATTGTATGTGTTCAAAATTGATGTGTTGGACATGTGACCAAGGAAGAGTTTCTCGAAAGAGAAAGACATATTGATGAAGGCGAAATGCTTAGGAACAAACCCAAATTAATTTTTTTTGGACATACTCACACAAATACATTTTTATTTAAAGATTAAATTGTTTAATGATGTTGAATGATATGACTAATTTAGTTATCTTTTATTTCTTTCTTTATTGTGTATGTGCCGAAATAATTTAATTTGTGATTGTGCATATGTGAGACTAACTATATATGGGTTTCATGACGTGCCCTTTCTAACCCCTTTCCTTTTTATTTCTAATTTTTTTTTTAAGCAAAGGAAACCTGCTAGTGAAGCAAGTTCCTAAAATATATTAATAACAAAGAAAGATACAATAGAAAGAGGGGGACAAACAACCAAAACCCTCCAAGGATTAACAAAACTTAAAATACGGCAAACCTAATCTATTTCTAGAGAAATCCACCCAAATTTACTGAGGTAGATGATCCCACCAGAAATAGGTATTTAAACTGAGTCCAATAGAAGCCAGTTTTTATTTCTAATTTAATATATACGTATGTGGCATTTTTAATCTATTTTTTTTTGGTGGTGGCCGAGGTTTGAACCCCGAACCTTGCATATTTTTATGCATTGTCCATACCAACTGAGCTATGCTCACGAGGACGCATTTTTAATCTAATAACTATACCTGTGATTTTAATCAAAATCAAATCAACTTTAATCGAAATTTCATAAAAGTTACTAACGCATTATCGCAATAGGAAGAGTGTAACACCCTAAACCCTTAAAACGATAAATCACGCAAATAATACAATTCATGCAAAGGATTTAGATGCTACTTCTTCTATAAGTTCCAAAACATGCATAAATAATTTTTCAAAACATCGCAGCGGAAATAATATCATCACATCTCATCAACATCTAATAAAATCTCCAAGTAGTCATGTCATATAAATCTCAATATAGCACCAATTATAAATATCATCTCAACATACTGAGTGATAAAAAAATCTCATCAAGTCATAAACTATAAACACACAAAGGTAGCTCCAAGGCTAGCCTCCGGCAAATTCACCAAGCAAAGCAACTACTCCTGCACGCCGTCTACACATCCATACGAATAAGATAGACGGTCAACCAAACAATCACTGGGGTTAGTTCACATTTCACAATTAAAGTATAATCAAATGAAAGTGAACGGAATAATTAAATTCAAATGATTAAGTAACTCAACAACATAAATAATCATCAAGCATACAAGTATAATAACCCCAAGTATACTTTCACATCATCATATATTCACCAAATTTCACCAAGTTCACCAATGCACATAAGTCACCAAGGTTCTCCAAGCACATAATTGAATATGACACATTTAGCCAATTATCAAATGTATGTAATGCCCCTAGACACGACTCTATATGCATGTGGTACCGATCAACGTCAAGGTCGTCACCTCAAGATACAAATGTATCATAATCATCGTTGTTGAATACAAAGTATTCTAGTCATCGTCGTTGGATGTAAACATCCTAGTCATCTTCACTAGATATAAATATTCAACTTATGAATGCATGAAAATATGACTCAATAATGCATACATTCACTAAACCAATCATCATCATTAAACATCGTCATTTTTTAAACATGCGGTCATCATCAATATCATCATCATTTGCATGTAAGAATTCATCATCATTAAAATCATCATCATAAACATCATCATCATAATCATCATCAACAACTAACACCTTAAGGAAACAATATCGTTTCAAATTCACATTTCGCACAAAAACGCATAAGCAACAACGTCAAGACATTCATCACTTTAACCACCCAATTATCATTGATTCATCACCATTCTATCATATAAACATGAATTACATCCCATTTACAAGTTTTGGAATCATAAAACTCAATTTCGGTAAAGTTCGTCTATTTCGGTAAAATTGTCAATTTCAATTATTTCACCCCAAAACAAAGTTTCAAGTATCAATCATGCACTAAATACATTCCCACATATCACCTATCATCTAGTGAAAACATTCACGACATTTTCGTTTCACAAAGTCACTCCATTTTCCAAAATTTCACAAGTTCGTCTCATTTTGAACATGCAATTAAACCAATATTTTTCCTCAAGATTAATCCATGTAAAACCATTCATAACAGTCCAATTATACATTAATTAGATAGGGTTAGGTGATTGAAACTCATAAGGATACTTAAAAAGTCGCAAAAAAGCGAAAAATCGACTTTCCGGACAACAGAGTGGGGCGCACGACCATGCTTACAGGGCACACGGTCCTGTATCCCAATGTCGAACAAACGCACGGTCGTGCTACAGGGGCGCACGGTCATGCCACAGCCCTGAGATTTTTCTTCTCTTCAGTCAGCTTTCCCTTGGCCTCCGTCACCTGGTTTAGAGCTTTAAGGTCCTCCACAACTTTCTTCTGCAAAAAGTAATCTTGTGGTCTTTCTCCTCCGACATCGTCTTCAGACCAACCAGGTTAGCCTCAAGCTTTACCACCTTGGCCACAACGTCATCCCGCTCTTTCACGACCTCGTCTGAGGAATTGTTCAGAACCACCACGATCTTGAGGGCCTTCATCGCATTGATGTTCTCCTCAGTCATCACCCTGTACCTACTTGCACAGGTCCTGAATCACCTTAAACTCAGGGTCTCTTAGGAAAAGGGAAGACTATGGGCCATACTCATCATGCTCAGACCACACGCTCGACAACTGAAACATTTTCCCATCATCGATCAGAGGCATATTAGGACCGACTGCTTGCCTTTGATCGATTGTGCAATTTTTTTTCCTCTTGAGGGGAATCTCGTCCTCCTCAATTTGTTTGTAATCCAACCCTTGCACAAGAAACAGAGGCTCGGAGGTGCCAATCCCTTCCCTCTATACATCCCTTTTCCTGCCGCCACCTTGGGCGGCCAGCTTCTTGCTTGACTTCTTGAGAAGCTCATGCATGTTTTGCATTTTCCCTGCGAACAAAAGAATCAGAAACTGTGCTAGTGATGAGACTTAAGAAAGAATACAACAACTCAAAATACAAGTGTTATAGTAAAACGACTATCGAGCAATTCCATCGGATTGCTGGACAATACTAGATCATGAGTATTGATCAAACAGAGCTCCGTAACCTGATTCCCTCTCGAATCCAACACAAGTTTTCCCTCCTCGTCCACCGCCTCGGTGGGCATAAAAGAGCCAACAAAGCTCCATAGCTTTTCATAATCCGCTTTCCCGTGTTCCGTCAAGCGAACATCGCTAAGGCAAAAAATCCTTTGGCTCACAGTTGTAGTAGTCTTTGCACCAGTAAAAGGGAAAGAGGGGAATACGAGCGGGTGCCATGCCACCATCAACCCGAGGCCGTTGCACTGTCTTCAGCACGTTCTGAAGGGCAGCTTTAGTCCTCGGCCGCACCAGGAATAAATGCTCCTTAAAACTTTTAACCTTCCCGACAAAAATATTGAACATTTTTTTTATTTTTTTTGGAGGGAAACCCAACCTTGCCCACCTCATCTCTCTGTTCCTCGTGGAACGGTGAAAAGAGTGAAAAATTGGTTTTTGGTCGGAGTAATTTAGAGATGTTGACAAACTAACTCGAACGCCCTCATGAAAGGGTAAGAGTTTGGGTGCAGTTGCGAGGGACATAACTCTGTCCACTATAACACGCTTATTTGGAAGGAGGAGAAAGGAAGCCTGAACCCCATATCTTTGAAGATAACTTCGTACATAGGAAACCTGTTTCTCGTGTATTGCAAACAAACACGCCCTGATGTTCTCGGAAGATTCACTTTCCAATCCTCTCTCCTCCCAATGGAGCTATACAGAATTTTCGCCGCCCCATTCGACGCAAATGACAATACCGCCTCCAAAAGCTCGTTCCCTACCCAGGAAACGTCGTGTATTGCGGCCTCATTCCTATTTGAAGTATCTGCCATGTCAAACCTGAAAGAGGAAGAAAGGAAAAATGAATTTGACGTTCAAATCCACCCTTCCTTCGCCCATAAGTCCGATCATAGCAAGAAAGGGCTCTAAATCCTCACAAAAAGGTTACACCTTAGAAGGGAAACCAAAGGACACAGAGGAAACCACCATTCACGGCGGTGCAATACCCAATATAGTGGCAACGAGTTATAACCCTAAATAGATTATAACTCATCATCGGTGGTTTCCCAGAACAACAGACAGGGACTCTAAGTCCTAAAACTACCTACTTACGATGGAAAATGTCGCCACTAACGGCGGAAACCGCCGTAACCGGAGCAGTCCTAACCACAACGTGCAGTTTTACAGTTTTTCGACAAAGCAAAAACGATCAAAATGTAGAAAATAAAATGAGAATGTTGAGAAAAACTAACCTGTTAGGTGTTAAAGATGAACTGAGTCCGTAAGTGAGTGGTTGAGGGACTAAAATGGACTGGAAATCTCTTTGAAACCTGAAGGGAATTATGAAACGTCTGAGTTGTAAGAATACGAAAATGGTAAAAGTGTTTCCAAACAACATTTGAAACTATTTATATTCCCTTTCCAACCCTTCAGAAAACAGCAAGTTCGATCCGTTGCATTCCTTCACAAACCAAACAAAGCAACAATCCAAATCACATATATTCACACAATCTAACGGTTCTGATCAAACCCATCAGATGTCCAAATGTCAGGATCAAAACAACGGTGATGATTAAGCTTCGGGAACAGGCATCCAGACACACTCAAGGCACTAGGTAATCAAGTGTGTTACTAGCCTTTACACGTGGCATCTAGAAACCATGTCCCCTCAATCTCACCCTTGAGACATGGGCATTAATTACTGAATGACAAACAACCAACTCTCTGACGAGAGAATCTTTTAACCAACACATCTTTTAGCACGGTGAAAGGACACGCCTCATCCCAACCATGAGGGTCTCCCCACACCATTGATCGGGCATATATACCCAAGGTCATAGCGAGCATGTCCTTGTGAACGGCATCGTTAACCCTGATGTCGACATAATCACCGATATGATAGGTCATGAGACGCACGAGGCATTCCCTTATGAACAACGTCGTTAACTCTAATGTCGACATAATAACCGATGTGTTAAGTCTTGAGACGTAGATATGCTAGCTATTTGATCAACTGACTCATGATCGTTGCAACCATGGTAGAACTTGTGAGACATCCTGTTGCGAACTATACTGTTCCATCGCTAGCATGTCATTCCATCACATGCACTTACCACCGAAACAAGCATGTCCTTTGCATATTCAATAAACCCAAAACAAAGGTTATCACCTCACAGGAGCTCCCACGAGCAGTTTCCTCGCTCATACAAAGTCATCACTCTTTACCAAGAGCAACGACTTAGGGAGCTACTGTTATGGACCGACCAAAGCATTTAGGCCCAATATAAACAAACCCAAATCCCGCATTTGGCAACATTACTCGCAGCACACCCCCTCCCCCTGATGGGGGTGCTTGGAGCAACAGAGACCAGTTCAAACGAACAGTAACAGTCCCCATCATGGCTCTGCGAATCTCTCCTCGGTGGTTACACTTCCTACAAATTCGTAACCACCGAGCACACGTGTGCCATACAACGGCTCTGCAAACATCACCTCTATATAAAGGTAAATCTTGGTTGTCCGGAAGGTTAGAATCTACTCTCTCTCTCTCTGAACCCCCCCATTCCGATCTTCTACTGACTTGAACGTCGGAGTGTCTGTAGGTACACACCCCCACCGTTTCAGTTACCAACTGAAGCATTCCACCACCGTATAACCACCGCACATAAACTGCACCGATAGTCACTTTCTAATCATGTACGATCAGAATCAAACTCGAGTTATCTCGAATGATTCATCATTTGTTGAAGCTCATTAACCATTTGAATCCAATTTCTTAGTTTAATAACTGATGTATTTGATATATTGAATTACTAATGTATTTGATGTATAATATAAATCAAATGCATAAGTTATAATAAAAATGATTTGTTTGATATAATAAAATTATAGTCATGCTAACATGTACCCTTAAGACATGTGTTAAAGATTCGACAAATAAAAAAATTGTTGACAAAAATTTTTCTTAAAAAAAATTATTCACAAAAATTTATTTTCAAATTGTTGAGAAATAAATTACCAGGTTTATTCCATGTTGAGTTCTTTAAAAGGCTAAATTATACAAGAGGTCTTTTAAGTTATTTAATTATGATAAATTGGTCTTTAAGTTTTTTTCGTACAACTTAGATCCTTTATGTTAATTAATTGTAACATGTTGGTCTTTAAGTTTTTTCCACACCAATTAGGTCTTTAAGTTATTTTACTGTAACAATATAAGTTATTTTAGATCTTAAAATATAAATTATTTAGAGTCTAAAAGTTACAATTAAATAACTTAAAAATATAATTGATACAAAAAAAACTTAAAACGAACTTCTTACGATTAATTAACATAAATGAAATGATGTAAGTGGTAAAAAAAATTAAAAATTAATTTATTACATTAAATAACTTAAAAGACTTTTGTGGAGTATTTGGAAAGCTAGGAATCTCAAATTATGGCAGCAGGTGTCCGATTCAACTGTTACCATTCTGGAAAGAGCAAGACACCTTCTAGATGGTTGGAGAAATGCTAATCGTAAGCAAGCTCCTATAAGGCAAGGCAATTCATCTTCTCATCCGAGTGCTTCCCCTCTTAATGGGGATGCAAACTTTAGATGGAGAAAACCAAGAAGTGGCAGATATAAATGCAATGTCGACGCCTCATTTCCTAACAACACAAATAAGGTAGGTTTTGGAATGTGCATCCGAAATTCAAATGGGAACCATGTCCGTTCTAAAACAATGTGGTTTACGCCAGTCTGTTCTGTCGATGTTGGGGAGGCTCTGGCGTTACATCATGCGATTCGGTGGATACATGAACTTCAACTCACAAATGTTGATTTCGAGGTTGACTCAAAAAGAGTAGCTGATTATTTCAACAATGGTCGTGGAAATGTCACCGAGTTTGGGTCCATTATGGATACTAGTACTCAGTTCTATAGCACTTATTTAACAATCTCTCATGTCAAGTTTATTAGGAGACAAGCAAATGAGGTTGCACATACTTTAGCTAAGGCAGCCACATCTAGTCCTAGTCTTCAGGTCTTTGATGATATTCCAACATGTATTTCTGATCTGATTTTTAATGAAATGATATAATTTATTTTTCTCAAAAAAAAAAAAACTTAAAAGACTTTTGTGTAATTTAGCCTCTTTAAAATGTTCAAAGGAAGATTTTTTTTAGGGAAATGTTAACCAGTGCTCCCAGGGCACTTGTTAAGGAATTATAAAAGGAAATATTGTCTTAGAAATTGTGTATTATACTTTTTCAAAGTTAAAAAAATGTTCTTTTCAATGCAAAACTTTTTTTTTTTTTTTACTTTTAGTTCCTTAACTAGTGGCCCGAGGCGCCGGTTAACAAGACATTTTTTTTTTTTTAATAGTCTGCGAGTAATATTTTTTTGAACCGAAAAGAAAACGAAAAAGCGTTGCAAACATTTCCCACGCACGCAGTTGCAATTGTAGTTGCGAGGGGTGAGCAATGGCAGAAGAGAGCAACGAGAAGGAAATTCAAATCCGAACTCTAACTGGCGAATCCATCACTCTTCACATCACTCCCACTTCCACCGTTCAACGCCTCAAACTTCTCCTCAACCACTCCTTCCCTCCCGCCACCAATTCCCCCAATTTCCATCTCTTCTTCAAGGCACTCTCTCTCTCTCTCTCTCTCTCTCTCTCTCTCTCTTTAATTTTCATTTTTATACTAATCTTCATTGCTCATTCATTGTTATCATTTTTATTTTTTTTTCTTCATTTTCAAAAGTTTGTAACTCATAAATTAGTGTAGCAAACAGTTATTTTGGTCCTGAATGCGTGATACACTGTCAGTATAGTTCCCAGATGTATCGAAATTGCAAACACATTCATAATACGGAATCATTTATTATTAGTAATTTTATGTATTAAATTAACTACCTAGAAACAAATTCGAGTATAGAAGTGACTTATAAAATGTGTTTGCAATTTTGTTACCTTCGGGGACTATAGTGACAATGTCTCACATGTTCAGGGACCAAAATGATTGATTCAATAGTTTCTAATTCGTAAAGTATTGTAGAAACAATAGCAAACAATTATCTTGATACTTGAGTGATACACCGTCAGTCACACTGTAGTTCCTAAACGTATCGAAATTGCAAGCACACTCCTAGGGACATGTTTGACGACTAGATTGAGTACCATAAAGCAAATTTGAGTACCAAAATGATGAATAAAAGAGACACTTTTGGTTGTGTTTGCAATTTGATTACATTCAGGTACTATAGTGAGAGTGTCTCACACATTTAGAGACCAAAATGATTGTTTACCCTAAACACAATATCATTTTAGTTTAACTTTGAATGCTGTAATGATGCGTGATCATCATGCATTTTTGGTTTCAGGGAAATAAATTGCAATTGCATGATCAAATTGGTTCTTATCACATTGAAGGCGGAGACTTTGTTGTTTTTATTCCATTTGTAAAGAAGGAACCAACTCGAAAAGAGAAACCGGATTCGGTTTTCTCTTCTCCAAATGTTGCTTGCAATGCTTCAACCTCTAGTTTCGCGGATACAACGTGGTCAAATATTATGGAAGATTTGTCAGAATTACGCGAAACCACTGAAGAAATTGATGTTAATAAAGAGAAAACTGTGGAGGTTGAAATGAAAAGGGGTTTAGGTTCTGAGAAGGAGATAAATCTTCCTTATCATATGATATTGAATACATTGGATCATACTAGTGGGAGTGCTGAGGTTTTTCCGAAGGTTTTGGAATCAGTGAATTGTTTATCTGATTTGCCTCTTGGATACTGCAAATTGTTGAAGAGAGCATGTTTGAAGGGAAATGATGGTGACGGTGTTACTTGCTTGTGTCCGCCTTGGTTGAAGATGGTTCTGAAGTCGTTTGCTTTCATAAATATTTTTTCCGCGTTTCTTCATTTGCAAAGTAGGAAGGTAACAACGAGTCTACTGGATGAAGCACTTGACCAGCTGGCGAAGTTTGGTGTTAAACTTGGCGTCCATGACATGAAGCGTCTTTCCCTTCTTTGTCCTCATGTAAATTGGTTGATTTTTCTTACTGTTTCATTTATTTAATTTTTTTGGTTTATGAATGTTTATTTCTTTCATTTAAGAGATCATATTTTGAATTTTATCCATGCTCACATTATGATTCATGTTGAGATGTGTGGTATGTCTAATGTAGTATAAACTATAGGCAAGGCCTTATAAGTAATAACACTTGTTCTATGAAATAACATTTTCGTAGGCTTGCATTATGTGCTCTAATTTATGGATTGAATCCTTTGCAGCTTGTATGTTTTGTAGATGACATAGAGAAGGCAAGTTTTGGTGATGTCATTGTCGTAGTAAATAATTCAACTACCAATGACGATCAAATTGAAGATAATCCTAAAAGAGGTGCATCTAAAATGTGTACTGTTGTTTTGCAAAGTTCAGTGATATTCTTTTCCATGAGGATGATTTTTTTCTTTCTATTTTGCTTGACATGTCCTATTTAACAGCCCGCAAGTCGCTGTATATTTCAAAGATTGTCAGTACATTGGAGAGAAGGGACAATTCTTTCCGAAAATATCTGGGGTTGGCTTTTGAGCAGCTTCAGGTACTTTTTTTTTTTATCATTAGCCAGCATGAATGATCCACCTTAGACTTATTTATACTGACTGTAAGTTTGCATGTGAACTTATTTTACTAACTTAATATAATAACTCTTAACAATTATAAATTTATAACTCTCACTAGCAAATAATTGGCTTCGCATTCTGTTTTTTTTTTTTTTTTTTTTTGTTGAAAACTCGGTATCCGGCCTAAGGACCGACTGATCTGTGGGGTCCAATCCCACTTTCAACTTGCTGGGGAAAGCCAGAGCATAACTCTGTATGGACTAACCCACTGAAATTGGCACCGGAAGGAATCGAAGCTGAGACCTTGCGAGAAACACACTCCAAGGACCCAAGTCAACACATATAATTGGGCATTAGAATTGCATCTGTATGGTAGTTGATTTTTAGAACTCTGGTATTGAGTGACATACAACATTCTTTCTGGAGGAACTGATGCTGTAGGATAAGTTGATGTGGCTTGTTCAATAGGGATGTGTCCTTGTGTTTAAAACCACTTGGATCTGAAATTGTGGTATGATATGACAGCTTAAAGATGCCAAGTACATGTCCAAAGGACTTGGATTATAAGCATTCACTAAACTTAGATGGATTTTTGAAGGCTTGAAAAAACTTATGTGCAAAGCTCATTATAGAGTCACATGCTAGTTATGTGACTGTGACCAGTTTATATAAAGAACAGTGTGTTAAATTCAAATATAGCAAACTAAAATAAAAACATAAAATCAAATAAACTTCCCATGTCGTTAATATTTGTGATGTTCAATAATGTGCATTGTCATCAATCTCATTTGCAGTTTGAAATTGGAGATGAGATGAACGTGAGAATTTCGTTCGAAACACTGCTTGCAGCAGTGAAGGACCTTGATTTTACCAGAAAAGAAAGCAAATCTAAACGTGTAAAGAGAAGCTCAACTTCCTCAGGATCTAAGATGGACCGCATTGGGTGTCATGTGTGTATTTATCTTGTGACATATTCATTTTAAATTTTATAGCTCAATGCATATAATCAAATTACGAAAACTTTTCATATATTAGATCATAAAGATAAACAGCATTTGAGGAAATTAAAATGTTGGTATTTAGACTAAAGCAATTTTTCCTAATTCAAAGGTTTGGCTGCATTTGTTTTTGTCAATTTGCATTCAATGCCATGATAGTGCATCTTTTTCCTTTTTCTTTATTGGTCAACTGGTTATATAGCATGATAATCACCAAGCCAAAATAAAATAATATGGCTGGGGAAAATTCAAAATTCAAATCTCTCAAGTTCATACATGTGTTTTATATAATAGTGAAATTTCTGACAGATATCTGGTTGATTTTTAAAGATATGGGTGGGAGAAATTGTTGCATGTCAAAATAGATTGCTGGGAAACTAGTATATGTATTATGACAAAAATAAATCAACCATACTTTATAGCTTCTTTTTGTTGTGTTTCTTAAACTGTACTTACTTTTCTGTTGCAACCCATAGATGTTTAAATTATACGCTGTTAGAATATAATGAACAGTGTTAGCTCATATCACTCATTCTTGGCTTGACAGGACACAGAGTCATTAACGGCTGTCGACATGGTTGAACATCTTAAGAAAGGAATTGGATCTGAAGGACAGGTTTTTCTTTTTTACCGTAATCAATGTTTCTTGCTTTTGAAAGTATAACACATGAAATCCTTAATTTCTCTTGATTTCTGGATCTGGTGCCAATAGTCTACTGTAAAATACACAACCAATAATGTTTGTGTTTGAAAATGAATAGGAGAAAAAATTTGAGTTAATCTGCATGTCTCAATTACACACTGGAGAATAATATATATAGTCAAGTGCAGAGATCATAATTTCCCAGTTTTTTGTAAATGCATAATTATCCTATTTTAATATATATAGTCAAGTACGGAGGTTATAATTTCCTAGTGTTTTGCAAATACATAATTATCCTATTCACATAAATTTGAATACGCTTCCTCAAAATGGACTTTATAAATTATATACACCAACCTTGTTAAACATATAACCAATCCAAGGACCTCTCTATGAGTCAGTGAGGACATCTTCTGGTTGGTTATTTGAATTTACAAAGTTTTTCATTATGTCTCCCTCCCGCTATATCTTCTCCTTAATAAAATGGTGATCTATCTCTGTATGTTCTCTCATGGAAGTTGGGTTCATCGGGTGAGCGCACAGATTATAGTTTCTCACGGGGCTTTAGATACCATATTGAGAAAGCGAAAACAAGAAAACATTTGATTGAATCTGTTAATCTCAATTAGACATCAGAGAGTGATATATATATATATATATATATATATATATATATATATATATATATATATATATATGGGTGGGGATATTTTGACTCCAAGAGTAAGTTTGTTTACTTACTCCAAATCTTAGCCTTTAATACTATTATCAATTGATGGCTTAGATTGATTAATAATAAGTGATAGTGTAGACTTTAGTTTTCTTCTCTATTGGAGTTAAAACTCATCACCTCAAGATGGCAACAAAATTAATGACTTTTAATGGTCTGTTTTTTTAATTCTTCTTCCTTAATTTTTTTTTTTTTTGTACATATAAGGAAAAAAATTGGTAAAGATTGCGAACTGAAAAGTTGGAGTTTGTGCACGCGTATTATATTTTGCGGTATCAAGTTTAATCTATTATCTAATTCTCTCACTTAGAGCAAATAAATGGGATGAAGCTAAAAAAATTCCTCAAACCATAACAAGTATAAGAGTTTGAATAGTTTATTATGTCAAAGTTTGAACTGGTAATGGAAAAATTTACGATGATTGCTTTTCTACCATGCCTTGTTTCAAAAAATGGTTATCTTTGCTTGTCCTTGTTTGTTACTCAGAAATTCTTTTAACATCTTCTACATTTTTGCCATGATAGGGTTTTTATGTTTTGCTGATAAGCTTTTACCATTTTTTTTCCTTATCTGTACAAAAAAGAAAATTAAGGGAGAAGAAGAGAAAAAACAATCCATTAAAAGTCATTAATTTTGTTGCCATCTTGATGTGATAGTGTTAACTCTAATAGAGAAGAAAAGTAAAGTCTACAATATCACTTATTATTAATCAATCTAAGCCATCAATTGATAATAGGATTAAAGGCTAAGATTTGGAGTAAGTAAATAAACTTACTCTTGAAGTCAAAATATCCCCACCTTATATATATATATATATATATATATATATATATATATATATATATATATATAGTCATGATTACAAGGACTCTAACCCACTTGGGTTGGCCTAGTGGTATTGGCTTGGGATTTGAGTGTGTGCTCCTCAAGGTCTCAGGTTCGATTCTCTCTGGTGTCAATTTGAGTGGGCTAATTAGCTTCTTCAAAAAAACAAAAGGACTCTAATTTCTCCAATTGCATGGTTATCCTACATATAACTCCAATTGCATGGTTATCCTACATATAACAATTCTAACTGTTTAAAGTCCAACTTGATTTTCTTTTTATCACTAAGTAAGATGTATCAAGGCATGACATACTTAGCTTAGTGCTAAATTATGAATGTGTGGTTAATGCAGATTGTGCATATTGAAGACATATGTGCCAGAAAAGCCATTTACAGTGACATCCCAGCTGAACTATCAGAGAAAACGAGATCTGCACTAAAGTATATTGGAGTTTCCAAATTGTATAGTCACCAGGTATGAAATAAATATGTACAAATGTGCCTTTGTAGATAATAGTTTCTAAAATATTGTCTGCTGCATGGTTTACATAGGCAGAGTCTATACAAGCCTCCCTTCTCGGGAAGGATGTTGTTGTGGCTACAATGACATCTAGTGGAAAGTCTCTTTGCTACAACCTGCCCGTTTTAGAAGAGTTGTTTAAGAACTCATCGTCATGTGCTTTGTACATATTTCCTACAAAGGTCTGTAGTCTGTTATTTAATTTCTCATTCTGAATTCTAAGTGCTTAGAGATAGTCATACACTCCCTCTTCCTTACTTTTTGTCGCCTAGAGGTTGTTGTAATTAGATAACTGAATTATTTCAAGCTGGCAGGCGTTAGCTCAAGATCAACTAAGATCTTTGTTACACATGACGAAAGAATTTGATGTTGACTTAAATATCGGTATATATGATGGTGACACTTCTCATAGTGAAAGGGCGCGGCTGCGTGATAATTCTAGACTGGTAATCTTAAAAGCAGTAACTGATTTCTTCTTTAGACTAGACAGATTATGGTGAAAAATGCTTCATTTTATATTATTTATATTGCAGTTAATCACAAATCCAGATATGTTACACATAACAATCTTGCCCCACCATCGGCTATTTCGCCGGATTTTATCAAATCTAAGGTATTTTATATGGAACATTCAATCATATTATCAAAACCATATTAGTTTGGTTTTTATATGGAATATTGCTTAATGGGGAGTGGTTTACTCACTCTTAACCAATCAGGTTTCTGGTAATTGATGAAACTCATACCTACAAGGGAGCATTTGGAAGTCATACTGCTCTTATATTAAGGAGGCTTAGGCGACTCTGCTCACATGGTTTGTGGAGCTTCAGAAAATATCTTCATACTTACTGTTTTATAGTTCTATTTAACTTTTAAATTGAAATGTGAATGCAATTTGTCTCCATTCCATTTGCAGTATATGGAGCTGTTCCTTCTTTTTTGTTCTCTACTGCAACTTCTGCGAATCCTCATGAGCATTCTATGGTAAATATTTCTCTGAAATAATAACTTTTTTATACCGTAAGTATTATACGGATAGACACTGGTATCTATGTTGAAAAATTTATAAGAAAACGACAATTTTATTGTAACAATATCTGCACTGCTGTCTCAGAACGGAAGATGATTTCTTTTAAAATAAAATACCTTAGGAAATAACATAGAAATCAAGGAAAGCGGTAGTATGTGGTTGCAAGGCAATTCGTATCCAAGAAATTCATGAGTGTCGGTCTACAATAAATACATTGAATGCTTATTTAGTAAGCACTAGCCTAGGAAGTTGTATATTCTAGGAGTAATAACAATCAATCTAGGAAGTTGTGCAATTAAAGAAATATCTAAAGTTTTTAATTTTAACAATATGAATCACATGGTCTATAGTATTTCTGGTCTCCACCTTCCATGATATGCAATGCTACAAATTCTGCAAGTTTAATTCACACTATCTGGGTCATCTAAGTTTAAATAAGTTGAAGAAAATAGTTCCTTGTCTCTTTCATTGGAAGTCCTTGAAATGTGAGTCACGTCAGTTAGGCAAACATGTTCATTCTATCATTCCAAATCAAGGTCACATCGGCCTGATTCTCCCTTTAATCTTGTTCATTACAATGTCTGGAGTCCAACTCGGGAAGGGGTTGAAAGATTGTAACTCGTGGGTACTAATTTAACCCACTATCCTCTCAAGCCACCAATACAACACCTAACCTTTCAGAGCCTTACACTATATTGTTTGAATTATTACTCAACTGTGTTAAGCCACCAACAAGCATCGTCCCTAGTAAAATCGAGACCCCCAACTCTCTTCCTCCTCATCACATATTGGAGGGTTATTCCCCCTAGAAGGACCCCTTCCATGTCTGGTTGGTGGCACACATGTTATGAAATGTGAGTTAGTCTTGAATGAAACGATGGAATTGCTTGAGAGATTAAACCCCCAGCTTCATGTATTTATGTTCAAAAGCTGACAATCAAGATCCCTTAATTGTAGGGATAATAAAGATGTAAACAAAATATCTATATAATAGGAAACTAAATCAAGACAACATCTCAACAGCTAGAAATGTGACTTGAAACCAGTTAGCTCCCTTGGTCCTCCCTTCGTCTCCTATTCCCACTCTACTTGTCTCACATATGTTTCTAACATCTTTCAGCTGCATTTGACTTTTGTTTCTGCATCAACCAAATTCTTCTCCTATGTATCCACTCTTGATTACATTGCAGCTCTCGTAGTGTCCATCCATAGCCTCTTTAATCGGTATATTCGATACCAAATAATAGGTACCAGATAAATAGCAATAAATGAAATAAAAATTTATTATGTTAATGCTTGATTCTAGACCTGTATCAAGGTGATAATAGGATGTGAATATGGAAAAGGACAGAAGAAATAGAATGCGGAGAAAAAAAACAATCCCAAGCTGTTACAGAGTGTGCCTAGTCTCTTGCAAATGTTCTAGGTGATTCCCACCCTGTTTTGCACTACCCCCACTATCAGGTCATATAACCGAAGACAGTAGAGTCCTCCCACTCTTCCCATCCTTGCCAACTCAGCAATTAGTTACATAGGCGGTGATATTGCCTTCTCTCTTTCCTTGCTATGATTCCCTATACTCCCTCTTTGACTTCTCACATTACATACATAGTTGCTTATGTTGTCTTGTCTGTTATTATAAGTTTGTTTGGTAATCTTCTCAAAACTGCTATACTGCTGCACTAACCGTGAATTTCTATGTCTAAGGAACTTGCAAATTTATCCACAGTGGAGTTATTTCAGAAAGACGGAAGTCCATCTGCAAGAAAACTCTTCATCCTTTGGAATCCTGTTTTGCGCCCAAAAGCTGTGAGTTGAACCTCTGTTACTTTAGTTTAGCGATGTAGCTCCGGTAGTGCTAACTGAAGATATATTTTAACAAACCAAATGCCATTGCTACTCGACTGCTGCAGACATTCAATAAAGCTCGCTTGGCTATGGATAACAATGAATTGGCAGATGAAAGTGCCAATTTTGTTCGTTCAAGGTGATAATCCCCCATGTATGACAAGAAATTTTGATGCATGCAAACTTATTTTGGCCTGCTTTTTTTTATCAATGAAAACTCAGTTCCAGCTTGAGTTAAGTGCGTTATCGACCAATTTTTCTTAAAGCTTAAACTAATATAGCCTAAAGAATTATTTATAACTTTAATATTCCAAGTCAAATTAGTTCAGTCTTAAGGTTCAAAGTATAGTCACTGCGCATGCTACCTTGACCTTGGACTGATACAACTACAGAACAACCAAGCTTGTTCCTACAAGGTGGTGTCGGCTATATGGATCAATCAACACCATAATGTCCTGTCATGTATTTGTTTCAAAGATAGACTATTTACCTGTACATTGCTCTTAATGACCTTGGGCTGTTAATGGAGACGAGAATTTAACATTTGGAACCTGGTCTTAAACTCTACTACCATGTTGTGGAAAAAGGTTTCTAAAAGCTTAAGTTGTTATGTGGAAGCTTAAGAATAGTTTTATATCTAGTTTTTGAGGATACTCTCTAATTCCCAAGTAGTTGTTGGGGTTTGTTTGGTTCAAACATGAGTATGGGAGATATTTTAATGAACGGGGGATAAAGATAATCTACATTTTAAACCCATATAATGCTTAATGTGACATTTCATGCAAGGTTATTTTAGTCAATGCATATCTAAGTTCATAAAAACATATTCTCTTCCGTCCAAGTGCCCCTAATACTGGAGAGGAGCTAAAATTGACTCATGATGAATTTTCCTCCATTGCCCTCCCTTCATATGCCCTCCAAAACATTGATCGCAACAACTAAAGTTTGAAATAATCCCTCCCCGTCCCTCCATTTTCCCCCAGCCAAATAGACACATTCAATGGACTTGAGAAACAGAACACGTTAGTTGTCAATTGGAGCCCCATTGACTAGACATTTTATAGGTTGGTTTCTTGCCTCTGTAACACAAGTATTTAAAATTAAACGGTGCTTTGCCATTTGGGTTTTAGGGTTAATTCAACCTTATATGCTAGCTGAAGATGTGATGATTGTGTAAGGCATATAAAGATTATTTTTGCCATATCTATTGTTGATGTGGTGTCTCAGCATACCCCCTCACACTTAGGAGTGGACATCATCTGGAGCATGGACAAATGGTGGTGACCACCAACAGTGTCTCATGCCGAGGACTGGACGTGTACAGTGTGATGAAATAAAGTGTGATTGCATCTAACTATTCGTTACAATCACGTTAGTCATCCCACCGCCGATCGCTCTTAGAGAAGCTCTGGCCAAGCACTCAGTCAATTCATTGTTAGATTGTCAAGCAGTGCCTTTGTTTTATTGACAATCCATCAAAATTTTCAGAGACTCAGTCAAAAAATTACATGTTATGGTTTTCGGAACTTGTTTTCTAATCACTTGACCGAGATAGCTGAAGACATTACAAGATAGTGGAAGAGGACTAACTATCAGTTGGTTCCTCTCCCACGGAAGTCCATGGACCCAACGTTATTGGTTCACTTTTGTTCTTTTAAGACATGTTATGGCCTGTTATAGAAGGCTTGAAGTGCTGCACAAATGATGTTTAACATCTGTATTATGACGTACGCAATGTGGTGATGATTGGTGACACTTTAATTGATGGAATGGAACATTACCTAACATAGTCCACCATTGAAGTTAATGTGATGATCTTTCAAAGATGCTAAACAAGCTTGATAACTCTATGATGTCCGTTTTTCGTGATCACACAAAGTAATGGAGTTCATTCCCAGTCTAGTTTTCAAATCTCAATAATCTCAGATAGGACATTGACATGGGTAGTTTTTCTCCCCTTCTAATTGTTTTATCTTTAATGTTATTGGACCGAGTCTCGTTTGGATTTTCATCGTCAAATTTAGAGTTGTTAACTATGAGAATGAAGTATATTTTATAGTGACCGCCAGATTAAATATATTCATACCACCAACTTAACATACTGTGTAAAATTGAAATTGTTGATACTGAATAGGTTTAAATTTGCACACATTTCCTAAGTATGTAGTAATCTTGCATATCTGAAGTTTTAATGCATTGTGCCCTGTTTCATGTGCAGCCCAATCGTGGATGTTTCACGCCTTCTTGCAGAAATGGTTCAGCATGGTCTTCGCTGCATTGCATTTTGTAAATCAAGGAAACTTTGCGAGCTTGTTTTATCCTATACGTATGTAAAATCAATTCCATCTACTTGTGTAGTTTGCTAGAATTGATGTTGGGATATAGTTATTTTTTTCCCCCCAAATTCTACTTGTTATCTGATATCCATTAGAATTTAAGTTAATGTCTACTTAGTTGTTAAGAAAGGAAGGTTTTCTTGCAACTGAAATGATTTGAAATGACACAGACGTGAAATTCTTCATGAGACGGCCCCTCATCTACTGGATTCCGTATGTGCATATCGTGGTGGCTACATTGCAGAGGTCAATTTTACTTCACTCTGTCTTTTCTGGTTACAAAACTCTGCATTAATATATGTTTGTGCAATTGCATGCTTCTGTGTATGCATACAATCTGTCCGCATGTCATGTTCATGTAATTGGTACTCATAACTGCAGAGGTAATATATTATTTATCCTAGGAACAGGTTCTAATATGCTCTGATTTCATCACTAATGAAGTCCTTATGTTGTTGTTTTTTTGGTTTTCGCCTTCTTTTTATCATTGGAAATATTTATAGTATTCCATTTCATAAAGAGTATACCCTCAACTTGATCCTCCAATGATTAGGGTGTCATTATATTAGTCCTCTTAACAGTTTTTGTGCCCAATAGTCACTAAAAAATTTAAAAGTTTCTATATTAGTCCTCCAAAGAAATTTTCATGAAATATCTGGGGATTGGATGGGCCTAATATTCTGATTCATAAGTTAATGCCTTAATGATGCTTTTTCTAGATGATATTGTCCTAGTTCATGAATTGAGTTAAAGGGAGAATTCTTAGCTTCAGTTGTTCCGAGATGTTTTGGAATCAGAGGGTTTTTGATTAAATAGGAGCAAAGGGAAAATTGCTAAACCAACACTTCTCTATAGTAATGAATGACCGACAACGGATCACCAACTTGAGAAGAAAAAAAATTTGGTGGAGATTTTATTGATTAAGTCAACATATAGGAACATACACGATTAGGAACAAATAGTATTGTAAGAAAGTTGGAATTTAACCCTATGAGGAGGTGATGACAAAAGAATTCCTATGGTGGTTTTGTAAGTTGAACATATTTTGCCACAACATAATATCTACAAAGATAGTATCATCACATAATGTTTCAAACTAAACATCTCTACAGTTTAAAACGCAGTGAGGGGGACACAGGTGGTTATTGAGTATTTTGAGGAAAAGGTTTGGACAACTTTAGCAGCTTGAGGGAGGAGTCATCTCCTATTTTATTCTCTAGTTTTCTGCATCTCTATCTTTCATACCCAGTTTTACAGCGGAACAGTTGTTTGTTTTTAAGAAGGAAAGCTCCATTACTTCGTAGTTTTAATACCGATACATCTGGTGCCTATCAATTTATTTCTTGAGCATATAATTTTTTTTAAAAAAAAAAAAAAAACTTTTATTGCAAAACTTGGCATTGTTTATCAGATTCCATGTTTACCATTACTTTAATGTATCTTTTAATGTTATGGTTATGAATCTTGAAAGCAATAAAATATCCCCCATTCAAGTTTGATTCATGATTCAAACATTTCTCATTTTAATCCAATAGTAGTGCAGTGCTCATTCGTTTGTTTAGATACACGGGGTGTTCAGTTATGGTGATTAAATGGTATGAGACTCAATTCTGGCGTTTTCAAATTGGCAGGAAAGAAGAAAAATAGAGAGTGCATTTTTTGGTGGTAAAATTTGTGGTGTTGCTGCAACTAATGCTCTTGAGTTGGGCATTGATGTTGGAGAAATTGACGTCACTCTGCATCTAGGATTTCCTGGTAGTATTGCAAGGTATTCACCCTTATTCTTTGTTATCCTTACTTGTACTTTTTAATAGCTTCTTGTGTGCAAGATTGTCGGATTTCCGTTTTATTTTCCAATTAATATTTTTTATTTTAGCTTGTGGCAACAAGCTGGTAGGGGTGGGAGGAGAGATAGACCATCTCTTGCTATATATGTTGCCTTTGGTGGACCACTTGATCAATACTTCATGAAAAATCCTAGGAAACTTTTTGATAGTTCAATTGAATGCTGTCATATTGATTCCCAAAACAAACAGGTTCATAATTTTAAGAAAGTCTTTTCAGTATTATTTATTGAGTTTTTCTCAAATGGAACGGTTTGTTGTGCTAATTATGTCAGGCTCTCTCCAGGTTCTTGAACAGCATTTGGTCTGTGCAGCTCATGAACACCCTCTGAGTGTGCAGTATGATGAGCAGTATTTTGGTGCTTGCTTAGAGAGTGTTTTGAATTCTCTAAAAGATAGAGGATACTTATGTTCTGATCTGTCCGATTCTTCTAGAATTTGGAACTACATTGGTCCTCAGGTATACGAGATTCTTAAACAAATTAGGTTTACTGTCTTTCTGGTTTAGTTTACTTTATTATCAATCTCTTTGAAATATTTGGATATTTTACGATAAAATTGTTTTCTTGTTTTTTCCAGAAATTACCTTCACAAGCAGTCAATATCCGAGCAATAGAAACTGTTAGGTACAGCGTCATAGATCAGAAAAAAGAACAAGTCCTAGAAGAGATAGAGGAAAGCAAGGCTTTCTTTCAGGTATTGACTTCTACCTATGTGGACAAAGAGCTTTGCTACCTTTCAAAGTTCATAGAGTTTATTTATGCTGTACTCGATTCAGGTATACGATGGTGCAGTGTACCTGCGTCAGGGGAAAACCTATCTGGTTGAAAAATTAGATCTATCTAGCAAAACTGCATTCTGCAAAGAGGCTGATCTGAAGTATTATACGAAAACTCGAGATTACACTGACATCCACGTCATTGGGGGTAATATTGTATGTGATCTTCAATTCTGTAGAGATCCTTTGCATTATATTTTTAACCTATTTCTCTCGAAAAAAGTGGCAACCAATTGTAATTTGATTTGTTCTTTCATGAAATAGGGGATTAAAGAATGTAAGAAATGCTGTTTGATTATTAAAACACAACTTCATTTGTTGTATATCTCCAAATTTTAACTCTTCAAAGTGTCGTGCAAATAATCTCACAACTAGTAATGCTAACAACACACTCTGACAAGTTTCAACTCACACTTCATTAACAAATGAAATTCATGTGGATCCGCTAACAAATTTCAACCCTTGAAGTTATGCTCTCCAATTAATCTCATAAAATGCTAGTAAGGCACTAACAAATGATCAGGAATTTAATCCCTGGACCTTATTCAAGTTATTATTCTAGCATCCATGCCTGACTTATTCTAATTAGGAAAAATATACTTCTAAAATCATTATCTGTCACAAAAACTGCTAAAAAGTAGAATCAATGAAAATTAAGCCAATTAAGGCTCGGTCATTTAACTGGAATCTATAAAATCTTCAGGTATATCATCCGTAAATCTAGTGAAAAGTCTCTTTATGCATCAAATTTATAACATATACTTCCACCTTATATCTGATGGATAATGCTTGTGATGTTAAGGTGTTTGAAAACCTATGTCCCTCCTATTTTCAGGCTTATCCAGTAATTGATTCCACCATGTTTCCAAACACAAATGTCCATGCTAATGTATGCCAAGTGACAACTACTTGGTTTGGATTTTATCGTATTTGGAGAGGAAGCAATCAAATCATTGATGCTGTTGATCTAGCACTTCCTCCATATTCATACCAGTCACAGGTAAACTTGGGCACTGTTAGGATTTTATATGGAAGCTTTCTTTTTATTATCCTTATCTGATGTGTTTGTTTAACTTTGTTATGTTCTTTTTCTGTTAAAAGGCAGTCTGGATTCCTGTGCCACAGTCAATAAAAGAAGCAGTTGTAAAAAAAAATTATGATTTTCGTGGAGGTTTGCATGCTGCTTCTCATGCTGTTTTACACGTAGTGCCTTTGTAAGTTTCGTATAAATGTTAGTTATAATGTTTTGGCATCAGAAACATGAGATAGAAAATCCTTATTCCTTCCATCCATGCTCTGTTGATTGTTGGTTTTAATTCGCATTACCTGTTAGGTACATATTTTAAGGCTCCTCTAATTTATTTTTTTACTTTTTTATAGGAATATTTTTAGGCTCCATTAACATTAATAAGTGATATTATTATTATTATTATTATTGTTGGAAATTCCGCTTTTATTGCGGTCCGCCCCTAGTCGCCTAAATTGCCGCCTTTGGTTAGCCTTCATTGCAGCCTCCAACACCTTCATTTTGTTGGCTTTAAGGGGGTGGATTTAGTCTCACATCAGATACATTGTACTCTTGAGAAGAGTTTATAAAGAGGAGGCACTCCTCACCTTACAAGCCGGTTTTGTAAGGATGAGTTAGGACCCAAATTTCAACAATCATCATCATTATTTCCTGGGTCCCCCCTGATTTACACTCTTTTCATCACTTTTTCATGAATTACTCTAATCTCCCCTGTCTTTGATTTTTCACCTGTATGCATGTAAAGCTGTAGGGCAGATTTATAAGTTGACCAAATTTGTTACTAAGGGGATTTAGTGTAATTTCCTAAAGGAGCATGAGTTGGTTGTTATTTAAGAAAAATTCAAGGATGTTGTCATTGTTGTTATTAGCATTGATAGTATATTATTCCAGCCGAAGGCATATATGTATCGTAAAGGTTTCCTCAGAGCCAATGTTTGGGGATGTGTACATAAATCATACACTACTGTTAGCATTATGAGTTTTTATGATATGAATGTAACTTATATACGCATGAAGTTTGGTTGCTCATAAGTTCACCGATTGGTGCCTAGGGAGATGAACTACGTGTGGCAACTGGTTGTCAGTGTGTTTTCTTTTTGGATGCTTCCTGTTTATTGGATTTATGCATGTATTTAGGGGAAGGAGTGCGGCTTTGAATTTTCCTCTTTTTAAGATATCAGTGAACTTAATATATCAAACTTTTTCTCCACACTGGACCTTGTATTGGTCAAATTTAACATGGAAATTAATTTTTTTTATTTGAGCAGTCTCTATTACATGTTGTCTTGCTAAATGGTTTTGCATTTCAACCAGTAGGAAATTAAAACATGTTTCTCTTTCCTGTCGACGAAACTGTTATTCCTGTTCATGTTTATATATTATGATGTCTGTGCTTGCAGACATATAATGTGCAACTTGTCTGATTTGGCTCCCGAGTGTCCAAATCCTCATGACAGCCGATATTATCCTGAAAGAATCTTAATATATGATCAATGTCCTGGAGGGTCTGGAATTTCAGTACAGGTAGATAACATGAGAAGTCTGGGAATCAAATGATATTTTGTTTACTTTTTCTTTAGTTTTCATTAGTACCTATTTAATGTTATTATATAGCACTAAATGAGAATATTACAATGATGTGTAAAGTAGTAAACCATTGTACAAAATGAGAAGTCTCGGGTGTTTTATGTGATAAAAATGTACCGCTCAATATAAAGGAAAAGTTTTAACGCGTAACTGTAAGGCATGATTTTCTGACATAGTGTTGGGCGGTCAAATTTCAACACGTGAATATGCTCAATGTATCAGATATGAGAGTGTTGAGTTAAATGTGTTGAAGTTCTAAATGAGATAGGATATAAATGATTCATCTTTAGATTTCATACATCAAAATGTACGACAACATCAAATAATTCATGTAACAAACTTTTAATTGTGGGTAAAGTCTTGTTATTTGTTGTTGTAATACTTACACTATGCTTGTGTACTTGAGTATCAATGACCTGTTGTAATAGATTCATTTTTTGTTTAACGAATCTTCCCAAGTGCCAATCAATGGCAACATTTTTGTTTAATTTTGTTTTTTGTTTGTTTAATAGGCTCAACCTCATTTCTTAAAGTTCCTGGCAGCTGCTCTGGAAGTGCTCACATGTTGCCGCTGTTCAGCTGAAGTAGGTTGCCCTAATTGTGTTCAGGTATGGATCAAACATTTTCTGATACAATTAATTTTAATCATTTTTCAGTTTAAACTATATGCTATATTAGTAGAATGTTAAGTCATATGTTTATTGTGTTTTTTTTTTTTTTTTTTTAATAAAGTTCATAAATATTTTGTAGAGTTTTGCTTGCCATGAGTATAACGAGGTTTTGCACAAGGATGCGGCCATTATGATCATCAAGGTGGTGGCTTAATTCAATTCAACCTCATGATTTTCAGCATTTCGATTTTCCTTTTGGGAACCGTTGTTCTTACAGGGTATTTTCTTTTTTTGGTGAAATCTTGTAGGGTATTCTAGATGCAGAGAACTAGTACTCAAGGAATGTGCTGGCTATTCTGAAGTCTCTATAGGGAAATGATTTTTTTTTTTTCCTTTTCAAAGTGACTTAAAAAGGTATCTTCTTTTTTATTTTATTTTATTTTATTTAGATTAATAGGAACTAAAAATTAATTTAAAGATATATGATTTTATGATGACATCTGTATTTAAGAGACCCGTTTGTGTACTTCGGCAAAATTGCTTACTTATAAGAAAAGGAAGGGAAGTAAATGGCAAAATTGCACCGTGTTAGCCTTTAAGTTATGCTCCTTTTGCAGTAGTGTCATTTATGCTGTATTTTATGACTGTTCAAACCACAACTTTTGTTACACAACAAAAGATGAACGATATTCAGGTGTCCATTTATTGCATCGCGCACTAGAGATGAATTACTCAATATTTAGGGTTAGTGAACTCGGTATTTCTTAAGTGATAACATTGTTGTGAAAAATTAGATACTTTGTTTCTAAGGTTTTTGGATTTGAGATTTTAAACTTAAAGAAGAAGTTATGGGAGTTACTCCAATATGACATGTTTATACGAGTTATTCCAATATTAAAATGGTACATGTGCTTTTTTTTTAATGAAACTTATTAAAAAGTTTAACCTTGCAAACATAATATAACATTAAAGGTCAATTTAAAAAGAAAAAAAAATTCAAAACTAATCCGGAAAAATGGATAAACTTAAAGATCGTAAACATAATTTTGCCAATGTAAATTCTTTTAGAATTGGAGCAAAATTGTAAAATTAGATAGGAGCTGCATTTTAGTTCCGAAGGTTGCTATTTGGTTCTTTTTTTTTATTCCTTTTATTATCCCTTATTTCTTAATTTTTATTTTGGTCAATCTACCATTGCCCCATTATAACATGTAAGACCTCATATTTTGCATGCAAAGTATTTGGTGGAGATTTGGTTAAATTACAAACACTTGTATGGTAATGCATATTTTGTGGAAATTTGGTTAAATTACCAACACTTGTATGGTAATGCATATTTTGTGGAAATTTGAGTTGAGTTTTCCTGGTCAAACTTAGAGACAGTGAGACAAGGGACATAAATTTCTAATTGGGCAACCTTTTTAACACCCTATATGTGCTTTATTGGTTGTCATTGTTGCGTATAATTTTGGCTCTCAATTGCTTGCCTTTATTATGATTTATTTGAAAAATTTTATTTTGCCATGCAAATTGTTTGAGTACAAGCACAATTTTTTGGGTCGAAAGGGACAGCACATAGTTGATAAACTCTAATTTAGTCCACATTTGACGATATCGAAACTTTGAAATTGAGTTCATTAACTCCAAAGGAAAACTACATTTGTCCGGAAAGGATCCCATTAAGATGAACATGACTAAAGTTAAGAAACTTCACCAAATATTGATTGAGTGGAATCCTAAGAAGCTATAAACTTATACCTTCATTGGTGCATACCACTCTGTTTGGTTGGAGAGAATTAGAGAAGAGAGAGTTAGTGAAGAGAGAAATAGAAGAGAAGTACCACACTTCTCCTGTTTGGATAACAAAGAATTTGTGAAGAGAGAATAAAAACAGGTGGGCCCTACCACCTTTTTACTTCTTCTCAATCATGTGAAGAAACCGGAGAGAAAGTGAAGTGGAGAGAGCAATTTACGGTTATGCCCACCGTAATTTCACATTGGAGGTACTGGGAATCACTTGTACTTATGCTATACAATTTACAAGTGACAACACATACTATCCTTTCATTAAAATAAAAAAAAACATGGGTCGGGTAGCTGCTGAGCAACAACGAGTGTAAACTCAAAAATTGGGTTTGGAAAATATATAATAAGTTTTTTTTGACAAGATATAATAAGTTAAATTCAATTAAATTAACGTTTCTAAGTTTTTTTTAGGAAATAAATTAATTAAGTTTGTTAAATTGAATTAAAATATATTAGTAATTTAATCAATTAAAACAATTTAATTTTATCAAACTAATAAATTAAGTTAATTTATACAAAAACAAATTAATTAATCGTAAATTATATGTGTTTTTTATTTAAGGATATTTTTGTCTTTTCAGAAAACAATAATATCTCTTTCTCTTCTATTTCTCTCTTCTTTCTCTTATACCAAACAACTCATCAAATCTACTCTATTTCTTATCTATTTCTCTCTTCTCATACTCTCTCTCTCACCTATTTCTCTCTTTTAACTTTCTTCTCACAACCAAACACACCCTAAAATTGAGTTGCACATCATGAATAGCCATGTAATCAGCATGTTGACAAAGGAGAAAGGATCCCCTCCATTTCTTTGTTTCCATCACTATAATTTTGTACCAAAATGGAAAAATTTCTAGCATATATTCTTAAAAACCATATAAATGTACCCCGACACATTTACTTTCACCCCTACAAACTATAAAAAATGACAACTTTACCCATGTACCCCCAATTGACAGATATTAAGGCCTCTGTTCTGCTTAGGCATGACAACAAAACCCGTGCCCATGGGTATCCGTCCAAACCAACCCCGATTTGACGGGTTTTCCCCGATTTGTCTGGGTTTGGGTTTTCCCCGATTTCAAAATTCGGGTACGGACGGGTAACGGGATATATGTATCCACCCGAACCCATACCCAAACCCTACCCGAATGTAGAAAGGTCATGTTTGTTTTGTTGTTGAAGGGGTTGATAATGATATTCCATGTTATTTGGTTTGATAATTGTCATGATATAAGAACTTTCATTGATAGTTAAAGGAGCAACCGAATTATTCGATAAGAAAATGTTAAAATGAGCGAATATTGTTGGATAATGCATTACAACATTACCATTGAAGCTTAAAAAAAAACTCTTTTTTTATTAAAAAAAATTGATTCACTGCGGGGACGGGGATATGGGGCGGGAATACCCGAACCCATTGGGGACGGGATGAGATTCAATTTCTCATCACCGCTGGGTATGGGTAGGGTAACGGGTAAGTATATGGGAGTGTAGGGGGATGGGGAAGACAAAATCCGTCCTCACCCTGCCCCATTGCCATGCCTAGTTGTGCTTCTCCAATGTGAGTTTATCCCATTTATGTTCTTTATTAATAGTTTGTTCGGTAAAAGAAATATATTGTATTTTTTTATAACTTATAATTACATCAATTATCAATTTTTTCTCTCAAAAAAAAATCAATTATCAATTTTTTTTTTGAAGGAAACAATTATCAAATTTATTTATTATTCAAAAAAAAATTATCAAATTTATTTAATTAAATATTGCTCCTTAATTTCATATTCAATTTGACTTTATATTTTTGATACAAATAGAGAAAAGTTACCGATGAATAAAAACATTAATGTTATTAATTATGTTTTAATTACTATCGTAAATGTATAGTGGAGTGTGATACTGATTTGAGAGTATCCCAAATATTGGTAATTTAAAGTAGTATCAAAATTACGTAGGATAATCCGGTCAACCGATTATTTTATGAAAGAAATCACGGAAGATTTCACAATTTTCTTCTCTTCATTCTTTATGAGAAAACTTTGCTAGACCCCAAATATATGCTACAAGTAAAATAAAACTTCCCTCAAAAAAAAGTAAAATAAAACTTCAGTGGATCAATCGCAGATTCAGCATCACAAGCGTACATTTTCCTAACCTTCTAGTAAATAACTTCAATAGCTAATTCAAAATATTTGACTATACTAAAATAATTATTAATAGTTTACAATTTTAATAACAATTTTGTCAGCTTCTAGGAACCAACAAAACACGGATCCATGTAATTTCTTAGAAATCGAATAACATCTTAAGATCTTTAAACATTTGCCTAAGCTCTCAAGTATATAAACAACAACAACACTAGCTAACATCACCCATCAACACAAAACAATGGCTTATCAAAACTACTTCACCTTCTTTACACTCTTCTTCTCCTTCTATGTTCTAATCTCTAAATCATTTGCAATCCAAAACACAGTGGTTTTCGACATACGAAACGACTTGCCGAGCAACAACTTGGGAGGTCTAGCAGTTGGTTGCAACAAATCCGATTATACGTGTCATATCAATGTGGGAGATCACTACAACCGAACATTTCAAGTTGGTCAAAGTTGGGAGTGTAATGCTGCATGGTCTAGGTATTTCACTTTTGGTTGGGAGGTGTATCAAGAAAAGAGGGACAAAGATCATTCAACTATTTACTGGTCTGTGAGAGAGGATGGTTTCTATCACAGCTTGGATGCATCTCACTGGAAATTGCTTGCACAATGGTATTCTCAGTGATTACAAAGATTATATATTATATATTGACGCTGAGTTGTTTTCCTAGTAATTTAGTAGTATTTTATTATTTCAGCTTAATTTTCTAGAACTTTCTATTTTGTTTTCAGTTTGTTATTCTTAGCCTATCGGAGTTTGTTATTTCATTATTTAAGTTTGACAGTTGTAGCTTAAGAGGTAACTTTTATTCAATCAATAATATTTTATTCAATCAATAATTTCTGGTGGATACCGCAACCCTATTTTCATAAGTTTGTCACTTGCGAACTTTCTCTTTTCTACCTAGATTTAGCGCTTGCTAGCCTACGCTTCCGTACTCCGTCATATATCATTTCGATTATTGCAAACATTTTTATTCTCCAAATAATGCTATATATATATATATATATATATATATATATATATATATATATGGGAGCCCCTAGTATGCACCTCAAAAACAAGGGTCCATTGGTGGACCTATGTAAATGACCTCCCATTACCGGTTGCCCTCAAACTTGGTTAATAGTTTTCTGTGTGAATACTAAATGGTACCAATCTTATCATATGTTCATTCTATATCCTGGATTTGCGGTTTTCATGTTCAAGCTTCTGTGACTGTTGTTAAACCTCCCCTAAGTTTGCGAGTTTTGGTTGAATCAAGTAGTGGAAATAACCATCGAAGTCTCTTTATACAGATCTACTGGGCTCATCATTTTGTACATAAATTTGCCATGGATGTTGAGATTTTTCTTTATACAGATCTACTGGGCTCATCATTTTGTACATAAATTTGCCATGGATGTTGAGATTTTTGCAACATTTACATCGTATATGCCAGGCCTATTATTTTTTTTTTCCACCATCTCTTGGCTTCATGACAAACAAAAAAAAATTTACTCAACAAAACAGTATTTTGTTATTTTAATTTTAAAGACAGTTGAGAAAAATGAGTTCGGTGGTTAAGTTACTAAATTTCCATTAGAACCACCCTGATAAACTTGAAATTAAATACACACTCAAACACAACCTCGCATATCGAATCGAATTGCAGCCCTTGCATTGGAAATATTCTCTCCTGTTGGATCCACAAGCTTCTCAAGGTGTGCGTATCATTGTGACCATGGCGATTTTGGGTGAGGCTGCAATGAGAGGTGCATAGTTGAAGAACCAACAGTGGAGGCCACTTGATAAAAAAAGTAAAAATTAAAAACTAAATTTGGTAACTGGTTATAGGAAGTCATTTGAAGGGGTCCATTGGTGGACCTTTATTTTTAGGGTCCATATTAGGGGTTCCCTATATATATATATATATATATATATATATATATATATATATATATATATATATATATATATATATATATATATATATTATATGAGATAGGATCAAATGACACCAAGGTGTCAAATTAAATTTGACACCAAATCGTAACCATTAATCCACTTTAATCCGACGTCTCTTATCAAGTCATTAAATGCTCACATGCTTAAACAAATGATCTAAATTTTAATTTTAGAAATAATTTATTCTTTCTTTTCTTGTTAATTACCGTTTTCATTATATTTTGCATCAATAGGTAGATGATTGCCATTTGATCTCTCCCTACTATTTTTTTTTTTTTGAGATTTTATTTTTTACTAATCTTTGTTCGATCATCTTTGTATTGGCTGCTCTTTCATTTGTTGGATGATGTCATTCTTGAGTTCAAGCTGCTAATATTCTTGCATCGGGTGTTCTAGCATTTGTGTTTTGCTTTCGCTTAATAGCATATGTTCTTTTTAATTTTTTGGTGCAATCGTTCAATAATTATCCATGGTGCTCTTTATCAATCAATTTTTTGTTGGGTTCATCTAAGAAAAATAAAAATAAAAAACGTTTCTAATTTTATTTTTGGGTTCATCTAAGAAAAATAAAAATAAAAAACGTTTCTAAAAAAAAAGGACAACAATGAATAGTGTAAAGAAACCATAATAATACCATCAGAGAATTTTTTGTAAATAATTAATTCAAGAGAAGAAAGAAAAATTGTTTCTAAAATTTAAATTTGAATCATTTGATCAAGCATGTGAGCATTTAATGAATTGATGATAGTCGTCGGATTAAAGTTGAATTAATGGTTATGATTTGGTGTCAAATTTAATTTGATACCATGGTGTCATTTGATCCTATCCCTATATATTGTACTAATTCGATTATTGTCATCATGTAATAATATTTTTAGAGACCAGTAAATGATCAATTGGTGTTGGAAACATAATTGCTGATATGACGTTAACAATTGAAGAATTTGATTTTATATTTATTTTAGAGATTGATTTTGTATTATATAGTAGGAAACAAAATCAAAGAGACCATTGTGTTGATGGTAATTAATACTAGGGGTGTTCGCGGTGCGGTTTGATTCGGTTTTGAGCAAAAAAGTCATCCAAACTGCGAGATAAAAAAGCATGCGGTTTGTTTTGGTTCGGTTGATTTTTAAAAAGTCATCCAAACCAAACCAAACCAAACCATTGCGGTTTGGATTGGTTCCGTTTGTGCGGTTTATCCAAGATAAAAAAATATTACATTAACTCTAATATTGCCAACTTGTTACAAAATAAACATAGGACATTTTATTTTGATGTTTATATGATAAAATATTAGGTAAAACTTATATCAAAATAGGTAAAATTAAGAAGAAACATAAGCATGAAACAAAATATTGGGAAGTAAAGAAAACAAATTCATCACTGGAAATGAATTGAAAGAGATGGAAAGGAATTATAATCGAACCTGATGGTGCAACGATGGAAAAATCGAATCAAAAGATATTATTCTTGAGCTAGTACATGTTTAAGTAATATTCATTATTCTTGCGGTTTGGTTTGGTTTGGTTCGGTTGCTGAGATTGAAACCGCAAACCGAACCGAACCGCGCGGTTCAGTGCAAAAGTCATCCGAATTCATCCGAACCAAGTGCGGTTTTTTGCGGTTTTCGTTTGGATTGGTTTGGTTTGCGGTTTTTCTATTGGGTTGGTTCGGGTTTGAACACCCCTAATTAATACTCTGAAATCACATTCAAACGGCAAGATCGATCGCTTAATTTTAAGTTAAAGAATAAAAATGTAAGAAATATATTCTTTACTAAAGTTTTACTTTTTTTTTAACCAACAGATACTAGTTTAGGTCGGTTAGTATCGCAATGAGTAACAAAGCTCTATCCCTCTATTTGTTTAACACTATTGCAATTCGATAATGTATTTTAACTCATCAGTCATCACCTCTAGTAAAGCTCAAAGAGATCTTTTATCATCTCATTCAAATGCCCTTGAATTCAAAGTTTTACATAGTCATCAAATCATATCTCACCAAATGTATTATTATAAAGATTTTTGAAATTAAAATAACGGTGAAATATTTTTGATACAGAAGTAAAACTATTTTACACGGACAAGTGTGTGCGCACACACACATGCACACCAAGTCATGCGCCATGTGTAACACCCCAATTTTCTATTTGTAATTAATTTCATGAAAATGGATAAGTGAAGTTTTGGTTAATATTATTATTGATGTTTCTTTCGCTTTAGTGTTACTTTGTTGTTGAGAAAATAGAATATTGACGATGACCGAGAAGTAGTATGAGGAATTAAATAAAATGAAGAGATGGATCAACAGTAGAATAATATAGCTGAGAGGTGTAGAATATAAGTTTTAAATAAGTGGGGGAGGGATGGAGTAAAAGAATAGTGGGTTGAGGAGAGAAAGGATCACAACGAGTGACCAGTCTAAATATAAACAGGAAAATATAGAGGTTAGGGTAAAAGCAAGTCTAAATATGTACCGAAGATAATAACCTATGAGAACCTAATGATGTTAAAGATGGCCTGGAAATAGGGAGTGAAATAAAATGATGGGGGGGGGGGGGGGGAGACGTTTAAGATAGACTGCTTAGGTAAATATATGTCCCTGGAATTAGGGATGTGCCTAAAACGGTGAAGCAGTTTAAGTAGTTGAAGGAGAAGTATAAGAGATATAGATGAGTAGTTTACAGCGGTGTGGTAACGACGAGAGTAAGCCCTTGGGATATTTAAAAGGTCTAATGTAATAATTCGATTAAGATGATATAAAATATGAAAGAGATAAAGAAGTGAAAACGACGATGATGAGAGGAGATATGAAGTAGGTGCTTTCCGGGTACATGATGAAGTTAAACATAAACTCCTTAAACCAATAATGAGTTTAGGAATATTAATAAATTGAAGAGTAAACAAGTCAAGATAGTTAAAGAACTCAAGATGAATGTTAGATAAGAACGTATAAAGTGTAAAAATGAATAAATATTATAGAAGTCAAATTCAGATGATCGTAAGCGATGAGAGGGTCGTTAAGACAAAATGCAAGGTAAGGTAAGGAGTTGTATATTAAATAATGAACGACAATAAAAATGATGATAGCGATGTACAAGATGGGAATCGATTAGAAAAGGGAAAGAATGAATAGGAAAGAGGATAAGAGGTAATAATTATAATTTTTGATGATAACAATTGTTTTATCTTGGTTTTCGGGTGTCAAACATTGATTACGTTTGAACCTTTTTAACCTTTGACATCTCATTTTTTCTTGGGAAGGGAAAAAAATAAGCAAAACCCTTGAGAATCGAGGTCCGGGAGTTGTTTTCGCTACGGGAAGGTGTCAGGCACCCATAACGACTATAATATCCTATAGGAACCGTCTTTATTTTCTACGCGCGCGCTTTATTTTTAAATGCTATTTGGAAAATGATATTTACACCTAAGGGTTTACTAAGTGAAGAATTAGAGGGAGAAGAAGATGTTTGAATTTTTATTTTATTTGAATTGAAGGATTTTTGATTCCTTGCCTACGTACCCTTTTAAGGGATCAAATCCACCGTAGTTCTCTTCCAAAAAAAGTTTTTTTGTTTTTGTTGGTTGATTTTAAGTTTGAAAATGGGATTTTGAAGAATAAGAGAGAGGCCTCAAGGGCATAAGATTGGGAAAGAGTGGGGTGGAATCAGTTATTTTGCAAAAGGGTCTAAGTATGATTAAAGTTCATGAAAAATTTGTTTAAGAAAATAAAAGGAAAATCAATGGGATTTTGATCCCAAAATTTATTTAGAAAATGATTTGAGTGATGTTATTCATATTTATTTGGAAAATGATTTTTTTTCTAAGTGTAAATCCTAAGCATTCATCTAAACATTCAATCCTAAACATACATCTAAACATGCATAACCTAAGCATATATCTAAAGATATCTAGGTGATGTGTGTGCATGTGTCGGTGCTTGTGTCGGTGTACATCCTTAGAGTCCATTGTCCTTTACATCATTGGCCTAGATACATTCTATGGTCTTGCAAGAAAAGTAAATGGCATGAAGGTAACATTACAAGTCCCTAATTTTTACATTCTAAGCCTTGGTAAAAATCAAAGTGCAAGAAATTAAAGTGTGGGATGAGGAATGCTTATGGATGAATGGAAACATGAAATGAAATGGTTAGTAGCATGAGGCATAATAGAATAGAAATTATAAGCACAAGGAATACTAAACAAAATAGCAAAAGCTTGACAAAAAAGTAACACAACTTTTAACATAAAGATAGTAAAATATACCTAAAATTTAACCACAAAAGCAAAGCCAATACATGACTCATAATCCCCATATTTCAAATAATTTTCAAAGAATTCATTTCAGTTTTAATGATGAGGATTAGAGAAAAATATCAAACTAAGCAATTATGATACATTTTAGACTTATCTTACATTTATTATTCACAAACAAAATTCACATAACTTGTAAAGCAAGATATCAGAAAAAATCATATCACAATCAGTAACAAAACTACAACTTCAGAGGCATATTCATTACAAAATTTACATAACAAGGTTCAACATCATGTATCAAGATTTATAGATCAAGAACATGCAAAACTTCGCAAAAATTTAACACAAACACATCACATAAGCAAGAAAATATTACACACATTTTTATCAATTTTTTTTAACATGCAAAACCATCATAAAAACATCACAAATACATCAAGAAATATCGAGGAATTTTTATGGAATTTTTATAAGAGATTTTAAATTCATCAGAGGTGCAATTATCAAAAGTAATGCACCAAATAGCAAGAAACAAGTAAAAAACGAAAAAACTGCAAAGAAAAAATGTCCAGGCCCAAAGGGAGATGGATCCTGGATCATCCAAACACATCAGGAGCGTTGGATTGATCCAGGAAGCCAAAACCCTAGATCCAACGCCTCAGAACGCAGGGGAGCGTGATATGAAGGTACACACGCGCGCGTGTGATTGGCAAGGCACATATATAAACAAAAACTGAAGGAATACACAAAAAAGCCATGCGTGTTTTTCTCTCTAAAGGAAAAACTAGAGAGAGAGAGTCTGCAAGGACTCATCTTCTCCGATGAAGCTTTGAGTGCCGACGACGGTTTCCGGCGCCGGCGAACTCCGTTCCACTCCGACCTTTAAAATTTTTACATCTTTAAGTTCTTCTTATCGCGCTCTTTACGATTTCGAAGCTTGTTTTCAGAAAAAGTGTTCGAATCGGAGTAGATCGGACCTCAAAGTTTCGAAATGTTTTTTCACCTTTTCACATACACTTAATCAAACGATTTACGATGGAGGAAGAATGAAGAGTCACATACCGTGTTCAAATCGGAGGTTTGGCGAAGGCGAAGACGGAAAGTTTCGTGAAACAATCCTTTTCGTCAGTAAGCTTATTTGATTCTTGGAATCCTTTCTTCTTTCTCTTCTTCGCTCCCTTGTGCTGGTTCTTCGAACTTCAAGTTAACTGAGTTAGTTACAATCTTGTAACTAACTCAGGTCGTAGCTTGTGATTCGAATTTGTGTGCTGAGATTTTGTTTGATTCGGTGTTGGAGTTTGATTTGAATCTGGATTGGCTTTCTTGATCGAATTTGATTCGATTTTGAAGGATTGTTTTGTTATTTGGTTGAATCTGTGATGAATTGTGACGAATTTGGTTTGGATTGTGATGATTCTGGTGAATTGATGTTAATTCTGGAAAATTGGGGATGAATCACGGTTGAATGTTCTTGATGAACTTCAACGTGTTCATCATTTTTCTGGGTTTTTGATCTGTTTTGGTGGAGAGAGAAATTGTGAAGATGTTTATGATGAGTTGTCACTGAATGAATGGGATTGACCCTTTGACTGTGATGTGTCAGCTTTATAGCTGATGCAGTAAGCCTTGGACCAATAGAATGATGCCATGTGGCGCCTGGACCAATGAGAAACTGACATGTGGACTGGACTTGTAACAAACTTTTGGACTAATCTGCAATTAACTAAAAATAAAGGACTAAAGTGCAAAAATAGCAAAAGGACTAAAATGTAATTAAAATAAAATTGGTAAAAAATGTAATTTGAAAATAACGTAAAGTGAAACGATTAAAAATAACAAAACGGACTAAAATGAACCAATTACTTAAATGAGGTACTTTAAAGTAACCTCTCTCTGCCAAAATTTCGTGTGAAATGACCAAAATGCCCCTAGGGACTAAAACGACTTAAAATGACTCAGATGCAATTTTAAAATGATTTTTAACAAGGAATTTAAGCAAAAATTTATACAAGCACATTGAAAAGACCCAGAGACAATTTTTAGAAATTAAGCAGAGTTTTAACACATGAAAAGACTAAAATGCCCCTAGGGGCTAAACTGACTCAAAATGACTTCAAATGCAATTTTTTGAAATGGATTTTGACATGGAATTGAAATAAAGACTTATTCAAACCAATTGAAAAGACTCAAACAATTTTTTAAGGACTAAAATGAGTTTGGATATAGGAAATGACTAAAATACCCTTTTTCATGAATTTTGCAAACAATATTGAAATAAGATGCAGAGAAAGATGCAATTGATCAGAGACAAATTCAAATGACTTGAAGTGCAAGAAAAGAAGAGTTGAGCTAGTATTTTTAGGTCCAAAATTAGGGTATAACAGCTGCCCCTATTTAAGTTTCTTTGTCCGGAGAGTCAAGAGACGAAGTCTTTGATTTGACGGGACGAAGATACTTAAATATTAACATTTGCACTGTTTTTGGACATAAAAATACGCTCTCAGATTTCAAAATATGAATACCATGCAACCTTTTTGATTATGTATGCAAGACAAACAAACTGGAGTCTACAGAGCATGTCATATCACTGGGGATTTAGGTAGACATTGACAGGGCAGACAAACCAGGGGACCAAAGATAGGTACAAGCTGTTCTTTGAATCGAACTTGCCACTTGACCGAGAGACACAAACAAGAGATGGGTACAATCTGTTCTTTGGATCGAACTTGCTGCTTGATCGGGGACAGAAGTACACAAGACAGGTACAAGCTGTTCTTTGGATCGAACTTGGCACTTGACCGGAAACATAGACATATAGAAAGATACAAGTTGTTCTTTGGATCAAACTTGTCGCTTGATTGATGATACAAACAGATAGGCAGGTACAAACTGTTCTTTGGATCGAACTTGCTATTTGACCTGGAGGCATAGACAAAAGGGTGATACAAGCTGTTCTCTGGATCGAACTTGCTGCTTGACCAATATCACAACATGTAGATAGGTGCAAACTGTTCTTTGGATCGAACTTGTCGTTTGACCGATAACAAAACATAAGCAGGGTACAAACTGTTCTTTGGATCGAACTTGCCGTTTGACCGGAAACATAGGCATATAAGCAGGTACAAGCTGTTCTTTGGATCGAACTAGCCACTTGACCGATAACAAGACATATAACAAGATACAAATTGGAAGTTTGATTTGAAAAGATACAAATTGAGAGTAAGTTGATATTGACTTGATTTGAAAATAGACATGACCATTATTGTTGGCTCAAGAGTGAATTGAGAGTGAATTAAAATTGATTTGAATTGAATTGGAAGTTTGATATTGAAAGAGACATTGAAATTTGAAAACAATCAGAGACATAGACAAAGACATGGAGTTGGATTGAGAGTTTAACAGAGACGTAGACATTGAATTGGAGAGTCGAAATTGAGTTGAATTGGAGATTGACATTGAATTGTGTTGAATTGATATTGAGATTGGATTGCAAATTGAGGTTGAATTGAATTTGACAGTTGAAATCGAATTGAATTGAAATTGAGATTGCATTGCAATTGGAGATTGAGTTGAATTTGAAAGTGAAGATTGGAAATGCAACATGTATGTATGGTATAACAAGATTATTAAATGTATGAGCACATAAAATGCATGATTATGCATGTATGAATGCTTGGAATGCATGATTGGTTCGTAGTTTGACAGAGAAGTTTCGCAGAGACAGACAGAAGATTGGGCACGTAGTGGCTCGTGCTATAACATAATCACATGGAAATCCTCTTTGGAGAGACCGTCGTTGAGAGACGTATCCAAATCATAGCTGAGGGCAATAAAACTTGTAGAGGAGGGAACCTTGGAAGATTCTTTGATGCAGGCCACCGTTGTTAGGCGTGTCAGTGCTGGGTAAACATTGGATGTTCGCATCTGTGGTCAATGCTTTTCATTCTTTCATTCTTCAATCCCATTCTTGCCTGAACCGCCCTTTCGGGTTTTCGATTCACCGGGAATAAATTCTTTTCACTGCCCCATTTTTGCTTGAATTGCCTTCATAGGTTGTCAATCAGCGGGGTGCTCATTTTTGCCTAAGCCGCCCTTTCGGGTTTTCAACTTAGCGAGCTTTTATTTGCATTTTTTTTCAAATTTTCATTTTCATTCTGTTTTTCATTCTTGCCATTTACCACAGATCATCCTGGGGAGTAACCTGCTTGTAACATGTATTGAAATGGACATTGATATACATTTATTCATGCATGTTTCACTGGAATGTACCTTATTGCTCAAGTTTGCTTTCAAAATAGACAGAAAAGATTTTTCAATTTTCAAAAATGTTTGTTTCAGGCATTGACATTATCAAATAGAAAGAAAATATTTTGTATATAGCATTGAAAGTAGAAAGAAGAAGTAGAGTTTCAAACAATAGCACAGGCTCAAATTGATGTAGAAGAGTGAGAGTCAGCCAAAGGCATAACTCCACGGATTTACAAATCTTGGAAAATGGTAATTTTATTGGTTGGTGGTACATTGAACACGATGACCGTTACATTTCATAGAAATTTTGAATTCAAAGGTACAGAAACTTCTGATGAAGACGATCATTGACAGTTGCAGATGCCCCAAGGGGTGATGGTAATTTGCCAGATATAGTTACTTGTCTTGTAATGTCAACCTCATTTTTGCATGAACCGCCCTTTCGGGTTTTCGGCTCATCGAGGCGCTCATTCTTGTCAGAGTTGCGTACAATCTCAGCGAACTTTTTCATATTCATTTTTTTGTCCCTAATTTTTGCCTGGATCGCCCTTTCGGGTTTTCGATCCACCGGGAAGAGCATTTTCGCCTAGGCCGCCCTTTCGGGTTTTCGACCTACCACACTGTTCTTTTCTTTTTAGACAAAGTATTTCTTGACTATATCGGCATTAACAGGATTTGGGAGTTCAACACCATCCATGTGTGTAAGGATCAAAGCACCACCAGAGAAAGCCTTCTTGACAACATAAGGACCCTCATAGTTAGGTGTCCACTTGCCCCTTGGGTCGGGTTGCTGGCTTATCCTTCTTTTCAATACAAGTTCGCCTTCCTTGAAATCTCGAGGTCGGACTTTCTTGTCAAAAGCATTCTTCATTCGTACTTGATACAACTGTCCATGAGCCATATCATCCATACGCTTTTCTTCAATCAAATTCAACTGATCATACCGACTTTGACACCATTCAGCCTCGGTTAATTTTGCTTCCATGATCACTCTAAGAGACGGAATCTCCACTTCCAGAGGGAGAACTGCTTCCATACCATATACCAGAGAGAAAGGAGTTGCCCCGGTTGAACTGCGCACTGTAGTACGATAACCATGCAAGGCAAACGGTAGCATCTCGTGCCAATCTTTGTAAGTGGTGACCATCTTCTGAACAATCCTCTTGATATTCTTGTTAGCGGCCTCAACTGCACCATTCATCTGAGGTCTATAAGGAGAAGAGTTATGATGTTCAATCTTGAATTCTTCACATAAAGCCTGCATCATGCTATTGTTCAGATTGGAACCATTGTCAGTGATGATCTTGTTGGGAACACCGTATCGGCAGATGATGTTATTCTTGATAAACTTCACTACCACTTGCTTGGTTACATTTGCATAGGAAGCAGCTTCAACCCATTTGGTGAAATAGTCAATTGCCACTAGAATGAAACGATGTCCGTTAGAAGCTTTTGGTTCAATTCTTCCGATCATGTCAATGCCCCACATAGAGAAAGGCCATGGGGAAGAAATAACATTGAGGGCATGTGGAGGCACATGAATCTTGTCAGCATAGATTTGACACTTGTGGCATCTCCTGGCATGTCTGTGGCAATCACGCTCCATAGTTATCCAATAATAGCCGGCTCTTAACAGTTTTCTTGACATAGCGTGGCCCGTAGCATGGGTTCCAATGGTACCGTCATGTACATCATGCATCAGTTTCTCAGCTTCTTGTTTATCAACACATCTCAACAAGACCATGTCATAGTTCCTCTTGTATAGGATTTCTCCGTCCAGAAGGAATCTGCTAGCCCATCTTCTCAATGTCTTTTTATCCCTGTTAGAAGCACCAGGTGGATATTCATGACTCTGCAAGAATTGTTTGATATTATAGTACCAAGGCTTTCCATTATTCACATCTTCATTAGCTTGATCTGGCATATTTTCAATAGTAAACACATGAGCAGGTCTATCAAGACGCTGCACTTTGATTACGGGCACATCATTCCAGTGATTCACACGAAACATGGAAGACAACGTAGCAAGAGCATCAGCCATCTGGTTTTCATCCCGAGGGATATGGTGCAACTCAACCTTGGTGAAGTATGTCAATAGACGTCTTGCATAGTCACGGTAAGGAATTAGCTTCTCATGATGAGTCTCCCATTCACCCTTTATCTAATTAATAACAAGTGCGGAATCTCCATAGATGTCAAGGTGCTTAATTCTCAGGTCAATGGCTTCTTCAATGCCCAAGATGCATGCTTCATATTCAGCTACGTTGTTCGTGCATTCAAAAGTGATTCGAGCAGTGAAGGGAATGTGGTGCCCTTGCGAAGTTACAATAATGGCCCCAATTCCTTTACCGTAAGCATTGATAACACCATCAAATACCAATCCCCATTTGCTATTGGGATCCGACCCTTCATTTATCAGTGGTTCTTCACAGTCTTTTGTTTTCAGATACATAATCTCTTCATCAGGGAAATCAAACTTAATCGGCTGATAATCATTAAGAGGTTGACAAGCAAGATGCTCAGCAAGGATACTTCCTTTGATTGCTTTCTGAGCTTTGTACACAATATCATATTCAGACAACAACATTTGCCAACGTGCAATCTTTCCAGTAACAGCAGGCTTTTCAAAGATGTACTTGATTGGATCCATTCGGGATATCAACCAAGTTGTGTGATTCACCATATAATGACGCAGGCGTTTGGCAGCCCAAGCTAAAGCACAACAAGTCTTTTCAAACATTGTATACCGAGTCTCACAATCGGTGAACTTCTTGCTCAGATAGTAGATAGCATGTTCTTTCTTTCCAGTCTCGTCTTGTTGTCCGAGAACACAACCCACTGAATCATCCAACACTGACAGATACATAATCAAAGGCCTTCCTTCCACTGGTGGGACAAGGATAGGTGGTTCCAGCAAGTATTCTTTAATGCTATCAAAAGCTTCCTGACATTCATCATTCCATACAACCGGCTGATTCTTTCTGAGCAATTTGAAAATTGGTCCACAGGTAGTAGTCATGTGAGATATAAATCTTGAAATATAATTCAGACGCCCGAGGAAACCTCTGACTTGCTTTTCAGTTTGAGGGGCCGACATCTCTCTGATGGCTCGGACTTTATCAGGTTCAACTTCAATGCCTCTTTGGCTGACAATGAAGCCTAGCAACTTTCCAGATCTTACACCAAATGTGCATTTGTTTGGATTCAACCACAGCTTGTACTTTCTCAATCTTTCAAACATCTTTTTCAGATACACAACATGCTGCTCTTCATCCCTTGATTTCACAATCATGTCATCAACATACACTTCAATTTCTTTGTGAATCATATCATGAAACAGAGTTGTCATACCCCTTTGATAGGTTGCACCAGCATTTATCAAGCCAAACGGCATCACTTTATAACAGAATGTTCCCCATGGGGTGATGAAGGACGTCTTTTCTCTATCTTCAGGAGACATTCGTATCTGGTTATAGCCAGAGAAACCATCCATAAAAGAGAACACTTTAGACTGAGCAGTACTGTCAACAAGCACATCAATATGAGGCAACGAGAAGTTATCTTTTGGGCTGGCTTTGTTCAGATCTCTGTAATCAACACACATTCGAACTTTCCCATCTTTCTTAAGTACTGGTACAATGTTGGCAATCCACTCAGGATGCTCAGCTGTCACGAGGAAACCCGCGTCAATCTGCTTCTACACCTCAGCCTTGATTTTAAGAGCCATGTCTGGACGAGACCTTCTCAATTTCTGTTTGACAGGAGGACACTCAGGTCTTGTCGGTATCCGATGTTCTACAATCTTGGGATCTAGACCCGGCATATCTTCATAGGACCATGCAAAGACATCTGGATAATCATGGAGAAGCTGAGTAATCTTCTTTTTCACTTCTGGCTCAAGTGCAGCACCGATCTTGATCTCTCTCTTGTTCTCTTCAGTACCCAGGTTGATAAGCTCAATTTCTTCCTGGTGAGGCTGAATGGCTCTTCTTTCTTGCTCAAGCAATCGAGTGATCTCATACGGTATCTCTTCATCATCCTCCTCATCTCAGCTTCATATACAGGGAATTCAAAATTTGGAGGAACCATAGGGTCAATGTGTTCAACGGGTTTATTGTGGTTCAATCTGCATAATATGATTGGGATGATTTTAGAAAAATGTTTTTATGCAGATTTTTGAAATTAATAAGAAAATACAGATGTTTTGGTTTTTTCTGGCATTACCATTATTTCCAAGAAAAAGGCACTAAAAAGTAACAAAAACAAAGAGTCGTGAGAAAGACGACAACTTTTATTGATAACGACAATGCCGAAACAAACATGCCCTTATAATGATATCACTTTCGCCTTGGGCAGAGCGAAAGGATTGTTATTTTGAAAACAAAAGCATGAGCAACAAGACACATTACACGGAAGCATGCATGACTACAGGAACATCAATGGCCTCCCAATTTCTCACAGTGCCTCCTGGTACAACAAATGTAGGCACATAACTACTTTCAGCAGCATCTTCAGCAATAACATTGATAAACCCAGCACTATAGAAAGTTCCTGTTGAAACGCCTGAGGTCGGGGAGAACCCAAGGCCTTCTTTACGCTTGTTTTCCAAAATCTGTATCACTTTGCCCCAGCCAGCAGCTTACCCTTTTTGAATAGCTTTCTGGGCGTCTTTCAGTGAAGCCATACTAGCACTAGCCCTCCGGGGCTCTGCACCTTCAACAGTCAAGCCTTGAAATGACGTCCCTTCAGCGGACCCTGCTTCAACACAAGAGAAAGATGACACTTGGCTAACCAGATACGCTTCTTCACCATGCACCGTGACAAGCTTACCATTCCTCACAAACTTGAGTTTCTGATGTAGAGTAGAAGTTACTGCCCCAGCGTCGTGAATCCAAGGTCTTCCGAGGAGGCAACTGTAAGAAGCATTGATGTCCATGACCTGGAAAGTAATTTGCAATGTCTTAGGACCAATGGTAATTGGCAAGTCTACTTCCCCAAGAACATCCTTGCGAGATCCGTCAAAAGCTTTAACCAGATAGCTACTCCCCCTCAGAGAGAGTCCATGATGACTCAACTGTTTCAGTGTAGACTCATGCATTACATTTAAGGATGATCCAGTGTCCACCAGCACATTGGATATCATGTCAGACTTGCAGTGTACTGAGATATGCAGAGCCAAGTTGTGGTATTTCCCTGCTTCGGGGAGCTCATCGTCACCAAACCCCAAGTTATTGCAAGCAGTAATGTTACCCACTATTCCATTGAACTGATCCACGGAGACTTCATGATCAACATAGGCCTGTTCCAGTACCTTCATTAACACTTTCCTGTGAGCTTCTGAGCTCAAGAGCAGAGACAAGATGGATATCTTTGACGGAGTTTGCAGCAGCTGGTCTACAATCTTATAATCGCTCTTTTTGATAAGCCTCAGAATTTCATCCAGATTAGACTCCTCAATAGATTGGCCTGATGGGCCGGTGTTCTTGTCAAGAGGAGGAGCAATTGGTGGAGTTATTGCGGCGATAGGTGTAACCACCTTCTTTTGGAACAAGGGTGGACGGACTTTTCCACTTCTCAGAGCTGTAATTTCTCCCGCAACATTATCAACCATAGCTGGGGATACCAGAGGCACCTCCACTCCATTCTCAATCATAGTTGCATCATACTTGTAAGGGATTGCCTTAGTAGAGGCATAAGATACTGGGCCAGGTAACCTGATCACCAAAGGTTCAACATTCCTTGTCTGAGACGTACTTTCAGCCGGAGAATCATGAAACACTGGCACAATCACGCAAATATCACTGACAATCAAGTGCTTGGTATCCATCAGACTTTGTATATCACCTCGTACCACACAACAACCCATAGGATTTTGAAGACATTCTGAACAAGAAGCATGATCGTGATTAAACAAAGAAGCCTGGCAAAGTTTGACATGTAGCGGTACCAAAGGAGTAGCAACATTATGGACATCCAACATGGGAACCCCTCTGGGAACAGGAATTCTTTCGAAAGCCTCGATCATGTTAACAGCAGCATGGTTTGGAAGTGGATTTTCAAGAACATGAGGAACACTATTTTCAAAAGTCAACCGTCCTCTGTCCATCAGGTCTTTTACAATATATTTTAGAGCATAGCAACCCTCAACATCGTGGCCTTGAGCGCCCTGATGAAACTCACATGTAAGATCCTGTCGGAACCTGGGAGGCAATGGTGTAGGCGAAGGTTTACCCGGCCTAGTGACACAATGTCCCTTAGCAAGTAGAGTTGGGAGCAGATCAGCATACCGCATTGGTATTGGTGAAAAATAAGTCTCGGGCCGAGGACCCTGTTGTTGCTGCTGCTGCTGTTGAGCAGGAGGCTGTTGCTGTACTTGTTGAGCAATGGCATTAACGGGCACTGGTGGTTGACCCGGTGGCAGAGGATATTGCTGGTAGAATGGTGGGAAGAAAGGATGTTGAGAGTACTGCATGTATTGATAGGGCAGGGGTAATTGAGCAGCAGCTGTAGACTGGTTACCAGATACCATCCCTACTTCAGATTCTTTCTTCTTATGGTGGCCATTACCATACTTCTTAGGTGCACTAGCTGAAGATTCACCCTTTTAAAGAACAATGATACCTTCTCTGACAGCCTCCTCTAGACGAGTTCCCATAGTAACCATATCGGAGAAATTATTTGGAGCAGAGACTATCATTCTTTCAACATATTCCTTTTTCAAAGTCTTCAGGAACGTCTGTGTCAGTTCTTCCTCATCCAGCCGAGGAGAAACACGGGCAGCTGCCCCTCTCCATCTCTGAGCATATTCACGGAAGGTTTCATCTAACTTTTGAGACAAAGATTTGAGAGAATCCCTATTCGGCTTCAAACGGGTGTTAAACTCATAATGATTTTCAAAAGCAGCAGCGAGTTCCTCAAAAGTATGGATATTATCTTTGCTCAAACCAGTGTACCAGTCTGCCGCATCTTCCATCAAGCTATCCTGGAAGCAGTGGATCATCAGCGCATCATTATCTGCGTAGTTGGCCATCTTTTGGACGTACCGAATGACATGGCTATGTGGACAAGAAGTACCATTGTATTTGTCGAAATCTGGCGTTTTGAACTTCTTAGGAACCTCAAATCGGGATACCAAGCATAGATCACGAGCTTTAGCAGAAACACCGTTTCCACGGCTAGCCTTGACCTCACGGAGTTCTCCAGCCAACTCTGTTAACTGTTTTCTCATAGCCTCCATCATAGGGTCTTGTCCACGCGGAGTATCAACATCAATTACCTGCTACACAGTGTGTACAACAGGGTCGGTAACAACAGTAGTCACTTGAGGCATAGAAGTAGGCGTAGGAGTAAAAGTTGTCACAGGAATCTGTCCTTGATTGCCAATACCAGAAATACCAGCCGCAGTATTAGGAGCATAGAAAGCTGAGAGTCCATAAGGGCGTCCATTGGGCATAACAAACCGAGCATCAGACATCACAATAGACAGTGGGATAGATGGAATCACTTCAGTAGAAGCTGGGACAGATGTGGCTGGTTGTTCTTGCGCAGCCATCAGAGTAGACATAACGTCATGAGCCTTAGCCAAGTCTTCTTTCATAGCAGCCAATTTGGCACGGAGCTGAGCATTTTCTTCTTCAAAGTTATCCATGTTTCTTCTCTTGTACAATCTTGTTTGATAAACTCTATCTGGTTGATAAACCTTGCGAGCACGAGCCACTTTTCAGACTGCGGCGGAAAAAACCAGGAGGCAATGAGCATGAGAGAAGTCTTTTGTGACCAATGAATGCATATGATGCATGAGATGTGTAAATGCATATGCAAAAAGATTCTTTTTATGTTATCGAAGGGTTTTAGACAAATTAGAAATCTGTAAACATTACTAAACACACTGAAACATTCAAACATCACAAGGTTTTACAAAATAATTCCCTTTGAAATACTAAGCCAAGGGATAGACTTTGAAATGTAAAACAACATAAACAGCTGGAAATAACAACAGGAGATGGAAATCCTCAAGTATAGGAAGTAGAAGCATCATCCTCAGACTCAGACCCATAGCTGCAATATCGGGCATAGAAGTTACGGGCACCCCTAGCCCTCTTGGAGTCTCTCATAAGCAACTTATCCTTTTCTTCAATTTCCTTCCTAGCTTTAGCCATCTCTTTCTTCAGTGTCAACACCTCATGAGTCTTCTGTTCATCTTTTCCATCCAAAGTCATGATCAAGTTCTCAGCCTCATAGTATCTAGTCTTCCACTGATGCTTCTCCCGACTCTCCATAGCTAGATGCTCCTGATACATCTCCTGAGTAGGTGGAAGTAGAGGCAAAGGCATGGTTGGAATAGATGCAGACACATATCTCATGGCGGGGTAAGGCATACCAATCTTCTCAGCTTGATTTATCACCCACTGTGTGTAGGCCTCATGAGCAATACCGGACCTAACACCCATATGCTTCACCTCTTTCTTCCGAAGTTTGGACCAAGCCTCTATGAAATCCTCTCTTATTCCTGTGGGTGCATTGGAATAGTGGAAGAAGTAAGGAGATGTAGCAAGATTGATGGGCTTTTCTTTCATCGGGAAACCAAATTGTTGAAAGGCGAGCTCCGGGTTATAGTTGATTCCACCCCGGGTACCAAGAAGAGGTACATTAAGAAACTTTCCACCACCAAGGATAATTTCTTTGACTTTAGCAGCGGGAGTGAGCCAAACCACTTCATTAGGGGTGAGAGCCATGATCCTCTGTGAAATAGTCCAATTCTCTGGATTATCATGGAAAGACTTCGGAAGGTGCGAAATAAACCACCTATAGAGAAGAGGTACACAACAAAGAATGTATCCACGACCCTTGCCGGATCGATCGTGAATAGCATGGTATGTGTCAGCTAGCAAAGTAGGAACCGGATTCTTGGAGTGGAAGATCATAATAGCATTCATATCCACGAAGTCATCAAGATTTGGAAAGAGAATAAGCCCATAGATGAGGAGTGCAAGAATAGCCTCAAGAGTGTCTTGACATGTGGTCTTGAGGTTGGCTTTCTCAAGTAGATACTCCAAAGTGAACCCTCGGATGTGAGCCTTAGTGACAAGATTCTTGGAGACATCGGTGGTCTTGAGATAGAGATCTTTAGCAATAACCAATGGAGTAGGAGGATTCTCAAGTTCCGCGAAGGGTACCCCCTTAGCAATAGATAGATCCATCAAGCAAGAATAAGCCTCGAGTGTGGGCACCAACTGAAAGTCGGGAAAAGTGAAGCACCGATAGTCCCGATCATAGAATTGCACTAGAGTGTGCACAAGCTTCTCATGCACATTAGTCTGGAGAAGAGTAAGTAAGGCCCCGTAACGATGTCGGAAACCAGTCGGATCCTCGATCTTGAGTGCCAAATCTCTCAAACTAGCCAAATCCACTTCCTTGAACTTGTAGGACTTAGTCTTCCCCATTCCTACAATGTTTACAAATTCAATTTGTCTAAGCCCTTCGATAAATGCATGGGAAAAAAGTTTATGCATGTATGCATGTATGCAAGATCATGTTCAAGTACGGAGAAAACATGGTGGGTTGAAATTCAAAGTCAAGGAGTCATGGGTGGACACGGTGTCCGGTGAAACTAGGGCTTTGGATAATAGTAACCGGGTTCTAAAAAGGTTCCCAAGTCGCAACCTCTCTCACGTATATTATGGTGCCACGAGACAAACACTCGCTCCATGATTATCCGTAAGAAGGTCTAACTTGAGTGTAGTATCGCGTGACGACTAAAATTCGAGACAACACTCGGTTTAGCCTCCGCACTACATCCTAGAAAATGGCCATGGATGGGTTCGGTTATCTACGATTCATAGCGTCATAGAACAATTAGAAGTAAAGTACCTAAACGTGTCAACGCGCGCCGACAACATCACTCCCAAAATGCCTCAGCTATGTGGGATTGATCGCATAATCCAAAACACGAGGCAACCCCCGGAATGAATTGTCGATTATATCCCTCCTAAATCCTAAGTTCACTCAGCCCGGGTGTAGGACTTTTGATATTCTCACCCCACACGTTTGCAAGAATTTAAACATTTATTCACATAGGAAAGCAAATAAAAGAGACAAGTAAGAAGAGCGCAAGCGTGGAAATAAAGACTAGGCGTAACTCTCGAATGTCCCCAGTGAAGTCACCAGCTGTTTTATCTTGGTTTTCGGGTGTCAAACATTGATTACGTTTGAACCTTTTTAACCTTTGACATCTCATTTTTTCTTGGGAAGGGAAAAAATAAGCAAAACCCTTGAGAATCGAGGTCCGGGAGTTGTTTTCGCTACGGGAAGGTGTCAGGCACCCATAACGACTATAGTATCCTATAGGAACCGTCTTTATTTTCTACGCGCGCGCTTTATTTTTAAATGCTATTTGGAAAATGATATTTACACCTAAGGGTTTACTAAGTGAAGAATTGGAGGGAGAAGAAGATGTTTGAATTTTTATTTTATTTGAATTGAAGGATTTTTGATTCCTTGCCTACGTACCCTTTTAAGGGATCAAATCCACCGTAGTTCTCTTCCAAAAAAAGTTTTTTTTGTTTTTGTTGGTTGATTTTAAGTTTGAAAATGGGATTTTGAAGAATAAGAGAGAGGCCTCAAGGGCATAAGATTGGGAAAGAGTGGGGTGGAATCAGTTATTTTGCAAAAGGGTCTAAGTATGATTAAAGTTCATTAAAAATTTGTTTAAGAAAATAAAAGGAAAATCAATGGGATTTTGATCCCAAAATTTATTTAGAAACTGATTTGAGTGATATTATTCATATTTATTTGGAAAGTGATTTTTTTCTAAGTGTAAATCCTAAGCATTCATCTAAACATTCAATCCTAAACATACATCTAAACATGCATAACCTAAGCATATATCTAAAGATATCTAGGTGATGTGTGTGCATGTGTCGGTGTACATCATTAGAGTCCATTGTCCTTTACATCATTGGCCTAGATACATTCTATGGTCTTGCAAGAAAAGTAAATGGCATGAAGGTAACATTACAAGTCCCTAATTTTTACATTCTAAGCCTTGGTAAAAATCAAAGTGCAAGAAATTAAAGTATGGGATGAGGAATGCTTATGGATGAATGGAAACATGAAATGAAATGGTTAGTAGCATGAGGCATAATAGAATAGAAATTATAAGCACAAGGAATACTAAACAAAATAGCAAAAGCTTGACCAAAAAGTAACACAACTTTTAACATAAAGATAGTAAAATATACCTAAAATTTAACCACAAAAGCAAAGCCAATACATGACTCATAATCCCCATATTTCAAATAATTTTCAAAGAATTCATTTCAGTTTTAATGATGAGGATTAGAGAAAAATATCAAACTAAGCAATTATGATACATTTTAGACTTATCTTACATTTATTATTCACAAACAAAATTCACATAACTTGTAAAGCAAGATATCAGAAAAAATCATATCACAATCAGTAACAAAACTACAACTTCAGAGGCATATTCATTACAAAATTTACATAACAAGGTTCAACATCATGTATCAAGATTTATAGATCAAGAACATGCAAAACTTCGCAAAAATTTAACACAAACACATCACATAAGCAAGAAAATATTACACACATTTTTATCAATTTTTTTTAACATGCAAAACCATCACAAAAACATCACAAATACATCAAGAAATATCGAGGAATTTTTATGGAATTTTTATAAGAGATTTTAAATTCATCAGAGGTGCAATTATCAAAAGTAATGCACCAAATAGCAAGAAACAAGTAAAAAATGAAAAAACTGCAAAGAAAAAATGTCCGGGCCCAAAGGGAGATGGATCATGGATCATCCAAACACATCAGGAGCGTTGGATTGATCCAGGAAGCCAAAACCCTAGATCCAACACCTCAGAACGCAGGGGAGCATGATATGAAGGTACACACGCGCGCGTGTGATTGGCAAGGCACATATATATATAAAAACTGAAGGAATACACACAAAAGCCATGCGTGTTTCTCTCTCTAAAGGAAAAACTAGAGAGAGAGAGTCTGCAAGGACTCATCTTCTCCAATGAAGCTTTGAGTGCCGGCGACGGTTTCCGGCGCCGGCGAACTCCGTTCCACTCCGACCTTTAAAATTTCTACATCTTTAAGTTCTTCTTATCACGCTCTTTACGATTTCGAAGCTTGTTTTCAGAAAAAGTGTTCGAATCGGAGTAGATCGGACCTCAAAGTTTCGAAATGTTTTTTCACCTTTTCACATACACTGAATCAAACGATTTACGATGGAGGAAGAATGAAGAGTCACATACCGTGTTCAAATCGGAGGTTTGGCGAAGGCGAAGACGGAAAGTTTCGTGAAACAATCCTTTTCGTTAGTAAGCTTATTTGTTTCTTGGAATCCTTTCTTCTTTCTCTTCTTCGCTCCCTTGTGCTGGTTCTTCGAACTTCAAGTTAACTGAGTTAGTTACAATCTTGTAACTAACTCAGGTCGTAGCTTGTGATTCGAATTTATGTGCTGAGATTTTGTTTGATTCGGTGTTGGAGTTTGATTTGAATCTGGATTGGCTTGCTTGATCGAATTTGATTCGATTTTGAAGGATTGTTTTGTTATTTGGTTGAATCTGTGATGAATTGTGACGAATTTGGTTTGGATTGTGATGATTCTGGTGAATTGATGTTAATTCTGGAAAATTGGGGATGAATCACGGTTGAATGTTCTTGATGAACTTCAACGTGTTCATCATTTTTCTGGGTTTTTGATCTGTTTTGGTGGAGAGAGAAATTGTGAAGATGTTTATGATGAGTTGTCACTGAATGAATGGGATTGACCCTTTGACTGTGATGTGTCAGCTTTATAGCTGATGCAGTACGCCTTGGACTAATAGAATGATGCCATGTGGCGCCTGGACCAATGAGAAACTGACATGTGGACTGGACTTGTAACAAACTTTTGGACTAATCTGCAATTAACTAAAAATAAAGGACTGAAGTGCAAAAATAGCAAAAGGACTAAAATGTAATTAAAATAAAATTGGTAAAAAATGTAATTTGAAAATAACGTAAAATGAAACGATTAAAAATAAAAAAACGGACTAAAATGAACCAATTACTTAAATGAGGTACTTTAAAGTAACCTCTCTCTGCCAAAATTTCGTGTGAAATGACCAAAATGCCCCTAGGGACTAAAACGACTTAAAATGACTCAGATGCAATTTTAAAATGATTTTTAACAAGGAATTTAAGCAAAAATTTATACAAGCACATTGAAAAGACCCAGAGACAATTTTTAGAAATTAAGCAGAGTTTTAACACATGAAAAGACTAAAATGCCCCTAGGGGCTAAATTGACTCAAAATGACTTCAAATGCAATTTTTTGAAATGGATTTTGACATGGAATTGAAATAAAGACTTATTCAAACCAATTGAAAAGACTCAAACAATTTTTTAAGGACTAAAATGAGTTTGGATATAGGAAATGGCTAAAATACCCTTTTTTCATGAATTTTGCAAACAATATTGAAATAAGATGCAGTGAAAGATGCAATTGATCAGAGACAAATTCAAATGACTTGAAGTGCAAGAAAAGAAGAGTTGAGCTAGTATTTTTAGGTCCAAAATTAGGGTATAACAACAATAACGACGGGTATTCGAGAGAATAAAACCTTGGATTATAATGAAGTTTTAGGGAGGAAAGTTGCTGACGTTGAAAGTATTGATAAGGTGAGGTAATAACTTTAAACTAGAATGAAGTTAAGATTAAAGGGATGGTCAATGTATAGATGGAGACGAATGTGAGTACGAGGTAATAAGATATAAAGTCGCTTTAATGAGAATAATAAGTAAAGGAGAGTTAATGACGATGGTGAGGAAGAACCCAGTTGTATGAGGAGGAGACATTACATGCGATGATAATGAATAAGAGAATATCTTGAGACTGAGAATGAGGAATATAGTATGATATCAGAAATAAAGTTTCTAGAGAGCTTAGAATAGATGAGAGAATATAACATGATCGTAAGATGAATAATACAGTAAATAGAGGGGTGTTGACGTAGAATCCAGTCGCGCTTAAGGGTTGGATTAATGGATAGATAATGTGGTGATATAAACGTCTTAACAGGGATAAAATGGCGGTAAATCTTATGACTATAATGAAGAATAATGATGAGTAATATTATATAAAATTATAAATACATGTGATAAAAAATGATGAGGTCTATATCATAGAGATGATGAGAGTGAAGATTGTTGGAACAAAATGTGTTTAACATTATCACCTTAAGTTTTGATGATAACAAGGTATTAAAAAGTCAATTGGATATGCTAATATTTGTTCAAATGTGCAGGACCATAGACAAAAATTTATATGTTTTTAAATTCAAATAGTGGTTTTGAAAGAACAAAAGAGAGCAAAGGAATTTACAAAGGAAGCTTATGTTGCAAGACAGAGTCTGAAGACTGCCAGAGTCTGAAGACCATCAGAAACGGACGTCATCAAGCTTCTGAAGATCATCAATAGCTGAAGTTCTTCAGAGTCTAAAGACTAGAAGCTGCAGTTAGTTAAAGTTTGTTATTTAGGGTTAGTGAACTCGGTATTTCTTAAGTGATAACATTGTTGTGAAAAATTAGATACATTGTTTCTAAGGTTTTTGGATTTGAGATTTTTTTTGGTAGTGTTACAAAGCAACGAGGCAAAAAGAAAAAGAAAAAAAGAGGGAGAGACAAAACTAAGTTCCAAGCTTATCTCTCAGAATGAGAGATTCCATGCCAGGCGGGCGGCAACTCCAGCGAGCAGAGCACCTTGCATGTGATCCTTCCTTAGCCATAAAATCTGCACATATATTTTGTTCCCTAAGAACATGCACCATTGTTGTATTACCATTTACATATAAATCATCTCTAATAAGAAGGATGTCAGTAGCATAAGTATGCAAGGTATGATCACTACCATCAATAATCAGGTCAATTGCTTCCAAACAATCACTCTCACAAATAATGTTGTCATAGCCTTTTAGACTACAAAAATCCAGATCTATCTGGATAGCACGTAACTCAGCTAATAACGCATCACCTCCAGCTTCATAGTGAGAAAAACCAGCTATCCAATCTCCATTGTGGTTGCGAACAACACCACCAGCATCCAAACAACCTAAATCTTCTAGAAAACTACCATCAATATTGAGTTTAAGTGTACCTTCCGGAGGGGGAATCCAATGAGCTAAAAGACGCGATGAGTGTGGGTCCAAACCAAGATTGGGATAGTAGGAAATGCATTCATCATGTAACAAAAAGGTCTTTCGGACCACATCTTGAATACGCCATTGTTGATCCTCAAAAATAGTATTGTTTCACCAACACCAAGCATACCATACTCCTGTAATAATTTTTTATCTAGATTTGAGATTTTAAACATAAAGAAGAAGTTACGAGAGTTACTCCAATATGACATGTTTATACGAGTTATTCCAATATTAAAATGTTACATGTGCTTTTTTTTAATGAAACTTATTAAAAAGGTTAACCATGCAAACATAATACAACATTAAAGGTCAATTTAAAAAGAAAAAAAATCAAAACTAATCCGGAAAAATGGATAAACTTAAAGACCGTAAACATAATTTTGCCAATGTAAATTCTTTTAGAATTGGAGCAAAATTGTAAAATTAGATAGGAGCTGCATTTTAGTTCCGAAGGTTGCTATTTGGTTCTTTTTTTATTCCTTTTATTATCCCTTATTTCTTTTTTTTTGAAGACATGAAAATGGAATATATTAACACCAGCAGTGAGCAACTTCAGCACAAGGTGTACCAAAGGGTCACCCCTATAAAAGACTAGTCATACAATATTTACAAAACCAACAAAGGTCAGTCGATACCCAAACATAGCAAAGGGTCTGACCACCATTTCTGAGTTCCGTACACAAAATTGGTGTTATTAGCCTTAAGCCACCAAAACGAATGAAATTTAACTTTCTCTAAAAGTTGGTCTATGGTGGTTTGGGTATTATTAAATACTCTGTGCGCTTCTTTGAAGAACCTGTATAATGAGTGAACTGAAAGAAATGATCACTAATCTCATAGGGTTCTACACCTTCAACACCAATCCAAGACCTTATGTGCTAACAAACCAAATATGTCACAATGAAGGAATAAATGAGTTGCTGATTCGTCATGACCACACCCAGCTATACACCTAGCTACCGCGACGGTAAGCAAGCCTCGTCTAACAAGACTAAGCTCCGTTGGCAACCTGTCCCGCAACAATCGCCAAGCAAAAATGGAGACCTTCAGAGGTACCTATTTATGTCACACAAAGGCATTCAACCCAACATCTGGAGGATCAGTTTGAGCAGTCAGAATGTGATTGGGACCCACTGCCACCTATCAAGAACATCAGTCTGGAAAACAACATTATTAACAATATGACTATACTCCACGACCAACTCCTCCCACGCCCACAATCTCCTCCACCACCTCCAAGTCTCCCCTCCAACCTCCCAACCTAGAGCACACATATCAGCCACCATACACATCTTATTAGTCGCTAAATCAAATAAACGACTAAACTGTGTGCGTAAAGGAACATCGCCTAACCACCTATCGTGCCAAAAGAAAGTACTAGAACCATCTCCCACTCTTTTTGACACCCTCCCAGTAAACCAGCCCCCCTTAATATCTCTTAACCCATCCCTAATCTTCACTAATTCCTACCACCAAAAAGAACCACTCCGGCCCCCAACCTCCAACCTCCCTGCCTTCTCACCATACCGAGCCGCCAACACCCTATACCAAACTCATCTCTATCCACCAACATCCGCCAACACCATTTTCCTAGTAAGGCACTATTAAACTCCCTAAACTGCCTAACCCCTAGCCCACCATACTCCTTACGTAAACAGATAGAGCTCCAAGCAACCCAATTTTTTTTATTAAAAATAGATTCAATGATAGAAATGATACCTGACGGAGCTTTGAAGAAGGAAAGAGCATAGACAGGCAGAGAGGTCAAGACAGACTTTAGAAGAACCAACCGGCCCCCAAAAGAGAGAATGCGACTTTGCCACCCCGACAATCTAGACTTAATGAATTTCAACACAGGATCCCAAAATGCTAACCTCATCAGATCACCTCCAATAGAAAGACCCAGATAGAAGAATGGAACTTTGCCCACTTTACAATTTAAAATAGATGCCGCCTCAAACAACCAAGACTCTGGAATATTAATACCCACCATCATACTTTTATTAAAATTAACCTTCAAACCTGACATCTCCGCAAACAGAGTCAACACCGCATGCAAGACACGCACATTTGCCCAACTCTTTATACCAAGTAACAATGTGTCATCTGCAAATTGCAAATGAGACACAACAACCGAATTTGATACACCAACCGAATACCATGTGAACAAATTATTCCTGACCGCCGAAGTCATCATTACATTCAACCCCACCCCTCGGCTGCTAGAAGAAATAAAAAGGAAAGAGAGGATCCCCTTGACGCAAACCCCGTTGAAAAGGAAACTGATCAGTGGGGCTGCCATTAACTAGAATAGAAGCTGTAGCGGTTGTCACACATTCCTTTATCCATTTTCTCCACAATACCGGAAACATCATTTTTTCCATAACCGCATCCAGGTACCCCCAATGCACTGAATCATAAGCTTTTTCGAAGTCAACTTTAAAGAGCATCAATACCTTATTAACCTTTTGAGCCTCATCGACCGCCTCATTAGCAATCAAAATTCCATCAAGAATCTATCTGTTTTTAACAAACGCTGTCTGAGAATCCGCTATAACTGTTCCCATGACCACTTTCACTCTATTTGCAAGAACCTTAGCTAGAATTTTGTATAAAGAACTAACCAGAGAGATAGGTCGAAAATCATTAAGAGGTTGCGGACTGTCAATTTTTGGAATAAGAGCTATAAAAGTATTGCTGATACCTTTCGTCAATTTACCGTTTCGATGAAACTCTGAAATGAATCACATAACATCATCCTTCAGCTCTTCCCAAAACTCTTTGATGAAACCAAAGTTTACCCCATCTAGACTAGGACTTTTGAAATTATCACAAACCCACACCGCTTCTTTAACTTCAATTGCTGAAAATCGTTTTATGAGACCACTACTTTCCACGTAAGATAAATTTTTGAAAGGCGAATTTTCCACCCCCGGTCTAGAAGTAAACGGAGCTGCAAAATGGTCTCTAAAATGAGAAAACACCGCATTCCGAATAGGCTGAACCCCTTCCACAAGAATGCCATTCACCATAAGAGCTGCAATGGAATTGCGTCTTCGGCGACTAAATAGTACCGAATGGAAATACGTAAAGTTGGCATCTCCATCCTTCAACCAGTGACGCCGTGATTGCTGCCATATGATGCTATTATTTACACGTGACATAGCGTGTATGTCATGAGTCACTCCCCACAGCTTTTGTAACTCTTCAGCAGACAACCCATCATCGATCCCCTCGTCATCTAAATCTGCCTATCGGTTTTTTAAGGAGTCAATCTTGCTCGAAATATTTTTTGCATGAGCCAAGTGCCACTCCTTTAGAGCACCTTTTATCACTTTTAATTTCTCACAGAGCACAAAGCCACCCTATCCCTCAATCCGAATGGAGTTCCATTTATCTTTTACAAACTGATGGTAACCCAGCAGATCTTGCCAGCATTTCAACATTCTAGCCGGACGCGGTCCCCAATTTTCCTCATTGACTGATAGCTGGAGAGGACAATGATCAGATAGACCCCGACGAAGGGCCACCTGAATACTGTTAGGCCATTGCAGACACCAATCTTCAGAAAGCAAAAATCGATCAATCCTACTCATAGATGTGCCATCCCCTTTAAACCACGTGTAGCGTCGACCACATAACGGTAAGTCAACCAAATCATTATCTTCAATAAACATACTAAAATGCTGGAAGTAATTCACATTTGCGCCCCCCCTTAGAGACCTACGTTCCTCCGGACACCGAACCGCGTTGAAGTCCCCACACACACACACCTTCTTACCCCTTAATGCCCGCAATCTCACTGACAAAGATGCCAATAACTCTTATGTAGCTCTCCCGTCGCAGGGAGCATAAATATTAATGACATAAAATTCTTCATTAGTCCGAATAAATCTGCCACGAACTAGTAGCATATGATCCTGGCTAACTGTCGACCAAACCTCCACTTCCACTGAATCCCAAATTATTAGAATCCCCCCTGATGCCCCCATGGACGGACGGTAAGAGAAAGCATGACTCGAATCACCCCAAAATTTTTTACATAAAGATACATCACACACATGTAATTTTGTTTCTTGTAAACATAAAATAAACAGACTTTTTCACCTACCAGCTTCTCAAATTCCCTTCTCTTCTTCATCCCCCGAGGCCCCTCATATTCCATGACAATAACCGCATTACACACACACACACCACGCCCACCCCCAACACCACAATGTCACCCCTATACATCCCCATCCACCTCGGCTCCCTCAGTCACCACCGGCATCAACGACGGTCCCCCTTCCACTTTCTTTGATCGAGACAACACAACAAACTTGTTATGAGTTGTTCCTTTAAAAGAAACACCAATAGTACTTCCTATATCATGTATATCATCCACCTTAGCCTCCTCACCCCCTTTTCAGGTCACCCAATTCATCCAATCGTTATTCACAGATGCCGCAGATGAGGAATCATTAGGAGAAAAGTGATGAACCTCCTCAAAAGATTTTTTAACTCTCTCCCTTCTTCGACGTCGATTACGAATTTTCTGCTTCAAAACTTTCATTACCTTAGAATCCTTCAACACTTTCATAACCTCTGCTGTAATATCCCGCCTGTCAGTATCGGAATATTACTAGTCGATTGTGCCAGAGGATTGAAGTTTATGGAAAGAAAGTTGACAAAAATAATTATTATGAGATGTCAGCTTAATACGGAGAAGGTATCAGTGTTGGAATTAACACGTTTATGGCGAGGGAAAATTAGTAATTGCACGGAAAAGGATATTTATATGTTTGTGGCCAAAGAATATCTCATTATTCTTATCCTTTTCTCTCTCTAAGCTTGAAGAAAAATTTTCTCCTCCTTCTCTCTTCTTCACTCACACCATTCTCCTTCTTCTAATCTCCATCAAGCCTTCCAAATCTTTCACTTTTCATGGCAAGCTTCTAGGTTATGTTCTCTCATGATCTTCAAGCTAAGGGAAGCTTGTACTTTGTTGATTTCTTTACTTCTCCTCTCAAGAAGAGAATCAAGAGTTAGGGTTTGGATTGGTAGTGGTTAAATTGAAAGATTATGCATGAAGTTCCATCAAGAATGGATTAGCTCCAACCTCTACAAAGATTGGATACTCTTTGAAAGAAGTTACATGTTCTAGGGTTTGGGTTAAACTCTCTCTGCACTTTGTTTCTCAAGAGGTGTGATCATGGAAGTTAGGGTTTGGTTATTGATTAAGAGGCTATGGCTTGGTTGCTTGATCATGGAAGCTTATGTAGAAGCATTAATCATGGAATTGATGGACAAGATCAAGAATTAGAGTTAGAGGATGTGAAGTGATGATGATGCTTGGAAGCTTGGGGATCAAGTGAAAATCTTGTTTTAAGTGAGTTCCATAGATAGTATTCCTCACCCTTGGGATTATGTTTATGCTTTGTAAGGATAACATGTGAATTCTAGGGTTTATGTATGAGTTTAGTTGCCCCTTTTCTTGCCATGCTTACTAGACATGTTAATACTTGCCATATGAGTGTTTTACAAGTATTCTATGATCCAATATGTTCAAATATGCTTAGGGACACTTGGTTTTGAGGTTTTTGAGCCAAAAACACCATTTTTACAAGTGTTGGACTGTCATAACTCGCCACAGCATGTAAATAGCTCGCTAGGCGAGCTAGACAGCAGAACAGGGGGTCCTGCTCGCCTCCAACTCGCCATGGCGAGCAGTTGCTCACCTCCCCAGTAAAGTCACTCGCTATTGCGATCAGACTGTGTGGTTACACATGGTTTGCTCGCTTCTGGCAGGTTTTGGCATTTTTCGAGCGGATTTCTTTGTACAATCTTTCATGAAAGTAAACCCCTCAAACCAAGGTCCTATATTATGATATTTTAAAAGAGTTTTCTCAAGAATGAAGCAAGTATTTAATATGTTTAGTAATGTTTGGTACACGAGAGAATGACATGATGCGATGCGAATTGGGGTAGCAAGTTATTCATTAAGCAATGGAAAGATTATGGAGCCTTGACATAGCTTGTCGAGAACTAGAAAGTTAAGCAAGAATCCTATGTAGGATAAGACGCGAAGTATATTCTCTTCGCATATGATCAAGTATGATATAACAAGCACGTTAAGTCGTGGATTGATTAGTTAATCTCTCCACTAAGATTAAGTACACGCATGATGAACAAGTATGAGTTACCGCTAATCGGATCGATCAAGGTTTCTAGGTAAACATGTAAGCATGAATAGGTTTAACCTTCATGAACGTCAAGACTATGATTAATATAATGTAGGTGGCATGTCTCTTGTTATCCACGCCAGGGGGATACAAGGGGTTCTCATGATGGGAATGGTTCAAGCCGGACCGGACCCGCATGTCACTGAGTAATCAAGATGTAGGTGCTCATGTCTCTTGTTATCCACGTCAGGGATATACTAGAGGTTCTCGATCCAAGGGGAACGATTCAAGCTGTAAGGGACCCGCACGACACCGAGGGAGTCCGATGTACCCTTGCTAGGTTTCATCGGTCATGTATGGGATTGTTCTCGGGTTTACTCCACCCGGGGCTCTCCGTAAAATGAATCAAGATAATGACTGTTTTTTCAACACTAACATAATGAATGAACTTTTGCACGAACATGTATGTTATGATTATGATTCCCTGCACGACTATGATTATGATCACGAATGAACTCATGTATGATTATGTTAAGAACAAGAGCACGAGATGCTGATAGACAAGTACAAGTTAAGTATAGAACCAGAAAGAATATAATACCGATGACGATCTTAGGTTTCCCCTAATCGTCCGGTTTAGGATCGTGTCATGATTATGTTATGCCTAGACCTTGATACATAGAGCGTATTCTTGGCAATGCGGTTTTAGATTCCCCTCGACCGCCATGACACGTATGATATTAGCAAGACCTATGACAAGTAAGATAAACATATGAACATCTAGGAAAGCATGACCACACACGTATAATCAACCGTCAGGTTGTATTATAGACACGTGGTGACCGTAGGTTTCCCCTGAGGTTACATGTAGCCTAGGATTTAGGGGAACTCACTGAGACATTATGTCTCATCCCAATCCTTATTTGTTTCAGATAAACAGGTTGGATGGCAAGCTATTAGCCGAATGGATGTTTCAACAAGTGGTCGTTCGTACCCGTAGCAGGATGTTATGGATATTCAAGGATGTATTTATTGTACTTTAGAAAGAAGTCGATGTATGTTGACGGAACTAGTAGACTCTCAGGAATGGAATTATGAGATTGAAGCTAAGAACTTGTATGTTTAGAATGGATAGGATTCTAGTGTCTTGATAGTTGCGTTTAGCGGCAACGTAAGGAAGTAAGCTACTCGTAGTAGAAGGAGTTAAGGATTTAAGTGAAAGTTTTATGTTATCAGGATTAAGGCATTAATTCCTAATGTATAGAATGAATGATGTGCATTGGATTACTTGAGAAATAAGAATTTTCATGCAAAGAATGTTTTTGTCGGAAAAATTGAGCTGAAGGAAACTCGTCAATAGCAAACCTGGACAAAATTTTCTGTTTTTCCGAAAACTGTCAGTCCGCCTCTAAGGTCTGCAGTGACTATTGGGGAGTTGTCTTCACAACAATCTTTTATGCGACGAAAACCTTTATGACATCAAGTAACAAATGCGCATCACATCCTAAGGTTTCCAAAGGAAAAGGCATGGGCACGCATTAACGAAATCGATACGGTTTAAGGTAATTTTGGAAGTTAATGTATCAAGAGTCAAGAAGGAGCTCAGACCAAGAGTTTAGAAGTTCTGGTATTCAAATGGAAGTTATGGATGTGAAGGCATGAAGTAAGAAGTTAAAGTGGTGCAAAGTTATATGAAATCACCAGGTTTTTGGATTTTGTGGAATTATGAGTATCCTCCGAACCTATGTTTTGCTTGATTGACTTGCTAAGGCTCGTTAGGATGTTGAATCATAAAGTTTGCCCGAGTTTAGAAAGATATATTCGTATGGGTAATTGAAGTTGATATTTTTGAAATTCCAAAGAAATTTTGTAGGTACCGGTTGTTACGAAACACGTAAAGTGGATTAAACTCATTAGAACCCAGATTTGATGGCACATATGTGTTATCAACTCGTTCTATGAATTTAGAGTAACGACTGGGGCCTAGATTCAGTATATATACATATATTTATAGTGGAAAATCATCAACGTCAATGAGCCGTGTGCTAATTTATGAAGTTTTCTTTAAAAGAGAAAAGAACGAGCAAGCATTAGTGTGATTGAGCAAAATATAGTATGCGAGGATGCGAAGGTACAAGGTTAGATGTTTAAGAAAGTTATGTCCAAGTGCAAGAAGTGTCTTCTATAAGAATTCGAGATTGCTTGGAAACAAGTTTAAGTATGATATATGTATGTCAGGAGGTAAACTCAATCAGCAAGGACATAAGGTTTATTCCCAAGTAAAGTATTATGAGTTTACGGTAAGTTTATTGTGAGTTTGATCTTGCAAAGCAGTGGTAAAAATAAGTGTAAGGTTGTGACGTTGGTTGCAACATGGAAGATCTTGAGAATAGTTCAAGAAGGTAATAAACAAGTGGTTAACAGCGATATGAAGTTTCACTCGCTCTAACGGATTAGAGTATTGGTTTAAGCCAACCGGTGGGAATCAGAGTAGCGCCTTGGAAGTTAATCGGTAATCACAGAACAGGGAATTTTGGTATGTACGAATCTTCGTGAAGAATGTCCGGTTGGCAACACAAGTTTAACAAGAAGCATTGTAAGACGAGTGAGGAGTTCTCGATGTGATGAATAAGTATTAATATTTATACAGTCAGTGTTGGCTAAGGTAAAAGTTTAAAGGATGTATCTTTACCTAGGTAAGATAAGAAAGGCTAGAGTCGCCGTTTATGAATTTATCGGGATGCATGAATGATGATTTTGGAAAACATGTAAGAATCAGAAGGTTTCCTCTTGTGACTCAAAGTAAAGATCGAAGCATCAAAAATGATGACCGGTAGTCGGAAAAAAGTAGTAACACTCGAGCAATAATCGAGTAAGATATTTTGAAGTTTAAGTATGTTATCACGAAAGGAGATGCAATTCTTGGGAATTCATACCCTCGTATGCCATACTTGTTACATGATAATGATACTTGCTAGAATAATGTTAAGCCATGATTTTATAATTTTCAAAGCTAAGGTTGGTATTAAGGAACTTGGGAACGATGTTTATTTTAAAATCATGAACTTTTCCATTGTCAAAACTGAGGAAATACGTCGTAAGCATGTAAATTCACTTAAGACGTACCGACTACGGGACCAACTTGTTATAGACAAGTTTGGGGCGAGTTGTAATTTTTTTTTTCAAAATATAGAGACTCGTCCTGTGGTTCTGCGGTACCATTACAACCTTGATTTTAGAATGATTTCTTGTTTTAAACATGTATCTACTCATTCCAAGAATCTATGTACCAATGTTTAGGGATTTCTTGAAACAAAATGCTAGAACAAGTATCGTTATTAACTAACAAGAAGTGGTACTTGCAAGTATGCGAATACTATGGAAGATAATGTTTTAAGAGAAAACGACAATGTCCGTATGATACCAATATCATACGGGATGCATGGATTTGTGTTAAGAGTTTTTAATGTATGTGCAAATGAGTTTAGTAAAAAGTTTTTAGAGCATGTGAACCGCAAACTGGTTAATAAGTTGTCAGGCTAATCGGCGTAGTTGATTTCGCTCCTTCAAGTCAAGCTAAGAGAGTTACCCATGATTTCGGGTGCAAGAAGATTGTTAAGAGATAAGAGATTTGTAGAACCATCAAGATGAGTAACATAAGTAAGAGGCATAAGTTGCAAGGTACGGTAAAAAGGATTATGTATGCACGATAAGATGTTTATGATGTAAATGAGCACTGCAGGGCAAACCTGGATTCCAGTAAGACTCCAGTCGAAAGGCAAATCCTGAGTGTACAAGTCAATGATAAGTTACTTATATGAATGGTTTATGTAAGCAGTTAAGATAAGAATCCGAGACAATAAGTCTATGAGTAGCAAGGTAAGTTCCAAATCACAATGTCCTGAGATAACTCTAAAATTTGAGAAGGATACCAAGATTAAGAAGGCTATATTCAATTACATGCGGATTAAGAAACAAGATGAGACACGTGCTTAGATGGGAAATTATACGATGAACTCCTTGAGAATGTTGATTATAATATGTATGGATTAGACCAAAGGTGGTAAAATTTTGTCATGATGATTGGTAAGTGATTTCTAAATTTCGAGGACGAAATTTCTTTAAGGGGGTAGAATGTAATATCCCGCCTGTCAGTATCGGAATATTACCAGTCGATCGTGCCAGAGGATTGAAGTTTATGGAAAGAAAGTTGACGAAAATAATTATTATGAGATGTCAGCTTAATACGGAGAAGGTATCAGTGTCGGAATTAACACGTTTATGGCAAGGGAAAATTAGTAATTGCGCGGAAAAGGATATTTATATGTTTGTGGTCAAAGAATATCTCATTATTCTTATCCTTTTCTCTCTCTAAGCTTGAAGAAAAAATTTCTCCTCCTTCTCTCTTCTTCACTCACGCCATTCTCCTCCTTCTCATCTCCATCAAGCCTTCTAAATCTTTCTCTTTTCATGGCAAGCTTCTAGGTTATGTTCTCTCATGATCTTTCAAGATAAGGGAAGCTTGTACTTTGTTGATTTCTTTACTTGTCCTCTCAAGAAGAGAATCAAGAGTTAGGGTTTGGATTGGTAGTGGTTAACTTGAAAGATTATGCATGAAGTTCCATCAAGAATGGGTTAGCTCCAACCTCTACAAAGATTGGATACTCTTTGAAAGAAGTTACATGTTCTAGGGTTTGGGTTAAACTCTCTCTTCACTTTGTTTCTAAAGAGGTGTCATCATGGAAGTTAGGGTTTGGTTATTGATTAAGAGGCTATGGCTTGGTTGCTTGATCATGGAAGCTTATGTAGAAGCATGGATCATGGAATTGATGGACAAGATCAAGAATTAGAGTTAGAGGATGTGAAGTGATGATGATGCTTGGAAGCTTGGGGATCAAGTGAATATCTTATTTTAGGTGAGTTCCATAGATAGTATTCCTCACCCTTGGGATTATGTTTATGCTTTGTAAGGATAACATGTGAATTCTAGGGTTTATGTATGAGTTTAGTTGCCCCTTTTCTGGCCATGCTTACTAGACATGTTAATACTTGCCATATGAGTGTTTTACAAGTATTCTATGATCCAATATGTTCAAATATGCTTAGGGACACTTGGTTTTGAGGTTTTTGAGCCAAAAACACCATTTTTACAAGTGCTGGACTGTCATAACTCGCCACAGCGAGTAAATAGCTCGCTAGGCGAGCTAGACAACAAAACAGGGGGTCCTGCTTGCCTCCAACTCGCCATGGGAAGCAGTTGCTTGCCTCCCCAGTAAAGTCACTCGCAGTGGCGAGCAGACTGTGTGGTTACACATGGTTTGCTCGCTTCTGGCAGGTTTTGGCATTTTTCGAGCAGATTTCTTTGTACAATCTTTCATAAAAGTAAACCTCTCAAACCAAGGTCCTATATGATGATCTTTTAAAATAGTTTTCTCAAGAATGAAGCAAGTATTTAATATGTTTAGTAATGTTTGGTACACGAGAAAATGACATGATGCTTTGCGAATTGGGGTAGCAGGTTATTCATTAAGCACAGGAAAGATTATAGAGCCTCGACATAGCTTGTCGAGAACTAGAAAGTTAAGCAAGAATCTTATGTAGGATAAGACGCGAAGTATATTCTCTTCGCATATGATCAAGTATGATATAGGAAGCATGTTAAGCCGTGGATTGATTAGTTAATCTCTCCACTAAGATTAAGTACGCGCATGATGAACAAGTATGAGTTACCGCTAATCGGATCGATCAAGGTTTCTAGGTAAACATGTAAGCATGAATAGGTTTAACCTTCATGAACGTCAAGACTATGATTAATATAATGTAGGTGGCATGTCTCTTGTTATCCACGCCAGGGGGATACAAGGGGTTCTCATGATGGGAATGGTTCAAGCCGGACCGGACCCGCATGTCACTGAGTAATCAAGATGTAGGTGCTCGTGTCTCTTGTTATCCACGTCAGGGGGATACGAGAGGTTCTCGATCCAAGGGGAATGATTCAAGCCGTAAGGGACCCGTACGACACTGAGGGAGTCCGATGTACCCTTGCTAGGTTTCATCGGTCATGTATGGGATTGTTCTCAGGGTTACTCCACCCAGGGCTCTCCGTAAAATGAATCAAGATAATGAATGTTTGTTCAACGCTAACATAATGAATGAACTTATGCATGAACATGTATGTTATGATTATGATTCCATGCACGACTATGATTATGATCACGAATGAACTCATGTACGATTATGTTAAGAACAAGAGCACGAGATGCTAATAGACAAGTACAAGTTAAGTATAGAACAAGAAAGAATATAATACCGATGACGATCTTAGGTTTCCCCTAATCGTCCGGTTTAGGATCGTGTCATGATTATGTTATGCCTAGACCTTGATACATAGAACGTATTCTTGGCAATGCGGTTTTAGATTACCCTCGACCGCCATGACACATATGATATTAGCAAGACCTATGACAAGTAAGATAAACCTATGACAGGTCTAGCATGCACTACTGTTATACCCTAATTTTGGACCTAAAAATACTAGCTCAATTCTTCTTTTCTTGCATTTCAAGTCATTTGAATTGTCCTTGATCAATTGCATATTTCTCTGCATTTTATTTCAATGTTATTTGCAAAATTCATGAAAAAGGGTATTTTAGTCATTTCCTGCATTCAAATTCATTTTAGTCCTTGAAAATTGTTTGTGTCTTTGCATTTGATTTGTATAAGTCCTTGTTTCACTCTCATGTTAAAATCCATTTCAAAAAAATTACATTTGAAGTCATTTTGAATTAGTTTAGCCCCTAGGGGCATTTTGGTCATTTCCTATGCTAAAATTTCTTTCAATCTTTGAAAAGTTGTCCCTGAGTCCTTTCATTTGGTTTGAATGAATTTTTGTTTAGTTCCATGTTAAAATCCAGTTCAAAATTTACATCTAAGTCATTTTGAGTCAGTTTAGCCTCTAGGGGCATTTTAGTCATTTCCAGTGTTTAAAACTCTGTTTAATTCCTAAAACTTGTCTCTGAGTCTTTTCATTTAGTTTGTATAAACTCTTGCTTTAATTCCCTGTTAAAAACCATTTTAAAATTGCATTTGAGTCATTTTAAGTCGTTTTAGTCCCTAGGGGCATTTTGGTCATTTCACACAAAATTTTGGCAGAGAGAGGTTACTTTAAAGTACCTCATTTAAGTAGTTGGTTCATTTTAGTCCGTTTTGTTATTTTTAATCGTTTCACTTTACGTTATTTCCCGTTTACCAATTTTAATTCAATTTTTATTTTTATTTTATTTTTAGTCCTAAAGTTTCTAAAAATTGCATTTTTAGTCCAGTTTGTTAAAATTGCAGTCCAGTCCTTGTATTTTTCCTTTTTTGCAGAAAAGTCCCAAAAGTCAAAGCAGTTAGAGATCAGTCAAAGTTTGTTACACTTGTAGTCCACATGGCACTTCCTCATTGGTCAGGAATTACTGCATGACACCTATAAAAGCAGGCCAACTCATTATTGAGTCAGAACCCACTATTAATCTGCCAAATCATCACAAACAGAATTTCTTTTTCTCTCTCCACAAAAACCGATCAAAAGGCCAAAAAACCCCAAGAACAGTATGAATATCACATGAATATTCATACAATTTCTTCCACAAACTCATCAACTTCATCCACAAAAATTCCAGAATTCACCATAACCATCATCACAAACTCGATTTCACAAACAGGAAATCAAGATTCATCACTAAGCCATAATCCAAGGAAAATTCCAGAGATTCATCAAACACAAACACAAAACCGAATCACAGTGATGAAATCTGCGAAACGGTTCCAGTAACACATTCGTAAACTGAACTCAAACTCAACAACAACAATACCAGAATAGAATGCGAAGAAACAAAGTTCGTTTCAACCGTTCGAGGAGCAAATCAAAACGCAACAACAACAACAATACCAGAACAGAACATGAAGAAACAAAGGCCGTTTCAACCGTTTGAGAAGCAAGTCGAAGTCGAATCAGTGAAAGGAGGAGAAGCTCAAACTGAACGCACAACAGAGGTAAATCGTATATCCAACTCATTCTTGTGCATCTTTCCTCTAGAAATCTTCGCGACTTATTCGTTAGATCTACGTTACCTGGTTGCATTTTTGGAAAAACTGATGGCTGATTCGAACAGAGGAGAAGAAGACGAGCCGTTTGAGTTAAAGAGTTTTCAAAAAAAAAATAATAAAACTCCGGTGCGGCGGCGCTAGGGCCAACCACCGCACCAGAGGAACTCAGGCGGCCTCAACTTTATCTTCCTCGATCTACTGTGTTTAGGGAGAGAGAAACGTTGTGTTATAATGATTTTTCTTGTGTAAACATGTCCTTATATACTGTGACCCACGACCCTGACCCGTTTCACACAAACCTAACCCGGTTTCCCTCTTAAGTTTGGGCTTGGGCCCTTGTATGTTACTGATTTCGTTTCAGGGAACTTTTTTGGCTGTTTGTGTACTGCAAGTTGATTTTTGCACCCATGTTCGTTTCAAGAACTTTGTTGAAAATTCTAAAAAAAATTCTATTGTTTTTCTTGTATTTTTCTGATGAATCTTGATATGTTGCATGTCAACTTTGATCAAGAAATACTGGAAAATTATTTTTGCTTTGGTTTAATGTTTTTTTCTTTTAATTTTTGTTGAAAATCTTGATGAAAACTTGTAAAAAATTGGGTGGGTTCTTGTTGCAATTGTGTGATGGATTTAGGATTGTTGCATGTGGATTTTGTATGCTGAAAATTTTTAGAGAAAATACTTGTAGAATTTGTTTGTGATTTTGTGTTGTTTTGTCCAATTTATGAAGTTATTTTGCATATTTCGATTCCAATCTTTTGGCTCATAATAATTGTGGTTTGTTGAATAATTTTGGAGTATTGTTTGGTGATTGATTTGGTGTTTTGGTGCTGGTTTGTGATATGTGATAATTGATTCCTTATATGGCAAGTTACTTGATTCTTTAACATGTGAATTAGTGCAAAATAGGCTTAATAAAATGCCCTAGTCCTTGACTTGTGTTTCTCATAACTCTCACATTGGGGCTGAACATAAAACCCTTTGAAAAATGTCAAAATGTGAGAGTTATGGGTCTCTTGCTTGCTTTGGGAATTTTGGTATTCTATTAAGTGCATTTTTGCCACCTTTTCTTGCCATTTTACTATGTTATTATGCCTTATTTCTTTGCCAACTTTTTCTACTATACTATGCCTTTTATCACTAACCACTTTACTTCATGTTTCATGCATTCCATAAGGCATCCCATCCTCCATCTTATATTCTTAGTCTTTATCTTTCTTACACTTTAAAGTTCATGCAAAAATTAGAATGTAATACCTAGGAATTTTGTATTTTACTTCATGCAATTTTAAATTCTTGCAAGACCATAGAATGTATCTAGGCCAATGATGTAAAGGACAATGGACTCTAAATATGTACACCGACACTCACACCGACACTAGCACACACCTCACATGGTTACTTTAGATGTATGCTTAGGTTATGCATGTTTAGATGTATGTTTAGGATTGCATGTTTAGATGAATGCTTAGGATTTACACTTAGAAAAATCAATTTTCCAAAAAAAACTTGAACAACATCACTTGAAAACCTTTTCCAAAAAATATAGGAGTCAAAACTCCGTTGCATTTTCTCTTTATTTTCTTAATCAAATTTCAATGAAAATTGATCATACTTGACTTTATTCCAAAATCACTAATCAAACCCTACTTTTTCTTAAATCTCAATGCTCATGAAGCCTCTCAATCTCCATTCTTCAAAATTCCAATTTTCAAACTTAAAATCAACCAACAAAAACAAAAACATTTTTTTGAAGAGGACTACGGTGGATTTGATCCCTTAAAAGGGTACGTAGGCAAGGAATCAAAATTCCTTCAATTAAAATAAAATAAAAATTCAAACACATTCTTCTCCCTCCAATTCTTCACTTAGAAAACTCTTAGGTGTAAATATCAATTTCAAAATAGCATTTAAAAATAAAGCGCGCGCGTAGAAAATAAAGACGGTTCCTATAGGATACTATAGTCATTATGGGTGCCTAACACCTTCCCGTAGCGAAAACAACTCCCGGACCTCGATTCTCAAGGGTTTTGCTTATTTTTTCCCTTCCCAAGAAAAAATGAGATATCAAAGGTTAAAAAGGTTCAAACGTAATCAATGTTTGACACCCGAAAACCAAGATAAAACAGCTGGCGACTTCACTGGGGATTCGAGAGTTACGCCTAGTCTTTATTTCCACGCTTGCGCTTTCGTTTTTACTTGCTTCTTTTACTTGCTTCCTTATGTGAATAAATGTTTAAATTCTTGCAAACGTGTGGGGTGAGAATATCAAAAGTCCTACACCCGGGCTGAGTGAACTTAGGATATAGGAGGGATATAATCGACAATTCATTCCGAGGGTTGCCTCGTGTATTGGATTATGCGATCAATCCCACATAGCTGAGGCATTTTGGGGGTGATGTTGTTGGCGCGTGTTGTCGCGTTTAGGCACTTTACTTCTAATTGTTCTATGACGCTATGAACCGTAGATAACCAAACCCATCCATGGCCATTTTCTAGGATGTAGTGCGGAGGCTAAACCGAGTGTTGTCTCGAGTTTTAGTCGTCACGCGATACTACACTCAAGTTAGACCTTCTTACGGATAATCGTGGAGCGAGTGTTGTCTCGTGACACCATGATATACGTCGGAGAGGTTGCAACTTGGGAACCCTTTTAGAACCCGGTTACTATTATCCAAAGCCCTAGTTTCACCGGACGCCGTGTCCACCCTTGACTCCTTGACTTTGAAACTCAACCCTCCATGTTTCCTCCGTACTTGAACATAATCTTGCATACATGCATACATGCATAAACTTTTTTCCATGCATTTTATCGAAGGGCTTAGACAAATTGAATTTGTAAACATTGTAGGAATGGGGAAGACTAAGTCCTACAAGTTCAAGGAAGTGGATTTGGCTAGTTTGAGAGATTTTGCACTCAAGATTGAGGATCCGACTAGTTTCCGACATCGTTGCGGGGCCTTACTTACTCTTCTCCAGACTAATGTGGATGAGAAGCTTGTGCACACTCTAGTGCAATTCTATGATCGGGACTATCGGTGCTTCACTTTTCCCTACTTTCAGTTGGTGCCCACACTCGAGGCTTATTCTTGCTTGATGGATCTATCTATTGCTAAGGGGGTACCCTTCGCGGGACTTGAGAATCCTCCTACGCCATTGGTTATTGCTAAAGATCTCAATCTCAAGACCACCGACGTCTCCAAGAATCTTGTCACTAAGGCTCACATCCGAGGGTTCACTTCAAAGTATCTACTTGAGAAAGCCAACCTCAAAACTACTTGTCAAGACACTCTTGAAGCTATTCTTGCACTCCTCATCTGTGGGCTTATTCTCTTTCCAAATCTTGATGGCTTCGTGGATATGAATGCTATTATGATCTTCCACTCCAAGAATCCGGTTCCTCCTTTGCTAGCTGACACATACCATGCTATTCACGATCGATCCGGCAAGGGTCGTGGATACATTCTTTGTTGTGTACCTCTCCTCTATAGGTGGTTTATTTCGCACCTCCCGAAGTCTTTCCATGATAATCCAGAGAATTGGACTATTTCACAAAGGATCATGGCTCTCACCCCGAATGAAGTGGTTTGGCTCACTCCCACTGCTAAAGTCAAAGAGATTATCCTAGGTGGTGGGAAGTTTCTTAATGTACCTCTTCTTGGTACCCGGGGTGGAATCAACTATAACCCGGAGCTCGCCTTGCGACAATTTGGTTTCCCGATGAAAGAGAAGCCCATCAATCTTGCTACATCTCCTTACTTCTTCCATTACTCCAATGCACCCACAGGAATAAGAGAGGATTTCATAGAGGCTTGGTCCAAGCTTCGGAAGAAAGAGGTGAAGCATATGGGTGTAAGGTCCAGTGTTGCTCATGAGGCCTATACACAGTGGGTGATAAACCAAGCTGAGAAGATTGACATGCCTTACCCCGCCATGAGATATGTGTCTGCATCTATTCCAACCATGCCTTTGCCTCTACTCCCACCTACTCAGGAGATGTATCAGGAGCACCTAGCTATGGAGAGCCGAGAGAAGCATCAGTGGAAGACTAGATACTATGAGGCTGAGAACTTAATCATGACTTTGGATGGAAAAGATGAACAGAAGACTCATGAGGTGATGACACTGAAGAAAGAGTTGGCTAAAGCTAGGAAGGAAATCGAAGAAAAGGATAAGTTGCTTATGAGGGACTCCAAGAGGGCTAGGGGTGCCCGTAACTTCTATGCCTGATACTGCAGCTATGAGTCTGAGTCTGAGGATGATGCTTCCACGTCCTATGCTTGAGGATTTCTTTTTCCTGTTGTTATTTCCAGTTGTTTATGTTGTTTTACATTTCAAAGTCTATCCCTTGGCTTAGTATTTCAAAGGGAATTATCTTGTAAAACTCTGTGATGCTTGATTGTTTTGTCTGGTTTTGATGTTTCAATTATTTAAGTAATGTTTACAAATTTCTAATTTGTCTAAAACCCTTCGATAACACAAAAAGAGTATTTTTGCATATGCATTAACACATCTCATGCATCATATGCATTCATTGGTCACTAAAAGACTTCTCTCGTGCTCATTGCCTCCTGGTTCTTCTGCCGCAGTCTGAAAAGTGGCTCGTGCTCGCAAGGTTTACCAACCAGATAGAGTTCATCAAACAAGATTGTACAAGAGAAGAAACATGGCTAACTTTGAAGAAGAAAATGCTCAGCTCCGTGCCGAATTGGCTTCTATGAAAGAAGACTTGGCTAAGGCTCATGACGCTATGTCTACCATGATGGCCGCACAAGAACAACCAGCCACATCTGGCCCAGCTTCTACTGAAGTGGTTCCATCTATCCCACTATCTATCGTGATGTCTGATGCTCGGTTTGTTATGCCTAATGGACGCCCTTATGGACTCTCAGATTTCTATGCTCCTAATACTGCGGCTGGTATTTCTGGTATTGGCAATCAAGGACAGATTCCCGTGACAACTTTTGCTTCTACACCTACTTCTATGCCTCAAGTGACTACTGTTGTTACCGACCCTGTTGTACACACTGTGCAATAGGTAATTGATGTTGATACTCCGCATGGACAAGACCCTATAATGGAAGCTATGAGAAAACAGTTAAGAAAGTTAGCTGGAGAACTCCGTGAGGTTAAAGCTAGCCGTGGGAACGGTGTTTCTGTAACACCCCGTTCTCCCAACAACGTAATATTAATTATTATAATCAGAGTAAACTATACAACAGAGTGTCACACTGCTAATCAAAATTTCATAAATAGAAAATATCTATTTATTTAAGGCCAACATAAAGAATCTTAATAAACTGCAGCGGAATAATTCTTTAAAAATATAATTTCAACCAAAATTCAACATCAATGAAAATCTTGGCACAAAGGCCCCAACATAATTCAACTTTATTTTCAACAACGATAACCTCTAATAGCAAGTCTTTTCCAAAATATGTGATACATAAAAGAAATGAGAAGACATTCGCAACGATTTCCCCATCCTAGTATGTATCAGAGCCCTAGACACTTGAGCCGACCAAACCTACAAGTCATCAGTACCTGCACATTACCCACGGTCGAGGCAACATATACGCAGAAGGGGTGAGAAACTTATCCAATAATAATAATATATAATTCATCAAATTAATGAAAACAACAAAGCATATCACAACAGACATCATTAATAATGTATTTAAATAAACACATAAGCAACGACATAATTATTTTCAGCAACAAGGTACAGCAACAACAACAACAACAACGTTATCCACAACGACACTGACAACTCGACAATGCGACAACGACAACAACTCAACAATGCTACAACGACAACAACAACCCAACAATGCTACGACAACAACAACTAATGCATCATGCAGGTGGTACCAATCTACGCGCGTTGAATGCTAAGCATTCCAGGGCATTAGCCCCCAACAATTTGGATGGTTAAAGCATCCCAGGGCATAAGCCCCCAACAGGTGAATGATCAACATTCCAGGGCATAAGCCCCCAACGGGTTGAATGATGAACATTCCAGGGCATAAGCCCCCAACAGATGTGAGTATGCAAATGGACTCAACTTGTGTATATCAACATACAACTTCAACAACGGCAACAACAACAACGACAACAACGTATGTGCCTAAAACAATTATGACACACTCCCCAACTTCGACATCAGATGATACAACAACGTTAACGACGGAAAGGAAACAAGATAGGATAATAGAATGCATTAACATCATTTAAGGAATGAATTACATCAACATAATTGTCAAAAACACATCATAATATTACTCATAATCAATTATCATCATATATTTAACCGCTTCAGACATCATAAACATCAGTATTAATAACCATTTAGGATCATACTATTATCATCATCAATCATAAACAACATCATCATCAAAACATCATCATCAAGACATCATCATCAGTAATCATTTATCATCATAACAACTACAACATCTACGACAACGACAATGTGCATAATTTACTATGACTCAACGACACAATAATTTTCAACAATGGAACAACAACTTTTATTATACAAAAGTGTTTACACATATATTTCATATAGTACAACCTTCAATAATAATATTCACTTCATAAACATGGCTTAATAAATCAATTACATTCATCTTAAAGTCTAAAACATCCCCCAAAAGCAATTAAGTTTTGATCAATAGAACATAAGTCAAATATCCATAAAACACCTCAACTAAATCCCTAACACTTAAGTTTGAAGTTGGGAAACCAACCATATGTTTTTAGACTAACTTGGGATTAGTTATGCTAAGTTTTCTTAAAGTTTTCTGAAGACCCACCTGGACTATTTTTATCATAACTCAAAATCTACAAATCTTTTCCACTCCAACCCAAGGCCATTATAAAGCTAACTTAATTGTCTACAACTTTCATGTTTACATCAAAAGCCAATTCAAAACAGAAATGGGTGAAAAAGCACAAAAAACGCATAAACCGAAGTTCTGTCAGCACGAAGGAAACAGAACGTTGGCATGGCCCGTGCCATGCACGGCACAGCCGTGCTCGATTGACAGCACAGCTTTTTCTTCGTTTTTTCCGTTTTCACCATTTTGCGCATAAAATTCAAACCGTTAAGCGGATTTCAGTGCCGTTTTCGCCTACACGCTCCTGACATTTCCCTCTATCATAATCTACAGAAACATTCAATTTTCCACCACTCAAAAAAATCGATTTTTCAAACCTCACATAATCACTTGTCTGTAGAACATTCAGACACCGACGTTTCAATCGAAATTCCCAATATTCAATCCTTGATTACCCAAAATACGTTTCAACAGAAGTTTTCAGGTTCAATTAGGCAATATAGCAATCAAATAACATAGAAACATGCATCAACAACACAATTCATCATATTATAGCAATTAACCTAAAACTTTCTAACCCTAATACCAAAACACCACAATCATCAAAAATCAGAATTATACATATTATTAGTGAAAGGAATCCCACCCTTACCTTAGTTTAGATGAATCAAAAGCTTACAGAATCGATCCTCCTCTTCTCTTTGCCTCTTCTAGGTTTTCTCTTCTTCTCCCAAAACTTATGTTTTCTTTTGTACGTGAAAAATGTTTCTGCCTTCTCTCTATTCTATTTCCCAATAAACATAACCTCTCCTTTATTTTTCTTAACTCCCTTAAACTAACATAATTACTAATTAACTCCCATTAACCAAGATATTAATATTTTACTCCTATTTTTATTTCTCCTAATATTTCCACAAATAATAAAGTCATATTCATTTAAATAATATACAACCACATAAATCATATATTTCACATAAAATCACATGTAGATATAACAAATAAAATTATATAAAAATACTCACACATCTACTAAAATATTAGAACAAAAATGGGGCGTTACAACTCTCCCCAACTTAGAGAATTTCGTCCTCGAAATATTACCTCAAGCAAACAACTCAGGATATGATTCTTGCATCTTACTCTCCAACTCCCAAGTAAGGCTTTCACCAGTTGCTCCTCCCCAAACAACTCTCACTAGAGGTATCTCTTTACCTCTAAACGTCTTCACCTTGCGATCATCAATCCTCAAAGGTAAAGTCTCCACCGTAAGATTGTCTCTAACTTGCACATCATCTATAGGAATAACATGTGAAGGATCCGCTACATACTTCCGAAGTTGCGACACATGAAACACATCATGCAAGTTCGAAAGATGTGGTGGCAAACCAACTCTATAAGCCACCGTACCAATTCTCTCAGATATTTGATAAGGACCAATAAACTTCGGAGTCAACTTCTTGGACTTCAATGCACGACCCACACCGGTCATAGGAGTGACTCTCAAGAACACATGGTCACCCTCTTGAAACTCAAGGTCCTTCCTACGCTTGTCATGATAGCTCTTCTGTCAACTCTGCGACGCTTTCATATGCTCTCTTATCATCTTGACCTTCTCCATAGTCTGCTGAACTATTTCAGGTCCCAACACGATACTTTCGCCCGACTCAAACCAACATAAAGGAGTCCTACACCTTCGACCATATAAAGCTTCGAAAGGTGCCATACCAATACTTGAATGGTAACTATTGTTGTACGTGAACTCTATCAATGGTAGGTGACAGTCCCAAGCTCCACCTTGCTCAAGTACACACACTCTCAACAAGTCTTCTAATGATTGAATCGTTCTTTCTGACTGACCATCTGTTTGCAGATGATAAGCCGAACTCAACTTCAACTGAGAGCCCAAAGCTTCTTGCAGGCTCTTCCAAAATCTCGAGGTGAACCTCGGATCTCTATCCGACACAATACTCGACGGGACACCATGCAACTTCACAATATTATGAATATAAATCTCTGCCAACTGAGCTACTGAATAAGTGATATTAATAGGAATAAAATGTGCCGACTTCGTCAATCTATCGACAACGACCCAAATGGCATCATGCCCTCTTTGAGTGTTTGGCAAACTCGTCACAAAATCCATGGGGATGCTATCCCATTTCCATTCCGGCACATCTAATGGTGTCAACAAACCAGCAGGCTTCTGATGTTCAACTTTCGATTTCTGACAAGTTAAACAAGCATAAACAAATTGCGCGACATCACGCTTCAATCCAGACCACCAAAACAGTTTCTTCAAGTCATGATACATCTTTGTAGCTCCCGGATGGATACTCAAGCTACTTCTGTGACTTTCTTCTAAAATCAACTTTTTCAATTCATTATTATCAGGGATACAAATCCTGCCTCGGAATCTCAACACTCCTTGATCATCAACCTGAAAATCACCATCTGCAGTCTGATTACTGGCAACCATTAAGTCTACAAATTTCACATCAACCTCCTGGGCTTCTTTTATACTCTTCAAGAACTCATTATTAATTTTTAACATACCCAACTGCACACTCTGAGGTGCCAATTCACAAACAAGACTTAAGTCTCTAAACTGCTCTAGCAATTCAAATTCTTTCACCATCATAGCCGACATGTGCAATGTTTTCCTACTCAAGGCATCTGCAACCACATTGGCTTTACCCGGATGATAATTCAAACCAAAATCATAATCCTTCAACAACTCTAGCCACCTTCTCTGCCTCATATTCAACTCCTTTTGATCAAATAATTATTTCAGACTCTTATGATCACTAAACACTTCAAATCTGGAACCGTACAAATAATGCCTCCAAATTTTCAACACAAAAACCACAGCAGCCAACTCTAAATCATGTGTAGGATAATTCTTCTCATGTATTCTCAATTGTCTCGAAGCATAAGCCACTACCTTGCCATCTTGCATAAGCACACCACCTAAGCCCAACTTGGACGCATCACAATATACAACAAAAGGTTTATCCGGCTCTGGTAAAATTAAAATTGGAGCCGTTGTCAATCTTCGCTTCAACTCATTGAAATTATTCTCACACTGAGCATCCCACACAAAAGCTTTACCTTTACAGGTCAACTGAGTCAATGGAAGTGCCAACTTCGAAAATCCTTCGATAAATCTTCTGTAATAACCAGCTAAACCAATAAAACTTCTAATCTCTGTAACTGACTTAGGAGTCTCCCACTGTGATACCGCTTCAACCTTCGATGGGTCAACTGCAATACCACTGCCAGAAATAATATGGCCAAGGAAACTCACCTCACTTAACCAGAACTCGCACTTTGAAAACTTTGCATACAACTTCTTTTCTTTCAGCACCTGCAACACAATCTTCAGATGTTCTGCATGCTCTTCTTCAGTCTTAGAATAAATCAAGATATCATCAATAAATACAACAACAAACTTATCCAGAAAAGCATGAAAAATTCTGTTCATATACTCCATGAACACACCTGGCGCATTAGTAACACCGAAAGGCATCACTTTATATTCATAGTGTCCATACCATGTCCTAAAGGCCGTCCTCTGCATATCTTCATCCTTCACCTTAATCTGATGGTAACCTGACCTCAAATCAATTTTACTAAACACGCGAGCACCCACTAATTGATCCATCAAGTCGTCAATTCTCGGAAGTGGATACCTATTCTTTATCGTCACTTTATTCAGCTGACGGTAATCTATGCACAATCTCATGCTACCATCCTTCTTCTTAACTAGCAACACAGGTGCTCTCTAAGGTGACACACTTGGTCTTATAAACTTCTTATCAAGCAAGTCTTCTAACTGTTTCTTCAACTCTGCTAACTCAACTGCTGATATACGGTAAGGAGCCATCGACACAGGCTTCGTACCCGACACCAGATCAATTGAAAATTCAACCTCCCTCTCTGGTGGCACATCTGGAATCTCATCAGGAAAAACTTCAGGAAATTCATTTACAACCAGCAACCTATCAATCACAGCCTGATTCTCCACAGACAAATACGCCATTAAAGAGAACATCAAGTTTCCATCATGCTCTAACTGCTTCAGCTGCTTAGTAGATAACAATTCTGCTCCACTCTCTTCTTCGGCAGAAGAAAAACACACCGACTTACTAAAACAATTAATATGGACATGGTTGTACTCCAACCAGTCCATACAAAGGGTTACACAACAAACAACAAACAGGACAACAAGGACAATACAAAATTGTCACACAACACTACTAGGCTCGACACGACTCTACTAATTGGCCGGACGGACCGACCTGCTCTGATACCAATTGTAACACCCCGTTCTCCCAACAACGTAATATTAATTATTATAATCAGAGTAAACTATACAACGGAGTGTCACACTGCTAATCAAAATTTCATAAATAGAAAATATCTATTTATTTAAGGCCAACATAAAGAATCTTAATAAACTGCAGCGGAATAATTCTTTAAAAATATAATTTCAACCAAAATTCAACATCAATGAAAATCTTGGCACAAAGGCCCCAACATAATTCAACTTTATTTTCAACAACGATAAACTCTAATAGCAAGTCTTTTCCAAAATATGTGATACATAAAAGAAATGAGAAGACATTCGCAACGATTTCCCCATCCTAGTATGTATCAGAGCCCTAGACACTTAAGCCGACCAAACCTACAAGTCATCAGTACCTGCACATTACCCACGGTCGAGGCAACATATACGCAGAAGGGGTGAGAAACTTATCCAATAATAATAATATATAATTCATCAAATTAATGAAAACAACAAAGCATATCACAACAGACATCATTAATAATGTATTTAAATAAACACATAAGCAACGACATAATTATTTTCAGCAACAAGGTACAGCAACAACAACAACAACAACGTTATCCACAACGACACTGACAACTCGACAATGCGACAACGACAACAACTCGACAATGCTACAACGACAACAACAACCCAACAATGCTACGACAACAACAACTAATGCATCATGCAGGTGGTACCAATCTACGCGCGTTGAATGCTAAGCATTCCAGGGCATTAGCCCCCAACAATTTGGATGGTTAAAGCATCCCAGGGCATAAGCCCCCAACAGGTGAATGATCAACATTCCAGGGCATAAGCCCCCAACGGGTTGAATGATGAACATTCCAGGGCATAAGCCCCCAACAGATGTGAGTATGCAAATGGACTCAACTTGTGTATATCAACATACAACTTCAACAACGGCAACAACAACAACGACAACAACGTATGTGCCTAAAACAATTATGACACACTCCCCAACTTCGACATCAGATGATACAACAACGTTAACGACGGAAAGGAAACAAGATAGGATAATAGAATGCATTAACATCATTTAAGGAATGAATTACATCAACATAATTGTCAAAAACACATCATAATATTACTCATAATCAATTATCATCATATATTTAACCTCTTCAGACATCATAAACATCAGTATTAATAACCATTTAGGATCATACTATTATCATCATCAATCATAAACAACATCATCATCAAAACATCATCATCAAGACATCATCATCAGTAATCATTTATCATCATAACAACTACAACATCTACGACAACGACAATGTGCATAATTTACTATGACTCAACGACACAATAATTTTCAACAATGGAACAACAACTTTTATTATACAAAAGTGTTTACACATATATTTCATATAGTACAACCTTCAATAATAATATTCACTTCATAAACATGGCTTAATAAATCAATTACATTCATCTCAAAGTCTAAAACATCCCCCAAAAGCAATTAAGTTTTGATCAATAGAACATAAGTCAAATATCCATAAAACACCTCAACTAAATCCCTAACACTTAAGTTTGAAGTTGGGAAACCAACCATATGTTTTTAGACTAACTTGGGATTAGTTATGCTAAGTTTTCTTAAAGTTTTCTGAAGACCCACCTGGACTATTTTTATCATAACTCAAAATCTACAAATCTTTTCCACTCCAACCCAAAGCCATTATAAAGCTAACTTAATTGTCTACAACTTTCATTTTTACATCAAAAGCCAATTCAAAACAGAAATGGGTGAAAAAGCACAAAAAACGCAGAAACCGAAGTTCTGTCAGCACGAAGGAAACAGAACGTTGGCACGGCCCGTGCCATGCACGGCACGGCCGTGCTCGATTGACAGCACAACTTTTTCTTCGTTTTTTCCGTTTTCACCATTTTGCGCATAAAATTCAAACCGTTAAGCGGATTTCAGTGCCGTTTTCGCCTACACGCTCCTGACATTTCCCTCTATCATAATCTACAGAAACATTCAATTTTCCACCACTCAAAAAAATCGATTTTTCAAACCTCACATAATCACTTGTCTGTAGAACATTCAGACACCGACGTTTCAATCGAAATTCCCAATTTTCAATCCTTGATTACCCAAAATACGTTTCAACAGAAGTTTTCAGGTTCAATTAGGCAATATAGCAATCAAATAACATAGAAACATGCATCAACAACACAATTCATCATATTATAGCAATTAACCTAAAACTTTCTAACCCTAATACCAAAACACCACAATCATCAAAAATCAGAATTATACATATTATTAGTGAAAGGAATCCCACCCTTACCTTAGTTTAGATGAATCAAAAGCTTACAGAATCGATCCTCCTCTTCTCTTTGCCTCTTCTAGGTTTTCTCTTCTTCTCCCAAAACTTATGTTTTCTTTTGTACGTGAAAAATGTTTCTGCCTTCTCTCTATTCTATTTCCCAATAAACATAACCTCTCCTTTATTTTTCTTAACTCCCTTAAACTAACATAATTACTAATTAACTCCCATTAACCAAGATATTAATATTTTACTCCTATTTTTATTTCTCCTAATATTTCCACAAATAATAAAGTCATATTCATTTAAATAATATACAACCACATAAATCATATATTTCACATAAAATCACATATAGATATAACAAATAAAATTATATAAAAATACTCACACATCTACTAAAATATTAGAACAAAAATGGGGCGTTACAACTCTCCCCAACTTAGAGAATTTCGTCCTCGAAATATTACCTCAAGCAAACAACTCAGGATATGATTCTTGCATCTTACTCTCCAACTCCCAAGTAAGGCTTTCACCAGTTGCTCCTCCCCAAACAACTCTCACTAGAGGTATCTCTTTACCTCTAAACGTCTTCACCTTGCGATCATCAATCCTCAAAGGTAAAGTCTCCACCGTAAGATTGTCTCTAACTTGCACATCATCTATAGGAATAACATGTGAAGGATCCGCTACATACTTCCGAAGTTGCGACACATGAAACACATCATGCAAGTTCGAAAGATGTGGTGGCAAACCAACTCTATAAGCCACCGTACCAATTCTCTCAGATATTTGATAAGGACCAATAAACTTCGGAGTCAACTTCTTGGACTTCAATGCACGACCCACACCGGTCATAGGAGTGACTCTCAAGAACACATGGTCACCCTCTTGAAACTCAAGGTCCTTCCTACGCTTGTCATGATAGCTCTTCTGTCAACTCTGCGACGCTTTCATATGCTCTCTTATCATCTTGACCTTCTCCATAGTCTGCTGAACTATTTCAGGTCCCAACACGATACTTTCGCCCGACTCAAACCAACATAAAGGAGTCCTACACCTTCGACCATATAAAGCTTCGAAAGGTGCCATACCAATACTTGAATGGTAACTATTGTTGTACGTGAACTCTATCAATGGTAGGTGACAGTCCCAAGCTCCACCTTGCTCAAGTACACACACTCTCAACAAGTCTTCTAATGATTGAATCGTTCTTTCTGACTGACCATTTGTTTGCAGATGATAAGCCGAACTCAACTTCAACTGAGAGCCCAAAGCTTCTTGCAGGCTCTTCCAAAATCTCGAGGTGAACCTCGGATCTCTATCCGACACAATACTCGACGGGACACCATGCAACTTCACAATATTATGAATATAAATCTCTGCCAACTGAGCTACTGAATAAGTGATATTAATAGGAATAAAATGTGCCGACTTCGTCAATCTATCGACAACGACCCAAATGGCATCATGCCCTCTTTGAGTGTTTGGCAAACTCGTCACAAAATCCATGGGGATGCTATCCCATTTCCATTCCGGCACATCTAATGGTGTCAACAAACCAGCAGGCTTCTGATGTTCAACTTTCGATTTCTGACAAGTTAAACAAGCATAAACAAATTGCGCGACATCACGCTTCAATCCAGACCACCAAAACAGTTTCTTCAAGTCATGATACATCTTTGTAGCTCCCGGATGGATACTCAAGCTACTTCTGTGACTTTCTTCTAAAATCAACTTTTTCAATTCATTATTATCAGGGATACAAATCCTGCCTCGGAATCTCAACACTCCTTGATCATCAACCTGAAAATCACCATCTGCAGTCTGATTACTGGCAACCATTAAGTCTACAAATTTCACATCAACCTCCTGGGCTTCTTTTATACTCTTCAAGAACTCATTATTAATTTTTAACATACCCAACTGCACACTCTGAGGTGCCAATTCACAAACAAGACTTAAGTCTCTAAACTGCTCTAGCAATTCAAATTCTTTCACCATCATAGCCGACATGTGCAATGTTTTCCTACTCAAGGCATCTGCAACCACATTGGCTTTACCCGGATGATAATTCAAACCAAAATCATAATCCTTCAACAACTCTAGCCACCTTCTCTGCCTCATATTCAACTCCTTTTGATCAAATAATTATTTCAGACTCTTATGATCACTAAACACTTCAAATCTGGAACCGTACAAATAATGCCTCCAAATTTTCAACACAAAAACCACAGCAGCCAACTCTAAATCATGTGTAGGATAATTCTTCTCATGTATTCTCAATTGTCTCGAAGCATAAGCCACTACCTTGCCATCTTGCATAAGCACACCACCTAAGCCCAACTTGGACGCATCACAATATACAACAAAAGGTTTATCCGGCTCTGGTAAAATTAAAATTGGAGCCGTTGTCAATCTTCGCTTCAACTCATTGAAATTATTCTCACACTGAGCATCCCACACAAAAGCTTTACCTTTACAGGTCAACTGAGTCAATGGAAGTGCCAACTTTGAAAATCCTTCGATAAATCTTCTGTAATAACCAGCTAAACCAAGAAAACTTCTAATCTCTGTAACTGACTTAGGAGTCTCCCACTGTGATACCGCTTCAACCTTCGATGGGTCAACTGCAATACCACTGCCAGAAATAATATGGCCAAGGAAACTCACCTCACTTAACCAGAACTCGCACTTTGAAAACTTTGCATACAACTTCTTTTCTTTCAGCACCTGCAACACAATCTTCAGATGTTCTGCATGCTCTTCTTCAGTCTTAGAATAAATCAAGATATCATCAATAAATACAACAACAAACTTATCCAGAAAAGCATGAAAAATTCTGTTCATATACTCCATGAACACACCTGGCGCATTAGTAACACCGAAAGGCATCACTTTATATTCATAGTGTCCATACCATGTCCTAAAGGCCGTCCTCTGCATATCTTCATCCTTCACCTTAATCTGATGGTAACCTGACCTCAAATCAATTTTACTAAACACGCGAGCACCCACTAATTGATCCATCAAGTCGTCAATTCTCGGAAGTGGATACCTATTCTTTATCGTCACTTTATTCAGCTGACGGTAATCTATGCACAATCTCATGCTACCATCCTTCTTCTTAACTAGCAACACAGGTGCTCTCTAAGGTGACACACTTGGTCTTATAAACTTCTTATCAAGCAAGTCTTCTAACTGTTTCTTCAACTCTGCTAACTCAACTGCTGATATACGATAAGGAGCCATCGACACAGGCTTCGTACCCGACACCAGATCAATTGAAAATTCAACCTCCCTCTCTGGTGGCACATCTGGAATCTCATCAGGAAAAACTTCAGGAAATTCATTTACAACCAGCAACCTATCAATCACAGCCTGATTCTCCACAGACAAATACGCCATTAAAGAGAACATCAAGTTTCCATCATGCTCTAACTGCTTCAGCTGCTTAGTAGATAACAATTCTGCTCCACTCTCTTCTTCGGCAGAAGAAAAACACACCGACTTACTAAAACAATTAATATGGACATGGTTGTACTCCAACCAGTCCATACAAAGGGTTACACAACAAACAACAAACAGGACAACAAGGACAATACAAAATTGTCACACAACACTACTAGGCTCGACACGACTCTACTAATTGGCCGGACGGACCGACCTGCTCTGATACCAATTGTAACACCCCGTTCTCCCAACAACGTAATATTAATTATTATAATCAGAGTAAACTATACAACGGAGTGTCACACTGCTAATCAAAATTTCATAAATAGAAAATATCTATTTATTTAAGGCCAACATAAAGAATCTTAATAAACTGCAGCGGAATAATTCTTTAAAAATATAATTTCAACCAAAATTCAACATCAATGAAAATCTTGGCACAAAGGCCCCAACATAATTCAACTTTATTTTCAACAACGATAAACTCTAATAGCAAGTCTTTTCCAAAATATGTGATACATAAAAGAAATGAGAAGACATTCGCAACGATTTCCCCATCCTAGTATGTATCAGAGCCCTAGACACTTGAGCCGACCAAACCTACAAGTCATCAGTACCTGCACATTACCCACGGTCGAGGCAACATATACGCAGAAGGGGTGAGAAACTTATCCAATAATAATAATATATAATTCATCAAATTAATGAAAACAACAAAGCATATCACAACAGACATCATTAATAATGTATTTAAATAAACACATAAGCAACGACATAATTATTTTCAGCAACAAGGTACAGCAACAACAACAACAACAACGTTATCCACAACGACACTGACAACTCGACAATGCGACAACGACAACAACTCGACAATGCTACAACGACAACAACAACCCAACAATGCTACGACAACAACAACTAATGCATCATGCAGGTGGTACCAATCTACGCGCGTTGAATGCTAAGCATTCCAGGGCATTAGCCCCCAACAATTTGGATGGTTAAAGCATCCCAGGGCATAAGCCCCCAACAGGTGAATGATCAACATTCCAGGGCATAAGCCCCCAACGGGTTGAATGATGAACATTCCAGGGCATAAGCCCCCAACAGATGTGAGTATGCAAATGGACTCAACTTGTGTATATCAACATACAACTTCAACAACGGCAACAACAACAACGACAACAACGTATGTGCCTAAAACAATTATGACACACTCCCCAACTTCGACATCAGATGATACAACAACGTTAACGACGGAAAGGAAACAAGATAGGATAATAGAATGCATTAACATCATTTAAGGAATGAATTACATCAACATAATTGTCAAAAACACATCATAATATTACTCATAATCAATTATCATCATATATTTAACCGCTTCAGACATCATAAACATCAGTATTAATAACCATTTAGGATCATACTATTATCATCATCAATCATAAACAACATCATCATCAAAACATCATCATCAAGACATCATCATCAGTAATCATTTATCATCATAACAACTACAACATCTACGACAACGACAATGTGCATAATTTACTATGACTCAACGACACAATAATTTTCAACAATGGAACAACAACTTTTATTATACAAAAGTGTTTACACATATATTTCATATAGTACAACCTTCAATAATAATATTCACTTCATAAACATGGCTTAATAAATCAATTACATTCATCTCAAAGTCTAAAACATCCCCCAAAAGCAATTAAGTTTTGATCAATAGAACATAAGTCAAATATCCATAAAACACCTCAACTAAATCCCTAACACTTAAGTTTGAAGTTGGGAAACCAACCATATGTTTTTAGACTAACTTGGGATTAGTTATGCTAAGTTTTCTTAAAGTTTTCTGAAGACCCACCTGGACTATTTTTATCATAACTCAAAATCTACAAATCTTTTCCACTCCAACCCAAAGCCATTATAAAGCTAACTTAATTGTCTACAACTTTCATTTTTACATCAAAAGCCAATTCAAAACAGAAATGGGTGAAAAAGCACAAAAAACGCAGAAACCGAAGTTCTGTCAGCACGAAGGAAACAGAACGTTGGCACGGCCCGTGCCATGCACGGCACGGCCGTGCTCGATTGACAGCACAACTTTTTCTTCGTTTTTTCCGTTTTCACCATTTTGCGCATAAAATTCAAACCGTTAAGCGGATTTCAGTGCCGTTTTCGCCTACATGCTCCTGACATTTCCCTCTATCATAATCTACAGAAACATTCAATTTTCCACCACTCAAAAAAATCGATTTTTCAAACCTCACATAATCACTTGTCTGTAGAACATTCAGACACCGACGTTTCAATCGAAATTCCCAATTTTCAATCCTTGATTACCCAAAATACGTTTCAACAGAAGTTTTCAGGTTCAATTAGGCAATATAGCAATCAAATAACATAGAAACATGCATCAACAACACAATTCATCATATTATAGCAATTAACCTAAAACTTTCTAACCCTAATACCAAAACACCACAATCATCAAAAATCAGAATTATACATATTATTAGTGAAAGGAATCCCACCCTTACCTTAGTTTAGATGAATCAAAAGCTTACAGAATCGATCCTCCTCTTCTCTTTGCCTCTTCTAGGTTTTCTCTTCTTCTCCCAAAACTTATGTTTTCTTTTGTACGTGAAAAATGTTTCTGCCTTCTCTATATTCTATTTCCCAATAAACATAACCTCTCCTTTATTTTTCTTAACTCCCTTAAACTAACATAATTACTAATTAACTCCCATTAACCAAGATATTAATATTTTACTCCTATTTTTATTTCTCCTAATATTTCCACAAATAATAAAGTCATATTCATTTAAATAATATACAACCACATAAATCATATATTTCACATAAAATCACATATAGATATAACAAATAAAATTATATAAAAATACTCACACATCTACTAAAATATTAGAACAAAAATGGGGCGTTACAGTTTCTGCTAAGGCTCGTGATCTATGCTTGGTATCCCGGTTTGAGGTTCCTAAGAAGTTCAAAGTGCCAGATTTTGACAAATACATTGGAACTTCTTGTCCACATAGCCATGTCATTCGGTACGTCCGAAAGATGGCCAACTACGCAGATAATGATGCTCTGATGATCCACTGCTTCCAGGATAGCTTGATGGAAGATGCAGCAAATTGGTACACTGGTATGAGCAAAGATAATATCCATACTTTTGAGGAACTCGCTGCTGCTTTTGAAAATCACTATGAGTTTAATACCCGCTTGAAGCCAAATAGGGATTCTCTTAAGTCTTTGTCTCAGAAGTCAGATGAAACCTTCCGTGAATATGCTCAGAGATGGAGAGGGGCAGCTGCCCGTGTTTCCCCTCGGCTTGATGAGGAAGAACTGACACAGACGTTCCTGAAAACTTTGAAGAAGGAATATGTTGAAAGAATGATAGTCTCTGCTCCGAATAATTTCTCCGACATGGTTACTATGGGAACTCGTCTAGAGGAGGCTGTCAGAGAAGGTATCATTGTTCTTGAAAAGGGGGAATCTTCAGCTAGTGCACCTAAGAAGTATGGTAATGGCCACCATAAGAAGAAAGATTCCGAAGTCGGGATGGTATCTGGTAACCCGTCTACAGCTGCTGTTCAGTTACCTTTGCCTTACCAATACATGCAGTACTCTCAACATCCTTTCTTTCCACCATTCTACCAGCAATATCCTCTGCCACCAGGTCAACCACCAGTACCCGTTAATGCCATTGCGCAACAAATACAACAACAGACTCCTGCTCAACAACAGCAGCAACAACAGGGTCCTCGGCTCAAGACTTATTTCCCACCAATACCAATGCGGTATGCTGATCTGCTCCCAACCCTACTTGCTAAGGGTCACTGCGTCACCAGACCAGGCAAGCCTCAGCCTACACCATTGCCTCCCAGGTTCCGACAGGATCTCACATGTGAATTCCACCAGGGCGCTCAAGGCCACGATGTTGAGGGTTGCTATGCTCTGAAATATGTGGTAAAAGATCTGATAGACAGAGGACGGTTGACTTTTGAAAATAGTGTCCCTCATGTTCTTGACAACCCACTTCCAAATCATGCTGCTGTTAACATGATCGAGGCTTTTGAAGGAGTTCCTGTTCCTAGAGAGGCTCCCATGCTGGATGTCCGTAATGTTGCTACTCCTTTGGTACCGCTACATGTCAAACTTTGCCAAGCTTCTTTGTTTAATCACGATCATGCTTCTTGTCCAGAATGTCTTCAAAATCCCATGGGTTGTTGTGTGGTACAAGGTGATATACATAGCCTAATGGATGACAAGCACTTGATTGCCAGTGATGTTTGCGTGATTGTGCCAGTGTTTCATGATTCTCCGACTGAAAGTGCATCTCAGACAAGGAATGTTGAACCTTTGGTGATCAGGCTACCTGGCCCGGTATCTTATGCCTCTACTAAGGCAATCCCTTACAAGTATGATGCAACCATGATTGAGAATGGAATGGAAGTGCCTCTGGTATCCCCAGCTACGGTTGATAACGTCGCCGGAGAAATTACAGCTCTGAGAAGCGGAAGGGTCCGTCCACCCTTGTTCCAAAAGAAGGTGGTTACACCTGTTGCTACAATAACTCCACCAGTTGCTCCTCCTGTTGACAAGAACACCGGCCTAACCGGCCAATCTATTGAAGAGTCTAATCTGGACGAAATTCTGAGGCTTATCAAAAAGAGCGATTATAAGATTGTAGACCAACTGCTGCAAACTCCGTCAAAAATATCCATCTTGTCTTTGCTCCTGAGCTCAGAAGCTCACAGGAAAGTGTTAATGAAAGTACTGGAACAAGCCTATGTTGACCATGAAGTCTCCGTGGATCAGTTCAATGGAATAGTGGGTAACATTACTGCTTGCAATAACTTGGGGTTTGGTGACGATGAACTCCCCGAAGTAGGGAACTACCACAACTTGGCTCTGCATATCTCCGTGCATTACAAGTCTGACATGATATCCAATGTGCTGGTGGACACTGGATCATCCTTAAATGTAATGCCTGAGTCTACACTGGGACAGTTGAGTCATCATGGACTCTCCCTAAGGGGAAGTAGTTATTTGGTTAAGGCTTTCGACGGATCTCGCAAGGATGTTCTTGGGGAGGTGGATCTACCAATTACCATTGGTCCTGAGACATTTCAGATCACTTTCCAGGTCATGGATATCAATGCTTATTACAGTTGTCTCCTCGGAAGACCGTGGATTCACGACGCTGGGGCAGTAACTTCTACTCTGCACCAGAAGCTCAAGTTTGTGAGGAATGGTAAGCTTGTCACTGTACATGGTGAAGAAGCATATCTGGTTAGCCAAGTGTCATCTTTCTCTTGTGTTGAAGCAGGGTCCGCTGAAGGGACGTCATTTCAAGGCTTGACTGTTGAAGGTGCAGAACCCCGGAGAGCTAGTGCTAGTATGGCTTCATTGAAAGACGCCCAGAAAGCTGTTCAAGAGGGGCAAGCTGCTGGCTGGGGCAAGGTGATACAGATTTTGGAAAACAAGCGCAAAGAAGGCCTTGGATTCTCCCCGACCTCAGGCGTTTCAACAGGAACTTTCTATAGTGCTGGGTTCATCAATGTTATTGCCGAAGATGCTGCTGAAAGTAGTTATATGCCTACGTTTGTTGTACCAGGAGGCACAGTGAGAAATTGGGAGGCCATTGATGTTCCTTTAGTCATGCATGCTTCCATGTAATGTGTCTTTTTGCTCATGCTTTTTTTGTTTTCAAAATAACAATCCTTTCGCTCTGCCCAAGGCAAAAGTGATATCCTTGTAAGGGCGTGTTTGTTTCGGCATTGCCGTTATCAATAAAAGTTGTCGTCTTTTCCGCGACTCTTTGTTTTTTTTTTTTTTTTACTTTTTAGTGCCTTTTTCTTGGAAATAATGGTAATGCCAGAAAAAACCAAAACATCTGTATTTTCTTATTAATTCCAAAAATCTGCATGAAAAACATTTTTCTAAAATCATCCCAATCATATTATGCAGATTGAACCATAATAAACCCGTTGAACACAGTGACCCTATGGTTCCTCCAAATTTTGAATTCCCTGTATATGAAGCTGAAGATGAGGAAGATGATGAAGAGATACCGTATGAGATCACTCGACTGCTTGAGCAAGAAAGAAGAGTCATTCAGCCTCACCAGGAAGAGATTGAGCTCATCAACCTGGGTACTGAAGAGAACAAGCGAGAGATCAAAATTGGTGTTGCACTTGAGCCAGAAGTGAAAAAGAAGATTACTCAGCTTCTCCATGATTATCCAGATGTCTTTGCATGGTCCTATGAAGATATGCCGGGTCTAGATCCCAAGATTGTGGAACATCGGATACCGACAAGACCTGAATGTCCTCCTGTCAAACAAAAATTGAGAATGTCTCGTCCAGACATGGCTCTTAAGATCAAGGCTGAGGTGCAGAAGCAAATTGATGCGGGTTTCCTCATGACAGCTGAATATCCTGAGTGGATTGCCAACATTGTACCAGTACCGAAGAAAGATGGGAAAGTTCGAATGTGTGTTGATTACAGAGATTTGAATAAAGCTAGTCCGAAAGATAACTTCCCACTGCCTCATATTGACATGCTTGTTGACAGTACTGCTCAGTCTAAAGTGTTCTCTTTTATGGATGGTTTCTCTGGTTATAACCAGATACGGATGTCACCTGAAGATAGAGAAAAGACGTCCTTCATCACTCCATGGGGAACGTTCTGTTATAAAGTGATGCCGTTCGGCTTGATAAATGCGGGTGCAACATATCAGAGAGGTATGACAACTCTGTTTCATGATATGATTCACAAAGAGATTGAAGTATATGTTGATGACATGATTATGAAATCAAGTGATGAAGAGCAGCATGTTGTGTATTTGAAAAAGATGTTTGAAAGATTGAGAAAGTACAAGCTGCGGTTGAATCCTAACAAGTGCACATTTGGTGTAAGATCTGGGAAGTTGCTAGGCTTCATTGTCAGTCAAAGAGGCATTGAAGTTGATCTGACAAAGTCCAAGCCATCAGAGAGATGCCGGCCGCTCAAACTGAAAAGCAAGTCAGAGGTTTCCTCGGATGCCTGAATTACATTTCAAGATTTATATCTCACATGACTACTACTTGCGGACCAATTTTCAAATTGCTCAGAAAGAATCAGCCTGTTGTATGGAATGATGAATGCCAGGAAGCTTTTGATAGCATTAAAGAATAGCTATTGGAACCACCTATCCTTGTCCCGCCAGTGGAAGGAAGGCCTTTGATTTTGTACCTGTCAGTGTTAGATGATTCCGTGGGTTGTGTTCTCGGTCAACGAGATGAGACTGGAAAGAAAGAACATGCTATCTACTATCTGAGCAAGAAATTCACCGACTGTGAGACTCGGTATACAATGCTTGAAAAGACTTGTTGTGCTTTAGCTTGGGCTGCCAAACGCCTGCGTCATTATATGGTGAATCATACAACTTGGTTGATATCCCGAATGGATCCAATCAAGTACATCTTTGAAAAGCCTGCTGTTACTGGAAAGATTGCACGTTGGCAAATGTTGTTGTCTGAATATGATATTGTGTACAAAGCTCAGAAAGCAATCAAAGGAAGTATTCTCGCCGAGCATCTTGCTTGTCAACCTCTTGATGATTACCAGCCAATTAAGTTTGATTTTCCTAATGAAGAGATTATGTATCTAAAAGCAAAAGATTGTGAAGAACCACCGATCAATGAAGGGCCGGATCCCAATAGCAAATGGGGATTAGTCTTTGATGGTGCTGTTAACGCTTATGGTAAAGGGATTGGAGCCATTATTGTAACTCCGCAAGGGCACCACATTCCTTTCACTGCTCGAATAACTTTTGAATGCACGAACAACATAGCTGAATATGAAGCATGCATCTTGGGCATTGAAGAAGCCATTGATATGAGAATTAAGCACCTTGATGTCTATGGAGATTCTGCACTCGTTATTAGTCAGATAAAGGGTGAATGGGAGACTCATCATGAGAAGCTGATCCCTTACCGTGACTATGCAAGACGTCTGTTGACATACTTTACAAAGGTTGAGCTGAACCATATCCCTCGGGATGAAAACCAGATGGCTGATGCTCTTGCTACTTTGTCTTCCATGTTTCGTGTGAACCATTGGAATGACGTGCCCGTAATCAAAGTACAACATCTTGATAGACCCGCTCTTGTGTTTACTATTGAAAATATGCCAGATCAAGCTGATAAAGATGTGAATAATGGAAAACCTTGGTATCATAATATCAAACAGTTCTTGCAAAGTCATGAATATCCACCTGGTGCTTCCAACAGGGATAAAAAGACCTTGAGAGGATGGGCTAGTAAATTCCTTCTGGACGGAGAAATCCTATACAAGAGGAACTATGACATGGTCTTGTTGAGGTGTGTTGATAAACAAGAAGATGAGAAATTGATGCATGATGTACATGACGGCACCTTTGGGACCCATGCTACAGGTCACACTATGTCAAGAAAACTGTTAAGAGCCGGCTATTACTGGATAACTAGGGAGCGTGACTGCCACAAATATGCCAAGAGATGCCACAAATGTCAAATCTATGCTGACAAGATTCATGTGCCTCCACATGCCCTCAATGTTATATCTTCCCCATGGCCTTTCTCTGTGTGGGGCATTGACATGATCGGAAGAATTGAACCGAAGACTTCCAACGGACATCGTTTCATTCTAGTGGCAATTGACTATTTCACCAAGTGGGTTGAAGCTGCCTCCTATGCAAATGTGACCAAGCAAGTGGTAGTAAAGTTTATCAAGAATAACATCATCTGTCGATACGGTGTTCCCAACAAGATCATCACTGACAATGGTTCCAATCTGAACAATAGCATGATGCAAGCTTTATGTGAAGAATTCAAGATCGAACATCATAACTCTTCTCCCTATAGACCTTAGATGAATGGTGCAGTTGAGGCCGCTAACAAGAATATCAAGAAGATTGTTCAGAAGATGGTCACTACTTACAAAGACTGGCATGAGATGCTACCCTTCGCCTTGCATGGTTACCGTACAACAGTGCACAGTTCAACTGGGGCAACACCCTTTTCTTTGGTATATGGCATGGAAGCAGTTCTCCCTCTGGAAGTGGAGATTCCATCTCTTCGAGTGATCATGGAAGCAAAATTGACTGAGGCTGAATGGTGTCAAAGTCGGTACGATATTTTGAATTTGATTGAAGAGAAACGTATGGATGCTATGGCTCATGGGCAGTTGTATCAAGTGCGAATGAAGAATGCTTTTGACAAGAAAGTCTGACCTCGAGAATTCAAGGAAGGCGAACTCGTATTGAAAAGAAGAATAAGCCAGCAACCCGACCCAAGGGGCAAGTGGACACCTAACTATGAAGGTCCTTATGTTGTCAAGAAGGCTTTCTCTGGTGGTGCTTTGATCCTTACACACATGGATGGTGTTGAACTCCCAAATCCTGTTAATGCCGATATAGTCAAGAAATACTTTGTCTAAAAAGAAAAGAACAACGTGGTAGGTCGAAAACCCGAAAGGGCAGCCTAGGCAAAAATGCGCTTCCCGGTGGATCGAAAACCCGAAAGGGCGGTCCAGGCAAAAGTTAGGGACAAAAAAAAAATGAATATGAAAAAGCTCGCTGAGATTGTACGCAACTCAAGCAAAAATGAGCGCCTCGATGAGCCGAAAACCCGAAAGGGCGGTTCATGCAAAAATGAGGTTGATAATAAAAGACAAGTAACTATATCTGGCAAATCACCATCGCCCCATGGGGCATCTGCAACTGTCAATGATCATCTTCATCAGAAGCTTCTGTACTTGTGAATTCAAAATTTCTATGAAATGTAGCGGTCATCGTGTTCAATGTACCACCAACCAATAAAATTACCATTTTCCAAGAAGTTATGCCTTTGGCTGACTCTCACTCTTCTACATCAATTTGAGCCTGTGCTATTGTTTGAAACTCTATTTTTCTTTCTACTTTCAATGCTATATACAAAACATTTCCTTTCTATTTGATAATGTCAATGTCTGAAACAAACATTTTTTGAAAATTGAAAAATCTTTTCCGTCTATTTTGAACGCAGACCTGAGCAATAAGGTACATTCTAGTGAAACATGCATGAATAAATGTATATCAATGTCTATTTCAATACATGTTACAAGTAGGTTATTCCCCAGGATGATCTGTGGTCAATGGCAAGAATGAAAAAACAGAATGGAAAAAAATGAAAATAAAAGCTCGCTAAGTTGAAAACCCGAAAGGGCGGCTTAGGCAAAAATGAGCACCCCGCTGATTGACAACCTATGAAGGCAATTCAGGCAAAAATGGGGCAATGAAAAGAATTTATTCCCGGTGAATCGAAAACCCGAAAGGGCGGTTCAGGCAAAAATGGGATTGAAAAATGAAAGAAAGAAAGAATGAAAAGCATTGACCACAGATGCGAACATCCAACGTTTACCCAGCACTGACACGCCTAACAACGGCGACCTGTATCCAAGAATCTTCCAAAGGTCCCTTCTCTACAAGTTTTTATTGCCCTCAGCCATGGTTTTGATACGTCTTTTAACGACGGTCTCTCCAAAGAGGATTTCCATATGCATGTGTTATAGCACGAGCCACTACGTGCCCAATCTTCCAATGTTTTGTCTGTCTCTGTGAAACTTCTCTGTCAAACTACAAACCAATCATGCATTTCAAGCATTCATACATGCATAATCATGCATTTTATGTGCTCATACATTTAATAATCTTGTTATACCATACATACATGTTGCATCCCCAATTTCAATCCAATCTCAATTTCAATTCAATTCAATTTCAACTGTCAAATTCAATTCAATCTCAACTTTCAATCCAATCTCAATGTCAATTTAACTCAGTCTCAATTTCCAATTCAATTTAATCTCAAATTTCCAATTCAATTCAATTCAATTTCAATCTCTAATTCAACTCAATTTCAATGTCCAATTCAACTCAATTTCAATCTCCAATTCAATTCAATTTCAACTCTCAATTCAATGTCTATGTCTATGTCTCTGATTAATCTCAATTTTCAATCCCTCTTTCAATCTCAAACTTTCAATTCAATGTCTTTGTCAATGTTAATCCACTCTCAATTTGCTTTTGGGCCAACAATAATGGTCATGACTATCTTCAAGTCAAATCAATGTCAACTTACTCTCAATTTGTATCTTTTTAAATCAAACCTTCAATGTATCTTGCTATATGTCTTGTTATTGGTCAAGTGGCTAGTTCGATCCAAAGAACAGCTTGTACCTGCTTATATGCCTATGTTTTCGGTCAAACGGCGAGTTCGATCCAAAGAACAGTTTGTACCCTACTTATGTTTGTTATGGTCAAACGACAAGTTTGATCCAAAGAACAGTTTGCACCTATCTACATGTTGTGATGTTGATCAAGCCGCAAGTTCGATCCAAAGAATAGCTTGTATAAACCTTTTGTCTATGTCTCCGGGTCAAATGGCAAGTTCGATCCAAAGAACAGTTTGTACCTGTCTATCTGTTTGTATCATCAATCAAGCGACAAGTTCGATCCAAAGAACAACTTGTATCTTCCTATATGACTATGTCTCCGGTCAAGTGCCAGGTTCGATCCAAAGAACAACTTGTACCTGTCTCACATTTCTATCCCCGGTCAAGTAGCGGGTTCGATCCAAAGAACAGCTTGTACCCATCCCCTGTTTGTACTTCTTGGTCAAGTGGCAAGTTCGATCCAAAGAACAGCTTGTACTTATCTTCTGTCCCTTGGTTTGTCTACCCTGTCAATGTCTACCTAAATCCCCAGTGATATGGCATGCTCTATAGACTCCAGTCCGTTTGTCTTGCATTCATAATCAAAACGTTGCATGACGTTCACATTTTGAAAATCTGAGAGCGTATTTTTATGTCCAAAAACAGTGCAAATGTTAATATTTAAGTGTCTTCGTCACGTCGAATCAAAGACTTCGTCTCTTGACTCTCCAGACAAAGAAACTTAAATAGGGCCAGCTGTTATACCCTAATTTTGGACCTAAAAATACTAGCTCAATTCTTCTTTTCTTGCATTTCAAGTCATTTGAATTGTCCTTGATCAATTGCATATTTCTCTGCATTTTATTTCAATGTTATTTGCAAAATTCATGAAAAAGGGTATTTTAGTCATTTCCTGCATTCAAATTCATTTTAGTCCTTGAAAATTGTTTGTGTCTTTTCATTTGATTTGTATAAGTCCTTGTTTCACTCTCATGTTAAAATCCATTTCAAAAAAATTACATTTGAAGTCATTTTGAGTCAGTTTAGCCCCTAGGGGCATTTTGGTCATTTCCTATGCTAAAATTTCTTTCAATCTTTGAAAAGTTGTCCCTGAGTCCTTTCATTTGGTTTGAATGAATTTTTGTTTAGTTCCATGTTAAAATCCAGTTCAAAATTTACATCTAAGTCATTTTGAGTCAGTTTAGCCCCTAGGGGCATTATAGTCATTTCCAGTGTTTAAAACTCTGTTTAATTCCTAAAACTTGTCTCTGAGTCTTTTCATTTAGTTTGTATAAACTCTTGCTTTAATTCCCTGTTAAAAACCATTTTAAAATTGCATTTGAGTCATTTTGAGTCGTTTTAGTCCCTAGGGGCATTTTGGTCATTTCACACAAAATTTTGGCAGAGATAGGTTACTTTAAAGTACCTCATTTAAGTAGTTGGTTCATTTTAGTCCGTTTTGTTATTTTTAATCGTTTCACTTTACGTTATTTCCCGTTTACCAATTTTAATTCAATTTTTATTTTTATTTTATTTTTAGTCCTAAAGTTTCTAAAAATTGCATTTTTAGTCCAGTTTGTTAAAATTGCAGTCCAGTCCTTGTATTTTTCCTTTTTTGCAGAAAAGTCCCAAAAGTCAAAGCAATTAGAGATCAGTCAAAGTTTGTTACACTTGTAGTCCACATGACACTTCCTCATTGGTCAGGAATTACTGCATGGCACCTATAAAAGCAGGCCAACTCATTATTGAGTCAGAACCCACTATTAATCTGCCAAATCATCACAAACAGAATTTCTTTTTCTCTCTCCACAAAAACCGATCAAAAGGCCAAAAAACCCCAAGAACAGTATGAATATCACATGAATATTCATACAATTTCTTCCACAAACTCATCAACTTCATCCACAAAAATTCCAGAATTCACCATAACCATCATCACAAACTCGATTTCACAAACAGGAAATCAAGATTCATCACTAAGCCATAATCCAAGGAAAATTCCAGAGATTCATCAAACACAAACACAAAACCGAATCACAGTGATGAAATCTGCGAAACGGTTCCAGTAACACATTCGTAAACTGAACTCAAACTCAATAACAACAATACCAGAATAGAATGCGAAGAAACAAAGTTCGTTTCAACCGTTCGAGGAGCAAATCAAAATGCAACAACAACAACAATACCAGAACAGAACGTGAAGAAACAAAGGCCGTTTCAACCGTTTAAGAAGCAAGTCGAAGTCGAATCAGTGAAAGGAGGAGAAGCTCAAACTGAACGCACAACAGAGGTAAATCGTATATCCAACTCATTCTTGTGCATCTTTCCTCTAGAAATCTTCGCGACTTATTCGTTAGATCTACGTTACCTGGTTGCATTTTTGGAAAAACTGATGGCTGATTCGAACAGAGGAGAAGAAGACGAGCCGTTTGAGTTAAAGAGTTTTCAAAAAAAAAAAATAAAACTCCGGTGCGGCGGCGCTAGGGCCAACCACCGCACCGGAGGAACTCAGGCGGCCTCAACTTTATCTTCCTCGATCTACTGTGTTTAGGGAGAGAGAAACGTTGTGTTATAATGATTTTTCTTGTGTAAACATGTCCTTATATACTGTGACCCACGACCCTGACCCGTTTCACACAAACCTGACCCGGTTTCCCTCTTAAGTTTGGGCTTGGGCCCTTGTATGTTACTGATTTCGTTTCTGGGAACTTTTTTGGTTGTTTGTGTACTGCAAGTTGATTTTTGCACCCCTGTTCGTTTCAAGAACTTTGTTGAAAATTCTAAAAAAAATTCTATTGTTTTTCTTGTATTTTTCTGATGAATCTTGATATGTTGCATGTCAACTTTGATCAAGAAATAGTGGAAAATTATTTTTGCTTTGGTTTAATTTTTTTTCTTTTAATTTTTGTTGAAAATCTTGATAAAAATTTGTAAAAAATTGGGTGGGTTCTTGTTGCAATTGTGTGATGGATTTAGGATTGTTGCATGTGGATTTTGTATGCTGAAAATTGTTAGAGAAAATACTTGTAGAATTTGTTTGTGATTTTGTGTTGTTTTGTCCAATTTATGAAGTTTTTTTTGCATATTTCGATTCCAATCTTTTGGCTCATAATAATTGTGGTTTGTTGAATAATTTTGGAGTATTGTTTGGTGATTGATTTGGTGTTTTGGTGCTGGTTTGTGATATGTGATAATTGATTCCTTATATGGCAAGTTACTTGATTCTTTAACATGTGAATTAGTGCAAAATAGGCTTAATAAAATGCCCTAGTCCTTGACTTGTGTTTCTCATAACTCTCACATTGGGGCTGAACATAAAACCCTTTGAAAAATGTCAAAATGTGAGAGTTATGGGTCTCTTGCTTGCTTTGGGAATTTTGGTATTCTATTAAGTGCATTTTTGCCACCTTTTCTTGCCATTTTACTATGTTATTATGCCTTATTTCTTTGCCAACCTTTTCTACTATACTATGCCTTTTATCACTAACCACTTTACTTCATGTTTCATGCATTCCATAAGGCATCCCATCCTCCATCTTATATTCTTAGTCTTTATCTTTCTTACACTTTAAAGTTCATGCAAAAACTAGAATGTAATACCTAGGAATTTTGTATTTTACTTCATGCAATTTTAAATTCTTGCAAGACTATAGAATGTATCTAGGCCAATGATGTAAAGGACAATGGACTCTAAATATGTACACCGACACTCACACCGACACTAGCACACACCTCACATGGTTACTTTAGATGTATGCTTAGGTTATGCATGTTTAGATGTATGTTTAGGATTGCATGTTTAGATGAATGCTTAGGATTTACACTTAGAAAAATCAATTTTCCAAAAAAAAACTTGAACAACATCACTTGAAAACCTTTTCCAAAAAATATAGGAGTCAAAACTCCTTTGCATTTTCTCTTTATTTTCTTAATCAAATTTCAATGAAAATTAATCATACTTGACTTTATTCCAAAATCACTAATCAAACCCCACTTTTTCTTAAATCTCAATGCTCATGAAGCCTCTCAATCTCCATTCTTCAAAATTCCAATTTTTAAACTTAAAATCAACCAACAAAAACAAAAACATTTTTTGGAAGAGAACTACGGTGGATTTGATCCCTTAAAAGGGTACGTAGGCAAGGAATCAAAATTCCTTCAATTCAAATAAAATAAAAATTCAAACACATTCTTCTCCCTCCAATTCTTCACTTAGAAAACTCTTAGGTGTAAATATCACTTTCAAAATAGCATTTAAAAATAAAGCGCGCGCGTAGAAAATAAAGACGGTTCCTATAGGATACTATAGTCGTTATGGGTGCCTAACACCTTCCCGTAGCGAAAACAACTCCCGGACCTCGATTCTCAAGGGTTTTGCTTATTTTTTCCCTTCCCAAGAAAAAATGAGATATCAAAGGTTAAAAAGGTTCAAACGTAATCAATGTTTGACACCCGAAAACCAAGATAAAACAACTACCATCTAGGAAAGCATGACCACACATGTATAATCAACCGTCAGGTTGTATTGTAGACACATGGTGACCGTAGGTTTCCCCTGAGGTTACCTGTAGCCTAGGATTTAGGGGAACTCACTGAGACATTATGTCTCATCCCAATCCTTATTTGTTTCAGATAAACAGGTTGGATGACAAGCTAGTAGCCGAATGGATGTTTCAACAAGTGGTCGTTCGTACCCGCAGCAGGATGTTATGGATATTCAAGGATGTATTTATTATACTTTAGAAAGATGAGTTGTATTATTATTGTACGAACGCATGATGTTGTATAAAATATTATTTCAAAGTTTTATTGTTGTAAATTTTTAATGTATCCAGTACTAAACTAATACACATGCTAGACTTTCTAGATATGTCTAGTATGGGTGTTACATCTGCTCTATCTGAACTTGGTAACCTTGCCACTTTTTTCAGAGTGAGCACCGGATGACGGAGCACACCCCCTGCGCCACCATTCACGACTTTCTTGAGACGCTTTTTATTGGAAGAAATTAAGCCAATATCACCTTGTTGAACATTTCGTAACCATTCAACACTCCACGGACCTGATTGTAATGACTGAGCATCTTCAATAAAACTCGGTGGCGCTCGCACAATACGTTTTGAAAGTAGCCCCCAAGTCGTCACCTTCTTTAGAGACTACCTGTAAATTCCTTGTGCTTTCAGACATCTCCGCTTCATCAGCAATATCAACCTGAGCCGAGAGTGGCACCTGTGAAGCTGTGGATTTTTTGTTTTTGTTAGCAGTGTCAGAATTAGAAAAAGAAGATGTATGTTGAACATTGTATGGACTATCCGGTCTCCCAACCGACTTCAAAGAAACGTCATTTGGCGCCGTAGTCATCAAATGTTCCATCTCATTCCCATTTCCGGCATTAAATAAGAGATCTTCATCAACTTCTTTTACTATTTTAGCTGTCAACACATCAACATTATTTCCAAAATCATCATTGTTCTCTGCCATCTCCGGGGTAACAGATTCACTCTTATCATCCTCCTCAAGCAGACATGCATCTTCACCCAAGCTAAACCCCCATTATCAGTAAAATTAACGACCTCTAACGATGACGTAGATATCAAAACTCTTGCATAGTCGAACCTTTCTCTATTTAATGAACACATGTCTGAACGTAAAAAACTTCCACGGTCGACAACACATAATTTAAAAAAGCTTTCATTTCACGCATGAAGCGGAATCCCATACAACCGTACTCATGCTCCCCTCCGAAAAGGCAACACCGCTTGATCCCATCGAGAAAAAATAGAGGATAAGAGATCAAAAAATTGTTTCGCTTCCCCCACTATCTCGAAAATATTCGCATTGGATAAAGAATGAATAAACACCTTATTTGCACCAAGCGGAATAATGTCAATGTCCTTGAAACTCGCATCCTCCACTCAGTTCTGAATAAGCGGAATCGAAGCCCCGTCAATCACCATACCAATCAAACCTCTAAGTTCCCACAACCGATCTTCCTCATAAGAAGTATACTTGCGTACCAGCTTGGTTGTTGAGGTCATCTTGTCCGTACCTGTACTCCTTCTATCTAACCCCTTCTCCCCACCTTCCACGGCTCCCTCACCCTCCCTTCCCCTCTTCTCCTTTCCACGCACCCTCACCGGGACTGACCCCACCAACACCTTGCCTCCTTCACCCTCCTTCATCTCCCCCACCTTCTTCATCTCAGCCTTACTTTTTTCTCCCTCAGACCCCTTTCCTCCAACTCCCTCAACACCAACCTTCCTACCCGTCTTCCCCTCTACCTCTCCACCTACACCCTCTCCCTTCCTCACCACAGCCCTCTTACTCTTCCTATCAAACCTAGAAAGCACAGCACAGACACAGTATTGACCAAAAGACACATTGTTTACCGCTTTTAATAATTTATCAACATCACGAACTTTGGCATACCGTACAAAACCATAAATGTCACCATTCATATTCCTATTATTGGCCACAAAAACATCTTCAAGCATACCCCATACTTTGAACCCCTTTCTCAAGAAAAAATTTGAAGCCTGTGGAGGGAAATTTGTAACGTAAAAAGTAACAAACCGTTTCAGAGACGAGTCAGTCTCTGCGTCGGTTTTGAGCTCCATGTGCACGTGCGATTTCTGCCCAGCAACCACAGCCGATGCGCTCCTCCCATGGCAAGTTACTTCTGGTCGGTGCAAATAGAATTGGCTACTGACCATCTTACGTGATTGATCAGAATAGTACCCACGGTCATCATCAAAATCACGATCTCCCCACTGTTCTATCGCCCGTTCAAAGAAATCTGAACCATAATCAGGCTCCTCTTTGTAGCGATCATCCCATGTATCATCCCTAACCCTAAATTCCCGAAGCTTGAAGTCGTCCCTCTTCCTTCATCGAACGTCTTCCTGAAACCGTCTTGACCTAGTACCTCATGTCGCCGCGCTTTCTTCCTTCTTGGTCTCACGTCGATCCATTCCCCATCATTCCCACCCCTTTGTGGGACCCTTCCTGGAACCCTATCCCCACCAATGATCCTCACCTCCGGCACAACGTATCGGTGCGATTGCCCATGGCGGTGCCACTGGCAATCACGGTTCTCCCGCACTCTCCCTCTCAGTCGCTCAGAGCTCATGGTTTTTTTTCTAACGACTTATTAATTGACATTTAGATTTATTTCTTAAATTTTACTTTGATCAATCTACCATTGCCCCATTATAACATGTAAGACCTCATATTTTGCATGCAAGTATTTGGTGGAGATTTGGTTAAATTACAAACACTTGTATGGTAATGCCTATTTTGTGAAATTTTGAGTTGAGTTTTCCTAGTCAAACTTAGAGGCAACAAGATGAGTTGAGATCCTCTCCATTTATGAAAATAAATGGAGATTGTCATTATGAAAGATATAGACACAAAAAAGAGGTGGTGGGTCCTATCATTAAATGGGTTCCACTTCAAATTGTTTATATCTTTATCTCTCCAAATTGAAGAAATGGAGAAGAGATTAAATTAAATGGTGAGAATCCTAACTCCAGTGAGATAAGGGACATAAATTTCTAATTGCGCAACCTTTTAACACCCTCTATGTGCTTTATTGTTTGTCATTGTTGCGTATAATTTTGGCTCTCAATTGCTTGGCTTTATTATGATTTATTTGAAATTTTTTTTATTCTGCCATGGAAATTGTTTGAGTACAAGCACAAATTTTTTGGTCGAAAAGGACAACACATAGTTGATAAGCTCTAATTTAGTCCACATTTGACTATATCAAAACTTTGATTAAAAATTTAGTTCATTAACTCCAAAGGAAAACTACATTTGTCCGGAAAAAAATAGATTAAGAAGAAATGGAGGGTACGTTTGTTTCAGCTTTAAAAAAAATAGATTTTGTGTCAAAAGAATCTAGAGATTTTTTTTGAGATTTTAAAAAAAATTTGAAGTTTTGCCTACTATTCATAAAAATCCATTTAAAAAAAAATGAGTTCTAACATGCACATGTGGCCCACCCGAAAAATTTAAATAATTCAATTATAGGTCTATTTTGTGAGATTTTATACAATTTTATGTTGGTTTTAGGTTTCGGTTGATCCAAATTCCCGCAAAGTGGTATAGTGGCCCACCTGAAAAATTTAAATAATTCAATTATTGGTCTGTTTTGCGAGACTTTAAACAATATTTCAACGGTTAATTTTAGTGGCCCACCCCAACTTTTTTTTTGGCTCCGCCACTGAAAATAGATTTTTTGATAAAATGATTTTTCTAAAAATCCTAAACAAATACTTAAAAATGAAAAAAGTGATTTTTTTAAGGAAAAAATAGATTTTTTTTGGAAAAAAATCTGAAACAACCGGGCCCTGAGTTTCACATCATGAATAGCCATGTAATCAGCATGTTGACAAAGGAGAAAGGATCCCCTCCATTTCTTTGTTTCCATTACTATAGTTTTAAAGCACCAATCATGGGGTTGAAATCCTCTCCATTTATTAAAAGAAAAGAAGATTGCAATTAGGAAAATTTCAAGCACGTATTCTTAAACCATATACATCAAAGAAAATGTTACGAGCCTTCATGATTGAGTTCTAAATAATAGAATCAGTGTCGGAAATTTTACCATATACCCGTACCCCCAATTGACAAATATTAGGGCCTCCGTTGTGCTTCTCCAATGTGAGTTTATCCCATTTATATTCTTTATTAATTAATTAATAGTTTGTTCGGTAAAAGAAATATATTGTATTTTTTATAACTTATAATTACACCAATTATCAAATTTATTTAATTAAATATTGCTCCTTAATTTCATATTCAATGTCACTTTATATTTTGTAACCAAAAAAAAAATGTAACCAAAAAAAGGTCACTTTATATTTTTGATACAAATAGAAAAAAGTTACCGATGAATAAAAACATTAATGTTATTAATTATGTTTTAATTACTATCGTAAATGTATAGTGGAGTGTGATACTGATTTGAGAGTATCCCAAATATTGGTAATTTAAAGTAGTATCAAAATTACGTAGGATAATCCGGTCAACCGATTATTTTATGAAAGAAATCACGGAAGATTTCACAATTTTCTTCTCTTCATTCTTTATGAGAAAACTTTGCTAGACCCCAAATATATGCTACAAGTAAAATAAAACTTCCCTCAAAAAAAAGTAAAATAAAACTTCAGTGGATCAATCGCAGATTCAGCATCACAAGCGTACATTTTCCTAACCTTCTAGTAAATAACTTCAATAGCTAATTCAAAATATTTGACTATACTAAAATAATTATTAATAGTTTACAATTTTAATAACAATTTTGTCAGCTTCTAGGAACCAACAAAACACGGATCCATGTAATTTCTTAGAAATCGAATAACATCTTAAGATCTTTAAACATTTGCCTAAGCTCTCAAGTATATAAACAACAACAACACTAGCTAACATCACCCATCAACACAAAACAATGGCTTATCAAAACTACTTCACCTTCTTTACACTCTTCTTCTCCTTCTATGTTCTAATCTCTAAATCATTTGCAATCCAAAACACAGTGGTTTTCGACATACGAAACGACTTGCCGAGCAACAACTTGGGAGGTCTAGCAGTTGGTTGCAACAAATCCGATTATACGTGTCATATCAATGTGGGAGATCACTACAACCGAACATTTCAAGTTGGTCAAAGTTGGGAGTGTAATGTTGCATGGTCTAGGTATTTCACTTTTGGTTGGGAGGTGTATCAAGAAAAGAGGGACAAAGATCATTCAACTATTTACTGGTCTGTGAGAGAGGATGGTTTCTATCACAGCTTGGATGCATCTCACTGGAAATTGCTTGCACAATGGTATTCTGAGTGATTACAAAGATTATATATTATATATTGACGCTGAGTTGTTTTCCTAGTAATTTAGTAGTATTTTATTATTTCAGCTTAATTTTCTAGAACTTTCTATTTTGTTTTCAGTTTGTTATTCTTAGCCTATCGGAGTTTGTTATTTCATTATTTAAGTTTGACAGTTGTAGCTTAAGAGGTAACTTTTATTCAATCAATAATATTTTATTCAATCAATAATTTCTGGTGGATACCGCAACCCTATTTTCACAAGTTTGTCACTTGCGAACTTGCTCTTTTCTACCTAGATTTAGCGCTTGTTAGCCTACGCTTCCGTACTCCGTCATATATTATTTCGATTATTGCAAACATTTTTATTCTCCAAATAATGCTATATATATATATATATATATATATATATATATATATATATATATTGTACTAATTCGATTATTGTCATCATGTATTAATTTTTTTAGAGACCAGTAAATGATCAATTGGTGTTGGAAACATAATTGCTGATACGACGTTAACAATTGAAGAATTTGATTTTATATTTATTTTAGAGATTGATTTTGTATTATATAGTAGGAAACAAAATCAAAGAGACCATTGTGTTGATGGTAATTAATACTCTGAAATCACATTCAAACGGCAAGATCGATCGCTTAATTTTAAGTTAAAGAATAAAAATGTAAGAAATATATTCTTTACTAAAGTTTTACTTTTTTTTTTTTAATCAACAGATACTAGTTTAGGTCGGTTAGTATCGCAATGAGTAACAAAGCTCTATCCCTCTATATGTTTAACACTATTGCAATGAGTAACAAAGCTCTATCCCTCTATATGTTTAACACTATCGCAATGAGTAACAAAGCTCTATCCCTCTATAAGTTTAACAAAGCTTTATCCCCCTGGGGCACTGGTTAAGGAATCCAAAAATAGAATTTTCTGTCTTGGAACTATAAACTGTCACTTTTGATCAAGTAATTTAATCCCTTTTTTTTTTATAAATAACTTGGTTTTTTAATCCTTGACACGTTCAAAACTTAGTTTTTTGATCTTTTTTTTTAATAAATAACTTAGTTTTTTAATCCTTGACACGTTCAAATTTGCTAACTTTAATTTTATAATGGTACACAATATCATTGTAAAAAAAATTCTAACTGAAGACTTGTGGTACTTACTTCATGACATCGCAAACGATAAATTTTTCATTTAAAAATATAATTCTAGCAAGATGTTTGTTTATAAATCAGAAAAAAAATTATAGAATTTGAAAAAATTGAATATGCATGGATATAAATATTTAAAATATATAAATAAATCTTTTTTTAGGGAAAAAATATATAAATAAATCTAAAATATAATGTTTATACTACAAATCAATTTCTTAGACATTTTTTGAATATATAATTTCATCAAAGAATAAAATGAGTACATAATTTATCAAGGAAATTTTAGTTTAAATTTTACTTTTAAATAAAAAAAATAGAGTTTCCAAACGACTTTTACTTAATTTTTGAAGCTCTCATTATTACCTTCAAGTTTAAAGTAGCTTCTAACTCTGGAAAAAGTTGGGCCAACAATAGATACTAATTTGGGTCGGTTAGTACTGCAATGAGTAACAAAGCTCTATCCCTCTAGATGTTTAACACTGTTGCAATTCCATAATATTTAAACTCATCACCTCTAGTAAAGATCAAAGAGATCTCTTATCATCTCATTCAAATGCTCTTGAATTCAAAGTTTTACATAGTCATCAAATCATATATCACCAAATATATAATTATAAAGATTTTTGAAATTAAAATAACGGTGAAATATATTTATAGACCAAAATAAAAAAAACGGTGAAATATATTTGATCGGATACATAAGTAAAACTATTTTACACGGACAAGTGTGTGTACACACACATGCGCACTAAGTCACGCGCCATGTGTAACACCCTAATTTTCTATTTTTAATTAATTTCATGAAGTTGGATAAGTGAAGTTTTGGTTAATATTATTATTAATGTTGCTTTGTTTTTGACCCGTTGGACTTGGAAGGTGTTGCTTTCTGTTTTCATTTTGGGTATCTTTTCCGCCGCGTTTTGCAAGCTGGTGTTGCTCTCTGTCGCCGGCGAGTTGTTTGCCAATGTGGGTATCGACAGTTTCTTTTCCGTGCTGTATTTGTTTTTATTTCTGTTTTTTTTTTGTTACATGAAGTGTTGATGGGTGGTAGGTTTGTATCCGACTTGGTTTGTTCGTATATCTTGATTCTGCTTTATCCTGGAGTTGAGATTGGATTCTCTAGTCTATTGATGCTCGAAAAGGCTAGGTGCGTAGAGGCTCCGTGTTGACGGTAGTTTTCGTTTATCGTACCTTAAGACTTTATCTGTCGAGGTTGCGTTGCGCACCATTGGTGGACTGTGTTGAATTTTCGTCGTCTGTTCATCCCTCGGTCTGGACTACGGTTGAAGTTTGAAGACCGATGCGACTCTGTGCTTCGGTTCGTATCTGGTTGGATTGGCCTGAAAGGGAATCTTACTTGCTTCATTTAGAAGGGAGTTGTGGAACTTGGATCGTTTCTGTGTTGGCAGATGATTCATACGCCTACTCAATACTCTGAATGCTCACTCTGCGTTTTTTTGCAATTCAGTTTCGCGCCCACACGTAGGTTCGCTGAATTTTCCGTGGTAATGATTGTTTATGGTTGTTTTTTTTAATACCACTTATGTATTGAAACGTTGTATCACTCATATCGGGTTGTTTTTGTGGTTTACTGGGTCAGGTACATGTCCCCCAGTCTTATACTTCCTAGATCATGGAAGGGATTCAAGGAAAGAAAATGGAAAGGATTCAAGGAAACCCTAATCACCGCTACTTATCTGAGTCATCCAAACCTAATCTTGCATTTGGCAGGACAAATAAAACTCTGCAAACTACTTCATCTCTTTTACTTCTTTTATTTCCAATAAATTCCGCTAATTACCAAGTTGAACGATAATCCATGTGGAGATGATCACTTACCAGTTTATTACTTGCGTACGATTTGGTGCACTTTCGTCATAAGTTACATAAAAGGGAAGACCAAAAGTCGTAATAGAAAACATTTAGAGAACCAAAACTTGCTGAAAAATTTTAGAAGGATTAAAAACAAAGATATTTATAGGAATAAAAAATTTATTTAACATCTTTTTTAAAAAAATAAGGCTAAAATATGGTTTTGTCCATGCAAATATGCCTCGTTTTGGTTTTAGTCCCTGTAAAAAAAAATTTGCTTTTGGTCCCTGCAAAATTTTTTGTTTTTTAAAATAGTCCTTGACCCCATTTTTGTGATGATTTGCATACGTGGCACATGATGACTGAACCCATTTTGTAGTTTTTGGTCCCTGCAAAATATTTTGTTTTTTAAAAAGGTCCCTGCAAAATATTTTGTTTTTGAAAATAGTCCCTCCAGGGACTATTTTAAAAAACAAAAAATTTTGCAGGTACCAAAAACAATTTTTTTTTACAGGGATTAAAACCAAAACGAGGCATATTTGCAGGGGCTAAAACCATATTTTAGCCAAAAAAATAACAATCCCCGTCTCACTCATCCCACTTTTATTTCAATATTGACTAATTTTGAAAAGGAAAAAGAACATGACAAGGATACTACTAATAATAGAAAAATTGTTCGGATTACTTTGGAGATATATACGCAAATTGTTAACACCTAGATCATGTTTTTCCAAAATAAAATTTCTATTTTGGCATTCAAATTTCATGAATAGAAACCATATCAGTCTGTATCTTTTCAATTTTTCATCGTTTCGTCCCAACTGAGACAAAGTTATAGTTGTATTTGTTGTAAATAGCATAGTACATAGCTGTATCTGTATCTGTACCCTTAATATTGTTACAAATTTGTAATTTCTTGACAACAAGTAAAACAAACAAAAAAACAAATAATCTTCCATTTTAAGATTTGATATATAATATATATAAGATCTTAACATCATTCCCCATCTTCATATATGTTGTGCAACCAAAAATGTCTATTTTCAAAGTTTCTATGGTTATTTGTCTTCTAACCCTCCAACTTTTCTTGGCAAATTCTTATGGTACAAAGAGCCTTGTGCCTGCTTTGTATGTTTTTGGTGATTCAACCGTAGATGCCGGAAACAATAACAATTTGAATACACCTGCTAAGGTTAATATATTTCCATATGGCATAGATTTCAATAATTGTTCTACAGGAAGGTTTAGCAATGGCAAAACCTTTGCAGATATTATTGGTAAGTTTGAATTTAGATAGGTTAAACTTTTAATCTTTCTTCATCTAGCACAAGTAAATTAAAGAGTAAAATCATTTATGAACTTAAAACCTTTAGAAAGGTTACTTCCTTCGGTCTCAAATATAAAATAAATAAAAAAGTAAATAAATAAAGTCTCAAATATAAGCAAAACTCTATTAAATTATTATGTTTAATATGATTATTCTAATTTGATCTTTAAATTATATATTGATTCCAATATTCAACACTTGTTAAGAAGGATATAATTGGAAATGATGTCTTTTTTCTCATCAATCATTGAACTTAATCTAATTTCTTTAAAGGGGTTCTTTTTAATTTTTAATTTTTTCTTGCGTACAACACCAGAGGGAATATACATTTCCTTTCCTCCTAAAAATTTCATTGCTTTAATGTGTTGATCATTTTATTTTGTGATGAGTGCTCTTTAGGCCAATGTGTTGCTCAAAACAAGCAAAATACATTGCTGGAAGATATATTCCAATAGGAAAAAAAGAGTAAATAAATCACCATTTGAATATGTCTTCTGATAAATTTAAGGGGCCTCACAACAACATAGATTCCAAAAGAACGATCATCTTCCTCCCGAATTCAGTTCATTTCACTAGCCTTCTATGTAGATAACCCATTAATTTTATGATACAGCAACTTTTGTTTGATACCTACCTAACAAAATATGTATATGCAAATTTCTTTTGCATCATCATGTTGACATAGCTGACAACACAACTCTTCTTCAAGAGAAAAAAATCGGTTTCAATTTTTTGAGTTGTCTATATGATAAGAGTCAAATCCAAATAATAAAAACATGGCGTCTCATCGATGATTTGAGGATTAGTCTCATAGTAATTCTAAGGGTCTACGTTGTGGGAATGCCTATGATTTGTCAACTTAATGTCTTAATTATCTTCTTCAAATGGTAAAAGACCGAAACATTTGATATGTTGTGGCGTGTGTTTAAACTTGCAATACACATCTTCTTCGCACTTTGTGTGTGTGAAATTTGCTGCTCGACTATTTTAAAAAAAAATTACAATTTAAATGTAAAAATTAAATAATTAATTAACAATAAAGTAAAAAATAAAACAACACATTTCCTAAAAAAAAAGTAATCATTTACATCATAATATTCTCTATTCTCGTTAAGATAGCATTGCAGCTATTGCATACATATAAGATTTAAAGTTAATCAGCGCTGTCACATTATGATTTTTCTAATGTGACCAAATTATTACTATTATATGATACATAAATTGAATCATTTTCAAATTATGATGCATTTTTCACTTACCATGAACTTTTTTGCAATTATTTTTTGTAGCTCTTAAATTGGGTTTACCAATGCCACCTCCATACATGGGTGTTTCTACAATTAAGAGAAATCAAATAGTCTCAGGTATCAACTATGCATCAGGATCATGTGGAATCTTGAATTCGACAAGATATGTAAGGAAATATTCTGCACTACTTTATTATTCAATTTAAATAAATTGGTTACTAATCATATATATATTGTTTATGTCAAAGGGTGAATGCTTGTCATTGAACAAACAAATTGAGTATTTCACCTCAACTGTGACGAATGATCTTCCAAGAAACTTTCGAAGCAAGGCAAAATTGAGTCAATACTTATCTAAATCTATATTCCTTTTATCCATTGGTTCCAATGATTACATGCTCAATTATTTTAAACAAGAAATGGTAACCAACCAAAAGGGAAATCCTGAAGAATTTGCAAATTATCTTCTTGAACAACTTGGTTTCAATATAAAGGTAACTTATGTTTGATGACTTAACATTGTGAAACTTATGTTTGATGACTTAACATTGTGAAGAAGGAAAGTTTGAATATATACATAAATTTTTAGGCTTAAATATAAAGATGTTTTTTTTTTGTTTGGTCAGGTAGCCTAGTGGCTAGTATTCATCTTTTTCATGGTGAATAAGTGGGGCGTCCGAGGTTCGAACCCCGGTCCCCGCATATAACAAGGCATGTCCCTGACAACTGAGCTATGCTCACGGGGACAAGATGTTCTTTTTTATATCCCTTAAACATGTTTTCTTTAGTAATCTCTAGTTTCTACTATTAATTTTCATTTTTTTTCAAAGAATCTAGCGGTAAAATTCACACACTTTAAGTGTTCGAACTTGTGTTGCAACATATCAAATATCCCTGTTACTATTATTTGAATTATAATTATGAGACAATTAATCTCCATTTATATGAGCCTTAGGCTTTGTTTGGGAATTTGATGGGGAAGACTTTGGAGGGATGAGATCAGAGGAAAAAAATAGATAAATCTTTCAAAAAAAATTAGTGTGTTTTTTCTAGTGAATGATAAATAAATATTTATGATTAATATAATTTTAATTTTTTGAGTATTATGACAATATATATGTAGGATTTGGAAAATTTATCCAAACCCTTAAAACACTCATCCAATACAATTTTTTAGCTCCCAAAACTAGGGAGATTTTGTTTTATGAAGAAAACTAAGCCCCTCAAAACCCTCTCATCCCAAAACTCTAAATTATTTCCACTTCTTTCTTCCTTTTTTTTTTTATCAAACCCTCTCATCCCGTTCCCTCCAAACTCCCAAAGAGAGCCTAATATAATTAACAAATGTATAAAATACCGTAGCCAAAATTAGTTGCTACATAATGATTAATAATTTTTTTGATAGAACATAATCATTAATAATCTTGTTACATGTATAAAATACCGACTAAAATTAAAGAGAAAAACTATTGATGTTTATGTCTGGCGTCTATAATATTTAATGATAAAATTTGAAATGAACTTCATAGGTTTACGTTCTAATTTTTAGTCACTAATTCAATTTTTCATTGATATTAACTATGTTCACCAACTTTTATTTTCCAGAAAATTTATGATCTTGGTGGACGAAAATTTGTTATCATTGCCATTGGTCCAATAGGGTGTATCCCAGATTTTATTGATAAAAAATCACGTTCAAAAGATTGCAATGAAAATATGAATCAAATGGTTAAGCCTTTCTCAAACAAACTTCCATGGAAGCTTCGGGAGTTAACGACCAAACTCTCAGGTTCAGTGTTCACTATTTTAGACAGTTTCAAAATGTTCAAGAAAATAAAAAATTCCCCTGAAAAGTTTGGTGAGTTAATAATTAATTTTATTCAAAATAAAAAAAATGTCAAATGGTTTTTCTTTATTGTTATCGTTTACTAAGTACAACTTATTTTAAAATTTTCAGGATTGACAAATATTTGGGACTCGTGTGTTGGTGAAGGCGGAAAACCATGTGATAATCGGAAACAATACTTTTTTTATGATTCTGCACACAACACTGAAGCCACAAATGAAATATATGCAAATACGTGTTTCAATGGAAGACATGCATGCTTTCCTCTAAATATTGAACAATTAGTTCATGCACATTAATATATTTGGACATTATTTTAGATGTACGTTTATCCGTAATTGGCGTAGAAGATTTTGACCAATCATTTTATTCCATTCATTCTATATTTGTTTGTAATTTTGGTTTCCGCATAGCATTGCTTGTGCTTTGGGGTCCTCTTTTTAATGAAATTTATTTGCATTTAAAAAAATGTACTGGATTTGGGAACTCAAAGTTCAAATTTTAGTCAAGTTTTTATTTTTATTTTAACAAGGCAAAATGGAATATATTAACAATAAAAAGCATTCTTCAAAGTACAAGTTGTACTAAAGAGGAACACAAGAGTGATACAAATGGAATATAATCGAACAAACAAAAGAAAAAAGGAAAGAGAGTTATTAGTCAATGCACAAACACAAGAATGGATTAAGCCACCAACCATGATAACCAAAAGTTAAATTGATGTATTTTGCCTTCAACCACCAGGAGGATAGAAGCTTGACTTTATCCACTATAATACGAATAGAGTCCTCCTTTTAGTTAAAAATCATATTATTACGCTCTTTTCAAATCACCCAGACATAAGAAAACCAAATTACATGTTCTTAACCGGTGTTTTTGGTAAACAAGACACTAGTTTTAAAATGTTACTTGCAGGATTAAACTAGAAATCCTAGGACATGTTGTGCAATGTTTTTTTCCAGAAAATGTTTGAATGTTCATCATGTTCTTAAGATGAAAACATGAAGGAGATGAACATCAAAGTTTAATTCGACAGAATTAAACAAGATTTTAAGATTTAAAAGTAAAACTTAAACTTTTAAAGATGAAAACAAAGAATTAAAATACAATCATTCGAATTGCACTATGTAAATTTGTTCATCAAATTAGTTACATACATTCTTGTTAGTCTTTTCTCCCTGTGTGCTTGGATAATTCGAGCGTAAGAACTTTTGTATATGATTTGTGACCCCTATTTCCTATGAAAAACTGTTATATATACATAAGTAAGGTAACTAAAACCAACAGTCCTAAACTTCATATCTTCGACAGACTTGACTTGCTTCCACGTGTCTTGGACCCTTGACCTTCCCTCTTCAGAGAGGATTCTAATTACATTCAGTCGAACTCAAACACTTTGTAGGCCCGAACACTAAGGTCCATGAAGGGTGGTACCTAGGGCTACACAGTTATAAATAGAGAGTCTAGGTCCCCTTTGCCATCACTCTAACTATTATGCTCATTAGTGGTTTGTCCCATGTGACTAGCCTTTGTGCCCCTCGCCTGGCACCGGGTAAAAACCCTTTTTTATATGTTTTCAAGCTGGATCGGCGAATAAAAGCCCAAATTTCTTCTCTTAATCCCTAAGTAACCTAATCCTATAAATAGAGACCCTTGCCCACTATTTTGTTATGATGTCTGTTGCCATGCGCAACTAAACCTCTTGATTAGGGTTCCACGATGAACCCCTTCTTATTTGTTGAAATTTATTAATAAAGTTTTCATTAAGTTTATGCTTTTGATTGTGTTGAGATTTAAATTATATTATTCTCGTTGTTGATGCTTCATCAATTGGTTAACTACGAGTGTAACCTTGCGGATTGATCCATAGGATTAAAGTGGCACTGACAACCCGAAATTTTATCAGTTCACTGGTTTTTCTAATTACTACTTCTTATAGAGGTTAGAAAGTTAAGGTTTGAGTCATCTCTTTCCTTACTCCACTCTTTATAAAAAAAGTAGTACACTACTTCGGTGGGTCCTACACGAGTTATTTAAAGAGTCTAGTGTGGGTTTGACTGTCATGACACATAAAATTAGTGATACATCGCATAAGTTGTTTTATTTCTTAAAAGATAATTCCAATAAAGACGAAGGGGGGATTCAAGGAAATAGTAATCTTTGTTAATCATCTGAATCACAAAGACCAAACTTTGCATTCGGCAAGGCAATTTAACCCTGCAATTCTGTTCACTTTTAATACTTTTCGCTTCTAAAATATGTTTTGCTAATTATTGAGTTGAACAACAATCCATGTGGAGAACGATACGACTTACTACGTTGCTACTTGTTGCGATTTGGTGCACTTGCCAATTTTGTCCATCATGTGTTCTAATTTTATATATAGTTCGATCTTAATGATTTAATTTTTACAAGGATGACCACGATGACAATGGTACAAAAAGACTTTCTCCTTGCAGGTCTTAATTGATTTAGAAAAAAGGATTTGTTGTTGGAAATGTTGGAGGAGATGAGGAGATTCTGGTTATCAAAAGAATAAAGATCATTCCATTCTCTAGCACTTCCAATCGTCTTTCTCGAATCCGTGTCGTGACAAACACAAGGATTGAAGGCACTTCGTATCATACGAAGGGCAACATTTTCAAGCATATCACAGCGAAGGGCAACATTTTCAAGCAGAAGGGGTGAGAAACTTATCAAATAATAATAATATATAATTCATCAAATTAATGAAAACAACGAAGCATATCACAACATGCATCATTAATAATGTATATAAAGAATACGTAAGCAACAACATAATCATATTCAGCAACAAGGACAGCAACAAAAACAATTTCGTTATCAACAGCGACACCGACCACTCGACCATGCAACAACGACGACAACGACTCAACAGAGCGACAACGACAACAACTATGCATCATGCAGGTGGTACCAATCTACTCGCGTTGAATGCTAAGCATTCCAGGGCATAAGCCCCCAACAATTTGGATGGTTAAAGCATCCCAGGGCATAAGCCCCCAACGGATTGAATGATGAACATTCCAGGGCATAAGCCCCCAACAGATGTGAGTATGCATGGACTCAACATCTTACATCTTAGAAACCTCATGAACATCCTATAACTTCTTGACTTAGAGTGACATTTTCATCTCAAATAAGACTCAGCAGTATATGCAGCATATAAATAATTCATCTCATATCAGCATCATAGTACACAGCATCAAATGATAATCAAGAACATCTTAAACATCGCATCATCATAAGCATCATAATTAACACATATAGTCAATAAATACCAAGATCGCATCTTTATATAACCCATCTTTAAATCACACATCTTCAAATAACACATCTTTATATAACACATCTTCAAATATCTCATTATTTACACATCGTTAAATAACACATCAATTTCACCTCATCAATTAATTCACAAGTTACACCTAGTCAAATAATTCATCAATAACACATCATCAAATAATTATAATATTTATGTATTTGTCATTATAACTAATTATAATATTAATATAAAGCAAATGAAAAGAAGCAACTTTTCTAATCAAATACATAGGTAACCAAGTTTCGGCTATGTAGAGTTTGGATCATTCTCTTTTTAAGAAAACACAACTTCGAAAACTAAGTTTAGTCAAATATCATATATTGTATCTTTCAAACCAGGATATTTGATTCCAAATAAACTAGCAAAATCAAAATAAATTCACATCATTGTTAAATCTAAATAGTGCACAGATATGTATATACATAAACTAAGCCAACCCCCCTAATAAACATTTACCAACACTGTTAAAGCACCAACTCAATAGCCGAATGAAATAAATGGATTTTATGTATATACATAAACTAAGCCAACCCCCCTAATAAACATTTACCAACACTGTTAAAGCACCAACTCAATAGCCGAATGAAATAAATGGATTTTAATTCATCATGGACACATTTTCTAGTTCAACGACAAGTTAAGTCATCAAAAAGAATTAATCAGACACTACGGTTATCTAATTCAATTATTGAGGTTCATTAGTGATTACAATACTAACACAATCTAATACATGCATGAATTGATTGAAAATTAGACTTAGTTTAGAATAACATAAAAGAGAAACATATAACAGCACATGAATTTATTCTCAACTAAACCCCAAAATTCTCATTGACTAAAACTCTTGCGATAGCGTACTAACCAATTCATTCCGTAGAGGCGGTTTGCGGATACGTACTAATTACAAATTTAATTCCAATCCAACAACATAAACTAATAACAATAGTTATATCAGAATCCTTCGAATGCAATATATCATACTCACTTTTAGAACATAACCATGAAGTAACTACAAATTTAGAACATGAAAATAATGGATTCAAAGTCAAGAATATAACCAAAATTATAGCAACAAATTAGAACACGAATGTAGCATGAATTCATTAAAGGATCACAAAAAAAAAAAAACAATGGAAAACAAAACCCTTCACTACCCATATGTTCATACAACCTTTATGGTGAATAAAGACTCCCCCCTTACATCAATTCAACGGTTTCCATCATCTAATCATCAATTCTCACTCAAACCCTAATTTCTCATAACCTCACAACTCATCCTAAAACATGTTAGATGCAATCTAATGATCTACAGACTTAATATTAGTGAAAGATAGTCCCACCCTTACCTTAGATTGTTTTTCTGAAATCAAAAGCGGCGTTCTTCGTTCCTAGGGTTCTCTCTCTCTGAGTTCTCCTCTTTTTCCTCTTTCTCCAAAAAGCGGTTTAACGTCCAAAAATCTTTCTAACCTAAGCTTCCTTATTTATAATACTAGTCACTCTTCCTAAATCTATTTAGGCCCAATAACTTATTCTTCTTTCTATTCTAACATCCAATTCTACTTGCACTAATAATTCTCATATTCTAATAAATAATAGAATAATGTCACATAATAAAATACTAACACCTCACATATATAAAATAAATCACATAAATAGACTCTAACTTAATAAAAATAATTAAATAAAAGGAGGGCGTTACACTCTTCTTCAATAATACATTACATAGAGAATACTCGTCTTACATACGAGGGAGTGGGATGAGAAAATAATTACATATAGAGATATAGGTGAAAGGCACGACACACATGTCGTATTTTAATAATTCCCAAAACAAAACAAAATAAAACACTAAGACCATATGTTGGGTATTTGTATTGGTTGCATTATTGCTAAAACAAATATCCATGTTTGTGTTGTTGGATACAATGTTCCAAAATGTTTCAGGCATTTTTGTAAGATGTTGGATACGATGTTCCAACATCCTGGCACGGTTCAGTGTGCCTTGTATCATGCCTGTTTGTACGCGCGTCTTTTATTATTTAAGGAAACCATATTTCCTTATCTTATTGATCAAACAACGCGCATATCTTTACAGAATCAGTTGTGGAATATTCCTAAAGATGTGATTATATTTTAGGAAATATTTGAAGTTGTATTGGGCGTTCCTAAAGATGTTCCTACATTTTAGACTTTCCATATTTGTCTCTGATTCGTGTTTTGCAGATCAGCTGGACGATCTATTTTGTTTTGAAGCCCAACAAGACTATTTGACCCATATTGCTTCAGTATAAAAGGAAGACTTCAAGACCTAATTGATTATTCAAGCCGTCATTTAAAAAGTTTAGTTTTTAGGGTTTTGAGTCTTTGTGTGTTCTACTCTTGTATCACCTTGATGCAAGTTTAGTCCTATTTTATTGTGAGCCTTTCTTGTATCAGTTTGATACATGTTAACGACTGTGTGTTGAGTTGTAAACTCTTGTGTGCTACGCCAAAGCTTTTAAGCAAGGTTGTAGTTGTTTGTTTGAAGGTAACTTCACCATTTGAGTTGTTTAAAGTCTGATAATCACAGGGGCTGTGGTTGACTGTGAGATAGTGAGATAGGATCTCAGATTTAGGAGTTCCTAGATTGAAATCAATACAGGTAGGTCCTAGGTCTTGTGTTGTAAACGTGGTTTGCTGAGAACATTAGAATAAGGACTACACTAGTGGAATTCCTTCCTGGCTTGGTAGCCTCTAGAGTAGGTGTGTTTGTCACCGAATTGGGTTAACAAACTTACTGTGCCATTTACTTTCCTGTCATTTACTTTCTTGTTATTTATTCTTTTTACTGCTTGATGTTGGAACATTAAACGGAACATTATCTGTCTGTGTGTATAACGTTGAAACATCACATAGAACATCTTAAAACAAGCACGCTAAAATTTCACCATAACCATTCTTCATGCTATTTAATAACAATAAACACACAAATATTATTATTAAAAATTGAATTAATTAATTAATTAAACATTGATGACTGATCATACTACGCAGAGTTAGTCGGGGGTTCCGCTACCCGGTAAACAAACGGTGGTTCCGAGACAACGCCCCTTACAGGGACTTCTGGGGCAGCCATCGAGAAGCTAATTCTTAATGAACACTTCATCAAGAATCAGTGCCGCTGTCTAGCCTAATCACATCAACTTTTTATATGATTGAGTAAACCCTAGCCGCATCGTGTTTTGCATAACAATACAACTCTTGTATAGGTATGAACCCTAATGCGACGATCAAACATCAATAGTTTCAAGGATTGTTCATTCAATATGAACAATCGATTCGTTGATGCTTCCCCAATATCAGTTCCGAATCTCAAGCTATCGATCATCCAAATTGACACCAATCTCTTTAATACAATTGAACAAATTAAATGATACAATATGTATATCATATATATATATATATATATATATATATATATATATATATATTGATGTTGCATAAGAATCATAAGTCACATATATGAGATCGACAACCAATTTTTATTAATTTTATTATTATTATACATATTCAAAATCATATTAAAACTATTATAACATAGAAACCGACTCATGGTTTCGTAAGTAGCTTTGATACCACTGAAGAAAAATCGTATACCAAAACAGAATACACTGTAGATAAAAAAAAAGTAGTTTTTCTTTCAATGGATCCTTACGAATAAACATGATTAAGAATCAAAGTATTACCTCTTGTAGTGTAGTTTCTTTAATGTTGAATTTCTCTGATCATTCACGAGCACCCCTCAATCGGCAGCGCCTCTACTCAGTCCACACGAACAATTTCCTTTACTCACAAACGGCGTAACATTAGATAAATATTATACCATATAATTTGACATCTCCTTTTATATATATATATATATATATATATATATATATATATATATGGGTTATGTTACAAGCCACCCTTTGGTGGTGTCTTTTATCAAGTCACACCTTAAGGTGTGATTTTCACTTTTTAGTTATAACTTTGATAAAAGACACCGTTATAACTTTTTAGTCACACCTTAAGGTGCATTTTTTAGTTATAACTTTTATAACTTATATATATATATATATATATATATATATATATATATATATATATATATATATATATATATATGAGTTCATCATCATCTGTCACCGTTATATTGTCTGTTGTGTGTTGAAAATTATGGATCTAGTTTGAACTCTATAAGTTATTGCAAAGTTCTTGCGGTCATAAAGGCCTTAATTAGCTTTCATGAAGTATGATGATAAAGAAAAGACTTAACTGGCATTGATGTTTAGCTCTCCAACCACTACCTCTCATGACTAATAGTAACTTATTATTTAGGAATGAGATAGAACTGGCAATGCGTTAGATATTAGCTATACCTTAGACAATGTTGTAAAAAAGGCCCTTGATTTAATTCCATTCATGTGAACATATAATGCAAGACAGAATAACTATACATACCATTTTAAGAGATTGTCTTGTTTCTAAAAAGAAGAATGTGTATCTATAAAAAAGAATGTGTCAAATGGATCCGTCGAAGTAAGGATTCTATTCATCAAAAGAAATAGATATCTATATATTACTATAATGTAGATGTGTAATGATATACATTTTTAAAATTAGTGACAAAAAGTATTTATAACATAAAACTATATATAGTAATGAAGCTCTCAATTTTATTTTATTTTTGAAAAATATCGAAGATGCCTACTTGTTCCTTAGAATGGTTTAAATCCCCCATTGAGTATGGATAAATATTGTCTCCCTCTTAATTAGCGTGAGAGATAAAGTAAAGAGAAAAACGAGAAAGAAGGGAAAAATGAGAGTGATGACAAGGAAAAAAGACATGGGAAGGGAAAATGGGTAACATAATCAAAATTAATTGTCCACTGTTATACCAAAATTACTTTTCCAAGTAATTCTTGTTGAAATATTTATTAAAACAAGCAGAAAGTGCTTGTCTATCTAACTTTTTTTATGGCTTCATCCGTTTTTAAATTGTAGTAGCTACTAATGAGATTATGAGGTTATTTGATCTATTTGATATATATTTATTTTATTTTATTTTTCTATTTTAAAATATTTATATTATTTAAATTTATTTGAATTTAACTTTTAATATTCTATTCATATGTTTTTAAATTTGAAACAAAAATGTTGTTAAGGATAAATTCATAACAAAAAAGTTCAACTAAAATATGTAGTTGATTTTTTATTTTTTTTTTCCAAGTAGTTTAGTAGCTAGAAATTCACCATTAAATAAGTGGAGAATCGTGATTAGAACCCCAACATGTCACTAACAATTGAGTTATGCTCACAGGTACTGTAGTTAGTTTTTAAACTCCCTAATCCCTATGACTATGGTTTGAATTTAAATTGATAGAGAAAGGAGTTACCAAGAGTAAATTTGTCCAAAAAAGTCCGACTAAAAATTAGTTAAGAAGTGGTTAACTCACTGGTTACCTTTATGTAGCGACAGATTAACTCTAAATACCTGTTTAATTAAGTTTCCATATAAACCTGAAACAATCTAAACATGTAGATTTAAACTTAATTAAAGCTAAAAAGGAAAGAAAAAAAACAACAATGGCAAAAACTTTATTCTTTTCTATTTGAAGAGATTGTGATTTTTCAAGTCAAAAATATCTACTTCTGACTCTACAATAATTTGTGATTGCATAATCTATAAGCAATCAAGAAGTGGTGCATTTTAACCTATAGCACATTCTTGAATATAAGGGTGACTTTGATTTATGTACTTGTTCCATAGTGGCCTATACCTGCTTATAGATAATCTCAACCATGGTTTCATGTTCCCATTGAAGTGAATAACAGCCGCACTTTCAATGAGTCGATTATCGATATTGAGGTCATAACCTAATCCTAAAACATGCCATCTCCGGTCAAGCGGTTCGGCCAAACCATAAAAACTAAGAAGTGCAGGAGGAAGTGTGCCGAGCTTCCAGAGTGATCCGTCGGCATTCTTCTCTTGCCAATAGTGATATATTGCGGTCACGTTTGCTTTCTTCCATTGAATCAAGTCAAAAACATTCATGCCTAATGACCACGCGCATGCCTGTGGATCAAACTTTGAGCTTATGATTGAATTTGAGAAGTTGAAATATTTGTAGTACCTGTGAAATGCTTCAAGACAAGTTTCGACTGCACCGATTACGTTTCCATGCAATTCAAGTGAGAAAAGTGGTGTTAGGTCTTTTTGGACAACAACATCGTCATCAAGGAAAACAATCTTCTCAAGTTGTGGATAAATCTCAGGGATGTAAAACCGAAGATGGTTTAGTAATAACAAAAATTTGGAGTTCCGCAGTTTCGGTTCAGCATTTACATCCGGATATGCCCCAAAATAAAAGGCTCGAGATTCTGAATCGAGCAGCTGTTTGACAATCGGAGAATAAGATTCATTCAGCCAATGAAATTCTTCAACATTCTGGACCTCTATCGTTGCTCCTTTAAAGTCATTACTGAGAAACCATGCTTGCATCGTTCCATAGTTGACACCGTCAGTTACAATATGAAAAACTAATTTTATTGGATATTCAGCATTGAGAACTGTTGAGTTAACAACGACCGATGTTGCCAGTACATTATCCGAAAAGATGCAGAAATGATATAGATGCTGATCCGTTAGCCGGAGGGAGTTTCTCGTCTCATCCGAGAGTTTTTGCAGGGAAGGTTTCTTTAGCCAATCAGAAGTAAGTTTCACATGTAAGCAATGAAGACTCTTCGGTAGTGCTTCAGCCGATATTTGAGCAAACACGTTGCTTTGAACTGTAGCTGCAATTGCTCTCTCTTCAAGTGCTTGAATATGTGATTTCATTGTAACGATAGTTGTTGCAATGTCATAATGGATATCTTGCGCCTTGAAAATTAAAGTTGATAGGCTTCTTATAATCGGTTCGGCTTCTTCATTGTTAACAGGCTTTCCAGTCATGGCGGCTTTTGAAAGCAAAAGCTGACAACTTCTAATCTTTGAGCTAAGCTCCCATGCTAGGTGAAGATTATTGTGTTCTTTTGCAATAACCACATAAGCCTTGGCAAGAACCATTTCCTCTGTTAATTGCCTTGAAAAAGATGTCGCACTTAAAATTTCTTCAGTAAAATTCAGCCTATCCTTAGGAAAATGTTCATCCTTTGTATTCCTCTCCTGCAATATGTCACTTACTCGGTAAGTACACACGAGGCATATGAGACAAAAATAGTTTAACAGTAAAAAGCAATATCACCAAAAGCGTAACAAGTAACAACAGTAATTATTTTATATAAGCAATGTCACCTAATCGTAAAATTGTTGTAGAATTTACAGTTACAATTACATTGCTTTGAGATATCAGGATTATTTTCTCATTTATCACTATGAAGCTACACACTTGACCATGTTTCGTACGTCGCGATTTAAGCCTCAAATGACAAATACTCAACTTCAATTTTTGATCCAGAAACACGGATTATAAAAGTAAATCAGTATAACTAACACCATATTCATGAAGATTTCAAGAATATACTTCAAATATTTCCATTGTTGTTGCAAGACTGAAAAGGGAAAAAACTATAGAAGTGCTGTAATAATGAGGGCAATGATGTAATGTAATAATAAACACAAAATCGTTACAGTTGTAACACAATCTAGAAAGGCATATTTTCTATGCTACATAACTAGATATATCATATATCTAGAAACTTGCCAAATGAACTAAATAGGGGATAAGTTGATATTTAAAATCAGAAGACAGAACAAAATGAGAAACTATTGGCGAATTCTACAAGGAATTGCGAATGGTATAACCATTTCGCCGAATGGGATGTGCAAGTCTAATGAATTGCGAATGGTATAACCATTTCGCCGAATGGGATGTGCAAGTGTAATGATGTGTGTTAGTGAACACCTAATAGCTGCAAAAGGTAACACTTAGTTCCTGTTTCACAAAGTAGTAACAAATCACTAAATGTTAAAACCATTTTTACAACAAGAAATCTTTCTCAACTTCCTCTCTGTATGAATTCAAACCCCTAATGTTAAAGAACATGATTGAAACTGGTTTGGAGTCATAATGAAAAAAGAATTATAACTCATGTACACAAACTCATAAATTTAAATGGAAATTTGTGTTAACAAGTGATAAGAAAAAAAAACTCATTTTAAACAAGAAACAATATTACAAAAGCCACTTATAACAAAAACTATAAGTTGAAATCTGAAAATTACAAAATCAATTACTTATGACCAAGACAAGTCTAACTGCAGGACCATGATAAAAACAATGTTGTTATTATGATCAAAACAGTGTTGTTTTAAACATGCATCCCTCTCACATCAAATTGTTATTGGAAAGAGTAAAAAAGAGAGGAAACAACAGTTAGAAGTTACTCCATCCAGTCTTAAATACAGACAAAATGTCAAATGTATTTACTCCAAATTTGGACCAAGTACATTTGACCTTTTGCTTAAATATGAAGGAGTAACACAGATAAAAACAACAAATACAATTATAAAACAAAACCATCCTGATAAATGAATTGAAATTTAAAACAAAATTATACATAAGATGAATAACATTAATTTTAAAAAAAATATATATATGTAAAAAATAATCCTGCAAAACCAAAACATACCACATCACATCTATAGTTCTAAATTATGGTCTGCAACCATAATCAAAGCCGCGATATAAAGGTTTTAGAGGTGTCTACAACGATATTAGAACTACATTGCTGTCGCATTTGCTACAATATCAAGATTTGTGCAATTTAGAACCATGAACATATCCCCAGTTAAAAATCACCAATCAAAAACCAAAAAAATCATCAAAAGAACGAAAAAAAAAAAAGGGAGAATGTAATATTACCAGAAGGGTATGTTGGACCCGATCTTGATGGTAATTATGTTGAACAAAAACCATAACCAAACCGACAACAGAAAATGCTCCAAGAAGAAAACAGATCCCATAAGACAACTTCCGTCGAATCGGGCGCCGAAACTCGGCAGCCCGACGCCCCATTTCCTCCTTCTTCCACAACAACAAAAACAACTACTCAGCTCAAAATTCAAAATCAACAAATACCCATGATTTTTATTTCATCAATGAATCATATGAATATATCTTGTCTTGTACATATATATATATATATAATAACCAATGTTCTTCACTCACTCTTTTACTCACTAGGCGTTACTTGTGAAAGAAGTGAGAGCAAAAAAACAAAAATAATTAAATGATGATGAGATCATCAAACATGAATTTCTGTGAGTAAATAGTGACAGTAAAAATTGAGTATAGTAGTGAATAAATGAAGCCGACAAATGGAGTAAAAAGGGAGAGTGTTGTTTTTTCTCTTTTCTTACAATGAGTATTAATTAATGTGATGTAGGGACAAGTGTACACGTAGGATGAGAAAGTAACCAAAGAAGGAAAAAGGTGAAACTTGAAGGTTATTGATAATGTTTGTTTTGTATCCACCGTTGGATTGAATAGGATTACTCCCTCCGTCCCAATTTATTTGACCCCTTGGTTCATTTCACACAGATTAAGAAAAATGTATAAATAAAGGGGAAAGTGAAATATATTTAATTGGAAATGATAAAAGTAGTATTATTTAGTGTTATATTGTATTGGGAATGATGAAAGTTGTATTGAAAATTGAAATAGGTCAGTTATTTTGGGACACTTTTTTTTAGAAAATGGGTCAGTTATTCCGGGACGGAGGGAGTAATAAGGAACTGAAGAATTGACAAGATTTATATTTTTTTTTTTTGAACGATGACAAGATTTATATGAAAAACAAAATGTTTGAGGATGGAAGGTATAGATATGTCAGATGGATTCGCTGGTACATGATAGCACGTGAGTCTCATAAGGTATTTGGGTGGTGACATTTATTAATTTTATGATGATTAATGACTAGTAAGCTACCAAATTACTTCCTGTATTTGCAAGTCACACTTAAATTAGTCGCTGACTCTATTGATATTTCAAAATAGTATTTGTCTTTTTCAAAATTTCTCAATTAAGTCTCTCATCACTTGATAAAAACATAGAGACAAAGATTTAATTGAGAAACTTTTGATAATATTTCAAAATAGTCTCTTTCTTTGATGAAAGATTCTCGATTAAGTATATTGTCATGTGACAAAAACATAGAGACAAAAATCTAATTGAGAAACTTTTATAAAGACAATAACTATTTTGAAATATTAAGAGTCATGACTAATTTGATAGTGGCTTACAAAGACAGAGACTAAATTAGTGGTTTACTCAACTACTAACGTTAAGACGGATACTAACTTGTTCGTGTTTTTATTTTCAAGAAAAGATAAAATACTGAAAAAAAATTAAATGAAAAGTAAAATTGGAAGAAATAATGTTACACTAAAATAGTATTTTTTTTTATATAAGGTCAAAACAAGATTTTTTTTATAGTGTAAAATATTTTTTTCTTTTGTCGTGGATTGTTCCTTTTTTAATGGAATTTAAGTAATTTTTTATTTATAATCTAAATAATATTTGAAATATGATAAAATAGTTTAAATAAAAACAAACAATTGAGCTCAAAAGATTAATGAGCTCCACTAAATAACAAATTATTCAGGAGAACCCGAGTTTGATTCTTGTGTTGGAATAATTTTTTACCAAACTTTACTTACCTCTCTGTCAAATTCCCAATTAATAGGGCCCTTCCATCTGGGAACCAGAGGTTAACATAAAAAAAAATATTGGATGTGTAAATTTTGTATGTATTGGTATTGATACAACGAGGGTGACTTGATCTGGTCAGTTTCATCGCTGATGGTTTTGGTTGTCGTTCCTTTTTTGCTGTCCAAGCTTCTGCGGGTTTTCCCAACCATCCCGTCGTCGGTCTTTTGGTCAGCGGCGTATTTAAGTCTGCAAAGGGTCATGTTGTTGTGTTGGATCCAGATTCTAGATGGTTTGTGGTCTCTCTGGTGTTGCTCCAGATCTCCTCCTCCGTGCCAAAAATGCGACAGTAAGGTTCTAAAAACGCAACCCCTTTATTTGGGTCTGTGTTGACTGGTTCGAACACACCATGTTCAGTGGTGTATGGTTTCTGCAACTCAGTTATGATATGTCCCAGTAGCTTGTTGTTTGTTCGGATCGCTGGGCCTATTTTGGCACGAAAGGGCGGTTACGCCTGCTGTATTTTGCAGGGGGCTGATGGTACGTGAACCCCTATCCGTGTTGGTGGTTGGTTCATTCACTATTCAAAAGATGTGTATGAATTTATTCAGGCGCGTCTCTGGTTCGTTAAAATGTTTGGGGCTTTTACACATTGTTTCTTTTGCAATATGGTTTCGTGCCACGCGTTGGGTTCGCTAGATTGTTCTGATGTGTATCAGTTGTATGTTGTGCTTCCTTATACCACTTTGGTTATATTTGGTGTAATACCCTCTTATGGGATGACTTTGTGGTTGTTGGGTCAGGTTTACGCGCCCTCAGCTTTTTGTATTTTCTCTTTATTTATATATTTTTCTTTGCTTAAAAAAATATCACATTTACTTATTCTTTTACTTTTTCAATGACAGATATATTCTACAAAAGTTTTAAAGGAACTAAAAATCAGAAGAATTCATTAAAAATGTAGCTGTTTTATTGTGGAAAAAAATGTTGGTTGTTTCTTCTTCTTTTTTTTTGAAGAAAACGTTGCTTGTTAAAATATCACTAAACTAATAATTGTATATTTAATTTTTAATTTGTATATATCAATTCATGAATTATAAAATTGAGAAATTAAAAAAAAATAAGAAGTAATCACTAAAAATGTAGATTATTTTAATATCAGTATATATTTTTAGGTATAAAATATCACTATAACGATTGTATATTTTATTTTTATTTTGTACTTCTAATTTCATGAACCATGTCCTTCGAATATATTTAAAAATATTAACAAAATTTAATAAAATGTATCGTATTTCACATTTTAAATTATATTTTTGTATATTAAACTGAATTCAACCATTGCTCCTGCCTTGGTCAAAGAGTCACTCACTAAAACTTAATTGAAGGAGTTTATCAACAAATAAAAGAACTTTATAGAAGGAAAATTTAAATAATTTGGTAAAAAATAATTATTTTAAAAAATAAATTATAAAAAACAAACAAAACATTAAAATAATGTAAAATATGTATTATATTTATCATATAATACAATTTTTGAATAATTTAATAATTTATTTATATATTAATCATGTTGTAGTCAAAAAATTATACCTTTTTCATTAAAGTAGAATTTAATGGAAATAATTTACCAACAAAATAAAAAGAACCTAGTAGACGGAATAATTAAATAATTTAGTGAAACTTCTTTTTAGAAAAGTAAAATTATTATTTATTTTTTTTGAAGAAAGAAAAGTAAAATTAAAAAAAAAACAAACAAAACATTAAAATATGATAAAAGTATGTGTGATATATTTATCATATAATAAATTTTTTGAATAATTTTATAATTTATTTATATATTTATCATGCTACAGTCAAAAAAGATATATAGTAATTATGTTCTCATACAAAAAAAAAAAGATTAATCATGAACTTTTAAAAAACAAATTTAATATTTGTTTATTACAGTTAAAATAATATTATTTCAGACTATGAAAAAGAGATAACTTATAGCGATGAGAGGTTCTGAGAGAGCGATGCGCGACGGTCAGTGGCTCCGCCACAGGCAATCGCGCTGGCACAATTCGTCAGTGGTGAGGTATTCTGGGGGGGGGGGGGGGTTAGGGTTCCAGGCAGGGTGCCAGATATTGGGGGGGATGGGGGAGATTGGATTGACGCGAGGCCGCGACGTCGAAAAGCGTTGCGACAGGATTTTCAGGTTCAGGATGGATTTGAGAACGACTTGTGGCTATGGGACAGGGATGGCTTTGATCATAGACAATCTAGGGTTAGGTTTGCATCAAGGGAGGAACGTTACTTTGGGGATTATGACACTGGTTCGGATTTTTCTTGTGAAAGGTACGATGTTAGGAGGGACAGTGCACGAGGGGACCGAGGCTACGATACAGAACAGAATTGCAGGAATGCTCCGGTGCACATGCGACGTACAGGGAAGAAGGAAGCAGAATTTGTCAATGGTGCTGCTGTGCGCAGTCAACAGCAACGCGTGCAGCCGACGGTCTCTTATGGCGATGCAGCTGCCCAAGCTCAACAACAGCTTCGTGATTCTACTTTTCTTGGGGATTCCACTGATTCAACATCGCCTTATAAACGGTTCGTTACTTTTTACGTTACCAATTTTCCTCCACAAGCATCGAATTTTTTCTTGCGGAAAGGTTTTGAAGTTTGTGGTATATTAGAAGAGGTTTTTGTGGCTAGTAAAAGAAACATGTATGGAGATGTATACGGCGAATTATGGAAAGCTGTTAACAATGTGTCTTTTGGCTAATATCGGGTTCATGCTAGGCTTGCTAGGTTTGATAGGTCGAAGAAGAATGTGAGGGTGAGTGTGGGAGAGGGAGAGGGTGAGGGTGGTGGAGTGTTAGGTGAGGGGAAGGTTGTACGGAAGGAAGGTGGTGGTGTGGTGAAGGGTCTTGAGGGAGAAAAAAGTAAGGTGAAGGGTCTCGAGGGAGAAAAAAGTAAGGTGAAGGAAGGGGCGAGGAGGGTGACACAGGTTTCGCGGGGGAGGGAGCAGGAGGGTGGCAAGGTTGTGGTGAGGGTGGGTGAGGGTGGGAGAGAAGAGGAAGTCGGCTGGTGGAGGGGTGAGTGTGAGGGAGGGTGGCGGTTTGGTGAAGGAGCTAGGATGTAGTGCAACTAGCATGGAAAAGATACCCGTTACGAAGTGGTTGGTGAGAAAGTATAGATCCCGGGAGGAGGATTTGAAATGGGCTTGTAGAGGACTTGTTGGAACCGTGCTTAATGGGGAATCGGTGCCGCTTATTCAAAATAGAGTAATTGATGCTGGTTTTAATGATCTTGAGATTATTCCTTTAGGGGCGGACAAGGTTTTTATTCATTCGGTGCCTGGATTGGGTGCTTCTGAAACAGTTGGGAATGCAAATCAATTTTTTGATCACATTTTCTTGCAAATTGTGCGTTGGAATAAAGTGGCTTTACCTTTTCAGAGAGGAGCTTGGCTTCGGGTATATGGGATTCCATTACATGCTTGGAATGAAAGTTTTTTCAAGATGTGCGTCTTAGATTGTGGAAGGTACTTACGTTCGGATAATTGTTCTTTAGAACGTGAAAGATTTGATTTTGCACGGGTATGAATATCAACGTCTTCGTTGGAGTTGGTGAATGTGACTGACAAAATTTTAGTGGATGGTATTATGGTGGAAATTAAGATTGTGGAAGAATGGGGTTTCAACTTAGGTGAGGACGCTTGTTTGGTTGAAGAAGATGATAATTTGGTGGTGTCTAGACCGAATTCAGTTGAGATATGCGTGGATCATGAAACAAATAAAAATGTTGCTGATTTGGTTGATAAAATTGTCAAAGATTTAAATACCGATGATGAACAAGACCAACATGTTTTTCAGGAAGAGCGGGATGAGTTGGTAAACTTAGAGACTACAATGCCAAATGAGGATCCCGCATCTGATGTGCCTCATTTTGGTAGGTCGGACAGTCCTAAGATTGTGCCTCAGGTGAATATAACTCAAACTAGTGATGCGGCTTCTCTGGTTAATAAAGATTCTCCTACAGCGGACCATGTCTCTATTTTAAAAGGGGCGAGCGTCGCATAATCTTTGGAGGGTCTCTTTAATGGTGGGGCGGTTTTGTCTAAGAAAAGTGGTATTAAATCGATATCTTGTTCTAACGATAATGTTCGGTCATCAAGGTCTGGTTCGTGGAGCGTAGAATGGTTACGTAACATTCAACATGGTGATGTGGGATTGATATCCTCAAATAAGAAGCGTTTGAAGAAGGCTAGTAGGGATAGTAAAGGCAGAGGAGGCTCCCAACTCGGTGGTAAGAAGAAAGCGGGGGGTGTGCTTCGACATCCAATTATCACTCTTAATAAAGTTGCTAGGTTACCGAGTAAAGATCGTGCAGAGGTAATGAAAGTGTTGAAAAATACAAAAGCATTGAAAGGGTTGAAAAATAAAATTTGCAAGCGCCAACATCAAAAAGATAAAGTTACAAAATCTTTAGAGGTTGGAAACCAAGGATCATCAAATGAATCATCTTCGGCGTCAGTAAATAATGATTGGATGAACTGGGTGGCTTTACAAGGGACTGGTGCGGCAGCAGCTGATGATATGGTGGTTTTTGGTAAAGCTATAGGTGTTTCTTTCCAAGGTGATACTCAAAACAGGTTCAGTGTGTTGTCTCGCCCTAAATAGCCTTTCAAGGGGCCGATTTTGACACCAGTGGACGATGTGGTTGGTGCAGTTGGGGGAGAAGAGTAGGTCTGGCTGGCGGTTTCATTGCAAGGGCGGGTGGTGCGTGTGTTATGAAGCTGTTATCTTGGAATGTAAGGGGTCTTGGGGGACCTGAGAAGAGAAGGGAGGTGTGGTTGTTAGTGGAGGAGAAACGACCTTTTATTTTGTGTCTTCAAGAAACAAAGTTGATGGTTTGTGATATGTTTTTGTGTTCTGCTCTGTGGGGAGATTCGAGTCATGCTTTTTCTTTCAGACCCTCTGTAGGCGCATCGGGGGGGGGGGGGTTGTTGTCAGTGTGGGATACCTCCGAGGTGGAAGTGTGGTCTACTGTTAGTCGGGAACATGTTCTTTTAATTCATGGTAGATTCATCAAGAAAAATGAGGAGTTCTTTCTGTTTAATGTGTATGCTTCCTGTGACAATAGAGTGAAACAAGAGTTGTGGGTTTCTTTATCAGACCGGTTAGTTTAGTTGAGAGGTCAGAATGTTTGTGTGTGTAGGGATTTTAATGCTGTCAGAAATGTGGGGGAAAGACGTTCGTCTTGGGACACTTTTGCTTCACAGGATGCTACTCCGTTTAATCTCTTTATTGAAGATAATTTGTTGATAGATTTGCCGTTATGTGGTCGTAGATTCACGTGGTTTAAAGGTGATGGTATTTCAATGAGCAGGTTAGACAGATTCTTATTTTCAGAGGAGTAGTTGTTTACAGTGGCCTAATTGTCTCCAAATTGCTCTTCTTCATTGAGTCTCTGATCATTGTCCTCTTCAGTTGTCGATCGATGAGGAAAATTGGGGTCTGCGTCCTGTTAGAATGTTACAGTGCTGGCATGACATGCAGGGTTATAATCAATTTGTGACTGAAAAATGGAATTCTTTTACTATTGCCGGATGGGCTGGCTTTGTCCTTAAGGAGAAGTTAAAGTTGATCAAGGGGGCCTTAAGAGAGTGGCACTTGTCTCACTCAAGCAATATTCCTTCGAAACTTGCCTCTTTGAAGGAGCGGTTAGCTTGGTTAGATGGTAGAGGGGAAGTTGAGATGCTGTCTGTGGCGGATACTGAGGAAATGCGTTGTATTACCCATGAAATTCACTCTTTATCACGGGTTAATACCAGCATTTGTTGGCAGCAGTCCAGGTTGCTTTGGCTAAAAGATGGTGATGAGAACTCCAAATTTTTTCTTAAGGTTCTTGCGAGTCGACGAAGACGTAATTCTATTGTCTCTTTTATGGAAGATGGGCATGTTGTCGAAGGAGTTCAACCTATCCGGAATGCCGTGTTCACACATTTTAAAAATCATTTTAAGGCTTCTAATAGAACTCGGCCAGGGGTTAATAATCTTCAGTTCAAGACGCTCTCGTACTCTGACAGGGGCGGTTTGATCAAACCTTTCTCAATAGAAGAAGTAAAGGCGGCTGTGTGGGATTGCGATAGTTTCAAGAGCCCGGGTCCGGACGGTGTTCATTTTGGTTTCATAAAAGAGTTTTGGCTGGTCTTGAAAGATGACATTATGCATTTCATTTCGGAGTTCCATCGGAATGGAAAATTGGCTAGAGGTATAAATACTACTTTCATTGCTCTCATTCCAAAAGTTGATACTCCGCAGAAGCTAAATGACTTTTGGCCAATATCATTGGTAGGGTGCTTGTATAAGATCCTGGCTAAGGTTTTAGCGAACAGGCTTAGAATGGTGGTTGGTAAGGTGGTGTCGGAGACTCAGACAGCGTTTGTCAAAAATAGACAGATTTTGGACGAGGTTCTTATAGCAAATGAAGTGGTTGACGAGGCACGAAAATCTAAAAAAGAGCTTATTTTATTTAAAGTGGATTTTGAAAAAGCCTATGACTCGGTGGATTGGGATTATCTGGATGTTGTGATGGGTAAAATGGCTTTCCCAGTTCTTTGGCGCAAATGGATAAAGGAATGTGTGTCAACTACGACTGCCTCAGTTCTAGTGAATGGCAGCCCTACAGATGAGTTTCAGATGGAGAGGGGCCTCCGCCAAGGTGATCCTCTTTCCCCTTTTCTTTTTCTTTTGGCCGCGGAGGGACTGAATATTATGATGTCTGCAATGGTGAATGTCAATTTGTTTAAGGGCTACAAGGTTGGAACGACTAACCCCTTAGTCGTTTCCCACTTACAGTTTGCCGACAACACCTTGTTACTGGGAACGAAGAGTTGGGCCAATGTTCGTGCATTACGGGCGGTGTTGTTGTTGTTTGAGGAGATGTCTGGTCTCAAAGTGAATTTCAACAAAAGCATGTTGGTGGGGGTTAATATCTCTGAGTCGTGGTTGGCTGAGGCAGCTTCAATTCTGCAATGTAAAGTGGGTAAGGTTCCTTTTGTGTATTTGGGTCTCTCTATCGGTGGTAATCCTCGAAGGTTAGCGTACTGGGAACCTGTGATTCATTCTATAAAGTCTAGATTGTCTGGGTGGAAAAGTCGTTTTTTCTCTTTCGGGGGCCACTTGACTTTGCTTAAATCCGTCCTGACCTCTCTTCCTGTCTATGCTCTTTCCTTCTTCAAAGCTCCGTCAGGTATAATCTCTTCCCTTGAATCTTTATTTAAGAATTTTTTTTGGGGTGGGAGTGAGGATCATAGAAAAATTTCTTGGATTAATTGGAATACTATTTGTCTTCGTAAGGAGTATGGAGGGTTGGGGGTGAGGCATTTGAGGGAGTTTAATTTCTCCCTAGGTTGGGGTGTGGGAGGTGAGGCGTGGCAGTGGAGAAGGAGACTGTGGGCGTGGGAGGAGGAGTTGTTAGTGGAGTGTAGGAATCTATTATCTACGGTTACTTTGCAGCCTAATGTTTTAGATAGTTGGCAGTGGCTTCCTGACATTGCGGGAGGTTACACGGTGCGTACAGGTTATCAGATGCTCACTACGCAGGTTACTCCTATCTTGGACGACTCAGAAGACTTGATTTGGCATCCTCATGTGCCATTGAAGGTCTCCATTTTTGCTTGGCGACTGCTTCGTGACAGGTTACCGACAAGAACTAATTTACATAACCGTGGCATCATTACGGTAGCAGATACAAATTGTTTGGCTGACTGCGGACATACAGAAAGCGCACAACATCTGTTTTTACAGTGCGACACTTTTGCTAATATTTGGCAGCAGGTTCGATCTTGGATTGGTATTTCAGGTGTTGATCGTTATAATCTTCGTAATCATTTTTTTCAGTTCACTAATTGTTTGGGAGTCTCACGGTCGCGAAGATCTTTTCTTCAGTTGCTTTGGTTACTCTCTGTTTGGCTTGTATGGAATGAGCGCAATTCTAGGCTTTTTGATAGTTCTCATACTCCTAATGTGGAGCTTATTGAAAAGGTCAAATTTCATTCATACTGGTGGTTAAAGGCTAATAATGCCTCTTTTGTTTTTGGTTGTCAGCAGTGGTGGTCGAACCCTTTAGTTTGTTTGGGTATTGGCTGACCGACTGGCTTTGATTTTAGTTTTGTCTGGACAGTTGTTTTTGTGACCGTCCTCTTTAGTACGTCTTGTGCTAGAGAGGTGTCTTTCTTAGTGTGAATATATATACCATTTTTGATTCTTCAAAAAAAAAATATTATTTCAACCTAATATTTTAAATAGACAAACTATTTGTCAACATCTTTTGCACCTGAACACCTTCGTTAAATCAAAATTGTTTGACCTAAATTCCCATCCAATTCATGTCCCTTTGTCGTTGTTGACTAAAAAAAAAACTATAAAATGTCGTAGGGTTTTCTACTTCTACACTCGTCTCACCTTACTCGGTTTTTTTGTTATATCCTTCAAGGTCTCCTCAATAGACCCTTGTGTCAAGTTTCATAAGTGACCTATCACAACAAAGCACTCTCGAAGGGTAGGGTAATCTTTTTTGCATTTTCTCTTTGAGTTTCCTTGAGTGAACGTGATGCTCAAGGATGATATGTTTTTGGTTATTTTTCTCTTTTTATAATTTTGATTTGTGGTTTAGTTTTTTAATTGAGTTTATTTGTGCAATTGGTAATGTTTTTATATTTTTGTGGTGTTACTGTTGATTTGTAAACTGGGGATTTTGATTATGTAACGTCTTAGGTTGCAAAAAATGGAAAACTCAAAAAAGCATAATGAGAGATTGGATGTAAACAAAATAGAGAAGAACAAAAGAGAGATTTATTTTCAACAAACGATTGATGTTGGGAACAATATTATAACTAGTGGTGGATATCTCTATCCTTATTCAGACTTTAACGAGGTTCATAAAGATGAATTCAAGAGTTTTGTTCAACTCATTACAGGAAATAAATCAAATGCACCAAGGCCACCAGTTCCGGATCAGTTTTTGCCTCCACCACCTCCACCACAAGCTCTATACAATTCACTTCCAAGGCATCATGTGCATCCTATTATTCGTCCTCTTCTTGTCAACAATTCACAAAGTAATCTTTCTGAGTTTCTACTATCTGCTTCCATGAGAAACTTTCAAGATTCAATGTCGCTGAACATTGATAATTCAGGAGGCAACCAGTTCCAACCATACCCTCCTCAAACACAAGTCTTCAACAATATAAATGTTCAATATCATCCAATCATTCAATCTCATGAACATTCTTATCCTATGAATCGTAGTAGCCAACTTGTGAATGGTTTCCCATCAACACAAACAAATGTGTTCAATCCTTCAACATCTTTTGATGCTACCAATCCAACTTTTAATGGTAACACCAATAATCAACTAGTGAATGGTTTCCATTCCTCACCAAAATCACAGGAAAAGGTCACAAGGTTGCAGAAGATTCGACCTCCACCATTGCCCATTGTGAGGACACCAATTCCGGTTAAGGTTCTGACACCAGTACCTCCTTCATATGATCCATACAATGAGATGCTAGGACATCATGTGCAACCTATTACTTGTCCTTCTCTTGTTTACAATTCACAAAATAATCTTGTTGAGTCTCCGGTTTCTTCTTTCATGAGAAACTTTCAAGACCCAACATTGAACTTTGGTCATCCAAGTGGTAACCAATTTCAACTCTACCCCCCTCAACCACAAGTATTCAACAATATAAATGTTCAATATCAACCAATAATTCAAGCACATGAACATTTTTATCCTATGAATGGTAGTAACCAAGTTGGTAATGGTTTCCATTCTTCACAAACAAATGGTTATAACCAACTTGTGAATGGTTTCCCTTCAACACAAACAAATGTGTCTAATTCTTCAGTGTTTCTAAATTTTACAAGCTCAACTTTGCCTTTGAACAACAATAACCAAATTGTGAATGGATGTTCTTCCTCACATACAAATGAACCTCTATCACAAACTTCTGAATTTATGTTGACTTCACCAAAAAGTAACATGAATTTTCTATCCCCTCAGTCACCTTATAGGCCTTTACTTTCACCAAACCTTTTTTTTTCACCTTCATCACCTGAATACCCTTTCTATTCACATTTAATACCTGATCCTCCGTCTCCACTTTGTTCAAACATTTTTCCTTCTAATACTAGTCCTAAGAGGCCGGATTATCAATAGCCTTATCATGTTTCACTAAGGATACTGCTCCATTCTAGTCAAGTTTATCTTAATTCACAGTATTAGAAGATTTTTTTTTATGTAGGGATACTCTTTTGTAATATAAATAACTATATACAAGGGGACTTCTTGTCAAAATGTCTTATTTTATTTTTATATTGCTTAACTATGTATGGGATATATTTTTAAATATTGATCTTATTTGTCAAGTGATTTGCAATAATATATATTATGTATTTCTTCAGCATCTATATTCCATTTTCTCTGATGGTGGTTTTAGATGATTTTGTTTCCTAACATCAATTGAGGAAAATAAGAATAAAAATTACAAACTTTTTTTTACCTAATTTAAGTGAATTCACTAGCCTTCATTTCGTATATGTATTTTTAGTAAATGGAATGAACATTTTAGAAAGGCTAAAATATGGTTTTAGTCCCTGCAAATATGCCTCGTTTTGGTTTTAATCTCTGTAAAAAAAAATTGTTTTTGGTCCCTGCAAAATTTTTTGTTTTTTAAAATAATCTCTAGCCCCATTTTTGTGATGATTTGCATACGTGACACATGATGACTGAACCCATTTTGTAGTTTCTGGTCCCTGCAAAATATTTTGTCTTCTTAAAAAGGTCCCTGCAAAATATTTTGTTTTTGAAAATAGTCCCTAGGGACTATTTTCAAAAACAAAATATTTTGCAGGGACCAAAAACAAATTTTTTTTACAAGGACTAAAACCAAAACGAGACATATTTGCAGGGACTAAAACCATATTTTAGTCTTTTAAATATATATATATATATATATATATATATATATATATATATATATATATATATATATATTAGAAAGTCTTCAATTAAATTAGACTAGATTGCAAAATGAATTTAGTGACATATTTATTGATTTTGAAAGTACATGCATTGGCCTCTTATATTATTGGTTCAGCATCGCGATATCAATTAAATTTGCTAATTTTGATACCAACACTACATTCCTGAGTTTAGTTTTGGTTTTATTTTTATGCTACGTTTGAAACCAGTAAATAATGACCTATGATAATATAATTCCCTAAACTCTCCTCTCAATTTTATTTTTAATATGTCTCCCTCGCTAGAGCATGTAATTATAATTCACTTTATCATCATTTTGATATTGATTTAGTAAAATGATAATCACACCCTTTTCAATTAAAAAAATATTATAAAGTCCTTTTTTATTTTATTTTTGATGTATCTTGCAATTTTCTTGTGGTGCTTAGAGGTATATTAACAAGGTTGTTTTAAAATGCACTTAAAAAAAGGTTCGAAAGCTAGATCCACATTTTCTTTTAGTGAAATAGTAAATTTTATAAATTAAATGGAGAAGGAATGTAGTATTTTACTAAACATAGTGAGAGTTTTTTTTTTCTTTTAACTTTTTTTGAAGTCGTATTAAAAGCATTTATATTAACAACACTTCACATTGTAGTCCAAAAGAAATGCATAATATTTTCAACAATCTTTCTTTTCTGAATGGCAAATAGATTATAACGAAGCACGACAAAACACCAAGAAAAAGGTACAAACAAAACGGAAAGAACATAAAAAAAAAAAATTAATAAAGTCGAGGGTCAAACAAACCCCCCTAGGAAATACCAAAGGACCCAAACTATATACATGCCACTGTGGTAGCGAAGCTAGAAGGACCACACGAAACAGACAAAATGAAATTCTAGCGCACTTGTTTTAAATGTTCTATCAGATGTTTTAGCTTTTTCAATGTTCCGGTTAATGTTTCAACATCGAGTGATAAAACAGAAATAAAAACAAGAAAATAAAGAACAGAAAAATAAAGAACACAGGAAGTTTGTTGACCCAGTTCAGCACAACACACTTACATCTGGGGGCTACCAAGCCAGGAAGGAAATCCACTAGTTTAGTCCTTATTCAATAGCTCTCAGCAAACTCCTCGTTTACACTATATGACCTAGGACCTACCCGTCTAGACTTCAACCTAGGAACTCCTAAATCTGAGATCCCATCTCACTATCCTAATGGTCAGTCACTGCCCCAGTGACCTATCAGACCTCAAACACTACAGAATAGAAGTTACCTTCCAACACAAACAACCAAACCTTGTTTCACAACTTCGGTTTGGTGCACAAGAGTATCAATACTCACAAACTCAGTCCTAAACAAGTATCACAGACGACACAAGATAGGTACACAATAAAGATTCTAGACTTGCATCAGAAACGACACAAGAACAGAATACATGAAGACTCAAACCCTAAAGATCTAAACTTTTTAGCATGACTGCTTGAATGAGCAATTAGGTCTTGAAGTCTTCCTTTTATACTGAAACAGCTTGGGCTAAATAATTCATTGGGCTTCAGTAAACTTGCATATCGGTTCAGCAAACCTGCAAAACAGAATCAGAAACAAATCTGGAAAAGTCCTAAAATGTCGAAACCTTTTTAGGAACGTTCCAAATAATAATAAATATTTCCTAAAATAAAATATCTATTTTAGAAATATTCCACAGCTGATTCTTATAAGATATGCGCGTTACTTGGTCAGTAAGTAAAGGAAATATGGTTTCCTTAATCGATAAAATATGCGCGTACACAAAGGCGAGAACTCAGGCACACTGAACCGTGCCAGGATGTTGAAACATTCCAACATCTTACAGAGTCGCCTAACCACATGCTGGAACATTGGTTCCAACTTACAGAGCAAGGATATTTGTTTTAGCAACAATGCAGCCAACACAAATACCCAACAATCTCCCCCTTTGGCAAATTTTTGGCTAAAACAAATCAAGACCAATACTTATGAAACAGAGGGATACAAAGGTACCACTCCTCCAAGAGCATGAGCACACACCAATGAAGAAACAACTAGCACACAGATTCCAAAGAGACACCATAGATACACTTCCTCAAGTCATCAGGAACACATATTCAAGAAGAAGAAGTAGCATACAGTATCACTCTAGAGAAAGCAAAAGTGTGCATACATAGAATACCTCACGAATCTTCAATCACAACTTCAGCTGGCAGAGGTATTACACTGGATCAGAGACATGCAGCAGCGGATCAGATCAGTAGCATAGTCTCAAGAGCTAAGGAATAAATTCCTAACCTACAACTAGGGAACATAAGTTCTTGTACAGATAGAGAAGCAAGTTCTCACAAGAGCTGAGGAACAATAAATTCCTTTGCTATAGTCAAGGAAGATAACTTCCCACACAGAAATGGAGAGAAGCAAGTTCTCTCAAGAGCAAAGGAAAAACTAAGTTCCAATGCTACAGACATAGGATGTTCCAACCTCCTTTAGCAGATCAGACAGGAGTACCTGCCACACATAGAGGCAAGGGAAAAAATAAATTTCCCATACCTACAGAGTACTGTCACCAACCATCCATAGAAGCATAGAAGAATTAATTCCTTCACTTACATGTGACAGACTTGGATGCCTTCAGAGAACTATCACCAACAACATATAGAAGTCAGGAAACATTAATTCCCAAACTTACAAGTGATAGACGCAGATGTTTAAACTTCTGACTTAACATCCTTCACCCAGCTTGGACTTAGCACAAGCACACATAGAAGTATCAATTCCCCTGAATATATGATCTTATAAGTGACGGCTTACATGAATATTCCATTACTCCCCCTGAATACATGCATACAGATATTATGAACGCTCAAAAGCTCCTAATGCATAGACAAATTAGATTCAGGATCTAGGCATAAAACATTCAAGGAATATCCACAAACTAGCAAACTATCAGCAGATACATGGTAGCAGACCTATCAAAGGTCACATAAAGAACTTTAACTTAGGAAGTCATCCAGACAGGTTCCATAATATAAGACAGAAGTAGGAAACCTGTACACTAATAATTCTAAGAAAAATAAATTCTCAGAATTACAGCAAGATGTTGCAGCTGAAGTGCCAACATCTGCACAGAGTCTCATAGACATGTTCCAACCTTGTATAGAGCATTTGCAGGGAACATGTACATCATCTGATAAAAACCAGAATCTCAGAAGCATCACAGAGATGTTCTAGCACAAGTGCTAACATCTACACCAGTCTTCATAGACATGTTCCAACATATCAAAGGATGCCAGCAAGGAACATGTACAAGCAAAATTACTGAGAACAGATTCTCAGAATAACATGAAGACATCAAGATGTTGCAACATGAGGGGCAGCATCTACACATAACCTGAAATAGTTGCAAAATAAATGCAACAACATAGAATAGCAGGCGCAGTCATAACATTCAGGCAAAAACAGGCATATTATAGATACATGAGAAAGAGCACATATACAGAAAGTATTGGGAGTACAGTTAAAGAAACATCAATACATCAATTTTTCTCCCCCTTTTTAGCCACAAAATATGCCAAATAGAAACATTTAGAGAACAACAGGAGTACAATATTGTTAGTATACCCCACAATTCAAAGACGTGCATAAAGCAGAGATTTGACCGCACGTCTCACACTGCAGATGATTAGCCTTCCTCATGCTGGCAAATTCCCAACTTGCCTCTTAGATTTTCAAACTGTTTTGCATCCAAAGCCTTAGTGAAAATATCTACCAGTTGTTCCTCTTTGTCTACATGCTCAAGTGTCACAACCTTCTCTTCAACAAGATCTCTAATGAAATGATGTCGAATGTCAATGTGCTTTGTTCTGCTATGTTCGATAGGATTTTTTGAAATGTTGATAGCACTTAGGTTGTCACAGTATAAAGTTAGAACATCTTGTTCCACATTATACTCTTTCAGCATCTGCTTCATCCAAACAAGTTGAGAACAGCTACTCCCAACTGCTATGTATTCAGCTTCAGCAGTAGATAAAGATACACAATTTTCCTTCTTACTAAACCAGGAAATCAGATTATTTCCTAGAAAGAAACATCATCCAGAGGTACTTTTTCTGTCATCAGCACTTCCAGCCTAGTCAGCATCACAGTATCCTATCAGTTTAGTGTTTTCACAGGATGAGTACAGAATTCCATAGTCACTGGTGCTATTGATGTACTTCAGTATTCTCTTCACCTGAGTAAGATGACTCATCTTTGGGTCAGCTTGATATCTTGCACACACACCTACAACAAAGATGATGTCTGGCTTACTTGCAGTAAGATATAGTAGACTCCCAATCATGCTTCTGTACATGCTTTGATCAACAGATATACCAATTTCATCCTTTGTTAGCTTTAAGTGAGTGGCAGCTGGAGTTCTTTTTTGTCCACCATTATCCAGGACAAATTTCTTCACAATGTTCTTGGCATACTTACTCTGAGAAATGAAGATTGTATCCTCCATTTGTTTAACTTGAAGTCCAAGAAAATAGGTCAATTCACCAACTAAACTCATTTCAAAATCATATTGCATTTGTTGTATGAAATGTTGAACCATTTTGTTCGACATTCCACCAAAGACAATGTCATCAACATATACCTGGGCAATCATCAGTCTACCATTGTCATCTTTTACAAACAAGGTCTTGTCTGTACCTCCTTTCTTGTACCCTTGACCCACAAGAAATTGAGTGAGTCTCTCATACCAAGCCCTGGGTGCCTACTTTAAACCATACAGAGCTTTCTTCAATTTTTACACATGATTGGGAAAGCTGGGATCAATAAATCCTTTAGGTTGCTCAACATAGACTTCCTCATTCAAGTACCCATTCAGAAAGGCACTCTTAACATCCATCTGGAACAACTTAAATTTAAGGATACAAGATACAACTAGCAATAATCTTATGGACTCCAGTCTAGAAACAGGTGCAAAAGTCTCATCAAAGTCCAGACCCTCAATCTGAGTGTATCCTTGAGCTACTAGTCTTTGTAACAGCCCGATTTTCGCTAGTTTTATTTTATTATTTATTATGTGTGTTATATGTGCTCTTATGTGATTATTTGCCTCTGTGTGTATTTTTGGTCGGGATTCGTAGAATTCGGTGTAGAAGGGTATTTTAGTCATTTTGGACTTAGGGGCATTTTGGTCATTTTGAGGGCAGTGGCAATTTTGTAATTTTGCAGAAAGTTATTTTTTTTAGTGTTTAGTGGAAGTTATTATTTTACCTAGTTACTAGAGAGGGTGTAGTAATTATTTTAATTATCGTTAAGTGACCGTTAGTGTTGTATTTTACCGGTAAGTGAGTAGTAACATTTTTGAGGTTGAATTAGAAATGGGTTAGGCCCATTAAGATTTGTGAGATGAGCCCATTAAGTGAGCCTTTATAAACTAATGTTGGTGAGAAGAGATAGGGTTACAACATTTTCATTTCATTTCATTGGAGAGGAGAAGAGATAGAAACTAGAGAGAGGAGCAAGAACAAGGGTTAAAGGCAAGAGGGAGATTCACCATCTAGGAGCTAAATTGAAGCTTGAATTAAGGATTCTTGGTGTTAGAGGTAAGGGGGTTAGTATTTACTCATAATCACTTAGTTGTAGCTTCTACCCTAATTCTTTACTTAAGTGCTTATTTGAATAATTGATTATGGTGGAATTAATTGGTAAATTCGTGCTTATGTTGTGATGAAATGTTTGGGTATGTAAATTGTATGTTAATTGAGTTGTTGATGATGAAATTGCAAGCTTAAATCATGTACATATGTATGCTTTGTGTTTTGCCCAAAAATTGATGACATGAGATGTTGTTGTTGATGAATTATTGATGAACCCATGATTGATTGTTATTGTTGTTGTTGTTGTTGTTGAGAGATGTTGTTGTTGATGAATTATTGATGAATTATGATTGGTTTTGTTGAATGATGGTGAGATCATGATTATATGATGTAGTTGTTGTTGTGCTATGAAGTTCTCATCAATTTATGCTTTGGGTGTTGGTGAAAGTATTGTTGTGATTGAATTGTAGTGATTTTACAACTTTTGTGAAAATGGGTTGAAAATGAAGAAGTTTGATTTTGATGATGTTGAATGAGTTAAGGAGATTGTTAGAATGAATTAGGATGATATGATTTTCTGTTTTAATCACTTGGTTTTGGAGAGAAATCATTTTGGGAAGAAAATGGGTTTTTGAGTAAAAGTCATTTTAAGAGCTTTTACAAAATAAGTCATTTTGGGATGAGTTGATTTAGTTGTTTTAATGTTGAAATGTCAAGTTTTCAAGTGTGGTTTGTATGGTCTAAGTGTTAGGAATGCATTGGCAAAAACGGAAATGAAATCGGATTCGAAAACAAGATTTTATGCCCGAAAACGTAAAATTGCATTTTTGCTGTACTGGTGGAATGACACGACCGTGTGTCTGGATGACACGACCGTGTCAGAGTCTTCTGTAAGGGATCACACGACCGTGTGTCCTGACCACGCGACCGTGTCAGTTCTGCAGAATCCCAAAACCTTGTTTTTTTGTATTTTTGCGTACTTTTAAGCATACCAATGGATTCCAAACGCCTAACCTTATTCAATCAGTTTATAATTAAGCTTCTAAGAGTATCATAGCTTGGGTCTAACTTGGTTTTATTTTGGGAATTGAATTGGTTTTGCAAAATGATGCTAAGAGACGATTCGTGATTTTTGGGAATTCTTCATGTGTGGCCGATGAAATGCTTTTGTAACCTCCACTGCACCTATAAGTGACTTGTGAGAGTGCATGGCATAGGCAATTGAGCTTGTAGAGTTGGTTTTGGTTCATAACTTCTATTATTTTTAAATGGTGACTTTTGGAGACGAACTTAGTAGAAATGAACCTTGATGAACTAAAGTCTTATGAATCTTTTGTGAATGGTCACATATGACTAGATAATTGTGTTTGAATGATTGTGGAAGGATGAGAATGATGTTTATCATAAACTGTTGTGTTATTCCATTTTACTTGATTTATGTGATGTAAATGGAAATGAATTGTGAGCCGATGTTGATGTTGTTGGTTGTTGATGTATATAATGATGATTAAGTTGATGATGTTGATGTATGTTGATGACTCTTATTTGATTGTGATTGTTGAATGTGTGGACACGTATACTTGATAATGCAGTTGTTGTTGAGGTAGTCAATGTAATTGGAGGTGTACTTTTACATTGTCGTTGTTATGTTGAAGTTGTGCATTATCGGGTCGTTGTTGTATGTCCATGCATCATGATCATGTTGAGTCATATGTTGAAATGTAAAAGGAGGTGTACTTTTACATAGTTGTTGTAAGAGGAGGTGTACTCTTACATGTAAGAGGAGGTGTACTCTTACATAGATGTTCAGTTGGCATCTAATGACTGTTGGTGATTTGGTACCACATGCATCTAGAGAAGAGTCTAGAACATTGCATGCATTTGAATAATTGATGAGTTGTGTCATAATTGAATATATGACTTGGTGAATATGTGTATTGGTGAAATTTGGAGAATGTTGTGATTACGTGGATTGGTGTATATGCACATTGGTGAATTTTGTGGATGGTTGTGACTAATTGTATTATGCTCTAATTGCATGTCTTAATTGTTTGTGCTTATACATTTGGTGAATCAATTGATGATGGTTATTTTAATAATAATGATGTGGTGATGTTCTTTGATAATGATGATGGCTTGCTTATAACTTGAAATGATGAATTGTACTTGTTGAATTAAGCATGCTAAATGAGTAATGAGGTAAGTGATGTGATCATTGATTGATGTTGATAAATGATGAGCTTTTATTGATGACTTGATTAGAGGTTGATTATGCATGCTATGCTATGATGATAATGTGATAGCTTGAGATGCAAGTAATGGGGGATGTTAATCATATGATGCTAGTATTCTAGGAGGGGTGGTTATGTATATGTGATATGTATAAATTCTTGAATACCATGTTTTTATATGTGGATTATGATTAATGTAATGCTTACCCCCAGTGGTTTCGACCGCCTACCTGTCTGTATGGATGGGTAGACGTTGTGCAGGACTAGACGCTTGGTGAGTTTGCTTGTTGGATGTTTGGACGACGGGAGATTTCTCCGTTGTCGTGTCAGTGTCATAGTATATAGGCTCTGATTAGGCTTAGCGTCTATTTGTTGTTTGGATTCTGTTGCTATGTTGTTGCTATTGTCCACTTGTCGGATTTGAAGTATTTTCATATGAGGATATATTTGACCATGGCATGTATATGTTGAAGTTTATGATTTGAATTCCGCTGTGACCGTTGAAATATTATATATATGCATGACATTAGTTGGTTTGATTGTGAGACGTAGCATCTATTTCTAGAATATTTCTGATGTATTCGCGCGTTTTACCGCTTAATAGAAATAGGGTGTTACAAGTTGGTATCAGAGCCTGGTTGGTCTTGTCCAGACCAAAACCCGTTGAATTTCCTGTTTGTATGCGACATGTACGGAAGTACTGTCGGTACTTGTTGTGTTGTTCCGTTCTTTCAGGTGGGTTTGAGCGTAGTGGGGGAGTAGCAGGTTGTTTCAGGTTTGTTGGGTCTGGCAAGGGAAGGTATCTTTGGCTGCGAAGGCTCAGTTGGTTGTGGTTTGTGTTAAGGTTCCTGTTGACTTTGAGTTGGATCTTGTGTGTCTTCCGTTGAAGCATATGGACGTTATTTTTGGTATGGATTGGATGTTGACTTTTGGTGTTAACATTAATTGTTTGACCAAGAGTGTGACGTTTTCTAAGTCGGTAGCTGAGGAAGGTAGAAGGTTCTTGACCGCGGAGCAAGTGAAGAAGTCTTTGGATGGTGAAGCTTGTGTATTCATGATGTTTGCTTCCTTGAAGGAGAGTAGTGAGAAAGGAGTTGGTGATTTGCCGGTAGTGCAAGAGTTTCCAGAAGTTTTTCCGGACGACATTACCGAGTTACCACCGGAGAGAGAGGTTGAGTTTGCAATTGATTTGGTGCCTGGAACGAGTCCTATTTCGATTGCGCCGTATCGGATGTCTGCATCAGAGTTGGGAGAGTTGAAGAAGCAGTTGGAAGAGTTGTTGGAGAAACAGTTTATCAGGCCAAGTGTTTCGCCGTGGGGAGCTCCTGTGTTGTTGGTTAAGAAGAAAGATGGAAGCATGAGGTTGTGTGTGGATTATCGGCAGTTGAACAAGGTGACAATCAAGAATCGGTATCCGCTTCCGAGGATTGATGATTTGATGGATCAGTTGGTTGGTGCAAAAGTGTTTAGCAAGATTGATTTGAGGTCAGGATATCATCAGATTAGAGTAAAGGCGGAAGATATATCCAAAACTGCGTTCAGAACGAGGTATGAACACTATGAGTATTCTGTGATGCCATTTGGAGTATCTAATGCGCCAGGTGTCTTCATGGAGTACATGAATAGAATATTTCATCCTTTTCTGGATCGTTTTGTGGTGGTGTTTATAGATGATATTTTGGTGTATTCTAAGTCCGAAGAAGAGCATGCCGAGCATTTGAGGATGGTGTTGGGAGTTTTGAAGGAGAATAAGTTGTTTGCTAAGTTGTCAAAGTGTGAGTATTGGTTGCGGGAAGTGAGTTTCCTTGGTCATGTGATTTCTAAAGGTGGCATTGCGGTGGATCCGTCGAAGGTTGATGCAGTGTTGCAATGGGAATCACCTAAGTCTGTTTTTGAAGTTAGAAGCTTTCTTGGATTGGCAGGTTATTATCGGAGGTTCATTGAAGGATTCTCTAAGTTGGCGTTGCCATTGACGCAGTTGACTCGGAAAGGACAAGCTTATGTTTGGGATGCTAAGTGTGAGAAAAGTTTCCAAGAGTTGAAGAAGAGGTTGACTTCAGCTCCAGTGTTGATTTTGCCGAATCCTAAGGAATCGTTTGTTGTGTATTGTGATGCTTCTAAGATGGGTCTTGGTGGTGTGCTTATGCAGAATCGTCAGGTGGTGGCTTATGCTTCAAGGCAGTTGAAAGTGCATGAGAAGAATTATCCGACTCATGATTTGGAATTGGCGGCCGTTGTGTATGTGTTGAAAATTTGGAGGCATTATCTGTATGGTTCTAAGTTTGAAGTGTTCAGTGATCATAAGAGTTTGAAGTATCTGTTTGACCAAAAGGAGTTGAATATGAGGCAGAGAAGGTGGTTGGAGTATCTTAAGGATTTTGAGTTCCAGTTGAGTTATCACCCTGGAAAGGCCAATGTTGTTGCTGATGCTTTGAGTAGGAAGTCGTTGCATATGTCTGCTTTGATGGTGAAAGAGTTGGAGTTGATTGAGCAGTTCCGAGATTTGAGTTTGGTTAGTGAATTGACACCGGATGGTGTGAGGTTGGGAATGTTGAAGTTGACAAGTAATATTTTGGAAGAGATTAAGGACGGTCAGAAGGAAGATTTGGAACTTGTAGATCGTGTAGTGTTGGTTAATCAAGGTAAAGGTGGGGACTTCAGATTGGGTGAGAACGGTGTTTTGATGTTTCGTGATCGTGTTTGTGTACCGAGAGTTCTTGAGCTTAAGAGGCAGATTTTGGAAGAAGGTCACAGAAGTAGTTTGAGTATTCACCCAGGAGCGACTAAGATGTATCAGGATTTGAAGAGGTTGTTTTGGTGGCCTGGAATGAAGAAAGAGATCGCAGAGTTTGTGTATGCTTGTTTGGTGTGTCAGAAGTCTAAGATTGAACATCAGAAGCCGTCAGGTTTGATGCAACCGTTGTTTGTGCCAGAGTGGAAGTGGGATAGTATATCAATGGACTTTGTTGGAGCGTTGCCGAAGACTGTTAAGGGTTTTGATTCAATTTGGGTGATTGTTGATCGGTTGACGAAGTCGGCACATTTATTCCTATTAAGACCGGTATGTCTGTGGCTAAGTTGGCTGAGGTCTACATTGAGCAGATTGTTAGATTGCATGGTGTTCCTTCTAGTATTGTGTCGGATCGGGATCCGAGGTTTACTTCTAAGTTTTGGGAAAGTTTGCAAGATGCTTTGGGAACTAAGTTGAGATTGAGTTCTGCTTATCATCCTCAGACTGATGGTCAGACGGAGAGGACTATTCAGAGTTTGGAAGATTTGTTGAGAGCTTGTGTGTTGGAGCAAGGTGTCAGTTGGGCTGAATGTTTACCGTTGATTGAGTTTACTTACAACAACAGTTTTCATTCTAGTATCGGAATGGCACCATTTGAGGCTTTGTATGGTCGGAGGTGTAGAACTCCTTTGTGTTGGTATGAGTCAGGAGAAAGTACCTTGTTAGGTCCGGAAGTTGTGCAAGAGACGACCAAGAAGGTTAAGATGATTCAAGAGAAGATGAGAGCGTCTCAGAGTAGGCAGAAGAGTTATCATGATAAGAGGAGGAAGGATATTGAGTTTCAGGTTGGTGATCATGTGTTCTTGAGAGTGAATCCTGTAACCGGTGTTGGACGTGCTTTGAAGTGTCGGAAGTTAACTCCTCGTTTTATTGGACCTTTTGAGATTGTTGAGAAGGTTGGGGTTGTAGCGTATCGGATTGCGTTACCGCCATCTTTATCGAATCTTCATGATGTGTTTCATGTATCTCAGTTGCGGAAATATGTGTATGATGCGTCTCATGTGATTTAAGTGGATGATTTGGAAGTTAGAGATAATTTTACTGTTGAGACTTGGCCAGTTAGGATTGAGGATCGTGAAGTGAAGCGTCTGCGTGGCAAGGAGATCGTTTTGGTTAAAGTGATTTGGGTTGGACCGACCGGTGAGAGTGCCACTTGGGAATCGGAGAGTAGGATGAGGGTTGCGTACCCGGAGTTGTTTCCTTCAGGTAATTTTCGAGGGCGAAAATTCTTTTTAGTGGGGGAGAGTTGTAACAGCCCGATTTTCGCTAGTTTTATTTTATTATTTATTATGTGTGTTATATGTGCTCTTATGTGATTATTTGCCTCTGTGTGTATTTTTGGTCGGGATTCGTAGAATTCGGTGTAGAAGGGTATTTTAGTCATTTTGGACTTAGGGGCATTTTGGTCATTTTGAGGGCAGTGGCAATTTTGTAATTTTGCAGAAAGTTATTTTTTTTAGTGTTTAGTGGAAGTTATTATTTTACCTAGTTACTAGAGAGGGTGTAGTAATTATTTTAATTATCGTTAAGTGACCGTTAGTGTTGTATTTTACCGGTAAGTGAGTAGTAACATTTTTGAGGTTGAATTAGAAATGGGTTAGGCCCATTAAGATTTGTGAGATGAGCCCATTAAGTGAGCCTTTATAAACTAATGTTGGTGAGAAGAGATAGGGTTACAACATTTTCATTTCATTTCATTGGAGAGGAGAAGAGATAGAAACTAGAGAGAGGAGCAAGAACAAGGGTTAAAGGCAAGAGGGAGATTCACCATCTAGGAGCTAAATTGAAGCTTGAATTAAGGATTCTTGGTGTTAGAGGTAAGGGGGTTAGTATTTACTCATAATCACTTAGTTGTAGCTTCTACCCTAATTCTTTACTTAAGTGCTTATTTGAATAATTGATTATGGTGGAATTAATTGGTAAATTCGTGCTTATGTTGTGATGAAATGTTTGGGTATGTAAATTGTATGTTAATTGAGTTGTTGATGATGAAATTGCAAGCTTAAATCATGTACATATGTATGCTTTGTGTTTTGCCCAAAAATTGATGACATGAGATGTTGTTGTTGATGAATTATTGATGAACCCATGATTGATTGTTATTGTTGTTGTTGTTGTTGTTGAGAGATGTTGTTGTTGATGAATTATTGATGAATTATGATTGGTTTTGTTGAATGATGGTGAGATCATGATTATATGATGTAGTTGTTGTTGTGCTATGAAGTTCTCATCAATTTATGCTTTGGGTGTTGGTGAAAGTATTGTTGTGATTGAATTGTAGTGATTTTACAACTTTTGTGAAAATGGGTTGAAAATGAAGAAGTTTGATTTTGATGATGTTGAATGAGTTAAGGAGATTGTTAGAATGAATTAGGATGATATGATTTTCTGTTTTAATCACTTGGTTTTGGAGAGAAATCATTTTGGGAAGAAAATGGGTTTTTGAGTAAAAGTCATTTTAAGAGCTTTTACAAAATAAGTCATTTTGGGATGAGTTGATTTAGTTGTTTTAATGTTGAAATGTCAAGTTTTCAAGTGTGGTTTGTATGGTCTAAGTGTTAGGAATGCATTGGCAAAAACGGAAATGAAATCGGATTCGAAAACAAGATTTTATGCCCGAAAACGTAAAATTGCATTTTTGTTGTACTGGTGGAATGACACGACCGTGTGTCTGGATGACACGACCGTGTCAGAGTCCCCTGTAAGGGATCACACGACCGTGTGTCCTGACCACGCGACCGTGTCAGTTCTGCAGAATCCCAAAACCTTGTTTTTTTGTATTTTTGCGTACTTTTAAGCATACCAATGGATTCCAAACGCCTAACCTTATTCAATCAGTTTATAATTAAGCTTCTAAGAGTATCATAGCTTGGGTCTAACTTGGTTTTATTTTGGGAATTGAATTGGTTTTGCAAAATGATGCTAAGAGACGATTCGTGATTTTTGGGAATTCTTCATGTGTGGCCGATGAAATGCTTTTGTAACCTCCACTGCACCTATAAGTGACTTGTGAGAGTGCATGGCATAGGCAATTGAGCTTGTAGAGTTGGTTTTGGTTCATAACTTCTATTATTTTTAAATGGTGACTTTTGGAGACGAACTTAGTAGAAATGAACCTTGATGAACTAAAGTCTTATGAATCTTTTGTGAATGGTCACATATGACTAGATAATTGTGTTTGAATGATTGTGGAAGGATGAGAATGATGTTTATCATAAACTGTTGTGTTATTCCATTTTACTTGATTTATGTGATGTAAATGGAAATGAATTGTGAGCCGATGTTGATGTTGTTGGTTGTTGATGTATATAATGATGATTAAGTTGATGATGTTGATGTATGTTGATGACTCTTATTTGATTGTGATTGTTGAATGTGTGGACACGTATACTTGATAATGCAGTTGTTGTTGAGGTAGTCAATGTAATTGGAGGTGTACTTTTACATTGTCGTTGTTATGTTGAAGTTGTGCATTATCGGGTCGTTGTTGTATGTCCATGCATCATGATCATGTTGAGTCATATGTTGAAATGTAAAAGGAGGTGTACTTTTACATAGTTGTTGTAAGAGGAGGTGTACTCTTACATGTAAGAGGAGGTGTACTCTTACATAGATGTTCAGTTGGCATCTAATGACTGTTGGTGATTTGGTACCACATGCATCTAGAGAAGAGTCTAGAACATTGCATGCATTTGAATAATTGATGAGTTGTGTCATAATTGAATATATGACTTGGTGAATATGTGTATTGGTGAAATTTGGAGAATGTTGTGATTACGTGGATTGGTGTATATGCACATTGGTGAATTTTGTGGATGGTTGTGACTAATTGTATTATGCTCTAATTGCATGTCTTAATTGTTTGTGCTTATACATTTGGTGAATCAATTGATGATGGTTATTTTAATAATAATGATGTGGTGATGTTCTTTGATAATGATGATGGCTTGCTTATAACTTGAAATGATGAATTGTACTTGTTGAATTAAGCATGCTAAATGAGTAATGAGGTAAGTGATGTGATCATTGATTGATGTTGATAAATGATGAGCTTTTATTGATGACTTGATTAGAGGTTGATTATGCATGCTATGCTATGATGATAATGTGATAGCTTGAGATGCAAGTAATGGGGGATGTTAATCATATGATGCTAGTATTCTAGGAGGGGTGGTTATGTATATGTGATATGTATAAATTCTTGAATACCATGTTTTTATATGTGGATTATGATTAATGTAATGCTTACCCCCAGTGGTTTCGACCGCCTACCTGTCTGTATGGATGGGTAGACGTTGTGCAGGACTAGACGCTTGGTGAGTTTGCTTGTTGGATGTTTGGACGACGGGAGATTTCTCCGTTGTCGTGTCAGTGTCATAGTATATAGGCTCTGATTAGGCTTAGCGTCTATTTGTTGTTTGGATTCTGTTGCTATGTTGTTGCTATTGTCCACTTGTCGGATTTGAAGTATTTTCATATGAGGATATATTTGACCATGGCATGTATATGTTGAAGTTTATGATTTGAATTCCGCTGTGACCGTTGAAATATTATATATATGCATGACATTAGTTGGTTTGATTGTGAGACGTAGCATCTATTTCTAGAATATTTCTGATGTATTCGCGCGTTTTACCGCTTAATAGAAATAGGGTGTTACAGTCTTGCCTTGTTTCTGGTCACAGTTCCATGTTCATCAGACTTGTTCTTGAAGATCCAATTGGTACCTATCACATTTATACCTTCAGGTCTTGGAACTAAATCCCATACATCACTCCTTTTGAATTGATTAAGCTCTTCTTGCATTGCTTCAATCCAGAATTCATCTGTCAGAGCTTCTTTGAAATTTTTAGGCTCAATTTTGGACACAAAACAAGAGTTGGCAATGACTCCAACTGATCTTCTGGTAGTGACCCCTTCATCAGGATTTCCAATAACAAGGTCTAGTGGATGATTCTTCTATACTCTTATAGAAGGACCCTTCTTAGTGGACATCTGATCCTGCTCATTATCTTCATGTTCATCTTTCTCTGGTTCAGATTCAATTACTTGGGAAGGTGCATTAGTTTCCTGAGTAGGTGTTGGAACATCATCATCAACATCCGAAACCTTCTCTTTAGGCACATCATTAATCACTACATTGATAGATTCCATCACAGATTCAGTTTTGGTGTTGTAAACCCTGTAGGCTCTGCTGTTAGTAGAATAGCCCAGAAAGATTCCTTCATCACTCTTAGGATCCATCTTCCTTCTGTAATCTCTATCAGACAAAATATAGCACTTGCTACCAAACACATGGAAATTTAACAGTAGGTTTTCTTCCTTTCCAAAGCTCATAGAGAGTAGTAGTGGTACCAGTTCTCAGTGTCACCCTGTTGTGAATGTGGCAAGCAGTGTTCATGGCTTCAGCCCAGAAACGATATGGTAAGTGTTTAGCATGAAGCATTACTCTAGCAAATTCTTGAAGAGTCCTATTTTTCCTTTCCACACACCATTTTGCTGAGGAGTTATAGGTGATGAAAATTCATGTTTAATTCCCTCTTCCGTACAGTATTCACTAAACCTAGAGTTCTCAAATTCAGTTCCATGATCACTCCTGATTCTAACAATACCACAACCCTTTTCTCTTTGCAATTGTGTACACAATTCTTTAAATACATCAAAGGTGTCTGATTTTTCTCTAATAAAGTTAACCCAAGTGAACCTAAAGAAATCATCAACTACTACAAGAACATACCTCTTTCCACCAATGCTTTCAACTTGCATAGGTCCCATCAGATCCATGTGCAGAAGCTCAAGAGCTTTAGAGGTTGCTTGATGTTCCAACCTTGGATGAGACATCCTAGTTTGTTTGCCAATCTGGCATTCACCACATATGCTTCCTTCAACAATCTTCAGATCTGGTAGACCTCTGATGGCTTCTGATGTCATGGTCTTCTTCATTCCTTTCAGATGCAAGTGTCCCAACCTTTGATGCCACAGTTTGATTTCTTCCTCTTTGCTTAAAAGGCATGTTAAGATGAATGATTCTTCCTGTGACACCCACAAATAGCAGTTGTCTTTGGATCTTATGCCTCTTATAAGAACTTCCCCTCTCTCATCTGAAATCTAACATTCTGGTTTGGTGAAGTTTACTCTCAACGCTAGATCACACAGTTGGGTAATGCTAATCAAGTTTGCAGTTAATCCTCTAACTAGCAGCACATCATCAAGTCTTGGTAACCCATGTTTTGTTAGGTTTCCAATTCCCACATTCTTTCCTTTAGCTCCATCACCAAACGTGACATAACTGGTAACATAAGGTCTCACATCTTCCAGATAAGTTTTAACACCAGTCATGCGTCTTGAACATCCACTATCAAAATACCAGTCTTCTTTAGATGAAGCTCTGAGGGATGTGTGAGCAATTAGTCCAGTCTTGGTGTTTCTGTGGTTCCATCCATTGAAGTGCATGGACTCACCTTTCAGCTTGAAATAGTAAGGTCTGATGTGTCCCTTTCTCTATACAGTGATCACATACCCACAACTTTGATTTCTTCTTAGTCTGATGTTTCTCAGAATGTTTGAACATTGACTCTGCTGTCTTTATTTCAGTCTGTTCATTTATCTGTTTCAGCTGAAGATTCAACCTTGACAGTTCATCATTGAGTTCTGAGATATGAGCCAAATTATTAAACCTTTCAACCTGCAGTTGTGCAATCTCTCTTGTTTGCTCTTCAAGTTTCTGAGTTAGTTCACTATTTTTGGTCATTAAGTCATGATAGGACATAGCAAGCTCATCATAAGACATTTCTTCCTCACAAGACTCAGTGTTTGACATTATTCTACCAGCTAAGGCAGAGACATGATTAGCAGATTCAACTTTCACCTCATCATCTGAGTCATCCCCATTTGATCAAGACACAACCAAACTTTTCTTCTGTTTCTTTATAAAAGTGGAACACTCTGTTCTGATATGACCATAGCCTTCACATTCAAGACATTGTACTCCTTTGTAGTGAGAATCCACTTCGTCAGGTCTTGTCATCTTCTCTTTACTGGGTTGACTGTCAATGTTGGGTCGAATGTTCTGCCCATTTGGTCTGGATCTTCTGTCATATCTTTTGATGATCTTCTTGAACTGTCTCCCAAGCAGTGCCAGAGACTCTGCCATGTCTTCATCATCTTCAAAATTTCCTTGTGCATCATCAGAGTTCACACTGGAAGTAAAGGCAATACCCTTCCCCTTTTTATCAATCTTACTGTTGACAGTAATTTCAAAGTTTTGTAGTGAACCTATTAATTCATCAACCTTTAAGCTAGAAATGTCCTGAGCCTCCTCAATAGCAGTGACCTTCATGTCAAATCTCTTGGGTAGAGATCTTAGAATTTTTCTCACTAATTTTTCTTCAGAGATTTTCTCTCCAAGAGACTCAAAAGAGTTTGCAATGTCTAGAATATTCAAGTGATAATCCTGAATGCTCTCATCTTCTAACATTTTCAAATTCTCAAATTCAGTGGTGAAAAGTTGGATTTTAGCACTTTTTACCTTTGTTGTGCCTTCATGTGCAGTTTTGAGAATCTCCCAAGCATCTTTAGCCACAGTGCATTGCTTGATCAGCCTGAACATATTCTTGTCTACACCATTGAACAGAGCATTCAATGCCTTTGAGTTTCTAAGAGCCAATTCATCTTCATCAGCACTCCATTCTTCTTCTGGTTTCAAGACTTTAGTCCTGTTCCCATCAGCATCAAGTTGCACAAGATGTTCCCAACCTCTCAGAACTGCCTCAAATCTATTGACATACACAAGATAGGTACACAATAAAGATTCTAGACTTGCATCACAAACGACACAAGAACAGAATACATGAAGACTCAAACCCTAAAGATCTAAACTTTTTAGTATGACGGCTTGAATGAGCAATTAGGTCTTGAAGTCTTCCTTTTATACTGAAGCAACTTGGGCTAAATAATTCATTGGGCTTTAGTAAACTTGCAGATCGGTTCAGCAAACCTGCAAAGCAGAATCAGAAACAAATCTGGAAAAGTCCTAAAATGTCGAAACCTTTTTAGGAACGTTCCAAATAATAATAAATATTTCCTAAAATAAAATATCTATTTTAGAAATATTCCACAGCTGATTCTTATAAGATATGTGTGTTACTTGGTCAGTAAGTAAAGGAAATATGGTTTCCTTAAACGATAAAATACGCGCGTACACAAAGGCGAGAACTCAGGCACACTGAACCGTGCCAGGATGTTGAAACATTGTATCCAACATCTTACAGAGTCGCCTAACCACATGCTGGAACATTGGTTCCAACTTACGAGGCAAGGATATTTGTTTTAGCAACAATGTAGCCAACACAAATACCCAACACAAAAGATCGAAGTTGAGCCCCACCCAAACCACAAATCAAATCCATTCATGTCCCCACAAATGAACCCCACTGATGCTTACAAATAATTGGCTCAACCTTCCACTCATAAAAAGAACAACTGTGTCTAGGATATTTAGCAAAGTACCACTTCTAAGACTGGAATTGGATCTTATCAACTAGTTGCTCAACCTCACATGGAATACTGAAGAAAATAAAGCCATTTTGAGTTTTTCAGATAGACCAAACAGTTGCATGTCATACTAAAGTTAAACCTAGACTAACCCTACTCGATCTCCCTAAGGCTAAATAAATATGAAACAACTCCATCGAACTCCCCGACAACACCCACTCCCACCCTAACCACCTATAAGCTAAGTACTGAACCCTCGATACTGAAGTTGAAGAAATAGTCAGAATAAAGGGGGGTTTGAATTGTGACCCTTTTAAAATTTAGTCCTGCAACTTAAATAAGTATATATACTCAAGAAAGTTCTTGGTAAATGTTAGTCTAACAAGATTAGAGTATTAGATGTATAATAATTGATTTATACACGACCAAAATGTTCTTGATTAAATAAATCTTAAATGATTAAATAGTTTTGACAAGGACCAGAGTGTTCTATGAATCAATGCTTAATTGTTTTAATTTGTTTTAACAAGGACCAGAATGTTCTGAAGAATGATTAATATAAACAGAATGAGAAAAATGATATTAAGCTAAAATGTGAAAACTATTTTATCAAGGACCATAATGTTCTGGAGAATGATTAATATAAAAGCAGAATGATAAAACAATATTATAAGCTGAATTTAAACTTTAGTTAGATATTTATTCAGTTGTTTTATCTTGGACCAGAATGTTCTGGAGGTAGTTAATATTGAATAAAATAATACAACTATATTAATGATTAATTTGGGACAAGAGAACTCTGGATTAATTTGGTTGTGATTAATTAGGACCAGAATATTCTGGAGATTAATAAATATTAATATGAGTGTGATAGTGTGTGTATATTGTGTAAAAATAAAAGAGAGATAGAGAAAGAAGAATAACACAGGAGAGTTATCCTGGTTCACCAAACCTGGCTACTTCCAGTCCCCACACTTCGTGTGAGATTATCCACTATAATATTCAGCTAGTAGAAACTTCTAACTAGCACTATAAGGTATTGATCACACCAGATTAGTTCGGAACCCCTGTATTATCAACCTCAGCAGGCTTCTTACAATTCTTTGCTTTCGCACAAGAAAGGTTGGAACTTTTCTATCTCAAACTATTAAGCCCAATAGACTTGAGATTTAGTTTACAATTTGTATAATGATGGATTTTGGTAGAAAATGGAATCTCAAACAAAAGAGATTTTAAATGATATCTCAAACAAAAGAGATATTTTACAAACACAAACTCATAAAAATGTTCTCAATTAAATGAGATAAAGATAAAATATAGTGAAAGATTATGGAGTTTGCTTTGTGTTTGTCGAAAGATTGATGAAGAGTTTGATAGCTTTTTGCTTGAGAAAGATAGATGCTTTGTATTTCAAACTCTTGGTTTAAGACTTGAATGTCTTCCTCGATTTATAGAACCTTTGGAAATTGTTCTCCACTTAATAAAACAGCTGGCTTTGTTTTATTTTGAAATGCATTTGCGCTCCAACATGTTGCTTGATGGAAAAACATGTTTAATTTTCACTTGAAGAATGTTCTTGCTTTGGTCCATCTTTGCACAAAAGAGAGTCACGCAGCTACCACTTGTGGTTTGTGCCAAACAGCTACTTGGAAGTGACTTGGATGATGTCACATAATGAGATCATGTAGATGTCATTTTTGGATGCATTCATGAGAATATATCTTTTTCCTCTAATGGGTCGATAGACATCTTAAGGCCCATACGTGTATATTCTTCAAAAAACAAGTCATAAGAACTTTCCTTTCTTTATTTGGTGAGACATTTAACATAATAAATTTCTAGATGATAATGATGCCATGCCTTATAAAAGTTTTACTCTTGTCCTTTGCATGAATGTCACTTTGTGTTGTGTCAAGAACAATCTTGAGAGCATTCCCATGAAACATTTCTCACAAAACACATTAGTAGATAACAAGATAATAAATGTAAATATGTGTTATCTTTAAAAACATCAAGTGAGGATATTCTCTTCACTTTGTATAACCAGAATGTTCTTTGTAAGAACATGAGAAACCTCTCTCAAAGTTTGTGTTATCATGATCATATGCTTCTCTACCTGTGTACATTAGAATATCCTTAAAAAAAAAATTTAAGGATACCTTATCATATCTAATGATCATAAAAAGCAAATTTATGGACTTATCATATCTATATATTCAATCTGGTTATACATTATAATAAATCTTTTTAAGGCCTTCTCTCTCAAAGTTGGTACCTTATCATATCTATATATTCAATCTGTGTACATTTTATGATCACAAAGTTGAATGCCTCTCTACCTGATTTATATCATTTTGCCTTTCAGTTTCAACGTATATAAATCATTTCACGTGATCTACAACAAAGGAAGATATTAACTGCAATTTAGTATCAAGTCCTTTCATGTGAATTATACGTACTTTAAAAAACTTGTTTTAAAGGAGAGATGTTCAAATTACGGAATATTACCATTCTTCGTACATTTGAGAATGTAGGTCGCATAATCCAAATATTTGTGTTGCATGGTCTAAGGCATGAGGTTCAGTAACGTATTTTGTAAAAAAATTGTTCTAAAGGAAAAATGAGTAAATTAAGGGAGATAGCCGCATTTTTTTAAGAGATTTTTGTCCTTTATAAATGTGAAAATGAAGCAAGCATATAGCACAAACATTAGAAATGCACATCTTTCTAAAATATTAATCAAAGCATTACAAAGCCTTAATTCATGAAAAGAGCATATATTTTGTTCATGAGAAATGTTCAAATTACGGAAAACTAAAAAATTAATTTTTAGTTAAAATTCGAGAAACTTATCTAAACTTTTCCGTTAAAGGATGAAAGTTTTAGGACAAAACTTTTTGTAAGGTTCAATCCCTTCAGAATTTGGTAACATCAGAGAGCCTAATTTGCTCATGTTTCAAGGGAGAAAGCTGAATTCTTCTATTCATGGTTCACTTTCATATTTTGAGCCACTCAACCTTCATGATCTTTCCAATAATCCCTTCATTATTCCTCCTAGTTTGTGTGTGATGCTAGTATATGTCAATTCATATGATCAAGTGATAAGTGAAAGTCCACATTGAATAAAATTATTTAAACTTTATGGTAAGAAAAACCAAAATACAAAAGCAAAACTTCATTTGCAACATTTTATTACTAAATTACATAGTAATGCTGAAATTAATTTTCAGTTCATATACTTCAAAAAAGGGTTCATATAGTTATATAGAAGAGTAATATTTTATATTTTCAAGTGAGCCTTAGAATGAGTAAAAGAAAAAAAGAGCCTAAGAAGGAATATAAGTATAAACAACATTAAAAGATTCTTAAAATTATACAGACATGCTTATAATTTCTATTGAAAGTACCTCATTGAATGAGATGTGTTTATACGTAGTGGTCAATCATCGCCTTACATGCAAATTTTGTAGAAATAAGATTCAATCCAAATTTTAAGCTGTGTTATATCCACAAATTATTCAAACTTTCAAAATTAAAATGACCTGTTTAGAATCTAGAGATTTAAGAAATTACAAATAAATCTAATAGACTTTAAAAGTTAAATGAGAGGTTTTTAAAAATAAAAAGTAGAGAAAGAATGAGATTGTATATTGAATAAAAAATATTGCCACTTGAGCTTTAAACTCAATATATTATTCAAGGAGCTGAGATTGTCACTTGATTCAAACGACCTTGGTTCTTAATTAAAATCTGAGAAACATGTAATGGTGTAACATGATTCAAGTCATTAGGCCGCACACAAGTCTCAGTTTACAATTTCATTTATATTGATATTGATGAATGATCATGTTTACAATTTTGGCGATGCCAGTAATCCGCACACAAGTCTCAGTCTTACTTCTACAATTGCAACAGCCTATCAAACTAAGAACCCTAGAGGAATTTGCTGCCCATAATAGATTAGTAATGTGTTCAGGTTGTTTCCTGAATCGAAACATGTCTATTTATCTATCTTTTGACAGTGGTAAATTTAAGCCAGAAATGCTCAGGTCTTTGCAAAAGATACAGTAATCTTCTGGCTAGCAGAATTTAAAATTCTTCTAATAAGAATCTTCAAATATCCAGACTTTAATGCAATCTGCGAAATATAAATATGATTAAGTGCAAACTTTCTTCTCAATTCATATGCTTCTTCCAGTATAGTTCCATCCACAATTGTTTTTGATATTTAAAATTCAAATCAAATGGATAATTAAGTGGTTAATTTCAATATGGAAAAATCAGTTCTGCGTACTACAAAGATTAATTACTAAAAAGGGGAAGCTCTCCAATAAATTGGAATAATGAACACGTGTTAGACACTAATTAGAACATAGAAAAGGACATTATGATCATGAATACTTATCAAAACTAAGAGTATCTCTAGTGGACTCTAACTAAACAACACTAACTAAAATGTTTATGGTAAATAATTATAAAGCAAGGAAGCATGAGAATATATTTAATTTATTAAAATCCAATCTAGTCGCATAATTTAAAATTTCTAATACTATCTCAGTTGAGAGTGTAATCATGCATCACCAATGTTATCATGTATTCTTTTTTTTTGCATTGTATATACTAATAGTTTATTACCAATGCTGATTAAACTATTCATTGAGACAATATAATAACAGAGTGTGTGGCGTAGGGGATCAATTTGTGCTTGTTTTGGATATTTAAGATGGTGGATTCGTGTTTGTACCTATTGTTTAATGTAATAAGTCACGTAAAATACAAATAAAAGATGGATGGATTATGCCTATGCATCAATATTAGGTTCTAGCGACAGAAAATTCTATGGCAAACACATGATCATTCCTAGCTTACCATAGAACCGATTCCTTTAAGAACACCCACAATCGTTGTAGTTAAAGCAGAATTAACAATAGTGGACAAGAACATGATGAAGTTGAGAACAATTCCCATCACCAACGAAAGAATAACGATCACCAGAAATGAAAAAGAATAACTCTACGAATGAAAAAAAAATAGTAAAGTTAGATGCTAGCTTTCACATCAATATATCACTAACATAATAGACACAACCATATCACATTATCAGATATATCCAAACTTTTAGTCTTTCCCAAATATGTTGCAAGCTATGGTTTCAGATGTTAACCATCACACCAAAGTTTATACAATCTATGATTTATTCTCATTTGAGAAATACACTTAGCCAATGATATAATTTAGAACTGAATAAACTGACAATTAATTTATATTATAATTATAGAGCATCTAGTTTACTATTAGAGAATATAGAAAAATAGGTGTTCAATTACTGGAAAAGGCCCGTCTTATCATGCCAAAATTAAAAGTTACTTCCGACGGAAGTCTAAAACTTGCTTTCCACCACACATCAAGTAATTTCACTCCCTTTCCCTGTTTTTCTTTCATCAAGATTAATGTTTCATGCCTAATCCTGAGTTCCCACAAACTTAAATTCTCTCCAAACCTCAACCCCCCTCCTCAACAGCTAGGTGTTATTTTGAGTGAAAAAATAGGTGGAATATATTAGCGTAAGACTTCTCAGACCAAACTGAGGAGGGGAAGACTGGCGCTGACATAATTTATAATTCCCCTTGAGTTGCCCAACAACTCGGAAAGACATGCATGGGACAACGAATAACACAAAACAATTAGTGTTAGGGATAACCTAATAGTAAGTAGATCAAAATCAAACTATAACCAAGACTTTTAGCAGTTTCTTTTGAAAACATTATATTTATTTATCAGATTGTCTAGATCAAAAGACAGACTTTTAGCAGAATAAAAGAAGCCGAGAGAGTAATGAATCATATCTCACCTGCCCGGCAACAGCCAGACCATCCACAAGAAGGGACACTGCCAACCAAACCTGCAGACAGACTTGAAATGCAGCCTCGGATGTTGCTCTGTGGTGTGCATCTAATGATGCAGCCAGTGTAATAGAAAACCTGCAAGACAATAATGAAACGGGAAGGACAATCAATGGAACTACCAATTTGAATGACAAAGGAGTAGCACGGAGTAAATTTCTAAGACAAATTTGATGTGCCAAATTTGTGTATAAACCTAAAATAACATTGAACAATTTGTTTCTATAATATCCCCAGGAAGTATATCTCTGGTAAGAAATTAATGACATCCATTTCGTATATATAAGCATAATAAACCTTTACCATTTTTGGCAAATCGGTCGAATTGCAAATGTTTGATGCATGGAGGTATAAGATTAACTTGTTTGTTCAAACTACACATGAGTATATCTAAAAGTAGATACCATGATTTTGTTTGGCACATATATGGTATTCTTATAACAATGTAAATTGAGCAAAATAAAATCTTTTATCATAAGCTTTCAAGTCAGTATTTGACAAAGAGACATAAAGTCACATATCTACTTTAAAATTAATAGTTATATTCATCCGTTGAATATAATTATTTGTTACTTTAAAAGTCAATAAGAAGTCAGTATTTGACAAAGAGAACTTAAAGTCACATGTATGTTTCTTACTACCAACTTTTTAAATGTAGATGTTTACTCTCCTTAAAAATGTAGAGAAGTTTGAAAAAAGTCGGGTCAAACGATACCTTAATCTCCCACAACGGCAATGTAGAAGCAACTGAATTTGGGAGAAAAAATTGAAAAATAGTTAAAAATATAAAAATTGAAAAATAATTAAAAGTTGTTAAAAATTAGAAAATAGTTAAAAAAAATTGGTTAGGGGTATAAATGGAAATTCATAGGCCTAACTTCTTAAAAATGTAGAGAAGTTTGAAAAAAGTCGGGTCAAACGATACCTTAATCTCCCACAACGACAATGTAGAAGCAACTAAATTTGGGAGAAAAAATTGAAAAATAATTAAAAGTTATTAAAAATATAAAAATTATAAAATAATTAAAAAAATTGGTTAGGGGCAAAAATGGAAATTCATAGGTCAACCCTAAAAAAACCCACTTCAAATTATTAATTTACCAAAATGCCCCTCCTAGGGGCAAATTGGTAAATTCACCGGACATTTCCTTTAATATATATATAGTAGATAACATAGATTTGAAGATACATAGGTTTTCACATGTGTAATTTGATTTTGAGATGCTTTTTAGCTATCTCAAAATAAACTTGAATACATGATATAAAATAAATAAATTCAATTAGCCTTAAGAAAAGGTATGTAGAATTTTATTTTAGTTTTTACGTTCTCTTTTTCACAAACAATTTAAGCCTTGCCATATAAAAGTACAAAATAGACACACATATTCGTAACAAATAATGTCAATTACATTTTATAACATCACAATCAATTTTATAAAACTATGACACTAGTAATTGTTGTTATCTTTCAAACATGTATATAACAAATTTTATTTAATTTTTACTTAATTAAACTGCCATTAAATTATAAAGTTAAAAACACCACAAATAAGGTAATAAGCAAATAAGATTATAAGTGAAAGAGCATATGTAAAATTGTGGGTGTGTGAGCATTAAATATTTCAAATAACTAAGTTAATGATTTTTGTCGCTAGTATTTAGTTTGAGAATCATTATTATTTTGATCTCCAAACTAATTTCTTGAGCATCAGTTTTTCAAGAATCAAAGTTTTCCAAAGAATTTTAGAAGACATTCCTGCATCACAAATTGGTAATGATTTTGGTACCCATGGTGATTTGGGTCCTTGGAGGTTAGTGTTTATCTTCTCAAGATAGTTTTTCTTATGATCGCATTCTTATTTAAGATGATCAGATTTGTTGTAAGAAGAACATACTCTTGTACCAATCTCAACCTTTTGAGACCATTGTGGTTTAGTGAGAAAAGATGATTCAAATCTTTTATGAAAAGATTTTTCAAGTATGATATTTTCAAGTCTTTTCTTATGATAACAAAATGATTCAAGATGACCATATTTGTTTTAATTTGTTTTAATTTGTTTTAAGTTTTCTAGTATAATCTTTTCAAGTCTTTTCTTATGATAACAAAATGATTCAAGATGACCATATTTGTTAAAAGACTCAAGTGCAAACATTAGTAGATCCCCATTCGTAAACTTAGTGTTTTTCTATAAGGTTTGTTATCATTAAAACATTCATCAGAAAGATTTTTGTTTCAACAATTACAACCCTACATGAGACAAAAGGATGGTCCGCCGATTCCAATCCCCCCTCACAAAGTTGGCATAAAGAGTTCGCATGATAAGTAAACACCCTAAGGTTAAGGAGGTTTTGGTGCATAGGGATTCTAACAAGAATTAGCTGCCAATAAAACAGTTTCACTTTAGAAGGAGCTCAACTACGTCAAACCAACTTTAGCGAGTTAAGCACATATTCAGACTAACTTGACGTACCTAGATCATTATTAGAAAGGGACACATAAGCTGAACGGGAAAAGTACTTCCCATCCGGAATATATCTCCACGCCAGTAATTTTGTTTAGCGCATAGATAAATAATCATGTTTAGATAAATAGTTTAATTAAGCACTAATAGTTTAAATATCAAAAGGGTTAGGTAGCTTAACTGATTTGAGTTAAGGAAAAAGGAATCGGAGGTTCAAGATTTAAACTTTGGATGAATGAAAAGAAGAAAAAAAAACTAACATAATAATTAATTACTATCATTTTCCATTAAAAAAAGAAGCATAAGTAAATACCATATAGTGTTTATGTAACAAAAGATAAAATACAACCAAATTCATTTTATATAAAATATAAGTTATTTTAGTAAATTATCTTGAAGATTTTGCCTAAAACTAATTTAAACCTTCTGTAAGTTAGTTTATCCCAACCAGCCTTACAATTGTATGTGCAAATAAACAAGTGGAACTAATGAGTATTTTACAACCGTTGTTGAATGTATTCGAACTCAGGACCTTAAATTTACAAGGCTAAGCTCTTACCATTGAGCTAACATTTCAAGTGTAAATAATTTCGATGGAGTAGAAAGCAGGGATGAGATATCTTTAAACTTTTATTTTACAAAAATAAGCTGCTTATACTATTATTATATTGAAATTTAAAAGATGTGGGAGCACGATTTCTGGTAGAGAAGGAAAATTTTGTACTCATAGATAGATATACCTTTCTTATGGCTTTCTGTGGCACCATATGCTAAGAATTATGGAATGATGTGCCTAATATTCTTAGAGTATGAGTATATTAGAAATAGTTTGGGATTACATAATTATAGGTTTGTTAGTTTTTGGCCTGGTCTCCTTTTCTTATATGTACTATTTTTTTCAATGAATTTTGGTGATGCTCTCTGCATCAGAGAAGTGCTTGTAACAAGAAGGTAATAATGTTTCCTCCAGCTCGAGAGAGCAGAAAAAAGTTCTTTTAAAAAAAAGAGTTAAATTCTATAACACCCATACTAGACGTATCTAGAAAGTCTAGCATGTGTATTAGTTTAGTACTGGATACATTAAAATTTACAACATGAAACTTCGAATGAATATATATATATATATATATATATATATATATATATATATACACACACACACACACACAACCAAATGCGTTCGTACATAATAATACAACTCAACTTTTCTAAAGTATATTAGATGCATCCTTGTATATCCACATCGTCCTGCAGCGGTACGAACGAACACTTGTTGCAACATCCATTCGGCTACTCGTTTGCTAATCCATCCTGAAATCTGAAACAAATAAGGATTGGGATGAGCATATTGTCTCAGAGAGTTCCCCTAAATCCTAGGCTATAGGCAACCTCAAGGGGAAACCTACGGTCACCACGTGTCTACTTTACAACCTGATGATTGATTATACGTGTGTGGGGACTTGCATACTTAGACGGTCGTGCATACTAGAGCCGTCATAGTCTCTTCTTACCTTGTTATAGGCTTCACTTCCTATACGTGTCATGGCGGTCAAGGGGAATCTAAAACCGCAATGCCAAGAATACGCTCTACGTATCAAGGCCTAAGTCTAACATAATCATGACACAATTCTAAACCGGACGAATAGGGGAAACCTAAAATCGTCGTCGGCATATTTTTCTCTATTTGCTCTAATACATAATATGATGTTTCTAACAACGTATCTTATCTTGCTATCATACTAGTTTTGACGATCTACGTCTATGCTCTACTATTCTTGACGATCTACGTCAAGACTCTACTAATTCTTGACGATCTATGTCAAGGCTCTATGACATAACATAAATATGTCTAATAATATGCATAGTCAGGTTCATTCATAAGTTAGCGTGTAACAAACAAACATTATCTGAGTTCATTTTACGGAAAGCCCCGAGTGGAGTAACCCCGAGCGCAATCCCTATCTAACCGATGGAAACCTATCTAAGGTATAACCAACGGCACTCCTGCAGTGACGTGCGGGATCCTTACGGCTAACCCTGTTTCACCTAGTGGAAACCCCTTGAACCAACCTAGTGTGGACACAAGAGACACGACCACTACATCTTGCTTACTAAGTGACATGCGGGTTCCTTACTGCTAACCCCGTTCTCATCATGAGAACCTCTTGTATCCAACCTAGTGTGGATGACACGAGACATGACACGTACTTCTATATTAAGTCTTGGTCTTATGCATACATGAATGTTATATCTATACATGCTATCTCTTTTACCTCGGATTCCTATACGATCCATCTAGAGGTAAACTATATGCTTGCTTAACTTGCTATGTGAAGAGATAGCTAATCAATTCACGTCTTGCCATACTCGTATGGCACTTAGCTCCTATGCGAAGATAATATTCTATAATACTCCGCGTCTATTCAAATATATCACTAATGCATAACATTCTACTTCTTTGCTAACTATTCTAGTTCTTGACCAGCTATGTCAAGGCTCTACTTTCTTCCCATGCCTAGTTCTTTACTACCCGAGTATTTCGGCTAAAACTCTCTATGCCAACCTTGCCATCGAAAGAAAAGCTTCGGAATGCACCACAGACCCTGAACTGGGCCAACAGGCCAAAGCAAGTTGGCCAAGTCTAGAGAGCTGCGCTAATAGCTCAGCTAGGGCGTGGCTCATCCTGTGAATTTCGCTATTAGCGTAGATTTCGCTAATAGCGTGGTTCTTCGGGTCTGTGGTACAAAATTTCCAATTTTGACCCAAAACTCATCCAGTTTGATCCTGCAATGCACTATGAACATCCAGCAACTTATATAACATTATAAAACATCTTTCATGGCAATATTAACATGAACAAGACAAGATCAAGGCAAGGGGATAAAATTCTCATTTTTCCTAATCTTAACACAATTCATGTTTTGCTTGCAAATTAAACACATAATCCCAATGGTGGGTTCTATCTAAGAACTCACATGATATTTGCATCAACTAACAAGCTTCAACATCATCTTGTTCAAGATCAAACCCTAACTTCAAGTTTCCTCAAACATGCTAAACTTCTCCTTCTTGAGGTTTCTTGCCCACAAAGCTTCTTTGATCCATGCTAGATCACTGATCCCACGTGTTGAGAAACTTTTGATGGAAAGGTTAAGAGGGAAAGGGGGCGGCCATCTAGAGAGAAGGAGGAGAGAAAATCTTTTCTCAAACCTAGAGAGAGAAACAGCAATGGAAAATGAAGATTTTGGCCCCAAAATCACTTATATACCTCTTTGCATGCAAGTACCAGAATGCCCTTCGTCTTAACCGTTTTATCTTGACACTGATACGTAAGTCCTTACTTGACTGATATTACATAATAATATCTTCCATCGTTCTTACTTTCCGTAACATTAATCCTCTGGCACGATCGGCTGGTAATATTCCGATCCTGACATGCGGAATATTACAAATTCTTTGACATTTAATAAACAAATAGTAAGCCTCCAAAGGCTCTTGTTTGTGACCTTTGCTTGACATTTTTGACTAAATATGAAGACTAATTGATGTGCGATAAAGTTGACAAACTCCATCTAAATACTAAAAAATTTCTCTTTGGCTTGATAAAAAAAATTAAATTGATCAGTTATCTTTATTTTTATGTGAAATTTTTCATTCATCTATTAAAAAGTTCTCCTCATTAATTAACTATCATCTTAGTCCACTTATGTCACAAATTTATGCATAAAATCATTGAATTATATACTATAAAAAATATTTCACCACTTAGAACCACTCAACTAAACTCTCTTTTGCATCCACGAGACCGCATTCTATTTCAAAAACTATAAAGACATCATTGGATGGATATTTTGTGAAAAATAGTTCAATCACTAATTTTGAAGTATTTTATAGGTTATTTTTTAGAACAAGAACATACTATATTCAATAAAAGGGAGAACAAGGGATACTAAAGTCCGTTACGAGGCAGAAGAATAGGAGAGTTGAAAATAGGAAGATTGCCTATAAACTAGATTTTTTTTAGTGGTGTCTGGGATTCAAACCCCAGACCCGCTACAACATTGTTCACATTGGGCAACCTCAGAAAATGTGGCTAGAAGTCGAAAAACCGTTGTATAAACATTTAGGCCCAATTTCATGGCGTGGTATATACGGTCGTTAGCTAAAGTGTAGGCCACGATTTTTGGACTTCTTGCAACGGGAATAACAACCATCGTCTCTATGCATGTAAATGCCACGGTTTTTATGATAGTTTTAGGTCGCGGTTTATAAATTATCAACGATAACTAACCGTGGCCTATATGTTTAAGCTGTGGAATTAACCGTTCCCATAAAATAAATGAAAGTATAAACCGTTGCCAATTTATTTAACCCACACATACAAAATCGTGGCCTTACACATTTTAATAATAAAAAAATCATAATTTTGTTTTGCTTTTAATTCACCGTAACTTAACTGCAACCAATAGCATACTTTTCTCATACATCCACTTTTGTGTCCTATGGCAATCTTTTAACTTTGACAATTATCAAATTTATTTAAAACAATTACATTAAAATACTTATGATAACAATCATTTTTATTCACTACATCAAAGATGAATTTCACAACAAACAATAATACTATATAAAGTTCAATTCTTTCAAAAGTTAAATATATAACATGAACACATTCACAAACAACATCTTAACTTGTAATCTCGCTTGTAAAGTGGAAAGTGCTAGTGAATGTGAAAATTGTTCTACACTAGATAATGAAGCTCTTAAGTTAGCTCCTTGTGCTAGTGTCTAAAGTTGTTGTGCTTAGGTTAAAAAAATTTGGTCAAATCTTTCCACATTTGTAATGCAGAATTGAACCAACAAAAGCACACATTAATTCTTCCAGTGATGCACAATTTTGCAATCTTATCTAAGCAATGACATGATATATTTTTTAATGGCCTTTTTTTAAAAAATAAACTCAATTATGATAATATGTTTTGGGAAGATAATAAACACCAAATAATATTTCTATAAATTTTACTATTTTTCACTGTACTTATGTTTTCTTTCACTTATGTGAGATTTTCCAAAGATATATGATATGTGGGGTAGGGTCAAGTGAAAAAGCCATAAAAGATAAACCAACAAAAATTATGTGGCTAGTATATGTTCAATTAAAGATGAGGGATAAATAAAAATAAATATCTCATTAGATGTAATTTTGATTAATGGTTGAGATCTTACTATTAAAAATAAAATTAAATAGAATATTTAAAGGACTAAAAAGGAAATATTTTAATAGAAAAAATACTCTAAAAAAAGTTGTTGAGTCTAAAGGACTAAAAAGGAAAAGTGTTAATAGGAAAAATACTCTAAAAATATTTGTTGAAATACTCTATTAAAATTAAAAGAGAGTCATTCTAAATTAATTTTTTTTTACTGAATCAATAGTAAGGAAGACATCAAGGAGCCACTGGACATCTCGACTAGGTCGACACCCCCAGAGGCTCCAATCCTCTGTCGGTCACTTATATATTAAATATATAGAAAAAAGGGAAAATATCTACAGGGAGCAAACCAAACCCAAAAAGAAATAGAAATTACGGAAAACAAAAATTAGGTAACCCAGAATGGTCCCTAAAAAAGTCCCCCCGAACAAACTCGGGTATAATGTCCCACCAAACCATATCCGTAACTACAAAACTAAAGACGGTTTGGAAAAAGTCAAGAGAGCACTTGTAGAGTCACCCTCAATCCAGATAAACCTCCACTGATGATTAGCTTCCACTTCCATTGCAATAATGAAACCCATGATTTCAGCTCAAATGCTCCAATAAAGAATATTCACAGAGACGGATTTGGTAACGGACCCCTGGAGCGGGTTTGATAGCTTTTATTCTTTTTCCGGTTGCTATTAGAAACAACAGCGGTAAACCCCCCCTCATCAGCCACATTAGAAACAACCATGGCCTGTTGTATGACCTCCAATTCTTTTGTAATTATAGGATAACGATGCAGGATCACAATTGCAAAGGAATGCGATTGAATGGCTAGAGAATGGTCTGTTGCCGTAATTTCCAGTCCTTCAGGTTCAGCTTGCGCAATCCCCTCTTCATGGTGGAGAGTTGAAAGGGGGGTCAAGCACAATCGCATTTTGTAATTGCAGCACTAGTTCTGACCTTGTGGTTTGCGTTAATGCATTGGTACGGGCAATCTCATCGATAACATTTTCAAGTGCCAAATGATAATATAATGCAGACTTTTCACCGTGATCATTATTACTGGACTCAAGGGCCTTTTCTATTTTAGGATTTGCAAGATGCGTGTCAACTAGAACACTAACTGTGGGGGACACATGCTGTTCAGGAGTCTGCTCAGGTGCCACAACTGGTGCTGAAATTTCAGACATCGGTACATCAGTAACTTGTTGTTCAAAAGCTAAAGAAAACCCAATGCCAGTTGGGTTATCACATGCCTGCCATTTCTGTTTTTGCGGCTTCTGTTGAATGGTAAACTTTTTCCCTTTGTCCTGCACCTTGTGTGACTTCTCCTTTTCCTTAGTTAGATCTTTTTCTGGATGTAACCAACGACAGTTCGTGGCCGAATAGCCAAGAATTTGGCAATGCGTACAAAATTCAGGCAACCATTCATACTCCACCTCAACAGGGAATGCATAGCCTTCCCTCTCTACCATGATCTCATAAAACAGACGACGGGAGAAGTCTATATCCACCAACACCCGGGCGTAATGGCTAAAGGTTCGTTTCTATGTCGCGGCGTCTATAATGAGCGGGGTTCCAATCGCAGCAGCAATTTCCATTAAGGTTCTATCTAACCAATATCCTTGTGGTAAGTCTAGAAGTTGTATCCATACATGCGCATGAGTGAGGCGCTGAGAGTACTTGTTAAAGTCTTTGGACCAACGGGAGAGCTGCAACAGACCCGACTTAAGATTAACAGTCCCCATTGCTAGGGTAGTGCGCATATCATCATCAAAAGAGAATTCGAATTCGTAAAATCCACGATTAAGGGAAATCAAATTCCAAGAACCCTTTGTTTTCCATTGTTGCGAAAGATTAGTAGTGACTTCTTTGGCGGTATACGACTTATCGCCCTTGTTCAAAAATAGCTTGCCATGAATGTGATGTTTGCACTTTTCTAACCCTTTGGTGTACATGTCCTCAGTAATTTTTATTGAAAAATTGTCCCCTCTAATTGTCGGGAGAGGCAATGGTGCACTAGTAGTAACCGCAGGTAACATGATTTGTGCAAAAGATCGTTTCTGCTGCAGAACTGGAGGTTGAACGAAGGTTTCCACCACGCAAGGCCATGGACAGGAGAACACCATGGCCGCACAAAAACACAATCTGTGGGGGCACACACCAAACGGCGCAACCAAAGAGCAGTTCACGTGAATGAATAGGATTGGACGATTTCCAAAGCAATTTTATAACAACAACAAAGCAATTATATCTAAAATTAAATTAGATATAAAACTAAACTAAATAAAATAAAGTACACCTCAATAGTTTTTTTTTATACTAAGCTAAACAACAAGGAATGGAAAACTAATTTATTTTGTTACTATCAAACTGCCACGCTAATTAACTAAGTGGAAGACAAAAATACATAAACACATTCAGAAATATAAACAAAAGCATCTATATAAAAAGGATACACTTTTTTGGGTTGGATTTTTCTTGGACTTTTATCCTTTATTTAATCTATTTTATTGATTTCATAATATTACTTAAATTATCAATTAAAAAATTAGTTAGATCTCATTAAAATAGCAATAACTAAAACATTAGGAGTCCACATCAATACATTGTAAAAAATACTTATTTTGACCTTATATATATTTTATTGTGTTTTAGTCTTTACGATATTAATAATAATAAAACTAACTAAAAACCAATTGTTTATTTGATTTATTTTAATTTTATAAAAATTGTCTTTTAGTGTGTCATGGTCGAGATTTCAATTATTAAAATAAAACCAAGCAATTTTTTTTAATCGACAAGATTAAAAAGGAAAACTAAAACTAAAATATTTTAAAATTATTTGATTAAGGTAGAAGAGATCCCTAACTATTTCATCAAAGTGATTTTGGGTAAAGAAAGAAGAAGATGTAATTATTCTCAATTAAAATTATGAACAAAATAACACCATTGAAAGATTTAAAAAAAAAAAAGTTAGGGACTAATACCAAATTGCAAGGGCCAATATAAAAAAGTATTGAAAGTACGAGGACTAAAAATGTTGGCATATTTTAATTCTAAAATTTTTGTCTTTTAATGTGCCATGTGGCGTCTAATAATTGGTCCACAAGGTGCATCGTCCGTTAATCTTTTTTAAACGTGGACATAATAGAAGGACCAATGTTAAATCTTTTACAAAGTATATAAACACTTTTTGGCTTATTAAATATATATATATAAGTCTTGTTAATGAGTGCCTCCGGGGCACTCTTTAAGGATTCCAAAAGAAGAAATAATTTTATAAAAAGTCAACGATTTCAATTTCTGATGCATTGATTGCACATATTTTCATGACAAGTTAGGCCTTAACCAGTCCCCCAGGACACTGGTTAACATTTCCCTATATATATATATATATATATATATATATATATATATATATATTGACACACACACATTCTATTTTATTTTATTATTAGTAGAAAAAAGTGGGAATCACTGAAGCAGGCCATGAAATAAATTTAGCTCACAAATTAAAAATGTTATTAGCAACAATTAACACATGTGGCATAATATTTATCAAAACTGCAGTTAGAATGAGTTTACGCCGCGCTTTATTAGATGCATCCTATTCAAAAAATAAAAGTCACATTTTTCCGTGGTAGTTTTAATAGCAACATCCAAAATCCGTTGCTTAAATCGAATAGGCAACGGATACACTACTCCCACGGTTACTGAATCCTGGATTTATCTGATTCGGCATCGGTTTTCAGCTAGTTAACAGACAAAGTAGAGAAACTTGTCAACGTGTAGAACCATGTGGCCTATTACCCCGGTAGGCTGCGGTTTTTCATCCGTGGGCTAGAGTTTTGTTGCCTAAAGTCAAAAATGGTGTAGTGCTTGCATATTGTCCTTACCAACTGAGCTAAGCTCACGAGGACACCTATAAACTAGAAAAACAAACTTGTAATATCCCGCTTACTTATGTAGCGATGTAATACCTGATAACGATAAAAATGCATACGACTAAGTTTAGGGGCATTAATGGAATTTTACGTTATGAAGATATTTAAGTGGATTAGGACCAAAAATCTTCATTATCTTCTTGTCTTTCTCTCTCTAGAGTAGCAAGACATATACTCTCCCTTCTCTTTAGAAACCTTGTCTTCTCTACTCTTCTCTACACTTGATATTCACTCCATCTTCTCTCAAACTTCCATCAAGTTAGAAACTAAGCAAGAATAGAGCTTTGCTAAGGGTGTTGTTAAGGAAGTTGGAAGCAAGCTTCTCCAAACATCTTCCTTTCATCTAGGGTTTGGTTCTTAGGGTTTTGTCTTTAATGACTTGAGGTTGTGAGCATATTTCCAGCTTGTTAAGGTGAGTTCTTAGTTAGATTTCCATCCATGGGATTATGAGTTTATGCTTGTGAGAGAACTATGAATTTTCTAGGGTTTCACATAGTGATTTGTTACCCCTATCATTACCATGTTTGCTATACTTGCATATACTTGTTCCATGACTGTTTTTCAGGTTTCATATGATCATTAGAGTCACAATAAGCTTTGGGATGCTTGGATTTGAGGTTTTTGAGTGAAAAACACCATTTGTGACAGTTCTGGACTGTCACAACTCGCCACGGCAAGCAAATAGCTCGCTAGGCGAGCTAGACCTCCAGAACAAGGGGGTTACTCGCCCCCAAATCAAGATCCTAAATGCTAATCTTTGGAAGAAATCTATCCGAAAAAAAGTGAAGCAAGTAATTGGCAAGTATATTCAACCATGGTAAACGAGAGAATAAGATGTACGTATCGGGTAGCAAAATAATCCTTTAAGGAAAGGGAAGAACTAGAACCTCGATATAGATATCGAGAACTAGATAGTCAAGCATAGTTTTATTATATGCTAAGATATGAAGTGAATAGTTTATTTATTCACAAGCGAGTTTAAGACAATAATTAAATGGTCAAGACCATTAAGAAGTAAAGGTGTCGTGTCTTTTATATTCCTTCCAAGGTTGGATATAAAAGGTTCTCTCAGGGGAATGGGGTGAGCCGTAAGGGACCCACACATCAATAAGGGAGTCCGGTGCACCCTAGCTAGGCCTTTCACCGGTAGTAAGGGATTAACTTCCGGGGTTACTCCACCCGGGACTAATCCGTAAAATGAACTTAGATGTTAATGATTATTCAACGCTAACTGCTAACTTAATGTTTGAACATATTTATTATGTTACGTATATAATAAGATGATTGTTATGTACAATTTTAGAAAGTAAGTAAAGAAAGTTTTGTCAATGACGAGTTAGGTTTTACTTAATCGTCCGACTTAGAGACGTGTCATGATGATGAGGCATAGATCTCGATGCGTAGAGTGTATCTTGATCTAGCGGTCTTAGACTTTCCCCTTGATCTCCATGACACGTATAGTGAGATAAGACCTTAGTAAGTTAAGAAGTACCTATGACGGATTTAGTAAGCACTACCGTCTAGAAGAGCAAGACCACACACATATAATCAACCGGCAGGTTGTAATTTTAGACACGTGATAACCATAGGCTTTCCCCCCGAGGTTATCACTATCCTAGGGCTAGAAAGAACTCACTGAGGCATTATGTCTCATCTCCCTCTTTATTTGTTCGGGTTCACAGGTTACTCGAGGAAAAGGTAAGGAAAAAGCTTTGGATTGATTTAGTGATCGTGGAAACATGCTTGGAGTTGGACTTATGGATGCATATGTATAATTAGACGTGTTGTATTGACTTATTGTAATCAAGTTCCTTTTGGTTATCTAAGTGAACACTATGTAACATAAGACTTCGGTTGTTTTGAATCATGACTCTCGACTTGACGTCGTTTCCGTATTGTATAAATTAATGTATCCAATATCTCTTTTAACGCACATTTGAGTATTCTAGACACTTTCAAATTGGGCATTACAATTTGGAATCAGAGCAGGTCGATTCAGATCGTGCCTTGGGTCATTAATATTAAAATCCAAGTAGTCGTTCTTTTTGTGTTTAGGATATTTGTCCTCATTGTTATATTTAGTTGAAATTGATCACTTTGACTTAAATATGACAGTTATAGCGAAAATGTTTGGAGCACGAAGGGGACGAGACCGGCCAAGAGCTAATCGGAATGATGAGGAGAATGTTAACCCTGATGCTCAGATGTGGGCACAGATGATGCAACAGAATTAACAGATGATGCAAATGATGCAACAGCAGATCCAGCAGAACGCTTAGTCCCAGCAGCAGTGGGCTGCCATTATGCAACAAGGTTCGGGTGTGCATCAACATCATCCATCACCTCCAGCTGTGGGAAATCCAGCTTTTCGAGAGTACAATCGGAACCATCCTCCAGAGTTCGATGGTCGCGGTGAACCGCCAGAGGCTAAGAGGTGGATTAAGCATATGGAAAGGATTTTTCGTATGGCTGTTTGCACTGAAGAAGAGAAGGTTATCTTTGCGACTAATCAATTCCATGATCCGGCGGAAGATTGGTGGGAGATGGCTAGACGCCGCATGGTAAATAGTGGCATGGAGATAAACTGGGACAACTTCAAGCAAGTGATGTTAGAGAAGTATGTCTCAGTGACATACAAGGTCTGTAAGGAGCAAGAATTTCTTCATATGAAGCAGGGTAGTATGTCGGTGACAAATTTCACCAAGAAGTTTGAAGAGTTGTCTCATTGCTCTACTCACAATGAGTATGCAGGTAATGAAATGTGGAAGATGAATTAATATAAGCATGCCTTGAGGGGTGAACTATATGATGTGGTCAGTCAGCAGAGGTTGACGAGTTTTGATGAGATGGTGCATAATAGTTTGGAAGTCGAGCGAGGTTTTGACAAAGCTGTTAAAGAGGGTACCACGACTTTTGATAGAAGGAGGGGAAATTTTGTTGATAGACATCACGATAAGTTGAAGCCAAAGGGGTCTCCTCAGAAGGGGAAGCAGATGGGTTCATCTAATCCTTTTGTAGTTTGCAGGAAATGTGGAAGGACCCATGCTGGGCAATGCAAGATAGGTGAGGATTCATGTTATGCTTGTGGCCAGAAAGGACATTTTATGGAAGATTGTCCAACTAGAGCGAACAAGGGCAAAGGAGTGAGTACCACAATGAGAAAAGGCAGGGTGTACTCATTGGATGGGAAGAAGGCACATGATAATGAAGATTTGATTGGTGGTACGTGCTTTCTTGGTCAGAATCCTATTAATGTTTTATTCGATTGTGGTGCATCATGTTCTTTCATTTCTTTTCAATGTGTGGAAGCTCTTCACTTATCTATTTTGTTATTAAATTCCCCTATGATGGTAACTACGGCCACCGACGGAGGAATTGTAGCGAATTATGTTTGTGAAAATTGTCCTATCACCGTATCTAGTAATACTTATTACATAGACTTGGTATGTCTTCCGATGAAGCAACTCGATGTGATATTAGGTATGGACTGGTTGTCAGCCAACCATGTGCATATAGGGTGTGCAGAGAAAAGTATTTATATGCCAACTAGTAATACGGTGGAAGGAGTGGCCTTGTCAGAATTACTTAAGCACACGTACCATATGGTTCAATTTATTTGTGCTCAAGATAAGGGTTTTTATGTTATGCTCACTATGAATTCAGAGTCACATCTAAGTCTCAGTGATATACCAATTGTCAGTGAGTACCTGGATGTTTTCCCGGCCGATATCACAAATTTACCACCAGAAAGGGAAATTGAATTTTCAATTGATCTGATTCCAGGAGCAGAGCCAGTGTCAGTAGCGCCTTACAGAATGTCTCCGTTGGAACTCAAGGAACTGAAATCTCAACTGGAAGAGCTTGTTCAGAAGCATTTCATCAGGCCTAGTGTGTCACCATGGGGTGCACCAGTGTTGTTGGTCAAGAAGAAAGATGGTAGTATGAGACTGTATATTGATTACCGCCAGTTGAATAAGGTAACTATCAAGAACAAGTATCCTCTGCCAAGAATTGATAACCTACTTGATCAGCTTAAGGGAGCGTCTGTGTTCTCGAAAATTGATCTTAGATCGGATTATCATCAGATTCGTATCAAATCTTTAGATGTGTCCAAAACGGCTTTTAGAACACGTTACGGGCACTATGAATTTTTGGTCATGCCTTTTGGTGTATCTATTGCTCCAGCAGTTTTTATGGATTATATGAATCGGATTTTTCAGCCATATCTAGATCAATTTGTCATTATTTTCATTGATGACATACTGGTTTATTCTAAGAATCCGCAGGAGCATGCTCAGCATCTGAGGATAGTGTTGGATATTCTTCGGGAGAAGCAGTTATACGCAAAGTTCAGTAAGTGTGAGTTTTAGTTGACAGAAGTCAAGTTTCTAGGTCATGTAATTTCTCAAGGAGGTGTGGCGGGTGATCAGTCGAAAGTAGAAGCTATTCAGAATTGGACTAGACCGAAGAATGTTGCAGAAGTTCGAAGCTTTTTGGGATTAGCTGGTTATTATCGGCAATTCATCATGAAGTTTTCCCAAATCGCTTTGCCTTTAACCTGACTCACAAGAAATGATGTGCCTTTTGTGTGGAATAAAGAATGTGAAAAGAGTTTCAGGACTCTGAAGAAGAAGTTAACTCAGGCACCAGTTTTAACTATTCCTGACCCGGAGAAGAGATATGTGGTGTTTTGTGATGCATCGTCTAAGGGACTCGGTGGGGTACTTATGCAAGAAAACAATGTGATAGCTTATGCCTCTAGACAACTTAAGACGCATGAATAAAATTATCCCACACATGATTTAGAGTTGGCAGCCATAGTTTTTGTTTTGAAGATATGAAGACATCACTTGTATGGAGCACAATTTGAATTATTCAGTGATCATAAAAGTTTGAAGTATTTTTTTTGATCAAAGGGATTTGAATATGAGACAAAGACGTTGGATGGAGTATCTAAAAGACTTCGACTTTGATTTGAAATATCATCCAGGAAAGGCCAATGTTGTAGTGGATGCTTTGAGTCGCAAGGCCATCGCTCAAGCTGAAGTTATGATGCACGTTTGTAAGATGTATGACAAGGTTCGAGACCTTAACCTTGAAACCATAGAGGATGATGATGGTATATGGATACAACAATTGGAAGTTTCATGCGATTTACGTTCAAGAATCGTACAGGCACAAGGTGTTGATTTGGAACTTCAGAAGAGAAGTGGTTACCCAGAATTTTCTAGGGCTTATGATGGAGCGATCTTATTCGAAGGAAGAGTATGTGTCCCAAGTGATCAAAAGCTTAGAAGATTGATCTTGGAAGAAGCTCACAAGAGTAGTTTCTCAATTCATCCTGGTGCCACCAAGATGTACCAAGATTTGAAAAGGGAATACTGGTGGCCTGGCATGAAAACGGACATTGATGAGTTTGTAGCAAGATGCATTGTGTGTCAACAAGTCAAAATTGAACACCAGAGACTAGCGGGTTTGCTTCAACCGTTGGAGATTCCTCAGTGGAAGTGGGAACACATTACTATGGATTTTGTAGGAGGTTTACCCCGTACTCAGAAAGGTCATGATTCAATTTGGGTAATTGTGGATAGATTAACCAAATCAACTCATTTCTTACCGGTTAAGTCTACCTACAGAACACCGCAGTATGCAGAATTGTTCATCTCAGAGATAGTTAAGTTACACGGTGTTCTAGTGAGTATAGTCTTAGATAGGGATCCAATCTTTACTTCACGCTTTTGGAAAGCTTTTCAGAGAGCTTTAGGGACTTGTTTGAAGCTAAGCACCTCTCACCATCCGCAATTTGATGGTCAGTCAGAGATAACCATTCAGACCTTGGAAGATATGTTGCGTGCATGAATTCTAGAAGATGGCGGAAGTTGCAATTATCATTTGCCTTTGATAGAATTTTCCTACAAAAACATCTATCACTCGAGTATTGGAATGGCACCTTATGAAGCGTTGTATGGTAGGAAATGTAGAACTCCTTTGTGTTGGGCCGAAGTTGGTCATAAAAGCATTATTGGACCAGAAATCATTCAAGAGACCACTTTGAAAATTAAGTCAATCCAGGAAAAGATGAGAACAGCTCAGAGTCGTCAGAAAAGTTACGTGGACAAGAGACGACGACCTTTAGAATTTGATGAAGGTGATCATGTGTTTCTAAAGGTTACTCCTAAATTGGGTTTAAGGGGAGTTTTCAGAACTAAGAAATTGTGCCCAAGGTATGTGGGGCCGTTTTTGATACTCAAGCGTATCGGACTAGTAGCATACCAGTTAGCTTTATCTCCAACTATGTCGGGATTACATGATGTATTTCATGTATCTCAACTGAAGAAGTTCATTCCGGATCCTTTCCAACCAGTTGAGTTAGATTCCATAGAATTGAGATCGGATTAGACATTCCACCCGGAACCAGAAAGGATAGTAGATCGTGACGTCAAATGCCTCAGGAACAAAGAGATTCCTATAGTGAAAGTTATATGGAAGGGTTCTCCAGATGGTGAAGCTACATGGGAACTTGAATCAGAGATGTTAGACCAGTATCTGCATTTGTTTTCAGGTATATTCTAAATTTCGGACAATTTTTTTTTAAGGGGGTAGGATGTAATATCCCGCTTACTTATGTAGCGATGTAATACCTGATAACGATAAAAATGCATACGACTAAGTTTAGGGGCATTAATGGAATTTCAAGTTGTGAAGATATTTAAGTGGATTAGGACCAAAAATCTTCATTATCTTCTTGTCTTTCTCTCTCTAGGGTAGCAAGACATATGCTCTCCCTTCTCTCTAGAAACCTTGTCTTCTTTACTCTTCTCTACACTTGATATTCACTCCATCTTCTCCCAAACTTCCATCAAGTTAGAAACTAAGTAAGAATAGAGCTTTGCTAAGGGTGTTGTTAAGGAAGTTGGAAGCAAGCTTCTCCAAACATCTTCCTTTCATCTAGGGTTTGGTTCTTAGGGTTTTGTCTTCAAGAACTTGAGGTTGTGAGCATATTTCTAGCTTGTTAAGGTGAGTTCTTGGTTAGATTTCCATCCATGGGATTATGAGTTTATGCTTGTGAGAGAACTATGAATTTTCTAGGGTTTCACATAGTGATTTGTTACCCCTATCATTACCATGTTTGCTATACTTGCATATACTTGTTCCATGACTGTTTATTTAAGGAAAGGGAAGAACTAGAACCTCGATATAGATATCGAGAACTAGATAGTCAAGCATAGTTTTATTATATGCTAAAATATGAAGTGAATAGTTTATTTATTCACAAGAGAGTTTAAGACAAGAATTAAATGGTCAAGACCATTAAGAAGTAAAGGTGTCGTGTCTTTTATATTCCTTCCAAGGTTGGATATAAAAGGTTCTCTCAGGGGAATGGGGTGAGCCGTAAGGGACCCGCACGTCACTAAGGGAGTCCAGTGCGCCCTAGCTAGGCCTTTCACCGGTAGTAAAGGATTAACTTCCGGGGTTACTCCACCCGGGACTAATCCGTAAAATGAACTCAGATGTTAATGATTGTTCAACGCTAACAGCTAACTTAATGTTTGAACAGATTTATTATGTTACGTATATAATAAGATGATTGTTATGTACAAGTTTAGAAAGTAAATAAAGAAAGTTTTGTCGATGACGAGTTAGGTTTTACTTAATTGTCCGACTTAGAGACGTGTCATGATTATGAGGCATAGATCTCGATGCGTAGAGCGTATCTTGATCTAGCGGTCTTAGACTTTCCACTTGATCGCCATGACACGTATAGTGAGATAAGACCTTAGTAAGTTAAGAAGTACCTTTGACGGATTTAGTAAGCACTACTATCTAGAAGAGCAAGACCACACACATATAATCAACTGGCAGGTTGTAATTTTAGACACGTGATAACCATAGGCTTTCCCCCGAGGTTATCACTAGCCTAGGGCTAGAAAGAACTCACTGAGGCATTATGTCTCATCCCCCTCTTTATTTGTTCAGGTTCACAGGTTACTCGAGGAAAAGGTAAGGAAAAAGCTTGGGATTGATTTAGTGATCGTGGAAACATGCTTGGAGTTGGACTTATGGATGCATATGTATAATTAGACGTGTTGTATTGACTTATTGTAATCAAGTTCCTTTTGGTTATCTAAGTGAACACTATGTAACATAAGACTTCGGTTGTTTTGAATCATAACTCTCGACTTGACGTCGTTTCCGTATTGTATAAATTAATGTATCCAATATCACTTTTAACGCACATTTGAGTATTCTAGACACTTTCAAATTGGGCGTTACAAAACCAATGGATTAATGTGCCATTAATAAAATAAACTTGGCATAAATAGATAAGAAGTTCGAGGTTTTGGGTTCAAACTCAAACGAAAGAGCAAATATTAATCTAACATGTAATTACTAACATTTTCATTAAAAAAAAAACCTAGTAGATACTCTTCTCTATTATTGACCTTATTAGGGAAAACAAATCATTCCCCTATACACACATAGCATTGTGTGTAAAATTAACAATATCCATCTCGTAATTTTTTTTTTTTTTAAGAAACCTTATACTAATCTTCTTATTCCCCCTCTTATTGATTATTTTGGAAGAAACCTTCGTAAAAAAAAATAGAAAAGTTAATACATATGAGCATATCATTCCCACTTAAAATTTCAGTAAACTTGATAATATGTTACAAAAATTAAAATGGATTTCCTCTCATTTCTACCATATCATACTTTCGATCTATGCAGAAGATTATGGTTCCTTCTAAAATTAACAGGAGGGGGCGTATGTAGGTTTAGTCGCTTCTCCAATGGTAGATGGGAATTTGTTGTATTAGAATCGCCTCGTATAAATCATATACATATATAGGCTTAGTTAGCTCCATTTAGGTTTAGGTTGGTGAGCCGGATCCCATGTTCAAGCATTCTCGCATGTTAGTAACCCCGCAATGCTTGATCCCTAATTGCTTTGACCGAGTTATCAATGACTCGGATCAAAGTTGTTCATGAAGAGGAGGGGTTGATGGGATTTAGGAACGAGCTGACAAAGAACCATTTCACTTTTTTAAATGACATGTATCGGTTTATGATTCCCATCTTTTGGAAAAGCCTGACCAAAATTGGGCTCAATGTAATTTTAGGGCCATAGAGAATCATTCCTCCACAGGGAGCATTGCTTTTTTATTTCTATTGATCTCACTTTTTCCAATAGTGCAATGTAATTTGGGTGACTAAGGCTTGATAACTTTGGTTTGTGTTATGAATCAAGAGATTAAACACTGTACCAATCTGTTGTGTTAACATGTTAATCATTTCATGATTGCTCCCATCCACTTGTTGTCTTAAGGAACTTACATAATCCATTATAAAAAATGGGAGAACATTTTGACCAGGAATGCTAGAACTTGAGGGTAAATGTGCATTATATAGGGTATATGCAATTGCATTATCTGCAAATGTGGATGCATTATTTTGTAGGTCTGTCATCATTGATGTTGGCATACCATATGATTTCTCTCTTGTGACCATGGGCATAGTAAAATTTTGCATAACTATGAACCTATTATCTAACGAAGTTCTAACTTGGTGATGAGGGATCACAAGAATAATAGTAAATGGTGGTACAAATGCCTAGGTAGATTGTGCTTGTGAAAATTCTGCGCTACTTTATGTATATGATGCAGAAGTACCACTATTATTGGGATGAGCCATTTCTTTCAAGGCTTTGCCTCTTCTTAAATGCATACACAAAATAAAGTTTTCTCCGGAAAAGTTTACCAAAGACAGTTAAAATTTTCTAGAAACACTTTGTCACAAGAACTTTTTAGAAAATTTTCCAAGTTATGGAATTTTCTTCCAAAAATTGCACAAACAGGGTCCCACTAGGTGTGTGCCAATTTGTTTACCGGTGTTTTTGGTAAACAATTAGATCAGTTTTAAAATGCTGCTTGCAAGATCAAACTAGAAATCCTAGGACATGTTGTGCAATGATTTTCCAAAAAAATGTATGAATGTTCATCATATTCATAGTTTGATTTATGAACAAGATGAAGAAAACTGTTTTTGTATGAATATAATTGTCTTTCGACAGAAATTGAAAGGAAGTTTGAAATTAAAAACAGTAAAAGACTTAGAATTCTAAAGGCAAAGAGACTTAAAGAAAATTAAATTGCATTGCATTGAAAGGAAATGGTTCGACAAATCAATGTACATACATTCTGACACTCGTTTCTCTAAACGTTGATACTTTGAGTTTTAAGAATTTTTGCTAAATGATTTGTGACATGTTTTTCTTATGAAAATCTACTGTATATACATAAGAGAAACTAACTAATCAAACCAACAACTATAAACTACTCTTCTTCGACAGCTTTAGCATGCTTGCTAGGTGTTTGAACCTTTGAACTTGTTTCTTTAGGAAGAATTTGAATTTGGTTAAAAGTCACAAACTAACGAACTATAATCGAATCACATGAAGCTTAAATTGATTCAGATAGTGTAAAATTAGGATACTTGAAGGCTATGAAAATTGATACAAATGTCAAGAACTATGAAACAAATCAATCATTTTCCATATGAAGATTGAATCGATTCAAATCTGTATAAGCAAGGATTTGTTTTGAATCACGATTTCCTGATGAAGAGTGATATGATTCAGAGAACATTGATACCAATAAATGAGCAAATATCAGATACCTGATAGGCCAAACGAATTGATTCAAGAAGTCCAATAGGGGTTCGTTTGTGTGTAGGGGGAGGTGGTGGATCTTTTTGGTGGCAGACCACAGTGAATAACATTAGAGATGGAGTTGGGTTAGTAAATGGCGGTTGGTGGTACAACAACATTAGTCGTAAGGTGGGTGATAGGACTTCTACGATTTTTTTGGAGTGATACTTAGCTGAATGGAGTCCCTTTGAAGGTTAGGTTTGGTAGGTTGTTTGAGTTAGCGGATAACAAGTTGGCGACGGTAGCTGATATATTTGGTTTGGGGTAGGGCGTGAATGGAGAGGTGTGGAAGTTGTATAAGACGTTGTTTGCGTGGAAAGAAGAGATGGTGAGGGAGTGTGTTGAGAGGTTAACCCCAGTTGTTTTGCAGGTGTTGGTGGACGATTGATGGGTCTGGAAATTACATTCTTCTAATTGTTATATAGTTAGTAGTGCATATAATAACTTCACTGCAATGAATGAGTCTAATTCTATGACTTTCACTCCAATGATGTGGATAAAGGTCGTGCCTCTTAAAATATCCATAGTTGCATGGTGTTTGATTTTGAATTGTATTCCGACAAAAGATAATTTGGTCAAACGGCGTATTATTGCTCATACAAATCAGAATTATTGTTCGATGAATTGTGGCATTATTGAAGACAGTAATCATCTATTTTTCCAATGTGACTTTTATGGTCGAAAATTGGCCTATTATTTACGGCTGGCTAGAATTTTGTTCAAATGTTTTGGATCATTTATCTCAGTTTGGAAGGTTAGGGGGATTTTCGATTTTTTTTTGACTTGCCCTTAGTATATTTGACTTTTTGTGATTTGAGTAATTTGGAAGGAACACAACAAACGTATTTTTCAACATAAGGAGGGGAGTTTGCAAGGGGTAACTGAAAGGATTAAGTTTCCATCTTTCTGGTGGTTGAAGTCGAAATTTGTTATTTTTGACTTTGATTATCTGTTTTGGTGGCTTAATCTCTTACCATGTTTAATAGTTACTATGTAGCTCACTTCGTTATTTTGCTCTTGACACTTGGTTGTAATTATTCTTTTAACAATACACCTTGTGGTGCTGGACTTGCTTTGATTGTTTAATATATTCATTTTTTGTTTGTACAAAAAAAAATTTAAAATACAAATATTTTCGATGATATATAAAAAACACGAGACTCATTAATTACCTTCATCTTTTTCATTAAAGTGATATTTATTATTTGTAATATTTTAAAATATTTATAATCTACCACTTTATAATATTTAATAACAACTAATTTAGTGTTTTTTTTGAGGTAACAACTATTTTAGTGTTTTTTCTCTCAAGTTATTAATTTTTATTATTTTTTTGAATGCAAATAACATTGCAAATATTCTACGACACATATGCCTAGTTCTAAGATATTTACGTTTAACGATAAATCGTACGAGAAATTAAATAGGTAGGACAAGACAACCACGGATTGTCCTAGCAGCCCCTCTGTCCAATCCCAACTCGACAGCAAATATATAGAAAACCACTCTGGTTTCACAAAACCACCTTTCTCTATCCGTTTTTCAACTTTCACTTTTTCCTTTTATTTTCGTCGAATATGATAATGCCAACTAATGAATTCTCCGACTTTGTTTTCTACCCTTCCTCTAGTCCACGTACTTAACATATAAGTTTTGTAGAATTTAATATAATAATTAGAAAAGAAAAAAAAAATACATAATATATAGTATTATAGATAGAGGGAAATTGACGGGTGCATCTTTATTGGTGTGTCAAAGGATTAATATAATTGTAGAGAGTATATAGTAATTTTTAAGGTATGGGGAGAGGAAGGGTGCAATTGAAGAAGATTGAGAACAAGATCAATAGGCAAGTGACTTTTTCAAAGAGAAGATCTGGTTTACTCAAGAAAGCTCATGAGATCTCTGTGCTTTGTGATGCTGAAGTTGCTCTTATTGTCTTCTCCAACAAAGGAAAGCTCTATGAGTATTCAAGCGACCCCTGGTACTTTATAATAATTACTTATTTCTTTACCATTTCTTACGTACTACAACTCTTTTTTTTTTCCTTTCTCTAGGTTTCTTTAATTCTTTCTAATGTTTACTATATATGTATATCTATGATATTGTGGCTGTTTGTGCTTGTGTTTTGTTTCCTTTCTATAATCATGTAATTTGATATCTCTAATGGATCTACTTAAATTATGTATGGCGGATGCTTTAGATGTTTCATATGTTTTATGATATGATGATTTTAATAGGGAGATGCAATTTTTCTAATTTGTCCAATTTTTATTTTTTTTTATAATTATCATTGCTTGTCAGTTGATAATTAGGTTTAAGCCTTTATGTTAATGAGGTTGAAAATTAAATCTTCAAAAAAACCTAAGAAATTGGTTGGATTATACAAAAATTAATTATAGTGTAGTACATTTTTACTTTTTAACAATGATGGAAACTATAGATTTTAACATTAGAGAGAGAAAATGAGTGTAAATATGTTTATATATTTTTTTTAACATGTAAATATCTTTAAATATTGTTATAAGGGAGAGAGTGTAATTTTATCTTTTCCCCTTTGCTAGAGTGATAATTGATATATATATATATATATATATATATATATATATATATATATATATATATATATATACTGAGCAAGCAACGCCTACGGTCAGTTCACCGGGAGGATCGCCCTCCCAATTCGAAGTTTTTTCCTGACCTGAGCGCTTTGGCTCTTTTTGGTAAGTCTTCTCGGAGTAAGAACATTTCTTTTTGAGCCAGCGCGGAGACCTATGGTCTCCATTCCGCGTCGCTCAGCTTTAGGCCGCTTCATTTCAGAAGTGAGCATGAAGTCCGAATTTAATAGATACTGAGCTATCCCTGGGGTGGTGAAGGTGAGAGAGGAAGCCCCTACCCCTAGCGGGTTTAATGTGATAAATGACTTAGAATAAGTTTTTTCTTTAGAAATACTAAAAATCAGTCTTGTTTCGACAATAATAAAATAATATATATAGAACTTGTGTTTTGAGTATTTAATATTACTATTCTTAGTTTTGTTATAGACTTTTTTTTTTAAGAAGTCAAATTAGTCTATAAAAAATGATATCAGAGATGATTAAACCTATAATCTTGAGAGAAACACATTTTATGGTCTCAAATCAATGCCACAAAACCAATTCGTATGTTTCTTTATAGACCGACAATGATGTGTTGTCGTATCAATTGTGAGAACAAGTTATATCACAAGTTTGTACTTTGTAGATAGTAGCATCAATCGTTATTAGAGTTTTGAAATTTTTTTAAGTCGTATCAATTGTGAAAACAAGTTATATCACGAGTTTCTACTTGTAGATAGTAGTATCAGTCGTTACTAGAGTTTTGAAAGATTTTTTAAAATCAATACAAATAAACATGGCCGTTCTTTAGGGAGTGCAATGAGTTCAACCGAGCTGGACCTCCCAAAGTGATGAACCTCAAGAAAAAAATTATTGCTCAATATCCTCACCCCAACTCAAAAAAGAAAAATAAACATGTTTCATGTTTCAATTTCTAAGTAAAAAAATCATGTTCCATGTTTCTATTTCTAAGTTAAAAAACACGACTTTAGTAAAAATAATAGCTGATTTTGATTTTGGTGGCTAATAATCATTATACGAGTGTTATTTTCAACTTAAATAAAAGATTAATTTTTAAAAAAAATTGTATTTTTTTTATTAAAGACTTATTTTTACTATGAGAGCCGAGTCTTCAGTTTCATAGAGACACTGCAAATAAAACATATGGAACATTTTTCAACCCTAGAAACCATCATTCTGACTTACTATTATTATTTGTTCCGAATTCATATCAACAACTCAGTGTTTCTGATGTATTATCCTTTTTAGGGCATTTCATTGGATTGTTTGTGAGTTTTTAGTGTAGAGACACCATTCTTTGTAGTTGAAAATATTATTTTAGCACGAATTACACATGCAGTTTTTGCATAAGTTATTTCTGTATACTTGATGTGAAAATCTAGAGAGAGAGAGAGAGATGAGAGTGAGTTGACATTTGAGTTAGTATTTTTTGAAGGGGGTAGGGCCCGTTACTCCCGCATGACCAAATAAAGCAGTGTTGATTCGCTATTTAAGAGCAGCACCTTGTTCTGACATATTTTACCTCTTTCATAGATATGAGAAAATAGCACAGCAGAAAAAGTGATTGATCACTGTCACAGTAATAGTTTCATGGACATAGATATAAGGCCAATTCAATATAGAAACAGCAGAAACTATATCAGACTTGTTGTTAGTTTTTTTTTTGAGAGAAGCAGACTTGTTGTTAGTTAGTGCTAGTTGTTGCTACCTGGTAGGCCAGTCAAAGTCCAAAACTCTAGGTAACTAATTCCAGTGTATCTCTACCTAACTTCTTATAGGTTCATTTTACTTGTTTTAATGTAATAAAAAAATAATTGTCTGTTTCTTTTTAAAAAAAATTAGGGTTAATTCTAGTCCCTATAAAATAGCGACCTTGTAAGTTTAGTCCCAACTTAATTTTAATAGCATTTTTAGTCCCTATAAAAAAATTTTACTTATAATTTTAGTCCCTGCTAAAACAAAGTTTGATTAATTATCCTTAAACTCTTAAATTTTTGAACGATTTTTTTGAGACAAGATTAGAACACTATGAAAGGTTCGTTTACTAAAATTTAGAATTTTCTGACATGAAATGAATTAAATATGAATTTTTTAAAACGACAAAAGTTAAAGATAAAAAGTAATAAAATCTGGATGTAGAAATCAAATTTTGCAATAATTTTTTGCGGACGAACTTTTAGTAATGTTATAAACATGTCTGCAAAAAATTGTTCAAAAATTTAAGAGTTTAAGCATAAATTAAACAAATTTGAATTGAGTAGGGACTAATACTCAGTGCAGAAAAACAAAATTAGGGACTAAAAATGCTATTAAAATTAAGTAGGGACTAAACTTACAAGGTCGCTATTTTATAGGGACTAGAAACATAATTAACCCAAAAAAATATATAGTGTATATATTCATAATGTTTATTTTATGGATAAATGCTTTTAAATATTTTATAAACTTATATATATATATAAATGTATTCAACTCTAATCTATCTTAGAAGACTCTTAGCAGTATTAGTTAAAAATATAATTAAAAATAATAATAAATATATCTAACAATTGACAATGAAATTTATATTTAAATATTTTTTCAAAGAGAGCATATATCTATACTATATATAAAAAGAATATATGATTTTTGGTTGACTTTTCCACTTTCAATTATACCCTTAAACAAATATGCCGATAAGAATCGCTCCGCAAAAAAAAAAATGTCGATAAGAATATTATATTATAGAAAAATTCAAAAAGATAAGAATTTATTTTATATTTGTTATATTGTTAGTGTTATTGAAAAAGATAAGTAATGTTTGTTACAACATGAGAGTGCAAGATATATATACATATACTTTTTCATCAAAATTAAAATTTCATTTTTTAAGAGAAAAAATAAAATTTTATAAAAACCAATGTTCGCAATTTAACACAGAGTGTCCCTCTGAACGCTGATATATAAAGACAGACCAACTTCCTTTTTTAGAGTAAAACAAATAAAAAAATATCAAATATGTTACCTTATTATTCTATTAGATTTTGTACATACTTTGATTTAAATCTTTTTATTTTATTTTATATGTTAATTTAAGCATACTAAGCTACATCACCAAAAAAAAAAAAAAAAATACTAATCTGCGTCAATTTTTTACATAGTTCACTATATTACTGTAAAATAAATTCAATAGGAGGTTATATAATTTAAGATTCTCTATAATGTTATTGTAGATCTTAAAAAAAAGTTCCTCGTGAACTTAACTCAGTTGGTATGGACAATGCATAATATATGTAAGGTCTGGGGTTCGAACCTCGACCACCACAAAAAAAAAAAAATCTTAAAAAAATAATTTAATCTTATAATTTAATCTATTTAAAGATGTGTTGGATTGATCATTTAAAAACGTTAGTATGAAATAAACTTATAAATTTGTTAGAAGATCCTATCAGTCTTGCAAAAATATTAAGGTCATTACTAAAAATAAGCATATGTCAGATAACAAGTTAGACTTGAGTTTTGGATATTTTGTTTGGATCAAACTTAAACTTTACAAAGTCTAACTCGACATAACTTGCCTTTAAACTTTACCAAGCCTAACTCGTCATAGTTCATTTTCACCTTTATTTGCAAGTATATTAAACTTTGGACTTATTGGAGATGTATTTTAACTACTTGGTTTTTTTTAAAATTTTTTTTGGGTTCATTAACTATAACTTGAAATTTGTATTAACACAGTCAGGGTTCAATTGTGACAACTAAACATATACGGCTAGAATTGAAATGGAGAAAACGCAGAGCTTGAAAAACTACTTGCTTACAAATACATATTGAAAGAACGTTGCAAATAACGCGCCAACGGCGCGACCCATGCGTCCGTTAATATTCACTTAACAGATGATTAAAAGCACATTATATTATATTGTCCTGTGAGGATAGCTCAATTGGTAGGACAATGCATTATTATATGCATGGGCCGGGGTTCGAACCCCGGACACCCCACTTATTCACCTTATAAGGTGAATTCTAGCCACTAGACTACATGACCAAAAAAAAAGCACATTATATTATTATGACCATAGGGTAATTAAAACTAACTTAACAAGGCCTATTTACATATGTCCTTAATCCTTATTCTAGATTTAATATGTCCTAAATTTATATACTCAATTTCCAAATAGTTCATCTTTTACATTCTTAATCTATAATAAAAACTAAACAGTTAGCCCAAAGTCCTTATACATTTTTATTTACCAAAATTATTATTCCATTAATCTAATTTATACAATGATAAAAAAAAATGCACCAACGGCGCAACCCGTGCGGACGCACGGGTACGGCACTAGTTAAAAGTAAAGACATTTATACGTACCAGTTGAAGCTTTGGGAAAGGACTTCTCATATGTATACCATTGGCGTCTAGCACAAGTTGGTGCATGCATATTAGATTCTTTTTTTGGCAGTGTATACATATTAGATTCGATAGTGTGTCTTAATTTTGTAAACCTTAGGATATAGTGTGTCTAAATTGTGATCTCATTTTGCACTAAAAAAAGAAAGAAAATTAGGAACATGCTGAAGCTTAATTAATATAATTAAATATTTTAAAGATAGAATGACGGGGTTAGAAACATCAGATTCGATACCATGTATTGAAAGTTTCTATAGAACTACTAGAGCCAAAGATAGTCTAGACTAAATTAATATAATTGCATGTAGTACATAGTAGCCATGCTCCATTACGTATCTACTCGATGTGATGCAAAGTTCTCATGTGATACAAAGTGGCTGAGTAGAAAATTGCATGCATTCTCAAGTTGTAAGATGCATGAGAAGCAAGTACATGTTGCACACTTGGTATATTACATGAAGATAAATGACTTGTTGCATGTAAGAAAACTTGGTTTGCTTCTCCTATAAATAACAATATCATCCGTATCATTTGTTCATCCCAACCAAGTAGTAACAAAATAAGAAGTATTATAGCTTGTTTCCTTAAAAAAAAAAAAAAAAAAAAAAGTATTATAGCTTGTTGAGAATGAGAAAAAAAAAAGTTTCTCCTAAGTTTCTTGTAGTGCTAGTTTATATTTTCAAGAGAGAGTAATTGGTATCTCTTTGTATTTAGAGAGAGATTTTATAATTTCTTTCACTTAATAGAATTTCTTCTACTATTGTCCGTTGTTTTTTCCCTTTATTTGTCAAGGGATTTCCACTTAAATATTGTGTTTAATATCTTTTCCTTTATCGTATTTTATTTTAGTTGCGTGATAATATTTTGTTATTCTAGTGCCCAACAGCTGTTCGTTCGTCGTTGTTCCGTTGGAGTAAACTAGTAAGGTGTCAAATTCGTAAGAAAATTCTTAGTATGCTCTGTGATTAAAGTATAGCCTAATATTCCACTTCAAAAACGAATTCTTACTACTATGGTCTTGTTGAAAAAAAAAATTGTTTGGTGTAAAATCATGTCAGGAAAATTTGAGATAAAGAGGTTCTGCGAAAGAAATTTTTCCCAGGTGAAGATAAGGGTGATATTGTGAAAAGACATTTGCCTAGACGCAAAAGAATGCAGACAAAGATTGTCAAAATTGGGACTTTACTTCAGGTCGAAAGGGAATAGCAAAATCGGGACTCGTAAAATCGCAATCAAAATCAAAGGATTTTACTCAACTACGACTTTGGTATAATCAATATCAGAAATTGTAAAATCGCAATCAAAATCGATGGATTTTACCAAAACAAAAATAATGCTAAATATATGTTATAAATTGTATATAGTCATAAATGACTCGGTTTAAAGTCCAAAAAATACTTATACATAAATGACTAAAGAAAATGGACAAAATTCTTCAAAACCCTTTAAAATCCTTTCGATTTTGTATGAAATCGTAAAATCGCAATCAAAATCGATGGGATTCTACTATGGATTTGAGTCGTTGAAGGTGAAGAAAGTCGTAAAATCCTGAATTTTAGGATTTAAGTCAGGATTTTGACAACAATATTGCAGACCTTCAGATATCACTAGTTAAAAATGGAAAGAAATATATGATAATATTAATAATGTTATTGCCACTAGGGAAGAATCCTTGTTGAGATAGGTAGAGGATCCATCAAAAGAACCTGAATCTTAACTGCAGAAAACTGCTCATTTAATCTAGTAAAAAACTGAATAATCTAGTCTTCAATGCGATAATGTCTTCTAGCACGAATGGATTCACAACGACAAGGATGCATACAAGTGTAATTAGGGATAGGTATATGAGAATTCAATTTATCCTAAAGGGGTCTCATTTCAGTGAAATACTCCAAAAACATATCTTGATCATTGTTTGAGATTGTTAATAGTAGATCTTAAAGAAGCAAATACAATGTACCTTAGCAAATCATTCCTTAATATTATCTCAAACAGAAATTGCACTATCATGAAAAACTATTGTTTGAGCAATAGACTCAGAAACATAATTAAGAATCCAAGAGCGAATAAAAGAAAGTTGTGGATTTCACAAGAAGACTATATCAAGAAAGTTCTTGAAAGGTTCAACATGCATAATGCAAAACCTGTGCATGTTCCGTTACCTGGTCATTTGAAACTTAGTAAGACACAATGTCCAGAGAATGACCAAGAAAAAGAAGAAATAAGCAAGGTGCCCTATTCTTCAGCTGTGGGTAGCCTTATGTACGCAATGGTTTGCACAAGACCAAACATTGTTTATGCGGTAGGAGTTATGAGTAGATTCTTGTCGAATCCAGGAAAGGAGCATTGGAATACTGTGAAATGGATACTGAGGTATCTAAGAGGAACTGCCAAACAATGTTTGCGCTTTGGCAATGAAAATCAATTACTCATTGGGCATGTAGATGCAGATATGGCAGGAGATGTAGATTCTAGAAAATCTTCTTCAGGATATTTGACTACTTTTGCAGGGGGAGTTGTCTCTTGGCAATCACGACTACAAAAGTGTGATGCTTTAAGTACCAGAGAATCAGAGTACATCGCAATCACTGAAGGTTGTAAGGAGATCCTGTGGATGAAGAAGTTCCTGCAAAAGTTAGGCCAGAATCAAGAAAGTTATGTTCTCTATTGCGACAGTCAGAGCGCGATTCATCTCAGTAAGAACTCGACATACCACTCCAGATCAAAACACATTGATGTTAGATATCACTGGATTCGTGATGTGTTGGAGAGTAAATTGTTGAAAGTAGAGAAAGTTCACACCAATGAGAATGGAGCAGACATGATGACAAAACCTCTACCAAAAGAGAAGATAGAATTTTGCAAACAAGCTGCTGGATTGGCAGAAAACCCCAAACTAATGAAGGCATTCCCCTATGGCTGGAGGGGGAAAAAGTGGGGTCTAGCCATTGCCACATGTCCAACATATATTTGACAAAATGGAAGGTTGCATGTGATGACAAGTAGAAATGTGCATGGTGTACACATGGTGTAGTGTATGAGTAACACATGTTGTAGTATATGAGTGACCCTTGGTGTGGTGCATGCATTGCAAGGGACACTTGGTGTTTTGCATGAAAGGAAAATGACAAGTGTCTTCATGCATGTAAGGCAACTTTGGTTGCTCCTCCTATAAATAGGACCATGAGCAAGCATTCACAACACACCACAAGAGAAGGACAACAAAAAGCAAGAGAGAAATAGAGCCTTGCTCAAAAGAAAAGTCATCCTCATAGAGAGTTTTCTTGTGAGAGAAACAGTAAGCCAATTTGTGAGAGTATTCCTTACAAATTGAGAGATATATTGTAGTGAGATCCACCTAAGGGTGAAGTTGTTGTATTCCCATTATCATTATAGTGGAAGTTTTAAGAGACCCAAGGGTCCCATGGTTTTTTTTCCCTTTCTCACATTGAGAAGGTTTTCCACGCTAAAATTCTCTTTTTGTCATTACGCTTATATTTCACGTTTCCTCTAGTGCCTATTTTAAGTTCACGGAGGAGGGAAATTATGTAGGCATTTCCCAACACAATCAAAACATAGAAAGACAAAGATGAAGATGATGAATCTTCATATATAGAAAGACTATAACAAAGCATGAAGTTTTAGAAGACGCATCAATGGAGGAAACGTGTACCTTATCAACACATGAAGAAAATAAAGAGCAATAAGATAGCTTGGGGCGCAAGTTAACTAATTAGTAGCATTTGCATTTACATTTCATTTACCAATTGTAATTTCACTTGCATCTAGTTAGTTAGAAGAATGATGAGCTGGCATCAATGTGTATATAACTAAGTGTAATGAACCTTCACAAGTCAATAAATTCAGTTACACTTTTTCTTCATTTTGAAGCTTTTTCTCTCTTAACCATGGCGGTTTATTCTTCTCTGATGGTATCAGAGCAAGTTAAAGCTTGCTCTGCTTCCGCAATTGCCATTACTCTGTTTTCTACTGTTTGATTATGTGATTATTTCATCAGTTCACGAATCAATTTCTTCTTCTTCTTCGTTTCAAGTTTCAATCTTGATTCGTTTTTTCGTTCAATTTGATTCTTTTCAACCATTTTTGGATTTGTTTGAGTTATTTTTTTGTTGAATCATGGTGAGAAACAACAATAATCTGGATCAAGGTCTTGATCCATACTTTGTGCATCCTTCTGAAAATTCTTCAACTGTGATGTTTGGTCTATGAAGATGAGAAGAACTTTAGGCATGAAGAACAAGTTCAAGTTCGTTGATGGCTCTATCCCTATTCCTGAAGATGATGATTTGAACCGAAGTGCTTGGGAAAGATGTAATAATCTGGTTCATACATGGATTATTAACTCAATCACACCTTCTATTGCACAAAGTGTAGTTTTCATAGAAAATGCAGTAGATATGTGGAATGATTTGAAAGATCGTTTTATGAGAGGTGATAGAATTAGGGTTGCTCAATTGCATCAGGAAATTGCTAATTTGAAGCAAGGCAATCATAAGGTCACATAATATTTTACTGAACTAAGGGGTCTATGGGAAGAATTGGAGCAATATAGACCAATGCCTCAGTGCAATTGTCATATAGCTTGTACTTGTGCTGCTATGAGGTATGCTAAAGAGTTTAGGCTAGAGGATAGAACTATACAGTTCTTGATTGGTTTGAATGAGGAGTATCAAGGAGTAGCTTCTCAGGTTTTGCTTATGGATCCAATGCCACCAATCAATAGGGTGTTTTCTATGGTAATGCAACAGGAAAGGAAACGACAATATGGTGTTATCAATGTTCCAAATACACCACTAGAGGATACTGCAAGTCTTGTCAATGCAGTGAATGGCCAAAAGCAGTTTGGCAGAGGAAGAGGAAATGGTTTCTCTCAAGGAAGAGGAAGAGGAAGAGGAAATGGAAGATATTGTACCTTTTGTGAAAGAACCAATCACAATGTAGAAACTTGTTACAAGAAACATGGATATCCACCTAACTGGGGAAGAGGTGGAGGAAATTCCTATGCCAATATGATTGATGGAGATGATGCAGAGTATAAAGCACAGACTGCATCCACTAGCAGAAATGAAGATAGTGCATGAATCACTCTCACTAAGGATTAATATCAGAATTTGAGGTCTCTATTGGAAAAGAGTAACCTGGAGACAAAGTGTTCAGCAAATGTGGTGAAAGGTATCAATTACTCTTCATTTCATGGAGGTAATTCATGTTATGCTAATTTTGAAAATAAACATGATGATACTGGATGGATTGTAGACACATGTGCTACCCATCATACTTGTTTTGATCTGAAATGGTTTAGTAATTGCACTAAAATTGAGCCTATTAGTGTAAATCTACCTAATGGAAACACTACATTAGCACAATGTAGAGGACAAGTAAGACTATCACAGGAATTGAGCATAGAAAATGTTCTCTATTTGCCTCAATTTGCTGTGAATCTTATTTCTGCTACAAAGTTGATTAAAGAGCAAAACTGCATTTTGCACTTTGAAGCTAATGAATGTACAATACAGGAAAAGAACAGTTTGAAGAAGATTGGTTCAGCTGAAGAAAGACATGGTTTATACTACTTGAAGATTGATGAAAAGTATAATCCAGCTTCAGTTTCCAATGTATCTGTTTCAGCAAAGTCAAATAAAGAGCATGTGCCTGATGGAGTTTTGTGGCATCTCAAGCTTGGTCATCTGTCTAAGGATAGAATGATGTGTATGAATAAGTTGTATAGCTATATTTCTACTAGTCCACACACTGCTTGTGATGTGTGTCAGATGTGTAGACAGAAAATTTTACCTTTTCCTGTTAGTAGTAAGAATGCTAGGTCTGCTTTTGAGCTTGTTCATTTTGATATTTGGGGGCCATTTGGTACAGCTTCTGTTCATGGTCACAAATATTTTCTTACTATTTTAGATGATTGTACAAGGCATATTTGGATTGTGATGTTGCATAATAAATCTGAAGCTTCTCAGAAAGTAAAGAGTTTTATTTCTATGGTTGAAAGACAATTTGAATGTAAAGTCAAGAAGGTTAGAAGTGATAATGGGCCAGAATTTATGTTGAAAGAATTTTATGATGAAAAAGGAATAATTCATCAAAGAAGTTGTGTGTATACTCCCCAACAAAATGGGAGAGTAGAAAGAAGACACCAGCATATACTTAATATCAGTAGAGCTCTTATGTATCAGTCTAAATTACCAAAGAAGTTTTGGTCATATGTTGTGCTACATGTAGTGTACTTGATCAACAGAATTCCCACAAAAATTTTGAACAACAAATCTTCTTATGAAGTGTTTTATGGTGAAGTACAAGATTTGAGTAATCTCAAAGTGTTTGGATGCTTGAGTTATGCATCCACCTTACAAGTTAACAGACATAAATTTGATTCAAGGGCTAAGAAATGTGCTTTCTTAGGTTACAAGTCAGGAATCAAGGGCTTTGTGCTGGTTGATGTTCATACTTCTGAAATAGTAGTTTCTAGGAATGTGAAATTTTTTGATTTGGAATTTCCATTCCATTCCTCTAGTGTTACTGTTGTACCCTCCACTCATATTTACCTTGATAGTCAAGTCACTAACAATGTACCTGTTGGTGACATCATTGTACACTCTTCTGAAGATCATGATGAGGTTCCACATGAAGATTTAGCTAGTGATACTAAAGAGAGTGATATTGAAGCAGTGCTTGTAGTCACCAGAAAGTCCTCCAGATGTTCTCAGGCACCAACTTACTTGTAGGATTATGTTTGCAACTGAACAAGTGGTCATTACCCAATGACCAATTTCATCAGCTATTCAGTTCTCTCTCCTAAACATCTTGCTTATGTTTACTCTTTGAACAATGAGATTGAGCCCACTAGTTATCTTTCAGCCAGTAAAGATTCTAGGTCGTTAACTGCTATGCAGGCAGAAATAGAGGCTCTTAATGCAAATAAAACTTGGGAGTTTGTTGATATTCCCTCAGATGTTATCTCCATAGGTAGTAAGTGGGTATATAAGATCAAAATACATGCAGATGGTACTATAGAACGTTTCAAAGCTCGTTTGGTTGCACAAGGTTTCAATCAAACTGAAGGGCTTGATTATTTTGAAACATTCTCCCTTGTTGCCAAGTTATCAAACATTAGGGTGTTACTTGCTCTTGCATCTATTCATGGTTGGTATTTACATCAACTTGATGTAAACAACGCCTTCTTACATTGAGATTTAAATGAAGCAGTTTATATGAAGGCCCCTCAAGGTGTCACTCCTCCCAAACCTGGTTCTCAAATCCCTTTATGGCCTTAAGCAAGCCAGTAGGCAATGGTTTGAGAAGCTTACTCGGTTTCCTTATGCTCAAGGGTTTATTCAAGCCACTGCAGATCACACATTGTTCACCAAAATCACTGCTACTTTCTATACTGTTGTTTTGGTGTATGTGGATGACATTATTTTAGTAGGAACATGTCTGCAGGGGTTTGATTCTTTAAAACAAGCTCTTCACAATGCTTTTCGCATCAAGAATTTAGGGGAGCTTAAATTCTTCTTAGGTTTGGAAGTGGCACGCTCCTCCTAAGGCATTTCTCTTTGTCAACGCAAGTATTGTCTAGAGCTACTTGCTGATGCTGGTTTAACTGGTTGCAAACCAGTTTCTACCCCACTTGACCCTTCTGCACGTTTGTCTCAAGATGTTGGGTCCCTTCACAGTGATGCCACTGGTTATAGACGTTTGGTTGGAAGGCTGTTATACCTCACCATTACGTGCCCTGATATTTCCTTTGCAGCACAACAACTAAGTCAATTCATGGCTTCTCCCACTGAATTGCACTATAAGTCAGCTCTTAGAGTTTTGAGGTATTTAAAGCGTTCACCTGGACGAGGTTTATTTTTCCCCCACTCTTCTGATCTCCAGTTGCTTGGTTTCAATGATGCAGACTGGGGAGGTTGTGTAGACACTCGTCATTCTATTTCAGGATATTGCTTCTTCATTGGCAAGTCTTTGGTTTCATGGAAATCAAAGAAGCAACCAACTGTTTCATGTTCCTCTGCTGAAGCAGAATATAGGGCTTTGGCTTCTGCCACCAGAGAGCTTCAATGGTTGTGTTTTCTTCTCCATGACTTGAAGCAAGCTCCTTCACGCTTACCTGTACTCTACTGTGACAACCAGAGTGCTCTCCATATTTCAGCAAACCCAGTGTTCCATGAACGCAACAAACAATTAGACATTGATTGTCATTTGGTGCGTGAGAAGATTCAAGCTGGTGTTATGCGTTTGTTACCAGTCACTTCCCAACATCAAACAGCTGACATGTTTACAAAGGCTTCTAGTCCGAGACAATTTCATGAATGTTTGCTCAAACTAGGGATGGTAGATATCTACCAACCACCAGTTTGCGAGGGGGTATCAACACATGAAGAAAATAAAGAGCAATAAGATAGCTTGGGGCGCAAGTTAACTAATTAGTAGCATTTCCATTTACATTTCATTTACCAATTGTAATTTCACTTGCATCTAGTTAGTTAGAAGAATGATGAGCTGGCATCAATGTATATATAACTAAGTGTAATGAACCTTCACAAGTCAATGAAATTCAGTTACACTTTTTCTTCATTTTGAAGCTTTTTCTCTCTTAACCATGGCTGTTTATTCTTCTCTGATAACTAAATCGTAACTAACTTTCACTCTTGTAGAGAATGTTACTTATACCATATTATGAGTAGAGAGAATTGAATGAAAAATGGTTTTCTCATTAATGAATGAAGCTAGTACGGGTTGTATATTTACATGTGTGTCTCTATGTTAGCCTATCATGCGCAACGAGCACAAGATTACTAACTCTTAACTAATTATAGCTATCTAACCATTCTCTAATTAACTAACTAACTGTCAAATGATTACTTGTTGTGAAAGCAATCCTTCCCTGTCAGAACTTTTAGAACTCAAGTCAGACAATTGGGCCAAACTTGTTTAAGAACATTATTTAGATTAAGAGAAATACCTTACTTGTTTCCCTAGGAGGCTAATTGATTAAGAACAAACTCAATTTTAATAGTCTAACATTAATTAGATCAAAAAGTTTATTTAGAAGTAGGAGGATACCTTACTTTATAAACCCTTTTTTTAAGGAGTTATAAACCAGTTATGTATGGTTGCATATGATTCAATCCATATTTTTATTAGGAGGCATACCTTACCAATAATGTGTACAATCTTAGCTAACTTTTTATTTTCTTCTGTCAACAGTATGGAAAAAATTCTAGAACGGTATGAAAGGTATTCATATACGGAGAGGCAGCATGTTGCAAATGATCAGCCACAAAATGTAGGTCATCAACTCCTATATCAGTCAATTTTTGACTCATTTTATTGGTTTATTTGTTATTAATAATTAATTGGTGTTAATTGGAGATTATCCATTTTAGAGAATTTTACTTATTTAATTCAACTTACTTTATTTATTTTTATTTTTGTAAAATCTCGGTATCCAGCCCAAAGACCGACTAATTCAACTGATTTACTAATTTGTTCATATGATCAGTTCTGTGTTATTCTTCCTCATTGACAATAATTCATAAATATTATAGAAAAGTATTACAAAATTCTATATCTTATTATTTTATTTTTTAAGCCAAAAACAAAATAAATTAATAAAGAAACAGGAAGTACAAGACTGGGGGGACATGCAAAGTTGAAAACTGGATTATAGAAAATAAATCCTGTATCTTATTAGAATTTAACTTAATTGTTTACTATTCTGTTAGGAAAATTGGATTATAGAACATGCAAAGTTGAAGACAAGGTTGGAAGTCATTCAGAAAAATCAAAGGTATACAAGTTTTGTTGTAAACAAGGGATTACACCATCTAATCTAATTAAAGGAATATATGTAACAAATGTTTTAACTTGCTTTAATTATTTATTTTCAAGGAATTTTATGGGTGAAGAACTTGATAGCCTAAGTATGAAAGAGCTTCAGCATTTGGAGCATCAACTTGATACTGCTCTCAAACAGATTAGGTCAAGGAAGGTAATTAAAAGAATGTAAATTTTTCCAATAAAGTTTTAACTGAGAATGTAACTTATTTTGATCCTTTAATTGTAACTTGCAGAACCAACTCATGTATGAATCCATTTCAGAGCTCAGTAAAAAAGTAAGTCTAGTTACTTTCATTTTGAAATCGAAATTCAGTTTGACTACGCTTCAATAAAATGGACCTTAAGCGTATTCGGTATTCGGTATTCGGTATAAGTTTGAGAATGCACCCTTTAATCATATGCATTCTCATTCCTTTTGTTGCAACACTTTCATTCTCAAAAGTTCAAAATCTTGGGTTAGTGATTGAAAATGTGTGTGTATATGTGTGCGCGCGACAATATCAATATAGAATTGTCCAAACATTATTGAATTAAGTTGGAAGCTTGTTGATCCTTCTTTCTTCTTATATTTGACAAAGTCTCCTTCTGAATTGGACATATGCATTATTGAACTTGTGGTTTCTAAGAAAAAATCCATAAAAATTAAGGTTATATCAAAAGTAATATTTTGTTTTCCTATTTCTGATTGTATAGTTGTATTTTTCTTCTTCTTGGCTTGTTCTCAATGGATCTGGAACATGTACTCTCTCTTTAGATTCTGCTCTTCTCCTAGCACATTTTGCTCACGCCCAACTGAAATACCGAAAATACCCCAGCGTTAGTTAAGTAACGCAAGTGTTAAAATCTGCGCATCTTAACATGCGAAGCGCAACTTAACTCACGCTGGAATTAACATTTTCGTGAGTTAACTCACTCTGGGTTACCTAAGTAGCGCAGAGGTAAATTGGTAATTTCAGTTGGGCGCGAGTGTTTTGTGCTGGGAGAAGAGCAGAATTCTTGCTCTTTTGACCCCCTTATTTGCTCAACCTGTGAGGACATAATTCTTGATAAGCATTTTTTTTCTTTTACTAAAAGGTGAACATGAAGTAAACTCCAAATAGTTATTTCCTTGAAATTTTGAAAAATTGATGGGGCTCAATAATGAAAACCCTATCCTTAAAGTCAATAACGGAGTTGCTTCTTAAAAAAAAAAAAAAAAAAGAGTCAATAACGGAGTTTCAGATTTTAATTTCTTCATTTTCTTTTCTTTTGTCTCAGACTAGTTGTGTTGTCAACTAGGCATTAATAAAAGACTATTACTTTTCCCATCTTGTGCCTTTTCTCGCGCGCCCTATTTTTTTCCCAAAATACCCCTTGTCCGGATAACAGAATCCGAACCCGTTCCGGAATATTAATTCCGGATTTATTCGTGTGTTTTGTCACTTCATCCACCCTGATGGATGATGATGCCAGTTATGAATATATTGATTCGGATTATATAATCCGAAAATTGTAGATAACTTCCAGATTATATAATCTGAAAAGTGTTAATCACCCCGTTGAAAGTCAACAAAAGGCGGTGGTGAGCGATGGTTCCGGATTATATAATCCGGAAAGTGATAATCCTGTCCGAATTATAAAATCCGAACTGCATCAGTATAGAGGCACAAGCCATCTGTTTTGGCTGAGCCTCTGTTTTAGAGCAGATTCAGGCTCTGTTTGGTAAAAATAGCGGATAGCTGATAGCTTATAGCTTATAGCTGATGACTGATAGCTGATACTGTTAGCTGATGACTGATGACTTATAGCTGATAAGCTAATTGAAGTGTTTGGTAAAATTAGCGGTTCAATTAGCTGATAAGTGTTAAATGACATAAAAAGACATTCTTAAATTATAACAAAATTAGCATCCATTAATATTTAAGTATTTAAAATTTGCTAATATAAATTATTAATTTAATATATCTTTATTTTATATTTTAGTATTTATTTTCATTTCAGTATACATTGTAAAAAAATCAATATAATGATAAAATATAACAAAAAAGTAAATTATATAGACGTAAAAAATAACAATAAAACTATTTGTAAAAAAACAATTAAACTAGACGTGAGTCTTTCTGAAAAAAAAAAAAAAAAAAACTTGATGCGAGCAAGTTTAATATAATGGGCACAGTTTATCTGCAAAGAATTTAACCGAACAAAAAAAAAATTACATCCTTCAAAAAAAAAATTAACGTAATTATATACAATTAAATGTCCTTAGAAAAATGTAAAATGAAATGCAACAGTAAAAACGAATATTTTTAAAATAAAAAAAAAAAGATCTTTCATTTGTGAGCATTTAAAACATAGATATTTTATTTAAAACTATAGGGGTAGAATTGGTTTTTAGAGAAAATAGCAAGGGTAAAGATGGAAGAAAAAATGATAAGCTATAAGCTCAAACGCTACTTGAAATAGCTTCTGAAAAATAGCTTATAAGCTCGTGGTAAAAGACCATTACCAAACAGAACTTTTTTTGTCAAACGAGCTTATAACCTATAAGTTATTAGCTATAAGCTCATTTAGTGGGCTTACCAAACAGACCCTCAGTCAATTTTTTTGGCCTTTGACCATATGCAAACCAAAAAATCAAATTATAACATCAAAATTAACAACACAATATAATTTTCAAACTTTAATAAAACATAATTATCCAAATGGTACATAACATAATTATCCAAAATATTCAAACATTAAAATTAAATAAAATACAATCAACCCCTAATAACTACACCCCCAGCACCTCTGCCACCTCTGCCACCACCCCTGCCACCACCTCTGCCACCACCCTTGCCACCCTCAGTAGCTCCCCGACGACGGTAAACTTTCCCATCATGCACCTCTTTCAACGCATCCTCCAAATGTTGCCATTCCTCAGTCCCTTTCGGCACGAGACCACTTCTCATCATAGCATAGATGTGGTCTCTGATATGTCTCATCCTTCCGTTAAGCTGTAAGTACGCAAGGTCTCCATCCTCCTGAGCAGCTCGCGCATCAGGCACCTCACGCTCTGGTGGCCTCGGCACTGGTACCACTCGATGTATCCATCTACTGCCTCCACATAATGAACTGCAGTCCCTCGCAACATCTGAGGTGTCAGCGCATAATCAAGTGCATGCCGAAAGCGGTTTGTGATATCCGCCAAATTAACACCAGTAGGTGCACTCTCAAGGGGATGTCTCGGTATGGTCTGAACCCACCCAAACTGACGAAGCATCCTCTCCAGTAGATATCTCACCATGCGGTCTCCGCATCTCAGCCATCCAGAGTAAAGGCTGACCTGCTCAAACGGACGTGCCTGACGGTGCGCTCCATATGGGGTCATGACAACCCTCGTCAAATCCAGCGCATCCAGATGGGTTATGTAGTTGTCTAATGTACCTAAATCAGACAGTGGTAAAAAACACATCGCACGTGGGTACTGATTCTCTAAATATCATTCCCAGACATCCTTGCTTCCCATACCTGGGAAGTGGTGAAACACCCAAGTCCGCACCAAAGACAACACAAGTTTATATATACAAACCATATACACTTATATTTTTAAAAATAAAACATAGTTTTTAATTTATACCTGCAACAAAGTCAGGTATCCTTCCACCTGACTGGTGTTCCAACGTGCAGCATTGTTGAGCTCCTTATACAAGTGAGCTAGTGCCGCAGCGCCCCATGAAAAACCAGAAACAATGTCAAGGTCTCTAAAGTACTTCAGGTACACAACATCCACAGCCCATTGGCTCTTGTCACTGAATATCGTGATCCCCACCAAGTACAACAAATATATGTGAACAGCTTGGTCCCGCAACCTCTCCACCTCCTCAGTCACACCATACTCGGCCGCCAATCCCTCTGCTCCTTCAAACGGTCCTTGAAGATCCTCTCCAACTAGCTAAATCGGCAATGTGCACATTTGGTCTTTTCGACCTCAATAAGAGCATCACCCGGATCAGACCCAAGTACAACTCCATCCATTCCACCACCTTATCTCATGATATGGACCCGTGGGACAAGAGCATGCTGTCAATGGGGAGATGTAACAAACAGGCCACATCATCAAGTGTGATTGTCATCTCCCCAATATGAAGGTGGAAGCTGGAAGTCTCCTCGTGCGACCTCTCCACAAAGGCACAAATCAGACTGTGCTCAAGCAGGCTGTAGCTGGTATCCTGAAGCCAACCAAGGTCGGTGTCATGCAATTTGTTTTTCCACCACCGTGCAGCCAAGATAGATTTGGTGTCATTATCATGCATCGCATCTATCTTCTTACCATTGTTGATGCATTTTAATTTTGGACGCCACTGCAAATAATTAAAATTAATAAAGTGAGTTTAAACTCATGGCTTCACAAACAGATTTTACAGTAAATAAACATGCAGATTTAACAGCACATAAACATGCAGTTTCAGATATAAAGTAAGTGAGTTTACACTAATAAATACCTCGCCATCAGCCGCCTTCCTGGCCACATGCACATGGTACCTCCACAGCAGGCCAGACTCGTGTGGGTCACCAGGATAGTCATCTAGTGGCTCAGGGTCCACCACCTTCTTCTTTCGCCTTCGCTGTGGCTCGGCATCTTTCATTTCCTCGTCCATAGCCTGCAGATCCTCCTCAAGCTCCTGCTCCACCATATGTTGCAATTCCACATCAGGATGCTCCTGCTTCATGTCCATATACTCTTGCTGCTCCGGCTGATGCTCGACATCAGGCTCGACATCAGCACGACGTCCTCTAGCACCCCGACGCCTTGGAGGAACACCACCTTCCTCCTGCAGCCGTCAGAGACGCTCTCTCCTATGGGAAGCATGCCCTGCCTCCCTTACGCGTCGAGTATTAGAGGTTGAACCTTCTGTGACATGGACACAACACAATCAGCATAGAGCAGTACAAAACAGGGTGTTTCCGGAATTTATTTTCCGGAATGTAACAATACAGTTTGGAAAACGAATTCCATATTGCTTCAGTTCATAGGGAAAAAAAATCCAAACAAATTACTTGCATGCATACAGAAATTGAACTAACCTTCCATGTGATATTTGTCAAGGATTCAAATGCGGTCCGTTTGAGCAAAATTTCACAGATTTTGGTTTGATTTTTGCAGTTTGGATTTTGGGATTAGAGGGAGAGATAGAGTAAGTGAAAAGTGAAACTGTAAAAATGGGGGGTGAACGCCCTTTTATACTTCGAATGAGTCCGGAATATGTAATCCGGACCGGAAGTCAATATTCCGGAATATGTATTCCGGAGGGTAATTTAGTCATTTTTCAAGGGCGCGTGAGAAGGGCACAGGGTGGGAAAAGTAATAATTTAGTAAGAACGAATGTTGTGCAGCCCGGTCCTTGTTAAATTTTGTATGCACATGCCTAATAAAAGTCCGGGTTTGGTACGATGTTGATAGATGATTGCACAATAGACACCTAAAAATTGCTTATTTGGCTAAAAAAAAATTAGATTGGGAGTTACACCCCGATTGAGGTGATATTGGGCAGGTATTGTATGCCTAATTGCACACAAATTCTTTAATTAGATTGTATACAATTTTGGTTTATCTGATGTGTGACTAATAATTTTAGCTTGCAAGAATAAACAATACCCAACAATAAGGTTATATATAATCAATATAATTTACTTATTTAATTTTATTTTTTGTGCAACCCATTCATAAATTTGTTATTTCAATGGAATCACCAATTATTCTAGTGTTATTTGTTTAATTATAAAAATATATAGTTTTAGGTTTGTTGGTTTATTTTTCCGTTCTGCTATCTTTAGTAGCGCTGCTGTATTAGGGGGTGCTGGGAGTATTTTTTTACCTGGGCCTTTTTTGATATCTGACCTTGGAGGGAAGTCTTTTCTGTTTGTGACGCCTGTTTGTGTTTTCAGGTCTGCTGTTTGCGCCCCCCTTTTTTCTGGTTTTTGATGGTTTTTTGGTTGGGGTGCTCCGCCTATATACGGCACCTTGTTTGTTTTTTCATTGTTGTTTTTGCTGGCTATTGCGCTTCTTGCGCAGGTTATGAGTAATAAAATTTGTTGTTTAAAAAAAATAATGATAAGGATAATTGTAATGTCTAATTGTGTCACAGTAATTTTAAATTGAAATTCAAATTTATATTTTTGTTATATAAACCCTTTAAAACATTCACTAGATCATCTATCACATATCACAATAAAAATTTTATTGTCTATCACCAATTAATTTTTTATTCAATGCAGGATAAGGCCCTCCAAGAAAAAAACAAATTGCTTACAATAAAGGTTATACTAATTTATTTATTTTTGTCAATAGCTCTTTGTAGACGGTAGTTTGCCATAAATCTTAATTTAAACTAATTTGACATGATTATTTTGAGTGAAAACTAGATAAAGGAGAAAGAGAAGGCAATGGCCCAACTTGATCAGCAGAATGAGGATATGAATATCGTCTCCACAGTCCTTGCACCTCAATCATTGGAGACACTCAATATTGGGTTAGTGTATTTTAGCTATGAAGCACGGACACAGACACCTACACGTCGACACTGATAATAATTTGAGTAAATGACATAATTCATGTGTTAGTATCATGTCGTTATCAATCACCGACGTATGTACGACACCAAGACATGCCCTAATCCTAGGAATTTATGTGCTTCATAATATTTTAGTTTCAATATCCCTTGAAGTCTCATAACCATATTATCCTTTTATTTTCTGCCTTGGATGCTTATATTGCATAATCACTAGTTTTACGTAGTACGTGTTATAACAGTTGAACTATTCTAAATACTAGATAGTCTGCTTAAAAATGGAAATAAGTAATGTTCTATAAATAAAGATAGAACCGTATAGAAAAAAAATATATAAAACTAAAAAAAGTTTAGTTAAGGAAGAAAATTAGAAATGGAAAAAAATTGATCTCTAACTTGGCGTCTCTAACATTTAATGACAATATTAGAAATTTTTTTTTATGTTTTCTGTTCTAATTACCTATTGCTAATTCAAATTTTTGTAGTAGTAAACCATGATTTTGGTTTGTAATATGTATCATGAACAAATATTTGTATGAACAAAATATGTATTATAATACTTAGATGCTCAATTACTTGATGCAGCAGTTCCCCTGAAGATAGAGATGATGGAGGAAATAATGAAGAAAGTCAAACTCATGGCAACACCCATCTTCCACCTTGGATGCTTAATTAGTCATATAAATGAGCTAAAACTATTCATTATATACAACATTTCCTCTTAAATATATATGAATATGGGTGAGTAGCTATAAGGACTATTTAAATATATATACAACAATTCACGAGAAGACTTTTAGATATACAACATATATATCATATGTTAACTATATATATGAATATGGCTTTGAGGGGAGTCTTGCTATATAAATATTGCTGAAATATAATAAGTGGTATATACATATGAATGTATCTTATGAATCCATTATGTATTGTCTATATATTGACTTGCTTGTGTAATTGGATACTATTTGCAGTCTTATTTATTTTTTTAACAGAATAACAAATACAACAATAATTTAACTTGTATCAAAGTAAATATCCCACCAACAAAGTGACATAAACACAAACCCAGCAATAAAAATAAAAATGAAAATAAAACTAAATAGGATAATTGTGAAAGAATTGTCCCATATGAAATATGACAAGTCATTCATATTATTAAATTAAAATGAAACTCAATTCAGTAAGGAAAAAAGTTAAATTGGGCAAGAAGCATACCGTGTCACGATGCTATATCCTCTTCAAATAAACAACACCAAAAAATGACAGTGTGAAAGTGCAAACCGTAATAAACTAAATAATTTTCTCTCATAAAAATAATTTATTTTAATATTCATCTATCAACTAAATACCTCAAAATCATCCAATTGAAATCAAATTTAATTATTCTCCGCTTTGGACCTTTATTCTTGTTATATGCTTTGTTGTATTTCTAGGGAAGTAGAAATTCCATTAATTATGGAGTTGGCAGCAAACATGTCATCGATTTTTTCAATGGGTTGATGCAAATTAAAACTAAAACAACTTCCTTAGAATATCCTTAAAAAAAAAAAAAAACTTCCTTATATTATGTCTAGGTCATGATGATCACACAATTTTGAAAATGAGTGCTAATATGATGTTACAATTCTCGTACATATTTCCACTAAAATTTATAGGTAAGCACAAAATAATTGCATATCTTAAATAGAGAGTGGTGAGAGTAAGTGTTCAATTAGTGATGCTACAATGAACAAAAGAACAATAAGGTCATGAATATACTTGATTTGTTTGCTAGCTAGCTAACTAAACAAAATGAGAACATAATAGATATGCATGTGAAGACTTTTAGACATGCATGTAAAACAAAATAAAAATGACTTTTAGTTCCAGGTATATGGGTCTCCTTTCTTATATATCCAACATTTCCTTCATTCCTAGTCGATGACATAATCACTCACACCTGATTTCCCAACAAAACGAGTCTGCTAGTATTGTATCAAAAGTGTAGTGAAAATTAGTAAACATAATTAGGAAAAAACTAATAAAAAAAATATTAGAAAGTAAATTATATTTTTGATGAAGACATTTTTTAAAACTTCATTTCCAATAATAGTTTCAAAAAATATGAAAAACCTTAGCAAAAAATAATAATAACAACTATTTTTAAATATTATCTATTAATCGGTTAATACATAATATGAATGACAGATAAATTTTATATAATAACAACTATCTTTTAAATATTATTTGTTTTTTTTTTGACAAAAAATATTTTTTTTTGAAAGAACAAAAAATATTATTTGTTAATAGGTTAATAATACATAATATGAATGATAGATAAATTTTATATCTCGTAAAAAAAATATAAATTTTATATTTTCCATCTATTTGACTAATCCATCAGGACAGACATTTTTTTTTTGTGGTGGCCGTGGTTTGAACCCCGGACCTTGCATATTTTATGCATTGTCCATACCAACTGAGCTAAGCTCACGAGAACGTATATATAGCATGTCAGTGGTACTACTAATTCACTTTTGTTTAAGAGTGCAAAGGAAACGTGCATTCCCTCGTTCACTTTTGTTTATTACAAGACTAAATCATAAAGCATATCATATGCTCTATTGTAATCGATCGGGTTGGACCTTGAAAGATGGTTTGACGGATGAGATCTACGATCTAGAGAGTTTGAACTTTACGTCATCCGTCCCAAATCCTTCTTCATCGGAGGGGGGTGGTGTACCTACATGTGTTGCGACGTCTAAGTCGGTAAGGAGTTCAAGAGGGAATGCAGCTATATTGCGGGTAAGAAGTGTAATTCTTGACATTTTATTCAGATTCGCTAGCATATCACTTTTGGTTACATGGCTTGCTTTGTTTGCCTAGCGAAATTACTTGAATTCATAATCTTTTGTCTTTTCAAATTCAATATCCAAGACCTATAAAGGTGAACGAGAATAGATAATAGTAGCATATCCATCCTTTTTTGAGCAAAGGCAAAGTTACTTCATTTCATTCAAAATTAATTAAGGAATACAAAGTAGGCATTACATGATGAAAAATATGGGGGCTAGGATAAGATAATAATGTCCTAGCAATACTATGAGCAACATCATTTGCCTGCATCCTAGTATACGACACTGCAAAGTCGGGTCCATCGAGTAAGAGACTTCTACATTGGATTACAAGATCACCAAATTCATTGCTTGGAGTAAAATAGGAGTTGATGGCATCAGAAATTTTTTTTGAATCTATTTCAAATAGTACAACGTGCATCCCATTTGAAATAGCCACTTTAATAGCGTCAAGTAAGCCTAGGGACTCGACCTCCAAAATTGTGGTTGACGAATGGTAAAAGCCTGATTTTCCAAGCAAAAGAGCAAAAATATTATGTATTTACTTGAAATTGGCGGGCTTTTATTCAAATTACTTGCAAAACAAGTCAATAAGACCCATGTAATTTAATAGGAATTTGGCACTTATCAACCCATCATCCATTGAATTCACCAACCATGTTGATTTCAGTAATCATAGTCATGAATGACTATTCAGTCAGGTTAAATTGTAATATACATGAAGTCTGAAAAAATGACTCTGTAAAATAAAAAACACATTCTAACTCTGTAATTTGATATTCTTATTATTTATGACCTGTAATATGTGTGAAGTCCAAAAAAGAGACCTAGAGATTGAGTTTTTTTTTTGTGAATTTTTACAGGCATGTTTAAAACGTTGAAAATATGGCTTTACACGAAACATTAGAATTTTTCGACTAGGGACGAATTAATTATGAATTTTTAAAGCACCAAACACTCAAAAAACAATACAAAGAAAAACATAAAAAGGATCTGCAAAATTTCACAGTTTTCGAAGACGTTTCAATTTTTTTCCAACCAAAACGTGTAAATTGCAACTTTGTTTGGAGTAAGCATATATTCACATGTCAAATTTCGTTCCATAATTTTGTAGGCATGGTTAGAACATCATAAGAACTTTCACCATAAAATTTCGTTCTATATTGTGGGTGAAATGTTAATGTGTTAAATGTGAGTTAAAGTTTCACATTGGATGCAGAAACATATGTTGAACAGCATATAAGTGATATGACCTATATACATAATACTTTAATGTTTATGGTGAAGATGTGGTTTCAAACTCACTTGTGTGGATTCTCTTAGACTAATGTGTTGAAAAATATATATAACTTGTAGTCACATCTAAAAAATACAACCAATGTTAACTAAAATTAAATGATAATACCGAAATTGCTCTTGTTCATATAAACCAAAATTATGTAAAATACGTAAATTAAGTTCACATAATTTACATAAATTGGGTTTACGTAGGCTATGTAAACTAAGTTTACGAGCACTAAAACGACACTTTCTATGAATGAGATAAACAAATGAAAGAATTTGGATACAATGGAAAATTTATTTTATTTTAAGTCTATTTTGGTCAAATTGGGGTGTAACCGGTATTTATAAGGGTGTAATTAGAAATTTTTGAAAAAAAAATGAAGATATTCTATAAAGGGGGTATTAGATGGCCCTAGAGTGGTACCAATGCTATATATTTGGGCTTGAACTTCCTAATTGTCCGCAAGAAAATTGTTCTATAGGCAACCTGATTTGCTCTCATACACCCCAAACTGGCAAAAATAGCTCCAACGACATTTAACTGCCGTTCGCTTGTCTGCTGTAGTCAACTGTCATTTGGGATCATACATTATTAACTAGATTTATGGATGTAGATATTAACACAAGGTAACCAAGAACTATGTGTATTGGATGCATAGAGCAAGTGTAGTTGACATTTTTCTTCCGTTCTAAAAAATTTGTTACAGCATATCCTTAAAAAAAAATTGTCACATTGGATCATTTAACATAAATTAAGGAAAATTTATAAACATAAGAAAAGAGAATAATAACTTTACCAAATTAACTTCGTTAACTATTGGTTGATTATCATTATCATTATTATAAATGTAAAGTTATAATTGAATAAAAATAGTTAATCATTATAAAAAAATAGCTAATATTAAATTTTTTTTAATAATATATCATATGCGAGTTGACATTAATCTATCGAGTCGAGTAAGACTTCAATGGATATCACAACTTTCTCAAGAGATTTTAATAGTAAATCATTATAAAAGAATAGTTAATATTAATTTTTTTAATCAGATATCATCTGCAAGTCGACATTAATCTATCGAGTTGAATAAGACTTCAATGGATATCTGATTGGCCACCCATTTTCCTACATCTCCCATATACACCCCATGTGACAGAAGTATTTTAGTAATTTCACAAAACGCCAACACACTTTTTCTTTGGATGAGTTTCACTTTTTACCATATGTCACAATTGTATGTGGGTGTCAAAGGATGTATGTCACCTAAAGTGGTCTATGTATAAAGACTATTTAAGATTTTTTCACTCTTAAAACTGATTTGGAAGCCATGGTGAAAAGATCCTTGTAATCTTATATAAGTGTACATGAGTTGTACTCCCTCCGTCCCATATAAGATGACCTAGTTGACTCTGACACACATACCAATGGATATGTTTTATCTTTGATATCTTCAATTATCTACTAAAAAAAATTATAAAAATTTAATATTTTAAAAATATTCATCGATACGAATTTAACAACATTTTACATGATTTTATTTTTCTTTGTAAATTAGTAAAAAAATATGGTCAAAGTATGTTAAGTCATAATGTATATTGTCAAATAGGTCATTTATTGAGGGACGGATGGAGTAGTTAATAGTATTACATTGAAAATTCAACTCAAACAGCATGCAATTATTACGAGACAGTTGTTTTAGTAAATTTGACAAATGTTATGGTATAAAACGTATAAAATATGATCGAAATTGCTTTTGTGATGTCATAGAAGAAGCCAAGCCAAGCCGACACTGGAAAACAGAGAAAGAGAACAAATTAATTATGACGAGCAATATAGTTTCTCCTTGGTAGGGGTCTGATAGAGTGATTTCCTTTTCCATATCAAGTTTTGTGAATAATTAATGAATCATACTCAGTACTCGGTAGGTGAGAGCTAACGAAACATATATAGTGGTCACTCCAGAACTACTCATCTAGGCTAAAACCATTTAATAAATGTGTCATATATTGCTACAAAATTCTTTGTAGTTAAATAAACTAGTTAAAATTAGTTTTTTTTTTTTTTGACAAATAGTTAAAATTAGTTTTGATTCTAGTCAAGAGGAGTCTTATATGAACACTTTCTTTTTAACACTAATCAATAGTCATATTGATCGTTCGCAATACAAGCAAACCTAGATTGTAGTTATGTAGATTCTCTCTTTCGTTTTCAAAGAGTCTAAACCCTAAATAGAAGTATTGCGAGTTTGAATTTACGCTCTGGTATATCAAATGTTTTCACAACTTTTACCATTTGTTGCATTTACTCGACCTCTTTGTGTTTTAATCTTTGTATTGCTACACATGTGTGACTCAAAAACAGAAAATTACATTTTTTTTGCCCTTCATACTTTCCTTCCACTATATATAATTCTATTTGATACTTTGTTGGATACTAAATATAGACAATTCTTCCAAACAAGATTCATATTTGTGAAAGTCCAGTCCTTTATGCCATGACCAACTCCTGTTGATATATAATCTTCTTCTTTAATACTTGCATTTTGTAACATTATCATAATATTTTTAAAAATTCAAACGCACAACACCTAATCAAAATGATATTAGTTCTAGAAAAAACTAATAGGGTTATGATAGAAGACACCTTTTATGAAGGTATCTTTTATCAAGTTACTCTATGAGCATTTGCGAAAAGACACCAAATTACTTTTAGGAAGGTGTCTTTTATCAAAGTTATAACTAAAAAGTGAAAATCACACCTTAAGGTGTGACTTGATAAAAGACACCACCAAAGGGTGGCTTGTAACATAACCCAAACTAATATATATATATATATATATATATATATATATATATATATATATATATATATATATATATATATATATTTGTGAAACTATAGTCCATAAATATATGACATATGGTCCTAATCAGTTAAATTGTTAAATAATATAGTTCACAAATCATAATCTTATGATTTTTCATATCCATACATACATACATACATATACACACACACTCTATTAAACTTTTCTTTCAAATTAACCACACAATTCTTTTTATAGATAAGAATTTAGACGAGTTTTCAAGACCCATTAGAGAAAAACTCAAATTTCAAATGAGAGATACTCATATATTTATCCATCAAATGAGGATTTTTTTATGGTAATGAAAATTTAGATGAGTTGAATCCCGAAGATTTATCATAGTTTGAAAAAAATCTCAAGATGTATAGAGTGGTAGCAAATTAAATGTCTTTACTTTGGTAGTAATAAAGCTTAAACGCACCTAGGTTCTTCAAATCAAACCATGAGTAAAATATTTTCACTACCTCTATCAATATTGGTTGGCAAAGAATTATACTTGATAACTTGTGGAAAAGGTATGTCACCTTCTTATGAATGATCAAATAAGTCAAATAAGTCAGCTAAATAGGGTTGTGAAAGGGGGACAATTAAAAGTGGTCCCATTGTCTTAGCAACAAAAATAAAGACAAGGCAATATTTGTGGACAATTCTCCTAACTTTGCGTCTAAAACCAAAACAAATAGAGATAGAGGTGTTGTCTTAGTCAAGACCATATATATGAATTGAGTAATGATATTTTGACATTCATTTGATGACAACTTTGTTGACAACCTTGTTTTTCTCACTTCTTATTGGTCAAAAACAATGGAGAGAGAAAAAGGAAGAGAGAGAATAACAGCATCATGTGAGTATGAGAGAGAAAGTTGTTCAAAAATTGTCAAAAAGTGGCTGTCAAAATATCATTTCTCATATGAATTCCGCCCCCTACTTTTGAATCAATTATGACATCAATGAAACAACACAAATCTGAACTACAACCACCTCCATCTGGGTTGGCCTCATGTATAACACTAAACGTTGTGGACCCATTTTTTAATCTTTCACTATATGGTCCCCTTTCATAAATGTGTGTCTTTTTAACTTTTCTTTCTTTTCTTCTCCTTGTTTAGTTACATTCTTGAAGGTGACATATGCATGTATCAATAGTTTAAGTTAGTGACTAAACAAAAGTCTTTTGAGCATCTTTTTCACACGCACTAACCTTGTTATTAGTATACGTTGTAGATCTTGTGTTGTCTTGTATTATTTTCCTGCCCCCCCTTATTCTCACGTAGCTACTTGCTTGGTGGCATCCACATCCCTTGTTCCCTCTTCACCCATCAGGCCCCAATTTGGATCTTTTTTTAGTGCTTATCGAAGCACATTTTTTTTTTACCTTTCTTTCTTTATTACCTTCTTCACAAGTTAAAGCCAAGAAAAATATTATTCGTATATACCTCTTGTATTATTATACGACGATTCGTTTAATTAAGACATTGAACATGAGATAATAAATATGCATTTTCAACCATTTTCCTTCTTTTATGAGAAATGCCATAATGCAATAGGTCTTTATCAAAGTTAATTTAAATATGACTTCAATACAAAAAAAAATATGATAGCTCTTAATTGAAGTCTATAACTCAATGGAGGATATAGACTTCAATACTTGGTTGAAATAAGGAGTACTAGTTATCAATCCAACTAATAGGGATTAGGATTCGCTCATGTTAGAAAAAAAACATGAGGAAATAATGTGTAAGATCTTGATATTTAATATATAAAATGAGAGAAATTTTGGAATTTAAATAAAATGGAGAAAAGTTTATTAATGGTTAAGATTGAATACTTGAGAAAACATGAGAGGAGAAAAATTGAGACCATCGCAAAACATGGAGTAGACGTGAGGGGATATTTAAAAATTACACTTATAATCTTACTTTTTTAGTACTTTGAATCCCTAGATATATAGTTATGCACCAGAACGTACGTCTTAATTCAGCCAAACTGACATGCATGCTATACATACTTTTTTCTTTGATGAGCTACACTATATGTCTATACTACTGTACTACACAAGCTATACTTTCAAATCCATTTTATTTACTTGTTATTTTCGTATTATCATTAAATCTGTTCTCAACTGTTGGGGAAAACGGTTTTTGTTAGAGAGTTTGAGTTGATGACTTGGTTAGGAAGAAACAGTTTTATGATTGAAAGAATAAGGGTTTTAAAGAACTAAGAGAAATATTGAATTGTGTAAAAATTAAAGAACTAAGAGAGAAATATTGAATTGTGTAAAAATTGCATTGTTTATTCATAGAGGGATACAATATATATATATATATATACATACATATATATATACAAAGATGTACCCTATTACTTGTGTATCAAGTAACAACCAAAAGATAACTATCTAGCTAGAATATAGGCAAAACAGTTAGTTACTTGTGAGACAAGTAACTGACCCTAACAAGAATAACAAACATGTTTAAGGTTTGAATTACACTCTAATACTCCTCCTTAATTCAAACTATCAAAGCAAATCACACCCAACTCTCTTCTAAGCTTCAAAAATTGGGCCCTTCCACAGGTTTAGTGAAAATGTCAGCAACTTGGTTCAATGTTGAGCAGTATTCAACTTTGATCTTGCATCTGTTTACTTGATCCCTCAAGTAGTGGAATCTAGTCTCTATGTGTTTGCTCTTGCCATGTGCAATAGGGTTTTTAGCTAGATTTATTGCAGATTTATTATCTATTAGAAGCTTGATAGGATGATCAATGTTGATCATCAATTCTTCTAACACATTCTGCAACCAGTTGGCTTGACAAGCTGCAGATGACCCTGCAACATATTCTGCTTCACAGCTAGAGAAAGCCGCAATTGACTGCTTCTTTGATGTCCATGACACAGGTACTCCTTGCAGCATGAACACAAAGCATGTAGTGCTTATCCTGTCTATCTTATCTCCACACCAGTCTGCATCAGAGTAGTCTGTCATACTGAGCTGCTCAGTTTCTTGTGCTTTAGGAAATAAGATTCCATATTGTAAAGTCCCATTTATGTATCTTAAAATCTTCTTAGCTGCTAAGAAATGAGTTTTATGAGGGTTACTCATGAACCTGCTAACAATACCAACTGAATAGCTTATGTCTGGCCTGCTTTGACATAAGTATCTCAGTGAACCAATAAGCCTTCTGAACATAGTTGGATCAACATCTTCATCTTCTTCTGTAACTTCATTTATGATGTTAGCATCTGCAGGAGTGATTGATGAGTTGCAGTCTAACATGTTGAACTTCTTCAATATCTTTGTAGCATATTTTCCTTGATGGAGTATCAATCCCTTTGAGGTTCTCAGAAATTCCATTCCTAAGAAGTAAGCAAGCTTTCCCAAATCATTCATTTCAAACTCAGACTTCATGACTGATTTGAATTCTTCAATATCTTTCATGTTGCTTCCAGTCACCATAAGGTCATCCACATATAGACATATTATCAGTAAACTTGTTTGTGAGCTTCCTTTCACATAAACTCCATGTTCAGCTAGACATTTCTTAAAACCTTGATCAACAAAAAAATTGTCAATTCTTTTGTTCTAGGCTGTAGGTGCTTGTTTTAAACCATACAAAACTTTGTTTAATTTGAACACCCTGTCTTCTTTCCCTTTGATTATGAATCCTGGAGGTTGAGTAACATACACAGTCTCTTCTAATGTACCATTTAGAAAAGCAGATTTTACATCCAAATGATATAGAGGCCAAGCTTTACTAGTTGCTATTGTTATCACTAATCTGATAGTTTCATGTCTGGAACCTAGTGAAAACACTTCAGTGTAGTCAAAACCTTCCTTCTGCAAGAAACCTCTAGCTACAAGTCTAGCCTTGTGCTTCACAACTTTCCCTTCAGAGTTCAACTTCAACTTAAAAACCCATTTGACATCTATTGCTTTATTACCATCAGGTAATTTGATCAAATCCCATGTCTGATTTCTCTCAATGGAATTCAGTTCATCCAACATGGCTTCTTTCCAGTTTTCATCACATAAAGCAGCTTTGTAGTCCAATGGTTCAGTGTCTGCAAACATTGCAAAATGCACTAACTCACCATCAGAACTTACTTCATCATCACGAGTTATTTGACAATCCTGCAGTCTTCTTGGGATCTGCTTGTTCCTTTGTGGTCTAGCTATAGTGGTTGGCTCCTCATCAGATACCTCTTTAATTATTGCTTCTTCATTTGTAATAAGCTCATTAGATTCTTTGTTATCTTCAATGATAACCTGCTTCTCAGATACACTGCATTGATTTGAATTCCAGTCCTAAAATTCTTCTTCTAACACTTTCACATCTCTACTTATTGCAATTTTCTTGGAGTGTGGATCAAGCAATCTATATGCTCAAGTGTTGTGATATCCAACCAATATCATTACTTCACTTTTCTCCTCCAACTTCTTTCTTCTAGAGTCAGGAACATGCTTATAGCAGATTGAGCCAAAAACCTTCAAATGACTGATTGATGGTTTCCTTCCTAAGCAAATCTCTTCAGGTACCTTATCCTTCATCTTCTTAGTAGGACATTTGTTAAGAATATAAGCTGTAGTATTGACTGCTTCACCCCAAAATTCATGAGGTAGCTTCTTCTCTTTCAACATGCTTCTGGCCATATCAAGCAGACTTCTATTCCTTCTCTCAGCAAGTCCATTATGTTGAGGAGTGTAAGGAGCTGTGACTTCATGGATAATGCCCTGATTTGCGCAGTAGGTTTCAAAATCTCTAGAGGTATATTCACCACCTCCATCAGTTCTTAGAATCTTCAGCTTCATGCCACTTTGTTTTTCAGCTAACACCTTGAACTTCTTAAAAACTTCCAAAGCTTCACTCTTGAGTTTTATGAAGTACAACCATAGCATCCTTGAATATTCATCCACAAATGTGATGAAATATCTATTTCCACTGTAAGTAGGAAGTTCTACAGGTCCACAGATATCTGAATGCACCACATTCAATACAAGTTTTGCTCTCATCTTCAAATCAGACTTGAAAGCTGACCTAGAATGCATTCATACTAAACATATGCTACATGATTTATCAAGGATCTTCAAATTCCACTCCCCAATCACCATATTCTTAGTTTTCAGTAAACATAAGCTCCTATAGTTCAATTGTCCATACCTTTTATGCCAAAGTTCAGATTCATCATCTTTCACTGAAGCTTTATAGCACATTTCCTCTTTAATCACTATGCTGGTCTTGAAGGTTCTGTTCTTTGTAAGAATTGACTGCAGTATAAGCTTCTTCATTGGATTGTACAGCTTCAAGGTATCATTCTCCATTGTTACTGAATAACCTTTCTCTAGGAGTTGACCTACACTCATGAGATTACACTTCATTCCAGGAACATAGAGTACCTTTTCTATCACTGCTTTTTTTCCATCACATCCTTGTATGGTCACATTCCCCATACCTTCTGCTTTCATACTTCTGCAGTCAGCCAATCTCACACTGGTTTTCTTGTTATCATCAAGTTCACTTAGCCATTCCTTCTTACCAGTCATATGATTTGAGCATCCAGTATCAAGATACCAAGTATCTGATATTGCTTCTGATTCTTTATCACTTGTAGTAGCCATTAACATGACTGTATCATCATCTGAGTGTGAATCTTCCTGAGCCACATTTGCTTCTTGCTCTTTGTTCTTTCCCTTTCTATCTTTATTGAACCAACATTCAGAGGCATAATGTCCATATTTATCACAATTAAAGCATTACCTTTCTTTTATCTTTCTTCCCTTGATTCTTAGAAGATTCACCTCCATTCTTTGAAGATTCAGATTTATCACCTTGTTTCTGATGATTCTTTCCTTTTCTCTTCTTCCACAGTTCTTTCTTGGATTCTTCTTGCTTGAATCTTGCAAGGAGTGTCTGTTCCTCATCTTTCTCCTCCTTTCTACCAGTTATCTTCATCTCATGAGCTTCTAATGCTCCTTAAAGTTCTTTAATCTTTACTTCATTCAGATCCTTGGTTTCTTCATAGGTTATTACCATGTGATCAAATTGAGATGGGAGAGTTCTGAGGATCTTCTCCATAACTGATTTATTAGAAAGAGTTTCTCCACAAATCTTCATCTGATTTGTGATTGTTAGAACAGATGAGAATAATCCTCTATCTTTTCTTCACTCTTCATTTGAAGAAACTCATACTGTCTTCTCAAAGACTGTAATTTGATCTTCTTCACCTTATCATCGCCACTGAAATACTTCACAAGAGTATCCCATGCTTCCTCGGAACTATCTGAATCAACAATCTTCTCAAAAACCTTGTTGTCCACACATTGATGAATGTAGAAAAGAGCATTGCAATCTTTCTTCTTGGCTTCTTTGTGTGCGTTTCTCTGAACATCAGTGGGGTTATCTGGAAGTGCTTCAATTCAATTGCTAACAATTTCAAGAACATCTTGAAAACCAAAGATCACTCTCCTCTGCTTTACCCATCTGTCCCAATTCTTCTTTCCATCAAGAACTGGCAAGTGCGCAACAATATTCCCATTGGAATTCATGATTGACCTTCTTCTTGAATCAAACTAAGGCTCAGGATACCAATTGTTGGGGAAAACAGTTTTTGTTAGAGAGTTTGTGTTGATAACTTGGTTAGGAAGAAACAGTTTTATGATTGAAAGAATGGGTTTTAAAGAACTAAGAGAAATATTGAATTGTGTAAAAATTGCATTGTTTATTCATAGAGGGATACAATATATATACACAAAGATGTACCCTATTACTTGTGTATCAAGTAACAAACAAAAGATAACCATCTAGCTAGAATATAGGCAAAACAGTTAGTTACAACAAACATGTTTAAGGTTTGAATTACACTCTAATGCTCACACTATACTTTTTGTTTTCTTTCAAGCTTACACATTATACTTACCGTACCATTTTATACTTATTTTAGTATTACTATTTTGTTAAAATAGCGAAAATAGTCCCTCTTTATTAGAATCAAGCTTTTTGGTTCCTTTATTTTCATATTTGTTGTAATTTTGGTCTCAACCCATGTTTTTTGCCTTAAAAATGGTTTTTTTTTTTTTGCGTCAAAAAATATGTATTTTGATTGCAACAGTTACATTTTGTTTGTTGCTAAAAAAAACAGTTATATTTTGTTTGAGATTGAGGGTAACTTTGGCGCAACTGGTAAAGTTGTTGTCATGTGATTGTAAGGTCACGGGTTCAAGTCCTGAAAACAATCTCTTGTGTAAAAACATGGTAAGACTGCGTACAATACACCAAATGGTGGGATCCCTTCTCGGACCCTGCGTATTCGGGAGCTTCAGTGCACCGGGTTACCTTTTTTTTTATATTTTGTTTGAGATTCAGCATTGAAAAAATAAATCACATTTTTTGGATTAAAAAATCATCACTTTAGGTCCAAAAAAAAAAGGGGGTACACCATAATTGTAACAAATGTAAAAAAACTCATTTATAATGGGATGGAGTGAGTAACTCACAGTATTCACAAGAGGATCGTTTTTCTAGTGACAAACACACTCTGTGTCTTACTTTAATGTCATCATATATATATGAGGCACTAGACATTTTTATTCAAAATGATGAACACTCTTAGTATCACGTCCTCATGTATACCTACTTTCTAAAATCAACGCAGAATGAATAGATTAACATTATCATAAATTAAAAATTAATATATTTTTTGCCATAAAAAAATTCGACACTTTTTCATAATTAAATAAAAACACCGGAGTTTAATTTTTCTAAAAAGATTGGTTATCCTCTTTGGCACACCTTATGCTGAAGGGATAGGCTGTTGGTTGTAATATATCTCATTTTGATTTGTGTAAAAAAAAAATCTAAAAGATTTTTTTTAGGGATTCTAAAAAGAATTATTATTTTTGTTTAATTAGTATTATAAAATTACTTTCTTTCTAATATTTCTAGCAGTATAATTAATTACATATAAACCATATCTTTTAAAAACTTTTCTTCAATACATTAATACCTTAAGTGATAGAACATGCACATACATAATTGAGAGAAAGATTAGAGTGATCTCTACACACTCACACTTAGAGAGGAAACTACAAAGGACTGATAAAACTCTTTATTATTGAATATGAGAGATATGAGTTAATAGATATAATATCCCGCATATTAAAGAAACGATGTTTTATCTGATAACGATAAAATGTGCGCTTTTAAGACTAAGGGCATTTTTGGAATTGCACGCCAAAGTAGTATATAAGGACTTTAAGTCCAAACTCTTTCACAATTTTTTTCTCCTTCTCTCTCTAGGGTTTGAACAAAGACTTTGCTCTTCCTTCTCTCTATAGAAATCGATCTCTCCCTCCTTCTTCTCACCAAATCTTCACTCAAACTTTCTTCTAGCAAGGATTAAGCAAGAGATTAGAGGAACTAAGAGTTTGGCTAGGAATTTTTTTTTTAGGGAAGCTTCACCAACATAGTTTCTCTCATCTAGAGATTTCTTCTCTTAAGTTTTGCTGTCAAGGTCTAGGGGTTTTAAGCTTATCTTCAGCTTGTATAAGGTGAATTCTTAGATAGATTTCATCCATGGGTTATGTGTGTTGGCTCTTGTAAGAAATATGAAATTTGTTACCCCTTTTCATGCCATGCTTGCTTAACTTGTTTATACTTGCTAAGTTCATGTTTTACAGGTCTCCTATGACCCTTAGAGTCATATTACACTTGGAGATACTCGGTTTTGAGGTTTTTGGGTCAAAAATACCATTTTTGAAGGTGCTGGACTGTCATAACCCGCCACAGGGAGCAATTACTCGCCATGGCGAGCTAGGCCACAGAACAGGGGGTCCTGCTCGCCCTCAACTCGCCACAGCGAGCAGCAACTCGCCACAGCGAGCAAGCTTACTCGACTAGGCGAGTGTACAGTGCAACAGCGCACTGTTTGCTCGCTTCAGGCCCCCCTGTCGTCCTTCTAGCCGGTTTTTCTTCGTGCAGTCTTTTTACATTATTAAACCCCTCAAATCAAGACTCCAAGGCATAGCCTTTTAAATGATTTTTCTTGAAAGTGAAGCAAGTATTTAACTAATCGAGTAATGCATGGTATGCGAGAGAAATGTTAGGTTTTCGATCGGGTAGCGAACTATTCATTAAGTAAGGGAATAAAACTAGAAACTCCATATATATTATCGAGAATTAGAACGATAAGCATGAATATATGTATGTTAAGGCGTGAGATGATTAGTTTAATCTTTTCACTAAGAATGAATATGTAAACGTAGGTTGCGTGTCTCTTGCGATCCACGCTAGGTTGGGATCTCAAGGGATTTTCCGTTAGGGAAACGGGACAAGCTTCGCAAGGGGGGCCCGCACGTTGCTGAGGGAGCCCGATATTTTCCTTAGATAGGTTTTATCGGTTATGTATGGGATTGTTTTCGAACTACTCCACCCGGAACTTTTCGTAAAATGAATCTAGATAATGTTGTTGTTCAACGCTAACTCCTAACATATCGAATGTATACGAATATATGAACATGATCAGAGTATGTTGTTAGGCATGTATGTTAAACTATAAGCACGATATATGTTATGCCGGCAATGATCTAGGTATCCCCGATCGTCCGGTTAGGATCGTGTCATGAATGTGTATGTTTCGGCTTTGATGCGTCTATCGTATCTTGGTAATGCGGTCTTAGGTTCCCTTGACCGCCATGACACATAATACATAGGCAAGACCTTGTTGAACTATACGAACCTATGACGGCTTTAGCATGCACACCGTCTAGGTAAACATGACCACACACGTATAATCAACCGTCAGGTTGTATTGTAGACACGTGGTGACCGTAGGTTTCCCCAAGGTTACCAATAGCCTAGGGTTAGATAGAACTCACTGAGGTTTTATGTCTCATCCCTTTCCTTATTTGTTCAGGTTCACAGGTTTCCCGTGGCAAGGGTAAGGAGAAAGTTACGGATTGATCGTGCTATCTTGGATCCAGTTTTATGTCTCATAGCTTGATATTATGTTATATTATAAGTTTGTGTGTAATGAACCTATGTTGTACATGTTTCATTAGACGGGCTATGTATAAATTTGTAACATATGACTCAAGTTTGTCTTTGTATTTGAACTCCCGGCTTATGTCGTTCCGTATTGTATAATTAATGTATCCAATATCAGTTTATAACGCTCCTGTTGAAAATTCTAGACACTTTTAATCCGCGAAAGGCCAATGTAGTAGCGGATGCTTTGAGTCGAAAAGCTTTAGCTCAAGCTGAAGTTATGATGCATACATGCAAGATGTACGAGAAAGTCCGAGATCTTAATCTCGAAGCTACTGAAGTTGAGGATGGTATTTGGCTGCACAAATTGGAAGTTTCATGCGATTTACGGCCAAGGATTGTGCAGGCTCAGGATGCAGACGATGAATTACAGAAAAGAATTGGTCATCTAGAATTTTCTATGGCTTCGGATGGAGCAATTTTGTTTGAAGGAAGATTATGTGTACCAAATGATCCGGAGCTTAGGAAATTGATCTTAGAAGAAGCCCATAAGAGCAGTTTTTCAATTCACCCTGGTGCCACCAAGATGTATCAAGACTTAAAAAGAGAGCATTTGTGGCCTGGCATGAAAACGGATATTGCGGAGTTTGTAGCAAGGTGCATTGTGTGTCAACAAGTTATGATTGAACATCAGAGGCCAGCAGGTTTACTTCAGCCTTTAGAGATCCCGCAATGGAAGTGGGAGCAAATATCTATGGACTTTGTGGAAGGTTTACCCCGTACTCAAAAGGGACATGACTCGATTTGGGTGATCGTGGATAGATTAACTAAGTCAGTTCATTTCTTACCGGTAAAATCTACCTACAAGACTTCACAGTATGCAGAGTTGTTCATTTCAGAAATTGTCAAGCTTCATGGTGTTCCAGTGAGCATAGTATCGGACAGGGATCCAATCTTTACTTCACACTTTTGGAAGGCTTTTCAAAGAGCTTTAGGGACACATTTGAAGATGAGCACGTCTTACCATCCACAAACTGATGGCCAGTCAGAAAGAACTATTCAAACTTTAGAAGATATGTTGCGTGCTTATGTTTTGGAAGACGGTGGAAATTGGAATAATCATTTACCTTTGATAGAATTTTCCTACAACAATAGTTATCACTCAAGTATAGGGATGGCACCTTATGAGGCGTTATATGGTAGGAAGTGTAGAACTCCTTTATGTTGGGCTGAGGTTGGAGACAAGAGTAACATTGGACCGGAAATCATTCAAGAAATAACTCTGAAGATTAAATCAATTCAGGAGAAGATGAGAACAACTCAGAGTAGTCAGAAGAGTTATGCCGATAGGAGGCGGAGACCTTTAGAATTTGAAGAAGGTGACCATGTTTTCCTAAGAATTACGCCTATATTGGGTTTGAGAGGCGTCTTTTGAACCAAGAAATTTTGTCCCAGGTATATAGGGTCATTCTAGATACTTAAGCGTGTCGGTCCAGTGGCTTACCAGTTGGCTTTACCTCCAACCATGTCAGGGTTACATGACGTATTCCATGTGTCTCAGTTAATGAAGTATATTCCGGATCCTTTCCAGCCTGTTGAATTAGACTCCATCGAGTTGCAGTCGGACTTGACATTCTAGCCGGAACCAAAGAGAATAGTAGACCGTGATTCCCATAGTGAAGGTTGTATGGAAAGGTTCACCAGATGGTGAAGCTACGTGGGAACTTGAGTCGGAGATGATGAACCAGTATCCGCATTTGTTTTCAGGTATAATCTAAATTTTGAGCACGAAATTTTTTTAAGGGGGGTAGGATGCAATATCCCGCATATTAAAGATACGATATTTTATCTGAAAACGATAAAATGTGCGCGTTTAAGACTAAGGGCATTTTTGGAATTTCACGCCAAAGTAGTATATAAGGACTTTAAGTCCAAACTCTTTCACAATTTTTTTCTCCTTCTCTCTCTAGGGTTTGAACAAAGACTTTGCTCTTCCTTATCTCTAGAGAAATCGATCTCTCCCTCCTTATTCTCACCAAATATTCACTCAAACTTTCTTCTAGCAAGGATTAAGCAAGAGATTAGAGGAACTAAGAGTTTGGCTAGGAATTTTTTTTTTTTTTTAGGGAAGCTTCACCAACATAGTTTCTCTCATCTAGAGATTTCTTCTCTTAAGTTTTGCTGTCAAGGTCTAGGGGTTTTAAGCTTATCTTCAGCTTGTATAAGGTGAGTTCTTAGATAGATTTCATCCATGGGTTATATGTGTTGGCTCTTGTAAGAAATATGAAACTTTTAGGGTTTTTACATAGAAATCTGTTACCCCTTTTCATGCCATGCTTGCTTAACTTGTTTATACTTGCTAAGTTCATGTTTTACAGGTCTCCTATGACCCTTAGAGTCATATTACACTTGGAGATACTTGGTTTTGAGGTTTTTGGGTGAAAAATACCATTTTTGAAGGTGTTGGACTGTCATAACTCGCCACAGCGAGCAATTACTCGCCATGGAGAGCTATGCCACAGAACAGGGGTCCTACTCGCCCTCAACTCGCCACAGCGAGCAGCAACTCGCCACAGCGAGCAAGCTTACTCGCCTAGGCAAGTGTACAGTGCAACAACGCACTGTTTGCTCGCTTCAGGCCCCCCTGTCGTCCTTCGGGCTGGTTTTTCTTCGTGCAGTCTTTTTACATTATTAAACCCCTCAAATCAAGACTCCAAGGCATAGGCTTTTAAATGATTTTTCTTGAAAGTGAAGTATTTAACTAATCGAGTAATGCATGGTATGCGAGAGAAACGCTAGATATTCGATCGGGTATCGAACTATTCATTAAGTAAGGGAATAAAACTAGAACCTCGATATAGATTATCGAGAATTAGAACCATAAGCATGAATATATGTATGTTAAGGCGTGAGACGATTAGTTTAATATTTTCACTAAGATAGGTTTTATCGGTTATGTATGGGATTGTTTTCGGACTACTCCACCCGGAACTTTCCGTAAAATGAATCTAGATAATGTTGTTGTTCAACGCTAACTCCTAACATATCGAATGTATACGAATATATGAACATGATCAGAGTATGTTGTTAGGTATGTATGTTAAACTATAAGCAAGATATATGTTATACCGGCAATGATCTAGGTATCCCCGATCGTCCGGTTAGGATCGTGTCATGAATGTGTATGTTTCGGCTTTGATGTGTCTATCGTATCTTGGTAATGCGGTCTTAGGTTCCCTTGACCGCCATGACACATAATACATAGGCAAGACCTTGTTGAACTATACGAACCTATGACGGCTTTAGCATGCACACCGTCTAGGTAAACATGACCACACACGTATAATCAACCGTCAGGTTGTATTGTAGACACGTGGTGACCGTAGGTTTCCCCAAGGTTACCAATAGCCTAGGGTTAGATAGAACTCACTGAGGTTTTATGTCTCATCCCTTTCCTTATTTGTTCAGGTTCACAGGTTTCCCATGGTAAGGGTAAGGAGAAAGCTACGGATTGATCGTGCTATCTTGGATCTAGTTTTATGTCTCATAGCTTGATATTATGTTATATTATAAGCTTGTGTGTAATGAACCTATGTTGTACATGTTTCATTAGACGGGCTATGTATAAATTTGTAACATATGACTCAAGTTTGTCTTTGTATTTGAATTCGCGACTTATGTCGTTCCGTATTGTATAATTAATGTATCCAATATCAGTTTATAACGCTCCTGTTGAAAATTCTAGACACTTTTAATTTGGGCGTTACATTAGAGATGTGTGATATGTGATATTAGAGATATATCAACTGAATACAAACAGATGCTTATAGGCTAAGTTGAGTAACTTGCACTACAAGCCTCTAACAAACTAACTAACTAACTAGTTAGTTATTAAGTAACTAACTAACCAACAAACATATTTGGATTTATCCATAACTACCTAACATTAGAATATGAATTATACTTCAACATTAAGAATTATGTTCCGCACTTTTAAAGGTAGTCTTGGTCTTGCATGGCGGTATTCGAATGGCGGTTTTTCTCTTTGCATTGGTTCTTCTTTTTCTATTCAAGCCAAGCTTATTAGTGCTATGATGTCCACTGAAGTTGATTATTGTAGAGGTTTGCAGAGTTTCTGACTGGAAAGTGACTATCAATTGGTTGTTTGTTTCATATTTTAAGTCTCCTCACATTGTTCTTTGACATTTGAGAAATCTTTGACTTCATTGTTTAAATATTATTAAGGATTTATCTTTTATTGTCTCTCGTATCTATTGAAAAAGAAATCATCGTGCGGATAAACTTCTTAAATATGCTTTTCGGGTGCAAGGATTTACTTTGATGGAATGACATTCATTGTTTTATTAGAGACGGAGTTTTTGTAATAGATTTAGTGTTCGTAACATTTTTGTTTTGCCTGCCCTCATTGTTGTTAGGCTTACTAATTGCTCTTTTTATCTGTCTCCGGAGCTTAACTCAGTTGGTAGGATAATGTATAATATATGTAAGGTCCAGGTTCGAACCCCAGACACCACCAAAAGAAAAAAATTGCTTTTTTTGTCTTATTGCACTCCACTCTTTTTTTCTTCAACATAATTTGATCCACTAGATTTTTATGCTAAAGTTTTTAATGAAGCAATTTGATGTGAACTTGTATGTTTATTTCTTGATTTTTGGTCTTGTCCCTCCAAGATGTATTTTTACATTTCTTACTTCTATTTTAACATATTTATTAGGATGATATAAATGTTACATGTAGCATTTTAAATGTTTATTTTCTTAACAGGTGTGTTAGCCCTTAGTGCATATGTTAACAAGATTTTTTTTTAATGGTAACATAGTTGAGATGTCTTTGCTATCATGTGATATTTTTGCCTTGAGAAAAAGAATAAAGATAGGTTGACATCTTTAATGTGTACACCCATTTATACCACTCTAGAAAATTTCAGTTAACCAAATATATGATCTGTGTGACCATATTTTTTCAGTTGCGTGACCACATTTAGAAGCTGAAAAATGTGGTCACCAGTGGCGGATCTTGCCCAAAATATTGGGGGGAGCGGCAAATATTAACTAAATATTATAATTGAAATTCATAAAAGTCATATACAATTTCATCCAAAATATGAATCTGAATTAGCCTAATTTACCTGAATTTAAAATTTCACGTTTCGGTCTTTCAAAGTCTTGAATTCGTCAATAATTGAATCAGAACTAAATTGTATCACTCCTGCAAAATGCACAATTCACACATCAATAAAAATGTTTAGTTGAATGATAAAAAATTTGAGCATTTATTTGCCTTTATTTTCATGAGTAAGCCTAAGAACTATTCCAATATTTTCATGAGTAAGCCTAAGAACTATTCCAAAATCAGTTTGCACAATTAACAAGATCAGTTTGCATATAACAATTAACAAGATCAGTTTGCAATTCCCCCAATTTTTTATTTTTAGGGTTCAATTTTCCACAATTTTAAGCAAGCAATGCAAATAATAACTTATACCAACATTGAATTGAATCAATTGAATATGAGAATAACACATTGTAAAGAGGAAACAAACCTGAAGTGTGAAGAATGAAGGGATTCCTTTCACTGTTCAAGCAGCGAGAGAGACTCTGAGACATGTTGAATCGCGGTTGAACAATGATCGTGGTTGAATCGCGGTTGAGAGAGAGAGAGAGAGAGAGAGAGAGAGACATGTTGTCATGTTGATTGTTGTGTTATGAGTGCAGTTTCTTTCGGAAATCGCGGTTGAATCGCAGGAGGGAGATTGGTTCACGAAGAGAGACTGAGTGTTGGCTTAGGAGGTGTGAGAGTGGGGGGTGCCAGGCTGAAAATATCAAACAATATGAGGGGTGCTTTGGTCTTTTCCTATGTAAAAAAATATTTTTTTTTAAAGTGGGGGGAGCCATGGCTCCCATGGGCTCCTATGGAGTACCGCCACTGGTGGTCACCCAACTAAAATGCGGGTGATCACTATTTTTCCACTAAGTTAACCAAATAAATTTTGGAAAAATAGTGGTCAGGCAACTAAAAAAATGTGGTCACACAGCCCATATATTTGATTAACTTAAATTTTTTAAAGTGGTACAAGGGAGTGTACACATTAAGGGTGTCAATCTATCATTTCTGTAAAAGAAAATCCAAGCAAATCCTAATCTCAACATTTTCTTTCATAATAACATCTATGCCGAGTTAGTTAAAGTGATGTTCACAGTGTCACTGTGGGTCATATTATTTACGGCACAAATTGCTACAAGCGAGCTTTATTTATTTGTCCTAACTGCTTATAGCTTGTCCTAATTCAAATTGCTAGCGATTCTCATTGAATATAGGAATATCAAATATATCATCCGGTCACAAATATAAACAAAAATTCATATTTTAGATTCATTCAATAAATGATATATGTTGTCTACAATAAAGGCTACATACATCATTTAATAAATGAATCTAAAACATGAATTTTTGCTTATATTTGTGACCGAAAGGTGTATATATATATATATATATATATATATGACATAAAATAACTGACATTTTGCATGACATATATAACATGACCACAATAAAGGATTGGAACCAAGTTTAAGGACCACTGACGGCATAGTGATTGATCAAAGTACACAATCCCTGTTACAGCAACCATTTTGTTTTTGTGTTTGTTTTTTGTTTTCAAGTGAACAAACCATTTTGTTAAGCGTAATAAATAATCCTTATTAAAGGTTTAATTATGGCATGGTGACGTTATTATCGTACTGTAATAAAACACACGACCTAACATGCTCAACACTTGACTTTTCAACCATATACTAATACTAGTCCAACTAGTGCATATGAAACATATGGGCTCACCATTAAATTAAAACCTTAATAATTTTAAGATTTTTCTATCATGTGCAAATTTGCACATGTTAAGAAGTTTAAAATAGTAACTTTGCATTAGAACTTGTACATTTTGTATTAAATATATAATTTTTTAATAAATAATTTTTGTTTTTCAATAAATCTTGCTACTTTTAGTTGTTTTAACATGTGCAATAATGCAGTTTTATTAGAAGAAAAAAAACCTTAATAATATTTGGATTCTGTGTCAGATGGTTGGAGAAAAACTATTCATGCGTTGCAAATTTCCCATATCGAATTTATTTGCTTCTCCTGCTTTGCATTGTATGATATTCTTTTTTTTATTGGTCACATGGCATGTAAGAAATGATATGATAGTGAACATATAACCAAGCAGAGAAAAAAAATATTTGATTAATATCTTTTACAGTTTTAAAGGATAGTACATTTTAATCTAAACATAAAAAATATTGAAATAAAAAACGAATAATTAGCTTAGTGTTTTTTTGTTTGTTTGTTTTGTTTGTTTGAGGAACTAGCTCAGTCTCTCGGTGCTAGGTCTCGAACCGAGTTCCTCAAGGTTGAAGAGTGTTTCTCTCAACCAAGTGACTTCTCGTGAGACAGGCGAATTAGCTTAATCTGTTAAGAGTATGAGATTAATATATATTTAATATATATATATATATATATATATATATATATATATATACACACATACATATATATGGGAAATGTTAACTTGTGCCCTTGAGACATACAGTTAAGAAACCAAATATAGAAGATTTTTCTTGGAACTTGTGTATTCAATATCTTAAAAGTTGCAAAAGTTATACTTTCAATATAAAATTTATTTTTAATTTCCATATTAAGCTTCTTAACTTGTGCCCTAAGGGCACAAGTTAACATGACCCTATATATATATATATGAGAGGGGATGTTTTGACTCCAAGAGTAAGTGTGTTAACTTACTCTAAATCCTAACCTTTAATTCTAATATTCATTAATGGCTAAGATTAATTGATTTGGTAGGCTTTAATTGCATATGCTCTATTGGAGTCAACACACATCACCACAAAAAAACAAAGCAATTAATATCTTTTAATTGATTGATATATTTTGTTATTCTTCTTGTTTTTTTTTTCCTCACGCTAAAAAAGGGTTATCAGCAAAACATAAAAACTCTTTCATGGAAAATCATAATAATATTGAAAATGTCCTTTTAAAATAAAAATTTCAAGATGTCCTTTGCTTGTAATATTTACCAGTATATGTGTGCACAATATCCCCAAATATTCAAACAGTTGACATCCACATTTAGCAATTCTTGTGTCTAAATTTATATAAATAAACAATATACACATCTCGAGCATCATATTCAATAGACACTTGATAAACATAGCTAGCTCCTTCTCTTTGAATCTTCTTTTTTCTATATTTATTGATCTGCGCAAGCTCATCTTGAAATTTACTATTTTGAATATTATTATGATTTTCCATGAAAGAGTTTTTATTTTTTGTTGTTAACCCTTTTTCAATTTCTTTTAGCGTGAGGAAAAAAAAGAATTATTGATCTGCGCAAGCTCATCTTGAAATTTACTATTTTGAATATTATTATGATTTTCCATGAAAGAGTTTTTATTTTTTGTTGTTAACCCTTTTTCAATTTCTTTTAGCGTGAGGAAAAAAAAGAAGAAAGAAGAATAACAAAATATATCAATCAATTAAAAGATATTAATTGCTTTGTTTTTTTTGTGGTGATGTGTGTTGACTCCAATAGAGCATGCAATTAAAGCCTACCAAATTAATTAATCTTAGCCATTAATGAATATTAGAATTAAAGGTTAGGATTTAGAGTAAGTTAACACACTTACTCTTGGAGTCAAAATATCCCCCCTCTATATATATATATATATATTTTGTTAGAAGTCACCCATGAAGGTGTCTTTTAGCAATCTACACCTCAAGGTGTGATTTCCACTTTTTAGTTATAACTTTGCTAAAAGACACTTTTATAAAAATTAGTTGGTGTCTTTTAGCAAATGCTCATAGAATAACTTGCTAAAACACACCTTCATAAAATGTGTCTTCTAACAAAACCCTATATATATATATATATATATATATATAGTGTCACAATAATTTAAATTGTTCAACGACTAAAATGAACCCAAAAAACTTTGGCAACTATTTTTTTTACGTTTGGAACTAATTTGGTAACTTATTAGTCTCCGTGAGCTTAATTTTAATTCAGTTGACAGGGATATTTCATTATATATGTGGAGGTTAGGTTCCAATCCCAGACACCACACTTACTTACATTTAAAAGATAAACTTATAACCATTAAACTACTTAAAAAAATGGTAGTTTATAACTTGAAAAAATTGTATTAAATTCAATTTAAAAACCCTAAATTGTTGATAACATTATTTATGTTAAGGATACTAGACCATCGTCCCGTGCGTCGCACGGGTCATATTAACTTTAATATATAGGAATAAAGTATATCATACAAAAAGTTGATGTTAAATAAAAAGTACAATACCATTGCAATACATAGACTCGTGCTCTACCCAAACTTTTCATTAGGCTTCTCTAAAAATTTGAGCAACTAACTTATTCAGTCTTTCATCGAAACAAACTAAGAAAAAATATTATGTTTGGAAAAATAGTATTTAAAAGAAGAATAAAAAGTCATATAAAGAAAAACAATCAAAAGAAAAAGTCACCTAAATCACGTAAAAAAAAACAGAGAGAAAGAATCAATTGAAAGCAAAACCGATCATCAAAATTGGAGTCATAGTCTTCTATCTTCGTTTTGTATAAATACCGGAGGTTAAAAAAAAAATCTTTTGAACCTTCTAATGTTAAATAAAAAGTACAATACCATTGTAATACATAGACTTGTGCTCTACCCAAACTTTTCATTAGGCTTCTCTAAAAATTTTAGCAACTAACTTATTCAGTCTTTCATCGAAACAAACTAAGAAAAAATATTATGTTTGGAAAAATAGTATTTAAAAGAAGAATAAAAAGTCATATAAAGAAAAACAATCAAAAGAAAAAGTCACCTAAATCACGTAAAAAATACAGAGAGAAAGAATCAATTGAAAGCAAAACAGATCATCAAAATTGGAGTCATAGTCTTCTATCTTCGTTTTGTATAAATACCGGAGGTTAAAAAAAAAAATCTTTTGAACCTTCTAATGTGAATTTGCCCCAATTTTAAATATTTTTTTAACCTCGCACATGTACCTCTTATGAAGTCAATTTTCATATACCAAAAAAAAGCATCAAAATGTTAAGAAACCTTCCAATTATATTAGAAAATAGAGAAGGTGTGAACTATTGCCATTGCACCACTATCTGTCTCTAAGCTTAAGTTGTAGAATATGAGTATGAGTATGAATAAAAAAAAGAATAATTTGTTCCTCCTCGAGGTCTCAGGTTCGATTCTCTCCGGTGTCAATTTGGGTGGGCTAATTTAGCTTCTTCAAAAAAAAAAAAGGAATAATCATTGTTCAAATTGGATAGCCTGCATATTTCCATAATAAGCACCAGGTAAGAAAAATAGAAAATCGAGCAAATGGTTGTCGGTATGACACAATGCTATAATTAAACATGTGACAACAAAGTAGCTTCTGCGTTGTTAAAATTAATTTCAGACAGATGAAGTGAGTTATACAATTACTTTGCCAAATTTCAAAACTTGCATTACTTTGTAGGTGCATAAAAAATTTGTATAAGTTTTTGTGTGGTTAAATGTAGAGTGACAATCCTATAAATGTGACTAAGATATAACCTAAAAACAACAGTTCAAAAATAAGAAAAATGCGGAAAAACAACCTAAAACCACCTATGAAAACTATACGTTAGAACAGAGATTAATTATTCTAATAATCTTGACTTTGATAGAAATGTCTAATCTTTTTCAAAATTTTCAAGAGTTGCAACACAAATAAGATCGGTGCTTCTCGTAGCAGCAAACTCCACTAAAAACAAAGAAACAAAAGACAGCTACACAGTCCAAGAGACTTAACGTATCATACATCTTACCAAACAACACGATGCTATCCTTACATTTAAAAGCAAAACCCTTCCATCTTAGTTCATACGAATTGTGTAGATACATACAATCAAGGATGGTTGATCATATGAATTTATCATCCTTTCTTAAATTCTTGGTCCTAACAAAATGACACCATCGTCTACCGAACCGCTTCACATTAATATCTCTTTTTGCAGAGTACATCCTAACAATACATCTCCAGTGTTTCTTGATCCTAGAGGTACATCCAGTCTTGGTTAGAGAATTGCACAGAGAAATGGTACACAACCTTAACCTTTGCTCACATCTTTGCTTCATATATTGCATGAAGAAAGTGTGGTTAGAGCAGCCTCGCCACTGTTAATCTTTTGTTTGCCTGCAAAATTGTTTCACGACTCTTCTTTACAAACTTTGTTTCTGCAAATCACAGCAAAAACAAAGAATAAACAGCACTAATTAATGGTTATTTGAAACAGTTATGATATTGGTTTTGAATTTGAAAAAACCATTAAATGATGTGTCTTTAGCTTGCATAACACACTTTTAAGGATTGCTTAAGACATTAAGTGAGGTAGTTGGCAACTCAATTAAGGCTTATGAAAGGACATTTACATTTTGGAGTGAAATTTGAATTTGAAAAAAAGCATTAAATGATGTTGTTGTAAAAGTGACTCAAAATTGGAGAAATTGAAGTTTGCTGAAGCTGTCAAATCGGAGCCCGATTTGGAGAAATTGGAGTCCAATTTCTGAGAGCAGAATTTGCAATTTCATTCGTAAAAAATCGGAGCCCGATTTGGAGAAATCGAAGTCCGATTTTGCGCAGATTCAGAAAAAATAAATCGTATTTTTGGTCCTGATTTTGTTCCAATTTATGAGAGATTCTTTTACTATAAATATAGGCTTTGTATCAGAGTAAACCTGGAGATAGAGGGGGCTGAAACAAGGGTTTAGAATGACAACAACAAAACTAGGGTTTGTATAGAGTTTGTCTCTTTGGAACAAACACTAGGGTTTGAGGGTTGATTCACCTTGGGAAACACTATTAGGATTGAGTCTCTTGGTTACGGGAAGAGGCTAGGTTTTGGGTAGAATTAGGCGGGAGACTTATTCTTGTAACCCATTGATATCTCTTTGTAACGTTACTCATCATATAGTGGAACGGAGGGCTGCTCTCTCCCCCAGACTAGATCAATTTGGACCGAACTGGGTCAACAAATTCTTGTGTTCTCTCTTCCTTTTCTCTCGCTGTTGTTTTCTACTTTTGGCTTGTGATTATAACTGTTCCATACACTTTGATTTTGGTTGCTTAATTATCCCTTGCTCCACACATCAAGTTGTTATTGGTGTGAGTTTTTCATCGAATTATCAACAATTGGCGCCCACCGTGGGGCAAGGGTCAAAGGATAATCAAGTACCATGGGTTCGAAGTGGGATATTGAGAAGTTTATCGGCGATAACGATTTTGGGTTATGGAAGGTAAAGATGGAAGCGGTGTTAATACAGCAAAAGTGTGAGAAAGCTTTGAAGGGTGAAGGTTCGTTACCGGTCACCATGTCACGAGCGGAGAAGACCGAGATGGTGGACAAGGCCAGGAGTGCCATTGTCTTGTGCCTTGGAGATAAAGTTTTGAGAGAAGTAGCAAAGGAAGCAACCGCGACATCGATGTGGTCAAAGTTCGAATAATTGTATATGACAAAGTATTTGGCTCGTCGGCAATTCCTAAAGCAACAACGTTACTTATTCAGGATGGTAAAGTTAAAGGCCGTCATGGAGCTACTTGTGGAGTTCAACAAAATCATTGGTGATTTGGAGAACATGAAGGTGCGTCTTGAGGATGCGGGTGCTCTGATGGTGTGGTGTTGTTTGGAGGATGAAGGTGATGTTGGTCACCTTGGGATTGATGCCTAGTGGAGCGGTGTTCGTCTGGAGAGACGTTAAACACTCAACATCAGCCTGGAGAGGCGGTGGTAAGAATACTCATGATCAGTCTGGAGAGGCGGAGGCAACAATACTCATGATTTACCTGTTGAGGTGGAGTTGCAAGGTTGAAGACATAGTGATATGTACGCATTTGCTAGTTGAGGTAGAGTACGCTCAGCTTGAGGTGGAGTTGAACACACCGGTAATGGTACGACTATGGAGGACCTTGGGTGCTATGCTTTATGATGAGCAAGGGATTTCTTCATAAGGTTGAAGAATGTATAGCACGACTTGCGGGATTACTCTAAAAAAAGGCCAAGGGTGATTGGATGCAAGGAGACCTTCAAAGAAACGGGAGATGTCCTGTGTTGAAGATGTTATGGTGAATGCATGTGGAACTACCTAAAACTCCTAGTGTGGTTGGACTGCAAGGACACTTCGAGAAGACGGAAGACGTTCCGATGGCTGAAGAGGTTGAGGTAAAGGCTTGTGGAACTACCTAAAATTCCTAGCGTAGTTGGACTGCAAGTACCTTCGAGAAGGCGGAAGACATTCCGATGGTTGAAGGGATTAGGGTGCAAACTTGTGGAGCTACTTGGTGTAGTGGGAACAAGGGAAAGAGCAGCATGGCGGTTGATGGTTTGGCATCATCACTAATTTGGAGTCAAGGTGGAGATTGTTGTAAAAGTGACTCAAAATTAGAGAAATTGAAGTTTGCTGCAGCTATCAAATCGGAGCCCGATTTAGAGAAATCGGAGTCCGATTTCTGAGACCAGAATTTGCAATTTCATTCGTAAAATATCGGAGCCCGATTTAGAGAAATCGGAGTCCGATTTTGCGCAGATTCAGAAAAAATAAATCGTATTTTTGGGCCTGATTTTGTTCCAATTTATGAGAGATTCTTTTACTATAAATATAGGCTTTGTATCAGAGTAAACCTGGAGATAGAGGGGGCTGAAACAAGGGTTTAGAATGGAAACAACAAAACTAGGGTTTGTATAGAGTTTGTCTCTTTGGAACAAACACTAGGGTTTGAGGGTTGATTCACCTTGGGAAACACTATTAGGATTGAGTCTCTTGGTTACGGGAAGAGGCTGGGTTTTGGGTAGAATTAGGCGGGAGACTTATTCTTGTAACCCATTGATATCTCTTTGTAACGTTACTCATCATATAGTGGAACGGAGGGCTGCTCTCTCCCCCAGACTAGGTCAATTTGGACCGAACTGAGTCAACAAATTCTTTTGTGTTCTCTCTTCCTTTTCTCTCGCTGTTGTTTTCTACTTTTGGCTTGTGATTATAACTGTTCCATACACTTTGATTTTGGTTGCTTAATTATCGCTTGCTCCACACATCAAGTTGTTATTGGTGTGAGTTTTTCATCGAATTCGCTACAGATGTGTCTTTAGCTTGCATAACACACTTTTAAGGATTGCTTAAGACATCGGGGGGTAGTTGACAACTCAATTAAGGCTTATGAAAGAACATTTACATTTGGGAGGGAAATTTGAATTAAAAAAAAACATTAAATGATGTTTCTTTAGCTTGCATAACACACTTTTAAGGATTGCTTAGGAGGGAAAAGCCAAAAGCTATTAGGGTTTAGCAAAAGCTTGACCTAATAAGCTTTTATTGTAAGTATGATACAACTTAAACTATATATAACTGTGAAAAAGAAGAAGTAACTAAAGAAGATCAACTAATATACACTATTAAAAACTCACTTGGATTATCTAGTGGTCTTAAATTGGGATTTTTTAGTGTGTTCGTCTCAATGTCTCAGGTTCGATTTTCTCTGATGAAAATTTCGGTGAGATAGTTTAACTTCTTAAAAAATAAAATATACACTATTAAAAAAATGAATCATATCATATACAATTAATATATATTTTTTAAATAACAATATATGATATTTAGTGATGAAAAGAATGAAATTAATATTATTTTTTTACAAAAAAACATAACGATATCCATTCAAATTGGTAGAATAATCATTCAACATTGCTAAAAATGTAAAGGATGAATCTGCGAACAAACTCATATAATCCAAGTTAATAACATACAACAGCAAAATGCCGAAAAATAATATGATAATTTTAAAGTGATCGGAATATTCATGTCTCCGGATTTGTAACGTTAGTGACCAAATTATTGATTGAATAGTTGATATTTCAATTTGAATCAAATGAACACTGCAACAAGACGGAAAACCAAACAACACCGTACAAGACGACAAACTTCACAAAGGTGCACACAAATGACGAAATGATGATGAAAAAACTAGATATATGTGAAAACCACTTATTTAGATTGAAATAGATAGAAAAGAAGAAGATGGATGGTTTCATGTCAAAAAATTGACCCAAAACCACTCCCTCAATAATGAAAATGGAAGAGAGAGAGAGAGATAGAAATAGAGATAGAGAGAGAGAGAGAGAGAGAGAGAGAGAGAGAGAGACGACATGTTAGAGAGGGATAAAAAAGTTAGAGAGGGTAGAACGAAATTCATATTCGACTTTAATGTCTATAATGTACTATAATTTCTTAGATAAATCTATAATGAAAATTACATAGGATTGAAAGACAAACGGACCATAAGTTGTGCCGTTAACTCGTTTTGGATTGTGAAACCAATTATCTTACATTTATAAATCTAGGAGGTACAATATTGATATGTTTAATCTTTCAAACTTTTTGTAGAAGATTCACGATTTCTAATTCTAAGAAGTCAAAAATATTAAACACAAATTATATAAAGTTATCATGTTGATTGTGGTAACACGCAAAACAATATTCTATATTTGAGGATAACTTTTCTTTTCTAACTTACTTGACTAATTCACTATATAGCTGTCTTAACTGAGAAGATTTATTGCTTTGTTTTTCCCTTAAATTGTGAGTATTTCTTTAGGAAGAAAGGGATGTGGTGGAGGAAAAGAAAGAAATAGACCATGATACCCACATTTGTGTGGTGTGTGTTTATTTTCTTGATAAACTTTTTGGCTGTCTCTTGGTCTAATAATGACGTTATAACTTTATGAAAATCTTTCTTTCAAAAAAAAAAAAAAACTTTATGAAAATCCAAGCTCTAGGATTGAGTTCCTTGATTAAACTTCCACATTACAAGGACATGTACTTCAAAAAGGAGGAATTGTGAAACATACATTGACTTTGAAATTATGAAAACAAATTTTGGTCATTGTCCAATTTATAAGAATTAATTTCATCATATAATCCAATATATCTATGTCTTGTACAGAAGTATTGAGAAGCCGTATAGCCTTGTGCGTACAAAGGGAAAGAAAGAGGCAATAATTTGCATATCAAATCTTATAATGAAATTGGGACCATTTAAAAACATAAGTAGTTGAATTGAGAGGATGCTTTCACACATATGGCCATGGGATTGAGATGGGGATGACGATATGAATTTAAATTTAGTTATTATGACAGAGATTTCATGTTCTCATCATCAAGAGAAATTTTGCTTAGTTGGTGCAGTAGCTATATTTCATCTCACAACCTTACCCCACCACATTTTTTCTAGACATAATTAGACCACGTAGATACAATAACATTAATTGACCACGTGTCAGGAAAAAATTATTTCATGTTTTGTGGTAGCACAACCACATTTTTTAGCTTCGTTTATTCAGCATCAATACTTTCATCTTATTACATTTTTGTCTTGTTGTGTTAACATAAATGGATTTGTATTCTGTAGGTTACCTAGTGTCCTCAACCTACTCGAGGTGTGCCATTTTGTGTTTTTTACGTAAACACCATAGGTATAAATTAAAAAGGATCACTTGGGCCCTTGCTTGTTATGCCTTGCTGGTGAGTGGTGTATAGCTATCGAGACATATGATGACCGACTAGTATAATTTTTGTATTTATATAAGTGTGTTCAACCATATTTTATTTCGGATTATGCTCAAATTTTTGTTCCCCATGATTATGAATTTTTTAAACAATTTATAATTAGTTTGTTTGTCGTATAAAAACTCTAAAATTTAACGGTGGATGTTTCAATGATGATATAAACTTTTTAGATAGGGAGTTAAATTTGACCCGTTAGTATATGCTTATTCGGAACAAAAATGTAATTTACAGGTTTTAGTTAAAGAAATTCAAATAAATTAAATCGTAGTTGTAATGCTACGAAACTCTGTATATCCTCCCTATGTATTTTTATTTTTAGGCTAAAATATGTTTTTCGTCCCTGCAAATATAGCGAATTTGGGTTTTGGTCCCTGGTAAAAAAAAACATTGAAATCAATCCCTGCAAAATTTTTTGTTTTTTAAAAAGGTCCTTGGCCCCACTTTCTTGCTTATATGTCTGATTTTTGCATAGGTGTCACTTGTTGACTGTTTAATTGTGCACATGTGGCAGCCACGTGTAAAATGATTTCATTTTAATCATTTAAAATCAATTTTTAAAAAACAAAAAACATATTTTTAACATAAAAATAAAACATTTAATTTTTATTTATTGAAAATATATATAACCGAAGAATTAGGGGGGGGGGGGGGGGGGGGGGGGGGATTTTAGGGTTTCTCATTTCCCCCTTTTCTTCTCAATCGATCGATCCATCTTCATCATTGTCCTTCAATCGACCCCATCCTTTTCTACCTTCAATCGATTGTTTTCTTCAATCGATTAATTATTTATTTATAAATAAATAATAAAATAAATCTAGCAAAAATCGGGCTGTTACATCCAACATCATCAACATAGTGTTTGATATCATCAAAAAGGGGGAGATTGGAGTGGTTAGTCTTAAGTTTTTTTTTTTATGATGTTTCAATGTTGATAGGCTTTCTTAAGATGTTGTTTTTCTGTTGGTAAGTTTAGCTTAGACTTTGTTAAAGCACCTAGCAAAACTATGTTTCATCATACCTTGTGATTCCTCTTTTTTTTACCTTGCTTGTGTCCCAAGTAACTTCATTTATGCTGTCAAAACTGTTTTTCTGCACTTTTGAGTCGATTCACTTTTGCTTGAATCGTATCACCCAAAGTCTCTGACTATGGGTGAATCGTTTCATGGTATTTTGAATCTTATCACATATGAATCAATTCGAAATTCCTTGAATCGTATCATAAAATCTTTCTAACTTGCATTGAACCGATTCAAAATAGTTTGACACGTTTCAATCTTCATTATGGAGCTTATGAATCAATTCAAATCTTGTGTGATACGTATCAATCTTCATTATATCTTCATTATCTCCATATTTGTCTTTTAGATGTCTGAATCGATTCACACATTTAGTGAATCGATTCACTTTGTTGTTTTTGGGCGAAAATTTCCACTTGCTCTCCTTTTCTATATATTGTCACTTCCTCATTTCTTCCAAATTATTGAATCAGTTGCATATATTCTCTCTAGAGTCTCCAAACCTCATTGTTCATACATTCTTTAAGATTAAACACTTTTTCTTAGAATCACTTTGATCTTTGAGTCATATATTGCTAGAGTGCTATAGGGATTGTAAGTTGGTTCATTCAAGGAAATTGATTGGGTAAATAAAGGTTCTAAAGTGAAGTAAATAATCTCATTCTACCTCCAAAGGTCTTGCGGGTTCTTTCTAAAGTTCTTGTGTCCAAGGGGATCTAATTGCCAGACGGAGCATCGAAGAGTTCGAGTGAAAAACTTCAAGGGTTTCAAGGGTGATTGAAGATTTGAAGACATCAAGAAGCACCAATTTCAAATGTTATTTGAAGATTGGGGGAGTGATTGCATAGGAATTCAAGAACTAGGTAGTTTCAAGGAATTCTTGTAATCACTTTGTAATCAAACATTCAATATTCTATTGTAAGTCCTTGGTGGCGACGTTTTCCATCAAGAAGAGTGGAGATAGCTTGAAGCGAGGACGAAAGAGCGAACTACTATAAATATCGGTGTCTTTTATCTTCTCTATCCTCTTTAATTTTGATTAATTGTGTATTTGAAGGTTGATAAATTGGTAGTGTAGAAATTAGGTGTGATCTATGTTTAAACTTTTAAACTTGATTTTGATTTGTCTCACATTACTATAAGATCACACTTAGTTTTAATTCATTGACAATCTATCAAACACTTACACACTTAGGTTTGGTTTGATATTGTACTTGTTTTGTAACTTGTGTGAATTTCATTAATAGTAGATTATGTTAAGATTACTTAGATCTGTCAAGTCAAAGTTAATATTTGCTTCAAACATAGTCTTATTATTTTTGAACGTTGTTATTGAACTTTGCATAATCCGATAAGTCGTAATTCGTTATTTCTAAAACGCTTTCGCTACAAACTCGATATAATTTTTTAAGGCTTAATACATGCTTTGGTCCCTTAACTTATTTTCTGATTTCATTTTGTCTCAATTTGGTCCTATAAATCTTATACCATTTACCATTTTAGTCCTCTCCGTTAGATTTTTTGCAAAATCCGTTAACTCCTTTCCACGTACCCTTTAGGATTGGTGATCAACATATGATAATTTATATTTTTCTTAATTTTCCTGAAAATAAAAATTAAAAATCACTATCAATCTTCATCTTCTTTCCTCTTCATCTCCTAACTTCATACAAAAAAACCCAGCAACATAAAAATCCATACCTAAAATTCAATCTGAAACAACAATACAATTCATCATCCATTTTTTCTCAAAACAATTCCAACAAGATATTCAAGATTTAAGTAAATCCTCTCTTTTCAACAACAACAAACAACAATTTCTTCAACATAATCAACAACAACAACAACTTTTTCAACCACCACAAACACTCAATTTCAACAGCAGCAACAACAACTATATCAACAATAGCAACGTGGTCTACAACACCAGCAACAACCTCACCAATCTGTAAAGGAAAAATTAAAATTAGGGTTCTTGAAGAGGGGAAAAAAATGAATTGGTTACAATGAATAATTTGTTAGGTGAAGAACAAATTCATCTCCGAAACAATGTTGTTCCTGTTCTAGAAGGAATCAAGAGAGAAATTGTTCAAGAAGAAAAAAAAAATTATCTTCAATTTTTGACAAACTGGAGATTCAAGATTCTTCAAGTTGTAGAAGTGAGATTGAAAATCTTCAGGAAGAAATTCAGAATCAAAATTAAGAACAATCGAAATCAGAGATTGTTGCTTTGGTGTGACGACGACATCGACGGGAAATGATGGTCGTTTACGGCGGAATCAGTCGTTGGAGGTGGTGGTTCCAGCGAATTTTTTAACTTCATTTCTCTAATACCTTCACATCTCTGATTCTGCCTCTCTACTTCTGTTGATCCTTCGAATTTTGTGGTGGAGATTGATTTTTGGTTTGCCATTTAAAAAATAATGAATTTGAGTTTCAATTTTTTGATTTTCTGGGATTGTTATATGAAGATAATGGACAAAGATGAAGAAGATGATGATGATGAAGAATACTAGTGAAGATGATGAAGAGAAAAATTTAGGTGTTAATCATTCACCGTAGGCTATACAATAGACCTACATGATCCAACAGTTTTCTATTTGAAAAAAAGATCAAACAGTTAAAATTAAAAAATTTAATAGGTCTACGGTAGACCACCTGCAATGCTGTTACACCTTAGACATTTATGGTTAAAATGTAACGGATATGATCAAAAGAGGTAACAGCAAAAGACATAAGGGATCAAATTGAGACACTTTATAGTTATGTGACCAAAATGAAATCCAAAAATAAGTTAAGGGACCAAAGCATGTATTAAGCCAATTTTTAAACGCTATTCACCCCCTTCCCTCTAGCGCGTATTACCTTGCCTTATCGACCAACATTAGTTCCTAAAAAAATGAAGGAACTGAAGTGGTAGAAGAGAAGAGTCGCAAGGAAATTAAAGAGCAAGGAAGAAGAGAATTCAAGTGATGAGAAACGCAAAGAAGTATCCAATAAGGTGCTAAGTGAAGAGGTGGCTCAAGGTGAAGTTAAATCTAGTGCTGAAGATGAGGGTGCACCTATAACCTTTGACGAAATAAAAATACCAATCTTAGAAGTGAAGTTCGTGAAAAGAAAAGATAATTTTTCACATAAGGACCAAAGGAGAAGAAAGATGAAAAATCGAGGACAGAAAGAAAAGGAGAATGTTTTAGTATCGAAAATAGTAGTTGATGAAGATATACAACATAAGATTGGGGAATGCAAGAGTCTCGATACGAAAGTTGAAACCGATGAGGATCAAGAAAAGGAAAATTTTCAAGAACTCATTAAAGTTATAAAAATTTAAAACTAAACATTCCCAACAAAGAGATGGTCAAGCAAAGCCCCTGTTGCCTGAAACTTCGTCAAGAGATCCTAACTCTTGAGGAAAATCCATCATATGAAGAATTAATTCTCTAACAAAAAATCGTTGTGCTATTTGTGAATTTCTTATTCCTAAAATAGAAGGAGATTTCGGTCATTTCAATGTCCTTGTAACTATAGGGGATGCATATGTAGGTGAAGATTTGTGTGACTTAGGAGCAATTGGCAACCTAATGCCACTTGCCACCTTCAATCAAATTGGAGGATTGAAGTTGATGCCTTGTTTCATAAACGTTGGCCTTTCAGATGGTACCACAAAAAAACCTTTAGGCATGGTAAGAAACATGATGATTAACATTGAAGGATTTCAGTTCGAGATCGATGCCATTCTCTTAAAAGACAACAAAGATCAAGACTACCTGTTGATTCTAGGAAGATCATTCATGGCAACTAGTAAAGCTTTGGTGTCATAAGTTCGAATGGTTACTATTAATGCTAATCGGTAACTCCTTCATCTGATGCATACAATAAGACTATGGAAATTGCTTATGATTGAGAAGCTTTCAAAGCACTAGTATAGAGTTGGTCTGATGGGTCAGAACGTAAAGTGGAATACTCAGAAGAAGATGAATCAGAAGAAGAATGGACATCGAAAACACAAGGAGCCTTAAGGCTTGGGGCTAACAAGCTTAACTTAAACATATTCATCAAGCTTGCGAAACTAAACACTCGTTGAATGAGAGGCAACCCATAAGTTTAATTTCAGTCATAAGTCATTTATTTTACACAGTCAATACATCTCACAATTTCTTTACTTTTATTGTTTGCAAACTCGTGACTAGGCTTATTATTTTTACATGAATTGCATAACCTTTCCTTTTCCAGAAATTCCAAAAATATTGTGTTATTCTTGGAAAATTATTCCAACCATTAATAGCAGAGGGTCAGCTTATTTATAAAGTTCAAGAGCATGATAACTATGAAGGTGAGAAAACACAAGAAGGGGGTTGAATTGTGGTTTCTTTTTATTTTCTCCTAAACTAAGGTCACTGTTCAGAACCTGATAGAGTTCAGCTTCTGAAGTGATGTTCAGAATCTAAATGCAGCGGATAAGTAGAGAGAGAGAGAGAGAGAGAGAGAAGAAAGACACAAAGCAATTATACAGGTTCCTTCCACAGACCGGAAGTAGTCATGTCCCCCTTGCACTTCCAAGGAGAGTTCACTAAAATCAATATCTGATTACAACTGCTCACTGCTCAAAATAGCAAGAGACTTCAAACTACTCAAGCACAACTGCAAGAGATTTCCTATGCTCAAGAACAAAATCAAGAGACTTCCTATGCTCAAGCACAATTGCAAGAGACTTCTATTCAAACAGAATTACAAAGAAAATGTTTGAGGTTGAACACTTGATATACAATAAATGGTGTTCACAATACAAATCAGATACAGACTCATAAGACTCTAGAATTTCTAAGATATGAAAGTTGAAAAGAAATTCTAAGTGAACTTTGATGTGGAACAATTTCAGCAGAGTTTTGACACTTGTAAAATTTTTGTGAGTCTCTTGGAAATATTTAAGTCTTCACTCCTTTATATAGAGGTGTGAAAGAGATGTTGTTGATTGCCAGCCGTCAAAAAGAGTCGTTTGAAGCTTGATCAAATCACCAATGATCGGTTGCTTGATTTAGTTATTGTCCTATGAAGGAACAATTTCAAATCCATTCCATGTATAGAGGAATACCATTGTAGTCACAACTGTTGTTCTTGTACTATTGCAGACACAAAACAGAGTAGTGAAGATAGTGGTTGTACAATTGTACTATTGTCGTTTTCCAACGTTCTCCAAGGAATAAGCATCCAATGCCTTCAAATATTCCTCTGAATTAGTCGTTGCTCCAGGCTTTTATTCTTCTGCAATGATAGGTGTGATGATAACAGCATTTAACAGAATTTGACGCTTCCAGTCTTCAGCTTCTAAATCTTCAGAACCTCTGATGACGCCAGCTTGTTATATCCTTCTGATGAGAGCGCTTCTGATGACGTCAGCTTTAGAATCTCTTGTCTTTAGAATCTCTTTTCTTCAGAATGCTTCCTTGCAACACAAGCTTCCTTTTTGTAGATACCATTGCTCTCATTTGTTCTTCAGAACCTATGCTTTTAAAGACACTAAATTTTTGTCTATGGTCCTGCACACTTGAACAAATATTAGCATATCCAATTAACAATTTTTAATACCTTGTTATCATCAAAACTCAAAGGGTAGTGTTAAACACATTTTGTTCCAACAAACTATTGGTCCTTGTTGCAGAAGATACTCAGAAATATTCACCATTTCAATATAACCGGTTATATTTTGAGCCAAATTTGTTTCTACTTTCTGTACGGACTATCGATTATATTATCATACATACGACACACTTGTTTTGGTACCTTAAGGCTTTTTCAGATAACCCTGATTTATTATTGTATTATCTTTTGTGAAACCACTTTGAGCCTCCATAAATTATTTCTATCTTTGTTATCGATAAGTGCCAAGAAGTGTTAATTTCATGTTATATTTCATGCACTTTTTGTTACTTGTTTTACAAGTTATTGAAGGAAAAGCCGAGAAATAAGTGTTAAATGGCTTATTACGCTTTAAATATCTTACTCTATCCTTTTATGCAGGAATTTACCCCAAGATGCTGATCAAAGACCAAAAATCATGAAAAAGTGCAATTGGGCAGAAGCTGATCCAGGAGGCATAGCAACTCGCACTCAACTCGCAACTGCGAGTGCCAATGCGAGCAGCTCGCAACTGCGAGCTCCCTTACTCGCAACTGCGAGTTAGGGCGGTTTGACCACTCCAGAGATGACGTGGCAGCAGCTTATTGGACCAAAAGAAGCACTCGCATTTGCGAGTGATGCTGCTCGCAGCTGCGAGCTCAAGCAGATCAGAATGCTATTTATTGCCCTCTTGCTATTCTTTGAAATCATCATCTAGGGTTTTTAGCTCTTCTTAGTTCTTCATTTTGTAAGATATTTAATAGAGAGAAATAGGGTAGATCATATAGAGTGAGAGTGATTTTGGAAGTTGGATTCTTATTCCTTTGTTGAAACATCACAAGGGTAATGAATCTTTCCTTTTCAATCCATCCTTGCAAGGCTTCTATGATGATGTGTAGCTAAATACCCTTTGTTGGGATGAGAGGTACTTGATATTTGTAAACATGTAATCTTTTGATCTTGCAAGTTATGGTTCTAGCAATTTATATTCAATATTGTTGTTGTTCTTGTTCTTAATGCTTTCAATGAGATTCAAGATGCTTTGGACACAAACTCTTGAATCTAGAGCTAGAGTAGCAATCTATCTTAGGTTATATCATTCTTGACAAGTTTGTTAATCTTTGATATTCACCATAATCAAAAGTTTAATGCTTTCGGATACTTAATCAGGCTGGACACGGTCGATTAAGTTATCCGATCGACTTTGTTATCGTTTAAGGGATTTGGACACGAATGTTTAAACGATACCTTAGAGTTAATTATATCTCTTTGGACACGAAGGATAGTGTAGAATTGATTGTGATAATTTTGGTTATAAAGCTAGAATTCGTATGGATCATTAGGTTATGTGTGACGCTTGGTTAAGGAACTCTACTCCTAACAAGTTTCAATCCTTATTAATCTCAACTTTTACTTTTGCAATTTAGTTTAGCTAGTTACAATTCAGACAAACAAGTACTCTTAATACTTGGAATGATAATTGATGTTGAAATGTCCTTGATAACGCACTATTCCCTGTGGAGACGATACACAAATACTTATCTTGTTTGATGCAAAACTACTTCATCAAAATGGCGCCGTTGCCGGGGAATGGTGTTAGGTTATCATAGATAGAACGATTGATTTATCATTTTAAGCATTCGTACATAATCCGTAAATAGTTTTCATTTCTTGATAGTTGTTTGTACTAACCCCTTGTTGATAAACAAAGAAAAGTTTCTTGGTAGTGTTTCCGTTTTAGGATCATCACCTAGCCACAATCATGGTTGATCATGGTTATAGCAACTTCTACACTCCACCCGAGTATGAATCCTATCAACAGTATCAGCAACATTCTTATGAAGATGAAAGATATTCGGTGATAGAAAATACTTTGAATATCTTCATGCAACAATCCATGATAAACATGCAAGATACCAACCAAAGATTGAAGAATTTATCACTTCAAATTGGGTTGATTCAAGCACAAATCATGGATAACCAAGCCAACAATCAATCCATTCTTGAAGAACAAGAAAATAATCCAAATATGTTTGAGAGAGTCGGAGAGATTGTTGAAGAAGTTGTTGTTCAAAATGAGGAAGTTACAACATTAGAATGTGGTGCATCACATGAAATAGAACTTCCTCAAGAAAGGTCACTTAGTGAAGATGCCAAAATTGTTGATATTGAAGAAGTAATGGTGGTTGAGAAAAAGGAACGGTTACTAATCAAGGAAGATTTAATGGAAGCAAGAGGGAAGAAAGTGAACAAGGTAGAAATTGATCGGGTAATTGATGAAATTTACACCTTGTTCAGTAAACCAAAGCTGGGGAGGTCATGGACTCCAAGTCATTTGTTCCTAAAGTTCATGGAATTCTTACCAAAACGTAGGGTTTCGAAAGATGATGTGTTATCCGTCTCATTTTGGCCACCCTAACGAAAAAGGAGTCGAGCTAACGACGTTAAACAAGCGCTTGTTGGGAGGCAACCCAATTTTGTAAGTCCATTTATTGCTTTAATGCCTAAGTATATATTAAAGTCATGTGCATGCATCAAAACATCCAAAACCAGAAGCCAAACAGAGAGCAAAATTCTGAACTATAATTACTCGCAACTGCGAGTAAAACAGCTCGCAACTGCGAGCAGAGTGGAGTTTGACCATGTTGACTGCCAATTCACTCGCAATTGCGAGTAAAGCTGCTCGCATCTGCGAGTAGCAGCAGTTTTGGGCAGTTACGAAACCCAAGGCCACCAACTCTCATTAACTCACAATCAACCGCCCATTACCATATCATTTTCGGTTTTAGTTTCTCTCTCACCAAACAAACCAAAATTTTTTTCTCTCAACTTTGTTGTGCCTCACTTGAAAAACAAACCCTAACCTTCAAAGATTCAACCAAGTCAATCCAAGTCTAGTTGCATTTCATTTTCATTTCTGCACTTTTATTGCTAATCAATCAGGTTTGTTTGTTTCTTCTCTGTTATCATTCTCTGCATGTTTCAAACCCTAAGGTAGAAGAGTTCTGTTGATTCTTAATATGTGAAATTGATACCCATATGTTTGAGATGAGTATAAATCATGCAAAGATTCATTTTCCTTTCACTTGCATCCACAGTTTTTGATTTACCCTTTTGTAAAAAGAAATTTCAAATAAAATTTGGGTTTATGTGGACCAATTCGAATTTTTAGCATAATCCATGATTTAGCTCATCTCTTTATCAATACTAGGGTCGAAAATGCTTTACTTAGGGTTAGAAAACCATGGCACTGAACAAAGTTTGAAAAAGATGGGTTTTGCCAAATTTCTGGGCAACTCGCAACTGCGAGTGACACTGCTCACAACTGCGAGTTAGAGCAGAACCTGCTGCATGTTTCTGTGATTCAACCTGCATTTGTTTTATATTGTTCCATACTGGTTTTAATTGTATATTCTATTTTTGTATGGTATTTTCCTGGTTGTTTTGCAGGCATGGCACCAAAAAGAGTTAACACGGGTAAACGAAAGCAAGGCGAGTCATCCGTATCTCAACCCCCACCCCAAAACCAGCCCTATGATAGGGAGAAATTCCGGTCTAGGTACCACCAGAATAGGTACAATGCCTTGCTCAAACAGTCCTTGTGGATGGAGAGGGTATTTCAAATCAAACCCGATGGACCATTTGGCAACTATCACCAACTTTTCATTGAACAAGGATGGACCAGGCTCCTAAACCCAATAACCAAAATCAATGCAGAATTGGTGAGAGAATTCTATGCCAATGCCCTTCCTGAAAACCCCCAAACCGACCCATTCACCTCTGAAACCTTTGTGAGATGTCGGACAATCCGGTTTGATCGTGATGCCATTAACACATACTTAGGAAACCCATTCGATTTGAATGTTGAGGCTGAGGATGGGATAGATGACTTCCACAACAAACAGAACCTAGGTCACTTTCTCCTTGAGGACACCTATGAAGAGATAAAAAGGTTCATTATGTTAGAGGGGGAAAGCTATGATAAAAGTGAGGCGGGGAAAGAGCATATAGCCCAATACAAGCTTATGACGAAACCGGCTAAGCTTATCTTTCGGTTCATCCTCCACAACGTCAAACCTAACAGCCATATGGCTGATTGTACCATTGATGTGTGTCCCCTTATTTATTACATTCTCAAGGGCATTAAGGTGGACATTGCCCGAACTATTGCTTGGGAACTTAAGTTGGTTGTGCTTCAAGGTAAAGGTGAACCAAAAACCCGCCTCTCCTTTCCCGGTTTAATCATGGGTCTTATCAAAGACACCCATATGCGGATGCCCTCTGATTATCATGAAATAATCAAAAACCCCATTGATGATGTCTTCATTACCCGTTACATCATGGGTGAATCTAAGAAGGATAAGGGTAAGGGTAAGCAAGCTTCATCTTCTAGGGCACCTCCCTCACACTCCGAGCAGCCCTCTGCTAATTTTGACTTTGCCAGCTTTGTTCAGTGGCAACATCAGAGCAACATGCACACTTGGAAGATGCTGGAAGCCACCAACCGAGCAAATATGTACTTCCAGCAGTCTCAGTATCTGATGCAGCAGCAGTCTGGGTACCCTCCAGAGATCATGGACCAGTTTATTACCCCTCCTGCTTTTCAGAGTTACGTGAATTGGCCTGAGGGCATGCCAGGTCCCTATGGAGGGGGTAGTTTCTTTACAGGTCAGGAGGATGCAAACATGGAGGAGGATGTTGGTGGTGATGGTAATGAGCAGGATGATCCAGAGCTGGTCCACAGTGCTACTTCAACCCCTCATGGGTCAGATGATGATGATATGCAGTCTTGAGGAGGAAGAAAAGACTTGAAAGCTAGTCCTTTTTGATTGATTTTATTATCAAGCTTTCAGTCAATTCTTGATGTCTTCCTTATCTGCTTTTTGCTTTCTCTTTTGCTACTTTGTGAACAATATTTTTGTTTTGATTATTTCACTTTAGCACATTGACTCATGCTTTGTTTTATCAGTATTTTGTTTAAGTATTTTGGATATTGATGTATGGTAACTTTTGTTTCGTGTTAATTAGTATTATGATGTTCGTATTTATATTAGTATTGTTTAATTTTTTTTTTGTAGTAAAATAATGTGTTAGCATTTTTCAAGTACTTCATTTGGTTTTAATTTAAAAATTGTGGAAGTTTCTTGCGTATCACTCTTGCTTAATTTTCAACTCTCAGAAGATTAATAATGATTCATAGTTGTGATTAAAGCGCAGAGCCAAGGTACAAGTTTCCAGTTTTTCTAGGTCTTTACTCGATTATGGAACGAGTACTTCGTGCAAATTTCATTCCATTTAGTTCTTCGCAATAATATATTTATTTTTGAACCACTTAGTTCTAGCCTAAAAGTGAGGAAACCTCAAGTGTTTGTACATATGCAAGGAGACCGGAATTCATTGTTTAACTCGATTGTGTTATTTTAAATCCAATAATTGTTTTAAATTGTGTGAAGGCATGGAAGTGATCAAGGCACATTTTTGTTAATGAGAGAAACATACTTGACCACAAATAGCCTACCTTGTGAGAAGAGCGAGTACTTGCTAACCCACTTGAGCCAAATGAATCGGAGTCATCAATTATGAACTGTCAATTCATAAGCACAATGCTTGATGAAGTTGCCTTTAAATTTTTCAAAATTCAGTTCATTCTTGACGCACTTTAAGACTCTGATATGTTTTTAATTGTTGAACCCTAAAATTTCATTGTTTATTTGTCCTTTTTGCCTTAGAGTAGAGGAACATTCAAATAGGGTATTTTGATTCAAGTTGGGGAGAGAAGGTAGATGTAAATCTTATGTCAAGTACTATGGTGTAATTTTATCTTTGATCAAGACAACATGTTGTTGTAAATACAAAAAGAAAAAGAAAAGAAAACATTGTGTACATGAAAAAGAAAAAGAGAAAAGAAAAAGAAAGAAAAATCCAAAAATAGAATAAGTTGTCAAGGTCAAAGTGCTTCATGTGTAAACACCAAAGGTTGTAATGATTGGTAAGAAAGATTGTGGAATTTAATGGTTGATACAAGGAATGTTCCTTTTTGATAGGCTTTTTGATTTCAATTGCCCCACATATGACATTTCTTTTGTAGCCAAGCCAAGTTATAACCCTCAAAGACCTTTTGATCCATGTTTTTATGCCTTTTGAAATGATATTTGGATGGACACATAACTTGATTGGAATGTTAACTTGATTTCCGGATGTGTGTTCATAACCCTCATTTATATGTTTTCAATTGTTTATCTACTTTCAAAGAAGTGTGTTAGGTGTGGTTCGTAAATAAATGTATTATTGTCTTGAAATATTTGACATGAACTTTTTACTTAGGACTCATCCCATGTTGGTAGTAGAATTTTAGATTAGTTGGAAACTTAGACTTGCCCGCGCATTCACTTTTAAATCACTCATCTGAAATAATTTTCAAAAGCCTTTTGTACTTGTGTCTTGTCCTGTTAATTTGTTTGATTTTCAATCTTTTGTTTGAGGACAAACAAAGAGTTAAGTTGGGGAGAGTTTGATAAGTGCCAAGAAGTGTTAATTTCATGTTATATTTCATGCACTTTTTGTTACTTGTTTTACAAGTTATTGAAGGAAAAGCCGAGAAATAAGTGTTAAATGCCTTATTACGCTTTATATATCTTACTCTATCCTTTTATGCATGAATTTACCCCAAGACGCTGATCAAAGACCAAAAATCATGAAAAGTGCAATTGGGCAGAAGCTGATCCAGGAGGCATAGCAACTCGCACTCAACTCGCAACTGCGAGTGCCAATGCGAGCAGCTAGCAACTGCGAGCTCCCTTACTCGCAACTGCGACTTAGGGCGGTTTGACCACTCCAGAGATGACGTGGCAGCAGTTTATTGGACCAAAAGAAGCACTCGCATTTATGAGTGATGCTGCTCGCAGCTGCGAGCTCAAGCAGATCAGAATGCTATTTATTGCCCTCTTGCTATTCTTTGAAATCATCATCTAGGGTTTTTAGCTCTTCTTAGTTCTTCATTTTGTAAGATATTTAATAGAGAGAAATAGGGTAGATCATATAGAGTGAGAGTGATTTTGGAAGTTGGATTCTTATTCCTTTGTTGAGACATCACAAGGGTAATGAATCTTTCCTTTTCAATCCATCCTTGCAAGGCTTCCACGATGATGTGTAGCTAAATACCCTTTGTTGGGATGAGAGGTACTTGATACTTGTAAACATGTAATCTTTTGATCTTGCAAGTTATGGTTCTAGCAATTTATATTCAATATTGTTGTTGTTCTTGTTCTTAATGCTTTCAATGAGATTCAAGATGCTTTGGACACAAACTCTTGAATCTAGAGCTAGAGTAGCAATCTATCTTAGGTTATATCATTCTTGACAAGTTTGTTAATCTTTGATATTCACCATAATCAAGAGTTTAATGCTTTCGGATAATTAATCAGGCTGGACACGGTCGATTAAGTTATCCGATCGACTTTGTTATCGTTTAAGGGATTTGGACACGAATGTTTAAACGATACCTTAGAGTTAATTATATCGCTTTGGACACGAAGGATAGTGTAGAATTGATTGTGATAATTTTGGTTATAAAGCTAGAATTCGTATGGATCATTAGGTTGTGTGTGACGCTTGGTTAAGGAACTCTACTCCTAACAAGTTTCAATCCTTATTAATCTCAACTTTTACTTTTGCAATTTAGTTTAGCTAGTTACAATTCAAACAAACAAGTACTCTTAATACTTGGAACGATAATTGATGTTGAAATGTCCTTGATAACGCACTATTCCCTGTGGAGACGATACACAAATACTTATCTTGTTTGATGCAAAACTACTTCATCAGTTACATATGTAATTTTGGAACCCTATAATGTCATATTTGTAGTTAGATAGATTAGTGAAATATCTGTCATGGTTTGAAATTAAGTTTGGAGTTGCTATTTGGAATTAGCAATAACTTAAGTTTGGGGTGAGGTACTCGTAGAAATTGGTTATAAAATGAAATCAATGAAAAAGAAAAATGTAGATAAACCATCAAAATGATGGTCTACACAAAAAAAAAAAAAAGAACCAAAAACAAATAGTTTAATCTCTTAAAATAAAAGTAGTTATACTAGTACCATATTGGTTGGCACAAAGCTAGCATCTCATCATATTGGATGTGACACTGTGAATCAAAGCTACAAGTTGGAATTAAGTATTTCAATTAGGGAATCCTCAGGAACTATCTGCAAATCGTTTGTTGGCCTACTTTCCCAAATATATCTTAGTTTAACCTAAGCCATGTTATAACCTTGAAAACTCCAGTATATGTGTCTATGGTAATATGGACCTTGAATGTCTGTTTAGAATTACTTAAATCTCATAGAAAGGCAAAATCACATGACGACTATAGTGTGCTAAATTCCTTGACCAGCCCCACTGGATTTAGGAGGTACATACATGTATCCTGGAACAGTAACTGGTTGAAAGTAAGAGTATATTCTCTAAGCCTGTCCTGCTTGCATAGAAATGGTAAGCTAGTCAAGTCTGAAAATGGGAAGACTGACAATATGAGCACTATCTCCGTAAAGGTTTGTTCTCATTCTCTAAATCCATGTAAATTCTAACTTCTTGCTATTTTGTTTCTTGAGGAAAAGCGACAGTTTAAGTTTGGGGTTGTGATGATGGAGCATCATATGACATTTTAGGTTAGTTTTTAGTTATTTTCTTTCCATTTGAAGGCAAATAAGAGGTCATTTAGAGGAGTTGTCAAACGTTTGAGGTACAATTTGTATTATTTTCATTCGAGACATTGCAATTCACTTATCCTAAATCATACAACTCCATAGGTGTTTTGAGTCCTTTTAGTGAGAAATCATGTAAATCGACAAAACAATACATCACACGAAGGATCGAGGATATGAAGATCAATTATTATTCGAAAGTTTTTAAAGACAATACAAGTTGGGAAAAATTCATCCCAAGTTCCAAGGAATTTCAAGAAGGAATAACACTCGAAAAAGTGACGAAAACAGCAAAATTTGCATTTGAGCTACTGGCCCATGCGCCCATGCGCATGAGTTCGCCTAGAATACCGCCCCATGTGCCCCTCGCATGGCAGCGGCTAGAAATCGTTGTTTTCTTGTTTTTCAAGCTGAATTGATGGAAAAAGTCCATTTTTCTTCTCTTAACCCTTAAGTAATGATGCACTATAAATAGAGACGTTTGCACCCTCTTTTATTAATTCATAAAGCTATAAGTACAAGACGAGGATCAAACATAGAGCTTTAAGGAAGAGGATCTCCCTCTTCCTATTATTCTATCTAGGGTATGTTTTTCTATTGTTATGTAATGATGTATGTTACCATGTGCTACAAAACCTCTCTTGATTAGGCTTCCAATATGAACATATTCTTATAGGTTGGATTCTATTAATGAAGTTTTTTTATTCGGTATATGATTCAAGTGTTTGATTTAATTTCTATCTGTGAGTTTCTAATGCATTTTCAAACCAACAATGAAACTGATCTCTAGGTGGATTATAGGATTGACAACCCTACTTCGGTCTAAATAAGACAGTAGAAAATTGCTTATTTTTGCAATTAAATTTTTTTAATCGAATGTAAGTAAGAATTTAGGTTTTTGACTCATCTTAAGGGAACGTGATGGACGAAATTGGCAATTGCACCAAATCGCAACAAGTAGTAAAGTAGTAAGTTGTATCGTTCTCCACAAGGATTGTCGTTCTACTCAATAATTAACAAAACTTATTTTAAAAGTGAAATGTAATAAAAAGATGAATAGAATTGCAGGGTTTTTATTGCGCTGCCCAATGCAAGATTAGAATTTTGTGATTTAGATGATTAACGGCGATTAGGGTTTCCTTGAATCCCCCTTCTTCTTTGACTCTAATTTATCTTTTAAGAAATTAAAAAAAATTATTTCGTGGATCATTGGTTTAATGTGTCACGAAGGTATTATTCATTCTAAGTTCCTAAGGTAACTAGTCTAGGACCAACATGAGTCGTGTACTACGTTATCGAAGGAAAAGAAATACTGACACAACACAAACCTAACCTCTTAAGGGATCAAGTCATCAAAAAGGCCAATGAACTGATAAAATTTTGGGTTGTCAATGCCTACTTTAATCCTACAGTTCAATCTACAAGGTTACACTCGTAGTTAACCAATTGTCGAAGCATTAAGAACGGGACAACAATATGATTTAAATCTCAAAACAATTAATAAGAAGAAATAAATTTAATGAAAACTTTATTAATAAATTCTAACAAATAAGAAGAGGTTCACCATGGAACCCTAATCAAGAGTTTTAGTTGTTCATCGCAACAAACATCATAACAAAACAATAGAAAAACTTACCCTAGAAAGAATAAAAGGAGTAGAAATTATGCCTTGAATCTCTGATGCTTGATCCTTGCTTTGAACCGTCAATGTTTCTGAATGAATAAAATAGTGAGAAATGGTCTCTATTTTACTTAGGAATTAAGAGAAGAAAACTGGGCTTTAACTGCCGATCCAGCTTGGAAAAAAAAAGCAAAAAGCAGTTTTTACCCGCATCTGAGTGCCTAGGGTTACATGCATGGGTGCCCAGGGCAGTAGCTACCACAATCCACCATTGTCCCATGCGCCTAGGCGCATGGGCTAGGTGCCTGAGGCAGCTCCTCAGGTGCGTTTATTCATCAACAACCTTACAATATATGACAAAATATAAGACGTTAGATGTTTGAGATTATTCCTCAAGCTTCTCCACCGTTGGTCTTCCTATCATATTCCCTCTCTATCTTTTCTTTAGTTCTAATACTATAAAATGAGAAGTGATCCCAAAAAATGATAGCAATTAACCTTTTATAGTAGTTACGGAATCGCTTAGCGAATTAAATTACTTCATCATCAAGCAGTTGTTAGTTTCTTTAGTATGTGCTATTTATCGAAGCGAATTCGCCCTATTTTCCCTACAATTTTTCTTACTTTATTCGCTAAGCCATTTGTTAGCTCTCTTATTGAATGCATGGATATCACTACCGCTATCTAGACACCTCTAGTGGTTTTTCTCTCTGTTATTCCATCCAAAATGTTGATCCCATGTCTAGCTCTTGGCTTAGATGATCTTTGTTGCTTTCTTCTCAATGTTATTAATCATTTACCAACAAAAGAAAGAAAAGATGTAAAAAATCACCATTCTCCTATCTTAAACCCTAATTACTAAATATATACAATAAAGTGAGGAAAATTAAATGTTTTCAATCAATTCCAGTTATTAAGTGTCATGAAGTATATATTGAAAACTACTATGTCAATTTGGTACTTAGCATACTCAATCAGCAATAAGGAATGATCTCATCAGGACTCATCGTCAAAAGAAAGGAATAACCATAATTAAAATTTATCTATTCAGATGAATTTTACCATATGAGAAAATTGCAATCTTAGCCAACAAGTTGTGAAAATATTGAGTTGAAATATGTTAATGACCGTTGATGTTTGATTTCTTGTGTTAATAATGTTTAGGTGTCCTAATTGCTAATCCATGATGAATGCTTCAAATTAAATTATTTTTTCATTGCTTGTAATGTTAAAAAAAATGATATTAGATTGTGTGCATAGCAATTGAGAGTGGATGTGTTGATAAATTCGGTATAATTGTTGTTTGAATGTATTTTTAAACCGTTTTATTATCCTTCGCATGCCGTAGAAAGTTCCTTGTGTGCGTGAAAACCATTGAAATTTGAATTTTTACCATTCTAGTTAGTTTCATGTACGTGAGACAATTGGCCATGTGTGCGAAGTTAACGAAAAAATTAAATTTCAAGTGAATCACAGCCTCGCGTGCCCGGCGCGAAGCCACAATCCATTTAATTAAATTGTAATTTTTTTTCCAAGTTTTTTAACCGTATTCACTAAGTTTTTGTTTTGCCTTCTTCAACAGGTGCAACTTTACTCTATTTATATTCCTTTTTGTCATTTTCTCACCCAATGAACTCATTATCACAACCTTACAATTTTATCCAAAAGGAGACAAAAAGGCTATGAAACCCGAATATTCCAACCACGGTGACGTATCCGTATTGAACATTTATACTTCATGGATATTCGCGGATACACACTCATGAAGTATCATAATTATTTTTTAAAAAAAAGAAATTGATTTTTTATTAGATATTTATATGATACTTCACGGATATAAGTCGATACTTATAAGATACTTTATTGATACATATCCTATAAAATATGAAGGGTAAAAAAACATGAGACAATGTTGTGAAAATTTAACGGAAATGTATGTTATTAACGTTAAGATGTGAATTGGTTGAATTGTCTTTAATGAATCATACTAAAACATTATGATTTTTTTGATTGAATGTAATGAGAGAGGAGACTCAATCCATCATCATTAGTCAAAACTTGTTTTAAGTTATTTTAGTGATATACTTTTGTTAATATACTAGCACAACATAGTAAGGAAATTAGATTATGATTTATATCAAAATCTACACTTTGTATCTTTTTTATCACAAGTACTATATTTTATAAATTGTGAGCTTTATAATTACATATTAACGAAGAGTAATCAATGCACATTTTTTCATATATTTTACATAGATATAAGTTTTATTATAATTATTTTAACGTATTTTAGGTCCTCGTATCTTAAATTTAAATTTTTTTGTATATCGACATATCTGCATCGTATCATACCTTCATTCGTACCACGTACTTCATAGCACGGAGGACCTATACCATTACTTACTCTCATCTCTGGTGTGCTATGTTTTAGTGGTCCTGCCGATGAAGATCGTTAGGACACCATCTTGCTCGTCGGATTATTCAAGAGAAACCTTCACTTTCTTAAATAAATTGACAAGTAAAGGTCGGGGTGTTATTTCACGAGGGAAATGAAATAGTCTCTCTTTTAAAAGATTTTATCTTTTTAATGTTTTTGAACAACTATTTTATTAAAAGAGTTCATCATGAGGTCGGGAGAAACAGAGTTTTTAACTTTAAATTATATTTTGTTAAAATTTATAATATATTTACTATAAATTTCTTTATTTCTAAAGTGTAAACATGTGGTTGATGTCAATTTTTATTGCAACTATATATTTAAGGTTTTGCAATAAACCGTCGTAATGTAACTCCTCCATCTTTGTTTCCAAACTCTAATCACTCTAATATGCCACCGACATTTTCATATTGTCATTTGTAACTTGTCTTAAATGAGTTCTCTTTTTGGAGTAAAAAAAAAAAAAGAAATTGATCAGTTGTCTGTCTAATTTTGTTTTTATAGATCTTTTATCCGTGTTCTTATCACTCTTAAAACTTTAATTTTGTTTAGAATTTTCAAAATGAGAAATGCTAGGGTCACACCCTCTAACACACTCAATCACAATTAACCATGTCATCCACTTTTTTAGTTGATTTTACCTGATAACCGGTTTCATCTTTACCATTTATTTTATTTTATTTTTGTAATTAAATCAGATTTTAACTTATCATGTTCTCTGCATAACCTCTCACAGATCCCGTGATCTTCAATTTCATTGCTTTCATCCAATTTTCTGAAGGAATGATTTGAAAAGCAAAAAGTTGTCTATTAATCATCCTCCTAAATTTAACCCAAACTCTTGTAGTATAACGCAAGAACACAGATGTGATATATATATATATATATATATATATATATATATATATATATATATATATATATATATATATATATATATATATATATATATATATATATGGGGTTTGCTAGGATACACCCACTAGATTTTATTAAGGTGTGTTTTAGCAAAAATATAACTAAAAAGTTGGTAAATACACCTTAAGGTGAATGTTGTTAAAACACACCTTCTAAAAGATAAGTGGGTGTATCCTAGCAAATGCCTATAGGAGTTGCTAATATACACCCACTTATTTTTTAGAAGGTGTGTTTTAGCAAGTTATAACTAAAAAGTAGTTAAATACACCTTAAGGTGTAGCTTGCTAAAACACTCCCACATAAAAACTAGTGGGTGTGTTCTAGTAAATCCCTATCCCTATATATATATATATATATATATATATATGAGCTTAAAAAAGAGCCAATTTCAAATTGCTTGTCGATCCTCTTCCCAATTTTGTTATTCCTATGTTGTTGAATTTCCTTTCTATATTGAATTTCAGCAACAAGAGGGCTACATAACTGCATAATAATGTTTATATAGTTTTTCGATTACCCATTTGAAATATTTTCTTTTATGTTGGAAGAAAACATAGATGAGATATACAACAGAAGCAGATAGAGAAGAGGTGGGAAGAAAAAGAGTGAGATGAGTTAAACGATCGAATGGGAAGGAAAAGGAGTCATGGAGATTTTTTCATCAACACTGCAGTCTGATTATTAAAAAAATGTCAAAAAAAAAAAGTCTTGCAACTTGTTCTTTCGGTTGCAGGTAAATGAGTTAAAATAAGTGGATGATGTGGCTTGTTGTGATTGAAGTGTGTTAAAAGAGAGTGTTAGTGAATGTGACCTTAGCATTTCTCTTTCAAAATAGTTTCTTAGTGATATATATGTGGTCCAATTTTAATTGTCTATCCGAAGATTCAACCAACCACAAGGGAATCCCACTTATAACTCATTCAGAAACCTTTGCCATCAGCATTTATAATCCAACATATTAAAAAGGCATCTAGAATCAAAGGATGAATAGAACACGTGCATATATAAAAACTAAAACAAATATATAAACTTTGGGCATATGTTAACAATTTCACAAATACTTTAAAAAAAAAATTATTTCAAGTTATATTTGTTGATTCCTGTGAATAAAATGATAGAAATATATATGTCTAAGTTTGTTACAAGTTTACTAAATTTTATTCTCGGATATAAAATGTTCTTGAGAAGAGAATTTTTTTTTTCAAAGAATAGTGTGAGAATAAAGTTTCCATGGAGATGAGAATAAATTCATATGTAGTTACCTATTATAATCCCTATTTTTATGATTCCTAGAAATATTATAAAGTTAACCAAACATATTTTTCTAAATACCTTAGAATAAAATTCTTATCTTTATATTCCAAGGAATGTTATTCCTAATAATAAATTTGGTAAACTTTAGTCCTCGTGAGCTTAGCTCAGTTGGTATGGACAATGCATAATATAATATATGCAAGGTCTGGGTTCGAACCCGGCCACCACCAAAAAAAATTGGTAAACTTGAAATTAGTATTGGTAAACTTGAAACTAGTAAATACTTATCGAGAAGAAATAATTATCAAAATTTTGAAAAATAAATTGGAACAATTTTCAATACATAATTTTTATCTTTAGTATATACTGATGTGTATCTTAACATTTCTCTATTTTAAAAACATGTAAAACATTGTAATCAAAATATTCATTAAAATTGTTAGGCAAGTAATCTAAAAATAAAAATAAGGACCAAAAGTTTATCATAAAAAACAAAAAGAGCAAAACTATATAAGTTTGAACAAGCAACAACATTATTACAACTCTTCGTAGTTGCGTGTAGTAATTATCATATTCGAAAAGAGGACATTTATTTACTTATTTTTTTTTTTTAGCTTTTGAGGTATTTTCACATTGATAGGTTTGCCCAATTATGCAATTAAGGTTCACTGGCGTAGAGTTCAAGTTGGCAACTGAACTGCGCCTAGTCACAAGTCACACCTTTCCAAGTCAATAAGAGCAATTATTTGCTCACGAAATAAAAAGCATATGGTATGAAAATGATGTTGACTACCAGCAACAAAAACACTTTGTATTAAAACCCTTTTTATAGTAAGAAAAATATAACATACTCTCTCTGGTCTAAATTATAAACTATTTTTTAAGTTTATTATTAATCTTTCGATTATTTCAAAACAAATATATCAATTTTTGTGATCAATCTTTCCTTTATATTTGAAATTAGAGGTGTGTTAAAACTACTAAATAGACCATCTCACTTCTAAAGTGGATTAGCTTGAACATTTACTTCCAAGGTGTGATAGTTCAAATTATATGCATACGAGAGATAGAGAAAGTATTGATACTCATGATGCTTACCTTCATCAATTTTTCTAAAAAAAAAAAAAAAAAAACAAACAAACTACTTAATTTTTTTTAGGTAAAACAAACTACTTACTAACAATCACTAAATAACTTTTATTTATTTTGAGAAGAAAGAAAATTCATTAACCAAACGTAACACCTAAATCGAAAAGAATTTTATTAGAATAAACAATCAAATTAGTCTTTAAATTATCAATCTCTCGTCAATTTAATCTTTAAACTATGTAATTATATTAAGTAACCTTTGAAGTATACAAAACTCGTCAGTTTAGACACTGATAGTAAGATGTTGTGGACTAAATTGATGAACTAAAATATCATTTTAAGAGCTAAATTGTCGGTTTTATTCGGTTTAAAACTATTTATTATATTATATTGTTATACTTTATAGACTAAATTTAAGTGATAGATATAGTCCAATTTGTCAAATAATGGGTCACTCAATTACCCTCCCTAGCGATGCTTCCCAATAACGACAAGAAAAACTTGTAATAGATCGAGATAGCCAAAATCGAATTCTAAACAAAGTGTTATGATGATTTTGATCTAATTATTATGTGAACTCTATAGTTTCCCAAAATCCCATGGCTTCATCTGAAGTCGCATCAACTTGGATGCCTTTGCAATGAAGTTTCCCAAGTCATCTCTGATAATGATACCAATTGGATCCCTCATTTTCCATCTTTAACTTTTATATTTCTATTACATCCATCACTTTCTATTTATAACAAATGACTGTTTTTTAAAAGAATTAAAGAACTCTTTGTTTCATTTTTTTTAAGATAATATTTGATGTAACTTTATGTTCATAAATAAAATTCATTAGATGTCTCATACGTTATAGTTTAACTGACAAAAATATCGAAATTGTTAGACGGAACGTACCGAGGTTCGAATCCCGATACCTCCACTTTGTGTGTGTGAATTTACGATATCTACAAAAAAAAATCATTAGATAACAATAGCTTGCTCTCGTGTACATTATTGCATGTTAATTTCCCAGCCGGCTACATTTTGATTCTTCAATCACGTGACACTACTTTAAATTCAATGCGATTTTAAAGATGCACAATTTATTCTACGGTGACAAAATTAATTATGTAAAGTTAGTTTATTAGGATTAAATGTGAGTTGAATATACAACTATCTATATTTGAGTACATTCTAGAATGAAAATACATGAGAGAAATTGAAAAATTCTCTCAATTATTGGGAAATGTTAACTTGTGCCCTCAAGGCACAAGTTAATGAGTCAAATGTAGAAACTTTTTATTGGAATTCGTGTATTGCATTTAATTTGTTGACTTTTAATTAGTTGAATGCACAAATATTAATGGAATATTTCTATTTTAGGATTGCTTAACATGTGCCCTTAGGGCACAAGTTAACATGACACTTTCTTATTTGTTGCATCTCAACAATCAAACATAAAAGAAAAACTGAAAGGTAAAATTATAAAGGAATTAGAGATGTAAGTCATGAATTAAATCATTAGACTATTAAATCAATCAGAGATATTTTTTTTGTGGTGGCTGAAGTTTCAACCATGGACCTTGCATATATTATGCATTGTTCATATCAATTGAGTTAAACTCACGAGGACAATCAATCAGAGATATAATGTAATTTATTAATTCAATACCAAAAAATAGGTATTTTTTTACATAATACCTTAATGATGAGGGGGTAATTTACCCCTATAAAAAATCCATTTTTTTAATCTTTTTTCTTAAACTAAAATACTATTTTCATCTCTAGAACATCAAACTTCTTCGTATGTTTTATTCAACATGTGATCTTCATCTCCTTCGTTCCATAATCGAATCCTACTTATTATTAAGGGTAAACTATCCTCAATTCATTAGGGGATAATGTAGGTTTCACCATTTTAGTTTTTCCTTACAATCAATTAGCATTTTCATGTCAATAACATCAAATTTTTCATCTCTTTCGTTCAACATGTAATCTTCATCTTCTTCATTTTAGAATCGAATCATACTTGTAATCGGGGATAGATTACCCCTATTCATGAATGTCACACCTAAAAAAAATACACTTGCAGATATTGTAAGATCATTTTACTTTGCATGCCACATGGTAAAAGTGTATGAACATAGTTAAAAAAAACAAAGTAAAAACTAAAAAAGCTATCATGTTAATCCACTATTACAACAACCTTTGCTAGAAATAGTAACCACAAGGGTCATAAATATTTCCATGGAGTTTGGGAATCACTTCAATTCAATCCTGTTTCACTTTGAGTTCCATCACCCTCAAAACCCATTCCCACTACTTCCAAGTACACACTGGTAAAGTCATTCACTGTTTCTCTTTCTCTTTCTTTTTCTCTTTCATTATTATTTAGGAAACTTTTTTATACTTTTCTTTTTTCCAAAATGGCTTTCACATTCATTATCTTCATTGTGTTTTTGCCTCCATTCAGTTCTCTGCTTCAACTGACACACTCTTCCCTTTGAGAACATATCACTAAACTTTTCTTCATTCTTATCACGTGCCCTTCTGACATTTTTTTTTATTTTCAACTTCTCTCTCTCAATCATCAATCTTTTTTGGTTCAAAGTTTCATTTCTTATCTTTTCTTTTTCTTGTGTGACACTTGTACACTGTATGTATAGTTCTTTCTCTCTTATGAGGTTTATGCAAAGTTGAGATTTTGGTACTATTTTGAGGTACTATTCTTGCAAAAATTGAAGTGGGGTCTTTGATCTTTGTGATGGAGTCTTGGAGTTTTGATCCTCAAGATAAAGGGTATGTTTCAAATGACACACTTGGTAGTAGAACCAAAGGTTCAATCTTAGGTTGGGATTTGAAAACCCCATCTAGTTTTTTACCTCAACAAAACATAGAAAATGACAACAATAATCAAGGTTTTGAGGAATTGGGTTTTCATGGTATGTTGGGAAAACAATTGTCTAATGTTGTTGATGATGATGATGATGATGTTGTTGTTGGTAACAAAATTGTCACTAGTAGTTCTTTTGTTATGGCTACACCAAATGCATTTTCAGAAAGAGAACAACAACACTTCAATTCCAAGCATTCAAACTCAATAGGTGACACTAATAGTTCTAATTCACTCATTGATTTGAAGCTTGGTAGATTTGGTGATCATAGAGATGGAATTGGTACACCATTTTCAAAGGGGACCACGATTTTGTCGTCGTCTGGATCGTCGACACCATCGAAGAGGGTGAGGTCTTCGGCAGTCCATTCTCAGATTGCTTACTGCCAAGTATATGGATGTAATAAGGATTTGAGTGGTTGTAAAGATTATCACAAGAGGCATAAAGTTTGTGAAGTTCATTCAAAGACTTCTAAAGTAATAGTGAATGGAATTGAACAAAGGTTTTGTCAACAATGTAGTAGGTTGGTCAATTTTTACAAGCTAATGTTTTGTTTCACATCTTTTGGTTTTTTGCAAAGTTGATGTTATGCTCTAAATATAGATAAAAAAACACAAAATTAGTTATGGAAATTGCACAATATTTTTACTCTGTTACCTTCTCAAACATATGTTGCAAAAAATTTAAGTTGCTGGTTAATTCTAGAAATGAAATAGAAAATTTTCTAAAATCAAATAATCCTAAATCTTGACATATAACCTCCTCAATTGTTTGTCATGTAGATTTTATTCTTACCAAATCTGCATTATTTGTGGGGAAATGGTTGGTTTACTAACTTTTTAATAGTCCAAATTGATCAATATATGGTCTTGGATAAGCTTCTTGAACTTAATAGATTCAGTCGTTTTCGGGTACTACTTCCTTTTCTAAAATGGAAAAAACAACCATTTTATGAATATTCCTATTTTTCTGTTGATTATAGTATTTTTGCTCTCTAATTTTTTTGACTTTTACTTTACTAAGCTTGGATTTTAGTCACTTAAGAGCGGAAAACAAGACATGTCTGTTGATGAGAAAAACAATTCTTAATATTCATCAACAGTTGAATGATTACTGTTTCCTCTAAAGTAAAATTTTAGCCAAATTTTACTTTATCTGCTTGAGGTTTTCTAAAGTGAACAAGCTTGAAACTAAAAGCTATACTTTTATGATATATATATTGCTTCTGTAATGTTTAGCTTACTATCCAGGTTTCATTTGCTGGCTGAATTTGATGATGGTAAGCGTAGCTGTCGTAAACGTCTTGCAGGCCATAATGAGCGTCGTAGAAAGCCACAAGTTGGTATTCATTCTGGAAGAGCTGGGAGGTTGCTTCAGTCATATGGGGGTAATATTCTATGGAAAATAATTTAATCTTTTGTTCCTTCTCAATTTTCCACCCTTCCTAACTACTTTTTAGTGGATTTCTTGCATTTACAAGTTCACGCATCCATGCAATTAATTAGCCCATTGGTGGCCGTTGGATCAAGATCAGATGTTGCAGAAAGCAAGCAAATTTTGATTTTTTTAAAAACACTTAAATATCGAGCTTGAAATCTGGGCAGTCTGATCTTGATCTAACGACCACTTATATACTGATTGCGGAATGCGTGGGATTTGTGACGGCATGCATATATTTGCTGAAGTTGAAAATTAGAGTATATTGGATCACAATAATTTTAAAATTCTTCATGGATAATGATATCATCCGGTTTTGATGGGTATGTAGAAGCATGCCATAGTAAAATTTGTTCCCAATTTTCACTCTGTACTTAATTTCTAAATTTTGATATTGATTATGGTATTCTGTTGTACATTTGCTTTACAATTTTCTGCAAAGATGCAATGCCTATCATCAAGCCAAAGGATTCCATGATATGTAATTCAGTTTCATCTATTAAATTGTGTTCTTGAAGTGATTTTCATAAAAAAAAAAATAAGCACGTGTTCTTACCCTGATGAAGGGAAAAAAGATGTGATACTTTTGAATTCTGATTGATTCTATGGATATAGATCTACAGCATGGTGATTATGTGCCATTTGTTACAAATTTTCTCTTTTGTTTCCGAATTATTCTCCCACTTTTGTTGGTTTTGCACCATCCTTTATCATTTGTCATCTTTGGTGTAAAGCTAGCTTTAATTTGGATTCTTTAGTCACATGGTGGATATGAACCATTAGTGACTTGTTCAACAATTACAATGGAATCATATCTGAAACAAAAAGATTCATTTTATGGTTTAGTGACTATCATAATCGGTAATCTTAGAATGCCAAATTTTCGTCAATGGGAACCATTTGGACGAACAGCTAATTAAGCACTTCTAGCATAAGCTCTTATGACATAAGTACGTATGTATAAGCTATTTCTAAAAGAAAAGATAAAAAAAGTCAATTTCTTTTCGTATAAGCTATAAGTTGATTTTAGAAATTATACTAGAGAGTTTAAGGAAAAAATTGAAAACATATTGATTTGTCATAAGTTGTTTCCATAAGCTATTCCAAGCAGTCTCACAAGTTCTAATGTTAGTAGATAAGCTCAAATAATCCAATGCAAACAGGCTGTAAAGCTATCTCTGCTTACGAACGATAATTATCCATTTACTTTCCTGATTATTAATATTATAAAGCCTTTCAAAATGACTTTTTTTTTACCATTTTTTATTTAATATTCAAAACCATATTGGTAAAGGTTTTCATAATATATATTTTCTGTTGTTGTAATCCATGTTTGTCTCTGAGTAATTAACAAGATTGTGTGGTACTTACAGATAGCAGATTCCAAGGAACCATGCTAACATCAGCATCTTTTATATGCCAAGAGATACTCCCCGGCGAGGTCTTATCTTCTGAGAAATGTGGAAATAGTAACTGGTGCAGACCTATAAAAGCCGAAGGCGGAACCGGTTTTAGGCCTCTTTCTTCTATTCCAATTATAAATGCACATCCTCGTTCAAGAACCCTGTTTCCTTCGTACAACAATAAACAATTTCCTTTTCTTCAAGAAAATGGTGCTACATCTGCTACTGGAAGCATCTTCTGTGAAAACAATGGTCAATATCCTCCTATCCAAGGAGGCTCGAATTCCGGATCACAATCATTATTCCAAGATACCTCCTTAGGAAGTGAAGACTTCAATGTTTTTGAAACAGAATCAGCTGTTCAAGGATTATCGGGAGTATCAGACGGTGGTTGTGCTCTCTCTCTTCTGTCATCTCAATCCCAAAACTCTTCAAGCCAATCGACAGGAATTCCCATGCCTGGTCATTTAGTTATTCCGAGCAGCCACAGCCATTATAGCATGAGTCATGTTTCTGAAAGTGGCGTCTCAGATAGGTTTCCGTCTGAGTTAAATCATACAGATGGAAGTCATCTTAGTCCTATATTGATATCAAACAGTAATGAAATCGCCCATTTTCAAATGGTAGATGGGGTTTTCCAGGGGTCGGATTTTGTCAACGTGAAAGACCGTCTTTCCTGTGAAGATGGCACGACCATTGACTTGCTTCAACTGTCGTCACAACTTCAGCGTGTTGAGCATCAGAGGCTAGCCTTGCAGGTGAAGCGAGAAAATGATTCTTCCTGCTCTCTACAGATTACGTAAAATGCTTTCAACAGGTACATTTTCTGTTTCATCATAATATTTAATCACCAAATTTTCTCTACGTCGGCTACTTTAGCGCTTCAACTGTACCATGTCGTACTACTGTGTATTTTTCTCTAGCTTAGATAATGTTTTCAATTTTAATTTTAAAATATAAAAATATCACATTTGATTTCACCATGTTTCATGTTTTCAAATTATTCATATTGCATTCACTGCTTTCTATATAAATCTTCGAAGAATAAATCTTTGAAGTCGGAAGACGAAATATTTGATAGAGATATATGTGATCGAAATGAAAATTTATTTATGTGGTTTCTATTTGCATCTAGCTCATATTCAACATTGCTTTCCATTAAATCACTCACAACATTTCTAAGATTTCATTTTCCATTTTTGCAGAAAAGAACTTCTGCCTGTGCAGCTTGTTGTGACTGGAAATATTCGTATCAGGATAAGAACTTAGTGTCAGGAAAGAACTTAATATCTGGCAACTCATAAGATGCTAACTAGTTTGAGTAGTTTTACTTGTGCTGAATCGGCTCGTGAAGCTGACCAATGGCGGCTGGGACGCAATAGTCCCTCTCTATCTACATATATCCAACAGCTAGAATGTAATGTAATAATAAATAAAAGCTTGATATGTATCAATGTGTGACATTCAGGTTTTTGTCATAAACACTTCAATAAGGACAATAGTTAGTGACAAGTGATGTCCAATTTAGTGAATGTAATCTAATAATGTTCAAATTTTGATGATTTTGATGAATGTTGATTCTGGACTATTACATTTTTCTATCTTGTATGTTCACTCAAATAATAGAACATGATTTTTCACTTATTGTAAAGAACAGTGAATTCCAGTATTTAAAGACCTGAAGCTTCTTCTGCATAATCAGACCAATTCTAATTTTTTGAGTGTAGAAGTTGCCTTACAATTTGATCTCAATCTAGCTTTAACTCAGAATTACGACAGTTCAGAATTGTCGCTATTGTTTGAGTGGAGAATATTGTTGGTATTTCATGAAATGTAATTGCAAATATTACTCTTCCAACTTATATTGGTCTAAATGTGAGGAAAATTGGTCTAGTGGTAAAAATACATGTAATTGATCTATAGGTTCTGATCTATAGGTTCTAAGTTCGAACTCCGCTAGTGCTGATTTTCTTGAAGAGAGGTTAATGTTAATCTCTTTGTAAGAACTCGTTTTTTTTTACAAAAACAAAGTTAACTATCATCATTAATCAACCAATGTTCAATACAAGAAGGATAAGAATAAAAAATACGGTGACTAGCCCAAGAACAGGCCACCCTAGCTAAAGTATGAGCAACCATGTTCGCTTGTCTCTTAACAAACTCCACCTCAAAGTTGGAATGTAAAGATAACTGATAAATATTACTAGAAACAATGACATAGAATTCTGAATCACCATGGCCCGAAGACGATAGAGCTTGTACTAAAGTAGCTGAGTCAGACTCAAAGACAACCCAGTCCCATCTGTTCACATCAGCAAAGTAAAGTGAATGGCATCAAGTAAGGCTATTGCCTCCCCTTCCAAAACTGTCATATTTGCTCGCCGCCATTTTGTTTGAGCCCGAATAAATTGCCCACGGGAGTCTCTAACACAACACGCAAGAGATATAAGATGGTTACGATCAAGGAACGTGGCATCCACATTACACTTCAACCACGTTTCTCTTGGTTTCACCCAAACTAAGTTGTTACCTTGCACTCTATTCTGCCCGTGTTGCACAACCGGTGGTGAGGGCTATTTATGAATCTCTTGTCATTGCTGCCAAGCATCTAGTGTTGTCCTTCCGATGCTTGTTGATGTATGATGAGCGTCATTTCAAATGACATCATTTCGTGCAGCCCACTTTGTAAGTACTCTTTAAAACTAGAATTTCTTTATGATGAATTAGGCACCATTTTCTCACCCTTAATTTTTTGCATCAAGACAAGAAGTGAGAGAATTTGATTTTTTTTTCCTCAAGCTAGAACTTAATTCAAATATTGTAATAAATAAAATTATACAATATTTTATGTTCCTGATTTTACTTGTAATAGTTAGATCAAATATGAATCTTAAATACATAACATGGTATTTTTACAAGATTTTGCATGTTAAATAGGAATGAAATTCTTTAAATGAATGTTGGTTCAATTAGTAAAAACGTGGGTTCAACCTCCTCTGTTAGTGCGAGAACTTCTTTGGTGGATGATATGTAAGTACATTTCTAAGCGTTCTTTGAACCTTGAGACCTATCTTGACCCTAATGAGCTTCTAGGATCTAACTCGCTTAAAAAAATTATTATAAAAAAAAAACAAGAATGTAAGCAATATATAATAGTCGTATAAATAAGTATAATGCAGTCATCACTTCTCAATCCCATATTATGTGTAGAGCCGTCAAAATGAGTTAGCTCATATGGACTGGTCCGGCAACCCGAATAAAACATGATGATTGATTTCTACACTCTAAACAATGCTAAGAAATACCAGTAATTGACAATTTTAACCCCGTATTCCATCAGAAGTTAAGTGCCGCTGGTTAAAAACCATCAGCAGTTAATTGCCAATGAGATTATATTCTTATTTTCCTGGTGTTTCCTAGCACTATTTGATGTGGGAACAACAATCTTCATAAAACATAGTACTTGGGCCTTAAAATTCCAGCCCAAATTTTTCAAGGCTTTTTAGTCCAACCCTAAATAGTCTGGACTATTACTTTTCCCACCCTATGGCACTCTCACGCACCCTGTAAAATTTTCAAAAATGTCCTTTGCAGTTTGGATTTCATAGTCCGAACTGTGTTCGGATTTCATAATCCAAACTATGCTTATGTATAACCAGCAATCATAATCTCTCCCATTTCAGCAATTTTGAATTTTGCTTTTAAAAACAACCAAAAAACAAAGTAAAAAAATGATAAAAGCCTGTCAAATAAAATCATTAAAACACAAGGATGAGAGTTAGGAAAATTAATATTGTCCTTTAAATGACTATCCATGTTACAAACATGTTCAGAATTGGTGCTGATGAACTACATTAGCATCATGAAAAAAAGGGGTCTAAACGATGAAATTTTGAATTTTGAGGGGCGGAGTCCCATAAGAAGTCCATTCTAAGGGAGTCTTGATCCAAAAACACAAGGATGAGAGTTAGGAAGATTGGTATTGTCCTTAAAATGATTATCCATGTTACAAACATGTTCAGAATTGGTGCTGGTTCGAACTGTATGAGCACCATGAAAAAAAGGGTGTTTAGGGGGTGTTCGGATTCTATAATCCGAAAAAATCAAATAGCGCGCCATATTTTATGAGGTTTTCGGATTATAAAATCCGAATTGGTGAAAAACTCTTTTTTTTCACCCTAGAATGGGAAAAACTCAAATTCGGATTAAACACAAGGTGGGGTAAATGGTTAGCCAATTAAAACACTTGAAAGCGGAATGTATGGTTCAGGATGATTTCACGTGATTTTTTTTGCTCAATATTTCATTTTCCTTGTTTAATTAAGAGGTGGTTCTTTTTTTTTTTCCAAATAGTCTAATGGTTAGAGTTTATACATTTTAAATGTGAAGAAGTGGTCCCGACCCCTGCATATATTATACATTGTCCCTACCAACTAAGCTAAGCTCGTGGGAACATAAAGAGGTGATTCTAATAATTTTTATAAAATCATGTCTTTATTTTTATTTTATTTTTTAGGAAAAAATCATGTCTTTATTTAAAAATTTATTAAAACACAATAAAAGTTACTCTCACGATCTTGAATAAACGTAAAAGTCAAAATGAACCTGATCTATATTTGGACCAAATAAATTTTAAAATTTACTGTTATATAAAAGAGTCTTGTTAACGAGTGTCCTCGGAGCACTCTTTAAACATTCTAAATTAAATAATTACTTTTTAAAAAAGTCAAATATTTCGATTTTCAATGCATTGATTACTCTTAGAGTGTCCCAAGAACACTAGTTAACATTTCCCTATTTAAAATTGGAGGGAGTAGCTGTTTTAGCATTTGATATTTTGAAAAATAAATTTAAATTGACGTCAATTGATTTTGTCCCTTTCTTTTATGGTTAGTTATTGAAATTAAATTGTGTCAAAAAGAGAAGTTATTGAAATTAAAATTGAAATTAAATTGTGTCAAAAAGAGAAGTTATTGAAATTAAAGAAAGACTTAAAGTCAAACACATCTTGTCATCTTGAGTCATGCTTTTAAAATTTGGTCTATATTTGAACCAAATAAATTTTAAAATTTACCACGTTTGTGTGCTTGTTTCTATTTTATCAAATTTATTTCTAGAAATAACATTTTTTATAATTTAAAGATCTGATTTTATTTCAAGGTATTTAGAAAAAATATGTTTGGTTAATATTATAATGTTCCTAGGAACCTTACAAATAGGGATTATGATAAATAGTTACATATGGGTTTATTCTCATCGTCATGAGAGCATTATTCCCACTTTTTTTTTTCGGAATTTTTTTCTATTCCCATGAACATTTTATACCCGGGAATAAAATCTAGTAAACTTGTAATAAACATAGACATTCATATTTCTATCATTTTATTCTCAGGAATCTAAGAATATAACTTGAAACAAACGCACATTTCAAATTATAAGTTGTTTTAGAAAAAAATTGTCTCAAATTACAAGTCGTTTTATAATACCGATAAAACTTTAATACTATATTTTTTCTATTATACTCTTAACTATTTGTTAGTCTATTTTCTTTCAATTTTTTAATTTATCGTTTTCACACTATTAATGAAGGATAATTTTTAAAATAACTCACAATTTCTCTTTTTCATACAAATTTAGTTACTACTTCCAACCTCAAATACAATTAAAGATTTTTTTTTTCTTTTCAGATTCATTAAATAATATATATATATATATATATATATATATATATTAATGATCTACTCCCTCCGATCACTATTACAAGGAAAATTCTATTTTTTAGTTTATTTGAATAAATGATGTATGTGATCTATATTAATGACTGCATACATAGTTTATTCGATGAATCTAAAATATAGTTGTTTGTTTATAATAGTGATCGGAAAAAGTATATTATAAACCAAATACACGAATTAATCAATGAACTAAAAAAAAGTGCTTGCTTATATAATTTGTGTGCAATGGACAAATCAACTTATAAATATATAATTTGTGTGCAATGGACAAAGCAACTTATAAATTAGGAAGAAGGGATTATTAATTAAAACTTGTGGGAATAATTATTTCATGGTTAAATATCTCGCAGTAATAAGTTAGTCCTATAAGTTTTTTTTTTTTTTTTTTTTTGCAACAAGTTGGACCTTTACTTCACATAATATCTTCACTATTACCTTATTTTCATCAAACTTAGTTTTCTTAGTTTTTTTTTTTGACATCGAAAGATCAAACTTAGTTAAAAAGTGCTTATGTGAACATTTAATGCTAAGTTGGTGAGTTCAAATTCATTGCTCTCCAAACTAGGATTAATAGGTGTATTATTCAGTGTCGGTTTGCAACAAAATCGATCAATTACTAGATTTAAATGTTGTTCAATGAAACATTTGTTTGTTAAATTAGGTTTGAATTAAGAAACAAGAAGGACAAAATGTGTGTAAGTAATCATGTTTGTTGTCATAAACACTTTTTAAATCTTCTAACTTAATGATTAATGATAACGTAAACACTTTTTTAATGATGTTGGGTGAAGACGGGTAACAATGTAAATATTTTATGATTTAAAATACCAATTTATTAAAAAAATTAAAAGGACTAATTTGTTAAAAAAAAACATAAAAGACTAATTTATTACATACTCCCTCCGTCTCACATTAATTGTCTCTTTAGCATTTTTTCTTTTTCTCAAAATAATTGTCACTTTTACAATACCAATGCATCATTTTTTTTCCATTATTATACCCTTATTTAATGAATTTCATTCAACTTAACTACTACTAACTACAATTAATAAGGGTATTTTAATAAATGATATTAATTTTACCATTGAAATTAACACAATTAATCATTTCCTTAATAATCGTGCACAAACCTTAAACGACTACTCCCTCTGCCCCATATTAGATGGCCTAGCTGACCTAGTTGACTCCGACACACGTACCAATGCATATGTTTTATCTTTGATATCTTCAATTCTCTACTAAAAAAAAAATTATGAGAATTTAATATTTTGAAAATATTCATCGAGACGAATCCAACAACATCTTACATGATATTATTTATCTTTGTGAATCACTACCAAAAAAAATTTATCTTTGTGAATTAGTAGAAAAATATGGTCAAAGTATGTTAAGTTTATAATGTATATTGTCAAATATGTCATCTATTGAAGGACGAAGGGAGTATAATTGAGAGACGGAGGGAGTACAATTAACTTAAAAAATCAAGAAAGATAATCCTCTTTTTTATATCATTTCATCTTTTGCAAAAGAAAGTTTCAAGAGCATCCACAATGAAGACATCTATTTTTGAGTTCTTAAATATGTCTCACGTGTACACATCACTTATTTATTAATTTTTAATAGTAGTACCTAATAAGAACTCAATCACTCCAACCCAGCATCTCACAATTTTTTTTAAATGGGACCCACTAATCAACTATCAATAACATTATATCATTACATTTCAATTTTTTAATATTAAAAGAGTGATGGTTCCGCTTAAAAGTGGGGGTCTTAAGTGACCCCATGTCTTACAAGACCCTGAAAAAGATTTTCCCCAATAGAAATACCTAATAGATACCAAGTCTTAAATGGTTAAGACCCTCCTATTCGAGATGGTCTAACAGACTTCAATTCCCTTTTCCCTAAAAAAAAAAAATAGGGAAATGTTAACTTGTGCCCTTAAGGCACAAGTTTAGAAGCCAAAAGTAGAAACTTATTTTTGAAAATTGTGCATTCAATGTCTTGAAAGGTGAAAAACTTATTTTTTTAATACAACACTTATTTTTTAATTCTTTTTTTAGATCCTCAACTTATGCCCTTAGGGCACAAGTTAACATGACCAAAAAAATAATAACCGACTTCAATTCCTTTTGTCAGGTTATGAAATTGAAGAAAGATCAAAAGTCAAACACATCTTTTCATGTTGAGTCATTTTCTAAGGAACATACAATAAATGTTATTTAAGTCTCATGACTTATACACCCTTCGTCTCACAATTATTGTCTCTTTCTAACATTTTTTTCTCACAATAATTGTCATAACAATACAACATTTATTATTTTCTTCCACTATTACATCCTTATTTATTAAATTTTATCGAACTAAATTACTCCATTAACTATAATTAATAAGGGTATTTTAGCAAATGCTACTAATTTTATCATTAAAATCGACACAATTAATCATTTCCTTAATAATCGTGCGCAAACCTTAAACGATTAATAATGTGAAACGGAGGGAGTATACACTTAAGAATTTGAAAGGTGTTTGTAAAAAGGAAAATTCTATGGTGAAGTCATAAGAATGATTTTTTTGGTGAAGTTAACACTATAACATCAAAAATGTAATGAGTAACACCCCACTGTTTGTACAATGACATCAAAAGTTCAGTCCTCATAGTATCATCAATTCATCAGATTAACAAGACTACACTTAATCTAATTTTATCCTACCTTATTATAAGCGTAGCACCCCACAAAGTGTAACACTTAAGACTATCACATAATATCATCAACTCTGTTAAAGATTCCAATGATAAAATAGTACTTATAAGCCCAAGATGTTGCAGGCATTACTAGATGAATTATTATTGATCATTAATCAGTAATCAACAATTTAAAAATGAATCAAACATTAAAATCAGAATTAACTTTTTCAAAAAAGTCAGTTTCCTGACTGCACCGTAGAAGCTCCCTTGTAAAAAAGGACAGATAAATTTTTTACAAAATCGATCACTTACTAGATTTATAAACATTTTCAATTCTTAGATAAAATTGAATTTATTCATAAAAAAATAAAATAAAAATTAATCAGTTTCTTTACTCCCGCTCCATCTCCAAGCCCTATATATAGAGTAGTCTTTTCCTTAGATTTTCACATCTTTTATTGACAAACATCTATTTGATTTTGGTATTAATTTATTTCTAAAATATGGTTTCAAAGGAAAAACTACTCATTCTTGGCTTCTTTGTCATAGTTGTTCTGATATCCTCTGAGGTGACAGCTAGGGACTTGGCTAAGGATTCCTCAGTCTCTATACAACGTAAGTTTATGTCTTTCTTTCAATTCCTATATGTAAATATATTATTCTAAACACAGTTGCAAGGGACATCATGCATACTCACTTGGTCTCAGTTAGAATTTCTTGACAATAACACATGCTCATATAAATGCTCACTTGGCTTGCATGGAGATTTTCTTCTTATATTGTCAATTGTCTATCTTATTTTAATTGACTAGATTTATTAATTTTTTTTCATTCATTCATTATCCGAGTATTTTAATTAGTTCCTAATTTTTTTTGTTTGCAGTCGATGTATTTGAAGAAAACAATGATGCAAGTGGTGTCAAATATAACAAAAATATAAGCACAAGAAACAATAGTGTTCATCCCGATTGGTTCATCATTCCTTGGATTCCCAAGATTCCATGGATTATTCCTTGGATTCCCAAGATTCCTTGGATTCCTTGGTTGCCTATGCCTGGAGGGGGAACGCCGCCTGGTGGTGGTTACGGGGGACCCGGAGAACCTAGTGCTCCCGGTGGTGGTTACGGGGGACCTGGAGAACCCAGTGCTCCCGGTGGTGGTTATGGGGAACCACCCAAAGAACCTAGTGCTCCAGGTGGTGGTTACGGGGGACCTGGAGAACCTAGCGGATCTATCAACCCGGGACAACCTGGAGATCCTGGGGAGCCTGTCGAACCAGGACCAGTCGGGCCTGGCGAACCACCCGGAAAACCTGGTGGTCTTAGCAAGCATGGTGGTAGTATGACAGCTAGGATGCCTAGGGTTGAAACAGATAAGACCCCTGGAGGTGGTTCTGGGGTGGCTGGAGGGGGTTCTCCTAATGGTGGTATTGAGGGACCTAGTCAAAAAGATTATCATGGAGGCCACATATAAAATTGTGTTATTAGTATTATTAATAATACTTAGTTGTATCTCTCAAAAACCAATACTTAATTGTACACAAGTGTTGGTATTGTAACGCCTTAGTGAGATCGTAATGCTAGAGTTTTTATTTCAACTTTAAGAATAATATTGCAATTAAGCATATTGATACTATGTCTTGTTTCTTAAATATTGTCTTTTTTTTTTTACTTAATTAGAATCATTATGCATTTGATAGATGCATGGTCAATTATCTGGACCACTCGTACTGCATCAAAGTTGTGGCCACATCATTTTATATCATCTTGTAATTAATTAATTAATTACCATTGAAACTATGTGTGAGTAATCAGATAATTCCATGGTTCCAACTTCCAAATCAATATTGATATGAAAGATGTAAGACTTTAAAGGTAGCATTGTAACACTAATTAACAAAATCAGGTGGAGGAGGCCGCTGTTTGTTTGGGAATCAGATCTTCTGAATGAGCTTCTGGTGGTTGTGGCTCGGCACTCTCGGTCTGATAGAGAAGATGGGTGGTCTTGGATTCACAGTTCAGATGGTAGGTACTCGGTTAAATCGGCCTATTATCACCCCGTTTCCTCACTTCCAGGTTCTGTAGCCCCGGAAGGTGTTGTTTTGGACGCGGTTTCGCGGGTTTGGAAGTCTTGTGCCCCTTCAAAAGTGGCGGTCTTCTCTTGGCAACTTATTCTTGATAGGATCCCCTCTAGGCTCAATCTTACTCTCCGTGGTGTCCCGCTCCCGATGGAGGGCCGTGGGTGTGTCTTTTGCGATGCGCCGTCTGATTCGTCGGTGCACCTATTTCTTTCGTGCCCTTCTATCCTTCCTGTGTGGTATCAGGTGTCTAGGTGGTTAGGTTGGGAGTTTGTGGTTCCGTTAGGTCTAGCCCAGTTGTTCCTGTCCTTTACGAGTCTAGTTTGGCATGCTGTTATTTGGACCATCTGGACGTCTCGGAATGACCTTATTTTTTCTGGTGGCGTCCTTCGAGAGGAGCCTGTGGTGGATCGTGCAAAACTCTTAGCTTGGAAGTGGTTCCTGGCTAAGTGTCCTGCTAGTTCCTGCTCTTTCTATTGGTGGGAGTTGCAACCCGTCCTTTGTTGCCAGTGGTAGGGCGTTTTGGTGGTTTTGTGCTTGAGGTTTGGGGTGGGGGGGTTCGTTGGCCTCTACCTTTCCGGCCTGGCTTCCTCGGCTTTTCCTTGTGCTTTTTCTTTGCAGGGCTTGGAGCTTGTTTTCTGTCTTTTTGTGGGTTGGCAGCTTCGGTGTATGTTTTTATTGGTGTTCTTTTTTGTTTTTGATGGTGCCTTTGGGCGTTTTTCTCCTTCCCCGCTTGTGGGGCTTGGAGTTTACCCTAGGGGTTGCGGTGTGGGGTGCCTTCGGGCGACCTCGGGTGTATTTGTACAGCTATCTCTCTATCTGTTTTTTATATTATATATATATATATTTGCCATTCAAAAAAAAATTATATTTTTTAACACCATGTACCTAGCATACTCCACACCATTTTGTCAATCATGTTTTGAATTTCCTTAGGGAGCTTCTATCACTAAGAATACTTAGTATTAGACACCATGATCAACCCATGTTATGCCATGAAATGAGTTAACAACAATTTTCAACATAAATATCACCAACTTAAGGTATCTATTATGACATAGTATGTTAGTAACTATATCCTCTACTAGAGTGGGAGAGATAAAGACAATTTTTTTTTGATAGAACTCACAACTTATATATCAATTAAATTTCATCTTTATTGAATGGATAATTGAGTAAATTGCATTTACAAATTACAATTATGGATTTCAAATGGAAATGATAAACAAACGTTCTATGAACTATATATCAACTAGAGCACCATACTCCTAACCAGAGAGAAAACTCTTAAGTTTTATCAACTCTTAATATTTCTTTATGCCTCGTTCACTCTCCTTTCCTCTCTCTTGTAACTCCATTCATTCACGTAACATTAGTGACACCTCATTAATTAACTCTTGTTCTCTCTCATATGCGAGGATTAAAATATCGTATACAACATATATTTATAAAATTTTATAAAATATGGTATTCCACACTATGATCATCTCATGTTACAGTGATTACCATGACAATGATGAATGGGAAAATTAACCTAAGCATGCCTGAGGTGTTATAAGCCTACTACTAACATCAACTAGTTTGTGACACTAATACACATGTTCATAGGAGTAACCATGTACAAGTATCATTTCTCAATACATATATACTGAAAAATTCTGCAGGGATCATGGCCACTGTAGGCCAATAAGTAGGTCCACCCAAGCTACCCGATCCTTGTATGTGTCCAATGATGGATTAGCAAAATTCTCAGGCAATTGTATTTCTTTTATCAGCACTTATCATAATCATTTTAATCCATTCAATCTTGTTGAATCCTGGAAACAACCTCTTGTGTAAAAAATAGGGTAAAGCTGCGTACAATACACCAAATGGTGGGACTCCTTCCCGGACCCTACGTATGCGGGAGCTTTAGTGCACCAGGTTGCTCTTAATCTTGTTGAATCCTTTGGCAATTGTATTTCAGAAATACACTAGCAAAGTCTTGTTTGAATCCAAATATCATTTTGTAAAAATAATATATAGAAAGGTGGGGATGGAAGATTAACAAATTCAAGGTAAAAACCTGACAAAACATTCCCAAAAGCAATAATCTCACTATTAAATTTGAAAGTCAACATAGTCTAACAATAAGTTACATTCCATCCTGAAGAAATTATATAAAACAATGCAATTAAGATCAATTCAAACTTTATTATTATTGTTCTAAGAAAAAAAAACCCAAAAAAAAAGTAAATTGATAAGTATAACCATATCCTCTTCCTTGCATAATAACTTATTCCTAGAGCCTCACACAGATCAAGAATCTACTTTGATACACCATTAGGCAATGCAACAGTTTTTTCATCAGATGGGTTAAGCTCATCCCAAACTTCAATCCAAGTGACCATAGCATCAGCAAGCTTGTTGAAGTAGTCATCAACCAATCCAAGTTTTGCTTTAACTTGTTTGGAGAGTTCAATGTAGCATTTTTGAGGAGTTGTGCATTCCTGTGGAAGAGAAACAGATTGAAAAAATGGGATAAGCTCTTCCTGCCAGTAAATTCCTTTGTACTCTTTCTTAAGATTCACAAATGGGTTGCTAGCTTTGCTGTGCCAGATATAAGGTAAACCTGTCTTCACTCCCAATCCCAAATGGTCACTTATGACCTACATTATCAATATAAAGAGGGTCTAATGAGCACAAAGTGTAACACAATATATAACATGAGAAGTGAGTAAAAGAGATTTTATTGCTTTGCTAGCATTCTTTAAATACCGCATACATTAAGGAACAGGTTAATTCAATAAAATTGAAATTAGGAATACCTTCATGCACCATCCAGCCCACATATCATCGTAGCGACCAATAGGTTGGCCTTCACCCATGAGTCCAAAGTACAATGCAGGACCAATCAATTCCCGGTTGAATGCCAAATTCATACCACACATGGGAAAGAGGGTTCCTTTTGGTATTGTCATAACAGCATCCACATACCTGATAAATAAACAATCTCATAAAACAATATAACAGTATATCACCTCCACAGACAAGAAATTAGGTTATAGCATTATAGACTACTGTAAGTTATGAAGTACAAGCACTTGCCCATGCAGACACACGACACTAACATGTTGACATCAGAAGTGATTTGAAAAAATGAAAGTTTATGTCTGGTGTTTAACACCAGACGAGCCTTCAATATGAAATGTTAGCTTATAGTATTATAGACTGAGAGAGATACCAAACCAATACCTAGTGTTCCTTTCAAGAGGCTTGACAAGCTGAGTTGGAGCATCATAATCAGGAATGTTGAGCCAAAGGCCATGAGAAATAGCAGTTGGAACACCCTCTCGAAGACTGAATGGATAGCCGCGAACAAAATCTGCACCTTCTCTATATGGGTCATATAGAGTGTTGAAGAAAAATGGGGTTGATGGAGTCAGCAAGTTCTTAATGTGCTGCTGCAGAGCATCAATTTCTTTGCCGGACGGATCTTTGGCAACCTGAAAAAACCAAACATACATCAGTCCTAAGGAGGATCTAGCAATATAACAAACCCTGCTCGTATGATCTTAACATACTATCAAATATAAAACACTGACACAGACACGACACTGACATGTAGACACTGATAATGATTTGTGAAAATAAAAGTGATTAAATGTAATCAAATGTGTATGTGTCGGACACTGACACGTGCAAGTCACCGACATGCCTTAAGTCGAAAGTGCCGGTGCTAATCAAAGAGTGACAGCTGCCATAATAAAATAATATGTCCTATCAGATTTCAAAAGTTAATCAGTCTAATGATTGAACCCTCAACATGTTTCCCTTTCCACGTACATATCAAAAACAGACCAGGTAACTATGCTAGATCATAAAACACAGAGAACATGCAGGTTCTCTTACCAATCAAATTGGAAAAATAAGTCAACTGAAAAGTACTACAGATAAGTTCACTGTAGTAGAGATTTGAAAATCTAAACAACAAATCCAATATAGAACAATAAGAACGACAAAAAATTTCAATTTTTTTAAAATAATCCCAATGTCACAAAAGTCCATAGAGAGAGACCAAGGAAACAACACTGATCTTGTCAAATTCCAGCTAAGGTATCACAACCAACAACGTGAATCATCAATGTAGTCCCAAACATCCATCAATTTATTTATTTTTTGACAATAAAACATCCATCAATTGGTTCCTTGAAATTAACAAAAATTCAAAAATAGTTATTAAAACTATACTCCCTCCGGTCATTATTAGAAGCAAAGATTCATTTTTTCAGGTTTATTGAATAATTAATATATCTGATTTATGCTATATATACATTAGTTATTCAATTAACCTGAATAAATAATGTTTGCTTATAATAGTGACCAAAAGGACTGCACTTTAGACGATACTAGTTCTTTTCGGTCAAATCAATCATTACTATGAAGCATGGACAGTGTCGGTGTCGGACACTGACACAATGCTGACACATATAATTACATTGAGCTATGTGATTTTATCAAATTATTATCGGTGTCGATATGCCAGAGTCCGTGTTGTATGTGTATATTTGCTTCAGAGAAATTAACAAAACCAAAAAAATACTAATTCTTTAAACAAAACTTCCTAGATTCTTTAAAAAAAACAAAAACAAAAATCCTAGATCACATTAGTTCTTTTGGGATCCATCAATTTAATCTCTAAAATTGTCTCAAACAAACCGAAGTGATTTAGAATTTGCATTTTCAAAAATAATTTTAAAATTTCATTAAATTCTTAGAACATATCAATATTATTTTAAGCAACACTTTCAAAAAGAAAGCTAGTGATTCATCCTAACATGTTAAAATTGACAATGAGTTTGACAGAATCACAACAGTTTAGGCAAAATCACTGTAACACCGTGAGTTGGTCAAACTCACCACCATCAAACATGGTACAAATCAAAATCAAACTCAAAATTATGTCATCCAACATTTTCAAAAAGCAAATTGGTAGTGAGTTTGACAGAATCACGGCAGACAACAAACGTTTGATTTCGCTATTGATATGTCATAATCATCGTGACCAACAGTGATTTTCCGAAAGCTAAACTTTGTAGCTTATGCAAAATCACGTCGTGATATTTAAAAGCTTAAAAAAAATCAGAATGTCACCGTGATTTTGTCAAACTCATGGTATAAATTAAAATCAAAACAAAAGTCAAACAAAGTAAAAAAATGAGAAACATTAACATAAAGATAAATTTGATCAACGAATGAAAACCACAAACAATATAAAAGTAAAAGAGAGATGAAGAAGACGTACAAAGCAATCATCATCAATAGTAAAGATATACTTCTTCTTGGAAACAATGAAACCAAAGCAACGACAAGCAGAGTCTTTGAATGAAATGCAAGAAGCCTTAGGACCCAAAATTCGGTTAATATCGTTACGGTTAAAAAGTTCATAGTCAAATCCTTCAGGGACTTTAATGACTTTAGAAGGATCACCATCTTGAACAATGATGAGATGATATGGTTGGAAGAATTGTCTCCACTGTTCCAAGAAATCGAGGTTTCGTATCGTTGGAATCACGATGTCCAATTCATCTTTCAGAATTGGTGTTGTTGAGGATGATGACATGGTTGGGACTTGGGAACAGAGAGAGATACAAAGACAAGGTTTGTTGTGTTTGTTCCTCGGGTTGGACGAGGATGATTGGAATGTTTGTTATTTGTTTGGGTTTGGGGGGTTTTTGTATTTGAAATTTTGTTTGGATTTTGATTGGCACGTGCCAATGGTGTTCATACGTGTGTGAGGGTATGAGTATGACTTATTTTCTATGATTTTTTTTTTTTTTAAAGATCTTTAAAGTTGGTCTTAAGTCTTAACTCTTGATTATTTAGTCAAAAAAGAAATGTTGATTTTGATTGTAAATAAAACTAATTTATTCTATAGCAATTTCTTTTCTCTTGATTATTTAGTCAAAAAAGAAATGTTGATTTTGATTGTAAATAAAACTAATTTATTCTATAGCAATTTCTTTTTTTTGAGGAAGTATTCTATAGCAATTTCAAAAATTAAGTTCTATTAAATAGAGATGGGGGGTTTTTATTTTTATTTTTGTCAAAGAGGGATGGTACAGTCAAAAAAATTCTTAACAGATCTTCTAAACAATTTGTCTATACTTTTTGTCAAAAAAACAATTTGTCTATATTCATCTCATTAACCTAGCCAAAGGAAAAGGTTAGTACAGTCAAATGTCAAACCTGTACTTTATTCAACATCGATTTAATGGTAATGAAAATCATAATGTGATATTAAATGCAATTGTATGTAATTATGTGATGTGATATCTACTCTACTTAATTGAGTCAAAAAAGTTTTACTCAATACTTTGTCAAAGAAAATCTACTACTTTAAACATCAAAAAGAAAAAATTCTACTTTACCTTAGATTCATTTGATAATTAATGTATTTGATATATAATGCAAACAAAATTAATTTAAAAAGTGAATTTTTGCTTCTAAATAAGGTCAGACGGAGCTATTTTTGTCAACAAAAAAAAGGTCAGACAGAGTAAGTACTAGCGTTTAAACGGACACTCCATATCCGTCTATTTGTTCTTCTTATTGCGCTAAAACGTATAAATTGCGAACATTAGTTTTTATGAAATTTTGATTAAAATTAATTTAATTTTGATTAAAATATTAGGTATAGATAATAAATATTTTGCGTTTTCATATTGTAACAAACTATACTTATCTTTCTTTAATGATACCAACAATATAACAAATATAATATCTTTAAAAAAATATAATATAAATTCTTATCTTTTTGAATGATGTCAATAAAATAATTCTTATGATCAAATTTGTTTAACGGGTATGTTGGAACATTGGTGTGAGGTTGGAAGAAAATTTAAAGATTAAACACTAAGTAATAAGACTTTGAGTTAGTGCGATGTGAATTGAAAAAAATAGAGAGCGTGAATCCCACATAATATAGAACATACGTAGAGTTTAAATTGCAATATTTAATTTTTAATATTATGTTGGTTGTGATAGGAATAAGAATTCAACTGAGTTTTCTATCTTTCCTTCATTCATATCCAAAGTTTGTTTCCTTCACTTTTGTTGGTTTGTTTCTTCTTGATCTTATCCACAAGATTTGTTGAACTAACTAATAGTTAAGTTTCCTTTTGATCTTATCCACTAGAATAATTGTTGCCGCAATTTTAACTAAACCAGTTACAGAACCTCTATATAAATAGAGGACTCCACTCAGTTCAAAAATCACATCAAAGAGTTCTATTGAGTTGTCGATAACTCTTTATCTCTTCTCACTCCAACTTGTGTTAACGAATTATTCTTCTCTCTTCATATCATTTTTCTGTCCCTTCAGAATTAAGAGTGTTCTTAAGACCTAGTCCTTATTCGGTATAATGTCCCTTCGAAATTAAGAAAGGTCTTAAGAACATAGTCCCTTCGAAATAAAGAGTATTTTAAGATCATAGTCCCTTTTTGTAATAATAATGTTCCGTCGAAATTAAGAATGATCTTAACAATATATAAATATTCTTTCCGTTTTTTCTATTTTTGGAGAAGTCAAAAAGTCTGAATAGTGGTATCACCATATTTGAGTGGTTGCAATACCATACTGATATTTTGGAGAACTTAAAGGTTAGAATTGTGATAACACAAGATTTGAGCGGACTTAGCACCATAATAGAGTGATTACTCAAAGTATCATATTAGGGTGGTTTCAATATTAAAGAGTGGTCTTAGTACCATATTGAAGGTGTAAATCTCGAATGATTTTCGATAATGCAGTAGTTAACCGCACAGTTATAGTTGAACTTTTTTATTCTAGAGGTGTTGTGATCGATAGTATGTCTTACACAATTTTGGGCAGTGTCATGAAACATCTTTAAGAGAGCGACTTGGTCGTGACTTAACATTGTAACAACTTCGGTAGATATTCTCTTTCAAAATAGAATTTGTAAATCCAAATTCAACGGGGTATAATTGGAAGGAGAAAAAGCCAGCTCACAACAGTCTACTTTCTTTATAAATAGTGTAGATAAAAGTACTTTTTTTTGGCTAAAAAAACTACTTTTAGATTCATCGAACAATTGATAAATTTGGTTAATTTTATAAATCAAATACATCAGTTGTTCAATGAACCTAAAAAATGATAATTTTCTTATAGTATTCTACTTAATTGGAATTTTTTATTGGTAGAATTATTTTAGTTACTCATACATAATTTTTTAAGTTTAATATTCTAGCATAGAGATAAAGATCTGATTTTTTTTTAGGAAAGAAAATTTAGAGAGAGGGCATATGTAAGATCTATTTTTATTTCTCTAAATTTTCTGTTAATGAAGTTTGATAAAATGATGATAAAAAAATGATGATGATGATGGTGAAGGAGAAAGGATGATGAAAAAATGATGAAGATTGATGAACACATGGTGAAGTTGATGAAGATATATTTTTTGGGTTTTTATAATTAAAAAAATTATACAATTTGCTATACCACTTTAGTATCAATATTGTCACATCAGCATATTTGTAATAGAGTCTGACTGCTGGGTAATGGTACAATAAATTAACAACTTAAAAGGATATGTTTAAAACTTACTAAACTTAAAAGACTAACCTAATGAAATTGTCAAACTCAAAAGGACCGAGAGAGATATTTAACCTAATAGATATCTATTTCAGCTTGATGAGAATCTTAAACATAATGAGAAGAGAGATTAGAGAGTTAACTTGCATAACAAGTTACTTAAACTCTTAACTACGTGTAACCGTTTTCTATCTAGGATTAGTTAAGTTTTCAACTATAGTTAGTTAACCGTTAGAGGAACATCAAATGTATAAATACTCTTGTAAGCTTGACTTGTATATTAGTTTTTGTTATTTTCAACAATAAACAAATCAATTTTCTTGTTTCTTAATCTTTTTTCCTGCATAGATGGAGTTGAGTCTTTAGCTTTAATAGTAGTAGTAACTTCTTATGGCAAGATTCTCTTGGATCCCATTCGTTACGTTGGAGTATTGAAAACTGCAGTCATGAATTTCCCCTGCAAACAGTTAAAAAAACATGTATGTAGAACTTGCAATACTAACCACATTTTTAACCAATCAAAAAAAAAAAACAAAATTCATTGACTGAATCCATGCCTAACAAGAAACAAAAGTATTGTGATATTTCAGCAAGGTGTACGTTACATAAGTCAGAAATGTCCCTCTTGTATTGGGTGTGTTCGGACAACACAACAATTGTTAAAATTCCAATGACTATTCTGTGTGCATTTGGAGCGAACTAAAAAACAGAAAATGACAGATGATAAATGTTTGGCAGGATTCATATATAATAAACGTTGACGCCACTGTATACAAATAAAGTTTGGCGATGCCTTCAAAGCTGGTTCGCACTAAAATTCAAATTGATGTAATGCAATGGTCCCAAATATAATGCCAAATGAGCACTTGTGAGTGGAGGGAACCCGCCCAGTGCTAAATACAATTTGACCGATTTTGTAACTATGCTGGAGATCCAAAATATCATATTGCTTATTAAATTGGTCATTATTAATATTGGTAGCAAGTTTTTTTATAAGGCAAGAGCACAATGTCATAAAAAAGGAATGGAAGACAGTTTAACGAAGTTGAGATGTCTTGCAGATTACATTCCTTGCCAGGTGCTCATATATATTATTAAAAAAAGAAAAAAGAAATAACAAAAAAGAATTGGGATGACATAAACCTAACCTAGTAAATCCACACAAAATGTAAGTCCACATAATCAGGTGATACGAAAAAATGAAAACAACACTGGTGGATGTCTAAAGTGCGGCGTATGGACCAACCGTCAACACACAACGAATCCAAGATCCAACAACTCTTTGCAACAACAACAAGCATAGCGTCTCTTTCAAATAACGTCTCTTTCAAGTTAAACTGTCTAACATCAAATAGACCGATGAGGGTTTCTCGATGTAAAATAGCAAGTATTTAATTATTATGTTTGTTGATGTAATATTATTTTATATCTCACATCATTTGATTTGATTTAAAACACATGAATTATCATATTTATTAATTGACGGACGTGTCACAAATTGATTTCAAAATCGGACACAAATTCTTGTAATGGTGGATTTAGCTAGCAAAATCCACCATTACATGAATTTGTGCCCGACTAATACTAGGCATGGCTAGATTTGGATTTTAGCAAGTACAAAAGCTAAAGTTTATTAACCAAATATGTACACATTAAGTTTCATATAAAATATTTAAAATTATTATATTTAAAAAATTTAATTACATTTGAATATTATTTTTTGGGTGTACATTAGAAGTGTATTCAAATATATAGTGTCTCCTTTTCATGTCACAACAACTACCTATAGATTTTTTTTTAAGGAAACAATTATCTATAGTTTGAACTTTTACTCAACTTTTCAACAATTATCTATCGCTTAAAAAATATCTTTCATCTAGTTGTCAACTGTAGTCAAAAAATTTAAGTGAGGAGATAGCACAAGAAAAACCTCTAACACCAAAGTATAGTTACAAATATAAATACATTTATCTCACTTCAAAGAAATTAGTAGACTTAAACCTTGCAATACATCAAATAAAAGTCCAGTCATGCTTCACTGGACTATTCCCTTGGAGTTAGTATAGTCTTGATTATGTTTGTATAAAAGCAAGAAAATATGATTAAATAGTAAATATTTGATGAGAAAATATTTTATTTCTTATAAATTCATTAAGTCCTATATGATTGTCCGGATTTATATACATCAATATATAAGTTTACATAGGTAAATATTCATAGAAAAAAGTTTTGAGAGAGAGAGAATATCATAAACATAGTAGCAGCAAAACGTAAGGTGCAAGCAGCAGCCCTTATAATTATTGTGTGATAGATAATCTGAAGACAAAGGCCCGATAACTTTAACTTAGATTTAAGACTCATCTATTGCTTGGGACATCGAATTTGTTCAATTTATGAGTTAATTTTAAATGCGTTGCAACATTACACTACTTTTCAATCAATCCCATGAGATGGTAACTCTATACCACATTCCCCAAGCCACTTCATAGAGATAACATATTGATTTGCTATTTTCCCTGTAAACTTAAATAATTATATTCATAGATGTTGAGTAACACAACTTCAAGGGTAATATATATTTTTTTAACAAAATTAAGGATATTTTTTTTTACAAAAAATTAAGGATAATATTTGTTCTCTCTATTTCACAATGAGTAACACATTTTTTTTAAAAGAAATAAAAAATTGTGTCGGAAATGAGTGTTATTTTTCAGTTTTCAAAATAATATATTTTTTTATTGTACCGTCTAATTAATACTATGTACATCACTCTCAAGTCAATATGATCTGCTTTAAATTTATGGTAATTGTGAATCCATAAAACATAAAGTTAACTTGATCAAATAAAAAAAATTCTTGTAAGTTTATGGCTTTTTTCTTTAATAAACAAATATGTCAGAGTAGGACGAAGGAAGGGAGTGATCAATATCAATACAATTGATTAAACTAGACAGAAATAATCTCAAACCATAACGCATAATCACAAATTTGAAGTTGATGGTTTCATGATTGAAAAGTGAGTGAAATCTAAAGAAAAAAAACAGATTAAGACTTGATGTGTCCTAAGGCAAACAAAATATTTCATAAGATGGTATTATAATATCACAAGGACCTTACAACTACTACGTGATAACATTCTTCAATCACATTGTTGTAACCTTTTTGTTATAAAGACAAGCACATTGTACACTTGCAAATTGTGCAACACATTATAACAATTTGGTGATTTCTTGGAACTTCAACTTCAGGCATGGAATTTGATAATGGTAAACATCATCAGAGATGCACATTTAGAGAGCTGAAGTTGGTTGCATTTGTTGCTCTATGCCTCATTCTTATATCTCCAGCTGGTAAATTGCTTTGCATATATGAAAAAACATAGGTCTAAGAATATAATTGTATAAATGAATTCATTTAATTTTGTTTTATTTTATTTTATTTTATTTTATTTTATTTTATGCTTGTAGAGGCATTTGATCCATTGGATCCAACTGGGAATGTGACAATAAGATGGGATATTATGTCATGGACATCAGATGGTTATATGGTAAGTAAATTCCAAACTTTGTCTGATCATGCTATTCTTTTAAGGAAAAGTTAACTACAAATGTAATCATTATAAGTTGTGCATACCAAAATGTTTCCAAAAATGATGAAATCACTGGTCTTTTGTGATTACCAAAAGAATAAAATTATCAAAATTCAAATATTATGAACTTATAATATATAATCTGATGCTGATGTCGAACTAAGAAATAGATTCGAGAAGCTAGAAAAGGATTTGAATAATGGTGGATTAATTGATACTCCTGATATAGTAACACATAATAATACTCTATATGATAGAAGTGTTTCATCTTAATATTCGCATAATAACACGGTGTAACACACATAGATGTTTGGATCCCTTAACCATAGGAGTTCGTGTCATGGCCAGTGCGTATCGAAAAACATATTTTCAAAATGGTGAATCCTTTAAATGAATCTCAGTTACTTCGAGGGGTTAATCTCCACAATTACACGTGGATGATAGCTTAATTTACACACAAAAATTCGCTAATTAATGCTCTAGCTATCTTCAAACTAATCAAGATACTATGGGGGCGTTTGTTTCGTGGTTACCAAAATTATTTCCAGGATTAACCTTTTCCCAGGAATAAAAGGTGTGGACTTTATTCCAAGGAATGTTCAAAAAATATGTTTGGTTGATAATTTGAATTCCTGGGAATTATTTTTAAAAAATATATATAATTATCAAAATACCCTTGTATCATATTTGGTAAAAGAGACGTGTCTTTGGTTTTCTCTATTACTTCAAATTATTACTATTCATATCAATGAACAATCTAAACCTGTAATTCATCAAAAAGAATCTAAACCAGTATATTTGAGAGTTTTATTTCATACATCAATTCATCTATGTTTTCTTTTATTGATGCAATCAAAATAATATGACTTTTGTAGGAAAAAAACAATATGACATTTATTGTTCCAATAAAAGTGCATTGCCTACTAACATCCAATCGAAAAAACAAATATTAAAAGTTGTATGATCTTTTTCCATAGCAAAATTAGTGCAGAGAAGAAATAAATTCTAGGTGGCACGTAAATTGCTATATAAAGATAGTGGATATGTAACCAAAGAAAACGTGGGTATATTGCGGTTTTAGGAGGGTAGAAATGGTCTTTCCAAACACAAAGGATGTTAACCGCCGGGAATAAATAAAACCCACCCTTTTTGTTGGGAATAAAAACAATGCAGTATAATGTAAAAAAATATTGCTGGGAATAATTCATTCCTTGGAATATTTTTGTGTGCATGTCTACCAAACATGGGAATAAATAATTCCCATCTTAGATTCCTGGGAATTCAATTTGTAACCATGAAACAAACGCCCCCTATGATGTCAAATTTTGGCAGGCAACTGTAACTTTGTTTAACTTTCAACTATACCGAAACATTATGAACCCGGGATGGACATTAGGATGGACATGGGCCAAGAAAGAAATCATATGGGCCATGATGGGAGCGCAAGCAACAGAACAAGGAGATTGTTCAAAGTTCAAGTTAAAGATTCCTCATAGTTGCAAGAGAAGTCCTCAAGTAGTTGACTTATTACCTGGAGCATCTTACAATATGCAATACACAAACTGTTGCAAAGGTGGTGTGCTAACATCTTGGGGACAGGACCCTTCAGGTGCAATCTCGGCATTTCAGATGGGTGTAGGACTCTCCGGAAGGACTAACAAGACAGTTAAACTACCTCAGGATTTTAAATTGCTTGGACCAGGAGCAGGATATTCATGTGGTCCGGCTAAGAGAGTTCCTTCAACTGTTATTCTTACAGATGATCGTAGGCGAAAAGCTCAAGCTTTGAGTATGCATACTAATTCCCTTTGAGTATATTGCAAATAGTTAACAATCACGATTTTAAATTGAATCTGCATCGTAATTTTTAATACTGCCGAGAATTATGGTCAAATGTAGCTGATGCAACCTCAGTCTCAGTCGTATTGCAGTCATTGTGACATCAAAACATGATGTCGCGACCTTGATTGTAATTGCAGATCCTTTTCGAAAACCTTGATGGTTACAATCAACGCTTTAAAGAAACTGTTCTGGAAATAGTATTATCTAATATTCGATAACAAAGTTTGTGATACAAACACAAAGCGACGATCACTACAGGTTAAAACCTTGAATACAAATGTACTATTAATATTATCTAATGTTCCTGTATTTTTTTCCTATGCAGTGTCCTGGAATGTGACATGTACTTATTCACAATTTCTTGCCTCCAAGAACCCAAGCTGTTGTGTTTCTTTATCAACATTCTACAATGACCAAGTCACAGCTTGTCCAACTTGTGCTTGTGGTTGTCAGAATAATGCTACTTGCGTAACGTAAGACGCCTTAATTTCTACTTCCACATTATTAGCCAACTTTTAAACTGCTGTCGAGGTTGCATCATAATCATTTATAGGACAAGAAATTCAGTCAAATACAATTGGTTGATGCAACTTCAATTGCAGTTGTAGAGACATCGTTTTGTGATGTCGCAGCGTAGATTACAAAAGCTTTCCGTGTCCAAAATCATGATTATTAGTCTTAACCATATGGCTGCAATAGCAGTTATAGAAACCTCTAAAACCTTTTATATTGTGGCCGCAGTTGCAGTCACAGGACGCAATTTAGAGCCTTATAAGTTATAACATTATTTGGAAATAGTAATGCTAATTTTGATTTGTCATTATGCAAATGCAGGAAAGATTCAAAGATCCTGAAAGAGGTTGCTGGAAATAACAAGACTAGGAAGAGTGATATCGCACCAAAACCTTTATTGCAATGCACACGCCACCTTTGTCCTGTTCGTGTGCATTGGCATATAAAAGATAATTATAAGGATTATTGGCGTGTAAAGATTGCAATCATCAACTTCAAGTATAGAATGAATTACACACAATGGGGTCTTGTTGTGCAACACCCTAATCTCAGTAATGTTACCCAAGTCTATAGTTTTGAATACATGCCACTTCTTCCTTATGAAGCCATAAGTAAGTTCTTCAAATATTAGACACCGTCTATATTTTGTTTACTTGAATTACAAACAGAAATTAACAGAACAAGAAAATAAATTTCTTATCTAACTTCGACGTCTCTAATACAAATTCGGATTGCATGCAGTCACAATTGTTGCATTGCAATCAACATGTTTGTGGTCATCCGATTAATATCGTACAATCCAAATTTCAAGCCAATTTATTTATTTTTTTAATCTAAAATACCAAGCTTGAAATCTGGACCGTCTGATCTTAATAAGACAACCACATATGTGCCACTGTATGAATGCGTGCAATTTCGAGTGCATACAATCCAAATACATATAATATCCCTATAATGCATAGAGTCACATGAAGAGTTATTGTTTTTTTAACTTTTGTGCATGGCTGAATTGTGTATGCAGATGACACAGGAATGTTCTATGGTTTGAAATTCTACAATGATTTAATAATGGAAGCTGGGGCTAAAGGGAATGTGCAATCTGAGGTGCTTATGAAGAAGGACAAGAACACATTTACACTTAAGCAAGGATGGGCTTTTCCTAGAAGGGTATACTTTAATGGTGATGAATGTATGCTTCCACCTCCTGATTCATACCCTTTCTTGCCAAATTCTGCTCAAAGGCTACCAACAAGTGTTGTAATGATGACAACCTATGTGATTATTGCATCATTTTTCATTTGGTTTTGAGTCTTTTTTGATGTATATATAAGGGAGGCAAATTAGTTTACGAGAGTGTTTGATTTTGATTGGATATATGTAACATGGAGTTCCTTGAGACCACTAATGCGTAATTTCTTGAATCATTAATATTTGTTTTCCTTTTTTACTAAACCAATAACAATTGCGTCACGATCTTAGTTATGAGGATAAATCATGCCATGAATTTCTACATACGAGAAGCGCATGAGTCATTATTATAGTTTTAAACAATTTTTAAGCATGAGTCCACACATATGAAACATGTCATTACCCCAGAAGTCGCACAACCTAAAACCTTGGAAAAATTAGTCTAACTTAACATATATCCTCTCTCTTATGGGAAAAAAACATATTTCCTCTCTTACTAAATCAGTCATCCAACACTGTCACATATGGACTCGGGTTCCATGCATTTAGAAAATCACAAACTTACATACGTTAGTTAAGTTTGGCCATCAATTTGTAACAGTAAATCGGTTCATATTATATCTTCGCTAAACCATCTTTAACTAATCATCGATGTTAATTTGAGATCTGATGGTTGATCATTAAATGTGTCGCACATTTACTTCATGGAATCCAAATCTCGTTGCATCCTAGAGGTACTGGAGCAACTAAAACTACATGGCCATCTATCACATACATGCCTCTGGCATTTGTAAAAAAATTACACACTCCCTTGTGTAAAGCATAGTCCGAGAAAACAACGATTTCTTCATGTGAACACTAAAAAATAAATGTAAAATCCAACTATTGAATAAATTTGCTCAAAAAAAAAAAACTATTGAATAAATAATGGAATATATATTTCTTGGGGAACTATTCATCCACCTGCATCTCTTTTTATTGCTTCATTGGCAGCTCACTATGAGGTTGTCATCATTCTTAATAATTTGATGCAGAATACGATTTCCCACTTTCTATTTTCAACGGTGATGAATGCATGCTTCCACCTCCTGATTCATACCCTTTCTTACCTGACTCCCTCATAGGCAACCAAAAGGTGTTATAACGATAACAGCCTATGCAATTTTTGCATTGTTTTTCATTTGGCTACTACTAGTATCGTGCCCGTGCATACTCACAGGTCGAGCAGCAGGCCGTGTGTGGCGCGTGTTGATGTGCATTTAGTTAGAACAGATTATTAAGCTAATTATGTGTTGGTATATTATCAAAATTAGTTATTTTAAGGAAAATGTTAACCGGTGCCCCGGGGCACTGGTTAAGGAAACAAATATAGTAGATTTTGTATTGGAAATTGTGTAATGGATTTCTTAAAAGTCAAAAAAGTGTTACTTTTAATTAAAATTTTCTTTTTTTAGATTCCTTAACCAGTGCCCCGGGGGCACCGGTTAACAGAACCCTTATTTTAATTACGAAATAAAAATAGTTTTGATTTGATAAATTTTGTAGATGACTCTTTTGTGATGTATAAGGGAGACGAATTAGTTTATAAAGCTTATGAAAGTGTTCGATTTTGACGGGAATTATGCAACATGGAGTTTCTTGTGACCACTAATGCATATAGGTTAGCATTTCAAAGGAATGAAGGATCATGAGGACATATATGCTATCAGTCATAACAATAACAAGACAAAACAAATATAAACCAAGTTTAAAAAATTATATGTTTTCGTGTCTTTTTCTTAGTGTATATCAGTTGAGTCACTGTCTTAATTGTGATAATGCATCATTCCATGAATTTCTACATATGAGAAGCAATATCAGTCATTATTAGAATTTCAAATAATTTTTAAGCATTAGTACAATGTAGGTGATAAGAAACATTTCCCAACCCTAGAAGTTGCTCGTACTGAAAACTTAGAAAAATCGACCTAACTTAACATATTTCCATCCTTATTAACCCCACCATCAAACACCCCATTTAATCTAGACTCGGGTTCCTTGCATTAAGAAAACCGAGGATATACACGAATAAAGTGATCACTACTATCAACTTTATATCAGTCAACTTGCTTTACATCTTCACTAAGTCATCTTTGAATAATCATCAATCATTATCGTTTATTTGTGATCCGACAGTCAAGATCAACAAATGTGTCCTGCAATTACTGCAGGGAATCCATTAAGATGCACACTCCCTTAAGTAAGCATAATCATTGGAAGAAAACATTTACACTAATTCTTAATCTGAACACTAAAAAAATAAATAGGATATTCATTAATCGGAAAAAATAATCATCCAAACAAGTAACTTAAAAATATGTATACAATACAAAAGATAGAAAATATGTTACATAATTGAAGGTAAAAAAAAACCAACCCTTAAAATAAATAACAGAAAAAAAATCGTGTGGCAACTATTCATTCACCTGCATCTCTTTTTATTGCTTCATTGGCAGCTCTTGTGTGATGCAGAATGAAATTTTTCTATGATCAATTCAATAATAAGACGAATAAAGAAGCTAAAGTGGCTATGACTGTACTAAGTAAAGAAAAAACTAATTTTGAAGTTGCATTTGGTGACCAAGGGTATGCATCTGGAGGAGGCATAACACAGTTATCACCGTTGAAATAAATCCTTCTTGGAAAGGCCCATCCTTTATCAAATGTGAAAGTTGATTTCTCTTTTCTAAATAAGATTTCTGATTGCACATTACCAAGTGATCCGGCCGATGAAAGAAAATCATTGTAGAATTTTACTCCCCATAGCATAGCTGTATCATCTGTAAAACCGCATCACAAAACAACATCAGAATCGGAATATATGGAAATGTTTAAATATGTTTTTGGTATCTGTAACATAGTTAAATTTTCATTTTAGACTTTAGTCCCTGATTCTTCTTTATATACGTTAAAGCGATCCATATGAGAATATAGAATAGTTTTTCTAGCACAACTTCGAAACAAAAATATATATATTCAGGGACTAAAACAGAAAAGTTGGTACTTTATAAGGTTCAAATATGTTAAATCGATATGAGAATATAGAACTTACTTAAGCCCTCGTAGGGATTTAACGACTTGTACTTGAAGCTGAAAAGCTGAGTAAGATTATCAAAATTGGGATGCTGCACCACAAGGTTCCATTGTGAGTAGTTCATTCTGTAATTGAAATTTGTGATTGTGACCTTGATCCTCCAGTACTCTTTATAATTAAGTTTCACATGCCAATGAACTCGAATCGGACACATGTGACTTGTACATTGGACTAGAGGCGTACTTATAGGTTTGCCTGATGCTGATACAACTGAAGATAAATGTGGAGAGTCTGGACTGTAACGCAAATTCAGAAAGAAAAAAAAATCATGAGTTGTGCAAAATGATGACAAATCCACTATGATATATTCTTTCAATAACTAGGCTATGTTTGGACAATCAGCTTAATTAAGCGCTTATAGTATAAGGACTTATCATATCAGTGCTTGTGTATAAGATGTTTCTATAACAGAAGATAAAATAAGTTAAACTGTTTTCATATAAGCTATAAGTTATTTATGTATACTATCCTGAAGAGCTTATGGAAATAATCTGAAAACAGTTTATGGACATTTCATAAGCTATTTTCGTAACCTCTGCCAAACAGTCTACTAGTACAAGATAAATGAAAAGACAGTTTGAGATATCTATAAAAAGATAAATTTTGGAGGCTTACTTTACACAACTGTCCGGTTGTGTTTTGTTTTGGCAGCCACATGTGCAGGTTGGGCAGTCTACTATTGTGTCATTATAGAAGGATGAGAGTGAAACACAACAAGTTGGTGTCTTTTGAGCCAGGAATTGAGAATAAGTGCAGGTAACATTCCATGTCACTGCCATAAAATATACATGTCATGTTAAAGAGAGCCTCAGGTTTGGTTTCCATACTAATAACTCTTCTGAATAATTTACAATGCATAGATAATTGTTCATAGTAAAATTGGAAATATAACAAGAAACTGAACAATATGGGAAATAATGAACTTCTATGACTAAAGAAAAATCATAGACCAGAGTTCAAAAGAAGATTCAAATTTTTAAGCCATCATGATTGATGTTGGTATGACTCATAGTTTACTGATAAATAGACAAGCTCCTCGAGCAAAGTAATCTTGTAATTTGTAAACTGTACTATAACATCTAAACAGAAGTTGTAATCGGTAAACCCTAAGCTTATATATTAGAAAGGTACTGCAGTCAGAAACTAGGCGCAATGGGCCGAACTCTGATCAAATATCGTGTTTTCTTCGTTTGCTTATTGTTGTACTTGTTTACTTTTGAACCAGTGTTGGCATTCTAACAACTGATTTATAGAACAAAACAAAGGTTACTATGTACATATCTTATTTATAGATGTTGACTTCATCGAGAAAGTTAGGAAAACACAATGAAAAATGTGGAAAAAGAAAACTTAAGTTAATGCAATATGCAACTTACTCAAGGCTTGTGTGACTCTCCTCTTGTCAGTGGTAATAAATTGAGTTGGTCTGACAATTTTTGCAGGACCACAAGTATAACCAGGACCAGGTGCTCTGAGTGTGAAATTTTTTGGCAATTTAACTGTTTTATTAGTTGTTCCGGCAGAACCAACACTAATCTGAAAAGAGCTTACTGCGTTGCTTGGATCCTGAGCCCATGAATTCAAGATTCCGCCTTTGCAACAATTTGCAATCTGTTGGTTGTAAGGAGTTCCTGGTAACAAATCAACTACTGTTGGATCCTTCTTACAACAATGTGGAATTCCTGCTTTGAATTTTGAACAATCTCCTTGTTCTGTTGTTTGGCTTCCCATCATGTTCCAAATTACTTCCTTTTTCGCCCATGTCCATCCTAATGTCCATCCGGGTTCTTGAATATGGCGATATTGTTGAAAGTTGTACATTGTAACAATAGCCTGGTCAACACAAGATAAAACAATCAAAATATGTTTTTGAAACATTAGGACATGCTTGGTTTGAGAAAACATTTTTTTTATTTTCTGTTTTCGCTTTTAATTGTGAAATCGACAATTTGTTAGTGTAGAAAACGGTGAAAACAACTCTTTCCGTTTTTCAAAACTATAAAATTGGCTTGTAAGATGAGAGCTTTCTCCCACTTATAACATCTCTTCCCTTCCAATTCACCCCCACATGCCTGAGACTAGACATCCGCTAGCAGATGGCTTAACAGATCTTGAACCAACTTCTAAGGTGAGATATGTCTCCCAGTTATAAACTCATTTTCAAGTCGTATCATATCCGGTGTGGGACTTCTCAACGATAGTAAACAAGTTAACCCAATCAAACAACCTTTTAAGTCCTGATTGAAAAAAGGTGTGTACAATAGAGAACATTCCATCACGCTAAAACGTCTAGGTACATTTTCAAACAACAATTTACATAGTTCTTAATGGTTCAATAAAAGTTTCCAAATCACAAGTGATCCAATGTCACGCCCAAGACTAGATATCTAGAGCGTGACCCAAGTAAATTGATGGTAGGTAAACCAATGGATTTTGGATATATGCTCTAATACCATCTTAAAATTTTGGTTAAGCCTGACTCAACCCTACAAAACCGGCTTGTGTATGCGAGAGATGTCTCGCACTTTTAAGCCGATTAGACAACCATTTAAGTTTTAAGTCATGATTGAAAAAGGTATGACAATAGAGAACATTCCATATAAGAACATTCCATGCACTTTATCACAATTAATTAATTAAGGAAGTTATGAAGACTTACAATATAACCATCTGGATTCCAGCCCATGACATCCCATTTGATTGTTATATTTCCATTTGGATCTAGCGGATCATAGGCTTCTGTAAATCAACAATCACTTTTAAAAATTAGGGAACCAAACATTCACAGCAAAAAAGTGAAAGTAATTTGTATCCATTCACACTTTCATAATTTATAAAGTTAAGATGCAAAACAAAATATATATGAATCCAATAGTTAATACATTCAAATCTCAAAAAATGAATATACCATTAACCAAAGTTCTACTATAAAGAGACTCACTAACTTTTATATGAACTCATTAATTCAGTAAAGTGTATAACTAATAAGATAACTTCAAACTTGAAAGAAGTAGAAAATACCTGTGGAAGTGAATAATGTGGAGCAAGAGAATAGTAAAAATAGTAAAACTAGAAAGCCACTACGAGATCCAATGGTAGATAACAATATAGACTCCATTTCTTAGTGCAGATTTTCTGAATTTTATTTACCAATGAAGCTCAAGTTTAAGATCTGCACCAGAAAGGTGTAAGGAATCTTAGCACTCTAGTTTGAGGACAGAGCAAGAGTTTTGGTTTTGTGATGAAGTGAAAGTGTAATCATGTTATGTTGTTCAATGTATGTAATCACTGTCTTTATTATAATGTAGTTGTTGAATTAAAAATATAATAAGATTGGGAAGATCTGAAGCAGACATTCAACATCAAATATCAATACTACCCTTATTAGGGACAGCCATCAAAGTCTATAATTTCAAGGTATTGTTGTCAAATATGAGATAATTTATTTTTTTATATATTTTTTAAAGGAAAATGTTAACAAATGTTTTAAATATTGTTTAAGCAATCAAAAGTGGTAACTTTTGTAAAGAAAATTGAGTAAATATTACTTTGATTTAAATGTGTTTGACGTGTATTTACAAGACAAAAATTTTGTATGGATATTTTAAACAATATTTCTAAAACATTCGTTAGCATGATTCTTTCTGAAATTAGTAAGTTTTAGAGATAAAAATAAATAAATTAGATATAAAGTTAAATAAACATAATGTCAAACTTTCTCAAACGTAATGGACAATTGACTTAATCGGTAAGAAGTTCATTGATCTATAAAGCTGTAGATTCAATTCTAGATATTGATGAGATTTGAGATTTATATTGACTTTAGTGAGTTCCAAAACCTAACTCATATAAATTTTTAAACATAAAAAAATGTAATGACACATAGTTTAAATAACACAACTATTTTTTAAATTATGAAATGGGTTATATCCTCAAATACCAATTAGTTTGCACATATCTCTTCTCAGTTGTTAAAAAAGCTGTTAAAATAGAAATGAGAAGTAGGTGTAATTAATTTCCCAAAAACAACAAATACAATTGAAGTTTTTATTAAAATAAAATAATCTTGTTGAGAAAAACATTACTATTGATTAACAATTTAATATTTCAAATTATCAAATGAAGTAGTTGAAGGTGTGTGGTCAAATAGTGAGGGTAGATTAATTAGCCTTGAATTAGTAAATTGACAAATGGAGTCATTTCCATAGTATTTGAGGACATTATGGGAACGAATAAATGATACCGACAGAGTAAAAGCTGTTAATTAAAAAAGACAAAGAAGTGAGTGTGAGTGAGTGGGCCTACACTTGAAAACCTCTCTTTCCTCTGTCTGTCGGTGCTTCATTTTAAGATATTTATTTATGTATCATCATATTTTAATTTTAACCTATAGACTACACTATTATAGTTAAATTTATTCGTTATAGGAACAGAAAAATATGATAAATGAATCACTAATATGAGGCATGACAATTATTATTCATATAGATCCAAAAAGAAAAAAACGTGAGTGAAACTTCACAATTGACTAGATTTGAAATGTGAGTACGTAATAATATTTTTGTAGTAATTTTTAAAAATATCTAATGACATTTACGAATATTTGAAATGGGTTGAGATATAAAACTATTGCTACTCATAATGAATCGCTACTTAGAATGATACAACCACATAATTTAAACGTCAATATTTGAAAGATGACTCTTTCTTTGGAAGGATAGACTAAACTTAATGATACAACCACATAATTTAAACGTCAATATTTGAAAGATGACTCTTTCTTTAGAAGGATAGACTAAACTTAATATAGATAAAGCATCGAAAAATATGAGTCGAGTGGGTTGTGATGGTCTCGTAAGAGGTAGCGACGTAGATGGATATGTGGTTTTTCATAATTTATGGAAGCTTGTAGTGCTTACATCGCAAAACTTTGAGGTGTTTTGAAAGGTTTAAATTTAGCTAGAGCATGTGGCATTAGAAATATTGAACTTCATGTAGATCTCAGTATGGTCGTACACTCGTTGAACAATAGAATGATTGGGATTGTAGGAGGTTGAAGAGTTTTACAATGAATTTTTTCGTTTACTTGAAATAGATTGGGAGGTTATAATTTATCACTTGTATCCTGAGGCAAAAAATATGTGGATGCTTTGGCAAATTTGGGATGTGATGGAAGTGGATATTTATCATTCAGGAGCAATGTCCGCATCAAAATAATTATTTTTTTAGCTAATATTTTTGGAGTGACGACTCCTAAAATGATTAAGTTGCACTTTTTTTTTGTTGGGGCTTTGGCCCTCTTGTTACGGTATATTATGTCTACAATTAAAACAAAGAAAAAGAATACGACTATTTCATCTATTTATAAACATTATTTTATGTATGTCCCATTCATGTTAAGCAATAATGCATTGTCCCCTCACCATGTATGACCTCCTCAATCATGTTATTTTGAATAACATTTGAGTTACTTGTAAATAAATTTGTGAAGCGATTAACCAAATGTGTTGATACTTCATCCGGTTCACTTAGCCAGACACCATAATTCCTTAGGGTTGTAATAAGGGTAGAGACATTTCTTCAATATTCAGGGCATTCTCCAAAATTATTTGAGCTGCTTTTTCTTGTTCTAGGAGGGAGTCATAATGACCAAGAGTGTCTATTTTTTCTTGAATTTCATCAACAACTTTGTAAGCATTTGTGACTTGAGAGTGAACATCTCAAAAAGTAGATTTGTTTCAGACTTTTGGGCTTTCTTTCATCATAGTTTCGAAAATTGATGTTCACACATAGTGGAAGGCTAAAAAAACATCAGTAAAAGACCAAAATATCATCGGCAGTTAACTGTCGTCGGTTACGTATTCCTCGACAGTTTGATGTTGTCGGATCCATCGGCAATTAACTGCCGATGCATTCAATTATGCAGACAACAGGTTCTGCATAATGGATTTCAAGCCATTTTTCGACCTATTTTTACTTGTAATTCAACCACATCATTTCCAGAGGCAATACAACTCATACACCATTTTTAATCAGTCATAAACAAGAACAATACACAATCTTTTACAATTGACCATAATTAAATCAATCCAATATTTCGTTAAAATTACATGAATGTTTGAGATTCATCAAAACATTAAAGGGTCTTTGAAATTAAACAACACATTACATAGCATTACATAAAATGTGTATCGACATTTTACGCACGTGCAGATGGAACGAACAAAAAGATAAATATATTATCTTCAATCATATTCCTAAACATAAATCATACGTCATTATCGTCACGAATAAGCCAAGGCACATAGCTCACCGTTTTCCACATGTCTTCATCTTTATTTGCTCCCAGGTCCATGCAAAAAAATTGAGCAAATATGTGACGTGTATATTGATTTTCACCAAGATACTCAAAATATGTGTTAAGTTGTGTCTTCAAATCATCAACAGTGTCGGTCAGAGTTATCATAACCTTACTTGTCTTTTTAAAAGCGAAATACCGAACATAACCTTCAATTTGTGCAGGTCCGGCCCATAGCCCGTCGAGGCTGAGCTAGACCACTGGGCCTCAAAAAATTTGGGACCCATATGTTTTTTTTTTCTTTATGTAAGACCCAAATATATAAGTTATATACCAACAAGTTAATAAATATTCGGTATGCGATGTTTTGTTCCAGCAGTATTGTCTCTTGTATTTATTTTGAGATGAGGTCATGTTCAACACCCAGCAAGTTTGTTTTCTATTTTGGCGTAATACATGCTTTGGTCGCTTAACTTATTTTTGGATTTCATTTTGGTCCCTTAATTATAAAGTGTCTCAATTTGGTCCCTTATCTTTATTTCCGTCAATCAAATTAGTCCTCTCCGTTAATTTTTTGCAAAATCTGTTAAACACTTTCCACTTGTCATTTAGGATTTGTGATCAATGGCTGGATTTAAAAAACACACATGGTATACAATGGAGACACAAACATATGATAATTTCTTATTGTCTTTCCATATTTTTTTAATTTCCTAAAAATAAAAATTAAAAATTACAACAATCTTCATCTCTTATCCTCTTCATCCACCTTCATGCCTCATCATACCCAGAAAATCAAAAAAATTAAAACTTCAAATTGTTTTTTTCAAAAACTTAATCTTCTTCATCTCTTATTCAATCAAAAACCCATAAATCCCCAAATGATTTTTTTTTCTTATTTAAACTAATTTCAATATCAAAAGAAATCGAAAGATTCAATCCAACGTGTAATTCCAGTTTTCGTATAGTTTATCGGCAAGGTTACGGAGCACGACGGCCGGCATGACAGTGAGAGCATCCGCCATGGAAACAGGTTGAAATAAAAAATGAACCCTTATTTCCCAAAACGCAGCCATAGTCCACCACCACAACAACAAATCTTTCTCACCAATTGCAGCCATAACCCACATGTCCTTGTTTCCTTCATTACACTCTCATTCACTTGGTGCTACTTTCAGATTCAAGAATATTTTTTTTCCAGATTCAAGAAGTTGAGGACTGATATGTTTTTTTTTTTTTTGAATTAGCATATTCAATTGATAAGCCAAGCACAAGATGTGCAAATGGCACAAAGATACAACAATATATTAGGCAAAACCTTACAAAGGATTAAGGCACAGGCTGCCCACAATACTAACATAAAATCTTAGCTGCCTAAAAACCAAAAGACAGAAAGAGAAACCAATGAAGCCGTGGCACTTAATCCAACCAAATTGAACGTTAGAGAGATTTTTTGTAGGTGTTTTTGCATGAATTGGATGGCCATTGAAGAAGAGGGAGTGAGCGAATGCTGCTGCAGGATGAAGATTGTTGTAATTTTTAATTTTAGGAAATTAAAAAAATATGGAAAGACAATAAGAAGTTATCGTATGTTTGTGTCTCCATTGTATAGCATGTGTTTTTTAAATCCAGCCATCGATCACAAATCCTAAATGACAAGTGGAAAGTGTTTAACAGATTTTGCAAAAAATTAACGGAGAGGACTAATTTGATTGACGGAAGTAAAGATAAGGGACTAAATTGAGACACTTTATAATTAGGGGACCAAAATGAAATCCAAAAATAAGTTAAGGGACCAAAACATGTATTAAGCCTTCTATTTTTTATAATTATTACCCAACAGTCTTCTTCTTGTTTCTTTTTTTTAATATAGAAACGTTATATATAACCGTAATACACACAATAGAGAACTAACATTAAGTTATTTATAATTTACATAAAAAGTATTTTTTTTTTTGTTTTTTTATTAGGAGCCAAATTTTAAATTAAAACCATGCCTTTAAATTGGTTAAAACGGCCCTAAATTGTGCAACCTCAGACATGTTTAATTTCACAAAAGTTTTATGAAAAAAAATCATACATTAAAAAGAAATTAAACGAAATGTAATAATCAATAAATTGATGGAAACACTCTCACCAAGGGTTCTTATTCAATCCTCTCATCCTTTACAAAAAAATGTTGCATTTTGCCAGAGGCAGAAGCCCTGGCAAAATGCAAAAAGCCTTGGGAAATGGACGTTTGCCAGGAGCAGAATCACCAGCAAATCTGCTCATCGCAAATGACCCTGCCAGGGCTTTAGCTCCTGGCAAATGCGCTCCTGGCACATGCCCTGGCTCAACCCCTGACAAATTGTGTCTGCACGATTGCAGGCTTTTCTGACGTATTCTGGTCAATGCAGGCTTTTGCAGATGATCACATCAGTCATTTTCAAACCATGCCAGGGAAATTGCCAGGGGTTAACCCCTGGCAAAATGTGTACAATTTTTTTTTTAAAAAAACACTTTTTAAATGTTTAAACAATCCAATTATTAAAATAATTTTAAAAAACATTTTAAAATTAACTTCAACAAATTATACAAATTAACTTCAACAAAACAAAAACAGAAACCTAAATACATATTACAAAATCACTAATGCTAGTTATCCCGATAGGAGATGTCGTGAATTCTTCAAGAAAGGCTATTGCAACACTAAATATATTTTATTAATTATAGCAATGACCTTCCGTGATTTGTGGCAAAAACAGAATTATATAGCTTTAAACGTGTCGTGATCCCGTCGGGATGAAATCTGTCGGGATGAAAGGCTATTGCAGCACTAAATATATTTTATTAATTACAGCAATGACCTTCCGTGATTTGTGGCAAAAACAGAATTATATAGCTTTAACTGTCATGTCTTGAATTCAATTTTGTTTGTTTGTTTTGGATCTACACCCATTCACCGTTTCTTGTTTTTTTTTAAATTGAACATTTCCTATAATCCAATTAATTTACGAAAATAAAGAATCATTATTTTTGATTTATTGTCAATTAAAATATTTGGATTTCACTATGAGAATGGTGATGAAGAGTAGCGCGACGGATCTGGAGAGCAAGAACAAAGGATTGAAGGTTAGAGAAGATGAGAAGTTGAATGGATTGAGGATAGCATGTGGAAAGCGTATTTCAATTTTAGAGAGAGAGATGAGAGATATATTGAAATTAATCCTAACAATTAAATTTCCTTTGATCCTATGGTTTAAAATTAATGACCATTATAATAACGTGAAACCTCTTTACCATATTTGAAATGCTCACGCACAAATTTGTAGCCATGAATGCCGTTATTACTTATGAAAGATTTCTAGTCTTTTTTTTTCGATAGATGAAAGATTTGTAGCTACTATCTATTTTATGATTCAGGTTTGTATGCTGGGTTAAGAAGGAACCCTATTTTATCATTATAATTGCTTTAAGACTGGGAAGGAATTGAATATAGACACTGAAGGTACCAAAACAATAATAAAGAAATTGGATCAAACAGTGCTGAATTTTTCTTTATTGATTCCGATGAGAATTGAATGAAATTCATCCAACCTAAAGTGTGTTGTTTGGTTTCCATTGGCAACCACCATGAAAGGGAGAAAATAGAGAAGAGGCGTAATAACAACAATTAAGGTTAAGGGAGCAATGATGTCAATCTAAATCTGGTTCACGTAATTATAATGGTAATTAATTTTAAACCATCAGATTAAAAGAAAATCAATGGTTAAGATTTGGAGTAAGTACAAAGACTTAGGGCCTGTTTGAAAGAGTTTTGGTTTTTAGTTTTTAAATTCTATTTTATAAATCAGTTTTAGGAAACTGTTTTGAAAAAGAAATCAACAAAAAAATTTGGAGAAGTCTGAAGGAAAAAATTTGTTTGGCAAGAGTAGAACGAGTAGTGCACACTACCAATAGAAATAGAGCAAGAACTGTTGAGAGGGAAACAAAAGATTTTACCATTAATTACAAATTTGCCATTAATGAAAACTGTGCATTTTCTCCGTGTTTTCTGTTTTTGGCAAGAGAAAAGCAAAATTGAAAAGCAAAACAACCTTTAGTTGTTTTAGTTTTTTAGTTTTAAAAACTGATAAATGGAAAACAATTTCTAAAAACACTTTTCTAAAACTGTATTACCAAACAGGTTTTTTATTTTCCTATTTTTAAAAACTTAAAAACTGTTTTTGAAAAGTAAATCAAACAAGCCCTTACTTTTGGAGTCAATATATCCCTCCTCATATATACATATATATATATATATATATATATATATATATATATATATATATATATAATCGAGTTAGTTTATGAACCAAACGAGTCGAACTATATATAGTTCATGTTCAACTCATTTAGTTAATGAACTTAATTTTTAGCTCAAGTTCGGCTCATTTGGTTCATGAACCAAGTTCAACGAGATAATTGTCGAATCGAGTTTCGAACTATTTTCGAGTTGGTTCGATTCATTGTCAGTCAGCCCTAATTGAGGATGACAAATACACTTTGACATGAACGAGAAAGGTGACTAAGTTTTGTTCTGAGATAAGAATGATCACAACTTTATTGAATTGTTATTACTTGCATCACGTATTTATAAAAGTTGTTCTACTTAGAGGGTTTTTATTTTTTTGAAAAATTTAACTTAGAGGGTTATTAAGTGAGGTTGTTGTGCTACTTATATCACTTCTTTTGGTTTGGAATAACACTGTTGCAGATAACTAGCAATTTCTAGTCTGTTGCTTTTACGATTTTTCAGAATTCTCTCCATGACTTGGACAATAAATATAACTACAAAAATACACATTTAAGGACTTCAAGCAAAAATTTATTTACTTAAGGACCGGTGTAGTACTATAATTATGTGTGGGCAACTTTTAAAAATCCTAAAAATAAGTGATAATTTGTTTAATTTCATTGTTTTTCCATCATTATTAATTAAGGACTTCAAGCGAAAATTTATTTATTCAAGGACTGGTGTAGTACCATAATTTTGTCCGGGCAAATTTCAAAAATCCTAAAAATAAGTGATAATTTGTTTAATTTCATTGTTTTTCCATCATTATTAATTTCCTCCAAAATGTCTAAAAAAGGGGGCTTAAAATAGGATTTGTTTTTATCAAAAAGGATCTAGAGCATATACCAGAACTTTCTTGAGAACGTTCTGGTCGTACTACAAATAAAATAAGGTGGCATTATCAAGGTCAGCGAAGATGACATCATCAAAGCCAGCCAAGATGATATCACATGACAACTTGCTTCCAACTTGCTTTCATTAAGTTTGAAGATGACAACTTACTACATGAAATTGAAGCTTGGAGATTAAGTTTGGAGCTAATGGAAGCAAGTTGTCATGTGATGTCATCAACCTAGGAGTGCAATGCCTACGGTTATCACACATAAGTTTCATAGGACCTAGTTCAAAAAATATTGACTTTAGAAACAAAGTGCTTCAATTATAAGAGTACATCAACCTTGTGTGTATGCCTGGGTCAGGATAGTGCTCCCCCCTGAATATGTAGACACTTCACTTCAAATTTGAGCCTACATGAGTGTCAATTGTTTTACCATCAAGCATCATGGATTGGGCTCTTCCAAAATATCTAGAACATATTTTCTGTGAGATACAACAATGTTTGTCCTAAAAAAAATGTTTGTCACAACATTGCTCTGTACTTGCTAACTTTTTACATGAAATTGTGTTTCTGGGACCACTTCCATGTCATTTTCTGGGACCATAGAACCTCATTGGCTTTCCCATCCACAGTATTAAAGTTAGAATTGATAGGAAAATTAAAACGTGACCCCACCACCTCTTTCTTAATAGAAGGTTACGGCCAAGTCTAACATGAGGGACTGTTTAGGTACCTGATCACATGAGGGAGTTCTTTTTAACGGTGAGATTGAATCAATGGATTGGATCTGCTCCACCTCAGCAAGAGAGCACATGCACATCTCCACACTCAACCAAAAAGCACACTTCCCCAAAAACAAAACAAAAAACGACACATCATCACAATTCATTTTTCAATCTACTCCGATCCAAAGCCTCAACTTCACTACTCACCATCGCCGGCCACCGTTAACGGCGGAGATCTGGAAAAGAAGACAAGGACACAGCCACGACCATATCACAAAGCTCTAGCGTCAGTTTTTGCTCTTAGGTATCACCGTCGTTTGGTCAGTCCTGTTCGCCGGCGATCTTTTACGCCACCGGAGTAGTTCTACTCCACCTGAGAAGACAAAACGTTGTATGTACAAATTTTCTCTTTCCCTCCAGGTACTTTTCTCATTGCAAATTTTCATTCAGAGTTATCAGTTAAGATAATTACTTAAGAAATTTAAATATTGATTAATTAAGATTTTTTAATTCAATTGATGCTGCTGTTTGTTTTGCATATTGCTTAATTACTTAAAGGAATTACAAAAATTGAAATTAAATGTTGAATTGTGAAGATGTGTGGATACAGATGGACCCGTTAATGTGTATTGTAGACACGGTTATAAGTGCTGATGAATAGGGATAGTCATGATTTGTGTGGGAAATTGAGATTAAATTTCGTCATAACTGCTGAGGAAGTTATTACTGCTTAGGAATTTGAATGACTTGACAAGTTAGTATATAAATTGGGTTGGTTTAGAGAGGTTATCAGAGTTATTAGTTTAGAGAGGTTTAGAGAAGTTAATATATAAATTGTAACCAAACAAATAGTTAGCAGTTGCTACACCTATACCAAAAGAGAGGATGTCAGAAATAACGGCGAATTCATATCCAAGGTATGTTCACACTAATGTTGTCAAGGTAACCAATCTTGTTGAGCAATTAAAAGAAATTGTCGATCATCCATTTGATGTCGTGTATTCTGATCCAAACCTTAGAAACCAGTTGTCTGAAATTCTAAACCAAGTCTGTCCCTTAAGGTTCCATCTAAATGATGCTCAGAAAGGATTAGTGAGTTCAAGTATTGCGTTGGAAACCATGTTTTTATTCGAGATAGCTAGCATCGATGATGATACTTTAAGGGCAAACATGGTTAGATAAGAATCTGTTGTGTTTGAAGAAGAATGGAGGTTGATGAATGATGAACGTTTTGCTGCTGAGAAAACAATGTCTGATCTATTGATGGCCAAAAGTGCCTCAGATAATTGTATTGATGTTTTAGCGAAGGCACTTGCTGCAGAGAAAGTGAAAGCTAGAGAGATTGACACAGAACTTGAGGCATCAAGGGATCGTTACTGGCAACTGTTGGGAAGGATTACTAGTGGACTTGAAATGCACACAAGGTTGCAGCAAGCGTTGGTAGAGGCGGAAGAAAAGTATAAACACGCCATGCTAATGAAAGAAAAAATGGTTGCATGCTGGGGAAAAATTAGAACCTTTTGGTCGTGGTAAACAATGTAGTAGTCGTAATTTATAAGGAATTTTTATTATGTTTTTAAGTTATTTTCTTTTTATTTTGGTTTTAAGTTGTGTTTTATCATGAACAATGTACTGTGATTGTTGGCTTGCTATATGTTGCAGTTCGTAAGTTGTGTTTTAAGTTATGTTCCTGTTTCCTAAGTTGCTTTAAGTTATATTGTATTCTTTGCAGTTCATCATATGGTAATATTAATTTCATTTTGTCTTGCTATACGTTGTGTAATGGTGTGGAATTATAACGAATACAATGGATCATAGATTCAATGGAATACCAATAGATGAAAGTAATTGATAGTTTTAGTGAATAACCAGGACTGAATAAGCTTGTTCAAAAAGCCAGGAAATAATAAAGTGAGAGCATTTCATCTCTTCAACTCTGTCAAGAAGAGATATTGGATCACATGCCATGTGTCCCTTAACTCTATTACAAAAAATGTCGTATGAAACTTAAGTTTCATTAAAAAAATCAATTACATAATATGGGTCATTCCTAATGCTTAGACAACCAACTGTCTTCTGCCTTGGCCTTCAAGTTTCCGGTTAACTCATTTTGTTCCCACATGATTATCTCCATGGCCACCCTCAACCTGATGACATCCACGTGTACCTGAAAAACAACCATGTTATAAGTATCAAATTTTAACAGTATATCATATCTATTTATTCAAACAAATCACCCACCAAGCCAGTAGTGTTTGGCTGAAACATGTCCTCCATTCCCATACATCCGAGAACCCAAACTCTAGAATGTTGGCTGAGTAAGCAAGACATAAATTGTTAATAGGTTAGTATTCATATTTTTGTTTTGCGACATTGATATATATATATATATATACACACACACACTTGACTCATCAGTAGTCATTAGTTACCATTCCAGTTGGATTGGATATATCACATTCACCATTAATGTATTGGGTTTGCAAGAAATATGGTGGGTAGTGGTCAGATTTCATGATTTGTGCAATGGCTTCCCACTGCAATGAGTATTGGTAATTGTTAGAGGGGAGGGTCAAAATAGATTGAAAGAACAAAACTTTCTATGTGGTTTTTAGTAATACCATTTTCTTCATCATCCTGAGCCTAGGTGGGATAGCATTTGCTGCAACACATGGGTCATTGTGGTAAATCATTTGCTCTTGAATTGATACCACCATTAGAAACCAATTATCACATGAGTCCCTGATGAGAACGTACATGAAACCAAAATATGTATTTACATTACTAATAGACTGAGGATCCCTGTTAATAATTGATATGTACTTGAACATACTGACTTACATATTTCAAGTCATCAAATGGCGGCATCCAGATGTCCGCATAATCATTGATTAGTTCTTGAATTGACGCAGAACCAATGACATCAATCTAGTGGACAATTACATTAACAATATTGATTAGAACGAATATTGATTTCTATATAAATAATTTTAACATTCGGTTATCTAGATTAACAAAGACTACAGTGAATGATGGAGGAAGTGTCCAGATGGTTTTGGCAGGGATCTGCCTCTGAACCCATGTATTCTTCATGGCCATGATATACAAAATCTATCATTAAGATTACAAAAACATTAGAAGGTTTAGTCCCTGAATATATGATCCAATTGGATTTTATTTGTAAATTACCTCTGATGCCACAATATTTCCGGGACATAGAGTTAGGAATATCTTGTGACTTGCTTTAATTTCTGATGCCTTGAACAAACACCCCCTTCATACAAATTAGAGCACTCAGATTCAATAGACACTATATAATGCATGGTCATGTAAGATGAATGTAAACCAATTATTGTGATTAGAAGTGAAAATACCCCAAATCTTTATCTGTATGAAACACATAAGCAGCCATGCGCTGGGCTTCTTCAGGTAAATCAATTTTAACACTTGTTTTGGAGTTTGACTTCATCTGTAAATGTACATAGCATATATGAGATTAAAAGTAATTAGGATCTATAATTATGATCGTTACAACATGTAATAAGTAGCGCACCTTATGGTATGTCTGTCCACAAGGATTAAGGGAATTAACTTTAGAAGTGATTTGCGTGGCCACGTATTTTCCCTTCAATGTGCTTTTTGACTTAGGAGTGAAGGGGGGTACCGAAAGTTATTTTTTCTTGAAGGGGTTTTCCATAGTTGCATCCATCCCCTTTTAAACCTGTGGTGCTTTAATTCGAGTGAAACTGCTGAACTTTGGTACTTTTGGTGTAATGGGGGATTGTGACTTGTTCCCTAAGAATGGTAGTTTTGGTGTACTGTGGGCAGGTGAGCATCCAAAGCTTTGAAATTTGTGTTTGTTATTAGGGGGAGATTGACCTGCAAAAAGTGATGTCCTGGGTAAGGGGTTGGTAAAGATTGGCATGGTATTTGGTTGAATGGGAGGGGAGCTACTGAATCATAATGTCCTTCCTACGTTTGCAGGGTTTATGTTTTATTTTGGCTGGCTTGAAGGGGTTAAGTTTAGGTTCAGTTTAGAGGTACCAACATCTGTATCTTCTTCTTCTTCTTCTGAATCAAGGTCTAGAATTACATCGCTCACATCACTTCCTTTAAAACTGCTATTCTTTACACATTTTTTCTTAACCACCATTTCTGGTGATTTTGTTTCAGGTGGTTTTTGACAAGGCATGTCATCTTCCTTGAGGTTTGGAGTGGGATTTACATCGGCTGTGAGTGGAGGATGAATAGAGTCTTCAATTCTTTCTAGCCTATTTTCCATTCTTTCTAGTTTACTGTATATCAGGTTGAAGCAGTTATGTAGTAAATTTATCCTATCAGCATAATCCTGGAAATATATTATGCACAATCAATAAATAAGCAATATTATCTTTGGGAATGTTAATGAATTTATCATTGTCAACAAACATATTCAAGTTAATGGAGAGAAACTTCATGTTATTGGTGACAATTAACTTCAGGTATTCTAAACAAATCTAAAGTGTGTCCCCATTTTCAAGTAGCATGTATACAAGTTGTATTGTGTTTATCATTTAAGAATATATACCTTTTGGAACTGCAATGAGTCTTTGAGTAATGCAACCACAGACTCGTTGGTTTGACTTCCAGGCTGCATTGAAAGTGTGATTGGTTAGCAAATTTCGTGTCATTAATGCAATGTTCATGGAACTTGAATCAAAAACGGAAAATCCATATACCATGTTGGAATCAACAGATGCATCCACGTGTATTTCCTCAGACATATCATTGTTTTTTTCATCTCTGCAAAAAAAACAAAAAAAAAGGTGTTAAATGCATATCAACCACCACTCTTAAGAGTAGTAAATGTTTGTTTGATATCATACCCATTTATTTTGGTTTCCATTTGTTCAGTGTTCATCTTAGGATCTTTATCTCTTCAACCACCACTTAGTTGAGTTGCAACTACTTGAGTTGAATGAATAAAACACAATATGTCACTTGATAAAAACGCAAATTGGCCTTTATACATGCTCCTCATTCATTTCAGCCATAGCCATAGTGTAATCTACTGTACTTTTCTATCACATTAAACCTCCTCTCAACATGACAAATTTCACTTAAAACAAAACAGTACATCATTCATAACAACATTAATCACACATATATATGTCCTGGTTGATACTACATTAACCTCGAATCAAAAAAAAAAAAAAACCTTATTACAAAACACATATCACATGATTCATAACAACATAACATAGGAAAGACAAACCATTATATGATTCAATAAGACACAGCCATAACCATAGTATCCTCTGATTCATCCATCCTGAAAGCGACAAAATCATCTGCTTTGATTTTTCCATTGAATAATTCGCACCATCCTCGATTAACAGTATGTTCCATACCATTGAAATCTATCTTCCAAATGTGTTGACTTTTTTTCTTCGGTAAATGGTAAGCTAGCCCTTTCATCCTCGGATAGTGCTCATTGTCAAGTTCGTTAACGACTCCATAATAAACGGTTACAGCTAACTCTTCGGGTACAACTCCATTAAAGATGTTCTCCACCATAAACTTAGGGATGACCTACATACATTAAGGATCAATTAAATTAAATTTTTGGTTTGATATTTCCAAACTATGCAACATAAATGGTCAAATTTCAATTAAGGTAGAGTATATTACCAATGGTTTGCATTCCTTTGCCATTGATTCAGAAATAAAAAATCGTCACATCGGGTCATGACCCCAATAACCATCATATCTTCTTGGATCGTTAGTATCAATTTTCCCCAGATACCTGCCAATTACTTACATCTCAAAAGTACTCTCTTCAACTACTTTCAATCTCATTAGGCCAACCTTTGTTACTTGGTACATGAACCGTAGTCTTTTTTCGTTGATCGTTAAGTATATGCCTTTAGCATCGTTTGCAATAAACCCTATGAAACAGTTACCGCAATCATCTTTGACAACCACATCGTTACCAAGGCAGGTTTTCCATCTTTCGTAAAACCATTTAGAGATGTATATTTTTTCCTGTGGATAAAAACTCATGTTAAAAATATTGATTAATCATAAAACTATAGCTACAATGACATTTTCATCAGAGAGTATTGCCGTGTTTTCAAGGAACCAACCCGTGAAATCTTCCCTATTAAAATGATACTCTGCGAAGTTTATTGCATATGCAATCAAATATCAGTTTGTCACAATCAATTTGGATAACCCAAATAGATCCTTTTGAAAATATTATTCAAAAAAAGGTTAAGATAAACCCAGATAAATCTATTTGTGAAATTCATAACTAAAATAAGACCAGTTGAAAACTTCAGAACCTAAACAACATTAAGTTATTGAACTTATTACCTTGTTCAAACATAAATTTCAGATCGGGGACGACCTTAACAACATTTCGTTCCATTTCTTGCTGGAATGATAACAAAATATTAGATGCTGCTTTCTAAATATTGAAACAAACTAATAACCCTTCATGAACATTTGAAATAAGTTACATACCCATCTCTCACTGTCAACAGGTATGGGGGTCGGTTGAGGCAATAAAACCCTAACAAAAAAATATACCATAAAAATTGAAAATTTAAACATGGCACAATGACAAAAACAAACCAAAGAAGACTAATGGTTGACTTGAAAAAAAGAATAAAGAAAAAAGGAAAAAAAGGAACAACAAATTAATCGATTAGGGCATGCATGTGATGGAAAAAAAAAGAAAAAAAACTTACCTCCTTGAGGATGATGTCATTTCGGAGTGGATCTGTTGTTTGGCAAGTGAAATGTGGGTGGCTGCAAGTGAGTGTGTTTGTGGGATAACAAAAGATTTTGTTTTTTTTAGTTTTTGGCAATGTATATTGTATAGATGGGGACCATTTGAGTTGGGGGAGAAAATGGGATGCCTGTAAAGGTAAACCTAGGCCCATTTAGTGTGTGTGCATGTGATATATATTACCATTTATGTTTACATTGTGATTTTGTGACTATGTTGGTCATTGCCTTGTTGAGGAGGGGCCTATTACAGCCAATAGTGGCATCATTTGTGCGACAAAATTTTCATGCAAAGGCATTAAAAAATTAAGTCAAACCATATAATAAACATGATATAGATAACATGTCATAAACATTGTTTTGGACGGTAGTGTTAATGACAAGGACACTTACTATATCAACAATGTTTATATACATATGATTATTATAGACAGCCGTGTATATACATATGCTACGTTCACACAAAAATACATTCTACTTTACAAATGAATGACATGGCAAACACGTGGGTAGAGAGTAGTGCCAAGTAGCATCACTCTAACTCATAATATCCAACAATATTAGTTTCGAAAAACTATGCAACTATAGACATATATAGTAATAATTTTCATTACCATATAGATATATAATCTATTGCAAAGTCACTTAATAAAATAACCATGCGCAATTTAAGGTCTTGGTAGCACTTAAACATTGTCATACACAATCCAAAAAAAAAATTGCATAACTATAGACATTGTGCTTGTGGCTATCACATAACCACCATAATTAAGTTAACTACAAACAAAACGGATTATCCAACTGCAGTTACAACAAAAGCCACTGTAAACAAACAACAACAAAAGGATTTAGGAAATAAGTTGCATAAACTCTTCACCCAAGAGCAGAACGGCGAACAATTCTCACAAACAGCTTATCAGTTGGTTTATTAAGACAAAACAGTAACTTGTCTCCCACCCTCAGCTTGTTATCCCTCACAAATTCATACAAGCCATCTGTAAGATACCTTTTATTTTGAGAAAATATTCTTCTGTTTGAATTTTTGAGTGTGCATTCATAGATTGCTCCATTACCCACCAAGTAAAGGTTAATTTTAGACTGTGTGGATGGGATGGCAATCTCGCAAGTTTTGGATGACAAATTCTACAAAAACAAAAGTGTATGTGTGTATGTGTATGTGTGTGTGTGTGTATGGTCACAAATCAAATCCAATGGTCATATACAGTCAATATGCTTAATTTAAATTACAGCACAAATATTCCCAATGGATATATGATGAATGAAAATTAACAATGTATTACAATTAACATACTCAAGCACAAGGCTTACAATACAACAACACTTATAAAAAAATGGACAAAAGTATTATAACACATCAAAACTGGTAATCCTATGGTTAAACAAAGATGGGGAACATACCAGTGATTGTGGTTTTTTCTTTTATGCAAGTGCTTTTGAAACATCACGTCTCCAATTATATACTTTGCAGAGGTCTGGATCAAGATCACGACGAAGCCAATCACCATCACTATCATCATCATCAGTATCAACATCAGAATCAACATCACTATCATCTTTCTCAATATCATCAACATCATCATAATCACTATCTTGTCCCACACTTTCATATGCTTCACCATCATCATCACTTTCAATATCAAAATCTAAATCACTATCATTGTTATCATCATCAGATATGATCAATGGATTGTTCATCGGCTTGCCAAGTTGTTCCCTTCCACCATCAACACCTAAAACATACATCTTGAACTTATTGGCCTCTACGAGATAATGTAGCTTAACTCTCATAGGCATTGTAAATCCACACCTTAGTGCCACCTGAATCCCAGATTCCATGTACTGATTAAATCCAGTAGTATACATTTTGGCCATGTACAGATTACCGTTTGGGAGCTTAATCCATCCATTGATATGAGCTCTAAGCTCCATATACCAGTTACCAACAAATTCATTCGGCAATTCAATACTATCCTATAAGCAATAAACATATATCATTAACAATAGTTTTGAAGAATAGTGTTTTCCCATATTAAAAATAAACATAAATATTATATGATCAAAACAAATACCAGATTTGGATGAATCACAGTTTCGAAGGATTTAGCTTTTCCATTCTTGGAAGAACTTTCTCATTTGCAAACCCTACATCAATGACATATTTATAAAAAATTAAATAAAAAATTCAACCCTTTTCAACACATTCAGTGTTATTGTTACCGTGTATATATCCGGTGAAGCTATTCAAATTAATTCAACAACATATAATCTATTTTCATTACTAAACCGTACATTTATTCATTTAATGATTCAAACAACATGAAAGATTGCAATAAAAAAGTGATTTTTGTTGAACATAAAAAAACCTATAACAGAGAGAGATCCGTATACGAGGATGACGAATTTGGTTAAAAGATCATACCTCTTTGAGGACGGTTCCATTCCTTTCAGCGATGAGGAGTTTGGCTTTGATGGATGATGCATGTTGAAGCGAAGGTTGTTTACTGTTCTTAAACGTATGAGAGAAGTGAAAAGGGACTCTAAGCGACAGCAGGAATATAGAGTTTTGTTTTGTTGGCATTTGCTAAATGAGTGGAGACAAATTTTGGGAACCATTTGGGTTGGAGACAAATTTTGACTAAAGTGGACAAATATGTGGGCCATGCATTTTAGTATGAAAAGGTTTTGGAGTTTTTTTTTCCTTTTTCATTTAGTGTTAAACTATATTTTGATCGTACACTTTTTTATAATTAAATTTAGGGTCACTGATACAAAATATAATATTATTGAAGCAATTACGTCAATTTAGTCTCTAATGTGTGATGATATTGAATAGTGTGTTTGTTAGTGTTATTTAATCACTATATTGTATATAAGAAATGTGTGATGATATTGAAGAGTTTCTCTGTTATTATTAATATGGTAAAAGGAACTTCTTGGAAGGTAAATTTTAGACGGTAATTGTAGTAAATATGTGTTTGGTATGGAGTTTGCACTCCTTGAAACCACGTTTTTCTGCTTTAACGTGATTTTGACCCCTCTTATCTTGTTTGGGTTCCTGTCCTTTAAAGTGATTCTCTCTTGCAAACTCCATTCTACTAGAAGCTGCAAATTGAAGCTTCTACGGTGAAGCCAAAATCAATTCTTCAATTGTGATTTGCTGACAAATACATAATTCTCCTTTTTCCTTTGTTTCCTTTACCGTGAGGCTAAAATCATGTCTCATGATTATTTGTAACTATTTCTCCTCTTTATTTGCAAGAGTGTGTATAAGTTATAACAACGTCAGCAGGGGATTAATTTTTTAAAATTTCTTTATAGGTAAAATAAATATTGGTTTTACGTCCTTTTAAAAAATGCTTTTAGGTTTTAATAAAAATTTATCTGGCATAATTTTATTTGATGATTATACTCAAAATTATTTCCCCTAAAACTCATGCATAGATATTATTTTTTTTTGAAAGACATAGATATATTCTTGGTTTGGACAATTTTTTTCCCTAATGGACAAACTACTTATATATTTAATAATACAACACTAATAAATGATTAAGTAAAGTATAAATGAAAGAAAGATTGAATAAAAATTGGAATAATATTTAGGCTACATTTGTATTTATTACTTTTAAGTTATAGAAAAATTAATTAAAAATTTATATACATAAATTTAAGTATTTTACAAAAATTGAACAAAATATATACACACATATATTCAAACCCATTTAGGTAAGTTATACACCCAAAAGCAATTTTGACACAAAATATCCAAACAATATTTTTCATTCAAATCACTTTTGTTGTGAGGATATCCAAACATAAATCACTTTACATTAAACTGACTTTTAACCAAAATCAATTCTCCTCACCGCACAACCAAACACACACTAAGACAAACACACAAATTGTGAAAAGGGCTGACTTTGAATAGTTTGTTTGTTTGTATTATTTAATCACTGTATTGTATCTAAGAAATGTGTACTAAACGCTACCTCATATGTTAGAGTTCGCCTTCTGTTATTATTAATATGGTAAAAGAATCGTTCTCGAAGGATAATTTTTAGACGCCTATTGTACCAATCTTAACCCCTTCTAATATTGTACCCATTCACCCCTTCCCAAATTGACTAGTTTCTGAGGGGATAGTTTGTCCTAATGACGCACAACCCCAATCAATCGTAATTTTATGATAGTTGTGTGTTTGTCATAGTACAATTAATGTGTAAAATTCACCTTGTAAAATAATAAAATTATCATATTAATAACAAACAAATTCTTTCATATCAGCAAACATTTTTCATTACAATGTATTAATAGAAGTAACACAAACAAACCAACTACTCAATATCAGCACACATTTATCAAAACACAAAAGATACTGAATAAACACGAAATATCACACAAATCAACATAAAAATCATAGGTGATATAAAATATTTTTTAAATTTTTTTAGAAAATTAACTAACAAATCAACATTATAATTATGTTTATTTAATTTTAAAACGTTAATTTAACATATCCATAAAATACCACATTAATGTAATATTGAAAAGTCGATTGGACCCACCTTTACTTATCCTGAAAGCCCATTTTCTCACCCAACCCAAGTAGTCGCCATCCATACATTGCCAAAAACTAACAAAAAAACAAAATATTTCATTATCTCACAAACACGGCACCCACAAACACACTCATTTACAGTCACCCGTTATCCCACATAATACCAAAGAGACAACGACAACGACAACCCATTTGGATTGTCATCAGACCCACTCCCGAAATGGCATCATCCTCAAGGAGGTAAGTTTCTTTTTTTTTCTCCATGACAAGCATACCCTAAGCCGTTGTTCCTATTTATTTTTTCCTTTTTGGTAGACAAGCACTAATCTTCTTTGGTTTTTTGTTGTGCCATTTTCAAATTTGATGATATCTCTCTTAGGGTTTCATTAGCACAACTGAAACCCATACCTACTAACAGTGAGAAATGGGTATGTATTTTATTTCAAATGTTCATTTAGGGTTATTAGTTTCAACCGAAAATTGTGAAAGCAACATCTAATATTTTGTTATCATTTCAGAAACAAATGGAACGAAATGCAGTTAAGCTCTACCTCTCGCTGAAAGCTTCGTTTGACAAAGGTAATCGTTTCAATAACTTAATTATGTTTAGGTCCTGAAGTTTTCAAATTGATTTATTTGAGTTCTAATTTTTTCAAACATTGATTTATATGGGTTTATCTTAACCTTTTTCGAGTAAATATTCAAATGGGTTTATTTGGGTTATCCAAATTCATTGTGACAAACTGATATTTGATTACATATCCAATAAAATTTGCATAGTATCATTTTCATAGGGAACAATTTATGGCTTGGTTCCTTGAAAACACAGTAATTATCTCTGACCAGAATGTCATTAAAGCTTTAGTTTTTAAATAAAAATTCATTTGTAGCATATGAGTTTTTCTGCACATGAAAGAATATACATACCTGACTTGTTTTACGCAAGATCGAGAACCTACCTTGGTAACGATGTGGTTGTCAAAGATGATCGCGGTAACCGTTTCATAGGGTTTATTGCAAACAATGTTATAGGCACATACTTAAGGATCAACGAAAAACGACTACGGTTCATGTACCAAGTAACAAAGGTTGGAATAATGAGATTGAAAGTAGTTGGTCAGAGTACTGTTGAGATGAAAGTAATGAGCAGGTATCTGGGGAAAATTGATACTAATGATCCAAGAAGATATGGTGGTTATTGGGTTCATGACCCCATATGGAGATTCTTTGTCTCTGAATCAATGGCAAAGGATTGCAAACCATTGGTATTATACTCTACCTTAATTGAAATTTATCCATTTATGTTTTTGCATAGTTTGAAGATATCAAAACAATAATTTAATTTAATTGATTATTAATGTATGTAGGTCATCCCTAAGTTTGTGGTGGACAACATCTTTAATGGAGATGTACCAAAAGAGCTAGTTGTTACCATTTATTATGGAGTCGTTAATGAACGTAACAATGACCACTATCCGAGGGTGAAAGGGCTAGGCTTCCCGTTTACGGGAGAGAAAACTCAACACATTTGGAAGATAGATTTCAATGGTATGGAACATAGTGTTATTCAAGGATGGTGCGAATTATTCAATGGAAAGATCGAAGCAGGTGATTTTGTCGCATTCAGAATGGATGAATCAGAGGATACTATTGTTATGGCTGTGTCTTATTGAATCATCTAATGGTTTGTCTTTTGCCACGTTATGTTGTTATGAATCATGGTTTGTCTTTTGCCATGTTATGTTGTTATGAATCATGTGATATGAGTTTTGTAATTAAGTGTTTTCTTTTTGATAGAAAGGTTAATATAGTATCAACCAGGACATATATATGTATGATTAATGTTGTTATGAATGATATGTTGTTTTGTTTTGTTTTAAGTGAAGTTTTCCATGTTGAGAGAAGGTTTAGTGTATGTGATAGAAAAGGACAGTAGAGACACTATGACTCTGTCTGAAATGAACGAGGAGCAAATATAAATGCCATTTTATTTTTGAGAAAAAGAAAATGTTGGGCCCATATCATATTCCATTTTGTTTTTGAGAAAAAGAAAATGTTGGGCCCATATCATATTCCATTTTGAGTTTCAATACATTTTATGTTTAAACTTCATATTCCATTTTGAGTTTCAATACGGTCGTCCCACCAACACACATCTTGCCGTTAAATATAAGATCATCCAACAAAAAAACCCTAACCCTACACATCCTAGTTCGGATCAAACAACCGTCTTTGCAATTATGCCATATTTTCTTATAATAAACATTACAAAGGAAACATTAATAATGCCAATATTTACATACTTTACACATGAGTATAAGGATATAACATTCATATAATTTAAATTACGCTACTATTTAAAACATTATATATGAATGAATGATTTTAAACTTGTCAAAGCCTCAACCATTTTTGCTTTCTTTTTAAGGAGAATTTGGTATTTTTCTTCGACCTTCACCAAGTTACCCTTAAGATATGATATGGCAAGATGTGTTTCAATGGTTGCTTCAATCTGCGACATTTCGTTCTCGAACACATGTAATTCTTGGTGAGATTTATTAAGTTGGACAAGTGTTTCGTCAACCATTGGAATGATGATATGGTATAGTTGTATAAAACATTCTAGAGCAATATACAATGCCAACTCAACATTGTCAAGATAGGGTTTGATAACACCAACTTCCTCAATCAATTAGTTTAATTGGTCGATGATGGATCCATCAGATGTAATGGAATCAAATTGAATGGACAATATGTCTCTTATTTGCGCAAAAAGTTGTTTGATCTTACATAATTGGATTCATGTTTGATACATGTGACCGAATTGGTGGAAAATGATAAATTATCTCTGGCTTTGCCGCTCATTGTTATCTATAGGTATTAGAGAAATGGGAGTGATTTGCAATCAATTTGTTTTACTATTTATAACATTCAAATATATGGCTTGAATGGTTGCAACCTATTGCCAATGAATCAACATGTCGGTTCAAGTTTTGAATTATTATTTTTTTATGAAAGGTTTTTCATAAACTAATATCAATCCAATAGTTGTGATCATTGGTGTATAACAATTCATAAGTGCTTTATTAATTTTACAAAATTTACGACAAATAATTTGAAAATTCAAAAGATTAACCACCATCAATTGTCGTTTATGTTTTAATAGGAACCCTTTATTCGTTATTGGTTTGTATCGAATAAAAATTGTTTATTAATGTATATTAAACGTTGTTGCTAAAAATTTGCCAAATAAGGATAAAAACCCAATATTAATACATATGAGACAAAAACATATGTAAGCTTTGTCCTAATGTGGCAAAAATGCAAGGAAAGTGCCACCAAAAACACTCACATGGTAAAGGACAAATGCATGGGAATTGGGAGGAGATATTGAGACAATATATAAAAGTAGCCGGTATAGCCCATATGGAAAATGACAATACATGCATGGGATTTCATTGAGACTAAAATTACATGCAAGAATTTTCTTAAACACCAGCATATTCATAAAACTAGGTTTTTCCAAAACATAGAAGCAGGCTATGTAAATTATCACTGGCTTAGTTTCATGGGCTTACCTCTTCCTTTCCACACCCCCTAATATTGTAATACACACGACAATTCAAATAAAATTAGATGTTAATCACAAAAGATATAACTTAATCTCTCTTATCTTAACTGCAAATTAATTCAACCCATAATATCTTTTTGAGTCATGTCATTATTCTATCGATAAGGACAATAAAAAAAATATTTGAAGGATTAATTTGGCAACTCAAAAGTAATCTTTGAAGACCAATGAGGGTCGCCCTTAATTAAACTCTCCCACTTCAACAATATTCCATGCCCAAAAAGTTTAATTACTTTAACTAATTTACAATAACTTTTGGCAGGTTGAAGTTTTAAGTTCCATAAATTTAGGTGTCCGATAATATTTTCTTTTGGATCTCATCATTATGAAATTCGTAAAAGACAAAAGCATGATCTTTAAAGATACGAAAGTGTTTCTTTTGACATATCATATATATTATTAACGTGGAATATTATTTTTTTAGAAATTTCGTTTTGTCAAATGTCCGTATACATTAATTTTATGCTTTTGTGTGACAATGATAATTTTATATTGTTCTGTGACATTTACAATTTTACCTATGATGCAAGATTAAAAGAGTGGAGCTGAAATTAAATTCCTAATAGATAGTCCTTTGAAAAGCACACTTTTTTGATTTGTGAAAGTGTTTCACCGGTCATATCATATGTATGATTAACGTGGAGTTCTATTTTTATATAGAACCCTTCATTTTTTTTTAAGACCGTTGTATGCCATTTACAATTTTACCCATGATGCAAGATTAAAATAGTAGAACTAAAATAAAATTTTAATGGTATTTAATTGTGTTGTTACTTTTTATAATATCTTGAAATAAGTGTGTAAAAAATCATTTACATTGGTAAGCCACAATTAACTACATTAGGATAAAAGAATGATTATGGCATTGGTAACAAACAACTAAACAAATCGAAAAAAAAAAACACAATTAAACAAATAGTACACAATAATTATTATTGCTCAAATTAAAAAAAAAAAGTTTCAACTAATTATCACAAATGTTTTAGAAATTACAAACCACAAAATTTTTTCCATCTAAGCTGTCTCTTTCATAACACAACCAATAAAAGTATGAAGCAAGCACACTATCTGGTCAAATGACATAAAAAACAATAAAATATAAAACATTAGCATAAAAGGGGTAAAACTATAGGCTTTCCACATTTTCCCCTTTTCATTCATATTCCAAATCCATGTCTTCATCTTCTTCAATGATCCATTTAATCCTCTATTGATTTTACCCAATTAAAGTCCAGTTCCATTCATTGGCGTTTTGATCCGTTCGATTTGTTTTCAGCTAGCTCATTGACGGCGACGATTTGCAAGTTCAGGAGTACCGTTTCCTTTGAGAGGTGAGTTAGTTGTTGTTTTGCTTATGAGGACAAATCGTATAATGTTGATTTTTTTTGACAATATCATCTAATGTTGATTGCTATTTAAAAGCTTTTTTATTTTTTTTTATTGTTTTGTGCAAGTATTAGTATGTCGAACTCAGTTGGGTCTCATCATGTTAACGGTGATTCAAGCAGTGATGGTGGGGTTAGATGTATAACAATTCCTGCTAAATTTGGGTCTCCAGCAAAGGTGATTGTGTATTACTACTAAATATGTGTAAGCTAAACCATAGTTTATGTTTAAATGTAACTGAATAGGATTCTTTCATTGATAGACATAACGTGAAATTGAAAATGATGATGTTAGTCAATCGAAAAAGAAGGCAAATATCCCCATCAAATGGCATGGAATAAATTGCGATGGATCTCAAAAGAAACCAGGTTCCAAAGTCCCAATTTACAACATGAACCATTTGAGAAGGAGTGGAAGGACCTGCTATTTTGGTCCACAACCAAAAATAGGTGCATTAGGTACAGTAGAGAATAATCCTATTGAAATTGATACTGATGAAGGAGAAGAATGACCTTATTTTGTTGCAATGACTTTGTTTTGGTGTAATGGCTTTTATCAAGGGAGAACAATGACCTTATTTTATTGTAATGGCTTAGAACCATGCCTTTGTTTGGTTGTCATGTAATGTATTTTAACTATTTACTTTATTTTGGTGTAATCGTTTATAACAATGCATTTATGATCTTATCTCAACAGAGTAATCAGAATTTACAAACCGCAAATGTTTATCCATCTGAACTTTCTCATTCATAACACAAACCATTACAGAGGTACATTTGCATACTCCAATAACCCACCCTATTTCAAACAATAAACACTAATTATTAACATACCAAACAAAGAAAAACCAGCTAAATATCAATACCAATGTCATCCATTTAACTTTCTTATTCTCATCACCATATTTGGTCTTTCACTTTGCAATTTCACTGATTCAGATGCCATATTGACTTCATCAATGCTTCCACACTTTGTGCAATCTTCGTTTTGGACTCCTTCCACTTTTGACCTAGTCTCCATTAAAACTTTCATTGCAAGAACAACATCAACCATCGGAGTCACACCTGGTATAATATCGTCATCCAAAATGAATGACTCACACTGACAACATTTTCAAAACCTACAACATTGAGTATGGTATGTGTTAGATATGCAGGCATACATGGGAAAGTTGCATCCACAAAGAGGTTGCATAGCTGGAAACATATCGTCCCCAAACCCTAGAAATCGACCTTGCATTCTACTTGACCCATTCCTGGAAATTGAATAAGATGTCCAAAACTTAATTCCCCACCAACACACATCGTTGGACCCATCTTAAATTATATTTGATATTGTTATTTAATAAACCACAAGATGACAAATACAAAAAAATGGTCCCCATCTCATCCTACATCAAAACAGTATTAAGTAACCCCACCAAACCTTTGTACTTCCAAACCGTCCCCATCGAAGTACATCTTTACTTCAATAAGAAACCCTAACCACACACATCCTAGTTCATCTAAAACGAAGGCCACATCTCCTTCCCTTCCCCAACAAAGACAACAACGAACATCCACTCTCAAAGGACACCATGGCATCATCTTCAAGGTGGTATTTCTATTATTAACCCTTGCAATTAAAATCCAAATAAATTTTGAACTTTTGTGCTTTTTTTTTATGTGGTTTATCTCATTCATGCAACTCAATTTAATTTACGTTATGCATGTTACAGACAATCATCTACACTCACATCCTACCAGTCAATTGTTTTTCCAGATCGAGTATAAACAAATGGCCATGTGATAAATGAGCATACTTTTTGTTATCATTATTTGATTGGAGAAGTATGATTAAACTAACCGCATATATATTTTGTGTGTTTTTTTTTTTTGCTTCTAGGACGAAATTGATTTGAATTTTTCATTTGTGCACAATTGGTTAAAAGCACTTAGAGCTCAGCCTCATGGTACTCTTGATCTACCTATTGGGGTGATTTTACCTGTTGATCTCACAGTTTCTACTTTCCAAGCCCACATCAAATCTGGAAAAACGGTTGCTCGTATGCTTGGATTTCATGTCCCAACCAAAGTTCAACTTGATTATCTTGTTACGGATAATAGATTCAAGTTGGACATTGTAGGTCATGTGATCGAAGGATTGGGAAAGTCTGCCAAAGGATCGGAAAAGTCTGCCAACAAAGAAGTTAAGGTAGAAAAAACCACTGAAAGTGATGAAGAATCTGAAGGTGATGATTGGCTGCATCGTAATCTTCCTCCAGAATGCTACAAGTACTACGATTGGGAAACTCGTGTAACAGCAGCTATGGCAAGTAAGAAGAATCCCGAAGGAATGGTATGTGTCTCGAATTGTTATTTTTTGTGCTCATAGTTGTATTGTGGTTCACTTACAAGTATGTCAAAGATTTGAATATTAGATTTTGTTATTTAATCAACTGCTTTTATATCCTTTTTATGCAGCGTATTCCCCACCAGACAATGAAGTTTGCCCTAAGCAGTCGCCTTGATTCAATTCCCCTAATCCACATGGATAACAGGCAAACTTATCAATGTGTACTTCTTACCGAAGACGAAGGCCAAAAAAGGAGGTATTTGGTCGGAGGATGGTTCGATTTTCTTAGGAAATACAACCTAAGAGCCGGTGACATGCTGAAGTTTTACCTTGACTACCCTGCTGATCAGCTGTACGTGGGCATTGTCCGGCGCAAATCATTATAAATGTGTTTGCATGAATGTGTCTCTTAAAGACAGCTTGTTGCGTATCTTAATTTCTGTAATATCTTAATGTGTGGTTTTTTAATTTTTAAGTTTGTTTTGGTACACTATGGTGGATGTGTTTATTATGTATGGATATCATGGTCAAAATTGTATAATTGTGGTTGTTTGTGTTGTTTGTTTAAATTGTACGCCTTGATTACATTGCTGTTTTTTTGGAAAATGTCAAGATTATTATTTTCGGGCAAACCATTTTTAGTAATATGAATGGAACAACCTATATCATTCTCTAATAATAAACAAGCACTACATACTACTGTAATATATTAACAACACTTTACTAAATATAACAATCAACGCATGAGTTGTTTTGAATATATAAAACTATAGATTGAATAAAAGTTGTTCAAAATTATGAAATATAAACAACCAATTACGTAAAAAATTTGTCTGCAATGGGGTGTATCAAACATTCATAAAACTAAGGCTATAGTGTAAATTTGTCAGCCAATTGTTTATATGTTGTAATATGCTTAGAGAATATCTGAGGCCACTGACCATAACACCTATGCTACCCATGGATTAAACACCACCTGGATGATACAAACCACAACAAACAGTGGACATCAATTGTCTGAGTTCCCATACATTTAAAAAAAAAGAGCATTTGATCCAAAGAGCAGTTCGAAACTATAATATCCTAACGACGACGTCGGACAACCTCCACAAAGAGATGATTGGGAGGACCGCAAAGATCAAATATCAACTTATCACCTTTCCTAAGTCTACGGTCCTTCACGAACTTGGGCCAATCTTCACCTAAGTATTTCTCATTTGGACCCCTATTTGAAGTGATAAGTTTGCACTCATATTCTCGAAGAGTTTCCACATCCTGCAAAATCATGCTCTCATGTGTGTCGGGTAAGCAGTTGATAGATATCATATTGAGGAAGTGCTATACAAATTATAAACTCACATGCTTTAGTATGCAAATAATGAATGTTAAATGAATAATTGTAAGGATCATAAATAATATTAATTTGGTTGAACATACCATTACTTGACACCTCTTCTTGTTGGCTATGACTTTTGTGATATTCCTCTCAAAATGATCATAATTAGCAATTTCTACACAATCATCTTCAGAATCAGAATCAGATTCAATAACTTCTTCCTTGATTGTATTTCCCCTTGAACTTCCAACTTCATCCACCAAAACCATCATCTTGAACCTGTTAAAAGCGCCAGTATATTCAAGCCTAACACATGTTGGTTTCTCTCAGTTGAATTTAGCTGCCACGTCCCTACCAGAAGTCATGAAATTCTGGCTTAAATTTCTCCCAAACTTAACTCGTACACAGGTGCCATTTGGATCCCTAATCCATCCATAATCATACTTTCGCAGTTTCTTGAAGTAAGATGAGAAGAATACTGAACATACTTGTATCTTTGACTACAACGGTACAAAAAAAACACATATAAGATGTATAAGTCAGGGGCCATATGAAATTTGATAAAAGATCATTATACAAGAATATCATAACAACTAAGCAATGTTTTTGTAATACCTGTTGTGGATAAACGATAGTTTCGAAGGAATTCATGACGGTATAGTAGCTTGTTGCTTTGCATAATCTAAAAACAATTGATTGTAGTTAATTTCATACAAAAATCATGTAACTAAATATTTATAAGAAAACTGAGTTTTCATTATATTTTTTCTAGGGTTGCAACTGAATTCCATATTATGTAAAATGGGTAAAAACACTAATTGCTTCTATTTGTTAAATCATAAATATGTATATCACTAAAATTAAACCCCTCACTACAAAATTGCATGTTATAACTGTCAGCCTAAACATGGTAAGGATGTGTGGTTTTCAGTATGAAACAAAATAATTTTGGAAAAAAAAACTCATATTACCTTCAACTTCATACAAAATTTCTTGCAAATCCTACGAAAGAACTCATATTACCTTCGACTTAATGAAAAATACTTTTCGTTCCAAATACGGGTTATAGATCTAGAATGCATGTGAACAAAAATAAACGGGTTTTAGATCTATAATGCATTGGGAAAATTAAGGCGATATTACCTCCAACTTCATGTTTTAGCCACCTTAGCCAAGAGTACATGATATGAATCAGGTTTGAATATAGAATGACTATAGGGGACCACTATTACTATATTCACGATGCAAATCTTAGAGACGAAAGAGACAAAATGAAAGTAAAGAGTAAAATTACCTTTTTCTGGTTGATTCCATTGGAAAGCGGAGTGTGTTGGTGAAAGCGAAAGGGTTGGAGTGATATGGATAAGATTTATGTGGAGAATCATAAACGTGTGGTCTGGGAGTGAAAACGGTTTGTGTTTGGTAATGCTTTGCTTGGGCCTAGTTGATCCGTGTAAAATTCGGCCTGTGAATTAGCATCCTCGAATATTTTACTAATGCTAGTGCCTTGTTTGTTAATTACCAAATGTTAGTACTTTTTTACTCAATGTGTTGCGATTAAACTGAATTTATGAGTTTTTTTTTTTTTTGCAAAATAGTTGTTTTATAAGAGATTAATACTGTTAATACTAATCAAATTCGATGTTAACACTTGTATAATATTAGTATTTAACCATAAGGCATTAAGGATAAACAATATTTCCACTGAAATGTAACTGATCACATTTATATTAAAGGAACATTCATTATGGATAAAAATTACCCTTCATATGAGAATTTAAAGGGATTAAATTCTGACCATAAAACAAATGTAAAAGTTCATGAATTCATTAAGATTACAGTAATCCAATGTTCAAACAACAAATGTTCATAACAATGTCTGAATACTAAATTCAAACAACAAATTCAATAAACTCCGTTACATAAACTCTCGCTACATAAACTCCATAAAATCCGCCGACACATGTTCCTGAAATAAAACATTTTAACAATCTAAATTCAGAACCATCACTCATAATAGTATAATGTAGACAAAAAAAAATACATTAACAAAATATCCTTACATGTTCATCAACATTGTTGCCAGCTTCTTGAGTACCAACCGTTCTTTGAGGACATGTTTTCTTATTATGACCAGGATCACCACATGTAGAACAATGGGTGACACGCCTGTTGTTTGTTCCACTAGTGGAGCCAACACCACCACCTCTACCTTTGGTTCTAACAGAAGCTGGATTTTGCAAATTTTCTTCCACCATGTCCTCTTCAAGGTTTGTCGTGCTATCACTTATGCCTCTCTTTTGTTCGGCTTTCAAAATAGCTGCAGCCGCAAGGTCCATTTGCTCTTTGTAGTCATCACCGTTGTCAACGACTAATTTAGACAATCTCCCCCATCTAAACATCAATGATCCGTATCTTGTAGCAAGGTGCAAGTCCCAAAATGCAGGACGACCATTTGAGCTGCTACCTAATATGTCCTTAGTATTTTTTGTCCATCTACTCATTACAAGGGATTGAGGCAATTCAGTATAATCAATAAAAACCAAAACTGCAATGATATGCTCACATGGAATTCCAAATGACTCCATCCTCCGACAAACACACTTGAAAATGTCTTCTGCAGGGTTAAATGATACACGCCACTCCCGGTCTGGCCTCATGTACTTATTAACTGTATAGATGTAGTACCCACATGTTTCTTTCGATCCAGATACAATCATTGAAGAAGATCGGTCGATTATAATCTGATATTTAGAAAATATCTCTTTCGTAAATACCTTCGCACCAGAGAGCTCGAGTTTAGGGAATCTTGTACAGAGAACTGCCTCACCATAATCACTTTCAAAGTCTGATTGTACCTCTCTATACCGCATGAAATTGAGACAACGGTGATAGTGTAGTAAAAAATCTTCCAAGTTGTGACGAGAATGAACAAACTTCCCCATCTCTGAATGCAACCCCTCGCATCGTGATGTAGTTCTGAAGCCTGCAAAAAACTGGCCCCGTATATGTGTTGTTGCCCATGCCTTTCTCTTCGTATATGTTTCTTTGATCCAATTGTTGTCTTGCAATCCAAATGAATCAACAGTTTCAGCCCACTTCCTCGAAAATTCTCCAATTTCATAGTCACCCAACATACACTTTCTAAATTGACCCACAAATGCGGGATCACCTATGTTGGACGTTGCATTGCGAATCAAGTGCCACACACACAGTCTATGATAAGCATTTGGAAACACTCGTTTTATGGCCTTCTTCATAGCTAAATCACCATCAGTGATTACAACAGTTGGTGACTTTCCATACATTGCTTCCAAAAACCGTGAAAGCACCCAGACATAAGTTTCTTCCTTTTCATCAGCAACAATAGCTCCAGCAATTAGAGTTATGATTATTCACACCAGAAAACACAACTAAAGGGCAATGGTATTTGTTCTTACCATATGTTGTATCAAATGCGACTACGTCGCCATAAACTAGGTAATCAAGACGACTTTTTCCATCACACCAAAACAGGTGTTGTAGTCTACCTGTAGAATCAGTAGTGTGCTTGAAAAACATCATGGGATCATTTAAAGCCAATCCACGAAGATAATTTAATGCACAACTTGCATCTGACTTTCGCAAACGCCGTTGTCTTGCTATCTGATTATACAGACCTTTCCTCTGGAAACCAATTTTATCATATCCTCCTGCTTGATTTGCAAATGAAGCATATATGCGATTGGGTAAAATACCACTTTTTAACATATTGTTCATTTGCATTATGTCTGAATCTGTCATTAAGCAGTTTGAAGACAACAGTCCACAATGCTCCTGCGGTACTAGCATATGGTTGTGCCGGTTATCGAAAACTGTAGCAGACCAGCGTTTTGTCATAATGTTTATGTGCACCTGAAACTTAGCTTGACATCCACATCGAGTATTAGGTTTTTCCCGTCGCTTTCTATTCGCCTCAGTTACTCCTCTTTGTTCCCTATATCCTTGTCTATGGCAAACAAATGTGCGTTGCACTAGTTCTCCCGTTTTGCAATAAAGCAACTTGCCTTTGCGAACTGAAAATCCATTCGCTCTTCCATAGAATTTATAGAACTCATATGCAATGTCTAGGCTTCTAAACACAATTCTCCTTACAAATAGAGGCCCTAAACCACTTAGGTCCAATGTTGTCCTCAACACTATCAACTTGGACAGATTGGTCTTCATCGTGACTTCCATCTTCTTCCATGTCACCATTGTCTGCCCTTTCATCACTTCTATCTTCTTCCATGTCACCATAATTCACCCCTTCATCAAACTCAACATTGTCTTCGCCTTCGTAATCACTTCCATCATATTCCATGTTACCATTGTATCCCCCCTCTTCAACCTTAACCTCTTCGTCAGGACTTCCATCAATAAATCGAGAACAATCAAAAGAGTTTCGATCTTCAAATTTTTTGTGAAATAACTTTCATAGTTATCGTTCTTTGAGCTCACTGTTACTTGCGATTGTTATATTTGAGGGTAAATGGCTCGTCGCAGTACCGGTGACGGTGAGTTGGGAAAGAAAGAAAGAATTTTAGATCTGAAAAAAAGGAGGTGGATAAAGCGTCTTAGATGGTGGTAGGTCGCAGTTGGTAGTGTTTGAGGAAGATTTTTAATTAAATCGCCGGTAAGAGTGGCGGAGAGATCGCCAGCGTTTGGGATGTGTTAGAGTGTGTAAGAGTGGCGGAGAGATCGTCGGCGTCTGGGAGTGGGGAGTGAGGAAGTAATAATTTTTGATCTTAAAATATTTGAAAGTGGGACAATAATGAGTTATGTTTTTGTTGGGATGTGTTAGAGTGTGGAGAGATGTTGATGTTCCTTATGTTTAATCTAGGCCACATATCTAATCCAATGGTATTTTTTACTACCTCACCCATGAGGGACCTATTCGCTCCCTCGTCCTAGCCTCCACCGAAGGTTACACCTTGATTCCCTCTTTTCTCTTCTTATAACAATCATCCATGGCCCATATATACATATTTGATTCACCTGCGTTGATTCCTTAAAGCTGACGTCAACCCTATCCTTCACTTGTAAACTTGCATGCATGGACCTTCTCCACCATCCCTTGCACAACAATCTCCCTACACTGGTCTTCCTTGTGTCCAAACTTCCCACATATCTAAGCTGATATCACCAAATAGTAGATAGCTAAACAAACGTCATTGTTCATTTCATCTATGGACAGAATAAATTCTTCCGTCGCACTAAAAATAGCATGCATAGAGTAAGTACATTAAAAATAGCATGCATAGAGTAAGTAAACAGAATGGTAACTATAAGAACATGGATAGAAATGCAACTTGAATATACAGGCTTGGTGATTGTAGTTTTATGTCAAATGTGATAACTACTTCCAAATTGTACAAGAAAAGACAACATATGGTATGGATGGGAATGAGCAATTATGAAAGTTTTTGCTAAATCCTTTTATTTCTGATGGTATGGATGGATAAACGCTGCTTGTGGTTGTATAAGTATAAATCAAACAAACCATTTACTAAGAAAAAATAAAGAAGAAAAAATGACAAATACAAACATCTCTCTTAGTGTATGTTAAAATCATAATTCATATGCATCTGACCATAAAGGTTAGCTTAGCAGTATATGAATTGACCAAATCAAAAGAATACTAAAAATAGTAAATAAAGCATATCAATGTACCTGGCATCTTTGTTGTGTATGTATATGGCACCCTCCCAAAGTTTTATGGTAGAGTCTTTCCCGCAAGAGAGGGCAAACCAAGAAAAACTAACAGTTATACTGACATACCAAAAAAAGGGAAAAAGTATTTTTTATACACCTCTCATGTATACCCCCATGTACCAGGGTTATTTTAGTAATTTCTTATCACATCATCATCCCCTTTCATCTCTTCTTTCAATGTTTTTGCCACATTTCACAATTATGTGTGGGTGTCAAATGATGTATGCCACCTAAGGTGGTTTATGTGCTCCAAAAAAAGTATATAAATGGGTTTCACAATTATGTGTGGGTGTCAAATGATGTATGCCACCTAAGGTGGTTTATGTGCTCCAAAAAAAGTATATAAATGGGTCAAGATCATTTATCATAAATAAAAATATATAATGCAAAAGTGATAAAATGATGTCATCCTTATCATTAACGAAAAAATTTAGAGATTACAAAAAAAAAAAAAATTATATCAGTATATATCTAAAATTCAAAGACACAAATTGTGTGATAAAATTGTATATGCAACTTGGATGTATGTGTTGATTATTGATTTGCTTAATATGATTCATTATTTGAACCTCTCAATTCATCTTTGAATCTTATTTGATTTTCATTGTCTTAATCTTCTTATCATCAACACACACAAATTCAATTGTCATACTCTTATTAATCCATGATTTCGCAAAACCTTTTGAAAAACGAAAAACGCTATTCATTCCCCCCTCTACTGCACTTTCTAGCTCGTCATATAGACTAACAATAATTCTTACTCCTTAGGCAATGGTCAGAAGTGGTCCCATGAGTACGTATTAGCTGTATGACCCAGCTAGCGATTCAGGGAGCTGTATCTTTCCAAATATTCAGCGAAGCAATCCTAATCCACGTTGTAGCTTCCCATATCTTTAGAGTCATTCCCCAACCAGTATCATCAAACATCCATAACAAGCTTTACTATCTCAATATATTTATGCTAACCGGTGCCCCTGGGCACTGGTTAAGCATATCATAAAAGAAAATTATTACCATAAAAGGATACTGTTTTTGACTTTTTATAAATTAATTACACAATTCAATGCATTAAATGCTATATAATTTCCTTTTTAGTATCCTTAATCAGTGCCCCAGGGACACCGGTTAACATTTCCCTGTATTTATTCATGATAATGGCTTGGTTACACTTGTTCAACGTCCAATTTGGTTTTGATTACAGCAATTAAGGTTGCGTTTGGCCCAGCTTTTTGGCGACTTATAATCTCCTTAGAAGGAGAAGTAGGGCCAAACATAATTTAGACTAAGCTCCTGAACTAAAAAGTTGCTTTTTTACAAAGAAGAAATATAAGAAAAAAGTACTTTTAAAAGAAGGTGATGAGAGCTACTTTTACAAAACACGCTCAACTTATTTTTAGAGCTCTCCCCTTTGAATCCCATTGAGGACAAAATGTATGTTTTATTTTATTTTTTTTGACGTTGTTCCTCCAATTGCTAACGTCATATGCTCTCCAATTGCTTATGTATTTTTATTTTTATTTTTTTAGGGGGCAATTGCTTATGTATTATTTTTTGGTTATTTCTTTACAATATATTTTGGTTAATTGCTATACTGGTACTTATTTTTTAAATAAATATACTGGTACTTTTTTTATTGACAAATGATATACTGGTTCGTAAATATTATTTCTCTAACTATATCACACTTGATTATGTGCTCTTTCAAAGAAAAAATATAAATTAAATTTAAAGGTTCATATTTATATATTTAATCAAGAATTATTTATTCAGACCTCTAAATTTTATTAAATATAGAGTTTTAAAAGAATTTTTCTCTCACTATTAAATATTTAACTGTTAAATCATGACAAATTATTTTTATCCTATTAAATATTTAACTGTTAAATCATGGTAAGGTATTTTTATCCAAAACAAAAAAAAAAATCATCAAAAAAGTTATCATTTATTGAATATCATAAAAATTTATTTAATATGATAATGGATGAATTTTTATAAATCTTATTCATTTTTTAATGATTTATAATAAAATATGAGCTTGTTAAAATAAATTGATTTTATTTGAAAATATTATCAAACACTTTAACATAAAAAAAATTGTAATAGAAAACAATGTTTACCAAACAACTTTAACTTTATCTTTTAAGCTGTTATTTTTAACTTTAAGTTTAAAGTAGCTTATATGCCTAAAAAAAGCTGGGCCAAACGCAACCTAAGAATGAATAGTGATTTTGATTTCTCACAAAAGACATGGATTGTAAATTAGTCTCCAAAACATATGGTCATTTTTTATTCTTACAAAAAGGATCACGTTAGATTGTCTGTCAATTATTTTTACCGACCTTTTTTTTCTTTCCCGTTTTTAAACCATCACAGACTTATGTGACGTTCTAATTGTCATTTGATAGTACACGTGTATTTTATACGAAAACTAGGGGCATTTAGGTCCTATAACAATATTTTCGAGAAATTTGGTCCGAAATAAAGATTAAAAGAATCACACCTCAAAAATATTTGGTTACACCCAAATTTAATTAAAATTTAATAATACAGAAATTGCCTTTGTTTTCAATTTCATACATTTTTCAAAACTCTTTCGATCTCTCTCTCTCTATCTCACAAACATCCATAAATAAATGTGTGACCAATCTCAATAAAAGATTGAATCACAAGGTCTTTTATTAATATTCTATTGGTAAGTGAATTTTTATTTTTATTTTATTGATTGTTTTCTGTGTATGAAATTTATAAGTGAGTTGAGTTTTTTTTTTTTTTTTTTGAGGGATAAGTGAGTTGAGGTTAAGTAAAATTGAGTTGACATACATCATGAAAATTAAATTTTAGGGTACATATGTTAACTGAACTAATGTACCCATACATGAAAACAAGTTTGTGTATGTACCGATAAAATTCTTTTGTACGTAAACGTGAGTTACATAAACTCATATGTGAATTTGGATAACACTATAAAAGTTTGTGAGTAAATTATTTAAACAAATTGTCATCAGGGAGATTTTGTGGCACGTGAGCTAAAGCTTATGGATGGGCATATGAACTAAACTTTAAAAGAGATATATATATATATATATATATATATATATATTAGGGAACTTTAAAAGACATATAGATGTTGATCGAATGGAAAGCCTAATGATCAAATTACAAGGCTGAAGGCAATTCACCCAATCAAATGTTAACAACATACATGAAACCAATTGACAACAAAATTTTGGCACATTTTTTTAAATAATTGATATGTTCTACTGCTTCATTGTGTAAAAAGAACAATCTTGTGAAATGTGAAAGATGAACGATTTTGGAAGAGGAGGTAATGAATAAAAGGAGTTTTGAGGGATTTGGATTCTCTAAATTGAAAATAATTTCAAGTTTTTTACATTGTCAACATCGGCGGAGTCTAAAACTAGATTTTTTGTCCGGCTAAAATAACAATCTCAAACAATTTGCTCAATGAAATGTAATACAATGTATTTTTTCATCCAAAATAGTAGTTTTAGTAGTGTTATTTGAGCTAGTTTTATTAGCCTAAGTTCATTTGTAATCCTAAGAATTACTAACTGAAAAAAAATAAACCGCTAAACTCCTCTAACAATTCATTCTTATTAACATTCTTCATATGTAAAAAAAACAACAGAAAACATTTGGTGTGGCTAAGCTATGTAGATCCGCCCATGATTGTTATGTAGATCCGTCCATGATTGTCAATCTCTACCATTAAAATATAACGACCACTTTTCTTAAGCCATAACACAATATCATGCATCTGTACTTGACCTTGCAACAAAATATTCCTTTTTTACTTTTCTATGAAATTAAATTTCCTCCGATCAAACACAATAATCTGATCCTTCTATAATGTGGTTACTTTTATAACTTTCAAAACTCGAACATGATATAAAAGAAAGGACGCAAGATTTAATCGTGGGAATATATAAGTACATGAAACTTGTCTGAACCATACAACAAATAAGCAACTAACATAAAATGTTGTCTTTATTTTACCTTCTATTTTCAAACTGTCTTCACAAAAAAGAAAGAAGAAAAAAATTACGTAAAATGTTGACTTTTTAACCTGTCTTTATTTTATTTTACCACGCATAATTGGTTATTGCCTTCAACTCTTCTTTTTTGCCACATTTTGTTAGAGTTATTGGTTAACAACGCAATGCAAAATAGAAATACAGAAGAGAATATTTAGAATATCTTATTAGGCTACAATTACTCTAAGTTGGTCCAAACAGGGGCTGAAACAAACAGTTGTTACTTTATGCAGCAAATGCATTTACTGATTTTCCAGGGTAACATGGTACACATCAAACTGGGTGATAGAGATTTTCTGAATTACATTTTATTCATTGATCTCATTAATTAAGGACTATATATAAATTAACACACTCTAATGTGCTAGGGTCATATCCTCTAACACTTTTTAAACGCTCTAACTATAGTTAGCCACATATCATCTCCTCTTTCTAATTGCTTTACCCTTAACCGGTTGTACCAAGTTGCTAAAGTTAAAATATAAAAATAAAAACTGGACTATTTTTCTCCGTCTTTCTCCTTGACTTTCTTTTTGTTCATCCTCTTTAGAATAAGCAAATTGTGATACTTTGAATTCAAATCTGACATTATAACTAAATTTATGAGACTCAAAAGAAGATCCAGAGGATGCTGACCTCTGATGCACATCAACATGAGGTTCTGGAAACGGTGTGCGCTCTTGAGTACACACTTGACACATCAGAAAATTCATTGTGCCAACTACGAATGATTTAGCGCAAAAATTGATAATGAAATTTGTCTGCAAAATTGAACGATTTGATTACAGTGAAAATGCAGAAAGGAATTGAAAGGAACGGAAATTGAATTGAAATAATTGATTGTAAGTTCGTCCCTTCCTCGCCTTATTTGCATCAAACAGACAACACCATCTCTCTTCCTCTCCTAACCAACTCAACCCAAGAGTCTCACTCTCATGTTTTAATTCAAAGACGGAGAAAAACAAAAAGAGCGCCACTTTTTCATTTTTTAACTTTAGCAACTTGGTACAACCCGGCTAAGGGTATAGCAATTAAAAAGATGAGATGATGTGGCTAATTATCATTGTAGTGTGTTAGAGGGTGTGACCCTAGCATTTCTCATAAATTAAACCTCCTTCCAGAATCGAATCGATCTATCAGTTCCACATGAAATAAAAGCAGACTCTACAGGGGAGTGTTCAAGCCAGCGCGGTGCACCAACATGATTAGAAGGCCATTTTGCTACTATTTCTGTTGTCATCGCATCCCAGATAATGACCTGCGAAGTACACCAGTTTCCTCATACAAAATCCATTTTATAATGCTAACATGACCAAACAGTAGTAGACAGCTGAACAAACCTTGTTGTTCAGTTCATCTATCGAGAGAATAAATTCTTCTGTTGCATTGAAAATAGCCTGCATAGAGATACACAGAATAGTAACTATAAGAACATGGATGGAAATGTTATCTGAATATAGGCTAGGTGATTGTAGTTCTCTGGAAAAAGTGATAACTAGTTCCAAATTGTATCCGAAAAGACAACTTATGCATAATGTGTGGGTATGAGCAGTCATGAAAGTTTTTGCTTAAGCTTTTTATTTCCAATGATATTGACAAACAATAATTGCTTGTTGTGATTGTATAAAGTAATCGAGAGAAAAAAATTATAAAACTGATGGTAGGTCAAATTAACTAAGAAAAAATGACAAGCACAAACATATCTCTCATTGCATGTTTAAATTCTATGCATCTGGATATCACTACTCACTAAGACAAAAAGGTTGGCTTATCAGTATATGACTTGACCAAATTATTTACAAGTATATTGGTGTACCTGACATCTCAGTTGTGTGTGTATGGCACCGAGATATTGTTTGACTAATCTGCCTGAGCCAACCTCCCAAAGCTTTATGGTAGAATCCTTCCCACAGGAGAGGACAAACCTAGAAAACCAACAGTTATATTGATACATCAATCTAAGCTTATCCGGAAAGTTCAAAGTGTAATAAGTTGGTCAACCAGCATTGGCAGCAATGTCCATTACATCAAAAAAGAAGCATTTAACTAGTAAGGAATCAAATAAATTTTCTCTTTTTTTTTTTTATGGGGGAGAGGAAGGGTTGGTGATTTTGCTAAGCTAAATTCAAAAGCTGCATTGATCAAATAAAACACAAGATCTAAATGTGTACTTGTAGTAATTAGTAAACACGATGTTCATGGAAAATTGTTAAAGGCTCTGGCGCGCGACTAATCCAACTCACTACAATAGGGTGGGTTGCCAAGAAAAAATCCACCTCTTTCGCAGGTTAATCAGACCGGGCTTTCTTAACCCATGGATTGATTCAGGTTAGATCTCGACTGCGTCGGGTTAACCTGTTTTTTTTAGGAAATATTTCCATAAAAAATAAAAACAGCCTTGCAAACCCTACTTTCAATCCTTGGACTCTTAACATAAATTAAAACACTCCCTCCCAATCTTGTCTTCATATGGCCATCCCTTGTAGCATCACCAGCAACCGTCAACTTGCCGGCCAATGGGATACCCTCTCCACGTCACCAGCCATCTGCCATCGTTGGCCATCAACCCTCTCTCTGTTTGGTGCCCTCACCAAAAAAGTATCAAACTGGTATGCCCATGACTGCACCACCATAGCCGTAATTCCAGCTAAGAGCTTCCACAAACAGAACAATCTACCCTAACTCCACCAATCACATGATGCCGTTGCTTCACTTGGTTTCCACAAACAACCTTTATCTTCACTTCTACTTCAGAAAATGGACCACAAAGAACTATGCAATCGCCTGTCAAAATCTATTTTCTATTTCGAGGAGATGAATTGAGCATTCGGTATTTCTTTCGGAGAGGGAGTGGAATTGTACGGTGGGATTGAGATCATCCAAGCATATGAAAACATTGTTTGATGATTTAATACATATGGAAATAGAGAGATTTAATCAACATAGAATTAAGGGGAAATTGCACTCACCTCCCTTGAGGTTTCTTTAAAATACACTCACACCCCCTCTTGTTTTTAAATAGACATTTACCTCCCTTATTTATGTTTGCAATTGACATTGAGACCCCTCCCACTTTAACACTGTTTTGTCTCCGTTAAAACCAAAAGTTCATATTATCATTGTTTCTTCTTCTTCTTTTTTGATTGAAACTCCCATTGTTTTATTCAATGATACAGTATATGGGGAGTGAATATTTTAAACTTGTTTCTTCTTCTATAACCGTCGTTGCAACTTTTCATTTTCCATTTATGTTTTTATTTTTTTCTAAAGTTTAAATTAACCCATATCTTCAATCCAAACAGAAAGAAATCCCCAACTCACCGTAAGAAAACAAATTGAATTACCCTTGCATCTGAAATTTAATGAGATTTGGTATGAATTGTATGGTGGTAAGGAGATAGTATGCAAGATTAAAGAAATTTGAACCTGCCTATTAATAAAGTCAAAGCATCTATAGCAAATTTCCTCTAAAACAATTTTTTCTTCTAATTGAGGTATCGTGTTTTCACTGATTCATTTATGAATGTACCAATTTAAAATACAATCTTCTTTCATCTTCTCATGTTATGATTCTTTGAGATGGAGAAATATAATGGATTATGTTCAAGTGTAGAGAGAGAGATAAAGAAGCAATTGAAACAGAGAAAATGGGTTTGAATTATAGAGGTATTGAAGATGGAAAATTTGTAAACGGCGATTAACAGAGTAAAGTAGGAGGGGAGGTGAATGTTTTTTTCAAACTAGAGGGGGTGTGAGTGTCTTTTAATAAAACCTTAGGGGAGGTAAATGCAATTTGCTCTAGAATTAATAGACTTCAACAACTAGGAGCATATGATTATTCTTAGTATAGATGAAAAAACATTTTGTCTATACCTTTTTCTATTTTTTGTTTGACTACATTTGTTTTTGGAAATTTAGTGTGCCAACCCAGCAACTGGGAGTGAGTCGTGCCAGATTGCATTTATTCTGGCTCACTAAAAAATTGAGTCACTTCTAAGCCAAACCAGGTGAGACGGGTTTCCTCACGTTCATACCTCTACTTTAAAGTCATTCTTTCTTTCTGTTATGGTTTAAAAGACATCAGCAGTTCAATACCCCAACATTATGTTGAAAATTCAAGCGAGTTATGTTTATCCAAAAAAAAGTGAGTGATGTTCGTACAGTGACTTGGAATGTGAACTCTTTGTACTCTATATTGATAAATTTTGCTTATAAAAAAGTGAGTGATGAAAGTTACTTGGTTAATTAATAATGGGTAAAAAGATTTTGGGTCAAGTTGAGATGCTAAGTCCACTGTTGTGGTCTGTCATTTAAGCCCATAGACAGAGATCTCCTCTCTTTTGGGCTCTTCCTCATCACCTAACACATTTTTCTTTGATAATATGTCAAAAAATATATGCCTGAAGACAATATTTGTTCCAAAATAATATTCTCATGGTCATAAATATCCACTGTCTAACATAACTCATGATGCAGCTGGTAGTGGCACAAATAATATTCTCATGGTCATTTACTGTGTCAATATTAGTTCCAAAATGTATCGTACCTTTGATCGCTTGTAAAAATTGCACTAGTAGCCTCTGCTGTTCCATGTGCTGCAGTTATTGAGCGCACACAATTGGCAGTGATGCCATCCCACAACCGAATCGCACCATCTTTCGATGCTGTAACATACATGGAACCTGAACAAGAATATCTAACCTACAAATCAGACAAGGAAATGATTGGCATCATGCAAGCACCGATAAAAGTAAAATAGAGGTGACTGATAATTTGGGAACGGGAGAGAATTGACATGCCTGGTTTATGGCTCCATTAGGGTTAGCATCTGGGATATTTGCTGACAGATAGCACTGAAAGGTATTTATATCATACAAATGTGGAATTGCATGATCGGTGCCTGTTGGAAATTGATATTTTATCATCTTTGATGTTTTGAGTAAATCAACAAGGAAAGCAAAGATGCTGAGTAGAAGGTAATCAAGAAATAATGACGGGCTCTCCACCTTTATATTCATATTATTAATATCAATTAGTCACCTAATGGCACTGCATATCACAATGCCTATAAAGAGAAAATCATTCATATTGTCAACTTATTGCCTAAACTCAGAAATAAGAGTGAATTCGCCGAAATATAAACCTGAAAGTATTGACTGAGCTATTGTCTATTATGCTCAAAGAAAGTGTTGACACAAACCAGAAGTAGTTCACTGGAATATATGACTTCCTAAGTTCGGTTTCATACAGATAATACTAAATGGTGGACATGACATCAGACAATGAATATAGCTCCACAACTATATTGGAACAGGATGATTGTAATTTGAAAATTTGCATATTATTAAGAAACACAATAACACATAAATGTAGACTGACTCAATTTTTGTAAAAAAAGAAAGACATTATTAGCATACTATTATGCAGAAAGATGGGATGAAAATAAATACCTGCTAACAGAAAGTCTCCTGAGGGGTGAAAAGATACAGAGCGAACATTGTGCGTGTCCTGCAAGACAAATTCCACACAAATAAAAGATTATGCTTAAGTCTTATTATTGCTCACTCATTGCTAGTATATAAGTGTAGCATAGCACTACCTGGATAACCCTGTATGACCTCTTGGCGTTGGTTTTTGAAATATCAAAAAACCTAAATGATATTAGACAAGCATGTCAAATTCTAAGAGCATTTCCAAATATAAAGCACAGAAACAAGAAAAAAGAATAAAGATGAGATGTGCATATTACAGAACAAAATTGAAAAGTTATACTCCAAGTGATCATACTTTATTGTCTGATCTTTGGCTCCAGAAACCAGGATAGTACCTTGCGGATTAAAATCCAGATCATTTACTGGCTGCAGTTTTGTTATATAAAAGAAAAGTCAGATATATGAGGAAAGTTTCTCAGCATCATTTTATAAGCTTTACATTTCACTACAGCATAGAAGTTGGCACATTGATAAAGCAAATGTAATACAGGTAAAAAAAAACTCCACTACAGCATAGACACATAAAATTTTTCATTCATGGAAAAAAAAAATTAATCTCTGAATCACAAGATGTATATAAATATTTTTAAACGTATTTATTTTCTAGTTTCATGTGTACAATTATATTTTTTATTGTTATTATATTGTTTGTGTATTATTACTAGTTACTACTACTATTCTTTACTAGATTTTTTTAAAAAAAAGCAAGTACGCAAAGGCCCAATGTCTTATAAGCTGTTCATTCAAAACAAAATGCTCTATAAGCTGTTTTTATGTACATTGGGCCTTAAGGGCCCAGACTTTGTCTCCAACCTTGACCTAGACCTAATCTAAAGGGAGAGTTGACTGCCGCCTTGCACAAACCAGTAGCAAGGAATGAAAGAGGAGATTTTGTGCAGCAGGTATGATGGGATGGGGAGGACGGCGTCGCAGGTTAAGTGTTTCTTTTTTGCAAATCAAAGTTTGAAGGTGGGAGCACGAATTAAGGAAACCAGGTTTCTTATGAGCCTACAATCCGGCTCTAGATCATAACTATACTGCTGACCAGCATAAACCGATGCTCCGTTTTTCAGTTTTTTCAACTAAAAGTCTCCCTACCCAATAACCACAAAATGGACAATACTGTCGGATTTTAAATAAATACTTGATCATATTAACATTTTCGAACTCAAACAAATTATTTATTTGGAAACTCGATATTAAACTGCTATCATGAACCTAAGTCATCGACTCATCGTCAATAATCAGCGAAGAGGACAATTATTAGTTATAATCACAGAAATATCAAAATATGCATAAAAGAAACAGTTTCACATAATAAATTCAACAGAACTTGGAAAAGTGCAAGTATACTTGTATATGGTCATAATATGTTTTTACTACAGACCGCACAGGACCATCCTTTGCATCTGGGAGCAACATCTGCTTGATCTTTGAAACCTGCCAAATAAATTGAAGCATAAGTTTGAAAGTTGTGTAAAAAAAGAGCAATACATTTAGTTAAAATAATAATCAGCACCTCAAATAGTTTTATTGATGTATCTGCACTTCCAGTGGCAACAAATCTTCCATCAGGACTAAACCTAGCACATCTGGCAACATTCTAGAAATTAAGCCAATCAGTCCAAAAATCAATTAGTAAAAAAAACATCTGCTCAATGGTAGGGGATGTTGTATCTTGTATGGCATTTTGAAATTATAATGCAGGATATCATGAAGCTATGAATGCATATTGCTTACCTTGTGTTCTGAAAGATGCCGTGTCTCATGCTTTGGGAAACTTTTTGAGGAACCTTTTATATCTGGCAAAGAGCTGTTACACCAAAACACAATTTTCAATTAAAGGAAATGTAGTTAGCCTTGGTTAAACTCTTGCATAGCTGAAAATAGACAAGTCTTGGCTGGTTTTTCCTTACATGTTTTAATAATGATAAAAACAAAAAAAAAAAAATACTGAGCTAAACTAAAAGTCATAATTCTCCACAATAGCTATGGAGCAAAATGTTATTGAATGCCAAAAAAATCTGTAACAATAATGAAACACCATAACTGACAATGATAGTAGCAACAAGTAACAACATAATATCAAGCATCTCTCTGAACAATAAATTAAACATTGTTCCATTGACTTCAAATGCAAAAGAAAAGCAGCCAAAACAGGAGAACGAGTGTAAAAAAATTGCCTGAAATCAATGGTTGTTGCACCGAGACGAGGCAAGGGCAATGATGCACCCAGATCTTGAAAAGGAGAAGATGAAGTCCCTCTTGGCAAGTCATCCTTTTCCGCTGCAAGACCCTGTAATCTCTTTAGAACAAAATCCTTCCTCATGGTCGCATTAAAGGGAAAGTTTAGATTACACAAAAGAAAGGAGTAAACTCCAAACTTCATTTTTTATAAATTTCACCACAAGACTCATTAGTCTTCAGGAATGCAAAAACCACACTTTAATCCCGAAGAACCCCAAATATAAGCCGTTACTAGTCTTTCTTAGGGGTATAGTTACGATGCCCAAGATACATGGACAACACGGATACGAGAAAAATTGTAAATTCATGATATGATACGATACAACATGGATGGATACATTAACAAATTCCTATAGAAAAACTTGTATAGATGCAAAATACTAATAAGTATTGATCAAAAAAGTATTTAACCCATAAATGAAATGTGAATGTGAATTTAGGTGGCAATACCTTAGCAAGCAATTGAAGAAGCTTGTTGGGTGGAGCTTGTACATTGAATGGTGTCATTGTTGCTGAAGCAACAACAGTGGCAGCCTGAAATGAAAAAACAAGAATTGAGTTCAAATATAGAATTGAATTGAGGAATAATAATAATAAGTAATAACTAACCTGAGTGAGATTGTTGTGACGAAGATGAGCGACGATAAGAGAATTGAGATGTCTATACAGTTTCCCATCTTCAATTGTCTGCTCCGACCTACTACTACTGTTTTCCATTTTTGTTTCCTTTTGTCTCCGTCACTACACTAGTTTTAGTTTTAGAGTATCAGGGACCAAATTTGTCCTTAAAATTGTACCACATGTTTGTCCTTAGAATACATCTTTTAAGGTGAATAATTGAGATGTTTGATGTTCGAACCCGACCCTGCATATAATAATGTAATATCGGTTCATATTTTAATCCATAACAAAATCCTTCCTTGTAAGATTGTTAACGGATAACATAAATTTTTATTAAAAAATAAATAAATAAAATAGGCGATTCTAAAAAAATCCAATATTTTCCCTAAAAAAAAATCCAATATTCGAATATTATATTTTTTTCTAATGAGTAATATGTATATTATATTAAAATAATTGTAGTTATGCTATCTCTTTCACTAAAATAATAATTAAAATAAAAAACACGGAATTAAAATAGATTTCTTCAAAAAGTAAAAATAGTAAAAATCGATTGTATTTTAAATATTATTAATAAATTGTCTAAAAATATTTTTAATAGATATATTATTTTAATAAATTTATAAAATATTATTATATGAATTAGAATTAAATAAATTGGAGAAATGATATCTCTCTGTTGAAATAAGAATTAAGTTTTCATATATAACAAAAAAAAAAATCATATTCTTTTTTGAATTTATGAGATTACCACATGAACATGCGGTGCATTATTCACTTCAAGTGTTGATGTTCCTTACTTCTCCTTCTCAAACGATGAAGTGTACTTGCAAAAAGGCATTCTTATGTCACAGATAAATTGTGTGTAGCATGTGGCAAATGAATGATTAAGTGAGGTGGTCATATTCAGGGGAAAACCCCTCTTTTATAAAGTGGTTTTGAAGCGATATGCTCCTGGTTTTTGATATGTTCACGTTGAAGTTTGTAATAGATTGACGCAATTTGTTATATGAAACTGAATTTGAGATTGAATGCGGCGTTTATCTTATTTGAATGTGGTCCATGATGTTAGGAACAATGAAGCGCGTCAGTACTACTAGAGTCCTGATATAAAGTTGAGGTAGTTTTTTGGGATGACTTCGGAGACAAATATTATTAAGAAATTTGATTTGATATTTTTTTTAAAAATGCTAGTGTCACACTCTCTATCACACCCCTCTAACACCCTCCAATAATAATCATCGACGTCATCTATTTTTTTTATCCATTTAGCTGTTGGCTGGTTGCACAAGTTGAGACAAAAAAAAAAGAACATTTTGAATATTTCATATTTCAGGTCCTACTATCTGCTTTTGGGAATTTTTGCAACGTAAAAACAACTAATATCTCAAATTATGTGGAGCATCAAACACAGTCACCGTAAGCAGATTATTGTCTACAAATAATCAACAATTGCAAAACAACACTGTCAAAATTGGGCGTGGATTGACAAGATTTTGCTTTTATAATAATATTCATCCAACATATAACCTAGATTTTCTATGTCCCTCTATTATGACCACAAATATGGGATTTATTCTAAAATATTTAAATCGTTGAATTCCTAACTATAATCCTTTCATATATAACTTTGCAATTGTTTTACCTCTTATCAGATATGTAATATTGTTCAATTTCATTCATTTTTATTTTATACAATATATCAATATTTTTATCAAACTTTTTACTAATTAATTAACATTACTAATCTAATTTCTTAAATTAATTAGTCCTTGCGTGGTGCAGCCGTGCTATAGCACAGCTATCTCGACTAGTTTAAGTAGGCTAAAAATTCCAACTTACTTGTACTACGAATGGAACTGGAACCTGAGAGATTGTCTCTTGAGGTAGGGGTGTCTCGATCACAGGTGGGGTGCTGTGTAGGCTGGGGGTTGCTGTTAGCCCCTGCTGTTTGGGCCTGCGGGGTCTGTTGTGGCCAGTTGTGCTATTTGTGGTGGGGTGCTTTTAGTGGTCTGGTTCTCCTTTTCCAATTTTTTTTCCGTGGCGATTGATGTTATGTCTATAGGCGGCATCACTGTATGTTTTCTTATTTAGTGCAGTCAGATGCGTCTTGCACAGGTTAGCCTCAATAACAATAGCCGATTAAAAAAAATTGAGACATTTGAAAAGTTGAGAACAATGCCAATAGGAAATGGAAGATGCGACCCAAACAACACGGGAGTACATCTCAAAATCACATTGGCTAAGACTATCTTTTATATTTTTGTATATTTTTTTTTTATATATCTCAAGTCCAAAAAATGAATAAATCTACTTCTTTTTGTGAACGAGATTTTCAACATTGTGCACAACAAGTTTCATCTTGAGCCAAAATTGTGCTGGTTTTTTTTTACTAGATGCTTACCAAATCCTTTGCAATTTATCATTTTAGTGAGTATATATAATTCAACTGTATGTAGTGAGGTAGACGATAAATGTGGCTATGATTTGGGAAACAAAAATCAATAGCTTAACAGTTAACATATCTTTTTTACGAACAAGAGTGCACGTGAAATGAATAAGAAAGAAATGGAAGAACAAAAACCAGAAAACATAGCTTACGTAAAAGAGAGAATATGGAGAGACGTTATTTGATAAAAATTCAATAAAAAAAACATACAATTTTAAACTACACGACCCATCACTTTAAATTGTTTTTGAAAAGAAAAAGTAGGGGTTTTTGTTTCAAAGCTAGTGAAAAGGGGAACAATGTTAAAACACTCATTCACAAAAACAAAAAAATAAAATAAAATAATTTATAGCAATCCCTCTGTATGTATATCAACTAATCTCATAAATTTAATCCATAAACTATAAAAATATATTAAATAATCCCTAAATTATTATTAATAATCTATCAAATTAGTCTTCATTTCATTTAAAAATAAAAGAAAGTAAGAAACTAGTCTACATTTATTTGCTCAGCTCTTTCAAAAAAAAAAAAAAAAGTTTAGAAACTACTCCCTCCATTTCAATTAATGGTGTATGTGGTCTATAATATGAACCACATACATCATTAAGTGAAAAACTTAAAATGACAATTTTGCTTATAATTAGAAACGGAGGAGGGAGTACATAGTATATTTTTGTAGTTTAAGAGCTACTCCAGAGCTAAATCGGTGAAAAAGTAACAATTAATGTAGGGATTAAATTGATAATTTATTTGCTATAGACATGAACTAAGCATGAAATCAAGCATGTACGCACCTTAATCTCCGCTAAATAATAGGTTGTCATTTTCATCATTAAATTCTACTATTAAATTAAATGAAATGAAATATAAAAATGGTGCTATTCAGTTGTGGGATGGTTTCACTACCAACTGTGTGCGCTCAATATCTGCAGTACATGGATCAGCAGAGGCTACCTACCGGTGCAATTTTTACACAAGATTAAAGGTATAATACATGTTGGAGCAAACATTTGATAAAGTGGCTAACATGTACATTGATGCAGTAAAAGAGCATGAGTGCACATACACATGAATGCACATGCTAAACCTATGACACTTGCAGACCAATGCTCCCAAAATCAATCACCCTTTGAGAAATGACTCTGCCATACACTCTTGCTGAGATAAAATGTCCAATTAAGCGAGATACTGGGCGGGCGCCGACACACAAAAATACCAAAACCAAGTTTTAATACCGCAGGAGTCAGGCATCATGTCAGCCAAATTCTTGAACTTTTTCTGGTTCGGTGCAATAAAAGTGAGGAGTTGAGTGAGTCGCAAGACATCAATTGTAAAGTGAGTCATGTATTTTATTGTAAGAGCTATATGATTTTTGTTACTGGTTTATATGGTATATGATGTCAGTGTCACCCCATTTTTTGAATGATCATATAGGAGGAAATGATGCTTCACTGTCTTAAATGTCATTAGGTTCTCTTGGGTGGTTAATGTCCTTAAAAACTATTTCCTCTGGCCTAAACTGTACGAAGAAATTAAGAGAACATTAATCAATAAATAAACATGTAAACACATCATAAGCAGTACTGGTAGGATGCCACAAGTACAACCAAGTTGCATTTGGCCTGCAGTACTGTTTATGAAAAGAGAAGCAAGTCCAACGAATCATAAAAATTGAACTCAAGATTTTGCCATATTTTTAGCTGATCTATAATTTACAATCTATATCAACACAATGCCGTAAAACGAATCATCTACCTCTGCTGATTGTAAGCAGATTAGTCCTTTCAAATCCTCAAAGTGAAAAAGGCAAAAACTAACGTTTGTTTTAAATGGTATCGAAATTTCGTTGTCAGCTGTAAATCTTCGAGTGATTAGCGACTGCTAATTTTTCTTAGCTACCATAATATCATCTGTTATGCAGTTGTGATTGAAAACCATTGAGCAGTATTTTCTGTAAACCAACAACTTTTAACTCATTTAGCTCCTGGAAGAGGTAGAGGAAAATACTATGATGCACATTGTTACTATTTATGCACGCACCCTTATACAATCTTTTACGAAAACAGTCTTGAAAACATTATTTCACTACTAACTCTTTTGTTATAACACTATTGTAATTATTCTGATATCTTTTGATCTACGTAATGCAAATTGATAGATCCAAGGTGTTAGTCAAGGTGCGAAACAAATTTTTTCAATTCTGAAATGATAGAAACCAACACAAGGAATCCTCACATACGTAAGATTCACAGGAGAAAAGTTTATTACACAGGATAGATCTAATATGATACATAAGATTTCTATAAGATTGTTCATTTAGGCGTCCAACGCAAAAGAGAACAAGATTTCTTCAGTGGTGAATACAGGAGCTTGATCAATCATCATGGGTGGTCAAGTTGAAGGTATGAATGCTTGAGTGCTTGATCAGCTGAAATCCTGCTATTTGGGCACAGGCAAAGCATTTTCTGTCCAATGCAAAACACTGGCCATTAATAAACATTCAGTAGATCAATGAAAGACTTAACTAACTATATTTTCAACATGCATGATTAAAAAAAAACTATTTGTAAAATATTTTGTGATGTTAGTGCATGATAAATAAATTATTAAGTTGTACAAGCAAATTATTACTCAAAGATATGAGCCAGTTAACTTACTGAAAGAAGATCAAGACCATCTGCTTCGAGCCTAGGGAATTCTGCTGCTAGGTCCTACAAAATCCAATATAGTTTATTGTCTGGCCTAAATTTATAAAAGGAAATGGAACAAAAAATTGATCAAAAGTAGAACATGAATACCTTTGGCATGATTGGATGGTCGAGTGCTTCAATAAAGTTGCATATAGAAGACACACCAGGCCAGGTTTCTTCTGTTGGCGTGCCAAGCAAAAATGTCCAATTGATTTAATTATTTTGTGTCATATAAGTGCAGAGAAATCAAACAAATAGTATAGTTATGGTGTTTTGATGAAATTACCAAAATATTTCAGCCAATATCTGCGGTTCATCTTTACCAATGAACAGAGGTTGGAGCCTAAGCATCTCAACAAATATGCATCCCATAAACCAGATATCAACTGCAGTTGAGTAATTGGTAGAACCCATCAAAAGTTCAGGTGCTTTATAGCACGGATTACCCATCTGAAAGTTGAAAATAAACTACAGCATTTAGCTAAAATTCAAAGCTAATTAAGATATTGGGATATGTTTCTAGTTTTATTTCAAAGAAGGAAAAACAAAAAAGATTTAAAGTGTCATACATTAATAGAGTAGGGTGAAAGAGGAGGTTCAATCGTTTTCGCCGCACCAAAGTCGTCAGATAATTTCACTTCATTGACAAGTAATTCTTCAACTGAAGCCAGAACATTATTAGGTTTCAGATCTCTGTGTAGAATTTTGTGAGTATGGCAGTAAGCCAATCCGGAGAGAGCTTGACCCAGAAAAATCTGCAAGGACAAGAGGAAAATGGATTATAGCTACGTACCTTGCTTGCATCTAATATACCCTATTTAATATATATTAATTATCAAATTTCAATCAAAAGTGAAAAACAAAATGGAAATCAGATATCTAGTTGTTTGATAAGTTTTTCTTCCTTTTCTTGCACTATAAGATTTCAGCATCTTATTCTAATAGTACTAGCACGATAAATTATGAAACCATCATGTTGAAAACAAAGATATATGCAAGTTTTTCTATAGCACTACACTACACAGAATTGTTAACAAAACTTGACTTACTTTTTCCCGATCTTGAATGTTGATTAACATCTCATCACCGCGCGAGGTATTTTCTAATACTACTGTTAAGATACTCAAAAATAAGAAATACATCATCCTCAGTTTCCATCACTGTCTGCAATCTGTATAGATAACAGCAAATACATACATATACATCACGTTAATAGGGCATTTTGTAATTCTAACTAAGAGATGAAAGAATGAAGGAAAAAGATTGACCTAACAATATTGGGATGGTTCAACTACATTTTGAGCATAGAGATACGATTCAAAATGCTGCTTGGAACTCCATTCAATATCTGGTTTTCTTGAATGGGAAGAATCTTGATGGCTACAACCTGATTCGTAGAAAGCTTTCTGCACTTCAAAATATGGCCCAACCTTTGTCCTTCATCTGGTATGTGTTCAAAATCTTTGAAAATAAGTAAAAGAAATACAAGAACAGAGAATGAATCTATGTGATTAAAAGAAAAATCAAGATCTTGCTTCAACAAAAAAGGAAACTAAATAAAAATTGAAACTCTACAGTTTCTGGTTCTGATGCTGAGTAATGAAATTTGGAAGATGTGTAAATACTTACATTCCTTGTTCTTCCTCTGTTTCCATTGAGAGAGAGAGAGAGAGAGAGAGAGAGAGAGAGAGAGAGAGAGAGAGAGAGAGATTGTTTGTTTAATGAGTGGTAGTTAGTTAGTTGATGTGTTTTGCATGCTAATGATAATGTAAAACGATATTTCCCGCCAAAAACCGTTATTATATTGAATATGAGACAAATGTTCGTCGTGGGGTCACAACTAGGATGATCCTGAACATACCCATATTGTATCAAGGAAAATCATACCAATCTCAGATGAAAATGGAAACAAAGTAGACCGCAATGACAGAAAGAAGAAACACCTCGGCGGCCATTTGAAACAACCTCAATCGATGAGGAGATGACGCACCATCTAAACTAGTGAAAATGAGATGGATTTTCATAACACGTGCCGATTGTTATACATTCAATAGTCAAAACACCTTTATAATAAAATTGCTTTAGACATCTAATTTTTGTTCAAAAAACACTTCAAACTTTCGAAAATATCTTCATAATAATTAACTTTCGTTCGTTTTTAAACAATAGTTAACTATCATTTGAATTAACCATGTTTAAAAACAATAATTAATTATCAGTCAAATCAACCATATCTGCTTTTGTCACATGATGAGGACTATAATTCATTTAGTTAACTATCGTTTGAACTCAATAATAGTTAACTATCGTTTGACTCAACCATGTTTAAAAACAATAATTAATTATGGGTCTTGCTAACCGGTGCCCTAAAGGTATTGGTTAAGGGATTCAGAAATATAAGTTTTGTCTTGGAATTGTAAGATGTTACATTTGACCAAGTAATGATTATACTACTTTTTATTAAAAACATACTTGTTTTAGTTGCTTAATCAGTGCCCTTGGGACACTAGTTATCATTCCCCATTAATTATTAGTCAAATCAGCCATGTTTAAAAACAATACTCCATCCATTTTAAAATGAGTGTCGCTTTAGCCAATTGCACACGGATTAAAGAATGAAATGAAATAATAATTAGACATAACACTTTTACTAAATTACCCTTACTTTATAAGAAAAAGACAAACTTAAAGTTGCATTGAAAATTGTGTGAGAGAAAAGTTGGAGAGGGTTAAGTTGGAAGAAAAAAATAAAGTTGTATTGGAAATGTAAAGTGACATTCATTTTGAAACAATTTTTTTTTTGCTAAAGCGACACTAATTTTGAAACGGAGGGAGTAGTTAATTTCAGTCAAATCAACCATACTAGAGGAAAGACGAGCACTCATGTGTTTGTCTTTTTACTTCTTTTTTTATTGCGCTAACACGTGTATATTATCAATGATATATATATATATATATATATATATATATATATATATATATATATATATATATATATATATATATATATATTGATGAGTCAATAATTAGTCTAATTTAAAGCATTATTTAGTTTAGTTTTATAAAGATTTGATTTTATTTTATTGCATATTTATTTCCTTTTTGAATATTTTACTTTAAATTGTTTTTTATTATATTTTAGGAACGAATATATGTTGAAAGGTGTCTTGGAGCAAAAGAAAGAGGACTGGAGCAAATACAGTGCGAAAATACGAAGATACGAAACAAAAATATGTTCCCACCAAGTCAGAAGCTTGGCACGGCCAGTGCCAACATGTGGCACGGCCGTGCCACCTCCAGAGGCCACTTTTGCTGCTTTTTCTTCAAGCCCAAGTTACCCTGTTGCAGCTTTACTGTTTTGCCCTTTTAGTTGCTTAGTTTCTAAGTCAATTGTAAAGCTATAAATAGAGTAGCTCTCCACCATAAACATTCACCTTTACTTTGAATATTTCAAGTATTATTTCAATAAAGTCTTTATTTCCTTTTACTTTCTTTTCTCGCAATTTACTTTATCGCATTCTCTCTTCTTCCCCCATGTCTACGATGAACATGAGTGAGTAGACTTCTTTGTCTTGGGATTGTTGGATAAGTCTAATGACGTAATCCGGATCAAGCCAAGCCTTAAACCCTAATTATATGTTACCTTAATTCCTAATCTAAATTCACCGTTTTAACATGAATTAATTATTATCAAACTGTGGAAGCGAACGCGGAGGGTTTGATAATGGTTAATTCATCATCACAGATATCAATTCATAAAGCGAACGCGGAGCTTTGATATCCGAACAAGTGAATTTAGACAAGGTTTGCGAAACATGAGAATAGTCTAGCAAACCTTGGGACACATAAAGTTTCGATCTTCAAGGGTCCCAAGGCAATCACCCATGAGAATAGGTGTGGTTGTTGGAGGGATACACTCACTGACTTCGAGAGAAGCTATGATATGCTAAAGAGAAACTTGTCCTTAGAAATTAAGATTAACATAGAATTATAAAGTTTAAGGCTTGCTTGTGAAAAGATTCGTTATTATGATAACCCAACGATCACAAGGCTCTTTATTATTATTGTTATTTACTTTCAAACAACTGCACTCTCAAACTTCTTATTTCTTTCTCCTCTAATCATTTTCTAAAAGTTAATTAGATTGAACAACTCCCTAGCAGAACGATACTCTACTTACTACTATTACTTCGATAGGCCGTGCACTTGCGGTTTGGCCCTATCAAGTTTTTGGCGCCGTTGCCGGGGAGTTAACTAATTTGGTTAACTTTTTCTTAGTGATTAGAATCCTCTCTCTTCTTCTCTTTCTTTTCCTTTTTGTTTTCATTTTTCTGTTATTGTTAACTTCTTGGGTTCTCAATTTTTTATGCGAAAAACCACGAATCGAGTTGTAATAATCAACGAGATCGAAAGGTATTTGCATAAACGAAAGAGAGACGCACAAAATAACACCGCCATGGCTAATTGCACTCTCAAAGAGTATGCAACGCCGTCTACGGCTGAGCCACAAGCTGTTATTGTGTACCCAACGGTTGAGGATGACAACTTTGAAATTAAGCCTGCCCTACTTAACTTGGTGCAACAAAACCAATTCTCGGGATCACCCACTGAGGATCCCAATCTTCACATATCTGTTTTCCTACGAATTAGTGGAACCATGAAGGAGAACCAAGAGGCCGTAAGACTTCATCTCTTTCCCTTTTCCTTAAGGGATAGAGCTAGCGCTTGGTTCCATTCCCTCGAAGTCGGTTCCATTACTTCGTGGGATCAGATGAGGCAAGAATTCCTTGCCCAATTCTTTCCACCATCTAAAACCGCTAAACTTAGAGACCAAATCACTCGGTTCAACCAAAAAGATGGGGAATCTCTCTATGAGGCGTGGGAGCGTTTCAAAGAAATGCTAAGACTTTGTCCCCACCATGGCCTAGAGAAGTGGCTTATAGTCCACACTTTTTATAATGGCTTGACTTATACCACTAAGATGTCTGTTGATGCAGCTACAGGTGGAGCTCTCATGAACTAGAATTATACGGAGGCATATGCCTTGATTGAAGGCATGGCTCAAAATCATTACAAATGGACCGACGAGAGAGCCATCACTAGTTCTTTATCCTCCAAAAAGAAGGCAGGTATGTACGAAGTCTCCAACTATGATCACCTTGCTTCTAAAATTGATACACTAACTGAAAAACTTGAAAAACTCAATGTTAATGCTATCAATTCTGCTTGTACTCCTTCTTGTGAAATTTGTGGTATAACTGGTCATGCTGGTGTTGATTGCCAACTAGGTAGTGCTATTAACGGCATTGAGCAAATGAACTATGCTCAATACAACCAAGGGATGAGACAAAATCAAAATTTTTATAAAAACCAAAATCCCTATGGACAAGTAGCACCACCCGGTTACGCAAACAACCAGAGATTTGCTCAGAAATCTACTTTGGAAATGTTGTTGGAAAATTCTATTGCCAACCAAAACAAACAACTTCAAGAACTCAAAAACCAAACTGGATTTCTGAATGATTCTCTTTCCAAGCTCAATACCAAAGTTGATTCTATCTCTACTCATTCTAAAATGCTTGAAACACAAATCTCCCAAATAGCTCAACAAGTGTCCACTCTTTCTCAAGCACCGGGAGTCTTTCCTGGTCAAACCGAAGCCAACCCTAAAGCCCATGTTAATGTAATATCTTTTGAGGGTAGTAAGTTAGGAGATACTATTGCTAAGGTTCAAAACATCGAGAAAGAAAGTGTCAAGCCTTTAGGTGATAAAATTGTGATAGAAGAAGCAAAACCACTTGAAGAAAACAAAACTCCATCCCCCTTAAATCTTGATAAGCTTAAACTAGAGGGTAAGTTTGAAAAATTTGTCAACGTACTTAGGAAGATTTGCATTAAACTTCCCTTTGCTGAAGCTTTGTCTAGGATGCCTCTATATGCCAAGTTTTTAAAGGAAATTTTTTCAAAGAAAAGGGCTATAGAGCATAGTGAGACAATAGCTTTGGCCAAGGAAACTAGTGCAATCATTCAAGAGGCACCCCCTAAGCTTAGAGATCCAGGTAGCTTTGCCATACCTTGTATGATTGGGAGTGAGACCGTTGACAATGCCTTGTGTGACTTAGGAGCTAGCGTTAGTTTGTTACCTTTGTCCCTCTTTAAACGGATGGGAATAGGAGAGTTGAAACCTACCGAGATAGAATTAAAGTTAGTTGATCATTCTACCATGAAACCAATAGGATTTGTTGAGGACATACATGTTAAGATAGAAGGGATATACATCCCGACTGATTTTATAGTCATTGACATTAAAGAGGACGAAGACGTCTCTATAATCCTAGGTAGACCTTTCTTAGCCACTACCGGAGCTCTTATAGATGTTAAACTTGGTAGGATTGTCTTTCAAGTGAGTGATACAATGGTAGGTTTCTTATAGATGTTAAACTTGGTAGGATTGTCTTTCAAGTGAGTGATACAATGGTAGGTTTTGAGTTGGAAAACGTTATGAAAGGTCCCGCTCTTTACTCTTGTTGCATGCTTAAGGATCATATTGTCAAAGAACATTTTATAGCGTCATCTATACAATATGATATCTTTGATCCATTCTAAGGACCCTTTCTAACCGTCAAGCTAATGACATTATAAGAGCGCTTCGTGGGAGGCAACCCACACATTTATTTGCTTTATTTTGTTTGTTTTCCTTTGTTTTAAGTGTTTTGTAGGTAATTGTCCGAGTGTGATTCAAGAAAAGTTGAAAATTTTGAAGCCCCTATATCCAGAAGGTTGGCACGGCCCGTGCTAAGGTTGGCACAGCCGTGCCAGATGTTTCAAGTAAAAAGAGGCCAAAACTCCAGTAATTTGGCACGGCCGTGCCCGACCTCTAGCCCCTATACACTCACATTTTTTCTCTTATTCTCCCTCATTCACAAACCACAACCTTCTTTCATCTTCTAAACCTCTCTCTAAACCTCCATAACTATCAAACCTCAAACCTTCATATCTCCACCAAATCTCCACCAAATCACTCCATTCTTTCACTAAAACAATCACAAACTTCATTACAAACACAAACCACCAATCAAAAACAACTTTCATCCACTCAAACATACAATTCACCAAAACCCTAATCTTTCAAAACCCAACCCAAACACCACAAAATCCTAACCAATCTCCACATCTAAACCCATAAACCTTACTAAAACATTAACCCCAATCCTAAACCAATCCTTTCCACCACAAATCTTCCCAAACCCTAAACCTTCATATCAACCACAACCAAGGTCAAATGGCTTCACGAAGAAGAAGTGGAAAGGAACCAGCAAGCTCTTCCGGTCCTCCCCCAAAGAAGCAAGCACAAGTTAAGAATCATGGAATCCAATTCCGAGACAACAAGCAACGGGACATGTATAAAATTCTCATCTCTAAAACCTTGCATCCTTCTCGGTATCCTGATTCTCATACTTTAGATGTGCTAGAGCTTTTAGATGATGTTTCTAGGTTGATAGGAAAGTTAGGTTGGACTGATATATTGAAACCTATGCGGGGTTATGAAAACTTCACTTATGAATTCTTAAGCTCAATTGTTTTTACAAAAGATAAGCTGAATTTTGATAACCCCAACCATAGAGTTGTTTTCCGGTTAATGAATGTCGATTATAATATGTTTCTTCAACACTTTTGTGAAGCCTTAGGTTTTGCAAATGAGGGGTATATTCATGATCATTGGGATCCTAGCATAAAACCGGATAACTATGAACCAGCTGACTTTTGGAAACAAATCACTGGTCTTAACAAATACGTCCCTAGGGCAAACAAAGCTAGCAACATTCACAACCCCGTACTTAGGTACCTTCAAAGGGTGATGGCCTGCACTATTTGGGGAAGAACTGAGCTAGGAAACACTAGAACCGATGAGTTGTTCATGTTATGGGCAATGCTCTACAACCACTCTATCAATACTTGTTTCTATTTGATTGATTACCTAGACTTTGTCGGTACTAGACCGGCCGGTAGAGGAGACATAGTGGTGGGTGGCATCATTACATACATAGCTAGGTGTTTTGGAGTAGGTGAAGATGAGGGGATCAAACCAATTGAGGGAAACAATAGGCTTAACATAGAAACCCTTATTGCTATGAATTTCATCAAACATCATCCACCCCTCTATTACCAACTCAAGCTAAACGTATCAATCATGTTTTTACTTCCTAACCCATCTCGGACTACCACCGAGGTGGAAGAAAATTGGTTCTATGTTGATGATGTGCAGGTTCTTGAAGAGCAAGATCATGATGCCGGAGAGGGTGCTCACATGCACCATGAAGAAGGAGAAGGTGCTAATTTGCACCAAGAAGAACACCATGACCATGAAACCGGTGAGCTCAATGAAGATCAAAGATGGGCATGGATTCACAATGAAGTTGAAAGAGTGAGCACCGAGCAACAAAGGCAAGGTGTTGAAATCGCCGGACTAAGGAACGATGTTCAAAGGGGCAACCGCTTAACTCAAGAAAATAATGAGATGCTCCGCCTGATGATGCAACACCTACAACTCCAAGGTCCTCCTTATGGACCTCAATAGACATTGTGAGCTTTCCTCTTCCTCCCTTCCCTTCTTCTCTCTTTCTCCTACTCTCTCTATCTACTTCTTCTTCTTCTTCTTCTTCTTCTCTTTTAATTCTCTTTTGTTTGAATCATTGAGGACAATGCTTCCCCTAAGTGTGTGTGTGTGTGTGTGTGTGTGGGGGGGGGGGGGGGGGGGGGGCTAATAAAGTGTCTAGAGTCGTAGTGTCCAAACTCCCTTGAACTTTATTGTTTTGTTTTTATAGCAAAAGGCATGATTAAGTAGCTTGTTTTTAATGTAAAATATGGCATAAATTTTTTTGTTTTGTCTCTTCTTTAAAGGTTGTTTCTTGTACATGAAAGTGGTTTCTTGTGTTTTTTGTGTTCTTGCTATACCCATATCTTGTTTTATTGTGAAAACTCTCCAATGAGAAAAGCACCCGGTTGCAATCTTTGAGCAAGTGTATGAATAGGTATTTTAAGGAGCACGTTCTATCTTTAGTGTTAACTTAGACCCTTTAAAGTCTTTAGAGTAAAAGTAGTATAAGGATAGATAGCCTCTAAGCACCTGCATCCCCTTGTGCTTAATTGTTAATTTAATTCAATTTTAACTTAAATTCCCGTCACTCTTATATGAAATGAAGAAAGGACTTTTCTCGGTTACTTTAGCATTAAGGAGAGAACCTATTCCTCATAATATCTGTCTTATACAGGAGCAAGAAAAAGGTTGGACTGCACACACACACTCACTTGAGACTTGATGTTGGGTTGAATAGGATCACGAGGAATATTTGAAATTATGATTAGTGTACTTAAAACAAAACCTTCAAAGAGACTTGTGTTTTCAATTGCATTGCCATAATTAATCCTTTTAGTTGCTGCTATGTCCATTGCCTTTTGCTTGAGGACAAGCAAAGATTCAAGTGTGGGGGAGTTTGATGAGTCAATAATTAGTCTAATTTAATGCATTATTTAGTTTAGTTTTATAAAGATTTGATTTGATTTTATTGCATATTTATTTCCTTTTTGAATATTTTACTTTAAATTGCTTTTTATTATATTTTAGGAACGAATATATGGTGGAAGGTGTCTTGGAGCAAAAGAAAGAGGACTGGAGCAAATACAGTGCGAAAATACGAAAATACGGAACAAAAATATGTTCCCACCAAGTCAAAAGCTTGGCACGGCCAGTGCCAACATGTGGCACGGCCGTGCCACCTCCAGAGGCCACTTTTGCTGCTTTTTCTTCAAGCCCAAGTTACCCTGTTGCAGCTTTACTGTTTTACCCTTTTAGTTGCTTAGTTTCTAAGTCAATTGTAAAGCTATAAATAGAGTAGCTCTCCACCATAAACATTCACCTTTACTTTGAATATTTCAAGTATTATTTCAATAAAGTCTTTATTTCCTTTTACTTTCTTTTCTCGCAATTTACTTTATCGCATTCTCTCTTCTTCCCCCATGTCTACGATGAACATGAGTGAGTAGACTTCTTTGTCTTGGGATTGTTGGATAAGTCTAATGACGTAATCAGGATCAAGCCAAGCCTTAAACCCTAATTATGTGTTACCTTAATTCCTAATCTAAATTCACCGTTTTAACATGAATTAATTATTATCAAACTGTGGAAGTGAACGCGGAGGGTTTGATAATGGTTAATTCATCATCACAGATATCAATTCATAAAGCGAACGCGGAGCTTTGATATTCGAACAAGTGAATTTAGACAAGGTTTGCGAAACATGAGAATAGTCTAGCAAACCTTGGGACACATAAAGTTTCGATCTTCAAGGGTCCCAAAGGCAATCACCCATGAGAATAGGTGTGGTTGTTGGAGGGATACACTCACTGACTTCGAGAGAAGCTGTGATATGCTAAAGAGAAACTTGTCCTTAGAAATTAAGATTAACATAGAATTATAAAGTTTAAACTTGTCCTAGCGGAACGATACTCTACTTACTACTATTACTTCGATAGGTCGTGCACTTGCGGTTTGGCCCTATCATATATATATATATATATATATATATATATATATATATATATATATATATATTTAAACATCCCCTTTCAACACTTTTGGGCTGACTTAACACTTGTAACAAATAGATAAGAATAAATTTAAATATTAAAAAGGTAACAAACACGATATGAATATATATATATATATATATATATATATATATATATATATGATTTCTTCCTATATCATTTAAAAAATGTAACAAACTAGATGAATATATTTATACTTACTTTTTTATTATCCCAATTATATCCTTAAACAACTTTTTCTATAATAAAGATTGTTGTTGGTGTCATAAAAATAATAATTTAGATTATATTTTTCTGTTATATTGTTGGTGTTATTGAAATAGATAATCATGTTTAATTTGGTTTGTTATCTCTACAAAGCAACAAACATTTATATTTTTAGTTTTAATCAAAATCAAAATTTCATAAAAAACATAGTTCATAATTTTCAAATTTTAGCGCAGTAAAAAAAGCGTAAAGACGGGCACGTGAGTTCCCGTCTTTTCGTTAGTTTTATATAAATTTGGTGTGTATATTAGAAATGATATTTTATATAATGTTTTTGATATAGATTCAAATTATAAGTAATAGATATTTATAACTTTCAAATGTAACAATCTCAACAAAAAATATTTATCTTTTTCAATGACAACAATAATGTAACAAATTCCTTTTAATTTCAATAATGTAACAATAATGTAACAATCTCAACAAAAAACTATTTACTCAAAAAAAAGTAATTGTAACAAATTATGTTTATATTTTACAAACTATATAACAAAATATATACAATATATATATATATATATATATATATATATATATATATATATATTAGATTTTTGACCCGTGCTCCGCTCGGGTTTATTGTAAAGGGATTGACATACGAATAATAAAATGCAATATATAATAGGTAACAGTGAAAAAATAACACGTGATAATTCATAGTAGACAAAATAAAACACTTCATAAAATGTAAGACATCTGAAAATATTATAAAAGAAAATTTGGTAATCCTATCAATAATTTAGGTATATATAACCAAGTTTACATGGAAATTAGGGTAGCCGAAAAAAAGTATAAAATAGAAGGCATCAAACGTGATCATTGATATGCTCATAATTTCTAGAACAAACGTGCAGCATCAAATAAGTGTGGAAAATATTTTCTTCAAAAAAAAAAAGGCAAGAGGATAGGAATGAAATTGGTGCGATGCATTTTTTTAGATGGAATTTGTTAGGTTAAATAATTGCAAACCTAATAAAGCAAATGAGCGGGAAAAAATTAGGTTAAATTGCTGCAGACGTAACAAAATTAATAAATAAGGATAACACATGATAATCCATAGTAGACAAAATAAAACACTTCATAAAATGTATGACATGTGAAAATATTATAAAAGAAAATTCGGTATATATAACCAAGTTTACATGGAAATTAGGGTAGCCGAAAAAAAGTATGAAATAGAAGGCATCAAACGTGATCACTGATATGCTCATAGTTTCTAGAACAAACGTGCAACATCAAATAAGTGTAGAAAATATTTTCTTCAAAAAAAAATGCAAGAGGATAGGAATGAAATTGGTGCGATGCATTTTTTTAGATGGAATTTGTTAGGTTAAATAATTGCAAACCTAATAAAGTAAATGAGCGGGAAAAAATTAGGTTAAATTGCTGCAGACGTAACAAAATTAATAAATAACGATATATATATATATATATATATATATATATATATATATATATATATATATATATATATATAATGTTATATTTTTTAAATAGCTCAAAATCCTCTATTCTCTTTATATATTGTTATAGAATAAATATATTTTTTGTTACTTTCAAATTTCAATAATACCAACGATTGTTATAGAATAGATAAATTTTTGTGACTAATTGTAACAACCATGATTATCTTTTTCGATTATAACAAATATAGTAAAAATAGGTAAGTTTGTTTAAGAAAATAATCTAAAGTTTGCTGAAAAAAAAAAAAAAAATAATAATAATAATAATAATTGGAAGAATGAAATATATAACAACCTTGAAACTGTCCATGCTATTTTGTCTCTATAAATACACACTTTTGTTTCTTCTTTCTTTCATTCTCAACAAGCCGATTCAACATTCTCAAAGCCGACCAAACATGACACTACGCTCTGAGTTTTTTGTTAGACATAAGGTATCTGAAGTCTGTCTTGGTAAGCTGCAGTTGAAGTCAATTCAGATGTCGGCTACCATTCTGGAGGCAATTGATGTCCTCAGAAGCTCCGACGAAACTTTCATCAGTGTTTGGAACTGTGACCACTCTGAATTTGGTCGATGTGAATGTCTTGGAAAAGTTTGTATGGTTGATGTTATTTGTTACATTTGCAAACAGGAAAATATTGTGTGTCCTTCCAAGGCTCTTAAGGCTTCGATTTCTCATGTTTTGAATAAGGTTTATAATGGTCGTGTTAAGCATATGGAACCTTCTTCTAGGTACCTATTAATTTGTTATAGTCTTCTAGTGTGTGTGTGTGTGTGTGTTTATAGCATGATCAATAAAGATTAAGAAGAGTTTTAGTTAATTAACCATCCTTTTTTGTTATTTTGATGTTTCAGCTTATCGGAAGCCATTGATCTGATACATAAAGGAGCACAAAATATTGTGGTGCCAATTTTACAAACAAAAAGAGGTGGAATTTCAAAGAGAAATCAGCAAGAGAAGTCATCAACAATCAACGGCAGCCACAACAATGAGTTCTGTTGGATAACACCAGAGGATATAATCAAGTTCATACTCGGTTCCATTGGCCTCTTCACTCCATTCTCTTCACACTCCATCCGTGCTATTGGTGTTATCAACTCTGACGTGCTCGCCTTTGATTATTTTTCCCCTGCGCCTTCCGCTGTTGAAGCCATCTCAAAGTTGCCCCCACAACAAACTTCTGTTGCTATTGTCGACAGGGATGGAAAATTCAAGGGTGAGATATCACCTTTCACTCTTGCTTATTGTGATGAGACGGTTGCTGGAGCTATCACAACTTGCTCTGCAAGAAACTTGATAACGGTTGCGGCAGCTATTACAACTTTATATGCAGGGGACTTGATGGCCTACATTGACTGCGGTGGCCCACCAGAGCATCTAGTTAGTGTTGTGAAGGCAAGGCTGAAGGAGAAGAATTTGCAAAAATTATTGCAAAAGTTTACAATTTTGACATCCGTGAATGACGGTGATGTGTCTGCCTTCTCTACCTCTAATGAGGAGAGTCATACGAGGTCTGGAAATTCATCGTCAAGATTTGTGAGGAAGGCAAAGGCTATAGTGTGTCATCCAAAGAGCTCCTTGGGTGAGGTGATGATTCAAGCAGCTGCTAATGGAGTGAATTACGTGTGGGTTATTGAGGATGATCGTACCTTAGTTGGGATTGTTACTATGTCTAGTATCTTGAAGGAGTTCCATGACTCTTGTTTATGATAACTGCACCAATGTTTTTGCTTTTGACATTCATTCATAGGGAAGCATGAACCTCGATGGCATGCATTTGAATGTGGCCTTTTTGTTATGAATCATTGTCGTGTGGGTATTTGGGTGTTTCTTTGTAAAGAATGAGGTTCTTTTTTTTGTTTTTCCTAAATCAGTGTTCTTAGAAGTACTTAAAATGTTTTATTTGAAAATTGTGCTTATGCTATTCAAATCAAATTAGATTTAATTTGTGTTTGGTTTGAATATGATAGATTTTTTCGAATTGATTTGGTTATACTTGAGTTTTAATTGGAGTGAGTGTCAGTTTGTTACTCTCAAAACAAGTTTGACACTAATTATTAGTGTAAATTGTTTAACTTAATTCAGAAACTATTTTATGTTTGATTCCACAGCTTCATTTCGACCCCTACACTGTTTTCCACCATTTATAAATTTTCTTCTGCACCTGTTCACCTCTTGTGGTCCCTTAAATATTATTTCAGTTACCTATGTTTGTTCCAATTACTATTTCCAGTTCCTCTTTTGTATTATTTCTGAGTCATCCCCTTTTATTTAGGGTTTCCTAGGTATTGGAGTAATCATGTATTGATACCAACCAGAAGTAATTCACTGGAATACGACATCCTAAGCTCGGTTTCATGCATACAAATAATACTGAAAGGTGACCATGACATGATAAAATGAATATAGCTCCACAACAACTATATCGAAGCATGATGTCTGTAATTGCAAATTTGCAAACTATTAAGAAACACAAGAACAAATAAATAGAGACTGAAAGACATAAACCACATTAGACGAGTATGTCAAATTCTAAGAGCACGTCCAAAATATAAAGGACAGAAACAATGAAAAAGAATACAGATGTGATGCATATACTACAGGAGATCATACTTTTGGCTCCCAGGATGGTACCTTGCGGGTTAAAATCCTGATCGTTCACTGGCTGCAGTTTTGTTATAAGAAATGTCAGATATACGAGGACAGCTTCGCAGAATCATTTTATAAGTTTTACATTTCAATATTTAAAAGCACAATGGGATATGTCAAAACAAGAACCTGCAAACCTCATCAGTATTAGAGCAAGTGTAATACAGGTACATTAAAAACTCTAAAACGGCATAGACAAAAAGAAGTTGGCATGTTGCTATTCAAATATTGTGTTCGTGTAATGTAAATTTATCACGATAATGGTAATTTTGAACTACGAGTTTCCACAGGCCTGGTGAAATATAAATGAATGCTTAGCAATATGTAATACTTTCAAACTCAAACAAATTAGTTATTTGGCACATTAGAAATTAAACGGTTTTCACAAAGCCAAGTCATTGTCAACAACAGGTGCAGAGGACAATTGCAGGTTTTAAATCATACAGAAATATCAAACTATACAATAGAAGAGACCACTTCACATAGGAAATTCAACAGAACTTTGAAAACTGCTAATATACTTGTATATGGTCATAAACGTTTTTACAACAGATCGCACGGGGCCATCCTTTGCATCTGGGAGCAACTTCTGCATGATCTTTGAAACCTGCCAAATAAATTGAAGCAGAAGTTTGAAAATTGTGTCAAGAAAGAAAGAACAATACATTTAAGTCTAAGTAATAAATAAGCACCTCAAATAAGCTTTATTGATGTATTTGCATTTCCGGCGGCTACAAACCTTCCATCAGGACTAAACCTAGTACATCTGGCAACATTCAAGAAATTAAGCCAATCAGTCTAAAAAATCAAATAGCAAAAAGTAACCGCTAATTAGTAGGGCCTGTATGATATTTTGAAAATATAATGCAGAATAAAAAAATACTGAGCTTTTTTGGTTCACAGGAGTCAGGCATCATGTCAGCCAAGTTCTTGAACTTTTTCTGGTTGAGTGCAATTAAAGTGGGAAGTTGAGTGAGTCACAAGACATCATCGGTAAAGTGAGTGATGTATTTTATTGTAAGACCGATATGATTTTTTTTACTGGTTTAAGAGGTATATGATTTCAGTGTCACCCCATTTTTTGAATGATCATCTAGGAGGAAATGACGCTTCACTGTCTGCTTAAATATCATTAGAACATTAATCAATAGATTAACATATAAACACATCATAAGCAGTACTGGAAGGATGCCATATTTTTAGCTGATCTATAATTTACAATCTATATCAACGCAATGCCATAAAACGAATCATCTACCTCTGCTGATCGTAAGCAGATTAGTCCTTCAAATCCTCAAAGTGAAAAGGCAAAAATTAACGTTTGTTTTAAACTGTATCGAATTTTAGTTGTCAGCTGTAAATCTTCCAGTGATTAGTGACTACTAATTTTTCTTATCTACCATAATATCATCACACAGTTCTGAAAGATAATAAGGCTTAACAGTCTGCATAATTGATGCCACATGAGCAATTCTTGTTGTTACAATAATCTTACATCCAGGAGCGCCATACTCAAATGTATTCTTCAAAGTTTCCCAGCTTATGTAGTCTTGATTCCATACATCATCTAAAATGAATAAAAACTTTTTCTGTAACAAACTTTTTTTAAAATTTTGTTGAAGTAAATTCAACTCTTCAATACTGCAACTACATGAAGTGATCTCTTCCACAAGGGTTTTTGTAATCTTGAGAACATTAAACTGCTCAGACACATAAATCCAAGCTTTGAGATCAAATTCCATCTGCACTCTTTCATCATTATAAACAAATTGAGCCAAGGTGGTTTTTCCAATCCCCTCCATGCCCACTATGGGAATCACACTTATATTTGCATTCTGCTTCTGCATCGTCGGAAAATAGCAATTTCATTAAGGCCTCTTTATCATCATCCCTACCATACACATCACTTGATCCCACTACAGATGAAGTCGGTATCTTTGTTGGGATTTTTACTTCTTTAACCATTTGAAGTTGAAGCATATTTTTCTGTTTTATGATCAAGTCTAGTCTTTCAATTATATCTTGCACTTTCTGTTCAATTTCAGCATCATGCAAATTAACAGAAGTAGTAGAGTTTGGGCCACCTGTTATCAGGTTTCCGTTATCGGGCCACCCGTCATTTATGTTCACGCTTCAGATGTGCAATCCTGAGCGTGAGGGGGGGTGTTAAGAGTCCCACATCCGTTAGGAGTTGGCCTGACAATTTGTTTATAAGTTGGGGCAATCCTCACCTCACAAGCCGGTTTTGTGGGGTTGTGTTAGACCCAACCACAGTTTCATAAGTGGGGGCAATCCTCACCTCACAAGCCGCTTTTGTGGGGTTGTGTTAGGCCCAACCACGATTTCTAATAACTATGACTACTTCTATCGCTGCTGGTGCTGGACCTCAAGGAGGTGGTCATCATGGAGGTCACCATGATGGAGGAGGTTGTGGAGGTGGAGGCGGTCAGCATGGTGGTGGAGGGTGTGGAGGGTCTTAAGATTATAGTTAATCGGTTTGTTCATAATCATATACAGCCTGAGTACTGCTACTATTTAGCAATGATTTTTAAAATCTTTTTTTTTTGTAGTGGCCGGGGTTTGAAACCCGGGACCTTGCATATTTTATGCATTGTCCTTACCAACTGAGTTATGCTCACGATGGCAAATCTTGTTTTAACTCTAAATAAAGTGGCAAATCTTATTTTCTAAAGTTTTGTTAGTTATTATAACTTCAATTATAGTAATTCTGTTATATGACTATAATGTTAACTTTTTCTATATTGCATTAGTTTTGAATTAGTTGTCTTATGAATATCAGAACAACTATTTATTTATTTTCTCATAGTCATCGAAGGGTTCATCTTGAAATATTTCCATGTTTGGTCTCTTCTCATGATGCATGTAATTTAAATTGTTATTGCTTGTCCTGAATTGAAAAATTAAAACTCAAAATCATAACGAGGATAGTTCCCAATTGACAATATTCCTTGTCTTTCTATCTTCTCAAAAAAAAAAAAAAAAAAAAATCTCAATCAAACATGTTTTCAGGTTTTTGGTTTACTATGGTAGCAAATTTGAAATTGGTGCCGTCAAAAGTTTGAACTTTGTTTAATTGTGTTTTGACTTTTTCTTTATTTTAAGAAAAGAATTCCTTAAAGTATGTTCCTATCATGTCTCAAATTCAATTCTCTATAGTGTCAATTTTTTTTTTTTGAGGGACTCTACAGTGTCAATTAAGTGGACTAGTTTAGCTTTTTTAAAAAAATTGTAAAATATTTTAAGAAAAACATTAAGTCATTATCGTGATAATATTAGTTTTTAACATAAGGAAATAATAAATAAAAGTTTTATAAACAAACTACGAGAGAGAGTGAGAGAGTTCTAGTGAGAGAAAATCAGGGGGGAATGGGACAAACAGGGTGACAAAAGTGAGAGGTAGTTCTGGTAAAGAGAATCGACGAGGTTATCTCCATGACCATCCAGTATCGTCGTTTTTCTTTACAAACCTACCGGAGGGTTTTAAAGTCGGCGTTATGGACTCTTTTCCTTCGCTTCGGTAATGTTGAGGAGGTCTATGTACCTTTGAAGTGCGATCGTTTTGGTAGGAGGTTTGGTTTTGTTAAGTTTATTGATGTACCAGCTGAGGAGGAGTTGGGGGTCAGGTTAGGGGAGGCATGGCTGGGAGAAACAAGGTTGAAGGTCAACATAGCTAAATTCGGGAGAGGTGACAAACGTCCAGAAGAGGCTGTGGTGGGGAAGGAGGCGGCAGGAGGAAAGAGGCAAGTGGTGACTAAGGAGAACTCTTTCAAACAAGTGTTGCAGCAAAGTCAGGTTGGAGTAGCTGTGCCAGCGGTTCTGCGTAGGGTGGTGGTGCAACCTTCTGAGGAGAGGCTCAAGGAGTTGGAGAGCTATTTTGTGGCAGTTCTATCTTTCAACAGAGAACCTAAACAAATCCTGAATTGTTTGTTACTGGGAGGGATGAAGAAGATCACGGTGTCTTCTATGGGAGCCAACTTGGTCCTACTAAAGGTTGAGGATCCTCAAGAGATAGAGGAAGCTGTGTGCAGGAACGATCCATGGTGGAGAGGGGTGTTTGCTTCAGTCAAACGGTGGAATCCAAGTTCGGTGGTGAAGCTGAGAAGGATTTGGCTCAGAGTTGTTAGATTGCCATTACATGTGTGGGAAGAGAAATGTTTCAAACATCTAGGATCTTTTTTTGGTGAATTTGTGGACTTTGATGAGGAAACAATCTCACTCAGAAGACTGGATGTGGCTAGGATTTGTGTCAACACATCAAGCTTCAATTTCATTAATGAAAAGCTTAGATTGGAGGTTATGGGGGCCATTTTTTATGTCTGGGTGGTGGAAGAGGTGGAGCAGGTGGTTTCTCCGGCGAAAGGGGACGTCTCATGTTGGGAGGAGGAGTCTGCAACCTCTTCTCAAGGCGGAAGAGCTGATGGTTTCTTGCCTGAGCTATTGGTTCAAGGAGGTGATGACATTCCTAGGGGAGAGGGGTCCGTACGGCAGGAAAATTTGTTGGGGTCAGATGATTTTTGTCAACCTTTAAAGCAGAAAGGACAATTGGGAAGTGCAGATGAGACTTCTCAGGTGGGCCGCCACATTCCTGAGCAGTTGGGAGAAAATTTTTCAAATGAACCATTGAAGGAAGGACAGGTGGCATTTGTGGATGTTGGTCCTGAGGGTGAAAAGTTGTTGGAGGAAAAAGAGATGTCCCAATCAAATAATCCTTCTGCTGCTTGTGAAGGTCACATGGGGGTGCAGGATTTGGTGGAAGGTGGGGCGCGTGAGGAAGCTTGTTTGGAGGGGTTTGGTGCAGAACCCAAGGCGCGTAAGGAGGACAGGGAAGAAAAGAAGGATGAGGCGCGTGACCAGCTAGGGAGAGTGGGGTCCGATGGTGAAGTGGGAAAGATTCCATCCCCTATTGGGCCTATCATTAATTCTCCACTTATTGGGCCTAATATGGATTTATTTGAGAATGATAATCCAGAATTTTCTGCTAGCGTGGGGCTGAAGACTCAGGAGGTGGGAAGAGCAAACAGTCATGTTAGATTTGAATTGGAGGATTCCAACTTGTCCGATTTTAGTGATTCAGTTGGGGATCGTAGGGAGGAGCATGAAAGGAAGGTTCTGCAGAAAGTTAAGAGTAGACATAAGAAGAAACAAGGATGAGGGAAAGTACCTATTATGGGCTCGTCATCTTTGATCAATATAGTGGATTTGGCTAGAGGCAGCCGAGGAAGAGGGAAAAAATCATCAAAGGCTAGTGTAACTGCCTCACAAGATGGATCAAAGGCGGAGACGGCTGAAAAAGGGGAGGATGACGGAATTCATAGGGAGGGTGATGCAGTAGGGAGTAGGAAAGGGTCCGGGAGGGTGGCTTCACCGGCCTCGGGACTTAAACTGATTCTCGATAATGAAGAGGGTACTCAGGTGCCGGAAACACCTTTGTTGACAAAAGGAGTTGATCCCTTGAAGAAGTTGGAGGCGTCATCTCTACTTGGTATCCAAAATGAGTTGGGAGTTTCGCATAAAACTCCAGAGGATGCAAGTTTGGATAGTTTTGAAAAAATGGAGGTTTTGGATGTGGATAAGAAGGTAATTAGGGAGAGAAAACCGGTTAACCAATGATTATTACAACCTTTAACATTAGAGGTTTGGGGGGTGGTTCAAAGAGGAATAAAATTAAAGAATTGGTTCGGAATAATAAAGTGGAGTTCCTAGCAATTCAAGAGACAAAGATGGAGGAAATTACCGCGGATTTTTGTCAGAAGCTTTGGGGAGGACCGGATTGTGATTGGGCTTTTCTTCCTTCCGAAGGTAATAGTGGTGGAATTCTTTCTCTTTGGAGCAACACAAATAATAGCACAAATTCCATATTCGTGGGAGAAGGTTATGTTGGGGTGAGTTTAGATTGGGGAGTGTTGAAGCATAGATGTTACATTGTCAACGTTTATTCAAAGTGTGATCTTGCGGCGAAGAGGAGATTATGGGAGAGGCTTGTTGAGTTGAGAAGGACGATGGGGGAGAGAGCTTGGTGTATTCTTGGAGATTTTAATTCGGTGGGGAGTAGTGACGAACGTAGAGGTGTGAATGAGGAGGTTACCTCTAGTCAAAGGGAGGAAATTATTCTTTTTAACAATTTTTTGAGGGAAATTGAGTTGGAGGATGTGAATGTGTTGGGAAGGCGTTTCACTTGGTACCATCCCAATGGGAGAGCTATGAGCCGAATTGATAGGGTGCTTCTTTCCGATGAGTGGGTGAACTTATGGGGGGATTCATCCCTTTGGGTGCTTCCTAGAGATGTATCCGACCATTGCCCGCTTATTCTTAAGGAGGCCGGGTGGGATTGGGGTCCGCGACCTTTCCACTTTAATAATTATTGGTTGGAGAATAGTGATTTCAAAAGGGTGGTGGAGGAAGCTTGGCGAGGCTCACAACGTCAAGGGTGGATGAGTTGTGTCTTGAAAGATAAATTAAAAGAGTTAAAATTAATTATCAAGGAGTGGCATAATGGTGTTTATGGGGATATGGAGGATAGAGTGAGGAAGGCGGTGGATGATATTCTTGTTTTGGATGTTAGAGGTGAGGATATGGGTTTGAGTGATGAAGAGGTGGATATGAGGAAAACTTTATTCCGGGAATTATAGACGCTTTTAAAATCAAAAGATTCAGCGATGGCACAAAGAGCTAGATCCAAATGGCTTAAGGAAGGGGACTCTAATTCGAAATACTTCCATAAGTGTGTGAACTTGCGAAATAGTAGGAATATTATTAAGGCTCTAAGGGAGGGGGAGGATTGGGTGCAATCTCCGATGGAGGTGAGGAGGGTAGTGATGGAATATTTCACAAATCAAGTGGCGGCGTTTTTGTGAGAAAGGCCAACACTTGATGGGGTGCCGTTTGAGACGGTGACCGCGGAGGACAATGTGGGGTTAATGGCTCCTTTCATGCTCGAAGAAATTGAAGATGTAGTGAAGGATAGTGATGGTGATAAAAGCCTGGGTCTGGATGGTTTTAATTTTACTTTTGTGAAAAGATTTTGGTACTTACTTAAAGGAGAGGTGAGAATTATGTTTGATCAATTTCATGGAAATGAGGTTATTCCTAAAGCGATGTTGGCTTATTTTTTGGCCTTGATTCCGAAAGTAAACTCTCCTTTGGAAGTTAAAGATTTTAGGCCAATATCCCTTTTAGGATGTCTTTATAAGATATTTTCTAAGGTCTTGGCTAGGCGTTTGGCAAAGGTGATGAATCCCATTATCTCCTCAAATCAATCGGCTTTTCTTAAGTGAAGGAATTTGGTAGATGGGGTGGTGGTTATAAATGAAATAGTGGATTATGCAAGGAAATTCAAAAAGGAGTGTTTGATTCTTAAAGTAGACTTTGAAAAGGCATATGACTCGGTGGATTGGGGTTTTTTGGTTTATATGATGAATTGGGTAGGTATGGGCCCAAAATGGATTGCTTGGATGAAGGCTTGTGTTTGTGGTGGAAGTATGTCGATTCTTGTGAATGGAAGTCCAACGGAGCAAATCAACTTTCATAGAGGTCTCAAACAAGGTGATCCTTTAGCCCCTTTCCTTTTTCTTTTGGTGGCGGAAGACTTTAGTGGATTGATGAGGAATGCCGTGCAACTAAATTTGTTCCAAGGGTTCAAGATGAAGGAGGATGGTAAGGAGTACTCTCATCTTCAATATGCCGATGACACTATTTATATGGGAAAGGCAACGGTGGAAAATCTTTGGACTTTGAAAGCTATATTAAGAGGGTTTGAAATGGCCTTCGGGTTGAAGGTGAATTTTTATAAGAGTTGTTTGATGGGCATTAATGTGGATGCGGCGTTCATGGAGATGGCATGTAATTTCTTGAATTGTAGTCAAGGGACTTTTCCGTTTCGGTATTTGGGCTTGCCGGTGGGTGGTAATCCGGGTAGAGTGTCAACTTGGGATCCTCTTTTGGAACACTTATCAAAGAAGTTGAACTCTTGGGGGCATAAATACATTAGCCTTGGTGGGAGAATCGTTCTTCTTAATTCCGTTTTGAATGCTATTCCAATCTTTCATCTTTCTTTCTTTAAAATGCCGGTTAAAGTGTGGAAGAAAATTGTTAGAATTCAAAGGGAATTTCTTTGGGGTGGTGTGGAGGGCGGGAGGAAAATAAATTGGGTGAAGTGGAGGGTGGTGTGTCAACCAAAGGAGTATGGAGGTCTCGGTGTAAAGGATCTGCGTTTGATGAATTTGAGTTTGTTAGCTAAGTGGAGGTGGAGGTTGTTGAATGGGGATAATGCTCTTTGGAAGGAGGTTTTGAGGGAGAGATATGGAAGGAAGGTGTGCAAAAAGTTGGAGGGGGAGGAGGAGATATGTCCAATAAATGCTTCTAAGTGGTGGAAGGATTTGGTGAACCTAGACAAAAAAGGGGAGGAACGGTGGTTTAATGAGGAGATAGAAAGAAGAGTGGGGGACGGGGCTAGAACATCTTTTTGGAGGGTGACGTGGAGAGGGGGCATTCCTTTTATGGTGAAATATAATAGGCTCTTCTCTATTTCTAATCAACAAGAGGCTTCGGTGGATGATTTGTGGGAGGGGAGTGAGGAAGGTGGAGGGTGGGTTTTTAGTTGAAGACGTCGCTTGTTTGTGTGGGAAGAAGATCTTTTAACTAATATGAGGAGTGACTTGGAGGGCTTTGAGAGGACCAATGAAGAGGATAAATGGAGGTGAAAGTTGGGAGAGGAGGAGGCTTTTACGATGAAATCATTATATGACAAGTTGGAAGAGGGGGGAAGGGAGGAAGGAGTTTTAGCGGAAGAGGAGTGTATTGTGTTTAGTAATATTTGGAAGACCGGCGTTCCTTCATTGTGATATGGCTATGTGTATTTGGAGGAAATTAATGGATTGGTTGGATTTGAATTTTCTAATGCCTCCAAACTTGTTCTCTCATTGGGAATGTTGGAGTGGAGGTAGGTTGAATAATAAGATTAGGAAGGGATTGAGAATGATTTGGCAAGCGGCTATTTGGGTTATTTGGCGAGTTAGGAACGACTGTATCTTCAATTCGGCCGAGACAAGTTGGGATGAGGCGGTGGAAGAGATCAAGGTTTTGTCATGGAGATGGTTATTGGGGAGATCCAAGACTCCAACGTGTTTGTTTCACGAATGGGAATGGAATCCGCGGGAGTGTTTAATGCGCTAATGGAGGCTGTTTGGAAGTATAGTTTTGTGGACAGGTTGCAATATGATGTCTGCTTACTGGTTTTGAGTCTCATTTTCTGGCTTTTCTGCTGCTCGGTTTGGTCTTGAATGCAGGTGGGGCCTGTGCGGTTTTTAATGCAGTGTTGTTGGCTTCTGGATCTTCGCCTGGTACTGCCAGTGTTGTTTGATTGCGCTGGTCTGGTTTTCTTTCCAGCTTCTGTTCGGTTCTGCTATGCTGTGTGTTGCTGGGCCTTTTCTTGCGGTTCTGTTTGGCGGATAAGTAGCCTTATGCAGCTACAGTCTGGTTGGCTTTTGGAGGTTTTTGTGGTTGTGAGTATGGTTGTTATTGGAGTTGACGCAAGAGTATGCTTGTGGTTGTCATATGTATATTCCCGCGTCAATTCTCTTTGGGTTGGTGCATTTGTTTATGGGTGGTTTTTTAAGGGGTTTTTGTTCGAGCCGATGTTTTGTATGGCAACCGATTTTCCCTTGTTTGTTTTTTTTCCACCCGAGCTTGTTAGTGCTTCTCGCACGGGCTTGTTGGTTAATAATATTTTGCAGTTTCAAAAAAAAAAAAAAACAAACTACGTTTCCATTCTGAATAATATTTGCAATTTCATTTAAAAATAAATTGCTAAAAGCACATCAACATAATTCCAACACTAATCAAAAAAAAAAAAAAAAGATGTATGTTTGGTTGCCAGCTCGATGTGGGATACTTTGAACGCCTGCTGAGGTCAAAGATCCTAATTACGGTGAAATTGCATAGAACATAAAAAACTTTATTGTAACAAAAAGATGAAAAACTTTTGACTAAAATCACATTATGAGTTGTTCAATCTCCACCCATTAAATCAAACCTCTTCATCCAGTGACTGTAATACAGAATTATCAAATATTTTAATTATAAAAAAAAGGGCAACCCGGTGCACTAGAGCTCTCGCATATGTAGGATCCGAGAAGGGGTCCCACCATTTCGTGTATTGTACGCAGCCTTACCCTGTTTTACACAAGAGGTTGTTTCCAGGACTTGAACCCGTGACCTTTCAGTCACATGACAACAACTTTACCGGTTGCGCCAAGGTTATCCCTCAAATATTTTAATTATAAAACAAACAAAAATACGACATTGTCCAAACATGAATTTCCTATATGGAGATTACAATTACCAGAAACCTTCCACATGAATGTTGTGAATTAAGATAAAAATAAACTGTTGTATGAGGTCAAAATTGAAGAGATCATAAAATTACAATAATAATCTTGATCACAGACATTTAATTAAGTCTTGCAAATGTCAAATAACCAGTGTGACCTCTAGCTTCACCACATGGTCTAGCCATAACAGAAGAAGAATTAGGATAGGTAACCACACTAGCTCCATCCGAACGCTGCCTCCTCTTGCAAGGGAGAGAACCATTAGAGCCGTCATCACCGTTAATCTCTAAGCTTTCCATTTTCCCTTCTCGAACTTCGTATGTCCGTAGGAGTACCTCAAAAGTCCTTATATCTTTCACATAAACAAACGTATACAAAGGAGTTTTGTCAGTGCTTAAATAAAATTACCATTAGTTGCATAACTACTACGTGTGAGAGAGTGCGAAAATAAGAAACATATAAAAGAAGAAAAAACGGGAAGTACCGGTGAAGTTGGATTGCATTGTGTCACATGATCGTTGTACTTGTTCAATACATGGGGAGAAAGAACATAAAGTGCCGTCATGTCGTAACATTTTTGCAGCTGAAGGAATAGCTAGCCAAGGTTGAGGTAGATCCAAAAAAACTGCATCAGCCAAGCCAGCAAATTCTTCAGGAAACCCCTCACCTTGAATGTCCCTCACTCCCGCAGTGACTAAGCTGCTTATGCCAATCTTCTCAAAGTCATCCCTACAAGAAGAAAAACAATATTCATATCTGTAATTTACCTTTACACTGAACATCTCAAAGTTTATCACCGCATTGAGTACAGTTAAATAAATTTGAACTTGAGCGTTGACATTCTGAACAGTAGGGTATTAGATCACCAATAATATTACTTGCAATTACTGGAAAAAAGAGACCACAATATAATGCAAAGAAATGAAAGTGCCATCAATAGCATATTACGGAAAACCGCTACGTGAAATAGAAGATAGTAACGTGGGCAAATAGCAGAAACCGCATAACAGTTGAAATAAGTCAATTATATATAAAACAAGGCACCCTACATACAAATAAAAAAGGGAATGGAGGCAGAGCATAGCTTATATATTGTATTACGGTGAATACAGGAGTAATACTCACCGACTCCTAAGTTTTTCCATTGTAAAAATAAGCCACGTTGGGCACACATGCAGATTCTTCAATTTTATTATTTAAAAGAAATGAAAACAAAATTACACTATTGCTCGTATATCAGCTAGCAAAACTTTAATAGCTGCCGCTATTGCCCTGATAGTGAAACTGGGATAGCGCTGCGGTTTTCATAGGGGATCATCAAAATCCACCATGTGATAGCACAATAGTGCCGCTATTGAATCAATTTGACAACATTGAAAAAAACATACTCGACATTTGCTAAAGTTAAACACGCATGTATCAAACATCAGAGGAAGTCTGGTGTATTGCATAGCTCATCCAGCCCTGTGCTCATGGAAATCAAATGTATAAACATGCCCTTCACAAATGGTGGCCACGGTGGAATTGTGAGGCAGATTTTTTTAAGCCCGCCATAGCCAATTTATGAAGGGATGCCCGCCATGGCCAAGGAAGTCAAAATCACGATCAAACTCATGGGATCGTATGATTTTGCTACCCCTTGGCATGCTGGAGTATGGTCGGAATCAGAATTTGGTGGGTGCGGCCAGGATCACTGCAGAAAATTGAAGGTACGGCGGAATCTTGCAATTCATTGATTCAGGTTATCTTCCTTGAAATTCCGGGTTCGCGGGTTGGGTCCAGGACCCAGTTTCACCAAAAATACGTTTTTTAGGCGGTAATGGCGTGTTTATATGACAGATTTTTAGCCTTCCACAATTGACAACACTGCCTAAAAGTCTCTTTTTTCTGCTATTGTTGCTACATCAACTACCAAAAAACTAGAATAACGGCAAAACTATGATAGTGTTGCAGTTTTTTTAGCGGATTCATCAAAATCCGCTATGCTATAGCGCCAATATTTGACAACACTAGAAAATAACACATACAACATTGCCTAAAGATAAGCACATGTAAATCAAACATCGTCAGAAAAAGAAAAGTGCAGTATTACCTAGCTGATCCAGATCTTTGTTCGTGAAAATCAAACGTATAAACATGTCCTGTAGGAGCAACTGCCCTTGCAAGTGAAGTAGTTAAAGACCCACTTCCAGTACCAGATTCAAGAACGACACAACCAGGAACAATCTCCAAATACATAACAACAAAGCTGATATCTGCAACATATAGAATCTGTGTCCTGTGGCTTAAAACTAAAGTCCACAATTCAGGAGTAGGTGCTAATAAGTAAACAAAACCGCCCTTATTGCTGAATACTTTAGACCCAAATGACTTTCCTATCCAATCTGAATGTTTGAAAACACCGAATCGATTCTGTAAAACCGATCCCTCAGATACCGTTACTGGCTTCATGTTGTCATGCCTTGCATAAACAATTGCCAAATCACCGTTACTAATTGTTCTATTAAATGACATCTTTCTTGTAGAATCGATAGCCAACATTTTCAATAAACAAGTACCTGCAACCCGAAAACAGAGAAAACAATGAAACATCTGTAATAACTAGAAACTAGAAATTGATTGAAGATAATCTAGAAGTTTCTAATAGCTTATCAGTTAGTTAGATTCTGAGACTATCGTTGTTTCTAGAAGTTTCTAATAGCTTATCAGTTAGTAAGATTCAGTGATTTTGCAACCGAAAAATTGAAAAAACCATGAAACCTAATAACTAGAAATTGATTATGGCCCTGATTGGATAAGCAACTTATTTTTGCAGCTTATAGCATAAGCGCTTATGCATAAGCTATTTTTATAAAACAGGGTACAACAATGTCAAATTGTTAGTGCAATCTATAAGTCATTTTCATGAGCTATCTTGGAGAGTTTATGGAAATAAGTTGAAAACAACTTATGAACATGTACAACAACAAAATCAACCGTCTTATCTTACAAAGTGGAGCCGGCTATACTACATGGATCAGATTACGCCAAAATGTTCTAATATAAACCAATCATAAGTTGTTTTCCTAAGTTTTCCCAATCAGTGTCACAAGTGTTTATGCCAATATATAAACTCAAAAGTAAATCCAACCAGTTTTTTTTCCTAATAGTGCCGCGACCCATCTTGCACTGTGATTCTGTCAAACCCACCGTCAATTCAAACATGCATAGAATCGCATCAACAAGCGATATAGGAGGGGGGAAGGGAAATGCAAAAAAATAATAATAATAATAAATAAATAATCAAGCTTAAGAGTTAATTTAGATTCTGAATCTCTACTTTTTGTTTACAATTGCAACAGATACTCCCTCCGATCATTATTATAAGCAAGATTTTTTTTTTTTCCAAATCAATTGAATAACCGGTTATAAATCAAATACATCAATTATTATATTTCAATGAATATGATAAATGAATATTTGCTTGTAAAAGTGACCGGAGCGAGTATACTAAAGGAGTATAACTAAATACGTGTACTCTAACTCTTTTCATAGCAAAATTTCAATAATCTATCAACTATTTACGAGTATACTTACGGAAGTATCTCTGCATTGTGATTCTGTCAAACCCACCGTCAATTCAAACATGCACAGAGTCGCATCGACGAGCGATATAGAAGAGGGGGGGGAAGGGAAATGCAAAAAAAAAAAAAAATAATAATAATAATAATAAATAAATAATCAAGCTTAAGAGTAATTTAGATTCTGAATCTCTACTTTTCTTTTAGAATTGCAACCAGCGGCGGAGCCAGACAAAAAAGTTTGGGGTGGCCGTCATCCCGCCATCAAAATAAACTAAAATATAATATATAAATCATTCAAAATAAACCAAAAACCGTTCATTCAAAATTTAAACTACATAATATATAAATTATCATTTCATACCTAAAGATACACTTTGACATAAGGTTTATGCATAATATGAAACAAAGATAAACATTGTTACACAGAGCACTTTCAACTATAATTTTCACCTATTGTTTAATTAAATTGATTGTTCAAAATTGAACCACAACAAAGCAAAGGCAAAGACGCATGAACATAACAGGTTTAACAACAATTAGGAACAACATATAACGTGAAGAAACTGAAAGTATGGATTTCACATTAGCATGAACATGACAGGTTTCTCACATTGGCATGAACATGACAAGTTTCTCAAACAACATAACAGGTTTCACATTGGGTTAACATCATTAACAGGTTTCACATTGGCATGAACATATGAATTTTTATTTTCAAAAGAACACATGGCAATCAACTAAAGAACTCATGTAATCATCAAATCACAATCATAAATTGGAAGAAAATTACATTTAATTACACAGTCATTACTTACAACAATTAGGGTTTGTGGAGAGAGATGGAGATAGCTCTCAAAACTGAAGAAGGAGGAGATTAATCCGCCACTGGATGGATGGAGAAGGAGGAGAGTGGCCGGCGGCGGTGGTGCGGTGGAGCGATTGGCTTTGCTGAATCGCGTTTCTCAGTTCTTCTCTCAGATGAAAGAGAAATGAAACTGGATTGGGAAGCATTAGTATTACTGAAGGGTAATTTTGTAATTTCCGGTATATAATTTGTTTTTTTTTTTAAGGATGGGGTGGCGGTGGATCCCCCTTGCCACCCCCCGTTCCGCTACTGATTGCAACAGATATTCCCTCCGATCATTATTATAAATAAGATTTTTTTTCTTCTTCAAATCAATTGAATAACCGGTTATAAATCAAATACATCAATTGTTTTTTTTTTTTTTGAATGGTAAAATATATTATATATATATAAGGGATTAAATCCCAAGTAATACACCAAAAAGAAAATAAAAATACACCAAAACACTCATTGAAAAATCAATAACAATCAATTTTCCAATACCACCAACAGCGAGCAAAAAAGCAGCCGACTACGATATGTTGCTTCAACCGATCAGAAACGCCCACCACTCAACATCCGATAAGCCGGAGGAGACATCAACAAGCCTAAAAGAACCTGAGTAAACACCTGAACTTGTCCAAACTCGGCCCACCAAAAACCCGATGCCAAATTCGAAGACGGAGAACAGGTGGAACAGCAGCACAAATCAAACCAACTCGAATCAAAACATACCAAAACAAGTCACCAACTCAACACCAAAAGCACAACCCCGAACACCTTATCAATACCACCCTCAGGACAATTGAACCGTCTATCTTCGCGGAGGAGAAAAATCTCAAATCATCCAGAGACTGGACCCACCACAACTGCACGACCCTTTGCAGACCTAAGGGACGCCGCCGACCAAAGACCGACGAAGAGGGGAAGATTGGGAAAATGAACAGAAGCTTGGACGACTAGAAAGAAGGAACAGTAACCAAAACCAGCACGGAAAAGGCACAAGCCCCTCTCCACAAAAGAAACAAAGAACAAAAACAAAAGACTCAAACAGACGAACAACACAACAACGGCGACCAACCCCTTACAACAAAACTGAAGGTGCATGAATGACTGCTACCGCCAACACGGAGCGTCTACACACAATCCCTTTCGAGTGACATCCAGAAAAGCAAGGGATCACCAAAACAACACAAACAATCGGCAACAGGAACAAACAAAGAAAAAGAGAGACGGAACAAATCGCCACCACCGATATAACAACATATCTAAATCCGGCGAGGACACACCCACGACACACAAAACAAAGAAAACGGACGACACACAACACAAAGGAAACGGACAGCCTATAACAGATCCGGCGGTAGCTCAACTCCGGCGAGGACTGGAGGAACACACACCACCAACTCCGGCAAGGCTAACACCGCTAGAACACCAACAACAACACCACAGTCCCACGACACGACAGAACACCACCCACGTCGGAACACCTAACCACCACGACACAACAAGACCACGAAAACAGGCGGCCGAACCCCACAAACACGAACACAGCAACGGAACAAAGAACGAAAATATGTTCAAACACCAAGAAAGAGGAAGAGCAACACAAAGGATGCATCAACAACCACAAACCTAAGTGAAAAACAGACATGCGCCGGATCTGAGCAAAACCAAAACGGCGGATCTGCGCCACAACAGCGCCGGAACAGACCACACCAAAGCCAGCGACCACCGGAGCAGCAGAAACCCAAGAAAATCTCAGAAGAGAGGCGCACCGAGAGGACCACTGTCGCACCACCACAAACACAAGATCCGGCCACCTGATCCGACGCGATCTTACCCCTGTTCCAACGCTGAGAAAACAAGACTCGGGTGTAATAGCCTGATTTTTCGATTAGATTTATTTTTATTATTTTTAATTGTGTTATATGTGCTCTTGTGTGATTATTTGCCTCAGTGTGTATTTTTGGTTGGGATTCGCATAATTCGGTGTTAGAAAGGGTATTTTAGTCATTTTGGACTTAGGGGCATTTTGGTCATTTTGAGAGCAGGGGTAATTCTGTAATTTTTGCTGAATGTTATTTTTAGTGCTTAGTGAGAGTTATTATTTTTACTAAGTGTTGGAGAGTGGAGTAATTATTTAGTTTACCGTTAAGTGACCGTTAGTGTTATATTTTACCGTTAAGTGAGTAGTAACATTTTGGGTTAGAATAGAAATGGGTTAGGCCCATTAAGACATTGTGAGTTGAGCTCAATTAATAGAGCTTATATAAACAGTAGTTGGTAGTGAAATTGGGGCTTTACCAACATTTCATTTCATTTTTCAATTAAGATAGAGATAGAGAGAATACAAGAGTTCAAGAGGAAGAACAAGAGAAATGGGTTGGAGGTTAGAGCTAGAAGAGGAATTCATCATCTAGGAGCTAAATTGAAGCTTGGGTTAGAGATTCTTGGTGCTAGAGGTAAGAGGGTTAGGCTTCACTCATAATTTCATAACTTTTCCCTTTTACCCATTTTTTATGAAATTGATGAATTGATTTTAATTGGTGTAAATTCGTGCATGATTGTTGTTGTTATGTTTGAGAACATGATTTGTATGATAATTGTGTTGTTGTTGTTGAATTTGTATGTCAAAGTGGGTAGATATGAACATGGTAGGTTTTTGTATGAAATTGATGATGAATAATGTTGTGGTTGTTAGATTGATGATGAATTCATGTTCAAATGTTGTTGTTATTGTTTTAACATGTGTTGTTGATGAATTGATGCATTGGGTATCATGAATTGGTGAATTGGTGATGAGGATTGTTGTTGTTGTTGAAAGTTGTGGAAGTTTGGTGATTTGATGAATTTTGTTGTGTTGACGTTTTAATCTCAAAACTTACGCATGTTTAAGTGATTTGAAGTGGTATAAGTGTTTATTACAAGTGTTATGATTATGGGTAATGTTTTGATTTAATTTGGGAGTCTTGTGTTTGAATCTAGTGATTTAAGAGTGACTCCTAAGTGAAAAACGTGTTGTTAAGCTGATTTTTGAACTGTTGTGAAGCCCGATATCGGCCACCGAATTGCCAAAATCGGCCATCGATTTCTGAGCTGGTTTTCCAGTTTTAACTCTGCAAAAATCGGCCCCCGATTTTCTGTCAGGCAAATCTGGAAATATTCACATTTTTCACCCTTTTTCGTTTTGAATTGGCCTTCGGTGTAAACATAAAAGTTGTAGACAATTTTGTTAGATTTCCAGAGGCTTTGGTTTGACTTGAAAATGATTTTTGGTTTTTGAGTTATGATGAAAATACTCCAAGGTGGTCTTGATGAAGTTTTACGAAAAATCTGCATAACTATTTCTAAGTCGACCCAAACCTTATGGATTGTTTCCTAACTTCAAACTTGAGTTTTATGAGTTCAATTAAGGCGTTTTAGAGTATTCAACTTATGGTGTGAAGGTTCTATCTTGGTTTTGTTTTATAAATGTATGGTTTTGTAAAATGCTACCAAGAGACGAACTTGGTGAATCTCATGATTCCGTTATAATTGGCCGATGAAATGCTTATGTAACCTCTACTGCACGCACAAGTGACTTGTGAGAATACATGGCATATGCAATTGAACTTGTTTACCTCGTTTTGGCTTAAATGCTCAATTATTTTTAATATTGTGACTTTGAGAGACGAACTTGATTGAAATTGAGTTTTAAGAGCCAATCGTATATGAATCCTTTATAGATAGTTGTTATACCTTATGTGAAGATGATTGGTGGTGTATATATGTGACAACTATATGTTGCTTGAATTATGGATGTTGTTGGTGATTGTATATATGTTAAGTGGTGGTGAATTGTTGTTGACTGCATATATACAAGTATTGGTGATGTTGAGGTGATTAGTTTGTGTGAACATATGCATTGTAGTCGAGTCATATGTTCATGCATTCATGACTGATGGTGGTGGATTTTATATCCAATTGAGGTGATTGCGATGTTTTTGTTGCATCGAATGTGACGACCTTGAGGTGATATGGTACTGCATGCATCTAGATGAGTCTAGAGCCATTGCATACATTGTTGGTGGATTGAAATACATTGAGTTGTGCATGATGATTGAACTTGTTAATTGTTAATTGACATGGTCGAAATTGTGATATATGTATGATACACTTGTTGATACGAACTTGGAATGATGATATTGAATATATCTTTCATTTCCAATGTTCTTGTTAAATCTTATATGGATTATGATGATGTAATGCTAACCCTCAGTGGTTTACCATCTACCTTTCCGTATGGACGGGTAGATGGAGTGCAGGGTGCTTAGATTGTGTGCTTGATGTTACCGAGGAGCGGAATCCCTCCTTTTTATATGCAAGTGTCTAGATTAGGGCTCTGATCTAGGGTAGTACTTGCATGTTGGATCTTGTTTTGATTATGTAGTTTGAGTTGAGACATTGATTGTATCTGAGAGATGTATTTTTGTCATGAGATTTGGAGATGTTACTCGTATGGTTTTATATATGTTCCGCTGCTATGTTTATGAGACTTGACAATTTATACATATATGTTGTTTTTGTTAGATGACGTAGCATCTATTTCTAGAATATATTTGTATATTCGCGCGTTTTACCGCTTATTAGAAGTAGGGTGTTACATCGGCCTCCTGTACTGACGTGAGGTGATGCGGATGGTCGGACCATCGTCGCACCACCACCACCACTTTCTACATCTTGAGGGACGGTGGAGGAAGGCTTTGGATTGGAAGGGAAAAAGCTAACGGTGAAGAAATAAAGTTAGAGAGAAGGCAGAGATATTTTTTTAGAGAGAGAAGTTAAAAGTGTGGGTTTTCCGGCTAGGTTCTAGTAACACTACATCAATTATTATATTTCAATGAATATGATAAATGAATATTTGCTTGTAAAAGTGACCGGAGCGAGTATACTAAAGGAGTATAACTAAATATGTGTACTCTAACTCTTTTCATAGCAAAATTTCAATAATCTATCAACTATTTACGAGTATACTTACGGAAGTATCTCTGCATCATGATTCTGTCAAACTCATTGTCAATTCAAACATGCACAGAATCGCATCGACGAGCGATATAGAAGAGGGAAAGGGAAATACAAAAAAAATCTAACCTGGGCAGCTCTTTATTGCGTCTGACGACAAACTCTGACTGCAGTTAGTAGCCGGTCAGTTGAGTTCAAAGAGACAACGGCATATTTGATGGGAGTTACTGAATTTTGTGGTTTTAAGGGTTTTGTTAAATTAAAAAAAAAAAAAACTGTTTTTTTTTGTGTGATGTCATGGGCTTTTTGTTTGGAAGTGGAATGTTTTCATAGAAGAAAAAAAGAAGGAACATTTCTTTTTAGCCCCCCACTATCTCTTTAGGCCCCCTGAAATTACAAATTTAACCTTAATAACACGTCTAGTATATAATTACCGAAGCATCTAGTTAGGCCCCCACCATCCCTTTGGAATCTTTGACTTTGCAATCCAAAATGCAATATGTCTCATATTCTTTAAAGTATGAAATTCACACACTAAAGCGGTAGATGTTGGAAAAAAAAAGTGTAGAGGCGAAGTAAAATTTTCCTCTTTTCTCACTAGTAAAAAAAGTAAACCCGACATTATATGTCCTCTCAGTTGAGGTCAAACCAACTATCTCAAACAATGGCATTTCATATTAATTGATATTATAAGTCGAATTCATCACCAATACAATAGAAAAGGTGTTAAACAATTTCACAGATTCAGGATGTGCAAAAAACATGTCTTGTACAACTTTTGACCCAATAATTGTTCTATAAATGAAAACATAGTTGTTTTCTTCAAATATATTGAACAGGTCTTGCATCTCTGCTCTGGAACCTTTGATACTCAATTTGTATATATGACGTCTATTGTAAATTTGTTTTGCAACTGTCATATTGTCTTTATGTCTACCTTTCAATTCTAACAAAATATTTTTTGGTTTTATCAAATTTCTTATCATGTCACCAACAATCTTTGTCTCTTTTCCAGTTAAACGATCAGCAAACATAAGACCTTCATATTATGATTATGCAATCCTCAAACAAGATTCAGACTCTAGAGTTTTGTTGCACTAAAATAATCACGCAACTTAAAGGGACACCAACATTTTCTTGAACATGTGTCTTCTCGTTTAGACTTATTTTTTGTTCCTTTATGCTCGCCACTTCTTTCACAAGCTAAAACTTATTTTTCAGTTTTCTACGTTCGGAACCATTGTAGGGTTTATCTATTATATGCGTAAATTTGGCCTATATTGCTTGACAATGAGCCAAGTTAATCATCTCATCTCTATCTTCATACTTCTTTTACTCTTTCGTAACAAAATATTATACAACATCCACGGAATAGACTTCTGAATTCGACTTTGGAACAACAGTAGATTCAACCATATCTATGCATACATAAAAAAAAGGCTTAATAGGTCATTTGGTCCCTTAATTAATTTCAAGTTTTCATTTTGGTCCCATAAGTAATAAAACTCATGTTATGGTCCCTTAATTGTATCTCCGTCGGTCAAATAAATCCCTTCCGTCAAAACATTAAACTTCCGTTAGTTTTTGCCCACGTGGCAAGTATGAAAGGCAAGTTCTTTTTTAGAAACCCAGGAATTAGGGTTCTTTCATCACCATTCATCATCAAACCTAGAAATTCCAGAAAAATTCCATCATAATCGTATTCCTTCTCAATTCTTTCCTCTTCTCTCAATTCCAAATTTGAATCCCACAACAACGAATTCCTAATCCTTTTTCTCTAGAATACCAGATACTCCCTAATCCCTCTTCTCTCGAAAAAGTGGTGAACGATGAAAGTGGGTCATACAAAATGAGATTTTGAATGCAACTTTGATTTCTTAGCAGGTTGGAGATTTCAGGTTCTGATTGTGAAGCCATTGTTGTTCATCATCATCACGTGTTTCCTTTTCTTCTTTTTCTTTCCTTTTATTTTCCTTTTCTTCATTCACGTGTTTCCTTTTCTTTTTCTTTCCTTTTCTTCTTCTTTCATTTTCCTTTTCTGGGTGTTGAATTCATTTAATTTTTTCTGGTTTTTGAATCATTAAATTTTTGGATTCTAGATCTGAGAACATCGATGTTGTTGCATCTGGGAAAGAAACACGAACAAGAAGAGAATGATACTAGGGAATGAGAGAGAGAAGTTGAAAGGCAAGGAAGGTTACAGGAAGCTTGAAAATGTGTGGAAGAGATTAATGAGAAAAATGATATGGTGTGTTATATATTAGGCTTAATTAACCATCCATAATTTTGGTTGAATTGTTTCTATTTTTTTAGGGATAAAAATCGATGAATGTGAGTTGAAGATGATGAAGATTAATAAAGAAGAAGATGAAGAAAGAAAGAAAGAAAAAATTAGTTGTCGGTGGTACACAGTAAGTTACAATAGACAAGCATAATCGAATGGTCATCTTTTTTAAAAATCAGATCAAACGGTTTAAATTCAAAAATTCAACAAGGTCTAAGGTGGACCACTCTTAATGTTGGTCCATCAGAGACATTTGGGGTTAAACTTAACAGCTTGGGATTTATTTGACCGACGGAGGCAAACTTGAGGGACCAAAACATGAGTTTTATTACTTATGGGACCAAAATGAAAACTTGAAATTAATTAAGGGACCAAATGACCTATTAAGCCTAAAAAAATTTTGTAAAAAACAACATTAAAATATTAAGCAAATGTTTAAACAAATGAATTAAAATAATAAAATGCGGAAAAAGAAAATTATGTTGTACACAAATGTATAAAAATAATAAAATATTTAAAAAAAATTACTATGGTGTAAACAAATGTCTAAGCAAAAGCATTATAGTGTAAAAAAAAATTACAATACTAAGAAATATGTAAATAAATTTAAAAAAAATGAAAACATTTCCTCTAGTACATAAGTACCGGATAGCTCGATACGTAACTACCAGAGACTGTAAATGACAGAAAATCATAAATTTATGTAGAAAACTAGTTACAAACCCGTGTTTCGCACAGGTTGAATAACGTATCTTGTAAAAAAATTGTTCTAAAGGAAAAATGAGCAAATTAAGAAATATTGCACAAACATTAGAAATATTTATCAAAATATTTATCAAAGCCTTACCAGGTCTTGATTCATGAAAAGAGCATATATTTTGTTCATGAGATCAGGAAAACAACATAATAATTAAGATTAAACTAATTGGAACCAATGAAGGAACCAATGATGTGCAAATTACAATTACATTCGCATGACACAAAATGAACCAAAGAAACAACATTTCCAAGTTAAGATAGTTTTGGATTAGAGTTAAGGGTAAGTCCAAAGTATTATACATTCAAGTACCATACAGGCTAGAGTATAGGAGTTCATGAAGAACAAAATGGGTAGCAGTCAAGTAGGAAAATAAAAGTATCTCTAAATTGACAATGATGAAATGAATACTCATTACCATGTTCGTAAACTCTTTCGTCAAACAAAGAAAAACAAAAAGAAAAATTAAAACCCTCAAAACTCTACCCATCATTTCTTCACTTCATATCATATTTTTCTTCTTTCTAATATTTGTGTATATATTTGGACGTACAGTAGCCTTGCATGGAATTAAATGACATATATTAGTGAATATATACTCTTAGACATGTATCGATAAATCTAGCAAATACACTGTTAAATTAACAAATTTGTTTGACACATTAAGGCCACATTTTCTTCTTTATTTCTGTTTCTCAAGGTGAAAAGTGAGATTAGCTGAAAGGAGATATGACTACTACCTTCTAGATAAGCCAAGAACTTCAAGCTTGATTTGTAATTTTTCAAGAACTCTGGTCTTCCAGGAGAAAATGCACCTAGTTTTCCCTTCTGAATAGCAAAGAGAACCTCTCTAAGGATTGAATTGGTCAAGAGGTCAAAGACGTGTAAACCTGAATTTTCTGCACCAAATACCAAACTTTAGATATGTAAATATAATGGTTTGATATGTAAGCATGATATATGTTAGCACAACCACAACCACAAGCATGACCATAAATGACCTAACTAACAGTACATGTATGTGAAAGGTGGTTTAATAAGTTCTAACTTTTAAAGACCAAAAAGGACTAAGGATTGCCTCGGCAAGTACTGACATGGTCTAAGAAACCAATGCAATATGACAGATTAAGGCTCATATGGATCCTAAACCTAAAGTGGTAGGAAAAAGTTAGATGAGGTACCAGCTAAAGAAATATACAACAAAAATTTGCAGTCTTTATAAATGTGTTTAAAGGGACTTTACCAAATCCACAGGAATCAAGTATCATAAACCATTTATCAAGTTTTTCATGTATTTCCTTTCTTTCAGCTCATGAACATAATTTGCTGAATTTTTGCGTTTTTCTGAACGTAATGCAAGACCGCAGCCCGACCACTGAATGAAAGATTTTGCAATTCTAGGAAACAGAAAAATTAAAGTTTCTCACAATTAAATCCATTTATTCATATTTGACATCTTTGTCAAGAAAAGTATAAATCTCACACTCTTTGAACAGATTCGGAAACAATTTACCTTAATCACACATCCTTCCCCGCTAACACTATCAGTGATATCAACATCAAGCATCTTCGACGGAGGCAAATATCGTGATTGAGTGTGAACTGGAGATGAACGATCATATAAACTGAAATTAAGATCCATTGACAACATGACCAAGATGCCAAAAACAATATATTAATTTAAAGAAGATTGAAATAAATCCAAAATAGAGAATTTAAAGAAGAAGTTCAACTTACCCAATCTAGAAGATATATAAAATTCCCCTCTTTTGTGTTGTTTCCCTTTCCATCATCACCTGGTCATTTGTTTTCTCTTCCTGCAAACACAAAATATGAAATTACTTATCAAAGCAAAACAAAGATTGAGGGGAATAAGTTATGATATCGCATTGTATAATCATTTTAAGTTACGTTACATTATTATCTACACAGAAATCCATAACATTGAAATCTACCACCAATAAGGAGGAAAGAAAATAAAAATCGATAAATAGTTTCAATTCAGCTCCGATTTGAAGGGAGAAATCATCAACAAACATATTAACATTTCACATCATATGAACTTAATATTCTCTATCCTAAATAGCCAAGCCAAGACAAAATATTCCCTATAATTTATTTTTTTATAAGTAAGCTCTAATATTTCAGGTTGAACGCAGAACTTTGAATAGGCAAATAGAGAAACCGGTTCTTTCATACGAAGTAATTTTATTCGAGACATTGTTGCACACTAAATATGAACAATTTCTTAGTCGATATTTGAACATTAGTTTGCCATGTTGGATTTTGGCTACATTTCATAAGTGTATTCTAATACTTATGCTAATAACATAATACTACCAGAACTGTTTATGTCACACATAAATTGAGCCTAAACAAACTTTCACAGATACCCTCTTAATCATCAATCCTTTACTATGCACCGTATGTCAATTGGAGCATTTTTTAGTAGATACCTAAGGCTAAGTTAGATACTTAATTATAAGCCTGAAGCTGAGAGTTTTCACGCTATAATAAATAGTATAGATATAAGAGTACTCACAGAATTCCAAACCAGTTTATCTGTTCTGCATAAATAAATAAAATGAATATAGAAAATGAGAGAAAGTAAAAGGAAAAGAATGAAAGAAGCATAAAGTATAATAGTGATGATGATGAATTGAACTAACTGTTGGAATGATTTGGTACGGAAAGTCTGTTCGCCGAGAGAAAGACACGCAATCCATTTGTCCTTGAACTGCATCTCCGTGCAGAGGAGGGAAAAAAGAGTGATTCCGGTGAGGTTGGCAGCGAGAGTAGTCTGTTAGTACTACCTTTCAGAACGGAGTATATCCTACAAAAAAATCCAGATAAATAAAACAAAATCAAGAGCCCTGTTTTATCTCTTCTCAATCCCTTGCATAATGGTGTTAGAGAATTGAATTCACAACTTAAATAAAAGGATTCATTGAAGAATTTAACAGGACTTGGAGACAATTTCAAAGCCTAAATATAAAACACACATTTGTAACCCAAAAAGAACATAAGTTGTAAAATTAAATCCATGAGGCATTCAATCAAACATGTAAAATAAGAAATAATTAAAGATGGAAAAATTACCCAAAAGCTGATGAATCCAAACAACATCTTGAACAGGGGAAATAACATGTCTTTGCATTTCTCTAACTCATGAAAAAGTGTTCGAAATAGACATTATAATCTTAAGCCAAAAAGAAAAAAACATTCTTCAAAAAGGATTACGGAGACAAAACAAATCAATAAACACAAAATCACCAAACAACAAACCCAAAAACTTCAATATTGGAAATTCACTTCCAATTTAATTCACCTATGAATCAATCCCCTTTTTTTGAAAATTAAACTTTGAATCCCTACAATGAGTCTAATACAGAGAAACAACATTAATAATATGATTCAATCATAGATAATAATACACTAAAATCTTACCTTAATGAAACCAAGCCTTAATGTCATATAGTCCAACTTTGTCACAAATCCATAAAATTACTTGAAAAATGATTTCTGAAATAAAAATGCAAAATTAGCCACATACAACAAACTACTTTGAAAAACCAGTAAAATTTTAAATATAATTAACTACGTACAATTAACCTACCAACCACCCCACTATAGCAGAATCTTTGCCAAAATCAGTAAAATGATCCTTGATAAAAGCATGTTGATGAACATGAGTCACCGTATCCGTCCGTTCGGGGGCTGCGTTAGACTTGTATGCATATTATAAATTTTAGGCTAAAGTGCACTTTTTAAACCTTTTCACCCCTTAAGTTTAAAAAGTTGCGATTTTGGCCCCCCTATGGGAAAAAAATGAGAAAAGTGACCCCCTATGTTTAGGGAAATATGCTCTTTTGACCCCCTAACATAAGGAAAATATGATCTTTTGACCCCTTATCTTCTCAAAAAGTTGTTATATGGCCCTTTTTTGGGACACGTGGCGTCTTCTCAGCAATTTTGGGACGAAAGGGGCCAAAATTGTCATTTTTTTAAATAGGGGGCCAAAATTGGAAATCCACTCTGTCATATTTTTTATTGTTAGTTAGTAGATAATAAGAATGATGTGCGACTTGTTTTCAATGATAGGTCGCAACTATATACTCACTGCCTGCAAAAATAATGACAATGCAATTGATCCTATAACAAAAATAAAGACATAAAACATGCAGTAACATGCTTTCAACTTGAATCATGCGAGTTTTTTGAGTTACGTCATCATTTTTCTTTGAAACAAAAGAATGAAATAATATGAAAATACATAAACAAATATTAATCTTTTTGCATATTTGGCTTATTAACATATAAAACAAATTGTGAGGTGAAGTAATAGAGACAATTTTTATAGTATCAAAATTAAAATACAGTAAAAAAGAAATTAAATTCTTTAAACCTACAAATTTCACTAAGAAGCAAATAAGATATATCATGAGAGAAAATGTAGGAAGATGAATAAAATAAATTTTGAAATATGAAATTAAATTTGAAAGTGAAAAAGAAGAGAAATGGAGGGAATAATACCTTGAACTTTGACATATGAATCCTGACAATTATCTAATGCATATGTATGCGAAGTGAATTTAGTTATTTTAGTGTTCTTGTACTCTATTTTCTCAATATTTCCTCTTTGATTGTCTATTTCAATTACTAACATTCTTTGCAAAGGTTATTTTTATCAACTTCAAAATAGATATATACACTCCTTCAAAAAAAATTAGATATATGCAAAAACATGTTAAAGTTATGAAAGTATTAAATGAGATCACAAAGGACCTATGTGGAGCTTGAGCATGAAGATTCCATGAAGGTTTGATGAAGTTTTGCATGGTTAAGATGGTGAGGGTGAGGGTTGAATTTTTGGTGTAAGAGGAGAAATGGAGAAAGAATTGGGCTTGGCCCATTAAAAAAAATCTTGAGTGAATTTTTTTTTTGTGAGGTGGCACTCACCTAAGTCTAAAAATTATAGAATTACTAAATTGCCCCTCATGAGGGCAAAAATGTAAAAACATGAGACATTTCTTTTAATACATGGTATAAGTAGATGAATGTGAAAGGAAGAAGTAAGGTTTACCAGCTAATTGATTGCAATTGAGTGAAAACTGAGGCTCATTGTTTTATTGATTGTGATGAAAACACACAAAAAAAACGTCCAAAAATTGCAGGGTTTAGAAGGACATTTAAGTTGAGAGAAAAATATGATATAATTTGTCATATATAATGATGATTTTGGGAGTTGAGTACCAGAACTTATGGTCTGGTATGCATCTTCCGGTAATTATCTATTGGACGTGTTATTAATTCCAACTATACTACCAGCTCCTAAATGTTTCCTACTTTTGTCTAGTTTTGCACATTTGCATGAATCGTCTTTGGTATTATCATGGTTTTGTGAATTGGAATGAAAGAATTCATATGCTAATGGTGAAAAGGCTTCAGAATTTTGGTAAACAAGTCCATGAGGTGCTCTTTTGTGAGACATAAACATTGAATTTTAAAATGAACATCTGGTAGTTATATATTGGATGTGTTAATAAGGTCGTATTCGTAATTTCAGGAGGTCTAAAGAGATATGGGGGGCCTAAAGACAATTTTTCAAAAAAATTATGAATCGTTATGTTGTGCACATATATAGAATCGGAAAAACATAAACCATCATTGCTTTCAAACATGGGTGTAGTTGTATTATTATGAAGTTAAAAAAGAAAAACATGGGTGTACTCAAATTGGCACAATAAACCTAAGAGAATTGGGATGAGATGATAAGCAATCTTTTCCAGCTTAACTGAGGTCCTAAATTCGAATCCAGCCTTAGAAACGTAACATTATTGAACCTCTTGAGGAAGTGTTTTATCGCGGTTTTACTCAGCTTGAGAGATTACTCTTTGCAATTGAAGTTACATCTTCTAAAGAATACACTCATTTATGGCTAGAAATTGATTCTCAGATTGTCCTTCAAGCTTTTAAGTCCACCTCAGTGGTTCCTTTGAGGCTAAGAAATAGGTGGCTAAACTGCTTAGTTCTAACTATTAATATGACTTTTTTGTTACTCATATATGCAGGGAATGAAATGAATGTGCAAATAGATTGGCCGATTTTGGCTTAACCCTTTCCTCTTTTAGCTTTATGGGTATATTTGTATGACTTCCTTAGGATGAAGTACATTAAGAATAGGTCGGGTATGTCCAACTTTAGATTCATTACCTTTTGAAAAGGTCCTTGCTCAGTCCCCCCCTTTTTCCTTATGTACTTTCTCTTGGTATTATATTTTATGTGATGCTTCATGCATCACTTTTGGTTAAAAAAATTGTAAACAGATGAAATGACAATAATCATTCACTACAAGAAAAACACCAAACTAAGACGGAATTTCGGGACGGAATTATTTTCCGTCCCAAAATAATTGAATTGGGACGAAATTTGCGACGCTATTTTGTCATAAATATTTTATTAAATAAATCTTTATTGTTTTGGGACGGAATTGAAATTCTGTCTCCAATTTGAGACAGATTGTCATTTCTGTCACAAAATTGGGACGGAATTTTTATTTCCGTCACATATTTGAACCAAAATTTGTATTTTAGTTCAAAATTTTATGAAAAATAAGGGCGGGAATTTTGGCGCCAACATCGTGACGGAAATATGCAATCTCTTTATCGGTCGCAACTTGATATATTATATATTTATTTATTTATTTATTTAACTTTTTATATAAATCATAGTGAGAAATACATTAAAGAAATTAAATTAAATTTTTTAAGAAATTAAATTATTTTAATAATTAATTTTATTATTTTTATGTAAATTAAAATTCATAATAGTTTTAATATTATAGTAAAAAAATTAAGTTTTTTTTATATATTGGAAAAAATAAAGTTATTTATAAGATATTGTAAAAATAAAATTATATACTTTCAAAAAATGAAAACAAAATAATATACAAAACTTAAAAAAATAGTGAAAAAAATCCTTTTAAGTTTCTCGTTAACTTGATAAATAAAACAAATGTTATATATGTTAGTAAACAACTCGTTAGCTTTTTCTTTCATTCGTTAGCTTTCTCTTTCATCTATGAAAACCTAAATCCCCAAATCTCTCCCTCTCCCATTCAGCGATCTCTCCCTCTCCCTCTCACAGCCATCGCTCTCAACTCAGTTTCTATCATTGACCGCCGATACGAAATCACTCACCTTCCTCTGCGATGGCTCTGCATCCTTCGTTTGGACTTTCCCTTTGCTTCATGGGTAAACTCATCTCTTTTGCTTATGTGTTAGTTTGTTCTTATTTTTAGTTTTAAAATTTTACAAGCTTCTGAGATTATTAAGGTTAAGGCTGGTCACATTCTTTCTTCATTAGTAATTTTGTTTTGAGTTTTTTGTTTTTGGGTAGTTGTAGAATTAATTGTTTTTTTGGGATTATTGTTTTATGATAAAATGGGTGATTTTTATTTGATGGAATTGTGTCTTCTTGGTGTTTGAAGAAATGTGCAAGAGTTGATGTATGAGTGATGAGCTAATTGTTGTGCATTTTATGAAGTGTTAAAGGAAATTTAAGAGATTGTAATTACTCTTCATTGTGAAGATTGAAGATTGTTACTAGTGTAGGTGATTGAAAATACCTGCTTCATAGTTTTGATGGAAGTTTGATGGGCTGGATGTGTATTTTGAAATATCTTTTGTTACATTGAAACCAACTAGTGTGTGAATCAATGGTGTTTGAATTAAATTTATTTTGATTTATCTAATTTTGAACTATGTTTATAGGAACTTGGATCAACTTGAGGTGTTATCGAAGAAGCTTAATCAAAGACTGTAAGAGCTGAGGCGTCTTCACAATCCATTGCTGCAACTAGGTAATATTTGGTGGTGGTTGTTAATCAATTGGTAAGTAAGCAAGTTTCTGATGTTAATGTCCATTAACTAAACAACTTTTATGCCATTAACGGTGAAAGCATCTACTTTGAATGATGGTTTAAAAGAATGGTTTGTCTATATGCTTGAATGCCCTCCTTTACATGCTTTAGAAATCTATGGTTGAATTTTCTGATGTATAATGAGGTAAAAGTTCTTCTATCTTCTCCTTTAGCACTTTTTATCTATTAGATTGCTATAATAATTTGTTGGGTATTGTTGCAGGTTCTTGGACACATCTGCTACCATATACTAGCTGCTGGTTTGAATGGATACCTGGCCACTGTAACTAACTTGAAGAATCCTGTAAACAAGTGGAAATGTGGTGCTGCTCCAATTTCAGTATGTTTCTTTTTCGTATTTTTGTGTATCTTTCGTGTTCAGTATACATTCATGATGGTTTTATATAATGTATCTACAGAGTCCATATTAGAGAATGTCTTTTTGACAGTATTATGTGTTTGCAAGGAACTTTAGGCTATGATGACGGTGAAGCGTTGGTCTCCTAATCCTGGAGCCACATCAATCGAAAAACCCGCTATCCATTCAGCTACTGTGGATTTGAGAGGCAAAGCATACGAGTAAGACTTCTTGTCATGTTTTATTGATGTGTTAATGCTTTGGGCCCTGTTTGGATAAATAGCTTAATTAAGTGGTTATAGCATAAATGCTTATTATTTCTATAACAAAAGATTAAATAAAACTGTTTTCAATAAGCTATCTTAGAGAGCTTATGGGATAAACCTGAAATCAACTTATGCACATGTCATAAGCCTTTGTCCTATTTCTCTCAAACAGTCTCAAGTGCTTATGCCATTTTTTGTAGATATGCTAAGACAGTTGAAACAGACTCTTGACATTATTTACTTGATCCATACTTGCTGTTTTCCTCACTATTAACATGCACATTTGTTTTTTTTTTTCTCTATTAAATTACATGGTCATATTGCTTGGTAGTTAGGGCACTGATGCATGTTATTGATTGCAGGCTGTTACGTCAATAAAGAAAGCATGTGTTACGTCAATGAATCTCGAATAATAAAGAGCAGCTGCATCTTCTAAAGATTGTGTAAAATGGTACATTATTTCTCATTTGAAATTCAAAGATATATTGTTTTTGCATTAATTGTAAAAGGGGTACATTTGATATCAAATACATGGATGACGATATGAGTTTTGATAGCTTGACATTGCCTTTGGGGGTACACATGATCATGACTATTTCTTTCCTTGTGTTTTTGTACAGAATCAAACCTTGGATATTTCTTAGACAAATCAACAATTGATGGTGTACGTGGTTTCTGGGTTCAACATTGCCAAGACCCGAGGAAGTTATTAGAACTTAAGAATTAATTGAGTTTGATATTTTGTATATCTTCAAGTTACTAGAAGGTTAACTTATTGGATGATTGATAGTGCTTTGACATTTTGTTAGATACTTGCATGTTTTTGATGGAACTATTGATGTTTACAAATTGAATTGTACTTTTGGCATTATTTTTTGAAATTGTTATGACACAATTAAATGTGCATAATATTAGGATGTTAAAATCACGGAAGAATATTGTAAATAACATTCGTCATTCGTCGTACATTATTTATTTGTGACTGAAATTTTTATATAAATTTATCCCAACAAATAATTTAAAAAAAAAAAATTAACCCAATCTGGGACGGATTTTAGGCATTTTGTCGCAAACATCGGGACGGAATTTGAGATTTCTGTCGCAATGTTGGGACGGAATTAAATATTTGGGATAAAACAATTAATTACATCCCGTCTCAGATTCCGTCCCAAACGTGTGACGGACGATATAATTCCGTCCCTAAATATTGCGACAGCAAGAATTGCGACGAAAGTATTTTTTCCAAAATTCCGTCCCAGATTGCAATTGGGACGGAAATTTACACTACACTGCGACGAAAATTTCCGTCCCAAATCAATGTTTTTCTTGTAGTGATTGAAAATTCATAGTGAACGAGCCAAGATTTGAACCCCGGTCACAACATTTGGCCAAATAATTTCGACATTTCTACGAGTTAAGTTAAGACATTTCGACATTTCTACTAGTTAAGTTAAGACTTGTGAACATTTTAAAGTTGTCTTTATATAGTTGTATAAATAAAAGAATTTAATTTTTATTGATGTACCCCTATTTTATTTTATTTTTTCAAACGGTCGTATATCATACTAGATACAGGTACCATATTTTACATATGAATCATAACCCCAACGCATAAAAGATATTTTCTTTTTCCACTCTACTCACTTCTCACGTACCCTCCAAAATTCTTTTTTATTCCATGCAGATTTTATAATTCGAAAAAAAAACGGTTTGGACTATATAATCTGAGACATGCATATATATATAACCAACATCATGTCATCCTTCTATTAACCAACATCGGATCATCCTTCTATTTAGCAGTTGTAAATTTTGTCATAAAAGATCAACAAAAAAATAAAATGAAAAATGACAAAACCTATAAAAAAAATTAAAAATGCCACTAAAAATTCTAAAAATCAAATAATGGTAATGCAGTTTTGTTTTAGATATTTATGAGATAATGAAAAAATTAAAAAAAAATATTTTTATTCATGTACATTTTTTTATGGTACAAATTCTTGTAAAATATCTGTCAAAAAGACACTTATTTGGAGGAGTACCTCAAACTTCGTATGTCCGTAGGAGTACCTCAAAAGTCCTTATATCTTTCACATAAACAAACATATACAAAGGACTTTTGTCAGTGCGTAAATAAAATTACCATTAGTCGCATAACTACTATGTATGAGACACAGAGAGCAAAAATAAGAAACGGTGAAGTACTGGTGAAGTTGGATTGCATTGTTTCACATGATCGTTGTACTTGTTCAATACACGGGGAGAAAGAACATAAAATGCCGTCATGTCGTAACATTTTTGCAGCTGAAGGAATAGCTAGCCAAGGTTGAGGTAGATCCAAAAAAACTGCATCAGCCAAGCCAGCAAATTCTTCAGGAAAACCCTCACCTTGAATGTCCCTCACTCCAGCACTGACTAAGCTGCTTATACCAATCTTCTCAAAGTCATCCCTACAAGAAGAAAAAAAATATTCATATCTGTAATTTACCTTTACACTGAACATCTCAAGTTTATCACCGCACACACGTGTATACAAGCATGTAAATGAATCCAACAAAAGTTGAGTACAATTAAATATATTTGAACTTAAGCATTGACGTTCTGAAAGTAGTATTAGATCACATAAAATATTACCTACAATTACTAGAACAAGAGAAAAAAATATAATGCAAAGCCATGAAAGTGCCATCAATAGCATATTACAGAAAATCCACTATGTGAAATAGAAGATAGTGTTGCGGGCAATAGCAGAAACCGCATAACAGTTGAAATAAGTCAATTATATATAAAACACGGCCTGCATACAAATAAAAAAGGGAATGGAGGCAGAGCAAAACTTATATATATACACATACTAAAATTCGAAAGATATTTTAGGGTGTGTTTTTTTCAAGGATTATTTCTAGAAATCTTAATCCTATTAAAGTGTTTGGTAATTAATTCAGTTTTCCATGAATATTTTTAAATAATAGTATATTTAATTTAAAACAAAAAAATAAAAGAGTTAAAATAGTGTGAGAGTGAGAAGTTATGGGTGGGAATAAAAGATTCTATACTTTAACAAGAGAGTAATAAGTAGAAAAATCATGTGTAAATTTTATTCCTAAGAATAAAATGGACCTAGGCATAATTTAATGTTCATTTTTTTTTGTTTTTTTTAAAGGATGTTTAGTTTCTTTTTTCAAGTACAGGTTATATACAATTGAAAATGTGAAGGTGATGGAAGGAATATTTTAAGAAGGTATACGTCCCAAAACCAATGAGATTTATGAATTAATAAGCCTAATTTATTCATGGTAAGTTAGGACATGATTCTAAATTTGGGTGATTTAAGGTGTGTAAGAGAGATTATAAGAGAAAGAGTTAATGATGTAAAGTTTTGATTTTGACAAAACTTTTGACAAGAAATACATTATTGTCTTAGTCCTTAGTAAAATGCATCACCTAGAGACAACACTTTAGAAAATGGTTTAGATTTATAAAGAGCCAATAGATGAAAATAACGCCACTTTTTTAAAAGTCTTAAAATTAGATGTCCACGTTCTATGTTCTATCACTTTCAAAAATGATCTAGATTTTAGTAAAAACCTCACACACATGATAGATACATACCGCAAAACCAACTCTCCATTTTGATTATAAAACACCCCTTCAAACATTGTCCACATATATATATGCACACTCCTACACTATCTGAAAACAATTTTGTGAAACAAGTTCTTTTTTATTTTCACATTTCAATACACTTGCTTATCACTCATTCATGTCATACAATCATATAACACATGTGTATGCAAAGAGTTCTAGACTTGTATCTCAAGTTTTGAAGGAATAAAAGAGTCTGAGTTGCTATTGTGAAGGATCTGCACATGCCCAATACATCACCAACTCAAAACTTCAATCTTTTGACTCAAAGATCCAAAACCAACAGATATTTTCTCATACACACTGAAGGGTTGCATTATAATAAAATATATTGCTAAGTGATTCATAACCAATTTTTGTTATGCTAAATTGCATGCTTATTATAGGTTAACCTGCAACCTCATAACCAATTTACTACACAAAAATCAGTTTGTAAAGCTACCTGCCCAAGAATCATTTTAGTTTACTTAATCTGTTAATACAGACTTAAACACTATATATTTGTTTGGTATATATATAAATTAATTTTGTTAATATCACTTCACATTTGCCCTTATTTTTTGTCCACATATAAGTGATTATCTCTATTGATATTTTTTTAGTTTCGATTATAATACATTTGGTGGGAGACTGAGAGATAATTATCAAACTCAAACAAGTAAGCATGGCAAGAATATATTCTGATGTTTCCCTCAAAAAATAAAGCATATATATATATATATATATATATATATATATATTCTAACATTATATATAGAAATAGAAACAATAACCGGTCAATATTATAATTTATAAAGCATGCATGTCCTTCCAAAGTCCATAGGAAATGACAGAAATGAACTAAACACGCAGCCTTCCACTTCACAAAATTACTTGTTGAAAGAGATTTTTAAAAATAAAAAGAGTCACTAATTTTTTTTATTTTTTTTTTTGTAATAAATTGATCCCATTTTTCATACAACTTTGTTAAAAAATGCTTACATCACGATTTAACATTGAGGTGAAAGGTCCAAGAAATGTCTATGACAACAAACATGATTACTTACATCTATTTTCTTCTTATTATTTTCCAATTCAACCTTAATTTTATAGATAAATATTTATCAACAACATTATAAATTAATTAATCGATCGTGTTTGTTTCGAATTAAGACGGAATAATACGCCTATGAACCGTAGTTTTGAGAGAGATAAATTTGAACCTACCAACTTAGCAATAAACGTTCACATAAGCATTTTTTAGCTGAGTTATATTGAAATAGGCTAACGGTGCATATATTTTATGATTTGAACCAGGTTCACACTTTTACTAAAACAAATGATCAACTTAAAAATATATAAAAAAAAAAAACTAAAAGAACCAATCCGATACAAACGTAAAACTTAAAGAATCTTATGATGTATAATTTAACCTAGTAAATATTAAACAACTTACATTTTGACTTTATGTAATCAAGTTTAAGATACAACTTAAAATCTTAATGTTTAACTACTGATATTTAAATTCCTTGCTCTCTATGTTTGAACAGAATTGCACTAAAAAATCGCTTACTGCACACTAATTAATCATGATTCTTTTCAGCAAGACTTTGATAATCTCACCAAAGTGAAAAACGAACTCTACATTGCAGCAAATATCTTCCTCAAAAATTCCTGGCCCAAATATCTCGAGATGTTTTTTTTGTTTAAAAAAACACATTTTAATCGATTTTCTTCAAACCAACTTAAACAAGTAACGTAAATTTCACATTTGAGGAGATAGCTCAATTAAGAGAGTTCAAATATCCAATGACACAGTTTTTTTTATCGTCATTAATGTCACTTTAGTTATTAAAAAGAACTTGGCTTTCCCAAATTTTTTATTGAAAAAAGTAACATAAAAACATAGGACAATTCAAGCTTAATGTGAATGAAATCAAAACAAATTTAAGGACAAGATTAGCAAAGGATGTTATGGCAATTGTCAAAAAAATTCCCAAATAAGCATCTCAAAGGACATTTGCTATGTTCAACTCAAGCATATATAATTCCTTAGTATTTTTGCCCAACTCTTGCAATTTTTGTTATAATAGTCAGGTGCTATGTTCAACTCAAGTTTTTCTTTTTTTAAACAAATATTCAACTCTAGCTAGTACGTGATTAATTAATTTGGCCATAAATATTAGTACTTCTAAATTTAAATCTCTAAAAAAAATGTGCTTTTAAATTTAAATGTATACATCCTCTAAAAAAAAATTAAATATACACATACTGAAATTTGAAAGATCTTAAATGTTCAGTTTTTTTGACTTTTTTAAAGGATGTTTAGTTTCTTTTTTCAAGTACAGATTATATACTCCCTCCGGTCACATCTATAAGCAAAAATTAACTTTTTAGGTACATTGAATAATTAATGTATCCGGTCATATTTATGGGTTAGATACATTAATTATTGGATGTACCTAAAAAGTAGTTTTTTGCTTATAAATGTGACCGGGAGTACAATTGAGAATTTGAAGGTGATGGAAGGAATTTTTTAAGAAGGTATGCTAGGAGATGGTTCTAAACTTGGAATAGCACCTGTGTACCATAATGGTATATATCATAGCCCAATTAGAATGTGCTACATGACACACTCTTTAAAAATATATATCAAATAAAACATTTATAAAGTAACATTGGTAGGTGGTACATTCGAATTGACCAATGATATATACTATTGATACCTTAATGGTACACAAGTGAAATCCCTAAATTTGGGTGTGAGTGTGAGTGGATTGATGGGTGATGTAAGGTGTGTTAGAGAGATTTGGGGAGAGATTATCAGAGACAAGAGTTAATGATGTACAGTTTTGATTTTGACAAAATTTTGGACAAAAAATACATATTGTCGTAGTCCATAGTAAAATGCATCACCTATAGACAACACTTTCAAAAATGGTCTAGATTTAAAAAAAAAATGGTCTAGATTTATAAAGAGCCAATAGATGAAAGAGAAATGATATTTGTACAAACATTTTGTGACAATTTATTAACAATTATCTCTCTCATACTCACATTATGTTTTTATTCTCTCTCTTCCTTTTTCTCTCTCCATTGTTTTTGACCAATAAGAAGAGAGAGAAAAGAAAGTTATCACAAAAGTTGTTATAAATTGTTGTTCAAGTATCACTATAAAGAGAAATAATATTTGTACAACTATGACAACTTTCTCTCATACTCACATTATACTTTTATTTTATCTCTTCCTTTTCCTCTCTCCAAATAGTAGATGTCCAAATCCATAAAAAGAACGCCATTTTTTCGAAAGTCTCAAAATTAGATGTCCACATTCTATACTCTATCACTTTTTTTTTAGATGAAAAGGACGCCACTTTTTCAAAACTCTCAAAATTATATGTCCAGGGGCGAAGCCCTTCATGAACAAGGGGTAGCCTTGGCTATCCAAAAAATTTACTATTCTTCAATTGGCTGGTATATAGTTATATCCGGCTACCTCAAATAATAAATATTGAGCTACTCGAAACAAATTCAGTTGTAAAAAATTAACATAAATAATCTCTAAAAAAAACATAAATAAGAAAGTAAGAATATTAATACATGATTGATAGATTTATTTATATTGGTTTGATACTTCCGGTCTCAATAACAGTATAGAGAAAAAATTTCAACCGTAAAAATTATCAAGACAATAGTCATAAACAAGTTAAATGGACAATAGTTTCTTGCAAATAACCTATTTGCTTACATTGGAAAATACATTATCAATCTATTTAGTAAACTATCAATTATGAATAAATTTGGCTTCTTGAAATGCATTTTACACAATTTTTCGAAATAACTATCGTCAATTTTTATCCTTTGTTGTTGCTTTAATTTACATTTCATATAAGTAAAAATTATTGTGATTTTTTTCATGTATTGGTTAATTTTCGAATTAAATTTGTTGTTAGTCTCTGCAACACTTGCGGTTTTTAAGTTAAGTTCTTAAGATTTTGTTTGATTTTAGTCCTTAATTTTTTGTTATTATAGATTAAATGCAAGACTAAAAACTTTTTTTTTGTTGTAAAATTTTAAAAAATCGAGACAAAAATTGAATACATTTTTTGTAAGGACTAAACCGAAAAAATTATAGTCTATGAGACTAAAAACATATTTTATCCTTAAAATTAAGGGTTAATTATGTTTTTGGTCCTTACAAAATTGCGACCTTGTAAGTTTAGTCCTTACTTAATTTTAATAGCATTTTTAATCCTTATAGAAAATTTCTGCACTCAATATTAGTCCTTACTCAATCCAAATTTGTTTAATTTATGCTTAAACTCTTAAGTTTTTCAACAATTTTTTACAGGCGTGTTAAGAACGTTATTAAAAGGTCCTCCGAAAAAAATATCACAAAAATTTGATTTCTACGTCCATATTTTTGTTACTTATATCTTAAACTTTTGTTGTTTTAAAAAATTCATATTTAATTTATTTCATGTTAAAAAATTATAGATTTTAGTAAATGAACCTTTCATAGTGTTCTAAACTTGTATAAAAAGAATCGTTAAAAAATTTAAGAGTTTAAGGATAATTAAACAAAATTTATTTTAGCAGGGACTAAAATTATAAGTAAATTTTTTTTTTGTAGGGATTAAAAATGCTATTAAAATTAAGTAAGGACTAAATTTACAAGGTCGCAATTTTGTAGGGACCAAAAACATAATTAACCCTAAAATTAATATATTGGTTGTAAAAATTGGCCCCTACATAATTTTTTTGCTAGCTTCGCCGCTGCCACGTTCTATACTCTATCACTTTAAAAAATGGTCAAGATTTTAGTACAAAATTTACACTCATGATAGATACACCATACACGTTTTGAAAAATGGTCTAGGAGCAAAATGAAAAATGCACTATATAATCCACATCCACATCCATGATATACTATAAAACACCGCTTCAAGCATGAAGATTGAAGATATATGCACACTCCTACACTAGCCAAACTATAAAAAGATTCGATTCCTCTCATTCTCTCCATCTTCCACTTCTTCCATTAAGAGATTATGAGGATCTCTAAGGATTATGTGTGGATTCTACATATATTGTACAACTATTCTTTCAACTAACAAACAATTAAAATATATATATATATATATATATATATATATATATATATATAATACTTTAAATTTATACCTTAAACTTTACTTTTTTTTAAAAAAAAAATTATGTATCTTAATTGCAGTCTCCAACATTGAACCTTTAATTTACTCTCTTTCCCAAGAAAATAATTTATCCTCCTTTCCACTATGAATGAAAAGATAACCCCATATCCTTGAACTCCAAATCTTTCCTTCATTTTCTCCAAAATTAGATACCCTATGCATATCTTCCAAAAACATCAACATTGTTTCTTTTCATTTTCTGGTTTCACTAGTCACTTGAATTCATAGGTAAAGTTTTGCACTACCTCTAATTTATAATCTCTTCATAAAATTTTCTTTTCATTTCATTACTTTCTTCATTTTATTTTGAGTGATCTAAGTTAATCAATGATAATGGATAAAAAGAAGGTAGGAATGAATGTTGGTGGAAATAAGCAATGGTTTTATGTAGAAATTGAATCCCTGTGAATAATTTGATCTAAACATGATAATATGGCTTTGTAGAAATTGAGCTAAACATGACAATATTGGTGAAAATAAGTAATTTTTTGAGTAGAAATTGATCTAAACAATTTTTTTTGACTTTTGAGTAATGTGATTCAAGAAAACGAATTGAACCTAACGAGCCGAACCGAACTATTCGTGAACTTTAAACGAGCCGAACTTGAGCTGAAAAAATAGTTCGTGTCAAACTCGAGCCGAGTTTCGAGCTGAACCAATTCTTATCGAGTCGAGTCGAGCTCAGGCAGGTTCGATTCGACTAAGCTCATTTCCAACCATCAATTATTCTAACAGGGACGGGTTTGCAAATTGTTCTACAATGATCACAAAAAACTCAAATTGAAAAATAGGCTCTCAAAATCATGATATTGTAAACTTCATTCTATTCCTTGATTAGCAAACTTAAAAAAAAGGTGCCCTATAAGGTATTCCTTTTCTTCTTGAATTGGACTTGCGTAATGAAGATGATGAGCGATTAACACGAAGCGTACTTTCATTGTTTTCGTCACCTTCTTCTTTTTCTTCTTCCTTTTGCTCTTCTTCCTCTTCCCCCTCTTCATTTTCTTCATCAATTCCTGCTTCTTCTTGTTTTCGTTTCAGATTGTGTTCACGTGATATTTTAGCTTTTTCTTTTGGTGCTGATACCTTGATTGATTCATGCAGCGATACTTCCATTTCTTCCATCTCTTTTGTGCTTACGAAAAATCCTCCCTCCTTTTTTATATATTCAAACTTGTATCATATACGCACAATGCAAAATTAATTAATTATTCTTCAAAAAAGAAAATAAAAATAACGAAAGTGCAACAATGGATAATGAAAGAAAGAAAAACATAGGTTGTAATGTCCATTATTTTCCTCCAATGTTTGGATCAATAGAAATGAATGGAATAAAAAGTACTAGTTTTTATGGTTTGAAATATTTAACACATAATATAATAAAAAGAAACTATCAAATGGAACCCATTCTAATTTTCTGTCTAGTTCAGGATTAGGACTGGAACAGATTCTATTATATTTAAATTAAAAGATATTTAAAAAATATAATAATTTTATTTCATTTTACGTTCAATTTTATCTCATTTTAATTCAGTTTTCTATTTGATTTTTTTAAAATCAAATAAATAAATAAAAATATAGTAGTATTCTATAACTCAAAAACTCAATTACATACGTTCAATTTTATCTCATTTTAATTCAGTTTTCTATTTGATTTTTTTAAAATCAAATAAATAAATAAAAATATAGTAGTATTCTATAACTCAAAAACTCAATTACATAATCAATATAACCAGTGAAAATATATTCTAATCTAAGCAACGCTCTCTCGAATATAAATACCAATAAAAAAATTATTCTCAATTAGACATCCAAACACTATTTTAAAATATATTTTTGATGAATAAATTTTATTGATCAAAGTCAAAATCCAACATCAAAGAGATATGATAAATGAAAAAAAGAAGTGAGATTGAGGCCAAGAATTTACCTTGCATGCCAAAGAGCAAAAGTAGGTAGAATCCACAAGATTTCTATCGCATGTCTTACAAAGAGAGTCGCTAGTGTGACCAATTTTACCAATCTTGTACCTCTTAGGTTGGGCACGAGCTCTCTTGTTTAAGAATACAACAGTAGAGCTATTGATCACGTAGGTTTGAATTCCGAGGATGTCAACATGCTTGTAAATTTCAGTGGTCTTAACTGCTTCATTGTAAGACGATCTCCTTATCTAATTTATAATTGCAAGTATCAAGGGTCAAATTTACATACCAAAGTAAACAAAAAAAATGATTAAAATTGTTCAACAGTAGCAAAAATAAAATGAAGAGAAATACATAAATTATTAAGATACTATATAGATCTAGCTATCAAACTAAACAACACTTACTTGGATTACTCGGTGATCTTTGTGACAATATTTTATGCAAGATCCACATAATGGATTGCCATTGCAATCAAGGCAGAACTTGTTACACTCATTTTTCGACTCTCTTGGATGGACTTCACATGTTGTAAAAAAAGTAGTGATTGCCAGCAATTTTTCTAACCAGGGTACCAACATCATATCCTAAGAAAAAAAGACAAAAATTGTAATATGAAAAGAATACAAAGGATTATACTTGACATTGTAATTGAAATGAGTATACACTACCATTCCAATTGTCATTGTTGAATGTCAATTTTGAACAAAACTTGATGAGAGCGAGAGAGAGAAGGATGCAAATTTTCAGTTAAAATGGTGATAAGGAATTGACAAAGCAAGAGTTTATATAGTGACAAATAATTTGGAGGTAGTTCACACAAGGTATTGGTGAGCCAAAAGGATTATTGGACTAAGATCCTCTGTATGCAAGAAATGTGCAAACACAAAAATCAAGATAATCAAACAAATTATGATTGTTCGATTAAAATGGGACGACCTAGATTTGACGTTTAGAATGTCATTTGAAAAAACAATTAAGATTTTCACTTTAAGAGCCATTTGATCAAAATAAAACCATCTGGATTGCTTGACCAAAACGGTTAGGATATCAAAACCAAACCATTAGATCTATAATAAACAAAATTGTTTGATTAAGATCAAACGGTTAGGATTTTAGAATCACATAATCATATTTTAAAAGTTAATTTAAAATCTTGCATAGTGGCTGTATAATTAGTATCGTACGATCCATATTAACGCTTCTAGAAATCCAATTTGGCTTTGGAGCAATGGATTTGATTACCATACAACAATACATTTTCATTTATACCAAACCCGACAAATCTTATCATCAAACAATACATTGTACAATGCAGCACAACATGAAATACATTCACTATCACTTTTATAATATTTCTAATTGATAACTTTTTCTATATATGTTTTTTTACAAAACTATATTAAACAATGATTATAAATAGTTATGGTCTAAAATAATTAAATAGTTTAATATATCTCCTTAAAATAATATTAAATTTGGAATCTAATCAATAACCCAATGATTATCCTAATTAAAATACAATTTCTCCTTCATTTATTTTTTCATGAGGTTGCCTCATTATTTTTTCTAATAAAGATGGATATATTGTTTAAAAAAAACTAATTCAAATCTATGAAGGAGGGTCAGGGGGAACAACGTTTGGCCAGTGTGCATGCCTCTACGCACGAGCCGGATTAGTCGCCCACCTTTGGTGGGTCAGAAACCGGTGCGAAAGCCAAAAAAAAAAATCTATGAAGGAGGGTTTTGTTGAAATTTAAAACACATGGATGAAGATATATTCTTTAAAATTTGAATCTATGTAAGTGTAAAGACTCATAATTTTTTTTGTGTTATCTCTTATGTTCTTAAGAAAATGGAGTCTTAGTGAGCCGAAGATCGGTCTGGAAACAAGTTAAGTTTGACAAAGAATTTTTCCTTTTCTTAAAATAATATTAAATCTTGAATATATTGAAGTAAAAAAATTTAGTATCCTACTTTAAATGTAATTTCTGCTTTTTTATTTATTTTTTTGTAAATTTTCTCACTAAAAAATCATTTTGATTAAGCAACTAAGTAATTTTTTCTATGTGAGTAAAAAAATTTAACCATTTTTTTAATATTATCTAAGTTCATAATTATTAAACTTTATTTTTTATATATATATATATGACTTGTAAGGTATTCTATTGCTTATGTTATATTTTTTAAAGTGTACTAAATTACTAAAATTTCCATTTTGTAGAAAAATGTAGTATTGCACTGCATCAAATTATTTTTAAGAATAGTTGTTCAAAATACACTTTCCAACATACATCGTCCGGGAAGATCAGTAGCTCAATTGGCTGAGTTAAGAGATTTAAGTAGTTGAAGAGTTAAATGTCATTTAAAACAATTAACATATTGTAAAGTCATCAGTATCGTGCCATGTGTAGTGCCATTACTAGAGTTTAACAATGACAATCAATTTTATTGTCGGAAAACATTTACTGACCAAGGTTAAAAAAATATTTTTACCTATAAAATTAATACTCCCTCCGGTCCTAAATATAAGCAAATTTAACTTTTTAGGTTCATTCAATTAATGATGTATGTGGTCCATATTATGAACCACATACATCATTAATTGAATGAACCTAAAAAGTCAAATTTGCTTATATTTAGGACCGGAGGGAGTAATATTTTTTAATATGTGAGAAATGTTTAAAACAACTTACAATTTAAACATAAAGAGTATTTCACTTTACTAGAGGAGAGGAAATAGGTCTTTATTCTTATTGTTTTGGTACAATGCGATATCGATTAATGTGTATACTAAGAAGATTGATGTTAATGGTTATTCTGCTATTGTAACTCAACTCTTAGCAATTGAACTAAGAGAATTGATAGGTAAACACACAATTGGACACATACACCGTATATCCATACGATATGCCTTTCAATTTGGCCTTATAGTAATTGTTTAATTCACCTCACTTTTCGTGCTAAATATCAAACCTCTTGAACTAAATTTGATGTATACAACACTTTCATTGCGAGGAGTAGTGATGGCCCTCCGCACCACCCTGGTTCCCGAACTCCGGCAGCTTGTATCCGGTGGTTTTGGAATGGGTCGGTTTCTTTTAATCCATTACACAGTTCGTCGATGTCGGTTTGAGGCTGGTGGTTCAATCAAGGTGGTACTTTTTGTTATAACGGCGGTGTTGCTGCTTTCTGTGGCAACATTGTGAGTCTAATCTTGTTCTGTTATGTTTGCCTTTCTATCGGTGGTACAATCCTCAATTGCCTCCCAAACTTCTCCGGTTGACCTCTTGGATGCCGTCGACTTAAAGGTTTGCCAAGGGTTGTGATGTGGTGCTGTATTCAGTTTCTGGATGGTTGGTGGCGATTTGTTTTCAGATTTACCACCTCTGTGCCGATGGGTAGGTGTTGTTATATCTGCCGTGTTTGTTTCAGGCTCCGCCGACAGAGTGCGATTTGTTTATTTGTTGCTAGTACGAAGGTCCAAGTTCTGGTGTGTGTTGACTTGGTTTTGGGTCGCGACGCTGCGTCCAAATGGATGGTTTTGGCCCGAAAGGGCATCGAAGGCTTGCTGTGTTTTTTACAGGGAGCAAATGGATCTTGGATTATCTCTGTGTTGGCAGACAATTCATACGCCAGGAGAAACCCTCATCAGTCTATTTGATGTTGGGCAATTTAACTTGAAAGAGACGTTATGCTTGTTGTTGTTGCAAGGAGTTGATGATTCTTGGATTTGTTCCATGTTGATGGTTGGTCTATACGCCGCACTTTAGACATCCACTAGTGTTGTTTTCATTTTTTTGTACCACCTGATTGGGTATACTTACACTTTGCGTGGATTTACTAGGTTAGGTTTATGCCCCCCAGTTTTGTTATTTCTTTTTCCTTTTTTTAATAATATATATGAGCACCTGACATTTTATGTCATTGTGCTCTTGCCTTATCAAAAAAAATATTAAATTTAATTTGGTGAATAAATATTTTGATGCATTAATGTATATTGGAATTGTTGAAACAAAAATCTTTTTGATGAATGTTTTAATGATAACAAACCTTATGGAATAAACACTAAATTTTATGAATGGTGATCTACTGTTTGCACTTAAGTCTTTTCACAGAAGTTGACAAAAAAGAAGTATCTTACAAGTGCATATACATACTGTAACGCCCCTCTTAATTATTCGATTATTTAAAAATATATTTATATATATGATTTACGTGATTTTCATGATTGATATGTGTGAATTTTATGATTCATGAAGTTGAGTGGGTTATATGATTTATAACTGAATTATGTGGAGTATTTTGTTGTGGTGAAGTTGTTATGTTGTTATGACTTATTTTATTATTAAATAAAATAAGATATGAGAAATAAAATAAAAATATTAAAAATTGGGCTGTGTTGTGAGATGAGCAATTAGTAGTGAGAAGAGTAAAAAGGAGAGATAAATAGACAGACATAAGTTAGGAAAAATAGTACGTACGTTTTTGGAGAAAAAGGGAGAAAAGTCAGAAAGAGAGAAGAACCAAGGGAGGGCTGCGATTCTGCTATTATCAGGTAAGGGTGAGACTAATTTTCAATATTATTAAGATTATAATTCTGTAAAATGATTTAGCATGATTAGGTTGAGTTTGGTGAGAATTGATGAATTAGGGTTTGAGGGAGTTTGAGGATTAATTGATGAAAAGTTGTTAGATTGATGAAGAGACTGTAATTAGACCTTAGATAATCCCCATAATGATTATCAGAAGTAATTTTGAAGCTAAAACTATGTGATTAGATGAGATGTCGGTGAGTTAAGAATCAGGGTTGTGAGGTTTTGGAAAACGAGTTTTGAGTGGTTTAAACTTGAATTTTTCTGTAGAATATGATAGAGCTTAGTGTCAGGAGCGCGTAGGCGAAAACGGCATCGAAAACGGATTAACGGTTTGAGTTTTACGGCCGAAAACGTGAAAGGTAGAAAATCTGAAGTTGTCTGTTGAACTATGAACGTGCCACGATGGAAGCCCAACGTGCCACGATTTTTCCAGAATCGAAACCATTTTTAGGCTGTCCAAACGTGCCACGATGGTACCTCAACGTGCCACGATGCAGTGTTGACTTAAACTATATTTGACCCATTTTTATGTCTCTAAAGGAGTCCTAAGATGTATAGTAAGACCCCAAATCAATAACCTTAATGAGAGGGATTGTAATTAAGGGTTATAGTAGTAGTTTCTTTTGCCATAATGTGGTATTGTTATATGAGTATTATGTGGATTATATAAGGCGTTTAAGATGTTTTTGATTATCATTGATATTGTTATATTGTGATGTGGTTTCTGTGCTGCCATGTTGATGTCACTTACTGAATTAAGCTGTATGAGTCTATCCAAGATGTTGTCCTAAATGTTGGTTATTAATGTCATGAGGTTCTATATGTTGGTCTAAGTTGTAAGTTGTAAGAAGTTGTCCATGATTATGAGTCGTATGAGTTGTTCATGTTGTTGTCTAAGTTGTTGGAAGTTGAGTTCATTGCATACTCATTAAAGTTGGGGGCTTTAGGCCCGGCAGCCTTTGTGCTCATTAAAGTTGGGGGCTTTAGGCCCGGCAGCCTTTGTGCTCACACGTTGAGGAGCCTATTATGCTCATTATATTGTTGATTGGTACCACATGCATTTGCATATCAAGAAGTTTCATGATGTTTAAGATTGTCAAGTTGTTGTTGAGTTGATAGAGTTGCATGGTCTAAGATGAGTTGTGTTGTCAAGTTGTTGTTGAGTTGATAGAGTTGCATGGTAAAAGGTGAGTTGTGTCGTCAAGTTGAGTGTTAAGTTGATTATGATTTGTGATGAAAATTAGTAATGGTATTAGATGATTGTATTTGTTATGAAATGAAAAATATGCTAATTGTTAATTGTTGATATGTTATTAATGTTTAAGTTGTTAAATGCATTTTATTGGATTATATGCTTAATGTATTGATTATGAAATCTCACCCCTTCTGCGTATATGTTGCCTCGACCGTGGGTAATGTGCAGGTAATAAAGATTAGAGGCGTTCGTGAGTGGACTCCTCACTTGGTGTCTAGGTGCTCTGATACGTAACGGGATGGGGGCTTGTTTTTACTTCTATTCCTTACGTGTCTCTTTTATGAACTAATTTATGAGATTTTCCAATAAGGCCTGCGTGCCAAGACTTTTAAATGTTGAACTATTTTCCGCTGCAACAGTTTTAAGATTTTCATGATGTTGAATTTGAAGGATAATTATTATTATCTGTTTGAGATGTTAAAGTAGTGTGTGACATTCCGTTATGAATTAAATACTCTGATTTTAAATGAAATTTTTAAGTTGGGAAAACGGGGTGTTACAATTGGTATCAGAGCAGGTCGGTCCGTCCGGCCAAGTAGTGAGTCGAGTTGTGTCTTTAGCAGTTGGAATACCACTATTATGATATTCTAAATGTTGTGTGTTGTGTAGAGAAGAGACCTGGAGGCTGCAAGTCTTATTTGCTATAAGAGGACTAGAATGGCTGGAAGAAATGATGTTGCGATTGCTGCTGCTTTGGAAGCTGTAGCCCAAGCTGTGGGACAACATCCAAATGCTGGTGCTGGTGCTGGTGCGAATGCTGATGTGAGAATGTTGGAGACCTTTCTGAGAAATCATCCTCCTACCTTCAAAGGAAGGTACGACCCTGACGGAGCACAGACGTGACTCAAGGAGGTTGAAAGAATTTTCAGAGTTATGCAATGTACTGATGATCAGAAGATGCGCTTTGGAACACATATGCTGGCTGAGGAAGCTGATGACTGGTGGGTGAGCCTCCAACCTACCCTAAAGCAGGATGATGCAGTTATTACTTGGGCTGTGTTTAAGAGAGAGTTCCTAAACAGATATTTTCCTGAGGATGTTCACGGAAGAAAAGAGATCGAGTTCCTTGAGCTGAAGCAAGGAAACATGTCGGTGACAGAGTATGCAGCAAATTTTGTGGAGCTGGCTCAGTTCTATCCACACTACACTGGGGACAATGCTGAGTTCTCTAAGTGTATCAAGTTTGAGAATGGTTTGCGTGCTGATATTAAGCGGGCCATTGGTTACCAACAGATCCGCGACTTTTCTGCTTTGGTGAGCAGATGCAGAATCTATGAAGATGACAGCAAAGCTCATTATAAGATTATGAGTGAGAAGAGGGGCAAGGGCCAACAAAGTCGCCCAAAGCCTTACAGTGCTCCTGCTGACAAAGGAAAAGGAAGAGCTAATGATGAGAGGAGGTCAAATAAGAAGGATGCTGGTGCTGAGGTTGTTTGTTACACTTGTGGCGAGAAAGGCCATAAGAGTAATGCTTGTACTAAGGATATTAAACGGTGCTTTCGTTGTGGCAGTAAAGGACATACACTTGCAGAGTGTAAGCATGGGGACATTGTGTGTTTTAACTGCAAAGAAGAGGGTCATATTGGGTCTCAGTGTACGAATCCGAAGAAGACTCAGACTAGAGGGAAAGTGTTTGCTTTGACTGGGACTCAGACTGAAAACGAGGATCGTTTGATCAGAGGTACTTGTTATATTAACAATACTCCTTTAGTTGCTATTATTGATACTCGTGCTACACATTGTTTTGTTGCTTTTGATTGTGCTTCTAAGTTGGGTCTTGCTGTGTCTGATATGAGTGGAGAAATGGTTGTCGAAACTCCAGCTAAGGGTTCGGTGACTACTTCTCTTGTTTGTTTACGATGTCCTTTGTCTATGTTTGATCGTGATTTTGAGATTGATTTAGTTTGTCTGCCTCTGAGTGGAATGGATGTAATTCTTGGTATGAACTGGTTAGAGTACAACCATGTTCTCATTAATTGTTTTAGTAAGTCGGTGCGTTTCTCTTCTGCTGAAGAGGAAAGTGGAGCAGAATTTTTGTCTACTAAGCAGCTGAAGCAATTAGAACGCGATGGGATCTTGATGTTTTCCTTGATGGCATCCTTATCTTTGGAGAATCAAGCAGTGATTGATAAGTTGCAAGTGGTGTGTGATTTTCCTGAAGTTTTCCCTGATGAAATTCCTGATGTACCACCAGAGAGAGAAGTTGAATTTTCTATTGATCTTGTTCCGGGAACGAAGCCTGTGTCTATGACACCTTACCGTATGTCAGCTTCTGAGTTGGCTGAGTTGAAGAAACAGTTGGAAGATTTGCTAGATAAGAAGTTCATAAGACCGAGTGTTTCACCTTGGGGAGCGCCGGTATTGTTGGTTAAGAAGAAAGATGGAAGTATGAGGTTGTGCATTGATTATCGACAACTGAATAAAGTAACTATAAAGAATAAATATCCACTTCCTAGAATTGATGATTTGATGGACCAGCTGGTAGGTGCACGTGTGTTCAGCAAGATTGATTTAAGGTCGGGTTATCATCAGATTAAAGTAAAAGATGAAGATATGCAGAAGACGGCCTTTAGGACGCGATATGGTCATTATGAATATAAGGTGATGCCTTTCGGTGTGAGTAATGCGCCTGGCGTGTTTATGGAGTATATGAATCGCATTTTCCATGCATTTTTGGATCGCTTTGTGGTTGTGTTCATCGATGATATTTTGATTTATTCTAAAACAGAAGAAGAACATGCAGAACATTTGAAAATCGTTTTGCAAGTGCTGAAAGAGAAGAAGTTGTATGCTAAATTGTCTAAGTGTGAATTCTGGTTGAACGAGGTAAGTTTTCTGGGCCATGTTATTTCTGGTAGTGGTATTGCAGTCGATCCATCTAAAGTTGAAGCAGTATCACAATGGGAGACTCCTAAGTCAGTTACAGAGATTAGAAGCTTTTTGGGTTTGGCAGAGATTTATATTCGTGACATAGTGAAATTGCATGGTGTCCCTTCAAGCATCGTGTCAGATAGAGATCCAAGATTTACTTCTAGATTTTGGAAGAGTTTGCAAGAGGCTTTAGGCTCTAAGTTGAGATTGAGTTCGGCTTATCATCCTCAAACAGATGGTCAGTCGGAAAGAACAATTCAGTCACTCGAAGACTTGTTGAGAGTTTGTGTACTTGAGCAAGGTGGAACTTGGGATAGTCATCTTCCGTTGAAAGAGTTCACTTATAATAACAGCTATCATTCAAGTATTGGGATGGCACCTTTCGAGGCTTTGTATGGTCGGAGGTGTAGGACTCCGTTGTGTTGGGTTGAGACAGGTGAAAGTGTGGTTCTAGGACCAGAAATTGTTCAACAGACTACTGAGAAGGTGAAAATGATTCAAGAGAAGATGAAAGCGTCGCAGAGTCGACAGAAGAGTTACCATGATAAGCGTAAGAAAGACCTTGAGTTTCAAGAGGGAGACCATGTGTTCTTGAGAGTTACTCCAACGACCGGTGTCGGTCGTGCATTGAAGTCAAAGAAGTTGACTCCAAAGTTTATTGGTCCTTATCAGATATCTGAGAGAATTGGCACGGTGGCTTATAGAGTTGGCTTACCACCGCATTTATCGAATTTGCATGATGTGTTTCATGTATCGCAGCTGAGGAAGTATGTTCCAGACCCGTCCCATGTGATTCAGAGTGATGATGTGCAAGTTAGAGACAACCTTACGGTAGAGACCTTACCCTTGAGGATTGATGATCGCAAGATGAAGACGTTGAGGGGCAAGGAGATACCTCTAGTGAGAGTTGTTTGGAGTGGAACGACTGGTGAAAGCCTGACATGGGAGCTGGAGAGTAAGATGATGGAGTCTTACCCAGAGTTGTTTGCTTGAGGTAAATTTTCGAGGACGAAAATTCTTTAAGTTGGGGAGAGTTGTAACGCCCCTCTTAATTATTCGATTATTTAAAAATATATTTATATATATGATTTACGTGATTTTCATGATTGATATGTGTGAATTTTATGATTCATGAAGTTGAGTGGGTTATATGATTTATAACTGAATTATGTGGAGTATTTTGTTGTGGTGAAGTTGTTATGTTGTTATGACTTATTTTATTATTAAATAAAATAAGATATGAGAAATAAAATAAAAATATTAAAAATTGGGCTGTGTTGTGAGATGAGCAATTAGTAGTGAGAAGAGTAAAAAGGAGAGATAAATAGACAGACATAAGTTAGAAAAAATAGTACGTACGTTTTTGGAGAAAAAGGGAGAAAAGTCAGAAAGAGAGAAGAACCAAGGGAGGGCTGCGATTCTGCTATTATCAGGTAAGGGTGAGACTAATTTTCAATATTATTAAGATTATAATTCTGTAAAATGATTTAGCATGATTAGGTTGAGTTTGGTGAGAATTGATGAATTAGGGTTTGAGGGAGTTTGAGGATTAATTGATGAAAAGTTGTTAGATTGATGAAGAGACTGTAATTAGACCTTAGATAATCCCCATAATGATTATCAGAAGTAATTTTGAAGCTAAAACTATGTGATTAGATGAGATGTCGGTGAGTTAAGAATCAGGGTTGTGAGGTTTTGGAAAACGAGTTTTGAGTGGTTTAAACTTGAATTTTTCTGTAGAATATGATAGAGCTTAGTGTCAGGAGCGCGTAGGCGAAAACGGCATCGAAAACGGATTAACGGTTTGAGTTTTACGGCCGAAAACGTGAAAGGTAGAAAATCTGAAGTTGTCTGTCGAACTATGAACGTGCCACGATGGAAGCCCAACGTGCCACGATTTTTCCAGAATCGAAACCATTTTTAGGCTGTCCAAACGTGCCACGATGGTACCTCAACGTGCCACGATGCAGTGTTGACTTAAACTATATTTGACCCATTTTTATGTCTCTAAAGGAGTCCTAAGATGTATAGTAAGACCCCAAATCAATAACCTTAATGAGAGGGATTGTAATTAAGGGTTATAGTAGTAGTTTCTTTTGCCATAATGTGGTATTGTTATATGAGTATTATGTGGATTATATAAGGCGTTTAGGATGTTTTTGATTATCATTGATATTGTTATATTGTGATGTGGTTTCTGTGCTGCCATGTTGATGTCACTTACTGAATTAAGCTGTATGAGTCTATCCAAGATGTTGTCCTAAATGTTGGTTATTAATGTCATGAGGTTCTATATGTTGGTCTAAGTTGTAAGTTGTAAGAAGTTGTCCATGATTATGAGTCGTATGAGTTGTTCATGTTGTTGTCTAAGTTGTTGGAAGTTGAGTTCATTGCATACTCATTAAAGTTGGGGGCTTTAGGCCCGGCAGCCTTTGTGCTCATTAAAGTTGGGGGCTTTAGGCCCGGCAGCCTTTGTGCTCACACGTTGAGGAGCCTATTATGCTCATTATATTGTTGATTGGTACCACATGCATTTGCATATCAAGAAGTTTCATGATGTTTAAGATTGTCAAGTTGTTGTTGAGTTGATAGAGTTGCATGGTCTAAGATGAGTTGTGTTGTCAAGTTGTTGTTGAGTTGATAGAGTTGCATGGTAAAAGGTGAGTTGTGTCGTCAAGTTGAGTGTTAAGTTGATTATGATTTGTGATGAAAATTAGTAATGGTATTAGATGATTGTATTTGTTATGAAATGAAAAATATGCTAATTGTTAATTGTTGATATGTTATTAATGTTTAAGTTGTTAAATGCATTTTATTGGATTATATGCTTAATGTATTGATTATGAAATCTCACCCCTTCTGCGTATATGTTGCCTCGACCGTGGGTAATGTGCAGGTAATAAAGATTAGAGGCGTTCGTGAGTGGACTCCTCACTTGGTGTCTAGGTGCTCTGATACGTAACGGGATGGGGGCTTTGCTTTTACTTCTATTCCTTACGTGTCTCTTTTATGAACTAATTTATGAGATTTTCCAATAAGGCCTGCGTGCCAAGACTTTTAAATGTTGAACTATTTTCCGCTGCAACAGTTTTAAGATTTTCATGATGTTGAATTTGAAGGATAATTATTATTATCTGTTTGAGATGTTAAAGTAGTGTGTGACATTCCGTTATGAATTAAATACTCTGATTTTAAATGAAATTTTTAAGTTGGGAAAACGGGGTGTTACATATACTCATTGGTAGAATACCAAAATAGTAGTATCACAAGCTCAAAGAAGATATAAAAAGAATATTGTCTAAATCAAATGTGTGTTGATTGAAGATTCAACAAGAAGATGAATTTTATGATCAATTGACTCATCCTCATCACCACATGGTTTTTAGCAAAGCCTTAATGATTCGAGGAATAAAGGGTTAATATTTAAAAGGAATGATCTTCAAATAGCTTCTAAAAAATGTTTTTAAAATCCTCACATTTTTACTTCGTTATAAAAAATAGTCCTTACTGTCAATTCTCTAACGAGATGCTGATGTGGTAGTTAGCGGGTCCTAGTTATTTTATGATGTGGCAAAAAATCCATTACACATGGATGTATACGTGGCAGTAACAGGTCCCAGACAATAAATTAAATAAGAGTAAATTAATAAAATGATTAATGCTAATTTATAGTTAATTTGATTAATTAAAAGAAAAGTGAAAATTAAAATTAGAAAAGAAAAGAAGAAATTAAAACAAGTGCAGCAAGAGTTATCAGTTTTGGAAGCTTAGTGGAAATCAATTTGCAGAAAACAAAATTATATCTTTCTCCTTCTCTTTCCCGTATCCCTCATTCATCTCTGTTCTCTCACATCATCACTTCTTCCTTTTCCAATTTTCTTCCACAAATCAAACACCCACAAGAAAATTTATACACCTAAGCTAAGCTATCTCATAATCCAAGTGCTATTTGGGGTTAGGGTTCATTAAGGCTCCATGAGGTATATATATCAACTTTCAATCCAATTAGTGCATATTTAGACATGTGTTGGTTGTTTAGAAAAGGTTACTTCAAGCTAGAACAAGTATGTGGTTGCATAGTGATATGTGGAGGTTTATGCCAGAAATTAATACAGTAATTAGGTAGATTGTATTTGTACGTGGCTTGAAAACCAGGTATTGGGTTGAAGATATACTAGAGATTGAGGAGGGATATAAACGGGTTTCATTCAAAAAAATAAAATTATAGTGAGATTGACACCTACGGTGGTTAGTGATATCCATAAACTTGAGGAACATTTCTTCATACATATCATGGAGGACATGATACCCACTTGGTCGTGACTGGGATTCCTAACACAATTGATAATGATATTGCTATATGGCGTCGAATGCTTCACATGTTTCTCAGGAGTGGTTTCGTCATAACTGTGAGTTGATGATGATCATTATCACTTATTTTAATTATCGTTATTATTGATAATTTGGTGATTTTCTAAGTTAAAGTATTTATCAAAACGGGGAGCACACCCTTTGAACATTTTCACTAAAATTGGATTTTTATACTTTCTTTAAAGTTGATTATTTTGATTCCATTTCATTAAATTCGATTTTTATATTCTATTTGGATTTGATTATTTTGATTACTTTTCATTATGCGTGATTTCGATGTTTTCTTTAAAGTTGTGGATTTGGGTTCACCTTTTTACGACATTGGGATTTTGATATAGTCTTATTTGGTTTGATAAAGTTACAAAGTTTTCCGAATTTTCATGATACACTTGATCGTGAGTTTATTATATTTTTATACGGGTACTAGCTTTGTAAATTAAAATTTGATTTGAGAAAAGTAAATCATTGTGCCCTTGTGTGTTTCCCTTCTAGTTGGTGGTGGTTGTTATCTCTCACTAAGTCCTTGTGACTTACTCTTTCATTTTCTATTTTTTTCAAATTTCCAAGCAACTAAGTAGAAAGCTGCTATCAGATTCAAAGTTTTCGCAATGTCACTTTTGGTAGGTCCCCCTTGGTTGGCGTCTCTTTTGTATATGTATATTTTAGTGTCAATTGATGTATCTGCAGCTATTTAGAAGTCTAGGATGTTTTATTTTGAGATGTACAAAAATGGAAAAAATGTTATTTTGAGATTCTGGCTGATGAAACAGGTTTTTGAAACAGGATTCAAATCTTGGAAATGTTGAAAATACAGAGGATACTCTGTCGAAATTTCAGTGGATATGATTTTAAGTGAAAGTAAATTTGTAAATTGTCAAGTGTCGTCAATAGGCTTGCCGAGCTAGGATGTTCTAGTTCGTGAGCCGGTCACGATTAGTGTTTTTGGGCCGTGACAAATTTTATGTTGATTTTTGTTTAGGACATATTGCTCTCGATTTTATGTTCAATTATAGTTCAATTTTACACGATTTCTGTTTCACACGTTCAATTTTATGTTCAATTATAGTTCTGGTTATTTAATTGATTGCTTTTGTAAAATTACACTGTATTGGGAACATGTCAATATGAAAGAAGGCATGTACTGCTACTGCTAGTATACATTATTTCTTGTTAACCGATAAGTACATTGTATTATTATTAAAGTAAATTATTGTTCTCGTTATGGTTTAACTAGCAATTCAATTCAACTTGGCATTCTATGTTTGTCCCGATTTGGGAACTCACTGAGATCGCAGTATCTCATCCCATTCTGTTGATTTCTTTTTCAGGTATAAGCTATTTTGAAGTCAATCGGATACCAGATCACAAGTGTCTGTAAGCTATTTCTGCTTGTGCTTTCTTCCAACAACTAACTCCGATGTCGTCACTGATCCTCCCCGACGAACTCATCCCCGAAGTACTCTCCTTCCTCGATGTCAAATCACTCATGAAACTCAAATGTGTTTGCAAATCATGGAATTCACTCATCTCCTCCAATCCAATATTCATCGAAATGCACCTCCACAAATCTTCACGAAACCCGCACATCACACTCTTTTCCTCAGAACCTGCTCAACTATGCAATCCCAACCCTTTACTTCGCCAGACCGTCCCCCATCCCGACTGTCAATTACAAGACTGTTGGTTGGTTATTGGTGAATGCAATGGATTGATTTCTTTGCTCTCTCCTCACCATGACAACCCCTGTCCAGGCTTCTACCTCCGTTTTTGGAACCCAGCTACCCACTCACTCTCTCCAAAACTCGGTTTTTTTCCCAACAAATATTATCAACGTGATGTTTACGATCCACGTGATTTTGACTTTTACTCTGAGATTTCATTTGGTTTTGGTTATCATAACTTAACCAACCAATATAAGGTGGTGGCCATCTCTCCTCCCAATCAGGTTAGTGTTTTCACTTTGGGTCACAATGTTTGGAAGACAAACATTCAAAATTTCCCTACAACTGCCCCTCCTCGTTCTTATGGTGTCTATTTCAATGACACTCTTAATTGGTTTGCCGACCTCCCTTTTGTCATTATCTCACTTCATTTGGAAACCCAGACATACACACACTTTCAATTTCCTCTTGATTTTGGAGTGCCACCACGTGGTGCTCCAACTCTTTGTGTGTTGATGGAATGTCTCTGTTTTTCTCATTACTCAAATGAATCTAGTTTTGTTGTATGGCAAATGAGAGAATTTGGAGTTGAAGACTCTTGGACTAAATTCTTTCAGTTTGATCATCAAAGTCTTGGTCGCCACATATCTGAATTGGTCCCATTACATATTTTTGAGGATGATCATACAATCATATTGGCAAACCAGACCGGACTACTAATTCAGTATGATGCGAGAGATAACAAGCTAATCCGGAAAACTAGAATTACCAATGGCATAAAATGGTTTTTTTTCAACCATCATGTTGAAAGTTTGGTTTCAACTGGTTCCGAGTAAGTTCCTCTTATCATTTGCGTGTTTGGATTTTTATGTTAGCTCAACCATGTTGTTTAATGCCTTGTTTTCTTTCTTTACAAAGCTGCACCTTTGATAATCATGCATTCATTTTGTGTTTTGTAATTTCACTATGCTGTCTAATAAAGTTCTTTTCAAATTATAGATCTACGTTCATAGCTTCAAGCACAAGCGAAACTGATGGTACATGGTGGAATGCTTTGAAGAAAGCTTTATTGAAGAAAACACATTCGATATATTTTCTACTTGAAATAGGTAGTATGGCTGTTCTTGTGCTTGCAGTTTTATTCCTGATATATTTAAATTTTTTTCAATTGATTGTATTGTTGTGATCTATTTGCTATCTGAGTAACTTTCAATAAATAGCTACTGTTGAATACTTAAATTCTTTCAAATTTATGTTGTCATATGGTTATATTTCTCATATTATGGGCTTCTTGTACTCTGATTTTTCAGGATATGTCTTGATGATACCCATAATTCTTTTGGTCTGTGCAAGGGCTTTTCAATCTGCATTGAGATATGATGTGAATGAGAATTACTTTGATGTCTCAGAGGTAACATCATTCATCATCTATATTTATTGTAGTTGGCATGGGGATCCTTCCTAGACTTTGTTATCTTTTGGAGGTAAAAAGTAATTAGTCATGATGAAACATTCGGTGTCACTAGATTCTGTGTAGAGACGCTTATAATTTGGGCTAGGTTTGAGTCAACCCCAAAAGCTATCTCAAGGGGGTGAGAATTGCCCAAATTTTATAAGAAAAACTCTGACTATATCTGTAGTTGATTTGCAATCTCAACACACGCTTTCGTGCTAGGACAGGACATTTGGAGTGTGGATTAATGCATGATCTTCAATAATAGTTCTAGAATAGACCCTGATACTATCTTAGATTTTTTGATAGGCTTAACACAAACCTAAAATCTAGTTCGAGGGATGGGGATTGCCCAAATTCTGTAAGAAACACTTTGATCAAATCCGTAGTCAATGTGGGTTTCGGCCAAGATATAATTATTAAGAATGCTTTTCTGCTTAAGAATCAGTAAACTTCAATGTCAAACTCATTATATTCTAATGATTGCAGACAGATCCCACGGCAGCTTTGTAAGAGAGTATTGTTTCCATACTGATTGGCATAGCAAGGCATTCTCCTTCATGTGCTAATGCTGTGCTGAAGTGCGAAAGACTTATTCAGACAATTGTGGAGATTTACTGTTGGCGACTTTGAAATTCAATCTTCAAGATAAAGCTTATCGAAAGCGATGTCCTGTATGAATCTACTTGCATCTCTAGGGAAGCATATCTTTTTATGGAGTCTTTGACCAGAAGACTTCCAAAAATTTATTTTCACAACATCCCGAGTTGACCGATGATGCAGAGGTTTGGTCTTGGAGTTATTTTGGTTCGATGATTGACTTTGGCATAAACTGGATTGCAACAAGAAGTGATCCACAATCATCTAAATTGCAAGGGGGGGATATTTCTGCGACTTCTTTGTCGTGGGTGTATGCTGCTATGACTCACATGCTTCTCAGAGTTCTTGGAAGGGTGACATTGCAGGAAGCTAATGGACATGTGCCATGTCTTCCAGAATTTTCTCCAAAGATCAGACTTGAGTTGATCAAATATTGGCACCTGGCTTTTAAGGGACAAAATGTGGTGATGAATGACTAATTCATTTGAGGCAGAAGGGTGGTGAGTGGTGACCCTGAAATGTCTTTTATAAAAGAAAAGTGTTTGTGGAAGGCGTAGGTGTTTGGTTGAAATAAGGTCTAAGCTTCATGTCTTCAACTTCTTCAGTGTGGCAGCACATGCAGTCCATTGAATTGATGTTATGCAGAGGAGGACCAATTCCAGGTGTGGGAGTTGGATGAGGTGCCCCTGGCGAAGGATTTTGGTCAAAAACAATTTTATCGTTTCAAACAGATGCAAGATTTCTCACCTACTTACTTTAAATTTTTGAAAATGCAACTGAAGAGACGACCTATACCATTCAACGGAACAACACTGCCTTGGAACTATGTTTAACGGCAGGACCTGGGGATATGGTTGTTATAGAGAGACCATTGGGTTTATTGTTCCATGTCTCTGTTTTGAAGTACTTTGACCTCTGTACACAGAATTTTCTCAGTAGCTGGAGGGGTAAAGAAGCCTTTAGGTGGCAGCAATGTGTGGACTTTTCTTTGTTTTAGGCATTGAAACAATGTCCAATTTTCAAGGAACTGACAACATTCCTTTTCCTATTCAGCATTATCATTGACATGGAAGTTACATTCATTATCTATCGATTTCCTTGTTGGAATTGAAGTATTTGTACAAAATCAGGGTGGGATACTTTTGAAGCTTTACAGGATCTTTATGGTGAGCTTCTCGATAGGGCAAAGTTTAACCAAAATAAACAAATTATTTTGGATGATAAAAAGCATATTGAGTTATTGAGATTCAAATTCGAGATTCACGAGAGTTGCTCGATATTTACTCGATGTCAACTTCTTTTGCCTGGCAAGTTTCATTATATTTACACCACTGTGTTGAATTCCATTTGACTTGCCACCTGGAATACACTGTCGAATGCATGTGTTCCTGAACTTTTGTTACCTTCAGAGAAATGCTTTTCGAGAGCTGAAGGATACCTTGAACCTGCAGAGGTAAAACATAATTAATTATCAGTTGTATTATAGCAGAGCACTACCTACATAGAATATTTCTTATGCTTTTGATACTTTTTTTTTAAGTTGAAGATATAAACGTCACTTGTATGTTGTAATAGTTATATACTTAATTGAGAATATGGGTGTTTAAAGTGTGTTCTAAAACATAGAAGCATCAGCTCCAGAGTACAGTAGATGCTTTTTGTCTTGTATCAAAGCAAAAAATTGGTAAAAGTTATTGGACAAATTCTTTAAAGCGTTAAAAGGAAAATTTCATTAATCTTTTATGCACCTTTAGTATCTCTTAGTTAGATTTAGCTGTTGGGAAAGTTTTTAATAATGAACTTGAAGAGTATTCAAGGATGGGAAGAATAATGAAGATGTGTCTGACGAAACTATCATTTCAAACGCTTATTTTATAGATAATGTTAGGTGGGGCAATTTTATTTTCCCTAACGTAGTTGTACCAAACAATATTGATTATGTTGACTTCCACTGCAGGATAATGAAGATATTTTGGAGGTTTATGTCAAGTCATAGGTTTCTGATGCCCTTGACAGGGCCGCGATTTGAGGATCATTTGCATATACTATGGTTGTCCATCACCTTCCATCATTCATATTTCATACCTGTCCTGTGGATAAGTTATTGTTGCGCAACAGGCTTGTTGGGTCTCTCTTTGAGAGATTATGCTGGGAAACAGCAACATGAGGTGCACGCATTTTGAATGCTTTTCCCTGATGGATTAAGATGGAAGATAAGATTTTATTGTATCTTATTTGTTCTTATTGGAAATGTTACTGATCCAATTTGCGTTACAGGGAATGTTAATGAATATCATTTGCCATAGCAAGCAATCAACATCTGACATGGATGAAAAGAGTTGGTTGGAGTTGAGGATGAAAGAATTGATTGAGGCATGTGATGGAAATTCCTCTCTTCTGGCACAGGTGAACAAGTTGAAGGATGTTGCTGCTTAGAAAAATTTACTGTGAGTGAGGTATACATGCAAAATTCTATTAGATTTGTTTAAATGTACTGACTGGAGAGTAGTGGGTTGTGGCATATGTATTCCTTGATGGAATGATATGGCCGTCAAGATTTTGTGATGCAATGCTGGTGAATTTTAGGATAATTATTTTATTTTATTAGTACGTCTATCGACGGGATAATTAGATGCTAAATTCTATATAATATTGTCCATACTATTTCGCAAAAAGAAATGATTCCATAGCTACACGGGCAAAAAATGCTTGGTTTGATTATTTTTTATTATTGTTTTTAGCAAGAAAATTTATCTTTTTTATATATGCAAGAAATTTAATCATTGATTTGTTATTGGTAAAAATGGCTTATATAATCATGATAGATATTTGTACATGGACTTGAAGTGTAGAGTGAAACAATTAAAGGTTATTATTTTAAAAGGTGAATAAAAAATAAAGAATAGCTATTTAAACAAAAAGTTGAATAAACGAAGGGTTGCCGAGTCTTTTTTAGAGTAGCAAAATCATAGTGAATAATTCAAATCCTTGGGCAGATAACACCAACTAGAAGCAAAATTCATTCTCAAGGAACAACCCCGGATGAAAAAGAAAGAAAAACACAATTTATGGATCTTGCAACTCATTGAGCTTTGACGTGTTGCAGAACAACATTTTAGGCTTCATGTTCCTCCCCAAACCCCAGCCCATTCTCCGAGTGTCTTTGCACTAGGAACTGTCAGAAGACTAACATTGTGCTCAGCACAAAGAGCCTTGACAAGTTTAACATAGCCAGGTTGGTTCTGCAAAAACACAAAGCTGTCTTGCGTGCTTCTCAATTACTTTTGCTTCTTCATGGAGGCCACGTGCAAGACCACCAATGCCAGTGACTTCGTAAGCACACAATGCAAGGCTGTCATGATGTCCATTGGCTCGCCTGGAATTCCAGTAACAGTGGCGACAACAGGCTCAACTGCAGCAACAGCTTCCTCACCTGACATTTTTCTTCAAGAATTGAAAAAACAAGAATTTTTTTCTGTTTGTGGCTGCCGACTATGAACTCCGTCGGGGTTGAGTTCAGCGAGACTACAAATCCAGTCCAATCCCAAGGGTTGCCAAGTGACTCTAATTCCTTACTTGGTGAGCAAGGTTAAAATATTTGTAAATGGTTCACTCTAGACTATGGTTTCCTGGTATTTTCCTTTGGTTTATAATTTTCAAGTTCATATACCATATTGCTTAGTTCTTGTTTGTTGTATATTCACATCAGATGATATCTTATGTTAACATTTGCAAGAAATAAGCCGGAAGTGTGAGTATGAATTTTAGCATTCACAGGTATCCATCAATATCCGTATTATTCTATATTTTCTGTTAGCATTTATATCCATTAGATGTTTACGTGTGCTGCATATTAATTGATATCCTTATTGTTCTGCTAATAAGACATGAATATAAATATATATATGTAAAATTTTCTACGTATAGCAGTTCTTCTAGTCATGTTGCGGATAATGTCGGTGAGGATTGCCCAAATTTTATAAGAAAAACTTTGACTAAGGATTGCGTGCGTGGTGCCTTGGTGCTTCTGGTTGGAGACAACAACCAACCATGAAAAACTGTGATATATAAGCCTGTATACATGTTAATAAATGAGAAATGATATTTTCAAATTTGACAACAAATTAAATGAACACATTTCAGATGAGATAGGTTTAAGTAGACATAAATACAAATAAAATTATTTAGGCGTACACACAACAATGTTATAGAAATTGATGGTGGACTGAGGAAGATGGAACATCATGGTTATGGGTTCACTAGAACCTGGCTATATGTTGTTTAAATGGGGTATTTATTCAGTCTTAATCAGCCATTTTGATCTAAAAGGTTGATATATCTGTGTGTGTTAAACACTTAAAAAATTGTGGTTAATTAAATTCAGTTTATGGTTTATGAGTTGCAACACCATGTTCTATTCATTAACAATTTATTAAGCATAATTAACGACATATTTGAATTGTTATAACCATCAAATTTGTTGTTGCAATTTGATGTCAAATTTGTGTCAAAATAATACAAACTCTTATAAAAAACTACAGCCACGATGCTGGGTTGAATTTGCACAGTATATAATATAGGTATCAAAATTCCAATAAGCAATAAAAACTGAGCAAAGCATATGACATTATGCCATTCAATGATTTTGTCCTCTTGCTACAAACAAAATCTTAATCTGAATCTAAAACAACATTGAGTTGTTGATGAAATTAATCTAGTATTGTTGTTATTTGTCATAATTTAGTGTCAGAGGATCGCATGCTGACAGATTTAGTCCAACACATGCAGATTTCACACAAATCTCTCACCGACTCTAAGCCTAGTTGGTTTGATTATGTCCTTCAATCCAACTTCAAACCCAGTTGCACTTTTTCCTTTCAAAAAACACACATAAGTGCAAACAATCAAAGCATATTTCATCCTATGAACTAAAAACTTGATCTTCTTCTCAATATCCTACAAATCATAACTAATCAACCTCGGTTTCTTCCACAACGCCTTCAAAGCATCCCTACGAATAATCAAGTTGTGACCGCACAAACAATCCACTCTCAGTTTCACTTCAAAACAAAAATAAAATGAATTTGACAAAACTAAAATGAAATTAATGTATGTCTCACATTTTAACTCATGTTTGTTTTTCTTTTTGTTTAATTGATAAATGAATTCACCGTCTCGTCAACAGCTAACTGTTTTTTAGCGACATCATCAATTTTAGTTAATTCCTTTCAAAATAAAAAATTGTAGTTAGAGTTTCAAGTGACTTATTGAACCATCTATCAAGATGACCCACTTTAGAATAAAAGAAAAACAATATGCTAATCATGTTTTCTCAAGTACATGTTTGACTTGAGGGTGGCATAATCGTGTCACCCTGATTTTACCAAACCCTATAGTATCTCTCCCTTCTCACTTGGCAATCCTTCATTTAAATAACTTCTCTTTATTTTTTATTCTCCTTTTTTGTACCATTAATTGTTTCAGTCTACACTTCAAGTCCATGTACAAATATCTCTCGTGAATATATAAGCCATTTTTACCAATAACAAATCAATGATTAAATTTCTTGCCTACAAAAAAAAAAGATAAAATTTCTTGCTGAAAATATGATAAAATGTTAATCAAACCAAGCATTTTTTATCCGTTTATCTATGCAATCATTTCATTTTGCAAAATAGCATGGGCAATATTATATTATATAGAATTTTGCATCTAATTACCCTGTCAATACACATACTAATAAAATAAAATAGTCATCCTAAAATACACCAGCAAAGATTCACAAAATCTTCAATCAGTACAAATGTCGCTACTCACTACCCTCCAATCAGTACATTATTAACAGAATCTAATAGCCCTTGTTACTTTTCTAATATCTACATGCTTGTATAACTCACTCAATTTTTCTAAGTAACAGCATCCTTCAACTTGTTCACCTGTGCCAGAAGAGAGAAATTTCCCTCACATGCCTCAATCAATTATTTCATTCTCGACTGCAACCAACTCTTTTCATCCATGTCAAATCTTGATCACTTGCTATGGCAAATAAGGTCCATTAGAATTCTCTAAAACACAAATTGTACCAATATCAGTTCCAATAAGGACGAATAAGATACAATAAAATCTTGTATTCCACTTTAATCCATCAAGGATAAGCATTCAAAATGTGTGCACCTCGTGTTGTTTCCCAGCATAATCTCTCGAGAGACCGACCTAACAAACCTGTTGCGCAGCAATAAACTTATCCACTGGACAGGTATGAAATATGAGTGGTGAAAGGTGATGGACAGCCATAGTATATGCAAATGATCCTCGAATCGTGGCCCTATCAAGGGCATCAGAAACCCATGACTTGGCATAAGCCTCCAAAATATCTTCATTATCCTGCAGTGGAACTCAACATAATCAATATTGTTTGGTACAACTACGTTATATCCAATGCATGTATTGCCACTACAGATATGTGAGGGAAAAGAAAATTGGCCACCCATGGACGGATGTAGTGTGAAACATTGTGTGGCAGCCGCCACACCAGATTGTAGCCTAATTTTTTTTTTTTTTTATATGCATAAACAAACACAAGGCACTTAGGCACGTGAAGGAAGGAAAGTTAAGTGGAACAAACACAAACAAAACACATACGGCACGGGAAAGAAGGAAAGTGGAACAACACAAACAAAACAAAAAGCAAATCACAATCGGTTTCTTCTCTTCACAATCACAAGTCACAAACAATCGGTTTCTTCTCACAACAAACAAACAAACCTCTCCTTCTTCCACTCTCATCAGTCAGCAGCATCATTTTATCTCTTCACTCCTTCTTCAAATCTAGTGTATCTCTCTGTTCTCACTCCAAGTCTAAGCCAAGGTAAGTGAAATAGTCAATTGATTCTCTACTTTCTCATTCATTCTACAATTGCTTTTTTAGGGTTTTAGAATTGTGAATTGAGAATTGGGGTTTTTTTAGGGTTTGAATTGGGGTTTTTTAGAATTGTTCTGCAATGAATGAAATTATTGAAAGAGATGTTCTTTTCACAATTAGCACTGATGTTATTCTAGCTCATTTTCAACAAATGGATGGTAGACGATTTTCATTGTAATTTAACAAATGAATGGTTAAATGTTATATATTATTTTAAGTATAATTGTATTATAGTTTCTTTAAAAATTTTGCCACACTAATATGACATGTCTAGATCCGCCCCTGGCCACCTAACATTATCTATAAAATAAGTGTTTGAAAAGATCATTAAAAAATTGTTACGTCATCAACATCTTCATTATTCCCCCTATCCTTGGATACTCTTGTTCATTTGAAAAAACTTCCCCAACAGCTAAATCTAACTCAGAGATACTAAAGGTGCATAAAAGATTACCGAAATTTTGTAACCGAAAAAAAAAAAAAAAATTAACGAAATTTTCTGTTTTCGGACTTCAAAGAATTCGTCAATAACTTTTAACAATTTTTTCCTTTGATACAAGACAAGAAGCTTCTACTGTACTCTGTAGCAGATGCCTCTATGTTTTAGAGCACACTTTAAACACCCATATTCTCAATTAAGTATAAAGTATTAATATAACAACATACAAGCGACGTTTATATCTTCAACTTAAAAGAAAAAAGGTATCAAATGCATAAGAAATATTCTATGTAAATTAATTATGTTTTACCTCTGCAGGTTCAAGGTATCCTTCAGCATCTGAAAAACATTTCTCTAAAGGTAGCAAAAGTTCAAGAACACGGGCATTAGACATCGTATTCCAGGTGGCAAGTCGAATAGAAGTTTCAACATAGCGGTGTAAATATGGTGAAATTTTCCGGGCAAAAATCAAATCACCATAAGATATGGCAGAAAACTGCTCTGCAAGGTCTTCAATAAATATGGAGTAACTCGTGAATCTTGGATTTGAATTTCGAGAACTCAATATGCTTTTTATCATCCCCATAATAACTTGTTTATTTTGGTTAAACCTTACCTTATAGAGAAGCTCGCCATAAAGATCCTGTAAAGCTTCAATAGTATCCCATCCTGATTTTGTTTCTATTCCAACAAGGAAATTGACAGATAATGAATGTAACTTTCATGTCAATGATACATGCTGATTGCTGAATAGGAGAAGGAATGTTGTCAGTTCCTTGAAAATTGGACATTGTTTCAAAGCCTAAAACAAAGAAAAGTCCACATTTGGCAACTTCAAAGCAAATTAGTGGGATCATCTACACTACCAACTTTTAGAGGACCAGCTTGCTTGGTATGGGGAAATGTTGAAACTGCACCAAGGAAAAAGTGGACTGGAAGTGGTAGTTTCTGTCGAGCCCATTCTATCATTTAAGACTTCTCATCAATGACATGTCCGAGTCCTCATATATTGTATCGAAATGCCCATCAGCTTTTAGAGAGCCCTTAATGCCAGAAGAACTTCTGCCATCCACGGCTTTAGATTTTATCTTTACGGACAACCATCTACTCCTGAAATGAGATGATAGAATTCTACTAAAGTGCATATGCAGTCTTCTTCATATTGCTGCCACCTAAAGGCTTTTTAACCCCTCTTGTTACGGAGAAATTTTTGTATACAAAGTTCAAGGTACTTCAAAATAGAGACATCAGACATGGAACGATAGATCCTATGTTTGCTCTATAGCAACCATATCCCCAGGTCCTGCAATTAAACCTAATTCCAAGGCAGTGTTAATCCGCTGCAAGCTGAAGGTTGTTTCTTCAATTGCATATTCAAAAATTTCCAGTAAGTAGGTGAGAAACCTTGCATCAAAAAAGGTATTAAAAAATTTAAAATATGTACTATCACTAGCGGCATATTGATTTCCCACATGCTCAAAAGACCAAGTACCAAATAGCCCATATCTACAATTAATTGCATATCATCAGAAGCTGAGCATTAATTTAACAAATACCTAAAAGACAAAACAAGGAGCAGCCTATATTATTATTTATAAACACATGCAGCTAGAATACCGATCATGATGCAGTTGTGGATGCAAGGATCGTATATAGCATTACTTTGATATTAGAACTCATAAGCTAGACAAAAAAAAAGTGCGAAAAATGAAGAAGGCATACCACACACAGGTTACAGTTGAGTATCAACAACATCCCCAGCTAATGAATATCGGAACTCCCTAATGGCCTCGACTCTATTGCTCCAAGCATTCCATGAGCTACTGCTTGTGGTTGAAGTTTTTCCACTAACATTTTTATCATTCTTGTCTTCTATCTGCCGACGTTTAACTTTTTGAGTATCTGAACATGCGAATTCACAGATTCGGCTACAGTAACCCTTTGTGATTTAAAACTATTTTCGGGTTTATTATACGTTTCCTTCCCCCTTTTCTGCAGTACTTTGAGTAATGAAGTACATATGGTACTTCTTATCTTTTGCTTAGTAGAACTCTACGTAAACTCGTTTTGCATAGGAAAACGCATAGTCACACAATTCGTTGACTTTGCTAGGAACCACGTACCAATTCGTACGAACCGGTTCTCCATTCGTTTGCGTATTGGTTCTTAATAATTCGCCTATGAATTCTCTAAAAAGATAGTACCAGCGAATCATACATTCCCACACAAAAGATTTCGAAAATTAAACATCAATGGCCCACTATTTAAATGTATTGCAGTACACTTGGCACTGGATGGCACTGGATAGATGTGTTACAGAATGGATGTGTTGGAGACTGTATTTATAAGACTTATTACCTCTCAATGTTTGAAAACCTTCCGATGTGGGACATGCTATTTTTTTATGTTAGATAAAACACATTATATTTTTCCATGTTGGATAAACCTCTCAATGAAACATCACAAGTCCATCTTCCTTAGGTCTGAAAGGATAAAAAATGTACAACGAACTCATGACGTACCGACTATGTATACCCGCCACGTACCGAATTCTTTGAAAGTTACGAACCACGTACCCGAACCCATACCGCGTACCGAAGCGAATTGCGAACCATGTGACTGTGGGAGAACGAATTTTAAACTCTACATGTGTGTTCACTCTCAAAATCATGGACCGTTCATCCAACTAACATTATACATAGAACAAATCACTACACCAACGAGTCCATGAAAGCCTTCATGTTCTTCACATCTTTACTGGTTTGAGGGAACTTTGGTGGTTGGAACATCTTCCAAAGTCCAGCTGGATGCTTTCTTTTAACTTCAACCTTTTCTGAAAATCTGCCATATATTTTTTCACATTCAGGGTAAGGCTTGACATAAAGATTATAAAATCTAAGTCTAGTTGGTTTGATAATGTCTTTCAATCCAACTTCAAACCCAATTGCACCTTTTCCTTTCAAATACTCAATCACATTGTATCTAGGAACAATCTGGTTTTCAAAATTCACACCCATGTATTCAGGAACTTCATGCAAACAATCAACACCATATTTCATCCTTTGGATTAAAAACTCAATCTTCTTCTCAATATCCTCCAAACCGTAAGCAATCATCCTTGGTTCCTTCCACAACACCTTCAAAGCATCCCTACGAATCAAACCGTGACCGCACAAACAATCCACTCTCAGCTTCACTTCAAAACATGCCCTAACCAAACCCTCCCCAAAAATCTTCTCTTTAATTGCCTCCCTGCATTTCAAACTCTGCAACAACTTCAAACACCGTGAAAATTCCCCAATCTCCATTCCCAAAATCCTTGGATCCCTGACAACCTCCGCCCTGACCTCTCGACTGGAAAACCCCAACCCCCTCAACTCATGAATCAACGGCTTCAACCTATCCTCAATACAAAATCCCAAAACCCTAGGAAACAATCTAACAACCCTATCAATCTCATCCTTAGGAACCCCAAATTCCATAAGAAAATTAACGACACCAACAATTTGAGTTTCCCCCATTACAACTGCAATGGGAAATTCCTCCAAAACCCTTAACAAAACATCATCAGAAAATCCTAAACCCCTAAAAATTTCAACTTTACGGGAAATTTCAAGTGGGTTTAAATGGAAAGTTGTAGAACAACTCAACAAGTTGGCGATCATCAACGGGGAAGCATTAGAAAGCTTGGATATGAATTTTGGAAAACCCAATTCCCAATTAAGTAGAAATTGAGGTTCCAACACAGAAGGGCAATCTTGAAGAAGTGAAATTAGGTTTTTCTGTGGAATTTTGAAGGAAAAGAGGGTTGTTAAGGATTGGCGAAGGTGGGATGGATCCGAATTGAAGAGGAAGTGGTTTTTGGAGAGGAAATGGGGAAGAGAAGAGGAAGGGAAACCGAAGGTTTGGAAGAGATTAGCGAGTGCGATTTGTTTTCTGTAATGAGATGTAGGTGGATTAGAAATGGTGGAGAAGTAGTTGTTATTAGTTGAAGAAGTGGTTCTTACAAGAATAAGGACGTTGTTTCTTTTTCTGACTATGGTGGAACCCAACCCCATTGGAAAGATTGTGAATGTAGTTTGAAAACTAAAGACGGCGAGACAATGTGGTGGTTTCAAACTGAGAGTCAGGAAAATGGCGGTGGAGGGAGTTGGTTACGGCGAGGAGAGAGATATGGATGGAGAAGAAAATGGTGTTTTTATTTGGACGGAAGATGTTAGTAGCGGTGACTCGCGGCGGAGTGACGGGCCTTCACGGCGGCGGTGAAGCAGGAAACGTGAGGGAGGAAAAGGGAGCGAACAGTTGAGAAGAAGAGCAACAGTGCAAGGCCGATTATGTGCCCGTTTGGTTCAGCTTTGAATATAATTGATTCTGAGAGAATTGATTCTGACAGAATTGATTCTGAAAGAATTGATTTATGTTTGGATACAATTATGTAGAATTGATTAAACAAAATGATTTATGTTTGGATGCAATTATGTAGAATTGCTTTTGAATGTATAATTACTAAAATAGACATAGCTAAAGGAGAATTGATAAAGAATGAGAATTGATAAAGGGCAATAAAGTAAAATAACATGTTGTAATAATAAAATATACAAACCTATACACGTTGTTCAAGGAGAATTGATTCTAGAAAAGCTAGAAGCTAGGATTTGTAGCTTCATGGAGAATTACTTTTGGAGGACAAAAGCAATTCTGAAAAGCTGAACCAAACACGTTGTTTTTGGCTAGAATTGCTTTTGGCACTGTAGAGGATTGATTTTGGCTTAAATATGCTTTTATTCCATGCACTTTCATCAGTGTTTTTTTTTAACAAAAAGTTAACAAAGGGATTAATATCAATATTTTTACGAAGTACAGGGACCAATGCCAAACAAAAAAAAGTGCTGGGATCAATGCCAAAATCTAATGAAAGTGCAGGGACCAATGACACATTTAAACCTATTCTTTTTAATCTCAAGTTCTCAGTCAATTGATTTTTGGCTTAAATATGTGATTCGTCACTCTAAATTGGGAGCGTTTTGATTTTCGTCCTTGTAAAAAAAAAATATCCCTGCAAAAAAAAATTTGTTTTAAAATGGTCCCGGGCTCCACTTCAGTTATGATTTGGCATGGTTTTGGCCACGTGGCAGTTGCTGACTATGCAACTTTTGCCATGTGGCGCTGACGTGGCATACCACATAATTAAAAAAATATTTTTTTAAAAAAAATTCTGAAAATTCTTTTTTTAAATTAAAAAAATCTGAAAATTAAATTTTCGAAAATAATTTTTTTTAATTTGAAAATTATATTTTCAAAAGTTATAAATTTTGAGATTACATAATTTTTAATTTTATTTTTCAAACAATTATTTCTTGATTTAAAAAAAAAACTAATTCCCAAATTTTTTCTTCATATTTAAAAAAAAAAATTGGAATTTTTTATGATTTTTTAATTTATTTTCAGTTTTTTTAATTTTAAAAAATTATTTTCAGAATTTAAAAAAAAATAAAATTTTTAATGACGTGGCTTGCCACGTGGTCAAAACCATCCCATGTCGGCAAAAAAGTGGGGTCAGGGACCTTTTTAAAACAAAAAAAAATTGCAGGGATGTTTTTAAATTTTTTTTTTTGCAAGGATGAAAATCAAAACACGCCCAAATTACAGGGACGAATTGCATATTTAAGCCTTGATTTTTTTTGGTCAGGTTGCATGGAGCTGACATTCACACATTATGCGTGGAGAAGCATGGAGGTTCAAACTTGACTTCTGCACATAATGTAATGTACAGATAGGTACTTCCTCGGATCCTATTTATAAAAAACATTTGATTTTGATCCATTGTATAAATGATGTATTTGATCTATATTTTAGACAAGAAACATCGATTATTCAATGAATCTAAAAGGTCAAATTTTTCTTATAAATAAGATCTGAGGAAGTATCAACTAAACTTAGGAGTGGTTTTTGATTTCGACTTTTGGAAACTACCATTGCATTAAGTTATCTTTGTTAATTCAAAAGTGAATTCGTTAGAGTATGAATGTTATTATATGAATGTTTAGAATATTATAATAATCTGATTCAAAAAATTATTTTTTTAATAAAACATGAATTAAATAATATGATTTTAAAAATAAAATAAAAAATATTCATGTTTAATTCATCATTTGTTAAAAAGTTATAAACATTTTTGAGAGAGAGTGTTGTAAAGTACTAGACATGAATGCGACAACAAATTCAAAATTTCAAATGATACACGTGAGTTAAGTTAAAAACATGGATCAAAAGTGACAATGAAAAGCTTTTGAAAAACTAAAAATCGAAAAGAAAAAAAACTTTAGAGGAACTAAAATAAAAGGTTTTAATCCTTATATGGACCAAAAATATATTTAACCCTTTTTAATATATATTTGATTTAATTAGTAATAATGGTCGCTCTTGTATTTTTTAAGTAGTAGTGAATAAGAAATATTAGTGAATTAACTTATTTTAAATATTAGTTTTACTTTACGTCATTTTACCTTTTTAGCATAAAGGTTGTATAAACACTTGGCATGTGCCTCATTTATAATCAATCAACTTTTCAACAAAACATATATTTTTCCCCTATGAAATCTCTCTTTAGTATTTTTCAATTCACTCTTCATCATTAGAGTTTATTCAATCATCGAGTTCCCCGAGTTTAAGCATGGATTTTATCTGTTTTTCCTTGAGTTTCCTTGTGCTTAATCATGGGAGATTCTGAGCCAACTCAAACAGAATCGGAATTTTTGGAGCTTCATATGTTGAAGAACTATTATGAAACACAAGAAAAAAATTGTCCTATAAATGTATGTGCGGGTCTTACTATCTCGGTCAATTAAGGTCTATCCTTCTGTCTGTTTAGTCGTACCTGCTGATCATACAATGATCTTTACGTGTGGGTTTATCTCACTCAGGGGTAATTGAAACATAAACTTAAGTTAAAGTTCCTAAATTTCCAAAGGTATGATGGTCAATGTTCCTAAAGGTTCCCTCGTCTATGAATCTTAAAAGTGCATAGCACACTCTCCCTCTTAGTAGTTCTACAAACTGGCAGCCCTATCAGTGTCTACCTTACCAAGGAAAGAGAATGTAGTTACTGGGCTGATTTAAGTTGTTAAGTCATAGTTTCCTTAATTACTAACTACTTACTACATGATTTCAGCAGATGTTCATTAATATTAGGTATGTCGCCTTCCTAAGTACTCATTATCAAGGTGAACTCGCTCTCGGTTTATTTCTCTAGTTACTAATTAATTACTTCCTGGTTATACAGATATAAATATCAATATTAGGCTATGTCACCACCCAAGTACCTGAATCAGGGTTATGCTAGAGATGAGACAAATCTTACGCACGACAGTAAAACTAAATAACAAACAAAAAATGTCTGAATAAAGAATTTAAATTGAATAAATATCCAACTAATAAAATAGAGGTTCATCTTATAACTCTAGCATAAAAAAATTTAGTTACTCATGGTAACTAAAAACAAATTACAAAAGAAATAAAACATACCCTAGAAAAACTTGGAGTGAGGAGAGAGAAACTTCTCCCTGTAAGCTCTCAGTGTCTGCCTTCCTCTTGAACCGTTTCGTTCTGAATGAGAAATTGTGAATGAGGAAAGCGGTTTTTTCTTCATTGTTTTTTTGTTCTTAGTTTATATTAGATAGATGTTAATTAAATGTTTAGGCAATTATATGCTGTTTATTTATAGTTATGGGTGAGAATGCGAATGATGATCGGGTTGATCCAAAACCTATTTTTGTCTATTCTTTCGTCGATATCAAACCGCCTAAGGTTGAAGCTTCCGTGAAAGTTGACGCTTTACGTGTCAATTATGGTGTGTCCAATCTTCGTGACAAACGGAGTGGAAAAGCTCAATTATTTTCAAGCCAGGATACACGAAAAGATAAAGATGAATTGCTCGGTTGGGTACGTCGACAAGCAAATAGGGTTGAATTTATGGTTGTCATAAAAAGATATTGTGCAATAAGGAATCCAATGTTGGAGTTGGTTGGTGAAAGGAGTGGCGAACACAAAGTGCCGAAGAAAAAATTGAAGAATGAAGCAACGAGATCAACAAAATGTGGGTGTTTGTTCAATGTACGTGGATGTTTTGTTAAGGAATTAAATGCTTGGAAGTTGGCTATTCTTAATGGTGTTCGCAACAATGAGATTTTGTCGTATTTAGAAGGTCACCTTCTTGCGGGAAGATTAATGGATGACGACAAGAAGATTGTACGTGACTTGACCAAGAGTTCGGTAAAACCAAAAAATATTTTGACAAATTTGGAGAGAAAAAAACGAGAGTCCATGGCAAATATAAAACAAGTCTATAACGAACATCATGAAATAAAAAAGGCAACCAGAGGTGACAAGACGAAGATGCAATATCTAAGTTGGAAGAGTTCAAATATGTTTATTTCATAAGAGAAAAATGTCAGAGTGCTATTATTCAAGACATATTTTGGGCTCATCCTCAATCAGTTAAGTTGTTTAACAATTTTCTGACAGTTTTGGTTATGAACTCAACCTATAAAACCAACATGTACAAGATGCCACTGTTTGAGATAGTTGAGGTCACCTCAACCAATATGACATATTCGGTTGCTTTTGCATTTATGACGGGTGAGAAGGGGGATAACTGAGAAAATTGTGGATGTTAGAGGCGATGAGAATTGTGGGTTTAGGGTTATACCTGAGTTCATGGGTTTGACGGAAGAAGGTCATGTTATAGTGCGGAGAGCACTTATTCGAGAGATGAAAGAACATAGGAACCATTACATGCGAATATATGGGGCGAGGATTGTTATAACTATATCTTGAATGGATTGCATCCTCCCGAAAATGGCAGTGGTATTGCACCTTCAGATAAATGGTTAACATTGCCGGCTATAAGTCACATTGTTGTAACTTATTACAATAGGTCTGTGGTGAAGATAACTATAGCCTTGAAATTGGAATTTCGAAGACTTTTTACCCAATTAGAGGTAGACCTTCAATTAACCCGAAAAGCCACATCATGTGTCATGTGTTAATCTTAAGTCATTTTGTTCTTCTTTTTTCGAAAGATGATTGCCCACTACCTCCATCATCTACGGAGGGGAAGATACACAAGAACGAAGAGGCAGCTTCATTGGAATTTGAATTTTTGGATCAACATGATCGCTTTCGAACACTCATGAAAATTGAAAGAGGAGACAAACCGTCATCACCTAAAAAAGAATTAAACCGAGTCAACCCAATTTTGTGTGAACACTCCTGAAAAAGCCAATGAAAAATTTGAAGTTATTGCGGAATATGAAGATGATTCAATTTCATTAAATTAAATATGACACTTTTTTGTCGGTGTTCATCTTTTTTTGTTGTTGATATATACCGACGTGTTTTTTTATATATATAATGTAACGCCATTTTTTGTGGCCAACGTGCAACTAACCTTTTTTTTTTTTAAACAATGTATATATGACTTTTATGTTGTGTACAAGACACCGACATTTTACTCGGTTATTAATGTTCCGCATTTATTATAAATATATGTTTTAAGTTTCAACATTAATGTACTTTACCTTTCATTTTGTTTTATTCGGATATTTGCTTTTTTTTTTTTTTTTTTTTAACTTATGTGAAGTTCAACATGTCTCAAAATGTACAAATTAAAGGTCACCAGACATATTCCGCTTTCAAGAAGACGATTAAAGTTTTCTTAACTCCGACCGACACTTTGGATGACTTGAAGACACAACTTAACAAATACTTTTGTGTTTCATGGTGAAGATCATAGTACATCTCATGTATTTGTACATGTACCGTGTGTAGATGTTGGGGCGGACAAAGACGAAGAGATGTGGAAAAGAGTTCATTATTATCGGGTTATTCGTGATGATAGCGACATAAGATTTATGTTTAGGAGGATGGTTGAGAATAATATGTTACATCTATGTGTTCTTTCCAACTGCAGGTGCCTAGAATGCTCACGAGAGATTTGATGTCATTTAGTGCAATGTGTTGCATAATGTGAAACTTTTGTGGAATTTCAAACATTTTTGTACCGTTAACATATTGTCATATTATTGTACTGTTAATGAATCATTGATAAATTATGTAATGTTCTTGTTTATGATTGGTGGTTGTTGTTGTATTGATTAAATGTCATCAGGAATTGATGTTTGTAATCACATGTCAAACATGCCGAAAATTACTTGGTTTTACATTGCAGACAACACTGGCTTCTGTTTCTGGCAAGACTAGTAGTTAACTACCGATGGGGGTAAAACTGTCATTTCCATGCGTGTTTAGGAAAAAAAGTGATGTCAAAAAAGCAATTTTTTAATATTATTTGTGTAGAACAAAATGTAGGCCCGAACAATAGGGCCCATGATGAGTGGTACATAGGGCTGCACGATTATAAATAGAGAGGCTATGTCCCCTTTGCCATCACTCTGTTAATTTTGCTCATTAGTGGTTTTTCTCATTGAAAACCCTAAGTTCCCGAGCACGTGAAATGCAAATGAAGATTCTTGTTCTCGATATCGGCGAATATGATAATCATGATCATAATTGTCTTCTACAAAAAAGTGTGTTTAAATTTCGTATAATAATTCAATCTTTGATTATTTCATTATTACATTTTTATCATCTTAGGTTGATTTTTATTCAATTGTTTGGTTAAAATAATGTTTCTCATAAACTATGAAGGGGAAGGATCGACCATTTCAGTTAACTCTTTTGAAACTCATTTTTCCACATGGGGTATTAAAATCTACAATTACATTTTGTCTTTGTAGTTTATTTGTCTGAGATTGATTCAATGATAGTTGAATTATTTTTTTGTCCTATAAATGTAGAAGAGGATATATGTGTGTCGAGCTTTCTTTTCGCGCTACTTCAAAGAAATTCATTCTCTCGAGACTCTTTGGTCATATGTACCAAGTGTTAGCCGTTTCAAGGTTCAGATTGGTAAAAATAATGACGATAATATTTTGAGATTTGATATTGCTGTTGCTGAGCATCTATCTTTGACCAAACCATCTGCTGTGAAGATTGAATATATTGGAAACAAAAGGTGGTTTAAGTTGACGTTTTTGAGGGAGTATGTTGTTCCTGCTGAAAGTCAAGATGTTAATGGAGAGGTTATCGACAATAGTTATGACAAGAAAGGTGAAGGGGCGAATCAAGTTAACAACGATCAATTTGATCCTTTTGTGGTTGATAATATTGAACAAGAATTTATAGCCGTTGATTCTGATGAGAATGTCGAAGATGTGGAAGTGGTCGATCATCATAATTTTGAGAAACCCGTTACAATATCCATGTATAATACAAAAATGACTCAAGTTATGGCATGTTTACGTGATTTTGTTGTTCTAATGTTTTTCTTTTATTTGTGTGTGTGCGCGCGGGTGTCCCATATATATATATATATATATATATATATAATTGAAAATTAAGGTTTTTATTGTATTTTCAGCATTTTTTAATCAAGACTTCAATCCATGTTTTGAAAGAGAGGCGTGGTACTATAGTTGTGAATGATGATTAGAGTGTTTTTGAATATACTTTGATTTGAAATTATACTTTGTAATTTTCTTTACGCTTTCAATCTAAATATATGTTTTTCTTTTGTGTTGCATTTCGTGATTTTTCATACAAGTACAACATTGTTTTGATATAATAAACAATTGCAATAACAAAAATTAAAATATAGAGTCTCTGTGAACTTATTTCAATTGGTAAGGATAATTCATAATATATGCAAAGTACGAGGTTCGAATCGAATCCCAAACACCATCAAAAATTGAAATATAAATAAATAATTTTGGATAAAACAATTTTTGAACAAAATATACTCATGATAATCGGAGGAAGTTAATAAAAAAATAATAATTGAAGTGTAATTAGTTTGCTATCTCAAAAATTGGTGTTTGGAAGTAATGGAAGATGCGATATTCCCCCACACACACAACACAACACAACACAACACAGCACTAGTGTTTGTTTCTTCAGTTCGTTCCCCCTAAATAAACAAATTATCATCTTCTTCCTCTTCGTGAATCCAACGTCTAATTAGGGTTTATCTTATTTATTTATCACTCATCCACCCACCTGAAAACCCTCTCAACAAAACCCCTTTCTTCCCCCTTCTCTTTTCGCGATTCTAACTTCTGCGCGTTTCTGTTCCATTTCCAAATCCAACTCCAAAAGCAACTGAAACGCCGCGTTTCACTGCTTCTGCTGCTGTTTCTTATTGCCCAATGTCGCTAATTGCCTAAATCATTTCAATTCAACATACTCAAATCTTTTACGGTATGTATGTATATATGTTTGATTTATTTTATTCTATGAGAAATTAAATTAAATACTCCAATGTGTGAAGTGAATTCAATGCTGATTAGGTTTAGTTAGCCCATCAATTCAATTATTACTATTAACTCGTTTTTCTTCTGATTATCTTTGTTTTTTATTCAGGGGATTCTCTATTAACTATCAAGATTCGCTTTTCTGTTGCTTAATTCATAGTGTTACATTTATTTAAACATGTATAATCAAGGGAACCACACCTCGAATTCTGGTCCTCCACCTCCACCTACCCTGCCGCCACCACCGCTACAATCGGGTTATCAGCAGGGTTTGCCACCTCCTCCGCCGCCGCCCCATTTTCAGCATTTTGCCCCACCACCACCTCACCATGTTTATTTACATGGACATGGACATGGACCCCCCACCACGCCAAACACCGCACTTTCATATTCCATCCCTCCCCCTATTGGCCACTCTCACCAGCAGCCATCTTGGCCTCCCCAAGGACAAATGTTGCATAATCGTCATCTTCCTCCACCGCCACCTCCCCCTTTTCGTGCTCCGTCTCCTGATGGGGTTTATTTCCAGTCTTACCAAATGCCTTCTGTTGCTCCTCCACCATTGCCGGCTGCTCCACCACCAATTCTGCCATGTCCACCACCTCCTAATGGCCTGAATTCCTCTAAGGGTGTGGATTCAGTAGATGGATTTGTAGCTTCCTGTCCATCTGATATTGCACCTGTACATAATTCTGAATCTGATACCAATCAGGATGGTGGAAATTGTAGAGAGGTTGCACCGGTTTCCCTTAGAGACGAGCTATTGCCAACTAGGAGTGTGATGGATCTTCACCCACCTCCGCCCCAGACAGTAGAAGAAAATACTGTAAGCACTGATTCTGACATGGAGATGGAAGGTTAGTTTGTGTTGTTATCTAACACCTTTTTAAACGTTCTATTAAATTATGATATACTTGGCTCTGGTCTCGAATTGGTGTGTGTGTGTGCATGTGTGCTGAATATGTGACCAAATGTATGAGTCTGTTGTTATGTATTCTTAATATTACTTTTTTATATTGAATCTGGATGCTAATATAATATGGAGTTTCTTACCATTGTTAGAGATGCTGATGGAGTAGAGTTTTATAATATTCTTAATATTACTTTTTTATATTGAATCTGGATGCTAATATAATATGGAGTTTCTTACCATTGTTAGAGATGCTGATGGAGTAGAGTTTTATAATATAATATACAGAAAATTGGATAACAAATTATAGATAAGTATAATCCATCCTTAGTATTCCATTGAGGGTTACTACTCGGCTGCTCGCACTTTAAAAAGTAAAGACATACAGTTCACTTGATATAATTCTATGATGGTGGCCATAATAGTGAATATCCTAGCTATTATTTTCTGTTTATCTGTTCTCTGCAATGTTTATATAGCTGAATAGGTAAAAGTGCATACTGGAGTTAGGATCCTCTCCATTTCTTCCATTTGGAGAGATAAAGACACAAAGAAGTTTTAAAAAAATATAAAATAATTAATGGTGGTGGGACCCACTTATTGGTAGGATCCATTATCTATGATGTGTGTCTTTCTTTCTCTATGACATCATCCATTTATTTTGAGAAATGAAGATGATCCTTACTCGTGTAACTGGTTTAGTTTAGCTTAATTTTTGAATGATAGCTGCCTCAAAATTGCCTAGGGGAAAGAGAGGAGTGGCCAAAACTCAGATAGTGCTTTTTAGGGTATATTTTTATTTTGAAAAATACTTACTTTTAACGAACAGATTTTATTCTTTAAAAAAAAATTATTTTATAACTTGAGCCTGATCTGCTTTATTTTATTTCTCATGTTCTGGTTAAGATGATATCACGCTTTCTGACAAAGACCAAGGATCAATTTATGCAACTGAAGTGGTAACTCAGCAGCATGATCGGGTTGATGAGGTGTTTAGCATGAATGAGAACATACATCAGCTGCAGAATTCAACTGAAATCGAACCTGCGAAGATAATCTTATCCAGTGGTGCATCATCCTTTGGGTCCACAGGAGTCGGCAAACAAAATGAAGGTTTCATTTCAGAGAAACACTGTTCATTGTTTGATTGATTTTTTTATTTCCTGTGTGATTAGAGTTTCCATACATTTATATGTTTATTAAATCAATTATTCATCGTGGTGATTGATATTTTTAAAATTTAGGGACAAAGAAGATTTTTCATTACACTGTAAGTTTCAGCACTGGAATCCTGCCAATGTTGTCTATGGCTGAATGTGGCGGAAGGCTAAAAACACACCATATAAACACATCATTGTGGCCTATGGTGCCACCGTGACGGGCGTCCCTTCACAAATTGCCTATGTCTGTAGTAAAAAATTCCATCACGCAATTCCGCTAAGTTGGCGCCTGACCACCATTAAAAAACCCTGAATCCAGCACTGATTTTTCAGTAATTGATCAATAACTTTTCGCTTTGATGTTTAGACTCCAGATCTAATTGATAAAAACTTTGAAAAACATATACAAATTAATCAGAAGTTATGCCAATTGCTTAAGTGAAAGTGCTCAGTTTTTATCCTGTTACTGAGGTAGCCCTCTCAGAATTGAGTAGCTCTTACATGTTAGGATTTAGGAACTCACAATGGAAATAGGGGAAATAGAATGAACAAGAGAAAAATTAGAATTTTTTTTTCTCCAATGGTTCCTCCTTCACAAAGGATTCTCTCTTACAAACAGAATTTTTAATATTTTGAATGAACTCTTCCATCTCCCGATCCTCCAATTTTATAACTGATACCCACCCCCCCAGCTAATTAACCACCCAAACTATCCCCTACCATACTATCCTAACAGTAATGTTAGAGTATTATGTGTCTGTCCTCGTGAGCTTAGCTCAGTTGGTAGGGTCCGGAGTTCGAACCCCGGCCACCACCAAAAAAGAGTAGTATGTGTGCTTTATTATTTGATGCCAAATCCATGCTAGAGTTAACTGTCTTATATTATTCCTTTTTCTGAGAATTTTGCATTCCTGTGTTGATAACTCTTAAAATAAAATGCAGGACCAGGACCTTCAACTGATGTTGATCCCATGAAATGTGCAAGGTCAGTTACCAAGTTTCATAGTCCCCTGAATGACTCAATTGAAGTGTCTGAATCACTCCTGGGGACTGGACCGGGAAGATTGGCAGCTCCTCTAGACAAGGATTTTATAAGAAATGGTACTTCTGATCATAGCGAAGCCACTAATCCCAACAGAGATTCTGAGCAACTTATGCAGATTGGCAGCCCAATAAGACTTCTTCAAGATTATGCTTCTGATGAAACTTCAGATAATGAAGATGAAGGCTGTATAAAAGATGCTAGTAGTGGTTTTACAGTCTCTGCAGAAGCTGGTCCTGGTGTTCCGGATGCCCATAAAGATTGTGAGAGTAATTTGGAGACTGATATTGGATTTAGAAGTCCCTCCTGTAGTCAAAAGGAGATCGGGCAGCTCTCCACATCATCACAGAATAATTCAAAAATATCTCCATGTTTAGTTCAAGAGTCTGAGGAAACCTGTAAAAGATCCGTCTCACGTACTGGTGATGGATGTGTTGAGCCTAATCTTGAAAATCAGGTGTCTGTTAATTTTGATTCTCCAGTAGAAGCTTTCCAAGGAAAAGACGGGTTAGGTGATACTAGCTTTGACATTGATAGTAAGAGTGGTACTGCTGAACAGAAACGTGAGAAGGAAACCACAAAGTTTGAACCAACTGTTCTAAAAGTAGATGAATTTGGGAGGCATATCAAAGAAGGTTCTGCAGATAGTGACTCTGACGAATCTCGCAGTCGTCGGACTAGGAGGAAGAACAAAAGAGATAGAAGCCGGAGTCGCAGTCGGTCTCGATCTCCCCTAGACATAAGGAGTAGGAGGAGAAGAAGAAGTAGTCCTCGGAGGAGAAAGGATAAAAGAAGCCACTCTCGCAGGTATATACTGCTGTAGTGCATTGTAGGATGTCTTGATTACCTTCTATTAACTTGAGCATTGGCTACAAACAAACAGATTATGTATGCACAAGCGGTCTTTTCCTAGGTTATTTTGTTGTCTGAGTTGAACCTCGGCTAAAACCTCTCTCTGTTAGCTGATGATTTACTAGCACCAACATTTTTTATTTCCGGTATCGTACTCAATTATGTGTGATATGTTGATACTCTCCAACACACTGTTGATACGTGTTGGTGCAGTATTGGAGACCACAACAATAACCAAGCCTTATCCCACTAAGTGGAGCCGGCTACATGGGTGGTGTAGTTTGGAGACCATTTTAGAAAGAAAAAAAAAAAAAACCGATGCTTTTGAATATGCCATTGACATGCTCCCGACACGCCGTCGACACCTCATTCTTCATGACTCTTCTCAGATACATATTTAATAGTAGATGTTGAAGCTCTCATTCATTAATTGCAACAAATATAATTTATATCACCCATTCAGCTATTAATCTGTTTTTGCAATTTTATACACACACACACACACACACACACACACAGACACTCACACACAGACACAAATGCAATGTATATTACCCGTTGACCAATTTTTCACCCATTTCATATTTTCATCTCTATTTTCAGTCATGATTGTTGGAATGCATTGATATATATATTCTTTTTTCTTTTTTGTTAATTGAGATACTATATTTATTATATTTTTTTTTATCTTTTTTGTGAATTGGGATACTGTATTTATTATATTTTGTGGATTTTTTTACTTCTATATATCTGTATGCTAAATATATTGCATCATATATTTTTCGAGGAAAATCTTATCTGATACACCATACACATCGTATCTAATACTCATATCGTATCTTTGCATCATAATTGAGGATTGATTATCTTACTTACATTTCTAGTTCTGGATCTTCATCACTTCAATTACTCCTTTGAAGAATATTCTATTATAAATTTTCAACTTTTGTTTGTTGCAGCTGGTCTCCTCGGCGGCGTAGGAGCAGGAGTAGGTCTCCAATGTTAAGACGTTCAGGTGACGTTCATGGTGAGAATGTGAGAAAGGACAAGGCTCAATGCTTTGATTTCTTACGTAGAAAGTGCTATCGTGGAGCATTGTGTAGGTTTTCTCATCATGAATCTGACAAGAATGCTACTTCAAGGCGCTCTAGGAATAAGCATGATGTGGAACTCTATTCTCGCGAAAAAAGTTCTAGGATTAATGAAGTGCAGAGTATTTCTTCTAAAGTGTCAGATTATGAGCATGATGGAGTCAGAAATCAGGACATAGATCTTCACCAGAATATAACTGGCCAGGAAGTAGTGCAAAGAAAGGAAGATTCTGAGTCCCGTGCTGTTTTGTCTACTACCTTTGGTATTGACGGTCAATCAGTTAATAGCAATCCAAGTTCTGAAGGTATCAGAGAGGTTTCTCCTAAGGTGCAGGAAACCTTAGATGTCAGAGAAAAGTCCAAGACTTCAATACAAGAAAATGATAGTTTTCAGAACGCAGTAAATTCTCATCAGCAGCACTTGGTTGATGATTTTCAGCCTGAAGCTTTAAGTAGTGATGATGCTTCTAAACCATCTGATGGTATATATAAAGATGTTATTCCCTCAGAAGATGGTTCATCTGTTCAGCATCTACTACAGTCCAATGTTTCCGTCGGAGTTCCTGAACTTTCTGGTTACCCGTCTCAGTTTCTAAATGCGGCCTGCGTGACTGATTTGTCATCTGATAAAAGATCAACGATTTCTACTAATGAGGTTTCTGGCAGTGACCCTTTACCATCTACACAACTACAGTCAGCCACTAGTTCTGTTGGTCCATGTGTAGCATCAGAGCAGGCTTCATTGCACTCTCAAGCTTCTAAAGAGTTACCTCCGCAAAGTGTTTCATCAGTGGGATTTCTGCCTCATACTTACCCATTGCCTGCTTTTGTTGGTTCACATTCCCAAGGTGAAAATGCTGGGCATATGCCACAAATTCCAAGCCAATATGGTGTGATGCAGCAAAATGCATTCTTTCCTTTCCAATCCACTGCCAGAGAAAACTTTGAACCTTATCCAGCTCCATTACCGCCACCAAATTCTCATTTCAGTGTACCACCTAATAGTTCTTGGACGTCCTTGCCACCACCACCGCCACCACCATCACAGGCAGTGTATAATTCCAGTTCAAACTTGGGAGTTGTAAAATCATTTATTTCTTCAGAATTTAATCAGATTCAACTGCATTCGAGAACTGACTATGTATCCCAGACTTCCATGATTCCTGGGTTACCAACTCATTCTCAAAGTTCGCAATTTGAGCATCAAGCCTACCCTCCAATGCAGGATAATTCACGAGCTTTCATGCGTGAGCCTTTCTCTCCCAAGCATCTCCATCAGGGGAACCCAGCATACCAACCGCTTCCAAGCTCCACATCTTTTGGCGGCCCGCATCATCAACCAAAACAATTTTCCTGGGATTCAGATGTGAACAGACCACAGCTTTCTTATGGCGGCAGGTTGCCTCCTGAAGGACATTTCAGCACATCTTCCCACATTAATCCATTATCACAGCAGCAGCAGCAGCAGCAATCAGTTCATAATTTTCAATATACTTCATCTGAGGTTAATTTGGCTGGACCTGGAGGGACTGCTACCGTATCCAGATATCCACCAGATATTCCTGATAGCAATCATTCAACTTCTCTTCCGAATTTCGGAGCATCAAGAGGTTCTGCTCACCATAATCCTTATGCATCAACCTTTGAGCAGCCACTTAGTTCAAAATTGAGTTCAAGTTTTCTACAACAAGAAAATGATATAAATTATGATAATAATTATGATCCTTCTAGATATAGGGAAGGAGATAGCGCTGGATCAAGACAGACAGCATCGCCAAAACCAGCAAGAGCTGTTGATCAGAACTTGCCAGGGTCTCGTGTACAATATGATCCACTTTTTGATAGCATTGAACCATCATCCTCTTTGAAGAAATTTGATTTTGAGCAGAAGCAGGAAGTTACTGGTGAATCCAATATCAGCCTAAGGCCTAAAAGTTCTCGCAAGTCTCTGGATACCAAAGAGAGGAAGCATGAGAAGGTTGGGGCTGTTGCCTCAACCAGTTCTCTGAATAATGATGAATATGGTGAGACAGCCGATGCGGAAGTGGGTGCTGTTGAAAATGAGAGCCTAAGTAATGACATGGATGTTGGAAACCTGTCTCCAGGGGAGGATGAGATTAATCAGATCAAATCTCCAGGGAAAAGAAAGAAGAGCAAGGATTCCAGATCAATGAAGTTGTTCAAAGTTTCCATTGCAAACTTTGTAAAGGAGGTTTTGAAACCATCATGGCGACAGGGTAATATGAGTAAGGTGGCTTTTAAAACCATTGTGAAAAAGACTGTAGATAAGGTGTCCGGAGCCATGAAAGGCCATCGTATACCCAAATCTCAAGAGAAGATAAGTCAATACATTGACTCATCACAGCGAAAGTTGACTAAACTTGTGATGGTAATTGATCTTCTCATCGCTGTATTTTTTGCATTTAACTCATAGGAAGCATTTAGGTAACTGTTTATGTTGGTTTTCTGTTTATACATCACTATCTGAAGCTGTGGATACTGCACAGAAATAACTCAGTTCTGCATTTTATAAACAATTCTGTGTTTGGAGAAAATAACTAGAGTCTGGATACACAGACTTCCATTTTCAAAGAAAAGATAAACTCTAACTTGGTTGAGAGGGCTAGTGCTGTGGTTTTGTCTGCATCTTAATCTTAAGGGGCTGTTTGTTTCAATTTTACTAGATTTATTCCTAGGAATAACTTTCCTTAGAATTTAAGGAATCGGAGTTTTATTCCCAGGTATTTTAAAAAAAGTTGTTTGGTTAATATTATAATATTCCCCGATACCATTATAATAGGGAGGTTAATTGGTAGTTACACTAGAAATTATTCTCATATTCACGAGAACTTTATTCCCACCCTTTTCTTTGGGAAACTTTTTCTATTCCCAGGAACATTTTATACCTAGTAATAAAATTTTAATAAATCTGTAACAAACATAGGAATACATATTTCTATCATTTTATTCCCAGGAATTTCCATAGATAACTTGAAACAAACGCACCCCAAGTATAAATATTTTACTGATCTAAATTGAAAACTTGATCATGTGTTGTCTTCTGCTTACTAGTTACTATCCAAAATTCTTGATGGTCAACTCGTCTTACCTGTCTGAAGACAGATTTTAGAGACTATTGAACTTCATAGAACTGCTGCCTTTTTTTCTTCTATCGTTTTTGATTGAAAAGGAAAGAGAAGTAAAGCATTACATTTGAAATATATTATTCAAAAATTATAAATAATTGTCAGAATTGGAAAGTTGGTTTAAGTATAATAACTTGCCTTAGTGTTCAAATGATGATTACTTTCAATGACTTTTCATGTCCTACATTTTCTTCAGGGTTATGTTGACAAGTATGTCAAGGTGTGAAGATTGGAAGTGAACTTCGCCAATGTTTTTTCAACATTCAATTGTCAGTCTGCAGACTTTTGTAGAAAATGCCGGTGCTTACCTGGAGTTTGCCCCCTTTCAATTGAAAAGCGTATCAGATCATGATCTGTGACAGTTTTTCATCAGCATTCCATTTCCTGGAGATTTCTTGGTCAACTTCAAATTTGTATGTATATTGTGAAATAGTTTTTATTTTGTAGTATTTTCAAGAGGTTCGGCCATAAGTATCGCTAAGTTGGATTTTCCCCAAGATATCTCCTCTGTTGTTTCAATGAGCTAATAACTTTAAAGAAATTGCAGTCAAAAAATTGCCGTAAGAAAAGAGTAAAATTTTCCGTTCTTTTTTCTTGTACAAAAGTTCTTTCTTTTGACTTCGCAAGTACTCTGGGTTCCAAAGCGTCTCATGGTTGACAGAGATCTTACTTGTAGCCTCATCAAATATTTTCCCTGAACCATGGAAATGAAACATTTTTCTCGCAGAGGTGCTGTTAATCCAAACTGTCTTCTATCGTGGAGGGTTTATGATGCATTATATGTCATGATTAATTATACTGCAAAATGTTATAGGCCATTTTACTTTTTTATTTTATAAATTTTTGAGGTATTTGCTTACTTCTGAGGAGAGGTATTAATCAACTTCCTCTGGTAGAGAGTCAGGTTAGCACCTAAGACTAATTCTCTCTGGCAATGCCATTGGTTTTCACTGTGTAGAGCAAAAGAGTTTATAGCTTGCAAGTGAATATATTACTATTCTCGTTCGAACATATTGGTTTTCACTGTGTAGAGCAAAGTAGTTTATAGCTTGCAAGTGAATATAATACTATTCTCGTTCGAACATGATTTAGTTTACATTGTTTCTTGTACCTTCATGTATGTATGCCAGGAGGAGTGATTTAATTTTAAGTTATGATCCTAGTATTCAAGGTTTTCTATCCTGTCTTTGTTTTTCACGGATTTCTGTAAAATTGAACGAATTAGCAACATTGTTTGCACACAACAATTGTAATTTTCAAATTTATTATTTAATACATGTAAACACAACCTTAGCATCTTACAGGTCTTCCAAATTTAAATATATATACTGCTTAAAATAAAATCGAGATTTGACTTTATAACCAAGTACATGATTTGGAAGTTTCTCCCTTTCTTTTTCTTAGCTCTTGCATGTACCTTGGACAATATCCCTCCTAAGTCACCTTGCTTTCGAATTTCAACTGTTTTTGCACAAATCCTTGGGATTTTCTCGACCTTATACTTATCTTGCACAAATATTCATTTTCCTTATATCAATGATATCTTGGTCCCTTATTTTCAGTATATGCTAAGCAGCTCTGGTTGGAGTTTGTTAATTTTGATCATGTCATGGTTGACTACAATTGTCTTGCAATGATTGCAAGTTTGATTTCATCACAATCTTAAACAATTTCCCAATCCAACTTTTCAAGGTTTTAAATGTATTCAATCATCTTGTGAATGCAAAGCTTCAAAAAGATAATGTTCTGCTTAGATATATCATGTATTTCACCTCTAACCTTTTCTTTGTAGAGCTTTGTTGAGAAGAACAATCATAACATAAGGCGCAATACTCATTTTTTTTCTTTCTTCTAAAACTGAAGGAAGATTCATTCAACTAGCATGAAATAACTGATATTTAATGCAAAATTCCAAATTTATCGACACGACATATTTTTTTAATGACATATTTTTTCCGAGAAAATAAGAATTTTTTTTAACGGAAAATGTTAGTAGTTAATTGTTAGATTAATATTTACTCATTTGTTCTGGTTTGAACCATAACTTCCGACTCCTTAACCGTTAACTCAAATCAGTTGAGCTACCCATAAAAATAAAATAGGGTTACGAAAGTAGTCATCTTTCTCTCGGTGCAAAGGAAGGACACCGCTTCAAACATGATTTTATCCTTTTTAGTCAAACGAGGTTATAAAACATAAGTTATAAGCTCAAAGACAAGTATTACTACCCTAGATGCATCTTATATAACTCATGGATAGTCAATTGAGAGAACAATTCCAACCACGTGGTAAGAAATACCGAAGAAACCCAGAAATTACAATAACATGTAACCCATAAAAATTGGAAAAACAAAAATGGGGGAAAACCCCATCAAATGATAGAAGGGGAATGAATTGGGAGAAAAGGGTTTACATTTGAAAACATAAAATAAAAAGAATTCTCTATCAAATTTTGTAGTGAGCGCCAAGATAAATGAAGATTTTTAAAGGAAAACGACGTTAACAATAAAACATAAATAAAAATTTCAATGTATTTTAAACAAATTTAATTAATACGTACTTGGTCTACATGTATATTCAATGATGTGTCGTTACTTCAATTAATAATTATAAAAGTTATCATAAACATAATTGACGTGAAAACACATCATTAAATATATATGTAAAATGATTTTACATTATCGGTGTATAATAATTAACGTCATTTTAAAATAGTGTCGATGTATTTTAAAAATGATTTGAATTTGTTTGCCCTACAAATTGAGCGGCAATTTGGGTATTGACTCAAACAAAAACTTGGTAGCATTCCCTTCTCTTTCTCTTCTTCTATTTCTTCTCAACCCTTCAACTATTGCATTGGGAAAATTTCATAGGAACTTTATTCCCACCTTTTTCATTGGAAAAATTTTTCTTGAAAATTTTTCTATTCCCAAGAATGTTTTATACCCGGGAATAAAATTTAGTAAACTTGTAACAAACATAGACATGCATATTTCTATCTTTTTATTCTCGAGAATCTACGAATATAACTTGAAACAAACACACCCTTAGTGAGTAAATTGTAAACGAAGAAAGAACGATATGACAAATTAATGATTTGTTACAACGTAAATTCAATATCTATCTTCGATATTTGTGAAAAAAAAAATTCTTTAATACTCCATCCATTCTCATCTATCTTTGTCATTATCAATTTCTTAAAAAAATGTTTGTGTAATTAATGCGTTGTCGTTTATTTATATGTGTATTATTTGATATTAAAAAAACAATAATATTAATTAGGTGTGTGTCTTTATTGTTTTTTTTTGACAGAAATGTGTTTAGGAAAAATAATAAATGATTTGAAAATCAACTTATATTTAGGAACAAATTTTTAGTCAAATAATTGCTTATATATAAGGACAGAAAAAGTATTAAATAACTGTTGATATAGTCATTATGCATTAAATTCATTTTAGAAGAGTCAGATCCGCAAATTTATACAAAAAAAAAATGAATTTATTGTTGATCGTTAAATCTAAACCGTTTAATCTCACCAAATATAGAATCCAATTGAATGACTGCGTGACTGCATGAAATCCAAATTCCAATTGTAACCTTTAGAAGATTCGGATCAGCCAATTCCTATGCCTGCCAATAGGAAGAGCTTTTTCCGTGTCTCATTCACATCACATTCTTTTCGTCTTTCACCCTTCTTTTCTTTCATATCGCGTGTGTATGCGTGTAACAAACAAACTCAACAACAAAAACCCTCGCTCTCTCTCTCACTCTCTCTCTATTCATAATATCAAACTCAATCTCTTTCTCTCACCCTCACCGCGGCGTTTCGCTTCTCAACTCAGGTAACTTCTCTCTCTCCCTCTACTTCTTCTTCATCGTTCAACTATGGCATTGCTTTTTCTTTTCAACGCATTCTGAAATTTTTCATTTTCAATTCTACTTTTTCCGCTTTTTATTATGTTCTTGTGGAAATTGCATTTGGTTGCTTGCTTCAATTCTTTCAAACTTTGAAGATCTGAATACGTAACAGCTTCGATTCAATTTTTGTTTTCGAATCTCACCGTTACTTTCTACATTGCTGTGTTTCGGATTTTCATTTTCAATATCTATCAATCAAACTATTAAGTTGTTAGAGACTAAATTGACGGATTTTTATACACTTAACATGACCAAGTTCAAATATTTTAGGGTCTACGTAGTATATTTATATAGTTTAAGGACTAAATTGGAGAGAGGATAGTAGTTTAGGGAGTGAATTGATAGTTTAAACAAGTTGACTTGGAAAATGGAAAATCATAATTCCTCAAACTATTGATCCTTTTTTTCAATGCATTCTGACATTTCTCGATTATTTCAATTATACTTCTTCCGTTTTTTGAATCTGTTGTTTTTGTTGCTGTGGAAACTGCATATGGTTAATTCATTTGTTTGAAATTTGAAGATCTGAAACCTTAATTGGTTATTATTATTATTTTTTGGATATGAAGTTTATTTTTGAATTTGAGCTTTCTTTTCTACATTGCTTTGTTTTGGGTTTTTGTTTTCAACACAAATGAAACTAGTTGACTTAGAGAAAGGAAAATTATACTTCCAATAATAATAGCATTTTTTTTAGTTTGTGTTATTAGGGGATTATCCATAGTTTTTTAGCCGAGGTGGAAGAGTAGTAATTTGGTAGTGGAACAATGCATTGTTATGTTCATGAATTTAGAAAAATTAAACAAAGTTTCTTTAGTGATATATGTTGCTTTGAGTTTTGATTTATTTTCTGTACATGTTTTGATTTTTCAAATTCTGATTTATGCTTAAAATGATCAGTAATTTTTTTGTTGTTTTTTAGGGAATTCTAGGGATTTATTTGGTGACTTAATATGGGACCAAAGAGAAGAGGAAGGAAGACCAGACGTACAGTTCAAAGTGATGCCAATGGTTGTGGCACTCAAGAGAATACTGTTTCATCAAAACCTTCTACATCTGTATCCGATATGCTTTCTGAACATCCCATTCAATGCGAGTCCACTGATGCGTCAATGAGCCAATCTTGTGTAGAAGCAGATATTTGTATGCCGGCAAATGAAGAAAAGGAGCAGAATATCCTCGGTCAAGCTGCAAAAAAGGACAATGGAGGGAGTGATATCCAAGACAAAGGGAGTAACTGCCCTTCAGTTGTTGCTGATACAGAGTTATCAGCAAAAGAGTCTGTGTTAGAAGTTGTAAAAATGAACGTGGAGCAAAGTATAAATGAGAAAAGTTCCAACCCCGACGAAACAGGTGATTCCGTGAAGAATGGGAGTCTGGTAAAGAATCAGGATGAGGACCTAGAAGTTCATGATTTGTCGGGTTCCCAAAACAATTTAGATGTTAAATTGACGAAGAAAAGTAAAAAGAGAAAAAGGAGGAAGACTAAAAATAACGTAGTCGAAAGTGATGCCAATGGTTGTGGCACTCCAGAGAATACTTTTTCATCAAAAACTTCTACATCTGCAATGGATATGCCCTTAGAACATCCCATTCAATGTCCTTCAGCTGATGCATTAATGAGCCCACCATGTGTAGAAGCAGATATTTGTTTACGCGAAAATAAAGAGGAGGGGCAGAATATCCTCAGTCAGTCTGCAGAAAAGGGCAATGGAGAGAGTGATATCAAAGACAAAGGGTGTAGCTGCAGCTCAGTTGTAGCTGATGCAGAGTTATTTGCAAAAGAGTCTGTGTTAGAAGTTGTAAAAATGGATATGGAGCAAAGTATAAATGAGAACGGTTCCAACCCCAAGGAAACAAGTGATTCCTTGAACAATAAAAGTCTGGTGATGAATAATGATGAGGACCTAGAAGTTCATGATTTGTCTGATAAATCTGAGTGCATTAAAACCTATTCAAGGAAAAATTCAAACAATGTACATTGTATCAAGGAACCACCTATCCAGGACCATCACAATGATGATTCACATGAAGTTTCTGATGGACCATTGACAGATAGCTTAATGGAAAGAGAAACGGAACATTCAACCGATCAGAACAAAGTTGAAGCTGAGGAAATGGAGTTGATAGTAGAGAATAGTTCTGAGCAAAGATCTACAACTACATCTTGTCTTGTAGACATTCCAGGGACACCACTTGAAGAAATAAATGCTAGTCAGGTAGATCATGCCGAGGTTACTAGAAATGGTGGTAATACAACGATATCACAATGCTCAGTGGAGAGACCTACATCTTGTCTTGTAGACATTCCAGTGACGCCACTTGTAGAAACAAATGCTAGACAGGTAGATCATGCTGAGGTTACAAGAATTGGTGGTAACTCAAAGATATCACAATGCTCAGTGGAGAGACCTATTATCAGCAACTCAAAGAACAAGCTTCTCATCCTTGATGTGAATGGATTACTTGCTGATTGTGTCAGTGATGTTCCTAACGGATATTATCAACCAGAACCAGATTTTTGGGTTAGAAGGAGAAAAGGTAACATGGTCAAATACCAAGTTCTCTCATATCAAGTCCATATCTGATCTTGGTTGAATTTAACAAATTTTACCTGTGCCTTTTGCAGTGTACAAGAGGCCCTTTTGTGATGATTTTCTACAGTTTTGCTTTGACAGATTTCATGTGGGAATTTGGTCATCTAGAGCCAAGTATTTGCTAACCTTTGATTGATTTTATCTTATTTCTTGTGTTTATTAGTTTGTCTTGGGTTTACAATGTAATCATGTGCTGGTTTATTCGCATTTCAAAATTTAGGCTTTATTTTTACTATTCTTGATGCTTGTGCGTACTGGCAGGTGTAATGTTGATGACGTAATCAAACATCTTATGGGGAAATCTGCATCCAGACTGCTCTTTTGTTGGGTAATCTATTCTAATTCTTTAGTTTTTAGCATAATTTTAGGGGATATTTGGTTAGATAAGTAAGTTTGCTATAAATAATTTCTATATCTCAAGTTAGTATTGGGATAAATGGTACATCTTTTCCTAGTTGTACTTCATTAACAATTTTACTGGGAGAATTCTTGCTGACCAACAAAATATTGCAGTATCATGTCGCCTGTTTAATTTTAACATATTATATATATTTGGGAAATAGTTATTGTGCTGAGACTAAGAAAAGATACCAGAATTACTAAAATTCAATTTGGTTTTATGCACTTGGGGTAGACTCTAGAAGCAATTTATTTGCTACGACGAGTGATTATTAGAGGGATCAAAAAGACTTTTCCATGGTTTTCAGTTATTTGGAGGTGTATGATAGAGTGCCAAGAGAGGTTTGGTTGAAGAGCTAGAAAAGATAGGGGTTTTGATTTCCTACATTAGAACTATCAAGAATATGTATGGGGGGCCACACAAGATTTTCCAATATCCACAGAACTGCATTATAGGTCAACTAAAGTCTCTATCTTTTTAAAGTCTTGGATGTACTTATGAAGCATATTCAAGAGCCAACACCAAGGTGTATGTTTTTTTTAATTTTAATTTTATTTTTTATGATATAGTCCAACTTGGAGATAGTGGGATAAGGCTTGGTTGTTGTACAGTCCTATTTGGAGAGTTAAGAGAGGAAATAAATTGGAGGTTAGAGACTTGTAGACAAGCCTTAGAAGCATATGGCTTCTGCTCAAGTATAAAGAGAAGGAGCACAAGGAATGTAAGTTTGGTAAAAGGCAAAGCACCCTTGGCTAAAAGGTGGAATGCTGAGAAAAATTAGAGGTCAATCATTTAAGTAGAAATATGATTCGTGATAGAACATTGTGGCATCGTTTGATCTATGTAGCCACCACACCTAATTGGATAAGGCGTGATTGCTGTTGTTTGCTTCTGCTGCAGAGACATCCCACCCTTAATAGCATTGGTCTCTGCATTATAACTCAATATGCTTTTACAGCCAAGCTGACTTGCATGCCTTCCCTTGTGGAGGATTTTCCATATCATTTACTAACAAGTAACTACTACTATTAATTAACAGAAGCAATAACTTTTATATATGGATTTCACTTTGGACAAAATGGATTTGGATTTGATATTGTAAATTACAACTGTGTTAGTAAAATAGTTTGTTTTTCGTATTACTAATTAGTAAGTTAAAGATGAAGTTCAAAATTATTATTGCTGTTAGCAATTAATTTCTACTTGGAATTTTTCTAGATGCTAATGAATCTTTTTTATGTTTTCTTTAGAATCAGTCCCACTGTACAACAACAAAATTCAGTACTGTTGAGAATAAAGAGAAGCCCCTTGTGTTGAAGGAACTCAGAAAGCTGTGGGAGAAGCTGGAACCTGATCTTCCGTGGGAGAAGGGAGAGTTCCACGAGTCAAACACATTATTAGTGGATGACTCCCCTTACAAGGCGCTTGTGAATCCTGTAAGCTCATTTTGTTTTCCTTTCATTCATTATGCATTAAGCTTTGCTTTCTTGTGTTACACTGGTTTTCCTCCTATGTGGTCACTCCTCCCAATGGAATTGTTTTCAGATGCATACGGCCATATTCCCCTACTCTTACCGCTACCACTACACCAAAGACTCGTCATTAGGTAGTCTTCTGTTCATATTTCTCTCCTCACACACCTTACCTTTTGCTTATTATTGCTAATTTCCATTGATTGACATATTCAAAGTCTTTTTTAGATTCCAATGCTTTCAATATATTTTGATATTTATGCATCTAAGATTGTTTATTCATGTTTACACTTCCATTCCTTTTTACTATTAACAGGACCTAAAGGTGATCTTCGGGGTTATCTAGAAAGGTTGGCTATGGCTGATAACGTTCAAGAGTTTGTGTCACGGAATGAATTTGGCCAGCGGCCCATAAGACCAGCAAATCCATCATGGGGTTACTATCTCAAAGTTATAGAATCAGTGCAGGAAAATGATATACCCTCAGCACCAGATGGGGGAGCAAACTGCTTAAAGAAGAAAGTAGGATGAAAGCCATTGAGACGAATATTGACACATGCCGTTCGTACTTTAGAGTGTACTTGTTTGTGTTACGAACACATTACATACATCATAGGACACAGATATGGGGCCAAATATTTTTTGGTGTTTTAGAAATGATATTTATCACGAAGAATTGACTCACGAAAGCATCACGAATTCCAAACTGATTAGGTGGTACAATATTAATGCTATACCCAACCGTGTTTTCCAACCAACAGAGGATTTAATTGGTTCACTAAAAATCGCGACTCCTTGCGTGAAATTGTTGTGAAATTTAGCCCTGCTCGTTGGATTTTTGTTTCATACATTGAGGTCTAAAAGTGTATTTGCCTCAAAAGAACTATATATTTCAGGATTAAATTTACTTTTACAGTTAACTGCATACCAAGCTTACACAAATATTTCAAGGCCACATGCATGTCCAAAGCAGTTGAAATGGCAATACAAACTTTATTATGATTCGGTAAGGTATCTTGAATGCTATGCATACACGCATGCATACTGTTTAGGTGAGACAAGCTTTGGCATTTATGATTAACACCTGCTTCAATGTTCAGTTTAGTGCGCCTATGATATTGTGTTTATCTTCCTTTAGGACTTTCAATACGTGTTTGTATTCAATTAATGATAATGATAATGATAATGATGGATAATTTTGGTAATCAATAACTAAATATTAATTTATTTTAAATTGAATTATCTAATACATGTTTTATTTAGATAGTTTTTTCGTTCCCATGAGTTTGGTCGATGGCTCTCCATGTTTTTGTATTTGTTATTATTTTCTCTCTCTTTGACTCCTTATTTTTTCTTTCGATTTATTATAAATTACTACATATGAATGTTATAGTCTAAGGTAATGTCTTGTTCTTTTATAATCCAAGCTAAAAAAAAATGTATTTTATATTTTAGTGGGTGTTTTTTGGGTTTGATAAAATTACGAATTATAATTGAACATTGGTGTAAAATATGTCTTCACTACATAATTTGAGACGGTTAATGGTTTTGTTGGTGCAATTTAGGGGGATTGTTTTGAGCATCTGTCCTTCGTTTCCCTCCTTTCTTCTACCTACAACCCCACACTCAACGATATTTATTATGACCAAACCAACTCTCTTTTAATCACCCACACAAGTAGTCGGTATATGGTTTTGAGTGAGAATGCAAACAAACTATAAATGAATCCTGGAGGGTATGGGTTTGGAGATGAAGAAGAAGGTGATGGGGTCAAGAGCAGGGACGGATCCAGACTTTAGGTACATGTGGAGCTAAAATTTCAAATAAGTAATACTCCTTCCGTCCCATAATAACTGAACCATTTGTAAAAAAAAATGTCCCAAAATAACTGAACAATTTCATTTTTCAATACAATATTAATTACTTTTCCCTTTATAACTCTAATTAATATTACTTTCATCATTCTAATTCAATATATTCCACTTTATATTTATGATAGTGAAAAATACACCAATAGTTAACAAGTGCACATAAAACTATTTTTCTCTCCTTCATTTATACATTTTTCTTAATACTTTCTTAATACATATGAAATGAGCTTTTGGCTCAGTTAATCCGGGACGGAGGGATCAATAATACAAACAATTTTTTTTTAATCGTCAAATATTATTACCTTATTGTTTGATGCAATACATTACAATGAAAATCATCTCCTATCCATTTGTTGAAAATGAGATAAAACGACATCATTGCTAATTATTAATAGAACATCTCTTAGCCACTAATTACCCATTTTATTACATAGGTTACTCTTCACAACTTTCATAGCTAAAAAAACACGTTCAACACTTGTAGTTGCTACCATGCGTGTATGCTATATGTGTTTTATCTATTAAAAATAAAAAAAAATAGGGAAAAGCATGTGGAGCTATAGTCCCATATAGCTCCAACATGCATCCGTCCACTCAAGAGGATGCCAAATGAGTCTGCCTCATAATTGGAACGGGAAGAACTTGAGGTAGAGGGGACTCGGGAGCAGGATTGTTGGTTGTATACTGGTTTGATCCCGTCATACTTCACATATAAAACTCAAAAAAATCTATTTGTATATAGGCTTGAACGGAAGTTCAGTGCTCTGCAGGTAGAATGCCCATCCTTCGTCAATGTTAGCAGCACTTACAACAAGCATAAATGCAAATCAAGCTGTGTGAGAAATGAGAATCAATTCAATGTTGACTAGATGTTAACATCTGTTGAGTAAGAACTTCTCTACACTTTCAAAATATTTTGCTTTTTTGTTTTGTTATTTTTATTTTTCATGAAAAATAATAGTATTTTGTAAGGCTGAAGAATAAGACACACGTGTAAAAGATTATGCTGTTCATCTTCAATAGGATTTTAGGCAATTAAACTTTAGGGAGAAATACTTGTTGTGTGTGCTGCTCTTAACATTCAGATGATAATCATTTCTAAAATCATTGAGGGTATTTTACCCAGATGCTATTATTACTTTTGGTGTTCTATCTATTACAATATTGACTATCATTGTCGGTCATTTATTCGGATGAACATTTTTTGTTCTTCTCTCCTTTTATGTTATCCTTAGTCTAGACATACGGATATCTCTTGCACAAATTAGTTTCTCTATTCCTTGAGTCTGTTTTCATGGAAACCAGCACGGCAAAATTTTGTAATTTGTTTGCAATGAGTGTTCTTGATCTATGTAAATTGGTTGTTGAAGTGCATGACATTTTAGATATCAGAGTCTATATGGGTTGGAATACCCGTTGTATTCCCTTCCTAATATAAGCCTTTTGCTCCTTAAAAAAGAGTCTATGGATAATTATAATCATGGCATTGTGTAGTCTTTTTTATCATTGAAGAGAAAGAGATAGCAGTTAAGGAACTAACTAAAGAACACATTTTCATGAAAATCAAGTTTATTGGATTAAACTTGCAGACTTATGAGGTGTCATGTCTTAATGGGTTTCCAATTATGCTCAAGTTACAAGTATGCTCTTTTAAAAGATTTATGCCGATTTTATGTGTTCTCCCTCTCCACTTTTGTACCTTCCTAGAGCAACCAAATGCCAATAACTTCTAGCAGCACGATCCTTGCTTCATTGTTACCAACTCGATGAAGGTTCTTACCGAACCACTGGAAAGCCTAGAAGCTTTGTAAGCTCGCTTCAAAGCCCATGTATGAGTATATTTATATTGTGGGTGCTGCCTTTATATGAATTGAACCCACAAAGGTGGAGGTTGTGGATCACTTTCAAATGTTTTAAAAGTCGAACTAGACATTGAACTGCTTAGACTTCTAGATCAGGTTCAACAACTTTAAACCACTTGAACTGGGAAAAAACTGCAATCGAACTGTTGCCAACGTTGGTTCACAGTTCAACCAATTGAACATTCCGGTAAGGTTTAGCTTTTAAAACATTGCTCACTGTGCTATGTTTTCCAGACCAAAGTTATGATGCTTGTGGGGTGCACAAGCAGGTGTTGGAGGTTTTTCAATCATTGGATGGAACTAGGATATGTGATTCTGCAGGATACTTGGGAGCAAGTGAGATTTGATGGGTATTATCACAAGTTAATTGTGGGTAATGATTACTTGCATAGATGGCTATGTGGACGTGTAATCTATGTGTCCCCTAAAAGCAATATTACGATCTCGCTCGATGATTCCCTCTCCGAACATTACCAGTTCACTGTTAAACAGATACCAATGAGTAGAACCATTGTAAGTTGGATGGATAAGTTTGTGATTGTCGATCATACTGTCACAAACAACAGATGACCATGTTATCCCAATTCAACAAAAAAAATAACTCTGCCTAATTGCTTTTTTGCATTTTAAAAACAACAAAAACCAAATAAAACTCGACCATATATTTGAAGTCAGAACTCATGCAAAGCATACTAGACTAGTACATCTTCGTTTATGACAACATTGAAGGATTCATTGTAGATTATTATATATATGTCATGATTTACCTTTCATTTATCTTTTAAAACAAACCGCCACATTTTTGGCTCCTCAAGTCTCATTCATGTAAGAGAAGCTTCCAAACTTTGTATTATGATATGTTCACCCTTCTTCAATATTGTGATAATATCTAAGTAACGCAGGTTAACCAACCTAAGAAAATCTTTAGGAAGTTCTTGTAGGTTAGTACATCCAACTAGCTTCAAAGTTTCCAAATTGTACAGACAACCAATGCTTTCCCGCAATATGTTCATCTTAGCCCCAGACAGATCTAGATACCGAAGATGTATTAGTTCGGTAATTGAATCAGGAAACCCCTTATTATATATGCCTTCCAAAGATAACACCCTTAAAGACTTGAGCTTGATCAACAAGTCATGTGGAATCTCATCAATAAAGCTCACAGATTTATCTACTAACCTTAATTCCATGAAGGTTCTTAGGTGAGTAGCTTTGCTCATAGCCTTCCAATGTACAGCAGGGAATTTATGTGCAATCAAATGCAGCAGATATCGAGCACTTTCTTCCACTTCTTCATAATTGCCTTCTATTCTGACAGAAAATTTTCCAGATACAAATTGAGCTAAATCATTTACAAAATGGTGCATTACAAAACACAACTTATTGCATTTCGATTGCTGAAAAAACGATCTAGACACTAGTTCACTAAAGGTCTCATCTCCAGCTTCTTCAATTCTCTTGCGTCTTCTCAATGGTTGCAGTAAACCTTCTGCCATCCACAATAAGATCAACTTCTCCTTCTCAAATTCATAATCTTTTGGAAAAACTGAACAATAAGCAAAACATGGCTTTACATGTGATGGAAGATAATGATAACTTAATCTCAAAGCTGGGAGAATATTACTCTCATCATCCTGCAAATCCCATATCTCACTGTTCAGTACTTTGTACCATTCCCTTGTATCATCTTTAGACCTCAGAAGTCCTGCAAGTGTCTTCACAGCCAAAGGCAATCCTTTGCACTTTTTAATTATTTGTTTACCAATTTTTTTAAATTTTGGTGAACATTTGAATTTGCATATCCAAATACATGTTTTGTGTAATATCCCGCCTGTCAGTATCAGAACTGTATCAGTCGATCGTCCCAGAGAACTTATTTTGGAAGAAAGTTTAATGGAGAATATTCATTACGTAATATCAGCTTATTACGGGTTAAGTATCAGAGGCGTGTATAACACGCTTAAGTCAAGGGCAGTTTGGTAATTGCACGAGAGGAAGATATTTATTTGGTGGAGGACCAAAAATATCTCATTTCCTCTTCTCCATTCTCTCTCCTAAGATGTTGGCAAGGCTTTTCTCTTCTTTCCCTCTTCTCCATCGGTTCCCTCTCTTCTCTCCCTACCACACCATGTTATCAAATCTTCTCCCCCATGGATCAAACATCATAGTTTCCTTCTCCTCCTCTCTCAAGAACAACAAGAAGCTTTGGATTGATATCTCTATTTCCTCACATAGAGATTCCTTTGAGACTAGGGTTTTGGTTAGAAAGCTTTGGGTTGGAGTAAAGATGATCAAGCAAAGATCAAGATGTTATGGATTGCAAGAAAACAACAAGATTGGTTTGGTTTGAACAAAGAATGCAAAAAGGGGCAAAAAGCTAGGGTTTGGTCATGTGAGGTGAAGATGATGCTTGAAGCTTGGGAATCATGTGTGAATCATGTTAGGTGAGTTCCTTAGATAGCTTTCCCACCTTGAGTTTATGTTATTGACTTGTAAGATAAGAAATGAATTTTTAGGGTTTGCATATAGTGTGTAAGCACCCCTTTTTATGTTATGCTTGCTATACTTGCCAATGCTTGCAATTCAAATGTTTTACAAGTTTCCTATGACCTCTAGAATCATACTATGCATAAAGATATTTGGTTTTGAGGCTTTTGGGTCAAGAACACCTTTTATGCAGGGCTGGACTGCCACAGCTCGCCTCGCGAGCAAGTGAGCTCGCCATGGCGAGCAAGACAACTGAACCAGGGGTACTGCTCGCCCCTAGCTCGCCTCGCGAGCAATGCAACTAGCCACGGCGAGTAATGCTGCTCGCCTCGCGAGCAAGACAGTGCTTAAGGCATTGTTTGCTCGTCTTAGGTCTTATTGACGTCCCTTAAGCCGGTGTTACCCGAGCAGCCTTTTATGAAATAAACCCCTCAAACCAAGATTCTATTGGCTAATTTTAAGTAAAGATCTCTTGAGAAGAAGCAAGTATTTGGCATAGTTAGCAAAGCATGGCAATGAAAGAATGTTAAGATAAGAAACGGGTAGCAAGTCAACCATTAAGAAAAGGGAAATCTAAAGCCTCGACATAGTTGTTGAGAACTAGTAAGTTAAGTAAGAATCTCTAGAATATTAGGACGTGAAGTGTAATCTCTTCGCATAGAAGTTAAGTGCCATACGAGTATGGTAAGATGTGAATCGATTTATATCCGTTCACAAAGTAAGTTAAACAAGCATTAAGCTTACCTCTAGTGGGATCGTTTAAGGGTCCGAGGTAAAAGAGATAACATGTTTAAGTTTATTTCTCATGCATAAGACTAAGGCTTATAAGAAAGTAAGAAAGAGTGTCATGTCTCTTGTTATCCAAATTGGATTCAAGGGGTTCCCCAAGGGGAATGGTTAAACCGCAAGGGAGCCGCATTTCACTAAGCTAAGGTGCCGTGTCTTTTGTATTCAATCCAAGGTTGGGTACAAAAGGTTCTCCAAGGGGAACGGGGTAAGCCGTAAGGGACCCGCACGTTCACTAAGGGAGTCCGGTGCGCTCTTGCTAAGCATTTCACCGGTAGTAAGGGATTATCTTCCGGGGTTACTCCACTCGGAACTAATCCGTAAAATTTGAACCAAGATAATTGTTTGTTACACGCTAACATAATCAATGAAGTTGACTATGCATATTCATCATACATTTATGTGTGTTATGTCATAGAGCCTTGGCATAGACTGTCAAGAACTAAAAAGAATATAGAAGTAGAAAGTCAAGAGCTAGCAAGCTAGAAAGAGTCACTTTTGTGGCAAGACTAAGGAAGTTTATTAGATACATCTTATTTAAGTAAGAAAAGTAAGCAAGTTAAGAGAGTTATACCGATGACGATCTTAGGTTCCCCTAATCGTCCGGTTTAGAGTCGTGTCATGACTTTAGCAAGTGAAGGCCATGATGCGTAGATCGTATCTTGGCATTGCGGTTTTAGTTTCCCCTTAACCGCCATGACACGTATAAGAAGAGAAGCCTATAACAAGTAAGATAAGCCTATGACGGGTCTAGCATGCACTACCGTCTAGGGAAGCAAGACTCCACACACGTATAATCAACCGTCAGGTTGTATTGTAGACACGTGGCGACTATAGGTTTTTCCCCAGAGGTCGCCTATAGCCTAGGGTTAGGTGGAACTCACTGAGACATTATGTCTCATCCCAATCCTTATTTGTTTCAGATATCAGGATGGTTTGCAAGCTAGTAGCCGAATGGATGCTGTGACAAGTGTTGGTTCGTACCCGATGTCGTATGATGTGGATCTTCAAGGATGTATACATTATGTATTAGGAAAGTTTAAGATGTAATCTCTTGTACGAACGCATGTTGTTGTATAAACATTCATTTGAAGTTTTATTGTTGTAAATTTTAATGTATCCAGTACTAAAGATAACGCACGTGCTAGACTTTCTAGATACGTCTAGTATGGGTGTTACATTTTGAAAACAGCATCCAACAATCATCATCACATAGTTCTGAAAGATAATAAGGCTTAACAGTCTGCATAATTGATGCCACATGAGCAATTCTTGTTGTTACAATAATCTTACTTCCAGGAGCTCCATACACAAATGGATTCTTCAAAGTTTCCCAGCTAATGTAGTTTTGATTCCATACATCATCTAAAATGAACAAAAACGTTTTCTTTAACAACCTTTTCTTCAAATCATGTTGGAGTAAATTCAGCTCTTCAATACTGCAACTACATGAAGTAAAGGAAAAAAATTGGTGGCTTGATCAAGATCCATCAAACTTCTATTGGGAATGAACCGATCACCCTGTAAAGGAAAAAAATTATATAAATGAGAATGCAATAATGCATGCATGCATGCATATGAAGAAATAAAAAGAAAAGAATCATATTCATAATAATGGAATAGTAGTATTACTGGGAAATCATAAAGGGTGGGAGGGTTGAGGAGGTGTTTTGGAGAGTACCAATCACGATCAAGATTCCACATTTTGTGAAAGAAAGAAAGAAAGAAAGAAAGAGAGTAATGGAAGAAGAATGAATGAATGGGTTTGAGAGAAATTGAAAGAACAAGAAAAATTTATAAATTCAATATATTATTGAACATAGTGTTATATACATTCATAATATGAAAGTGATGTTACATGTACAACTCTGCCATACCAGTAGGCGCATCCTTGTTTTTATCTGATGAATCGAAGTCAGCTGCCTTTTCTTTTTCTTTTTCATCATCCATGGGTGCAAGCGCTTCAGTATTGAAGATTAATTAGAAGGAAACAAATTTTATATCCATTGACGCCATGATGGTCAGTGAAAGAAGATATATAAAAGGTAGGGTTAGCAACGAGGGAGCAATCCAGGTTAGCACTTGTGAATTATTGCTAGACTTTGCAGAAGAAGGAATGATGGCAGAGGAACAAGTCGTGATAATCAAAACGAAGATAAGGAAAAAGGTTAACCGAGGGTTAAACATTAAGACAATTCAAATCTGTGAGAATTTGCGGTGAAGAATTCAGAGGTTCAAAGTATTTGTTACTTTAAAGTCAAGCTTCAGAGTCTTTATATAATGGTTTTTTCTAAATTGCCCTTTGAAAACTCATGGGCAATTTACCCAAACCAATCAAAAGTTTCCATGTGTACTCCATTTGAATAAACACATTTATTATTTTATTTTGCAAAAATTTAGCATATATTTTATTATTTGCTTATTCACCCCATTTTAAATTAATGATGTTTTGCAATTTAAACCATCACATTAATTAAATTTCTCCTCCAATCCCTCTTCAAACCTCTTTATTTTTTATTTATTTTTATCAAAATTGGATTCATCTTCTTCAACCATTTTTTTTTATTAAATCTGGGTTCATCTTCTTCAACCATTTTTTTTATTAAATATCATGCATTCATTCCAATTTAGTTGAACTTGGTTTAAGAATGGCTTTGCAAAAATTTGAAAATTAAAAATATTATCACCCCTGGGAATCGAACCAGGGTGCTCTCCCTAAAAAATATATCGAACCAGGGTGCTCTCCCTAACTTTTTTAATCATATTGCCAAACCACTTGGCCAATACATCTTTTATGAAATTATTTGGAATGCAAAAATATGTTATTAGTGAGCAATTTTTTTTTTGCAGTGTCTTATAACCTAGCTTGTGTAAAAAAAAAAAAATCATTGTATATGTGTTTATTTAAGAAATCTTAAATCTTTCTTAAAAAAAATAATTTGAACTCATTCATTTGATTTTTTATATTCTAAATATCATTCTTTTATATAAATTCATACTTTTATCTAGATTCGATGAACTACAACAATATTTCATTTGTGATCAACCGAATTGTGATTTATTTTAGGTACTATCTTTCGTTTGGATCAGATAAATTGTTTAAAGGTATTAAGTGAAAGAAAATTTTCAGAATAAATGTAATGTTTGTATTAAATATTTTTACATTTTATATGTAAAAAATATGTTAAATATTTGCATTGCTCTCCTTAAGGATTTTATTTGCTTATATATATTGATACAAATTTTTATGTATCAAGATGAGAAAGTTAATATGACAATTTTGAAAGCCAATGACTACTTTTAAAATGTGCTTCACGGCGTGCTGGGAGAATCACTTTTGGTTTAATATTAAATCTCATTTTGGCTTGTTAAAAAAAATAACTACTTTTAAAAATCTATATTAATGCAATGTTTCTAATAAATATATATATATATATATATATATATATATATTTTATTTTATTTTCAAAATATCGTTAAATAATTGTACCACACTCGTCGCGAAATTTAAGTGTTTATATTTACGGAAGTAAATTTTACGTATAGTGTAATAACATAATTTAAGAAAGCAAAAGAAAGAAAGAAGGACAAACGGAAAGAAAGAAAGGGATATTATTATAATAAAAAAAGAAAACGATGACAACGGTTGGGGAAAAAGATATTGAGAATAGATGTAAAAGTGACATTGGAGAAATATATATATATATATATATATATATATATATATATATATATATATATATATATATATATATATATATATATATATATATATATATATATGTTTGTGAGTTTAGCTTAGTTGGTATGGACAATGCATAAAATATGCAAGGTTTGGGGTTCAAACCCTGATCACCACAAAAAAAAAAAAAATACACACACACTTGATTGATATCCTTAACTAAGATATCCTTAACTATTTATTACTTTTTTTTTCTTTTTGTTTCTTTAATTTATCTTTCGCATACTATTTATTAAGGATAATTTTGTAAAACAACTCATAATATCTCTTTTTTATAGAAAATTAATTACATTTCTTAATACATTTTTTAGGAAATGCCCAAAGCGTCGTATAATTTGGGACGGATGGAGTATTCATTTGTTCTTTTTATTCTTTTATATACTTTGTCTTTTCTTTTAACAACTAATTGCTAATATTTGACATTAAAAAAATCCTTTATTTTAAGGACAAAACTTTGTTGCATTTTTCTTACATGCTTTTTCGTATGGTTCTTCACATATTTAAAATTCATTTTTTGTGGTTATAACAAACTTTGAAAAAAATTGTTTTTTTTTTTTGAACAAGCTTTGAAAACCCTAAACCCTAAAATATAATTTAAAATGAATTTTAATGAAGGAGAAAACTGAGAAACGAATAAATAGTTTGAAATAATGACAGAACTCATGTGAATTTCTTTATGTGTTTTTCATATGATTCTTAGCTAAAAATACACTTTTCATGAGTAATCTATTTGGAAACCATATGAAAAGCACCTAAGGAAATACACCTAAGTTTCTTGCTAGAATCAAAATAAAGATAAAACTTAGGTACATTTGAAAAAAATTGTTGATTTGATAAATCATAGATATATAGTTGTGAGTATTTTATGTTACGTACCACACAAAAAGCATATAAGAAAATGTACCTAAGTTTTATCTTTATTTTGATTCTAGCAAGAAACTTAGGTGTATTTCCTTAGGTGCTTTTCATATGGTTTCCAAATAGATTACTCATGAAAAGTGTATTTTTAGCTAAGAATCATATGAAAAACACATAAAGAAATTCACATGAGTTCTGTCATTATTTCAAACTATTTATTCGTTTCTCAGTTTTCTCCTTCATTAAAATTCATTTTAAATTATATTTTATTTAGCATAGATTTTGTCAAATTTAGTAGATAATTCATTCATTTTTAAAATATTAAATTGATAGAGAAAATTTAGATGATTATTTGATTAAATTAATTATTTTAATCAATTTCATATATTTATAAAGAAATAATTTTGTTTGCCTACATGTGCTCATTATTTTCATTTTAAACACGCACTCTTGATAATTTTATCAACTCAGATGACTAGGATTTGTTTATTTTATATTTTAAGTAGTTTTTCATAAAACTTGATATCTGGTCCTATGACCGACTCTTCCAAGAGGTCCAATTCCACAGTCTATTTGCTGGATCCAATTTAAATTCATATTTTAGGCCGATATTAATAGTTTATTTAACAAGTTATGAGTTATATCACCACAAAAAATTACGTGTTATAATATAAATAAGATTTGTTCTTTTATTACTTTTAAGTTATATTATATGTATTTTGAATAAATATTATACATATAACACAAACACTAATATTATTGATAATTTTTTCAATTTAGAAAACTACGATTTATTTATTATTTTGTCAAAAAAACTATAATTTTTTTTTTATACTTTAAGCATATACTAACAATTTATTAATAAAATACGAGTCATAATATGAATATTTTTTTTTTTATTGTGAAGAGATCAAGAGAGTAATTTTTTTTCTTTTATAACTTCTTAGTTATATGAACTTTTAATACATAAAACACAAACATTAATATTATGTATAGAACCCGAGTAACAACTATAAAATACACTAGTAATAAAAAAAGTAACATAAAAAAAGTAATATCAATACTTCAATGATATCATATTGACTAGGATGAGTTTTTAATGGAGGGAGTATTTATAATTTATTATCTCTTTTTGACCCTTTATTTTTTCTTATTCGATTATTATAGACTGCTACACATATTGTTAGTCTAAGCCTTAGAAGCCCGGATACGAGATACGATACGGATACGATACTGCATCGATACGGAAAAATTTCAAAAATCAAGATACGATACGATTGAGATACGTTAATAAAAAAATTATATAATTAAATGTACAATATAATTATAACCATTTTTTTAATATGCAAATATATTAACAAACAAAAGAAACCAGTCATAGGCTCATAGCACATCAACATAAATATAAATAATATTGACGATTAAGAGAGTGATGATTAGTCAATTACATACACAATATATCCCAAAAAGAGCACCATCAGTGCTATACTATATCCAAAAGAAACATTGTTAGACCTATATCGATCCAAAAAAAGAAGCACTATATCCAAAAAAGAACACATCAGTACTCAAGAGTTAAGTTATTTTAATTAACAATCAATTGGGGACTATCGGGGCAGGTAGCGGTGCATGATAATTATCGGATACTCTTCTGATACATATCGGAAAGTATCGGATAATTATTTAAAAAAAATAAGATTTAATCTTCGGATACTCTCCCAATACGTATCGGGAAGTATCAGGAAGGTATCAGTGCAAAATACGCAGAGGATACGATACGTCGTCTATTTTGAAGTATCGGGGCTTCTCAGGTCTAAGGTGATGTCTTGTTTTTTATGTTTCTCTTGCAATCCATGCTAAAAAAACTGTATTTTATAATTGTAGTGGATGTTTTTTAGGTTTAACAAAATTACGAATTAGAATTGAATAGTGGTGTAAAATATGTCTTCACCCCATAATTTGGCCAGTTAATTAGTTTCGTTGGTGCAACTTATGTCGATTGTTTTGAGTATTTGTCTTTTGTTTCCCTCCCTTCCTCTATCTACAACCTCACACACAACGATTTTTATTATGACCAACTCTCTTTTAATCAACCACACAAGTAAATGAATCTAAGAGGGTATGGGTTAGGAGACGAAGAAGACGATGGGAATCAAGAGGATGCAAGATGTGAAGAACAAGGGGACTGATGCTAAAAGAAACAAAAGAGAGAGAAATAAAAATAAAAAAGAATTGGTGCAACAGTTATTAGTTACACAAATGTGTCACGCAAACCTATGTTATAATAGTGTAACTAATATTATATTTAGTACATTAACACACACTCTGAAGAGTATTGTCATCATAGATAGTTTGTGGTATTTCGTTAGGCAGGTAAGATGCCCGTTCTTCATCTATAACTAGTTTAGAGACCTGGTGTTGCCCGGGTTAGATATTAAATAAGTTTTATAAATTTGTGTGCACGAATACACGTGCAGTATATTAGATTGAATTTTTTTAAATTTAAAATTTTAATAATATCATAAAAATAAATATAAATGATGAGATGAATGTCCAATGCAAGAATAAAAAGTTTTACAAAATCAATAATGAATTATATATATATATATATATATATATATATATATATATATATATATATATCAAAGTATATGTATGAGAAATAATAAAATTGGTGTTTGGCAAACCTGAAGAAGAAGAAATGTTAGATGAAAAAAAGGTTTGAGGTTTCTGCTTGTGCTCAAAATATGTAAATATGTGATTAACGAAAATTTATTTATTTATAGTTAACATTTGCATTTGAATATTTTGTCAAAAAATTTGCATTAGAATATGCTGTTAAAAGATAACATAATAACTAATAGAACCTTTTTTTTATCAAAAAAAAACTAATCGAACGATTTTTTTCCTCAAACATAAAAACTAATTGAATGATATACTGCTAAAAGATTAGTAATAACTAATTGAAGCTTCTTATCCTAAAAACAAATAAACAAATTGGAGTCTTTTAATCATAAAATAAAATCGTATATGTAAAGTAACTAATCATAAAATAACTGATCGTATATGTAGTTTGTTGAGATATTTCTGCTACATAAAATATTAGGAATTCAATAAAAATTTAAAGAAAATATTGAGTGGATAAGATCAAAATGTTGTTGAGATATTTATGTTAAATAAAATATTGGTTTTTAAAAATAGAAAAAATAATAAAAATATTGAGAATGAATGTGGAAGTGACACGTGACATAAAAAACCTTACTTTATATATATACTATTGATTGATTGATTGATATTGATTGATGATTGATGTGTAGTTTGTTGAGATATTTCTGCTACATAAAATATTAGAAATTCAATAAAAATTAAAAAAAATACTGAGTGTATAAGATCAAAAGTTTGTTGAGATATTTATGTTAAATAAAATATTGGTTTTTAAAAATAGAAAAAATAATAAAAATATTGAGAATGAATGTGGAAGTGACACGTGGCAAAAAAAACTTTACTTTATATATATATATACTATTGATAACAATACTAGCATGGAAAAATGAAGAATCAATTCAATGATAACTAGATGTTAACATTAACAACTTTTCTACATTTTCAAAATATTTTTGCTCTTTTGTATTGTTATTTTTGTTTTTCCATGAAAAGTAACAGTACTTTGTAAGGCTCAAGAACAGGATACATCTGTAAAAGATAAAATTATGTTTATCTTCAATAGCATTAGTAAATGGAGAAATACTTGTTGCGATGATAATCATAACACACACAAACTCACAAAATAACTATGAGAAAACAAAGGAGAGAATTTAATCGAACACACTATTTTTTTATTCATGAAAACTTAATATTACACAATGGATGCTTCATGCCTTTTATAGGCCTAGTTTTTTAAAGCAATTCTTACATGCTAGGAAAGTAAATGCTAGACTATTCAAGGTGTGTTAGTACTTATATTTTTTACTTTGAATAAGCAACAGACAATCTTAATAACCAAGTAAATCTAATCTGTTATCTCATAAGCCACATCATTCTAGTAGATTCTTGATTTAATTTTCCACAATCATTTCTAAAATCATTGAAGGTATTTTACCCGGATGCTATTATCACTTTTGGTATATTTTGACTATTGTTGTTGGTCATTTATTCGGATGGACATTTTTTGTTATTCTCATCCAACTCTCGATATACGGAGATCTTTTGCACAAATTAGTTTTCAATTCCTTTAATCTGTTTTCATGGAAAGCAGCAAGGCAAAATTTTGTAATTTGTTTGCATTGCTTGCGTGATCTTGATCTATGTAAATTGGTCGTTGAAATGCATGACATTTTTGATATCTGGGTCTATTGTATTGTATTCCCTTCCTAATATAAGCCTTTTGCTCCTTAAAAAAGAGTCTATGGATAATTATAATCATGGCATTGTGTAGTCTTTTTGATCATTGAAGAGAAAGAGATAGCAGTTAAGGAACTAACTAAAAAACACATTTTCATGAAAATCAAGTTTATTGGATTAAACTTGCATACTTATGAGGTGTCATGTCTTAATGGGTTTCCAATTATGCTCAAGTTACAAGTATGCTCTCTTAAAAGATTTGTGCCGATTTAAAGAGTTTATGCGTTCTCCCTCTCCAACCAAATGCCAATAACTTAGTCTAGAAACTTTGTAAGCTCACTTCAAAGCCCAAGTATGATTATGTTTATATTGTGGGTCCTGCCTTTATATGAATTGAACCCACATAGGTGGAGGTTGTGGATCACTTACATGTTTTAAAAGTCGAATCAGACAGCTCAAATAATCACTTGAACTGGTGAGCCTTCTAGATCAGGTTCCACAGTTTTAAACCACTTGAACTGGGAAAAAACCGCAATCAAACAGCTCAAATAATCAAACTGTTTCCAATGTTGGTTCACAGTTCAACCAATTGAGCACTCCGGTATGGTTAAGATTTTAAAACATTGCTCACTGTGCTAAGACCTGGCTTGATGGTTCCCTCTCCGTCCGAACATTACCAGTTCACTGTTGAAAAGATACTAATGAGTAGAACTACTGTAAGTTGGATGGATAAGTTTATGATTGTGGATCATAATGTCACAAACAACATATGACCATGTTATCCCAATTCAACAAAAAAATAATTCCTGCATCATTCCTATTTTGCATTCTAAAAACAATAAAAACCAAATAAAACTCAGCCATATATTTGAAGTCAGGGCTCAAGCAATGCATACTAGACTTGTACATATTGAAGGATTCATTGTAGATTATTCTATGTCATGATTTACCTTTCATTTATCTTAAAACAAACCGCCACATTTTTGGCTCCGCAAGCCTCGTTCATGTAAGAGAAGCTTCCAAACTTCGTATTATGAGGTGTTCACCGTTCTTCAATCAAAGTGAAGAGCATGGCCATGAGAAGTACTGGACCAATCTAAAGCGGCCTTACAGCAGAGAAATAACAACACACAAGAAAAAATTATCAAATTAGTCTTAGTTATATGGCAAGATAACAGGTGCTTGTAAGTACAAAACGCCAAAGAAGCACACCTGTGACAATCCATTATTGCTGATATAATCTTCACCAAGAGACTATCATCTAAATACTCTTTTAGCAAATGATTTTTTCTGAGAAGAGCTTGATAATGCTTTCCTACCTGAGCCAAGAGTTGAACCGGCGATTGTTGAGCAGCAATCTTCAGATTTGACAGTGAAAACCCTAGACATTGTCATGTCTGATAAATGGATGGGATTGGATTGATTCCATTCTAACTGACGGGCAATGAGTTTGTCACAGTTCCAGATGCTGACTGATCTCAAATCACTAGGCCACTTTTCAATTGGCTGAATTTGTGGACATCTCCATAGTTGGAGTTCTATCAAGCTTGGCATATGTTGATCCATTTTCGGCGGCAGGGACTTGAGCTCCTCACAGTAGTCAATACTCAACAACGTGAGCTTTGGGGCGAAGAAACCTTCTGTTGGAAAGGATACCAACTTTGGACAGTTACTTATGGACAAGGAACGAAGGGAATCAAGAATTGGAGGACGGAGTCTCATTTTCCCTGAAACTGCAAGCGCTTCTAGATTTTTACAACCAGAAACATCCAGGGACTTGAGGTTGGGAAAGATATCTAACAAAAGCAGCTCCAGTGAATCAACGCTATTGTGTAAGTACAAGGATGTAAGTGTTTGGTGGAACAGACATACATGTGCCGGGAATTTTAAGTTCCCACAGTTGTCAATGTTCAGTACCTTCAAAGCTGAAGAAGTTGTTGGAAGTGAAGAAATAAGCTTTTTGCAATCTCTGATGACAAGTAATGTCAAAGATGGAAGGTTAACAGGTAAATCATTTTTCAATCTAGGACAACTATTTATATGAAGTTCTTTCAGTACTGCAAATGCTTTGTTAGCCTCATTAGGGTGCTGCCAATCCTCCCATGCTGACATGTTCTCAATCCTAAGAGTTTCTAGGGAACCAAAGCTCTCAGTTACAACGGAAGAACCATTCCCATAAAACTCCGACCCTACGCTCACTAATCCATCGAATTTAGCAATTCGTAGTTCTTTTAGAGAAGGAAGTTGCCCAAGTGGAGGTAATTTATAGCAATATTTGCTACCCTGGAGCTCCATGAACAACAAGTTGCAGAAGGAAGAGTCTCCGACCCAATTAGGAAATTCTGTCCCTAGGTAGTTATGTATAGAAAGCTCTTTCAGATTTGTATGGGGCTGTAACCTGTCTAGTATGTCTTTTTCTTGTTGTGAATTGTCAGTATCAGCATTCTCACCCCATTTCAAAATTAACTTTTCAAGAAGTTCCTTTTCATTCAACTTGGCCTTTTCTGAATGCACATAGCTAACATGTTCAATATTGTGAATGAACAGTGATCCATGTAAATCAGATAATTCTCCTAGTTCATCAATGGAAGATCCATATTCTTTTCCTATGAAAAAGTCACTTAGTTTTTGTAGGTTTGTCAATGCACACAAATGCAATGGCATCCATTTCAAACTCGTACGAGTAATATCTAAGTAACGCAGGTTAACCAACCTATGAAAATCTTTAGGAAGTTCTTGTAGGTTAGTACATCCAACTAGCTTCAAAGTTTCCAAATTGTACAGACAACCAATGCTTTCCCGCAATATGTTCATCTTAGCCCCAGACAGATCTAGATACCGAAGATGTATTAGTTCGGTAACTGAATCAGGAAACCCCTTATGATAGATGCCTTCCAAAGATAACACCCTTAAAGACTTGAGCTTGATCAACAAGTCATGTGGAATCTCATCAATAAAGCTCACAGATTTATCTACTAACCTTAATTCCATGAAGGTTCTTAGGTGAGTAGCTTTGCTTATAGCCTTCCAATGTACAGCAGGGAATTTATGTGCAATCAAATGCAGCAGATATCGAGCACTTTCTTCCACTTCTTCATAATTGCCTTCTATTCTGACAGAAAATTTTCCAGATACAAATTGAGCTAAATCATTTACAAAATGGTGCATTACAAAACACAACTTATTGCGTTTCGATTGCTGAAACAACGATCTAGACACCAGTTCACTAAAGGTCTCATCTCCAGCTTCTTCAATTCTCTTGTGTCTTCTCAATGGTTGTAGTAAACCTTCTGCCATCCACAATAAGATCAACTTCTCCTTCTCAAATTCATAATCTTTTGGAAAAACTGAACAATAAGCAAAACATCGCTTTACATGTGATGGAAGATAATGATAACTTAATCTCAAAGCTGGGAGAATATTACTCTCATCATCCTGCAAATCCCATATCTCACTGTTCAGTACTTTGTACCATTCCCTTGTATCATCTTTAGACCTCAGAAGTCCTGCAAGTGTCTTAACAGCCAAAGGCAATCCTTTGCACTTTTTAATTATTTGTTTACCAATTTTTCTTAAATTTTGGTGAACAATTGAATTTGCATATCCAAACACATGTTTTGAAAACAGCATCCAACAATCATCATCACACAGTTCTGAAAGATAGTAAGGCTTAACAGTCTGCATAATTGATGCCACGTGAGCGATTCTTGTTGTTACAATAATCTTACTTCCAGGAGCTCCATACACAAATGGATTCTTCAAAGTTTCCCAGCTAATGTAGTTTTGATTCCATACATCATCTAAAATGAACAAAAACTTTTTCTTTAACAACCTTTTCTTCAAATCATGTTGGAGTAAATTCAACTCTTCAATACTGCAACTACATGAAGTGATCTCTTCCACGAGGGTTTTTGTAATCTTGAGAACATCAAACTGCTCAGACACATAAACCCAAGCTTTGAGATCAAATTCCTTCTGCACTCTTTCGTCGTTGTAAACAAATTGAGCTAAGGTGGTTTTTCCAATCCCCCCCATGCCCACTATGGGAATCACACTTATATTGCATTCTCCTTCTGCATCGTCGGAAAATAGCAATTTCATTAAGGCCTCCTTATCATCATCCCTACCATACACATCACTTGATCCCACTACAGATGAAGTTGGTATCTTTGTTGGGATTTTTACTCCTTTAACCATTTGAAGTTGAAGCATATTTTTCTGTTTTATGATCAAGTCTAGTCTTTCAATTATGTCTTGCACTTTCTGTTCAATTTCAGCATCATGCAAATTAACAAAAGCAGTAAAGTTTGGGTTCATTATTACCTCACCTATCTTTGCATAAGTACATATCTTATCCATTACATCATCAGCATCAAAAACAATTTCTTTAAGTTCCTGCATCCACTCCCTGACAGATGCATTTCTCAGTTGTTTTTCCTCTGCATCACTGAGCACTGCATCAATGGACAACAAGGAGATCTTCAACCTCCTGAGCAACAAGTCACTAGTTTTACTTTTCTTAAAGAATTTAACCACTGCAGGATAGGCTATTTTTCCAAGCAAAACACCAAAACCAGCCTCTAAGAAAGCTCCACCCACAAGTTCCAATGCCATGATGCAAGGGGTGATCAATAAAGGAATGCCTGATTGTTAAACTTGATCCAAATTGTCTAATTGTAATGGATGAGGAAAATGTTGTTTATCATGTGTGTGAAAGTATAGTACTAATTGATCAATAAGTTAGTTGGAAGTTTCAAGGAAAATTTATGATGGAAAAGTAGGACACGTTTTTTGACCATTCTCATCCAATCATTGAATCATATATATATTGCACGTTGTTGAATGATGGTGACAAATGACAAAAACTATGTAAGTAAGATGACAAAAGGTAGTACTACTAGTTTTTAAGAGAGAAAAAGGAAATAATAGTGAACTAATTGCAATTAATAGACGATAGTTAATGTTTAATTATTGAACTCCCTAGATAATTCGTTTGATTTTCTCAGTTATGCAACACTTATTTAGTCCTTCCTAGTACAACAACAACAGATTCTTCTTCAACTAAGCAAGGTCCGTTACAAAGATCAAACAACGTTATAATGTTATACTCCCTCCGTCCCACAATAATTGTTGCATTTAACAATTTTACACATTAAAAAATATGATAAAAGTGAATGATAATTTTACTATTGTATTACTTATGGATAAGGAAAGCAAGGAATCAAGAATTGGACTAACCCCTTGTTGGAGCCATCATTTTGTAAGTAGTAAGTACATTAACCATGTTAATTATTGTTTAACAATTTAATTTGGCATTGGTATTGATTATTGAATGGAGAACTAATGTAAATGTTACAGTAGTATCTTTTAATGACAATATATAATTGATATATGTAGGAGAGTAACATCCACTTCAATTCTTGTCAAAAAAAAAAAATCCACTTCAATATTCTTCTGCCTGTTAACAGTACAAGAGCTATTTTTTTCCTATAACAAAATTTACACAAGAATGATTAAACTTAAAAACTCACTGCAGTAGTATATGACATATGTGAATAATAAAATTCCACACAAAAGAATGCTACCCTAAATCCAAATAGAACAAAATTGTTATGTTCCTATCATCTTATTTGTGATGCCTTCATCGACAATAGGTTACCCAGAACCGAAGACTCTCTTGTATCATTAACAGGTGGTCCAAAAATATCCCAAAACCGAAGAGTCTCATCTCCCCCAGCTGAAACCACAGTTAAACCATCTGGACTCTGCAAGACATAAGAGCATTAGTGTAACTTGAAAGAAATAATCACCTTGATAAAGTTAAAGTTGATGTCGCTTGTTGAAAACAATCCCAAGCAAATATATTAGATGCTATTGCCAATGAATGATTGTACTCACATTATCACATGCTTTAAAAATTCACATTGGACGATTAATCGTCTCTCGATGGAGGACTTGAAGCATACCTGAGAAAGATGGAGGACTCTAGAAGTATGAGGGTCCAAGCCTCCAACTTTAGTCATAGATGGATATTGCCACAAACACAGTTGGTTGTGTTCTGGACTAGTACTAAAGCCATGACCACTTAATATCTCTTTGTAATGTCTATTCCATTGTAATCCACAAACCTGAGCTTTGGTATCTATGCTGCAAATGTTGGTTCCTTTTTGTACATTCCACAACTTAATACATCTATCATCTGTTCCGCCTCCAGAAGCAAGCACATCTGAATCATAAGGGCACCAATCAAGAGCTTTGACTGCCGCAGTATGCTCTTTAAAACACTGCAAGAAATTCGACGAGTTCATTTTATTTGAGTCCCATACATAAACGTAATTTTCATTTCCACCACTAGCCAATAAATTGCCCCTTTTCGACCATTTTAAACCGCAGATTTCTGCTCTGTGTGTTTTTATCCGCGAAACCTCATTTCTTCTTGCTCTAACTGCACACAAGAACATAATACAGCATTAGGTTACAACATTTTATCAATAGCTTAATGTATTCGTACATAAAATACATCGAAAAGACTTAAAGAGAAGAACTAAATCTAATTACCATCATGGTTGATTATAGATTTGTCATGGCCTCCGGAAGTTAAAATACGATTATTATTCCATGCTAGAGTTGCTATCCTTTGAGTATGACCTTCAAGATTTCTTACTAGCTTGGAAGTCTCGGCATCCCAGATTTGAAGTTGAGAGTGCACAAATCCTGTTGCCACATATGTTGCATCCTCAGACCAGGAAACACTTGTTGGATAATTATTGCCATTGACTTTAAACAACCTAGATACATCAGTAGTAACTGAGTTCCAAAAGTAAATTTCTGGTCCCAAAGCAACAGCTAGAATGCTGTTTTTCCCCCAATCCACAAGGTTTGTGTAGTAATCATTTTTTATTTTTGGTGCATCCAATACCCTTGATTCCTTCTGCAAGCACATTTAATCAATTTATCCAATCACAATACAGAACAAGATTAGGAAAATACAGCACAAGATTAAAACACTTGCTCATTGATCCTTTCTAAGAACAGCTTAGAAACAGCAATAAAAACAGAATCGTCGCATTCAGCTTAGAAACATTTATACTAACAACAGAACAAATAATACACATTTAATTGAAGCATTCATGCTTATGTTGCACTTAAAATGGTTAAAAGTGTGGAACATTTTGAACAAAGGCACACCCTAAAGATAAGTACAGGTGCATTTTAAGTACGCATATATGCATTCTATCGCTCAAAATTGACTTAAGAAATGCCATAAATTGTTACTATATTGAAAATGAAACCGTATAAAAGATCATTAATATGAACAAAACCTTAGGCAGCCTTCGATGGATACGTTGATTGGAACTGTTGTGAAGTGCTGCAGCATCTTCTTCTCGCAGCTGATCAATATAACGAATAGATTTTTTACTTGATTTTGGACTTCCCCTAAATACCAACATCCGAAATGGTCTCCCTTCTGAATCCAAATTCAGTTTCTCATCTAGTTTCTGTCTATATGCTTCCTGTCATTGTGAAGATGTATAAGATGTTACATTAAAAAGATAAAGCCTCATGAAATATGAAAATATTCAAACAAGAATCTCGAAAAGGACAAGCGACAAAAAAAATACCAACAATCACTTTCTGTAATATGAACAATGTTAACATTCGAATAAATTATATAAAAAAAAAAGATTCAAACCAAAATTTTAATTTGAAAAGACAATTAACAAAAACTACTCCATCAAATTAAGCAATAATTACTTTTCTTGAATGTATTGAAATAGATATCATTGAAAAAGTGAAGTGGTTTTCATAAAACAAGTTAAAGCCTCACTTTTTGTTCTATAAAATTCCAAAATTCATATAAATAAGAAAAATAAAATAAAAAAAAAAACAAGAATCTGGAAATTAGACAAGTGACAAAAAATACACAAGAAATTCAGCAATTACATAACTTCGTTAAAAGTACTCAAATTCAGCAAGACATTGAAAAGTTGACAACTTCACAAAGAGTGTGAAGAGGTTTTGAATCATAAGAAAGAAAAGGGGGGTGTAGAAATTGAAAAAAAAAAACGTTGAAAAAGTTGAGAATTTAAGAATGATAAAGAAAGAAATATACATACATTGAAATTTTTATTGTGAATTTTTTTGGTCTTGTTAGTGAGCAAACTGGTGGCTTGATCAATATTCATCAAACTCCTACTGGGAATGAACCGATCACCCTGGAAAGGAAAAAAATTATATAAATGAGAATGCAATAATGCATGCATGCATGCATATGAAGAAATAAAAAGAGAAGAATCATATTCATAATAATGGAATAGTAGTATTACTGGGAAATCATAAAGGGTGGGAGGGCTTAGGAGGTGTTTTGGAGAGTACCAATCACGATCAAGATTCCACATTTTGGAGAAGAAGAAGAAGAAGAAGAAGAAGAAGAATTTGTGAAAGAATGGAAGAAGAATGAATGAATGAATGGGTTTGAGAACGTTGTTTGGTTTGTTTCCCCGCCAACTACATATAAAGTGGCAACGGTTTGTGTTTTGAACCGTTATTATATTTTGCACTCGAATAAATCAAATCTATTATGAATGAATTTGGCCAAAAATAAATAAAATATTTTATGAATTTTATTTTTTACAATAAATAAGTGTAACCCGTTTTGATTAAGGAGGAAAATGGAACACATGATATGTATGTGTTGGAATGAGATACTTTGTATCTCTTTTCCAAACGAATCCTTGTCTGTAGTACGAATACTTGTCTGTCTAAGTGCTTGTTTGGGATTGAGTTTGCAAGCAAAAAAAGCAAGTTTGGGGGATTTCCAAAGCAAATTTGCCGTGATTTTTAAAAGCTAGCAATTGGAGCTTTTGGGTTAAAGTGGGTTCTGCCGTGCTTTTACACAAAACGTGGGTAGAAAAACTCTGTACCAAACAGGCATTAAGTTCCACTTGGAATAGTACTTTTTGTTTTGGTTTAGAGAATAAGAGTAATATGAAACTTTTATGGATAAGACATTAAAGACGAATAAGAGTATAAATAATTAATAAGAGACTTCCCTTCAAAAAAAAATTAATAAGAGACTTATTTGATCCAAATTAGTGAGGAATTAATCTAAGGGAAATCCGAATGAGACAAATAAAAATGCAGAAAAAAAATTTCCCACTTTGAATATAATTTTTATTTTTATTTTTGAGAGGGAAATATAACATCTATATTGTTCTCACTTTGGTCACATGGGGCAACCAAAGGGTAAAGAATTATTAATTTGTTTCCACAAAATATATGCACATGGTACATGGGCACCACGTTTGTCCTTTAGCGCTAGCGTTTTTACAACTCATGACACTCTTTTTGCTCTCTCTTAGCAAGCAAAAGTCTTTGCTTCAAAATGCAAGATCAATGTTACAACACCTCCAAACATATATGCCTAATCCTAGTTAAACTAAAAAAATTCCTATTTAATTGACTCTAAAGGACACTAATTACCCAATTCATAGAGAATAAATCAAGTTAAAGAGTATTTGATAACTCTTATTTCTAAGTTACAAGAGTCCACCAAAAAGAACTCATCATCTTATCAATTTTATTTTTAAGGGATGATGAAGCAGATAAACACTTATATAAAAAGATATTGTTTGCACCATTGATTTAAGAAGAAATTATCCACACACACGAAATATAAAGTCTACCCTTTTAAATTTGAACCTTTTTCCTAACTTATAAGGATGTGAGAGACGATGAGGACGTCTATGCACACTTTAATTTTATGAATATCTCTTATCCTTTTCATTTGGTGGGTCAACAACAACCATCGTTCCTCACACAAAAACATATAAGGTGATAGAGGTGAAATGATATCCTTGACGAATGCCTCTATCTTGAGGTGTGTTTCTCTCAAGGTCTCAAGTTCGATTCTCCCCAATGTCAATTTCAGTGGACTAATTTTGCTTCTTAAAAAAAAACGTCATTAATCAAAGGAATATGATAAGATATTGTCTCTATACTCATCACATGTTCCTCCATTTCTTCTTAAAACCTCATCTTATGAAGAATAAGAGCATCCGCAATGGTAGTCCACTAATAAGGACTCCTTAAATGGACCCCACATGTACACATCACTTATTTATAATTTTTTAATGAAAGTACATGTTAAGGACTCAATGACTCCAATGACAATACACTAATAAAGACTCCAATGAAAAGTACTTAAATATGTCGCACTAACTTTACATTATTATACAAAAATAATTTATTACTTTTTTTGCAAGTGGGACCAACCAATACATATTTTATTACTTCTTTTACACGTGGGGCCCATTAGTTGCCTAAGAGAAAGACGGTTCTTATATAGTTGTCCGTTGCTTAATAGAGACTCGTTTTTTCTTCCTCCAATGGGAGGTTCTTGACGGGGAGTGATCATTGTTAAGTAAGGAACCTCCATTGGAGATGCTCTAATAAACTTAAGATAACCCTAATCCGTATATAAGAATATTTAATATCATGAGTTGTCACCCCAACCATTTTTTTGTCAACCCTTCGATTCTTAGTGGAAATGAGCCTTGATAATTCAAAGTTCAGTCAAGAGGTAAGTAAAATCTGACCAAGAATTGTTCTACCAAAGAATCGAACTCAGGTTCTCTTGAATAATTCGTCCTTGATGAAGCTCGTTAATCAATTAAGTTCAGATACTTGGTTCCTCAAACTTTTCGTTTATAATGTTATACAAAAAAAAAAAAAGACAGCCTAATGCACTAAAGTTTTGCATACGTAGGGTCTGAGAAGGGGTCCCGCATACATAAGAGGTTGTTTTGAAGACTTGCACGTGTGCCATTTCAATCACGTGACAACAATTTTACTATTGCGTCAATGTTCCTTATTTTGTTTACCATGTTATATTATATGTATGAAATAATTATTGTCATCAAGTGATGATTAATCTTTGTTAGATATCTCTTGAACATATAAGATGAGTTTTTTTTTCTACAACCGAATTTTCTTCCCACGAAAAGTCAAACATCGAACCTTTAATGACTTGTTTAAATGGTCCAATTCCCTTATCATTTGAAGAAGAAAAAAATTAACAAACATTTTTACAAAGAAAACAAACAACATATATCTTAATGAAGATTCTCTCACTTGAGAAAAAGTGTAACTTATATCCCGCAGGAGCGTGAATTTCTTGTTGTTAGCTTGAGAAAACCGTTAAAGTATGATGAGTTGTAAGTACATATCCTAACTTGTTAAGTTTTGAGGTTTGCATGATCCTAAGTAGTTGAGATATAATTTAAAAAAAATATTTACCCAAGAACTAAAATTGAAAAAAATAAAGAAAAAAGATTTACCCTCCCTAGAAATAATATTGAAAAAAATAAGAAAAGAAAAGAAGGCGACTCGTACCAATAACTCAGTTTCCGAGTCCGACACGACAAATCGAAACTCAACACTACACACACAAACCTAAGATCTTCGATTCGTTCATCAAAACCTCAATCATTGTTCCTCTACTCCTCCTTCCTCATTCTCTTTCACTTTCGCTGAAAAACTCAGTTTTTCTCTCCTTCGATCTCTGTACTTCGCTTCCCGTGAAATCTGGCTATGGATTACGAACCTTACGATAGTAGTGGTAAGCTTCATTCTCAACTTCTTCGTTACTTTCTTCCCTCATTATTCCTAAATTTTCAATTTTTTTTAATGGGTCTCTTTCAATTTTAGGATTTAGGGTTAGGGTTTTGTTTTGATTGATTTAATTAGGGCAAAATTTTCAATTGGCACCCAAATTAGTAGTTTTATGCTATGTTTAAGGAATTTGAGTTGTTGTTGTCCGTTTTATGTAGTATGTGTAATTGTGATTAACTTAAGAGTGTGATTAAATTATGGTTATGATGAAAATTTTGATTGTTATTGAACACAGGGGGATATGGTATTGGTGATTTCAGTTTCATAGTTTTCATTGGAAGTGTTTATTTCAACGATGAAATTAGTAATGTCTAGTTTTCAAAGTGTTTTGTGAAGTATTTTTTTTTCTATGGAAAGTAAAATATTACAGTTCTGTTTTGTTTAGCAAATGGAAACTGAAAATGTTGTTATAGTAACAACTGAACCTAACGCGTATTTTGAACTATATAAAGTTTTTTCCAGTTCCATGAACTTGATTATGCCGCTAAACTGGTTTATTCGGTTGGTATACTAGTTGGGAACTGGGAACTTCTCAAGCTTAACTTTCTCAGTGAACTTGAAAATTTGAAATTGCTTTGGTCTTTGAGTTCCAAAGACCGTCAACTAGTTGTTATGATTATTGTTATCTTGAATAATTTGATGGCCTCTTGGTTTTCTTTCTTTACCTTAGCAATAAGGTGCGACTTTTCTGAACTAGAAAGGCACATCAAGCACCTCAAGCAGCAAGAGGTGCTAACCGCTTCTGGTGATAGCGGACTCTATATTGGTTGACACTTGACTGTTTTATTCGGATGTAGTATCTCTTAAAATTTCGAAATGTATTGAATTGTCTATCCATTTGTTGATGGGGGATTTAGAGTTTTTCTAACTTAAAGGTTTACACTTTCAAATATCCTCAAATGGCTACCTTTTTGTTTTTCCAGTTTGACACAATATTGACTTAATGTTTCTCCCTACCATTCAGTGTAACACTGACATATGACAAACTGCTTGCATTAGACCCATGTTGTGAATTTGTTGATTTGAAATATTGATTTTTTTTACCTTAACTGCAGTATTTATTATCTAGTTAGTTGTTGCATTGAGTAGATCGTGGCCTTTGCTTTGTATAGTTAGTAAATGCTTGTATGCAATACCTGCTGCATTTAGTAAAATCTGGTTGATGTATATTTCAAGGATTTATAGTCTGGACTGACTTTGATCCATGTAGGCTGCCCCACTTAGTGGGATAAGGCTTGGTGGTGGTTGTTGTTGTTATAGTCCGGACTGACTTTGTTATTATACTTATATACATATAAATTCATTGGATGTAATGATTGCAGGTACTGATGATGATCTTCCACCAACACATCAAAATAGAATTCCTAGAGGGGCACGTCTTGCTGGGAATGGGCGATCTGCAGTAGGTTCGATGTCATACCCCAGGATGTACGGTGAAATTGACATGGAAGCTCAAATTCACCAACTTGAGCAGGACGCGTATAGTTCAGTTTTACGAGCCTTTAAAGCTCAAGCTGATGCCATTACTTGGGTACATTTTCTTATTTTATTTTCACTTATTTATTTTGAAAATTTTTAATCAGGTTTAAATGACTTCTAAACAACATGTATTTTCTTCAGGAGAAGGAAAGCTTGATAACAGAACTAAGAAAAGAACTAAGATTATCAAATGAGGAACATAGGGAACTTCTAGGCCGTGTTAATGCAGATGATGTCATACGAAGGATAAGGTCTGATAAAATTGTAAAACTTGGTCTATGCTTTAGAAGTGAGATTTTCATTACATTTTGCATATACACACTGTCATGTTGTTAATCAACATTTTATTGGATGTTGATTTAAGGGAGTGGAGACAGACAGGAGGCCATCAGCCCAGTGTGCTGAGTTCTGGACATGTCATTCACGATTCAGTTCCAAGTCCAACAGTCTCTGCTTCTCGTAAGAAGCAAAAGGTAACACCGTCCGTACCATCACAATCTTATGGTGGGCCTTCTCCTTCATTTCATCCCCAGCCCGTGGCTGCACCCCACCAGCCATCTTCTTCTGTTGGAAAACGTGGACCTGTTCCAGGAACTAAGGGCAAGAAGCAGAAACCTGTAAGTAAACATAGAAGTCTGGTTACATTGTTCTTCTTCTCTTAGTTTATCTGCAGTGAGCTTGGTTTGATCCCCTTCATAGCTGCTTAAAAAATTATTTGCCACTATTCAAGCCTACATAAGCAACACTATTTCATTTACTTTGGTTCTTGTATATGCAGGGCCAAGTATTACCAGGAGCACCTTCAATAAAGCAATACCCTTCTTCGGGACCAGGGGGAAGGAATCAAGTACCTAATAGAGTTACTTCGGGTACTGGCACAGGTGAGCTTGCTGAGGGAGCATCAATTGATCCGCTTGTTGGCAAGAAAGTACGAACAAGATGGCCTGATGACAATAACTTCTATGAAGCAGTTATCACCGACTACAATCCAGTAGATGTACTTACATCCACTTAATCAGTTTAAGATTTGTTTGTCAGTTAATTTATAGCTGATATGCTTACTTTTTACCTCTAACTTTTCAGCGTCTGCACAATCTGGTCTATGACATGGGAAGTGTAAATGAATCATTGGAATGGGTTAATCTGTCAGAGGTATATCTGATACTGATTACTGTCGTGTAATTCTTTTTGTTGTCTTTTTCACACTCCCCACGTTGCGACTCTCTTCAAAAAATAGTGTTTTTCCAAACCTTGCGAAATTGAAACTAAAAGTAGAATTATAAAAATAGAAGTGTATTAGTGAAATTTGAAAATAAAAATGGAGTAATTTAATAATTCTAAAATATTGGTATTAGAATTATAAAAATAGAAGTGTGTTAGTGAAATTATAGAAATAGAATTCTAAAATAACTCTAAATAATTTATTACATTATTTAGTAATTTAATGTCTTTGAGTAGAGTTCTGAAGGTGTTTTAATGTATCATATACAGTAATTATGTGAAATGTTTGTATTTCTCTAGAATGTCTAAAGAAATATGTTGGTAAGCTTTCTTTTCCATCTTTAAATTAAGAGTTACATTTCCAATGTGTGTTGGTCCAATTATGAAAGGATTTGGATCTCATAAGCATGTGGTCCTCAGTTAAATCCTAGGATTCATATGAATGGAAAAAGTACTACTGGGATGTGCTCAAACTTTGGCGTCTAATGTAATAATTTCTTTAGGTGCCCCTGTAGTTAGTGATGTTAGCCCGTGGTGCATACAAGGACATAGACTGGAGCATCTTGTCATTTGAGAGAGTTAAGACCTTTGGGCATTAGGAGAGGTGCAGACCCTTGAAATTCTGCCATCTATACTCTATTGAGGGAATTCTTCCCTAGTTCTTTCTAATAAAGATAGAAGTTTCTATCACGTATCTCAGGAGATCTGTCTCGTACCTACTGGGTAAAATGCTCCAGGGCCCAAAAAAATGTGGGCTGGGATGTGTTTGGTAACTTTCTGCATAAATTCGGCACTGAATTTGAAATGTTAGAAAATATTCATTTTAGATGCTAAAAATGTTTTGAAGGAAACTATTGGGCATTTAATAAAATGAATTTGACTATACTATTGTTGAAAACTATTTTATAACATGTTAAATTAGGATTTGGTTGTTCATAAATAGGGTTATGACCTCGTTCTGAATTTTTTTTATAGCATGTTTCTGCTTTTCTTAATATTACATGTATGACAAACTTTTCATTTGCTGCACCAAATTGAGATGTCAAGTTGGCTTACATTACTTTCTTTTTGTAACACTATTTTCATTCATGAATGAATGCATAATGTGGTATCAAACGCTGCAGTTGAAGACCGCAGCTGCTGGTTCCATGTAAAAATAATATGTAATTAAATAAATGAAGTTTTGACTTGTTTAAACTTTCAGTAATCCTGAATTGTGGTTGTTATTTAAACTTTCATAAAATTCAAGCACCGCTATTCTCGTGTACCTTGATTGTTCAATAACATTTAGAATTTAGATTTTCTATTAGCTTGATATGCTTAGCACTTGCCAGCACCTAATTAGATACAGTCTTGTAACCGCAGATCTCTCCGGAAGATATTCAATGGGTAGGGGAGGAACCTGGAATCAACCATCGTTTTGGGGGATCTGGTCGTGGGATGAATAGGTCTGTAGGTCGTGATAGTGTTCCAGGAGCTGGAAGAGGTAGGGGAGGTACAAAGGGGCAATCCAAAAAAGATTTATTGCCATCACAGAATGGAATCGGAAAAAAGGCTCTGGATGATATACAAATACTTCACACAGACACACTAGTTAAAGAGGTAACTGAAAACGGTTCAATCAAAATACTATTCAATTGAGATTGTTTAATCTTTTCATGGAAAATATTTAAATTTTTGGGTAACTTGTCAGGTGGAAAGGGTGTTCAGTGCAAATCATCCTGATGTACATGAAATTGAGAAAGCCAAGAAAATATTGAAGGTAAAGTACAATTTTATTCTCCAGTCTGCCATTTATTTTACTGCTAGCCGCTAATTTATCTTATGTTCTTGCAAATGCTGTATGTATAATCAATTTAATGAATTAACTACAGGATCATGAGCAAGCTCTTATCGATGCAATTGCAAGGCTTGCAGATCTTTCTGATGGCGATAATGGTACTTATTCGCATTTCGCACACCTATTTGCACTTTTGCAGTATTATAAGACATTTGTTCTTTCACAAGTAGTCCTCTAAATGCTATGGAGTATGGACTTCGTTTAGGTGCTTTTTTTACTATTTAGTTTCAAATCATAATTCAAATGAGTTGCAACTTGCAAGTGATACGGATGATAATACAGATTGATTTTAAAAATTACATTGACTGCAAATTTGAGTGTAAATAGAAGTACAATAGTTTGGAATAACAAGGATTTGATTTTCACTGATTATTGCTTGGTATAATAGAAAATCACTTTCATCTTACTTCCATGCCGTGGAAACAGTGGCCATAATTTGTTACACTACACCCCACTTCCAATCATCCTACGATTTAATATACCACTCAGGGGTGATTCCATATTTTTCACTTTTGTCTATTTAAACAACCTTGGCCTAAAGTATCCAGTATTCACTACTTTTTTAAAAAAGTGTTGTCATCAATTATATTCAGTGAAATGGCCAGTGATGGAACAATATGGATCTCCACACTTGATTCTGTGTATAAACTTTCTTGATGATCTTATCTTATTGTTTATACAGATGGGGGCGGTCGCCATTTCTCACATGTTAAATCAATGGATCGAGAATGACGGAACACCTACGTTGTAAAATGGGGAAAAGGAGGCATTCAAGGAAGCAAAAGTCACGGGAAAGTGTAGATTTTCTCTTGTATTCTATCAGATAGGATGACAATTATGTAATTTGGTAATAATTATTTATTGAGGGTAAGATTTGACCTAGGATCAGCTTCTGCTTGTATAAAAAGAGAATGATAGTGGATACATTCCTATATTTGCTGTATTAAATTATGAGTTGACACCATTTATTCACAAGACTTGGTGACTGTTTGGTTTTCGTAAACACCAAATCTTAATCATCATGGGTACTGCCAAACCAAAGTTGTTGGTGGTCATTTACATAACTCTTTTTCATCCTTTTTTGTCCTCTTGACTATCACCAATGACTTTATGTTTACTATTGGCACCACCTACCCAAACTGAAGATCCACCATAAACATTAAACAACCATCACAGTCACTCACCTCCATCTCTCTTTTCCTTATCTCTATAGTTTCTCCTTTTCCTCTTGCACAACTCATTTTAGTCTACGCATTTGTGAGTGTTTTCTACCACTTTAATATTTTCTTTCCACTTACAATCAAAATATGAATATTAGTATTCATGTCCCTTTATGCATGTTCATATAGAAATGATGTAAACAAGCAGTTTGTTCTTGTAATTATGACTGAAAAATGAGACGTACCTATAAGAGATGATATGGAAGAAGTATTGAATGAGAAAAAATTGATTTTAGAATTTATTGTATGAAGTTGATTATTTTTTGTTACTAAGAAGAAATTGTTACAAATGAATGTATGATCACTTTAAATAGTGATCTAACTAAAATTATCAACTGGCAGCTACTCAACTAATTTTTAACTACCTTAAACAATATTTTATCAATTATAATTAATATCCACCATATCTAACAATAAAGAGGAGTCACATATTATCAAGGTTGTGCCATCTCAATTCCCCTTTGTAATGGACCTAGTGTGGAACAACATAGAGTGTTCGTTAGGATTTGAGTTCTGGTCTAGTTATACCCTTGTGACTTCTGATCATTCTATTTGATTAATTAAAGTTCCTTTAACGTAAAAATTATCAAGTCAAGAATAAAGAACTGTGGACTTTTTGGTCTAGGTTTTATTATATAAACCAATGAAATTAAAACATGGTCCACAACAAGGATATGATGTCTCTAGAAACCAAATATGGTCTGAACAACAAGGACGTGGGAGACCAAGTATGTTTACAGAGAAACTCAAACCTAGTTAAAGTTTCAAGTACGTTTCACGAACTCTGTTCAAGCACGTGTACTTAAAACTCAGTTCACACACATCTTGTACACTGAGTTTCTAGATCTTCTGTCCAACACTCCATCTTAGTTCAAATAAGTACCTTACACAAACTCTATTTATAAGACCATTTCGTCAAAAAAAAGTATCTCTTTTTATAAGACTCTCTTCGAATATCAAGGTTCATTAATTAATTTTTTACAAAAATATCCCTAATTAAATGAAGAGATTTAAAATATCAATCATTTCTCTCAATAATTGAAGGATAATTTTGTAAAAAGAAGGTACATTGTTGACAAATTTAACGCAAAAATATTTTTTCTTGATTCTTTTGCTTTTATCAACTCATATATAAGGAAGAAGTCACAAAGGTCATGTGCGTGTCTATATATATATATATATATATATATATATATATAGGGAAAAATACACTAACCTCTCCTGAACTCTGTCTATATGTAACCCACACCCCCTCTATTTTATCTTATGACACATACCTCCCTTGCCGTTAAGTGCTGTCAATGTGCCGTTAAAAAAAAATAGAAACTTTTTTTCACTCCTTTTCTCATTCAACTGCATCGCACAATACCTTTCCTTCTCGCCACTGTTTCATCCTAACCTAAAACTTCATTAACAACACAACCAATGTTTTGATATGATTGTTATTTTGCTCACATCTTTGTCGAGAATTTTTGGGTCATATAAGATTTAACAAACAAATTGTAGAATGTAGGCAACCGTAATCAAAGTAAATTATCATAGATTGAGTTTCTCAAACAGAGTTTCTCAAAGGATTGTACCAAATAAATGGGTTTTTTTTTTTTTACGAAGAACAAATAAATGGGATGTTGTTCATTTGTGTTAAGTAGCTTGTGTATGAGTCGCGGCGGAATAACTAATACAGAGGTGTGCTGCTTTGTTTTTGGGGGATACTCTTCAAAGAAAAATAGTCTCATCTATGTTATTAGAGATATATGAAATAAAGGAAATCAATAAAATAATAAATGATAAAGATGTGAAAAGCTTTCAACAATGGCAGAAACGTGGTTCAGTGGAGATGGAGATAGTTTCATTAATAGAAAAAAAGTGTGTTTTTTTTAACAGATCTACAAACGGTGTTAAGTTGTAAAGGGAGGTGTTTATCTATTTCAAGAGACTTTAAGGGAGGTTAGTGTCTATTCAAAAACTAGAGGGGATGTCTGTGTCATTCAACGAAACCTCAGGGGAGGTTAGTGTAATTTTCCCATATATATATATATATATATATATATATATATATATATATATATATATATATATATATATATATATATATATATATGACTCGGATTCCGTCAACGACACCAGGTGTAAGTCAAAAGATTAACACTAAATATGCGTCGTTGGATTTGTTTAATCCTACTGTTAATAAAAAAGAGGGTGACTTAATGTTAGTTTCTTCACTCCAATTTCTATCTAGCGTCATTGATGATGAATTTGTTGTTGTCTCAACCAGAATTTAACTCTAAATTATTGCTAAAAAGTCATATATGAACTTCTAAAAAAGCAATGGCTGGAATATTCATAAATTCAATTGCTTTTGTTCAACCTTGCCCCAAACATTTAAGCGATTAAAAGCACAAAAGAAGAATCTTTCACTGACGTTTTACGTTGACTAAATCACGGTAGTTACTAAATCTCCGTTGAAGAACATGTATCATACATAAAGTGAATTCTTTCATTTCAACTAAATTTTTTACTATTGAAAAAAATGATTAATCTCTATGATTGCTTATAAAAAATATTATTGAAAAAATAATGTTTCTATAATTTATCATTGAGTATTTTGGCCGTTGTATATTATGTGATTGATTTTTGAGTAGTTATGAGATGCCTAATTTTTTTCGCATGGGATTAAGTGATTGGTTTTTGAATTAACGGTGGTCTGGTCGTAATCATAAAAATTAAGAAAATGCTAACTTATGTCTTTATGGCTCAAGATAAGGATCTTGAAATAGAATTAAACAATAAATATTGTATTGAAAATATAAGTTTTAAAGTTATGAATGCACAATTTTCAAAGTTAAATTTTTTTATTTAGTTTCTTATCTTATGCCCTTATGACACAGGTTAGCAACACCCTAAAAATTATTGTGATTTATATAGAATGTAAACTTTACATATTCAATAAAAAGCAATGTTATTTGAACAACCATTTATTGTGACAGCTTGTTAGATAACCAAATTTTACAAAGAAATTTAGATAGTGGCCCAAAAATCAAAGCAATAGAGAGAGAAAGTAGAATGATCATGTGAGTATGAGAGATGAAGTTGTCACAAAAGTTATCAAAAAATGGTTGTTCAAATACTCCCTTTGTCCCTCAATAGATGATCTATTTGACAATATACATTATTGACTTGACATACTTTGACAATATTTTTCTACTAAGTCACACAAATAAATAATATCATGTAAGATGTTGTTGGATTCGTCTCGGTGAATATTTTTAAAATATTAAATTTTCATAATTTTTTTTAGTAGAGAATTGAAGATATCAAAGATAAAACATATGCATTGATATGTGTGTCGGAATCAACTAGGTCATGTATTAAGGGACGAAGGGAGTATCATTTCTCATCAACAAAATTACGATAATGATGGATGTTTTGCCTAACCTACACTAAGTTGTCTATCAACTTGACAACTATAGTAATCATAACACTCGAGTTCTTTTCCTTCAAACTAGTCATGTTGGCACTCTTGTGAGACTTTGTAACTTTTAGATACAAACAATATTGGATAAAAAATTCAAACGAAATATGATAGAGAAAATCAAATTATTATTGTACCATGATAATATTTGGCAGATGTGTTTTTTTCTTCAAATTGGCATATATATATAGAGAAATGATATTCTAACAACCATTTTGTGACAACCTATGTGACAACTTTATCTCTCATACTCACATTATCTTTTTACTTTCTCTCTCTATTGCTTTGGTTTCCGTGTCACTATCTACTTTTCCTTTAAAAATTGGTGGTTGTCACAAAAGTTGTTGATTTTTGATTGTTAGAATATCATTGCTCATATATATATATATATATATATATATATATATATATATATATATATATATATATATATATATATATATATATATAGGGTCATGTTAACTTGTGCCCTTAGGGCACATGTTAAGCAACCTAAATAGAGCAATGTTGCATTGGAAAACACAATATAACAACTTTTAAGAAGTTGAATGCACGCCTTTTGATATATGTATTTCTATAATGAGTATCTTAACATGTGCCGTGAGGGCACAAGTTAACATTAGCCATATATATATTGTGCTCTATTCATATGCACACTTGACCACTTCACATCATTTGCCAGTCATCACTATAGAAGTGAATCTATTTTTTGAAATTCGCTACCAAAATGTGTAGTAACTCTTTATCTAAAGAGGCCAAAGAAAAAAAGCTGGAAGATGACGAAACACCAAACACCATTTTAAGAAAGGTATCTTATCCATGAGAGAGCTTGACTAAATTTGTGTGGTTCTCCCTCCACACAAGACCAAACATTCTTCTGCCTTCAAAAAACTACACACCTTATATGCGTTTTGGGCTCTTTCAACCTTAGATAAAAATAATTTTTTAACATTTTTATTTATCCGATCTCATATTCAATTCTAAAATTTAAAAATGGTGTTTACTCAGGGACAGACCCAATTGAGAGGGATTATAGGCCATGGCTTACACTTAGTTTTGGAAAATAAATAAATTTTTGTAATTAATACAATAAAAAAGAAATGAAATTGATTTATATTATTGATTATGACTACACTATAGTTTGATTATTTTTTTTTTTTAATGTGTAGGTTTTGTCGTTAAAGTATTCTTTTAATGTGACTACACCATAGTTTCGCTGTCAAGCAACCCAACACTATAAATAGGCATTGGCATTTGAACCCGCCCCCGTCCAGACCTGTCTGCTCCTGCCCTGTATTTAACAAGGAAAAGCCTATTTAACTGGGTGTGGGTGCGGGGAAAACCCGTTTCTTAAGTACGGGGGGAGGGGGGTCGGGGGATAGTTAAATATGCCTCGCACCTGCTCTGTTTATTTTAAATTACTTTTTTACCTTTATATTTGATAATCACATTACACGTATACCCTTCTTAACATAGTAAGTACATATTTAAAGTTGGTCAAAAAAAGTACATATTTAAAGAATGTTTTTTTTAGATATGTGAAAAAACATGTTATTTTTTCACTACAGCTTCGCGGATGAGGGTTGCGGCGGGGCTGGGAAACTCATCCCCGCTGGAGGCAGGTTTGGGTGTGAATTTTCTATCCCCGACGAGTTTGGAGGCGGGGCGGATATGGACACAATGAAGCGGAGGTGGGGCGGGTATGCTAAAACCCGTCCCCAATTTGACCTGTTGCCATGTCTACTATAGATGTAAACAAACCTGCCTCCACTAAAACATAACTCAATAGGTTCATGAACTCAAAAGTCTAAGACATGGATCCGCCACCAACACTTTACAAATTACACGTTTTAAAAATATACGCGAAAAACAGTTGATACCATAAAAAAAAAAAATGAATGACATCAACTGTTATTTTTTGTCCAATTTATAATTTGTCATGTATGTTTTTGTTCTATTGCATACGTTTCGTCCCGTTACTTTTCAAAAAATCATTAAAGAAATATGATTGAATTATATAAATTATACTTTTTCGTATCTTCTTAGACTATGTGCAATGGTGCTGTTGAACCTGACATTCAACAAGAAAAAGCAGTCCAATGCATGTTGAAGCTGTGTTGAATGAGGCGCTGGAAGAGAGAGATGATTAACAGATTCAACACCATTTAATCTGCCACAGAATGCCACGTGGCGGCGCGCAGTTGGACAGCAAAATTGAGAAAATGATGCTCGCCAAATGATTTATCAAACATCAAATAAAAAATTTAAAAAAGCTGTTGTTCGCCAAATTGTTTATCAAACATGGGGCCATATCCATCAATTTTTTTCAATTGAAGGGTAGAAGGAAAAAAAATTGCAAAAAAGTCTGAGAAAATAAAAATACAAACACACAAAAAAGTCTGAGAAAATAAAAATAAATTTTTTAAATAAATTTTGTTTTTACAAAAAAAAATGTTAAGTGTTTCTTTATTTTAATTTAATTATAATCGATAATTGTAATTTTATGTAATTATAAAAACAAAAATATAAAATTAAATAAGAATAAGAAATAAAAGGTGGTGGGGTAGAGTGTTGAATGAAAAAAAACCATTGGAGAGGTTAAAGTTGAATGAGTGTTGAATTAAGAGAGAGAAGATGATGTGGAGTGTTGGGAATTGAAAAAGTGGGTGTTGAAGGGTGTTTAATGTTGGTGACCATTGTAAATGGTCTTACTTCTTAGCCTCTCCCGATCATCCGGTTCCCGTGATTTGTGCAATGATGTCTATGTCTTTTGAGCTTTGACCTTCAAAATATATGGGATCTGACAAATGTGCAATTTTAATCTAGTTGTTTGCCAACATCACGGTTTGTGACTCTTCTTTTTCTTTGTTTTTTTTTTTTTTTTTTTTCTAAGGTTGGTGACTCTTCTTAGAAAATTGCTGTTGACACATTGCATAAGGCTGTGACACACATGTAAAATACGTTTTTGCCCCCTCGACAGTTAACTGCCGAATTATGAAACCGGCTGCAGTTAACTACCGAGGAAAACTTCGGCAGTTAACTACCGAGGAAAATTGAAAACTTCGGCAGTTAACTGCCGAGGAATCCTCAAACCCCTTTTTTTTTTTTACAAAAACATTAATTCTTTTTATTCTTTAAACTTAAATTTTCCTTAATTAAATTTAATTCTTTAATCCTTTTAAGGAATTAAACATAATTCTTTTCATGATTTCATTTATGTGATTTTGTTGCCATAAATGAAGAAATATGAATTTTGTTGCCATTAAATACACGATTCTTTTTATAAAGTTGTTGATTTCATTCATATGATTTTGTTGCCATAAATAAAAAAATATGAGATCAAAGAATTACTACATATTCAATCACGTTTATTAATTAAAAAAATGTTTTTTTTGAAGAATAGAAAAGTGGTTTTATTTGTACAAAAAAAAAGGTATTATTGATAGAATAATTACAAATATAATTATTTGAAAGAGAGATGAATAATATCTGAAATATTATAATTTGTGAACAACAAAAAAATATCTTAAATATTATAATTAATTACTAATAATTACAAATATAATTATTCTATCATTTGTAACGTTTTTTGTTGTTGCATTTTTTTATTGAATTATCATTTTAGGTCCATTAACTACCGAATATTATTCATCTCTCATATTTCTTCATTTATGGCAACAAAATCACATGAATGAAATCATAAAAAAATTGTGTTTAATTCCTTAAAAGGATTAAAGAATTAAATTTAATTAAGGAAAATTTAGGTTTAAAGAATAAAAAAAATTAATGGTTTTTGTAAAAAAAAAAAAAAAAAGGGTTTGAGGATTCCTCGGCAGTTAACTGCCGAAGTTTTCAATTTTCCTCGGTAGTTAACTGCCGAAGTTTTCCTCGGTAATTAACTGCAGTCGGTTTCATAATTCGGCAGTTAACTGCCGAGGGGGCAAAAACGTATTTTACATGTGTGCAACAGCCTTATGCAATGTGTCAACAGCAATTTTCCTCTTCTTAAACAATGTAGTGCATAGTTTAATTTCATACATTTACCGTAACGAGTCTCGATTGACACTTTCTTACTTGTTTTATCATTTCCATTTCTTTAGGATATTATTTATATTTTGGATTTAATTCATACTCCCTCCGGTCCTAAATATAAGCAAATTTGACTTTTTAGATTCATTCAATTAATGATGTATGTGGTCCATAATATGAACCACATACATCATTAATTGAATGAATCTAAAAAAATTAGATTTGTTTATATTTAGGACCGGAGGGAGTATATATCAATACTATAAATTTTCTTACCCTGCCAATCATAACCGTGCAATCACAACCAATCACATTTGAAATTTAATCATAACTACTTTTTTTTGAAAGAATCGTAACTACTTCTAAAATCAATTGGTTATGATTTGATTAAGGCGTAAAACTTCTTACACACAAAGGGTATCACAATAAACCCTTATATTAAAAAGAAAAATGATATTTGAACAAACACTTTTGACAACTTTTGTGATAATTTTCTCTCTTATACTCACATTATCTTTTTACGATCTCTCTATTGTTTTGGTATTTGTGCCAATATCTCATTTCCTTTGTAAAATTTTGGTTGTCGTAAAAGTTGTCACATATATGGATGTTCAAATAACACAACTCTATTAAAAATGGACCATAAAAATCTAAATAGACTATTATACTCCATTTAGAGAGCAGAATTGGTGTTTGATGGAGCTTTGAACATGTCTTTAAAAACTATAATAAAGATGAAGAAGAGTGAAAAAATTATGAGATTTTATGCAGTACACTTAAACGTGTAGTGGATGCATATTCTTATGCTGAATCATAGGGTAAGAGAATGCAAGAGCATCACATCAGGGTTTTGTATGCGTGGCAAGCTAGTGTTGTCCAAGTGACGACATGTAAATGGTTAATCATCAGGGTATACACCAGAACACCGACCATGGGGTCAGGGCCGTTCCTATAAAATAGGAGGCTCGGCTATCTTTTTAAAATATGCCCCCTAAAATAAAAACATAATTTTTTTGTGTAGTTTCATTAAAAAATCAGAATTAGAAGAACTTCTAAACATAAACGAAATAAATAAAAAATTAAGTGAAAGAGGTGAAATTTACCAAACGGTGTCGTTTGGATTTATCATTCCTCCGTTGTGGGAAAGCGGAAACAAATGGTTTATGCGAAAAATAAATTATTGTTGTGATTTTTTTTATTGAAATAGCTTTCCAAATTGACTGATTGAATGATTATATAAATTGGGAGTGGTTTGGTAGCATCCGATTTATGTTAAAAGGAGAATTAAAGTCTAGAAAAAACTCAAACGTGTACCGTAGAAAGAAAAAGAAATAACATATTTTTTTTTAAGTAGGGTGTGGTATTAGACTTAATTTTTTTTTTTTGAGGCACATAGGTTTTGCGTTACTGTCGGAAAATAGATTCCACCTCCCAAATTTCACAATTGTTTCACTTTTACGATTAGCTATTCAATATGTGAATATGTTTATTGGTTTGTTCATGTGCAAGATAAATGTCAAGTAATCAGAACATGTTGAGTGTTCACTAACGAGTTAACCACAGATGTAAAAATTTAAAAATGTTAGGACCAAAAGCATCATAACCAAAATTAAAATGAGGAGTAACTCTTTTTTACCATGTCATATCAAGTTGAGGGGAATTTATATTGGTCAACTCACCTCTAAACAGAAAAACACGATGCAAAGAAGAAAACGACATAGAACTAACAGAGTAAGACGATATAATGTGTATACTAGACGATTGAAGACTAAAAGAAAATCTTATATAACCCAAAAAACAAAGACAAAAAGAGCAAGTGAATATATATCCAAAAAGAAACAGATCAAGTGATCCACGAGCATAAGCACTGGCTATGCTTTCCTGTTAAACAAAAAATCAAGAAAAGCAGTGTGCCATGGGACAATGTTGTTACAAGTTACAAGCTTTAGCCCAAATGAAAAACATTGTTACATTTACCTAGGAACTGACTACAAGCTAAAGCTGACCAATAAATTTGCAGTATAAATTATAAATAGAAGAAACACATGCTTTAACAATAACAATAAATAATAATATACAGGGGAAAGAAGAACTAACTATGAATCTGAAAATCATTTCTTAGAACGTTTTTTGGGTCGCTTATCTTTGCCACCACTTGCACTACTTTCCCTTCCACGCTTTGTACTAGCTACGGTCTCTGTCGCTTTTTTTGGAGGTCTTCCAACATTCCTCTTCGAGTTGCTCTCAATATTCTTGTTCCTCTTATCTCCTGAACCTGACCCTCCTCCATCGTTATACCTTGAAGCTCTTTCTTTCCCTTTCTCCCCTTTTCCATTATTCACTATTTTCTTCTGCTCTTTTGTATTAGTACCACCTCCACCACCACCCTTACTGCTTCCACTACTTCCTCCTCCACCACCACTACCACTCCTCAGCACCTCCACCGATTCATTTTTCTTTATTCTATTCAAGAAACCAGCGGCACCGTTGTTCTTCTTCTTGTCTGACACCCCCTCTGCTTTGTTCTTCAATTTTGGGGTCTCGGCCGGTTTGTTTGCCGAGGACCCTGTTTTAGGAGTGGAGTTAGAGGGTGGTTTCTTATTGCTGGCGTTGCTGCTGAGGTTCTTGTTACTTCTTCTACTTCTAGCTCCAGTGACAGGCTTTTCCTTGGCCTTAGGAGGCTCCTCTTCATCTGTCTCCGAACTTGGTTTTAAGGTTGGTTTCACATCAGAGAAAGGCCTTTCCTTCTTGTCATTGATGATGGGTTTGTGATCACCCTTTTGGCTAAAGGTGGTGGTAGAAGGTTTGACTGGGATTGAACTACGTTTGCGGCAAACTAATATAGGAGGTTTATGCTTGGAGAGAGAATTTGGTCTGGATAATGGTGTGTTTGGAGGGAGTGAATCGCTCTTCTGTGTGATAGTGTTGGATTGTGCTTGGCCGAAGGTTTTCATCTCATCAAGGATGAGGCGGCGCAGCTGCTGCGCAGCCCGCAATTCAGGTGAACGACGAGAGAAGAACACGGTGGCATTGCTGAAGAGAGTAACGAGGTCAAGGAAGAATGTGTTTGTCCCTGAGGAATAGTGACCCTCTTGGACCCTCAGTTGTATGGTTTCCAAGTCCACGTGCCGTTTCACAGTATTTTTGTATCTGTCCAAATCCTGTTATCACAACAGACAAAAGCAAATCTGTTTGCTAAATATTCATAATTCCATGAATGTAACAATTACGAAAAATAGTCGCTATCACACATAAATCATTTATTAAATGTTCACCTCATAATATATTTTTTTTATAAATAATAATATTCATAAAAAAGAGTGAATATTATCTGACAAAAAAAATAAAAAGGCAAATGTTATAAAAGTTTTACAAGATATTAAATTTCAGCGTGAGAGAATCTTTTTGATATCCTTAATGTTAAATTATCATAAAGTGGAATTTTATCCTAAATATTCATGGCACGTTACAAAATTAAATAAATTACATTGAGTGGGAATAGGTCAGACCGGTTTACCCATGTCACACCTAGTTGGGGCCAAACTTTATTTTATATAAAGAATGTTAAGACTTTCTTAAAAGTCTTTTATCTAATATTATTGCATTCTCATATCTAAATACAAATTCTTTGATTAAATTAGAAAAGTAAAAAAATATATTCTCCGATGATAAAAATATACTATTACTATTATTTGGTTACCTTTTGTGATTGATTAGAGACTCAATTATACTTTGGATATATCCTATTTACCATGCCAAAAAAGGCACATATCTAAAATGTCGCTTTTTGTAGTTTAAACGAGAAAGGACGTGCAAAGGAACAAAAAAGGAATGAGCTCAAAAAAGATAGTCCCCATTTTTAATTCCACTATCGTTCTTTTTTTTTTTTATGAAATTTGAGCATTAACCTAACGTTTCAATTTTTTAAATGGAAAATATTAAGTAAAATTAAAAATAGTGGTACTAGTGGTTTTTTGTTTATGCTTCCTTTTATACCATCTTGGAAGTGAAAAATAGTCTAAAAACATTGAATGACAAGCCGTACATTTCCCAATTATTTAAATTCAAGAAATAACTTTTACATAATTACCGGTTATTGTTGCTCCACATAGCACAACACAAGTCTCGCCTTACTAAATAGAGAAAGCTTATAAAGTGGGTCCCATCCCCACATCCAAACTTGTAATTAATTTCTTTATCTTTATTTAAGTCTCTTAGTTTTTTCGACAAAAAAAAAAAAAAAAAAACAGTCTATACACGACCAAACAAAAGGTGCTGTTTCACATTTTTTTTCGTTTCCATCTCTATCCTTCCAAACAACACATTCAGTTTCTATCTTTACTCTTTTTTTTTTCCTTTCTCTTTCCAAATCTATCTATCTAAACAAAGGGTTAAACAAAAATTTGGTGATATCCGCCCGGAAATAATATATGCTCCATGTCCCTTGATAATTGTCAAATTTGAAGAAAAAATGTTTCAAAAAGCGTGTGAATTTTAGTTTCTATTAATTTAGCAAAATTGTGTTATATACATTTTTATTTATGAAACTTCTCTTTATCATGTGTGAAATAATAATTTAGTATGACAAATTTTACGGGACAAAAGGAGTAACAAATTTCCCTCGAAAAAAAAAAAGTAACAAATATTTTTTTTTGGACAATACGTAACAAATAAATCTCCCTTCAAAAAAAAAAGTAACAAATAAATCTACTTTCAAACGTAGTAGGCGTTCAACTTTAAAGACACAGTTGGATGATTACGACATATGACCAAAAAAAAAATCACCACCTTTTTTTTTTTTTGAAGGAAAAAAAAAAAGTCACCACCTTATTAAAGGGTAGTACTGATTTTTTGCCTGGTTCAATAAGCATGTAAACCATAAAATTGGTCATTAAGATTATTTTGGGTCTTTTTCGTAAAAAATAAAAATAAAAATAAAAATAAAAATTGGGTCTGATTTAAAAAAGATTATATTGGTTCTATTGTCAAAAATATATTATTATGGATTTATTGTCAAAAATATACTATTATGGGCGTAGCCCAAGAATAAACTAGCTATTGGACTAAATATCAGCCTGAAATCATCTATAGGCACGTTGCATGGAGATGCACCCAATCTGGGTTCAGAAGATGCACGCGTTCAGCTAAACTATAATTTTTCTCATTTTATTTCCCAAAATTAGGAAGAAAAAAAATTTAAACATTTTTCTTCCAAGAACAATAATGTAAATATGGATAACATTTGCAATGCGCTCCTTTCAATACACTCTATTTTATTAATTGAAATTCACGAGTCCGATCAAATATTGACTCTCATTTAATTTTGATAAAACTCATGAATTTAGCCAATAAAAGACCGTGTTTTTGTATTAAAAAAGATAGTGGTGTTATACCGGAGAAAATATTAAAATCCCTTTATTAAAGAGTGTATTAACACTCCTGCAATATATTTTAGTGTGTTTGAAACCATTTTTTAGATCAAATATCCGCAAAAACATGTGTTTTTTAGTCGAAAATGAGAAGCTTCAATACCTAACTCCTACCAAATGTGAAAAACCCACCGCATAAATGGTAAAAGCCACCGCTAAATAGAAAGTATGCTTAAATTTTGTGAGTTGCGACTATAACATGTTAAAATAAAATAAAAAATTATTTTTTGATGTAAATTTTTTTATTATATCTTATCAATATGTTAATTTCTAAAAATATCTTCCAAATATCAATGCGATGAGATCTGAATTAATGTCTTGCGTAAAACACTTTTACGTGACAGCACAGTATACATCAATTCAATTATACTCTTATTAATAATGCATTAAAAAAATTATATATTCTAATGTATAATTTTTTTTAAGGATATTCTAATGTATAATATAAAGTAATAATAAATATTAGAAAAAGATATTTCTTTTTGATAGTTTAGAAGAGGATATTTATGAAAAAAAATTGGTAGAATATTTATGAGACACATATACTATATATTGTATTGCAACCAAAAATAATACTGAGAAATGATATTTTGACAACCATTTTTTGACAACTTTTGGACAATTTTATCTCTCATACTCACATGATATTGTTATCCTCTCTCTTCCTTTTTCTCACTCCATTGTTTTTGACCAATAAGAAGTGAGAAAAACAAGGTTGTCAACAAAGTTGTCACTAAATGGATGTCAAAATATCATTACTCAATAATACTATATGTTATACGATAAAAATAAAACTTTTTGAGATAGCTAAAGATTGCTAGTGATATCAACCGTGAACACATAGGACTACAAACAATACGGAGCATTCAACAGAAACAAAACACAAAACACGACATAAGACTATCAAATATACAACACTCGTTGGACCTATATAATCTTTTTTTGGACCCATGAAGTTGAGATAGATGCGGTATATTTTTAGAGAATAAACTTGCTCATTTTTGTAAAATAAAAAAAATTAAATACATATAGAAATTTTAAAATTTTATTTTTAATCTTTATAAAATAAAATTACATAAAATAACTTTATTTTATAACGATTAAAAACGAAATTTTAAATATTTATAAGGACTAAAAATATATTTTGTGCAAAAAAATTGATAGGTTTTTACAATTCTTTTTTTTTTTTTTTTTTGAAGGAAGGTTTTTTTACAATTCAGCAGTCCTCACAAACTTCGTACGCATAAAAAATCTATCTATCAACAAAAAAGATAGTGGTCCCTTTTTGTTAAACACTCATCATTCTCACTTGTAAATTTTTTTTTTTGACAAGTCACTTATAATTATTTATCGAGTTATATTGTTATATTTTACGAATTTTTATAATTTTAAATTCTAACAGTAACATAATTGATAGAATAGAATAGTTAGCACACAGTTAATAATTACGACGTGAATAGTAAAACTATAATTTCTTTCAAATATTTGAAAGACCATGAAATACCCATTTTATCCACACAAAAAAGTATGCAATGAAAATTTAGAGTACCTGGTTTTTTTCAAGACGGCGCTCAAACAATGAAAATTTTTCATGTCTTTTGATCATCTCCAACACGCAAACCAACGGTTCTGATTTCACCACCGCCACGTCCTCATTCTCCGTCTTTGCGTCTTCCTCCTTCCTCCGCCGCTGCGTCCTCCTCGTCTTCGACAAACTCGACGAACTCTGCACCTCGCTGCTCTCCCTCGTCCCTCCCTCCTCCGACCGAGTCACCGACTCATCCTCCACCTTCCTTTCCTCACTCGGAGGCACCGACTCACACGTAACAGCTTTAGCCTCATTGTTATCATAGCTTCCGTTATTCGATTCTTCCTCAACCGATTTTCTTTTCCTCCCGGTTTGATCCGGTTCATTCAAACCGGATTTTACTTGAACCGAACCGGAACTAGGACCTGGACCTGAACCTAATTTTACATCAACCTCACCGGTTTTCAATGCATCAAACCTCGAACCGGTTGAGTTTGACTCATTAACAGATTGATTATCCCGGTCCGATTCTTCACCCGTTGCTGGTAACAACTTATCAGTATTAGTTGTGCTTTCATCGAGCCGCCGAATATCCGGTACCGGTTCATCCATATCTCCACCGGTTTTTTCATTCTCCGGCAACCGTTCGTCGCCGGAAACCGCCAGATCTGGTTCTGTTTCTTCTTTTTCCTCATTTTCTTTGGCTTTCTCGTCTTCTAATTTTTTCACCTGCAACTGCAACGACCTTGACAAAGAAATAAAAACTTTAAATTAGATCTAAAAAATAATAATAAACTAAAATAAAACATTCGAAATTTCTAGAGAGAGAAAACAATATATATTTAGAGAGAGATAGAGATATACAGAATGGAGACGTCGCTGCGTTGGACATCACGACGGAGCTCAGCAACACGCTGTTTCCGGAGTTTATCAAGCCATGGAACGTGATCGGAATCTTCAGAGGTGGCGGCGGAGACGTCACCGTTCTGCTGTGGCGGCGGGACGTCGTCTTTAAATCGGCGGTTTAGATCGTGAAATTTTTGTTCACAGTGGTGTGCGGTGGCGAGGAGGGAAGTGCGGTTGGTACGTGACTGAACCTCCATGGCGATGGTGTCCCAGTCTTTGAAGCCATGGCGGTCGACGGCGGAGGCTAGTAAAAGCTCTTCCCACGTGCCCCAACCCTGTAGGTCTTGGTTTGGGTTTTTGTTTTGGTTTTGGTGGTTTTCCATATCATGAGAAAAATAAAAATAAAAAAAGAGGATGGTTTTTATTTAACCATAAACTGCTTCTCCTATATGTACCCTTTCTTGCTTGCCTCCTTTTCTCACACCTCTTCAAATCTAAATCCAATCTTTTTGTTTTATTTTATATATTTTTTCAAAAAAATAAAAACATAACATTAGGGTTTTTTAATTTATTGGGTTGGTTATTTATTAATATATTAAAATCTAACATGTTGTAATTATTTGGTCGTGTTGAGTTTGGTTTGTGGAAAATCTTGAGAGTTCATGGGTGGAAGGGTTTTGAACTTTTGGTTTGGTTTGGTTGGGTGGGAAGAGTGGTGTTTGTGTTTGAGGTGGGAAGTTGGTGTGATTTATGTGTTGTGAAGTTGTTATATATTAACAGTGTGCACTTAACGTCTTCACTGCTTTGTTGCACGGACCTGATACTCGAGGCACATTTTACTTTGAAGTCTTTAATACTCACGCGCAGCTGAGTTAAGGGTTTTTTGATTTATCTTGTGAGATACGAACCGCAAAATTTGATTTGTAATTTTCCATATTTGTCCCTTAAGGTTTTATATATGTAGATATTGGACTGGGTTTTTTTATTGGGTTTATTTTGGATTTTTGAGTGACAATGCTGCTCAGTGGCCCAATTGAGATATGTGGCAGAGGATGCAAAGCCATATGACAAATTCCCAGTTGTAGCAGTATTGATGCAAACTAAACAGCATGTTATCAAAGATTTTTGAATAATTTTATTGGTTTGAACTAAAGATTAAAAAAATTATGAATTAAAGATTTATGATTCAAGTCTTGATAAGAAGAAATATATTAACATAAAAATTAGTATAATTTGTAATTTTAAAAAATAAAGTAAACAATATTTTGAGTGTCAAAAATAAAAGAAAAAGTAAGCAATGTTTAATCAGGTCTTTAATTAAAATTTCTCGTACTATTTTGCTCAAACAACACGACCTTCAACGTTCGATTTAGAAAATCTCATTGAAATATATTTTAGTGGGTTGAAATCCATAGTTCACTTTGTTTTGAGTTAGCGACAGCTAATCCCCCTAAACTTAGTTATTTAGATAGTAGTTCCTTTAGATTGTATCACTTATATAACTTTCGAATCATTTGGGTAAGTAATTTCTAACTCTAATCTATCATATAAATGTTCCTAGACATTGCTTCTAAATTTATTTTAAACTTATCAAAATAATTTAGTTAAGTTATTATACCCAATAGAATAACAGTCGGGTAAATGAAAATATTGCTCCACAACTTACTAGTGTATAAAGTATCCTTCACGGAGGCGAAGCCACAAATTTCGATATTAGTCTTGAATAGGGTTATCCTTTAAAAATCAATTAACTTAATATTCTATTTGAAAATTTAAATTAAGTTTGATCTCATCGACATGTGTATCTCTTACACGCGTCTATTAAGATTCATGACATTTATGTTCGTATATAACATTTAATTAACAATTCAATGTTTTTTATGGTCATACTATCAAAGAACCAAATAATTAATAATCAATAACAATTTTATTTTATAATGTGCCATTAAGATAAACAAAGAATATAGGAAAATTATTTTTACAAAAGAAACAATTTTGAAAATATGTAATTTACTTAAAAGTAGTTGCATGCCTCATAATAAATATTAATTCCATGTATAATTTATAAGTCACAAACATTTTGTAACTTTTCTAAAGTTATGTTTTTTTTTTTTTTGAACAAGCCAAAATGAGATATATTAACAAAAGCATCTGCTTCCATAACAAGCCAAAGTTATGTTATTTATGATTCAATCAAATATAATTGAATAAATTTAGATGCAAAAATATGTATCATTTAGAAATAGTTGTGTTTTTTTTTAATAATTCATAATATAGTAATTATAATTTTTGTTATGTATAATTTATATAAAAAAATACAAACATTTGTTAATAATATATAAAAAACACATAACTCATTAACACTATCTTTGTCACTAATATTATATTTTTTATTTGTAATATTTTGACATATTTTTATTTTAATAACAATTATTTTAATTTTTTAAGCTTTTTTTTTAAATAATTGTTTTTATTTCTCAATTCAAATAAGTTTACGAATATAACTTGCATTTTGACTCATACTTAGTATGGGGAGGAGTGCTAGCAGCATTCTCTTTTTAATACTCTCTTTAACACTCACTCTCCAATTGGATAAAATTAATGTGGGTTCCACACTTTGGAAACTAAGTGTTAAAAAGAGTGTTGATAGTATTCTTCTAGCATCGGTGGGGGTATGTTCTTCTTTCTTTTCACACAATTGACTTAGAAGGATGAATGAGCTTTTTTTTTAGGCTTTTTTGAAGTTGTGGATGTAAAACCCAGATGGTGAAAAGTACGACAAGTGTATGTGCATCTTTCTCTTGTTGGCTTTTGTTTTGAACACCAAGGTAAATTTAATGCTCGTTTCATTTGTGGTTTCATGCTATATTATACTTTATCTAATCTAAAACGAATTATTTTTCTACATAATCCAACTCTAATATATGCTTTATTATCTGCTTGATCAGGATGGTCCAGTTTCAACATTGAATTGGTTACGCCTACAGGATGGTCTAGTTTCAATTCAAGAAAGGTTTGAATACATCATGTATGGAAGGTTATATGACATTACTACTGATGGACTTTAACGTTCTCCACCTGAAATGTATGTAAATGTCTCTCATGTTATATTGTTGTATCTGACTATTTGTATTAATTCATTTTATTTTCATCATAAATATCACCTAGTAATTTATGATAGAAAATGCTTTGGTTGATCCATATAATCGACCTTAACTAGTGACAACGACAGACAAAGATTCAAATGACAAATGAATCAAACATTTGTTACTATAATTGGATTGCATGCAACCCAGTAAAGTGTTTTACAAAGGATCCTCAGGGTTGCAGGAATAACCAAAATTTAAGTGTTTTTTTTAAAGGTTTTAGGTCAAGTTTGAGAAAAAAAAAACCCTTTATATGATGAATCATAATTTATTTATTTTTATAAACTATAAATGAGACATGCATTAATTATGGTGGTTGACATTCCAAGTATTCATATTAATCATTTGTTTGGGACTATTTTCATGTTGTTTGAGTCTTTGATTAATATGCTTCCAATCACATAAGCTCTCACTTGCTAGCATACTCAAGTTACTAGAAGTAGAAGATTTAAACAATTTACAACAAAAACAGTATACTTTGTCAACATATTTGCAATAAACTAACCATTTTTTATCACTAATCTCACCATTGCTTAATGTTCTTGAATAATTTGCATATGAGAAATGCCTACTATATTTGTCAATGGGAAATTAAGATTCATTTCTATAGTAGGCCCCCTTTCAACTAGAATATTCTTTGATTTGTTATCAAGATTCTTCCAATTTTTTGGATCATAAATATCAAAATGAGGAATTTCGATATCAAATGCATTTGGCAAATCATCATCAAGATTTTCAATATTAGGTGCATTTGGCACATGATCACCAAGATTTTTAATATTAGATGCATTTGCCACATCATCACCAAGATTTTCAATATTAGATGCATTTGGAACATTATTAGAAACACTTGCATTATTATCAATTTCCTCATTTTCATTTTTACGATCCAAATTTTCTTGGGCATCAACCTTTTTGAAAACAAATTTGTCAAGAGCACCTTGTTGTGATTTTAAAAAATCTTCATTTCGTTTCCTTTTTCTTCGCTTTTCACTACCAAATAATTTTTTTTAAGAAACATCATATAATAAACAAAAACGAGAACAAAAGCACATGACGAATCAATATCAATTCAGAACAAAATAGTAATTAAGAGCAACACCTGCATAAAATCAATACAAGAACAAAATTAAAAACCATCCAATTAGCAATCAAAATTTCATCACCATAAAATAACATGAAATCTTATTATATTCTTTGATCTTTTTAATTATTTTTAATTAAGTAATTCAATTCAATTTTCCAAACAATTGGCCATTGAGCAACAAAATCAACAATAGAAAAAGAGAAAGGAAGGAATTAAATCGAGAAAGTGGAAAATTACCCAATATCTTCGGCAAAAGTGGCATGGGGAGTGTGAAAATTTATGTTTTACACATTTCCTTCTTTTTCGTTTTGTATCTTCTTCTTTTTGCTTTCTTTAGGGTTTTACCTTTTTGCTGCTTTTGCGTTTTGATCGTTTCTGCATTTTTTATATTTAAATTCGCGTTTTACTGACTGGATGGGGGGTGTGAAAATAAAATGCTGCAGATGAGCCCTCTTTCTAACTGGCTGGACTATTATTTCTGATAACAGTTGGGCCCTCTTTCTAACTTTTGCTATATAAATCTCCATATAATTAATAATTTCTATATACACCCCTCCTATTAAAAAATGGGTTAAATATGTTTTTGATCCCTATAAAATTGGGATCTTTTAAGTTTAATCCTTACTTAATTTTAATAGTTCTTTTAGTCCCTAATTTTTTTTTCCTACACTCAGTATTAGTCCCTCCTCAATTCAAATTTGTTTAATTTATGCTTAAACTCTTGACTTTTTGAACAATTTTTTGAAGACGTGTTAAGAACATTACTAAAAGCTCCTCTACAAAAAATTGTCATAAAATTTGATTTCTACGTCCAGATTTTGTTAATTTTATCTTTAACTTTTGTTGTTTTAAAAAATTCATATTTAATTCGTTTTATGTAAAAAATTCTAAATTTTAGTAAATGAACCTTTCGTAGTGTTCTAAACGTGTCTCAAAAAAATCGTTCAAAAATTTAAGAGTTTAAGGATAATTAAACAAACTTTGTTGTTACAGGGACTAAAATTAAAAGTAATTTTTTTTGTAGGGACTAAAAAACCAATTAAAATTAAGTAAGGACTAAACTTAGAAGTTTCTAATTTTATATGGACCAAAAACATATTTAACCCAAAATCAAATAGAAATAACTCCAATCCACCATCATCATCACCATTGATAGAGAGGACGAAACACATACCATAAAAAAGAGACGTAGTTAAACAATTGAGGTGAGTGGTTATTTTAAAATTAGAGGGGCTTCTATGTTATTTGAAGAGACTTTAGGGGAGGTCTTTATTTGTTTTAATTTAATTTTCTATGCCTATTTACTGAATATGAATATTTTCACTTGATAGATTTATTGTAAACAATTTTGTTTCTTGAAGTGGTGAAAAGCTGTTCTTTTTTATGATGAATAAGTTTATTATAATTTTTAATCCATTTAACATGATTATCAATTTATCATGCTTAGATTTGAATGGATTGGTATGTCAATCTGTGTACATTTTGCGATACAAATGTGGAGAATACATGTCATATTTTTCTCACATGTGATAAAAGTGTAGAATGCTGCAAAGACTTGAGTAGGGAGATGCTGCAAAATTTGTCATTATTAGTAGGGGTGTTCGCGGTGCGGTTTGGTTCGGTTTTGAGGATAAAACTCATCCAAACAGCGAGATGAAAAAGCATAAGGTTTGGTTTGGTTCGGTTGATTTTTAAAAAGTCATCCAAACCAAACCAATGCGGTTTGGATTGGTTCGGTTGGTGCGGATTATCGTGAGGTAAAAAAAATATTACATTAACTCTAATATTGCCAACTTGTTATAAAATAAACATAGGACATTTTATTTTGTTGTTTACATGATAAAATATGACTATACATGAATTGCATAGATCTTAAATTTTTATTTTCAATACCAACAATATATTGTTCTGTCTTAATATAGTCATGTATTATCTATGTCATAAAGTGGCAGATCATACCACCAAAGTCATATGGCTGATCAAAATAGGTAAAAGTATAACTAACCAGAATAAAATCAAAAACAACTTATGTCAAAAATCAAATATGATTGATCGAAGCACAATTAAACAAAAATATCATGGAATCATTATCACTCATTATTACTCATAAGAGGAACCAAAACAAGTGTATAAAGTTACATACAAATTATAAAGTCACTCTTCACAACATATATAGACAATACATAAAGTTACATACAAATTATAACTAACCAGATTAAAACCAAACAAAACTTATATCAAAATAGGTAAAATTAAAAAGAAACATAAGCATGAAACAAATTATTGGAAATGAATTGAAGGAGATGAAAAGGAATTAGAATCAAACCTGATGGTGCAACAGTGGAAAAATCGAATCAAAAGAGATTATTCTTGGGCTAGTACAAGTTTAAGTAATATTGATTATTCTTGCGGTTTGGTTTGGTTTGGTTCGGTTGCTGAGATGCAAACCGCAAACCAAACTGAACCGTGCGGTTCAATGCAAAAGTCATCCGAATTCATCCGAACCAAGTGCTGTTTTTTGCGGTTTTTCTATTGGGTTGGTTCGGTTTTGAACACCCCTAATTATTAGAGACTATTTGGTGGTGGCCGGGATTCGAACCCCGGATCTTGTATATTTTCTGCATTGTCCATATCATTTGAGTTAAGCTCACGAGGACATTATCATAGACTATATTAACATTGGCAACTGATAAAGCTTGTAAAAAATAAAGAATATCATCGAAAAGAAACCAAATTGAATATCAATTTGATACAAACTAAGTAAATTGGACAGGATTAAATCAAAACAATTAGACGATGTTTCGATCAAATCCACGAATACCGCCAAATCTAGCTCAAGTCATTTGATGCACGCGAGATATTGAGTTCGTAAATCATATTTTTACACCAAAATTGGACAGAGTATTATATGGTTAACACAATTCAATTCAAATACGTGGTTAATATATTTTTAAATATTTTTTTTGAACAAGCAAAAATTATATTTTTAAATATTTTAGTTAAAGGTGTTGTTAACAAACGTCAGTATTTTTTAAGGAATAACAAAATGAAATTTTGTTTTGAAAATACAAGTTAAACACGTGTTAAAATTATAACCACATAATTTTTAATGTAAAAATTTCTACTTTTTGATATTTAAACAATGTTCTAAAGACACTTGTTAGTATTTTATTTTAGTTTATAATTCATCTATTCTAAAAATTTCACATATATTAAAAAATGTAATTAATCTTGTCTAGAAAAGAGTAATTATTAGTTATTCCCTTCGTCTCATATTAAGTGACACAGTTAATTCTCTCATATATACCAACACATATTTTTTTATCTTTAATATTTTTAATTATGTATTAAAAAAATTATGAAAAATTGATATTTTAAAAATATTCATCGAGACAAATTCAACAACATCTTATATTATTATAATGAAAAAATAATAATATGTTACGTAAATATTGCATATTGTCAAATAAAATCATCTAATATTGAATGGAAAAAGTAATAAATGATATAATGAGAAAATAAACATTAATTATTCATTCATTGATATATGGTAAAATAACATTTAATTTAGATCAATTTGTTTTTGTTAGAATGATCTATAATAGAGGGAGTAATTACTTTTTTAAATTGATCGAATAATTTAGGTATCTAATAAATATATTATAGATCCTCTCCATTTATAAAAATAAATGGAAGATGCAATTTAGAGAGATATAAAGACATATAATAGGTAGTAGATTCTACCATTAAGTGAGTCTCACAATCATTAATTACTTTTTACTTTTTTGTGTATTTTTATCTCTCCAACCGATAGAAATAGAGAAGAGGATAAATGATTAAGATGTTAACTCATCTTCAACAGCAGCTTACTTAACATCTGCTGCAGTACTTACTTTCCTTTCCATACCATCAGCACATGCAATTGAATCTTCTTTGATTCGTTTACCATTCTCTACGCATCATGATATTCGTTGATGGTATTCCAATTCCATTCTCTACGCATTCATCTTCAACATCTCATTCTCAGGTACGTAATTTATTACATCAATCAATTCAGCAATGTCATTGGTATAGAGTTGACTTTCTAAACTTTCAATTGCTTATGAACAGGGAGTGGAGATTCTATTTGCTTTGTTGGAAAATCCTATTCTCGTATCCGCCTCAACCTCTTTCAAGGCAAACCCAGAGAAGAAGTTCTCAGTTTCAGAAAGATCAAAATGGGTTTATTTATTCCAAAGAGAATTTGCCACTGTTGATCCAGCATTTGTCGATGTACGCAACTTTTTCACCCTTTGTAATATCTATTATTATTTCAAAAGTAACTATTATGTTTTTTCTTCAATGTTTTACTAGAGATGATGCATGTTAAGTTGTATACTTAGTTTTAAGTTGGTTTCTACTTCATTGTAACATGCAACTAATAATCTTTTGAATGCACTCACCTCATACTTAATTGGACCGTCAGTGACATAATCTGTGCAATTCTTTTTTCTGTGCTCGATGTTCCACGGGTTCTTCCTCATGTCATATCCAGTCCAAATTTTGCCTTACGCATTTCTGTAATAATTTTATATTGGTTAGGCTCCGGTTGACCTTCGTTCTTGTTAGAGAAACATATACTAAAGTATAAGCAAAAGCCGAGGAGGCTCTTTAAAATACGTTGTTTTAAATCATTTTCTAAACTCCATGACATTATTGTTTTAGTTATCTTAGCAAGTTAAGAAATGTAGCTGTGTGATGATGCTTTTACATTTCAAATTCAACCAGTAGTTCTATGTCTTAAGTTTCTTTCGTAACGTTGTATTTATCTGCTTTTTTCTCTCTCCTTTACATGTATCACTAGTTTGTTGGCACTGATGAAGCGACAACATGCGTAGGAGTTGTTATTCGGAATCCAAAAAATGGAATGTAAGGATTGAAAATTAGTTAATACATACATAAGAACTCCACTGTATATCAAGTTTTACAGATTCTTCCACTTGTTGTTCAATTACTTATTTTATCATTTTTAATTTAATACTGCAGGACGTCGGTTTCCCATATGGATTCACCAAAGATTGTAGAAGCGGGCCTCTCTCAAATGTTATCGCTACTTGTTGACAACAGTTTGGAAAATGAGTTCGAGGTGCTTTTCATATTCTATGTTTCTCTACTTCCTATAGAGATTTCCTTTTTTTTCATTTAGTTGTTTGATTGCTACTTTTTGTATATAACATATCTTCTGACGTAAAGTATCTGTTTTATTAAAAAAAATGTAGGTGCATCTAATTGGGGGTTTTGAAGAAGTTTCACCTCAAGTCTGGCCAGGGTCTCCTGCTTTGATAGTGATTTTTCAATTTTGTAGTTTTCCCTTAGAGACTGAATGATTGAAGTTGAATTTATAGTGACCTTTGTGCAGCTTGATGATGGTAGCATTGAGTCAGAAAATGATGAAGATTTGGGTGGTTATTCCATTCCTTTGTGCTCAAAGATTGTTCACACTTTATGCTCAAGAGAAGAGAAGTTTCACGTCCGAACTACATGTGTTCTTGGACATAATACCAAAAGGGATTCTGATGGAAACACTTATCCTATTTTCAATGGATTTGTGGTTAGTTTTTGCTTTCAAATATTCTTATCTCAGCTTCTTCATTTACAGTATGTGATAAACATCTTGCTTTTAATCACTTCAAAACTTATATACTTATTAAGGAATTATAGGTTCAACCGCTCAGGGTTGGAGAAGAAATAAAATCGAGAAAGATGGCTACTGATAATAAACTGAAAATATAATTGATAGCATTGTTACATTACTTTAAGATAATACTAAGATTGATACTATGAATTACTTGTAAGCCCGAGCCTTCTAACAATTAGACTAATTGCTTCCTTGATCAAATAGCGAATGACTCTACAAGTTTCTAACATAATCTACTTATCTGCTAAATATTCTATGACATAACCTATATACACGTTTAGCATTATGATCATTCATCCATGAAAATATTCATTTTGTTCCTTCATTGTTATAATTCATGTAATATCAGTAGATGCATAATAATCCAAACTATTAATTGACAACTTTATCTATATTGTAAAATTCTATACACATGTAGCATGGCAAAAGCTCTCAAGAGCTATATAATACATTTTTCGGTTTCAATGGTTTGGCAAACACTATTGCAGTCCTTTTTGGTGCAATAGTTACTTGCATTTTCAAACTATTAAATGAGATTATAATTTATTACATCCTATGCACAATTTCAGGTGGAGACTGCAACAGGAACTGTCATCCCAGCAAGTTTTGATAGAAGTTCTAGATGCCCAGATGAAATTGTCAGAAGAATTCGAGTTTCTGTTTCTTATGAAGATTCTAGTTGGAATGGGAAGTTGCTAGAGACATATGATACTGCCACCGACAGCTTCAGGATTTCTCCTTGTTGCTGGTAACAGTGTTTCATGAATTGTTCTTCAAACCCTACATGAAAAAAATGCTTAAGGGCACAATGCTGATATAAGATTGAGTAATGGAAAATAGCTCCTTTAAAGTGAGATTTCCCTAAAGTGAGCGTTTATCAATCTAAAGTAAGCATGCAAGTATGTTCCCTTAAATGAAAGTGGATACACCTTGTTCAAGACTAAGGGCATGTTTGGATAAGCAGCTTTTATAGTATAAGCGCTTATAATATAATTTTTATGTATAATATATTTCTATAAAAAAAAGATAAAGGGAAATCAAACTGTTTTCATATAAGCTACACATTGTTTTGATAATCTATCCTGGAGAGCTTGTGAAAATAAGTTCAAAACAGTTTACGAACATGTAATAAGCTGTTTCTATATGCTCTACAGAACAGGCCCACATGTGCTTATGTCTGTAGATAAGCTCAGATAAGACAATTCAAACAGGCCCAAAGTCACTTTACAGGAGCTTTATCCAATAATAAATTGTGCTATGCCATAGATATTCGTGAAAATTATTTTTTTTCCGATGTATGACAGCTTCTTCCTTGCTGATGAACTTTATTCATTGATGCATGAAATCCTTTTCTATATTCTGGTATACTGATGCTTCTTTCCTCATCTTATTTAGGACTCGGCGCCAATATCATATTGCTTTGTCATTGCAGCATTATTCTGATTCAGAAATTCTTTCAATTTGTTCTACCTCACCTACTGCTGAGGGCCCAGATTTTGTTGATGATTTAAGAAGGTAAAATTTTGATTGGTTCTGATTTAATATTATCTTGTTTAGAAGTTTAGTCTTTGAAGTGACCGATAACAAAGTTTTTAGCATTATTATTTTACGTTCTTGTAAATAATGCATTGTTTATAACTATAAATGTTTGAATGGCTTTGCCACCAAAGAGGCAAAGACAAGCTAGCATACCTAATTAACAGTCAAATTTATACTTGTAATTTCTATGGAAGAAAACACACACACACACACACACACACACACACACATACAAGTAGGGATATGTTTACTCCGGGGGTCCATCATTAAACTTACTCCAAATCTTGACCCTTAGGTTCTTTTTAATCTAACGGCTAAAAACATATCATGAATCACGTGGCAGTTTGGCTTATGATATATTCAAAATGCCGTGCGTCAGGTTTAAACCCTTGTAATTCTTCTAACTGATAAATCTAGATCATACACTCATTGAATTTAATGAATTTCCACTTTTATTTTTTATTGGCAACTGCAACTTGTTCCAGCCTACGAGAGATGGTTTTGTAATTGAGATAGGATCATGCTAACCAGTGCCCCGGGGCACTGGTTATGGAAGGAAAAAAAAAAAAAAGTTTTACATTGAAAATGATTCTTTTTGAACTTGAGGCATTGACTGAACAATTTCCAATATAAAACTACTATAAGTAAAGAGTAGGGATATCAAGTATAAGGGGGGAGATGAGAATTGATGTGGAAAAGTTTGTTAGGAGGGAAAAAACATGGAGTGGTTGAGGGAGAGGGAAGAATAATGAGTACAAATAAAAGGCGGCATGTAAGAGCATGTGCATGAGAATTGTTATGTTGGTAACTGGGTATGGGCAGAGAATAGGAGTTAGTCCTTTCTCAGAACTAGGAGTTGGTCCTTTTCCAGAACTAGGGTTCAGTACTATTTTCTGTTTTGAGCTTGTAACAGAGGTTTCTTCCTCTTGTCCTCCCATATCAAGAGTATTTTCATATTCATATTTTTCAGTTTATCAATCTGCTTTTTGGTACCTACATTTCTGTTTTCAAATATAGAGAAAACAGTGAAACGAAGCTGTCCTTTTGTGTCCTGCAAAGGTAGCTCGGTTGCTGAGCGCCGAAAGAGTTTTAATCACTATCTTACTAACATTTGCATATCCATAAAAAGACGTAGTTTTGTATTTAAAGGTTAAACATTGAACCAAAATAGAAATCGATTTCTCAAACCATACAGGCATTGAACTTTTGAGTAGCTATTTTCAGATTACATTTTTGTGCATCTAATTTTCTTTTGATATATTATTTGGCAGAAGCCAGGGTATTTTTGCAAGATTATGATCATTTGCTGTTTTCTATGCATATCTGAGAGTACTACTAGACTAATAATCCGATATCTAAATCTGTGTATAATCCATTGTTTTCTAGAACTTCTTATTTGAAAATCACATGAAATAATGACCACCTTGCCCATCTTCAGAAAGTGGAACTACATTATTGAGCATCCACACTGGACAGAAACCTTTCCCAAGAGGCAACCTCACATTTTTACAAGGAGTGCTGATGGAAAGTGGAAAAGGTGTTGATGACATGTTGTTACTCGGCTAACATTATTCAAGGCATCATATTTTGCAGCAACATTATTCAAGACATGAAGTTCAGCTCAGAAGGAACATTTGCTCACATGCTCTCTGGTAGCATGCATCTGCTGAAAATGTACTTTAGATCAACAGGAAACTGCAGAGAGGGAACTCATGTGAAGTTTGTCTAAACATTTGAATTTAAATTTTGATGATCATAGTAATTAGGAGTGAAAGAAACTATGTCAATAGTAAACTATAAGACTGCATTGACAGGCCTAATCCTCGGCAATTCTTTACAATATTTAAAGATCTTATCAAGCGCATAATGAAAAGCTGGTTCCACAGTTCAGTCAACAACCCTGACAAATGAGAGTGAGATTATGATTGCTTTAGGAAGCAAAAGAAAATTAAAATAGAGGGTTCCCTTCAATTTTAAGACCATTTTTGGAATTTAATTATTAAAATAGAGGGTTCTCACAAGCCACCCCACACTTCCTCTTGGACTTTCTTCAATGCTCCTTTCTTATTACATTAGTTAATATTTTTGTAGCCTTTATTTGTTATCATTGTACGGTGACGTAAGATTCACATCCCACTCCCAATCCATCTCAGACACCTCACCATCTAGATACCATTTCACAGGTGAAGTTACTAGTATACCCCTATATGATGGATTCGCAACATAACTCTTTGAACTGGTGGTGGTCTGTAAAGGACAAAATAGACCAAGCAAAAGCAACATTAAAATAATGACAACAAAATTCACAGTTAGGTTTTTCAATATTAGGTTAATTTGTAAATTTGAGATTGTGGTAGAATTCGAAATTTGTGATGCTTTTTATATGTTGTTGTGTTTGATAAACTTTGATTCATTTTGATTGTTGTTATATCTTCATGATGACTCTGCTCTAGAACTGTGTTAGGATTATGTTGTTGTTTATGATTTTGATGTTGTGTTGTTATGACTTTTGATTATGATTTTGATGTTGTTGTTTTGATTAAGTAGATCTGGATTAAGTGTCTGTTTAGATAAAAAAAAAAACTTATTTGCAGCTTATAGCATAAGTGCTTATCATAATAAGCACTTATGTTTGCAGCTTATAGCACAAGCGCTTATCATGATAAGCACTTATGTATAAGCTATTTTTATAGCAAAAGAGAAAATAACTTTAAATTGTTTTTCTAATTGCTATAAGTTGTTTTATAAGCTATATAGAAGAACTAAGAACTTATGAATATAATTTGAAACCAACTTATGAAAATTGTCATAAGCTGGTTTCATAAATTCTGCCATAGAGTCTTGCAAAACTTATGTTATAAGATAAGCTCAAACAAGCCTCGTGCACTAGACTGCCTTTCACTATGTTTTTTATCTGAGTAATGAATATTTTGGTTTGGTACTAATATCAAGGAGCTTATTGTCTTAGTGAATGTCAAGTACCAAACTAGGAAAGAACATACTTCAAAATCCATGACTTCTTGTGAATGAGAATCAAGATTATTTGTTTTGTCAAATTTCAAAAGCAGGAAAAATGAGTTATAATAATCTTTGAATGCCAATGGAATCAAACTTAAGTTTCCAACTATACTGTTAAAGAAAGAAAAGTATTATTCTTATCATGCTAGTATCTTTGAAATCATAACTTCTCATCAATGTCTTTGTAGGGGTGAAAAAATGAGTTATAATAATCTTTGAATGCCTATGGAACCAAGTTAAATATAGAACCAAGTTAATAGAGAGATGAAGTTGATTCTTTCCATGTTAGCTAGGGTGAGCTAGTTCTTTTGTGTCTGGTAGTTTTGAATAGGGGTGGGCAGAGTATAATGAAACAATTCAAACCAAACTGAACTGCTACTTCAAAATGGTGCACTGTTTCATTTAAAAAAAGAAAAACTGAACTGCTCCTTAAAAACAGTTTTTCATGTTATATAACCAGAAAAAAATGCAGCATTACAAATTCATGTTATAACCAGAAAGAAAGAAAGAAAGAAAAAAGAAGTTCTCCATCGATTAATCAGCAACCAACATCACAAATTCTCATTGTCAAAAATAAAATAAAATCACAAATTCTCGATAAATCACTACATAACAAAAAAAGAAGTTCTCCATCGATTAATCAGCAACCAACATCACAAATTCTCGATAAATCACTATATAACCAAAAAATAAAAGAAGTTCTCCATCGATTAATCAGCAACCAACATCAATCATTAAGATTAACCACACTAGCTGATGCCATTGCATAGGACGATGAAGAAATCATCTCTGCAAAAAAGATATTAAATGCTATTAGAAGTGATATTAAACACAAGAGTACCAAATCAATAAAACCAGCTCTAAGAAAAGAGGATTGAAACTGCACCAAAATCAACAACACAACAATCAAAGCACCAATGATTATGATCTTTAATGATACATGGTTTTCCATAGAGAGGTCACCTTAAAAATAGGGGAAGGAGAAAGCTAGGTCTCTCACTTTCATTTGAGACTAACCTCAAACAAACACTTACAAAGCCAAACTAAAGCAATAACAAGTATCAGAATAAATCACACAATCGAAATTGACGTCTAAACGGGAAAATATAATCACACAGCTCATTTCCAGCATCAACAACATAAACAGCAGAATTGATATACCAAATTCAGGCATAAGCATTGAAGATTACTATAGCAGTTTTAATATTCAGAAATAAAATTATGCAACAATATTTTGAATAATGTTTCATAGACTACTCTTAACCTATTCAGAATGTAAATTTATTACCTGAAAGTTGATTTAGAATTGCATTCTATTATAGTATGAAACATAGAATTTTTCAAATAACCATTCAAGAAGAATATTTCTGATGTTCTCATTGGTAGTGGAGGACATTCAATATTTTAGATGTGTAGTTTTGACTCAATATTAAGCACTCGATAACAAGTACGATTCCATAACCCAGGTAACTAAAGAATCACAGCAAAGGCTGCAATTGAGAGTTTCTTATTTCTAATGAAATCAAGTAGCTGCTGCAGTTGATACAGTTATCTAGGAAAACAGAGAAGTTATTGCACAATTCTTTTGCTATGCACATAAACAATGCCATATAAATCTCAAATAGTAATCTCAAACAGAGAAGTTAATAATTCATTTCTTGACGTGAAATATTATCATGATAAAATAACATTAACTTCTGTTAAAATCATTATATACAGAATCAGGACAGAAGTTTCAGAAGTTTTAAAACCAATTCATCTACAAATGAAATTACAATATACAAAATTAAACTTCATGATTGTGAACACTTTATTGCCCTATCACTATACACTGATCTTTCCCTTCACATGTAACTTATAAGGTGCTTTAACACTAAATCCTCGTCTATTATGTGATTGCTTCTAAATCCTTATGTATAGCCTAATGTGTATCCACATTAGATACATGTTATAAACTTTACATTATACTCTAGTATCAGTTCAACAAAAAAGCGACAAGTCGAGGCAGAAAAATTCATAAACTTCTTTATTATTACACTAACATAGAAAGGAAATCAACAGAAAAATAAGGTCAACATTTTATTTATTTAATACCAATTACTACAGCAGTTTTAATATTCAGAAATAAAACAGCAGAATTTACCTTGCTCAAAGGTTTCTAGTTCTTCAAGGTCCTCATCAAATAAGTTTGAGAAAGGAGATCCTTTTAGCCAATCTTGAGTGCAAACAAGCACTTCCACAATCTTAGGTGTAAGATTACTGCGATGAGGATCCAATACCCTTCCTCCAGCACTGAATGCAGATTCTGATGCTACAGTAGACACTGGAATAGCCAACACCTCTCGGGCAATACTTGCCAAAATGGGATATCGAGACGAGTTAACTTTCCACCAATTTAGAATGTCAAACTGATTTGACTTAATATAAGGTTCGCATTCTTCGCTGAGATATTTATCAAGCTCAGTCCTAGCATCAATTCTACGGCCAGTTGCTTTTACATAGAAACCCATGCCATGGATATCATCATCATCATCTTCCTCTGGTTGTGATTCTCCCATACTTTGAGACCCTTCTCCAATGCCTTCATATTCTCGATAAATTGACTTCAAAGATGACAACAATTTTGCTTGCAATTCTTCGGCAATTTCTTTTGAAACAAAGCAACTAAATGAATGGTAGAAATGACATCTTCATCCGACGACATCTGTCAACAAAATGAAACAAAGCAACTAATCACAATAAGGAAACAGGGAGTGCAGGAAGTGCCCTGCAGGCTAATCAGAAATTGCATGATCCATTAAATTAGAGAGAGGTGACAGAAGCATCCATGAAGGGGTAGGTAAATATATTACAGACCAGCACTGGTTGGTACAAGTATTGCACCTGAAGGGTATTTGATTTCACATCCAGCAATACATTTTCTATCACCGATTCTTTCTTAAGTGTGAGACATTGATGTGTTTATGTAAGCTTCAAGAGTGAAGCCTAGAAATGAGTTTGGAAGGTTGAAGACTTTTGAAGTCTTGTTATTTGGTAATTTATTTTGGCAAATGATACACCAAAAACTAAATAGCCATTTGAGCTACCGTCTAGTTATAGCCTAGAGAAAGTTTAATAATGCATGAATAAATCACGCAGCGAATACAAAAGTGACGTTAGTTTTCCCACAAAAATAAATAAATAACGTAGGTGGTTTTTGTTATTTTTTTCAGTTTCAACAAAACCTGCATCTTTAAAAAAAAAAAAAAACCAAAATGGTACACAATGTCAAAACAGAAAAGAGGAGTGCAAGCCTATTAGACCATGCATGTCATGAATAAGCAATCATGTGACGATCCAACAATGGAAGCAGGTCATGCATGGTACACGGCCTAAGTGCCGCGCACCTTATATGACACCATAGAAAAGATATTGACTGTGTTACCGTTACTTTTATCAAACAAACAATATATCTTTATTTCTTGGTCATCTTATCTATATATTTGAAATAAATCAAATATACGGACTTTATATACATATTTGACTACGTATTAGTAATAATCAACGAAAATTGAATAATAACTATACACATATTGGCAATAAAACGTGGAATATTTTCCATTACTTTTAAGGGTTGAATTTTGGATGGATCAAAACAGCTGAAAATTTTCCAGTGTGACCCACACGATCTATATGTTGGAGAAGACTAATAATTATCTTCATCATCTACAGAACTATACCAATAGTGGTGCTGTCAAAGAGTTGGAAGGATGGTGGAAATCCATTGTGCAAGTTACTACCACTCCAAGTAATGCACAAACTGCAGGAACAAGACCCAGGCCCAATCTTGTAATTGATGGGGGGAACTGATGAACTACTTGGAGCTGTGGAGAGATATCTGCATTCATAATTTGAACTGTATGAGATAATTAAAAGCTTGATATCGTTAACAATGTCACTACATTACGTGATGGTATAAAGGTAGCGGTATGGCCGCTTCGTCAAAGGTTGGGAAAAAACAGTACAAAATTTTTATATCATAGTATATACATAAAAGCTAAAATATAGCACAAAATTACAGATATATATACATCACTAGAAAAGGGAAACCGAGAAGGAAGGTGAACGCCGGAGAAGTTAAAACGTGTGTGTGAAGAAAAACGTTGAAACTTCTCTCAAACGCCTAATTAAAATATATATTACTGATAAACTCTGATTTGTTTCTGATTTTATTTAAAAGTGTCAAAGTGTTTGTTCTACCAGTAGTTGTGAGTGTTCAAGAACTGCTAGAGGTGTATCAAAGGGAAGATAAAAAAAAAAAAACAGACACTTTTGGAAGTGTCAGAAACGTGTCGTCCGGGTATTCAAGTGTAATATATGGACATGCCTAAATGCAGAAGTGATGGTGCTTCATATGGAGCTTCATTAAAGAAGCTCCTACTTAAAAATAAGCTAATGTAATGCACGGGGTTTCCTGTAGAGGACCTAATGGCCGCTACACACAACCTAGAGCGACCTCTACGACTGCTATGAACTAGAGATATTTTTCACATTGCACTGTCCATATGCTTTCCATTGGATCTTAGTTAGGATTATTTAGAACCAACTCCAAAATCAAATTCAAATGTTATTATCATAAGGTCTTTTCTCTAGACCTTGCAATGTCTTCAACCCCATACATATGTCACACCACAAAAAATTGAACATTGAAACCCAATCAACTATAAGCAAAAGGATTTAAACCAAAGTGTATTGAACATTTTGGTGTACTTCTGTTAAGATAAGAGTTCGGACAGCAAAAAGCATCAAATTATTCCACAACTCTTAAGTAGTCACAAACTAATTAATCAAAGCCTTTCTGAACATACATATGAAAAGTCATTGTACAAAAAGCCAAATTAATAACATGATTTGGCTCCTCTAAAGTGAATAAACAGTAAAATAATCTCAACCATTGATGAGAAAATCAAGGGTTGATATTTCAATACATTGTGACTTGTTAATTGTTATGCATATGAATGTAATATTAACCATTGAATTATTCAGCAATGGTTAATAATACTTTACATCCAAAGTAAGTTGCTCACTTAAAGGAACTAGATTCAAATCCAAAATATGAAATTAGGATATCGTTTTGATCCATGTAATCGAAACAGTCAAAACAAAGTATCCACGGTCAAAATAGACAACAAAAGATGCCCAAGACACAAGAGTGAACTTTTAGGTGAGAATAAAAAGAGGAGTAAGGGCAGAGAAAATACTTAAACCTCATTCCTGCTAATGCAGATAGAAGCAGGTTTTTCCTCAAACTTAATTACCAGTGCCTATTGTGTGCTTGAAGCAACTCAACATTGGGATAAAATAAAAGGAATTTAAGAAACTTACTTTGATACGACTGAAGAATATATAAAGCAATCCCGCATGACATTTTGCCTAGAAAGCTCAATGATCCAACAACAAAAGCACATCCATTAAAATTCTCTCCAATGAGAAAATTTTGCATGCTTATTCCAGTTACCTGTTATAAAATCAATAACAGTAAAAATCTTAAAAACTTAAAAGACAAATTTGGTGTCAAGTTTGAGCACTGGATGCATCCTCTTATATAGAAAATGTCTTCAAACCAACATGAAAAATAAAAGACTTTTATCTTACAGACAATTAATTAAGTAAAAATCATATCATACCATCATGAGGGCATCTGCTATCCCAATAAATACTGAAACCATGTACATGGCATAACTCATGTAAAAACCATGATAACTGTACCACAAAAAATCCAAATAATGCATCCGGCAGAAAAGTAAGCCTTGAGAAGTTTGCCAATCCATGCTATCTCCTACAAAGATAAACAAAATTAAAAGTCAAGTTTGACAAAATGAAAATGTAATAAAGAAAAATATCTATCAAGGAAGTATAACTATATATTTAATAAGCAAACCTGTAATGCGATTGATACAATGAAACTGCTGATATATATGATAGCAGGAACCTATTTAGTCATCATCAAATAGTGTTATCAGTATCATCACAGTCAAAAACCTCAGACTGTATAATGATAAAATACAAATAAATTTAAAAATGGACAAAATCTGTTGCGTACCAGAGCTTTGGCTGATTGAGGGACACGGATCATCTCCTGCTTAAGTCTGCTGCCATCCCTCATGCGGTGATCCAATGGTTAAGATTACTTAATTACTTTATTTTACTCTCTCATCCGTGTATAGATCCAACGACTGTAACCACTGCAGGATAGACTGCAGGAGAAGATTGACTGTAGGAGATCCAAAACCCTGATTGAGCCATTTGTAGGTCATTGATCACATAGAAAGCAAGGTACGCCTGAAAAATAATCCATTTTGGCATATCAAGTGTTCGTGAACCTAAAATATATCATTGTTAACTTCAGTTGGAAATTCAATGCAGTCATTAAATTTCAGTTTCTTTTGAAGGATGTTCATAAAGGTGTCTTCCTAAAAAGGATCAAAACTCATCTTCCTAGATAATGAGCATGTATAAGAAAGGAAGGAAACATATGCTAACCTGTGAAACGTTAACGATTAATCTTGTAAGGACATAAATAAGAGCAACTTGGTAGTATAAAACTCTCTTGAACCAGTAAGCCCATGAAATCCTCCCACAAGCCTTTCCGCGCACGTCCATCTGCAATCTAAGAAGAAAACAAAAAATTCAGTTTCGACAACAATAACTAAAAGTTATGAAGCAACCTATCTTATATGAATAGCCTTTAGAGAGATATGGGCCCCATTTGGATAAACATCTTAGTTGAGTGCTTATAACATAAATAAGTGCTTAAGGGAACATAAAATAAAGTCAATTGTTACCATATAAACTATAAGTTGTTGTCATAAGCTATTATGGCAAGCTTATGAAAATAAGCTGAAAACGGCTGACGGACATGTCAAAAGCTATTTCCATAAGTTCTCCCAAATAATCTCGCAAGTGCTTATGCTAATAGATAAACTCAAATAAGCTAATCTAAACAGACCCATAATGGATCTCGTGGATAATGATTATTATGGCTTCATTTAGTTAATGTTTTACTATTAGAACAGTAAGTGTACAATCACACCTGGGCTCTTTAGTTGCAAGAAACATGCCCACAAAGCAACATCCTATAAAAATCAAGACATATGCAATCCAGCAGTACTGCTCATTTGTAAGAGGAGCAAGGTTAGTATGCTCGAAAATGTCTGAGCATTTGATAGATCCAAACAATTTCCACCATATACATACTTGATTCTCAACATTAGCATATGTTTTTCCATACGCTGAATACAACATACAAACTCAGGTTGGCAACCTTGAAAGATATATAATTATATGCATTGGTAATTTATATTATGAATATGCTATCTGTTTATTTTTCTAGGAGGGGAATATGGAGTTTCATATCTGTAATGAAGTTTAACTAGAAGGAAGCTTACCATGGTAAAAGCGTTGTGACAACTAGCCAATGCAGCTCTGCTTGTTGAGTTCAACGTGATGCAACTAACCATGGACCTTCATGAAACAATTCAAAAAAGACACTTAATGATCATGGTTTTAAATTGAAGGGATACGAAACTATGCTTTTTATTTAATTTTTCCCTTGACCACTGAAATTATAGGATAGGAATTTCACAGGGGCTAAACGGTTTCAAAATGTTAACATTATAAGACTTCTAAATTTTAATCTTAACTTTCAAAAGAAAAGATAAATTTGATAAAGTTATTACATGTGAGACCTGAGTAGAAGCCCAGCCCACGTTGAAAATTGCTGCAAACACACTGTAACTCACGGTTTCAAAAGTAGTTGAATCGGAAGTAGAAATTGTGCATGGTAGACAACCACCAAAAACAGAAGAAAATGAAATAGCCACCAATAAAGTTCCGGCACCATGCCATATCTTGAAATCTCCAAATATGTCTATCTATCAAGCAAGATAACAGAAATAAGCATTTCTATCAAAATAAGGTCTGAAAAGAACAAAATAGGATAGGAAAATTTCATAAGAAACAAATAACTAGATTGACATGAGGTCAATCAAGATTTTCAGTAAGTACTACATCCAAACTAAATGTGGAAATTCAGAAAAATTAAAATAAGGGTATTTGGAGGATGTAATTGAGGAGTTTAAAACATAACTTGGTCAAATTGGTAGAGGACTGATAGTAAGGAGGGGTTAGAGTATGAGGGAAATAGGACAGCCTACAATACAAAGTGGTTACGGAGGTGAGTTGGAGCCTCTTTATATACACATAGAAATATTAATCCTACATTGCAACAAAGATGTAATATGGCTATTACCCACGTCAATGCCAGATAACTGATTTTATTTTATTTTTGCATGAAATGTTAGGGACCAATAAGGATGAAATTATTTGCAAGGGACTAAAAACAGAAACCCCTATATTATCAGGAATGAAAAGAATATATAAGCCCAAATTCATTCAATAATTAGGGTTTTATAATATGATATACCATGTAGCTAGGAAAAAAATAGGTGATTTCAATTAAACTCAAAAACACAAAATTTGTTACCTATGTAATGCAAGATGAATAGAATCAATAAATTAGGAAAAGAAGAATGTTCTTACGAAAGATGGATAATATTTAATAAGAACTTTTTGCAACCAATAGTTTTCTTGGCTACAAGTCTCATTATAGTTAAAAAAAAAAAAAACCTAGCGAGTCTCATTATAGTTGCATCTTCAAAATAACCTAGCGAATAATACCTCGTCAACAATAATCATATTATTTCATATGATCATATCTACCTTTTGATCAGATTTTTTTTTTTTTAAACTCATGTTCGATAATTGTAAAAACTCCCACAAAAATTATGATATAAGTTCTGGCATTCTTGCAAGAAAAAAAAAAAAAAAAACTTCCTCTTAGAATTTAGGTTGAGCTTAACTCAACCCTACAAAGCTGACTAGTAACGTGAGAATAGTCCAAGCTTTATAAACACTACTTAGATCATATCTCTAGGTGATGTGAGACTAAACCTAGCCCCTCACAACCAGCATACTGGTGGTGTTGGGGGCTGCAGTGAACGCAACTCAAATGCCGCAATGGCGGACCGCGATTAAGGCGGAACTTCCAACACGTTCAGGTCCATTGGAGCTGGAGCGTGGACAATGCCGGCAACCCAAAACCGGATCTAAGATATGCTCATACCATCTTTTAATTTGATTTTGGCCTAACTCAACCCCACGAAATTGATTTGTAAGGTGAGAACCACCCAAACTTTATAAACACTAGATAGGCAATAACTCTATGCCATGTGAGACTAAACCAGCCCCGCACACCCAACACAATGATGGTGTTGGAGGTTGCAATGAAGGCAACCCAAATGCCGCAATAAGGCAGAACTTCCAACATTACTAATTTTTTTATAATCTTTCCGGTTCCAGTTTTCCATAGACCAGCCATAACTCTTAATAAAGAAGTTTTGCCACTTCCACTTGGTCCTGTTATCTGTTAAATTGGTTATATTTGGAAATGCATACAGTTTTTATATGTTTACAGGTAGTGGGAAGTCGATGTCTTACCATTAAATTATCTTTTGCCTTGATTGTCAATGACAAGTCTGTAATAAGTGTAGAATCACTAGGTGTCTTCAGAATCAAATTATCAATCTCCAGTAATGTTTCATGTTTCTCTTGTGGAGTCAATCCATTAGATTCCAATGCAGTTGAACTTGTAAAGTCTTTCTACATAATATCTATACCTTCCAAAGAATCAAAGAGAGATTTAGATTTGCCTCTATCCAAAAGATCATCAAATTCACCTGCATAAATACTAAAAAAATGTTAACCAATCTCATAGGAACGGACTAAAAATAGGATGAACAAATAGATTTTTATTGAAAAGGCATCCTTGATCAGTATCAATGTGATACAGAACCAGATGCCAAAAATGATACAATGTAACTCTCTCAAGTCTCAGATTATCAGGTATTCATTTCAAAAGACCTAGTTCTCTTCCTCCCCAAATTCTTATTCTATGTTAAAACCAACCCTTTATCATTTCTCTCCCATTCTTTATAAACACTACTCCCTATTCCCTCCATTTCAAATTAATTGTGTTTTTAATGAAATAAAACATTTCAGAATAACTTGCATTTTATTGTTTCAATGCAGTACTAATCTTTTTCTCCCAAATTTTCCGTCAAATAAATTTAGTAAACAAAGACAATTTAGTAAAACTGTTCTGCTCAATGATGTTAGTTACTCCCTCCACCCCTTATTATAAGACCCACTTCTGAGATTACTTTGCCCCTAAATAAAAGAACTTTTCTATTTTACTCTCTCTCTCTCTCTCTCTCTCTCTCTCTATCTATCTTTCTATCTCTCTATCTCTCTATCTCTCTCTATATCTCTCTCTCTCTCTTATAAATAATTGTAAGGGTAATTATGTAAAAGTAACATGTTTTTGACAAATTAAGGCTACAGCTACTTTTCTTAATATCCGTAAATTTTGTAAGTGGGTCTTAGTATAAGGAACGGAGGCATGGTTTTTCTTAATCGTTGTGAAAAAACCTTAACCTACAATACAAATAATTTGAATTCGATAGAGTATCTACTTTTCTAACTAACTAACTAATGCCCATAAAGTTTTCAACTTACAATGTCTGTTCCAACAAAGTGTGGATATTTGGGCCAAGTATCTAACACATGATACAAAATTTTCAGAAACATTACTAATTTTTTTATTATGCAATCTTATCTCCTAGGCATTTGACTATGTCAGTACATACATACCGACCCATGCATATATAGAAAGGGAAAATTCTGGGAGGACAGTATACATAGAAAAGGAAACAATATTCATACAGTTGTCTCACAAATAACCTCTTAATACTTTGTAACATCTTTTCTTTTTCTGAGGCATTTATATGCGAACAAAACCACAAATAAATGAAACAATCTTAAACTCTTTTCTGCAGAGTGAACTTCATTCACTTGTGCTCATATCTTGAATAAATTAATACAATGCAACAGGAAAGATAAGATAAGGGAAAAACAATGCTGCACCTAACCGATTAATGACAGCAGAAAAAGCACTTATAGCTTGAAGCAGAGACTGACTGGTTAACGACACCAAACTCAATTTTTCCAGAGAAATACATGGGAGCAACAACAGCAGCTGGAAGAACTTGAATGACACAGCGGTAACCATTGGTGAAGAACTCCAGATTTCTAGAAGAAATCAGTAATTGCTGTAAAGAAAGAAACTATAAGTTAAATTTTTTATCACAGTTTTAACATCTGGTAGATGATGAAATTTCATTATTTAGTTCAATTGATAATGCAACAAGGTGACATTTGGCAGTGAAAAGTTATAATACCTTGAAAAGCCTTCAGCTTAGCCAGCTGAATAGAAACTACAACATCAGCAGTTTCACCTCTTGCCAAAAAGGTGTTCAACTCATCCACATAAGGCCCAAACAAAGTGCACTGAAGCTTGTATCTATAAGAGAGGTTAAAAATATAAGAATGTAAGGTATAAAACATTACTTAGAATCATAAAAAACTTTAAACTTCCATACCCATCAGCTTCAATAGCAATGACATTGAGTTTGGTAGCACTGCTGTTGCGTTCATATTCTCTCTCCGTGCCAACACCCGTCAGCTTCCTGTAATGTCACCCTTTCAAGAACTCTGAGAAACATGTGAGTCGCAGCAGCATACACCCACAACAAAGGGGTCGCAGAAATTTCTCCCCCTTACAATTTAGATGCTTATCGATCACTTCTTGTTGCAATCCAGTTTATGCCTAAGTCAACCATCGAACCAACATAACTCCAAGACCAAACCTCTGCATCATCTGTGGACTTGTGGACTCGGGATGTTGTGAAAATAAATTTGCAAGTCTTATGGTCAAAGACTCCAGAACAAGATATGCCTCCCTAGAGATGCAAGTAGGTTCATAGAGGACATCGTCTTCAATAAGTTTTTCAAATGAAGGAAGATCCAACCAAAAACACAAGGCAGGGAATATCTCGGAGAGTTAAGACACACAATATCCATATCGAATGCAAACCCTCCAGAATTGCAATTGTTCAATAGTCAGAGCAGACCTGAGCTTAATTTTTCCTTCCCTAACTTTAGCCAGTTGATATAAATTCCAAGTCATGGCACCGAGAAACCCATTCTTCATATACTCTAAGGAAGTTTTCTGCACCACCCGAGCTAAGACCTTAACCAAAATCGTATGAAACATTAATAATGATTCTCTACCTGTAAATGCTAAATAATAAATTAACAAACAGAAAAGGAATAAAATGAAATTAAACTTCTGACTCACCTTCAAGAGTTTTACAGATTTTATTTTGGAAGATTGAATTTCAAAATTGCCAACAGTGAATCTCTGCACAATTGTGTGAATAAGTCTTTCACACGTCAGCACTGCATTAGCATATGAAGAGGAAATCCTTGCTATGTCAATCTGTATAGAAACAATACATTCTCATTCACATCACAACTCAATGCAGATTGACTACCCGAACAGCCAACCCATCCTTAAATGTGGCACTAAGAGCCGGACTAAATTGAAACTCTGGGTTGTGGTTGTTTCCATGAACTCTGATCCGAAACCTTCTCAGCAAGCCAACTATTACAAGTTTCATTTCTGTAACAGCAAATGTTTCCCCAAAGCACCATCTCGGACCGCCTTGAAAAACAGGATATTTAAAATCAGACCTAGATATATCCTGATTCAACCACCGCTCAGGGTTGAACACCTTACAATCTGCTCCCCAAATACGCTCCTCCCGAGCCATGGCATATGGATGATAAGTCACCCGACAGCCTTTGGTGACCGGATACCCATCTGGTAGAATGTCGTCTTTTTGAGCGTATTTGCTGCCGAATTGCAAAGGTGGATATAGGCGGAGCGATTCGTAGACAACGGCGTTTAGGTAAGGCATTCTCTTAAGCTGCTCCAAAGGGACTTCTTCTAAACTTGGACCCAGTATTTGATTGATCTCCTCCATGATCCGCTCCTGCACTTGTAAGTTCCTTGAGAGCAACCAAAATAGGGCCGTTAAACCGGCTGCCACTGTGTCCCGACCGGCGGCTAGAAGACTTAGAACGGTATCTCTTAGGTAATCTTTCTCTGTTATGTTGTGACGGGCAATCAAGTGGGTGAGAAGATCGCGGTGGCTTGAAAAATCAAGAGGCGGGCGGTTTCGGATAATCCTTTTCAATTCACGCCTGACCACTTTAATTGCTTCTTTGAGCTTCTTCTCTGACCCGATGTTAAAATACCGCTTGATTTTCCAAATCAAGGGTGACAATGACAAGGCTCGCTCAGCCGAAATCCGAGCAGCAGTGTCAAATGCCTCGCCAAAATTCGAATGTGGCAAGGCGACCTGTAAAGTGTATGGGTCCCATCCAAGGGCGAAGCGGCAGATGACATCAAATGAAAAGCGTCTCATGAGGTCCTGAAGGTCAAATACTCTCCCGTCATGTGTGAATGAGTAAAGTACGGGAATCAATCTCTTTTCAACCTCCTCGGTCATGAGTTGAAAAGCGCGATCAAGGTTGAATGGATTGGTGAACTCGGGTATTGCCAAATTTCTTTGAAATTTCCACTTTTGGTCATCAACATTTAAAATGCCATCACCTAGTAGATCGCCGAAGATTTCATAGTACACCTTTCCTTTTTTGTAGTTGACAAATTTTTGGAGGAGGATATACTTAATATTATGAGGATTGGTTGTGATGATGTTGTTTGTGAGATGGAGATGGATGGTTCCCGAGGGGGACTTCTCTAACAGGCTCGAGTACCAATCGGAGAGGTTGAGGAAGTTCTTCCTCCAACTCCCCAATAGGTAGCTCAAACACACGTCACAGGTACAGAACAAAGTGCGGAAAAAATAGAGGAAGTAGCCGAATGCAAAGAGAAGTGTGAAATACAATGTCACCCAATCAATAGAAATAACCTATAAAAAAAAAAAAAATAGAATTAGTGTGATGTTTTATACATAAATTTGGAATGCATGCAGTTGAAAAGGTTGGAATATGCATGGTGTTCCTAAATTTAAATTTAATAATGATATGATTAACATTTTGTGAATAATACCAAGAAGCAGCTCAAAAACAGAAAAATCATAATTTAAAATTCTCCATAGTCTCCTACAACAATAAAAACAAGGCATGTGTGTAACACTAGTCAACATTTCAATCATCTAACATATATTAATTTTCAAAACTCAAAATTAATAAAGTTTGATAGCATCCATTGATTCACAAACATCTAATAATTCTACAAAATCCCACTTGAGAAGTGAACTCTACCCAATTGAAAACTCATAAATCCCAATTGAAAACTGATAAAATCATAATACTAAGAAGCAGCTCAAAAACATTTAAATTTGAAGAAAGATTCAATTGAATTAAGAAGGAGTTACCGATTGAATCATATTGAATTGAATTTTTCGGATATACTCCAAGGAAGTTTTCTGCACCACCCGAGCCAAGACCTTAATCAAAATCGTATAAAAACATTAGTAACTGTAAATTAACAAACAGAAAAGGAATAAAATGAAATTAAACTGAACTAAACTTACGACTCACCTTCAAGAGTTTTACAAATTATTAATTTATTTTGGAAGATTGAATTTCAAAATTGGCAACAGTAAAGTAAATCTCTGCAGAATGAATTGCGTGTGAATAAATCTTTGACACGTCAGCACTGCATTAGCATAGCATAGCATATGAAGAGGAAATCCTTGCTATGGCATAATCCCTAATTTCAATTGCACGATTATGGAGTTGGTTTTCATCAATTCAATTGCCTATAGATGATGGATGATGTTGCTGTTCGACGTGAGAAGCTTCTCACGAGGAATTGAACCGTGTTGCTTTGCTGGTGTGGTTTCTAGACTAGGGAAGAAGCTTTATGTGCCTGCTTTGCAAGGGTTTGAGCGTGTATGGTGATATTGTTAGTGTTAGTGATGTGAATGAATTGTGAGGAAAATGGATAGGTACGTACGTACGTACGTGACTGTTACTAGGAGTTTGTATAGTAAAATGGGGGGTTTGAATGAATTCGAACAAAAGATGAAGAAAGTTCAGAATAAGGAGAGTAGAAGAAGGGGGTTTGAGCGTCGGTTTTGTGGATTCGTTTCAAGTTTTTTATGAAGATATAAATATGATTGATGAAGAAGAAGATGAAATTCAACTGAGGGAAGAGATGGTGTGAAAAGAGCTAGTATTTCAGTAAGTTCTGATGGTGTGAAAAAAGCAAATATTAATGTTGGCCACATATTGTCACGACCCAAAAATATAATCGTGACCGGCGCACGAACTAATACCTTATAGTTCGGCAAGCCTGATGACAAAAGAATTAAATAAACAATTTTGAAGTTAACTTTTGATTTAAAATCATGTTTACTGAAATTTCTACAGATTAACACCTATAATTTCAACATTATCAAGATCCAAATCCTGTTCATAAACTATTATCATCAACCAAAATTTCATAGTGACATTTTACATATTTGTACAACTCAAAATGAGACATTTCTAAACTGCAAATAGCTGCAGATACTTGACTCAACATATGCATAAAACAATAGAGACATTCGTCAAGGAAACCTACCAAAATGAGTGACGCAGCTGAACTTGGGTCTACTGGCAGCTCTCTACTTAGCTGCTTGGAAATCTGAAAAAAATAGAAAATGAAGGAGTAAGTCACAAGGACTTAGTGAGAGACAACAACCACCACCCCTAGAAGGGAAACACACAAGGGCACGATTATTTACTTTTCTCAAAATTTAATGTTAATCTACACATATATTATCCGTATAAAATTCTTATAACCTGCAAACGTTTATACGCATGAAAATCCGCACGTTATAAATGTTTACAATCAAATGGGTATACCTCAACGAAAATCCAACATCGTAAAGACATAAAATTACAAGCCTTTAAAAATAAATTGCCGAAAGTCTTAATAAAAACCTTTAAAGAAAATATTGAAAACTCTATTTAGTTAAAATAAATAATATGGGTGAATCGAGAACTAGCTCCATCTCGTTGATAGCCCTCTCCTCCTAATGGTGGCCTTTCCATAGGGGCGGCTCCATATAACGGATAGCTCTTTTCTCTCGACTCAAAACAAAATGTTTTTAAAGTATAGTCAACTCAATTTAGCAAAAATAATCAAAATGGGTGAATCGAGAACTAGCTCCATCTCGTTGATAGCCCTCTCCTCCTAATGGTGGCCTTTCCATAGGGGCGGCTCCATCTAACGGATAGCTCTTTTCTCTCGACTCAAAACAAAGTCTAAAACATTCTCAATTAGGGAGTTTACCTCTCATTGATAGCCCTCTCCTCCTAATGGTGGCCTTTCCATAGGGGCGGCTCCATCTAATGGGGTAATTATACCTAATTGAAATCACATACTAGGTGCACCTAGGTCGTCGTCATTATAACTGTAATTTTCAAAACACCATTCTTCAAATACATGTTTAAAATCATATTTCGCAACATCACAAAACTTATGTCAAAATACGTTCATCAAAACTCAATTGAAAACCCACTACTTATCATCATAAGTAAATCCAAATTCAAATCCAAATCCAAATCGCGTACATATTAATATCAAATCCTTTCAAAACGCATATTAACATCGAAAATTCTCAAGAACATAACCGTAATCCCCATATCTCAAAACTCATGTCATTGTATATGCAACCAAATCTCAATTTCAAATCCTTTGCTCAATAAGTCATAGATAAATTCAAATATAGACCATAATAGCATTGATGACTTTAAACATAAGTATCAATTGACAAGAAAAATGTTCAAAGAGTGTGCTTCCCGTTTAGATAAATACTTTAACTTATAAAATCACCAACATATCAATAATAACGATAATTAAAATAAGTGATAATGATCGTCATCAACTCACAAATATGACGAGTCAACTTCGTTCCTAGCAATGCCTTTCGAAATAACCATCGGAGCAGTCCTCACATCTGTACATGATACAACAATTTCAGCTCTTTAGGAAATTTATTTTAAGACCACAACACCAATGGGTAAGGAATTGAACGAAACCCCCAAATTGACAGGCTTAGGATTTGAAAGGGACTAAAGAAAATCTAAGATTTTACTATTAACACTAATTCCACTAATCATCTAAAGCTAGATATTAACTCTAAAATTTATGAATCATAGAACTTTACCTCAAGGATCACTAAAGTGCACACCTTCCATGAGTGGATATTCCTATCCTTTCTTATAGCCCACACCCAACTCAAAACTCTATCCAAAAGCACTTGTAAGAGGATGAATTAAAAGCTTCGATTGAATGTGTCAAGTTTTGCTAAAAGTTTCAGATAAGTTTGAGATTTTATGGCTTGAACAATATGAAGTAGAAGAATGGCATGGAGGAGAAGGATGGATCGGTTTGGAACAAAGAAAAAGGAGAAATGGAAAAGTGACATGGAAGGTCAGAATGAGAAAGAAAAGAAAATAAGGAAGGTTCTCGATCCCCCCTGTTTTATTTATTTCATAATTTATTATTATTATTATTATTATTATTATTATTATTATTATTATTATTATTATTATTATTATTATTATTTTTAACTTAAAAAAATAGATATGAAACGGTGCGTTTCACATATGAAATCATTCCACACGAGAATATTTCAGTCAACTTCTGATTCTTCTTAATATTAAAGGGGTTATGCTAACAAGTTTAAGGGCAAAAAAAAATTGATTTTTAAAACTAATTTTTTGCTTTTGAATTCTTAACAAATATCATTAATTAATTGAGTCATTCCTCTCTAAAAATAAAATTAATTGAGTCCTTACAGTTTTAGTCAAAATATATTTGATCTTCATTTAGGTTAAATACATTTTGCCTTTGCTTATATTTAAAATCGGACAAGCATTGCTATAAATTAATACTCTTTTCGTGTCATTATAATTGTCTTTTAAGAATTGTGTGTTATTCTTAAGAAAATGACCAGTTACATTAATTTTAATAGTAAAATTAATATCATTTATTAAAACACGCTTATTAGTTGTAGTAATTTGTGTAGTTAAAAAAAAAAAGATAAATGTTGCATTGATATTCTAAAGTTATAATTATTTTGAGATCGGAAGACTTGACAAAAATAAAATGAGACCAAAGAAATAAGTACTATAAAATATAAATAAATTTAATGAACTATGAAGTCTATTCTTGTAGTGTGATTCATTTACTACCAACAACATATTATTTATTGATTTTGAGTTAAATAAATATTTGGTTCTTATAAATTTTTTAAATTTCATCAACTTTGGCGCTTCAAATATTTTTCATCATTACTCTTGATCTCGGGTTTTAAGTCAATTCACATGTGTTATTTGATTTTTTTAACAATCATATTTCGTATATTGCAAAAATTTAGATTTTTTTAACAAATGAAATAAAATACTAATTTTTATATTTTTGAGCTAAAAAATTAATTTTTTTTATAAAGATTCTCATAATATTCTAAACATTCACGGACAACTCATTAAAAAATATGAAGGATACACATGAGTTGAATTAAAAGAAGGAATAATAGGTGGCGACAGGAAATATTTGGAGGGCAAAGTTGATGAAATTTTTTATTAGGTTTAAAAGATGAATTTGAAAAGAAAAAAATTAGGGACAAAAAACTTATTTATCCCACTATTTTTTATTTATAAAAGTAGTAAAAGAACTTATTTAAGACAAAAAAATAATATAATTGTGAACAAATTCACAACATTCAAGTTTGTAAAAAAAAAGTTTGTAACAAAACAACATATGCCGACAATGTGACAAAATAAATGTGTCTAGAATAGAATATCCACGACTTTGGATATGTAAGGTTTTTTTGAGAGGATTGAATATGTAAGGTTGAAGATATCAAAATAATTTCTTAACTTTGTAATAGACACCAAAAGAGAAAAAAATTATGTCAATCTCAATCGATAGAACATCGTAAGAAGAAAAACACCATTTTAAAACGATCAAACAACACAATACCATCACACTATTTATAAACAACTTTTTTATTTTAGTCAAACCGTAAAAAACAATTTATCAAATTTATTTGAATAGAAGACAATATTAGTGTCCTAATAATAATGAACAAAAAATTCTTTCAAAAAAAGTAACGAATAAAAAAATCTTATGTCTTCAAGTAACTAATAACTAATAAAAAGTAGGTAGATCCATGAAGTAACTAATAAAACAGAGTTAAATGATAAAAATCTTATGTCTTCAAGTAACTAATAAAAAAATTAAATGAAATAAAAAAAAAAAAAAAAAACTCCGGTTAAAACGACGTCATTTAGCACTAACATATTTTTCTCTTATGTCTGTCTTCAAACTTGAAACTTTGAACAGTGGAAGCTTAGAACCCTGATTTTGAAGCTTTGCACGTTGTGGCGGCGAATCCATGAAGAAATCCAATCAAACCCAAATGAACCCTAATTGGGTTCAACTCAAACAAGTATATCCTCTATTCTTCTTCTTCCTTCTCTTTCATCCTTATACACACATTCTCATATTTATTGCTGTTTGGCTTTTTGCAGAAGCTGAATCTTAATGGCCCAAAAGCTTCAAGGAACTTCAATGATTCTGATGATGACGCGCCAAATTCAATATTGGGTAATAAAAAAATTCATGTTTTCTTATGGGTTTTGCTTGTTTTGTGTTTAAGAATCATGCAGCTTCCATTGCATTGTAGTTTGAGTTTTTGTTTTTGGAAAAAATGTTTTTTTTTTTTTTACAGGGAAACGTAAAGGGAGGATTGATGATGATGATTCTGATGATTGTGAGGTTAACCCTCTTGCTTCTGTGAATGATGATGCAAGGTGAATATAGTGATGTTTATATTTGGTGTATACTGAATTATGCGCTGTTTTATGTATTTTTTTTCTTGTTTATTTGATGCGGGAAATTGATTGCATTTTGAGATTAAGCGTAGCATAGATGAAAATGTTGCGTTCAATGTGTGGTAAGACTAGACAATATATGACTAGAAATGACATGATTAGAGAGAGAGTTGGGGTAGCACCTATAGTAGAAAAGATGGTGGAAATTCGGCTTAGGTGGGTTGAACATGTAGAGAGAAGACATAAATTTTGCGTTAAGAAGGGTGTATCAGATGGAGGGTAGTCAAATCACTAGAGGGGAGTGGCTATAAGAGAAAGTATTAAAAATTCTCGAGATTAATGAGTTGGTTAGATATTATATAATAAAATATTATGGCATCTTTCTGAGCTAGTTTTTTTCTTCTTCTCTTTGTATATTCGTCTCATTTTATCTATCCATGTTGTGTTATTATGTAGCTTTCTAATCTGTTTTAGAGTTCATTGTACTTCAACATATTAACCATTTGGCAGTGTGACAGATGCAGGTGGCCATGGATTGTGAAATGGTTGGGGTTGGTCAAGGAAACAAAAGTGCCCTTGGAAGAGTAACACTGGTAATTATCTGTTCCTCTTCATCTTGTTATTGTCTATGCACATTTATAAATTTGTTTTCCTAAAAGAATGTATGATTAGTAAAGTTATTAACTAATTGTTTATAGGTTTTTTACCTCTTGTTCATAATCTGTTTTGTTTACTACTGGTTATTGCTCTCTGCCTATATTATTGCTTAACAATTGTAATTAGCTTCTCCGGATCCAATATAATGCTGAAAATTTAGAAATTTGAACATCAAAGTGCCCTTGCTTACAATTATATGTTTACTTGCTTATTTATACTTACTTATATACTTGAATTACATATCACTTAGCCGTGGGCCATGAGGTGTGGCTCAGATGGTGATTGAGCTCCGCCTGGGAGGACTTTACTTTCTGTGTGGGGTTCCTAATACCACTTGAAATACCTTGTAGCCAGGGCGACTCCTCCATTAGCCTCATGTGACACCATGAAAATAATAGACTACACATTAATGGGAAGATATTTCATATTGACTGTCGTTTACCTGACAATTCTGAGATTGTTGTCTCATAGTATTGTCAAATAGAGGCGATAGCGCCATAGCATTTCTGATTTTGATGAATTCGATATGAAAACATGGTGCTATCCTAACTTCACTGTTAGGGCAATAGTAGTCGCTATTCCAATTTGTACCGACTGATGTAGTGGCAATAGCTGCCGCTATTCCAGTTTCTGCTAACCAATGTAGCTGCAATAGCGGAAAAAAGAGAATTTTAGGGTTTTTAAATTATAAAACTGAAGAATCTGCATGTGTGTCAAAGTCGAACATGTCCTATTTGTTTATTAGTTTTTTGAAAACCGAAGAGTTACGAGTCTTACTCACACATTTACCGTAATACGTAAACCTTTCAACTTAAAAAATAATAAACGTAAACCTTTTAATATGTAAGTGATGCTCTGCCTCCATTCCGTTTTTTATTTGTATCCAGCATGCCTTTTTTATGTATTATTGTCCGCAACTCAATTAAGCCTTTCAATACGTGGCTTCCACTATTTTCCCTCAACGCTATATGCTATTTAATGTATAGTAGATTTTAAGTGCTAGAGTCAGATGAGCATTATTTGGCCCTATTATGCCCACTATCAACAACTAATATTGTACCTTAAACATATTCAAGTAATGTAGATCTCATTGTTGAAAACATTATAATTTATAATAATCAGAAGATATATTTTTTTGCTACATCAAAAATAAGTTTGAAAGCCCTCGATATATAAAAATCTTGTATATATGTGAAGTCAAATTCAATCTGGACTCTAGGAAAAATTCTTACTGAAGAGATTCAAGTGGTCCTGAATCCTGATTCTAAATAGGATAATTCTTTCTTATTTAACATTTGATTAGTAAAACCAAAATACTAAATAATTTATTATCAATTCCTGAATTTCTTCGACATTAACATAAATAAATCATCATTATTTTCGTTTCATCTCCCATTGCCTTGTTCAGTCATATTTTTGACATTAGTTCAGTTGATGGCAGGTAAACAAGTGGGGCAATGTTATTTATGACGAGTTTGTACGGCCAATGGAGCGGGTTGTTGACTACCGTACTAAAATTAGTGGCATAAGACCTCGAGATCTGAGAAAAGGTTCACATAATATTCCTTTGACTTCATTCAAAATTTTCAAATTATAGTTGAATTGAAAGCATTCAACATAAAATTTCAACAGATATGAGGCAGTTTGACATCTAATGTTCAAGTTGAGAAATATTATTTTGGAGTGAAATATTCTGACTTTCAATTTCCTTGTAGAAAATATGAAGCTTCGTAGGTGGAAGTTAGTGGCCTTCTCATATTTTGTTTTTACTGATAATAATGACTACAAAAGCATCGCATTAAAACAAGTTGTAATAGCTTAATACCACTATGAGGAACAGTATTTTTCCTAATCACTTACGTGATTGACATTATGATTCGCACACTGATAAGCAATTTTATCTTTCATTTGCAGCAAAGGATTTTTGTACTGCTCAGAAGAAGGTGGCAGAGTTGATCCACGGAAGGATCCTTGTGGGTCATGCCCTGTCCAATGATCTCAAGGTCAATTTTTTAGTTGTTTCTCTTTCTTTTCCAAGATTTACATGTATATTTTTCTGTTATCAGTCTGTAATATATGAACCTATCACTGTACTTTTACAGGCGTTGTTATTAAGTCATCCTAAAAAGGATATACGCGATACCTCCGAGTACCCGCCGTTCCTAAGGTACTGTCAACTTGTCCTTCTACTGTTTTTCTCTGTACTTTTTTATGCCAAATGTTTATGTAATATGTTTTGATAAACACGCTGTTAGCTTTAACCAGATCAAGTGGTAGAGTAGCATTGCGACATCTTACTTCGGAACATCTTGGTGCTAAGATTCAAACAGGAGAGCATTGCCCGGTTAGTCTATCTAGCTTTTTGCGTATCCCTCCTACCCTCTTCTATTGTGTGGTCTCTGGACTAGTATAATATAACCATTAGAGCCTGTATTAATTGACTTATTTGAGTGATAAGTACTTGTGTGACTATTTAAGAGAACTTATCGAAACATCTTATTTATGACATGTCCATAAGCTCACGATGATATCTTATGAAAACGACATATATTTATAGCTTATATAAAGAGATGACTTTATTTTATTTTTTGTTAGAAAAATAGCTTATACATAAGCACTTACATGGTAAGTGTTTATTCTATAAGCATTAAATTACGTTGTTTATCCAACAGGGCCCTATTATCGTAGTATGTTGGATAAATGACAATTGTGTTTTGAGGATGATATTTTCACTAGCTTTAAGAAACCAAAGCTGCCATTTTGGATTTTTATTTTCCTTAATCTCCCTGAACCTGCACGTGACTAGTGTTGGGCTTGCAAGACACAGCTGAATCCGTAAATCTAACAAATCAAAGTTGTTTCAGATAGATGATGCCTGCGCTGCTATGATGCTTTACCAAATAAATAGAAGAGAATGGGAGAAAAGCATAAAAGGTAACTTTCGGAAGCAAAAGAAACGGAAGAAGAATAAGGAAGCAAAAGAATGAAGATATGCTTCTAATGCCAACCATGCTGGAATTGTATCATAGCATTGGCTGCCTTGTATTCAAAACCATTATTGTCAGGGACTCTCTCTCCTTCAATGGTTATTGTATTGCTTAAATTGAATTAGAACTCAAGTTACAAAGGGAAAAAAAAAAAAAGTTTTTGAGTTACTATAAGATCAGTTTTGTATTTGCAGGGTATCTCATTGTTCTTCTGTTTTGTGCTTTTTCTCTAAATTGGCGGGAAACCCCTGCTAAAGTAAGCAGATAATGATGGATTCAATTATAAATATATTGGATTTAACTAGGAAAAATGTGATCAAGTTAAAATGATTGATTAATCAATAGGTGCTGGAGCTGCTACAATTGATTAGAAAAACCTCATCTCTATTGCAAAATCTTAACGAGCTCGACCAAGGTGAAACTTATTTTCATGCAATTCCAACCTATTAGTTTCACGAACTGAGTGAGGAATGTTTTTAGAAGGTAAATGAGTTCATATATCAACTGACTTGAAGATAGTACTTTACTAAGGCGTCTATAGATTCTCAATCATGGCCACTATTTTCTGTCACGTCAAACACCAATATAAACTTGTCATTGAGAAATCAGCACCATGTAAGTAGTAATCCATGTTAGTCAATTTTCTGTTAAGTTTAGATTTTTTTTCTCTTTTCAAGATAAGAAGTCTAGAAGTGAAGATGAATGTGAAAGTTCAGTAAGATGCGAATTCCGATCAATCACCGACTCAGAACCCTCATCACCCATTCTCCCTCCAAATTCCGCCATGTTTCCACATGTAGAGCCGTTCTTCTTCCCTCTTTCGGTGGACCCCAAAACCTCGAAATCCACCCCAATGTCGAAGTTCCTCCTCTCAAACCCAACGAAGTTCTCGTTCACTCTCGCGCCGTTTCCATCAACCCTCTAGACACCCGGGTCAGGTTCTTTCATTTTTGCTTAATGGGCCATCCCAATTTTTCATATTTCCAATTAAAGTTTCATTCTTGCATAATGGGTCATTCCCAATTTTTCATTTTTACTATCAAATTTTCTTGCATATGCTAATTTTCCTCATTTTTTGCATAATGGGTCATTCTAAAATTTTCATTTTTCTATGGAAGTTTCATTTTTAGATAATGGGCTATGCTAGTTTTTCATTTTTTGCTATGAAAGTTTCATTCTTGCATAATGGGGTGTGTTAATCTTGATGAATTTTTTTCTAACAATGTGTTTTGTTTTTGGTTGCAGATGCGTGTTGGTTATGGGCGTTCAGTTTTTGAGCGGCTTCTGCCAATTATTTTGGGCCGGGATGTGAGCGGTGAGGTAGCGGCGGTTGGTGCTTCGGTGAAGTCGGTGACCGTGGGCCAACAGGTTTTTGGGGCCTTGCATCCAACTGCTGTTAGAGGGACTTATACTGACTATGCAATTCTGTTTGAAGAAGAGGTTACTGTAAAACCAGATTCACTCTCTCATGTGGTATGTGTTCTCGGATTGTTTCTAATTTTATACCTTGTTATTATTAATAGTGATTTTAGGAAAAGAAATGTTTAAATTGACATGCAATGAGTAATAGTTTTGTTATGTTAGTTGAACTTAGCATTTACTCCCTCCGGTCTCAAATGTAAGAAACTTTTCTATTTTCTTTTGGTTCATTCAATAAATGATGTATGTGGTCTATAATAAAGACCGCATACATCATTTATTGAATGAATCTAAAAAGTGAAAAGTTTCTTACATTTGAGACCGGAGGGAGTATAAATTTGTATGACTTAAGAAATGTTTAAATTTTCATGCAGTGAGTAATAGTATTTTTAGCAATTATAGACTTGTAAGACTTTTCATAAGTTACGAATCAGTTGAGAAGTTAGCTAAGGCTTAGTTTGGATGAGATTTCTAGCTTATAGAAGTTTCTTAAGAAAAATATGTTTATAGTTCTTCTTAACTTATAGAAAGTTAGTAGGAGGTTGTAGTTGTTTATAGAGAAGTTAAATGATAGATTGAGGAGTTGAGCTTGTGAAAAAAATTTGAGACGCAAAAGCTAATTTTGCCTTATACCATAATTTTTTGTTTCAAAAACCTCTAATTACTATAACTGTGAAGATAGATCAGGTTTCACTTACCTTCGAGCAATAGCGTTGAATACATATTTGGCCTTGTTCACTTCTTTAACCAAGAAATACCCATCCATCAAAGAATTATAAGTCACAACATCTATTTTTGCACTTTGTTTTATCATAACAGTCAAAACACTTTTAGCTCCTTTCACCCCGCCTTCCTTATATAAACCATCAGTTATTTAAATGCTTCTTAAGAAGCTTTTCACAAGTGCAAGATTCTTTAAACATCTGGGTTGACGTTTTTCAACATCTGAGTGATATTATAAATATTGCAAGATTCTTTTGATATTTCTTTTTTCATAAGCACGTCTTAAGAAGTTTATCCGAACTAGGCTTGATTCAAATTGAGTTGAAGTCTATTGAGTTGATGTTTAGAGTTCTCTTGATTATGTAGTGATGCCATCAAATGTTATTAAATTTTATTTGTATCTTTCTTTAAAGTATATAAGCGTACTGCATTTGTGTTGACTGGCTTTAGTTATGCATAGCCCTGTCGTAATTGAATCCAAAACCCTCCTCCAATACAATTTTTGAGTTCCCCCAAACGAAGGGATTTTGTATTATGAATAAAAAATTAACCCACAAGCCCTCTCCTCCCAATGTCTTCCATTTCTTCCACTTGCTCCTTCCTATTTTCCAAACCCTCCCCTTCCCTCCAAATTCCCAGGCTTTGTTTGGGAATTTGGAGGTGAGGGGAGAACTTTGGGGGTGGGAAATCTAGGGGAAAATGAAGAAATCTTTTACATTTTTTGAAAATGTATATTTTTTTAGAGAATGATAAATTAATGTTTATGATTGATATATTTTTTTTTATTTTAAGAATATTATAACAACGTAGATTAAATTTGAAGAATACACATAAACTCTCCAAAACCCTCCTCCAATACAATTTTTGAGTTCCCTCAAAAAGGGGGATTTTGTATTATGAAGAAAAATGAACCCACAAAGCCCTCCCCTCCCAATGTCCTCTATTTCTTCCACTTGCTCTTTCATTTTTTACAAAGCCCTCCCTTTCCCTCTAAACTCGGAAACAAAGCCTTAGGAAGGTTGTGCTTTCATGCACTGTCAATGAAAAACATTAGGTCTGTTGAATTTGATGTTTAGAGAACAGCATTTCCCTTTTAACCTTTTTTTTGTATTAAGTTATGCTGAAGCGAGGGGGTTCTGAAAGTTGAAGTGTGGAGTTTACTTATACCAACATTTAGATGTAAAATCGCCCGTTAAGATAATGATGAAATATATGCAAATACCATCTACCTACATCATGCCCCACATTCCTTTCATATCCATTCCCCATATTCCTTTCATATTTATGCCCTATATTCCTTTCAAGAGATCGGTAGTTAGTGTTAGTAACAACAATGAATTGATCAAAGTCTGCTCCCTACACTACACTACACTTTGGTCATATCACGAAAGCGAAACTCTGGTATTAGAGGAACCACGTCTCTTTCTCTCATTCCTATTTTTCTTGCCTATTGTATATATTACCTTCATGTGCAGTTAACTTGGGGGTTTGGTAGACTGAAGTCTAAGAGAATGAAATTCTCATTGGTCAAAGAAAAAGAACAATGATTGGTAAAGAAGTCGGAATATGTTGGATTACTGAGAAAGAGCTGGTTGTTATGTTTCCTGGAGTAAAATGATTTCAATTTATGTGTGTTCTAGAATTTCCTTCAACTGCATATTATCCAATTTGTGCTTATTTCTTGTTCAATCCTTTAACTCTTAAAACCAACGATCTTTGTCTAGCTATGCCCAATTCATTTAGTGCTTTCTAATTGAACAATTGACCATCAGTTTTCCCCCTTTATTTACTTTGGGACATTGAAGGCATGTTTTTTCTTGATTTTTTATCTTGTAGGAAGCAAGTGCCATTCCTTTTGCTGCACTGACAGCTTGGCATGCTCTAAATGGTACTGCTAGAATAACTGAGGGGTATGTTTATAATGCTGAGATATGATTTCCATCCGTGAAAATAATTTTTTTCTCTTACATATCATTTTACATTTAGAGTTTTCATTTTCACTCATAACTTTTAGCCCATGTCAAACAGGCAAAGGATGGATGAAGTGGGAGGTGGAGGGGCTGTAGGGTTTTCTGCTATTCAGCTTGCGGTGGCTGCTGGCTGCCCTGCACAACTACCTGTGGAAGTCAAAGCGTTGAACGAATGTTAGCAGCCGGTGCTGAGCATGCTGTTGATTATCTTTCTGAGGTTGTTCTGAATTTTCTCTTGTATAAATTTCCAAACATTTGTTTAGGTATTACAATAATCACAGACGATGTTATTATATTTTGTTTTTTGAAATAAAATGAACAAGTTCTTTTTGTGACATATTAGGCTGCTTGCCACCTGAATGTCTGATTCACGAATCCAAAACACCATAGTTGACTCCATTGGTATTTCAATTCAATAGCATGCAGTAAAGGAAAACGCTTGAACTAACTAACCACCCACACTAGTAACTAGTTTAACTGATTCTAAAACCAATCTAACCAATTATAATCTGAATGTTATGATATATAATCATAATACTAAGATAGTTCGATCTTTAAGCTTATGTTTTCTTCATGGAAGTGCATCTTGCATTAGACTTCTATGACTTACTTCATTCTTGATTCGCAGAATTATGAATTGGCCATAAAGGGAAAGTTTGATGCTGTTTTGGACACAATTGGTGTGCCAGATACAGAACGTATGGGCATTAGTTTTCTGAGAAGAGGTGGACATTATATGACACTTCAGGTAGAACATTTAGGTTTATTGCTTTTTTTCGTTTTCACCATACTTGTTAGGTCGTTTTTTTAGAATTTTTTTAGTAAGCGACATCTGTGCTTTAATATATCTTTTTCTCTTATCTTGAAGGGTGAAGCAGCATCTTTGGCTGATAGGCTTGGTCTGACTCTTGGTCTTCCCGCAGCTACAGCTTTTCTATTGAGAAAACAGATTCAATACCGACTCTCTAACGGAATAGGTAAAATTTCTCAGACTGTTGTGAATTTTTTTTTTTTTTTTTTAGAAATGTGAAGCCTAATCCTAAAAAATCCTTGTGATGCAGAATACTCATGGGTATTCATGAGGTCTGACATAGAAGGCTTAATTGAGATTCGAAAGCTATGTGAAGCAGGGAAGATGAAGATACCTGTGGATAAAACGTTTCCCATAACACAAGTAAAAGAAGCTCATGAGGCAAAAGACAAGAGAATCATTCAAGGTAAAGTGGTGCTAGAATTTGATTGAAGGCCTCAAGCTCATAATAGGGAGTTGCTTAGTCTAGATTTTTTAGCCTATTTTGGGTCTCCTCTTCAATGGATTGTTCCACAATTAATTGAGAAATAGACAGTATTTTTTTCTTCTGGGTTTTTACTGTATGATAGAAAGTGAAACTTTTTTTTGTAAATTTAGATTCATAATATCCAATAAAAAAAAACTTGTAAATTTATTGAGAATTTTGTGTGATGCTTGAGCTGTATACATCTGTTCTGTTTGTAGTCATGTCCACTTGTGAAAGGTGTGGGAATGACTTTAAATCCAATGTGTCAGTTGCACTTATTTTCTGTAGCCTAATCTTGTTCTCTTTACTTGTAACGTTGAAAGTGAATACGGTTCAATTATTAGCAGAAAGTTTGGAGATTGTATTACTCTATATATAGTGCTAGAGAGTGAGAGGCAAGCATTATTTGTCATTCAAATTCAAATAACCATATCATATCTCATGAACATTCTCAGCAAACATTTGTCTGTTTGCTTTTATATAATTTGAACGGTTAGGAACAAGTTATTTCCATCTTTTTGTGATCATGCACAATTCACACACAATCGACAAATTGGGATTTGGCTCCGCTAAAATGAGTGAATAATATCAACCGTTAATTAATAAATCAAAGGTAGATATTGTAACAAAATCAGCAATAGAGAAAGAGAAAGGAAGGAATTAAATCGAAAAGTGGAAAATCACCCAATATTTTCGGCAAGTGGCATCGGAGTGTGAAATTTTTTGTTTTACACATTGGGTGTGTTTGGTAAAACTAAGTTATAAGCTAGCTGATAGCTGAAAAGCTAGCTTATAGCTGATGACTTATAGCTGAAAGCTTATAGTTGAAAAGTTTGTTGATTTAAATTAAAGTGTTTGGTAAAATTAGCTTTTGAAGTTACTCATAAATATAAAATGACTTAAAAGTACATATATGTTTAATAAATATTATATATTTAATTTATAAAAAATTTAACTTTTTTTTACTCATAAATATTTTAATAAGAATTTATCTTAATAATTTTAATTTATTTAAAAATAGTTTTATGGAAAATTATTTCTTTTGATTTATATTGGTATGTTCAAAGAAAAACATAATAATAAACGTTTATATATATTTTTTCGAAGGAGTAAATAAATATTTAAATATGAATTTAATAGAAAGAGACCGTATAAAAAACATCAAATCTTGAACAATATTTCAACTAACAGGAACAAAAAAAATCAAATAGATACCAACGTAAAGCAAACCGTAAAAAAAAAGCATTACGTGGGTAGTTTTTTGAATAAAAAATAATATTAAAGGTTAAAAATGGAATAAAATGTGAAAAGCTACAAGCTCAAAAGCTACTTGGATTAGCTTCTTAAAAAACGCTATAAACTAGTGAGAAAAGTTTTTTACCAAACACATCTCATTCTATCAAAACAAGCTTATAAACTAGTCCAACAAGCTATAAGCTAACTTATTTATGTTACCAAACACAGCCATAAACTTCTTTTTCGTTTTGTATCTTCTTCTTTTTGCTTTCTTTAGGGTTTTACCTTTTTGCTGGTTTTGCGTTTTGATCGTTTCTGCATTTTTTCTCTTTAAATTCGCGTTTTACTGACTGGATGGCGGGGGTGTGAAAATAAAATGCTGCAGATGAGCCCTCTTCCTAACGGGCTGGACTATTATTTCTGATTACAGTTGGGCCCTCTTTCTAACTTTTGCTATATAATTACTTCAAAAAAAAAACTTTTGCTATATAAATCTCCATATAATCAATAATTTCTATAGACACCACCTCCTATAAAAAAAATTGGGCCTTGTATGTGCATGGCTCCTAGGCCGTCGAACCCCCGGCCTATGCCTTAGGCCGGCCCTGAATTTAAATTTTGTTAGACAAAAGTAATATATTAATTATTGGAACTTCTACGGTACACTCGTAAATTGAGGAGTACCGATACTCTTGTTTTCTGAATCTATAAATTAACAATCATTTTTATGAAATAAATAGTTATTTGTCGACATTTATTTTTTAGAAAATACCATTTCACAAGAAAAAAATATAATTTCATTGTTTATAAGAATCATACTAAATTTTACATTTTATCGTAAAAATAATCAATATTCTCTATTATGTGTAATAAAAATTTAGAAAAATTAAATTTTATTTCGTGGATGCTTTTGGTAAATAAAATTTAGTTATTATAATTATAAATGATAGAAAATAATATGTTTTCTTTGAAAAACAACTCATTTAACTATTGATTTGAGTATTTGGTGTACGGTACACTCGAATTATTGAGTGTACCATTGAATTTTGCCATTGTATTTGGTAATTTGGTTAAGATCATTTGTGCAACATGTATTTTAGGAGATTAGCTTTATGTTTTGAATCGTTAGACCCTTTTCATGGTACCCAACAACCCATACCTCCATATTGATTCAAAATAAAATATAATTAACTCCAATCCACCACCATCATCATCATTGATAGATAGGACGAAACACATACCATAAAAAAGAGACGTAGTCAAACAATTGAGGTGAGTGGTTATTTTAAAATTAGAGGGGCTTCTATGTTATTTGAAGAGACTTTAGGGGAGGTCTTTATTTTTCTTAATTTAATTTTCTATGCCTATTTACTTACTGAATATGAATATTTTCACTTGATAGATTTATTGTAAACAATTTTGTTTCTTGAAGTGGTGAAAAGCTGTTCTTTTTTATGATGAATAAGTTTATTATAATTTTTAATCCATTTAACATGATTATCAATTTATCATGCTTAGATTTGAATGGATTTGTATGTCAATCTGTGTACATTTTGCGATACAAATGTGGAGAATACATGTCATATTTTTCTCACATGTGATAAAAGTGTAGAATGCTGCAAAGACTTGAGTAGGGAGATGCTGCAAAATAATTTGTCATTATTAGAGACTATTTGGTGGTGGTCGGGATTCGAACCCCGGACCTTGTATATTTTCTGCATTGTCCATACCAATTGAGTTAAGCTCACGAGGACATTATCATAGACTATATTAACATTGGCAACTGATAAAGCTTGTAAAAAATAAAGAATATCATCGAAAATAATCCAAATTGAATATCAATTTGATACAAACTAAGTAAATTGGACAGGATTAAATCAAAACAATTAGACGATGTTTCAATCAAATCCACGAACACCACCAAATCTAGCTCAAGTCATTTGATGCACGCGAGATATTGAGTTCGTAAATCATATTTTTACACCAAAATTGGACAGAGTATTATATGGTTAACACAATTCAATTCAAATACGTGGTTAATATATTTTTAAATATTTTAGTTAAAGGTGTTGTTAACAAACGTCAGTATGTTTTAAGGAATAACAAAATGAAATTTTGTTTTGAAAATACAAGTTAAACACGTGTTAAAATTATAACCACATAATTTTTAATGTAAAAATTACTACTTTTTGATATTATTTAAACAATGTTCTAAAGACACTTGTTAGTATTTTATTTTAGTTTATAATTCATCTATTCTAAAAATTTCACATATATTAAAAAATGTAATTATTAATCTTGTTTAGAAAAGAGTAATTATTAGTTATTCCCTTGATCTCATATTAAGTGACACAGTTAACTCTCTCGTATATACAAATGCATATTTTTTTTATCTTTAATATTTTAAATTATGTATTAAAAAAATTATGAAAAATTGATATTTTAAAAATATTAATCGAGACAAATTCAACATCTTATATTATTATAATGAAAAAATAATAATATGTTACGTAAATATTGCATATTGTCAAATAAAATTATCTAATATAGAATGGAAAAAGTAATAAATGATATAATGAGAAAATAAAGATTAATTATTCATTCATTGATATATGGTAAAATAACATTTAATTTAGATCAATTTGTTTTTGTTAGAATGATCTATAATGGAGGGAGTAATTACTTCCTCCCGTGAGTGTTGTAAATAGATTCTTTTTTAAATTGATCGAATAATTTAGGTATCTAATAAATATATTATAGATCCTCTCCATTTATAAAAATAAATGGAAGATGCAATTTAGAGAGAGATAAAGACATATAATAGGTAGTAGATTCTACCATTAAGTGAGTCTCACAATCATTAATTACTTTTTACTTTTTTGTGTATTTTTATCTCTCCAACCGATAGAAATAGAGAAGAGGATAAATGATTAAGATGTTAACTCATCTTCAACAGCAGCTTACTTAACATCTGCTGCAGTACTTACTTTCCTTTCCATACCATCAGCACATGCAATTGAATCTTCTTTGATTCGTTTACCATTCTCTACGCATCATGATATTCGTTGATGGTATTCCAATTCCATTCTCTACGCATTCATCTTCAACATCTCATTCTCAGGTACGTAATTTATTACATCAATCAATTCAGCAATGTCATTGGTATAGAGTTGACTTTCTAAACTTTCAATTGCTTATGAACAGGGAGTGGAGATTCTATTTGCTTTGTTGGAAAATCCTATTCTCGTATCCGCCTCAACCTCTTTCAAGGCAAACCCAGAGAAGAAGTTCTCAGTTTCAGAAAGATCAAAATGGGTTTATTTATTCCAAAAAGAATTTGCCACTGTTGATCCAGCATTTGTCGATGTACGCAACTTTTTCACCCTTTGTAATATCTATTATTATTTCAAAAGTAACTATTATGTTTTTTCTTCAATGTTTTACTAGAGATGATGCATGTTAAGTTGTATACTTAGTTTTAAGTTGGTTTCTACTTCATTGTAACATGCAACTAATAATCTTTTGAATGCACTCACCTCATACTTAATTGGACCGTCAGTGACATAATCTGTGCAATTCTTTTTTCTGTGCTCGATGTTCCACGGGTTCTTCCTCATGTCATATCCAGTCCAAATTTTGCCTTACGCATTTCTGTAATAATTTTATATTGGTTAGGCTCCGGTTGACCTTCGTTCTTGTTAGAGAAACATATACTAAAGTTTCAGCTAAAGCCGATGAAACTCTTTAAAATACGATGTTTTAAATCATTTTCTAAACTCCATGACATCACTGTTTTAGTTATCTAAGCAAGTTAAGAAATATGGCTGTATGATGATACTTTTACATTTCAAATTCAACCAGTAGTTCTATGTCTTAAGTTTCTTTCGTAACATTGTATTTATCTGCTTTTTTCTCTCTCTCCTTTACATGTATCACTAGTTTGTTGGCACTGATGAAGCGACAACATGCGTAGGAGTTGTTATTCGGAATCCAAAAAATGGAATGTAAGGATTGAAAATTAGTTAATACATAGATAAGAACTCCACTGTATATCAAGTTTTATAGATTCTTCCACTTGTTATTCAATTACTTATTTTATCATTTTTAATTTAATACTGCAGGACGTCGGTTTCCCATATGGATTCACCAAAGATTGTAGAAGCGGGCCTCTCTCAAATGTTATCGCTACTTGTTGACAACAGTTTGGAAAATGAGTTCGAGGTGCTTTTCATATTCTATGTTTCTCTACTTCCTATAGAGATTTCCTTTTTTTCATTTAGTTGTTTGATTGCTACTTTTTGTCTATAACATATTTTCTGACGTAAAGTATCTGTTTTATTAAAAAAAATGTAGGTGCATCTAATTGGGGGTTTTGAAGAAGTTTCACCACAAGTCTGGCCAGGGTCTCCTGCTTTGATAGTGATTTTTCAATTTTGTAGTTTTCCCTTAGAGACTGAATGATTGAAGTTGAATTTATTGTGACCTTTGTGCAGCTTAATGATGGTAGCATTGAGTCAGAAAATGATGAAGATTTGGGTGGTTATTCCATTCCTTTGTGCTCAAAGATTGTTCACACTTTATGCTCAAGAGAAGAGAAGTTTCACGTCCGAACTACATGTGTTCTTGGACATAATACCAAAAGGGATTCTGATGGAAACACTTATCCTATTTTCAATGGATTTGTGGTTAGTTTTTGCTTTCAAATATTCTTATCTCAGCTTCTTCATTTACAGTATGTGATAAACCTCTTGCTTTTATTCACTTCAAAACTTATATACTTATTAAGGAATTATAGGTTCAACCGCTCAGGGTTGGAGAAGAAATAAAATCGAGAAAGATGGCTACTGATAATAAACTGAAAATATAATTGATAGCATCGTTACATTACTTTAAGATAATACTAAGATTGATACTATGAATTACTTGTAAGCCTGAGCCCACTAACAATTAGACTAATTGCTTCCTTGATCAAATAGCGAATGACTCTACAATATCTTAAAGTTTCTAACATTATCTACTTATTTGCTAAATATTCTGTGACATAACCTATATACACGTTTAGCATTATGATCATTCCTCCATGAAAATATTCATTTTGTTCCTTCATTGTTATAATTCATGTAATATCAGTAGATGCATAATAATCCAAACTATTAATTGACAACTTTATCTATATTGTAAAATTCTATACACATGTAGCATGGCAAAAGCTCTCAAGAGCTATATAATACATTTTTTGGTTTAAACGGTTTGGCAAAAACTATTGCAGTCTTTTTTGGTGCAATAATTACTTGCATTTTCAAACTATTAAATGAGATTATAATTTATTACATCCTATGCACAATTTCAGGTGGAGACTGCAACAGGAACTGTCATCCCAGCAAGTTTTGATAGAAGTTCTAGATGCCCAGATGAAATTGTCAGAAGAATTCGAGTTTCTGTTTCTTATGAAGATTCTAGTTGGAATGGGAAGTTGCTAGAGACATATGATACTGCCACCGACAGCTTCAGGATTTCTCCTTGTTGCTGGTAACAGTGTTTCATGAATTGTTCTTCAAACCCTACATGAAAAAAATGCTTAAGGGCACAATGCTGATATAAGATTGAGTAATGGAAAATAGCTCCTTTAAAGTGAGATTTCCCTAAAGTGAGCATACTATTGTTTATCAATCTAAAGTAAGCATGCAAGTATGTTCCCTTAAATGAAAGTGGATACACCTTGTTCAAGACTAAGGGCATGTTTGGATAAGCAGCTTTTATAGTATAAGCGCTTATAATATAATTTTTATGTATAATATATTTCTATAAAAAAAGATAAAGGGAAATCAAACTGGCCCAAAGTCACTTTAGAGGAGCTTTATCCAATAATAAATTGTGCTATGCCATAGATATTAGTGAAAATGATTTTATTTCCGATGTATGACAGCTTCTTCCTTGCTGATGAACTTTATATATTGATGCATGAAATCCTTTTCTATATTCTGGTATACTGATGCTTCTTGCCTCATCTTATTTAGGACTCGGCGCCAATATCATATTGCTTTGTCATTGCAGCATTATTCTGATTCAGAAATTCTTTCAATTTGTTCTACCTCACCTACTGCTGAGGGCCCAGATTTTGTTGATGATTTAAGAAGGTAAAATTTTGATTGGTTCTGATTTAATATTATCTTGTTTAGAAGTTTAGTCTTTGAAGTGACCGATAACAAAGTTTTTAGCATTATTATTTTACGTTCTTGTGAATAATGCATTGTATATAACTATAAATGTTTCAATGGCTTTGCTACCAAAGTGGCAAAGACAAGCTAGTGTACCTAATTAACAGTCAAATTTATACTTGTAATTTCTATGAAAGAAAACACACACACACACACACACATACTTGTGACTCTCGGGGTCCGTCATTAAACTTACTCCAAATCTTGACCCTTTGGTTTTTTTTAATCTAACGGCTAAAAACATATCACTAATCACGTAGCAGTTTGACTTATGATTTATTCAAAATGCCGTGCTTCAGGTTTAAACCCTTGCAATTCTTCTAACTGATAAATCTAGATCCTACACTCATTGAATTTAATGAATTTCCACTTTTATTTTTTATGGGTTTTGCTAACAAGTGCCCTAAGGGCACTTGTTAAGGATATCAAAATTAGTAACTTTGCATTGAATTCAACAAATTTTTAACTTTTAAAAAGTTAAATTTATCACTTTTCACCATTTCCCAATACAATATTTCTATTCTTGTGCTCTTAACCAATGCCCTAAGGGATTTCTTTAGCATTTCCCATTTTTTATTGGCAACTGCGAAGAGATGGTTTTGTAAAACTACTATATTTGATTTCTTAACCAGTGTTAGCATTTCCCATTGAGATACTCTGTTTTCAATTGATTCTCTTCACTTGTTTCAATTAATTCTTGATTGGTGCTCTTGAAATTATTTCAATTAATTCTTGATTGGTGCTCTTGAAATTATTTCAATTAATTCTTGATTGGTGCTCAAAACAGGAAGAAACCTCTGTTACAAGCTCAAAACAGAAAATAGTACCTCTTGTCCTCCCATATCAAGAGTATTTTCATATTCATATTTTTTCAGTTTATCAATCTTCTTTTTGGTACCTATCATTTCTGTTTTCAAATATATAGAGAAAACAGTGAAACAAAGCTGTCCTTTTGTGTCTTGCATAGGTAGTTCGGTTGCTGAGCTAAGGGACACCGAAAAAGAGTTTTAAGCTTGAGGTCCAAAGCTCAAATACTGGAAACTAATATAATCACTATCTTACTAACATTTGCATATCCAAAAAAAGACGTAGTTTTTGTATTTAAAGGTAAAAACATTGAACGAAAATAGAAATCGATTTCTCAAACCATACAGGCATTGAACTTTTGCGTAGCTATTTTCAGATTACATTTTTGTGCATCTAATTTTCTTTTGATATATTATTTGGCAGAAGCCAAGTTGTTTTTGCAAGATTATTATCATTTGCTGTTTTCTATGCATATCTGAGTACTAGTAGACTAATAATCCGATATCTAAATCTGTGTATAATCCATTGTTTTCTAGAACTTCATATTTGAAAATCGCATGAAATAATGACCACCTTGCCCATCTTCAGGAAGTGGAACTACATTATTGAGCATCCACACTGGACAGAAACCTTTCCCAAGAGGTTACCTCGCATTTTTACAAGGAGTGCTGATGGAAAGTGGAAAAGGTGTTGATGACATGTTACTCAGCTAACATTATTCAAGGCATCATATTTTGCAGTTACATTATTCAAGACATGAAGTTCAGTCTCAGAAGGAACATTTGCTCCCGTGCTATATCTGGTAGCATGCATCAAACTATCAATGCTCAAAATGTACTTTAGGTCAACAGGAAACTGCAGAGTCGAGCTCATGTGAAGTTTGTAAACATTCGAAATTATAATTTGATGATGAAAAACTATAAGACTGCATTGACATGCCTAATCCTCTGCAATTCTTTACAATATTTAAAGATCTTATCAAGCGCATGATGAAAAACTGGTTCCGTCATTCAGTCAACAACCCTGCCAGATGAGAGTGAGATTATGAATGCTGTTGCAAGCAAAAGGAAATTAAAATAGAGGGTTCCTTTCAATTTTAAGACCATTTTTGGAATTTAATTATTAAAATAGAGGGTTCTCGCAAGCCACCACACACTTCCTCTTGGACTTTCTTCAATGCTCCTTTCTTGTTACATTTTAAGGATACACAAGAATGGTTCTTAAATTTTTGTAGTGTTGAATGAACTTAGAATAATAATCATAGTGAAGATTGATTGTTCAATAAGAACATGTCCTTAGCAAGCATGGGTTGACTATAAGACCTATTTTAGATAAATCAACTATTCACGATGAATCTCGTGATGTTCCTCCTAGCAATAATCAAATTGAGCCATCCAAATAGTAAAGAGTGGCGAGTGCGAGAATATGTCCCGCTCATACTGCGGAACTTGTTACACAAATTCTGACTTTTCCATTTCTCTTATGAAATGCATTCGATCAATCCAAAATCACCATCTTATCTACAATTTTTCAGGTTAATACAGTCTGTATCCTTATTCTTGTGTAATAATCATCAACCACTTCAATTCCTAAAAATGTTCACGAGGCTCTTGATCATCCAGAATAGCGACAAGCAATGATCGTAAAATGCGGTCTCTTGAAATTAGTGAGTAGCACATGGGAGTTTGTTCCGCTACCTCCAAGGAAGAAAATGTTGGTACACATAGAAGTTGATCATCTTATTGTTAATGATTATTACCAGATTTTCTATTGTTAATGATTATTACCAGATTTTGAAAATATTATTACCAAATGTTTGCAGAACTAGATGAGCTCTGCTTTAGTTGTTACCAGATTGTTAACGTGCTCTTACTAAAAAAATAGAAAGAATACATACATTGACAATATCATATTATTTTCTGAAAACAATACACATTTTAAATTTGGACAAAACGAGCTTCTTTTTTTCTCAGAAACAATGCAACATTACAATTTTTAAACCATTATACCTTCTTTTAGGCTTTGTTTGCGAGTTTGGAGGGGAAAGGAGGGGAAGGGGTTTGGAAAAAAAGGAAGGACCAAGTGGAAGAAATAGATGACATTGAGAGGAGAAGGCTTCATGGGTTCATTTTTCTTCATAATACAAAATCATGATCATTTGGGGGATCTCAACAATTATATTGGAGGAGGATTTTGGAGAGTTTTAGAAGGTTTATATGAATTCTTCAAATTTAATCTACGTAGTTATAATATTCTTAAAATTAAAAATATATTAATCATAAGCATTAATTTATTATTTTATAAAAAATTACTCTTTCAATAAATACGAAAGATATTACCATTTTCACCTTTATTTCCAACCCTCCAAAGTCTTCTCTTCCCCTCCACTCCAAACTCTCAAACAAAACCTTAACTTTAGAGGTGGGCAAAAATATCCAAAAACTGAACCGAACCGAACCAAACGAAAATTAACCGAACCATTACAATGGTTATTGAACCGAACCGTTATTTTAAAAACAGTTCATTAACTGAACCTAACGGTTAACCGAACTGAACCAAACTTAATTAACCGAACCGAACCATTGGTTATATGTTCTTTGGCTTGCTGTAGGTACTTAGCCTTGTGAGATGATAGGCGAACACTCCATGAAAGAAAGTCCATACTTATGGCTCGAAAGGTCGCTCTTACGTTTTCATGTCACTTAATTTCTCGTACCCTCTTAACCATGCCTTCTCATGCAATACATTTTATCTCTTTTATGGTATAAAAAATGTTGGGGTGAACAAATAGAGAGCTACTGTATCTGCAGATGACCATGTGTCTGCTGTTGCACCATTTTGAATTTGTGCATCCATTGCCCAAAAAGAATTTCCATGGAACAAATAGATAGTGTCTGTGGTATTACGCTAATTAGTAGACGACTGGATTAATGGTGTAAGGGTAGGAAATTGAAATCTTGGGTGAAGGAGAGAGCCACGATCCAAACAACCACAAACAAACTCAATCAAGAACATAGAGAAAACTCTCATCACCACCATTATTCACAAACAAACATTTATCAATGGATTACACTTAATATAATTATAATGTTTGAATACCCAACAATTAAATTTAAAAAGGACAAAAAAAACACAATTAAATTCGCAAAAGGATAAAAAAAAATACATTTCGGTTCAAAATTTTGGTTTTGGTTCGGTTCGGTTCGGTTAATAGGCAAGCAAACGCTTAACCGAACCATAACTTTGGTTCAGTTCGGTTAGTTCCAAACCTTAAACGGTTCGGTTCGGTTATTCTGAACCATTTCAACACTTTGGTTCGGTTCGGTTAATATGGTTAACCGAACCATGCCCACCCCTACTTAACTTACAAAGCATTATGTTACATTATTTTCACTAAGTTTCGCTTCGCAAAAATTGATTTTATATTTTACTATTTTTTTAAGTGTAGCCTAGATTTCTAACCAGACATAATGTAAAACTGTGTGTAATATAAAAGAGAAATTATTTTTAGACATATGACAATGTTCATTATTTGATGGTTCATTAAGTCTATGGTTCATAATGTTAATTTTTTGAAATAATGAATCTCAAACTATTTTCGAGTTGGTTCATTAGATAATAGGTAACCCACTATATTTATTCCTTCAATTGTAATCGTTAACTTACGTGGCAATACACTAACTTACGTGGAAACAAACTAATGGCAATATATACGCCATTATTTAGCCAATTTTTTTTTCCCATTCTATTTTAATTGCTAACGAAATTTCTTCTTTCTAATGCTATTATAACTGGACCATTTAAGAAACAGTATATTGAGATTTTGAAATAGCTCAAAATGTGCTCCAAAGTAAACTTTATCCTCATAATTTATTGATGCTGCGTTTATTGCTGCTTAATTCGATTAAACTGGAAAGAATGATATGCTCTCAACACAGGATAGGACCGCCCTCACTCTTTGTTCAACTCAAACGATCTAGTTACTTCCCACACAAGTTGTACAATGTTTCAAGGATAAAAGACAGAAGCATGATTGATTCGCAGGCTCCAACTTGTAATAGAAGCAAATACAATCTTCAACATCAGTGCTATAAGGATATCAATTCAGTGAATCTAGACAATAAGTAAATGATTTAATTGAACATCACAAAGTTTGAACAGTCCTTATTAATAACTCAATCGCGCTCGCTGATGGCAGTCAAGTGCTCGTCGATTTCCTCGGTGGACAAAACTCTAAATTCTGGCTTGTCCTTTTGCACCACTCCAACCTAGAAAATGCAAAATACAACCATTTACATTCAAACATGAAGAAAAACACTTTTTGGATGGCAATAACCACGAATTTTAATCATTCCTAACTTTCAAATGAAAATTTCAATACATTTACAATGTTTAGAACAAAAAATTCAATACGCTAATATATGCCACAGCAAGTATGTAACTTATAAATCACTAAAGAATCTCGTTACAAAATTGCTAACATTACAATACATTGCACGAAAAACACACCAATACTAGGGGTGTGCAAAAGATTTGGTTACCCCTAACCAGATCAACAACCAAACAATTCCATTTTTTAGAGCCCAGCCCATTTAATAAAATAACCAAACCAAACCAACCCTAAGTGAAATTTGGTTTAGCACCAGTTTCACAAAATCATGCAAATGCATCGCAAATCAAATAGCAAACCGCATCACAAATCGCACAATTTCTCAACCTAATCCTCTTCAAATCCATTGAACCCTAAGTGAAATTACAATTACTCATTGAATCTAACCTTCAAAACCAACCTAATTCTAGAGATTTTGGAAGAGATTTGGTTCTGAAATTTCAATTTGTATATGTATATCTTGGATTTGATTGGTTCTGGAATTTCGATTGTTGGTGACTATAATGGAAAACGGAAGTTTGATTGTTGGTGATAAAGATCTTCATCGTTTCGTGCTTGTTTTTCGGGACTGATTTTTTTATACACGAGACACAAAAAGAACTGGATAGGAACTGGTTATAAACCGGTTACAAAATGTTTCATCAAAATAAACCGGTTTGACTCAAATGGTTTTTGAAAACCAAACCTATTATTTGGTTTGTTCATTTAGGTTTGGTTAACCAAACCATGCAGACCCCTACCTGCATTAGTTATTAATCATCTACAAAACATATGCACTGTCATCAACAATCATGGTTCCCTCCCTCAAAACCCATGCAGGTAGAGAAACTACATGGCTATCATTAAGTGAGAAAGAAAGAGTAGCTTGTGAATAATCTATTGAAGACAATAAATGATGCAGCACTTAAGGGACTAAATAAGAATGAAATCCTAAATAATTAAAATAAAGAGTTAATTTACCAAATTTCAATTAACATGATGTCACAGGTATTTGAGCATTTAAAAATGAAATTATACCTCAATCTCAGTGGCCTTAAAATCCTCTTGAAGAACTGATTGCAAGGCAGCAATTGCAGTCTGAATAAAAAAAAAAAATCAAGGTCATAGAATTAGAACTTTAAAGCATGATCATGTAACGGTTTGACAAAATTGATAAGCAACAATTATTTATTAGTTGTTATTTTATTAGTGGGGTCAATTGAACTCATGACCTCCTCATCACTCCAACCCCTATTTCCTTACCCCAAACTACCACCTTATCACAGAGCCAATCTTCAGTACCGACATGGCACATACATTCAATACAGCATAATATTATAATTATAATAATATAATTTAATAATAACAGCATAATAAATACTCCCTCCATCCCAAATTATAAGCAAAAGAAATCATTTCACGCTTATTACGAAAACTAAAACATACTCCCTCTGGTCACATTTATAAGCAAAAAACAACTTTTTAGGTACATCCAACAATTAATGTATCTAACCCATAAATGTGACCGGATACATTGATTATTCAATGTACCTAAAAAGTCATTTTTTGCTTATAAATGTGACCGGAGGGAGTAGTTTGTAGCATAGTTTTTTGTGTTATCCTTGGAATAAATTTCATAGAAAAATGTAAAAATAATTTTCATTGATTATTAGTTATAGAGAAAATGAAAGGGAGAGCAAAATGAATGCATTTTGCATTTAATTTCTTTTTGGAAAAAGTTATTTTTTTGAAATAACATAATTAAATACTCCCTCCGTCCCAAATTATAAGCAAAAAAACTCATTTTCCTTGTCCCATATTATAAGCAAAAAAGTTTAACTTTTATCATATTTAATTATGTTTTTTCAAAAAATCATCTTTTCCAAGGAGAAATTAAATGCAATTTGCATTCATTATGCTCTCTCTTTCATTTTCTCTATAACTAATAACCAATACAAATTGTTTTTACATCTTTCTATGAAACTTATTCCAAGGATAACACAAAAAACTATACTACAAACTACAATATTTTAGTTTTCTTAATAAGTGTGATTTTTTTTTTTTGCTTATAATTTGGGACGGAGGGAGTATGATAAAAGTTGGGGTATTTTTTGCTTATAATTTGGGACAAAGAAAATGAGTATTTTTTGCTTATAATTTGGGAAGGAGAGTACTTCTTAAGAAACATTTTAAAATAGTTGCCAAAAAAAGAGGGAAAATAAAGGCCAAAAACATTCATTGTGTATGCTCAATAGATGGAAAAAAATATTCAAAATATTGAAATATATCCCCCTTAAAAACAAAAAAGTTCCAAGGACAACTGAGAACATGGTAGTCTCTTTTCCTACCAAAAAAATCCAGCTAAGACTAAAAGACTGTCAATCAAATAATGTAAAAGAAGATCAAGAGGTGAAAAATAAGAAGCAAGAATGTTACCTGAACTGTCTCATCATAGGTAAATGAAGGGTCGTTCTTCATCTTCTTTTCCAAGAAATTAATTGCCTCTTGATCCTTCGATCCAGCACTTGTGGCCTGAGTACATCACAATAAAATCTTAGACAACAAACATTTGATTTCTGTCTACAAGTGCATATAATTGGGAAAAACAGATCCTTATCACATCAAGTGACGATGAAACAAGAAACAGTAATCCTTACTTTCAAAGCATTCGAGGTTCAAATTCAATGCACATCACTATATATAGGTGCATCCAGGTAGAAAGATCAATTAAGCCCTACTAATTAAGCTGTAAGCTATTTTAACATTAAGCTGTAAGCCATACATATCATATATGTATGACTTAGAGTACGTGATAGAAAGAGGGTGTTTGGAATAACTTACTACTGCATGGACACATTAGTTTTTATCCACACTTGTATAAATAACTTTTACATAACCATAAGTTGTTTTCAGCTTATTTCATTCAATAAGCTCTCTAGAAAAGTTTATGAACAAACCATTTAATTAAAATCCCTAGAATAATTTGTTGAATTAGCATTTAATACAGTTATTTACCCAAATGTGCCTTAAAATGAAAAGTAATGTTTCAGCAGAGGAGCAAAACAAAACAACAATTTAAAAAAAAATATTCGAAAATGATTAGAGATGCATTGGATTCTCCATATTCTAGATTGATAGCTTCGCTAGGGCGTATTGTAGACAAAGAAAGGGGAGCGGCAGAGAATGACTGTTAGTGCCAGTATCTAGCTTCTGCTGATGTGGCAGGAGGTGTGTGGTAGGAGAAGAGAGAATGTAAACAGAAAGAGGGGGGAATCTTAGAGGCCAGTTGGAATTTGTTAGACAATTCTAGGGAGATGCCTGGGCACATCTCTCAAAGGCCTAGTTTATCATTTTCTTGCATTCGTTACTTGCTTAGATACTGTAAACTCACAGCTGAATGACATTGATTTTGTTGATAGTCAATACTATTCAATAAACAGAGTTATACATCACTTTCATTTCATCTTACCTTTTATACTAAACCAATTCCTATCATAGTTCTACAAAGGTAAATTGCAAATAAAAGACAAAGGATAAAAAAAAAAAATTAGGTGGGTGAAGGCTCGTATTTTAACAGGGGATTATGTATTATGTACTTTATTACACATTATTATGAATTTATAATGGTAATCATTACATCAACTTCATAAACTGCTTGTGACAAGTTCAAGGTTGTTATATAATCATTTCAAAAAAAGATAAGATATTAGATTCTCTGATTACCTCCATCATACCCCTAAACTGTACAATCACTCAGCAATTTTCCTTTTATTAATGTGAGATAAAAAAAATAAAAAATTGCTCTCTTCAATCACACAATCTGTTTTCATCACTACTGAGCTTTGATTGCACAGATATTAACAGATGGTTAGGTACTAGGTATTTATCATGACAACTTTTTCTTTTTTTTTGGACAGAAACTTCTTATTTAGTTTGTTACTTCTATCATCAATAATTGTCTTAGAGTAATGATATTTGTAAAACCATTTTATAACAGCTTTTGGGACAACCTTCTTTGTTTCTCCTTATTGCGCAAAAATAATAGAGAAAAAGGAAGAGAGAGATTAAAAACACAATATGAGTATGAGAAAGTTGTTCAAAAGTTATCACAAAATGGTTGTACAAATATCATTATCTTAATACACACAAAAAAACAATAAATCTTACTCTAATAGAATAAATAATGGAACTTTCACAAAGTAAAACTTGCTTCAGTCATTCACATCGATGGTTGAGATTGAGATGTTATATTTCAATCTCTAAAGTATGAAATTAACTTTTAAAAGTGTCAAAAGTAAATAAAAGAAATCATAATTTTTATATAATTTAAATTATTGAGAGCAAGAAATGATCGTATGCACAGAAGAAAAATTCAACATTAATCAAAGTAAGAAATGATCTCCTATGTACCTTGTGACCAAAGTAATGCCCGGCAGGGTCACATTTGTAAAGTTGAGGCCCATTTTCGTCATCAATTCCCAAGACCATAGCAACTTTGCAGCACAATAGTTTCAAAATCATAGAAAAAGAAAACAGTATCAATAACGACAGTAAATATTTGAATTATAAAACACCATACACGACATTATATCATCATTCGTCAAAGATTGCAGTGAAAAGGTTAAGAAAAATTTACCTACTCCTAGTGGTCTCATATAAGCATGTTGAGTATAGACTTGCGATTTGTCTGCAATCCTGTTCGTGTAAAAGAATACACAAGTCGGATACAAAAAATGTTATCAACAGATTGTATAAACTTACATGTAGACAAAAGTCAAAATTACAGTCAGAGCCAACAGATGTGTTATAATAATGTTATTGCAATCTAAGAGCATACGGGGTTTGAAAAAAATAAAAGAATTACATGCAGTGGCAGTAGCCAAGAAGCACATTCATGGAGCTCAATTGTAGGAAATATGTCGTAATTACACATATTATTTAGGGGAATGCTGGTTTCAAGGGAACATTTTTTTAATCATTCATACAAATAGGCATCTTAGATTGCTTAAGATTCTAGCGAAATTTAGAATTGCTCCCCTACTCGACACCACATAAAATTAAATTGCCATGTTTACTATTAAAGAATTTTTTTCATTACTGATCAGGATCCCTGTCAGAAATCAGAACATTTTGAGTAAGAAATGGTAGGAAGCTCCAATGACTTGCTAATAGCATAGGCATGATGTTTCCTAAATCATAATAGGCTAACAACGGCTGTCTGGAAGGAAAAGTAACAATAATCTATGCATGTGTTGTTTTAATTCATTGAATGCTGAAAGAATTACCATTTAGCCAACACATCCACAGGCATCTCATATCCAAATTTATGGCGAAACTCAGCTGCTTCATTTCTTGCTTGTTGAACCAGTGTCCTAGCATCAGCTGAAAAGAAGGATTCCAACACGATAAGATATTTTTGTTCAACTATATTTTTAAACAAAATATTCATTTTTCTAGTTGAATCTAAATATCGTATCATATATCATAGTTCAACTTATGGAAAAATAATATTGCCATTATCTATAGTCTATACTTAGTCTGTAATCATATATCTAGTTGGCCATAGGCAGCATGCACAACTATGATAGTACAATTCAGTTCTACTAGAACTATTTTTTCGTTATTAATTTATTAATCATACTTTGGGTTGAGTTGCATGGGATTTTGTGGCTAACATCCCAAATATAAAATAGATGGGTGCAACATTAAGCATTCTAATAATAATCATCATCATTGCATTCTTATTTCCCCCTAATTAACAAGCCGTTTCAGATAATATCAGGTTTTTCAAATCCTAATTTATATTTTACTAGATGCAATAAAGTGGAGACACAGTCAGATACATGCTGCTTGTATAAACTTTAACAGGAAATAGATCTATATTTTTTACTGAAAATGATGTATGAAATTAATTTACAGATCTGCAACAAAAATGATGGAGATGCAATGAAAAACATACCTGTCATGCCAGTTGCCAGTAAACCAAGGTACTTAGTGATGGGAAAGAGATGTGTTACACTTGTCTGATCCAAGAGCTTGTCCTGCAATGAATATTTCAACTTAAGCAGTCAGCACAAATATTCCTACAAGCAAAATAAAGTCTAACAGTCAACTTCCTGTACTCACCGGAACCTTTTTCTGAGTAACGACGCAAACAGAATCGTTTCCTCGGACACCAATTGAGGTTATCCCTGCGGCCTTAACAGCCTTGAAAGCATACTCTGTTAACACATCGAAAAATTCACAACTCAACCTACCAAACTAGTCAACTCAATTCAAAACAAGTAAAACAACACACAACAGGAAATTTTCATGAGTCTAAGATGATCAAGCCTCATTACAATGCTGTGTAAATCTTTGGTTTGTGATGACAAATTCAAGTGGCATACCCAATTTTAGATTGATGTTAACAAATCCAACTTCCGTGCAATGCAAACCAGAAAGTGTGAATAAATCAATAAATGATTTTTTTAGAAAACAATTGCCAACCTAGGTCAACGGTCCTTTTTTTCGGTAGAAACATGAGGGTGAGTGAATTTGATTTCTACTACACCTTAAAATCAATTTAGATAGTCACAATTACAAAAAATAAATAATATGAAAAAGAAAAGATTAAACGTAAGCGTAAAAACTAAATATACTTTCTTCCCACATTCAAAATTAAAACAAAATGGGTCATTCCAGTACATAAAAGATCTGAACCACCTTTGACCAATTAAAACACCACATTGTAAAACGTTTCACTAAAACAAGCATCTCCAATGGGGGGTCCTTACTTAACAAGGACCACTCCCCGTTAAGGACCCTCCATTGGAGGAAGAAAAATTGAGTCCCCGTTAAGGAACGGGCAACTATATAAGGACCCTCTCTCTCCTGAGTAACTAACGGGTCCCACGTTTAAAAAAGTAATAAAATGTGTACTACTTGGTCCCACTTGTATAAAGAAGTAATAAAATGTGTACTACTTGGTCCCACTTGCATAAAGAAGTAATAAAATGTGTACTACTTGGTCCCACTTGTAAAAATGAGTAATAGATAAATTATTTTTGTTTAATATGTAAAGATAGTGGGACATATTTAAATACTTTTCATTGGAGTCCTTATTAGTGTATTGCCATTGGAGTCATTGAGTCCTTAATAGGTACTTTTATTAAAAAATTATAAATAAGTGATGTGTCACGTGGGGTCTATTTAAGGAGTCCTTGTTAGGGAACTACCATTGTGGATGCTCACAATTTACGTACCCACTTGAAAGAGACGCCCCTCGGGGGAGAAAATAGTAATGTGACGATCGTATCCACCTCCACTTCCTCGACTCATGTTTATATATTACTTTCCCCTTGGATAAGAAAGAGAATGACGTAGTTGATTTTTTTTTCTTCTCTAAGTGTTGGAATCAGATTCCTGCCAAAGAAAAGGAGAATAGGGTACTGCAGTTAAAGAACAGAAAATACAAAATTATTGAGAGAGAAAAAAACAGAAAAGTAAGCTAAGAATATAATAAATATAGATTAGACTATCCTAAATGACAACTTTTCTACCACTAAGAACTTAAAGCTTCTGGATACCAAGGAAAGTCACTTTGATGGTTCCAATGACTATGCATTGAGACAACCAACAAACAGTTCCCATGATACGAATTTTATCAGCCTGTATACTTTCTATGATCGGTAGCTGCTATTGCTGATAAGGTACTTAATTATTTCTTCTCCCACATTCCAAATTTCTAGGAGCAAGGGAACGGGCTTCCCAAAAAGCCAGCCCTTACACAAACAAAAATATGATAAAATTTGTTTTTCAATATCGCGCAATCGATGTTTTGTTCAATAGGAAGCCAAAAAGGATGCTAACAAAATCTCTTGACACAATTTGGCTGTGCAACTAATATTGAATTTTGAAAAATGGTACAAGTGAAACAATATGAAGCGTTGAGAAGAAGAAGAAGAAGAATAGTCTTTGGGGCCTGTTAAAATTGACTAATTTGAGCTTATCTACTAGCATAAGCACTTGTGAGACTGTTTGAGAGAGCTTAAAGAACTAACTTATGACATCCATAAGTTGTTTTCAGCTTATTTCCATAAGCTCTCCAGGCTAGATTATGAAATGAAAACAACTAATAACTTATACAAAAACGTTTAGAATTTATTTTAACTCTTTTTATAAAAATAGTCAGGACCTGATTGGATAAACAACTAATTAGCACCTTATACCATAAGTTCTCCTAAAAATAAGTTGTGAATAGCATAGGTTCCATAGAAAAATATAAAATAAAGTTAAATTGTTTACATATAAGCTAAAAGCTGTTTTCATAAGCTATCTTGGAGAATTAGGGATTTATTTATGAAAATAAGTTGAAAATAGCTTATGAACAATGTCAGAAGTTGTTTTTATAAGTTCTCCAAAACAGTCTCGATAAGCTAAAATAATTAATCACTTATACAACAAGCGTTTATGTTATAAGTGATTAATTAAGCTGTTTATCCAAACACAGCCTAATTAAAAGCACAAGACCATGATGTTTCCTAAATAGAACAAACAAAACATGTTATGCAACAAACAAGTATGGGAATATTGCAACAATAAAAAGATTGCTCCTTTCTATTTCCCGTGCAGCGGTTAAACTAGCTAGGACACGTTTGAATCGTAAAAGCTTATGAAACATTTAGCAAAACAATTTAAATTCTAGAAAGGACACGAAACAGATCTACGACACCGTGATCTTCTTATTACTCAGATTCAAAAAAGACATTGTTGAATAGATCTATGATGTCAATCGCGGTGCTTTGTAGGGGCGGATACGGTAGCCAGCGATGGAATTGCATCCTCGCGCGCCACCGTATCGGGAAATTCCGATCAGAAAAAGAGAGAAGGGAAACAAACCTGGATGATGATGACGACTTTCTCACAACTCCAGCTTGTTCAAAGACACAGCTACTGAGCTCTGTTGTTATAGGGTTTTACTGGTTAAAACACGCGATTTTTGTTTTTGGAATAAGTTCGATATTTTTTTTTGTCAATAGTTCAATAGCAGCATAATATTTAATGGATTTTTTTTTTTTTGGTTAAGAACCAACATTTGATTTTAACCCTCTAAAATATTTCTTAGATTTTTGGTTATTTAAAAATTTTCATTTATGAAATTAGTCCTTACTTTTTAAACTTTATGTTTTTTAAAGTAATTTTTCAGAAATTGGTAGAAAATTGTGACAATATTTTTCAAAAAAAAAAATAGATTTATTTTAACAAAACATGAATTTAATATGTTTTTTTCGAAAAAAAACATAAAAATTCATATTTTGTTAAAAAATTCTATTTTTTTAGAGATTGTCATAATATTTTACCCATCTTTAAAAAATTTCATTAAAATTTTTGAAAGTTAGACATGAGTTGATTAAAAAGTTTGGACTAATTTATTGAGTGAAAGATTTTGGAGGGACCAAAAACCTAAAGAATATTTTATGGGGACTAAAATCAAATGTTGATATATTTAGGGGGACCATTTACTTAATTAACCCAATATTTTATTTAAAAATATGTAACTAGTTGATACTTGCATATACAAAGAGATATCTTAATATTCATTTGTCTACACCTAAAAATAATCATCATATTAATCGACATTGGCAGAGAGACGATTGAAGTTTAGACAAGTGACCTCTCAGCTGATAGAAGCTTAGGCAAAGAATAAGACAACCATATAAAGGATACATAATTCTTTCTTTGGTTTAATGACTAAGAATATGAATTTGGTTGATCTCAAACTAAGTCAAAACTTAGTAGGACTAGGCAATTAGAGTTAAAACTCGCGCTCATTGTTTATAATGCTATTAAACGTGAGGAGTGGTAAACAAGGAAGCACGTTTGTGAAAAAACAGTGTACCAAAAACCTTGTCAACATATCATGTCTTGAAAGAGGAAGCTGACAGCCAAATGTGGTGTGTCACGAACCCCTATACAAGACATTGCAGGTCACATTATTTTGATTAGTAGAAATGATTTGCTTATAAATACTACTTAATTTGTACACTATAAGGACAATTACAATTTTTGCCAATTTGCCATTACCTTACCCTTTCATGTGTAACGCCCGTCTTAATTATTTACTTAATTTAGTGAGGAATTATATATTTATTTATATATATATTTATATGATTTAAGAATTTAAATAGTTTGCATGATTTATAGATAAATTATGTGATTTCCTAGAATGACGTGAAGTATATTGATGTTGTGAAGTTGTTATGTTGGTGTGACTTATTTTATTATTAAATAAAATAAGATATGAGAAATAAAATAAAATATTAAAAATTGGGCTGTGTTGTGAGATGAGCAATTAGTAGTGAGAAGAGTAATTAGGAGAGATAAATAGACAACAAAAGTTAGAAAACAGAATACGTGCGTTTTTGGAGAAAAAGGGAGAAAAGTCAGAAAGAGAGAAGAACAAAGGGAGGCTATCGATTTCTGCTATTATCAGGTAAGGGTGAGACGAATTTTCAATATTATTAAGAGTATGATTCTATAGGATGAATTTAGCATGATTAGATTAAGTTTTGGTGAGAATTGGGAATTAGGTTTAAGACCGAATTTGATGATTGAATCATGAAAAGATGTTAGGTTGATGCTAAATTAGTGTACAGAACTTAGATATACCATAAGATGATAATTAGATGTTGAATTGAGGTTAGAATTAGGAGATTAAGTGAAAAGTTGGAATTTTTAGGTTTCTGGCCGTACTGACATTCATCGCTCGCACCTGCGAGCAAGAACACTCGCAACTGCGAGCTACCCTAAGACACTCGCAACTGCGAGTAACATCGCTCGCAACTGCGAGCCAGACCTTTGAGCTCGCCACTGCGAGTTAGGCTGTCAGTTGCCCAAAATTGTCCCGATGCGATCCTTTCGCACGTATAGTCTTGAGCTGACCTTAGAAGTAAGAATGAGGGAGGTTTAGGATGTTTCCAGATGTTACAGAAGTCTGTTTATATGACTGAAATGATTAGTAATGTTGCATGAATAATGTTATGATGTTTTATGATATTTATGTTGATGTAATCCATTCCTTAAATGATGTTGAGATATTCCAACACTGTTATATGTTGCAAATCTGTTGCTGTTCATTGCTGCTGACCTATAAAGTCTTGAAATTGCATGAGTCGGTCTATGTTGCAAGAGTTTAAGAAGTTGTCCATGATTATGAGTCGTATGAGTTGTTTATGTTGTTGTCTAAGTTGTTGGAAGTTGATGTTCATTGCATACTCATTAAAGTTGGGGGCTTTAGGCCCGGCAGCCTTTGTGCTCATTAAAGTTGAGGGCTTTAGGCCCGGCAGCCTTTGTGCTCACACGTTGAAGAGCCTATTATGCTCATTTTGTTATTGATTGGTACCACATGCATTTGCATATCAAGAAGTTTCATGATGTTTAAGTTGTCAAGTTGTTGTTGAGTTGATAGAGTTGCATGGTCTAAGATGAGTTGTGTTGTCAAGTTGTTGTTGAGTTGATAGAGTTGCATGGTCAAAAATGAGTTGTGTCGTCAAGTTGAGTGTTAAGTTGATTATGATTTGTGATGAAAATTAGTAATGATATTCGATGATTGTATTTGTTATGAAATGAAAAATATGCTAATTGTTAATTGTTGATATGTTATTAATGTTTAAGTTGTTAAATGCATTTTATTGGATTATATGCTTAATGTATTGATTATGAAATTTCACCCCTTCTGCGTATATGTTGCCTCGACCGTGGGTAATGTGCAGGTAATAAAGATTAGAGGCGTTCATGAGTGGACTCTCAGTTGGTGTCTAGGTGCTCTGATACGTAACGGGATGGGGGCTTGCTTTTACTTCTGTTCCTTACGTGTCTCTTTTATGAACTAATTTATGGGATTTTTCAATAAGGCCTGCATGCCAAGACTTTTAAATGTTGAACTATTTTCCGCTGCAACAGTTTAAGATTTTTCATGATGTTGAATTCGAAGGATAATTATTACTATCTGTTTTTGAGATGTTAAAGTAGTGTGTGACATTCCGTTATGAATTAAATACTCTGATTTTAAATGAAATTTTTATGTTGGGAAAACGGGGTGTTACATCATGCATTTCATAGTTTAGTTGCAAAAACTCAAACAACCATATTTAATGGTCCACTAACCCACAACCAAGGAACAAAATTTCTTCCAGGGAACAATAGTTAGGGCATCAACCAGTACCTCAACTAAATCCTTGCTTTATCAAAGTCACTATGTATCGCTTTAGCATATACTCCCTCCGTCCCGGAATATCTGAGTCAGTTTGGTTTTTCACACAGATTAAGAAAAATGTATAAATAAAGGGGAAAATGGAATATATTGAATTGGGAATGATGAAAGTAGTATTAATTAGAGTTATATTAAAAAATTAGAGTTATATTGTATTGAGAATGATGAAAGTTGTATTGAAAATTGAAATAACTCAATTATCTTGGAACACTTGTTTTTAGTAAATGAGTCAGATATTTCGGGACGGAGGGAGTATAAACATGAATGTGAGGCAAACACAAATATCTCTTTTACTAAACACAATGATCATTCATTAATCATCCCAATCAGTAGTAGTAATAATAAAATTATTTTGATGGGAGTGAAAATATTTACAAATTTATTTTAAAATACATGTTTTTTTTTTTAAAATTCGAAAGTAAAATAAAAAAAATATTTGAATAATTATTGATATATTATGTAACAAAATAATTATTGAATATCAAAAACATGTATTTTTTAATCCGACGGCTGTTAATCCAATACAACCCCAAATCCCAACTCTTGAAGAGTGGTAAGCAGCAGCTCCTCCGTTCGGGCCGATAGAATACTTTGAGACGAATTGCGGCAGTTTCCTCCATCAACAACCACAGTTCCACCGTCCCTTTTCCCTATTCTTCAAAACCCAATTTCTCATTCTTCAAACCTACCTTCTTAATTTCCTTCACTCTTTTTTCTAAAACCTAAAACCACAATTCTCAATTCACTTTTCCCATTATCTTCCATCTCTCAGCACATCATTCTACCATGTCAAACCGAAACCGCGGCCACCCTCATCCACCACCCCCACGCGCCGCCATATCACCACCACTCCATGATCCCATCTTCGCCATGCGAGGCGGTGGAGGCCATCCACCCCATCCAGCTCTCCTAGACGATTTCCGCGAATCTCAATTAGGGTTAGGCCACCGTCTTCCTCACCTCCACCCTGCCGCCGTCATTGAAGAACGTCTCGCCGTACAACACGGTGAGATTCAAGGCCTATTAGGTGACAACCAGAGATTTGCAGCCACACACGTGGCCTTAAAGCAAGAACTCGAAGCAGCTCAACACGAATTACAGCGTATGGCGCATTATAAGGAGTCGCTTAGGGCGGATACAGAGGTGAGGATGAGGGAATTGTATGAGAAGGCGGGTGCCTTGGAAGCCGAGCTTCGTGCCACTGAGGTAGCTAAGGCGGAGCTGCAACAGATTCGTGGTGATGTTAAGGAGCTTAGTGCTGTTAGGCAGGATTTGTCTGGTCAAGTTCAGGCAATGTCCCAGGATTTGAGTAGGATGACTGCTGATTTGAAACGGATGCCGGCTTTAATGGCTGATGTTGATGCTATGAAACAAGAATTGCAACGTGCGAGGTAGAACTAGTACCAGTATTAGAAACCAATGTTTTAAAATGTGATTTGCGTTATTGTAGTTATGCTGCGACTGCGATACTTGATGTTGCGAAGAATTGCACATGAAGACGACACTATGATTTAGAAAAAATCTCGATATTGTATTTGTGATTGCAATTCAAAAAAGTATTGACATTGTGACTGCAACTTATATGCTGCATACAATTATGATTGTTTTTTTGAATTATGTCACTAGACGTTAACAATATATTTACAAGAGTTGCAATTCTATAATCAATTATGGAGAAAACCTTTTCACAACCATAAGGTGATACTTGATAGTTATATGGATCAAATGATACTTTCATATCATGTTCAAGTCCTATTATAAATTATGTGACATGACAGATCATTTAAGTCTAAATCCATTTAATGATTGTTGGTTGTATAGCGTGCAAAGGCCTGTAATATGTATATATTTGTGATTTAAATTATGTTTTGAATGTTAGGTGTGTAGGTCAGGTGAGAGTGAGACCCAATGTATTATATATATATTAACACTACTCTTATTTTTTGTTGCCTCTTTTCCTTTAGAGCTGCTATTGAATATGAGAAGAAAGGATTCACGGAAAACTATGAACATGGTCAAGTGATGGAGAAGAAGTTAGTTGCCATGGCTCGGGAGATGGAGAAATTGCGTGCAGAGATTGCAAATGCAGAGAAAAGAGCACGTGCTACTGCTGCCGCCACCGCTGCCGCCACCGCTGTTGGGAATCCAGGTATACAATTGCGCATGTGTGTGTATGTTTATATTTGCCTTGTGGAATTTCTGCTGGTTAATTGACTTAATCTTGCTTCTTCCCCTAAAAATTAAGAATTTAGTGTAATAATGTTCTAACTCTATTTTCTGTTCTTTGCTTTGATTTCATCTGTAGGTCAAGGGTATAATCCAAATTATGGCAATGCTGAGACTGGATATGCTGGAAATCCTTACCCTGCCTATTATGGCATGAATCAGGTAACAATATTTTTTATATTTCAAATGTATCTTCTTGAGCATAGTTGACCTTGTAATATGCATTTGATCTGAGTTGAGAAACTAAATGGACCTGCCATAATCATAGGATTACTATACTTTTCATTTCTCAATTAAATCACCTCCATTTCGGTTTCTTGGAAAATCTTTGGATTGCTCAGTTCTTTGGCTGAATTGGGAAGAACAGTCAAGCTAATGTATTAGTAAAACCTTTAATTTGTCTATACATACTCATGATAAAATTAGAGATATAATGATAAAATTAAGTTAAAATATTGATGAATTGGAAGATGTGGGGTCATAATGAAGGTGCTCAGTTGAAGAGATGAGTTGCTTAAGTTGCAGGGGTTGGGTTGAAGATACTTGAAGGGCCCATTAGGTTGAAATTGAACCTTACAAGCAGAATCGAGTTTCTTATTCCCAGCCAAATTTTTTGGCAACACGCTCTTTTATCCAATTGTGAAGCAAGTAGACTCTAGAGCAAGTATTGATCTAGTGGCAGAACAGAAGACCTCAAGAGGTAGCAACATAGTTTGTTTAATACCATCAAAGGTCAATTCCCAAGTTTCAACATTGAGGACAAGGCTGATAACTAAGAAGAGGAGATTGTTAGGTATAGAAGGGAACGGTCTGGATGTGTACTCCAAGAGGAATAAATTGTAATTCAGTAATCAAACTCAGTTAGAAACTGTAACAGCTAGTTTTATCGTGTGAAATTAAGGGGTGCTGGACTAATTACAAACTCTAACAACTGGTTTTATTATGGTATTAATTAAGAGGTTCTGATTTCAAATTAGACATACAGAAGATACATTCAGTTACAAGTTGTGACAGCTGATACTAAGGGTAAGGGGATTTTGGATTAGGAAAGGAGGCATTGATAATTTCTAAGAAACCGAGTTGTTCAGTTGTGAACAGAGTGGTCTTATGTAAAGAGGATTTTCCCTCTTGTTATTTTCATTGATTAGAATCTTTCTTTCATTGGGTTCCTCTAAGAAACCTGCTATTTTTACCGGGTTTTCCTCTTAACATCAACATTGTAGTATTTATGTTTGATCTGGAGCTTTTTTCTGTATATGAAAGCTTTGTGCAAGATTCAGATGGTCAAATTTGGTAGGTTGTTGTTAGGCCCCTTGCCTGACTTCCACCTGTTCTAGTGTTGTCCTTTTGTCGCCATGGCGTTATGGCATGGTGGATTTTGTGCCAGCCCATAGATCACAATGTGTATTTTATCCGCCATAGGTCGCAATCCTGTGTTCATACAGTGAATTTTTGGCTGGCATCCATAGTCCACTATTGATTGATATCTAACATCCAGAATGTCATGTTTGATCTTTGAAACTATTAGGACCCCATAAATTAGATTTGATAGAAAGAACACTTTTATCAATAAAATAGGAAAGAATAGGAGAGACAACAATCCTCGAAGGGTTTCCACTTCTGCAATAGAGTCATTATTCACTAAGGCTTTGTTTGCGAGTTTGGAGGGAAAGGGAAGGCTTGGGAAAAAAGGAATGAGAAGTGGAAGAAATAGAGGAAAATGGGAGGGGAGGGCTTTGGGGGGGGGGGGGGGGGGGGGGGGGTTAACTTTTCTTCATAACACAAAACTCTCTTCATTTGGAGGAACTCAAAAATTGTATTGAAGGAGGGTTTTGGGGGGTTTTGGAGGGTTTGTATGAATTCTTCAAATTTAATCTATGTTGTTATAATATTCTTAAAATTTAAAATAATAATAATAATAGGCATTAATTTATCATTCTCTAGAAAACTACTCTTTTAAATTTTTTGAAAGATTTCTCCATTTTTCCTCAAATTTTCCACCCCCTAAAGCCTTTCCTTCCCTTCCCCTCCAAACTCCCAAACAAAAGTTAAAATCCTCAATGAATGATCTCTATCCTTTTTTCTTCTATCTGTACAAATATTCCTCTAACTAACTAACTTACTTCTCTAACAAATCTTAACTACTCGAATTCTCCTTTATTCTATCCTAGCGGTACACCCCTCTCAAAAATAACCTTGTTCTCAAGGTTGCAATCTACTAATTTTCTTTATGTTTAATAGCGGTAGAAAAAAAGAAAAAGAAAAAAACTCTTCCCCCCAGGATCCCACTGTTGCAAGCTTGATAAGCTAGCTTCAAGCGAGGGGTAAAAACTTCTTTCTAGTTCAAATTGATCAACACTTTCCTGAATAACAATGTGGTCAGAAAATTTAGGAAACCAAGTCTTTTTCGCTGCATCTTCACCTTTTGACTTTCTCCTCAATCACCTCTACTCCCTCTTTATCCTTCATTATTGTCCCTTGACAACATTCTTGCTTTGTATCTTGATTTTCCATCACCAATCTGCTGCTTGCTTCATTTCCTGTTTTTGCAGCACCCAATCCCATGGGCGACTCCATCTCTACTTGGCATTTCTACTGCCTTGGCCCTATAACAAGTTTCTTGTTGATTGCATTCCCCCTTGTGACCCAGAACGTGACCATCACAATCTCCATCCTTTGTTAAGTTTTGCCTCTACCCACTCTTCGCCATCAACTGATGATTCTTGATCTCTAAATTTTGATTTTATCCTATGTCTTCTTGCTCTCAAGAATCCATTATTTTATCATCATCTGTTGAAATTTCTTCATCGAGTGCTTCAAAACTTCTCATCATAGACATGGAACTCCCAAACTTGATCTTGATTCTCTTGATGCTAAGAACAAAGCCAAAACATTGTCGCATCATCCATGCTCATGAACGCCCATTGAACTTATGGAATCCATGAATTTCTTACACCTCAATTTTTTTTCTTCTGCCTTTGCAATCCTCCCAATGTGGTCTATCCCCGTAAGTGTTTGCAGCTTCACCATATGCGCTTCATCTCAAGCAATGCTCACACTCCTCGAAGTCCGACTTGTCGGACCATTTTTCCCCATAAATTAATATTAATTGAGAGAACACTTTTATTAAAAAAATATTAAAGAACAGGAGAGAAAACTCTCCTCCAAGGGTTTCCCCTTATACAATAGAGTCAATATTCTATCCACTAAAAGTTTACAATACGCGATGAATGATCTCTATCCTTATATTATCTCTAACAACTCTTAACTACTCTAATTCTCCTTTATTCTATATCCTAGCAGAAACTGGTCAGTTTAAATTGGTCAATTTGTTATCTGTGGATGGCAAAGTTGTATTGCATAGCTTTCAAAGAGCATTGTTCATTTACTACCCTCAATGTATTTGATTAGTTCATTGACAACCCTAAATGAAGTTGACTATATATTATGGGCCCGTTTGGATCAACTTATTTTTGAGCTTATGAAAAATAGCTTATGCAAATAAGCTTTTATGTTATTCATAAGTTGTCACTAACGATAATTGTGTCTTCATAGCTGTTTTTTCATAAACTACCTTGACAAGCTTATGAGTAATACATAAAAGCTTATTTATTTGCATAAGCTGTTCTGCGTAGGCTAAAAAATAAGCCAATTCAAATGGGCCCTATATACTGGTAGAAACTCCTGTATGATATGGACATGTATTGCCATTTTCCATCTTTAAGTCGATTTGGATATATTGTTATTTACTAATACTGATAAATTTCAGGTACAGCGGCCTGGTGGCGAGAATTTTCAGCAGTATGCACCTGCACCTGCCGCTTGGGGTGCATATGATATTCAGCGAGTTCAGGGACATCGATAGACTTCTATCCTTCTAAGAAATCATATTTCCGGTATCCTGGGCTGCAACTTTCTAGATTGGTTAGGGGTCCTACTCATGGGCATCATGGGAAATTGTTTCTTAGATGCTCCTCAAAATCGTATTTTTATCAGAGGGTTCATATCAGCTAGATCATGCAGTAGATGATGTTTGTCTGTGGTGTCAATTAATGGATATTTTGCTTTATAATAGCTTATTTTTAAGCTTGCTCCTCTGTCCTTAGCTTTAGTTTTTCTTCTACTTACATATTATATTGATAATTTATGGTTGATTACCATCAATATTGTTCACCTACAGTTTGATTTTATGTAAATACTAGCTATGTGTTAACAATCACCACTACCAAGGAGAACAAGGGAAATAAAAGTTGTTCTTGTTCTCTTCATTACCTGTAATAGGCTTTCTGGAAATGGTTAATTGGCTTGAAGTGTACGATCTCTTTGGAGTTGGTTTTAAATTAAAAACTGAGAATAGTTGGATTTAATGTAATTTTCAGCTGCTCGAGAAAGCATGGAAATAAAGCTTTTTTTTTTGTATTCCACTTTGGTTCATAATAGGCTTTCTAGGATGCAGAATGAAATTGCTCAGCGGATGAAATCCCAGGTTAAGCTCTTGATAGCAAGGAAACCGAAAATATTCGTGAGATCGTGTTGTATCTTAACATGCACAAGATTTCTGTACACTCTGATTCTTTATTTTTATTGATATACATTACAAGCTTGAGTTTAAAAAATGCTTCTTGTAGCCATTTTGCTTTACAATATGCTCTTACCAGTTTCTATTATAGGGAAATGTTAACTTATAGGGAAATGTTAACTTGTGCCGCACAAGTTAATGAATCAAATATAGAATTTGTTTATTGGAAGGTGTGCGTGATACTTTACACTTGGTCAATGTCATTGTTTCTCATGACATTTAATGCATTGCATTCTGTAGGCCTGGCTGGAGTAACTATTACTGTTAATTAGTCTAGCCTCTTATTGTCTGCCTTATCTCAAGTAGTAAATGTGTTAACCTGTCTTATCTCTAGGATATGTGCTAACCGGTGAAGCCTGAATACTTTAAAATTGATGAAATACCGATATCCGGGAGAGCATATGGTATTTTTCATTTCAAGGAATGTTATTTACACATTTTTTCTTCACTTTTTATTCACATGCTTAAAAGTGGAAATCTAGCATTGCTATGGGAATAAATAAATATTAACTATAACTTCGCACTGTTACTCACATTCCTGATAAGTATTTTTTATTTTTTTTGGCCAAACATGTGAGTAGGAATCTTATTCTTGAGAATCATACTCAGATTGTAATTTCAAGCCACACGCGTAAGTTGTCGCACTATGTTGCTAACCGTTTATTTATACCGTTTATTTATTTGTTTTATGCAATGCAAGGTTGCGTGTATAAACTTAAACTCATCGGATAACTAAGATAGTAATCATTTTAATTTTAAGAAATAATAAATTAAAGCTGACAAGAAGCTTTTAATGAAACTAAATCCAAACACAGGTAAATTTTAAAAATAGAAGAAAATAACGATTTGCAATCATCCAGGGGCAAACAGACTACAGACGTGCCCTAACTCCAACGACTTTAATCAGTTGCTCATCCTGCCAACTCTTTAAGAATAAACAATGGTGTACGCAATCAAAGAGTGTAAAATTTAAGCTAGTTGTGAAAATATGTAAAAGTAAGATATTTTATAATTAAAAAAAACTGTAATATCTATGATTTCTCAAATAGTTTTCATGTAATTTGACATTAACTTCTACATTTTATTTTTCATGAACCCTCATTGCTTCACCAAAAGCATCAGCAAACTTGGAGCATTTTTGCAATAAAGAACCATTAACTTTAATTGAGAAGCTAGCTAATACAAATAGTGTCATGCATATGAGATCATATATTTAGAACTCAATCTTACATCACACACCGACAAAAGGTGTAGGCTGACTGAGTTTAACGGTTCGTTGCTACTCATTCAAAAAGTGTATATAACATTGACGGGAACAAACCCAAAATTAGAAGGTTAATTATCAGTTGGTTTTCTCATAGCTGATACAAAATTATTGGTTTATGTTTATCAGCTGACATTTTGAAGGAGGGCAAAAGTATATGTTTAACGCCTCTATGGTGTGGTTCATAGTTTAGCTACATTTCCAATGACTAATCAAGAGTCATCGGCATTCGGCTGTTATTGCACAATCTTGAAACTGTCGGAGTGTTTTTTGTTTCTTAATCCGTTTCTATTGCACGCGAACTGTCATATTACAATCTGTCTCTTAACATTATGGGACACTTTATCTTTCGTAACAGCGAAACTGTTGCATCTTGCATGCTTTTGATAAAAGGCATAAGCTTCTTCTTCACTAGCAAAATCAGATTCATAATATCATCCACCATCATGGTATTAATCTTAGCAAACCTACCATCTATTACACCGGAATCCGAATTCTCATTGTAATCACCAGAGAGATCGTGATCTCTAGACTCCATACAGTGGCGGAGCCCTTCATGGGCTGAGGTGGGCTACGGCCCACCCCCAAAAATTTAAAAATCAACGATTATAGGTCTACTTTGCGAGATTTTATACAATTTTGTGTCGGCTTTAGGTTTCGGTTGATCTAAATTCCCGTAAAGTGGTGTAGTGACTCACCCAAAAAATTTAAATAATTCAATTATAGGTCTATTTTGCGAGATTTTATACAATTTTATGTCGATTTTAAGTTTTGGTTGATCCAAAAATAAAACTCCTTTACGCGGTAAATTTGCACATGAAATAATTGGTCACTTGAATGGATAAAAAATAATTTGGCCCATCCCCAAAATATTTTCTAGCTCCGCCACTGACTCCATACCTTCACTTTCTTCACATAAAGTAGAAGAATACTCGTTATATCCATCTTCATCAAAGTAAAAATCCGAAAATTTATTAGAGCCATCTATCTGCATAATAACCAACATATGCATATAAATCTTAATAACCAGCAAGTTCATATTGAAATTTTTATACTCCTACCCTCAATTTCAAGTATAAACAGGGAAAGTTTAATTTAAGGACTTTTGATTTACATGTGAGGAAAATACATACACAGGTCAATTTCTCCTTAAAAACATAAAAAGCCAACAATAAAAAACATGAAGATGGATCAAGGGTGCTGAAACTAAGGGAAAACTTAATCTTTTTCTAGAACACCCATACTTTCTTTTTGAAGTTAATATTAATTTTTGACCCGATAAAATTGACACCAATATCATACCTGTTGTGAAAGTGACTAAAAATTGGAGAAATTGAAGTTTGCTGAAGCTGTCAAAATCGGAGTACGATTTTGGGACCAGAATTGCCACTTTCCATTCGTAAAAAATCAGAACACGATCTGGCAAAAACACGCAGAAGAATAAAAATAAAACGTATTCTTATGGGCCTGTTTTTGTTCCAACTTATGAGGGATGCTTTTACTATAAATATAGACCTTGTATTAGAGTAAACCTTGAGATAGAGGGGGCTGAAACAAGGGTTTAGAAATCAAACTAGGGTTTGTATAGAGTTTGCTCTTGGCAACAAACACTAGGGTTAGGTTGATTCACCTTGGGAAACACTATTAGGATTGAGTCTCTTGGTCACGGGAAGAAATTGGGACTTTGGGTAGAATTAGGCGGGAGACTTATTCTTGTAACCCATTGATATCTCTTTTGTAAAGTTATTCATCATTATAGTGGAACAGAGGGCTGCTCTCTCCCCCAGACTAGGTCAATTTGGACCGAACTGAGTAAACAAATTCTTTTGTGTTCTCTCTTCTTTTCTCTCGCTGTTTTCTACTTTTGGCTTGTGTTTATAATTGCTCCATACACTTTGTTTTGGTTGCTTGATTGTCACTTGCTCCCCACATCAAGTTTGTTGTTGGTGTGATTTTTCATCGAATTAACAACAATACCAATCAATCATATCAAATTAATATTACAAATAAACTTGAACAAAATGGAAATTCACTCCACTCCCTCCCCCACAAAAAGGGTATGCAACAAATTATGATTGGTGTGAATTTTTTCTCAGCATATCCACAAGATACAATCAATTTTAATCAACCTGGAAGAACATATTTATTCAAATTTTGAGTTGAAAGAGGAAAAATATTATAAAAATTCAATAATTTCAAAGGCCCTTTTTTAAAAATTAGATCAGCAACAACACTTACCAAAAACAACAGAAAAGTAAAATATTATAAAAATTCAATAATCATAAAAACCCTTTTTTAAATTAGATCAGCAACAACACATACCAACAAAGCAACAGAAAAGTATAAATCATGACCATTATTTTATAATAAATTGTGCACAAACAAAACACAACATAGAAAAAAGCACACCAAGAACTCAATTTTTATTTAGATTAGATATATCTTGAACACAACACAAAAACAGAAGAAAGAACATCAACAATTCAAGTTCTTTTACAAAGCTTTATGGGCAAGCCACCAGTAAAAGCGACAGTCAACCCAGGTACAAAACATGGCTCATAATGTGGACCATGAACCCGAACATCGAATTGTTTTACAATTGCTGCTACAACTGTCCTCATCTCTACCAATGCAAGCTCTTTGCCTATACACACACACCCTCGGCCAGGGACGGACCCAAAAAATCTTGAGTAGTGAGGGCAACACATGCACGCACCCACCCACCCACATGTGTGCGCAAACACACACTACTTTAATTTTGAAAGCATAAATATACATCATAATTCTTTCAAAAAAAAATATACTTCATAATTGTTCTCTTGAGATTCCGTGTTCAGTTCTTAATAATATTCATTGCGGAGAAAACTCTAAAAGAAAAAGGTGTGTCGACGGTTTGTTTCTTTGTACAAATGGTAGCACAATACTAGGATTTTTCATCTCAACTATTTTTCTGGGTTAGTTCTTGGTGGAAAAGGATTGGAATTGAGGTTAAGAACGACTTGGTTAGCTTACTTGTGGAGCATTTGGAAATCTATAAATGCAAAAAAAAAAAATTCAAGATAAAGGTGTGTCGACGGTTGCAATGTCAGAACAAGTTAAAACGCTATCTTGGAATTTGTTAAGGATTAAATAACCATGTTTTAGATATGAATTAACTCAGTGGTGGTTGAATTCTCTAGCTTGTTTGGGCGTTTGCAGGTGAATAGAACAAATCAGCGCGTTGTTATACCGTAGAATATTGCACTACCAAAAAAAAAAAAAAATACCGTAGAATATTGAATTCTTTAGCTTGTTTGGTGCTACTGTTGTGCGGTTTGGGTCTGTGATATCTGTGTTGCAGGTCTCAATAATCTATGGAGTTTTGGTTTTAGTCCAGTGTTGTTCTGCAAGAATACAGGTTCAGGTCTGATATCGACTGCTGTGTGGGTTTGGTTTTGGCATTTTTGTGTGTATATTTGTTTGGTATATAAAATAATTTTGTTAATATCACTTCACATTTGCCCTTATTTTGCTTGGCATATTTTTTAGTTTCGATTATAATACATTCGGCGGGAGACCGAGAGATAATTATCAAACTCAAACAAGAAAGAATGGCAAAAATATATTCTGATGTTTCCCTTAAAAAAATAAAAATAAAGCATATATTCTAACATTATATATAGAAATAGAAACAATAAGTGGTCAATATTATAAAGCATCTCATCCAAGAAAGCATTTTTGCAAATAAAGAACCATTAACTTTAATTGAGAAGCTCCAATAAGCTAAAGCTAAAACAAATTGTGCCATACATATGAGATCATATATTTATTTAGAACTCAATCTTACATCGCACACGGACAAAATGTGTAGGCTGACTGAGTTTTATGGTTTCATTGCTACTCATTCAAACGCTAACTACCACAATTTTATTGGTGAAAAACCAGTCATAGCAGAAATTATAGAACAAAGATGAAAAATCTACATCCATTTCCAACTAGATTTTTACATTGGTTGCTACTGCGAAAAATAAATCTTTCTTTTCAGGGAAACCATAAACAATTTAAAATTTAAAATTAACTACATTACAATGAAGAGACATCTAGTACCCAGCAGCTATGTCATTTCTAAACCGTTCAGGCTGGTGGAGGAACCAAAAGCCTAAGCCTACTTCTGTATCTTGCAATGCGCTGCGACCGTTCTTCCCTTAAACTACAAGCAACATAAGGAAGTAACAATGTTAGTATATAAATTTTATTTCATCCTGAAACATGATTTGTCCTAAAAAAAAGTCTGGACGCTTTCAGAATCATTAAGTTATAAGACTTCCAGGATGTAACATCACACATAGCATTTTAGTTCTTTTCAGATATAAACTATAGCTAAACAATGAGAGCATTATTAAAGAAAAATAAAATGGCACTCATTGTAACCATGCAGGAACAGAAACTTGTGTCAAAAGAATGGAATTTATACACATTTTTAATGTAGCAAACTTTGCATAGAAGTCAAAATTCGAGAATTGGAATGAATGTAGCAATTCAAATATTCTAAAGACAGACTATCATTCATCGTACAAAAGGCAATAGAAGTCCAAATATATTTTGATTCAGAGAAACCAAAGAAGGGGGCAAACTCAGCAAAGCAAATGCTTGTAAATAAACAGTCTATTACCCTATTTCATTAAGGTTCAAATTTGAACCAATATCAGCATAAGAATATTACAATATCATCATGTGTTGGTAAGATTAAAAGAGTTAAACTTCGGTAGTTGTGCAATAGTCAAACTTGATGGCAGTGTAAAAAATTAAACAGAGTCAATCCAAACTATCTCAATATTGCATCTAGGATTGTGAAAATAAATTACTAGCATGTAATGTAAGTAGCAAATTTTAAGTGATTTACATGCCAAGAGAAAAAACTTCCTTTGGATCAATATTAAATGAATAGTAGCCATCATTATCGGATATGTCATTAAAAGGTAAAAGAAGAATATCCTCACAATTCACTTGCAGAAGACTTACAAAACTGGTTAACACTATAAAGAAGGGAGCTGCTTCCACTAAACATGTGTTTACTACAGTCATCAAATCATACCATAAAACAAACAGGGCCGAATGGACCTAGGGGAGATATAATGTCAAATAAAAATCTTGTTTGCTTTATTTAATGCTATAGTAAGAAACATTAAACCAACAAACTAATGTAGTTATGCTCAGTCACTGACAATCGCTTAATCATCAGACCGTCACCACTATCCACTCACACGCTGCAACACGAGCAAATTCGTGAAGCTCGCATACCACACAAGCGAGTGTTGTCTACGTGCTATCATTAGCCACCCAGTAATCACTGTTTTGGTCCATGCTGCCAAACCCTCTCTTTGTTAAGAAGGTTAGTTGTCCAAGTCAGTTTCCTCTGAGTGTGTTTTCTCCCGTGTCTTGTTTCAGTCTCAAATGGCAGACTCTTAGGTAATGGTCCTGGCAAACTCATTTGTGTTATCTAGCAATCTGTCTATAATGTCCTAAGGACATTGACGGGAACATACCCAAAAGTAGAAGGTTAATTATCAGTGGGTTTTCTCATAGCAGTTTATTGATACAAAATTATTGGTTTATCAGTCGACATTTTTTGAAGGAGGACAAAAGTGTTTAATCAAATCGAGTTCAATGTCATTATGATGTGGATCATAGTTTAGCTACATTTTCAACGACCGATCAAGACATTAATATTATGACATTTGGAAGAAGGCCAAAAGTGTTTAATCAAATGATGTTCAACGCCTCTATGGCGTGGTTCATTGTTTAGCTACATTTCCAATGACTAATCAAGACATCCCGTCGTATTTGAATAAATCCATGTCTGCAATTGACGATGTCAAATTCCTTTTGACCAATGATGGTTTCACCGAAATGATGAAAACACATAATGTGTGCATGGTGTTTATCTTTTACGGACATCAACTCAAGACAGCTCATCAGCATTCGGATGTTATTGCACAATCTTAGAACTTCACAGCTAATCTCTCTTATTATTTGTTCAATCCAAGATTTTATATACTGGTGCTTTCAGTTACATAGTTAGAAATTCTTCCTTTTCTCAAAATTGTAACATATGACCCCCTAAGGCCAAATTAAAAGGAATTGGTTAAGTTACGACTCTTCCTTTGTTATCTTTAAACTCTATCCTTTGTGTGCCTTGTTTTCCTTTAAGTCAGTCAACTCACTTGTACTTGTGGCAATTGTCTATAACCGTTACGTCTAATAATTTGTATATATAGGACCAGAGTATTGGCAGGTCATTGGCCCAAGATGCAATCTCAAGGTTTTCATTACTTTCTATCTCCATCTTCCATGGCTTGAAGGAAATGGCTGCCAATCTTTCTTATTTGCAGTCATTGAATATCATTAGAAAAACTCTCCTTTTGACAATATTGATTCTCATATATGGGGTTCGAGTCCTTGAAGAAGAGTTAGGTCACTTAAAATAAAACACAATTACCTATATACCCTTAAAAAAGAAGCTGAAAGGTTAAATTAAGGGGGTGATTTAGATTTTGCCAATGTCTAAACCAATTGAGACCTAATTGTAGCAGCTGCAGCACGAGAAGACTGCAATCCGGGGCCTTGAGCGTGGCTTGCTAGCAGAACGCGTCAGAGAGGACACCAAGTCCACTCTGCGAAGCCGCTACCGCGCCTCAATTGACAGCATAGATATATGCACAAGCTTGAGGGAGACTTTTGAGATAATCAAGTTATTGAAAATAAATAGCATTGAAATTTCACTGTACAGGTAGCTTGGGTTTGTTTTAGAGTTAGAATTTATTCAAGTATCATAAGTAGTACAAATAGCTTAATTACTCTTTTATTAACCGTATAAATCAGATCCATATATAAAGCAAGCTGTCCTGCTAACTGTCAATTAACATTTCAGTAGTTCAGAGACTTCAAGTACTGTAATGTAGATTCACGATTTCACATATCTGAATGATTAATCTAGAACATTCAGTAGGTTGAATAGATAAACAAGAAGGTGAAAGGGAGTGTCACACAAACTTACCGTGCTCGAACTCTTTTTGCACGTTTAATATGTCTCTTCAATAGATCTTGTGTTGATAAGTGCTCAACAGACTTCTCATCCTGAAAGCAATATGGGTATCAACCCAAAGGATATGGATTAGTGGGATATAAAGACATGACAACATTGAAGCAAATGAACTCTAGTTTCAATTTCAACAGAAGCATCATTTTAAAACATTAGCATGAGGAGCGTACTATCCAATAAACTTAGTTTGACAACACATTGTATCAAAGAATTGGCTATTTTCCATGTGTTAATATTACCTTAGTCCTAATTACCATGTTTCTATATATTTTAAGAGATTGCCTGTACATATTTAGATTAGGAAATTCTAAATACTTGAAGTAGATTGTTCAACTGGTCCTTGAAACACAGAAAGTTTATTCACATTATCTATGAACTATTCTATAACAATATATAGAGGGAATACACCCTTTTGGGCTGGATTTTTCCTTTCCAATTTTACCCCTTCATTTAAACTATTTTATCATTTATCATTTTTATAATACTATCTAAATCATCAATTAAAAAATTAGTTAAATCCCATTGAAATAGAAACAATCTACAATAATAGGAACAATATTGGACACTAAAAAAAATATAACAACACTATATAAAAGGAATACACCCTTTTGGGCTGAATTTTTCCTTTCCAATTTTACCCCTTTATTTAAACTATTTTATCATTTATCATTTTTATAATATTATTAAAATTATCAATTAGAAAATTAGTTAAATCCCATTGAAATAGGAATAATCCACAACAATAGGAACAATATTGGACACTATTAAAAAACCTTATTTTATTTTTATTTGTCAAAAATAGTTTATTATCTATCTATATACAATTAAGTGGAACAGAAAAATAATATAATAAAGTGAATATAAATGAAAAGCTTGGGAGCTAACTTCTCAAGTAATTCACAAATAAATTCTTCAATTCATGTATTAAATTTTCACAAATGGCTTTAATAGGCATTTAACCAGAAAACCCAACCTCTTCTTGCTCATCTTCGTCATTTTCATCATCTTTCTTGTTCGAGGTACATGTATCCACCATAGATGCAGGCGATGGTTTGGGAAGTGACATTGTTACATCTCTCTGCGATGGCTGACAAGCATAATGAAACAAAAGATTACAAATAAATAAATAGCAATGTAACATATGAAAATAAGATGCTTATGAACTATTCAGCCCCAAGAAGCAAATCATTTGGACTGAAAATTACAAAGAACCATAACATCCCAATCCTTAGCACTTTCGATGAGAAAATCAGAAAGAAAGCATAGTTGCCATATTTATTTGCAACAAATTTTGAGAGGATCGGTTAGAAAATAAAATAAAATAAAATAGAGGTCTCCTTTAATGTTGTTAGGAAGCCGCAGCAAACAGATCATCACAATTTCCAACAAATCTTTTTCTAAGCTTCAGAATACAAACTAGTAGATTCCCTTTGAAGAAAAAACAATAGGCATCAAACAAACTAATAAAACATGAGACCTATTTTATAGAATTCTTAGGATTACCAATTCACATCCACGAAAAAGATCTATTATGGTGACAAGAAGCCTCTCATTTAATAATTTGAACAGCTTCAGATTATACGGATCCAAATAACTAAACTCAAGCATAATTTCATCAGTTCTAACTGACACAGGTCTGGGATAGCTATATCCCCTAGGCCATGGTTTTAAAACCGAAACTGCATAGTCGAGTCAAAATTGCAGCCTAGTGAAGTGACCCTGTCCATACTCCATAGTCGATACCTCATCTAAGGCCCATTGCAATGCATCACACTTGCCAAAAAAAACTAAATGATAGAAAATACCATGCATGTACAAAGAATTAAGATCAAGTAATCAATTTGTACAGTTTTTAAAAAAAAAAATCATATAAATTATGCAATTGATTTAAAATGGCAAACCCAACTTACTGTATAAAGGACAGGGTGCAACCAAGCATTTGCCAAGTTGCCTCAACTCAAACTTATTCATTAGAAGTACTTTTATTACACAACATCTAAAATGTGAGTTCAATTATAGAAAAAGTTTGGCAATAGTTGATGCTGCCATTATATATCACCAAGCATATATGCAATCAGTATCATTTCCTCAAGATCATAATAGACTAACAGAAGATTATAGACTATAACTTGCTTGAAGTCATAAGTGGATATACCTGGCTTTCATCATTTACACCATTTCTCAACCATGATCTACAAAGTGCATACAGAGAAGCATCCTCTGTTATTCTAACCTAAAAATTTGAAATGCAACATTGTTACCACAACAAAAAAGAAAAATACCACAAGAGAAAGTATAAATATTAAAATCCATTGCGCTTGTTGAGATATGGCTTAAAAAATAGAATTTGATTGAGATCTCCCTCATTTGCTTCAATGTAAATATTTCCTATTTCCATGAGATATGGCTGGCAATCCATCTCTTTTATAAGAAAAATATCCCACCCTACCCCACAACATATTACTGTAGCAAATGGGTCAAAAGTTAAAGCTAGTGGCATTAGTCAAGCAACTCATCTCCCATCCTTATTTCGTGACTCTATTGTTTTTGTTTCCAATTGTTCATTTAATTTAATTTTGTTAAAAGTCTGACACATTCTAAATTGTTCAAAAAATTTGTTATTAAGAAGCAGATGAAGTTGATGATCGGTGCAGGCTGAGTCACATGGACTTTACTGCCTTAAGTCTTCATCTACAACTGCTTCCACTAATACAAGTCTTTGAGCCTTCTCCATTGTTGATTAGGTTATCCAGGTCTCAAAAGGTTTAGAGCTATGATTCCTCATTTGTCTCACTAGCAGTCTTTAGCTTGTGCATTTCGTCAGCTTGGAAACACTTCCAAACCGAGCAGTACTGAGTCACAACTCTGCTCTCTTTTTTGTTGTTCATCCAGATGTATAGGGATCACGTCAAGTGACTTCAATTGGAGGACATAGGCACTTTGTTATCTTTATTGATGCGTTTTCTAGATGTATGTGGATCTACACAACTATTGCGTTTATTTAAAAATTTCTTTAAGGAGTATTTTTCAAGCTGGTCTATTCACATTTTGGACAGTGATAGTGCATAAGAGTATTTTTCAGCATCCTTTAATTCTTTTATTATCGAAAAAGAGTGATATTCACATTTTGGACAGTGATATTCACATTTTGGTTTATCCCATCAGTCATCTTGCCAACTAAGTTGCATCATTCATCTTCCCACATCTTCTCTAAACCAGAACACTCCCTATACCGTCTTATTCAACTAACAACTTGGTTGCAAGTTTTTGAAATTGAAAGTTTTTAGTTGATCCTACTTTCCTTTAATCCAGCCCTATAACCCGCATAAGCTTGATTTCGTTATAACAAATGGTTTTTCCGAGGTTACTCAACCTCACATAAAGGCTACAAATGTCTCTCCCTAGAGATGTTATTTGCAATGAGTCTAGATTTCCATATCAAGATCCATTTCCCACCGAATCACCTCCTCTCAATCTGTCCCAGTCTTTCTTCCCTCCATTCCCATCGTTCCTCCATCCAATAACCCGCCCTTTTATCTCTTTACCCACATTCTACTAATTCCAGTACAACACCCTCCTCTCCCACTAATGCTACAGCAGCCCCTATTTCATGTGAGTAGACAACAAAGATGTGAGCAAGTGAGAGCACAGATATGTATATTTATGTTGGGGTTTGACGGGTCACTGAAGTTTTTTCAGGTAATTAGGGTTTAAAACAAATCACCTATACCATTTCTTTTATCTTTTTTAGGTGAATAGCAGCTATTTTCACCATGACAGACTTCCTGAACTGCCGAATACAGAAATAGAAGCCACTGTAGGCTTCCATGTGAGTGCCCCCATGACATGGCCATCAAAAGTTGTTTTGTCGAAAACATGCCACACCATACTGCCATAGCACAGACATTTCCACATTTCGACAATATTCATATTCAAAAACTTTCTACCAATCACCAGTGCCACATAAATTCTATTTTCCTTTTGCTTGTCTATAAAGCTATTCCTACACCAAACTTCTGAAAGATAATTACATCATATTTTACATCATAAAATTAATTTTGTTCTTAAATGAAACCATCTATTACAGTAGAATCACAAGCGCCCTTTTCTCTGACAAGTATGAGCTTCCATTCAATTTTATTCTGTTCTTGATCAGCATTCTATTGTATTTCCTGTTTTAATTTTGTAAACTGTATTATCTCCTCATTCTAATTTTCTTCTTATTTTCTATTATCTACTGTCCTCTTTTTAGAAAAATTTATTTGCCTAATCACTTGTGTTATTATCTTCATCTTACTCTTTATTTTAATTTATTTTTTGACATGAGACTTATGATATCATATTGTTAGTAGAAGAGATCTATAAACAAGAAAGTAAAAACAAAAACACAGATATGACAACGATATGCAGTTCCCATTGTGTTCTATGAAGAAATCAAACAAGTATTTGCGATCTATTGATACTTATATGACACACACACACAAAAGAGAAAAGCATCTTAAATTCTCAAACTAAGGGTCTGTTTGGGAGGAGGTTTTGGAGGGGGGGCTTTGGAGGGCTAAGTCTATATTTTAAAATATATTTGATATTTTAAAAAAAAATTCAAAGAACGATATGATAAATGATCATATAATACTTCAATCAAGCTTAATTAAAGAAACATTTTATAGTGTCAAAAATTTAAAAGAGAAAACTAAGCCCTACCCTCCAAATTTGTTTGGGAAGGAAATCTTCTCAATAACTTGTTGGAGGATTTGGAGGGGCATAGGTGGAGTCAAGAGGATGATAGTTGGGTTTGGAAGGCGGATGAGGGTGGCTTCTTTACGGTTAAGTTGGCTTACAAGAAATTGGTGGTTTGGAAGGAAGGTTTGGGTAGAGATGAGAAACGAGATTTCAAAGAAATTTGGAAAAGTCCGGCTCCATCAAAAGAGGTGGCTTTTTCTTGGAATTTACTTCAAGATTGGATCCCGACAAGAAGAAATCTTGCCTTGAGAAATATTCTTCCACCGAAGGTTCGAACGTTATGTGTGTATATGTGGTGCCTCTTTGTACTTCTTTACGGTAATCCTTGTATGGTTCAGTTAGATAATAAAATTTGCCGTTTTTAAAAAAAAAAAAAACCCCTCCAAAAAAACCCTAAAATCAGATTAACTCATCAAGAGCTGAATTGTAATTACATAAGAGATATAAAATATACAATGCAAAGTAAGAGAATTAGGGCTCACTTTTCGATCTCGGACAACAGTTAGTGCATCATCTCTGCTTCTTTCCCTATAAAACACATCAGAAACATCAACCAAACTCCATAATCAAAACAGAACATGAAAAAACACCAAATTGAATACACCAAAAATCATCCAATTTTTTTTTACCTCGCAGTTGAATCTCTATGGCCATTAACATCAGAAACCGTAGATCTAGCAGTACCCTAATAGAAAAACCAAAACAAAATTTCATCAAAAATTAAAATTCCAGCTTGAAATAAAAAATCAGTAATCACAATAACAATTTCAAATCACAATATTTAAATTGAATTCACCCATTCACAAACATTAAATCCAATTTATACAATTAAATTAAATTCTACATCATAACAAAAAGGGAAAAACATAATCAACATTTAATTAAAAAAAAAACTCCTTTTTACACTTGATCAAAACCAATTTTCACACAATTCAAAAACTTAAATAAAAAAAAAAACTTCAAAATCGAAAATTAAATCTCAAAACCTTGAGGTGTCCTTTAACAGGAGGTGAAGCAGTAGCAGCAAGATGAGGGAACTGCACGTGCGATAGCGGTCTAGTCACGTGCAAAGCGTGACTTAGATAATCCAAATTCATCCCACGAACACCGCCGCCGTGAGAATACAAAAGTGGCGGCTGCGGCTGAGACGGAGGAGGTGGTGGAGGATAACCACCAGCAGCATGATTCGCGGAAGCGCGTGAAGGTGACGCGAATGGGTAAAGAAAAGGGTTTGGAGAACGAACATGAAGCGCTTGTTGTTGCTGTTGTGGTTGTTGTGAATAATGAATCGGTTTCGAATTTGGATTTGGATTCGAATTCGGATTTGTGAACGGTGTAGTAGGTCTTGATGTGGTGGCGGTTGTGACGGTTGTTGCAGGTGGATCTAACGACATCGTTTTCGGGTTTTTGAACTGAAAGAAAAGAGAGTGAGTTTTATTGTGTGGAGAAAAAAAGGAGGGAAAGGAAAAGTGATTAATTAATAAAAGAGAGAAGGAAAAAAAAAGTGTTGTGGTTGGGTTTTGAATTATTCGGTGTGGGACCTGAATGAAGAAGTGTAACGTAAGTGTAACTAGCAGTAATGAACTGGTTAAGATTTGGGCCTAAAATGGGTACATAATCAAACATCAACTTATCTTACCGTTACTAGAACAGATTTTGAGTAGTCATAATTGTTTGAGAATTACTTTTCCCACCCTATGGCCTTCTAGCGCGCCCTGTAAAAATTCCAAAAATACCCCTGGTCCGAATTACATATTCCGAACCAGATTGTTAGTGTTTCCGGATTATAAAATCCGGACAAATACGATATGAATATTGTGTCTTTCTTTGATGTCAAGGGTCTCCGTTGACCGTTATACGACCCCCACATAAGCTGAAATGCAATTGCAGGGGTCGTATGAGCGGTCAACAATGACCATGACACCACAAAGACTGATAAAAGCTACCTAAAAAACTAAATTTTTTTGAACAAAATGTAAGAAAGGAGGTGATGAAGAATGAAGGAAAATGTTGAAGATCCAAGCCTTTTTATAGCCTTATATAAGTCATAGATCTTAATTACAGTCAAATAAAACGTGTTCCACATTCAAAACCGTAAAAAAATGCATTCAAACTCCACTAACCGGCCAAAGCTTTGGTGAAACGTCACCGGCCAAATTTTTACTGAGTGGTTCCGGATTTTATAATCCGGAATTCATGCAGTATTTCTGGATTATATAGTCCGAACGGAACCAGAATAGCATAAATGATGATTCTTTTGGGAAGGTGGTTTGAAGAGTCCAATGTTGAATCCAATGCTGAATCAATTTGGATTATACAATCCGAACCAACCCTCACCATACACAACGTCCCAAGTTTCACTTTGGGACACCCCATTATCGTCTTTTTCCGGAATACGTAATCCGGAGTGCATGTGAATTCCAGATTATATCTTACGGACTGCACCAGAGGTTTAGGCCGGTGGTCTGCATCACAAAGAAAACGTTTTATAAACGTTATGGGCGGTGGTCAGCTTCATAAAACGTGTTTTTACACGTTTTTTGACCGTAATTATGGCCTCCCACACGTTTTTTAACCATCCCTCCCCTATAAATAGGCTTCATTTTCTCAATGCAAGTCACACATTCTTCTTTCTCTTCTTCTCCTCTTCTACAACGATGTGTTTCCATCGTTGACCTTTCATAGAAATAGGCCTCTTTGGAAATCCATCAGGGGTCATATGATCGGTCAATATGGTAGGGGTGAGTCTGAATCTGAGGTTGGTTTGCCTGGGTGTCATGTTGACCATCATGGTCTCTTGTTCCCTAGAGGCACATGTGCCCCCTCTGTCTCCCCACCAATAACTTTTCTTCTTCCCCGCCATCTTCTTTCCTCCCACCCTCTTACCTCTACATCAGTGGCTGGAGTTAGAGCTGGAGCCACTGGTATAGCTTATGTAATAGGATATGATTAGAAATAGTTTTAGGATGTAATAAGCTTAAAAAGCTTGAAAGCGTGAAAATTATTGTAATGTATTGTTCATATATTAATAAAATGATTTCTTTTTATGCTTGTCTTTTTATTTCTGTTTATTATTTTTATTCGCATTTTATTTTATTTTTACTTCTGGTAAAACAGTATTCCGAATTTTACAATCCGGAAACATCTGCAAAATTCTAACAATCAAATCCGGAAAACGTAATCCGGAGCAGGGGCAAAATTGGAAAAAAATAGGGCGCGCGAGGAAAGGCATTGGGTGGGAAAAGTAATACTCTAATTGTTTTGAGTCTAACATTTTAAGTATGATTTTAATTTGTACACTCACACACATCTAATTATATGTTGTATACAACAACCAAGCCTTATCCCACTAAGTGGGGTCGGCTACATGGATCAAATGACGCCATAGTGTTCTATCAAAAACCATATTTGGATCCAACTCATTGACCTCTAAATCTTTTCTAATGGTTTCTCGAATGGTTTTCTTAGGTCTTCCTCTACCTCTTTTAACCTGACTCTCATCCATTTGATTTGCTCTTCTTACAACGGCATCTAGGGTCTTCTCTCTACATGTCTAAACCATCTAAGCCTATTTTCTACCAACTTTTCTACTATAGGTGCTACCCCTACCCTCTCTCGAATGTTGTCATTCCTAATCCTATCTTGTCTAGTCTTACCACTCATCCAACGCAACATCCTCATCTCCGCTACACTTACTTTACTCTCGTGTTGGCTCTTAACCGCCCAACACTCTGTACCATACAACATTGTCGGTCTGACTGCTGTCCGATAGAACTTTCCTTTCAGCTTAAGTGGTACTTTCTTATCGCACAAAACACCTGAGGCTCTTCTCCATTTCAATCACCCAGCTTGAATACGATGATGTACATCAGCTTCTATTTCTCTGTCATTTTGTACTATGGACCCAAGATATTTAAACCGTGTAACTTGGGGTATGATATGATCTCCAACTTTCACCTCAAAGGTAAACCCACTTCTTCTTTTGCTGAAGTTACATTCCATATACTCCATCTCGCTTCTACTCAGGCGGAAGCCATACGCTTCTAAGACTTGCCTCCAGGTCTCTAGCCTCCCATTTAACTCCTCCCTCGACTCACCAAGCAAGACTACATCATCTGCAAAAAAACATACATCTCGGTGCTAACTCTTGGATGTGTTCCATCAGTACATCCAAAACTAAAGTAAAAAGATAAGGACTTAGGGTTGACCCTTGGTGCAGTCCTATTGTTATGGGAAAATCTACGGTATCCCCATCCTGCGTCCTCACACTAGTCGAAGCTCCTTCATACATATCCTGGATAGCTCTAGTATAGGCAATCCTCACCCCTTTCTTCTGCAGGGCTTTCCACAAAATCTCTCTAGGCACTCTATCATACGCCTTCTCTAAATCAATGAAAACTAAGAAAATGCATTGATTTATGTGTTCATTAATTGCTGTGACAACACATCATTGATGCATGTTTAAGATATGGAACGACATGTGTGTGTCCTTGCACAATGTAGATACTCCAACGCTTAAGTCAGTAAGACTAGAAAAGAGGGGTCTAGGGTTGAATAATATCGTACCTTTGAGGACTGTGAAAAGTCCTCTTATATAGTGAGGAGGCGCATGAGAGGTTGTAGTGGCACACTATGACGCACGACAATTACGGATTGTGGGGATCATAACCGTAGAGCAAGATTTAAGGCACATGGGGGAAGTGAAGTGAATAAAATTGTCACAAGGAAGGGGGATTTGAATTGTGACCCTTTAAAAATTAAACCTGTAACTTAAAATTGATTCTCAAGTTGAAACTTGGAATGGTTAAGTTAATAGCAGACTTTAGAACGTTCTGATGTCTGTGTGCAAAAACAGTTTAATAAAGTAAATGTGTTTGTGTGTGTTGTGTTCGCAGTAAGTAAAGAGTATAGGGAAGAGAAGAAGAACACATAGAGATTTATAGTGGTTCACCCAATGTGGGTTAGTCCACTCCTCACAATCTTGTGAGAGTTTCCACTATGATGTTTGAGATAACCTCTCAAATTCTGCACCTTACAATCTGTTGTTCACCTGAACAGTTACACAACATGTAAGCCTCAACATGCTTGCACCTTCTTGCTAAGTTACCCACTTAGACTTTTACACCTTCTGCTCAAACTAACATTTTAGCACCCCTAAAGCTAGATGAGACTTTCTTTTCTTCTTGCTAAGTTACCCACTTAGACTTTTACACCTTCTGCTCAAACCAACACTTTAGTACCCCTAAAGTTAGATGAGACTTTACAAGATGTTTGAAGATTGAGTGTTTGCAGAAACACACAAAAGAAGAATGGAGGAAAAAGTTATCTTTAAAGAGATAACAGAAAGAATTGATTTACACTACAAAGAGATATTTTGAGATCTCAGTGATGATCAATTTAGAGAAGAATGGAAGGAGAACTTATCTTTAACAAGATAAGAAAGAATTGGTTTACACTACAAGAGACAATTTGAAATCTCAGTGATGACCAATTCGAATGCTAAAGCTTCAAACATATTTCAGATGTTTTCTTGTATGCTTTGCAATGGTGCAAGTAATGTTGAGCCTTTGATCATTATTTATAGAGTTTTTGGGCTCATATAGCCGTTGTAGGGTGTCCAGTGGTGTTATGTGTAACACCCTGTTTTCCCAACGTAAAATTTTCATAAATAAAATCAGAGTTTTTTTTTATCATAAAACGGAATGTCACATTTCTTAAAAATCATAAATGGAATAAATAATAATTTATCCTTCAAAACGTTCAACAACATAATATTTAAAACTTCGCAGCGGAATAGTTTGACAACTTAAATAATCTTTGGTACAAGGGCATCAATATAAAATCTCATAAAACTTAGTTCAAAGATTCATAAAGTAATACGTAAGGAACAGAAAGTAAAGACATAATCTCATCCCGTTACATATCAGAGCACCTAAGACACACACAGTTGTGAGGAGTCCACTCACGACCACAACTAATCTTGGTTACATGTAAGTTACCCATACGAAGAGCAACATTTTCAAGCAGAAGGGGTGAGATTTCATAAAACAATAATATTAGGCATATAATTCAACAATTATATCTAACATCTTAAAATTCATTAACTAGCATCATTAATCTTCCTACATTAGTCATAAACTTCATCATAAATCATCAAAAGTACAATCATAAACATCATCATATATCTTCATAAATATAATCATAAGACATCATCTTATAGCATCATAAGTACAAACATAAACGTCATCATATATCATCATAAATATATTCATAAAAGCATCATCACATATCATCAAATACTAATCGCAAACAATCATCACATATCATCAAATAATAAACATCGTCACATATCATCAATTAATAATCATAACATCGTCACATATCATCATCTAATAGACATAGACATCATATCATAAATCATATAGCATCATATCATAAATCATATAACATCAACATAACATCATCATCATAAACAACTTCATAATCATTAATCATAAACAACTTCATAATCATTCATCATAAACATCTTCATAATCATTCATCTATAGTCACTTCGTTAAAACATCACAACTTAACATCTTGACTTGACAATGCATCTAAACACGACTATGCAACTCTTAACGTCTTAAATCATCTCGAATCATCATGAAATGCAAATGCATGTGGTACCATTCTAGGGCATAAGCCCTCATCGTCGTGGGTTGAGCAAAAGCTCCTAAGGCATAAGCCCTCATTGTCGTGGGTTGAGCAAAAGCTCCAGGGCATGAGCCCTCATCTATAAATGAGTATGCATGGACTCAACATCTTACGTCTTATAAACTTCATGAACATCTATGACATCTTAACAACTTGACAACTTCATAACGACTCGACGACTTAACAACTTCATATCATCTTAACGTCTTAACATCTTAACATATTAGCATTTTGACAACATATGAATCACATAAATAATTCATGTCATATCATAATATAACAATGTCAAATGATAATAAACAACATCTTAAAACATCATATTCATCAATCATAAACAACATCATATAACATCGTATTTAAACATCAACAATAATTCACTATGTATCTTTGTGAAAACATAATAAATTATCCACAACATATTTTCATGTCAAACCAAAGCTACTGGAAAGATATCACAAATATCAACAACTTTCATGTTTATACCAAAGATTAATTCAGAACAGAAACATGTGAAACAGACGCAAAAACATGAAATAGAGACTGCTGTCACCGTACAATTTCGCTAAGACCTCCTTGGAGTATTTTCAACATAACGCAAAAACTAAAAATCACATTCACGTCAAACTAAAGCCACTGGAAAGCTAACAAAATTATCTAAAACTTTCATGTTTACGCCTAAGACCAATTCTGTACTGATCAATACCATTTTTCATTTTAAATTCGGAAAAGTTGTGCTGAAAGTCCATAAAAATTCACCGTGACCTACGTGTAGTAATTTGACCATAACTCAAGTTCTATAAATCCTTTTGAAGTCAAACCAACGGCATTAGAAAGCTAACATCCATACCTACAACTTTTGTGTTTACACCTAAAGCCAATTCAAAACTGAAATGTGTGAAAAAGATGCAAAAACATGAAACAGAGAATGCTGTCAGAGATAGCTCTCGGGAAAACTCCATTTTTCATCCCAAAATCCCAATTTTGAATCCCCTAAGCCCAAATTTGGTCCCAAAGTTTGTTTAAACGTTTCTAAACATGAAAAGACACCCAAATCCATATAAAACTAGAACTAAAACACCATTTCAACAAGAATCACCATTTGACCCATTTTTCATGAAAACCTTCAAGAACAACATAAATTCACTTCAAGTTCTATGATTATGATTACCCATTGCATCAATCATTAACAAAACATATCATAACAATAACAGCAACAAACAACCATGAATTCATCAACAACAACATCATATTTCATCAATTTTGAGTGAGACCTAATTTCTCTAATCATCAAAATCAAACAACAACAACCATTAATTCTCAATTCTTCACTTAAACCCTAATTCTCGATCTCTCAAAAACTCTTCCTACAACTCGTTAAATCTAATCGTTAGAATCATACACATAATAAGATTGAATGCTAGTCTCACCCTTACCTTAGAATTATCGATGCAGCCTCTTCTCTCTTCTCTTTGTCTTCTCTTCTCTTCTCTTTTCTTCTCTCTAAACCTTGTTTTCTCCAAAAACTGATCGTACGTTCTATGTCTTTCTAAACCTAACTTCTCTTATTTATAACCCCTCATCTAATTTCTCTTAAACCTCAAAATTACTCTTTTCCTCATAATCTTATTTATTTCTAAGTTAAATATATATCTCTCCCACTTAATAATATTAATACACCAAATAACACATAATAGCATATTTCATCAAAATATATATTTCTATAATATTTTAACACCAAATAACAAATATACCTCTTCACTGAATAACAAATATATTTCTACACCAGATAACATATATATTTCCACACAAAATAACAAATATATTTCTACACTAAATAACATATATATTTCTACACAAAATAACCCCACAACTTAATATTTATTTTATTTTCGAATCTTATTTTATTAAACAATAAAATAAGTCACAACGTCTCATAAATTTCTCTAAAATCATATAAATCACATAAATCTTATAAATCACACTAATCATATAAATATATTCTAAAACTCATTAAAATAATTAAATAATCGAAACGGGCGTTACATTATGCCATGTGTTCTGGGCCCCACTAATTTTTACTTGAAAATCTGGGTGAACATTCTGACCATCAGAATGTTGTTGTGTTTTCCAGGATGAACATCAGGATGTTGTTGTGTTCTTCATCAGAATGTTGATATTCATGATGTTCTTTATCTGGGTTCATCAATGATGAAAGTATGATGAGGTTCTAGGTTTGTTCAATGCGTGACATAATATTTGTTAGGCTTTATCCACAAAAAGTAACTTCTCCATATGCATCCAAAAGTTTCTGGATAAAGTGGGATAAAGTTAGCCAAATCTGCCTTGAACATTGTGCAGTAGAGAGATAGTGGATCTGCAGCTTCAGGCCCATGCTTCTAGGAGATTTTGCAAGATATTATACAGTACCAAATCTCAGACATGTCCATCACTTGTTGGTTGGGACAAGATCTTCTTTTTGCTTTGCTTTTTATCTTTCTACCAACTACATTGTTCATAGTTTGAAGCATGTGCAGAATGTTCCATCTGTTTCACTTAGGATGATTTGTAAGACTTGCATCTGGTGTAATCAATCCTAATAGTGAAAACAAAACTGAAGTGCAGTGAATGCATCATCTAGGATAATATTCTCATTGGAATATTCCTAGTACTTCAATGTTCATAGTCTTAGATGAACATTGAATATCTTTTTGACATTTTTCTTGTAAATGTTTTTATTGCTTGATTGATCCATGCAAATGTACTTTCCTGGACATTTATCTATGTCACGTTGTAGCTTGCATGTCTTCAACAATGTTCTTGAGATTCTGGGTTTGTTTTAGAACAATCTTCTGAACTCTGCTCGAACCTTCTGATCAACTCACTGATCAACATTCTGAACAACATTTTGAACTAACTTTCTGAACTCAGAGTTAGTTCATGAATGCAAATGTTCTTTGATTTCTTGTATCTTGGTATGATTTAAACTTTGTTTGTGTCTTGGTTAATCACTCAAGAACGCACAAATACCAAGAACTATCAATGTCCATTAATCCTTTAATCACCATAAATGTCTTTAATGATTTCTTGATCCAAAGTCAAAATCATTGTCTGCATAAGATATGTTCATGTCACATTTGTTCTTGCATGTTCTTGGTGTGGACATTGATTTATGAGTTTGCTCTAATGAACCTTCCGAGCAACCTTTTGAACAACCTTCTGAACTCCTTCTGGGTTCAAACATATGAACTTCAGAATGTTTCTTCTGGGTTTTTTCCTTTTTGACGGTTGTACTTTGTGCTGATGTTCTTCAACACTTCGAACCCTATGAAGGTTATTTATTTATTTTCTTCAAAAACTACTTAAAGCATATAAATGAGAGATCATTTGTTTTGACAAACAAGATGATTCTTTCTTTGAAGTCCAAAAGAATATTTCTTTGCATCTAGTTCTTCATTGCATATAATCGATGACTTTAAATATTCTTGTTTATCCATGAAGTAATCCTTTATTATTTCTGGATATATTCAGGGTTAATGTTCAAATGTTCAATTAGTATCCATAATGGGTGTGATTGTGCATTTGTAATCTTTAGTGATTATAGTGAAAATCCCTTGGAAGCGCAAGGGGACTGAACTACTTCAGGTTTATTAGGAACCAATATAATTGCTCTCTCTCTCTCTCTCTCTCTCTCTCTCTCTCTCAGTGTTTATTTTATCCGCTGCACTCAGAGTCTGACTCACTCAGAGTCTGATCAGGAACACTTATAATTTTTTTTGAAAAAGACAACACAATTCAACCTCCTCTTTTTATATTTTTCTCACCTTTAGGGCTGACGATCAACTCTATCAAAGCCATCACCACAACACAACTCAACTGAACCAGGCAGACGTCGGACATACCGGTGGCTCAACCCCAACAAGCTGCGGATCCAAGCATCTCAACCATCCTTTCAGGCCAAACTGGATCAAATACCGTTTCTTTGATATGATAATATAAGAGAATGTATCAAAAAGTAAAAAGTTAAATACACCCTCCGGTCACTAATATAAGCAAAAGTTTGATTTTTAGATTCATTCATTAAATGACGTATGTAGTCTTCATACGTCATTTAATGAATGAATCTAAAAATCAAACTTTTGCTTATATTAGTGACCGGAGGGTGTATGTTTTTGGTCCCTATAAATATACCAACTTTTCGTTCTAGTCCCTCTAAAATTTTCCTTCGATATACTTTCAAAAGGTATATACATCTTGAGAAATAAATAGCATGATAATTTAATCTATAATCAAGTATATACATCGAAGGGCATAATCTTGAGAAATTTTTACAACATAGGAAATAAATAGCATGATAATTTTCCTTCAAAAAAAATAAAAAATAGCATGATGTCAATTCCATGATGTCTCACTTATCTATTTTATTATGAGCACTTGGATAGAATAAAATGTGTTTCAATCCTCTCTTATTTTCTTACTATCTAATTATATCTCTTGCTTTATGGAATAGGTACTACTCGAAAGTAACATTTTCTTTTACAAACATATCACTTTTGTTTAGATACACGCGTTGGCGTAGTAAAAAAAGTGGACAGACGGACACGAGAGTGTCTGTCCGCACTCTAATATAAGTAAAGCAATAGATAATTGATCCTTAAAAAAAATAATATAGTAAAGTAATAGATAATTGATCCTTAAAAAAATAAATAATATAATAGATAATAGATTATACAATATATCAAGGTGATAATTCATGAATCTTAGCATTAATATAATGAGCTTTTGTTCGAACAAGCAGAGATGTTTCCTCAAAAATAAAAGTGACCCTCAAATACTTGAGGTTCCTCTGTTTCTGAATTTGGGATGATATTCTTATTTTCCATCAATAAATTAAAATTTAAATACTAAAGTTTGGGTTGCAGCGAGATTTTCTCAATCAATTATAATTAGTTTTTGTGATGGTAAAATTGTCGGAAGAGAAAGAAAATGGATTTACCATGCATCTGTTGTGGGGTTTTTAATTAGAAAATAGAAATTATAAGCCGTTTGATTAATTATAATTAATGGTTGAGATTTGGTGTATGTGTGTGTGTATATAAGTTTAATAAAAAATAAAAATGAAATTTGATGATCATTAAGAATCATATGTCATATTTCCTCAACAAAAAAAAAAAAAAAGATTTTACGTGAGATGTTTACAAAAGGTGAACTATATTTTGGATGAAAGAAACATGTAAGCATGACACATTGACATGTCTAAGAGACGTTTAGCAATAATTTTAATTTTATAAATGGTTTATTGAAACTTCGTAACTGCTAAGAGATATTGCGTAAGACAAACTAAAAATATTTAATTGAATTTAATAAAGTATTGATTTTTTTCTTATAAATTTATCTAGCAAATTTTTCTTATAGAAAATTTCGCAACTACTAAGAAATATTGCGAAAAACATGGCTTACATCTCTAGAATTTGTTATGTTTTAATAATAATCTTTCTTTGTCTTTTTCTTGTTGTAATTAATGGTGTTAAGTCATTGCTCTTAATTAAAGTTAGAAGTTTTATCCCTTGCCAGAGAAGTGATGATTGCCCAAGAAATCTATGTGTGGATCAAATAATTCCAACATGTGTTTGGGCTAAATGTAAGTGCAAAAATTACAATGATTAAGCTGAAAACCAAATCTATTCATGCTTAATCCTATTTACTCTTTGCCTATATTTTTTGCTCCTCTACTAAATTGGAAATATCTTATTCAATATTTACTCTTTCTTTTGTTCTCTTAATAAACTCATCACTCACTCCATTTTTCTCTATGCTTTTACTTCCTCTTATGTAGTTGGGACTAAGTTTGCTACTCAATTTTATTCTTCTACGTGGGTCTGGCGCTATCAATCCTTTATTTATGTTTTACTAAACAGTTAGTTCAGTTCGCAGAGTAAATGGTACATGGAAGGGGTTCTCAGGAAAGAGAGGTGGGTCACTTGGACCTCTTAAATACCAAGGCTTTCCTCGCCAGAATCCCTCACATGTGACCTTTTAACAATACTACACTTTACTTCTGCCACGAGGTACCTAGAGTAGTGTTTATTTTAATAACTTGGTCCTACCTCTTGTGTTTTACTCATCATTCTTTCTTTATTACATTGTACTAGATTTAACAGCGAGATTTAATAGCAAGTAAAACAAAACAAATTAATTTAACACTAATTTGTCCATAAGACTGGTTATCCATATATTATGTTTATGCACCGAAAAACATTTGTAAAATAAACAAAAGCATTAAGCGCCTTTGGAAAAGCGTAAGGACTTTAAGTAAATATATTTTCTCAAAATATATTCAGCGATAAATTTTCTTCGAATCAAACAGTATATTTTCTCAAAATATATTGGTCAATAAACTTTCTTCAAATCAAACAATTATATTTTCTCAAAATATATTTGGCAATAAATTTTCTTCAAATCAAATAGTATATTTTCACAACATATATTGGGCGATAAATTTTCTTCAAATCAAAGAAGTATATTTTCTCAAAATATATTAATCGTGAAATTTTCTTCAAATCAACTAATGGAAATATCTCTTCTCAAAATATATTAGGTGATAGATTTTCTTCGAATATATTGGCCAATAAATTTTCTTCAAATCAAATAGTGCAACGACTTCGTGGTGACAAAAATTTCAAAATTGCAAGTAACAAAAACCATGAGGATTAGAGAGATAGAACCTGATTATTAATGTCGAGAGATGTCGCCTTTCTTTTGATTAATGTCGTTCTTGGTAACGTTGACCATTATAGCTTCTTGTCTCCTGAATTGGGGCGTCATGGTATATATGCTTAACCTCAAGGAATGTCTCAATATCTCATTCAGAATTTTTGAAACGATCTGAAGCAATAATGTTCTTAAATGATACTGATGCGGGCGAGTTCTACTTCACTAGGTCAACTGCAAATTAATCTTTCATTGAAGCTCTCATCCCATCTTGTTTGTAGAATTCTCCTTACAAAGATATTAGATAATATACATACTTGAACAAGTCATGTTATTAGTTATTTTCAAGTCGATTGTCAAAACTCTAAAATATCATAAATGTAGTTTGTTTACGAAAATTTAGAGAAACAGAGCATATGATCTCCCTTTGAATTAAAGCAAATTCATGCCAAATAAATTTCAGAATTAAAGCAAGAAGAAAGACTAACAAACACACGTGGGAGCTGAATCAAATATATATTGATGAAAGTCTAATCTTTGGTACGTATCACAAGAAAGGCTTTTACTTGCTACTTTAATTTATGGAAAATTCTATGGTGAAGTCATGAAAATGACTTTTTTGGTGAAGTTAACACTATAACATCAAAAATGTAATGAGTAACACCCCATTGTTTGTACAATGACATCAAAAGTTCAATCCTCATAATATCATTCATCAGATTAACAAGACTACCCTTAATCTAATTTTATCCTACCTTGTTATAAGCGTAACACCCCACAAAGTGTAACACTTAAGACTATCACATAATATCATCAACTCTGTTTGCATGTTAAAGATTCCGACAATAAAATAGTACTTGTAAGTCCAAGATGTTGCAAGCATTACTAAATGAATTATTATTGATCATTAATCAGTAATCAACAATTTAAAAATGAATCAAACATTAATATCAAAATTAACTTTTTCAAAAAAGTCAGTTTCCTGACTGCAGCATAGAAGCACCCTTTATTTATAAGCATTATGAAATTAATCCCCAAGAAAACAATTTTATCATGTGTGATTCATATGGGAAATAGCCTTTATCACAAGTATAAGCAAGACGTATACGTACTAGATAATATGACACATTGAAACTTATCCCTGATCAAAAAGTGGAATTTCACCATCCAAATACTCTGTAGACTAAGCAATTCAACATATTCCAAAAAACTAGTATTTCATATAATAGCTGACTTTTAATTAGGTAGGCGGGCATCATGAATTTGTCGCAATGGCTAAGCAATGATAAACTACTTATACCTGTAGCTTGTGTTGTAGAAATTGCTACGAAGACCTGCAAAACAAAAACAATGAGATAGATCTGAGACGTGCTGAACGCACTGTCCTCAAGGATTTTCCGCGTGTAAAACGCTAACCCTTCCAAGATTTAACAGACCATTCCCGGCAAGCCGAGGATTCAGAACTGACAAGAGATTTATGTGACAGGTAGTGTAACCAGAAAGAAAAATGGAAGTGTGAAAGTGAGATGTTTTGTTTTGTACGTGAGTTGTTATTTCTGTATATATTATGTGCTCCTCAAAACAATTATTATATAGCCTATTTTCCAAAACTAACCGTTGAGCACAATAAACATGTGGGATATACACATACTCAGCACTGCTACTTTGAAAACTAATTCTTGGCACAAAAATAGGGATACCAGCAAGCCAGCTTAATGAACACGTTTTGAAAGGAAGTCAAAATGGTTGCTAAAATTGTGGCAACATATTCTTAAGAGGACAGCTAAATAAAAACATGTATTTGCTTTGATGACTCATAGAGAGATTAAAGGAATGGGTTGTTTAGTATCTATATAAAATCGGTCAAAGCAAAACTTCAATAATAATTTTAGTAACAAAATTAGTTAATTAATTTATGATTTTCAACTAAAATTATTTTTCACTTATTCAAAGTAATATTTATATTTGAACTTTTGAAATATAAACAATATTTACAACAGCTTGAATATAACAGACACGTGTAGCTTGAATCTAAAAGTGTAAATATATTTTCTCAAAGTATATTGAACATAAAATTTTCTTCCAATCGAATAGTATATTTTCTCAAAATATACTAGGCAATAGATTTTCTTCGAATATATTGGCCAATAAATTTCTTCAAATTAAAAGTGTAAATACGTTTTATTTATATATTCTTTTGTAACCTTTTGTAATGTTAAGTTATTGACATGAAACCCTAACCGTCTTGGTCGTTCCTATTATCTCTTTCTCTATTTGGTGTCTGTATTGTTAACATGGCATCAAAAGCATGGTTTGATCCACCTTAAACAACTCGTTGCTTCCGCTGTCGAATTCCCAAAAGTTTGGGAATGTTGTGTGATTGATTTTGTTTAGTCACTTGTGTTGGTGTTTTTTATTGTTTGGTTGTTTCGAAGAATTAAATTGAAGGAGATCACTTGTTTGTTTACTCGTAGCAGATTGTTATTCCTTTGGGTTCCATCTTCAGGTTACTTTGTTTGTTTTGCTACTTTCATGGGATTATTATTCTTTATTTGCTTGTTTCTCATTGTTTCGGTGACATATATACTCAAAGAAAAAGTAAAGAAATTTTGGTAGTGCACGGTTCCTGTTTACGGTTTCAAAAGACTTCTTTTGTATAACTCAATATTTTGCAACGGGACTTTGACTTTTGAGTTCGATTTTGAGTTCGATTTTGGGTATGCAATCTCCTCTGCAATTTGGTTGTTCTTTTTGTTTGAGTTTTATGTTCGAGTCGGTCTTATTTTATTTTTGGTTTATTTATTTGAGTCTAGTCCTCTGTTTGTGGGTTTGTTTGTTCTTTTAGTCTTCGTGTGTTTCTTTGTGTTTGTGTTTGGTTTATTGGTTGTTCGTCTATGTTTGTCTCTGGTTGCTTTGGTTCAGCTTGTTTTGGTTCGTTTGTTTTTGTTCGTTTTGGTTGTTCAAGGTTTCTTGATTTAGTCTTGTTCGATTTAGTTTGGTTCAGTTTGATTTGGTTTCGTTTGGTTCATTTTGTTTGGTTGTTGGGTGAGTCGTGCTCACAATTGGTTTGTTTGGTGGGTAAGCGCTCACAATTTGCTTGTTTGGTGAGTCAATTTCTCACACTTTGGTTGTTTGGTGAGCGTGTGCTCAAAATTTGGTTTCTTCTCCCCTTTTGATTCTTCAATTTGGTTGTTTGGTGATTCAAGTTCTCACACCTCGGTTGTTTGGTGAGCGTGTGCTCACAATTTGGTTTCTTCTCTCCCTTTTTGATTGTTTTGATTGATTGCACTTCTCCCCCTATTGGTTCTTCCGATCGATTGCATTGCACTTCTCCCCCTTTTTGATTCTTTTGATTGATTGCATTTCTTCCCCTATTGGTTATTCCGATTGATTGCATTGCATTTCTCTCTTCTTTTGATTCTTCTGATTGATTGCACTTCTCCCCCTTTTGATTCTTCTGATTGATTGCACTTCTTTCCCTTTTGATTCTTCTGATTGATTGTACTTCTCCCCCTATTGGTTCTTCCGATTGATTGCATTGCACTTCTCCCCTCTTTTGAATTCTTCTGATTGATTGCACTTCTCCCCCTTTTGATTCTTCTAATTGATTGCACTTCTTCCCCTTATTGATTCTTCTGATTGATTGCACTTCTCCCCCTTTTGGTTCTTCTGATTGATTGCTTTTCCTCATTTTCTGGGTTAATTTGTAACAAGCTTAAAGCTTAGTAAGCTTTAGCTTGAGGGGTAGTTTTAAGACTTTACATTATTAATATGTTTTTCGTATTTTGTTTGACAAACTCACAATGTTTCTTGTTGACTCATTGTGAGTTTGAGGGTAGATGTTAGATAATAAAGTATTGGACTTAAGTTATTGAGCCTTTATATTAGTAAGTTAAAGTCCATTAGGTTTTATTCTCTTATAACCTTTTGTAATGTTAAGTTATTGACATGAAACCCTAACCGTCTTTGTCGTTCCTATTCTGTCTTTCTCTATTTCGTGTCTGTATTGTTAACAACTAGAACGCCGACCCGTGCGTCGCACGGGTCTTTTAAAATTACAAACTGTAGTATATTTTGAACAATCGGTATTTAGTTTTTTTTAATGAGAATAGATTTCTTTTAATGATGAAGGAATATAGTTTGTTATTAACATATGAAACTATATCATATTTTTTGTATTAACCATCTGGTTCGAAGAAAAAAGGAGATATGGTAATCTGGAGTTCGATCGAAAAGTAAGAAAAGTTTGACCAAAAATTGTCCTCCTAAAATCAAATTCAAGTTCTCTTGAACAATTCATTATTTATGGAATTCATTAACCATTCAAACCCAATTGTTTGATTTATGAAACATTATCATATGACATTTACGATTGCAATGAGAATAGAAAATATAGTGGTGGAAGACAATACATTAGAAGAATCGTCTTTAAAAAAAAAAGATTGATGGAGAGCATGAAGATCCATTCACTATGCTCGTTTACAACACAATCTCAAACATCTGTGTTCCACCATCATCGATTGGTGTGACCTATATTCCCTTTTCTCTTCTCTTTTCACTTGACTTGGTTGATGGAGTAATCACAGCTTTCAAACAATCCTATACAAAACGATAAAATTAAAATTAAAACAAACTTTGAATTTCCTTTGTGTGTCAGATGGACACAAACTTACATCATAGCCTAAAAGCAAAGTTAGATTATTGTAGAACCATTAAATATTCGGTAAAGCACCCAATATAACAACATAACATTGATTTCAAATAAGAAAAGAATACACCAAGTCGATCAATATCATAGTTGATTCTTAGAACCTCCTAACAATATGAATATTAATTGATACCACAACATATAGGAACAGATAAACAAAATATTAAGCACTAAACAGAACAAACAAAACTATCATGCAAATGTATGGAAGGAGGACAATAAACATTGGCACATTGCAGCAACGTTTAAGAGTATGGCTTTGTACAAAAAATGTATGACATAACACAACCAAGATCCTTAAAGCACAACTTACACCAGGTATTGAGGAGAGGATGAGGATATAGGACGCCGAAGTTTGGCTCACAAAAGACTCATGTCCACATTGTACACACCAGACAAAAAACATATTGAGCTATCAATTTCTTTCGAAAGGATAATCACAACTAACTATTATAACACCTTTAGATCCTATTACAGAATCAATGTCAACTGATCAACACAACTACTATTAGTTACTATGCACATCTTTTTACAAATTTTTCTTCGCATGCTTCTAGTTTTTGATAACCCAATTCTTTTGAATTTCTTTTTAAGTTATGAAGATACTTTTTTATGGAAGAACACTATAGTTAAAACTATCAACTCCTCAATGATAGCTGTATAAACAAAAGTAGAACCAACAGAGTCCTCAAAATAGTTTCTAAAGAGCAATACATATTACAATATTTGACCAAAAAAATAAAATATTTGTGTGACAATATTATGGTCTTGGTCACACGGCTAAAGCATAGGATCATAATAAATTACTTTTAAGTTAAATAAATATGCATAGATATAACATGGCTTATAAAAACATACACGTACATAAGTTAAATGGTTAACATATGATAACTTTTGTAAATGTATTTTGCATCACATTGACTCCAAGCATATGACAGTCATAGCTATAAAGGCTAAAATTGTTTCCATAAAAATAGGGGAAAAAGACTAAATAAATTCAAAAGCAGCAGAAATGTTTCTTAATTAAGCTAGAAATGAAGCAAAAACAAAAAGCAAAGATTATACATGGAAAAGTGTAAGAAAGGCATATCATTAAACTTTCGATCAGAGGACCTAATGAAAATGACAGGCTGATACATAACTATTGCAAATGAGTTAACATATACTCAAGTAGAGGAAAGTAATATAGACATACCATAGTCCATAAAAGACTTGATGGAAATGAGTCATTACAACAGTCATGTTTACTAGGAACTTCATTGGCGTATCAAATATCCAATAAGTTATGTTCTTGCCAACCATGTCCTTGATAATAATACCAAATTGACTGATGCCAAAAAAAAAACATAGGGATCCCATTAAAATCATGTAGTGTTTGCCAACCATTAGTTAAAAAAATATGACAGCATGGTTAGCCAAGCATTTAGCCAACATGCCAGCACCCTTAAAAAAAATCAAAAATATCAACAAATATGAAAAACATCGTATAGCATACTATTAAGAATTTAAATGATGTAAGTCACCAAAACAATTTACCAATGACATATAATAATAGCAAAAAGATTCAAGTCACCAAACATTTAATTAGCACACTTTATTTCATATGGTACAAAAATTTAAAAAAAGTAACCTAGAATTGTTTACTTTGTTATATACTTGGTTCTATATATGTACAACAGCAGAAGCTAATAGCAACAATGACATTCGAAACTTAATAGAACCAATGTTAAATAAAAAGGATTCAAGAACAAACACTTCAAGATGATCATCTCATCACTTAAACAATATAAATTCATGTTTATATATGATGCAAACAACCACACTCTGATAAAACTCATACACAACACAAAAATTACAACATTTGAAGAATTATTGTATAAGGCAACTGGACATGATGAGTTTATACTTACTTCGTCAGTATTGTACTCAACGTAATACAATACTTGATCCACAACTTGTTAACCAACTTTTCTAACTCAATGACTGGAAGAATCCTTATGTGATTACACGAAAGAACCTCAACCACCATCCAAATCCTCCCTACCTGCTCCAGCAAATCTGCAATCCCTTGCGGTCGTATCAGATTCAATTATATAACTGATATAGCAAAACCGCACAAAAATCTGAAACCAATTTAAGATTATTTAATAAAATAATGTGAAAATAATGACTAAAACTGAAACCAATTTCAGATTATTTGTGAGGAATTGTCACCTTCCGCCACCGACTTCGCTCCATCTGATCACACATTCAAGAATTCTGGTAAACTATCACTCCTCATTCGATTCCGCTCCATCTGATTACATATTCTGGTAAACTATCACTCCCCATTCGCTTCCGCTCCATCTAATTACATATTCTGGTAAACTATCTTTATTTATTTTGTAAATATCACTGAAACAAATTTCTAAACTCACAGTTCTTAACCAATAATCAATTGCACCGTTCTTAATGGCACCAAACATTCATCATCAATTCCCAAACCATTCCGAAAATCAAAACTCAAAAACACAATAATAAACAAATGTCGTGAAATTTACTAAGAGAGGAGAAGAACTCCCCAAGATCGATACCAGAAACACAACCGTTCGTTCATGACAAAGATACTGATAGTGAAACAGAACCGAACAGAACACCAAAGGTGAGACAGAAGGCGAAATCGAAACTCTACTGAAGGTGTGGAAGGGAGCAACCGCAGGTGTCGGCGGCGGTCAAATCCTTGTGGGGTACTGTTCATCGAAATCACCTAATCAGAGATGTCATAATCAAAACGTGAGATTAATTCAAATGAAACGTAACCAAACCAATATTTTTTTTTTAAAAAATAAAAAGAAAACAATTACAATGATTACTAAAAAAAGACTTTGATAGATCGATAACCAGGAGAAACGGAATTAGGTCATCAAATCCAACAGATGAGTATTCTGAAGAATAACAATCTAGATCATGATAATCACCGTCCGATGAATTTTCTGAAATCCCTCTGATTTCTCTTCTCGGTTGTACAATCACCTTACACAAATCTCTTTGCTTCATCAGATTCAACATTTAAAAAAATCCGACCAACCATCACTCGATCTCCTTCGCTTCAGCTTCGTCACGTTGCGTTGCCGTATCAAATTTGCGATGCATACCGATGAGAGGGAGAGAGAGAGAGAGAGAGAGAGGGAGGGGCGTTAACAATTGATAAGAGAAGAGATTGTGGGAGCTGTTAAGAATGAGAGAAAATATGGTCATGGGAAAGAGAGAAAATGTGAATATGCATGGAGAACACAAATGCCACGTTGGGAATAATTAGGGGGAAAAATTAGGGTTAATGATAGCTTTAGGGGATAAGCTTTAGTAAGTAAGATAACCAAGTTTACATGGAAATTAGGGTAGAAAATATTTGCTTCATAAAAAAAAGGCAAGAGGATAGGAATAAAATTGGTGCGATGCATTTTTTTAGATGGAATTTGTTATGTTAAATAATTGCAAACCTAAAAGTGTAGAAAATATTTGCTTAAAAAAAAGGAGGATAGGAATAAAAAAAAAAAAAGGAGGATAGAAATTCAAAAAAATAATAATAAGGATTCGGCTGGCCAAAAGGAGGATAAGGAATAAAAAAAAAACAAAGGAGGATAGGAATTCAAAAAAAAAAAAAGGATTCGAAAAAAAAAGGAGGATAGGAATAAAAAAAAAGAGGATAGGAATTAAAAAAAATAATAAGGATTCGGCTGACCAAAATTATAGCAAACTAAAGGAGGATAGGAATTCAAAAAAAAAAAAGGATTCGAAAAAAAAAGGAGGATAGGAATAAAAAAAAGAGGATAGGAATTAAAAAAAATAATAAGGATTCGGCTGACCAAAATTATAGCAAACTTGATAACAAAATTCGGCTGGCATTAATTAAGTAAGATGATCAATGGTTAAAATTGAATGGCGCCTAAATGTGTAAGATCCAATGACTCAGAAAAGTGGAGGGAGAAATGGGGGGAAAATATTAGGATTAGAAATAGCTTTAGAGGTTTAAGCTTTATTATATATAAGATTCTTATCTGATATTGATCAGGTGAGTATTCCTTGCCAAGTCAACTGCTCATCAAACCTCACACCGCTTTCGTGGGAGTACTCGTCCGACCTTGTTTTTTAATCCCTCGCCTCATCTGCCTCGGTTTTCATCTTCTTGATCATGTATGTGCTTCCCTATCTGGTGTTTACCTCAAAAACTAAATTATTGCCAAAACTAGAGACCAATTGCCTCTCAGTGCATATATGGGTTGAAAACTTTGATAACTTCTTAGCATGTTTGGTGTGAGTAAAATTGAATATTGGGCGTACCTAACAAATAATAATCTCTTAATAATGGAAAACTCTATATCACAAGTAGCAATTAAACATAAAACCTGCGATCCCGTCCAAAACCAAGAAACAAATATCCAAACTCGGTTTGTATCATCGAAGCCCTTAAATATTTTTGATCGGTTCAATAGAACTATATGCCAAGTCGTTTTTGTTCATGGCAAATCAAATACCTGTCGATAATCAATTGCTAGGAACCAACAGTGCATTATGCCTTGTAAAATTATATGGGACCTACCTCTGATAATCGAATTTAATGGGACTTAACTCTGCAATTAACATCTCAATCTTTCCTTCGGCTTCATACAATCACGATGAAGTATGAATTAAAAAATATAAAAGAAACAAATATAAATTAGATTGATTGAATTGAACCTTTGGCTTCATCCCATGGTGGCGAGGTAATTCGTCTTTTTTGAGGCGACTTCGAAGATTTGCTTGGTTGTCGTCGGCCATTGTTTGGCGGGGTTTTAGGTTTACAAGTGCGGTTTGAACGATGAAGGGTTTCTTTATCGCCATGAGAGATGCGATTCAGGGTTTTTTGTGGTTGATTGGAGATTCTAAATAGCAGTTAGAGGCTACGATTTAGAGTTTCAGTTTTAGGGTTTCCAAATCACGAGTTGCGATTCAGAAACGCGGTCAAGGTTAGTTTTATCTTTTCCCACAGACGGCGCCAACTGTACTTGTAAAAAAGTACGATAATAGAATCTAGGATTAGACTGTTTATTCGATGCCTAGAAGCTAAGAAAGGCGGCGCCCTAAGGAAGGCGCGCCTAGGTCTCAGGAGCCCTTCTGGAGGGCGCCTGAGCCATTCTAGAGGGCTTTTAAGCCTTTAGGAATATTATGACGGTTCAATTCTTGTTTGTTTTGTTAAAGTGAATAGGGTAATAAGCAATTAACAAAACTTGTAACTTATCAATTTATAAATTTAAATTTTGCGCTAATATAGTATTGAGTGAGAAAGTGGTAAATAGTTAGGAAATATGAAGAAAGAAAAAAATAGTTGAAAGATTAGTGAAAACAAATCATTGTCGTAGAAATAACTCAAAGATAAGAGAGAGTGAGAATAACCCAAGCTTAGATTCACATGGAAATTGCTATTTTCCATTAAAAAAATCCAATCTAAGCAATAAAAGAAATGAGGAATAAAGGTAGAAAAATAAACCAATAAATATTAATAAATTCTCATGTCAGTGATAAAAAAAAGTAAGGGCAAAATATTAGAGTTAAAACCTATACTTATATGAGATTTCATTTTTACATGCAAGCAAAACTATAAGCCTTATTTATCTTCTCTCCATTGATGAAAAAATAGCTATTTTCCACTTGCCCTTTAAGTAAATCTAAAAATAATATATCCAAACAATGCAATAAAACAAAATAAGAAATAAATATAGAAAAATAAAAACAAACATTTACCAATTCTCTTGTCAAGGATGAACAAAAAAAGGAATGCAAAAATAGTTGTTAAGTATAATAGAATACATTGAGTCCCATTCTACCGTAACAATCATTGAACACTCATAACATACACGAAGTAACAATCATTGAACACTCATAACATACACGAAGAGTGACAAAAAGAAATAAAAATCACAATACAAATTGAAGATTGTTATAAATATTAATAGTGGATGTCCAAATAGCAAATTGTTTAATGGGCTATACACTCATTGCATATGTGAACACAGGAAAGAAGAAAATGCACCGAAAGTTTTTCTCATTGCATGCTATATGAATAGTAGCATATGGTGGTAATTTCAACTTGCGACAGAAAGAAATTGAAAAGCTTGGCATAGGTGAAAGAAAATAGCATGCCTATGAACAATAGCTTACGGTGCATATGAAACGACAGTGTCTTAGTTTTCTTCTATAAATATTGTTCCTTTGTAACATTTAGTGACAGACCAAGAGAATAGCAACATTTCTATATTCTCTCTTTTTCTCTCTATCATCCTATCTATTTATTTAAGTTTTATAACACGTTATCAGCACGATAGTTTCTACCAAGGGTTTACACTACTGCTAGGTATATTACCTCTACTCATAACTTTAATATCATTACTTAATATTACTATGTATATCATTTATCTTTATCATTTTAATATTATTATTATCTGCCCCGGTTATAGAAAACTGGCAATTCGTCAAGTGATTTATAACTAGAGTGACTATTATTGTTATTATTACTTTACTTCTTATTATAGAAAACTGGCAACTCGTCAAGTGATCTATAATAAGTATGGATATTATTATTTAAAGTGGTGATCTAAAATCCCATATATACTATATTATCACGAAAGATAATTTCGAGTAGTGATACTAACCAAAGCTATGCGATCCTTTCATACCAAAATCATGTCCTAACCTAGATGATATTTAACACTTAAAATATTTTTCTCATTATTCAACGGTTATGAACAGTGAAATCAACGGTCATGAACAGTGATGTTAACGTTCATGAACAGTAAATTCAACGGTCATGAACATTTTTTTTAACGGCTATGAACAGTGAATTTAACGGTAACAATAACGGTCATTTTTATAAAATTCACTCTATAAATACCCCACCTTCATTCATATTTTTTTACATCTCAAAATATTTACCCATACTTACAAAATGGCTAAAATCCTTTTCCTATGCATCACTCTATTTGTGGTTATTGTGTTCTTCTTTTTCACTCATATTGAAGAATTAGGAGAAGATTTTGTACTATTAGCTATAATTTTCGTTTTACCATTATTAGTCTTTGCTTGTGTGATTACTTTTTATTTTCGTGGAGGCTTAGATTAAAATATTATATTATCATTATATTTTGTAATCGTTGCTATTAAATAAAATGGTATTTTTATTTTTGTCATAGTATATATATATATATATATATATATATATATATATATATATATATATATATATATATATGTGTGTGTGTGTGTGTGTGTGTGTGTGTGTGTGTATTGAATGATGATTATGCTCTTCTGTATTATAGATTGAATCATGTCGAACCTTGCAAAACTTGATTTTGAGGCTCTTAATATTTCTGGAAAAAATTATCTGGCTTGGGCCCTTGATGCCAAAATTCATTTAAATGCCGAAGGGCATGGAGATACTATTAAAGAAGGAAAAGTAACAACTTATCAACAAAAGGCTAAGGCCATGATATTCCTTCGTCACCACCTTCATCAGGATCTAAAAAATGAATACCTTACCATAGAAGATCCAAAAGTTCTTTGGGACAATTTAAAAGAAAGGTTTGACCATCAAAAAACCGTCATCCTTCCTAATGCTCGTCACGAATGGATGCATTTGCGTTTACAGGACTTTAAGTCTGTAATCGAATATAACTCGGCTGTATTTAAAATCACTTCTCTATTGACATTGTGTGGAGAAAAAGTGACTGATGCGGAGATGTTAGAAAAAACATTCTCCACTTTTCATGCATCTAATGTGATCCTGCAGCAACAATACCGCGAAAAAGGTTTTAAAAGGTATTCTGACTTGATATCGTGTCTGCTTGTGGTAGAACAAAATAACGAGCTTTTAATGAAAAATCACGCGTCCCGTCCCACTGGTAGTGCTCCATTCCCAGAAGTGAATGTAGCAACGCATGATCACCATGGACAAACTCGTGGTCGTGGTCGTGGCCGTGGACATGGTCGTGGACGTGGACGTGGTCATAGTCGTGGACGGGGACGTGGTCATGGTTTTAATCGTAATCACAATGGAGATTACAAAAACACATTTTCTCACCAGAAGATGAAAAATGTTGGAAGGAAGGAGATTGGTCAAAGCAGCAAAAGTAATGATAGTATTTGCTATCGTTGTGGAGGTAAAGGTCATTGGAGTCGTACCTGTCGTACGCCAAAACATCTTGTTGATCTTTACCAACAATCACTTAAGAATAAAGATAAAAAGGCTGAAACTCATTTTGCATGTGAAAATGATGAAGATGATTATGGTAATATCGATATTACCCACTTAGACGCTGCTGATTTCCTTGCTGATCCTGATGAAAAGATTGATCATCTAACTAGAGATGAAAATATCCAGGAATAGAACCCCACCAATAAAATGTTTAAGAGTACCTTTTATTTTCCTATAATAAAAGGATTTTATGTTATGTTTTTATCTGATGATAATAAAAGTTTTACAGTTTTATGTTGTATTTATTTGTTTTATGTTATGTTTTTATCTAATGATAATAAATGTTTTATAGTAATTCTTATATTCATACTTATCTCTTATTTGTTCATTTTTAAATAGAATGAGTATTAACATTAACCCCAATAATGGAGATATGTGTCTCGCTGATAGTGGAACAACTCATACAATTTTCAAGGATAAAAAATATTTCTCTTCTTTTCTAAAGCAACAAACCGGTGTTAGTACTATATCTGGAAGTTCAAAAATAATTGAAGGCTCCGGAAGAGCTAATGTAATATTGTGTGGAGGAACGAATTTAAACATTGAGAATGCATTATATTCTCCCAAGTCTCATAGGAATTTATTAAGTTTCAAGGATATTCGTCTAAATGGATATCATATTGAAACAAGAAATGAAGGAAATATTGAATATCTTTATATAACGAGACATAATTTGGATAAAATAAGTGTAGTGGAAAAGTTACCTGCCTCTTCCTCTGGTTTGTACTACACTTATATAAGTGGAATTGAAGCACATGTGATTGTAAACCAGAAGATTACAAATCATAATAAATTTATTGTTTGGCATGACCGGTTGGGCCATCCCGGGTCTATAATGATGCGAAAAATGATTAATAATTCTTGTGGTCATCAATTGAAGAACCAGGAGATTCTTCAATCTAATAAATTCTCATGTACCTCTTGTTCACAAGGGAAGTTGATAATCAGACCATCACCAACAAAAATTGGAAGTGAATCTCTAAATTTTTTAGAGCGAATACATGGTGATATTTATGGGCCAATACACCTACCATGTGGACCATTTAGATATTTTATGGTTTTAATTGATGCATCAACTAGATGGTCACATGTTTGTTTATTATCAACTCGCAACCATGCATTTGCGAGATTGCTAGCTCAACTAATTCGAATAAGAGCTCACTTCCCTGATTATCCTGTCAAGAAAATACAACTTGATAATGCCGCTGAGTTCTCATCTCAATCATTTAATGAATATTGTATGTCCATTGGGATTGACATTGAACATCCTGTAGCACATGTTCATACACAAAATGGACTTGCAGAATCATTTATCAAGCGTATACAGTTAATTGCAAGACCGCTTCTCATGAGATGCAAATTGCCCATTTCTACTTGGGGACATGCAATTTTGCATGCTGCATCATTGATTCGCATCAGGCCAACAAGTTATCATGACTCTTGTTATACCCTAATTTTGGACCTAAAAATACTAGCTCAATTCTTCTTTTGCACTTCAAGTCATTTGAATTTGTCTCTGGTCAATTGCATCTTTCTCTGCATTTTATTTCAATATTATTTGCAAAATTCATGAAAAAGGGTATTTTAGTCATTTCCTGCATTCAAATTCATTTTTAGTCTCTAAAAATTGTTTGAGTCCTTTCAATTGGTTTGAATAAGTCCTTGTTTTAATCTCATGTCAAAGTCCATTTCAAAAAAATCACAGTTGAACTCATTTTGAGTCAGTTTAGCCCCTAGGGGCATTTCAGTCGTTTCCCGTGTTAAAATCCTGTTTAATCCCTAAAAATTGTCTCTGAGTCTTTTAATTTTGCTTGTATAAGCTCTTGCTTTAATTTCATGTCAAAAACCATTTTAAAAATTGCATTTGAGTCGTTTTGAGTCGTTTTAGTCCCTAGGGGCATTTTGGTCATTTCACATAAAATTTTGGCAGAGAGAGGTTACTTTGAAGTACCTCATTTAAGTAATTGGTTCGTTTTAGTCCATTTTGTGTTTTTTATTGGTTCCACTTTACGTTATTTTCCATTTACCAATTTTAATTCAATTTTATTTTTAATCTTCATTCTAAGTCCTCAAACTTCTAAAAATTGCACTTTGGTCCTTTTTCTTCCATTTCAGTCCTTAAAAACTTTAAAGTTTGCATTTCTAATTCTTTTTTTTCCTTCCATTTCAGTCCATAAAGTCTTTGTCAGTTTTAGTTTTAGCCCTTTAAGTTTTAAAAATTACATATTGGTCCAGTTTGTCAAAATTGCATTTTGGTCCAAATACTTTCGAAATTGCAGGAAGGTCCTTGAGCCAAGTTCAGTCCAAAACAAGTCCAAGATTACGTGGCAGTCCCACATTGGTCCAGAATATCACACCTGGCCTATAAATAGAGGCCAACTCATCAATGCACAGAGAGGAATCAATCACAATTTGCCAACACATCAAAAATCACAGAAACAGATCACAACTTTCTCTCTCTTGACAGTTAGATCAAAGATTCAACAAAGCCAAAGAACATCGTTGAAGTTCATCAAGAACTTCATCAATATTCATCATCACCGAACCCTAACCAACTCAATCCTTCACCAAATTCGTCACAAATTACACAAAATCAACACCAAATTCTAAAGATCGAAGCAAAAACACTTTCAATTCAACAAAAATCTTTTCGAATTTAGCGAAGTTCTCAGTGATTACTTGTGTAATCATCATCATTGAACTGCTTCCCTTTCTTCTTGCAATTCAAACCCTAGGGCGATCACAAGAAGAAGGTTGAAAGAGAGAAGACATAAGAAATCGAAGTTTGAATTCGATCAGTGAAGAAAAAGAGGATCAAGAACTGATTTATTTTCAGTTTCTTTTCAAAACTTACCAGAAGCATCAAGAACACATCCAGGATTCAAGTTTTCCAAAGAATCTCATCTGAAACTCCCACTCAAATCCAGGTAAACATACAAATCCTTCTCGTTTTCACTCTAAATCATCATCGAAGGCTCGAAATTGAAAATAAACGGTGAATCGAAGCAAAAACTTCGAAAGGATTCAAAAAAGTTTGAAACGAAACCCTAAAAATGTAAATCCTCAAAGATTCACCGTTTATTTCATGAATCCAAGTTTATAATCATCATCAGCGAAGAAAATAGGTCAAGTTAGGGTTTAGTTTCAAGACGATTCGAAAAGGATTTGAAACCCTAGAAACCGAAAGCTTAAGTTCCGATCTACTTCGTTTCAGCCACAATTTCACAAAAATAGTCTCAGATTCATAAAGAGGGGAGGAAGACGAATAGTTCTGTGCAATTAGTTTTAAGAAATAGCATCAGATCGTCGGAGAAGATGAAGATTCCGATGAATCTTCATCTTCCTCCGCCGTCCTCCGCCGTCCTCCCCAGTTTACGGCAAGGCTTTGTTTCAGAGAAAAGATGAGAGAAGAACGAGTGAAGAGAGAGAAGTTAGGGTTGAGAATGAAGTGAACCGGCCTCCTTTTGTTTATAAAGGGAAGTGAACCAGACCGGTTCAGCTGAGCCAGTCTGGTTCGTCCCTGAACCATGTGTTTTGACCGTCTGATCTAGGGTTTAGGATCCTGGATCAATCCAACGTCCCTGATGTGTTTGGATGATCCAGGATCCACGCAGGTTTGGGTTTGGGCTTGGTTTCTTCGTCAGTTTTGGTTTTTTTGCTATGTACACCTGCTGTGTTGCTTCCTGCACCCCTATTCACTCGAAAATTCTTATAAAAATTCCATAAAATTTCCCATATGTTTTTGATATTTTTCTTGACCTTTCTGTGATGTTTTTGTGTGTTAAAATTTGAGGAAAATGTATGTAGAATTTCTTGCTAATTTGTTTTCTATTCTTGTTAAAATTTGTGATTCTCTTGTACATTTTTAAGTCCAAAAATCCTTTAAAAATTCCTAAAAATTTTCTTACATATTCTTGACAATTTTTTTGACATTTTGGTGATATTTTTTACATGTCAAAACTTAAAGGGAAATATGTGATGTTTTCTTGCTAGTTTGTGATGTTCTATAATAAAAAACTTGTGGAAAATGCATGTTCTTGATCCCTAATCATGATACAGGATCTTGATTTGTGAAGTAAGAAGTGGTAATGAGTTTCTTGTTGTTTTGAAGTGTTTTTTACTGTATGTGGATGTAGTGTATGTGTTTGCTTGTGTTACAAGTCTTGTAAATATTTGTTTGTGAAATTAGATGCCAAATATGTCTAAAATATATCATGGTTCTTTGACTTGAATGTGTTCTTATAATTCTCATTTTGTTAATTGTGATAAGAATCTTTGAACATTGTCATAATATGGGAATTATAAATCACACACTTGTCTTGTTATCATGATGAATTTCAGGCATATTTTGCTAAGAGTTTAGTCACCTTTTTTGCAAGCTTTTGCTACTTTGCTTAATGTTCCTTTTGCTTATAATTTTCATGCCATTATACCTTGTCCTACTAACCATTTCATTTCATGTCTCATTCATCCATAAGCATTCCTCATCTCCTTCTTCACTTTATTTCTTGCACTTTAAATTTTTGCCAAGACTTAGCATGTAAAAACCTAGGGATTCTTGTACTTTACTTTTATGCAATTTTAAATTCTTGCAAGACCATAACATGTATCTAGGCCAATGATGTAAAGGACAATGGACTCTAATGATGTACACCGACACAAGCACCGACACATGCACACACATCACATAGATACTTTAGATGTATGGCTAGGATATGCATGTTTAGGATTGAATGTTTAGATGAATGCTTAGGTTTTACACTTAGAAAAATCATTTTCCCAATAAATATGAACAATATCACTCAAATCATTTTCTAAATAAACCTTGGGGTCCAAAAGCCCATTGATTTTCTCTTTTATTTTCTTAATCAAATTTCAATGAAAATTAATCATACTTGACTTTTTTTTTCAAAATAACTAATCAAACCTCGCTTTTTCTTAAAATCTCATGCCTTTAAGGCCTCTCAATCTCCATTCTTCAAAATTCCAATTTTCAAACTTAAAATCAACTAACAAAAACAAAAACATTTTTTGGAAGAGAACTACGGTGGATTTGATTCCTTAAAAGGGTACGTAGGCAAGGAATCAAAATTCCTTCAATTCAAATAAAATAAAAATTCAAGCGCTTTCTTCTCCCTCCAATTCTTCACTTAGTAAACTCTTAGGTGTAAATATCACTTTTCAAATAGCATTTAAAAATAAAGCTCGCGCGTAGAAAATAAAGACGGTTCCTATAGGATACTATAGTCGTTATGGGTGCCTAACACCTTCCCGTAGCGAAAACAACTCCCGGACCTCGATTCTCAAGGGTTTTGCTTATTTTTTCCCTTCCCAAGAAAAAATGAGATATCACCGGTTAAAAAGGTTCAAACGTAATCAATGTTTGATACCCGAAAACCAAGATAAAACAACTCTTCCCCTTTGAAATTAGTTTTTGGTCAAGAACCAAATATTTCCCATCTAAGAATTTTTGGATGTGCGGTGTATGTTCCAATTCCATCACCACAATGCACTAAGATGGGTCATCAACGAAGGTTGGGAATATATGTTGGATATGAATCCCCATCTATTATAAAGTATCTTGAACCAACAACAGGAGATTTATTTACAGCTCGATTTGCTGATTGTCATTTTGATGAATCAAACTTTCCAATATTAGGGGGAGAGAAAATGCAACTGAAAAAGGAGACCAGTTGGAATGAATCTTCATTATCTCATTTTGATCCTCGAACTAAACAATGTGAATTGGAAGTTCAAAAGATAATTCATTTGCAAAGTTTAGCAAATCAATTACCAAATGCATTCACTGATCCAAAAAGTGTAACTAAATCATATATACCAGCTGCTAATGCTCCAATAAAAATAGATGTCCCTATTGGACAATCTAAATTTGCAAATGAGTCTGAACAACGCTTGAAGCGTGGTAGACCAATCGGTTCCAAAGATAAAAATCCTCGAGCAAGAAAAGGAGCAAAAAGGGAAGATGAGCCAAAAGAGGATATAGAAACTCTAAAAGAGTCTTCTGACATAATCAATATTTCAGTTCCATAAGAACCTAATCAGATATCTGAAATACATGAAAATCAAGAGATCTCAATAAATTATGTCACCAATGGAATACAATGGAACCGACATGAAGTCAACGTTGACGATATTTTCGCATATAATATAGCGCTAAATGTAATAAATGATAACGAGGATCAAGAACCAAGGTCTATAAAAGAATGTAGACAAAGCGAAAATTGGCCAAAATGGAAAGATGCAATTGAAGCAGAATTAAATTCTCTTAATAAGAGAAAAGTATTTGGACCTGTTGTCCGAACACCTACAGGTGTGAAGCCAATTGGATATAAATGGGTGTTTGTCCGAAAACGCAATGAGAATGGTGAAATTGCAAGATATAAATCAAGACTTGTTGCTCAAGGGTTTTCCCAAAGACCCGAAATTGATTTTGATGAGACATACTCACCTGTAGTTGATGCAACTACTTTTAGATACTTAATTAGCCTTATAGCTCATGAAGGGCTCAATTTGCACATGTTGGATGTTGTTACAGCCTACTTGTAAGGCTCACTTGACAGTGACATTTACATGAAACTCCCTGAAGGATTTAATTTGCCTGAAGCAAATAGTTCAGGTTCTCGGGAAGACTACTCCATAAAATTATATAAGTCTCTCTATGGGCTAAAACAATCAGGACGTATGTGGTACAATCGCCTCAGTGAATATTTGCTGAAGGAAGGATATAACAATGACTCCATTTGTCCATGTATTTTTATGAAAAGATCTGGAAATGAATTTGCTATAATTGCTGTCTATGTTGATGACATAAACATTATCGGAACTCCTGAAGAGCTTCCAAAAGCCATAGATTGCTTAAAGAAAGAGTTCGAGATGAAAGACTTAAGAAAGACAAAGTTTTACCTTGGATTACAAATTGAGTACCTAAATGGCGGGATTCTTGTGCATCAAGAAGCTTACACAACAAGAGTGTTAAAGCGTTTTTACATGGACAAATCTCATCCATTATCTACTCCAATGGTTGTTAGATCCCTGGATGTGAAGAAAGATCCTTTCAGACCTCAAGAAGAAGGTGAAGAAATACTTGGTCCTGAAGTACCATATCTCAGTGCAATAGGTGCATTGATGTATCTTGCTAATAATACACGTCCCGATATATCATTTTCTATCAATCTATTAGCAAGATATAGTTCTTCACCCACACGAAGACATTGGAACGGGGTTAAGCATGTACTTCGTTACCTTCGAGGTACAATGGATATGGGATTGTTTTACCCCAAAGTATCCAAATTAGAATTAATTGGTTATGCAGATGCAGGTTATTTGTCAGATCCCCATCACGGTAGATCACAAACAGGTTATTTGTTTACCAGTGGAGAAACATCCATTTCATGGAGATCTGTAAAGCAGACCATAACAGCAACATCATCAAATCATGCAGAACTTTTAGCACTCCACGAGACAAGTAGAGAATGTGTTTGGTTAAGGTCATTGATTCAACATATACAAAATAATTGTGGTTTATCCTCTGCAAGAATGGATGCAACAATCATTTATGAAGATAATACAGCATGCATTTCTCAGTTGAAAGAAGGATACATTAAAGGAGACCGAACAAAACATATTTCTCCAAAATTCTTTTTCACTCATGATCTTCAGAAGAATGGTGATGTCAACATTCAACAAATTCGTTCGTGTGATAACCTTGCAGATGTTTTTACAAAGTCACTCTCAAGAAATGTATTTGAGAAACTTGTATCAAGAATTGATCTTCGCCGTCTTAGAGATATTTGTCTTCATGAGGGGGAGAAATAAATGTATTCTGCACTCTTTTTCCCTTCACCATGGTTTTATCCCAATTGGGTTTTTCTGGTAAGGTTTTTAACGAGGCAATTCACACTCAAAAGGATATTATACTCTTTTTCCTTCACTAGAATTTTTTCCCACTGAGTTTTATTTTAGTAAGGTTTTAATGAGGCATATCCTCAATGGACATCCAAGGGGGAGTGTTATAAATATTAATAGTGGATGTCCAAATAGCAAATTGGTTAATGGGCTATACACCCATTGCATATGTGAACACAGGAAAGAAGAAAATGCACCGAAAGTTTTTCTCATTGCATGCTATATGAATAGTAGCATATGGTGGTAATTTCAACTTGTGACAGAAAGAAATTGAAAAGCTTGGCATAGGTGAAAGAAAATAGCATGCCTATGAACAATAGCTTACGGTGCATATGAAACAACAGTGTCTTAGTTTTCTTCTATAAATATTGTTCCTTTGTAACATTTAGTGACAGACCAAGAGAATAACAACATTTCTATATTCTCTCTTTTTCTCTCTATCATCCTATCTATTTATTTAAGTTTTATAACAAAGATTGAGTACTCAAAATTGTTAGGAGAAAGACATAATGCAACATTTGCATAAAAGAGTGAAGAGACATGTAAATACCCAAGGAGGATCAATGGATCAAAAACTAAATACATTCCAGTTGTATTATAATCGATAATTGTGCAGCCAACTTACTATGCGATCATGCGGTTACAATACTAAAACAAATAACATTTAAGTCAAATGATTTAAAAAATTTAAGTTCTTTTTTTTTTTATTACAAAAACTGTTAAGTTATAATGCAACATCAATTTAATTATAATTAAGATGGGTATAACACAAAACTCCATCATATGTATTGGCAGTAGTGCTATATGTTTGGCATGGAAAGGTCACCCGAACAACAATAAATCCTTATCAACAATAAAATTTATGGTTTTTTAAAGGTTACATATAAGCATAATCTAAGGTTAAGAATGAATAAAGTTTAGTAAGAGAAAGAGATGTGGTTTTTTTAGAGGTGCCACATAAACAAACTCCAAGCATAACATTAACTCAAATTTACTTTGCAATATACTATATCCACACGAAGACCTATACTTACACGAGCTTCCAATTTTCATATAAAGGATGCAACAAAAGAAATGGAAGTCTTCTTTATCATATTCTTATCATTCCCATGGAAAAAATAGTCATGTACACATAAATCAATAAAATAGTAAATAAAGCTAAAAAGAAAGAGACTAACAAACATTACATAAAAAAAAAATCGAGCTACAACATTTGACCAATGTAAACAAGTAAGTTGAGTCCATATCTTGTCGAGAAAAAAATAAAGAAGATTAAGACATGTGTGAAGAGTAAGAAAGAGAAACAAAAACTATCACACACAATTGGATAACATCACCCAAGAATTGCTTGGAGAAAGTGAAGATGATTATACACACAAGGCTCATAAAATAAGGCAATAAAAGAGTAAGAAAGAGTAACAAACAATACATATATAAAAAGCCGAGCTACAATATCCGATCAGTTTAAATAATAGAGTAAGTTGAGTCCATATCATGTAAAAAAAAAAAAAAACCAAAGAAGAACAAGACACGTGTGAAGAGTAAGAAATAGAATCAAAAACTATCATACACAATTGAAAAATATCACCTAAAAATTGCTTGGAGAAAGTGAAGATGACCCAAAATTATATATTTATATACACAATGATCATAAAATAAGACGATAATATGCAATGAAAATTACAACTGATCATCTATTAATGATTTTTCATCAATAATAAATGTGTGAGTGGCTAGTTACAAAAAGATGAGTAGTGGAATGAGCTATATAGAATTATAGATGAATATGGTAAAAGGAGTTATAAAACATAATTTTAATGAATTGATATAGTAATTTTACTTTGACGTTAGACTTGTTTTATTGATAGATGTTTTGTTAGGACAACTTATTGATACAAGTTATTTGTTGTGATCCAATGAGTATACATATACATGAATAAATAGACTAAAAAAATCATCATTTAAAGGAAAATAATATAAATAAAAAACATGTATTGGATAGGAAAAATACATATGAGTAGTTGAAGGAGCTCTAAAAATGAATATGGTAAAAGGAGTTATACAAATTAATTTTTTTTGAAAGAAGTTATACAAATTAATTGATAGTGACATAACTAAAAAGTTTATGAAGGAATGAACCATTATTGTAAAATATAGTGAGACAATGTTTAATCTACTAACCTAAATATAAAAATTCTTGTCCGTTTTTTTTACCATTTTACCCTTGTGGGGGTATTTTGGTAAATTGGTAAATGCTGCCTCTCCCCCTATATATGTGTTGACAGAGCAAAAAAAAAAAAAAGCTGAACGAACGAGAGAGAGAGAGGGTCGAGGGAGAGAAAGGGTCTCGCCGTCGCGTTATTCTCTCCCACTGAACGCGTTTCTCCCCTTCGTCCTTCAACTCACCACCGCCGTTCACCAATTTTCCGGCGTCGATCTGGTCGCCGTTCTCGCTAAACTAGCAAAACGCGTTCTCCACAAAAATGATAGAACAACAACCGATTGCCTTTTCTTCATCATTCAAGGTATTTTTTTCTTCTTCTGATCAATCTGATATCATGCATGTTTAGGTTTTTCATCTTTTCATCAATCTTCATGAGGATGTTTCAAATTTCTTAAATTTGATTCATTACCCCCAATTTGCATTTCATCTTGATTATTAGATTGTGAATTTTGGTTGGGTCTGGTGGATTTTGGAAGAAAGTTAGGATTTTTATTGATTTAGGTGAAAGAATCTGTGGAGAATCAATCAATTTGGTCATTTTCCTTCCTCTGTTTGGTCATTTATGTGTTTGTTCATCCTTAATTTGCAGGATCATTGTAGCTTTTTTCACAGTATTTGAAAACGTGGTTATTGGATGGTGAGAGCTTGAGTTTTTTTGGTCATTTGTATATTGTTCAATTTTGATTAATAAGATTTGTACAAAAAAATTAATGTTGGAACTTTATGAAGGTTGCCCATGTATGGAGAATTGAAGCTTGCCCTGTTCATATACATGTGGTATCCCAAAACTAAGGTAAGAAAAACATAACATGTTTGAGAGAATGTCTATTTGGACACTTTACAATATAGTACTCTTTTTCTCAACACTTTTATTGCATGTTTAATTTCTTTTTCATTTACCAAGGAAAGTGAAAGTTGTGTTTATTCTTCAGTTAAATAATGAGATAAATGTTGCTTGATGCAGGGGACATGATATGTTTATAATAAAGTGTTGAGACCATATGTATCTAAGAATGAAATTGACTTTGACAAGAAGTTTCAAGAGTGGAGAGTTAGAGAATGGGATTTGGCAATTTTTTCCTGGCAAAATTGCACCGAGTTGGGGCAAACTGCATTTTTTTCAAGTTATTGATCACTTGGCTGCTCAATCCAAGAGATTATCAGGCAAATTCTCCAAGAAGGTGAGTTGCAGCAACCTCTAAACCTTTTCTAAATTGACTAATGACTCAAGGTGACCTATGAGATTAGGTGTGTCTCCGTGTCCGACACTTCACACGCGTTGGTGTTCGACACCAAACCGACACCAACACATATATTTGTTAGCATTATCAACAACTCCTCTAACTTTGCATATATTTTTTTTTTCATTCTTTCAATGTCAACAGACATGCTAACTCTTACGTGATATCTTGATAATTTTAAAGGTAAAGACTTAAGAGGTATTAAGAAAATGGGATAACAACCATGTTGTGATAAGGTTGGTTTGAAGAGAGGACCATGGGCTATTGAAGAAGATCACAAGCTTGTGAACTTTATCCTTAATAATTGGGATTCAGTGTTGGAGAATGGTTCCTAAACTTGCAGGTAAATATTTTAATTAAAAGTTGTTTTTTTTCACATGCTTTTTATTTGATAGATAAGTTTCATTGAAAAGGTGTTTCTAACATGGTGCATATTTTTTAAGGTCTTCTAAGATATGGAAAGTGTTCTAGATTGAGATGGATTAATTATTTGAGGCCAGACCTTAAGAGAAGTGGCTTTACTAAAATGGAAGAGGATCAAATTATACAACTACATGCCCGTCTTGGTAACAGGTACAATATGCTTTCTAAAATTTCATTAGGTCTGCCTAAGCATAACATAAGGTTTGCATATATGAGGCCCCTAAGTAATTCACAATAGTCTCATAAAATTTTATACCTCAACTCATCTTGGGCTGAAAAAATGTTGAATGCATCGTTTTAAATTACAATTGCGGTTATACTGCAGTAAATTATAGATAAATGCAAAGATGCAACCACGATTGCAGTTGCGGACACCTCTCAAACCGTTACTTTGTGGTCGTAGTTGGAGTTGTGACCACAATTCAAAAATTGTTTTTGGTTATTAGTGTGTATCATTTTTGGTCATATGTTTGATTGAAGAAACTCTTCAACTATCAAGTTAATTTCAATTTTAAGTTAATTTATAGAATCCCTATCAAATTTCTGTGTTTTCTATTTTTTTCCGCCTATCTAATGTATCATAGCAAGTATGCAAGAGAGATTTTTAAGTATTTAAGATGGAACATTTTGGTTGTTTCTTTCAATCTGTGTCCGTATATCATTCATCGTTTTCCTTAACCATGTTTCAGGAAAGTTGTTTTTTTCCTCTGAAAATACTGAAGTTGATTTATGCAACAGTGATGGTGAAGGTCTGAACTCTGAAGGAGAAACTTTAAATAGAAATTGGTGAGTTTTTCTTCAATATCCTGCATAAAACTCCCCTTCACTTTCTTTGTGCAGTGTTAGCTTCTTTTAAACTTTATGTTTGATACATTTATGTAGGGTATTGGGTTGCATAGGTTATTGTTGCTAAGATTCATCCAGATGCTGCTTTGGACAAAGTTTATCTTCTTGGATGTGGTGTTCCAACCGGTAAACTCTTGAACTTTATCCGCTTGAATTGTTAGTTTTTGTGTTGATGATAATTGTGACGAACTTCTGATATAGTGCCGGGCCGCGCATCGTGTCATGGTGAAGAAGCACATTTGAAATGTTTGCGGCGGAAAAGCCAGGGTAAAAAACTTTTCTTTCACTTCTCTTTTCTAACATTTGTAACTTTGAGATGTGAAATTAGTTTAGAAATATATAATCATTTGAAGGTAAAATGCCTTTTTGGTTGCAAACTTTTGAGTAATGTAGATTGATCACTATTGCATTTTGTTAACTCTTTTCTCCTAATCTGTTTATTATTTATGGGCCCTTATATATATGGGATGAAGACGACGACAACAACAATGAATGCAGCAAAGGTAAGAAGAATTGGATGAAACAGTGACCATAATGTTGGTGAAGTTGGTGGAATTGAAATTGGTCAGGGTCTCTGGACAAAGGTTAAACAAATGGCTGCATTCGCCCTCGGTACAATTCAGTGTACTGGAACTGAAAGTCTCTTGGACAAAGTAAGGGTTGTACAAGCTGATACAGTGAGCTTGATTCAAGGGGGATTCTGGGAGTACTACATCAGAGGCAAGCTGCAAAGCAGTTAGGCTTAGCTGCAATATCTTGGTTGAAAGGTTGAAGCCTCTCAAGGAAAAGCTGCAGGAAGAAATGGGCTCTATTAAGTGGAAGACACTTATTCTTCAGGTAGCTACATTATTGTTATGTTAACGGGGTTATATTCAAATATTGATGGATTTCTCTTCAGAAAGAAGTTTTGAGAACATCCTAATCATGAGTGTAACATGAAGGAAATAGTACTTTATCTGTTTTCTCTCTTTACGATCCATATGAAAAAACTATTTATGTTTAAATTTCACTGTTGTCTGCAGTAAATTATAGAAACTTGTATTTTTCATTTCATATTGATGCATCTATCATGGTATTTATAATTGTGCATGAGGTATATCTTTGTATTTGTAATTGTGCATGAAATACACTGCCTCAACCTTTACCTGTTAAAGGTCTAATGGTATGTGTGCGTAAAGTGGCACTTAGCATGTTCACAATTTATGGGAGAATAATCCAACCGTTTTAAAGTGGAAAATACTGAGGGACTAAATGTGCAATGGAGTTGAGGGGAAATAATTATTTTTCTTCTTTTGCTGACTATTTATCAATCTGCAGGCATACATGCAATCTGTGAACTTATCAGTGTCTTCATTTTACGTACCCAGCAATAACTCGATGATGTGCTTTAATTATGGTGCTGCAATAAGTGAGGTAACATGTTTTTCTATGCACATCTCAAACCTTAATGGTATAAGTTCATTCAAAGCTACTTTTATTGAATGTAAAGTACTTAAATTGTCACACCAGTCGTATTACTGAAGTAACTGAGCTGAATTATCGTATGCCATCATTCTAAATAATGGAAATTATTTCTCAGGTGGAAATAGATCTTCTGACTGGAATAAAGAGTATTATTTCATATTGTTATTTACGTGCAGTGTAGTATTGGCTATGAGTAAAGAGTATTGCTCTGTCTTTGACGGCAAGATACGGGTAACTCATGATCTTATTTCATAATTTGATATTGGGCAAATATTTGAACATTTTTTGTTGATGTTTGAAGTATTTATTGATCAAATGTTGTGTTTACTAGAAGCTTGAAGATTGCTGAGGCTCTTGAAGTACAAATGGACGTACAAAAGAAGCTTTATAAACAAATTGAGGTAGCACTTTACAAATTATGATTTATGATATATACTCATTCTTATCTAGATTACAGTTGATGCATAAGAACACATGTTAATCAATTTGGAACTTGATTTCATCAGGTGCAAAAACATTTACAGTTTAGAATTGAAGCTCAAGGAAAGTACTTGCAATCGGTACTAATGAAGGCACATGAAGCACTTTCAAGATATAGTTCTTCTTCGACAACGGGTGTAGAACATGCTAAATCATTTTATTCCTTTTCAAACATTTATCGTTTTTTTCAAGTACTATTGGTAGGATTGATTTTCATGTGATACTAAAGTTTTAGGTTCTAAATCATCAAAATCTGCGCATTTTGATTTTTTTAGCTTCTGTGATGGTGTTGAGCATAACTTTAGCATGGTTTAGTTTTCCCCTTTCTCTCTTCTCTCTGTATTTTATCACCAATTCGTATCAATGCATTTCAGTTGATAGTGATGTCTTCATGCCGAGACCTCTCTGGCTTTTTTGAGAAAGAGATGAGAATTGAAGTTAGTTAGCAGAAGATTTGATTTGTTATATTCATTTTGAGCACGGTTTTCTGTCTTTGAACATTCATCACTTCCCAGGAAAATTTCACTCATTTTTTGGGCACAATGTGATTTGAGTTACAGGACGTATCAGAGAGGAAGATAAGGTTTACAACAAATCTTTCAGTCAAAGATCTGATGGAGAAGATTTAAGATTCTGTGACAAAAATGGAATTTAGAGTTCAAAAGAGAAATGGGAAAGTTAGTACTATTGCTGATATTTAGAAAAGCTACTTCTATTTTCTACAAACTTGCATGGAAAAACTCATTTTCCATATGTTTTCAATTGCAAAGACATTGTGGCACAAGATATAGTGAAACATATGGATATAAACAACCCGAGCCTTTTAACAAGGCATGTATCTGTTTTACACTTTCTCTGTTTCAGGCAAAATAAAAGCCAAAACTGTAATAAAAAGAACATTATTCGGTAATTGAATTCACAAGTTTTTTCTCTGCTTTCCTTTTGATTTTATCATTCCAGCTCGATGATTGTTCATATGCTGAACAATGTATTTTTTATGTCAATTTAGGATTTGGTATGTTATGGATCATGGCATTTTATATTTATAAGCATGTAATATCTATGTTTGCAATCAGTTCACTTTTAAGCGTTAACAAATGTGATTGCCAACAAAATTATCCGAAAAAAAAAGCAATCCATCCCGTGCGAAGCACGGGTTGACAACTAGTTAGAGATGAAAAACTTTTCTAAAGGGTAACACATCAGTACAATGGAGGTCTAATAACAACCCAAAGTTTAATTAAAAAGATATATAGAAGATAGATAGATAGATAGATAGATAGAAGGAATATAGATAGATAGATAGATGATACTCTTATAATTTCCATCACACTTTTATTTATGTTTCTTTGACCTTTCAATTTCTTTGACACCATTGACGGATCTAAAAATTTCAATCGACGGGGGCAAGATTTTATGCCGTAATTTTTTATTTTTTAAAAGTCACATCAATGTATGAGTAATAAAAATAATAATATAATTGTTACGACGGAAACATTTAGACTAACAAAGTACTGTTATGCTATTTTATATCTAAAAAATTAAAGACATCTGATCTGTCGGGAAGGAATCAATGGAGGCAACAGTGGCGGAAAGTGCTCTAGTACAGTGACAAGTCTTTGCGGTGGAATGAATGGTGCCTGCAGGCATGTTAGCACTCCAACACTCAAGTCAATGTTGGTAATGAGAAGGTGTGTGTTGATGACATGTCATCTTACGTTATTTTTAGCATGTTTTTCAGTAGGTTTTACAAGCAGAATAAAGGAGTATTAGAACAATTGCTTATAATTTTAGGACATTTGTAATGTTTTCTATATTTGAGTCTGTAATTCTATTCTTCCCGAACCATAGCAATTTTAGCATGTTTTGTTGTAATTCACGAAGAAATCATGCATATCGACAAAGCAATATATCTGAAGATTTATGAAGTCATTGGGATGATGAAAATTCAAGAAGTCTTAGAAGACGTTATAGAGAGGAATTATTTTCCCAAGTTCCAAGACATCTTACATAGAAGCAACTACCCAAAAAAGCGAAGAAACAAGTGTTTTCAGCACCGAATGACACACACATATGCCCATCGCACAAAATGGGGCGCTAGGCGCCAAAAATCTCTACACACAGGCGCCTGACACATGAATGTAGGTACCTGGCGCCCAAACCACCACTCACATGCGCATGGCGCATGGTTCTCGGCATCTGGCTCCTGTTACTAGCCGGCTAAGGTGCTATTTTGTGACTTTTTAGTGAAGAAAGCCCGATATTTTAGCTCAAGTTCAGGTGGAAAATCTCCCCATAAATATTCTTCATTCAAAAAATTTCATTCAGAACGAAGCAGTTCAAGAGGAAGGCAATCACTAGGAGCTTCAAGGGAGGAGTCTCTCTCCTCACTCAAGGGTTTTTCTAGGATATGTTTTATTTCTTTTGTAATTTTTTTTAGTTACCATGAGTAACTAAATCTTTTTAGGCCAGGGTTCTAAGATGAACCTTTATTTTGTTTGTTTGATAATTATTTAATTTAAATTCTTTTATTCATTTATTTTCTGTTCGCTATTTAGCTTTACTGTAGTGCGTAAGATTTATCTCCTCTAAAGCATAACCCTGATTTAGACACTTAGGTAGTGACATAGTCTAATATTGATATTTATATCTGCCTAACTAGGAAGTAATTAATTATTAAGTAGCGAAACAAACTGAAAACTAACATACCTAATATTGGTGAACATCTGTTGAAATCAGGTAGTAACAAGTTAGTAATTAAGGAAACACGTGACTTCACGACTTAAATCAGCCCAGTAACTCTGTTATTCTTTCACCTTGGTAAGGTAGACGCTGATAGGGATGCCCATCTGTAGAACTACGGAGAGGGGGAGTATGCTATGTATTTCTAAGATTCATAGAAGAGGGAACCTTTAGGAACACTGAAAAGTCATACCTTTGGAAATTTAGGAACTCTAATTTAAGTTTGTGTTTCAATTACCTCTGAGCGAGTAAGACCCCCACGAACCGTCATGTGGATCAACATGTGCAACTCGACATGGGGAGGGATAAACCTACATATCTGAGAGAGTAAGACCCCTCACGTAAGGATCACCGTGTGACTAGCAGGTGCAACTTGACAGTTGATTAGGTTATAATGTCCCAACAAACTCATCATTTAAATAGTCTACTTAGAATAATTGAACTTGACTTGATTGTTAAATAATTCCAACAAATAAATAGAGGGGATTCAAAGAATCATAACTGCCGCTAACATTATGCAATCAAAACATGTAAACTTTGCTTTGTTGCATACATATTAACTTTGCAAAACTCTAAACCCTGATCTCTTATATTTTATTTTGTTCCCAAGTAAGTAACACAAATTGTTTGGTTGAAACGACAATCCATGTGGATACAATAATCGACTTATCATTTTATTACTTGGTAAACGATTTGGTACACTTGTCAAATCCAACCATCATCATCACAACTAACTTCTCTTCTGGAATACTCATCGTGTTCAACTTATGACAAAATTCAGCATTTGTTCCATCGTTGACAGCAATCTGAGAGGATGAAGACACCATTGAGATTTTTTAATGTTTTTGGTTTCTAGAGTTTCTTTTGAAAAGGGGGTTGTTTTTTAGAGGAGGCTTGAGAAATGATAGTGTGAGATGTGAAAGTTATTATGTGTGAATGACTGTGTAAAGGTGCTCTTTGATCAAAATGTTTTGTATACTGAATATCGAATAAAGACAAATTTTAATGCAAAGTGGGCGCGAGATGTAACACCCCGAAAATTACATGTAATGATTTAACGATGTTCATGGGAAGAATTCTTGATTTTACTATTATAATGATGTTATGATGCTAGAATATTATATTAGCTATGAAGAAATATATTTATGATGATTAATGACGTGCTAGAAGGATTATTATGATGAAGGGAAAAATTGAATAAAATAATATAGAGGCTGGAGGTGTAAATAGAAGTTTTAAATAAGTGGGGGAGAGAGAAGTAAAAATAATAGAAAATAGAATGGAAGGAATAATAGTATGAGGTTAGCCCAAATATAAATAGACAATTAATAATCAGAGTTGTCACTTTTGCTGAAACGTAGAAACAAGAGAAAAGGAGAGAAGAAGAGGAAAAAACCCTAATTCAAGGGAAGAGAGCCAAAAAGCCGAGCTTCAGAGATTCGAGGTAAGGAGGAGATCCTTTCATTTTAGGGTAATTTAATCTATGATGGGGGTGTTTTAGAATGTAATATGTTGATGCTGATATGATGTGAAATTAAGGTGAGAAAATGACGACGAACGAATTAAAAAGACTAAGTTGAAAGATGATAATTGATGAAACTACTGTAGGTGTTTTGAATTGAGTTTTTAGTCTTAAAGGAGTAGCTAATCTGGAAGATTAATTAATAATTAGCACCCAAATGGTAGGGTAATCATAGAGTAAAGTTTGGAGACAAAATTGGAGGATTTTAGGTCGAAAATGGAGTCGAGAAAGGTTCCCCAAGACGAAATCGCAGCAAAACTGCAATTTTTGCTGTCACTGGGGGGCACACGACCGTGCCAAATGGGAGCACGACCGTGTGCAAACCTTCTACCGATTTTTCATATTTTTTTGTTTCAATGGGCGCACGACTGTGCCCCCAAGGGGGACGGCCGTGCACCCTGTCTAGGTTTAGAAAAACCACTTTTTTTAATCACTTTTTGCTCTGAATCATACTTAGGTTTATTCATGAAAGTTCTAGGTATGGATGTCAGCTTTACAAGGGCTCTGGTTTGACTTCATTCAGAAATCCACAGCTTGAGTTATGATCAAACTACTACACATGGGTCAGCACAGTCGTGCACTCTTCCCAGACATAGGAAAAATCAACTTTTGCACCACTTTCTGTTTCGAATTGGATTTAGGCGTCTTCATAAAAGTTGTAGATATTGATGCTAGATTTCATTTTATTTTAGTTTTAGTCCATTTAGACATATAGAACTTAATTTATGATCAAAATGCTATACATGGATCATGATGTATTTTTCATGAAATTTCAGTACAATCCTCCTAGTGGACTCTAAAACACCAATGAAAGCAATAGTGAGTTTTAAAAAAGTTGTTAGCGTAAAAAGTAAGAGTAAGGGTCCTAAACTATGTACGTAAATAATGGAGTGTGTTTAGTGATGCGTTAAGGATTGGTGGCAAGTGTATCAATCGTTAACCAAGTAATAAAGTGATAAGTAGAGTATCGTATCCACAGGGATTGTCCTTTCGTCCAAAAAATTCGCGTTACTTATTTTTCTAAGTTTGACGGTATACAAGTTAAGGGTTAAAAAGACTTGCAATTTTTATCTGTTTGCAACAGAGCAAGTTTACTTGTTTTGGTTGCAGAAAAGTAAGCGGCGGTTATGATTCTTTAAATCCCCTCTGTATATATAATGTTGGATAATAACTAATAGAAATGTCGCATTTATTTATCTTAGGTAGACTATACAAGTGATGAGGCCATTGGGACGTTACTAACCTACATTGGTCTATCCCTCTGATGGCTAACTGCCCCTGCTGATTGCACGGTGATCCTTACGTGCGAGGTCTTGTTAATTCAAAGGTAATTGAAACATAAACTTAAATTGGCTTTCCAATGTTTCCCAAGGCAATGAAGGCCAAGGTTCCCTTAGGTCTTCCCATCTATGAATCTTAGGACACTCATAGCACTCTCTCTCTACGCTTTCTTAGTAGTTCTACAAACGGGCATCACTAATCTACGTCTACCTTACTAAGGGTTTCAAGAGAATGGTTCTATTAGGTTACAACTTATTTCGGACAGCTAGGCACTTGTTTTCCTAATCACTAACCAGTTAATTCCTAGGTTCGATAAGGCACCACCTGAGTACCTACGTCTAGGGTCAACAATTCTTATGGTATCTTTGGCTAGTTAAGAATCACTTACTTCCTAGATAGATAGTTATCAGTAAAGAGATATAAATATCAAGATATAAGAATCCCGTTAGTAATAACAATATTAGGCCATGTCACAACCTAAGTACCTAATCTAGGGTTGCACCTGTCACAGAAATAAACTACATCCTAATAAAACTTAATAGTGAACAAAAGAATATATAAATAAAATAAACGACATGTTAAATTAAATAAATATCCAACAAAAATATACAGAGGTTCATCTTAGAACTCTAACCTAAAAAGATTTAGTTATACATGGTAACTAAAAACAAATTACTAAAGATAAAAACATACCCTAGAAAATAAAGGAGAAGATATATTCTCTCCCGAAGCTCCAAAGTAGCCTTCCTCTTGATTTGCCACAGTTCTAAACCTGGAATTTTGAATGAGGAAGGCTAGTATTTATAGTGGAGATTTCTAAATGGGTTTGGGCTAAAAACGCAGGCTTTACCCACAAAAACGAATAATATAACGCATGCACCCCTTCATCCACTAGCTTAGAGAATGTTATACTCTTGGTTAAACAGTTAATGCTAACACCAAAAGGTAGCATCCAGTCCATATTGAAAATCACGTCCATATACACTAACGACAAGCAAACCAAATCCAACTCAAAATCAACGTTAACAAAATTAACAGGACACTTAGCACAAACTAAGGAAGTAGTCACCAAACCATCGGCCGGGGTATCCATGACCATCCCTCGCAACAACGGAGTTAAAACCAAATTCAAACGTTCATCACAACTAATCGAGATGAAAGAATGCGTAGCACCAGTATCAACAATTGCAATCAAAGAAGTACTATTGATAAAACACATACCTCATATTAGATTATCTGGTTGCTCCACTTCCTCCGCGTTCAAAGTGAACCCCTTACCTGCCGCTTTCTTCGACTTGGTACACCTTGTACTCATATGACTCACTTCACCACAATTGAAACAAAGAATCACCTTCTTACAATCACTAGAATAGTGTCCAAGACCTCCACACTTGTAACATCTCACATCTGCAACATTCGTCTTAGAGCCTCCACCAACATCCTTCTTCTTCCCTTTGTCCTTGTTGTACGGCTTTCCAAATCCATGACCCTTGCCTTTCTTGTCATTCACAACATTGTAGTGACTTATCTTGGCCTTCTGACATCATCAAACATGCGACACTTGTGCACCAAAGTATCAAAATCTCTGATCTCATGAAAACAGATGTACTGATAAATCTCGGGTCTCAGACCACTCTCAAACTTCATACATTTAGATACCATAGCATTCTCAGCATTAATGTATGGGTAAAACCTCGATAGCTCCTCAAATTTAGCGGCATACTCCGCAACAAACAAGTTATCCTGCTTCAATTGTTAGAACTCCACATCTTTCTTGTTCCTTAAGTCTCCCGGAAAGTACTTCCTCAGAAACTCACTCTTGAATTTCTCCCAAGACACCACTTCTCCACTAGCCTTAAGCCTCCTCTTAGCACTTGCCCACCAGTACCCAACCTCCTCACCAAGCATATGTGTAGCCAATTTGACCTTCTGGTCTTTATTGATCACCATAGCACGGAGGATCCTCTCTACTCCTTGCATCCACGTTTGGGCTCCATCCGGGTTAAACCTCCCCTTGAAGGTTGGCAGATTAATTCTCATGAAACGATCAAGAACCTCCATTCCTCAGCTTCTTCATGATCCTGATGACCATTCGCAGCCTGCTCGTTGGCTTGAGCCAACACCTACGCCATTGCACCCAAGGCCTCTATAATAGCCGCATCATCTTTACCACCAACCATCTCACACTTTTACACAAAACCAAAACCAACAGGTAAGAACAACAAACAACAGAACAAGTATCAAAGGTAACTAAATACCATCCACATACAAATAGGAAAATCACCAGATTCTGGTCCGGACAAGACCTACCAGGCTCTGATACCAACTTGTAACACCATAAACTCTAAAAGCGATCAATTACGCAAATGATACAATCATATAAAGAATATAGATGTTACTTCTTCAATAATTCACCAGACATTCATACTAAATTTTCTTAAACATCGCAGCGAAATAAAAACATCATTACATCGACATCTAAATAAAACATCTCAACAGTTCATCCATAATAAAACAAGTCTCCAAGTAGCCATGTCGACATACTACATATATCATCATCAATATATAGTCTCAAAAATCCTCAACAGTCATAAACACCAAAGACCGACCCTTAATCAGAGCCCTAAAGTCTAAGACACCGAAAACAGTAAACGAAGTAGCATCCAAGCTATCCTCAAGCAACTCACTAAGAAAAGCAACTAGTCCTGCACGCCGTCTACCCATTCATAGAATCAGGTAGGCGGTCAACCAAAGGACCACTTGGGGGCTAGTTCACAATTGACAATTAAACATAATCAAATAAAAAATACACGACATAATTAAATTCCATTGGTTAAACAACATTTAAGTAACTCAACATCATTATAAATCAACAAATATACAAGCATAATGAAATACAAGTACATTTTCACACTTTACATATTCACCAAATTTCACCAAGTATATGAGTCACCAAGTTTCACCAATGCAACTATTCATCAAGCACATAAGCAAACATGACACATTTAACCAATTATCAAAACACAACTCTATATGCATGTGGTACCAGTCATCATGAAGGTCGTCACCTCACAATACAAATGTATCATAGTCATCGTCATTTTGAATACAAAGTATTCAGTCATCTTCATTGGATATAAATATCCTAGTCATCTTCATTGGATATAAATATCCTAACACTTATGATGCATGAACATATGACTCACAATGCACATGTTCAACAACAAACTCATCATAATTTTCATCTTCATTTTTCATACATGCATTCATCATCAATATCGTCGTCATTTTGCATGTAATAATTCAACAAATAATTCATCATCATCATCATCATCAATATCAACAACATTCAACTCAAGAATCAACAAGTTCAAAATCACATTTTTGCATCAAAGACGGACAATTATCTAAATCTTGACATTCAACATATTAGACACCCATTCATCATCAATTTATTCTTATTCTATACTATCATCATGAACCTAAAGCAATTTGCAAGTTATTTGGTCATTAAACCACTTTTCAACAAGGTTTGTCTATTTTCAACACTTTCTACCTTTTTCTAAATATTTCGACAAATCAAGGTAGTCGTGATCAAACTCCTAAACCAAGCATATACACTACTCACATGTGATCACAATAGCTTATTCATATAGGCATCAAAGGTCAATTCCAATTGATTCCAAAATTTCACAAAGTTCGTATCATTTTGTCATTTTTCCAAAGAATTCAAGTTTTCAAAGTAAGACCAAGTTAAAGATCATGATTACCATCCAAAACCATTTTATAAATCATAACTACAGTAGACAATCCTAATCTTACCCTTTTATTTTGAGAAAAATGAGTTTTCAGAAAATTCATGTTCTTGAACCATTTTCAAATAAATTCAATTCTATTTTGTAAAACCAAGTGCAATCCAAATCATTTGATATTTCCAAAGGTTTAGAAAGCGTGAAGGTATTTAAATACATCAAAAGAATTAGTTTGGACGGTCCGAATCAACCCTGGAGTACTCGGAACTCTAAAACCATGAGTTGTTGCACTGAGCAACTCGCTATAGCATGTAGTCACTCGCTATAGCGAGTTTGACAGGACAGGGGAACCCAAATTTTGGTTCCTCTCTGGAACTCTCTCAAATTTCATCCAAAATCCCCAATTTTGATCCCCTTGACCCCCCAAATTCGATCCCAAAACTTGTACATTAGTTTGTAAACATCAAAAGGCATTCAAAACAACAACAAACATCGAATCATAACACCAATTCACCTCAAATTCACCATCTAGTTCATTTTCACCAAAATCCTCACTTTTTCTCATTTTTATTCAAATTTCACAAACAACCACACCAATTCCAACCCCATCAACATACAAACATAAACAAACATTCATGAAATGAATTTAAACACATTTCAACAACAATCAATCACCAATTTATGATTCACACTCAATTAATCAAAAATCATTAAAACAACTTATCAACGACAACAACTATGAAGTTTAAGCTCTTAACACAACAATATGATGAAATTTATCATACCCACAAATTCACTTGAATTAGGAGCACGTATTTCATCATTTAAAATTCGCAGAAGTCACAATTATCACAAAAACACTTAAACTCATAATTGAAAATAATAGATTATGACTTAATTGATGAAAAGAAACCACCCCCTTACCTCTAGCTCTTAATTCCTCTAGCTTAAGCTTCACTTTAGCTCCTAGCTCTTCAAACCCCAAGCTCTCTCTCTCTAGCCTCCTCTTCCATCCTCTTGATTCACTTTCTCTCTCTACCTCTCTCAAAATGTTTTTGTGAAATGAGTGAATGAATGTAAAGACCTAATTTTCTCACAAGTGTTATGTTTATAAGTCACCACTTAATTGGGATAGGTCTCTAATTGTTTTAATGGGATCAATATTCTTACCAACTAATTCACCAAGGTTACTACTCACTTTAACCGTTGAAATAACGAATAATTACTGTCTCTAAATAATTACCCCAACTCACTAGTAACTTAGTAAAAATAATTATTTCCACTTAAAATACCAAAATAACCCTCTGAACAAAATGACTAATTTACCCTTGCTCACTAAATGACCAAAATACCCGTGAGTCTAAAAATGACTAAAATACCCTTCTTAAGCCAAAATCCACTAATCCTGAATAAAATACACACAGAGATAAATAATCACACATAAGCGCATATAAATACACACAATAAATAATTAAAATAATTCTAGCAAAAAACAGGTTGTTACACAAAGCTTGCGATTCAGTTTTGAGGAAAGAGCTCCGAGTTTCGGTTTGAGAGGTGAAAGGGAAAATTTGTTCTTCTGAAACAGTGATTGAGTGTTTAGGGAAAATTTTGGGTTGATTTTATTTTAGGGTTTGTGAGTTCATCTTGGGTTTTTGAGTATGAAATTTGTGGGAAAATTATTTTGGGGGTTTGTCAGCCAAAAAGAAGAGGGGGAATGTTTTAGGATGAGAGGACGAAAACCAAAACATGAAAAGAAATGAGGGGGAAATAATTCAGTTTTCTCACTATTAATAACTAATCGATAAAAATTGTTTGTGACGAAATAATTTCCTAGCAAACCATGTAATTGATATTAGTGAAGGTTTTAGTGAGGGATGCATTAGATACGGATAAAGTCCATGTCAAATTTTGTAACAAACATTCAGCTAAGGAATTTATTGAGGGATTTAGTCACAGAATTTTTGTGAAGGAAATTTTATGAAGGATATTTAGACAATTTTGTTACTTATGTTTGGCAACTCAACTTTTGTTGGAAATACGAAAATTCGTACCTAAATCTGTCGCAATTAGTGAGGGATTATTTTCCCTCCCTAAAACCCGTCTCTAAATTGCATTTTTCTAGTAGTGTTGTTCAAAGCAAATATAAACAAACTTTTTCTTACACCAAATATACAAATGTTGGTGTAAACTGAACAATCAATGAACACACTCTTAAGACTTTTAGGATTTTTAAGATACAAAATTTGAAACGAAAATCCTAAGTGTTTTTGCGCTATTTGATTTGACAGATCAGTAATGGCACAGTTAAAATAGCAAAGTTATGTTGATCTTTTTCATGGTTTTTAGCTCCTTATATAGGCAGGGATTTGAGAGACGTTGGAAGAGAGTGCCAACGCATTAAGAGTCGTTGAGAAGCTTCAAATCAAGGATGTTGAGCCATTGCTTGATATGGATAATTTCGTTGGATAGTCATTCGAAAATCCTTTGCTGAAACTAGAAGTACCTGTTCTTTCTTATTGCCCTTGAAGTTCTTTGTCTGTTTCTACATGTGGTTAGAATAAGACAAATGTACTCAAATCCTATGATGTGGACAACTATAGAAGACGCCAAATCTGACGTGGAGTCTAGGTCCTTCAGTTACTTCTGAAGTCTGAAGGTCTTCCAAGTTTGATGGGACTTCTGTGTCTGGCTAGGTCTATTGAGTGTGATGATCTCTGCAGGGCCTGATGATCTATTCATCTTCTGAGAGGCATCCTTTTCTTCCGATCCAATATGTTGACTTCTGGTTGACCTTTCTTCAGATCTTCTAGCATAGTCTTTTGAGCTTCTCTTGTGCTTTTGATGCTGCAATACATGTTCAATATTTTGATGGATATATTCTACGATCTTGCACACTTGAATAAATATTAGTATATCCAATTGTTCTTCAATACTTTGTTGTCATCAAAACCTTAGAGGAATTGTACAAGACCTTTCTTGTTCCAACAAAGAAAAGTTCCATATACCAGTTGTGGGATAAAGTTAAGTTACATTGCTTCTAGTGGATGAAGGGAAATCATACTAATTTTGGTTTAGACTATCACATCCGGTGGTCGAGCCCGTTTACTTGTTTGAACATCTGCTAATTTTTGCCTTAATGTGTTTTGTTTTTGGCTTGACTTTGTTGTAAACTTTTGTGGACTTCTTTGACACACCTTATACTAAAAAGATTCCTCCTTTGGTGTTAATATAATCGATTTTTACTTGTTAAAAAAATAATATTACAACGACTGTTAATTATAATATGATTTTTCCCTCAAAAAAAAATTATAATATGATTTTGAATTCCGAAATAGTTTTTTATTTCATAGTGTTTACATATGGTATTACAATGACCGTTACTTATAAAATGAACATTAAATTTGGATTTAAAATACTTTCTAAATTATAAATTTATTTTGAGATATCTCTCAATCGTTATCTTATAATATGATTTGAGGTCTATTAAAAGGAGGTATGCTATCTGTTTATTAAAAGGAGGTATGCTATCTGTTTATTTAACTAGAAAAGTAGGTACTATCCTGATGTCTACAATTGATATTGATGTTCTCGTCACAAGATAAAGAAATAGAGAAATAAATAGATTTATGAGTGTTAATCATTCTTTATGTTCAAAAAGAGCGTAGTGAAATCATGCATGAAATAAGACACAAATCGTAGCACAAATCATTGGGTGACATATAATTAGGGGTGGCAAAAATACCCATGCCCATGGGTACCCGCGGATAAATCCATCACGGGCACGGGGCGGGTAGCTAAACGGGTATCCATGGGTATAATTAACGGGTATTTGACTACCCATTATTATATGGATACGGACACGGATTTGATGGTATCCATACCCACGGGTACCCATACCCAATAATAAATTAAGTTAATTACCAAAATATCCTTATATATCTTATTAGTAACCTATTTTTAATTTTTAATTTTTTTAATTTATATTATTAAGTTGAATGAAGTTATTGAAGCTTGGAATGCATGCGAAATTTAGATGTTTATTTGGATGTTTTTTATGTTTTTATTTTACTTCATGAATTTGAATGAATTATGTAAGAATTATGAATTTTCTATGGATTATGTATGACTTATGAAATTTTGAATGGATTATGTATGGATGTTTAAAAGTAGTTGAAGTTTTTTGTTAATTAAAAAAGGTTATTCTTTGTTCCAAAAAAAAAAAAAAAATTTAAATAAATTCATGGGTACCCACGAATACCCATGGATACTTCAATACCCACGGGTACCCACATAATGGGTACCCATGAGGGTACGGGTCGGACATGGGTATCATATTTATCCAACGGGGCGGGCACGAATATCATATTATCCTTGTCCATGGGTACCCATTGACATCCCTACATATAATATTGGCAGTTGAACTTTTCTATTAAGGTGATTAGGTCATGTCTATTTTTCTTTCTTTCTCTTTCTTTTAATCCCGAGAGTTAATGAAGATAAGAAATTAATGGGTCCATGGTCGGTTGAATATTCTAATCATAAATTTTGCTTTTGCATGCTATGCGCGGTGTCTCTACATTTGTGCGAGACCACCCGTAGATAACAAGGATTTTTTTTTTTTATTAATCACTTTAGTCCCTGAATAAGAAATGAGTCGTCACTTTAGTTCCTGAATACATATAAATTGTAAAATAGTTCCTGAATGTAGACTCTGTTAGTCAATTTAGTCTCTGAATGTAGACTCCGTTAGTCAATTTAGTTTCTGAATGTAGACTATGTTAGTCACTTTAATCCCTGAAATTGACCAACAAAGTCTACATTCAGGGACTGTTTTGCAATTTCTCTGCATTCAGGAACTAAAGTGACTATTTATTTTCCATTCAGGGATTAAAGTGACTAATTTCCCATTTTTTTTAGGGAACAAGGAAAAATGTTTTGAGGTGTATACACCACAAAATAAACAAGAAAAAAAAATAGAATGATATTTATCAAATGTTAACAAACATTAGTTTCAATATTTAGGAGGCAACGCATGCTTTGCATGAGTAATCAACTTTCATGTCTTGGCTGCTAGCTTAATAATAGGAAATTACCTCTTTGTCTTTTATACGGTTAATTATACTCACTACTTGCAGTTTTTTCTGTTTCAATAAATAATTCATTTGTGATGCGTGAATTGAAGTGGCTACTATTATGGAATCATCTTTGTTAGTTTTTATTTTATTTGTATTGAGTGCAAAAAATATGGTATTTTATCATTGGAAGCAAGTTAAGATCAACAGTATTCATATGTCGTAATCTAGTACTGAAATCTACTACCATTTGGTGAGGTCTACTACCACTGAGATATTTCATTCTTCTTGGATCCGTTGGAATGGTCCATGACAATGAATATGGTCACATGAATAATAATACATTCAATGAGTATCCATCCACAAGGCCTTTTTCGCCATTACTCTTGCCCCTATATGTTGTCCTTCTATTCCTTCAAAAAATTCCCTTAAGACATACTTTCCTTCCTTTTTGGCTAGACACTTCAACAACAGTGTAATACCCTTCTCGTACAATTGCCCACCTATTAGTGAGAAAGATCAAGCTTGTCTTGGGATGCGAGAAGCCTCTCACTTGTCTTATGAAAAGGGACCATATTGAAGGTAAGTTATGATATGGTACCGTATTTTGGACCAAGCATTTTATTATGGGTATTCATGGAATCAAACTTTGAACCAAATTGTTGAGAAATTCTATCTTACACACAAACACAACACGTCACTATTGGACACAACAAACAAAAATTTGACACATGTCAAAATCTTTTAAAATCAGCTTTCACAAAAACCGACTTCGAAGGTTGAGAATATATAAAATAAATCCAAAATGAAAAATGATTCTATTACCATTTATTTTAGATCCAAATTATCAGGATATTACTCAAGTAAAAGCACAAATTAGATGGTGCGAAGAAACAGCTCGGTACTACCTAAGAGAAGATTTTGATTATTTTTTCTTTAAAGAAAATGTAGAATTAGCTGATTCGTTAAGAGAAAACTTAAAAAAATTAGTCAGATAATGGAGGGATTAATAAATCCATTTGGAAAAATAATATCACAACCATTTATACTAAATCCTAGATATCATGAAGTAACTTAAGTTAAAAATCAAATTAATTGGTTAAGAGAAACGTCATTTTGGTTTCTAATAATTGAAAATGATTATTCCACATACTGGGAATATGAAAATTTTGCAAATCTTTTAAGTATAAAAATACAAAAATTTCTACATGGCTAATAAAGGACTAGGAGAAAAAATACAAGACATTTATGAAAAAATAGTTGTTTTGCAAGAACGACTAGAAAAAATAGTTTCTTTTATAGAAACTTCAACAGAATATTGGATAGATAAAAAAGAGTTTAAAGAAAAACTCGACGAAAGATTATCTAGTTTAGAAGATAATCAAAAAGGATTAGATGAAAAACTCTGCATGAAGATAGACGATTTAATAGATCTAATAAGTCTTTTACCTAAAAAAGACAAAAGTCTAACTTTGGAGGATCTCCAACTTCTTTTTAAGGGGGAGGAAGATGAAGAGGTAAAAGAAAAAACCTCGTAACAAACACAATTCTTTGTCCCTAAATACTAAAATGGACGAAACAGAAGAAGAAATAGCTAATCAGCTTAGTGAATTACAAACATTAATGGCGACATTAGACATTAATGAAAAACAAAAAACAATAGAAGAATCAGACGAAGAAAATAAATTTGTCTATGATTTTGATTCAGAAAGTTCCTTTAGTAATGAAGATGAACAACAAATAGGATTGGTCAAAACAGATCAACCAGAAACCTCAGAAGCAGGAGCTAAAAGAAAAAGACATGATAAGGAAAAATTTAACGAACAAATGATAATACAAGTAAAAATAAATGAAAGAAAATACAATAGTATACCATCAAAATACATTCCAATTGTAAACTCACAAAAAGAGGATGATGTTCTCAATCTTGATTGTATTACAAATAAAGGAAAAGAATTAAGGGAATGGTATTGAAAACATAAAATAAATATTCAAATAGATGTCCAACTAAAAGCCTTTAGCTCAAAAGATATTTTCAATTATCTTAAAACTAAAACATATGGAAATGCTATGAAATTTATACATGAATATCCAGATTCAGAATTACCATCTACGGGAAATGAAACTGTAGATTATATATACCAGATCTTAAGAGCAGAATTCATAGGATATGAAAGTATCGATGCTAAGAAAGAATTAGAAGATACATTAATTCATAAAATTTTTAATTTAAAAATTTGTGATATGTGTCAAGTAGATCCATTTATATGTGAATTTGAAGAATACTACTATGGTATTCATCCAACAAAAAGGATAGAATATAATCTACTAAATCCATTCTATAATAAACTCCCAAGAGGATTAGGAATAGAAATGCAAAAAAATTTCAGTGAAAAAACCAATAACGAAATGGGATTGGAAAATACCTTAGGAGCTAGAATAACTGCATTAAGACAATGGGTGTCTGAACAATGCATGAATAAAATTGCTAAAAGAGAAGCAAAAATAAACCTTTGTTGTGACAAACTTCAAGATAAAGTAGGAAACTATGGTTGTAATAAACCAAAAGGACGAAGAAAAAAGAAAATTTTTAGAAAAATAGATCGATCAGAATATAAAAGAAAAAGAAGGTATCCTAAAAAATTCAGAAAACAAAAATATTTTAGGAAGCAAAAGAAATTTCCTAAGAAAAACTCTTGTCCAAAGGGAAAGAAAACATGAACATGTTGGTTATGTCATGAAGAAGGACACTATGCTAACGAATGTCCAAAGAAAAAAGGATCCAAAAAGGAAACTTTAAAATTAATATGGGATTTAGGTTTAGAACCTATAGAATCAAATTTAGACTTAAACTCCGACTCAGAGAGTATTTATGAATACACTACTGAAGAAGAATGAGTAGAAAAATTCTTAAAAATGGAAATCCTAATGCAACTCTTATTCAAGTAACGCTTGATAAAAAGAAGATAATGGGTTACATCGATACTGGTGCAACTCTATGTTTTGGAAGAACGTCCATTTCAAAACAATGGATAAAACTTAAAAAGCCAAAAGAATTTATCATTGCTGATAAAACAAAACATAAAATTTGGTATGTTTTGAAAAACGTATTCATCAAAATTGAACATAAAAGTTTTTATGTTAAATCAATATATAATCATGATTCAGGATTAGATTTAATAATTGGAAATAACTTTTTAAAGTTATATAATCCATTCGTTAAAAAAATTGACACAATATCATTAACATGGTTTAATGTCAATAATCCAGAAGAAAAAGAAGTTATTACCACAAAAATAATAACCAAAAATGAAATTTTAAAAGCAATTTCAGGAAACCTAAATGTATTAAGAAATATTTGGGAAAAAAGAAGATTTTACCTAACGGTAGAACAAAATCTAGAACAAAATTTAAAACAAGTATGTTCTGATAATCCTCTGGATTCCATAAAAAATAGAATACATGATTTGATAACCATAAAACTTAAGGACCCAAAGAAAGAGGTTAAAGTTTTATACAGAATGCCATATTACCCAGAAGACAAAGAAGAATTTAAAAAAGAAATTGCAGAACTTTTAGAAAAGGGTTTAATAACACCTTCAATTAGTCCACATTCAGCTCCAGCATTTTATGTTAGAAATCATAACGAAATAAAAAGAAACAAGGCTAGAATGGTAATAAATTATAAGAAGCTTAAAGAAGCAATCGTTGGTTACATCATTAATTGGTTCTGAATGAGCAAATAAAGGGCAAAAGAAAATGAAGCTTAGACGATTCTGAAGGCAATACGCTCCTGAAAGTGGAAAGCGCTCCTGAAGTCAAGCTGCTCCTGAAGATAGTAAAAGCGCTCCTGAAGAAATAGTGCTCCTGAAGAATAGTGCTCCTGAAGACAAGAAGTCCAGAAGCCACATTATCAGAAGCTGCATCATCAGAAGCTACATCATCAGAAGCTGAAGAAGCTGCACCATCGGAAGCTACAGAAGCTGCATCATCAGAAGCTGCCTCATCAGAAGTCATTTCACCAGAAGCTAAAGATCAACTGAATTTGCAAAAGATTCAAAGATTGAAGAATCTACATTGCAAAAGCTGTCTATTGGATTCGAAAACACAGCAGAAAATTAGTGGAACATTGCAACGGTCATTTCAAAGGTGTTTGAAGGCATGTGCTTGCAATTTGGACGAAAGCGTTGACATTGTACTATTGTACGAACTGTACAACCACCTTCTCCACTACTCTGTTTTGTGTCCACGCTACAAGACAAGAAAACAGCTCCAGAATACTGCTTCGCCTGCATAGATGTTCCTTTGGATAAGGAATGGATTTCAAATTGGTTCTTCATAGGACAACAACCAAATCAGGCAAAAGATCATTGGTGAAAGATCAAGCTTCAAACAACGACTCTTTGGTGTGCTGGCAATTTCACAACGTCTCTCTCACACCTCTATATAAAGGAGTGAAGACTTAGAGTTTTGGCAATGCAAGAACGCTGAACGAAAGACTCACAACATTTTTACAAGTGCCAAACCTCTGCTGAAATTGTTCTGCATTCACTTAGAATTTCTGTGTCTCAAAGTCATATCTTAGAAATTCTTAAGTCCATTGAGTCTGTATCTGATTTGAATTGTGAGCACCTCTGATTGTATATCAAGTGTTCAACCTTAAACAATTTTCTGTGTAATTTTGTTTAGTTAGGAAGTCTCTTGCAGTTGTTCTTGAGCAGGAAGTCTCTTGATTGTGTTCTTGAGCAAAGGAAGTCTCTAGCTTGTGTGCTTGAGCAATTGTAATCAGATATTACTCTTAGTGAAATCTCCTTGGAAGTGCAAGGGGGACTGGACTACTTCCGGATTGTGGAAGGAACCAGTATAATTGCTTTGTGTCGTTCTTCTTCTCTCTCTCTGTTTTATTCCGCTGCATTTAGATTCTGATTATCACTTCAGAAGCTGTCTCACTTAGCTTCTGATCAGTGTATTCAGTTTTTAGGAGAAACGAAGAATTTTTCAAAACACAATTCAACCCCCCCTTCTTGTGTTTTTCTCACCTTCAACAAGCACCATCAATATATCAAAGATTTATGGACAATACTCTTAAGGGTCTTGATCATATTTGTTTTGTATATATCGATGATATTTTAATTTTTACCAAAGGAAGTAAAGAACAACATATTAAGGATGTTATAACTGTTTTAAACAGAATTAAAAGTAAAGGAATTATTCTATCAGAAAAGAAATCAATACTTTTAAAACAAGAAATTGAATTCTTTGGTCTTATTATAAGAGAAGGAGGAAAACTTGATCTATCACCACATGTAAAAGAAAAACTTCAACTTTTTCCAGATCAACTTGTGGATAGAAAACAAATCCAAAGATTTTTGGGATGTTTAAATTATATTGCTAATGAAGGATTCTACAAAGGTCTAGCAGATGACAGAAGAATTTTACAGAAGAAGATATCTGAAAAGGTACCATGGAAATGGACACCAGAAGATACTGAGGCTGTAAAATCAGTAAAAGAAAAATTAAAAGTTTTACCACAATTATACAACCCAACAGAAAATGATTTTTTGGTTGTAGAAGTGGATGCAGATCAGTTTACTTGGGGAGGAGTTTTACGAGCTCTACCTAATGGTAAACAAAAATTGGGACTAGATCTCAATGGATATGTTAAGGGCACAACCCCACAACAATCCTATATTATTGATGGCGAAACCCATCAGTTAAAATCAGATATCCCTAAGGGACGATCAGATATAAAATCAGTTTCAACTGATTCAAGACTTGATTATTCAAGTAATAACATCCGATTTAAGGATAAAGAACTTCTACTATGTAGATATATTTCAGGATCTTTTAAAGATGCTGAAACCAGATATCATATTAACGAGAAAGAAACCCTTTCTTGTTTAAAAGTTTTAGAAAAATGGAAAATGGATTTGATTCCATCGAGATTTTTATTAAGAACTGATTCAACTTATGTTAGCGGATTTTGGCGCTACAATTTAAAGGTTGATCATAAACAAGGAAGACTTGTTCGATGGCAAATGTGCATCCAACAATTCTATCCTTATATTCAACTAATAAAATCAGAAAACAATTGTTTTGCAGATACATTGACAAGAGAATGGAGCAAGCTCTAAAAGTACTTTAAAATAGCCTAAAACAGAAAGATGAGCAGATCCAACTTCATCAACAAAAGATAAATCAGCTCTCTGTAGAGAGGGTGGAAATGATTAAAATGATTGAAGAACTAACTAAGTTCGTAAATGTTGAAACACTAACAACAACAATAACAACAGGCGAAGATCCAACAAAAAAGACTTTGAATGAACAACAAAGTTTTTCATCAACAACTTCAGCAGGCTCTATGCCAGAAGAAGATACAAAAAATCATGGGCAGACAAAGTTGAACAAGAAGATGAAGAACCAAAAAATGGTTTAGACCAACCAAGCGATGCTGTCGAACTACAACCAGCAAAGAAGGTGTATGTAATCTTTGATGGTCCAATGAAAGGCATCTACAATAATTGGGCAATTGCAAGCCTCCACATCAATGGCAAAAATGTCAGACATAAATCTTATTCAACCATGGAAGAAGCAAAATAAACTTATAAGGCTTCCTACAAGGAAATGGCCATAGCAAAAGATATTGGTCAACCATCAAAAATGGAATCTAAAAAGAAGGTTTCAGTAGGATCCATTATAAATCTTCAGAAGGAAAGAAATAAGCCAAAAACCATTGATGACTTCATAGGAAAATGGAGATGGCTATCAAACTTTAAAGAAGAACTAGCACTTTAATGTTTTTACCCAGTCAATACCAAACATGGGGTAAAAGCTAATACAGTTCCAGGAATATCCAAAGAATTGCTTAAAGAATTCTATGACTATGGAATGCTCAAGACTGTATATCTTGAGGAAAAAGAAGGTTGTAGATTCCAAGAACTCGCTGATCTTCCAAAAGAGATTGGTGATACAGCAAAGAGATTTAATGATTTCCTTGCCAAAGGAAGAGAAATATTTCTCCAGTTCGAACAGACATACCCATGGTTCGAAGAAGAAAGCAACCAAATGGCTGTAAGGCCAAGAACAATCATAAAGATAGGCATTTCAAACAAAACCTATCTAGAACCAAATGCAACAAGTGTTGGATGGACATTAATCTCATTCGTTCAATAGATGAAGCGTTTTTACGATTACCTAATTAAATATGGGTCATCTATTATCAATTACAAGGTCTTATATGTCTCAGATAATTGTTTCATGGTCTGTGATTCAAAGAAAAGTCTCAACAGAGCACCTCAAACAAACACTTCAATTTGAAGAATTATTCTCAGGATTTGAAAATGGTCTTTACCGGATCCCAAATGAAGTACAACAGGAGTGTTGCCAATACTTCTCAACCTACAAAGGGCATATCTGTAAATGGTGTGCAAAAGACAAAGTTTCGGCAGAAGAAGACAAAATACCGACAATCATAGTACCTGAAGATAAGGCAAAAGGAAAAGCCTAAACACGCGTCATGTAAATGACCGTAGAAATGAAATTGTAATAATGGAACCTTATCATCTGAGTTAGATGGGGTCCATCTAGAGATAAGAATCTTATCACTTTAGGTGATAATGCGTTTTCTTTTTCTTTGCGTGTTTCAATTGTTTTTCTTTTTTGCTGTCATGGATAAGGACATGTGAACAACTTGTAAGTCCTATCCTCCTATAAATAAGAGCCTCAATGCTCACTTGTAAATTACAACTAAAATCAATGAAGTAAGTACCTTTAGTTTGTAAAAAACATTGTGGGAAAGGGCTTCGCAAGATTTGAGGTTGTCATTACCAAATCAAAAGATTTTTAAAAGTTTTCAATATCAATAATCGAAAGATCATTTCAAAGTCCAAAGGATCGAAAGATCAGAATTATCAAAAATCCAAGACAAAGTCAGGTATGATTTTAAATATTTTATAATTTTTACATTTCATAATGGAATTTAGCATGAAAAAGGAAGATTCATCTGGTTTTATGGCAGATGTACTAATAGATCATATAGAAAAGGTAGATTTTACCTTAAAACCTGAAGAAAATTTTAAACAAAAGAATATTTTTTCTTTAATAAAAGAAAAACTATCCAGAGAAAATATATATTAAAATATGGAATTATGGTAGGAGAAATACCTATACCAATGGAATCAACAAATGGATCTGTTGTAATATCCATAATAGACGAAGAACAAATTAATAATAGATTAAAACATTTATCGTTAGAAAAAAGACAGAAGATAGGATATATTCATATATCAACTATCCAGATAATCATAAAGAGTACTTTTATGAAAGGAATAAACTCAGAACTAGAACTTCTTATAGAAGACGCTAGGATGGATAAAAAACATTCACTAATAACCCAAGGTGAAGGAAATTTAATAGGAGGAAAAATAAAATTTCATATAAATTTACAAATAGGCTTAAGTCTAAATGATATTGATCTGAACAGATCTTTAGTAATTCATTATAAACTTAAAGATCAAAACCTTATGAGACCAGGAAATCATCCTTTTAGTATAAGTTATAAAATGAACTATGCTTTAAGTAACTCTCATTATAGTGTAGAGTTTAGTGGAAAAGAAAAGATACAAATAGATGAGCTATTTGCACCACTAATAAAGTTAGAATCACCAATTCTAAAACCATTAAAAAGATCAAAAACTATTATGACAATAGAGAGAACACCTCTTCTAAGACAAGAAGAAACTACTAGAGAATCAAAGTTTCTACCAGCAAGAACTTCATTAGATAGTAATGAAAAAAGAAGGCTTGACAAAACCTTATCAGAAATAAAAACTGAACTTTTAGGCATTAATAGAAAATTATAATGCCAGGAATAACAATAAAAAATGAATTAAGTTTATTCAAAGTGAAATTAGAAAATTTAATCAACAAAATAGAAGAAAATTTCTTGAGAATAGAAATGAAGAACACACTTTGGGGAGTTCGTGACTTAATGATTTTACAAATTTCATACATAGAAGAAATGATAGAAGAATTAGAAGAAACAGAAAATATTTCTGCCACACAAAGAGAAAGAGCCACAACCCTGTTATGGCCATCTCAAAAATTAACTAAATTTGAACAGTCCTTAGAGAAAATTCAGGAAAGTTCTTCAAATATATAATGCCTGGTTTAGACCTTATAACAGAATTAAAACTCTTTAGAGAAAGATTAGAGAATATAGTCTCTGATATAGAATTTTATCATAGAAGAATTGTTTTAAGACAGATTCTTTTCCATTCCAAAGAATTTGTAGCTTATCATATAGAATATATTGATGATCTACTAAGAGAAATAGAAGATTTAGAAAATCTTACTAACACACAAAAAGAAAGAGCTAAAACACTCTTAAAACCATTTCAAGGGTTAATTAAAATCGAACAAATGTTAAACCAAGTTCGACAACAAAATTCCGCTGGCGATTCTGTGCCCAACAACCTGGTATCAGAGCCAGTAATACAATCCTAAGGGATGAAGACAAAAATAAAAAAGAGAGTAAAAATATCTTTTTTCCAAAAACTAAAGCTTTTTAAAATCGCTTTTCCAAATAACCGATTTAAAAAGACAGCCACGTGTCACTTAATTATTAGATCACATAAGCAACGTCAGTTAACCTTTAACCGACTTAAAAACTCACAAAAATGATTTGTCAAAAATTTATTGGCTGTGCCCAAGAGACAGGTGTTAGGCCTGTGCCTATGCAAGTGTTTCTCCCAAATTGTTTTAGAGTTTCGCCAATGTGGAAATTTGTTTCTTAAATCTTCATTTTATTTTGCTCTAGTTAAAACAAATTTTCTAGCATTAGCTCTAAATTGGACTTTTATGGGTTGTTAGGTCCTTTTGGTAGCCGGGTGGAACAACATTTTGTTTGGGGTTTTGAGTTTTAAGATAAAAATTGGGGTGATATTTCCACCCAAGATTGAAATTAATTGAACAGGGATTATCCCTTTGATTGTTAACATAGTCAATCATCTCTTAGCTAGAACCACTATTAAGACTTGTCCCAATTGGGTATTAAAGAAGTAATTCATATTAAACAAACAATTTCATTCTCATCCCCTTCGAGTCTCGGGGAATTTGATAATAAAGATAAAAGTGTCTAGTTTTTACTTTAAAGATTAACATTAAAATATTTTATTTAAAAAAAGTTTTAAGGCTGCAACAAACTTAACCAGCAAACATAATTATTACTTAATCATTCCTTAATCACAAAAGTGGTTTAGCTCATAATAAACTTAAACAACAAAATAGAAATGGAGAAGATAATGAATAAAATATAATTGCATAAATTAATAAAAGAGATTGGAGTTGACAAAAGTGAAATCATAATCCAATGAGGATGAAAGTGAGTAATTTGCAACACTCACTTAACAATTTACTCTTATGACTCTAAAACTCTAAGATCTAGCTACAATGCTTCCAAGGTGAAATGGATGAAGGTATGAGATGAAAAAAAAAATTGAATCTTTCAAGTGGTGGCTAGGTTGATTGGAGGCTTCTGCCTCCAATCCATATTCTTTACACTACAACACATCACACCTATAACACACAACTTGCAAACAAAGGCTTCTTGTTTTTTTTAATAGAACAATGTCTTTCTTATCATGTTGTGTCTTTTGGTCTTTTTCCATGTGATGGTATTTTCCTTAACCACTAAGCATATGAATACTCATTATCCCTTTGGTGTATTTTTCAATCATTAGAGACTCCCTTATCTTCATCTCCAAACATAAGATGTTTTGAGGCCACTTTAGTGTATATCCACTAGATCAAGTTTGATATGTCGTAACTTTGCAGCTACCTACAATTTTCGTTGAGTCTGATACTTCCTAACGTTGTAGCTTCCTACAACTTTCTCCAAGTTCTGCCCTTTATTAATTTCTCCTATCAGTTGTCCTTGTCTTATCTCTTGGAAATCAACACATTCGTTTTTTCTAGTACTACAATCATTGGATCAACTCATTTAAAATTATCCCAATAAGACTTTCAATCAGGGGACCCAAGTTTGTACACTTGTACGATCCATACTGAGAGTTCTTCAATGATGTAGCTCCAAAATCCTTCCCAGCCCTACATCTTCTTACATCAACATAATCATTTCTAGCACTGCATCTTCTTATATCTTCACGCAACATTCCATTCAAACCAACACTAGCAAGTATAAATTGTTCCTAAAACTTCAATAAACATAAAAAAATAAAACAATAAAAGACTAATTAAGCTAAATTAATGCTAACGTAGGCTTTGCATGCTCTCAAGCATCATAGTGACTTCATCTTTTCTGATTAGACAATCACCAATCCTCCTCCTCCTCCTCCTCCTCCTCCTTCTCTTCCTCATTCTCCTTCTCCTTCTCCTCCTCCTCTTCCTCCTTCTCCTCCTCTTCCTCCTCTTCTTCATGTCAAATTCATAATGGTCCAAGGAAAGGAAATCAAAAAACATTAATTTCTGCTTCCTTTATGATCATGATTTCCCTTCATGGACATGGTCGTACTTCCTATTCACCCGCTCTAAAAAGTGTTGATACTTTATCCATATGTCGGACATAACCCAACTAGAGTAGCAGAATATATCTAAAAAGGGCACCACCTGCTGATAGTCACCATGAGGGATGAATATGACATCCTCCACTAGGGGTGGGAATAGGCCAAGCTAGGCCAGGCTTTGATAGGCCTGAGCCTGGCCTACAAAATTTTTTGCAGGCCTGAGCCTGGCCTATGGCCTTTCATATGCCTATTTTTTTGGCCTGGTCTGGCCTGTTTAAAAGCCTAGCCTGGCCTGGAAGCCTATTTACAGGCCTACTTCATATTAAAGTCATTAAATATTCAATTTTATCAAATTTTAAATAGGCCAAATTGGCCTTAAAGCCTATTTCACTGCAAGGCCTATCTATTATTTTAAGGTCTTAAAAGCCTATTTCACTATAAGGCATCAAAGCCTATTTAAAAAGTCTATTATTTAAGTTTTTTTCTTGATTTTTATGTTTAATATAAATTATATTTTAATAAAAATAAAAAATAAATTTTAATAATATGCATAAATAGGCCGGCGTATCAGGCTTCGTAGGCTTTTTTTGATAGCCTAAGCCTTACCTATTTACTTAAATAGGCTTTTACAAAAGCCTAAGCCTGACCTTTTTCATAAATAGGCCAGGCCAGGCCAGGTCGTAGGCCCCTGTATGCCGGCCTGGCCTATTTCCAACCCTATCCTCCACCACCAGACAACCAAGGATGCCTTGGTAGTGAGTCGATAAAATGCGACCCTTCTTCGAAAGAAAACATGCAACACATGGAAAGTGTGCGAATATAGATTAGGGTCTTATGTGTATAAAAATCTAAAGTGTTTCAGATCGCATGCCTAAAAATGAAAACAAACATATTTATATTAACATATTATAATAGGATATAAAACAAAATAGATTACTACCTCTAGTAGGGACAAGTATCCACTGATGGATTCTAGGGGGTCATTATTTCGACATAACAAAGACGAATTCTCGGAGTAGAAGTTCAAAGGATTGCATGGAACCTTGATATTCAAAGACCTTGTGGGTGTCCAATTTCAATAGGTCTTAAAGATTGGATCTTGTGTGATTGCTTAACATAAAATATTAGGGAATCAAAGAAATCTTTGTAATCATATACTTGTAAACATTTCCATCATAGTGGAAGATCGTGATAGAGGCGTTTTCTATCACGAAGAGAGGATGAAAACGGGGAACCTTTATAAAATTCAGTGTTCTTTTTTCCCTTGTCTTTTTAATTTCAGCATTATATTTTTGTGTATATGAATTCATTGTGTGAAATGATTATTAATTGATGGTGAGTTTAATTTTTACCAAAACCTAATCTTAATTTCCTTAATTGAGATTTTACCGATTCAATTTTATCCTAATTAAAGTTGAAAATTAACTTCAAAACAATTACTTCATATACCTTGTGTTCATTTGTAGTTAGTGTGTTTTATTGTTAATATGTTTAAGTTGAGATAGTTTAGTTTTGTGGTTTGAATTTGTGTATTGATTGTTGAATTGTATAATAAGATTCAACAGTGAACTTCTCATTCATATTTGAATCTTTATTTCTTTACATTGCTTTATTCATATCATCATATTCAAGCACAATCCAATAGTCTTTTTTTTTTTTTTTGAAGAAGCTAAATTAACCCACCCAAATTGGCATTGGAGAGAATCAAACCTGAGACCTCTGTTGATCTATATGGCTAGATGGTTACCAAGCTAGAGGGGGGGTGAATAGCGCTTTTGAAAAAACTTTTCGGAGATTTAGTGAAAAATGATTTTAACAAATTGACTATTTGAAATTTGCTTGAACAATCACAAACAATGAATCAACAAATATCAAATATATGTCAGCACATGCTCAAGATTTTCTTATAGCTATCCCAATTGATGGGTTAGGTTAGCATATGTCACCAGTGGAGTACCGTACTATCCTTCGATATCGTCATATGATTCCACTATTTCCTATTGATGAGGTGTGTCCTGTTTGTCGTAAGGCGTGTTTGGATACTTTTGGGGAGCATGTTGTTCATTGTAAGGAGCTTCCATGCTTTAAGTACAGACATGACTTTGTTAGGGATGTACTTTTTGATATATTCAGGTGGGCGGGAGAATCAGTGAAGAAGGAGGCGCCAGTGAACTTTCTAACAAACCCACTAGATAGAAGATCGACACTTAGGCCTGAGGATGTTATGGTGTACGGATTGGTTGGAGGAAAACATGCATGTGTGGATTTGACTGGGGTTTCACCACTTGTGGGTTTAGGGTTCGGGGCTTTTACGGTAGGATAGGCAGCCTTAAAAGCTGCGTCAAGCAAACTGGCCAAACATGAGAAAGCGTGTTCTGACAATCAACACATGCTTTTATACCATTTACTTTTGACACTTTCGGCTTCCTAGCATCAGAGGTTGTTGACCTTCTACATAGAGTCCAAAGAGTTATACATAGCAATGTTATGTCTCCTAGGCCCATGAATGTTGTGTTAACGAGGATTGGTTTTGCCATCCAAAAAGGTCTAATGGCGCAGCTTGTTGCCCGCTTGCCTCCTATTCATGTGTAAGTAATATTGATAGTATATATTAAAGATAGTAAAATGACTTTGATTGACCATCAATATATGTGGAATAAGATTTTATCTTAGAATTGAGATATTCACGATACAAATCTTTTTAACACAATCAATGATTAACAATCCTTGAACAAGATACAAAACAATATACAATTTCAAACCAAACCTATATGACAATAAACCTAATTATCAAGAGAAAATTCAATACTCATGAAATTGAATAATTGAGTAAGTATTGCAATTAATTGATCCAAGTAAAATTGATTTAACCTAAATCAAATGGATTGAGAGTAACCTTTTGAGAAAACACTACTTAGATCAAAACTAGCAATTCACAATTCAACTATTCAATTTATCAAGTGCAATATTAAAAGTAGAGAGAGAGAGAAAGAGAGAGAGAGAGAGAGAGAGAGAGAGAGAGAGAGAGAGAGAGAGAGAAAGCACCGATGTTTATAGTAGTTCACCCTGTTCGTCCTCGCTAAGGGCTACCTCTACTCTACTTGATGAAGTACTCCTTCACCAAGGTCATCCACTATGTATGAAAAGTTGATTACAATGTTTACAAGAGTTCCTTCAAATTAAAGCCCTAATTCTTCAACTCCTATGTAAAACAAAGCTCCCCCAAACTTCAAGTACCCCTTGAATTTGGTGCTCCTTGAATCTTCGGATCCTTGAATTACCCGTGCACTCCTTCGATCTCTTCACTCAAGTCTTCAATGCTACGTCCGGTAAACGAACCCACTTCGACTTCAAGAACGGTTAGAAAGACCCCCAAGACCTTTGGAGGTGGAATGAGATTATTCAATTCCTTTGAAGCCTTGATTAAGCCCAATCAATCTTCTTGTGGTAACCAACTTACAATCCCTACTAGCACCCTAAAGAATCTACACACTCAAAGACAAAGTGATTCTAAGAAAAAGTGTTTAATCTTGAAGAATGAACAATGAGTTTTTGAGACCTAGAGAGAATAGATGCAAATGATTCAATACTTTGAAAGTGAGAGGAAGAAGTGTTTATATAGTGAAAGAAAAAAAAACATCATTTTCGCACCAAAAACAACAATTGAATCGATTCATTTAACTGTTGAATATTCAAACAGAGAAATATTAAATCCAGATGAAGGAAAATCTATGAAGATTGTTGCAAGTCAAGAGATGTATGAAATGATTCAAGCTGCCCAGATGGATGTTTGAACCGATTCAAGGTAATAGTGAATCGATTCAGAGAGAGTCGGAGAGTTTGATGATACGACTCATGAAGGAATGTTACGATTCAAACATGAATCGATTCATGTACAGTGTGAATCGATTCATGCAAAGTCAGAATTTTTTTTGAGTCGATTCAAATAGAAATGAGTCTATTCATGCAGACACAAGACACAAATGAAAGGGTACCAGGATGAATAGATACAAGATGTTCAATAGGGTGCTTTAACATAGTTCTATTCAAAAATTAAAAGCTAGACAAACATGATCTAACCTAAAACAATCAAAAGATATGAAAAATCAAACATCATCAAAATTATAGCTAGAGGCTTCAATCTCCCCCGTTTTGATGATGTCAAAACACCATGTTGATGATTAACTGCTCCCCCTGAAACTTGGCATACACGACATACATGCAATATATATGTGTCTTTTATTTTGACACTTTATTACTAAAGGGATCATAAACATAAGAACATAATAAACACAAGAGCTAAAGTACAGCATGAATAAGACTAAAACAAAACAAGCACGAATAAGAACTAAAAGGAACGAAAAGTACTAGCAAGTTATCATCAATATTTTCCCCCTTTGACAACATCAAAAAGGGAGTATGCATGAAAAAAAAAATACTAAGCCTCTGGTTCGGTAGGGTTGGTTGTTCCATCAATCTCATCTTGGTCAAGGCAAGGAGAGGCAAAGAAGACATCAGATGATACACCAAGATCATTCCATTTTTGAATTGACACCCGCATTTCTTGAATGGAAGCATTTTGAGAGTCTAGTCTTGTATTGAGATCATTGAACTTCAAGTCCTGAGCATCAAACCTTTTGTTGATTTCCTTGAACTGTAAGTCTTGAGCATCAAACTTTTGAGACATGTACTTCTTAAAGTCCTTTATTCCCAACAAAACTTCACTAAGAGATTCACTTGAATGATTTTGATTGACAACATGAGAGTTATCATTCTCAGGATCATAGTCTAGATCCTCATCATCATCACTAGTTTCTTTACCCTCTTCCATTTCTACATCATTCTCAATATTGTAATCCTTTTTTTCCATGTTTTGCTTCGTTTCCTCAACTAACTCCGGATCCGTTCCTTCAGCCACGACGGTAAAGTCATAATACCAAACACCATTATCATCATAGTACCAATTTCCTTTAGAATCCTTAACATAGTGCATCTTTTAAACTGCTTTAGCATCTAATCCACTAACCTCACTTGGTATAGTGAGTAAGGTATCAACACTACTAACACGGTCGGATCTAAGAAGACAACTAATGAATGAAGGATATGGGAGTTTCTTCCTACTATCATTCTTGTAGGAGATCATGCGGTTTGAGAAGAAAAGAGGTCAGTTGACTTTAATCTTGTTTTTCAACAACCACACAATGCTGAGATCATAGTAATCAATTCTGCCATAGTTGTGTTGTTTGCTCATAATGATCTTGACAACAACCCAATGTAACATCCTATCAGCACATTTCAATTGTTGAGGGCTAAAGTTTGAAAAGCTCAATTCTCCAAACCCGGTTTTCGACACACTTTTTACAAAGTCTATTTTGTCGTAGTTAGCGAAAGTGTCCTTAACTTCTATGTCAACACCATTACAATCTAATTGAACAAGAGAATCCCATTTTTCCGGATTGAGTGATACCCGAACATTTTTGAAAGCACATTCAAAACTAACAGCATCTTGTCTTAGTGCATTGCAATAAAATGCCTTAATTTGGGATTCATCATACCCTTTCTTTAATTCAACAAATGAACCCAAATTTTGAAAGCTAAGCAACTCATGAAAATCAAAACCCATACATTCTATATCCCATAATGAGCAGTAAAATTGAGAAGAAACATCTTTCTTAGACTGAAGTTTTTCAATATACCTGTCATAATCTTTTCATCAAGTAGCAAATCTAGAACCAAAACCCCAACTTGTTGAGTGGAAGGAGGAGGAGCTCTACCTTTTCCTCTTTTTGAATTAGTAGCCCCTCTTGTTGTTTTATCTTTTCTTGGACCCATGGAGAAGAGTTAATAATAGCTATGTTGAATATGCGGAAGATTGGTGATTGTTTGTGAGAGGTGGAAGAGTTTAGGTTAGAGATTTTTGTGAGGTTTAGTAGTGTAGAGGGTAGAATTGTAGGAGAGAGAAGAAAGTGAAGGTTAATGGGTGTGTGATGAACCAGAAGTTGTAGTAACACAGTTTTATATGAACTTGAATCGATTCATCAATTTAATGAATCGATTCATTGTGAATCGATTCAATTTGATGAAAATAAGGAATGAATCGATTCAGAAAGAAAATTTTCATGAATGCACATATGTAATCAAATTAATAGAGATGTGATAGAAAGGTCATCAAAGAGCATCCAAAACAAGAGCAAGTACACAATCACAATTGACATATAAGCAAGCATGCAAAACAAATATACAAGATAAAATATAGCACACAAGGATGAAAAGATGAACATAACTCATAAATCACAAAGGCTATTCAAACAATTTGAAAGAATATTAAAACAAAACGAGAGAGGTAGAAGAGAGATTTTCAAGGAAGGATCAAAGCGCATTTGAATCTTCCTAGAAAATTTTACCTACTATCAAAACATACTTACTCCTTTGCTAGAGTGCTTCAATGATAATGATGATTGAGAGGTCACTCGTGATCAACCAACATAATAATACAAATGGAGAGGTTAAGTATTTAAAGTCCTCGAATATGTCTTCATCACACTTTTACTCATGATGTCCTTGAGAATTAAGGAGCTTATTGTTGAGCATCATCCTTAACATGCTTCAATCATCATCAAACCTACCTACACTAGAACAAAACAAACCTTTCCAATCTTTTGGGAGTAAGTGAAAAACAAGGAAGACCAATGTTGACTTGTGAGATATAAGATGTACTTAATAGTGTGAAAGTGACAAAGAGAGCACATCTTACTTTTAGTGTCTTGGACAACCTAGAGGGACAAAGATCCTTCAAAGTTACAAGACACAATTACACAAATCAATTAGGATTCCTTTGGCTTCCAACACTAGTTGGAGCCTTGGGATGGATTTCACAACAAGTAACTTTAGGCAACCACATCATTACCCCTTTAGGAACTTCGAACCTCCTAATGTGGCAATGAGATGTGGTGTGGCCACTTATACCACAATAATGACACCTAATTGTAGGAACATAATTTTTGCTATAAAAGTTGTTTTTCCTCACATAAGAATATTTAGTGTAAGGTCTTTTAAAAAGAGTTCTGTCATCTTTTGAATTCATAGCAAAAGTCATGGTTCCCTTAGAGACACGTTCTAGCTTCTTATTTAGACAATTTATTTCTTCACGAAGACTAGGACAAATCTCACAACTAGCAAAGTCCACCCATTTATCTTACTTGGGTGACTTTGTCTTAGGTGACTCAGTTGTGGACTTACAATCTTCTCATTAATAAGTAAAGCATGCTCATCTCTCAAACTTTCAAATGCTTCCTTAAGTTTAGAAATTTCAGCTTCTAGTTTCAAAATAGTTTTCTTTTGAGCAATTAGTTTGTCAAAAGCATTTAAAGATTCGGCATGCATTTCCTCAATGGAATCTTGTATGTCCTTATAAGTAGGTTTAAAATTGGAGTAAGAATCGGAATCGGAGTCTGAGAAGATTACCTCATTTTTGGCTTTCTTTGCTTGACCCATGAAGCATAGGTCCTCTTCATCCTTGTTTTCGGCATCACTAGTATTGGAGGTAACTTCATCTTCTTCCCAAGCAATGTAGGCCCTTCTTCCTCCTGAGTTTTGATTGGCTCCGGATCTTCCTCTTTCTTTAGCGAGTTCCGGACATTCTTTCTTGTAGTGTCCCACTTTGCCACAACCATAGCAACTAACCATTTTCTCATCATTATTCGATTCTATTCCTTTTATTGAGGCCTTTCTAAAGTTCACTAGATTCTTGTCATTGTGCTTTAACCCATTTCTTTTAATGTAACAGTTGTACCTCCTAACAAACATGCTCATTTCCTCTTCATTTATACCGTCATCATTAGATTCTTCATTATTTTGAGTCGAAGAGGTAGAGACGGATGAAGTGGTGCTCAAGGCAATGGACTTTCTTTCCTTCTTCTTAGAGTCATCTTCACTTGACTTGTAGCGATTAATCAGATGCTCATGTTCCTTTAGTTTGCCAAAGAGTGTGATCATACTAAGAGCACTGAGATTTGTGATTCCTTGATAGCGGTGACTTTTGGTTGTCATTCCCTTGCCATACATCTCAAAATCTTATTAGTGCAATCTTGGTTTGAAATAGATGAGATGGTTTCACCATCATTCATGCAAAAAATCTCTTATTGTTGCACAAGGGTATTAATTTTTGATTGTTTAACTTCATCGGTTCCTTCGTGAAGGGTTTCCAATGCATCCCACATATCTTTGGAGATCTTACCATGAGATATGGAATGATACTCATTAACCCCAAGAGAGGAGATGAGGATATTCTGTGCCTTCAAATCGTATTGGACCTTCTTTTTGTCATCATCACTCCAATCAGCTTTAGGCTTATCTTGTGCTACACCGTCGGCAACAACTTGCGGTTGAAACCGCCCTTGACCACGGCTTCCCACACGTCCATATCCACCGATTGGATGTGAACACTCATGCATTCTTTCCAATAGTCATAATTTTCTCCGTCGAAAATAGGTGCTCTATTATACGCCCCCTTGGGCTCCTTGCTAGCCATATGGATCAACTCTTCTGGTAGTTAGCCGTAAGAAGAGACCAAGCTCTATCATACCACTTGTTGGTCTATATGGCTAGATTGTTACCAAGCTAGACGGGGGGTGAATAGCGCTTTTGAAAAAACTTTTCGGAGATTTAGTGAAAAATGATTTTAACAAATTGACTATTTGAAATTTGCTTGAACAATCACAAACAATGAATCAACAAATATCAAATATAAGTGGAATAAGATTTTATCTTAGAATTGAGAGATTCACGATACAAATCTTTTTAACACAATCAATGATTAACAATCCTTGAACAAGATACAAAACAATATACAATTTCAAACCAAACCTATATGATAATAAACCTAATTATCAAGAGAAAATTCAATACACATGAAATTGAATAATTGAGTGAGTATTGCAATTAATTGATCCAAGTAAAATTGATTTAACCTAAATCAAATGGATTGAGATTAACCTTTTGAGAAAACACTACTTAGATCAAAACTAGCAATTCATAATTCAACTATTCAATTTAGGCTTAAATATGTGTCCAGTCCCTGCAAATAGGCCGCAATTGAATTTTAGTCTCTGTACTTCCTAATCCTCCCAAACCTTCCCTGCAATTATTAATCACTTAAAATTTGGTCCTAAATAAGAAAACTTGTGTACGTGGCAGGTGATTAGTGACGTGGCACTGATGTGGCATGTAGTGACTGGGAAAGAGACGGGCTGACTCGGATTTTACCACCTAAAATGACCCTTTTGCCCTTATTGAGATCAGACATGTGTGAAATCACCATAATACCCCCTGCCTTCTTCTTCTTCCTCCTCCTCCAAAACCCAGATTCAACAGTCACCATCCAAACACAAGAACATCAATACTGTCAATACCAGCAACAAGAATAGTCCCCATGAATTGGATTGGAAAATAAAAGATAAAAAAAATCGAGTAAAGGCCTGCTAAACGTTATTACAATAATTCTCAATTCCCTTAATTCCATTTTCAATCTCTTCACCGTTTTCACACTTCCATTAACAATCCATTTTCAATTTTTCATTCCTTGATTTTGCAGAATGCATCACACAAATGTTAAACCTAAACCAACCAATAACAGAAACAACAATAACAACAAAGAATGATGAAGCATACAAGATCCTAACAAATCATGGTAGATTCATCGTTCATCCTCTCAACATTCAACAAATCATGGCAGATTCATCGATTCAATCCAACGTTCAACGAATCATAGCAGATTCATCGACGTCATCGAAAAGTCCGGTTCCCAAGAATCTCAACCACAACACCCTCCTTTTGATCTCAATTTTTCTCTCAACGCAAAAAATCGCGTTTCATCCTCTTCTAATTCTTCATCATAATCTTCAAGGTAAAAAATCCAAAAAATTAAAAATTAAGAACACAAATGCTGGCTCATGTTTAAGGTCATGTTTGATACCCTCATCATCAACAAATTCCTCTTTAATCATGTTCTTCTTTTGTGGATTGTGAAATCTAGGGTTTGAAAAGGGGGGAAAACAAATTCGAACTTGATGATGGCTGGTTTTGATTTCATTTTGTAATGTTTGAGTTTTAATTTTGTTGGTGTTGATGATTCATGGTGTTTGTTTAATTTTTTTTTACTGCTATGTATTCAAGGGTTGATGATTCAGTGGTTTGAGGATGGTTGCATGCATTGGAGCTTGGCATCTTTCTAGAGTTTCTTTCACTGTTGCAAGAGCTGGTCAGAATGGATACCATCACAGAACTGAACTGAACAAGAAAATTTACAAGCTCGACAAAGTTGGAGAGGAGACCCATGAGTTTTAATTGGATGGTGGTGATGTTCGATGGTGGTGAAAGAGAGGGAAGAGGAAGAAGAAGGAAGGGGTATAATAGTCATTCTGCACGTGTCTAGTTTCATTAAGGGCAAAATGGGAATTTCAAGTGATAAAATCTGAGTCAGCCCATCTCTTTCCCAATCACTACATGCCACATCAGCGCCACATCAGTAATCACCTGCCACGTACACATGTTTTCTTAATTAGGACCAAATTTTAAGTGATTAATAATTGCAGGGAAGGTTTGGTAGGATTAGTAAGTACAGGGACTAAAATTCAACCGCGACCTATTTGCAAGGACTGGACACATATTTAAGCCTTCAATTTATCAAGTGCAATATTAAAAGTAAAGAGAGAGAGAGAGAGAGAGAGAGAGAGAGAGAGAGAGAGAGAGAGAGGAGAGAGAGCACCGATGTTTATAGTAGTTCACCCTTGATCGTCCTCGCTAGGGGCTACCTCTACTCTACTTGATGAAGTACTCGTTCACCAAGGTCATCCACTATGTATGAAAAGTTGATTACAATGTTTACAAGAGTTCCTTCAAATTAAAGCCCTAATTCTTCAACTCCTATGTAAAACAAAGCTCCCCCAAACTTCAAGTACCCCTTGAATTTGGTGCTCCTTGAATCTTCGGATCCTTGAATTACCCGTGCACTCCTTCGATCTCTTCACTCGAGTATTCAATGCTACGTCTGGTAAACGAACCCACTTCGACTTCAAGAACGGTTAGAAAGACCCCCAAGACTTTTGGAGGTGGAATGAGATTTTTCAATTCCTTTGAAGCCTTGATTAAGCCCAATAAATCTTCTTGAGAGAACCAACTTACAATCCCTACTAGCACCCTAGAGAATCTACACACTCAAAGACAAAGTGATTCTAAGAAAAAGTGTTTAATCTTGAAGAATTATGAGCAATGAGTTTTTGAGACCTAGAGAGAATAGATGTAAATGATTCAATACTTTGAAAGTGAAAGGAAGAAGTGTTTATATAGTGAAAGAAAAAAAAACATCATTTTCGCACCAAAAACAACAATTGAATCGATTCATTTAACTATTGAATCGAGTCAGACATAGAAAGATTAAATCCACATGAAGGAAAATCTATGAAGATTGATGCAAGTCAAGAGATGTATGAAACGATTCAAACTGCCCAGATGGTTGTTTGAATCGATTCAAGGTAATAGTGAATTGATTCAGAGAGAGTCAGAGAGTTTGATGATATGACTCATGAAAGAATGATACGATTCAAACATGAATCGATTCACGTACAGTGTGAATCGATTCACGTACAGTGTGAATCGATTCATGCAAAGTCAGAAAATTTTTTAAGTCGATTCAAATAGAAATGAGTCGATTCATGCAGACACAAGACACAATTGAAAGGGTACCAGGATGAATAGACAGAAGATGTTCAATAGGGTGCTTTAACATAGTTTTATTCAAAAATGAAAAGCTAGACAAACATGATCTAACCTAAAACAATCAAAAGATATGAAAAATCAAACATCAAAATTATAGCTAGAGGCTTCAACCTCGAGGAGGAGAACATTCCCATATCCTAAGCCAATGCCACCAGACCAACCCAAGTGGGTTCCAATAGTCATAATTGTATTCTAACTCATGCTTTCACGAACTCTTTTAAAGACAAAAAATGTTATTCACCCACCCTCTAACGTATTCTTGGTATCTTCATGTAGACTAATAATTGAGGCTCAACAGACTCCTCATCCTAGTAGTGCTCCTCATCGGCGTTGTAGTAGTGCTAGTCGCTGACGTGGTACTCATCCCGAGAAGGGTCCACAACCTGAGACACACCCGTCTGTGAGGTCTCGTCCATGCCACTCTTACAATCCTCTCTCCCGACGGGCGCTAGACGTCAAGGTCTCCTTGCTCAGTCGGCGATCTATGTGAGTTTGGATTGTCAAACATTTCTACCTGGTAAAAAACAGTGAAACATTCATTCATGCATTTCATCAACCACTTGGAATGAACAATATAAAACATTGATTCACTGTGTTATTTCAACTTTTAAACTACCTCATTAAAGTCAAACCTAGTCTAAACAACATTCACATTGCAATAGACAATCATTGAATCATTTACTACCAACAAATTCCACATTTACATAAACCATAAACACTAACATGTATCAATTTTTAAAAAATTCTAACATATAAAACAAAAACGAAAAAACTCAATGCATAAAGATCATAAATACTTATTGTAATTGAAGTTGATTTGCATGAAGTTGAAGAAATTGATTTGCTTGAGTATGGAGGGAGAAATGTTTTTATTTTGTGTTTTGAAGGAATGAGTTAAATGCAGTTGTTGTTCCGGAATAAACCAGAACGCAACGTCGATTAATTGTTGTTGGAAACACTTAGCGAGCGGTAGTTAATTTTCATGGAAACGATCGACAATTAACTACCGTTGAGGGCATTAAGATAATTTTAGGGTGTTAAAAAGAAATTTTTGATGTTAAGAAAACAATTCCCAAAGAAAAATAGTATACCTCGGTTCAGGTTCAAGCCCCGTAAGTCCAAATAGAAGCATGCTTGCAACACTCACTTTTAAACACTTTTATTAACACTTACTCCCTCATGTCCTATTTCTAGAAAACATGTGTCTTTTTTGATTCATTGCATAAATGTTGTATTTGGCAGGGGCGTTTCTACCGCCCAGCTAGCCTGGGCACACGCCCAGGCTCAACCGATACCTTCTTTGTATCGCTTCAAGAAATTTGCAAGAAATTTGACTTGTAGTGACAACCAAAATCCGTCACTATAGGACAAATTTCCGTAGCTAAATCTGTCTCTCATTGCCAAATGGTTGTCACTACATATTTTCCACATTTACCTATGGAAAAAGCGTAGGTAATTCTAAGGATACCATTTTAAAACACATTATGGACCTCTACCTACGGTTTGGCTGTCACCAAATTTTATCATTTTTTTTTGTATATTTTCTATTCTACTATAAATTCTAAAGATGAATAATTCATAAAATTAATACTAAAATTAATTTAATCAATATATTAAAATATTATAATCAATACCATTGGAATATGAAATTGATTACTATAATCAATTTTTAGAATAAATTGTTGAAGTGACTTAACTAGAATAATTCTCCCTAACTATGAACTATTATACCATCCACCCAAACCAATACTCAAAACTCACACAAATCAAAATTTATATATATATACTCAATTGCTCATTTAATTTATGGTAACAACATGATCAACGAAGTGTTGTTCAATGACTTGATGATATGTTACATCGAGCGGGAGATAATCAAGTCACTTGATGATGTTGATATTATTCGAACATTCATCGCAAAGACGTCTCGGAAAGGGTATTTAACTCCTAATTTTATTTAGCACACTATTGGCAAGTTATGTTTCACCTCTCTTATTTCAAATTGTACTTTTATCGATAAAATGACGAGCCTATTTTATTTCGATTTATGACTATTTATATATTATGTCGCACGTGAATTTACGGTCAAAACTTTGCCCAAGCTCGATAAAATTTCTAGCTCAGCCGCTGTTATTTGGCCTATATTTTAGACAATTTTTTCTTATAAATAGGATCGGATGGAGTACTCTTTTATTAGATGAAGTCAATGTATGCCCCACCATTTTGAGTGGGTTATATTTCCAAAAGTTAGACTCATTAATTTAAACTAATAAGAGAATTGTTTTACCAAACTAATAAGAGAATGAGTATTATAAAAAATGTTCAAAATAAATGTTGCTCACACAACTCTTTTAAATAAGCCACCGAAACTGTAACATCCCAGACTGCTTTCAGGATTGCCGACTAACCCCACAAACCAACACGAGTCCTTTCAGCATGCTTTGTCCTCACTCACATGCTTACCGGGAAACTTCCCGGTAGGTCACCCATCCTAGTACTACTCCAAGCCAAGCACGCTTAACTATGGAGTTCCTATGGATTGAGCTACCGAAAAGAAGATGCATCTTGTTGATATGGGTAGTACCTAACAATTCTTATAAGCCTTCCTTCAACCATGTAGTCCCATACCTACACGGCCTCCGGATCCCTCTCATTCCGATGTGATTCGGTTCCTCTTATTAACGATAGTACCTGTAACAGTCCGGTGGTCCGACTCATCCCGCTTAAGTCCGGGGCCAGCCTGGCTCCGCCACTGTTACTGTACCACGTTGTGGGTGTTACATGCCCACCAACTTCCACCTGGTTCGTCCCCGAACCACACCGTACTGGAAGAGGTCTACTCTGATACCAAGTGTAACATCCCAGACTGCTTTCAGGATTTCCGACTAACCCCACAAACCAACACGAGTCTTTTCAGCATGCTTTGTCCTCACTCACATGCTTACCGGGAAACTTCCCGGTAGGTCACCCATCCTAGTACTACTCCAAGCCAAGCACGCTTAACTATGGAGTTCCTATGGATTGAGCTACCGAAAAGAAGATGCATCTTGTTGATATGGGTAGTACCTAACAATTCTTATAAGCCTTCCTTCAACCATGTAGTCACATACCTACACGGCCTCTGAATCCCTCTTATTCCGATGTGATTCGGTTCCTCTTATTAACGATAGTACCTGTAACAGTCCGGTGGTCCGACTCATCCCGCTTAAGTCCGGGGCCGGCCTGGCTCCGCCACTGTTACTGTACCACGTTGTGGGTGTTACATGCCCACCAACTTCCACCTGGTTCGTCCCCGAACCACACCGTACTGGAAGAGGTCTACTCTGATACCAAGTGTAACATCCCAGACTGCTTTCAGGATTTCCGACTAACCCCACAAACCAACACGAGTCTTTTCAGCATGCTTTGTCCTCACTCACATGCTTACCGGGAAACTTCCCGGTAGGTCACCCATCCTAGTACTACTCCAAGCCAAGCACGGTTAACTATGGAGTTCCTATGGATTGAGCTACCGAAAAGAAGATGCATCTTGTTGATATGGGTAGTACCTAACAATTCTTATAAGCCTTCCTTCAACCATGTAGTCACATACCTACACGGCCTCTGAATCCCTCTTATTCCGATGTGATTCGGTTCCTCTTATTAACGATAGTACCTGTAACAGTCCGGTGGTCCGACTCATCCCGCTTAAGTCCGGGGCCGGCCTGGCTCCGCCACTGTTACTGTACCACGTTGTGGGTGTTACAGAAACTGAACCAAAGGAACCCTAACCAAAAGATAATACTAATATTCCCTCCGTCCCATAATATTTGACACAGTTGACCTTATTACGCATGCCAATGCATAATTTTGAGCTCGAATATCTTGAATAATATATTAGGAAAAATCATGAAAAATTAATATTTTGAAAATACTCATCGAGACAAATCTAACGACATCTTATATAATATTATTTATTTTTGTATATTAGTAGAAAAATATGGTCAAAGTAAGTTAGGTCAAAATTACATATTTTCAAATGGGTCATCTATTGCGGGAGGGAGGGAGTATAAATTTGTCTCATAAACTTCATTTAGTTTTGTGAATTTTTTATAGGGTAGTGTTAACTTGTGCCTCAGGGCACATGTTAAGAATCTAAAAATGGAATTAAATAATAAATTTTGTCTTGAAAATATAATATTTCAAATTTCTAGAATATTGAATGCACAATTTCCAACAAAATATTTCTATCTTTGACTTCTTAATTTGTGTTTGTGCCCTTGGAGCATAAGTTAAGAAACCAAATGTAGAAACTTTTTCTTAAAAGTTGTGCATTCAATGCTTTGAAAGTTTCAAAAATTATCATTTAAATATAAAATTTATTTGTTAATTCTATTTTAAACTCCTTAACTTATGTCCTTAGAGCACAAGTTAAGAAGACCCTTTTTTATATTGTCTCATAAATATTTTGAAGTATACAAGAATGGACACAATAAAGCAGTTGAGGCCCCGCCTGATTGGCATCCCTAAGGTGGGAGGACATGCGTGTCGCAAACGGCTTGTATTCTATCATTAATTAACCATAATGAAAAGTGTACTTCCCTCGTGCATTCTCATTATTGGGGTACCCCACTTTAGGGGACAAAATTTATCAATGTGGCATTCTTGTCCTGTCCCTTTTGGGTCACAGTCCCATTTGTTTTCCCCTCTTCAATTCCCACAAGCCACAAGAGAAGCGCAAAAGCCATGCAATTGCACCCTATCATTATTTTCACATTATAAATACTTGCATATTTTTTCTTACTCCCTCTGATCACTATTATAAACAAATTTCTATTTTTTAGATTCATTTAATAAACAATGTATGTGATATACAATGTAATCCACATACATCATTTATTAAATGAACCTAAAAAGTCAAAATTTGTTTATAATAGTGACAGGAGGGAGTACAAAATAAATACAGTACTTTATGAACCCCCACCACACCTAGTAATTCTTTGACTCTCCATCTCTAGTCTGAATTCTTCATGATGACGAGTGACTGCTGCTGAGGTTGAAGTCTCAAAAAACGAAATCATTAAAAAGCAGACTGATCAATGGGTTTGAAAATCTCTTGGTTTTTTCTGAAAAAGTTGCCTTGAACCACGGCATTCGCCTCCTCACCCCATGACCATTAGGTCATAGCCTACCTAACTCTGACTATTTACCTTTATTATTATTTTCAACCAACAATATGAAACTTCATTTTACATTCTCCCTCAAGTCATTGTCATAAACAAAAAATGCACTACAATCTTGGTTATTACTTGGTTATTAACATAAAAAAAAGGATGTGTTAATTGTTATCAACACTTTTTATCTAACATATAATAAAATATTTTGTATGATTTATTATATGGCAATTTTCATCAATTTCTAATACAATATTTATATAAGTTTTTTGCCAAATTTTTATTTTCTTATCTTAGGAGAATCAATTTGTATTTCTTTTGCCAATTTTTTTAATTGTTTTTCATTTTCATTAATGTTAAACATTAAATTATCATAGTTAATAGATAAATTTAATTTCAAAAATAAATTACCTTATATTTATCTGAAAAATAATTAAGTTAAAAAATAACAATTGAGTTTGATATACGCCAGTCCAGATTATTTGTAGGGAAGGGAAGCCTTCTATAATTGGTGCAATTGTCTGTTGTTATGTCCACATGCTATCTCACAGATTTTTTGATGTTACATGATCACAAGACTTGGTGGTGTTTGTCAAAAAGAAGAACTCCAAAATTCTGACTTTGATTAGTATTGCATGTTACTCCCTCAGTCCTGTTTTATCTGACTCAGTTCGGTTTTTTACACAGATTAAGAAAAATGTATAAATAAAGGGAAAAATGGAATATATTGTATTAGGAATGATGAAAGTAGTATTAATTAGAGTTATATTGTATTGAGAATTATCAAAGTTGTATTGAAAATTGAAATGACTCAGCTATTTTGGGACACTTTTTTTTAGAAAATGGGTCAGATATTCCGGGACGGAGCGTCCCTTAATGTAACAACCCATTTGATTTTATTTTTGTCCCTAAATGTAACCCCCTTTTCAAATTACTAGATGCATTTATTACTTTTTTTATAAACATACCCCTAATTAATACTACTAACTTGTCTTCAAATATGAATAGTCAAATTTAATACACATACAAACAAAGAACAATTTGGTAATATTAATACACAAAACAGACACATTAATTACACTGACAACTTTTCTTAAGAAATGTAAAAAATGCAAAGGTGGGTTACATTAAGACGGAGGGAGTACTATATATATAAATTTTCATCATAAATATTTATTGAAGTAGATTGTACGTACGTTCTCCGTGATCTTTAGAACGTGTTTGTCGTCGTGATCCAATTATAAAAAAAATAATTTAAAAAATGAGAAATTAAGGGTGGAGAGATTATCACAAAAAAATAGTACTATCATTTCAGTTGTCTTCTTTTGAATATATATCTTCACAAGTCTAATATTTCCTTCTCCTTTCTAATTTCACCATCAATCCAAAGAAATTAAAGGAATAATATCCAAAGAAATTTAAACTAGAAAAAAAAAAATACAATTATCAGAAATTCTATACCAACTCCCAATGGAACATAGGGAGCAAAAAGCAAAAACAAAAAAAAAAAAAACACTATGATCAGCCTCTCATAAAATTCCCTATATACAAAATTAAATCAATTTCCAATAACTCACTATATAATCAATTCCAATGCTGGTTTTTGAGGTGGAATCATCACTGGTTAATTTTGTTATTGTTATTACCATTGATTGTGGCACTTGTATTAGTGACAGAAGAAGTGGCTGAAGAATTTGTTGCAACACGTTCACAAGAAGGGCACATAGTTAAAGTAGTTGCTGGTAATTGCATGTTGAATGGATTTGAAGTTTTTAAAGCTCTTAATTCTTGAAGTTCCTTGTGTAGCCTTCTATTCTCTTCTGTTAGTGTTTCACAGCATCTCTTTAAGTATTCACAATCTACTTCTGTTTGTTTCAACTTAGTCCTGCATCAGAACATAAATTTATATGATTAAATTATATATTTTCATATCCAAAGTTTAAAAAATAAAGTTGTATCCACTGCATTTGACTATAATTTTTTTAATCTAAGTATGATTTATCAAAATTAGCAAAGTGTATCTGTACCTTGCTCTTCTATTTTGGAACCAGACTTCTACTTGGCGAGGGCGAAGATTGAGTTGTTTTGCAAGAGCCAGTTTTTGTTTCTACACCACAATTGTGTCCAACCATTAGTATTAAAAAAAAATCAAAAACAAATAAATGGGTCCAAGGAAGAATTGTCATAAAATTTTCATCTTATTACAAAATTAGTACAAAAAAATGTATAATAAAAAAAATTGTGTTAAAATTTAAACATTCATTTTTTTTTCAATTCAATCTAAAGTAGAAACATTCATTTAAACATTTGTAACACCAATACTATATATTAGAGATATATTTGGTGTTTCTTATGACACCAATAACATTACATAGAATATTTTCTTTTGAAAGGAACATTACATATATAGATTTATTATTGATATCGACATAATATCGACATGTTAGTATGTGTGGTATGAATCTGGAAGTATTTTTTATAGATTTTTTTTTGTGGTCGGGTTTGAACCCCGACTTTGCATATTTTTATGCATCGTCCATAAACTGAGTTATGCTCAAGAGGACAATATAAACTAATTTATACTTCACATGAGAGAGAAAAAAAACACATACAGGGTTAAGAGTGTGATGTTCTTTGAAGCTTTCTTCAAGAAAAGCAGATTGATCCTTAGAGAGCCTAAGTTTCTTCCTTGTGTTACCATTACCAACACCACAGTTATCATCTTCATCACTAACTCTTGAAGAATTCCTTTGATCATACCCTTCACCATCAGAAAACTCTCTCTTGTTCCCTCCTGAACCACTCAAACTCCTACCACCACTTCCTCCTCGACTGTACATGCATAGATCCATCTGAAAAGAAGATGCTGCACTATTCGGGGACGACGAAAGCGCCATCTCATCGTTCGCCATAACAACCACCGTCGCCGGTGGAACCACGTTCACATCCAATCCCCTCGAAGAACCTCCAAACTCGGTTGATAATAAATTACCTAATATTGCAAAAACAATAATAAGTACTGATTCTATTTTTAATCCTATTTTAAAAACACTGGTTTCATCATCACTATAACTAGTTAAATTTTATAAGAGAAAAAACAAGAGTAAAAGATAAAATATTGGTAACTTTTTAGGAAGTGGGTTGTTACCGTTTTGAGAAGGAGGATTCCATGGGAATGAGAGTTGAGGAAGAAGATCAAGTTGATGCAATACAGGATTAGGATTTTCAGTTCTATTACTGTTGTTGTTGATGTCCCTTTGAGTCTTTTCTTCTTCTTGTTGTTGTTGTTGAAGTTGATCTCTTTGTGTAGTACTAATAATTGGACCAATTGATAAAGTGGTGTTGAAGCCTAAGCCAAGTTCTTTGGAAGCTTGATGAGGATGCTTTTCCATTAATCCAATTAGAGGCTTTGAAGAGTCTCCTAAGCTTAAACCTAGCTCCATGATCTCTTTTCTCTACTTCTGCATAGGGAAGAAGAAACACACAAAGTGGAGAGGAATATAGAGAGAGAAAAGGAATGAAGAATGTCAGTGGGGAAAGGGAATTCTAGCTTTGGACTAATAAATGAAGATGAAAAGGTTGAAAGAGAAGAGTCTTTATAATCATAGAAATGAGAGTGTCCAACGTGATCATAGCAAGACCAAAATGGTCACTTTCTTTAATTAAAATAATATTTTAAAAAATGTGTGGTGGCTATTTTCTTTTGTTATTTGCTCTCGAGACTTTCAATGTAGTATGGGAAATACTTGTATAACTATGGCACCAGTATGAGAATGATTAAAATATAATATCTGTAAAAATTAAACTAAATCAAATCTACTTTTTCTGTTTCATACTTTCATATCCTAACCATTTATATACTCTTATATCTAATTTTGAGTATTAAAAAATGATTTCTTTGATCTTACTCCATCCGTTTTAAAATAAGTGTCGTTTTAGCCAATTGCACACAGATTAAGGAATGAAATAAAGTAGTCAAATGTCATAGCAATTTTACCAAATTATCCTAATCAACTATTGGTTTGTTTTTCATTAAAGAAAAAATAATATTTTGGAAGTAGTGTAACATAATATTAATTGAAAGGTACAATTGAAAAGAAAAAGTTATTATTGCATTGAAAACCGAAAGTGACATTCATTTTGAAACAATTTTTTTTTGCTAAAGCGACACTCATTTTGAAACTGAGAGAGTATAAAATACAACCAAATGGCAATATTACTTTTATTTTATTTAATGTTATCATTTTTAAAGTATTCATAATTAATTTTAATTGCATTTTTAAAAATATTATTGTTTTGTTTCTTTGTCTTCAGTTTTTTTTGAAGAACTATGTCTTCAGTTTTTTTTAACTATTAGTCTTGATTGTTGCAACGTAATTTTTTAGCTTATATCTAAATTAGATAAAAGATGAAACCGCTAAACAGAAACAAATCAATAGGAGTATTTTACTGTTTTTTCAGTGAAATCAATATTTTACTTATATTTTAAAAATAAAACATAGAAATAAATATTAATCTTGACAAAAAAAGTAGGGTCTTGCTAACAAGTGCCCTAAGGACATTGTTTAAGGAACCCACAAAAAGAAACCATGTCTTGAAAATACAAGTCCAACACATGTTAAAGTCATAACCGTACAATTTTCAATACAAAAGTTGCTACTTTTAGATGCTTAAACAATGCCCTTAGGACACTTGTTAGCATTTTCCAAAAAAGAAATAAATGTTAATCATGAAGAAAAATATATGCGTACATAAATTATATGATTTGGATACAACAATGATTTGATATGTGTACATCTCATATCACATCATTCTCTTTATCTATGTATACATTGCAGTCGATTTAAGGGAGCTGCCACTAAAATAAGAGTTCTAGCCTAAAAAAAATATTGGGCCTCATATTAGGACCTTAATTTTTTTTCGCTTTAAATATATTTTAGTATAATGTTAGTTGTGAGAAATATATTAAGACATGTTGTGTGCAATTAAAATACGTAAAAGTTAGTGTTTTATATTTGTGTTACAATTCAATATTATTTTGTTATTTCAAAATTTAACAATTGGTAAACAAGGTCTAAATCAAATATTTTTTCCAACTTGTATCATTAATAAACCCAAATTTTTGTTTAAAACGGTTCTTGCGCAAGGTTGTGTCTAAAGGAATGAGTTAGAATTTCACAACCTAACAAATTAATGTTTGAACTTTGATTGGAAGCGATACTCATATTTAGTGTCTGATATGTCTCATGCATATAAAATTATACTTCCTCTGAATCAAAATAATTGTCTCTTTAACATTTTTCTATGTCTCAAAATAATTGTCACTTTACTAACTTGTGTCTTTAGAAAACATCGACTCTCGTCAATTTGACAAGTTAACATTTTTCTATGTCTCAAACTAATTGTAAATAGGGGTGTTCATGGTTCTAAACTGCATTGAAACTGAACCACATTAATGGATACAATTCAGTTTTTAAAACCACTTTAAAAAAAACTGGTTTATTTTTCAAACCAGTTCCAGTTCGGTTTAAAACCGGTTCAGAACCGGTTTACAGTTTTGAACCGGTTTATTTATTTCGAACCAGTTTCGAACCGGTTTACAGTTTTAAACCAGTTTTTGAACCAGATTATTCTTGAACTGGTTTTCAAACCGGATTTTAGTCATTGTTTATTAGGATCTCCTTTTTCAAAACAACTTATTTACGTAAAATAGCTTATTAGGATCTCCTTTTTCAAAATAACTTATTCAAAACAACTTATTTATGCAAAACAGCTTATTAGTATCTCTTTTTTCAAAATAACTTATTCAAAACAACTTATTTATGCAAAACAGCTTATTAGTATCTCTTTTTTCAAAATAACTTATTCAAAATAACTTATTCAAAACAACTTATTTATGAAAAAAGAGATCTCAATAAGCTGTTTTGCATAAATAAGTTGTTTTGAAATATTTGTTTTGACAAAGGAGATCCTACTAAGCTGTTTTACGTAAATAAGCCTTTTTGAATAAGTTATTTTGAAAAAAGAGATCTTGATAAGCTGTTTTGCATAAATAAGCCGTTTTGAATAAGTTATTTTGAAAAAAGAGATGCTAATAAGCTGTTTTGCATAAATAAGTTGTTTTGAATAAGTTATTTTGTAAAAAGTGATCCTAATAAGCCGTTTTACGTAAATAAGCTGTTTTGAATAAGTTTTTTTGAAAAAAGATATCGTAATAAGTTGTTTTGTGTAAATAAGCTGTTTTGAATAAGTTATTTTGAAAAAGGAGATCGTAATAAGCTGTTTTGCATAAATAAGCTGTTTTGAATAAGTTATTTTGAAAAAAGTGATCCTAATAAGCTATTTTGCGTAAATAAGTTGTTTTGAATAAGTTGTTTTTGAAAAAGAGATCCTAATAAGTTGTTTTTCATAAATAAGTTGTTTCGAATAAGCGGTTTTTTTATAAAAAGAGATCCTAATAAGCTGTTTTGCATAAATAAGTTGTTTTGAATAAGCAGTTTTTGAAAAAAAGGTCCTAATAAAATTTTAAATTATTTTTATATATTAAATTATTTAATTAAAAATTAATATAAAAATTTGAAGAAAAGAAAGTGTACTAAAAGAAATATGGTTCAAATATATTAAACTGGTTCCGAACCGGTTTTAAACTTGAACTGAATTGTTTTTGAATTTATAGTTCAGTTCATAAACCATTTAAATGGTGCAGTTTTTTTTGGTCCAGTTTGGTTCAGTTTATGGATACAATTCAGTTAACCACATTTTTTGCACACCCCTAATTGTAAAGTGACCCGTGAACATACTAACTTTGATCGGAAGGAAGATACTCATATTGACAAATTATTTGTGAAAAATCTTTGGGAAAAAAGACAACTATTGTAAAAAGGAGGATAATTGTGGAACAAATATGGGTCTTTGACCGACAAAGGTTAACAAGGTTGACAAACACACGTGAAACCCTATTTTTATGGTAGATACTCATGCTAGATTAGATTGCATTTAGTAGATTTTGTAGGAGCGGATAGAATGGACAACATTATTCCTCAAAAGAATTATGTTTGGCGCGTGACCACCATCCATGTTACTCGCTCTCATAGCAGGTAGTAGGGGTTTGGTATTTACGAATAAATTGATTAAAATAAGATTTTCCCCCATAAAATTCTAAAAAAGATGATTTTAATCCATAAAAATAAAAAAATAAAAATTTATTTCAGAAAAAAATAAAAACAAAATATTTGAATTCTTCCGAAGTTTTTTTTTTCTTCATTTTTTCTTTAATGGTAAGTTTATATTCATGTTTATGATTATGATCATTTTATATTCGAGATGTGTTTAAATTATATCAATCTGTGATATTGTGTTGAACCAAAATGAGTTTTGAACAATATCTTTGAAGCTTTGATGACAACAATGTTAGAAAGAACAATTGTATATGTTAATGTGTGTCAAGTATGCAGGACCATATAATTAAATTCTAACTCTTATAGTCTAGTTTTGGTTTTGAAAACACAAAGGAAAACATTTGATACAAAATAGAAGTTGGTTTGACTTCAGGCAAGATTTGAAGAAAGGTCAACGTCAATGTCAAAGCACTGATCAGAAAAAGCATTTTGCTTGGAAGCTACTTATGGAATCAGACTATGAAGGATATAGCATCTGAAGATGACCGCAGCAGCCTGAAGACTCTGATTTGGTTTGTCGTCTTCTGAAGAAATGTAGCTATCTAACTCTGAATAATACAATTCGTCTTCTTATGACCACATGTAGAAACAAACAAAAAAACTCAAGAATGAGGAAGTAACAAATGATTATATTAGAAGCAAAGAATTTTGAAATGACTATTCAACGACATTATCCATTTGAGGCAAATTTACAACGACTCTGATCAAGCTTTTCAAAGACGAATTTGATAAATGGACAAATCTTCAACATCGACTCTTTTACTCTCACCTTTATATGGACTTCAACAGTTCAAAAAACATAACAAGAATTCTATCATTTTACTAGTGTCAATACTCTACCAAATTATCTAGCGCACAAACACTTAGAAAAATTCTTACAAACTTTTAATCTTAGAATTTCTTAAGTGTTCAGAAGTCACTTAACATTAAGTTACTTACACCTCTTCTTCTTCTTCTTCTTCTTCTTCTTCTTCTTCTTCTTCTTCTTCTTCTTCTTCTTCTTCTTCTTCTTCTTCTTCTTCTTCTTCTTCTTCTTCTTCTTCTTCCTCTTCTTCTTCCTCTTCGTCTTCCTCTTCTTCTTCGTCTTCCTCTTCGTCTTCTTCTTCTTCTTCCTCTTCGTCTTCTTCGTCTTCTTCTTCCTCTTCTTCTTCTTCCTCTTCTTCTTCTTCTTCTTCTTCTTCTTCTTCTTCTTCTTCTTCTTCTTCTTCTTCTTCTTCTTCTTCTTCTTCTTCTTCTTCTTCTTCTTCTTCTTCTTCTTCTTCTTCTTCTTCTTCTTCTTCCTCTTCTTCTTCGTCGTCTTCTTCTTCTTCGTCTTCCTCTTCGTCTTCCTCTTCTTCTTCTTCCTCTTCTTCTTCTTCCTCTTCTTCTTCGTCTTCCTCTTCTTCTTCGTCTTCCTCTTCGTCTTCCTCTTCTTCTTCCTCTTCTTCTTCTTCCTCTTCTTCTTCGTCTTCCTCTTCTTCTTCGTCTTCCTTTTCGTCTTCTTCTTCTTCTTCTTCTTCTTCTTCTTCTTCTTCTTCTTCTTCTTCTTCTTCTTCTTCTTCTTCTTCTTCTTCTTCTTCTTCTTCTTCTTCTTCTTCTTCTTCTTCTTCTTCTTCTTCTTCTTCGTCTTCCTCTTCTTCTTCGTCTTCCTCTTCGTCTTCTTCTTCTTCTTCCTCTTCGTCTTCTTCGTCTTCTTCTTCCTCTTCTTCTTCTTCTTCTTCTTCTTCTTCTTCTTCTTCTTCTTCTTCTTCTTCTTCTTCTTCTTCTTCTTCTTCTTCTTCTTCTTCTTCTTCTTCTTCTTCTTCTTCTTCTTCTTCCTCTTCCCTCTTCCTCTTCCTCTTCTTCTTCCTCTTCCTCTTCTTCTTCTTCTTAATGATCACCTTGCGATCAGCATGTGCAGCTTAATAAATTGATTAGGTTATCACGTCTCACGAACTCATCACTTGAATAGCCCTTACGTGAATTATCTTGATTAAGACTTGACCGTTACGTAAATCCAACAAATGAATATAGGGGATTCAAGGAATGCTAACAACTGCTAACATTTCTGCAACCAAAACATGTAACTTGCTCTGTTGCAAACAGATAAAAATTGCAATCTCTTAACCCTAAACTCTTTTATTTAATATTTTGTTAAAAAATAAGTAAAGCAAATTGTTTGGACGAAACAACAATCTCTGTGGATACAATACTCTACTTTATTTATCAATTTATCACTTGGTAAATGATTTGGTACACTTGCATAATCCGACCATCAATTTAACATTTTTGTTTCTTTACAAGAAGATTTACAAAAGGATATGTTCAGCATGAATGGGGGAGATTTGTCTTTTTTTCCTTTTGCTAAAATTAAACAACTTTAAGAACATTAACTTTCACTTTGAATCAGTAGACTAAATTGAGAGAACGGGGGTGGTTTAGTTTTTATTTCGTGAGAAATGAGAGGTGAGTTAAAGAAAAATCAATGCATGAGTGTTAAGGTTTTTTCCATATCTAATTTGCTTTGGCATAGAGAAAAAATAATTGAAAAAACAAATAGTAATAAAAATGTAACCGTGATGATAACAATGTATCATACCCTGAGACGGACCCTGATGATAACATACCTCTGTCTTCCATACTTCCTTAATTAGCCAAATCTGCAGCAACAAATTCTTTAGTTAAGAACAAATTGGAAGATGTTGTAGATAAGATTGAGTCTCTTAAGGAATTTGCAGAGAAAATAATAGATGCAGGGCTGATGACTAAGGAAGAAGTTACTTCCCAGAGGAAAGAACCTGTGCAAGTTACAGAATCTGCTAGTGGAGAAACACACCTTCACCTTAAACCATTCAGATTGCCTCACCCATCTCTCAAGATAATTCACAACCCCAAAACCCACAACCACAAATAACAATGTCCCTCAATCACCAAAGATTCAAATATTTGTGTCCCTGCCTCCACATGCCGGATTAATACTTGTTTACTCTGAACTACCTACTCCCCAGTTAACCCTTTCAACAAACTCACCACTAGAAATCATTTTTTATGATGAAACCTTTGATGAGCTAATTGAAATCCCAATACAAATAATTGAAAACTTTTCTGTACCACCCTCCTACCTTGACCACTCAAATGACCTTGAAGGAGTATTCAAAAGTATTTATGCACAAGCTAAAAAAATTTATTTCAAAAGTTTGAGAGCAGTTAGTACTGATAGAATCACCTATGAGTGGAATCTTCTGCAAAAATCTATCAATATGATTCTTGATCTAGTCAAGCCTGTGCTAGTTAAAAATGCAAGGAATAATCTGATCAACTAGCTTGATATAGTCAAAGGAGTGATGGATATTGTATACCTTAGAAGGAATATTTGCAGACATCTGCAAGCTCCACCTCAACATGTCTTGGAAAACAATCTTGAGGTCTCTTACAGTTCATCCATAATTCAACAACCACTCCCAGAACCTGAACTACATGACATAAGCAATGACAGTAGAAGGCTGGATGCCTCGGAGGACGAACAAAAAGCTTTGAAGTTTGCAATGACTGATTTGAGAAGTGAGCAAAGGGAGTTGTAGACAACAGTGGCAGAACTTGGTCAGACCTAGAAAGAGATGAAGAAAGAATTTGCTCAGACCAACACCAACGTCTTATCAATACTTGAGCTCTTGAAAGCAAACTATATGACTTCCTCTTAGCGTTATTTTGTTGTTCTTTTGTACTCTTTCATATTGTTGTTCAATGCACTTGTATTTTTGTCTTCATATTTTGCTTCTGTTATTTAAGTATTCTTTGCATTTATTTTTATTGATGACAAAAGGGGGAGACGAATAAAGTACATGAGTTCTGAACCTAATTGAAAAAGCTAAAAAAGGAAGCAACCTAATTTAATTCAAGTTAATCTACGCTAACTAAAATTTATCAGGATCTGGACAAGTTATCAGACTTGAGAAGTTTGGATACGAGTTAAAAATATGATAAGTTTAATTTTTTATATGAACTTGTGATTATTTGAGAACTCATCAGAATATGAAAGGAGTTATCAGACTTGGGTAAACGAACCATACCTTAACAACTCTGATATGTTTAAAATTATGATATACTTTAAAAGACCTGATATGTTCATTTGTATGTGCTCTAATGTGTTTTTGTTATAACTGAAAATGCATTTAATTAACCGGGATATAACTTAGGAGGAGTTTACAAACCTCACCTTAGGAATTATCATATGGGACTTAAGGGGAGATTGCAAACCTCACCTTAATGGACCATCACAATCTCAGAGGGAGCTTACAAATTTCATACCTTGAGACTGTCAGACTTAGGGGGAGTTTATAAACATCAGAACCTGGAATCTACCTGTTAATTAGATTAACAACAATTGTTTCAAATACTTGTGTTTATCATCATCAAAAAGGGGGAGATTATTGGAACAAGAAGGGTCTTGTACAATTCCTCTAAGGTTATGATGATAACAGGGTATTGAAGAACAATTAGACATACTAATATTTGTTCAAGTGTAGTGGATCATATAATATATCCATCAAGTTTTGAACATGTATTAAATGTTGGAACAAAATGTGTTTAACAATGAACCTTAAAGAGTTTTGATGATAACAAGGTATTAAAAATTGTAAATTGGACTAGCTAATATTTGTTCAAGTGTACAGGACCATAGTCAAATTTTTACATCATATAAAGGTTCTGAAGAACAAAAAGAGAGCTATGGACTAAAGAAAAGGAAGCTTGAAAGCATCTGTGAAGAAGTGCATCTGAAGTCATAAGTGCTCCTGAAGAATGATGAGGTCATCAGAAGCTGAAGCTCATCAGAAGCTGAAGGTCATCAGAAGCTGAAAGTCATCAGAAGCTGAAAACCATCAGAAGCGGATAGTCATCAGAAGCAGATAGTTCAGAAGCAACTTCATCAGAAGCTGAAGCTCATCAGAAGATGATTATCACCACAAGCTGTAGATTCAAAGATCAGCACTTCAAAAGCTGTCTATTGGATTCGAAAACACTGCAGAAGACTAGTGGATGGTTGCAACGGTCATTTTGGTGAAGATTTGAAGGCATTGGAACCTTCTCTTCAAAAAGCGTTGACATTGTACTTTGTACGAACTGTACAACCACCTTCTCCACTACTCTGTTTTGTGTCTACGCTACAGGACAAGAAAACAGCTCCAGAATAACAGCTATGCCTGCAAAGATGTTCCTTCACAATGGGAATGGATTTCAAATTGGTTCTTCATAGGACAACAACCAAATCAGGCAAAAGATCATTGGTGAAAGATCAAGCTTCAACAACGACTCTTTGATGTGCTGGCAATTTCACAACGTCTTTTTCACACCTCTATATAAAGGAGTGAAGACTTAGAGTTTTGGTAATGCAAGAACGCTGAAAGAAAGACTCACTACATTTTTACAAGTGCCAAACCTCTGCTGAAATTGTTCTGCATTCACTTAGAATTTCTGTGTCTCAAGGTCTTATCTTAGAAATTCTTAAGTTATTGAGTATGTATCTGATTTGTATTGTGAGCACCTCTGATTGTATATCAAGTGTTCAACCTTAAACAATTTTCTGTGTAATTTTGTTTAGTTAGAAGTCTCTTGCAGTTGTGCTTGAGCAGGGAAGTCTCTTGATTGTGTTCTTGAGCAAAGGAAGACTCTTGCAAAGTGTGCTTGAGCAAAGGAAGTCTCTTGCAGGTGTGCTTGAGCAATTGTAATCAGATATTACTCTTAGTGAAATCTCCTTGGAAGTGCAAGGGGGACTGGACTACTTCCGGATTGTGGAAGGAACCAGTATAATTGCTTTGTGTCTTTCTTCTTCTCTCTCTGTTTTATTCCGCTGCGTTCAGTTTCTGATTATCACTTCAGAAGCTGTTTCACTTAGCTTCTGATCAGTGTGTTCAGTTTTAGGAGAAACGAAGAATTTTTCAAAACACAATTCAACCCCCCTTCTTGTGTTTTTCTCACCTTCAATTGGTATCTAGAGCCTTGGTTCTGTTGATAACACCTAACAGTGTAACTGTCCAAGATCTGAGAAAAACATGTCTGACGAATCTGCTTCTGGTAATGGATCTGGCAACAACAACAAAAGTGTTGCATATGATTACAATGTTGACAACAAGAAATCCAGTGTTGGAAAGATTCCAAAGTTCAACGGAGATGCTGAAGAATTTTCTTGGTGGAAAACCAACTTCTATAGTTATATCATGAGCTTAGATGAAGAACTATGGGATATACTAGAAGATGGTGTTGGTGACTTAGTCCTTGATGAAGAAGGAGCTGCTGTGGATAGAAAGAAACATACTCCTGAGTTGAAGAAACTATACAAGAAGCATCATATTATCAGAGGAGCTCTTGTCACTGCCATACCCAAAGCAGAGTACATGAAGATGAGTGACAAATCCACTGCTAAAGCTATGTTTGCTTCTCTCTGTTCAAACTACGAAGGCAGCAAGAAGGTCAAAGAAGCTAAAGCTCTCATGCTTGTACATCAGTACGAGTTATTCAAGATTGTTATACCCTAATTTTGGACCTAAAAATACTTGTTCAAAATTTCCTTTCATCTTTAATACTTGTCTATTATTCTTGAACATTTGCCAATTTGTTATTATTTACACTGACATTTCACTCTGCTTTATCTCTCAACTTAGTTTTACAAAAAAAAAAACTTTTCAACCGTGTATTTGTCCATGTTTTCTTGCATTTCAAGTCACTCAAAATACTTTTCTTACATTCCAAGTCATTTGATATGTCTCTGATCAATTGCATCTTTCTCTGCATCTTATTTCAATATTATTTGCAAAATTTGCGAAAAAGGGTATTTTAGTCATTTCCTGCATTCAACTCATTTTAATCCTTGAAAATTGTTTAAGTCTTTTCAACTGGTTAGAATAAGTCCTTATTTCAATTCTATGTCAAAATCCATTTCAAAAATTGCATTTGAAGTCATTTTGAGTCAGTTTAGCCCCTAGGGGCATTTCAGTCTTTTCATGTGTTAAAACCCTGTGTAATTTCTAAAATTTGTCTCTGAGTCTTTTAATTTTGCTTGCATAAACTCTTGCTTTAATTCCATGTCAAAAACCATTTCAAAATTGCATTTGAGTCGTTTCGAGTCGTTTTAGTCCCCAGGGGCATTTTGGTCATTTCACACAAAATTTTGGCAGAGAGGGGTTACTTTAAAGTACCTCATTTAAGTAATTGGTTCGTTTTAGTCCGTTTTGTCATTTTTAATCGTTTCACTTTACGTTATTTTCCATTTTACCAATTTTAATTCAATTTTATTTTTTTCCTAAAATTTCTAATAATTGCATTTTTAGTCCTTGTTGTCATTCTTTGCTCAAAAAAAAAAAAGTCCTTGTTGTCATTTTTCTTTTTAGTCCTTCAATTTTTAATAATTGCAGATTGGTCCAGAAGTTTGTTACAAGCTTGTGTCCACATGTCAGTTTTTCATTTGTCCAGAAAGTTAGTTATGCCACTTGGCAGCTCAGCATTGGTCCAGGGTTCACAGTCACCATCTATAAATCCCAGTCACTGGTCAAAGTCAAGGATCACCATCCACTTTTTTACAACTCACCACAAACACTTTTTCTTTCTCTCTCTCCACCAAAAACAGATCAAACCATCAAGATTCATATGAACTTGATGAATTTCATCAAGAACACATGAATCTCAAACCCTAACAAACTCAATTTTCTCCCAAAAACAACACAAATTTCCAGAATTCACCAAGATTCAACATCACAGAATCATCATCACCAAACAATAGCACCAAATCACAAGATTCGAATCCAATTTCAGTACCAAATCACAGATTCGAATCGAACAATTTCAGTACCAACTCATCACAAATTCGAATCCAGCAATTTCAGTTCCAAATCACATGAATTCGAATCCAGTTCCAACACCGAATCAAACAAAAAACTCAGAGTCGAAGAATCAACGCAAAGGATCGCAAGCTCAACGAACTCGCAACAACAACAATACCAGAACAAAATGCGAAGAAGCAAGGTTGTTTCAACCGCTAGAGGAGCAAGTCGAAACCGAACCAGTGCAAGGAGAAGAAGTTCGAACTGGACTCATAACGGAGGTAATCTTCCTATCACTTTTTGTTTCTTCTTCTTTTGTCAAAAATTTCGAATTAAAACCTAGATCTAGGTTGTTTTGGTATGTCTTTGTGAAAATTAATCATGAATATGAGTAGAGAAGATGAAGAGGAACGTTTTAGTCTAAAAAATTTTAAAAAAAATGGAAGTTTAAACCTCCGACGCGGTGGCGCCGCCACTTTGGCCGGCCAACCACCGCGCCGGAACACCTATCTTCATCTTATCCGTTCAACTAGTCCTAGAGAGAGAGGAAGAGAGTCTGTAAACTTTAGAGAGAGAAAGAAGGGACTAAAATGAGTAGAAAACCGGTTTATAGGCTTATATAGGCCTAGGGTGGGTCGGTTCAACCCATACCTGCTCCAAACCCGATCCAGTGGCCATTTGAGGCCCAATTGCTTTTGCTGATGCGTTTTGCTACGCACACACCCCCTTCATGTGCTGTTTAACTGTTTCTTGACTATTCACACCCCTGTTTTGTCTAAAATTCCATATTAAAATTCCTAATTTTTTTCATATGTCATTGATATTTTTCTTGACCTTCTTGTGATGTTTTTATGTGTCAAAACCTGAGGATAATATATGTGGAATCTCTTGTTAATTTGTTTACTATTTTTGTTAAAATTTGTGAATTTTTGTATATTTTTGAGTCTAAAAATCCTTTAAAAATTCCTAAAAAAAATTCCTATGTGTTCTTGATCATTTTCTTGATATTTTTTGTGATGTTATTATGTGTTAAATCTTGATTAAAAATGTGTGGTATTTTCTTGGTAATTGTTTACTATTTTTGTTAAAAAATTGTGAAGTTTTATATGTTCTTGTGTCTAAAAATTCTTTAAAAATTCTAAAAATTTTCATACACATTTCTTGATAGTTTTGGGGTATTTTTGTGATAATTTTTGCATATTAAAACTTGGGAATAATGATGTGATGATTTTCTTGCTATTTTGTGATGTTTTGTATTAAAAATTTGTGAAAATTTGCTTGATTCTAATTCCAACTCCTTGATAAATGTTTGTGACCTATACCATATGATTTTGTGAAGTTTTAGCTACTGTTTGTATGTGTTTCTTGCTGCATGTGAATATGTGTAATTAGTTTCTTGTTTTGCAAGTCATGTAAATGTGTGTATGTGAAAATAAAGTGCTAAGTGTACCTAAAAATATGTCATGATCCTTGACTTGAATATGCCCTATAATTCTCACACTCATAATACAATGAAGTCTTTGAAAATTGCTTATGATAGGAGAATTATAGGTCATGTACTTATTGAGAGGTTATGGTGAATTTTTACTACATTTTGACACTTTATTCTTGTCATTTCTACTATTCTTTGTTTAGTATTTCCTTGCCTATCTTTCTATCATTTTATGCCTTATTTTCACTAACCACTCTACTTCATGTTTCATACATCATGAGCATTTCACCCTCCATCTCACATTCTCATCCTTTTATTTCTTGCACTTTAATTTTCATGCAAAAATTAGAATGGATTTTTTTTGTACTTTACTTTTATGCAATTTTAAATTCTTGCAAGACCATAGAATTTAATTAGGTCATGATGTAAAGGACTACGGACTCTAATGATGTACACCGACACAAGCACCGACACATGCACACACATCACATAGATATTTTAGATGTATGGCTAGGATATGCATGTTTAGATGTATGTTTAGGATTGAATGCTTTAGATGAATGCTTAGGATTTACACTTAGAAAAATCAATTTCCCAAAAAAAACATGAACCAAATCACTCAAATCATTTTCACAATAAACCTTGGGATCCAAAATCCCATTGTATTTTCTCTTTTATTTTCTTAATCAAATTTCAATGAAAATTAATCATACTTGACTTTTTTCCAAAATAACTAACCAAACCTCACTTTTTTCCTCAATCTCATGCCTTTAAGGCCTCTCAATCTCCATTCTTTCAAATTCCATTTTCAAACTTAAAATCAACCAACAAAAACAAAAACATTTTTGAAGAGAACTACGGTGGATTTGATCCCTTAAAAGGGTACGTAGGCAAGGAAACAATATTCCTTCAATTCAAATAAAACAAAAATTCAAATACTTTCTTCTCCCTCCAATTCTTCACTTAGTAAACCCTTAGGTGTAAATATCATTTTTCAAATAGCATTTAAAAATAAAGCGCGCGAGTAGAAAGTAAAGACGGTTCCTATAGGATACTATAGTCGTTATGGGTACCTAACACCTTCCCATAGCGAAAACAACTCCTGGACCTCGATTCTCAAGGGTTTTGCTTACTTTTTTCCCTTCCCAAGAAAAAATGAGATATCACCGGTTAAAAAGGTTCAAACGTAATCATTGTTTGACACCCAAAAACCAAGATAAAACAAAGATGAAGGATGATGAAACTATTGAGGAGATGTACTCAAGGTTTCAAACCTTAGTCTCTGGGCTACAAATTCTAAAGAAGAGCTATGTTGCTTCTAACCATGTGAGCAAGATACTCAGAAGCTTGCCTGCAAGATGGAGACCAAAGGTGACTGCCATTGAGGAAGCTAAAGATTTAAACACTTTAAGTGTCGAAGATCTTGTTAGTTCTCTCAAAGTTCATGAGATAAGTCTTAATGAACATGAGTATACTAAGAAGAGTAAATCAATAGCTCTTCCATCCAAAGGCAAGTCATCAAAAGCTCTCAAAGTGGTTGAATCTGAAGAGGAAGAACAATCAAGTTCAGATTCTGAACCAGATGCTGCTGAAATGGCCATGCTCTCAAACAGACTTCAGTATCTGGCCAAGAAGAATAGAAAGTTTCTAACCAAGAGGAGTAACTCCAGAAGCTCAAGGAAAGAAGATCTGAAGGGATGCTTCAACTGTAAGAAGCCTGGACACTTCATTGCTGAATGCCCTGATCTTCAAAGAGAAAAGTCAAAGGACAAGTCAAAGAGGTCTACATTCAAACCAAGCAAATTTAAGAAGCAGATCAAGCAGAGTTTAATGGCAACCTGGGATGATTTGGGAATTGAATCTGGATCTTATAAAGAGGAAGTTGATGAAGATGCAAAGATAGTTGTTGGGTTGGTAGCAACAACAACTTCAGAAGCTAGATCAGATTCAGACTCAGAAGATGAAAATGAGGTATATTCCAAAATTCCCAGAAATGAACTTGTTGAGTCACTTAAAGAACTTCTTACACATTTTGAAGTAAGAACCAATGAGTTGAAGGATTTAAAAGAAAAATATGCTGATTTGGTAAAATAGCAAAAATCAACTCTATTGGATCTGAAAGCTTCTGAACAAGGACTTAGGGGCTTTGACTTCATGTGTAAAACTTATGAAGATCAGCTCAGGTTCTTATGTCAGAAGTGAAGGAAAATCGAATAAAAGAATGGAGTAGAAGCAGCGGAATAATTTCGATTTTCTTTCCTTGGATCATTACGAAATTCAAACATGAATCAGTGATTCGATTGTTACCTCGAAGTGTGAAATCTGAAAGCTGAAAACTGGAAACTGGAATCTCAATCACAGCCAAGCAAGCAGCAAGCAGCAAAGCCTCTAGCAAGTCCACACGAACAGTGCTCCTCCAAAACTCGGTGCTAGCCAAGGAATCAGAAGTGCAGAGAAGAGGGTTGCTTCAAAACGTGTAACCAAAAACTTCAGCACTAGAGTTCTATTTATAGAACTTCTAGTGTGCTCTGCAAGTCAGAAGTCACTATTGGGCTTCAGTAAGCCCAACAACGAGTTTAGTAATTTTGCTAACTAATTAGCGTTATTTACTAAACGTACCCCTTATATAAGTCATACTTATATATTTCTCTTTTGACTGTTCTTTGTGTGTGACCCTATAGGTTCTAGTCACGTTGGCAATAATATTAAATCTAATATTTAATATTATAAACAATGAGCGGTATCTAGCAACACATCATTGCTACCCAAGTGACAAGAATGTCAAGTGATCTGACGAAACCTTTCCATGATAATACTCATGTGTACACTTACTCCTTTGTCTCGATATCTTTATTGATCCCAAGGCATAGATATTTTGTCACCCTTGTATAGATCAATATTTATATTTCTTGATTCCAAAATATACTGAATAACGAATAAGTCCAATATCTTATATTGACTTAGTTCGGCATGGCCATGCAGTTTTACAGTCATATTTCATCAAGAGGCCTAAAGATATATCTCCTGTTTATGAGGAGGGACAAATCCCATCTAGGACACTCATGTCCCTCAGCATGATTCATCAAGTACCCATCAACCAACGTTATGGTTATCCTGTTACAGACAACGTTAGAATGGCAACAAAGCACTTGAGTCCACATCTAGGAATCATAGTGGTTTCAGGTCTAAGAGCGATATACATTATTATCATTGTGAGAATATCTTATGACAATATCATAACATACTATGTAGTATTCTCACGGTGGGTCAATCCAGTATAAATATTACTCCTAATACTTATACCTATGTATAGACTTAATATCTCATATCTATGACCCATGAGATGCGGTCATCAGTCTACATACATAATAGTCTCGATGCTTTATTATTATCCTTTATTCATATTAAAGCTTTGACTACGGATGCATTTAAGAATAACGTTCTTTATGATAATGTAATCTCATGATTAAGTCACACTTAATTATATTATTACACGAACTATCTATTCTAAGGACTTTATTAACATTACATAAATATAATAAAGAGTGCCATATATTATTCAATAATAAAAGTCATGATACATAAGATAAGTTTAACATAAATTATTGGCCTCTAGGGCTTACACCAACAATCTCCCACTAGCACTAAAGCCAATCAGGCATAAACCTAATACCCATAGATCTAGTATGACCATCATGCTTCTGCTGGGCAAGAGCTTTAGTAAGTGGATCAGCAACATTCTCTAATGTTGGTACTTTGCATATTTTAACATCTCCTCTTTCGATAATCTCTCGAATAAGATGATAGCGCCTTTGTATGTGTTTGGATTTCTGGTGAGATCTAGGTTCTTTGGCTTGTGCGATTGCTCCATTGTTATCACATAGTAATTCAATGGGATCCACAATACTTGGAACTATTCCAAGATCAGAAATGAATTTCTTAATCCAAACAGCTTCCTTTGCGGCATTAGATGCAGCAATATACTCGGCTTCTGTTGTAGAATCAGCGACTGTTTCTTGCTTTGAACTCTTCCACCTCACAGCACCGCCATTTAAGCAAAACACATATCCAGATTGCGATTTAAAGTCATCATGATCTGTCTGAAAACTAGCATCAGTGTAACCAATTACAGAGAGCTCTTCTTGACCTCCATAGATCAAGAAAGTATCCTTAGTTCTTCTCAAGTACTTAAGGATATTCTTGACAGCAATCCAATGATCATTGCCAGGATTAGACTGGTATCTGCTCGTAGCACTCAAAGCATACGAGACATCTGGTCGAGTACATAACATAGCATACATGATAGACCCAATTGCTGAAGCATATGGAATATCACGCATTCGATCTCTTTCTTCGTTAGTCGAAGGGGATTGAGTCTTTGATAGATTTATACCTGACGACATAGGGATGAATCCTTTCTTGGAATCATGCATATTGAAACGTCTCAGGACTTTGTCTATATATGTACCCTGACTTAAGCCAAGCAATCTCTGTGATCTATCTCTATAGATCCTGATTCCTAATATATAGGAGGCTTCACCTAAGTCTTTCATAGAAAAGCATTTCCCTAACCAAGTTTTGATTCCTTGTAATGTAGGGATGTCATTTCCGATTAACAATATGTTATCCACATATAAAACCAAAAATGAGACTATGCTCCCACTAACCTTCTTGTAAACACAAGGCTCATCTTCATTTTTAATGAATCCATATTGTTGTACAGTTTCATCAAAACGAAGATTCCAACTTCTGGAAGCTTGCTTCAATCCGTAGATTGATCGCTGTAATTTGCATACTTCCTTGGGTGCTTTAGGATCACCAAATCCTTCAGGTTGTGTCATGTACACATCCTCAAGAAGATTTCCATTAAGGAAAGCAGTCTTGACATCCATTTGCCAGATTTCATAATCATGGTATGCAGCGATAGCAAGTAAGATCCGAATGGATTTAATCATTGCAACTGGTGAAAAGGTTTCATCATAGTCTACACCATGAATTTGTTTGAAACCTTTAGCAACCAATCGTGCTTTGTAGGTATTAACCTTTCCATCCATGTCGATTTTCTTTTTGAAAACCCACTTGCATCCTATAGGATTAATTCCTTCAGGTGCTTCAATCAAGTTCCAAACTTGATTTGTGTACATGGAATCCATTTCAGATTTCATGGCTTCAAGCCACTTCTCAGATTCAGGACCAGTAATGGCCTCTGTGTAAGTCACAGGCTCATCTTGGTCCATGAGCAATACATCACCCTATTTTGATATGAGATACCCATATCTCTCGGGTTCTTGACGTATCCTGCTAGACCTACGTGGTTCTTGTGTTACTGGAATAGGAATTTCTGTCACAACAGTTTGTGTATCCTGTTCCTGTTCCTCCATCGGTATGTCTTCACTTTGTGGGTCTTGAACTTCTTCAAGATCTACTTTGCTCCCACTGATTCTTTTGGAGACAAAATCCTTTTCAAGAAAGACTCCATTTCTGGCAACAACAATTGTTCCCTCAGAAGGTTTGTAAAAGTAGTATCCTCTAGTTTCTTTAGGATATCCCACAAAGAAACATTTATCAGATCTTTGTTCAAGCTTAGTAGACATAAGTCGTTTTATATAAGCTTCACAACCCCAAATCTTTAAATGTCCCACATTGGGTTTTCGACCATTACATATCTCATATGGTGTCTTTTCTACCGCTTTGGATGGAACTCGGTTAAGTGTATAAGCTGCAGTTAATAAGGCGTATCCCCATAAGGAGTTTGGAAGTTCAGCATGACTCATCATTGATCGGACCATGTCTAACAAGGTTCGATTTCTCCTTTCGGAAACACCATTCCATTGTGGAGTTCCAGGAGGTGTGAGTTGGGACAAGATCCCACATTCTTTTAGATGATTGTCAAACTCTAAGCTCAAATACTCTCCACCTCGATCAGATCGAAGCATTTTGATTTTCTTGCCTAGTTGGTTTTCTACTTCATTTTGAAATTCCTTGAATAAAGTAAATGATTCAGATTTATGTTTCATTAGATACACATATCCAAATCTACTAAAGTCATCAGTGAATGTGATGAAGTAGTGAAAACCTCCTCTAGCAGTTATGTTTAGGGGTCCACACACATCAGTATGTATGAGACCTAAAAGATCACTAGCCCTTTCACCTTGACCGGTAAATGGAGCCTTTGTCATTTTCCCTAACAAACAAGATCGACATGTTTCATATGATTCAAAATCAAAAGAGTCCAAAATTCCATCTTTATGGAGTTTAGAAATGCGATTCTCATTTATATGGCCTAAACGACAATGTCAAAGGTAAGTCGGATTTAACTCATTTGGTTTCATCCTCTTAGCATTAATGTTATAGATAGGCATATCAAGATCTAGGATATAAAGTCCATTAATCAAAATTGCATTAGCATAAAGAATATTATCCAAATAAACGGAACAACATTTGTCCTTTATTGTAAAATAAAAACCAGCCTTGTCCAAACAAGAAATTGAAATAATATTCCTGCTAATGGCAGGTACATAATAGCAGTTTTCTAAATTAATTAAAAGACCACTAGGTAAGGTCAATACATAAGTTCCAACAGCTAAAGCAGCAACTTTTGCTCCATTGCCAACTCTAAGATCGACCTCGCCTTTTGCCAATGCTCTACTCGTTCTCAGGCCCTGCACATCAGTACAAATATGAGAACCACATCCAGTATCTAATACCCAAGATGTAGAAGTAGACATATTAATTTCTATAACAAAAATACCTGCAGAAGTAGTAGGAGCATTTCCATTCTTCTTGTCTTCCAGATACTTTGGGCAGTTACGCTTCCAATGCCCCTGCTTGTTGCAGTAGAAGCACTTGCCCTCCTTAGCCACGCCTCCAGTAGGCTTCAAAGCTTTGGTATATGGCTTGGCAACAGATTTGCCTTTGCCATTTCCCTTAGACTTATTAGGCTTCTTATGGTGCTTTTTGGACTTGCCATTATTAACCATTAAAACGGCAGCAGCCTTTCCCTTTCCCTTCATATTTTTCTCAGCAGTTCTCAACATAGTTGCAAGCTGTGGAAGTGTTTTGTCCATGTCATTCATGAGAAAGTTCTGGACAAAACTGCTGAAGCTTTCAGGCAACGATTGCAAGATAAGATCAACAACAAGTTCCTGCTCAAGGACAAATCCCAATCGAGCTAGGTTCTCAGAGTACCCAATCATTTTGAGCACATGAGGTCCTACGGGACTTCCTTCTGACAGCTTGGTAGAGAAAAGGGCCTTAGAGACATCAAACCTTTCATGCCTAGCCTGCTCTTCATAAAGAGTCCTTAGATGTCCGATCATATCGAACGCAGCCATCCCTTCATGCTGTTTTTGCAGCTCGGGAGTCATGGTGGCTAGCATGATGCAAGAGACTTCTACGGAATCATTGAGATGCTTGGTATGAGCATTTCTTTGAGCCGCAGGAGCTCCAGCAGGTGGTGCCTCAGGAACGGGTCCATCAAGCACATACAGCTTTTTCTCGTGGGTGAGGACAATCCTCATGTTACGGTACCAGTCAATAAAATTTGTTTCAGTCAATTTTTCCTTTTCAATGAGTGATCGCAAAATGTTGTTTGAAGCGTTATTGGCCATCTACAATTTTTAAAATATACAAAATAAGTATCATGAAAATAACATATTTAATGTGGCCTTTAATTAAATACGCTTCCACTATTTTACTCAAATCAAATGACCTTCAAACATTTGACTCGGAAAATCCCGTTGGAAGATTTTCTAGTGGATTGAAATCCTTATTTCACCTTGCTTTAAGTCAACGGGGGCTGTACTTAAAACTCAGCTATTTAGGTAGGAACATTTCCAATTGTATCATATACAACTTTCAAATCAATTAGGTGAATAACTCTTTATTCAAATCTATCATATAGACATTACCCAATTATAGCTTCTAAATTTATTCTAATCTTATTAAAATTAATTTAGTTAAGTTAGACCCAAAAGAGTAACACTTGGGTAAATTGGATTACCGCACCGCAACTTACTAGTATAAAATATGCGCTTCACGGAGGCAAAACCCACATATTCGATATTAGTCTTGAAGGGTGTTAAACTTTTGGAAAGCATTGAACTTAATATTTTGAATTGAAGGATTTTTTATTAAATTTGATCTCACCTCACCACGGCTTATATATCACATATATTCGCACTCCAATCATAACATGCATAACAATTATACAATAATAAAAGTGACATGATTATGGCCTCCTAACGTTATGACTCTCTCAAGCCAATGAGAGAATCTAAACTAATCCTAGAAACGACCTTGCTTCTCCAAGCTGGACCTCCAGGACTATCCTAACGCCTTCAGCCCTATTACCTACTTGTATTCTATTTACATTACATAATAGGAAACTCGTTTTACATACGAGGGAGTGGATGAGAAGAGAATGTACAAATAGAATATGAGAGAGAGGCACGACACGCAGGCCGTATTTCAAAATCCAAACAAAATAAAATAAAAAGGACTAAGGCCATAATCATTCACACACATAATAATAACAAACACACTTTTATTATTATTAAGGTCTTTATAATTAAAATAAATTAAATTAAAATTTGACATATGATCACACTACGCAGATTAGTTGGGGGTTTAATTGAGTACCAAAATATATTATATTGAGTACAAAAATATATTATATTAAGTACAAAAATATCTCATATTATGTACCAAAATATATTTTATTGAGTACCAAAATATATTATATTATGTACCAAAATATATTTCAGATCAAGTACTAAAATATATTAGATTGCATACCAAAATATCTCAGATTGTGTTCCAAAATATTCTAGATTGCGTATTTCGCATCAACACTTGACACGTTTCTGATTACCCTAATCCCGCATAACAATCTGATCTTATTAAACAAGTACTCTGATTGTTTATTCATATATCATGATCGAGTCTAGGATGCTTCACCAGAGTACATAGAATCGGTTACGAAGCTCCATACATCAGATCAATTAATATAAACAAATATCATCTGACTTATTTAAACTATGATCAAATCCAGTATATCACATACACTGTTGTTATACAGAATTTACCAATCATGCTTCTGTCGATATGTATAATCGAAAGGTTTGATGTTTCACCAGAAACGGTTTCTGAAACATCAAAGCAAATCGAAAAGCCATGCACATAGACGTGATTGATATTATTATTAACTGCGTTTTATGATCGATCAATTATGTTCCTGTCGATATGTATAATCGAAACGTCGATGTTTCACCAGAAACGGTTTCTGAAACATCGAATCAAATCGAAAAGCCATGCACAGAAAACATAATATAATACGATGCCAATTTTTAATTCTCTTTATTATTTAATTTCGTTCAATATGTTTAATCAAATTAAAACATAAAGCGGTAACAAAGCAATCTGATTCAAGGTTTCGTAATTGGCTCTGATACCACTGAAGGAAAATTGAATAAAAGAATGGAGTAGAAGCAGCGGAATAATTTCGATTTTCTTTCCTTGGATCATTACGAAATTCAAACATGAATCAGTGATTCGATTGTTACCTCGAAGTGTGAAATCTGAAAGCTGAAAACTGGAAACTGGAATCTCAATCACAGCCAAGCAAGCAGCAAGCAGCAAAGCCTCTAGCAAGTCCACACGAACAGTGCTCCTCCAAAACTCGGTGCTAGCCAAGGAATCAGAAGTGCAGAGAAGAGGGTTGCTTCAAAACGTGTAACCAAAAACTTCAGCACTAGAGTTCTATTTATAGAACTTCTAGTGTGCTCTGCAAGTCAGAAGTCACTATTGGGCTTCAGTAAGCCCAACAACGAGTTTAGTAATTTTGCTAACTAATTAGCGTTATTTACTAAACGTACCCCTTATATAAGTCATACTTATATATTTCTCTTTTGACTGTTCTTTGTGTGTGACCCTATAGGTTCTAGTCACGTTGGCAATAATATTAAATCTAATATTTAATATTATAAACAATGAGCGGTATCTAGCAACACATCATTGCTACCCAAGTGACAAGAATGTCAAGTGATCTGACGAAACCTTTCCATGATAATACTCATGTGTACACTTACTCCTTTGTCTCGATATCTTTATTGATCCCAAGGCATAGATATTTTGTCACCCTTGTATAGATCAATATTTATATTTCTTGATTCCAAAATATACTGAATAACGAATAAGTCCAATATCTTATATTGACTTAGTTCGGCATGGCCATGCAGTTTTACAGTCATATTTCATCAAGAGGCCTAAAGATATATCTCCTGTTTATGAGGAGGGACAAATCCCATCTAGGACACTCATGTCCCTCAGCATGATTCATCAAGTACCCATCAACCAACGTTATGGTTATCCTGTTACAGACAACGTTAGAATGGCAACAAAGCACTTGAGTCCACATCTAGGAATCATAGTGGTTTCAGGTCTAAGAGCGATATACATTATTATCATTGTGAGAATATCTTATGACAATAGCATAACATACTATGTAGTATTCTCACGGTGGGTCAATCCAGTATAAATATTACTCCTAATACTTATACCTATGTATAGACTTAATATCTCATATCTATGACCCATGAGATGCGGTCATCAGTCTACATACATAATAGTCTCGATGCTTTATTATTATCCTTTATTCATATTAAAGCTTTGACTATGGATGCATTTAAGAATAGCGTTCTTTATGATAATGTAATCTCATGATTAAGTCACACTTAATTATATTATTACACGAACTATCTATTCTAAGGACTTTATTAACATTACATAAATATAATAAAGAGTGCCATATATTATTCAATAATAAAAGTCATGATACATAAGATAAGTTTAACATAAATTATTGGCCTCTAGGGCTTACACCAACAAGAAGCTACATGAAAAGTGCAATGTAAAACCTTTAAGCAACCATGAAATTGCTCTTGAAGATTTTATCATATCTGGCATTGACAGAAGCAGAGTGGCTTCTATGATCTATAACATTTACAGAAACAATGGCAAAGGGATTGATTTTTCAGGAGGGAAACCAAATGAAATCAATCTCAAAACATGTTGTGAATGCATCAAGGAAGGATTGAAAACCTTCATTGTACCTGAAGGTGCTAAGTTGGAAAATGTTGTTCAATCAGAACCTGAAGCTTCTAGCTCTAAAGCTAAGATCACCTCAAAGCCAAAGAACTCTAAGCCAAAGGTTATGATCAAATCTGATTCTAAGATCAGGATCCTGAAAAGATCAGAACCTGTTCCTCAGAGTCTGGTGAAACCAAAATCTGAGGTTCTGAAGTCCAAGTTTCAGAAGAAGACAGTTACTGCTTCTGAAGTACCAAAACCTAAGGTGATGGTTAATCAGAAGCAATTCAACTCACAGCACAAGGTACATGAAGTGAAGAGTAAAGCCTCAAGTACTAACCTTTCAGGACCCATAGAACAATGGGTACCTAAATCTGAAAATGTCAATGATGCAGGTATGTCTAAGAGCAGTGCCAAAGCAAAGATCATGGTACCTAGACAGCGGTTGCTCAAGACACATGACAGGAGAGAAGTCCAGCTTCCTCAGCCTAACAATGAAGGAAGGAGGAAGTGTGAAATTTGGAGGCAACCAATCTGGCAAGATCATAGGTACATGAACTATTGGTAATTCCTCTACCTCAATTAATAATGTATGGTTGGTAGATGGTCTTGAACATAACCTTTTGAGCATTAGTCAATTTTGTGATAATGGTTATGATGTGATTTTTGAGAAAACCAACTGTACTGTAATCAACAAGGAAGACAAATCCATTGTGTTCAAGGGAAAGAGAGTTGATAATGTCTATAAAATCAATTTTTCTGAACTGGCTGATCAGAAGGTAGTTTGCCTTCTATTAGTGAATGATAAGAAATGGATGTGGCACAGAAGGTTGGGACATGCTAACTGGAGATTAATCTCTAAACTTAGTAAGTTACAACTTGTCAAAGGGCTACCAGACATTGACTATCATTCAGATGCACTCTGTGGTGCATGTCAGAGAGGGAAAATTGTGAAATCATCTTTTAAAACCAAAGACATTGTTTCATCCTCCAGACCCTTAGAACTACTCCATATTGATTTATTTGGACCAGTTAGTACTGCATCTTTATATGGAAGTAAATATGGATTAGTCATTGTTGATGATTATAACAGATGGACTTGGGTGAAATTCCTGAAAAGTAAAGATCATGCATATGATGTATTCAGTAACTTCTGCATACAAATTCAAACTGAAAAAGAGTCAAAGATTTTGAAAATCAGAAGTGGTCATGGTGGAGAATTTGAAAATGAGCCATTTGAAGCTTTTTGTGAAAAACATGGAAGTGTCCATGAATTATCTTCTGCTAGAACTCCACAAAAAAATGGGGTTGTAGAGAGAAAGAATAGAACTTTACAAGAAATGGCCAGAACCATGATCCATGAAAACAATTTGGCAAAACATTTTTGGGCAGAAGCAGTGAATACAACATGTTATGTTCAAAACAGGATCTATATTAGACCTATTTTGGAGAAAACAGCATATGAACTCTTTAAAGGAAGGAAACCAAATATCTCTTACTTTCATCAATTTGGATGTACATGTTACATTCTGAATAACAAGCTCTACCTAAAGAAATTTGATGCCAAAGCCCAAAGAGAAATCTTCTTATGTTACTCTGAAAGGTCAAAGGCATACAGAGTGTATAATTCAGAAACACTTTGTGTTGAACAATCTATGCATGTGAAATTTGATGACAAAGAGCTTGAAGATAAAACTTCAAAGCAAGGTGAAAGTTTTGCAGAGATACAAGTTCCTGAAGCTACTCCAGAACCTGATCAGATAGCTGAATCTGAAGAAAGTCCAGAAGCTGAACCCACATCAGAAGCGCAAGATGAAATTGCTTCTGATGAAGCACAAGATGGCTCATATCAAGCAGATCCTCCCAGAAACACTTTCAAGCACAAGTTTTCACATCCTGAGGAGCTAATCATTGGAAACAAAGATAGTCCACGAAGAACAAGATCATACTTTAGACAAGAAGAATCAATGATTGGACTGATCTCAATGATTGAACCTACAACAGTTGATAAAGCACTATCAGATGATGGATGGATCTTAGCTATGCAAGAAGAGTTGAATCAATTTCAAAGAAATGATGTGTGGGATCTGGTACCCAAACCTCAGCACAAGAACATTATTGGAACAAAATGGGTATTCAGAAACAAGTTGAATGAACAAGGAGAAGTAACAAGAAACAAAGCAAGACTTGTTGCACAAGGGTATAGTCAACAAGAAGGCATTGATTACACTGAAACATTTGCTCCAGTTGCAAGACCGGAAGCAATCAAGTTACTTCTTTCCTATGCAGTTAATCATGGCATAATATTATATCAAATGGATGTCAAGAGTGCATTTCTTAATGGTGTCATAGAAGAAGTGTATGTCAAGCAACCTCCTGGATTTCAGGATATTAAATATCCTGACCATGTTTTTAAACTGAAGAAATCATTATATGGCTTAAAACAAGCTCCCAGAGGTTGGTATGATAGACTAAGTAATTTCTTAATCAAAAATAATTTTAAAAGAGGACAGGTTGATACAACACTCTTCAGAAGGACCCTTGGGAAAGATATTATTATTGTGCAGATATATGTTGATGATATAATATTTGGTTCTACTGATGCATCTTTTTGCAAGGAATTCTCTAAGTTAATGCAGGATGAATTTGAAATGAGCATGATGGGAGAGCTGAAATTCTTCCTTGGCATTCAAATCAACCAATGCAAAGATGGAGTTTATGTTCATCAATCAAAGTATACAAAGGAGCTTCTGAAGAAGTTCAAGCTTGAAGATTGTAAAGTGATGAACACTCCAATGCACCCTACGTGCACCTTGAGCAAAGAAGATGAGGGAGCTAAAGTAGATCAGAAGCTGTACAGAGGTATGATTGGTTCTTTGTTATACCTCACTGCATCTAGGCCAGATATTTTATTCAGTGTATGCTTGTGTGCAAGATTCCAATCAGATCCTAGAGAATCTCATATGACTGCTGTCAAGAGAATCTTCAGGTATTTGAAAGGAACAACTAATCTTGGACTCCTTTATAGGAAATCCTTAGATTATAAGCTAATTGGATTCTGTGATGCTGATTATGCTGGTGATAGGATTGAAAGAAAGTCAACCAGTGGCAATTGTCAATTTCTGGGTGATAATCTTATATCCTGGGCTAGCAAAAGACAAACAACTATTGCTATGTCTACAGCAGAAGCAGAATACATTTCAGCTGCAAGTTGTTGTACACAACTACTTTGGATGAAACATCAGTTGGAAGACTATCAGATAATTGCTAACAGTATTCCCATTTATTGTGATAATACTGTTGCTATTTGTTTGTCTAAAAATCCAATTTTGCATTCAAGAGCTAAGCATATTGAAATCAAACACCATTTTATCAGAGATTATGTTCAAAAAGGAATTTTAGATATACAATTCATTGAGACTGAAAATCAATGAGCTCATATATTTACTAAGCCTTTAACTGTTGAAAGATTTGATTTTATAAAGAAAAATTTGAACATGCACTTTGTGTTTGATTAAATGTTTGCTTGCTCCTAAATAGGATTTTAGGTTCTGAAGTTAGTTCAGAAGCAGTAGTCCATCAGAAGCACTTTATTGAGGTTCTGAGGAAAACTCGCTTCTGACGACGACGTCAGCATCTAAAGTTCAGAAGCTGGATTTTATGCTTCTGAATAGTAGAGTTAGTGGAAACGTTGGGAGTTACTTTCTATTGTAACTTCTGGCCCACTAACTTGGTAGTTACTCTGAAAACTTCTAACGTGGCTTATTTGTATTGGTGTATAACTAAAAAGGGCAATGATGATTTAATAGCTTTGAAAAGTACTTTCACGCGCCCTCAATTTATCATTAATGCTATGTTTGTTTGTCTCTTTTGAATTGCAATCGTTTTTAATCTTAACACTTTGTCAATTCACACACTACTCACTTCACAAACAAACACTTTGCTTTCAAACCTCTTGCGAATTAAGCGCATTCTCTCAACCCTAGAACCCTAAAAGTTTCATCTTTATCTCCAATCAAATGGCATCATCAAGCTCGCAACGAAAAGTTTCAGACTCTACTTCAAGCATGCAAGGCGCATCAGAATCTAGGCTGGTCATCAAACCTAAGACCATGTCTATTCCTGAAGAAAAACTGATTGTTCAAAAGGAGACACCTTTTGACTTCACTTCTCTGAAGAAATATGATGTGGACATGGAAGCTTACATCAAGAAACAAAAGCTACATGGTTATTTTCGTATGTTGAATGGACCAACATATGAGAATCTGGTAAAGGACTTTTGGTTAAGGGCTGAGGTCTACGACCAGAGAAAAGGGCCGTAGAAAAGGATTCAAGTTTAAAAGGAAAAACCAGAGAAGAAATGGGTCCAAAACCTTTTGAAGGACTGGAGATTAGATCTGCAGTTATGGGTATCCCAGTAACCATCACCAAAAGAGCTATTTCAAAAGCATGCAGGGTATCGTCAAAAGGATTTTTTAAGTGGGAAGTTAAGGATGATATTCTATTACAGAGCTACGTAAATCTGTTCTGCAAAGGAGATTCTAAGTTAAAAACTGCAGAAATGGAAGTGTGTCGCAGATTATTGCTAAAGTTCAGTGCACATTGTTTCTTTCAAAGAGGAAGAGGAGCTGATCAACCAAACAAGGATCATCAACTAGCCTTGTACTCCTTGGCTACCTTTCAAAGGATTGATGTTCCAAATTACCTCTTGCATCATATGTGCTGGGCCATCAAAGAAGCTACTAGCAGGAAAAGGAAACAAGTACCTTGTGGAAGGCTTCTGTCAGAAATCTTTCACCAAGGCAAGCTGTTGGAGACTCTGAGGAACTTCAAACAAGCTTCTGATAGCTGTTTTACAGTTAGCACTTCAGACCGCATTTGGAACAGCAAATCCTTGTATGCTATGAAGGTCATTGGTGAACATCCTGTTGATGAAAAATGGATTGAACTGACCACAGCTGAGTCAGAACCCTTGAAGGATTTTCCCTCCATGATTCAAGAAAACAATGCTGAAGTCCTGGCCAGTCTGGTAGCTGCTCATGCCAGAGAATCAGGAGCCAACACTCAAGCTGTTGCTGCTGCTCCTGATGAAACCAAAGGAAAGAGGGCCAGAACCAATACTGAGTCTGAAGCTGCTGTTGCAAAGACCAAGAAGCAAAAAGTTGTTAAGTCTGAAGCTGAATCTGTTGCTACTAAGGAGAAGGGAAAGAAACAGAAAGTTGGTGCTGCTTCTGTTCCCAAGAAAAGAAGAAGTAAAGTAGACACTGTGTACACCATAGAGCAAGCAGAGGATGCTCTTGTTGAGCTAGAAAAGGAAGAGCTTGAGCCCAAGAAGAAGAAGGCTCCACTTCAGATTAAAAGTTCCATGGTTGAAGTAACTCCAGCCATGAAAAGGATGGCTAAGGAACGTGCTGATGATTATCTAGCTAACGAGCGAGATTTGAAAGCTCAGTATGAATTCGAAAGAGAAGAAGAAGGAGAAATGATGATAATTGTGGAAGAAGCTGGTGTTGAAAACATAGAGCAAGATCAGATGAATCAGGGAGAGAATCATGGAACAGCAGAAGCTGATGCTTCAGGTTCTATTCCTCCAGCTGGTGCACCAGATGCTACCACTTCAGAAGCTGGCACTTCAGGCAAGGTATGTCAGATTCCAGTCACCTCTACCCCTATCTCACCCTCTTCATCTCAACCACCAGCACCTAGGGGTGTTCGCGGTGCGGTTTGGATCGGTTTTGAGGCAAAATGTCAACTGATCCAAAATAAAAATCACATGTGGTTCGGTTCGGTTTGGATGAGTATTCTAAAAAAATCCGAACCGAACCGATCCAAATATATGCGATTTAATTTGGATCGGTTTTTGGATGTCCAAAATGCAAAATATATTTTTTTATTTACTCTTTTTTGAAGAATATAATTTTTTTATTAATATTAATATTACACAAACACGGTAAAATAATAGGTTTGATGCAAAATATATTAAAAAAATAAAATTATAGTATGAAAATTATCGATTATTTTTGAAACATATGAAGTAATAATAATATAGATTAAATTAGTGCAATGTATAAGATTAAAATTTAACAAACAACATAATAATGCAATCTATAATACTAATAAAAGAATAAATAAGTATTAATATTTATTTTTGCGGTTCGGTTCGGTTTGGTTCGGTTTTGAAAAAGTGATCCGAAATCCGATCTGATCTTAGCGGTTTTTACAAAACAACATCCAAACGCATCCAAATATATTCGGTTTTTTGCGGTTTTTGGTTTTTTTGGACTGGTTTGCGGTTTTATTTTGGATCAGTTTGGATTTGAACACCCCTACCAGCACCTGAGCAAGAAGAAGACACCTCTGTCTTAGACAATCTGATCAGTCACTACTCAGGTTAACTATCAGAACCAAACCCTACCTCAGAGAAAGCCTCTGAGACAACCTTAGAAGCAATTGCTTCTGAGAAAATTGTTTCAGAAAGCCCCCATCAACAAACACCAGAACCACACAAATCCTTATCACCTCAACAACAACAATCACTCATAGCCAACATTGACCCCCAACCTAACATTCAAACACAAACTTCACCACAACAAACACCAACCTATACTGAAACTGAAACCCAACCAAACCAACAACCAGAACAAACTTTACCCAAACCCACTCCAATGGATATTGACACTCATCAAGTCAATCTCCAAGCCTCAACCTCAACCTCACAAATTAACCTTGACCAACCATCATCCTCAACTCAATCTGAACAAACCATCTTTCCAGAGTCCAACCCTGTTCAAGACATTTCCCTTAGTGATTCTGACCTAGAAATCCTTGAACAACCACCCCTTGACATACTGGAATCTGATTATATTGATGATGAGCTACTCAAAATCCTCTCAGAAATGCATCATCTGGTTGATCACAGAAGGACAATTGATCTTCCAACTGCTTATGAGGAAGTATGGGCATCATTGAAGAGTAGAGCTACTGAGTTGATAGATGCTGTGAGTAATAAGTGTATCAGAATCAAGGCAGCTACTGTGAGAAGGTTTTTGAAGAATGTGGATTCAATCAAGAGAGGTCCAAGGCTGCTTCTGACAAATGAGCCATTCTACTCAGAAACTGACTACATGACTAGAGAAGCAAGGATGTTCAGGCTACTGAGGCAGAGGATGGCACAACAACATCAGGATAACATACCTCTGTCTTCCATACTTCCTTAATTAGCTAAATCTGCAGCAACAAATTCTTTAGTTAAGGACAAATTGGAAGATGTTGTAGATAAGATTGAGTCTCTTAAGGAATTTGCAGAGAAAATAATAGATGCAGGGCTGATGACTAAGGAAGAAGTTACTTCCCAGAGGAAAGAACCTGTGCAAGTTACAGAATCTGCTAGTGGAGAAACACACCTTCACCTTAAACCATTCAGATTGCCTCACCCATCTCTCAAGATAATTCACAACCCCAAAACCCACAACCACAAATAACAATGACTGTCCCTCAATCACCAAAGATTCAAATATTTGTGTCCCTTCCTCCACATGCCGGATTAATACTTGTTTACTCTGAACTACCTACTCCCCAGTTAACCCTTTCAACAAACTCACCACTAGAAATCATTTTTTATGATGAAACCTTTGATGAGCTAATTGAAATCCCAATACAAATAATTGAAAACTTTTCTGTACCACTCTCCTACCTTGACCACTCAAATGACCTTGAAGGAGTATTCAAAAGTATTTATGCACAAGCTAAAAGAATTTATTTCAAAAGTTTGAGAGCAGTTAGTACTGATAGAATCACCTATGAGTGGAATCTTCTGCAAAAATCTATCAATATGATTCTTGATCTAGTCAAGCCTGTGCTAGTTAAAAATGCAAGGAATAATCTGATCAACTAGCTTGATATAGTCAAAGGAGTGATGGATATTGTATACCTTAGAAGGAATATTTGCAGACATCTGCAAGCTCCACCTCAACATGTCTTGGAAAACACTCTTGAGGTCTCTTACAGTTCATCCATAATTCAACAACCACTCCCAGAACCTGAACTACATGACATAAGCAATGACACTAGAAGGCTGGATGCCTCGGAGGACGAACAAAAAGCTTTGAAGTTTGCAATGACTGATTTGAGAAGTGAACAAAGGGAGTTGTAGACAATAGTGGCAGAACTTGGTCAGACCTTGAAAGAGATGAAGAAAGAATTTGCTCAGACCAACACCAACGTCTTATCAATACTTGAGCTATTGAAAGCAAACTCTATGACTTCCTCTTAGCTTTATTTTGTTGTTCTTTTGTACTCTTTCGTATTGTTGTGCAATGCATTTGTATTTTTGTCTTCATATTTTGCTTCTGTTATTTAAGTATTCTTTGCATTTATTTTTATTGATGACAAAAGGGGAGACAAATAAAGTACATGAGTTCTGAACCTAATTGAAAAAGCTAAAAAAGGAAGCAACCTAATTTAATTCAAGTTAATCTACGCTAACTAAAATTTATCAGGATCTGGACAAGTTATCAGACTTGAGAAGTTTGGATACGAGTTAAAAATATGATAAGTTTAATTTTTTATATGAACTTGTGATTATTTGAGAACTCATCAGAATATGAAAGGAGTTATCAGACTTGGGTAAACGAACCATACCTTAACAACTCTGATATGTTTAAAATTATGATATACTTTAAAAGACCTGATATGTTCATTTGTATGTGCTCTAATGTGTTTTTGTTATAACTAAAAATGCATTTAATTAACCGGGATATAACTTAGGAGGAGCTTACAAACCTCACCTTAGGAATTATCATATGGGACTTAAGGGGAGATTGCAAACCTCACCTTAATGGACCATCACAATCTCAGAGGGAGCTTACAAATTTCATACCTTGAGACTGTCAGACTTAGGGGGAGTTTACAAACATCAGAACCTGAAATCTACCTGTTAATTAGATTAACAACAATTGTTTCAAATACTTGTGTTTATCATCATCAAAAAGGGGGAGATTATTGGAACAAGAAGGGTCTTGTACAATTCCTCTAAGGTTATGATGATAACAGAGTATTGAAGAACAATTAGACATACTAATATTTGTTCAAGTGTAGTGGATCATATAATATATCCATCAAGTTTTGAACATGTATTAAATGTTGGAACAAAATGTGTTTGACAATGAACCTTAAAGAGTTTTGATGATAACAAGGTATTAAAAATTGTAAATTGGACTAGCTAATATTTGTTCAAGTGTACAGGACCATAGTCAAATTTTTACATCATATAAAGGTTTTGAAGAACAAAAAGAGAGCTATGGACTAAAGAAAAGGAAGCTTGAAAGCATCTGTGAAGAAGTGCATCTGAAGTCATAAGTGCTCCTGAAGAATGATGACGTCATCAGAAGCTGAAGGTCATCTGAAGCTGAAAGTCATCAGAAGCTGAAAACCATCAGAAGCGGATAGTCATCAGAAGCAGATAGTTCAGAAGCAACTTCATCAGAAGCTGAAGCTCATCAGAAGATGATTATCACCACAAGCTGTAGATTCAAAGATCAGCACTTCAAAAGCTGTCTATTGGATTCGAAAACACTGCAGAAGACTAGTGGATGGTTGCAACGGTCATTTTGGTGAAGATTTGAAGGCATTGGAACCTTATCTTCAAAAAGCGTTGACATTGTACTTTGTACGAACTGTACAACCACCTTCTCCACTACTCTGTTTTGTGTCTACGCTACAGGACAAGAAAACAGCTCCAGAATAACAGCTATGCCTGCAAAGATGTTCCTTCACAATGGGAATGGATTTCAAATTAGTTCTTCATAGGACAACAACCAAATCAGGCAAAAGATCATTGGTGAAAGATCAAGCTTCAACAACGACTCTTTGATATGCTGGAAATTTCACAACGTCTCGTTCACACCTCTATATAAAGGAGTGAAGACTTAGAGTTTTGGTAATGCAAGAACGCTGAAAGAAAGACTCACTACATTTTTACAAGTGCCAAACCTCTGCTGAAATTGTTCTGCATTCACTTAGAATTTCTGTGTCTCAAGGTCATATCTTAGAAATTCTTAAGTTATTGAGTCTGTATCTGATTTGTATTGTGAGCACCTCTGATTGTGTATCAAGTGTTCAACCTTAAACAATTTTCTGTGTAATTTTGTTTAGTTAGAAGTCTCTTGCAGTTGTGCTTGAGCAGGGAAGTCTCTTGATTGTGTTCTTGAGCAAAGGAAGACTCTTGCAAAGTGTGCTTGAGCAAAGGAAGTCTCTTGCAGGTGTGCTTGAGCAATTGTAATCAGATATTACTCTTAGTGAAATCTCCTTGGAAGTGCAAGGGGGACTGGACTACTTCTGGATTGTGGAAGGAACCAGTATAATTGCTTTGTGTCTTTCTTCTTCTCTCTCTCTCTCTCTGTTTTATTCCGCTGCGTTCAGTTTCTGATTATCACTTCAGAAGCTGTTTCACTTAGCTTCTGATCAGTGTGTTCAGTTTTAGGAGAAACGAAGAATTTTTCAAAACACAATTCAACCCCCCTTCTTGTGTTTTTCTCACCTTCATTAAAGCATCAGAAGCACAAGAGAAGCTCAAAGACTTTGGTAAAAGATTTGAAGAAGGGTCAACCAGAAGTCAACACATTGGATCAGAAGAAAAAGACGCCTCTCCAGAAGCTGAAGAGATCATCAAATTTTGTATAGATCACCAAACACAAAAGTTCTAGCATGACACAAAAACCTCATCAGACTTGGAAGACTTTCAGACTTTAGAAGCACCTGAGGGACCTAAACTTCACGTCAGTTTTGTCATCTACTGTAGTTGTCCACTTCAAAGATCTGAGCACAATTTTGTCTTCTTCTAACCACGTGTAGAAACAGACAAATGACTTCATAGGCAAGAAAAATGAACAGATACTTCCTGTTTCAACAAAGTATTTTCGAATGACTATCCAACGGAATTATCCGTATCCAGCAATGGCTCAACGTCCTTTATCTGAAGCTTCTCAACGAATCTTTATGCGTTGGCACTCTTCTCCAACGTCTCTCAAATCCGTGCCTATATAAGGAGCTGAAGACCATGAAGAAGATTAACAATACTCTGCTATTTTAACTGTGTCATTACTCTTCCAAATCAAATAGCGCATAAAGAGTTTGTTCATGATATTGTTTAGTTTACACCATAAATTGTTAAATCCGTGTAAGAACAATTTTGTTTATATTTGCTGAAAACAAACATAAGTCTCTTGCTTGTTAAGCTTGAGCAACATAAGTCTCTTGGTGAAACCTTGAACATCTAAGTCTCGGTTAGATGTGATTAAGCACCAGAAGTCTCAATCAATTGTGATTGAGCATATAAGTCTCTTAGGGGAGCCCTTTGAGAAAAGAAAGTCTCTTGCCTGCGTGCTTGAGCATTAAAAGTCTTTTGGAGTTGTCCTTGAGCAGTGGAAGTCCCTTGGTAGTGACCTTGGGCAAAGAAGTCTCTTGAAAGTGAGCTTGAGCATTGTGAAGTCTCTTGGAGGAGTCCTTGAGCAATTTGTAAATTGTGATATTATTATGAACACCCTTAAAAGTGCAAGGGGACTAGACTACTCATGTGTCTTGGGAGGAACCAATATAAAATTGGTGTGTTTGCTTTCTCGCTATCTATCCATCTTTTATCTTTGTATTTTGTATTCTGCTGCCCACATACCCTGTACCAGAATTTGTACTCATCAGATTCTGAACAACTTTTAACACGTAGAAGAGGTAAACCAGAAAAAAAACAAACACAATTCAACCCCCTTCTTGTATTTTTCTCACCTTCAGGTGTCCCAATTTACCCTTGTTACCCTTCCAACTTTAATATGGACATAGAGTTCAACTAGCTAGAAATAACCCTAATAATCTCACTTAGTAGCTATACATTAATCATATAGTCCATTCTAACAATCCATTCTCTAGTTACATCATTCATCAAATGCAATTAGAGCATCGACCTCATACTAAATGTTATTTACTCGTCATACCTTTATTTTATTATAATTAACCTCAAATACATTATATAGCATAAAACGCCAAAGTTGTTCATTATACATTCAAGTTGACATTAATATCCTTCAATTATTCCTAATATAATATTCAAGTATAATATCAATCATTGTATAATGTAAATTTTCTTACTCATCCATCATTTCAATCATTCAACATTAGGACAAGAAAATAAAATTTATATAAGAAAGGCTAATAGGGGAAATGCAAGGTTATAAGAGGTATATGATATCTATAATGAGTCACAATAGGAGGAATAAATTTTCTGTGCGACATGATTGGAATCAACCTTGAAGGTGATTCAAATCATGCAACCTAGAACAAGATTTTATCAATTAATACATAATGTGATTTGAATAAACAATGTCGATGTTTCAAATCATGTTGCGATTTTCTATTCCTAACGCATGTTAGCATGAATTATTCAAAGTACTTTGATGTATGTTTGAATCACATTAGAAATTTTGTAAAACATTGTTTAAAACCATGTTTCTATAGTCCTACTTTACCCTATAACATTCAAATCATGATCTTATAGATAGAGTAATTCAGAAGTACTAAAACAAGAAAACATAACCAAATTCACATAAATGATAAAAAAAATTGTTACCATGGGTTTCCAATCTATAAAACAAAATATGTAAAATTCAAGAGTACCACCAATCAACTAATGTACAAACAATTCCACACATGCATTCACCAATCTACAAATTGAACATGACCTCTCTTCAAATTCACGTAGTTTCGTATTCTCGATTTATCCCTACTAAACTCTTATCTCCCAAATCTTCACTCATTCCTCACATTCATGTAGAGGAAGGGAAGGGAAACCAACCTCGAAATGATGATGATCTAACAAATTAAGATAGTTAAATGATGACGATGATGACATATTCTTCAAATTATTGTCCTCTTTTCTCTTTTCCCTCTATAGTTTTGTGCTTATTTCTTTTTTCTACAACTCCAATCTCATTTTCTTTCCCTTATCTCTTTATCTTCTCTACTAATACAATCTTCCTTTTCTTTTTCACTCATGTGAATTTTTCCTTCTCTCTTATTTCACTTTTCTTCTCACAAGTTATGATCTTTAAAAGTGTCTTTCCCACCTTCTCTTTTTCTATGATGCGTGTTGTGTGAAAGGGTGTGAATTAGCATTAAGATGGTTCGATATATGTGTGTTGGTATGGGTGAGTTGTTGTGTGTATGATATTCATTGACTAAGTCCACTTTTAGATGCTATAATGAATATTTTGTATGGCTTAAGATTCCAATAAAGGGAATATTTTACGGATGAAAATATGGGGTGCTATAGTGAATATTTTGGATGATTTAAAGGGATTAATTATAATTTAATTAATAATCTTAAGATGAATGTTATTTAGGCTATTGGTTTTTAATCAACTAGGATTGAGTGAATAGTAGAGCGGTACCTTTTGACAAGTAACTTATATATCTAACTAAATAGCATGTAAAGTTTGTGAGATGCAGGAAAAACTTTTAGCATGTAAATTATGGAATTAAGCCTTAAAGAGGAATATGCAACAAGAAATATTTGCTTCCAACCTTCGAGTAATAGTTCTTTAAAGTTATGATGGTACTTTAGACGAAGTTAGGTGCGGTTAAAATACAATGGGTGAAACAATTCTTTATGCAATATATTGGTTTGGGTGGGTGGGGGTGTGTGGTGTTGCAGTTTAGTATTATAAGTGAAGCTTGATTATAATTTTTTTAAGAGAATTCAATTCAAAATGTTATTTGAGTACATGGTTTTAAGCATGGAAACAGTGAAGTTAGAAACATTTTCAGTGGTTTGAGGGAGTTTTACGATTACACATATTGATTGGAAGATTTGATCCCTAACCTGATGTTAGAGGTTGAGTTGTAAGGACTCTAATTAGATAAAAATTCTAATTTATTATACCTATGAGGTTCTATGTAGTTGTGAGGTCAAAGGGAATTATAAATTTGGGTTTCGAGATTTTTTGTGAAAATAATATTTGTAATAAGTGAATGAATATGGATTTTATGTGGTTTGTAATAAGTGAAAGTAATTATCTTCAGGGAACCTTATAATTGATTGATATATGGATTTTATATGGCGTTTCAGATTTGGATTGTTAGCTGCATATATGTTTGTTACTCTCATTGTTGCATTATGGAAACCATTGGATTAACTTTCTATTACTCAGTTGTTAGATCGATGTGTACTACTACTAATAACATTATTCTCAATAACTTTTTTTTGACCAAAATATTCTCAATAACTTCTAACAGCAAACAAATGTAACAACACTTGTATAATACAATAATGTGATTTTGGGAAGATCAAATAACGTTGAATGTTCGACAAACATAGACTGAAATGTTACAAAACTCACAAAAATACCAAAATTATTATTTTAAATGCAATTATACTTTTAGAAATACAATGTAATTATTTTCCAACTTAATTTCTACTTAACAACATTGACAAATCATCCTTATGCACTTTGCATATTCAGGAACGATACACGGCATTATATGACAATCTTCGTCATCCTCGCATAAATAAACTCCTGTGACATCAATTAACAAAAATTAATGTTAATAATAGGGAATAAAATATTATGTATACGACAAAGTAATTTTGAAAAATATAGTATATAATGGAATTACCATCGGTTACCATGATAAATATGAAAAGAAAAAGTCTCACTACAATGACAAACTTGCAAGTTTCAACCATATTATTCCTCGCTTGCAGGTAGAAATATATAATTGTATTATCAATTTATAGTGTGAAAAACAATTAAAATTATTGTTAAATTTCTCTTAGGTGTATCTATGTGTTGTTTTTGTATTTATAGCTCATCGAATCGATCATTTGACCTTAAATGTCTCTTGATGGTCATTAGATGTGATTTTTTTTTATACCAACTTATTATTATTATTATTATTATTAATATTATTATTATTATTATTATTATTATTATTATTATTATTATTATTATTATTATTATTATTATGAATTTATTATTATTGTTATTGTTGTTGTTTCTATGTTATCCTTTCATGATGACATGGGTAAAGCCCAATAGAGAAGTTATAAGGTTAAATGATGACAAAATCAATCGTATGAAGTGTAAACATATATTCTTAGTTTATCTTTTTTTTTTTTAAAGGAATCTTACCTTCTGTTGTCTCTATTGTTTATCTTTTTCGAGGGTTTTGGTTTGGTCTCCCCCTTGTATATATTTCTTTCTATATATATTGTGGGTGACTGGCAGAGGATGTAAGTATTTGGGGGTGCCGACTTAGTCGAGATGTCAAAGTTCTCTTTGATGTTTTTATCACTCTTGCCTTACAAAAAATATTAAATAAGCATAACAAATTTTAAAACTACATGAGTCGAATAAAAGGTTCTTTCTCACACAAGGAAATAAAGGGGATCTTTTCATTATAAACATTTTTTTATACTAGGCCATGCAAGCATTGGCAACAGATGAAAAAACATGGCCATAAAATGATAATAGACAATGTCTTTCACATGCTTCTAAGTTTCTACCTCTTGTTTTCTGCCATATAAAAAGTTGTTGTCTATTCTTTTTAAGTTAGAGGTGCAAAAGTGTAGTTGTAAATAATTCGTGAAATCAAGTTAACACGACAGTGAGTGTTGTTGGAACAAGAAGGGTATTGTACAATTTCTCTAAGGTTTTGATGATAACAAAGTATTGAAGAACAACTGGATATACTAATGTTTGTTCAAATGTTCAGAAACATATAATATATCCATCAAATTATTGAACATGTATTAAAGCATTAGTAACACAATAGAAGATCAAAAGACTATGGTAGAAGATCTAAAGAAAGGTCAACCCCAGAAGTCAACTCATTGGATCAGAAGAAAAGAACACCTCTAAGAAGTTGAAGAGATCATCAAATTCATAAGACCTAGCCAGACACAGGAAACTCCATCAGACTTGGAATACCTTCAGACTTTAGAAGCACCTGAGGGACCCAGACTCCATGTGATATTTGTCGTCTTCTATAGCTATCCACATCAAAGGATCTAAGCATAGTTTTGTCTTCTTATGAGCACGTGTAGAAACAGACACAAAAAACTTCAAGGGCAATAAGAATGAACAGATACTTCCAGTTTCAGTAAAGGATTTTTGAATGACTATCCAACAAAATTATCCACATCAGGCAATGGCTCATCGTCCTTGATTTGAAGCTTCTCAACGAATCTTAATGCGCTGACACTCTTCTCAAACGTCTCTCAAATCCCTACCTATATAAGGAGCTGAAGATCTGAAGAAGATGAGTAAGACTCTGCTATTTTTACTGTGTCCTTACTCTGCCAAATTAAATTGCGCAACACACTTAGGATTTTCGTTTCAACTTTTGTATCCTAGAAATCCTTAAAGTCATAAGAGTTTGTTCAACATTGTTTAGTTTACACCAACAACTGTTTATCCGGTGTAAGAACAAATTTGTTTATATTTGTTGTAAACAAATGGAAGTCTCTTGCTTGCAAAGCTTGAGCACCAGAAGTCTCTTGGGGTTGCCCTTGAGCACTGAAAGTCTCTTGCCTGCGTGCTTGAGCAATAGAAGTATCTTCGAGTTGTCCTTGAGTAGTGGAAGTCTCTTGGTAGTGATCTTGAGAATTTGAAGTCTCTTGCAAGTGTACATGAAAGTTTGAAAGTCTCTATATCCCTTGGAAGTGCAAAAGACTAGACTACTCCTGTGTTGTGGAAGGAACTAGTATAAATTGCTTGTGTATGCTCTTTCTCTCTTTCTCTCTATCTATCTTTTATCTTTGTGTTCTATTATTCCGTTGCACTCCCTTCTTATGTTTTTCTCGCCTTCAGTTGGTATCAGAGCACGGTCTGTGCTCAGCCACTTACATGGGTCACGCTCAAAGATCCAGTGATTAAGACATGTCTTTTGACAATGAACCTAGAACTTTAGTAAAAGGCTAACCAATTGAGAAGAACATTTATTCAAAGAAACCTCCAGTCTTCAATGGGGATGCTTCTCAGTTTTCCTCGTGGAAGAGAAAGATGTACAATCACATTATTGGTATTTATGATGAGCTGTGGGATATTGTTGAAGATGGTACTGAGGTTGAAGTTGATGAAGAAGGAATGGAACGTGACAAAAAGAGTCTAACTGAGGTTTAGAAGAAGCTCTACAGAAAGCATCACAAGGTGCCTGGAATTCGTTTAGAAGTTATACCTCATTCATAATATATGAAAATTGTCAACAAATCTTCTTCCAATACCATCTTTTAATCCATGTGTTCTACTTATGAGGGAAACCAAAAGGTTAGGGAAGCCAAAGCTAACTAATTGGTAAATCAGTATGAACTTTTTAGAATAAAGGAAGATGAGGACATTGAAACCATCTATTCAAGGTTTCAGAATCTTTGGTCTGGTCTTCACGTTCTGAAAACGATCTATATTGTATCTGATCATGTCAAGAAGATTCTTAGGAGTCTTCCTGCCAGATACAGGCCAAAGGTAACATCCATTCAGGAGGCAAAGGACTTGGATACGCTAAGTTTGGAAAACCTCATAACTCTTAAAAGTCATGAGATTAAGCTTGTTGGAGATAAACCAGCTGAGAAATTCAAATATCTAGCCTTGATAGTTGAGGACAAATCTATTACAGCTCTTTAGACTATTGAGTCAGTAAAAGAATTATCTGATGGAGATTTTGACAGTGGTTCAGATGTAAAAAAGATGGCATATTTGACCAAAATATTTCATTACCTAACCAAAGGAAATAAGCTCTCAAGTAGAAGAAGTGGTTCAAATGGTTCAAAGCTCAAGGATTCTAAGGAAGATCGGAATGGATGTTTCAACTGCAAGAAGACTGGACACCTCATTGTTGACTATATATCCAGAGTTACAGAAGGACAAATTAGGGAAAGAAAGCTTTGGGAAGAAAATCTACAAAAGGAGGCTCAAGGAGAGTCTTATGACAACCTGGAAGAACTTGATGAGAAAGCAGAAGCTGACAAGGATGAAGAAGAAGAAAATTTGGGTTTGATGGCGTCATTAGCTTCTGATTCTGAATCTGAATTAGACTCTGACGAAAAATACAATGAACTTCTTTTCCTTTCAAAAGAGGGGTTAATTGATAATGTCAAAGAACTTGCTTTAAGATGATTAAACAAATCGCAAGAGTATATAAGCTTAAAGGAGAAGGATGATTTGTTGGAAGCGAACAATAGCACTATGAAGAAGTATTATGAACAACTTCGAGTTAGAAACGACGTTCTTCAGAGTCTGAATAATATTGTAATGAACGAAAACCTAACCTTGAGAAAGCACCTCAGTCAACTTGAAGAGAAGATCAAGGTTTTGGAGAAAGTTGTTGAAGATAATGTCATCAGATCCTTGACAAAGCATGAATAAGCCCTCCAAGAGTTTATGGCTAGCTCGATTGAAAGAAGCAGATTGACTTTCACGATCTATGGCATAAGCAAGAACCATGGAGAAGGAATTGGATGTTTAGAGACACCCGACAAGAAGAAGCAATCTCCATAAGAATCAATAAAGCTGGTTTAAAATTAATTACTTGCAAGATCAACCAGTAAATCTTAAGGACATATTGTGCTTTGTTATTTTCCAGAAATTTATGTTTGTTCTTCAAGAACATAGAAAGACTATGAAGATAACTATCGAATTTAACCCAGTCAAATCCGTTGAAGTTACTTTCAAAAGAAAATAAAAATAATTGCTTGAAATAAACAAGTAAATTGCAAAGATATATAAGAAAACAAACTTAAACTGCATTGATTGAATGTAAATTGGTACACATGTTCATACATTGCAACTTGTGACTCATTTCTCTCTTGAATACAGATAGTTTGAGTGTAAGTTTTATGTATGATTGGACTGTGACCTTTTTTCCCTAAGGAAAAACTACTATTTATACTAACAGAAATAACTACCTACATTAAGATTTGAAACTTCAACTGCTACAAACGAACAACATATATCCATTCGATTTGAAATTCAAACATCTGCCTCTTGGAGATATCCGTTGCTTGACCTTATCCAAAACGAACTGCTCTTCGATACTTTTTCGCTTGTCGAACTAAAATCCACGCTTCGAGCATTTCCAGCAAGTCCAATCTTCGATTAAATATCTAGATATAAAAAACATATCATTTCTTTCGATTTATAAGGTCAACTTTAGTTTGACTGCATTAAGATAGCCTTAAAATTATAGGCTAACAAAGACCAGCCGTTGAGAACAGTCCAAGGCCAAACACTTTTAAATCTATAGTCTTGGATAGTCCTCAACAATCAAGCTCTAAGCCTAAGACACAAAAGAAAGCAAATTATTCCAGAGTTAACAAAAAAGGACTTAGGAGGTTGTGGGTACCCATAAGTGAAATTGTGTACATTTCTGAAGAGGACAAAAAATATGGACAATTACTGCTCACATTCAAAAATGGAAGAATATTGTGGATACTCGAGAGAACAAGGAGAAACTGACTACTGATCTGGTAACCTTCTATCTCTTATGTATTTGTGTATTTATTATTTTGAAAGATCTGAACATGGTGTGCTTGGCATAAATTCATTATGTGACAGTCACCATAATGTGTGTTTACACCGATTTTTGGTAATGTAAACTCCATTATCCATCGACGGGGACAAATGTATTTTTAAAGGGGATCATTCAAGTCTCGCGGCTTATGACATCACTTCATGCATTCTTGAAGAACATTAATATCATAATTGCATCCACCATCTTTTAATAACAAGTTGTCTCTTGACAACATGATGGAAAAATGCTCAAGTGAGCATATTAAAAAGAAGAAGAAAGAAAAGAAAGATGAAAAGTAATGATAATTGCAAAAGAAAGAGGAAAATAAAGCAAGAAAATTAATATTAAATTGAAGGAATGTAAAGGGTGGTTGGAATCTATCAATCCACACTCTCGTGAACCCATTTGCTCCGCAGCGGGGGTGTTAGAGTTTAAGAAATCAAGAAACCAACCATTTGTTTTTATTACAAACTAATATATATAGACCTTGTAGAAAAACTACCACTAAATCCTAAGGTCTAGATTAAAAGTAGAAATAACTTCCTAAGGCACTAAGAAATAACTTCCAAGCACTAAGAAATATCTTCCATGCACTTAGACACTAGGAAATAACTTCCATGCACTTCAGCCTTGTTTGCCGCTACACGTTCCACTTTGCCTTATTGCACTCCAACTGTAACTTCCTTTGTTGAAAATGCGGTATGTTGAAGTCTGTATGCTCTTGGTCAAATTTGCGGTATCTCTTTGAACTTTGCAACATGTCGAAATAACTCATCTAACTCGTCGAAATATAATCATAACTTCGACCAAATATTTTATTTTTTGTATTGACAATGTGACAATGAGATAAAAGCATATGCATGGATATCAACTACATGACACAACCCACAATGTTCACAAAGTTAGGATCGAAGGAAAATATTTTCACAAATGAACGCTTAAACTTGAGTGATCAAAAAAGGTTAATTCTTTATAGTCAGTAATGAAAAATAGTTCTAATTTAGAAAGAACTTTTTGAGAAAAACTATTTTTCAACTTTTAAGAATATTACTCCCTCCGTTCCTTTTTAAGTGTTGTTTTAGAAAATTAACACGAAAATAGCAAAGTGTATTTTTGCACATTTTCTTCCTATTATACCCTCAATTTAATCTACCAATACATTCCTATTTTTCGGCACACATTTTATCTTTCTAATAAATTTAATATGTGATATTTTTCTCGTAACAAACATTTGTTTTTTTCAAAGATCGTAACAAACATTTGTTAGTTACTATCTTTTTCTCCAACAATTTTTTTTTTTTTGCACACTCTCTTTCTCATAACTAACAATTGTCAATTTTCTAAATATTGTGCACATCTCTTTAATTAATTTAAGTCAATATAAAAATTATTCCAACTTCACATTAATCAAAAGCTAATAAAAATTAACTTTCCTCCAACTCCTTTAATCAAAATTCTTAAGAATTATTCATCTTATTTATAGAATTTTAACTCTTCATAAAATCATTATTATATGTAACAAAATTTTATTTAAATCTGAAGATAACAAAGAACAAATTTTATTTTAAAAAAATAAACAAACTTTGTTTAAAAAAACAAACTTTAGTTTTTCAAATATATAGCATTAATTAGTTTTATTGAAAAAGATAAGAGTAACCAAACAAAGAAAAAGATACGAGTAATTGACAAAGGGTATAATTGAAAAATCGTACCCTTAAAATACCAAAACGACAGTTAAATAGGAACGAAAAATTCACCCTAAAACGACACTTAAAAAGGAACGGAGGGAGTATCTTACTTCTTCAGGGCTTCAGAAGGCTTAAATATGTTATTCGTCCCTGCAAATAGGGGTCGCTTAAAATTTCATCCCTGCAATCGCTAATCCTTTTTTTTGCCCCTGCAAAGTTTAATCAGTTAAAAATTCGTCCCTTGACCAAGTTAATGACTGCCACGTCATCAAATTAACAAAATGGCATGGGAATTGACAAAAATACCCCTGGCTTATTTTTTTTTTTGTTTTTTTTTTCTTCAAAAAAAAAAATCAGTTTTTTCCCGAATTTTTTTTACGATTTTTTCCCGAAAATTTTTCAGTTTTAATTTTAACAGTTTTTTTCCGAAATTTTTTTTGACTTTTAATTATTTTTTCAGATTTTTTTAATTTAAAAAAGAATTTTCAAAATTTTGAAAAAAAAAAATTTTGAAGGAAAAAAAAATTAGCCCAGGGGTATTTTCGTCAATTCCCATGCCATTATGGTAATTTTGATGACGTGGCAGTCATTAACTGGGTCAAGGGACGAATTTTTAACTGATTAAACTTTGAAGGGACAAAAAAAAAGGATTAGCGATTGCAGGGACGAAATTTTAAGGGACCCCTATTTGCAGGGACGAATAACATATTTAAGCCCCTTCAGAATATCTCATTTGGGGTCTGGTTATGGTGCATAAGGATTTTCCTTATGCACCCTGCATAAGGATTGCTAATATGGCCCATTAATTTGTAGTCCAACAAATTTGCTTCCTACACCCCCATTCCTTCATTTCATACTTTCTCAGAGTAAAAAAGAAAAACACGAATGAAGAAGAAAGAGAAGAATCTCGCCGTCGTTGTCACCGTCGTCATGGAGTTCGGAGCAACCACCTCAACACTAACAAAGAAGCACTCCAACAGCCACTCCGCCACCGGAAGATCTGCTTACGACGGCGTTTTCGCTACTCCAATCAAGCTAAGAACTCCAAACTTCTCTCAATTCGACGATTACAACGAGGTTTGTGGTTGCTCAGATGCTTCTTCTTCGATTCCGATTCTCGAACTTCCGGAGCTCAAGGAAAGAAGTTTACACCTCCGGCGCACTCATGATGTTCTACATGAAAGAAGTTTACACCTTCGGCCACGACGTTCAAACCGCCACAAAGCTTCTCGGATCCACTCCTCATGATCAACTTCATATCAAAACCTCTGATTCCTTCTCCGGTTTACTCCTTGTTGCTATTGGATTCCTCCTCTTCATGGTTTCGTTTGTGAAAGATCGTGATTTTCAGCATTTCTTTGCGAAAGGTTGTTTTTTGTTGCATGTGTTTATGGCTCTTTGGAGGATTTACTTTGAACGGAAAGTTGAAGATCTTGCTTGGGATTGGTTGAGACAAACTGTTGGTGATGTGCTTTTGGAGCTTTCATGGGTTTTCTTTCTTGTTTACTCTTGGAGAGAGAAGTATGATTAGATTTAATTTCCTTTTTGATTTTGTTTATTGTTATCATTATCATTATGAATTTTCTCTGTAAAAATTGACCGATTATATCACATGTTTTCTTATCAAATCGGTATTTAAATCGTACATTATTATAAGTTGTGAAATGTGAATTACCTTACCCTGAGTTCAATTAGGGTGGAAATGTGGTATTTTTATTGATTTGTTATTGTGGGTATGAATGATACATGATTGTTATTGAATTTGTAACTTCACCTATGTTTCGAGATGACACATGAGGTTCATCTTTCGCAGGACTATTGCTTACAGAGCTAGGTAGTCCGTCTGGCGGAAAGTCCCCAAATACATATTCCGTTTCCTGAGACGGAATAAGCAATTTAGCATGGATTATAGTTATTCTACTAAAATTTCTTGATGCAAAGTAGATAGCGAACAACAGAATAGAAATCACACATAAATTTGGCTAGATATTAATCACTTCACCCCCTGCTTAATGCAATATTACTAACATAGTAAGTTTATGCGTGAACCACCTAGGCATGTGAATGGATTTATGATAGATATGCTAGGGCAAGACGATCTAGTAAGTGGATTCAATCTATTTACATTGTGCTAGAGTAGTATTATTAAGGGATTGTTGGGCTTAAGTTATTTGAGTTTATGGTATAAGCACTAGTGAGACTGTTGTGGAGAGCTTATGGAAACACCTTATGACATTTTCATAAGTAGTTTTCAGCTTAAGTTTGGATTTTTCGGTTTTCGGAAGCTATGAACAGTGTAGAGATTTAGAAGCCATACACCACAATGCACTTTGTTAGAACTTTGTTAAACTCTAAAAACTATGCAAAAACCATTGTGCTGTGGAAATGGTTTTGGTCAGTTGTACTCCAAAACCATTAGATGTATTTAATGGTTTTTCTTTCAATGCTTTTGCCGATGCACTGGGATCATATAAACTGAGATCATATAAACTGAGATCAAATGGCCGATGCACTGGTTTTCTTTCAATGCTTTTGCCGCATTTCAATTACTTGCTCCATCCTTATGAAGCCTGACACTAATATGTTTGGTTTTATTGTATGTGCGTATGAATTATTTGAATATAACAAAAAATTCATTATTGTTATTTTTGTTAGGAAAAAATACACAAGAGCCAGAAATATAAGTGAAAATAAGATGTAATATGGACATAGAGATTTAGAAGCCATACACCACAGTGCACTTTGTTAGAACTTTGTTAAACTCTAAAAACTATGCTAAAACCATTGTGCTGTGGAAATGGTTTTGGTGAGTTGTACTCCAAAACCATTAAATGTATTTAATGGTTTTCTTTGATCATGCAGGTGAAAAAAACTAAAAAGCTAGAGCCATTGTCATCATTCAGTTTTGGGCTAACACAAATGGATGAGGAGGAAAGGAATGACACAGCTTCATCATCTGATGGTGGTAAAAAGAAAGAGCCAAAAACAAGAAAGTCTAAGGGTAAAGAAAAGAAGCATCAAATAAAGAAACAACAACATGTTGCACAAGATTCTGATGAAGGAAGTTCAGATGATGAAGAATTGATTCAAAAGCTAGCACGTTAATGTTTTTTTTATTGAATTTCTGGATTTCTAGATTAGTGTTAAGTTTCTTGTTAATGTTTGTATCAAGTTTATGAATTTCTGGATTTGTATAAAGTTTATGGTGAAACAAACTTAGGGGTATGGAATACTGAAACCATAAGTATGGTTTAATGGTTTTGATAGTTAGGTGTGTTTTTTTTATAGTATCTATCGTATTATACTATTAATCTTATTTAATTTTTGGTCCAATAATGTTCAATTTAATTTAATTTTACTAAAATTAGGGGCATGGAATACTGAAACCATAAGTACGGTTAAATGGTTTTGATAGTGTTCTATGTGAAACCAAAATAACTGCCTAATGATTTTAAGTGAAATTATTAATTTGTTTTAAACAATTTATCTTCTAGAAAAAAAAAACATACTTTTGCTTTATTTTATGTTTGTTTTTCGTGTTAAACCTCTCGAGTTTCTACGAAAAGTGACATAATCAGTTGGTTGTGTCTTTTTATAGTATCTATCATAGTATACTGTTCATTTATTTAATTTTTGGCCCAAGAATGTTCAATTTTATTAACCACTTAATAGTACACACTCATAACCTATTAAATAATTGTCAAATGGTAAATAAAATAAAAGAATAGTGAAAATTATTATTGATAAATGGTTTTAAATAAAAACAATTACCGAAACCATAAGTATGGTTCAATGGTTTTGCTAGTGTTCTATGTGAAACCAAACTAACTGTCTAATGGTTTTGTAACAACCTATAATCATGAATACGTAACAAGTGCTCCTAAAAGATGCTAGCTATGTACCTACAATCACCAGAAGTATAAAAACTCTTAACGACAAATGAGAAAATGGGATTGTTCACCGTTTTTTACTACTGCACCGTTTGAGGAGCAATCCCATTATTCACGAATTACAGCAAACAAATGAGAAAATTATAAAAAAATTAATCTATTCATTTCCATCAGAGTCATCATCAAATATGTACAGGTATGGAATCACAGTAGTGCGATCAACCAATTCATTTTGAGAAACATCAGTGTTTTCCCCTGGTGAGCTCCATCCTAATCGTTGAATATAAACCGTATCATAAGCTTCAATATCCAATCCTGAAGCAAGGAATAGTTGAATCTCATACACAAATTTGTCGGTTCTTGCTCCCAGGAAAGGCCTAGCTGATTTAGAGACTGACATCATGAACTCCTCCTGATTCAGAGATTAGAGAATTAACAGACATCACTTTTTTCATATTCATATAATGTTATACGATTATATCAGTATCAGAAAACTGACCATTCAACTACCAAAAGACAGATTAATATACAGCAGTCATCAGAAAATATGATCCAGCAAAAACATGGATTAATTAACAGCAACAATGATGAAGGGAAATGCTTCCCATGAGAAGCTCGACAGAAATTCATCTTCATCCACAGAGACACGCATTGAACCAGTGAACATTATGATCTAGAATCATGTATCAGTATCTCTACCCAAATCAGAGTTGTACAAGCAACACATCTTCATAAATCAATTTGATTCCTATATCTTTCTATCTCAATTCTCAACAAATTTGTGGATGGAAAGAAAAAAAATACGAAGAAAATATAGCACAACATGCCAAACTGAATATAAGAAAAGTACCTCATTCAACATCTTATGTAGCTCATCTCTGGCCTCAACAACTCTATCCCTGTCATTGCTGTCAACGACAAATATAAGACCTCCACAAGGGAAAGACAAAAAGGAGGAGAGGGGGGGTGCTAAAATATCTTGTGAAGTACACTATTTTCAAAATGAATTTGAATAAAATACCTTGTCCTGGCCTCCAACATCCCAAACAGTGAAGCTAATGTTCTTATATTCCACAGTCTCAACATTGAACCCTAAATTAAAATATAAAATAAATAAATTAATGAATACAAATAACAGCATTTCAACCTTTCTACGCAGCACTCTTGCAAAAATAAAATTAGAATAATCTTTTGATCATAATGAGTATTTTAAATAAAGTTTCCCATCAAGTTTAAAATAAACATGGATGAAATTACATGGTAAGTGTAACTCCTCCATAAACACGAATGAACTTAACAAAAATTATGTTCTACAAACCAAATGCATATTTCAATTGAGAAGCTCTTGTAAGATAGAACCTAATCCAAACTAAGTCATTATAGTTGTTTAACAATATTTGCACGTCTAACATCAATCACACATGTTAAACAATATATGACATAAATTTTGGGATTTCATTGTTAAATATAAAGGCAAACTTCTTCACAGATTTAACAATGTGTTGACCACTTGATCACGTTCAATGTTAAACAATCATTGAATTAACATGCAAAGAAGTCGGTTATATAGCAAAAGACCAAAGCAATCAATACATACATTACATATAGTTTTACAAATGCCAATCAGGATAAAATCGATAGTGAACTACATAGCACCGACACTTAGACCAAACGTGTGTCCGATGTCTAAACACAACAGGTGTGATTGCATTCAATTATGTAATTTTTTCAAATAATTATCAGTGTCAACATGTCCATACATAAGCAAAACTTGCAAATCAAAATTCACACAGGTAAATAACAATTATGATATATGAATCTAGCTAACAACAAAAGTCGAACCGAGAAACTTACCAATAGTAGGAATGGTGGTGACAATTTCTCCAAGCTTGAGCTTGTAGAGAATGGTGGTCTTACCAGCTGCATCGAGACCAACCATCAGAATTCGCATTTCCTTCTTCGCAAATAACCGAATGAACAGCTTCGTGAATGTTAACCCCGTTTTCTCCTTCACTTCCTTGATCAAACCTAAATTTCAATCAAAATTTCAATAACAAATCTCCAAAACATAAACATTATTCATAATTTCTTGCGCAAATCAATTAAATCCTAAATCAAAACGCTAATACATCAATAAATTGCATTGATATCATCAGATTCAATCAGATCTCACGCTAAACGAGAAAATATTAAAGAAAGTAGCATGCAAAATCGATTTTCACTGTTGATCGGATCGCACAAGATCAAATGAAAAAATCGATAAAAAGACGAAAATTAACTGAACGATGAAAAACAGAAGGATCTAAACAGATCGAACGAATGGAAAGATTCGATTTGCATGAAGAAATTGGATCTGAGATTTGAATTTACCTTGGAAGAAGAAAAGTTGATGTAGCAGAAATCGCAAAGACAGAGAGAGAAGGGTGAAGAATGCTTTGCAGCAACGCGGAATAGGAATTGTGGGGTATGAGTTGGAAATTGGATCTGAGATTTGAATTTACCTTGGAAGAAGAAAAGTTGATGTAGCAGAAATCGCAAAGACAGAGAGAGAAGGGTGAAGAATGCTTTGCAGCAACGCGGAATAGGAATTGTGGGGTATGAGTTGAGAACCACATGATCATTACACGTGTCCAATTATCTGATGGTTGTGATTAACTCATGCATGGTGCATAAGTTATGACTTATGCACCATAACTTATGCCTCTCATTTGTATGTACTTTGTACAAATAAAAAAAAATATGGACTAATCATGGTTAATAATCACAACATATAAAGATTGGATAATTTCTCAAGAATAACATGTGATTCTCTTAAGAGAAATAAACTAGATATACATTGTGCATCATTCTACAACTAATAAAGTTGAGGAATCAGTGCACAACATATATGCTAACAAAAGGATTTATATTACATATCAAAGCTAGAGAAAAATCTTGAAAAGATGTCTTAGAACAAATCATAAGAATGTCTTCAGGAGAATGAAGTATGATGAGAGGTGATACTTCAAAAGGAAATCAAAATTGGAATATATCCTTCTTGATCTCAGAAGAACGTTGTTGGAAACAAATTGTATGATCAATAGAAGATTTCAATTAGGAGAGCAGATAAAAGAACATGCAAAGGTATAACAAACTCTTCTCACTAGCCAACAGTGTGTAGATATGGTTGAAGGACATAATCTGATAGTGCTCATAATTTGTTACAATGATAACCTTTTATGGGTAAAGTCTGATAAGAATAAGCATAAGCATCTGATAACGGGTTCCACTTTGGTGCCATAGTTGTGTGCCATTGGTGCCATTGGTGCCATCTCCACCACACACACACACATCACACACACATCCCCACATCCATCAACACACATCAACGGCCAGGATTGCATCAATGGCACCAATGGCACCCAAGCAATGTCATGGAAGTATTTCCCTCTGATAACATCAGAATCTCTGAAACCTCAAACTCGGATAAGAACCAAATCTAGCGTGTCATATAAGTGGAAAGGTCTCTCAACTACTTTGTTGACACCTGGCCCACTAAGTTGACAATTAGACAGAGAAATTTTATGTGACGTGTATCTCAACTGTTGGGTAATAACCGTAAGACAATGATGGTTTTTCTTTGAACGCTGTGTCTCGCGCTCCCTTTGGAGTTAAAATTTTTCTTTATTCAAAATTGGGCATACAAAAGGTTTTGATCAAAAAGCACCGTTACACAATCATTCACACACAATCACTCTCACATCTTACACTTTTTGTTCTCAAGCCTCCTCCGAAAACAACCTTTTTTCAAAAGTAACCCTAGAAACCAAAAGCCTTCAGAAGTCTCAATGGCATCGTTATTCTCTCAAATTGCTGTCAACAACGAACCAAGTGTTGATTTCTTTCACAAATTGAAGACGATGAGTATCCTAGAAGAGAAGTTAACAGTGAGGCCAAAAGATATTTTTTACTTATTCGGGTTAAAAGAGAATGGAATCCACCTGCTAAACATAATCGATTCTCACCAGTGGCATCACTATATCAATCTGTTAAACAATCCAAACTACTCGGAACTTGTAAAGTACTTTTAGGTTAGAGAAGAAGTGTTTGATAAAAGAGCAACATATGAAGAACTCATAAGAGCAAGGACAAGGGATCCCAGGAATGCAAATAAGTCAAGAAAGGAACTTGGGTTGAAGGAGTTTTTTGAGACAGAAATAAGGTCATCTGTCCCAGGAGCTCCGCTGGTCATCACAAAAGGCCTAATCTCAAAATTGCTTAAGGTATAGGGTTGACAATGAACCGAACCAATTCGAAAATAGTTCGAGACTCGATTCGGTAATTAATTCGTTGAACTTTGTTCATGAACCAAACGAGTCAAACTTGAGTTAAAAATTAAGTTCGTCAGACAAATAAGTTGAACTTGAGCTAATTATAGTTCAACGTGTTTGGTTCATGAGCCAGTTATATATATATAATCCATTGTTAAATCAATTACACTATTTTTAAAAGAAATGTTATTTATCGGTGTTTTTTGTTGCTACTTTATTAACAATTATAAAGTAAAAAAAGAATTAAATCCAATAGAGAAAGAGATGGCCACTTGAGTCAAAAGAAAATAAAATGATAATGTATGATGGTAATGCCCACTTGAAAATGTTGACAGCAAACTAAGGTCATTCAGGAACTAGCTACTATTAGGCTTGCAGTTCACTAGTCCCACATTGGAAGTTTACATCAGGGTATTGAGCGACTTATCTTACAAAACAACAACGCCTATTTCCTTCTTTAATACGGGAATCCGTTTATGGTGTTATTATTCAGTAGTTATTTTCTTAATTGGTTTTTAGACCAATTGAAAGGTTTATGAGTTACTTTTTGCTCATTTAAACCACAGTTTCTCCTTCTTTTTTCTCTTTCTTAATTCATTTGATTCGAGCTATCGAGCTGAACCAAGTTGTTTGCGAGCTTGACTTGAGTCGAGTTTGAGTTTAGTTGCTCTAGTTATGTGAACTTTAAACGAATTGAACTTGAGTTGGAAAAAAATTCGTGTCGAACTCGAGTCGAGTTTTGAGCCGAGTAAATTCTTATCGAGTCGAGTCGAGCTCAGACAGATTCGACTCGACTCATTTCCAGCCCTATTAACGAAGATGAATCTGAATGTTATAAAGAAAACTCTCTGTATGAGTCAGAAGAAGTAATTAGAGACAAGCCTAAAAGGCTTGGATATATATATATATATATATACACACACACACATATATGAGATAGGATCCGTTGACACTAGGTGTCCACGAATTCGTCGACACCAATTCCCAACCGTCCAGATCTATTAATCATACAGTTCACAATGTTTACTTTTAAAAAGGAAACTTAGGTATTAAAATTTTCACGTGACATTTTTTCACTGTCTTTTCTCCGCGTTGTCTTGAGGTTTTGATAGAAAATATAGCAAGTCACCATTGCCGCCGAGGAGAAGGTTCTGCACCTTCGTCATCGCGTGAGTTTTCTGTAACACAATTCTTTTTCCCTCAAGATTTTATGGACAAAGCATCCTTTCCCCTAAGATCAATTGAGTACACCGTCAAAAACAAGTGGCACCGCCATATGATTGTCTTTCACGTGTCAATAGGAATTGGCACCATAATATTCTTTTATTTGTCTTTACATTTTCACTAATACCATGTTTCTCCCATAATTAAATACTTTCATTGTTCATTGAGGCAATTATATCCACGCCATATTATTATTATTATTATTTTTGCTAATGTCATGTTTCTCTCATGATCATGATCATGAATACTCATTATTCATGGCTTCTTTTTTTTTTTTTTTTATATCCTATAGGTACATGGATAATGAGTATGTGGAAAATTCTACTGTTGAGTGTTTAGAAGACCATGAGATAGTTGATGATGTGTCTAATGATTTAGAACCAAATTTAGAAAATTCCAAGTCACCTGAAGCTAATATTTGTCCTATTGTTGATATGGAATTTGACTCCATTGTGGATGTAAAAGAATTCTACACATCGTTTGCCAAGAAAGAAGGTTTTGGAGTTCGTGTTCGGTCTACTAAGCAAATTTTTTGCATGCTTGTATGCGCTAATGAAGGTACACATATAGTAAAGGGTGAAAATGAAGAAGGGAAGAGAGAGTTCAACCTCAAGAACTGATTGTAAAGCATCACTTACTGTTTCAAAAGCAGGGAAGAGAAGTAAATGGGTTATAAAAAGCATAAACAATGTTCACAATCATGGAATGGTTAGTCCTAAGAGTGTGGCCAATCTGCTTTCTCATAATTAGAAAATGACTGCAGCAACTAAGAGCCTCGTTGAGAAGTTTGATGAAGAAGGAGTACCTACAGGGAAAGTTGCTACAATGTTTCAGGGTGAAGATAATGCCTTGTCTAGTCGGGATTGCTGGAATCATCTTAGAAATCTCAGAAGAAGAAATCTTGATGTGGGAGATGCTCAAGTTGTCTTTAAATTTTGCAAGAAAAAACAAGTTGAGAATCCCAATTTTTTTTTATGCAATACAATGTGATGATGAAGATAGAATGATAAATTTCTTCTGGGTGGATGGAAGAGCAAGATTGTCGTATCAATTTTTTGGTGATGTTGTTACATTTGATACAACCTATAAAACCAACAAGTATGATATGCCATTTGCACCCTTCACCGGATTGAATCATCATTTTCAATCTATCTTGTTTGGTTGTGCTTTGTTGCAAGATGAGACTCAGAAGTCGTTTGAGTGGTTGTTTACTTTTATTTTAGAGACAATGTTTATGTTGCTTAAATAATGATACAACAGCTGCCCATTCAGCCAACATTTTCGATACAGCAGCTCATTCAGCCAATATTGGTACTGAATTTTGGCGATAATACTAAATTTGATTTTGGCGATCAATGTCTTTATTATAATATGACAGCAGTTGTTATAATATGTACTGACAATGTTCCATCATATATATTCTCAATGGCAGAGCCAATAACATGACAGCCAATTACCTCATAATATAACAGCAAGGATTGATATCCATGATTTTAGTCAGCAATATAGTACACTCTGCCAGCAACCACCGAGCACATACATCAACAACTTCAATTGGACTTAAATTTGAGCATCATTCATAAGAAAATAAGCAGTATTTGCTCCAGAGTTTATTTAATTTCAATCTCAATTGAGTAACATAGACATTGTAAGAAAAAATAAACAGATGGTTCTTTAGAGCAAAACTTACTTAATACAAGAAACACCAAAGTTTAGAGTCTCTTTATATGGTAGACAATGTAATAAAAAAGCATATAGATTAGGAATCATCATACAACAAATCAAAACTTACTAAATTTACAAACAAGTTTCAAACCAGATAGTTTTCTAAAGAAGATCTACTTGGTACCATCTCCAATGGTTTTATTATCTACAACAATTTTAACTTTCCTATACTCAACATCTAAAAGTTGCATAGAACATCCTTCTGAAACCACTGCACAACGTTTATTGGCAAATATTGTCCACAAATAAAGCAGAGTAAATGCTGTCAATGCTCCACAACCAGTACCAAATATCATTGCAGCAAGAACTCTTAAAACACAATCATTCTTCTTTGCCCTTTCCTTTGGTTTAACAAGAATCAACATTAGTCAACTGTGTATTTACTAGTGTTTATTAGTTTTTAATATTGTAATTAATCATATTTAATATGTTACCAATTGTATACACAAGTATATGAATATAAATAAACATTCAGTATGGTCATGTAAGACACACAACCATTATACAATCTCGATTTGGTATCAGTAGTTTTAGGTTTCACGATCTGTTTTTATATGCCTCAGTAACCCTGCCATTACAAACGGCCACTGAGCAACCCTCATCTCTGCCACCGCGCATCTTCCCTCCGGTGTGCCACTACCAATAGGTTCGTCTCACTCCGACGACCTCTGCAGTCCAGCCAACACTCATGGCTGATACCGGAGGTGCCGATTCTTTTACTTTCACCAAAGTTTCGCTCATTCCGTGTGAGAAGGTAACCGGAACAACCAACTACAACATATGGGCTGGTGCCGTCAGACTCTGGTTTCACGGTCAAGGTCTTGAAGATCACTTGACCAAACAAGCCAAAGATATTGCCATTGTTCATCACACAAAATGGAAGCAAGTCGATGCATCCCTATGCACCGTTCTATGGTTTTCAATAGCACCCCATCTCCAAGCACAGTACCAAGCTTTAATTACTTGCTATGAAGTGTAGGAAAAGGCTAAGAAAGTCTTCTCTAATGATGTTCACCGTCTCTACAGCGTTGTTCACATCCTCAATTCTTTGAAATTGGAGAATATGGATGTTCAAGCTTATCTTAGTAAGCTTGATTCTTTAAAGGCTAATTTTCAAACTTTAATGCCTTTCACTAGTGATGCAACAACTCATGCCGAACAACGCAGCAAGTTTTTCATGGTCATGGCTCTTGTTGGACTGCCACCAGAACTTGATTCTGTGCGCAACCAAATTTTATCTGGATCTACTGTTCCTGATTATGAGACAGTTAGTGAACAATTGTTGCGATTGGCCACACCTCATGCTTTTGGTCATGTCTCCACTCCATCTCCTAATGATTCATCTGCTCTTGCCTAGCACTACAATGGCCGTGGTGGACGGAATGGAGGACGCAGTGGACGCAGTAGTCGTAATAGTGTTCGTTGCAACTATTGCAACCGCTACGGCCATATTGAAGCTGATTGTCGTACAAAAGTAAGAGAACAACAACAACAGCCTAGAGTTGTTGTCGTTGCTCAACCTACTACCGTCGGAGATGTTACTATTCCGGCCGCTGATTACAATGAGTTCCTTCAGTTCAAAGCAGCCCATCAGCCATCATCTTCTACCGTTGTTGCGTAGTCTGGTAATCCTGCAGCCTTTATCTCCGTGTTGTCCTCCCTTGGTCCTTGGGTACTTGACTCTGCTGCCTCTGATCATATGACTTGTAATAAATTTCTTTTATCTCATTTGTCTTACTTTGATTCTTTGCCTCCTATCACTGTGGCGAATGGTTCCAAAGTCAAAGTTCAAGGCCTTGGTTAGGCTCACCCACTTCCAAACTTGTCCTTAGATTATGTTCTCTATACTTCCGGTTGTCCTTTCAACTTAATATCTGTTAACAAACTCACTCGTACACGTAATTATTCGGTTCATTTTGTTGATAATTCTGTTTATGTCCAGGATCGACGTACAGGACGGACGATTGGAGCAGGGCATGGATTTGGAGGATTATATTATCTCTCACCGCCGGTGGCATGTGCTTCTTTTGCCTCTCAAAGCCTTACACATCAGCGTTTGGGTCATCCTAGCCTTAATAAAATGTGTCTTTTAGTTCCTATTTTTTCCAAGCTTTCGTCATTTGAGTGTCAATCATGTCAGTTAGGTAAACATACTCATCACACCTACACTCAACGAGTAAATAAAAGTGTTGAGTCACCTTTTGCTTTAGTTCATTTCGATGATTGGGATCCTAGTCGTGTCAAGTCAACTTTAGGTTACTCTTACTTTGTAACTTTTATTGATGATTTTTCACGATGTACTTGGTTATTTTTAATGAAAAATCGTTCAGAAGTTTTCCATATATTCAAAGAATTCTATGCAGAAGTGAAAAATCAATTTGATACTTCCTTAAAGTTTTACGCACTGATAATGCTCGTGAATATTTTTCATCCCAATTTCAAACCTTTTTAACTTCAGAGCGGATTATTCATCAATCATCATGTGCTCACACACCGCAACAAAACGGTCTCGCTGAACGTAAAAATCGTCATTTAGTTGAAACCGCAAGAACACTTTTACTTCACCATAATGTTCCTTTCCATTTTTTGGGTGATGCCCTTCTCACAGCCTGTCACCTAATTAACCGAATGCCCTCATCTGTTCTTCAAGATCATATTCCATACTCTATCTTGAACCCACATCATGAACTCTACCCAATGATTCTTCGTGTCTTTGGTTGCACATGCTTTTCTCATGACCTCACTCCAGGAAAAGACAAACTTTCAGCCAAATCTCTCAAATGTATTTTTCAAGGCTACTCACGTATACAAAAAGGTTATCGTTGTTTTTGTCCTCAACTTCAACGATACATTGTTTCCGCTGATGTCATGTTCTTTGAAACTTGCCTATTCTTCTCTGCTTCTGTGTCACCTGATGACAACTTTACTACAGATGTTCAAGATATCCCTTCTATTGTCCCGGAACCCATTGTAGCCCCTACCGCACCTCCCTTGCGTGTCTACCAACGACGAAAACCTCATCCACCAACAGTCAGAGATGATATTGATCCTCCGGCATCATCTCCTGCTTCAACTGCTCCTTTCGTTCCATCACCTGCATATGAACTTCCAATAGCATTACGGAAAGGTACTCGGTCACGTAATCCTAATCCTATATATGCTTGTGTTTTAAACTATGATCGTCTATCCACTTCCTATGTTTCTTTTGTGTCTGCTTTGGATTCTGTGTCTATTCCTAAGTTTACAGGAGAAGCTATGACTGATGCTAATTGGCGCCAAGCAATGGTGGAAGAAATGGCTGCATTACATTCAAATAATACTTGGGACATAGTTCCATTGCCTCCAGACAAAACCATTGTAGGTTGTCGATGGGTTTATACAGTGAAAAATGGGCCAGATGGTCAAATTGATCGTTTCAAAGCTCGTTTGGTAGCTAAAGGTTACTCATAAATATTTGGTCTCGATTATGGTGACACATTTTCACCTGTGGCCAAAATCAGTTATGTTCGCCTCTTTCTTGCGATGGCTGTCATTCATCACTGGCCCCTTCATCAGTTGGACATTAAAAAAGCCTTTTTACACGGTGAATTGCAGGAGTAAGTTTATATGGATCAGCCTCCAGGTTTTACTGTTCATGGTACTTCTAAACTCGTATGTCGGCTTCGCCGTTCTCTTTAGGGACTGAAACAGTCCCCACGTGCGTGGTTTGGTCGCTTCAGCTCTGCCTTAATACAATTTGGTATGGCTAGATGTGAAGCGGATCACTCAGTTTTCTTCCTTCATTCCTCCACCAGTCGGTGCATATTTCTTGTTGTCTATGTTGATGACATTGTCATTACAGAAGATGACTCAGAAGGTATCCAGTAACTCAAAGCCCATCTTTTCAAAAACTTTCAGACAAAAGACTTGGGTCCTCTCAGATACTTCTTAGGCATTGAAGTAGCACAGTCCTCATCAGGCATTGCAATTAACCAACACAAATATGCTCTAGATATTTTGACTGAAACTGGTATGCTTGATTGTCGTCCTATTGATACTCATATGGATCCAAACGTCAAGCTTCTTCCGGGTCAGGGGGTGCCATTGAAAGACCCGGTAAGATATCGACGTCTTGTAGGCAGACTCAATTATCTTACAGTCACTAGACCTGATATTACCTTTGCTGTCAGCAATGCGAGTCAATTTCTAAACGCTCCTTGTGATAGTCATTGGGACGCAGTTATTCGTATTCTCAGATATATAAAGAATTCACCAGGAAGAGGACTATTATATGAAGACAATGTTGATGCTAAAATCACTTGTTATTCAGATGCTGACTGGGCCGGATCACCATCAGATAGGAGATCCACTTCTGGATATTGTGTTCTTATTGGAGGAAATATGATCTCATGGAGAAGCAAGAAACAAAACACAGTTGCATTATCTTGTGCAGAAGCTGAATATCGTGCTATGGCAGCAGCCTCAAAGGAGCTTACATGGCTTAAGAATTTACTCTTAGGGTGTGTTTGGATCACCAAAGAAAGTAAGAGGAAAGATTGCAAGAGGAAAGATTGTTAAAGGAAAGAAAGTATGAGGAAAGTGAATGGAAAGTGAGATGATTTGTTAGGTTGTTTGATTATAGTGAAAGTGAATAGAAAGTGAAAGGAAAGAAAGATATATATTTAGTAAATGACATAAATATCCCTATGATAAAATGAGTTGTATTTAATATTTATTTAATATAATAATATGTTTATATTTACATGCTAATAAATGAAAATCGATATGTTAATATATGAATATTTTTACCGGTAGCTAGAATTAGCTATAATATGTGCTACCATCTCCATTTAAAAAAAAAAGTTGTTATATTACAATAATCCTAGTGCATCGAACTATTCATAATAACAAGGGTTATATCTGCCATTTCACTAAAAAATCTCAATCTGTGCCCTTTCTTCCCGTATATGAGAGGAAACAAATATGGGTGTGGACCCCACAAAAAGTGAACTTTCCTAACCTTTATATATGAGATCCAAACGACGGAAAGACACATCACAGAAAACTTTCATTCCTCAAGCCTCTCTTTCCCTATCCTTTCATAGGTTCCAAACAGACCCTTAGAGCTTAAATTAGGAGACCTCCAAGATACAAAACTCATATGCGACAATCAGGCTGCACTCCACATTGCATCCAATCTGGTTTTCCATGAACGAACCAAGCACATAGAGATAGACTGTCACTATGTAAGAGACAAAGTTCTTTCTGGTGAAATCACCACATATTTTGTCAAGTCTGAAGATCAATTGGCTGATATGTTTACTAAGTCTCTCAAGGGCTCTCGAGTGGATTATATTTGTAACAAGCTCGCTCATATGACATATATGATCCGGCTTGAGGGGGAGTGTTAAGAATCAACATTAGTCAACTGTGTATTTACTAGTGTTTATTAGTTTTTAATATTGCAATTAATCATATTTAATACGTTACCAATTGTATACACAAGCATATGAATATAAATAAACATTCAGTGTGGTCATGTAAGACACACAACCATTATACAATCTCAATAACAACCATTGGAGTCTTACTGTTTTTAACATAAACATTAGGATCAAGTGGCTCTGAATGCATTGAATGTTGTGGAAAATGTTGTTGGAGTAAGCCCTAATAGCCAATCTATATTAATTGGGTTTGACTTTGTATCATGATATTGATAAAAATATATTGTGAATATATAAATAATAAGGCATTTCTTTATTGATTTTGTTTTGTTTCAAAATAATAAAGTCCTTAGAATAGTTAGTCTCTTTAATGGAACATTAAGTATAACTTAATTGTGAGACCCCGTTAAACATAAGGAAACTATTCTTAAAGTATTTGTAGCCAAGGTTTATATAGAAGTGGGATATTGATGAGTCAATAATTAGTTAGTTTTAGTATAATATTTAGTTTCGTTTTAATTAGATTTAAGTTTATTTTATTTTAATATTATTTCCTTTTTGAACTATTTTACTCCAATTGCATATTATTATATTTCAGGAATAAATATTTGATGGATTGAGTCTTGGAGCAAAAGAAAGGAGTCTGGAGCTGATTCGGAGCAAAAATACGAAGATTTGGAGACAAAAATATATCTCCCCAAAGTCAGAAGCTTGGCATGGCTCGTGCCAAGATTGGCACGGCTGTGCCAGCCTCCAGGAGTGCCTTTTGCTGCTTTTGCTTAGGATTTAAGCTACTCTATTTAGTTTTGACCAAAAAGCCCACAGTTGCTTGTGGAACATTCTAATGATGTAATTGCTTAGATTTTAAGTCGAATGTATCCTATAAATAGAGTAGTTAGCCATCACAAACGAATCATCTTTATTCTTGGAATTCAATAAGCGACAATTGTCTTTCTCAATAAAGTTCTTCTTTTATTTCTTTACTTTCTTGTTATTTTATTTATGTTCTTCTCTTCCTTTTCTATGTCTACGATGAACATGAGTGAGTAGACTTCTCTTGTCTTGGGATTGTTGGATAAGTCTAATGACGTAATCCGAATCAAACCAAACCATAAACCCTAATTTTATATAAGTTTACTTTCTAATCTAATTTCACTGTTTTTATAATGAATTAACAATTACCGAACTAGGAAGCGAACGCGGAGGGTTTTGTAATTGTTAATTCATCATCTCAAATATCAATTCATAAAGCGAACACGGAGCTTTGATATTGGAACAAGTGAAATTAGACAAGGGTTGTGAAACATGAGAATAGTCTAGCAAACCTTGAGACATATAAAGTTTCGTTCTTCAAGGATTCTAATAACAATCAACCATGAGAATAGGCTTGATTGTTAGAGGAACACACTCACTGACTTCGAGAGAAGCTTTGATACGCTAAAGAGAAACTTGTCTTTAGAAAGTAAACCAAATATGAAATTAGAAGTTTATGGTTTGTTTGTGAAGGATTCGTTATTATGATGAACCAATAATCCCAAGGCTCCTTTTATTATTATATTTACTTTCAACCAACTGAAACCCTCTACTTTACAACTTTCTTCTCTTCTAATCATCAAATTAAAGTTAATTGAATTGAACAACTCCCAGTCGAAACGATACTCTCTTTTATTACTACTTCGATGGACCGTGCACTTGCGGTTTATCCCATCAAGTTTTTGGTGCCGTTGTCGGGGAGTTAACTAATTTGATTAGCTTTTTCTTAGTGATTAGATTTCTTTTTCTTTTTCTCTTTTTTTCTTCTATTTTTATATTTTTATTTTATTTTCTTTCTGTTACCGTTAACTTCTTGGGTTTTCAACCTTTTGTGCGAAAAACTAGAAATCTTGTTGAATTCATTCCCGAGATCGAAAGGTTTTTACATAAAAGAAAGAGAGACGCTAAAATAATACTGCCATGGCTGATCGCACTCTCAAGGAGTATGTAACACCATCTACGGATGAGCCACAAGCTATTATTATGTACCCGATGGTTGAGGGTGACAAATTTGAAATCAAACCTGCACTACTTAACTTGGTGCAGCAAAATCAGTTTTCTGGATCTCCCGCTGAGGATCCCAATCTACACATCTCTATTTTTCTAAGAATTAGCGGAACCATAAAAGAGAACCAAGAAGCCGTAAGACTTCATCTCTTTCCCTTTTCCTTAAGGGATAGAGCTAGCGCTTGGTTCCATTCCCTTGAAGTCGGTTCCATCACTTCATGGGATCAAATGAGGCAAGCATTCCTTGCCCGATTCTTTCCCCCCTCTAAAACCGCTAAACTAAGAGACCAAATCACACGATTCAATCAAAAAGACGAGGAGTCTCTTTATGATGCGTGGGAGCGTTTCAAGGAAATGCTTAGACTTTGTCCCCACCATATGGTCTAGAGAAGTTGTAACGCCCGTCTTAACTATTTAATTAATTCAATGAAGTTTAGAATATATTTATAAATATATGCTTATATGATTTATAATTTGAGTAATTTATGTGATTTATGATTTGAGTAAGTTATACGATTTATGAAGAAATTATGTGGAGTATATGATGTTGTGAAGTTGTTATGTTGGTGTGACTTATTTTATTATTAAATAAAATAAGATATTAGAAATAAAATAAAAATATTAGAAGTTGGGCTGTGAGGTGGAAAGAGTAAGTTTATAGGTGAGATGAGTAATAAGAGTAAATAAATAATACAGACATAAGTGGGAAACGTTTTTACGTGAAACGCTTTTGGAGAAAAGGGAGAAAAGTCAGAAGAGGAGAACCAGAGGGAGAGGCTATCGATTCTGCAATTACAAGGTAAGGGTGAGACTAATTTTCAATATTATTAAGGGTATAATTCTATAGGATGAATTTAGCATGATTAGGTTAAGTTTTGGTGAGAATTGGGAATTAGGTTAGGATTAATTTTGATGAATGAATCAAGAACAGATGTTAGATTGATGCAAAATTAGTGTACATACCTTAGATATGACTTAAGATGATAATTAGATGCTATTTGGATGAAGGAATCGTGAATATAGGTGAAAAGTTGTGATTTTTAGGTTTCTGGCCGTACTGACATTCATCGCTCGCACCTGCGAGCAAGAACACTCGCATCTGCGAGCTAGAACCCAGAACTCGCAACTGCGAGCAATGCAACTCGCAACTGCGAGTGACCTGTGAGCTCGCAACCGCGAGCAGAATAACTCGCCACTGCGAGTAAATACGTAGGAACCCAGAATGCACACTTTGCTCGCCATTGCGAGTGAAGTTACTCGCCACTGCGAGTTAGGCTGTTAGTTGCCCAAAATTGTCCCGATGCGATCCTTTCGCACGTGTACTCTTGAGATGACCTTAGAAGTAAGTTAGAGAGCTGTTTAGGATGTTTTCATAAGCTCCAGAAGTCTGTTATGGTGACTGACACTAGAAGTGTTGCTGCATGAATGCTATAATGATGTTTTATGATATTTATATTGATGTAATTAATTCTTTATGTGAATGTTAACACATTCAAGCGTTGTTAATTGTTGTATGTTGCTGCTGTTTTCTGTTGTCGACTGTTAGTGTCTTGAGGTTGCATGAGTCGGTCTATGTTGTTGGAATTTAAGAAGTCGTCCATGATTTATGAGTCGTATGAGTGGTACACGTCGTTGTCTAAGTTGTTGGAAGTTGAGTTCATTGCATACTCATTAAAGTTGGGGGCTTTAGGCCCGGCAGCCTTTGTGCTCATTAAAGTTGGGGGCTTTAGGCCCGGCAGCCTTTGTGCTCATTAAAGTTGGGGGCTTTAGGCCCGGCAGCCTTTGTGCTCACACGTTGAAGAGCCTATTATGCTCATTTTGTTGCTGATTGGTACCACATGCATTTGCATATCAAGAAGTTCATGATGTCTAAGTTGTCGAGTTGTTGTCGAGTTGATAGAGTTGCATGGTCAAGGATGAGTCGTGTTGTTAGGTTGTTGTTGAGTTGATTATGATTTGTGATGAAAATTAGTAATGGTATTTGATGATCGTATTTGTTATGTAATGAAAAATATGCCAATTGTTAATTGTTGATATGTTATTAATGTTTAAGTTGTTAAATGCATTTTATTGGATTGTATGCTTAATGTATTGATTATGAAATCTCACCCCTTCTGCGTATATGTTGCCTCGACCGTGGGTAATGTGCAGGTAATAAAGATTAGAGGCGTTCGTGAGTGGACTCCTCAGTTGGTGTCTAGGTGCTCTGATACGTAACGGGATGGGGGCTTGCTTTTACTTCTATTCCTTACGTGTCTCTTTTATGAACTAATTTATGATATTTTCCAATAAGGCCTGCGTGCCAAGACTTTAAAATGTTGAACTATTTTCCGCTGCAATAGTTTAAGATTTTTTTATGATGTTGAATTTGAAGGATAATTATTATTATTATCCATTTTATGATTTAAATGAAGTATGTGACATTCCGTTGTGATCAAAATACTCTGATTTTAAATGAAATTTTTATGTTGGGAAAACGGGGTGTTACAAATTGGTATCAGAGCAGGTCGGTCCGTCCGGCCAAGTAGTGAGTCAAGTTGTGTCATTTTAGCAATTGGAATACCATTATTATGTTATTCTAAATGTTGTGTGTTGTGCAGAGAAGAGACCTGGAGGCTGCGAATCTTATTTGCTATAAGAGGACTAGAATGGCTGGAAGAAATGATGCTGCGATTGCTGCTGCTTTGGAAGCTGTAGCCCAAGCTGTGGGACAACATCCAAATGCTGGTGCTGGTGCGAATGCTGATGTGAGAATGTTGGAGACCTTTCTGAGAAATCATCCTCCTACCTTCAAAGGAAGGTACGACCCTGATGGAGCACAGACGTGGCTCAAGGAGGTTGAGAGAATTTTCAGAGTTATGCAATGTACCGATGATCAGAAGGTGCGTTTTGGAACGCATATGCTGGCTGAGGAAGCTGATGACTGGTGGGTGAGCCTCCAACCTACCCTAGAGCAGGATGATGCAGTTATTACTTGGGTTGTGTTTAAGAGAGAATTCCTAAACAGATATTTTCCTGAGGATGTTCGCGGGAGAAAAGAGATCGAGTTCCTTGAGCTAAAGCAAGGAAACATGTCGGTGACGGAGTATGCAGCAAAGTTTGTGGAGCTGGCTCAGTTCTATCCACACTACACGGGGGACAATGCTGAGTTCTCCAAGTGTATCAAGTTTGAGAATGGTTTGCGTGCTGATATTAAGCGAGCCATTGGTTACCAACAGATCCGTGACTTTTCTGCTTTGGTGAGCAGATGCAGAATCTATGAAGATGACAGCAAAGCTCATTATAAGATTATGAGTGAGAAGAGGGGTAAGGGCCAACAAAGTCGCCCAAAGCCTTACAGTGCTCCTGCTGACAAAGGAAAAGGAAGAGCTAATGATGAGAGGAGGTCTAATAAGAAGGATGCTGGTGCTGAGGTTGTTTGTTACACTTGTGGCGAGAAAGGCCATAAGAGTACTGCTTGTACTAAGGATATTAAACGGTGCTTTCGTTGTGGCAGTAAAGGACATACACTTGCAGAGTGTAAGCATGCGGACATTGTGTGTTTTAACTGCAAAGAAGAGGGTCATATTGGGTCTCAGTGTACGAATCCGAAGAAGACTCAGACTAGAGGGAAAGTGTTTGCTTTGACTGGTACTCAGACTGAAAATGAGGATCGTTTGATCAGAGGTACTTGTTATATTAACAATACTCCTTTAGTTGCTATTATTGATACTGGTGCTACACATTGTTTTGTTGCTTTTGATTGTGCTTCTAAGTTGGGTCTTGCTGTGTCTGATATGAGTGGAGAAATGGTCGTCGAAACTCCAGCTAAGGGTTCGGTGACTACTTCTCTTGTTTGTTTACGATGTCCTTTGTCTATGTTTGATCGTGATTTTGAGATTGATTTAGTTTGTCTGCCTCTGAGTGGAATGGATGTAATTCTTGGTATGAACTGGTTAGAGTACAACCATGTTCTCATTAACTGTTTTAGTAAGACGGTGCGTTTCTCTTCTGCTGAAGAGGAAAGTGGCGCAGAATTTTTGTCTACTAAGCAGCTGAAGCAATTAGAACGCGATGGGATCTTGATGTTTTCCTTAATGGCATCCTTATCTTTGGAGAATCAAGCAGTGATTGATAAGTTGCAGGTGGTGTGTGATTTTCCTGAAGTTTTCCCTGATGAAATCCCTGATGTACCACCGGAAAGAGAAGTTGAATTTTCTATTGACCTTGTTCCGGGAACGAAGCCTGTGTCTATGACACCTTACCGTATGTCAGCTTCTGAGTTGGCTGAGTTGAAGAAACAGTTGGAGGATTTGCTAGATAAGAAATTCATTAGACCGAGTGTTTCACCTTGGGGAGCGCCGGTATTGTTGGTTAAGAAGAAAGATGGAAGTATGAGGTTGTGCATTGATTATCGACAACTGAATAAAGTAACTATAAAGAATAGATATCCACTTCCTAGAATTGATGATTTGATGGACCAGCTGGTGGGTGCACGTGTGTTCAGCAAGATTGATTTAAGGTCGGGTTATCATCAGATTAAAGTAAAAGATGAAGATATGCAGAAGACGGCCTTTAGGACGCGATATGGTCATTATGAATATAAGGTGATGCCTTTTGGTGTGAGTAACGCGCCTGGCGTGTTTATGGAGTATATGAATCGCATTTTCCATGCATTTTTGGATCGCTTTGTGGTTGTGTTCATCGATGATATTTTGATTTACTCTAAGACAGAAGAAGAACATGCGGAACATTTGAAAATCGTTTTGCAAGTGCTGAAAGAGAAGAAGTTGTATGCTAAATTGTCTAAGTGTGAATTCTGGTTGAACGAGGTAAGTTTTCTGGGCCATGTTATTTCTAGTAGTGGTATTGCAGTTGATCCATCTAAAGTTGAAGCAGTATCACAATGGGAGACTCCTAGGTCAGTTACAGAGATTAGAAACTTTTTGGGTTTGGCAGGATACTATCGAAGATTTATAGAAGGATTTTCTAAGTTGGCACTTCCGTTAACACAGTTGACGTGTAAAGGTAAAGCCTTTGTGTGGGATGTTCATTGTGAGAACAGTTTTAATGAATTGAAGAAGCGTTTGACGACGGCTCCAGTTTTGATTTTGCCAAAACCTGATGAACCTTTTGCAGTGTATTGTGATGCGTCCAAATTGGGCTTAGGCGGTGTACTTATGCAAGATGGTAAAGTTGTTGCTTATGCATCAAGACAGTTGAGAACTCATGAACGAAACTATCCTACTCATGACCTTGAGTTAGCTGCAGTCGTATTTGTCCTTAAGATTTGGAGACATTACTTGTATGGTTCGAGATTTGAGGTGTTTAGTGATCACAAGAGCTTGAAGTATTTGTTTGATCATAAAGAACTGAATATGCGACAGCGGCGGTGGCTCGAATTGTTGAAGGATTATGACTTTAGTTTGAATTACCATCCGGGTAAAGCTAATGTTGTTGCGGATGCCTTAAGTAGGAAGAGTTTACATATGTCTGCTATGATGGTGAAGGAATTTGAACTACTTGAACAATTTAGAGATATGAGCTTAGTTTGTGAAATGTCGTCTCGGAGCGTTAAGTTAGGAATGCTGAAAATTGATAACGATTTCTTGAAAAGTATTAGAGATGCACAGAAGGTTGATGTTAAGTTTGTGGACTTGTTGGTTGCTAGTAATCAAACTGAAGATGGTGACTTTAAAGTCGATGATCAAGGTGTGTTGAGGTTCCAAGGTAGGATTTGTATTCCAGACAATGATGAGATAAAAAGGATGATTCTGGAAGAGAGTCATAGGAGTAGCTTGAGCATTCATCCGGGAGCTACAAAGATGTATCATGATTTAAAGAAGCTGTTTTGGTGGTCAGGATTGAAACGTGATGTGGCACAATTTGTGTACTCTTGTTTGATTTGTCAGAAGTCGAAGGTAGAGCATCAGAAACCTGCTGGGTTGATGACACCGTTAGATGTACCAGAATGGAAATGGGATAGTATATCCATGGATTTTGTGACAAGTTTACCGAATACTCCTAAGGGAAATGACGCTATTTGGGTGATTGTTGACAGATTGACGAAGTCGGCACATTTCCTTCCGATTAATATTAGTTTTCCTGTGGCTCAGTTGGCAGAGATTTATATTCGAGACATAGTGAAATTGCATGGTGTTCCTTCAAGCATCGTGTCAGATAGAGATCCAAGATTTACTTCTAGATTTTGGAAGAGTTTGCAAGAGGCTTTAGGCTCTAAGTTGAGATTGAGTTCGGCTTATCATCCTCAAACAGATGGTCAGTCGGAAAGAACGATTCAGTCACTCGAGGACTTGTTAAGAGTTTGTGTACTTGAGCAAGGTGGAACTTGGGATAGTCATCTTCCGTTGATAGGGTTCACTTATAATAACAGCTATCATTCAAGTATTGGGATGGCACCTTTCGAGGCTTTGTATGGTCGGAGGTGTAGGACTCCGTTGTGTTGGTTTGAGACCGGTGAAAGTGTGGTTCTAGGACCAGAAATTGTTCAACAGACTACTGAGAAGGTGAAGATGATTCAAGAGAAGATGAAAGCGTCGCAGAGTCGACAGAAGAGCTACCATGATAAGCGTAAGAAAGACCTTGAGTTTCAAGAGGGAGACCATGTGTTCTTGAGAGTTACTCCAACGACCGGTGTCGGTCGTGCATTGAAGTCAAAGAAGTTGACTCCAAAGTTTATTGGTCCTTATCAGATATCCGAGAGAATTGGCACGGTGGCTTATAGAGTTGGCTTACCACCTCATTTATCGAATTTGCATGATGTGTTCCATGTGTCGCAATTGAGGAAGTATGTTCCAGACCCGTCCCATGTGATTCAGAGTGATGATGTGCAAGTTAGAGACAACCTTACGGTAGAGACCTTACCCTTGAGGATTGATGATCGCAAGATGAAGACGTTGAGAGGCAAGGAGATTCCTCTAGTGAGAGTTGTTTGGAGTGGAACGACTGGTGAAAGCCTGACATGGGAGCTAGAGAGTAAGATGATGGAGTCTTATCCAGAGTTGTTTTCTTGAGGTAAATTTTCGAGGACGAAAATTCTATAAGTTGGGGAGAGTTGTAACGCCCGTCTTAACTATTTAATTAATTCAATGAAGTTTAGAATATATTTATAAATATATGCTTATATGATTTATAATTTGAGTAATTTATGTGATTTATGATTTGAGTAAGTTATACGATTTATGAAGAAATTATGTGGAGTATATGATGTTGTGAAGTTGTTATGTTGGTGTGACTTATTTTATTATTAAATAAAATAAGATATTAGAAATAAAATAAAAATATTAGAAGTTGGGCTGTGAGGTGGAAAAAGTAAGTTTATAGGTGAGATGAGTAATAAGAGTAAATAAATAATACAGACATAAGTGGGAAACGTTTTTACGTGAAACGCTTTTGGAGAAAAGGGAGAAAAGTCAGAAGAGGAGAACCAGAGGGAGAGGCTATCGATTCTGCAATTACAAGGTAAGGGTGAGACTAATTTTCAATATTATTAAGGGTATAATTCTATAGGATGAATTTAGCATGATTAGGTTAAGTTTTGGTGAGAATTGGGAATTAGGTTAGGATTAATTTTGATGAATGAATCAAGAACAGATGTTAGATTGATGCAAAATTAGTGTACAGACCTTAGATATGACTTAAGATGATAATTAGATACTATTTGGATGAAGGAATCGTGAATATAGGTGAAAAGTTGTGATTTTTAGGTTTCTGGCCGTACTGACATTCATCGCTCGCACCTGCGAGCAAGAACACTCGCATCTGCGAGCTAGAACCCAGAACTCGCAACTGCGAGCAATGCAACTCGCAACTGCGAGTGACCTGTGAGCTCGCAACCGCGAGCAGAATAACTCGCCACTGCGAGTAAATACGTAGGAACCCAGAATGCACACTTTGCTCGCCATTGCGAGTGAAGTTACTCGCCACTGCGAGTTAGGCTGTTAGTTGCCCAAAATTGTCCCGATGCGATCCTTTCGCACGTGTACTCTTGAGATGACCTTAGAAGTAAGTTAGAGAGCTGTTTAGGATGTTTTCATAAGCTCCAGAAGTCTGTTATGGTGACTGACACTAGAAGTGTTGCTGCATGAATGCTATAATGATGTTTTATGATATTTATATTGATGTAATTAATTCTTTATGTGAATGTTAACACATTCAAGCGTTGTTAATTGTTGTATGTTGCTGCTGTTTTCTGTTGTCGACTGTTAGTGTCTTGAGGTTGCATGAGTCGGTCTATGTTGTTGGAATTTAAGAAGTCGTCCATGATTTATGAGTCGTATGAGTGGTACACGTCGTTGTCTAAGTTGTTGGAAGTTGAGTTCATTGCATACTCATTAAAGTTGGGGGCTTTAGGCCCGGCAGCCTTTGTGCTCATTAAAGTTGGGGGCTTTAGGCCCGGCAGCCTTTGTGCTCATTAAAGTTGGGGGCTTTAGGCCCGGCAGCCTTTGTGCTCATTAAAGTTGGGGGCTTTAGGCCCGACAGCCTTTGTGCTCACACGTTGAAGAGCCTATTATGCTCATTTTGTTGCTGATTGGTACCACATGCATTTGCATATCAAGAAGTTCATGATGTCTAAGTTGTCGAGTTGTTGTCGAGTTGATAGAGTTGCATGGTCAAGGATGAGTCGTGTTGTTAGGTTGTTGTTGAGTTGATTATGATTTGTGATGAAAATTAGTAATGGTATTTGATGATCGTATTTGTTATGTAATGAAAAATATGCCAATTGTTAATTGTTGATATGTTATTAATGTTTAAGTTGTTAAATGCATTTTATTGGATTGTATGCTTAATGTATTGATTATGAAATCTCACCCCTTCTGCGTATATGTTGCCTCGACCGTGGGTAATGTGCAGGTAATAAAGATTAGAGGCGTTCGTGAGTGGACTCCTCAGTTGGTGTCTAGGTGCTCTGATACGTAACGGGATGGGGGCTTGCTTTTACTTCTATTCCTTACGTGTCTCTTTTATGAACTAATTTATGAGATTTTCCAATAAGGCCTGCGTGCCAAGACTTTAAAATGTTGAACTATTTTCCGCTGCAATAGTTTAAGATTTTTTTATGATGTTGAATTTGAAGGATAATTATTATTATTATCCATTTTATGATTTAAATGAAGTATGTGACATTCCGTTGTGATCAAAATACTCTGATTTTAAATGAAATTTTTATGTTGGGAAAACGGGGTGTTACAGAAGTGGCTCACAGTCCACACTTTTTATAATGGCTTATCTTATACCACTAAGATGTCTGTTGATGCAGCTGCAGGTGGAGCTTTAATGAACAAAAATTACACAGAAGCATATGCCTTGATTGAAGACATGGCTCAAAATCACTACAAATGGACCGATGAGAGAGCCATCACCAATTCTTCACCCTCTAAAAAGGAGGCAGGTATGTACGAAGTCTCTAACTATGATCATCTTGCTGCTAAGATTGATGCACTAACCCAAAAATTTGAAAACCTAAATGTTAGTGCTATCACTTCTGCTTCTGCATCTCCTTCTTGTGAAATCTGTGGTATATCTGGTCATATTGGTGTTGATTGCCAACTAGGTAGTGCTATTAATGGTATTGAGCAAATGAACTATGCTCAATACAACCAAGGGATGAGCCAAAACCAAAACTTTTATAAAAACTCTCAAAATCCCTATGGACAAGTAGCACCACCTGGCTATGCAATCAACCAGAGAGTCGCTCAGAAATCAAATTTGGAAATTTTAATGGAGAATTCTATTGCAAACTAATCTAAACAACTTCAAGAACTCAAAAACCAAACCGGATTTCTGAATGATTCTCTTTCCAAACTCAATACCAAAGTTGATTCTATTGCTACTCACTCTAAAATGCTTGAGACCCAAATCTCCCAAATGGCCCAACAAGTGGCCACCCTTTCTCAAACACCGGGGGTCTTTCCTGGTCAAACCGAAGCCAACCCCAAAGCCCATGTTAATGTTATTTCTTTTGGGGGTAGTAAGTTAGGAGAAACTATTGCTAAGGTTAAAAACATTGAGAGAGAAAGTGTTAAGCTTTTAGGTGAGAAAACTGTGATAGAAAGTGAGAAACCGCTTGATAAAACCAAAGCTCCTCCCCCATTAAAACTTGCTAAGCTCAACTTGGAGGCTCAATTTAATAAATTTCTCAACATACTAAAGAAAATTTGCATTAAAATTCCCTTTGCAGAAGCGTTATCTCGGATGCCTCTATATGCTAAATTTTTAAAAGAAATTTTTTCAAAGAAAATGGCTATAGAGCATAGTGAGACAATAGCTTTGGCTAAGGAAAGTAGTGCAATTATCCATAAGACACCTCCTAAGCTTAGGGATCTAGGTAGTCTTGCCATACCTTGTATGATTGGGAGTGAGACCGTTGACAACGCCTTATGCGACTTAGGAGCCAGTGTTAGTTTGTTGCCTTTGTCTCTCTTTAAGAGGGTGGGGACAGGAGAGTAGAAACCTACCGAGTTGGTCTTGAAGCTAGCTGATCGCTCTACTATAAATCTAGTTAGTTTTGTTGAAGACATACCTGTTAAGATAGAAGGGATATACATCCCGGCTGATTTTGTGGTAGTTGACAATGAAGAAGAGGATGACGTCCCTATAATCCTAGGTAGACCTTTCCTCGCCACTGCGGGAGCCCTTGTTGATGTTAAAAATGGTAGGATTGTCTTTCAAGTGAGTGATAAAATGGTAGGATTTGAGTTGGAAAATGTTATGAAATGTCTCGCTCTTTATTTCTTGTTGCATGCTTAAAGATCATGATGTGAAAGAACGCTTCATAGCGTCATCTACACAATATGATCTCTTTTATCCATTCTAAGGACACTCTCTAACTGTCAAGCTAATGACTCTAAAAGAGTGCTTCGTGGGAGGCAACCCACACATTTATCTGCTTTTATTTTGTTTGTTTTTCGTTGTTTTAAGTGTTTTGTAGGTAATTGTCCAAGTACGAATCGAGAAAAGTGAAAAAATTTGAAGCCCCCATGACTAGAAGGTTGCCACGACCCATGCTCACACTGGCACGGCCGTGCCAGACATGCCAAACCAATACAAACAACAGAAACTTGGCACGACCCGTGCTAACATTGGCACGGCCATGCCCGGCCTCTAGGTAAGTATAACCACAAATTTTTCCTTCTCCTTCCCTCATTCTCAAACACAAACATCTCTCATCTTTCAAACTTCTCTCTAAAACCTCCATAACCAACAACCTTCAAACTTTCATATCTCCCTTAAATCTTCACCAATTCACACAATCTCTTCAACAAATCAATTCCAAACATCATTCCAATCATAACCCTTCCATCAAAAACAAATTTCATCCACTCAAACCCAAATCCCCCAAATTTGTAACCCTCCTTAACCTAACCCAAAAACCACAAATTCTTCACCAATCTCAATAACCAAACTCACAAATCTTACTTAAACCTTAACCTCATAACAAAACCGACCTTTTCCACCAAAAATCTTTCCAAACCCTAACCTTAACCAAAACCACACAAAGTCAACCCAAGGTCAAATGGCTTCAAAGAGGAGTGGAAAGGAAGTAACAAGCTCTTCAGAAGGACCTCAAGAAAAGAAGAAAGCACCATCAAAGAATCATGGAATCAAATTCAAGGACAACAAGCAAAGGGATAGGTATAAAGTTCTAATCTCTAAACCCTTGCATGCTTGTAAATACCCTGATTCTCATAGTTTGAATGTGGTAGGCATTATAGATAATGTGTATAAGTTGCTAGGAAACCTAGGATGGATTGATATGCTGAGACCTATGCAAGGTTATGAAAATTTCACCTATGAGTTCTTAAGTTCAATTGTTTTTACAAATGATAGGTTGAATTTTGATAATCCTAACCATAGAGTAACTTTCCAGCTTATGAATATTGATTATGATATGTCCCTACAGCACCTTTGTGATGCATTAGGCTTCGCAAATGCGGGATATATCCATGATTCTTGGGATCAAGGGGGGAGCCTAATAAAGTGTCTTGAGTCGTAGTGTTTCCAAACTCCCTTGAACTTTATTCAATTGTTTTGTTTTTATTGTGAAAGGCATGATTAAGTAGCTTGTTTTTATTGAAAATTATGGCATAAATTTTTGGTTGTCTTCTCTTAAAAGGTTGTTTCTTGTACATGAAAGTGATCTCTTGTGTTTTTAGTGTTCTTGCTATACCCACATCATGTTTTTTTTGTGAAAAATTCTCCAATGAGAAAAGCACTTAGTTGCAATCTTTGAGTAAGTGTATGAGTAGGTATTTTAAGGAACACGTTCTAGCTTTAATGGTAACTTGGACCCTTAAAAGTCTTCAGAGTAAAAGTAGTATAAGTTTGTGTGGGGAATAATGTGCTATATTAATGTGTTAAACCAAAATGGGCCGGGAGAATATCACAAACACATGGAGGAAAGGACACCCCCTCGCTGACTTCCTAAGTGTGGTGATGCCTCTCTAATTGAAATTAAGTTATATAAATCCCTCAAAAGAGGAAATAATTCATCAACACATGGAGGAAAGGATACCCCCTCACTGACTTCCTACGTGGAGAAGATTAAAATTGTAGCACTACTTAGGGTGATCATGGAATCTAGGAGGAAAGGATACCCCCTCGCGGACTTCCTATGAGAAAATGGTATCCCCTAAGCAATCTGCAAGCCCCCAAGTGCTTAAATTGTCAATTTAATTCTAACTAATTCCCATCTCTCTTATACGAAATGAAGAAAGGACTTTTCTCGGTTACTTTAGTGTTAAGGTTAGAACCTGTTCCTCATAATATCTGTCTTATACAGGAGCAAGAAAAGGGTTGGACTATACACACACACGCACTAGAGACTTGATGTTGGGTTGAATAGGTTCACAAGGAATACTTGAAGTTGTGACTAGTGTACATTGAAATAAAGCCTTAAGAGAAACATGAGTTTGCAATTGTATTGCCATATGTTAATCTTTTTGTTGCTGCTATGTATATGCCTTTTGCTTGAGGACAAGCAAAGATTCAAGTGTGGGGGAGTTTGATGAGTCAATAATTAGTTAGCTTTAGTATAATATTTAGTTTCGTTTTAATTAGATTTAAGTTTATTTTATTTTAATATTATTTCCTTTTTGAACTATTTTACTCCAATTTCATATTATTATATTTCAGGAATAAATATTTGATGGATTGAGTCTTGGAGCAAAAGAAAGGAGTCTGGAGCTGATTCGAAGCAAAAATACGAAGATTTGGAGACAAAAATATATCTCCCCAAAGTCAGAAGCTTGGGACGGCCCGTGCTAAGATTAGCATGGCCGTGCCACCCTCCAGGAGTGCCTTTTGCTGCTTTTGCTTAGGATTTAAGCTACTCTATTTAGTTTTGACCAAAAATCCCGCAGTTGCTTGTGGAACATTCTAGTGATGTAATTGCTTAGATTTTAAGTCGAATGTATCCTATAAATAGAGTAGCTAGCCATCACAAATGAATCATCTTTCTTCTTGGAATTCAATAAGTGACAATTGTCTTTCTCAATAAAGTTCTTCTTTTATATCTTTACTTGTTATTTTATTTATGTTCTTCTCTTCCTTCTCTATGTCTACGATGAACATAAGTGAGTAGACTTCTCTTGTCTTGGGATTGTTGGATAAGTCTAATGACGTAATCCGATTCAAACCAAACCATAAACCCTAATTTTATATAAGCTTACTTTCTAATCTAATTTCACCGTTTTTATAATGAATTAACAATTACCGAACTAGGAAGCGAACGCGAAGGGTTTTGTAATTGTTAATTCATCATCTCAAATATCAATTCATAAAACGAACGCGGAGCTTTGATATTGGAACAAGTGAAATTAGACAAGGGTTGCGAAACATGAGAATACTCTAGCAAACCTTGAGACATATAAAGTTTCGTTCTTCAAGGATTCTAATAACAATCAACCATGAGAATAGGCTTGATTGTTAGAGGAACACACTCACTGACTTCGAGAGAAGCTTTGATACGCTAAAGAGAAACTTGTCTTTAGAAAGTAAACCAAATATGAAATTAGAAGTTTAGGGTTTGTTTGTGAAAGATTCGTTATTATGATGAACCAATAATCCCAAGGCTCCTTTTATTATTATATTTACTTTCAACCAACTAAAACCCTCTATTTTACAACTTTCTTCTCTTCTAATCATCAAATTAAAGTTAATTGAACTGAACAACTCCCTGTCGGAACGATACTCTCTTTTATTACTACTTCGATAGACCGTGCACTTGCGGTTTATCCCATCAGATATCATTAAAGCATATAGACTATTAAGTGGATAGACTGATGATCCCATCTCACATATCATGGATAAAGATTTATCAAGTCTACACATAGATATAAATATTAGGAGTAATATTTATATTAGATTGACCCACCATGAGAATACTACATAGTAAAAGTTATAAAAAATGTCATAAGATATTCTCATAGTGATAGTGGTGTATTCCACCCTTTGACCTGAAACCACTATGTACCCTAGATGTTGGAGTCAAGTGTTTTGTCATCATTCAAACGTTGTCTATGACAAGATGACTATAAAGTTGGTTGATGGGTACTCCACGAATCATGCTGAGGGACATGAGTGACCTAGATGGAATTTTCCCCTCCTACATAACAGGAGAAATGTCTACAGGCCCAATATTGAACTGGACAAGGATGACATACTATGTCTTGTGTTCAATATAGACATGAGGGCAAAAGGGTAATTATACACACAAACATTATCATGGAAAAGGTTCCGTCAGATCACATGACATTCTCGTCACTTGGGTAGCAGTGATGTGTTGCTAGATACCGCTCACTGTTTATAATATTAAATATGTGATTTGATATTATTGGCAATGTTACGGGAACCTATAGGTCACACCTATAGGTTCCCGTAACATTGCCAATAATATCAAATCACATATTTAATATTATAAACAGTGAGCGGTATCTAGCAACACATCACTGCTACCCAAGTGACGAGAATGTCATGTGATCTGACGGAACCTTTTCCATGATAATGTTTGTGTGTATAATTACCCTTTTGCCCTCATGTCTATATTGAACACAAGACATAGTATGTCATCCTTGTCCAGTTCAATATTGGGCCTGTAGACATTTCTCCTGTTATGTAGGAGGGGAAAATTCCATCTAGGTCACTCATGTCCCTCAGCATGATTCGTGGAGTACCCATCAACCAACTTTATAGTCATCTTGTCATAGACAACGTTTGAATGATGACAAAACACTTGACTCCAACATCTAGGGTACATAGTGGTTTCAGGTCAAAGGGTGGAATACACCACTATCACTATGAGAATATCTTATGACATTTTTTATAACTTTTACTATGTAGTATTCTCATGGTGGGTCAATCTAATATAAATATTACTCCTAATATTTATATCTATGTGTAGACTTGATAAATCTTTATCCATGATATGTGAGATGGGATCATCAGTCTATCCACTTAATAGTCTATATGCTTTAATGATATCTGATGGGATAAACCGCAAGTGCACGGTCTATCGAAGTAGTAATAAAAGAGAGTATCGTTCCGACAGGGAGTTGTTCAGTTCAATTAACTTTAATTTGATGATTAGAAGAGAAGAAAGTTGTAAAATAGAGGGTTTTAGTTGGTTGAAAGTAAATATAATAATAAAAGGAGCCTTGGGATTATTGGTTCATCATAATAACGAATCTTTCACAAACAAACCCTAAACTTCTAATTTCATATTTGGTTTACTTTCTAAAGACAAGTTTCTCTTTAGCGTATCAAAGCTTCTCTCGAAGTCAGTGAATTCTCATGGTTGATTGTTATTAGAATCCTTGAAGAACGAAACTTTATATGTCTCAAGGTTTGCTAGAGTATTCTCATGTTTCGCAACCCTTGTCTAATTTCACTTGTTCCAATATCAAAGCTCCGCGTTCGTTTTATGAATTGATATTTGAGATGATGAATTAACAATTACAAAACCCTTCGCGTTCGCTTCCTAGTTCGGTAATTGTTAATTCATTATAAAAACGGTGAAATTAGATTAGAAAGTAAGCTTATATAAAATTAGGGTTTATGGTTTGGTTTGATTCGGATTACGTCATTAGACTTATCCAACAATCTCAAGACAAGAGAAGTCTACTCACTCATGTTCATCGTAGACATAGAGAAGGAAGAGAAGAACATAAATAAAATAACAAGTAAAGATATAAAAGAAGAACTTTATTGAGAAAGACAATTGTCACTTATTGAATTCCAAGAAGAAAGATGATTCATTTGTGATGGCTAGCTACTCTATTTATAGGATACATTCGACTTAAAATCTAAGCAATTACATCACTAGAATGTTCCACAAGCAACTGCGGGATTTTTGGTCAAAACTAAATAGAGTAGCTTAAATCCTAAGCAAAAGCAGCAAAAGGCACTCCTGGAGGGTGGCACGGCCATGCTAATCTTAGCACGGGCCGTCCCAAGCTTCTGACTTTGGGGAGATATATTTTTGTCTCCAAATCATCGTATTTTTGCTTCGAATCAGCTCCAGACTCCTTTCTTTTGCTCCAAGACTCAATCCATCAAATATTTATTCCTGAAATATAATAATATGAAATTGGAGTAAAATAGTTCAAAAAGGAAATAATATTAAAATAAAATAAACTTAAATCTAATTAAAACGAAACTAAATATTATACTAAAGCTAACTCCCCCACTAATCAAACGTAGGGGTAGCTAAGAAACATAATGGATGCATTCTCAATAGATCCATGATATACATAATGGATGCAAGGGGAGTGTTATAAATTGTGTCGAGTGGAGTGTATCAAGTATTAGAGTATATGGCTGAACTCTATTGCTGTGTTTTGCTAAGCAGCAATGATGCATAAAACATTGCAGTAGTTATGTGGTAATGCAGGGGCATTAATTGGTGTAATATGTATCAATTAATCATTTTTTTGTTCTGTTTGAATATTGCTTTCTTTGCATCAAAATTTTCCTTAAAAAAAATATACTTAGCAAGTTGTTTTCAATTGACTAGATAATGTGTGATCATCAGCATATATATGCTTCATTTCCCTATTGATTTTATTCATCTTTCATCAATACCTATAATCTTTAAAGGTAGTTCTTATGCCTATTTATATGTCCACATGTAGATTTCATTTACTTATTACCTTGGTGACTTATTTGATGCACATATGTTGTTATTTCACTTGGATGAGTTTGTTAGTTTGCAAGATTGGCATGCAAGACTGATGTTGCACCACCTGATATACTATATGGATGAGTTTGATCCACAAAAAGGTAGATACTTGACAGAACAACAACACAATATAAGATAAAACAGTCCCCGTGAGAATAGTTCAGTTGGTAGGGACATGCATTGTTATATGCATAGGTCGAGTTCGAACCCCGGACACCCCACTTATTCATCTTGAAAATGGTGAATTCTAGTCACTAGCTACCTGACCAAAAAAAACATACGATAACTTTTTTAAGGTATTAAACAACCTTTTTTTTTAAGAAAAGATATTAAACAACTTTTTGTCTTGTATGATATTTGGTGGACAAAAAATTATATTAAACAACTTATACATGAGACAAGGATATAATTTTAAATAATTAAAAAGCTATATCATATATTCCAACGGATTGGTTATATCTCCTTATTTTGTCTACCCCTTCAAGTTATACCGGCACAAAATCCCAAATGTGTTGTAGCGCCGGTAAACAAAAAGATTTATTTTTTCTGTGTTGTGTTTTATAGATAACATCTTAAATATTCCTTCCGATCTTATATATAAGAGAAAAAAATTAGGTTCATTGAATAATTGATGTATATGGTCAATATTGTAAACCAAATACATGAATTATTCAATAAACCTCGTAACAAATTTTTTACTTACATATGAAACCGGAGGGAGTAGTAAAATTTTGAGTTCGTCATTTTGTTCCATTATTATTGTACATGTGAAGTGCAAAAGAAAATTCTAAAGAGAGAACATAAAAGAAACTGATGAGTTATTGATATTATAGGTTGTACTACTGATATCAGTTAAAACCAACAAAGCCATAGTTATTGATCACAATTTCAATCAACTCTAGAAGAAATCATTTCCCAGCGTTATGATCAACCTTGCTAACAAGAAACTTGACACCATATTGATATTCTGGTATTAACAGCCAATTAGACTCAAGGCAATGGACATAATTAGGTGAAACCTTAAAGTCGAAATTCTAAAGAGAGAATATAAACATTAAACTTTATTGTGATAAAGATCATATGAAATTTTAACATAATTCATTAAGCTTCTTGTTTGTTAAAATTTCCAGGGTTAATACGTTTTTACCCCCTGTAATATAGGCGAGTTCCGGTTTTTCCCCTGTAAAAAAGATTCTTTCGATTCCAACCTTGTAATATAAAGATTCCGTCGAAAACCCCCCTGGTCGAATATTGGACCCCCCAGCTGATGACGTGGCGCGCTGAGTCACCCTTTTCTGCTGACGTGGCGTGCTGACTGTATAATTAATTTTATTTTTTATTTTTTTTATAGGGTACACGTGGCATTTGTCATTTGTTTATGTCTTTACCCCCCTGTAATTTAGGCGAGTTCCAGTTTTCCCCCCTGTAAAAATTTTAAAAATAAAAAATAAAATCTGGAAAATTTTAAAAAATAATTATTTTTTAAAAAAAATTCTGGAAAATTAATAAAAATTGAAAATAAAAAAAAAATAAAAAAATTGTTCAGTCTTCCGGTTTATTTTCTCTTTTATGTTGTTTATTCCTTTGATGATGTCTAACTAATTCCTTTATGATTGGGTCATAAATGATTTTGTTCTAGCTCATGACCATGAAAGTTATTATAGTTTATTCAGTATAAATTGTACGTAATGTTTTTATGATTCTTACCCAATATAATTGATTTTAGGGAATTATAATTAGAGAAAAGGGCTTTGAGTTAAGGGATTGATCTGAGCTGTTTTTTTAATTGTCGTAAACCGATTAACAATCATATGATTTAGGTGCAGATTACTAATAAGTGATGAATAAATGATACGAAAGACCTAATCATTTCTCTAATCATATTTCAAAACCAATTTTATTCTTCAGTAATTTATTTATTATTACAAAAAAACATGTTTTCCTAAGGCAACCCCCCATTAACATACATCCTGAATATTGACGAAATTTTTCAGGGTTATGATTTTTTCTGGGTATTTTTTTATTAATATTGATGAAGATGATGAAGGTGATAAGAGAATAAGATGAAGAAAGGAAAAAAATATCGGGTAGTTATAGTGCACTATTACTTACAATAGACGTCTAAAATCCAACGGTTTATGTTTTATCAAATAGATTCCAGTTATTGATCCAAATTTTTAAAATTTTAAATATTTTCCAGTTTTTTAATTTCGCAAAAAAATCTAAACTTTTTTTTTATTTTTTTTATTTTCAATTTTTATTAATTTTCCAGCATTTTTTTTAAAAAAATAATTATTTTTTAAAATTTTCCAGATTTTATTTTTTATTTTTAAAATTTTTACAGGGGTAAAACTGAAACTCGCCTAAATTACAGGGGGTAAAGACATAAACAAATGACAAATGCCACGTGTACCCTATAAAAAAAATAAAAAATAAAATTAATTATACAGTCGGCACGCCACGTCAGCAGAAAAGGGTGACTCAGCGCGCCACGTCACGCCACGTCATCAGCTGGGGGTTCAATATTCGACCAGGGGGGTTTTCGACGGAATCTTTATATTACAAGGTTGGAATCGAAAGAATCTTTTTTACAGGAGGGAAAACCGGAACTCGCCTATATTACAGGGGGTAAAAACGTATTAACCCAAATTTCCAATATATTTAAATATACTCGTAAAAGATAAAAGCCATTGGATTTAGAATAAAATCCATAAGATATATTATGGATGTGTATTATTGAAATCAGTTCAAACCAACAAAGTCACTACAATTTATTGATCATGATTTGAAACAACACTAGGAGCATAACATAACCATGATCATTTCCCTTTGTTATGGTCAACCTTGCTAACAAGAAGCTTCACACCATATTTTGGTACCAACAGCAAATTGGACACGGGGCAATGGACATAATTTGGTGACAGCTTGAACTCGAAATTATAGACAAGAAGACCAAGAACAATCTTAATTTCTGTCAAGGTAAAGTTTTGGCCTAAGCAATGTCGACTCCCATATCCAAATGGTAGATAAGCTTGAGGATACTTACAAGCTCCAGAAAGACCATTAGCAAATCTTTCTGGCTTGAATTCTGTAGCATCCGGACCCCAATTATCAGTGTCGCGATGTAGCAATGGGACGAACATCCATATGTAGAGTCCTTTGGGGAGAACTAAGTTTCCGATCTTCATCTCAGCAAAAGTTTCCCTTGAGTTCGTCACTGCAGGCCCATAAATACGCATAGCCTCAAGAATCACCATTTGTAGCTACACAACATAAAACATCTTCATTAGTTTCAAATTTTGAGATTTTTAATGGTATTACAAAGAGAAGTAATGTACAAAGAGAAGTAATGAATTTAAAACTCCTGCAAAACACTCTCAATGCATATTTTGATTTCACATTTATTGGAGTTTAAGTTCAATGAAGAAATTTCAACTCCCAAAATAAAGTCCAAGGCCATAATATTGATTAAACATAAAGTCATGGGCCTAAGACAACCGCCATAATCGCCTTAGAGATTCGACAACCCTAGCAAGGTTGCCCTAGTGACATGCATGAAATGCTACAATATCATACCTCATGTTATTGAGTGGAACTATATAATAAAGAGTATTGAAAAGTGTTGATTATATACAGGAAACAAGATATGGAATTCGATATAAGGGATACTATACATTCAGATCATGTCATATGCAATGTAGGATTTTCAACACCCCTCACGCTCAAGACTGGAGTGTAACCGTAGATGGTCAACTCATAAAAATTAGTATTAACACAACATCTAAATTGTAAATGTGTTTGTTTTCATGAAGAGGGATTGAGAAAGGATGTACTAACCTTTTTCAGCTGGTTAAGTTTGGTGATATCAGTAAAAGAAGGAGGCAGATTACCAAAGGTCTCCGAAATCTCAGTTCGAATTCGTTGTTGCCATTCCGGATAAACCGCAAGGAGATACATTGCCCAAACTACTGAAAGAGCAGTGGACTCAGAACCAGCAAAGTAGATACTTTTGCAGATATCTATGATCAGTTGGTTCATGTCATGCCCTGCTTTCAAAGTACCCTTTCCACTAGCATTTAAAAGTTTCTCATTGGCAACACCTTCTATTATTTTTTGTAATAGATCATTGTGTTTCTTATTGTTATTGTTCTTTTGGTTTTCAATTTCGCGATCACGGATGATATTCATTATCAACACATCCACCTCTTTCTTCATTCTCCACATCTCTCTACGGTCCTTATTGGGAAGAAAACTAGAAAAGTATCATATAAATCATTAATTGATTAACTTATCACATGGTGCAATATAATATCAGTAATGAAACATAGACACCCACTTCTTGTACACTGGCACGACACTGGTTAATCACATTCCAAAATGTGGTAAATTAGTTAAGTATACGGCTAATTAAATAATTAAATTCACAGTCAAAATTTAGGTTAATTCAACTACATGATTTAACCATAATATTCGGTGCAATTTGAATTAACCATCTAATCAACCGAATAAATCACATTTTTGCACATGAATAATCAGGTGTCATGGATGTATGAAAAAGTGGGTGTACATGGAACATTTTTTATATAATATAAGATAGTATTGATTAATTTGTGGAATAAATTACCTTAGGTTTAGAAATCCCAAAAGAGTGCTAGTCTTCGAAAGTTTTGCTTGAATAGCATTCAATCTTTCAAAAATATGTTTTCCTTGTGTATAATCACTTCCAAAACATGCTTTTGAAATAATATCCTCTGAAAGAACTTTCAGGTCACTTTCAATCACTATCTCTGCAATGCTTTCTTTGCTTTCTGTGATACACCTCTCCCATTTTTTGACAATTTCCAAAGCAGATTCTTCCATATAACCTAACATATTCTACAAAAAATAAACAAAAGTAAAATAACAACTTTGAAATATAATTCTTTCCTTAAAAGAAACTTTGAAATATAATTCTGATAATAATAAGTATAATGATAATGATAAGGAATAAAGACAACATATAATGTTGCAGTGAACATAGCTCGGTCGGTAAAGACATTGCGATATGCATGTCTAGACTTCAAACCCCGAGTTCTCCACTTATTCTTAAAAAGATGAATTTATAGTCTCTGAAACTGCTTGACAAAAAAAACAAGATAGCATATACTAACCTTAACTTTGCTCATGAATAACTCAGCCATAATAAGATTCCTTTGGAAGATCCATGATTTTCCATTGGCTCTGAGGATGCCATCTCCTAGCATCGGATCCAAAGCTTTGTTTAGATACTCAACCCTACCAAGATCGGGTGACATAACAACGCTCATATCTTTTATTAGTTCACCCTTCTCCACGTAAAGATGTTGCTTGATTCCGGTGGAGTACGTATACAATGAGCCTAATGATCATATTTGTTAACAAAACAACAAGGTTTACTATGAGAGAAAATTAAAAACAAAATGTGAATCATTATTTTAAATTTTTGGTACGGTGGTAAAGCAAGACACCTTGGTCAATTTAACAAAAAATTAAAATGATTTATGAATTTTAAGTTTTTGGAACTTATGTATATTTTCTTTAGTTCACAACATTATATAAGGAATTTGGGTGGTATTGGCTTGAGACCTTGAGAGTGCGCTTCTCCTCGAGGTCTCAGGTTCGATTCTCTCCGGTGTCAATTTGGGTGGGCAAAGCGTAAGGTTATTGGGTGGACAAATTTAGCTTCTTCATAAAAAATACTTTATCATATTAAAAAATAACTACAAAAATTATATGCGGTTTGATTTGACTTTGAAAGGGCAAATTTAGCTTCTTCGTAAACGTTTGATTTGACTTTGATTTGATTTGACTTTGAAAGGGCAAATTTAGCTTCTTCGTAAACGTTTGATTTGACTTTGAAAGGGCAAATTTAGCTTCTTCGTAAACAATACTTCATATTAAAAAATAACTACTAAAATTTATATGCGGTTTGATTTGACTTTAGCTTCTTCGTAAACAATACTTCATATTAAAAAATAACTACCTAAAATTTATATGCGGTTTGATTTGACTTTGAAAAAAGATTTGAGACTTTTTCAGATCTAAACTATTTTCACAAAAAGATATCCAATAGTATTATATTTCATGTTGATTTAGTGAGTGTTTGGTGCAGCGGTGGTGTAAACATAACCTAGCGTTTAGTAAATAGGTAGCTTAATAAAATTGCGATGAGAACGGCATAGTAACAGGAGATTGATTGTTTGTGCGCGTTACCAAACATGTCATTAAACTTGTTTAGATCGGATTGCAATTTTGATTTGAATGGATTTAGATATTACCATCCTGACTCAAAACAAAAGTAAAATTGAATCCGATGTGACTTGTGAGTATCTTGCTCAAAAGAAAAAAACATACTCACTCCGATCACATTTATAAACAAAAAGTAAAATTTATTGAATAATTAAATGTATCTGGTAACATTTATAGATCAAGTACATTGGTTATTCTGGGGGGGCTAATTTAACTTCTTCAAAAAAAATACTTTATATTAAAAAAAAGCTACTAAAATTTATATCATTTAAAAAAAAAAACTACTAAAATTTATATGCGGTTTGATTTGACTTTGAAAAAAAAAATTATATGAGGTTTGATTTGACTTTGAAAAAAGATTTGAGATTTGTTCATATCAAAACTATTTTCACAAAAAGATATCCAATAGTATTAAATTTCATGTTGATTTCGTGAGTGTTTGGTGCAGCGGTGGTGTAAACGCAACCTTGCGTTTATTGTGAAGCTCAAATAGGTAGCTTAATAAAATTGCGGTGAGAACGGCATCGTAACACGAGATTGGATGTTTGTACGCGTTACCAAACACGCCGTTAAACTTCTTTAGATTGGATTGTGATTTTGATTTGAATGGATTTAGATATTACCTTCCTAACTCAAAACAAAAGTAAAATTGAATCCGATGTGACTTGTGAGTATCTTGCTCAAAAGAGAAGAAAAAAAACATACTCACTCCGATCACATTTACAAAACGAAAAAATAATTTTTTAGGTTTATTGAATAATTGATGTATCAGTTTGGCCGGAGGGAGTACTTCAAGTTCTTAAAAAATGATATGATCAAATGAAAATAAACAAAAATTTCATAATTTTACCGTAGCGTTGTTTCCAGGTTTCAAAATATGGGAACAAGGAATAAACCCATTCCTCAGTTGAATCAGCACCAGCAGGAGGTTGGGGACGAATCTGTTGCATCTCAGAAATGTTACCAAATGGGAAAGAAGGCTTTGGTCCTTTGATACCTTGTTTTTCAAGCACCGATCGAATCCTTCGTGGCTTCAGCAACACTTTCTCCAACAATATTATTACACTGGTTATCACTAGCATGCCCACTGTCCAGTATAATTTGTTCATCACTTTCTCTGAAGTCAGCCACTGGTATTGGGATTCCATGATATCACCCCTCTCTATCTCTCTTTCTGCTCACACTGAAATGTTTGATTTATACTCTCAAGCTTTATACACTTTTTCTATTTGACAAGTGTCCTTGACTTGGGTATTTATAATAGCAATTTTTTTCTTTTTTTCACACATTTGAATACAAAGCACTTGTGATAGGCTCCACTTGACAAGTAATAGAAGCTTCCAAAGTAAAATTAATCATAAAAAATTATTAAACTGGAATTTTATTAAAAATGTTTGGAAATGGGGGTAATTTTTTTTAAAATGGAACTTAATATATTTTCTGAACAAATGCATGAACAAGTGCAATATAATGTTAAAAAAAATTCTAGAAGCGAAGAAATGTTGACTAATATTGTCAACTTTTCTGGAAAAAATTGAATTTTAAAATATAATATAAAATTTTTGAATTGGAAAATCAATAAAATTTCATTTTTTTTAGAGGAATCTACAAAAATTCATGAATTTCCTAATAATCGGTATTGTAAATAAAAATTATCATGATTATCACCAATGCTTTCATTTATATTTATGCCTATGTATAAAGAGATCTTAAATTTTTCTCTCGTGAGCTTAGCTCAGTTGTTAGGAATATTGCATATTATATACAAGGTTGAAGTTCGAATCTCAGACACCTCACTTCTCCACATTAAAATGTGTGAGTGCTAGCTATACTTGACCAAAAAAAAAATTAATTTTTTATTTTGCTTTGGTCAAGAAAAAATCCTATTTTTTTTTAAATGGAATTTAATGTACTTTATTAATCATGCGTGCACAAGAGCAAAATAATGGATCGAGTGTTAGTTTCAATGTTTTGTAAAGGAAAAAAAAATTAAACTATAATTATGACATACACCTTACTACTACAATTGATAATTTCTTTTTCATGATTCTTTATTTTCCAATGCATGACTCTTCTTAAACGTTTATAATGCATGACTCCTTGTAACGTCTATTGTCGCACACTATTGTATTTTCGATGGATTGTATTTCCGATGTGATATAGTGTCATCATTAGATCTCATTCTTTGGTTTTAGTGTAAATTTTATCAAGAATTAAAGCGCATATACTACACCAACATACCTGCGACGACAAGCAATAATTATTTTTTCTTGCATTTTCATTTTCCAATGAATTTCTCATATTATATATGAGTAATGCTAGCAACACTCTCTTTTGAACACTCTCTCTAATACTCACTCTTTTATTGGTTTAAATCATTATGAGTCTACACTTTGAAAATTGAACCCACACAAAGTGGTGGAACATATATTGATTTCATCCAATAAAAGAGTGAGTGCTAGAGAGAGTGTTAAAAAGTGGGTCTTGTTAGCATTCATCTATTATATATGGGTCATGTTAACTTGTGCCCTAAGGGCACAAGTTAAGGAGCTTAAAATGGAAAGTCAAACCAACTTTTATATTATAAATACAACTTTTGAAACTTTTAATGCATTGAATGCACAATTTTCAAGATTTTTTTTCTACATTTAGTCTTTTTAACTTATGCCTCAAGGGCACAAGTTAACATTTCCCATTATATATTTATTGTCACACATCATACTTGATGGTTGGATTTAGGCTAGTGTACCACATCATTTATTAAGTAATAAAGTGTAAGTAGTGAATCATATCCACATGGATGATTGTTCCAACTAGGCAATTGGTGTTACTTATTTAGGAACTATAAACAATAAACAATAAAATAAAGAATCAAATATATATATATATATATATATATATATATATATATATATATATATATATATATATATAGACACACACACACACACACACCCCTACTACTACGATTGATAATTTCTTTTTCATGATTCTATATTTCCCAATGCATGACTCTTCTTAAACGTTTATAATGCATGACTCCTTGTAACGTTTATTGTCACACACTATTGTATTTTCGATGTGTTGTATTCCCGATGTGATATAGTGTCATCATTACATTTCATTCTTTAGTTTTAGTGTAAATTTTATCAAGAGTTAAAGCGCATATACTACACAAGCATACCTACGACCACAAGTAATAATTTTTTTTTCTTGCATTTTCATTATCCAATGAATTACTCATATTATATATTTATTGTCACACATCATACATGATGGTTGGATTTAGGCTAGTGTAGCACATCGTTTATTAAGTAATAAAGTGTAAGTAGAGAATCATATCCACATGGATGATTGTTACAACTAGGCAATTTGTGTTACTTATTTATGAACAATAAAATAAAAGATAAAAGGGGATTTTGCAATTTAGTCTATTTATAGCTGAGCAAGAGTTTAGGAATAACCTGCTTTGATTGCAGAATGTTAGCGGCGGTAGGATTCTTCGAATCCCCTCTAATTAATGGTCAAGCATTATTCAGATATTGATTTTACATCTTCTATTTAAGTGATGAGTTTGTGGGCTTTATTTCCTACCAGCTAATGAGTTGCACCTACTGATCACATGGTTTAGTACGTGTGGGGCCTTACTCTCTTAGAGGATTAGGTTTATTCCCCTCCATCTGTCAAGTTTAAACCTTACACTGGAGTGTCTACACGGTTCAATGCTTAGGGTCGTCAATCTTGTAGGGACATGCACCTTCGCGCGTAGAAGTACATGGAGTTCCTACTCTCTTAGAGGTAATTGAAACAATGACTTAAATTAGGGTTACCTAAATTCTCAATGGTCCTAAATGTTCCATCGTTTATTGATTCTTAAAAGTTCATCTTACATACTCTCTCTCTCTCTCTCTGGAAGTTCTACAAACGTGCACCCCTATCTCGTCTACCTTACCAAGGATGAAAGAAGAATAAAGTTACTATGCTTATTTAATTCCCTAAAGTTACTAATGTTTCCTTAATTACTGTAATCTTTATCTTAGTTACTTCCTGATTCGGATAGGTTTTCACCAGTATTGGGTATGTCATTTCCTTAAGTACCGTTATCTTAGCGTTGGTTCACATTTAAAAGAAATATATAATTAACATAATAAAATTAAATAGGATTCATAAAATATCTAAATAAAGAACTTAAATTAAATAATCCAACAAATAAAATAGAGGTTCATCTTAGAACCCTACCCTAATAGGGTTTAGTTACTGATGGTAACTAAAGACAAATTACAAAAGAAATAAAACATACGCTGGATACTTAGAATGGGGAGAAATTCCTCCCTTAAAGATCCTAGTACTTGCCTTCCTCTTGAAACGCTTCATTCTGAATGAAAATTTATGAATGAGAGGAGTTGTATCTATAGGCAAAGTTTCCACTTGGTTTGGCTTGAAAACTGGGCTTTTTCACTTAAAAAGTGGAAAAAGAAGTTCTTACTAGCTCCCAGCATGCCCGGAGCGCATGAGTGTAAAAACTCATGCCCAGGGTGCATGGTGCATGCCCAGGATGCATCAGTGCGTTTTCATGTGCGTAATCAATTGTTTCTTCGTCTTTTTGTGTGTTCCCTTTCATATAAGATGTCTTAGGACTTGAGAACATAATTCCTCCCTTTGTAATGTCTTCTGAAGTCTCTTGAATCTTCATTTATGGTCTTCAAGATGTATTGTTTTACCAATTTGCATGATTTCTTCTTGAATTACATCAAAAAACTCTAAGAATGCTATGTTTTGATGAATAACTATAATTATATGACTCAATAGAAAACATTAAAAAATGTCCCAAAAACCATAGGCAATTGCTCTAATACTACTATATTTTGGATTAAAACTAAATAAAAATGACTGAAAAACATGGTAAAAATAATGTAAGATGATATGCGATCAATACCAAACCACAATTTGACATGATATAGTGTCAATATAGATGGAGAAATTTCCCGAAATATACTACACCACCAAGCATGGGTTTGTAACTATATAACACCCAAAAACTCATAGTGTTTATTTGTGATTATGTTTACATGGATTTATTGTGTTTGAGCTATGTGGATTGATGGTCGGATTATGCAAGTGTACCAAATCGTTATACACACACCTACTACTGCAATTGATAATTTCTTTTTCATGATTCTTTATTTCACAATGCATGACTCTTCTTAAACGTTTATAATGCATGACTCCTCTTAACATTTATTGTCACACACTATTGTATTTCCGATGTGTTGTATTCCCGATGTGATATAGTGTCATCATTACATCTCATTCTTTAGTTTTAGTGTAAATTTTTTCAAGAGTTAAAGCGCATATACTTCACCAACATACCTAATACCACAGGTAATAATTACTTTTTCTTGCATTTTCATTTTCCATTGAATTACTCATATTATATATTTAGTGTTACACATCATACCTGATGGTCGGATTTAGGCTAGTGTACCACATCATTTATCAAGTAATACAGATTAAGTAGAGTATCGTATCCATAGGGATTTTCGTTTCAACCAAATAATTCGCGTTACTTATTTGGGAACAATAAAATAAATAAAAGAGATAAGGGTTTAGAGTTTTACAATTTAATATGTTAGCAACAGAGCAAAGTTTACCTGTTTTGATTGTTGAATGTTAGTGGAAGTTAGATTCTTTGAATCCCTTCTATTTATTTGTTGGAATTAGATAACAGTCAAGTCAAGTTCAGTATTCTAAGTAGACTATCTAAGTGATGAGTTCGTTGGGATGTGATAACCTAATCAGCTGTCAAGTTGCACCTGCTGGTCACACGACGATCCTTACTTGTGGGGTCTTACTCTCTCATAGATGTAGGTTTATACCTCCGCCTGTCGAGTTACACCTGCTGATCCTAGAGGTTCTCTCATCTATGAATTTTAAAAGTACATAGCACACTCTCCCTCTCGGTAATTCTACAAACGGGGATACCTATCAGCATCTACCTTACCAAGGTGAAAGGAGAATTGAGTTACTGAACTGATTTAAGTCATGAAGTCACTTGTTTCCTTAATTACTAACTAATTACTACCTAGTTCCAGCATAAATGCATCAATATTAGGTATGTCACCACCCTAAGTACTTACTCTCAGGGTACGCTCGCTTTCGGTTTGTTTCACTAGTTACTAATTAATTAATTCCTAATTAGACATATATACATCAATATTAGATATGACACCTCCCTAAGTTCCTAATTCAGGGCTATGCTTCAGAGGTGACAAATCTTACGCATTACAGTATAACTAAATAGCGAACATAAAATAATTGAATAAAAGACTTTAAATTAAATAGTTATCCAACAAACAAAATAGATGTTCATCTTAGAACCCTCGCCTAAAAAGATTTAGTTACTCATGGTAACTAAAGACAAATTACAAAAGAAATAAAACATACCCTAGAGAAACTTGAAGTGAGGAGAGTAACTCCTCCCTTGAAGCTCCTAGTGCTTGCCTTCCTCTTGAACCGCTTCGTTCGAAATGAATAACACTGAATGAGGAGAGCGGTATTTATATGGAGAGTTTCCACTTAAACTTGGGCTAAAGTATCGGGCTTTCTTCACCAAAAAGTCACAAAATAACGCAATTGTCCAGCAAGGAACAGACACCATATGCCTAGAACCATGCGTCAGGCGCATGTGAGTGGAGGTTTGGGACCTAGGCGTCTACTTTCATGCACCAGGTGCCCCAGTGTAGAGTTATTGTAACACCCTATTTCTATTAAGCGGTAAAACGCGCGAATACATCAGAAATATTCTAGAAATAGATGCCACGTCTCCGAATAACCACAATTCATACATGCATGTTATACCACATAGCAGCGGAACAATATATAATTCATAAACACTCTGGATCTCCAAACTAAATACAAATGTATCATCCAAATCTCAAATAACAGAATATCTCAACAACTCCAAAATACAAAGTCAAATAAACAACATGCAAAGACTATCCTAGATCAGAGCCCTAATCTAGACACTTGCATGAAAAAGAGGAACTCCACTCCTCGGCATCAACAAGCAACAACTAAGCATCCTGCACTCCATCTACCCGTCCATACTGAAAGGTAGGTGGTAAACCACTGAGGGTTAGCATTACATCATCATAATCCACTTAAAATTAACAAGAAACTTTGAGAATGAAAGATACATTTAAGAACGATGAATAACAAACTACACACGTATTCACAAGTATTCTTAACATTCACATCATTCAATATCAACATCTCAAATTCATATCCACAAGTGTATCATACACGCATCACAAGATCAACCATCTTAATCAACAATTAACAAATTCAATCATCATTCGCAACTCAAATGTATTTCAATTCACCAACAAGTATGCAATGACTCTAGACTCATCTAGATGCATGTGGTACCAATTCTCCTCAAGGTCGTCACCCATGATGCAACAAAAACATCATTATCAACGGCTATAGTCAACGGCAATATGGATATAACATCCGACACGACATATGATGCATGAACATATGACTCAATTCACTATGCATATGTTCACAACAATTTCAACGGCTATAATCAACGGCTATAAGTCAACGGCTATAATCATCATCCAACTATATCATATATTTCATATCTCCACATAGTTCCTTACATTCCAAATAAAAGAACAATCACAACATATGATCACAAACATCATATTCATCACTTAACAACCATTCATACATCATCTCATAATCATATCAATCTAATCATAGAGGGTTCATAAGCAATTGGCCCTCAATGATCATTTTCAATCAAGTTCGTCTCATAAATCACAATATTGAAAATAATTGAGCACCTAAGCCAAAACCAAGTAAACGAGCTCAATCGCCTATGCCATGTATCCTCACAAGTCACATATACGTGCAGTAGAGGTTACATAAACATTTCATCGGCCACATATGGAGAATTAACAAAAATTCCGAAGTTCGTCTCAATTGATCACTTTTTACAAAATTCCCATTTTCAAAGCAAAACAAGTTCAAACTTGATGGAACCATTCACAACCATTTTTAGAAGTCATATAAACATCATACATACTTAACCCTACTTCATTCTTTTGAGAAAACAAGTTTTCAGAAAATTAGCGTTCTTGAACATTCCTTGAACAATCAACAAAAAGCTTGATTAAATCCAAGGAGTCAAGTTCAACTCAATTCTTTTGATGTTTCCATAGGTTTAGAAAGTCTAGAAAATAGTGAAAACATCGAAAGAATCGGTTTTGGAAGTCCGGAATTGGCCCCAAAGCACCCCAGCACAACACAACAAGGCAGGCACCCATGAGGGGCTGCCAAGCCACGCCCAGGCATGGCTTCCTGCGCCCAGGCGCAAATGGGCAGCAGCCAGTGTCCTGAGCTGCGGTTCTGTGCAGTTCCAGTTTTCCGGTTTCGCCATTTCGTTCGTAAAATCTCGACCGTTAACCCAAATTCAATTCCGTTTTCGCCTATATTCTCCTAACACTTAGCTCTATCATAATGTATAGAAAAATTCAAGTTTCAACCATCCCAAAAATCATTTTCCATAACCTCACATCACACTCATTTTCCAAAACGGTTAACGCTCAATCTCATATGAAAATCCCGATTTCTCCCAAACCATTTCTCATTACCAAACAACAACCAAAAACAGAAAATCATTATACCATAACTCATCATAATCAACTTGTTTCATTCATTAAAAATCATTGACACTACAATTCAACTTAATCTCATCAAAATTCACCAATTCATCAATTTCCACAACTTTCAACAACAACAACATATTCATCACCAATTCACCATTTCAATGATACCCATTGTATCAATCCAACAACAACATATGTCAAGATAACAACAACAACATTTGAACATAAATTCATGCACAATTTAACACTACAACTTCAATTCTCATCAAACTTGCTCAAGAACACAAAGCACCAACAACTATGCATTTAAACATGTTAATTCACATACTAACATGCAATTATCATGTAAATCATGTTCTCAAACATAACAACAACAATCATGCACGAATTTTACAACAATTAGATTCAATTCATCAATTTCACAAAAATGGGTAAGAAAGAAAAAGTTATGAATTATGGTTGAATTCTAACCCTCTTACCTCTAGCACCAAGATTCTCTAACACAAGCTTCAATTGAGCTCCTAGATGATGAATCCCTCTTCTAGCTCTAGCCTTCCTCTTCAATCTCTTCAAACCCTTTCTTCTCTCTATCTCTATCTCTTCTCTCAAAGAAATGAAATGAATAATGTTTGTAAAACCTAGTTTCACCAACAACTAGAGTTTATATACTAGCTCTACTCAATTGGGCTTATCTCTTAAACCTTAATGGGCCTAACCCATTTCTATTCTAACACCCAAATGTCACTACTCACTTAATGGTAAATTATAACACTAACGGTCACTTAATGGTAATTAAAATAATTACTACACCCTCTCTAGTAACTTGGTAAAATAATACTCCTACTAAACATTAAAAATAATCCTCGTTCAAAATTACAAAATTACCCCTACTCTCAAAATGACCAAACTACCCCTAAGTCCAAAATGACTAAAATACCCTTCTAACACCGAATTCTACGAATCCCAACCAAAAATACACACAGATGCAAATAATCACATAAGAGCACATATAACAAACACAAATAAATAATTAAAATAAAAACTAGCGAAAATCGGGCTGTTACAACTCTCCCCCACTAAAATGAATTTTCGCCCTCGAAAATTACCTGAAGGAAACAACTCCGGATACGAAACCTTCATCCTACTCTCCAATTCCCAAGTGGCACTCTCACCCGTCGGTCCAACCCAAATCACTTTAACCAAAACGACCTCCTTGCCACGCAAACGCTTCACTTCACGATCCTCAATCCTAACTGGCCAAGTCTCAACAGTCAAATTATCCCTTACTTCCAAATCATCCACTTGGATCACATGAGACGCATCATACACATACTTCCTCAACTGAGACACATGAAACACATCATGAAGATTCGACAAAGATGGTGGTAACGCAATCCGATACGCTACAACCCCAACCTTCTCAACAATCTCAAAAGGTCCAACAAAACGAGGAGTTAACTTCCGACACTTCAAAGCACGTCCAACACCGGTTACAGGATTCACTCTCAAAAACACATGATCACCAACCTGAAACTCAAGGTCTTTCCTCCTCTTATCATGATAACTCTTCTGCCTACTCTGAGACGCTTTCATCTTCTCTTGGATCATCTTAACCTTTTCCGTAGTCTCTTGCACAACATCCGGTCCTAACAAAGCACCCTCTCCTGACTCATACCAACACAAAGGAGTTCTACACCTCCGACCATACAAAGCCTCAAACGGTGCCATTCCAATACTAGAATGAAAACTGTTGTTGTAAGTAAACTCAATCAACGGTAAACATTCAACCCAACTGACACCTTGCTCCAAAACACAAGCCCTCAACAAATCTTCCAAACTCTGAATAGTCCTCTCCGTCTGACCATCAGTCTGGGGATGATAAGCAGAACTCAACCTCAACTTAGTTCCCAAAGCATCTTGCAACTCTCCCAAAACTTAGAAGTAAACCTCGGATCCCGATCCGACACAATACTAGAAGGAATACCATGCAATCTAACAATCTGCTCAATGTAGATCTCAGCCAACTTCGCCACAGACATACCGGTCTTAATAGGAACAAAATGTGCCGACTTCGTCAACCGATCAACAATCACCCAAATTGAATCAAAACCCTTAACAGTCTTCGGCAACGCTCCCACAAAGTCCATTGATATACTATCCCACTTCCACTCTGGCACAAATAACGGTTGCATCAAACCTGACGGTCTCTGATGTTCAATCTTAGACTTCTGACAAACCAAACAAGCATACACAAACTCTGCGATCTCTTTCTTCATTCCAGGCCACCAAAACAACATCTTCAAATCTTGGTACATCTTAGTCGCTCCTGGATGAATACTCAAACTACTCCTGTGACCTTCTTCCAAAATCTGCCTCTTAAGCTCAAGAACACTTGGTACACAAACACGATCACGAAACATCAAAACACCGTTCTCATCCAACCTGAAGTCTCCACCTTTGCCTTGATTAACCAACACTACTCGATCTACGAGTTCCAAATCTCCCTTCTGACCATTCTTGATCTCCTCCAGAATATTACTTGTCAGCTTCAACATTCCCAACCTCACACCATCCGGTGTCAACTCACTAACCAAACTCAAATCTCGAAACTGTTCAATCAACTCTAACTCTTTTACCATCAAAGCAGACATATGCAACGACTTCCTACTCAATGCATCAGCAACAACATTGGCCTTTCCAGGGTGATAACTCAGCTGAAAATCAAAATCCTTAAGATACTCCAACCACCTTGTCTGCCTCATATTCAACTCTTTCTGGTCAAACTAGTACTTCAAACTCTTATGGTCACTGAACACTTCAAACTTAGAACCATACAGATAATGCCTCCAAATCTTCAACACATACACCACGGCTGCTAATTCCAAATCGTGAGTCGGATAATTCTTCTCATGCACTTTCAACTGCCTCGAAGCATAAGCCACGACCTGACGATTCTGCATAAGCACACCACAAAGACCCATCTTAGAAGCATCACAATACACAACAAACGATTCCTTCGGATTCGGCAAAATCAACACTGGAGCTGAAGTCAATCTCTTCTTCAACTCTTGGAAACTCTTCTCACACTTAGCATCCCAAACATACGCTTGCCCTTTCCGAGTCAACTGCGTCAATGGCAACGCCAACTTAGAGAATCCCTCAATGAACCTCCGATAATAACCTGCCAACCCAAGAAAGCTTCTAACTTCAAAAACAGACTTAGGTGATTCCCACTGCAACATTGCATCAACCTTCGACGGATCCACGACAATACCACCTTTAGAAATCACATGACCAAGGAAACTCACTTCCCGCAACCAAAACTCACACTTCGACAACTTAGCAAACAACTTATTCTCCTTCAAGACTCCCAACACAATCCTCAAATGCTCGGCATGCTCTTCTTCAGACTTCGAATACACCAAAATATCATCTATAAACACTACCACAAAACGGTCCAGAAAAGGATGAAATATCCTATTCATGTATTCCATGAAGACACCTGGCGCATTAGACACTCCAAATGGCATCACAGAATACTCATAGTGTCCATACCTCGTTCTGAACGCAGTTTTGGATATATCTTCCGCCTTTACTCTAATCTGATGATATCCTGACCTCAAATCAATCTTACTGAACACTTCTGCACCAACCAACTGATCCATCAAATCATCAATCCTCGGAAGCGGATACCGATTCTTGATTGTCACCTTGTTCAACTGCCGATAATCCACACACAATCTCATGCTACCATCCTTCTTCTTAACCAACAATACAGGAGCACCCCACGGAGAAACACTCGGTCTGATAAACTGTTTCTCAAGCAACTCTTCCAATTGCTTCTTCAATTCACCCAACTCTGATGCAGACATCTGATACGGCGCAATCGAAATAGGACTCGTTCCAGGTACCAAATCAATTGCAAACTCAACTTCCCTCTCCGGCGGTAATTCGGTAATGTCGTCCGGAAAAACTTCTGGAAACTCTTGCACTACCGGCAAATCACCAACTCCTTTCTCACTACTTTCCTTCAAGGAAGCAAACATCATGAACACACTAGCTTCACCATCCAAGGACTTCTTCACTTGCTCCGCGGTCAAGAACTTCCCAACTTCCTCAGCCACCGGCTTAGAAAACGTTACACTCTTGGTCAAACAATTAATGTTAACACCAAAAGTCAACATCCAATCCATACCGAAAATTACGTCCATATGCTTCAACGGAAGACACACAAGATCCAACTCAAAATCAACAGGAACCTTAACACAAACCACAACCAACTGAGCCTCTGCAGCCAAAGATACATTCCCTTGCCAGACCAACAAACTAGAAGCAACCTGCTACTCCCCCACTACGCTCAAACGCACCTAAAAGAACAGAACAACACAACAAGTACCGACAGTACTCCCGTATATGTCGCATACAACAGGGAATTCAACGGGTTTTGGTCTGGACAAGACCGACCACGGCTCTTATACCAACTTGTAACACCCTATTTCTATTAAGCGGTAAAACGCGCGAATACATCAGAAATATTCTAGAAATAGATGCTACGTCTCCGAATAACCACAATTCATACATGCATAAGGATCATGTTATACCACATAGCAGCGGAACAATATATAATTCATAAACACTCTGGATCTCCAAACTAAATACAAATGTATCATCCAAATCTCAAATAACAGAATATCTCAACAACTCCAAAATACAAAGTCAAATAAACAACATGCAAAGACTATCCTAGATCAGAGCCCTAATCTAGACACTTGCATGAAAAAGAGGAACTCCACTCCTCGGCATCAACAAGCAACAACTAAGCATCCTGCACTCCATCTACCCGTCCATACTGAAAGGTAGGTGGTAAACCACTGAGGGTTAGCATTACATCATCATAATCCACTTAAAATTAACAAGAAACTTTGAGAATGAAAGATACATTTAAGAACGATGAATAACAAACTACACACGTATTCACAAGTATTCTTAACATTCACATCATTCAATATCAACATCTCAAATTCATATCCACAAGTGTATCATACACGCATCACAAGATCAACCATCTTAATCAACAATTAACAAATTCAATCATCATTCGCAACTCAAATGTATTTCAATTCACCAACAAGTATGCAATGACTCTAGACTCATCTAGATGCATGTGGTACCAATTCTCCTCAAGGTCGTCACCCATGATGCAACAAAAACATCATTATCAACGGCTATAGTCAACGGCAATATGGATATAACATCCGACACGACATATGATGCATGAACATATGACTCAATTCACTATGCATATGTTCACAACAATTTCAACGGCTATAATCAACGGCTATAAGTCAACGGCTATAATCATCATCCAACTATATCATATATTTCATATCTCCACATAGTTCCTTACATTCCAAATAAAAGAACAATCACAACATATGATCACAAACATCATATTCATCACTTAACAACCATTCATACATCATCTCATAATCATATCAATCTAATCATAGAGGGTTCATAAGCAATTGGCCCTCAATGATCATTTTCAATCAAGTTCGTCTCATAAATCACAATATTGAAATCTATATGAAACAACCTGAACATTTTGCGATTCATGGACAAGAAAACAAAGTCTGTAAGTTAGATAATTCTTTGTGAGGTCTAAAATAAACTCTTAAGGAATGACATGAAAAATTTGGCATTCCATTGCTATCGAATGAGTATAAAGTGAATGAAAGTGACAAATAATATTTGCACGATCATATGTCTCTATGAAGACGACTTGCTCATATTTGATTTAAAGATTCATGTTATGAAATCATTGTTTATCAATAACATTGATAAGAAAGACCTAGACAAAGTTGAAGTAATTCTTGGTTTTAAGATTACTAGATCAGAAAAGAAATTTTTTTTGATAAATCTCACAAAGTTGAGAAGATCTTAAGGAAATGTAATTATTTCACCATAAACTTGCAATCATATATTATGATCCAAGTGTAAGAACACTTGAGATGGAGTTAGAAAAACAGAATATACGAGCTTCATTGGCAGCACTTCGGTATGCCACTGAATGTATTAGATCCGACATTGCCGATGTCGTGAAACTCTTGTGCAAGTTTACTAGTAGACGGATGAGAAGCATTGCCATGCTATAGAAAGAGTCATGAGGTGCCTTAAGAAGACTATGACTCTAGGATTACTTCATTAGGAGTAACCTATTGTACTTAAATGGTACAAGATATAAACTAGAACATCTTTCAGATGAGTATTTAGCGACTAGTGACTGCACATTGAGCATCACTAAAGGAGTTGTTTGTTAAAACAAATGATATTGACTCAGTCCACTATGGAATTAATCTGAGATGAAAACACTAGAGAAAACTAGTGGAGAAGCAAGTTGATAAGATGCTTGCTAGTTGAGATCCCTTAGTGGATAAAACCGTTGCCAAAAGTGTTAATTCATTGTGATAGTCTGCAGCTATTACAAAAATTGAGAATCGTTAGTATAATGGAAATAGACGATAATTAAGGCATGAACACATAAAGGGTTAGAGAGCTAGCTACTCTCAAAAGGAACAGTTGAAGTATATCATGTATGTAGTGATAAAGAATAGTCAATCCTTTGACGAAAGGAATTACTAAAAAGAAAGTCCTAAACACATCCAATAGGATGGGACTAATGCCCAAAGGTCACAAGTGATGGTAACCCGACCTACATGACTGGAGATCCCAAGAAATAGGTTCAATGGGTAATAACAAGTCATGAGTGATAGAACATGCTATGAGAAAATTAAGAAAGCATGAATCCTACAACGACAGAAGGATGAGATAATAGAAACTCTTAATGAGATCTATACTCTATGTGGAGTGGAGTACATAGCTACAGGAGTACTCTTGATAGACTCACCTATACGAATGTGGAACTAAGGCCGGTTCCTATGTAATTCGGGGCAGAATACCTAGAGCGTTCGTTAAAACTGGGATAGACGTGCAGGGCCATAAGCGCACGGGCTTTTAGAATACACCTTATGAAAAGATTTGTGTGTGGGTTCTATGTCTGAGATAGAGTTCAATGCTGTAAGCAACTCTTGTTAATCAGAATTTTACTCGCTATGCATAGGTTCAAGTTGTAGGCGACACCTTTGTTTACTAGCAAATCTTATGGAGACGTTTTTGATGTTATTTCAGAAACCATTTTTTTAAATTCAAGTGGGGGATTGTTGGAACATGTGTGGAAATTGAGTTAAAAAGACTAAACACAAATGTCACATGTTGGGTAGAACTAGTGTTGTGTGAATTGAAAAAAGTGGAAGTACCACATCGGATGGAACACACACATTAGTAGTGTTTATATAGTGGGGGTGTACCTCTAATAGGGGTACATGATTATGTGAACGAAGTAAGCAGTAGTGGAAAAATATATATTGCTATATATTTTATTATTTGAAAATGATAAATTAAATAATTAATTTAATCATTATTAGAAAGTGCTTTCTTAGTCCCCAAGTTTTGCTAAAATATTGTGGAACTGAATCTAGAATATTTTGGAACACAATCTGAAATATTTTGCTAGGCAATCTAATATATTTTCTGAAATATATTTTGGTACATAATATAATATATTTTTGTATTCAATATAATATATTTTGGTACTCAATTGAGATATTTTTGTACTAGATCTAATATGTGAATTACTTAATCACAAAGTAATGTATTACTTGTTCCCAAAGTTTCTCACTTATTAGTTGTGAATTTTCTCTATAAAAAGAGAGCTCACACAGTGCATTCTACACACTGAAATTCACAGTTGATGCTTCCTGTGTCTTTCCTCTCTTCTCCCTCCTTTGACTTGTGTTGACAAGTCCTTCTCCTTTTTCTACTCCTTTCTGTCCCTTCGGAATTAAGAGTGTTCTTAAGACCATATAGTCCATTTTCGGTATATTGTCCCTTCGGAATCAAGAATGGTCTTAAGAGCATAGTCCCTTCAATTATTTATATCTTTTTAGAATAAATAATATTTTAAGATCATAGTCCCTTTTCGGTATAATAAGAATGATCTTAAACATATATATTCTTCTTCAATTCATGGAGAAGTTAGATGTTAGAATAGTCGTAGCACCATATTTGAGTGGTTGAAATACCATATTGATATTTGGAGAAGTTGAGAATTAGAATGGTGGTAACACCATATTTGAGTGGTCTCAACACCATAATAGAGTGGTTATAGTACCATATTGGTTTCAGTATTAAAAGAGTGGTCTTAGTACCATATTGAAGGTGTAATTCTCGAACGGTTTTCTACAGTGCAGTAGTTAACCGCACAGTTGTAGCTGAGCTTGTTTTATCCTGGAGGCGGCGTGGTTGATAGTCTGTCTTGCACAATTTTGGGCAGTGCCACGAAACATCTTAAAGAGAGCGACCTGTTCGTGACTCAACCTAGTAACAACTTCGGTAGAAAATAGAATTTGGAAAACCAAAATACAACAGTTTGGGAATCCAAAAACAACATTAACATAATAAACCAGTACTCCATGTTTCTGAAACTAATAAGATTATAAATATTGCTAACCACAGGAATCACACAATACTAAGCTAGTAAAATAAGCAAGGTTAAATATATCTAAGGGACATATCAAGTGAGAGGACATGTTATAATGAGATATGAGAGTGTTAAATTATAACCATTAGATTTAATCAAACCGATGAGATACTTTAAAGTGACAAATGAATGAATTAACAAGTGGTTCTCAATTCAATTGCAACTTTGTAGATCAAAGGAGTTTAAGACATAAAAGATTGAGTTTGAGAATAGAGAGGGGTACTACTATTTATTGTTGAGGATATAAGGGTTGAGAATAACAATGGGGAAACTAACAATTCTTCGTCATACCATTGTAACTTGTAACAGTGGAAACTCACAAATTTCTCTATGTTTTTTCCTTCCAATTTTCTAGAGAGAAAAATAAAATGCATGTTTCTAAGTTGTAAAGAATGGATCTTCCGATGTGAAACGAGAAAATATAAATAAAGGCGCGTGAGGGCAAACTAAGGGGAAATAGTCTCTCATCCGTTTGATTAAATTTAATGGTTATAATTTAACACTCATCCTATAAATCACGGACACTGCTCAAACACCGACTAATATAATTACACTGAATTATGTGATTTTCTCAAATTATTGGCAGTATCGGCTGTTAGTGTTCGTGTCGTGTCCGGTGTCCGTATCTATGTTTCATAGCTCTCATCTCTCATATAATAAGACCTCTCACTTGATATGTCACATATATATATATATATATATCATATTATAAAAGAAAATCAAAAGAGAAGACAAATATAATTCAAATACAAACGCAAGCAGCAAAAATAACAAACATGGCACAAGTTAAGGAACAACCACTTGGATATATGATCAATTTATTCACTTGTTTGTGAAACACCTTTAATTTCTATTCTTACAATTTGAACACCAGTTATTTTTGTCATATCAAAGTGTATTTACCAGATGACCATACTAGATTTACCTAAGTACACATCAACAACAAGAAATCATAATCTTGTCAACAATTAGATGCTTTAGAATAGCTCATACCACAACCCTATGAATAAAAAGTGAGGTAATGATTGTAGTTTCATGCATAAAGCTACACGCATAAGTTTTAAACTCCTAATATCTAAGTTGTATATCACATAATCTATCAAAAAAAAGGAAGTTGTATATCACATAAGTTTTACTTAACTTACATTGACTCCACTGTGAAGTTTTTTTGCCCATGCTAGCAATTTGTCTAATATTGTAGCAATGAGTTCATGCTCCTTCGAGTCAAATCAAAATCATCTTTCACTTCATCCATGTGACAACTCACATCACCCTTGCAAAGTAATCGAGGTGTCCTGAAAAAGAATGATACATAATTATAATTCAAAACTAAAGATAGTTATAAAACATTTAAGTTTCCTTTGTTGGAAATTTAGTTTTTAGTAAAAACAGAGTTCATAAAACATGTTCAACAATTATGAATCAATAGCGGAAGTAAATAAAGTATTAAACATGATTATGATCGGGTCAACGACATGTTTGATTTATCAAAGATATTAAGAATTAGGGTATTAGGAATACCTGGATCAAGCTTTGATGACAGCCCTCTCATCAACGATGATAACCAAAGAGAGGAGATGATCTGAAACACACAATAGAGTTAGTCGCGGCTGATTTGGTTCTTCCTCAACCGGTATCTTTATGCCTCAAGTTCGCTTCAGATGGGAAGAAAAAAGAGTTTGTCGTGTACGGTGTATTGGGACCATAGCCTCTTTTATATTAGATGGCCATTAGGGTTTCCCATTATTCCGTTAATGGTCATCCGGGCATCCACTCATTGAGTCCATATCAACTAATTAAATATTAATTAATTATCTAATTATAAATCTAATAGACTTATTACTTAATTTGATCACTAATCAATTAAGGTTCACAGTTGATAAATAGGTAATATAATTATTATTACAATATTTATCCACATAATCATGTTGGAATATAATGCAAATAAATATAGAATGATCTTTCAACTAACAAAGAATAAATAAAAAAACTATATTATATTTATTAATAATGCTAATATTAAAAATTTAAAGTATTGGTGTCAGAATAGAGGGTCTTCTGGCCTATAAAATAATCACGTTAAAAGCAATTAATTTACATCTCTTCAATTTTTTTTTTTTTGTTTTCTTGTTTGCATTAAAATTTTGATGATGTGGCATGTCTAAATGAGCTCTAAATGGATACACAAACATGACGAACCATCAGAGTTGGATTTAACGGAAGAATTAGACCCTCACAACATGACGAATCAAATCAAAATTTAAATCGGGAAAAAATGTAATTGCCTCGCTCTCTGGTGGAGGGAACATATTAGAAATAAGCAAATAATTTTTTTTTCAATAATTGACCAATAAAACGTACGAATTATCTTCAAGTAATTGTATGTAGTGTAAGGGAGTAGTTTTGATTTTTTACCAGAAAGAGAGGGAGTAGTTGATTCTGTATTTTGGAACTGATTTATCAAAGTCTAAACACATACTATACACTTTAATTTTAAGAAAATTCTTAGGTGGCTTGAGTTTTGATGGATAGCGATTCTTCATGTAGGAAAAATTAATTCAAGAATTAAATTAACTTTAAAATAATTAAATCTAGGTATCGAGGTATTCACCTAATTTTAATTTGACATTTCCAATCAGGAGGATGATTCCTAACTATTGGTGATATGGATTGGTTCTGACAAGTAATCCATAATTTGAATGATTTATTTGACTTTATCGATCCACAAACATGCATGTCATTATTTAGAAGAAGGGTTTTGTTCACTGGTGCCTTTGAGGCACTCGTTAAAGAATCCAAGAGTAAGAGCTTTTTGAAAATATAGACAACTACTTTTGATCAAATAATTATTACACTACTTTTTAATATATATCTTACATCTATTGGCTGCTTAACCCTGTGACACTGTTTAACATTCTCGTTAGAAGAATTCTTGAAAACAACTAAAGATATGTGAATAAGCTCTCTTCAGCTTATTTCCATAAGCTCTTCAAAATAACCTATGAAAACAACTAATAATTATAAAAAAACAATTTTACTTTATTTCATCTGATGTTGTAGAAATTGATGATTATTCATAAGTGCTTATATGATAAACACCTATGTTATCATATAAGGGTTTAGGTTAGAACCCCAAGCTTGATCAAAATGTGTTACTCTTTTTACACTAAAATAATTTCATTAATTTTTACAAAACTTGACTATATTAATTTTTTACATATGTAAATGTATATTTTTAAGGAATATTTAAATAACACATTAAGTTGAAGTTGCTCGACAGGTGACACGTGTCCAAAAGGGTAATTTAGGTTTTACCACAACATCTTCTTTTTCTTTGAACAAACCACAACATCTTCTATTCTTATATTAAGAAGGATTTGTATCACTGTGTATAATAATAAATTTTAAATAACACCTATAAAACTCTCAAAGCACAAGAAACAACATGACATAAACACAAACACATAGTGCGCAATCCCTTTTGGAGTTTATACATGACATAAACATAAACATATTATATACAGTGATACAAATCCCTATGTATAATATGTTTCAACATCGTGCACAGTGATACATGACATAAACATAAACATATTATACACAGTGATAAACATAAACATAAACATAAACATAAATATTTCAACATAAACATAAACATGACACATAGTGCACAATCCCTTAATATGTGCACTATGTGTTTCTAGAAACACATAGTGCACATATTAAGGGATTGTGCACTATGTGTCATGTTTATGTTTATGTTGAAATATTTATGTTTATGTTTATGTTTATGTTTATCACTGTGTATAATATGTTTATGTTTATGTCATGTATCACTGACAGCAACAGCAACCACCCTAAGCATGATATATCATATATCATCATTTGATCTTATTATTAAGGAGTGTATTAATCTTATTTTATTTTTTCTAAACTTTAGAGTAAGTTTTACTGCGAGACAAGCAAATAGTGTTGTTCATAAAATTGCAAAGCGGAACAGATTCATATTCAAGGAGGAACGTCCTACAAGCAGCTGTAACTCACAAAATTACGAATTCTACCAAGCGTGTTAGGTTATCTCTACAAAGAGATACGATCGTGCAATGGGTCACAACCAAGATTCATCAGTAAAAATCAATGAAATGGAAGGATCTGTAAGCCCTGGCCAAAAATCAGTCTAACAAAGGATGCCGTATTTCTTCAGTAGAGTTTGTAGAAGTTATCCAAAATGTAATGTGATTTTAACGAAGCACAAAATATGACAGACCATTACAAACAAGAAGTAACGCTAAAATTGAATCAATTTTTATTATTCCGATATTTGATATTTTATGTTTGTAACATGGATAATAAAAATGCATTGTTTGCCTAGTTAAGAATCCAAATAACAGCCAAGCAAAGTCAAAAGACAATAGAGGCATTATGAGTGTTTCTTATGCTTAAGTCTAAAATACCATACCATTACTTCAAAATGAAATATCAAAAATCCAGATTTAAATTACAGTAAAAAAAACATTCAAGTCAACAACAAAACTTTGGAATAAATATCGGTAAAAGCAGGAGAAGCATCCTAAACAAACAAAAATGCATTATGAAATGGATCAAGCTCCAACAATTTATGGGGTTCCTTCAACAATTGTTTCATATGCAGGTCGTTCAACCTTTGTACCAACATCTTCAGAGTAATCCCCATGAACCTATGACCAAAAATAAACAATGAATCAACAAACTGAAAAAAAAACTAATAAATAATACAATGATATGGGTTGTATAACCGTTGTTTTCTTTTTTGACCGAAAAATAGTGTAATTATATCGTAGGATCATGATTTGTCAAGAAAATTAATGGAAAATCTTTAACCAGAACAACTCAACATGGGTTCACTAACATTCTAGTGTAAAGGAATCATAAAATAATAGTAACTTTCATTCAAATGGAAACAAAGTAGTGGCTTCAAGTCTAGTAGTGGATATAAAAGACATACCTCCATCAACTTCCCAAGATCAAACTTGGGAGCTTTCAGGATCTTAACTTTACGAATGAAAACATTCTGTAGAGGGTAGATGCTGGAGGTAGCCTTCTCAATCTCTTTTCCAATCATCTCAGGGATAAACTTGCGTACCAACTCCTTCAAATCACATGAGGTCGCCTGGATTATCATGATCTCCCTCATTTTTCTACGAATCTAAAAAAGATAAAGGAAAACATATAAGCTTTTCATGCTATCTGACATAGCAAACCATTTCCTAAGAAAAAACATAGTAGAACCTATACATATTATAAAGTATGTATCAAAACAAAGAGTAGGAGATATATATGAGTAAAACAATAAGGGTGGATAAGCAAAATCAGAGAGAACAATTAACTAGTAAAGATATAACTTAATTTACCAAGTACACTATAAATTAGTTATACGTGCTTGACTAAAAGAGATATGCAATTAGAAGGTCACACCATATGCTATAAATTGGCTATATAAGTGCTTGACTAAAAGAGATATGCAATTACAATGTACACCAATTAACATCCTACAAGCAAGTACAGATAGTTATAAAGTAGAAAATAGGTTAAAGATAAAGCAGAGTTCAAATGAAACCACTGGCAATATTGTAGTGAAAATACCTGACGGATTTGACTTGACTGGGCATAACAAGTCCTCTTGACATGATTAGAGCACCTCTTGGTTAACCCAATGCAGAACATTCTCAAAGTATAGTTGTCAGTGGTCTTAACATCCACATGAGCTTCAATGAGAGTCTGCCATTTTCGCACCAATGACCTAAGCTTTTCGGTGGTAAAATCCATACCCTGTAGAAAAAACACACACAAAATACATCATACACTATTCATACAACAACAAAACAAACAAAAAATACACATCCACTGACATAACCAGAAGTTGGTAATGAGATTTTTCCCTTGAACATCTTCAGCTCTCAACCTAATCATCCTGAATGCGTTGTCCTCATCTCCTTGAAGAACAGCCAATGAAACCTCAAACACACGATGTTTGAGTCCTTCAGTAGCAATCTGATATGTAAAAACAACATAGAATCATCATTGAGATATCCATGTCTGATAACGAATTTCGCAAGTGTACGAAATCGTGCAAGTAGAAAAAATAAAACGGTAAGACCGAGTGTCGAACTAGAGGGTCGCGTTATACTATTGAATCGTATTTGTGACTTAATCGAACAAAAGGTTACGAGGTTTGTTTTATCGCAATAATGAAAATTAAACAAAGTAAATTGGTTCAAACTTAATAAGAGAAAAGCGTTGGGGATGAGTTTCACCGGATTATTACCTAGACCTATTAACCTGATTATCACAATTGAATCGACTTATTTAATTGTTACCGAATTCTCTACAATATTCGTGTCCTAATTCCTTAGTGACAGAACCTTTAATTCTAAAATGAAAACCTAATTCCTTAGTGAATTTGAAGATTAGAATTAAGCATGAACAATCAAGAATTCTCTAATGATTCCAAGGGTTTGCATCTATTCCTAGATTACAAAGGCAAGGATCTCTTATCTCAAGCGTTTATAAATTCCACTTCCGTTTCACAATATAAACCGTAAATCAATTTAAAGGTGATCAATCAATAAAAGCATTAAGCATGGAGATAAGAAAAACAATTCAATAAGTTTCATCAAAAGTCATAATCAAATTACATGGCAAAGGTATTCATCTAGGTTTACTCATCCCCAACAATGGAGGGTTTAGTTACACATAGCAATTAAACAAGAGAAAGGGATAAAAGAGATATTACAAGAACAATTCATGAATGATTCTTGATAGAAATCTCCTCCAGTGATGCTCTAGATCTCTTCTTATGTGTTTCTATGCCTTTTGATCTCCAAAAACGTGAACCCTTAATTCAGAAACGCACTTTTCTATAAATAGGCAACTCAAAATCGGCCACCGAGTCTCAAAATCGGAGCCCGAAATAAGAAAAACGCGTCCAGACGAAGCTGAAATCGGCGCCCGATTTTTCCAGTAAGTTGGCCATTCCATTGTTGCGAAAATCGGCGCCCGAACTCATGAAATCGGGGCCCGATTTTTCCAGTGTTCCAGTGGCTTGAAATCTTCGTTTTTGAGTGCTTTCAGCTTGAATATCTTGATGAATTGCCTTAAAAATACTTGAAAAAGTGTCTACAAAACTAGTAATGACAGAGTGTCATCAATGTCAATCAAATCAAATTGTCCATGCAACAAATACACCAAAAGTGAATAAATTAACAATGTTAAGCCTCCTAAACAATACTAAACACTAATTAATCATGATCTAGATAACCAAGTCAAAAAATTGCATTGCCAGTAACAACAAATTTACCCAAAACTATAACTTTCAAAAATAAAAAAAAACTCCTAAGTAAAAATGAAACACTAATTAATCATGATATAAACTTATAGTCAATCCATCCAGATATAATTAAAAGATCAATGAAGCATATAAGCATTCATTTTATATACTATATTCATTATCCTCATTCCATCTAGATATAATTAACAGACCAATAAAGTATATAAGCATTCTATATCTATATTCATTGTTATTGTGCTTCAAATAAAATAAAATAAAAATTTAAAAGCAAAAACATCATACCTACTTTAATTCATTGGCATTAGTTCTGTAAACTATATTCCAAACAATTAATTACAATAACAATTAAGAAGTATCTAATTCCATTTACGCATAGATAGAGATCAGTAAACAAACTAACCAAATTTCAATTTTAAACAAGTCCAAGTTACAATTAAAATATTAAGAAAATTACATTACCCAGAAGCATTAAACAAATAAATTATAAATTTTGATCTATAATATAAAAGGAAAAGTGTACCTTGGTACCCTAAGTACGAGAAACCAAGGTTTTGCCAACATTCTTCACTTGGAAGACGGAAGGGGCTTTGATATCATACCAACTTCTTGGCAAATGGATCGGCGCTGTAAATTGACAATAATTGAATCAAAAAATCTGGGCTAAATAACAAAAATGAAAAGCAATGAGAGTGAAATGGAATTAATGAAAGCTTACGCTTTCTTCTTGCCACCCTTTTTCCCTTTTGAGATTCTCTTGTTCTTTCCGACCGCCCTGATTGTGCTCTCGAGGTGCTGCTGCTGCTGACAGTCGAAATGCACAAAACCTGAAACCCTGATGTTAGAATGAAAGATGAATCTGTGTTATATATTCAGGTTAAACCTTTTGGGCTTATGGGTTTTGGGCTTAGTGCATTGTTTGGTAATACTCGTGGGCTTTCTCTTATTCAATTGAAATGTTACTATTTTGACCCCCAAGCTTGATCAAAATGTGTTACTCTTTTTACACTAAAATAATTTCATTAATTTTTACAAAACCTGACTATTAATTTTTTACATATGTAAATGTATATTTTTAAGGAATATCTAAATAACACATTAAGTTGAAGTAGCTCAACAGGTGACACGTGTCCAAAAGGGTAATTTAGGTTTTACCACAACATCTTCTATTCTTATATTAAGAAGGATTTGTATCACTGTGTATAATAAAATTTTTAAATAACACCAATAAAACTCTCAAAGCACAAGAAACAACATGACATAAACACAAACACATAGTGCGCAATCCCTTTTGGAGTTTATACATGACATAAACATAAACATATTATACACAGCGATACAAATCCCTATGTATAATATGTTTCAACATAGTGCATAGTGATACATGACATAAACATAAACATATTATACACAGTGATAAACATAAACATAAACATAAATATTTCAACATAAACATAAACATGACACATAGTGCGCAATCCCTTAATATGTGCACTATGTGTTTCTTGTTATATCATGTTTATGTTTATGTTGAAATATTTATGTTTATGTTTATGTTTATCACTGTGTATAATACGTTTATGTTTATGTCATGTATCACTGTGCACTATGTTAAAACATATTATACATAGGGATTTGTATCGCTGTGTAGTTGACAGCAACAACAACCACCCTAAGTGTGATATATCATATATCATCATTTGGTCTTATTATTAAGGAGTGTATTAATCTTATTTTTCTTTTTTCTAAACTTTAGAGTAAGTTTTACTGGGAGTCAAGCAAATAGTGTTGTTCATAAAATTGCAAAGCGGATGATAGGTCCGCAAGTGCACGGAAATATCGGTTTTAGTATAAAAGATGTCGAATCCCACAGAGACCAATGTCAAGTACCGTTATCTATTGTCACGTTGTTTATCTAAGGCGATACTAGTTAATTTGGTTGCAAAATTGGAAAATAACTTTGATTTAAATTAATATTAATGACGAGAGACCGGAATATAATTCGTGTCGACCGTTGATGTTTGCTAAATTGTATTTTATTATTGTAACATGACAATATTTTCGCGCGTAAAAAGAATTAAATTAAAGGGGTCGTCAGCTTTCGCATGTACGACACCGAATTTCGACTTTGTAATCTATTCGACAGCTTTCGCGTGTACGCCTTACAACGTCAAAACTCCGTTTGAAAAATAATCAATTTTTGCTTGAAAAGTTATTTTTAGTAGAAAACAAATTTAAAGGTACCGTCGGCTTTCGCACGGCCGTTACCAGGTTTTAAGCTTATAACTGACAGCTTTCGCATGCACAATTACAATTTTAAAACCTCTTTTTGGAAATTTAAAATTTCTAAATTAATTAAAGAAAACGCTCTCGCTATATTTCAAAATCAATTTCTGAATTTTCTACGGTCAGATACAAGCTTCACTCTTTCGATATGAAACCGGTATCACGTTATTTCAGCTTTCGCTGTAAATATTTATACTCAAAAATCAGAATTTTCAGACTTAAAAATAATTCCTGTTACAATATCAAATCATACAAATTAACAGAGCATCATTGGTACGACATTCATCATATTCCGGACTCTATACAAATCTACTCAGACATGGTAATTATAATAAGCATACTTTTCTTCATGCTACTAAACATTTTTGAAACAGGGAACAATACAAGTAAATAAACGTGAATAATAGCTAACCTGGAATAGTTGGATACTTTAAATTAGAATAACAAGCATGGCAGCAGTTGCAAGCAAATTGAATTGAATGGAACCGCCACTTTGAAATACAGCAACAAAAGAATAAGACGGCAGTGCAGCACACAAATTGAGCACCGATTTAAAGACCTGCACCAACAATGACTAATTCTTTCCCATGGACAGCCACACAACAAATACAATTCACGCTTGCAGCAATGGAATTCAATTTGGTTCGGCACCGTAACAATACGAAAAGAAGCAAACAATTGAAACGAAGCAATCACGGCAACAATACCATATAAATAATTTGGGAAAAACTATTAAATTGGAATAAAGGGGATAATAATAAACGGCAATTTGGAATGAATAAAAGGTTTACTACTAAATTAAATATTGCAAAGAAACAAAGGTTTTTGAGACTTGTAAACTATACGGTAGCAGAAAATGAAAACTTTGATTACAATAAGTTGCGAATTTCTCTCTAATCTCTAAAAAGCTTCGTGCCTACAACTGAGTTCTTCAAGGTTTATTTATAGGCTGAAATCTGCCCTGAAGTGCTTCTGATCATGTCTCAAGTAGTGGAGAAAATGAAGGAAGTGGGCAAACTGCTTCTGAAACGTGGGGAATGAATTGGTCTGGCTTTTACTTCCCACAGACTTCTGATTTTTTTTAACCTTTTTTTTCTTCCTTTTTTACCCTTTCTTTCCTTTTTTCGCCGAATTTCATCATTTTGATGCGCGGAGACCTTTAACCGATAAATACCTGAAATAGACACACAATACCAGCATAACATTGCAAAAATTTATAAAATCAAAATCAAAAAAAATGTGTAAGACGAGTCAAAATAATAGTGCATTTTACATGTTATCAAACTCCCCTACACTTGAACCATTGCTTGTCCACAAGCAAGAGACAAGGGACAACATCAACATAATTCAGAAAAACATAATCAACTAAAAATCAATTACATTATTATTTTTCAAGGCTTTGTTCTCAGGGTGCACTTATCACAACCTAAACACTTTTCAAAGATCACATCAACCCTACAACAGTTTCAAGTGAGTGTGTGTGTGGAGTCCAGCTTTTTATTGCGCCTGTGTAAGAGGTATTATGAGGAAAACAGGTTCTAACTTCAACAGTAAATCAACCGAGAAAAGTCATTTCTTCATTTCATATAAGAGAGATGGGAATTTAGTTAGAATTAAATTAACAATTTAAGCACAAGGGGCTGCAGATTGCTTAGGGGCTATCTATCCTCATAGGAAGTCTTTATGGAGAGGGTGTCCTTTCCTCCTAGATTCAAAATCACCCTAAGTAGTGCTGCAAAATTTTTATCATCTCCGCGTAGGAAGTCTTTATGGAGAGGGTGTCCTTTCCCCCTAGCTTTGATGAATTTATTTCCTCTTTTGAGGGATTTGGAACTTAAGCTCAATTTAGGGAGTCACCACCACATTTAGGAAGTCAGAGAGAGAATGTCCTTTCCTCCACATGTTGGTGTCATTCTCCCGCCCCATTTTAGTTTAACAATTTATAACAATAAGGCACATTATTTCCCACACAAACTTATACTACTTTTACTCTGAAGACTTTTAAGGGTCTAAGTTACCATTAAAGTTAGAACGTGCTCCTTAAAATACCTACTCATACACTTACTCAAAGACTGCAACTTTGTGCTTTTCTCAAAAAGAGAATTTTCACAATGAAACTGATATGAGTTTAGTGAGATTTAAAAAGGAAAAGGTGTTTGCATGCACAAAATCATCATCAAACTCAACCTTCAAATAAGAGAAACAAATTTATTATTATTATTATTATTATTATTTATTTTTTTTTTTTGAAAATTTGGGAATTTATTTTATTGGTTCAAGAAATAGGAAAATTAAATAACAAAGCAAAAACACAAGCATAAATGACTCGACAACACATGCATTGACTCGATAACACTACTTTATTAATGAAAATGAAAATCCTAAACCATTAAAGTGGGAAATTCCTCCCCCACACTTAAAACCTACATTGACCTCAATGAAAATAAACAAAAATATGAGAAAAAGAAAGATATTACCGAGCAAGATCAATCGTCGATAGAATCAACTGGGGCGTGTACATACGCATGATCATGAAGTGGTTTGTACCTGCGGAAATGTTAGCATGAAAATATGGGGGAGGGGGTGGATTATGGTGTTGATCCGATTGCATCTTTTTATTCACTTAATTAACTAAAAAAACTAAACTTAAACTCGTGGGTTGCCTCCCACGCAACGCTTCGTTTAATGTCGGTAGCTCGACTTTTCAGTGCTTGGCCCTTAAGGGGGACACATCACTAGAGTAGCGACATGTCCTATTTTCTCTGCTGGATGGTAGTGCTTCAGTCTCTGGCCGTTTACTATGAACTTTCCGGTGGATTCACTCCAAACTTCAATTGCACCGGATTGGTTAACTTTAGTCACTTCAAATGGTCCACTCCATCTAGAGCGAAGTTTTCCAGGGAAAAGTTTCAGCCTAGAGTTAAATAGCAGTACTAACTCGCCCTCATTGAACTCCCTTCTAGTAATGCGCCTATCATGCCACTTTTTAGTCCTTTCTTTATAGATCAAGGCATTCTCATACGCATCTAACCTCAACTCCTCTAATTCATGCAGGTCTAACATCCTTTTTCCTCCGGCATCACTATGGTTCATGTTCAGGGCTTTGATGGCCCAATATGCTTTATGTTCTAGCTCTACCGGGAGATGCAGGATTTGCCGTAGACCAGCTTAAAAGGGGTGGTTCCAATGGGTGTTTTGTATGCCGTCCTATAGGCCCAGAGCGCATCATTTAACTTTGAAGACCAGTCTTTCCTTGAAACAGAGACAGTTTTCTCTAGGATTTGCTTAATTTCTCTGTTAGAGATTTCTGCCATTCCGTTTGTCTGTGGATGATAAGGGGTAACCGCTCTGTGCCGCACTCCGTACTTTGTCATAAGGTTTTCAAATATTTTTGATATAAAGTGAGATCCACCATCACTGATGACAAGCCTAGGGACACCAAATCTTGGGAATATGACGTTTTTGAACATCTTAACCACTACTTTTGCATCATTAGTGGGAGAGGCAATGGCCTCGATCCATTTTGACACGTAGTCCACAGCAACAAGTATGTATTTATTTCCCATCGATGACGGAAAAGGACCCATAAAATCAATTCCCCAGACGTCAAAGACTTCCACTTCCAAGATGTATTTTTGGGGCATTTCATGTCTCCCGGAGATGTTTCCGGTGCGCTGACATCGATCACATTCCATAGTGAAAATATGAACATCTCGGAACATGGTGGGCCAGAAAAGGCCAGCTTGAAGGATCTTTGCAGCAGTTTTAGACTTACCCATATGTCCTCCACATGGCGAGGAGTGGCAGTGGGTAATGACACTTTCTATCTCATCTTCTGGGATACATCGACGGAAGATTCCATCAACACCTCTCTTAAATAAAAGGGGGTCATCCCAGTAGTATTGCTTAAGGTCATGGAAAAACTTTTTCTTTTGCTGATAGGTCAGATCGGGAGGCAGAACTCCAGCAGATAGGTAGTTGATGATATTAGCGTACCATGGAACTGTAGTTTTACCCAAAGCTAATGCCTCCTCTGGGTCCTTTTTTATGCTTGAGCTTCCTTCCTCTAGGAAGTCTACAAGATGACCATATCTAGGTGCCTCAGCTCTAACAAATGCCACCAACCTATCATAAGGGAAATGGTCATTTATGGGCAATTCTTCCACTTTACCATCATTGATTCTTGACAAGTGATCCGCTACTACATTCTCTGTTCCCTTTTTATCTCGGATCTCCATGTCAAACTCTTGAAGCAGTAGTATCCACCGAATAAGTCTCGGTTTTGCATCTTTCTTGCTTAGTAGGTACCTGATAGCTGCATGGTCTGTGTAAATGATAATCTTCGATCCCACTAGATAGGAACGAAACTTATCAATTGCAAAAACAATGGCTAGAAGCTCCTTTTCAGTCGTGGCATAATTAATCTGAGCTTCGTCAAGTGTCCTACTAGCGTAATAGATTGCATGTAATTTCTTATCTTTGCGCTGTCCCAAAATAGCACCTACTGCATAATCACTAGCGTCGCACATGATCTCAAATGGTTGGTTCCAATCTGGAGGTTGCATTATAGGGGCAGAGATCAATGCACGTTTCAGCAGTTGGAAAGACTCAAGGCATTGTTCATCGAAGATGAATTCAGCGTCTTTCATCAAAAGGCCAGTTAATGGCTTGGTGATTTTTGAGAAGTCTTTGATGAACCGCCGGTAGAAACCAGCATGTCCCAGAAAACTACGGACCTCTCTTACAGTTGTGGGAGGCTGCAAATTCTCAATAACTTCAATTTTTGCTTTGTCAACCTCGATTCCTCTGTTGGACACCACATGGCCAAGGACTATGCCTTCATTTACCATAAAGTGGCACTTTTCCCAGTTTAACACGAGGTTGACCTTTACACACCTCTCCAATACTTTCTCCAAGTTGGCTAGACATTTTTCAAAACTTGAACCGCACACAGAAAAGTCATCCATGAAAACTTCCATAATGTCTTCTAGGAAGTCGGCAAAGATTGCCATCATGCATCTCTGGAATGTTGCAGGTGCGTTACACAGTCCGAATGGCATTCGCCGGTAGGCAAATGTGCCATATGGGCATGTGAAAGTAGTTTTCTCTTGGTCGTCCGGGTGAATTGGGATTTGAAAGAATCCCGAATAACCGTCCAGGTAGCAAAAATACGAGTGCCTAGCTAAACGCTCAAGCATCTGGTCTATGAACGGGAGTGGAAAATGATCCTTCCTAGTTGCTTTGTTTAGCTTTCTATAATCAATGCACATCCTCCATCCCGTTACTGTGCGCTTGGCGACTGAGACTCCTTTCTCGTTCTGCACCACCGTCATGCCACCTTTCTTTGGTACCACGTGCACCGGACTAACCCACTTACTATCAGATATAGGATAGATAATCCCAGCATCAAGAAGCTTCATTACTTCTTTCTTTACCACTTCGCTCATGTTAGGGTTCAGTCTCCTCTGATGCTCTCTAGAGGTTTTAGAATCCTCTTCTAGCATAATCCTGTGCATACAAACAGAGGGACTGATTCCTGTGAGATCATTAATTGTGTAACCTATTGCTTTGGGATATCTTCTTAACACATCAAGGAGTTTCTTTGTTTCCTCTTTTCCTAGGTTGGCATTAACTATGACTGGGTGATTCAATTCACTGTCTAAAAACTCATATCTAAGGCTTTGGGGAAGTTCTTTGAGCTCTATCTTTGGTTGCTCTGGTTCAGGCATCGGATCAGGAGTAAGGTCGAGGCATTCTAGAAGTTGAGAAATATCATCCTCGTCTTCCTTTAGTTCCGCTGCCGAAGTCGCAACCATCATCTCAGTTGGTGGAGCTTCTGACGATAGTTCCTTAATGCATTCATCAATTATGTCAACAAAGCAACATGTGTCATTTATGGCAGGGCCTTTCATGAATTTAGACAGTATGAACTCAATCTTTTCTTCACCAACCTCAAAGGTAAGCTTTCCTCTCTTTACATCAATAATAGCACCGGCAGTGGCTAGAAAGGGTCTTCCTAGGAGGATTGGGGTGTGAGAGTCTTCACTTATGTCCATGACAACAAAATCAGTGGGAATGTATAACTGACCGATTCTTAAAGGAACATCTTCCAGTATTCCGACTGGGTATTTTATGGAACGGTCAGCTAATTGTAAGGACATTTTGGTTGGTTTCAACTCTCCTAGATTTAGCCTCTTACAGATAGACAAAGGTATCAGACTCACGCTAGCACCTAAATCACACAGAGCTTTATCGATGATATGGTTACCGATGACACAAGGAATTGAAAAACTCCCTGGATCTTTTAGCTTTGGCGGCATCTTATTTTGAATGATGGCGCTGCACTCCTCAGTAAGTGCTACGGTACCATCGTCATCGATCTTCCTCTTGTTGGTCAGTATCTCCTTTAGGAATTTAGCATACGAAGGCATTTGAGTTATCGCCTCCGAGAAAGGAATACTGAGATGAAGCGTCTTTAGAAGCTCTACGAACTTCTTAAACTGACCTTCCGTTTTAGACTTGGCGAGTCTTTGAGGGTAAGGGATTTGAGGTTTGTATGGAGGAGGGGGTACATAAGGTTTTTCTTTTTCACTCTCCACTACCTCCTTAGGCTTGGATGTTTGCCCATGGTCAACGAGTTCATTCTCATTATTTTTGGCAGAGTCAATACCTTTTCCTACGTCTCGGTCTCTAACTCTCACAGCAACGGGATCTTCTAACTCTGTTCCGCTTCGAAGCGTTATAGCGTTAGCGTGTCCCTTGGGGTTCGGTTGTGGTTGGCCTGGGAATGTTCCGGCTGGGGCAGCAGTAGCTGCCTGCTGTTGGGCCACTTGGGAAATCTGCGTTTCTAGCATTTTGTTATGGGTGGCCATAGCATCAACTTTGTTTGCCAACTGCTTAATCAATTCATTTGTATGAATGTTTTGATTCATGAACTTTTTGTTTTGCTGAGTCTGAGCCAAGACGAAGTTTTCCATCATAAGTTCTAGGTTTGACTTTTTAGGAACAACAGGAGCAACAGGGGCTCCTCTTTGGCCTTGAAAACCAGGGGGATTTGCAGGTGCAGGACTGGGCGCAAAGGTGGGATTGTTATTAGGGTGGTTTCTCAATCCAGGGTTGTACGTGTTAGAGTACCGGTTACCTTGCGCATAGTTTGCCTGATCGGTTCCAGCTAGCAATTGACATTCGGCAGCGAGGTGTCCAAGAACTCCACAAATTTCGCAATTTGGAGTCACAGCAGCAGCAGTAGCTGGTGCAGCGAGGGACAAGTTGTCAAGCTTATGGTACAACGCATCCACTCTAGCATTCATGTGGTCAAGGTTGCTAACTTCGTACATTCCTGCTTTGGGTTGTGTTTTCTCCACTTGAGCGCGTTCGCTCCCCCACTGGTAATGGTTTTGCGCCATGTCTTCGATAAGAGCATAGGCGTCATTAAACGGTTTGTTCATGAGAGCACCTCCCGCAGCAGCATCAAGGGTCATTCTTGTGTTATACAACAGACCATTGTAGAAGGTATGAATTATGAGCCACTTCTCAAGTCCATGGTGGGGGCAAGCTCTCATTAATTCCTTGTATCTCTCCCATGCTTCGAAAAGCGACTCACCGTCTGTCTGCCTAAAGCAGGTGATTTGGTTCCTGAGTTGCGCCGTTTTGCTCGGCGGAAAGTATCTAGCTAGGAACGCCTTTTTAAGCTCATTCCACGTTGTAATGGAATTGGACGGTAGGGATTGTAGCCACGCTCTGGCTCGGTCCCTTAGGGAGAATGGGAATAGGCGCAAACGAATGGCTTCAGGGTCGACGCCATTTGCCTTTAACGTATCTGCGAACTGCACAAAGACAGAAAGGTGCAAGTTCGGATCCTCCGTCGGGTTTCCGGAGAATTGGTTCTGCTGCACTATTTGCAGCAGAGAAGGTTTGAGTTCGAAATTGTTCGCCGCAATCGCAGGACGAACAATGCTAGTATGAGGCTCCTCATCAGAGGGCACAGCGAATTCCTTAAGTGGCCGATTATCGTTAGCGTCGCCCATTTCTGTTTGAGTTTCAGACTCTAAAGGTGTTTCAAGTTGTAAACGGCGTCTTACTCGGAAGTAGCGCTCGATTTCGTCTATGGGTCTTATAAGATTATCGGCACTTTTGGTTCTTCGCATACAATTTTTTTTTTTTTTCTAAATAAAAAAAATAAAATGCCTTAGTCTATACGGTGTGACAACGGAGTTACGATATTGTCAAAATTGGTCCCCGGCAACGGCGCCAAAAACTTGATAGGTCCGCAAGTGCACGGAAATATCGGTTTTAGTATAAAAGATGTCGAATCCCACAGAGACCAATGTCAAGTACCGTTATCTATTGTCACGTTGTTTATCTAAGGCGATACTAGTTAATTTGGTTGCAAAATTGGAAAATAACTTTGATTTAAATTAATATTAATGACGAGAGACCGGAATATAATTCGTGTCGACCGTTGATGTTTGCTAAATTGTATTTTATTATTGTAACATGACAATATTTTCGCGCGTAAAAAGAATTAAATTAAAGGGGTCGTCAGCTTTCGCATGTACGACACCGAATTTCGACTTTGTAATCTATTCGACAGCTTTCGCGTGTATGCCTTACAACGTCAAAACTCCGTTTGAAAAATAATCAATTTTTGCTTGAAAAGTTATTTTTAGTAGAAAACAAATTTAAAGGTACCGTCGGCTTTCGCACGGCCGTTACCAGGTTTTAAGCTTATAACTGACAGCTTTCGCATGCACAATTACAATTTTAAAACCTCTTTTTGGAAATTTAAAATTTCTAAATTAATTAAAGAAAACGCTCTCGCTATATTTCAAAATCAATTTCTGAATTTTCTACGGTCAGATACAAGCTTCACTCTTTCGATATGAAACCGGTATCACGTTATTTCAGCTTTCGCTGTAAATATTTATACTCAAAAATCAGAATTTTCAGACTTAAAAATAATTCCTGTTACAATATCAAATCATACAAATTAACAGAGCATCATTGGTACGACATTCATCATATTCCGGACTCTATACAAATCTACTCAGACATGGTAATTATAATAAGCATACTTTTCTTCATGCTACTAAACATTTTTGAAACAGGGAACAATACAAGTAAATAAACGTGAATAATAGCTAACCTGGAATAGTTGGATACTTTAAATTAGAATAACAAGCATGGCAGCAGTTGCAAGCAAATTGAATTGAATGGAACCGCCACTTTGAAATACAGCAACAAAAGAATAAGACGGCAGTGCAGCACACAAATTGAGCACCGATTTAAAGACCTGCACCAACAATGACTAATTCTTTCCCATGGACAGCCACGCAACAAATACAATTCACGCTTGCAGCAATGGAATTCAATTTGGTTCGGCACCGTAACAATACGAAAAGAAGCAAACAATTGAAACGAAGCAATCACGGCAACAATACCATATAAATAATTTGGGAAAAACTATTAAATTGGAATAAAGGGGATAATAATAAACGGCAATTTGGAATGAATAAAAGGTTTACTACTAAATTAAATATTGCAAAGAAACAAAGGTTTTTGAGACTTGTAAACTATACGGTAGCAGAAAATGAAAACTTTGATTACAATAAGTTGCGAATTTCTCTCTAATCTCTAAAAAGCTTCGTGCCTACAACTGAGTTCTTCAAGGTTTATTTATAGGCTGAAATCTGCCCTGAAGTGCTTCTGATCATGTCTCAAGTAGTGGAGAAAATGAAGGAAGTGGGCAAACTGCTTCTGAAACGTGGGGAATGAATTGGTCTGGCTTTTACTTCCCACAGACTTCTGATTTTTTGTAACCTTTTTTTTCTTCCTTTTTTACCCTTTCTTTCCTTTTTTCGCCGAATTTCATCATTTTGATGCGCGGAGACCTTTAACCGATAAATACCTGAAATAGACACACAATACCAGCATAACATTGCAAAAATTTATAAAATCAAAATCAAAAAAAATGTGTAAGACGAGTCAAAATAATAGTGCATTTTACATGTTATCAGCGGAACAGATTCATATTCAAGGAGGAACGTCCTACAAACAGCCGGAACTCACAAAATTACGAATTCTACCAATTGTGTTAGGTTATCTCTACAAAGAGATACGATCGTGCAATGGGACACAACCAAGATTCATCAGTAAAAATCAATGAAAGGGAAGGAAGTGCAAGCCCTGGCCAAAAATCAGTCTAACAAAGGATGCCCTATTTCTTCAGTAGAGTTTGTAGAAGTTATCCAAAATGTAATGTGATTTTTGCGAAGCACAAAATATGACATACCATTACAAACAAGAAGTAATGCTGAAATTGAATCAATTTTTATTGTTCCGATATTTGATATTTTATGTTTGTAACATGGATAATAAAAATGCATTGTTTGCCTGGTTAAGAATCGAAATAATAGCCAAGCAAAGTCAAAAGACAATGAAGGCATTAAGAGTGTTTCTTATGCTTAAGTCTAAAATACCATACCATTACTTCAAAAATGAAATACCAAAAATCCAGATTTAAATTACAGTAAAAAAACATTCAAGTCAACAACAAAACTTTGGAATAAATATCGGTAAAAGCAGGAGAAGCATCCTAAACAAACAAAAATGCATTATGAAATGGATCAAGCTCCAACAATTTCCGGGGTTCCTTCAACAATTGTTTCATCTGCAGGTCGTTCAACCTTTGTACCAACATCTTCAGAGTAATCCCCATGAACCTATGACCAAAAATAAGCAATGAATCAACAAACTGAAGAAAACTCAAAAAATAACACAATGATATGGGTTGTATAACCGTTGTTTTCAAACACATAAACATATTTATGTTTATGTTTATGTCATGTATCACTGTGCATCACTGTGCACTATGTTGAAACATATTATACATAGGGTTTTGTATCACTGTGTATAATATGTTTATGTTTATGTCATGTATAAACTCCAAAAGGGATTGTGCACTATGTGTTTGTGTTTATGTCATGTTGTTTCTTGTGCTTTGATAGTTTTATATGTGTCATGTTTGTGTTTGCGATTATTATAGTTATATATCAGTAATGGATGATTAATTTATTTTTATTTACAAGTATTAAAAAAATTATATAACTTTTGCTAGCATATATATAGAATTTCAACCATTTTAATACATTATTCAAGTCAACCATGGCAGGCAGAGACATGAAGCAGCCTTGAAATCCCTTACTTCCCTTTTCTTACTTGATCCCAACTTGATACCTTTCTTCCCTGCAACTTCCTTTAACTCTGCTTTTTCTTTTTTCATTTCCATCACTCTATAAATAGCCTAAAATCCAACACTTTAATGCATCCAAATTAGCCAAGATAAAATAGAATACAAGTGTAAGCACTAAAAACAGAAAGAAAGAAGTGTTGAGATGGAGATAACTTCTATTTCTTCCAAACCACGTGACAAAGAAGAGAGAATTGATCTAACCCAAATCACACTCCGACCCCTTAATCTTTCTGACCTTGATGATCTCATGGTATGGACAACTGATGAAAAAGTTGCCAAGTTCTGCTCTTGGGAACTCTACACCAGCAAGGATGATGGCATCAACTTCATTGAAAATATAGCTTCAAAGTTTCTATGGTGCAAAGCAATATCCATCAATGATCGTGCAATTGGGTGTGTTTCTCTATCCTCAAGTTCACCTGGTGATAAATCAAGGAACGAATGTGCAGAACTTGGCTATGTTCTAGGCTCTAAATATTGGGGTAAAGGGGTTGCCAAGTGTGTTGTGAAACAAGTGGTTAAGGCTGCATTCTGTGAGTTGTCTTACTTGGAAAGGCTTGAAGCTTTAGTTGATGTGGAAAATGTTGGGTCTCAGAGTTTTGGAGAAAGTTGGTTTCCAAAAAGAGGGAGTTCTGAGGAAATATTTGTTCATGAAAGGAAAAAGTAGAGATATGATCATGTCCAGTGTTCTTTCTACTGATCTCCAACTATAAATCAATTGTTTGGAAATATAGGAGAATTTTCACCATAGGACAAAACCATACAATAAGATAGATGATGTGTTCTCCATCTCTATGATACCTATTATTTAAGTTGTATATGCATAAAATCTATCATGGAAGACCAACTGGAATTAGATGTTCACCAACATGTTCAGACTCAATGTCCGTGTATTTGTTATGAAAACATATAGTCTGTTTTTCTACGACATACATATAATACTAGAAAATGGAATCAAAAGCTTGTTTGAGTTCATTGACTTACATAGCCTTGAGCATCGGTAGCCAAATTCATATATTTGATACTAATTACTAATTATTACAAAATACAAGGGAAGTATAACTGATTTATCCTGGCATCTATGGTTTAGTCCATTTAAAATTAGGCAAGGATGAAGCAGATTCGTATACAATGAGGTTATAAAGGATTTCAGAAGGATCTGCAAACCCTCGCAAAAATTCAGTATACAAAGGGACCCTATTTCTTTGGTAACATAAAATTTTGCAGAATATCCAACATGTAATGTGATCTTAACAAAGAAAAAAAGATGCCAGAGGACTTGACGAACGAGCAAGTAAAGCTAGAATTCAAGTTGAATCAATTCTTATTGTTCTGGCATTTGATATTTGTAAATGGATAATAATATTTCAATTTTGCCTAGTTAAGAATGAAAATAACAGCCAAGCAAAGTCGAAAAACAATGTAGAGGAAGTGGTGCTACTTATGCTCAGGTCTAAAATAGCATACCATTACTTGAAAATGACATGCCAAAAATCCAGATTTAAATTACAGTAAAAAAACATTCAAGTCAACAACAAAACTCTAGAATAAATATTGGTAAAAGCAGGAGAAGCATCCTAAACAAACAAAAATGCATTATGAAATGGATCAAGCTCCAACAATTTCTGGGGTTCCCTCAACCATTGTTTCATCTGCAGGTCTTTCAACCTTCGTACCAACATATTCAGAGTAATCTCCATGAACCTATGACCAGCAATAAACGATACATTAACAGACTGAAGAAAACTGAAAAAATAACGTAATAATATCTTGTTTTCTTTTTTTGACGGAAAATAGCATAATTATATCTAAGGATTATGATTTGTCGAGAAAATTAAAGGATAATCTTTCACCAAAAAAGCTCAATATGGGTTGACTAACATTATATTGTGTAAAGGGATCATTAAATAATAGAAACTTTCATTCAAATGGGAACAAAGTGGAAATTACAAGTCTAGAAATGAAAATAAATGACATACCTCCATCAATTTCCCAAGATCAAACTTGGGAGCTTTCAGGATCTTAACTTTATGAATGAAAACATTCTGCAGAGGGTAGATGCTGGAGGTAGCCTTCTCAATCTCCTTTCCAATCATCTCAGAGATAAACTTGCGTACCAGCTCTTTAAGATCACATGAGGTAGCCTGGTTTATTATGATCTCCCTCATCTTTCTGCGAATCTAAAAAAGATAAAGGAAAAACATATAAGTGTTTTGTGCCATCAGACATAGCAAAACCAATTCCTAAGTAAAAACAGAGACTAGAACCTATACATATTGTCAAGTATGAATCAAAACAAGGAGTAGGGAAAATCTATGAGCAAAATAATAAGGGTGGATATACAAAATCAGAGTAAAAATTAACTAGTAATGATATAGCTTAATTTACTCCATACACAATAAATAAGTTACATGTGCTTGATGAAAAGAGATATACAATCACACCGTCACACCATACTCTACATATTAGCTACAAGTGCTTGACTAAAAGAGATATGCAATTACAATGTATACCAATTAACATCCTACAAGCTGGTACATATAATTTTAAAGTAGAAAATATGTTAAGACAGCAGCGTTGAAATGAAACCATTTGTAATGATGTAGTGATAATACCTGACGGATTTGACTTGATTGGGCATAACAAGTCCTCTTCACCTGGTTAGAGCGCCTCTTGGTGAACCCAATGCAGAACATTCTCAAAGTATAGTTATCAGTGGTCTTAACATCCACATGAGCTTCGATGGGAGTCTTCCATTTTTGCACCAATGACCTAAGCTTGTCGGTGGTAAAGTCCATACCCTGTAGAAAAGGCATACATAGAATACATCATACACTATTCATACAACAACAAAACAGAATCAAAAAATACACAGCCACTAACATACCCAGCAGTTGGTAAGGAGATTTTTCCCCTGAACATCTTCATCGCTCAACCTAATCTTCCTGAAAGTGTTGTCCTCGTCTCCTTGAAGATCAACCAATGAAACCTCAGACACACGATGTTTGAGTCCTTCAGAAGCAATCTGATATGTAAAAACAACATAGAATCATCATTAAGATAACCATGTCAATCAAATCAAAGTGTCCATACAACAAATACACCAAAAGTTAATAAATTAACAATGTTTCCTAAACAATACTAAACGCTAATTAATCATATCTAGAAAACCAAGTCAAAAAATTACATTGCCATTAACAACAAATTCACTCAAAACTATAACTTTAAAAAAATAAAAAACTTCTAACAATATTAAACACTAATTAATCATGTTCTAAGCTTATAGTCATTCCATCTAGATATAATTAAAAGATCAATATTAAAGCATATAAGCATTCATTCTATAAACTATATTCATTAATCAAAAATTACAGAAGATCGATCCAAAGCATATATTGCCGTCCGGGACTTCTCAGGGACTATTTCTGCAAATATTGGACTGTCTACATAGTTAAATTTCAAAGAGAATTGAATGAATTTCATATGACCAATAGTTTTTAGCTACACTTAAATAATTTTATTGTGTTACATAATTTTCATCACTTATAGAAACCCTAAGCACATAGATTAACAGAAAGTAGCAGAGAAAAGCTCTACAATGAGAGAAACCATTGGTGTATTTTCTATGAGAAAAACCTAGAACAAAAATGAAGCAGACCCAATCGCACCCAATTCAGAGCAACTTTATGCAATAAAAAAGATTGATTAATGCAGGTAATATTTTCATTTGTAAAAATTTACCTAGGAAAGAAAGTAGTTTCCCCTATATTGGTTACTGTGAAGAAAAAAAAATCTACCTTTGTTTTTGTTTAATTCTAAACGTAGCTTTGATTGATGGAAGTAGAAGTAGACTATGACACATGTGAACAATATGAAGGGTGTGAATGTTGATGTCCTCACTTTAGGAGAACTTTACCTGATACCATTCTCATAACTATACCTAGTCAAAGTCGAAAAACAAAATTTTGTATTGTCTGAGCAATTACAAATTGATAATTACTTAATTATTGTTAAATTGTATTATACTATTCCTGTAATTTCTGTTAATCTTAGAAATAGCATACCTAAACCATAATGTCATGTAACTCTCATTATAAAGTCATGGGGCTGGAAGATACACCAACCCTCAGGAAATTAAGAGCTGAAATGTTCAAATTGTGTTTGATGTATTTCTACTTCTGAAGAAAATGGAAAGCCATGAAAAATAATTCCGAAGAATGATGTTTGGATACGTTTTCTGATTTAGCGTTTATGTTGGATCTAGGTAGGTACTTGCGAAAAGCTATATTGGTATTTATCGGTAAATGGGGAGACTTGACAGAGTTAAGATTTGAAGATGCCATAATTCTCACCTCTATAACTAACCTACTTAACGCAACAGTATGAAAATGGGTAGGCAAAAACACAATATTGACAAAGATTAGTTTATATAAGCATTCTATAAACTATATTTCCAAACGATTCATCACAATAACAATTAAGAACAATCTAATTTCACAACACATAAATAGAGACCAGTAAACAAACTAATCAAATCTCAATTTTAAACAAATCACATTCAAAATATTCAAAAATTACATGACCCAGAAGAATTAAACAAATAAATTATAAATTTTGATTCAAAAAAAGTGTACCTTGGTACCCTGACCCAAATCACACTCCGACCCCTTAATCTTTCTGACCTTGATGATCTCATGGTATGGACAACTGATGAAAAATTGGCCAAGTTCTGCTCTTGGGAACTCTACACCAGCAAGGATGATGGCATCAACTTCATTGAAAATATAGCTACCAAGTTTCTTTGGTGCAAAGCAATATGCATCAATGATCGTGCAATTGAGTGTGTTTCTCTATCCTCAAGTTCACCTGGTGATAAATCAAGGAACAAATGTGCAGAACTTGGCTATGTTCTTGGCTATAAATATTGGGGTAAAGGGGTTGCCACGTGTGTTGTGAAACAAGAGGTTAAGGCTGCATTCTGTGAGTTGTCTTACTTGGAAAGGCTTGAAGCTTTAGTTGATGTGGAAAATGTTGGGTCTCAAAGAGTTTTGGAGAAAGCTGGTTTCCAAAAAGAGGGAGTTCTAAGGAAATATTTGTTCATGAAAGGAAAAAGTAGAGATATGATCATGTCCAGTGTTCTTACTGATCTCCAACTATAATTCAATTGTTTGGAAAATATAGGAGAATTTTCACCATAGGACAAAACCATACAAATAAGATAGATGATGTGTTCTCCATCTCTATGACACCTATTATTTAAGTTGTATATGCTTTTTAGCTTTTGCTTATTTGGTGGATTTTAAAAGACTACCTGTATATGGAAGAGAAAATTGGAATGTGTTAAACATAAATATTGTGACTCAGGCTTTTGATGCATAAAATCTATCATGGAAGACCAACTGGAACTGGAATTAGATGTTCACCAGCATGTTTAGACTCAATGTCCGTGTATTTGTTATGAAAACATAAAGTCTGTTTTTCTACGACATACATATAATACTAGAAAATGGAATCAAAAGCTTGTTTGAGTTCATTGACTTACATAGCCTTGAGCATCGGTAGCCAAATTCTTATATTTGATACTAATTATAGTAAATACAAGGGAAGTATAACTGATTTATCCTAGCATCTATGGTTTAGTCCATTTAAAATATTAGGCAAGGATGAAGCAGATTCGTATACAAGGAGGTTATAAAGGATTTCAGAAGGATCTGCAAACCCTCGCAAAAATTCAGTATACAAAGGGACCCTATATCTTCAGTAACATAAAAGTTTGCAGAATATCTAACATGTAATGTGATCTTAACAAAGCAAAAAAGATGCCAGAGGACTTGACGAACGAGCAAGTAAAGCTGGAATTGAAGTTGAATCAATTCTTATTGTTCTGGCATTTGATGTTTGTAAATGGATAATAATATTGCAATTTTGCCTAGTTAAGAATGAAAATAATAGCCAAGCAAAGTCGAAAAACAATGTAGAGGAAGAGGTGCTACTTATGCTCAGGTCTAAAATACCATACCGTTACTTGAAAATGACATACCAAAAATCCAGATTCAAATTACAGTAAAAAAACATTCAAGTCAACAACAAAACTCTGGAATAAATATTGGTAAAAGCAGGAGAAGCATCCTAAACAAACAAAAATGCATTTTGGAATGGATCAAGCTCCAACAATTTCTGGGGTTCCCTCAACCATTGTTTCATCTGCAGGTCTTTCAACCTTCGTACCAACATCTTCAGAGTAATCTTCATGAACCTATGACCAGCAATAAATGATACATTAACAGACTGAAGAAAACTGAAAAAATAACGTAATAATATCTTGTTTTCTTTTTTTGACGGAAAATAGCATAATTATATCTTAGGATCATGATTTGTCGAGAAAATTAAAGGATAATCTTTCACCAAAAAAGTTCAATATGGGTTGACTAACATTATATTGTGTAAAGGGATCATTAAATAATAGAATCTTTCATTCAAATGGGAACAAAGTGGTAATTTCAAGTCTAGAAATGAACATAAACGACATACCTCCATCAATTTCCCAAGATCAAACTTGGGAGCTTTCAGGATCTTAACTTTACGAATGAAAACATTCTGCAGAGGGTAGATGCTGAAGTAGCCTTCTCAATCTCCTTTCCAATCATCTCAGGGATAAACTTGCGTACCAGCTCTTTAAGATCACATGAGGTAGCCTGGTTTATCATGATCGCCCTCATCTTTCTGCGAATCTAAAAAAGATAAAGGAAAAACATATAAGTGTTTTGTGCCATCAGACATAGCAAAACCAATTCCTAAGAAAAAACAGAGACTAGAACCTATACATATTGTCATGTATGAATCAAAACAAGGAGTAGGGAAAATTTATGAGCAAAACAATAAGGGTGGATATACAAAATCAGAGTAAAAATTTAACAAGTAATGATATAGCTTAATTTACTCCATACACAATAAATAAGTTACATGTGCTTGATGAAAAGAGATATACAGTCACAACGTCACACCATACGCTATATATTAGCTACAAGTGCTTGACTAAAAGAGATATGCAATTACAATGTATACCAATTAACATCCTACAAGCTGGTACTGATAATTTTAAAGTAGAAAATATTTAAGATAGCAGCGTTGAAATGAAACCATTTGTAATGATGTAGTGAAAATACCTGACGGATTTGACTTGATTGGGCATAACAAGTCCTCTTCACCTGGTTAGAGCGCCTCTTGGTGAACCCAATGCAGAACATTCTCAAAGTATAGTTATCAGTGGTCTTAACATCCACATGAGCTTCGATGAGAGTCTGCCATTTTCACACCAATGACCTAAGTTTGTCGGTGGTAAAGTTCATACCCTGTAGAAAAGGCATACATAGAATACATCATACACTATTCATGCAACAACAAAACACAATCAAAAAATACACAGCCACTAACATACCCAGAAGTTGGTAAGGAGATTTTTCCCCTGAACATCTTTAGCTCTCAACCTAATCTTCCTGAAAGCGCTGTCCTCGTCTCCTTGAAGATCAGCCAATGAAACCTCAAACACACGATGTTTGAGTCCTTCAGAAGCAATCTGATATGTAAAAACAACATAGAATCATCATTAAGATAACCATGTGAATCAAATCAAAGTTTCCATACAACAAATACACCAAAAGTTAAAAAATTAACAATGTTAAGACTCCTAAACAATACTAAAAGCTAATTAATCATATCTAGAAAACAAGTCAAAAAATTACATTGCCATTAACAACAAATTCACTCAAAACTATAACTTTAAAAAAAAAAACTCCTAACAATATTAAACACTAATTAATCATGATCTAAGGTTATAGTCATTCCATCTAGATATAATTAAAAGATCAATATTGAAGCATATAAGCATTCATTCTATAAACTATATTAATTAATCAAAAATTACAGAAGATCGATCCAAAGCATATATTGTCGTCCGGGACTTCTCAGGGACTATTTCTGCAAATATTGGACTGTCTACACAGTTAAATTTCAAAGAGAACTGAATGAAATGCATATGACCAATAGTTTTTAGATACACTTAAATAATTTTATTGCGTTACATAATTTTCATCACTTATAGAAGCCCTAAGCACATAGATTAACAGAAAGTAGCAGCTGAAAAGCTCTACAATGAGAGAAACCATTGGTGTATTTTCTATGAGAAAAACCTAGAACAAAAATGAAGCAGACCCAATCCCACCCAATTCAGAGCAACTTTATGCAATAAAAAAGATTGATTAATGCAGGTAATATTTTCATTTGTAAAAATTTACCTAGGAAAGAAAGTAGTTTCCCCTATATTGGTTACTGTGAAAAAAAAATCTATCTTTGTTTTTGTTTAATTATAAACGTAGCTTTGATTGATGGAAGTAGAAGTAGACTATGACACATGTGAACAATATGAAGGGTGTGAATGTTGATGTCCTCACTTTAGGAGGACTTTACCTGATACCACTCTCATAACTATACCTAGTCAAAGTCGAAAAACAAAATTTTGTATTGTCTGAGCAATTACAAATTGGTAATTACTTAATTATTGTTAAATTGTATTATACTATTCCTGTAATTGCTGTTAATCTTTGAAATAGCATAACTAAACCATAATGTCATGTAACTCTCATTATAAAGTCATGGGGCTGGAAGATACACCAACCCTCAGGAAATTAAGAGCTGAAATGTTCAAATTATGTTTGATGCATTTCTACTTCTGAAGAAAATGGAAAGCCATGAAAAATAATTACGAAGAATGATGTTTGGATACGTTTTCTGATTTTGCGTTTATGTTGGATCTACGTAGGTACTTGCGAAAAGCTATATTGGTATTTATCGGTAAATGGGGAGACTTGACAGAGTTAAGATTTGAAGATGCCATAATTCTTGTAACACCCTATTTCTAATAAGCGGTAAAACGCGCGAATATACAAACATATTCTAGAAATAGATGCTACGCCTTCGAATCAACATACAAAACATACATTCATAAAGATCATGTTACATAACATAGCAGCGGAACATACATATAATTCTTAAACATCTCCAAAACTCAACATAATACAAATGTATTCTCCAAATCTCAAATAACAAGTAACATCTCAACTTCAAAATACATAGTCAAATAAAACAACATGCAAGTACTACCCTAGATCAGAGCCTTAATCTAGACACTTGCATATAAAGAGGAACTCCACTCCTCGGCATCATCAAGCAAACAAACTAATCATCCTGCACTCCATCTACCTGTCCATACAAAAAGGTAGGTGGTAAACCACTGAGGGTTAGCATTACATCATCATAATCCATATAAGATTTAATCAAGAACATTGGAAATGAAAGATATATTCAAGAATACAGAATAACAAATCATACATATATTCACAAGTATTCAAATCGGGCTGTTACAACTCTCCCCCACTAAAAAGAATTTTCGCCCTCGAAAATTACCTGAAGGAAACAACTCTGGATACGCAACTCTCATCCTACTCTCCGATTCCCAAGTGGCACTCCTTGCCAAAACGATCTCCTTGCCACGCAAACGCTTCATCTCCCGATCCTCAATCCTTACTGGCCAAGTCTCAACGGTCAAATTATCCTTTACTTCCAAATCATCCACTTGAATCACATGAGACGCGTCATACACATACTTCCGCAACTGAGACACAAGAAGCACATCATGAAGATTCGACAAAGATGGTGGTAACGCAATCCGATACACTACAACCCCAACCTTCTCAATAATCTCAAATGGTCCAACAAAACGAGGAGTCAACTTCGGACACTTCAAAGCAAGACCAACACTGGTTACAGGATTCACTCTCAAAAACACATGATCACCAACCTGAAACTCAATGTCCTTCCTCCTCTTATCATGATAACTCTTCTGCCTACTTTGAGACGCTTTCATCTTCTCTTGAATCATCTTAACCTTTTCCGTAGTTTCTTGCACAATTTCCGGTCCTAACAAAGCACTTTCACCTGACTCATACCAACACAATGGAGTCCTACACCTCCGACCATACAAAGCCTCAAACGGTGCCATTCCGATACTAGAATGAAAACTGTTGTTGTAAGTAAACTCAATCAATGGTAAACATTCAACCCAACTGACACCTTGCTCCAACACACAAGCTCTCAACAAATCTTCCAAACTTTGAATAGTCCTCTCCGTCTGACCATCAGTCTGGGGATGATAAGCAGAACTCAACCTCAACTTAGTTCCTAAAGCAACTTGCAAACTCTCCCAAAACTTAGAAGTAAACCTCGGATCCTGATCCGACACAATATTAGAAGGAATACCATGCAATCTAACAATCTACTCAATGTAGATCTCAGCCAACTCAACTGAAAATCAAAATCCTTAAGATACTTCAACCATCTTCTTTGCCTCATATTCAACTCCTTCTGGTCAAACAAGTACTTCAAACTCTTGTGGTCACTGAACACCTCAAACTTAAAACCATACAAATAATGCCTCCAAATCTTCAACACATACACAACAACCGCTAATTCCAAGTCGTGAGTCGGATAATTCTTCTCACGCACTTTCAACTGCCTCGAAGCATAAGCCACAACCTGACGATTCTGCATAAGCAAACCACCAAGACCCATCTTAGAAGCATCACAATACACAACAAATGATTCCTTCAGATTCGGCAAAATCAAAACTGGAGCTGAAGTCAACCTCTTCTTCAACTCTTGGAAGCTCTTCTCACACTTGGCATCCCAAACATAAGCTTGCCCTTTCCGAGTCAACTATGTCAATGGCAACGCCAACTTAGAGAATCCCTCAATGAACCTTTGATAATAACCTGCCAAACCAAGAAAGCTTCTAACTTCAAAAATAGACTTAGGTGATTCCCACTGCAACACCGCATCAACTTTCGATGGATCCACCGCAATACCACCTTTAGAAATCACATGACCAAGGAAACTCACTTCCCGCAACCAAAACTCACACTTTGAAAACTTAGCAAACAACTTCTTCCCCTTCAAGACTTCCAACACCAACCTCAAATGCTCGGCATTATCTTCTTCCGACTTCGAATACACCAAAATATCATCTATGAACACCACCACAAAACTGTCCAGAAAAGGATGAAATATCCTATTCATATATTCCATGAAGACACCTGGGGCATTAGACACTCCAAATGGCATCACAGAATACTCAAAGTGTCCATACCTCGTTCGAAACGCAGTTTTGGATATATCTTCCGCCTTCACTTTAATCTGATGATATCCTGATCTCAAATCAATCTTGCTAAACACTTCCGCACCAACCAACTGATCCATCAAATCATCAATCCTCGGAAGCGGATACCGATTCTTGATTGTCAGTTTGTTCAACTGCCGATAATCCACACACAACCTCATGCTTCCATCTTTCTTCTTAACCAACAACACAGGAGCACCCCATGGAGAAACACTTGGCCTGATAAACTGCTTCTCGAGCAACTCTTCCAACTGCTTCTTCAATTCACCCAACTCTGATGCAGACATCCGATACGGCGCAATCGAAATAGGACTCGTTCCCTGTACCAAATCAATTGCAAACTCAACTTCCCTCTCCGGTGGTAACTCGGTAATGTCGTCCGGAAAAACTTCTGGAAACTCTTGCACTACTGGCAAATCACCAACTCCTTTCTCACTACTTTCCTTCAAGGAAGCAAACATCATGAACACACTAGCTTCACCATCCAAGGACTTCTTCACTTGCTCCGCGGTCAAGAACCTCCCACCTTCCTCAGCTACCGGCTTAGAAAACGTTATACTCTTGGTCAAACAATTAATGTTAACACCAAAAGTCAACATCCAATCCATACCAAAAATCACGTCCATATGCTTCAACGGAAGACACACAAGATCCAACTCAAAAACAGCAGGAAACTTAACACCAACAACAACTAACCAAGTCTCTGCAGCTAAAGATACCTTCCCTTGCCAGACCCAACAAACCAGAAACAACCTGCTACTCCCCCACTACGCTCAAACCCACCTGAAAGAACGGAACAACACAACAAGTACCGACAGTACTCCCGTACATGTCGCATACAATAGGGAATTCAACGGATTTTGGTCTGGACAAGACCGACCACGGCTCTGATACCAACTTGTAACACCCTATTTCTAATAAGTTGTAAAACGCGCGAATATACAAACATATTCTAGAAATAGATGTTACGCCTTCGAATCAACATACAAAACATACATGCATAAAGATCATGTTACATAACATAGCAGCGGAACATACATATAATTCTTAAACATCTCCAAAACTCAACATAATACAAATGTATTCTCCAAATCTCAAATAACAAGTAACATCTCAACTTCAAAATACATAGTCAAATAAAACAACATGCAAGTACTACCCTAGATCAGAGCCCTAATCTAGACACTTGCATATAAAGAGGAACTCCACTCCTCGGCATCATCAAGCAAACAAACTAATCATCCTGCACTCCATCTACCTGTCCATACAAAAAGGTAGGTGGTAAATCACTGAGGGTTAACATTACATCATCATAATCCATATAAGATTTAATCAAGAACATTGGAAATGAAAGATATATTCAAGAATACAGAATAGCAAATCATACATGTATTCACAAGTATTCATGATTCTCATACCATTCCATATCATCATTCCAAGTTTATATCAACAAGTGTATCATACACGTATCACATATACATATCCCTCCCTCCTAGAACACTAGCATCACATGATTATTAACCCCCATCACTTACATTTCAAGCTATCACGTTATTAACATGGCATAGCAAGTATATCCAATTTCTAAACAAATCATCGACATAAGTTCATCAATTATCAATCAATGGAAGGATTACTCACCGTATTCTCCACTTAGCATACTTAATTCAAAAGTACAATTCATCATTTCAAAGTTATAAGCAATCAATCATTATCATCAAGGAAATCACCACATCATATGCATATACATATACAACTCTCACTTCATCATTATTATCAAATTAATTATCATCAAATAGATTCACCAAGTGTATAAGCACAAACAAATAAGACATGCAATTAGAGCATAATTCAATTATTCACAACCATCAACAAAATCCACCAATGTACATATACACCAATCCACACAATCACAACATTCACCAAATTTCACCAATCCACAAATTCACCAAGTCATATATTCAATTATGACACAACTCATCGATTATTCAAATGCATGCAATGTTCTAAACTCTTCTCTAGATGCATGTGGTACCAAAACACCTCAAGGTCGTCACCTTCGATGCAACAAAAACATTGTAATCACCTCAATTGGATATAAAATTCGCCACCATCAGTCATGAATGCATGAACATATGACTCGACTCAATGCATATGTTCACACAAACAATAATCACCTCATCACCACCATCAGTTTGCATACATGCATTCACCAACAAGATCACCACCAATATTAGCATGTATGAATTCACCACCAACAATCAACATTTAACATGTTCAACAAACAACATAACATAAACATGTTCATCACCATTCAATTAGTATATATGCATCGACAACAATTCACCACCACTTGACATATATATACAATCACCAACAACATCCACAATTCAATCAACATATAGTTTTCACATATATACACCATCAATCATCTCCACATAAATCAACATATAGTTGCCACATTTCCACATAATTCCTTACAATCCAAATAAAGGAACAAATACAACATATGATCACAAACATCATATTCCTCACTCAACAACCATTCATACATCATCTCATAATCATATTAATCCATTCATAAAAGGTTGATAAGCAATAGGCTCTCAAAAATCATTTTTAATCAAATTTGTCTCTCAAAGTCAAAATATTTCAAGTAATTGAGCATTTAAGTCAAAACCAAGTAAACAAGCTCAATTTCCTATGCCATGTGTTCTCACAAGTCACATAAGCATTTCATCGGCCAAACACAACGAATTATAGGATTCACCAAGTTCGTCTCTTACTTAATCTATTTCAATGCCAAGCAACATAAGAACTCAATAGACCTCTTTAAACAAAGTTAATTCCTTCATAAAAACATCCCTAGAGGGTTAGGATAAAGCCCCTACACTTTGGAACTAGTTTGGAAGCAATTGGATTGAAGAAAAATGCATTTTTAAAGTTTCTGGTCAGGCAAAATCGTATTACGATTTTTCTCCATCGTAGTACGATTTTTCCAGTGCGAAAACACTCCAAAAACTGGTCAAAAATCGTAGTGCGATGGCCAAAATTGTAGTACGATGGCCACCTGACAGACAGCATCAGATTTTCCAATTTTCACATTTTCGCGCGTAAAATCCTAACTGTTAACCCGTTTTCGATGCCGTTTTCACCTACATTCTCCTAACACATAGCTCTATCATAATGTACAGAAAAATTCAAGTTTCAACCATCCCAAAATTATTTTCCAAAACCTCACATCACACTCATTTTCAAAACGGTTAACACTCGAATTTTCATACGAAAATCCCGTTTTCTCCCAAACGATTCTACTAACAAAATCACAACATGAAAACACAAATTCTACCAAGTTCAATTCATCCAACAACATCAAAAATTCAGTCAACAACATCATATTTCAAAACTTCATTTTGGTCCTTCACATGAACAACTAAACACCACTTCACAAATTGAACAACAGCAACAAATCTCATCATAATTCACCAATTCATGATACCCAATGCATCAATTCATCAACAACACATCTAACAACAACAACAACAACAACATCTAATCATGAAATCATCCACAATTTAACAACCACAACTTCATTCTTCATCAATTTCACACAAAAACATATCATATTCATATATACCCATTTTGACATACAAATTCAACAACAACAACAACACAATTATCATGCAAATCATGTTCTCAAACATAACAACAACAATCATGCACGAATTTACAACAATTAAAATCAATCCATCAATTTCATAAAAATGGGTAAAAGGGAAAAGTTATGAAATTATGAGTGAAACCTAACCCTCTTACCTCTAGCACCAAGAATCTCTAACCCAAGCTTCAATTTAGCTCCTAGATGATGAATTTCCCTTCTAGCTCTAGCCTCCAACCCCTTTCTCTTGCTCTTCCTCTTGAACCCTTATCTTCTCTCTATCTCTATCTCAATTGAAATGAAATGAAATGTTGGTAAAGCCCCAATTTCACTTCCAACTAGTGTTTATATAGGTTCTACTCAATTGGGCTCAATTCACAATGTCTTAATGGGCCTAACCCATTTCTACTCTAACCCAAAATGTTACTACTCACTTAACGGTAAAATATAACACTAACGGTCATCTACCGGTAAATAAATAAATTACTACAACTCCCTAGCACTTAGTAAAATAGCAACTCTCACTAAGAACTAAAAATAATCCTCAACCAAATTACAAAATTACCCTTGCTCTCAAAATGACCAAAATGCCCCTAAGTCCAAAATGACTAAAATACTCTTCTAACACCGAATTCTACAATTCCCAACCAAAAAGACACACAGAGACAAATAATCACACAAGAGCATATATAGCACAATTAAAAAATGATAAAAATAAATCTAATCGAAAAATCGGGCTGTTACAATTCTCACCTCTATAACTAACCTACTTAACGCAACAGTATGCAAATGGGTAGGCAAAAACACAATATTGACAAAGCTTAGTTTATATAAGCATTCTATAAACTATATTTTCAAACAATTCATCACAATAACAATTAAGAACAGTCTAATTTCACAACACATAAATAGAGAACAGTAAACAAACTAACCAAATCTCAATTTTAAACAAATCCCATTCAAAATATTCAAAAATTACATGACCCAGAAGCATTAAACAAAGAAATTATAAATTTTAATTCAGAAAAAGTGTACCTTGGTACCCTGAGTACGAGAAACCAAGGTTTTGCCAACGTTCTTCACTTGGAAGACGAAAGGGGCTTTGATATCATACCAATCCTTCTTGGCAAATGGATCGGCGCTGTAAATTGATAATTGAATAAAAAAACTGAGCTAAATAACAAAAATGAAAAGCAATGAGAGTAAAAGGGGATGGATGAAAAGCTTACGCTTTCTTATTGCCACCCTTCTTCCCCTTTGAGATTCTCTTGTTTTTCCCGACCGCCATGATTGTGCTCTCGAGGTGCTGCTGCTGCTGACAGTCGAAATGCACAAAACCTGAAACCCTAATGTTAGAATGAATGAAAGATGAAACTGTGTTATATATTCAGGTTAAACCTTTCGGGCTTACGGGTTTTGGGCTTAGTTCATTGTTTGGTAATACTTGTGGGCTTTCTCTTATGAAAATTGAAATGTTGCTCTTTTGTCCCCCCCCCCCCCCCCCCCGAACTTGATCAAAATGTGTTAATAACTATAGTTTTTTATTTGATAATATATTCCAGATATTTTTATGTGTTTCAATTGGTTTGGTAGAATATTAACAACAATAAAAATGGTCGGGTAGCATGTACTTGTAGGGAAGTTTTGATAAACTAATTCAAGTAGTTTGTAACTTGTAATTTTACCTCCATAGTTTTAATTGAAAAAAATAATATTAATCGGCAAGTTTAATTTAACCATTAATTTTATCAAACACTACAAATTCAATCGGCAAGTTTGTCCACTGTCAACTATTCACTATTTTTAACCAAACAAATTCTTGGACTACTTTCAATTTCAAAGTCAACCCCTCAAATAAATAAATAAAAAGGGCTCAATTGCAACTTTTGTCCCGTGTTTTTATTATTTGTAGATTTGGTCGCCTATTTTAAAATATGATAATTTTGGTCTCTCGTGTCTCAGTTACAAGCAAAAGTAACTAAGCTCACACTTTTTAAGAAATATGTTAATAAACATAGTTATGTGTAACTAAATTTAATGATCGTATAAGAAAGTATGTGATCTCTCATCAACGTTCTCTATTGTTAAAAAGAATCATGAGAAAAGAAGAGTTGTTGGATGGTAATACGTATATGAATTTATGAGTGTTTTAGAATTTGCATCATCATATAGAAAGAAAAAAAAATTATTACATTTTCTTATATTTAAGATTGGAGTAGTTATATTTAGGATTAAATTAAATAAAATTGTATTTAAGTTCCAATATAAACGGACTTAAGCTCTCTATCTATTTAAAAAATAAAAAACAAGTCTCAATATAAATAGGTGGATTTTATGATGAAGACTTAATTAAGTTTCTCATCGATGAAGTACAAATAAAATACCATTTGATTGAATCTATGACCCACACTATTTGAAAATAAATATTAGAACATCCATCCCCTTCTACACACAATTATGTCCATATTTATATTATCTCCAACTCTTTTTCCACCCATAGCACCTCCAACTTGTTTTTTTTAAGGAAATCTCCAACCTGAAAAGATGCAGATTTGGTGTGTGGTTTTGTTTTGTGGGTTGACGAAATAAGTAGCCGTTATGTTTCATCAAATCAATTCCCATCCATTAACAAACAATAACACATGGTGATAATCGAATCGAGGGTGGTGGTACCTATAAATTATATTCTCATCAAATTATTTTGGATTGCATAATAAAAAGATTTTAAATAATTAGGAGTAGTTTCGTAAAAAAAAATATAGTAAAAAATTTAAATGGATCTTATGATAATTTTCCGACTCTTATTTAATAGTTTTCTAGATCCATCTCATTTGGCTATGCCATTATTATTCTGCATATAGATCATTTGTTAAGGAACTTTAAAAGAAAAAAAGGAACTTAATATATCAATGTTAGTAAACAAATAATTTATATAAAGCGAACACAGTAATATTCATATAGTTTTGTTGAGTATACACCCTCATCTATCATGTCACATTTTTATATTAATTTATTTTAAAATAAATTTCAATATTAAACAAATTTTATATAAAGGGTATCACTACCCAACCAAACTCCAAGGAGTACCTAAGAATTTACGCCTAATTCTACCTTAATTTTGCAAAGATTCAGTGAATATTAACAATGTTTTGTATGAAATATGATTCTTTCTTCAAACATGTATACTATCTCCATTCCTTGACTTAAGACCATACATATGGGTCTGTTTTGTCACAATCAGTGGAGGGAGAACCGTCAAGAAAAGAGCTATTTCCAGATTCAAAACTATAATCTTTATGGATTTTTCTCATAAAACTCTGATGATACACTCTCATAATGACCATGAATATAAGCACTATCTATAATATCAGACAATAATTAAGAAAAGGACTATACAAAGAGAAAAAGATTAAAATTTACATACATATGATCAATTGGAATTTAGTCCCGCTGGGGGACCTAGCCGTGTAGTCAATGATGTTTGCTTCAAGCTTTTTATTGATTATGATATGATATGACCTTCCTTACATTATTAAGTAAATTAAAATTAAGCTAATGGGCATCAACCATTACATGGCCACTATAAGAAAAATCATTATATTATATTAGTCAACAATATTCATAGAATATAATTAAGGTAACCAAACAAACAAGACCAGTCTATGATGCAACGTCCTAAGAGTTTCTCATAGTTTTCTCTTCTTTAACGTTGGAATCTAGAAAATAAATAAGGATTATTAGAAAATCATAGTCAAGTAAAAGGAAGACAAATTCAAAGCTTAGAAACGTATTAACTAAGAGCATAGATCAATAATTAAAAAAGAATAGGCATACGATTCTTATATCTAAAACAACTACGCAACATTAACATGTTCTTGTCTCATCTCAGTTTTATAAAGTAGATTTGTCGATAGTTGGAAAAGTTAAAAAAATAAAGAAAGTATATGGAGCTATGAAAATGAGTTTGGGCACCCCAATTAGAACTCCAACCTAATACGATAAAAAATCAACAAAGAGTTAGATTTTTATTTTTTATTATTATTATTATTTAAAGTGATAACAACACACCACCAACACCCTATATTTTGCCGTCAGAGTTTCACATAATTTGGTGAAATCCATATGAATTTTAATCAAATAAAAAAAAAATGTTTTTATTTTCCGATGTGTCAGAGTATCAAACCTAAATCTTCAAGGTTGAAGAACAAATTTACAACAAAATGCTTTACTTTTTTATTTCTTCTTGCAAAAATATAAAATCAATGAACACATGTTATGATCTGATAAATAAATGAACATTTTGACCATAGAGACAAGTATGGCAATTATTCACTCATATTATAAGCGCCCCCCCCCCCCCCCCCCCCCCCCCCCCTCTCTCAAAGCTCAATTCTACCCTTCCTGTTGGTCCTTTGTAGACAGTTCATGTTATGGAGTTAGGAGATTGTTCATTTTGTTAGCAGTCAAGGGAGATACTTTGGTAGTAGTAATTTGAGAAAGGTTACATAGTTAGATTAGTTTTTTTTCGTGGTGGAAAGGTTATAAAGTTTAGTTTATTCCCTTTTTTTTGTAATAAATCCTTGTATATTTGAGTTCAACACATTTAGACACTTTTAGCATATAATTTTTTCTACACCATGTGTATATAAGTTAAACCCTAAAATAAATCCTATACTCTAATTAATATTGGAATAATAGTCATTTTGGTTCTTGAATGTGTAAAGATTAGTCACATTGATCCCTCAATCAATGTATCAAAATTTTAAAATAGTCTTTGATTGTACACTTCGTTTATCAAAATAGTCTCTGACAATAAAATATTTCGTTAATATTGTCATATTAGTCATTCAATATACTTATTTTTCATCATATCAGTTTTACAAGTACTTATTTACCGCCATATCATTCCCGGTATGAAAATATTTATTGTGAGAATTGAAGGATTATTTTAGCGTCAATTACTATTTTGACCAACAGATTGTACAATCAGAAACTATTTCCGAATTTTGATAGATTGAAAGACTATTGTAATTATTTGTTACACATTCAAGGACCAAAGTGACTATTACCCGGTTAATATTCTTAAAAATTGGTTGATGTTTGTTATAATCATAAACTAAAAATAGTCTATTTGTTATTCCTTATAAAAAAGACATAGTAGTAGTATTTGAGAACAATTTGGGCATTCCATGGTAAGGAGGGCCAAAAAGAAGGCCCCTCCAACATGCATCGTCTTATTATCCATAGCCCCCACGTACCTTAGAACATGGACGAAATTATTGCACTCTTCCCTACTACTTACATTTGCATAATTGCACTTCTTTTTCTCTCATTTCAAACACCATAAAAGCTCTTGTTGAACAACAAACACTTGCTTGTGCTTGAAGTAACAACTAACAACACAATCAATCCCAAATTAGAAAACTCAGCAACATACACCAGATATAAATACAACCCTTCTTTGTCATCACTCATCATTGTCCTTTTGAATGAATCCAACCAAAAGAACTAACTAACACGTGGGTTGCAATATTCTGTCGTTCTTCTTCATTCAAATATTCTCATCCTTATAAAAACTACAACCTTGATAAGATACCAACGGCTTTTTTCATTCGATATGGAAATCGAATCAGCTAAGTGTGAGTGTTGCGGCTTAAAAGAGGATTGCACTCAAGACTACATCAGTGAAGTGAAGTCAAAATTTGATGGAAAATGGTTATGTGGGTTGTGTTCAGAAGCTGTTAGAGATGAAGCTATTAGAGGGAAAAAGACATTTGCAATGGAAGAAGCAATAAAAGCTCACATGTTGTTCTGTTGTAAGATTAAATCAAATCTTGCAGTTTGTGTTGCTGATGGTATGAGACAGATACCTAGGAGAAGGTCAACAAAGTTGTCTTCATCAAACAAACACAGTACGAGGTCAACTTCAACTTCCCAAGTAGGTGGTGAATAAAAAACAGAGGAGATTGGAAAGGTTGGAATAGGACACGCCATCACTCCGTTTTTGGTATGGTTGAAATAAATGTTTAATTACCTTTTTTTAAATAGTAAGCAATATGCCATAATGATCATGCTATTGGGTGTATTAAGTTGTTCTCAAGTTCACGTCATGATCTAAGCAGAATCAAATGTGCAGAAATTGGGTATGTTCTAGGGTCTAAATACTGGGGTAAAGGGATTACCACGTTTGCTGTGAAACAAATGGTTAAGGTTGCATTCATTGTATTTTCATACTTGGAAAGGCTTGAAGCTCTTGTTGATGTGGATAATGTTGGGTCGCAAAGAGTGCTTGAGAAAGTTGGTTTCCAAAAGGAGGGAGTTCTTAGGAAGTATGTATTCTTTAAAGGAAAAAGTAGAGATATGATCATGTTCAGTCTTCTTTCTACTGATCTTCAACTATGATTAAATATATGTAACAAAATTGAGAAAATATTAGAGGACACTTTGCATTTATCATTTAATTTTTTACTTTTTAGAACTTTTTTTTACCTTTTTATTAATTTATTGGTTGTCCGGTTCAATCTAATTGAACCATGATCCAGATATATCATTGTACAATCTCCTATCAAGTAATTAAGGCATTGATTTAGATCTATGAGGTCTAGATGCTTTAAAATTGAAAATGTACTCCCTCCGTCCCAAATTATAAGCAAAAAAAAAATCATACTTATTAAGAAAACTAAAACATAAGAATTTGGAGTATAGTTTTTTGTGTTTTCTTTGAAAAAAGTTTTATAGGAAGATGTAAAAACAATTTTCATTGGCTATTGGTTATGGAAAAAATGAAAGAGAGAGAAAATTGAATGTAATTTGCATTTAATTTTATGAGAATAAACAAAAAAACATCTTGAAAAAGATAAAAGTTTGTCTTTTTTGCTTATATTTTGGGACAAAGAAAATGTGTTTTTTTTGCTTATATTATGGGACGGAGGGAGTATATGTATTTGTACGTTTTAAGTAACGATGCTCCACACATATGTATGTAATTTCTTATTTTCTTTAAACAGATTTTACATCCTCTAAAAAAACATATTTTACATGACAAATATGAGATACTTCACAAATACATTTGAACATGCATCCTAGGAAGATCAAAGTTATGATTTTTCAATATCTCATGAAATCTATTGGATGATATTTTTCAACTATAGTGCATATTTTTTTTGGTAGTGCATATATCAATATTAAAAGCTTTTTAACTATCATTAGAGCCCTTACAACAAAAAATAAATAAAAATTATCATTAGAGCCGAAACAAATTCAGTGCCTGTTCACAACTCGTCTAATTGTTGCTTATCAGCAGAAGAAAAAAAATACTATTGTTATTGTTTATCAATGACATTAAAAAATATTTCAACTCTACAGAGAAAAGGAATGGGTTTGTAATTGAGACCAGGGTTTGTAATTGAGACCATTTAATAATTTCCATATGAAATATTTTTTTAGTAGGTCGCGGCCCACCTTGTTCATGAAAAACACTTAATTAAAGTTGTCTCTTGATAAACTAAATTTGGAAGTTGTGTTATTCATTGATCATGGTAATAAGAGAGAAGACACCAAATTAACTAACATTAGACAGAATTTATCAAAAATGATTTACAATTGTTGGTTATTGGATTGAGCCAAGATTTAGAATAAAATAAAATAAAATCAAAATTATTTTGAGACGTAACATAGGGGTCAAAACCTGTCCAAAAATAACTTAGGTGTTAGAGTATATATGATTTAGATAAAAAAAACAATTACATTTTGTTTGTATTTTGGTCACAAATATTTTTTTGGTTAATTGCGATGATTATAGTTATATATCAGTAATGGATGATTAATTTATTTTTATTTACAAGTATTAAAAAAATTATATAACTTTTGCTAGCATATATATAGAATTTCAATAATTTCATGTATGTGAGCTTCATAGGTTTGGATCCATTTTAATACATTATTCAAGTCAACCATGGCAGGCAGAGACATGAAGCAGCCTTGAAATCCCTTACTTCCCTTTTCTTGCTTGATCCCAACTTGATACTTTCTTCCATGCAACTTCCTTTAACTCTGCTTTTTCTTTTTTCATTTCCATGACTCTATAAATAGCCTAAAATTCAACACTTTAATGCATCCAAATTAGCCAAGATAAAAGAAAACACAAGTGTAAGCACTAAAAAAGAAAGAAACAAGTGTTGAGATGGAGATAACTTCTATTTCTTCCAAACCACGTGACAAAGAAGAGAGAATTGATCTAACCCAAATCACACTCCGACCCCTTAATCTTTCTGACCTTGATGATCTCATGGTATGGACAACTGATGAAAAAGTGGCCAAGTTCTGCTCTTGGGAACTCTACGCCAGCAAGGATGATGGCATCAACTTCATTGAAAATATAGCTACTAAGTTTCTATGGTGCAAAGCAATATGCATCAATGATCGTGCAATTGGGTATGTTTCTCTATCCTCAAGTTGACCTGTGATAAATCAAGGAACAAATGTGCAGAACTTGGCTATGTTCTAGGCTCTAAATATTGGGGTAAAGGGGTTGCCACGTGTGTTGTGAAACAAGTGGTTAAGGTTGCATTCTGTGAGTTGTCTTACTTGGAAAGGCTTGAAGCTTTAGTTGATGTGGAAAATGTTGGGTCTCAAAGAGTTTTGGAGAAAGCTGGTTTCCAAAAAGAGGGAGTTCTAAGGAAATATTTGTTCATGAAAGGAAAAAGTAGAGATATGATCATCTCTAGTGTTCTCTTTACTGATCTCCAACTAATTCAATTGTTTGGAAAATATATAAGAATTTTCACCATAGGAAAAAACCATACAAATAAGATAGATGATGTGTTCTCCATCTCTATGACACCTATTATTTAAGTTGTATATGCTTTTTAACTTTTGCTTATTTGGTGGATTTTAAAAGACTATTGAATGCAGCCCCCTATATTGTAAATTTTGCTTCATAATATGGTCTTTCTGTCTTACAAGCAGAGCATGACCAAATTTGGATGGTTTCCTATGTCTAATTCTTTCCAATCTATCATTTGCTATAATATCTTTTGAATGTCAAAATCAAATTTCCTCTACCATGGAAGAGGAAATTGGAATTCATTGTGTTAAACATGAATATCGAGACTTGTCATACCCCAAATTTTGACCACTTTGCTCTGTTTTTTCCCATTTTTGTCTATATTTCAAAACGGCTTAATTTCTTTTTTTTATTCGCTTTAACCAGTTAAAATTTCTTCAGTCGTTGTTTAGTAATTTAAAGTCTTTTATCTTGCAAGTAAAATTTTGTTCGCGCTTTATCTAGTTGAAATCGCTTTATTTGTTTTTTAGACATTTTAAATTTTTACGCGTGCTTTTAAAGTCTTTTATTCATTTCTTTGATAAATAGACCTTTTTAGGTAAATTCCTTTTGTCTGTATGATTAAACTGTTTAAAAAGTTTTGTTTGTGTTTTAAAAACACCGCGAGTTTTAGTCGTCTCAGTCGAAGTTTCGACAGCTTTAAATTTTATTACATTTTTTTATCACTTTTATATTATTTTACAATTCTATTTTATTTTATTTCATTTTAACCATTTATTCTTTTTGCTTTTAATGTCATTTTTATTTTGTTTTATTAATAACTTGTTTTGTCTTAAGTCCATGTGTCATTTGTTAATTGGTCCAAGAAGCATCTAATTCTTTCCTTTGTCTCCAAGTTTCTTCAAGGGTAACTTGGTCTTTAGTACATTCATCTTTCATAACCTAGTTTTTTTACTATAAGTAGTGTTGCCAATCATTGGCAAAGGGGGGCTGCACTGAAAATGATACAAACACAAAGCTGAAAACGGCAGCCCCAAATTCCAGATCGAAACTCTCTTTCTCTCAAATTTCTCAAGAACACTTTACACAAAAATTCCAACAACATTAACACTGATTCATACACCATCTTCATTTCATCTTCAAAAATTCATCATATAACATATCTATACCCGTACATCATAAGTTTCCATCGAACCATAATTCACCGCAAGTTCACAAAATCAAATTGAAATCCACCAACATACACAAATCCGAATCCGGCTCATACCAACTTAGGCCGTAACGAGATCGACGGAAGCAAGGAGAAGAAGAACTCGATTCGTATTCTTTCAACAGCAACGAATTTGCACAACAACCACAACACACAAAGTCACGAACAGAATCAAACCGGATCCGACGAGTTCCAGTGACAACGATGAAGCAAGAGTGGTGAATCTAGATCGGGAATGATGAAGGTGTAGCATCTAGCATACTAGAAGTTTTTCCATTTCAAAACAACAATAAAAATCTCCAGATCCTAATGGATTAAAAGAGGTAATTTCTTCTCTTCTCTGCTTCCTAGATCTAGTGTCCTCAATTGTTTGTTTTCAAAAACTATTTTTAGAAAATGAGAAGAGGAGCAAATAAGTTTGTATGTGCTTGCCTTTTGAATTGTGTGTTAAGTGGGAAGAATTTTGATTCATGTGGGAATTTATTTTTTTTGAAAAGAAAACATGAAGGAAGAAGGAAAAGCAGCGGTGCTGCTATGTTTTTTAAGAAGAAGATGATTCACTAAACCGGCTTTATATCACTCTTGCTGGACCGGTTCGGTTGAACCGACCCGTTCCTGAACCGGTCCAGCTGCTTTGATCCAGTTTAGCTGACCCAGCCCACCGTCTCTTTTTGCTGAGGCCCATCTTTCTTCTTTCATGTTGCTACTGCTTGCTGTTTGTACCATCAATTCATGGCTGTTTGCACCCCCTGTACATCCATATCTCTTTGGTCTTGCGTTCATTTTTATTTTCTTTGTTCTCGTTCATTTTCACTTAACATTTTTAGCATATTCCTTTTGTAAAATCATCACGTACATTTTAACTCAAATGATTTTTTTTTTTTCCATCATGCATTTGTTTATTGTATAGTTTGCTTAATTCTTAGTCATGCATTTTAGTCCAAATCACTCTTTATATCATGCATTTTTATCTAATTCATTTAAGGACTATATTTTCATCTCATGCATTTTTAAACTCATTTTTGGGATTTTGTCCCAAGCATTTTAAATACTTTAATCTCCATGATTGTTTTATGTGTTGCTTTAATACTTTAAAAACATCATATCATGCATTTGTTTTACTCCATAATATCTTGGCTTGATTTGGCTTTAATATTTCAATTTCTACTTTGTGTCTTGCTTTAATATTTTGACATCATACTTTCTTTTGACAATCCATGCAATGCTTTTAAGTTTCTTATCATCTTACTATGATTGCTTTATTTCTAGTATAATCTCATGCATTTTTCACTCTTGCAATTTATTTTTAATAGCAATGTTAGTGTGTATAATAGGTTTATGTAATGTCATTCATGCTTTATTTTCTTGCTTTAGAATGCCCCTAGGATGGTATGTAATAGCTTAGTAATTGCACACACCGACACTTGCACCGACACCATATCACTTTATTTATCGCTTTTATCTCGCTTTATATTTCCGCATCGTTACGCTACTTTACCGTTAGTTTAGTCAAACTTTTTTATCTCAAAAATCAAATAAGTGAAAGTCAAATTATTTTCTTAATAAACCTTGGGTCCAAATCCAAGTTGTTTTCCCTTTATTTTCTTAATCAAATTCCTAAATGAACTTTAATTAAACTTAGACAAAATTTCTCAAATAAAATGAAACAACCTCACTTCTATTTTATTCTTCTATGCCTTGAGGTCTCGCAACCCTTCTTAAAATCATTTTCAAAATCAAATTAAAATCAACTTAACCCACAAAAACATTTTTGAGAGGGAACTACGGCGGTTTTGATCCCTTTTAAGGGTACGTAGGCAGAGGCTTTATTCCTTTCAAATCAATCAAATAAAAATAACCAAAACTCCTACTTCTTCTCCCTCCATTCTTTCACTCATACTTTAATCAATAATTTTTCAAATGAAATAAAGTTAGAAAGAGGTTCTCACGGAGTACCGTGAACGACGCGGGTGCCTAACACCTTCCCGAATCGTAACCAACCCCCGGATCCAAAAAGGGTTTTTCAATCTCCTTTTCCCTTCCCAAGAATAAAATCGAGCAAGTCCGGTAGATTGAAGGTTCAAGTCCAATTAATGGCTTGACACCCGAAAATCCCGGTCTACAAATTAATGGCTTGACTCAAGCTTAATTTTGATGCATATGGTCCTCTTATTGAAAAGGTGGTTTTGGGTTATCTTACAACAGTACCCTCTGCAAATGATTCACATGGATACAAAATACTGCATCTGTTTTTATTTTTCAAAAATGTAAAAGAAGCTAACGTACTTCGTAAGTCAAGTGACGTTTGATGAATTTTAATTGTTAGGTTAGATATTCCACAAATAACAAATGACAGCCACACTCTTTAAATATAGTTTTTTAGATCCTTGAGTGAGATCTTAAGTTACTCCCACTAAACAAGTTGGATCAATATTTTACTAAGAGGGTCAACATAAATCAATAACCAAAATTATATCACAAAAGTATCTTGCCAAAGCTCTCAACCATAAACAAAGCAGAACATTAAATGATTATTAAATTTTAAATTTTTCCACACTTTTTTACACCGATCTCTCTTATACTATACCAACTATAATTATTGGCAATAGCAACATTATGCTGGTTCAAGTGGAACTTGACTTGGATACCTTAAAGCAAAATTTCAAGTTTGAACCTTTTGGATATAAATATATGTTCAGAGATGACTTCCCATTAAAGGTGATAGGTTCCCAACAAAGATTAGTTTTCAGCCAAGTCGGTGGATACTTCACACCAATAACTTGGTCAAAAAAAAACTATAATTGACAATTAAGGCTGCGCCTATTTTGATTATGGATGAGAAACGCACTACACACTAAGCTCAGTCTTGAATGGATATTTGATTGGTGAACATTATTTCTCTTCGTGAGATCTCAAACCTCTACCATTAAGTTATATAAACTCTTTGCTCAAAACCATATTCCAAGATTGACGTAGCATACCTGTAAATAACGTTGTTGGACCGAAAGTAGTTCCGCAACCCGATAATGTTCGGAAGTGGTTGACAACTCTGGGAACTTGGTAGAACCCTTGTTACAAGTGCAAATGAAACCATAGTCCTTACCATATGGCGTTGTTACCCTTGACTCCAACATGTGGACTTAACCTCACCATGCCTTCCATGTTCTTCAGCATAATCATGCATACATTCATAAAAAATTTCTCATTAAATACCGAAGGACTTCAATAAGTTTTTGTAAACATCAGAGGTGTGGACCTTGTAAAGAGGAACACCAAGGAATACAATTTCAAAAGTCTTAAACTAGACCTCAGCTTTATCGGGGACTTTGTCTTTGGCATTGCTTTTATTCCTAAGGGAACCATTTTTTTCAAATTATCAAATGAAACAATGTACCTTATGATGTTTACAATTACTTTGACAAGTTCTTTGATAAATAAAAAAATTCATGATTGTTTTTGCATAGGCATAGCATGCATCATTTTGCATCCATAGTTTCAAGTCTGAGTCTCACATTGTGTCTTTTCAATAAAAGGTCATTTGGTCTTAGTCAAAAGTGGTCTGACGTCCTCATTCAAAGTCAACTCGCACTTACAACACTCGTGCAAGCAAAAAAGAGAGAACGTATCAATTTGAGCAAGAGATCACAACACTCCAGGCTGGGTCAAAAAGACTGGGCACCTTGGTGGTTCAACTGGTAGCTTCACAGAATCAGCAACAGTTCCAGCAAGGGCCCAAACGCCAACATCAACAGCAGCCTCGACAACAGGCTCCAAGGATGCAGTTTGATCCAATCCCAATGACATATGCGGAGCTGCTTCCCATCTTGCTCATGAAGAACCTTGTCCAAATGAGAAAGCCTCCTAGAGTGCCTAACGAGTTGCCGGGTCGGTATCAACCTGACCTCTCATGTGCCTTTCATCAAGGAGCACCCGGCCATGACATTGAACACTGTCTCTCTTTGAAGATTGAAGTCCAAAAGCTGATTGAAACGTATGACGACCTATTGACGGGACTTCGACTTCTGCTAAAGTCCAAGCTTCGTCGAATTTAAACGTATGACGACCTTGTACAAATATATCAAAAGAGGTTTAAAGCAAGCTTCTAACAAAAAGGTTCGTCCCCATGAATTTCAAGAAGGGAACTTTGTACTACTTTCCAACCAGACTCCAGGGGCAAGTGGACGCCTAACTATGAAGGCTCATGTGCAATACTTTTACAACTATGGATAGTGACAAACTCACACGTCCTATGAATTCCAGTGCAGTCAAGAAATACTCTTTCAAAAAATATGAGCTCGATAAGTCGCAAACCTGAAAAGGCGGCTTAGGCAAAAATGAGCGTCTCGGTGGACTGAAAACTCGAAAGGGCGGTCCAGGCAAAAATTAGAGACAAAAAAAATATAATCATCCTGATAGGTTGAAACCCAAAAAAGGGCGACCTATGCAAAAGTTAAGGATCATGACAAGTAACTGCATCCAGTCAGGCACAATCCACTTGGGGCATAACTGTTATCAAAGAACCTCCAATTTAAGCATCTACAAATCCAAGACTCGGAACAGGGGCAATTCAAGGTCGCATCCGATCAGGCACGATCCACTTGGGGCATCCAGCTATCATAAGACCTTCGATTCGAAGTATCTGTAGATCAAAGACTCGGAACAGGGGCATTCAAAGTTGTTAGGGAGAATAACGGTTATTGTGTTCAATGTACCTCCCCATTACAATTACCATTTTCCAAAATTTCCAAAGATCCGTGGAGCCATGCCATTGGCAGGTCACCACTCAATTCATCAAATTTGAGCCTGTGGCCATTTATTTGGAACTCCCGTTTATTCTATTTGCAAAATTTCTTCTATTTTTTGGCAATACTTGAAGCAAAAATTTTCAAAATGCAAAACTTTTTTTACATCTTTTGAAAAGTGTGAATAACAAACACACTCTCTTTGAACTCGTGAGTAGTTGAAGTGTACATCAACATCCGCCTCGAGAACGGTTACATTCCGGAAGAGAAACATGGCTAAGCACAAATCGAGAGGACCTCTACTTTGAGCAAGACGCAGTCATAATCCAGAAACATAAAAAATTTACAAAAAAAAAAAAAAATAGCTCGCTAAGCTGAGAACCTGAAAAGGCGGCTTAGGCAATAGAGAGCGTCCCGGTGGACTGAAAACCCGAAAGGGCGGTCCAGGAAAAAATTAGGGGCACAAAAAAGGAATATACTCCCGTTGGACTGAAAACTTGAAAGGGCGGTCCTGACAAAAGTTAGGGATTTTCAAAAAAAAAACAAAATAATGCAAAAAAAATGACTGTTGAAGCATACTAATGGAAGAACACTCTGTGTCGATTTACAAATGGCGACTTCTTCCAAACTCTTGGTCAACAATGGGCTTTATCCCCAGGAGCATCAACTGCTACCTTGTGCCAGGTTTTACCCCGTCAGCGGCTCGATTTGTTCGCAATATTATCATCCCCAAGGAAGTCTGTCGAGTGTTTGTACTACAATGTCAGTCCGACTCCCATCTTACCTGTCTTGTCTTGTTTCATCGAGTTACCCGTCACATCCAGTTTATACAGTCATACAAGTTACATTCATACATTAATGTTTTCACACATTCATACACTCATGCATGGCATCATTCACACATGATTGCATTAGTCACCAAAATCTTGTTTCGGTCGTGTCTCTTTAGTTTGGTCTCTACTTATCGTTGTGTTAAGCCGCAAGTCTCTACACGTGAACATCTGACATTTACCTTCTCATCTTCAAAAGTGTCATCCCCAGTGTGTCTGGTCCAGAGATGTCACTCATTATAAGCCCGGTGGATTCCGGCGAACTCTTATAAGCCCGGTGGATTCCGGCGAACTCTTACAAAGCCCGGTGGATTCCGGCGACCTTTAACAAAGCCCAGTGGATTCTGGCCAATTTTTACCAAGCCGAGTGGATTCTCGCAAAATCCGCGTGGATTCTCGCAAACCTTTTATTTTGTTTCAAGCTGCCAGTCCCAAACAACGGACCGCTTGAGTTTATCTTGTTTCAAGCTGCCAGTCCCAAACAACGGACCGCTTGAGTTTATCATCTTGTTTCAAGCCGCTAGTCCTAAACAACGGACCGCTTGAGTTTACATTTTTATCTTGTTTCAAGCTGCCAGTCCCAAACAACGGACCGCTTGACTTTACCTTTTATCTTATTTCGAGCTACCAGTCCTAAACAACGGACCGCTTGATTCTACCTTTTTATCTTGTTTCGAGCTACCAGTCCTAAACAACGGACCGCTTGAGTCTACCTTTTTATCTTGTTTCGATCTGCCAGTCCTAAACAACGGACCGCTTGAGTCTACCTTTTTATCTTGTTTCGAGCTGCCAGTCCTAAACAACGGACCGCTCGAGTCTACTTTTTATCTTGCTCCAAGCTGACAGTCTTAAACAACGGACCGCTTGAGTTTACTTTTCATCTTGTTCCAAGCTGCTAGTCCTAAACAACGGACCGCTTGAGTCTACCTTTTCATCTTGTATCGAGCTGCCAGTCCTAAACAACGGACCGCTCGAGTCTACTTTTTATCTTGTTCCAAGCTGCCAGTCCTAAACAACGGACTGCTTGAGTCTACCTTTTTATCTTGTTTCGAGCTGCCAGTCCTAAACAACGGACCGCTCGAGTCTACTTTTTATCTTGTTCCAAGCTGCCAGTCCTAAACAACGGACCGCTTGAGTTTACTTTTCATCTTGTTCCAAGCTGCTAGTCCTAAACAACAGACCGCTTGAGTTTGCTTTTCACCTTGTTCCAAGCTGCTAGTCCTAAACAACGGATCGCTTGAGTCTACCTTTTCATCTCGTTCAGGCTGTCAGTCCTAAACAACGGACCGCTTGAGTTTACCTTTTGTCTTGTTTCAAGCTGCCAGTCCTAAACAACGGACCGCTTGAGTTTACCTTTCGTCATGGTCAGTTCCAACCAATGAACAGTTTGAAATCACATTTTATTTTCTCCAGTGTCATCCCCAGCTTAGCTGTTCAAGTGATGTCGCTAACAATGTTTTGTTTTCATTAAGCTATCGTTCCAAACCGATACGGTAGTAGACAATCTCTTCCCAAGTGAAACTGCAATTCCCCAGCGGAGTCGGATCCCTTTCTTTAACAAATTGGGTATCCCGTTGTTTGTTTCTCGTCCCAGTCAAATCATCTTTGCCGTCCTGCATTCATAATTGCATCATGAGCATTTCACAGCATCTTAGGTCAAAAATTGGTGTACTTTTGTATTTAAGTCTCTTCGTCCCGTCAACTCAAAGATTTCATCTTCAAATCTCCGGACGAAGAAACTTAAATAGGGGCATCTGTCATACCCCAATTTTTGACCTAAGGTCCTACATTCATACACCGTTCGATCCTGATTAGTCTTTGACTTTTTAGTGAAAAATCGGCAGAAAGATATTTTAAAATACCTCTTTTTTGTTCTGATTCGGGCCCTCTTCTCACTTTATTTTTATTGTTAGTTTTTTTATTATTTCCATCTTTTATTTGATTTTACAATTTTAATTTTTTTTATTTTTCAATTTTTATTTTTATTTTTTTTTTAATTAGTAGTGTTTCATATTTTATTTTAATCACTTGTTTTTAATTTAGTTGTCCAAGGCATAAAAAAAACAGCAAAGTGTCAATAGGTCCAAAATTTGTCCATAGGGTCCGGTGAAAAATTTCTTCTTTCTCAAACGCCACAATTACTGGCAGTCAGTGCAAGTCTTTGTTTTCTTTCCTTTTCCATTCTGCAGAAACGCGTTTCATTTTAATCTCATTCAAACCTCATCAATAGCCATTCAATTCCATTAATCTGTGTTTCCAATTTGAAAGTCTAGTGAGCCTTTAAAACAGAAGCAAATCATCAGAAGAAGACACACAGAACAATTCACAACAACCTGCAAACAACACAATTTTCACACACAAAAACCTTTAGCTGCCGCAATTTTCATAAACCTAATCTTGAAGTTTCAATTTTTATTTTGTTATTTCTTTTGAACCCTAGTTGCGCACTCATTCTTTTTTGAAGTTTCCATCATCAATCAGGTGGTTGCCGTGGAGATTCTATTCCATTCCAATTGCAAGGCCGTGGCCGCTCTCCAACGTTTAAAGAGATTCCATCATAAAGAGAATTGTTTTATTAGATTAGATTTATTATTCTGCATTTTTATTATTTGTTTAGGCATATTTACTTTTTCGTCAGTAGATTGTAATTAGGCTAAATGTAACTATAAATGAAAAATAGTGTGTGTGTGTGTGTGTGTGTGTGTGTGTGTGTGTGTGTGTGTGTGTTTTATTGCTTTATTATTATTAGGGACTTTGTGGCGGTCCAATGACACCACAAAAGTTCATGCGCATTTATTCTTTTTTGTTCCGTTAGTTTATTTTCATGCTTTAATTAATCAATCAAACATCAAAAACTTTTTCACAATAAACCTTGGTTCCAAAAACCAAGTGATCTTTTCTTTTTTTATTTTCTTAATCAAATTCTAAATCAACTTAACCATATTTCAAGTCTATTTTCTTTAAATTAAAAAACACAAACCAGCTTACTTGCCACTTGGCTTTTCTCTTTAAAACTTTTTTAAAACAAATAAAAAACACACAACCAATCAAACGTCATTTTTTAACCCCGAACTACGAGGTTTTGATCCCTCACAGGTACGTAGGCAGAGGACACTCGTCCTTCCAAATCAATAAAATGTAGATAATTAGGTCTTCCTTTTTAATCATTTCAAAATTTCATTTTTTTAAAAAAAAGCAAGCAAGTTTATAGCACAAGAAGTTAAATAAAATCAAGAGGTTCTCGTAGAGTACTACGAATATTTAGGGTGTTAATACCTTCCCTAAATATAACCAACCCCCAGACCCCCCAATTTAAATAAATTTTTTCAAAGTCGTGAAACAAAAAGTGAGTCAAACGCTAACCAAATAGCCTTGATCTCCGAAAAATAACGCGACAATATATACTAGTGATTAAATGGGGGATTCACAACAAGAAAATAATAGAGGGAAGGGTAAGGACAAAGATGGCTATGTAGCTTGGACCATGGAAGAAACTAATGAGTTGTTGTTCCTCTTAGTGGATGCTATAAATAGAGGGTTACGTGATGCCAATGAGTCACTTAGTAAACAAACTGTAGAGCGAGTTATCATTCCTCAGCTCAATACCAAAACTGAATCACAAAAAACTTATAATCATTACTTGAGCCGAATGAAGTGGTTTAGAACTCAATACAACAAGATGACAACGTTTATGCGTAACAATTCTGGTTTTGGATGGGATTCAGTTGCAAAGACTTACACGGCTACTGAAGAAGTATGGAATAATTACTTAAAGGTGAGCTAAGTTCAAAATCGTTTAAAAGTATGATTGAATTTTTTTTTGTTGTAATATTTATAGTATATTAATAATGAATTTTTTGTTTTTTAGTCACATCCATCTCACAACAATATTCGAGGAAAAAGTACGATTGATTATGATTATTTGAAGATTCTTGTTGGAGGTGGAGTGTCTAGCGGGAATAGTTCTATAGCATTAGACGCTGAGGATACTGATGCAACAACTTTTGAGCAAGAAAGTGAAAGTTTTGGAATGGAAGGGTTTTCTTATGATCCTAGTAGTGATGCATTCATAGCACCAGATAACTATGAACCACCGTACCAACCTCCATCACCTAACCAACCTACTCCACCATCCCATTTTTCTTTAGATTCAGAGGCACCTATTGAAAAACGAAATCGTCATAAGAGGAATAGATCCGAGTACGAAAGGAGTTCTGGTGTTGTTAGGATCAACAATCAAGGACCTGCTATGGAAAACCTTTCTTCTAGCATTGGGACTATTGTTGTGCACTTTGAAAAGATGTCTAACATGATGGAGAAAAGGGAAAAGGATAGAGAGCTGAAGAATAATATTTGGGATATTATAAAAGATATTCCAAATTTAGATGACAAAACTCGATTCAAGATTGTTGAATTAATGAAGTCTAAAGCAGATAAGGACCTCTTCTTGAAGATGTCACCGGAAGACCGCTTGTCTTGGATAAAATTCAAGTTAGGGGACGATTAATATTTGATCATCTATGTGTTATTTGAACATCTTGATTTTGTGGGACTATAGTTTATGGGTTTCTATTTTGGTTGTACTTTTGTTAAAGTATTTGGTTTGCTTTTTTTTTTTTTTGAGTCTATTGTGGTTAAACTTTAATTATACTTTCATTATAGTATGCTAATCTATGGAGGATTAATATAGGTTCAGATATGTGGAGAGATGCTACATAGGAGAACATGAAGTTATAATATTACAATGTAGAAAATAATCAATCTCTCTGTTCTTTTTTTTACATAAAAACATTAATAACTTTGTTAGTAAAAGAATTTTCTATTGGTTTTATTTTTCTTTATCGAAACGCAATTTATTTGTTTACTATTTCTATCATTCACGGTTGTAAGTTTGTTCTTTTTCCCCTAAAATTCATTGAATCCTTTGAAATATTAAAATCCCATAAAATCATTTGAAATCCTTAAAAGTCATTGTGATAAATCCATTAAAATCTTGAGTGTATAAAGTCTTTTACATAAAAAGTCTTTTAAAATCTCACAGAATCAGTACAATCTCACAAAGTCTTTTAAAATCTCAAAGACTTTTTTAGTTAAAATAGTCTTTTAAAATCCTAATCCAATACATCCCCCTAAGTACTTATAGTGTAAACACTTAACATGTAAGTACTTATGCATAGCCATTACTATACCTAAAGATAAAATAAAGTCAAATTGTTTCCATATAAGTTATTATGGACAGCTTACGAAAATAAGCCAAAAACAGCTTAATGACAAATCATAAGTTGTTTCCATAACCTCTCCCAAATATATTTAGAAGTACTTGCCTTTGATTGGTTAAACAACTTAATATGCAGGTTATAGCATAAGCGCTTATTATATAAGCGTTTATAAATAAGTTATTCCTATAACACAAGATAAAATAAAGTCAAAATTGTTTTCATATAAGCAATAAGTTGTTTTTGTTGAGGCAAAATCCCTAATTAATTTTAAAGATAATAAACCAATATGATTAAAGAATTAATGGACTTTGATTAATTCCTTGGTATTTAACTTGTGCTCTTGAGTGTTTTACTAAGACAGGAACAATGTTTAAATCATACCAAGAATCAAGAAATCAAAGAACATTTGAATTCAAGATCTAACATTGAGGTCAGAAAGTTAGATCAGAATGTTGCTCGAAGATCAGAATGTTCAAGCAGAGATCAGAAGGTTGTTCTTAACAAGCCAAGAATCTCAAGAACATTGATCCAGGTTATGCAAGGCACATGTGACATGAATATATGTCCAGAAAAGTACATTTGCATGGATCAAGCAATGAAGGCATCTATGGTGATTAAAGGATTAATGGACTTTGATAGTTCTTGGTATTTGTGCGTTCTTGAGTGATTAACCAAGACACAAACAAAGTTTAAATCATACCAAGATGCAAGAAATCAAAGTACATTTGAATTCAAGATCTAACTCTGAAGTTCAGAAAGTTAGTTCAGAATGTTGATCAGAGAGTTGATCAGAACGTTCTGATGATAGTTTAGAAGGTTGTTCATAAGCAAACCCAGATTCATCAAGAACGTGAAGAACATGCAAGCACACTTGACATGGATAAAAGGTCCAGAAAAGTACATCTGCATGGATCTATCAACAATGAAGACATGGACAAGAAACTATGTCAAAAAGGTCTTTAATGTTCATCTAAGACTATGAACATTAAAGTACTAGGATTATTCCAATGAGAATACTATCCTAGATGTTGCATTCACTGCACTTCAGTCGTGTCTCTACTATTAGGATTGATTACATCAAAAGTAGTCTTACAAACCATCCTAAAGTAAGAGCAAATGAAACATTCTGATGGTCAGAATGTTCACTTCTGCACATGCTTCCAGCCATGAACAGTGGAAAGAAGAAAAAGGTAGCAAAAGGAGATCTTGCATCAGAGATAACATATTCTCTAAAGTGAATCAAGCAGATTTCCTGAAGCTGCAGACCCACTATCCACTCTTTCCTGCACAATATCCAAGGCAGATTTGAATCAAGCTTTATCCTACTTTTCCAGCAACTTTTGATGCATATGGAGAAGCTACTTTTGGAGGATAAAACTCAAACAAATCTCATATCACGTGCTGGGCAAGCCCAGAAATTCATCCAACATTCATCCATGATGAACCCAGATGAAGAACATCATGAATATCCAACATTCTGATGAAGAACACAACAACATTCTGATGTTCATCTTGGGAACGTAACAACAATCTGATGGTCAAAATGTTCACCCAGATTTTCAAGTAAAAGCTTGTGGGGCCCAGGACACGTGGCATAACACCATTGGTCACCTTACAACAGCTATATGAGCCCAAAAACTCTATAAATAGAGATCAAAGGCTCAGCATTACTTGCACCTTGCCAAAGCATTCAAATAAACAACTTGAAGATTGTTTAAAAGCTCTTGCAACAGAAATTGATCAATCACTAAGGCTTTCATTTACTTAGTGCAAATCAATACTCTTTGTTATCTCTTGCAAAGATAACTTCTCTTCCCCCTCCTCTGTTTGATTCTCAAACATTCAAACTCCACACAAATTGCAAAGCATACAAGAAAACAACTTGATTTTGTTTGAAGCTTTTGTAAACTGAAATTGATCAATGACTAAGGCTTTCATTACTTAGTGCAAATCAATACTCTCTGTTATCTCCAAGATAACTTCTTCTTCTTTCTTCTTCTGTTTGTTTCTCAAACATTCAAACTCCAAACATCTTGTAAAGTCTCATCTAGCTTTAGAGGTACTAAAGTGTTAGTTTGAGCTGAAGGTGCAAAGTCTAAGTGGGTAACTTAGCAAGAAGAAAAGAAAGTCTCATCTAGCTTTAGAGGTGCTAAAGTGTTAGTTTGAGGTGAAGGTGCAAAGTCTAAGTGGGTAACTTAGCAAGAAGAAAAGAAAGTCTCATCTAGCTTTAGAGGTGCTAAAGTGTTAGATTGAGCAGAAGGTGTAAAACTCTAAGTGGGTAACTTAGCAACAAGGTGCAAGCCTGCTGAGGCTAAGAAAATACAGAGGTGTAAGTGTTCAGCTGAACACAGATTGTAAAGTGCAGAATTTGAGATGTTATCTCAAACATCATAGTGGAAACTCTCACAATATTGTGAGGAGTGGACTAACCCACATTGGGGAACCACTATAAACTTCTGTGTGTTCTTTCTCTTCCCTTTACTCTTTAAATACAGTATACACTACACACACACAACACAGTTACTTGATTAAATCAGTTTCTGCATAATCTGCACAGGAACGTCAGAACGTTCTGAAGTTAGAAAGTTAACTTAACTATTCCAAGTAAACCACTTGAGAATCATTTTAAGATGCAGGTTAATTTTTAAAGGGTCACAATTCAAACCCCCCCTTCCTTGTGACTATTTTATCCACTTCAGTTTTTATAAATTATCTTGGAAAGCTTATGGAAATAAGCTAAAAGCAGCTCATGAACATATCACAAGCAATTTTACATAAATTCTTCTAAACAATGTCAAAACTCACAAGAAGCACTGACACCTCTCTAATCGAAGTCGTCAATGTCCGACACGTGATTATATTCAATTAATTCATTTTCTCAAATTATTATCGGTGTTGACGTGTCATAGTCAGTGTTGTGTCCGGTGCTTCATAGAGTGCTTAATGCAATAGATAAGCCAATCCAAACATGTCCCTCCCTCGTGTTAGTATATAAGCTCTAATAAGTTAATCCAAATAAGCTCTTAATGTTAGTATATAGCATACCCATCAATTATCATATTCCAAGCAACAGCAGGGTGAGACATTTTATCAAACAGTAACCGTGCATCCATAATGCGGATGCATACATTGCAATCAATCCAGTTTGAATAAAAGGGTCGTCAACGAATCCAAGCTTTGAAGCAAGACCATGAATCTCCAAGCCATGATTAAAGGCAGAAACTTTAGAAACAGCTTTCAACAATGGAGGGAAAGTAAAGCGGTCAAGAGTAAAAGCGTTAATAGCTCTAAGGTTATGATATAGAAAAATGGTCTTTTCTGGGAAGGAACTGCGAGAGAGATGACGAAGGAGTTGATTGGAGAAATGGATACGTGGGTTTGGGATTTGGGAGAAAACAGAGAGAGCGTAATGGAGGCTTGAAGAGGAAGAAGAGAGGGTGCAAATAGAAAGAGCGAGTTTTGAAAGGAGGGTGTTGGTGTTTTCGGGGGTTGTGTTAGAGTGGAGGATTTGTGCATGGATTTGTTTAAGGTGAGAAAGTGTTGCGGAAGATGAAAGTGTTGATAAAAGTTGAGGAATGTGTTGTTATGCGATTGTGTGTATGGGACATGGTGGTCATTGCCATTTTTCTATGTTATGAACCACGAATAAGGAGGAGAGATATGATATGAACTATGAAGTGGATACTCAAGACAAAAGTGGTCCACGGCTATGCATAGGAATTTTGGCCATTTCCTTAGGAGTTTAAACAATAAAAAAGGGGATAACTTTTTACTTAAAAAAAAAAAAACTTTTGCATAGAAAGTTGTCTAATTATCACTTTTTTATGTGTTTTACTTACATTTTAGACACTTTTTTTTTTTAGTATGTGGAGAGAAAAATGTTAATAAAATGTTAGAGGGGAGAGAAAATTCTAGTTTTTGAAGATCTCCTTCGACGTTAAGAGAAGATGGTATTTGTGAGGATTTTCAATTAGCATGCTCCCCTCAAATACACAAAATACATTGTTCAATCTTTTTCATCTTTTTACTTTTGCTTGTATGGAAATAAGGGTTAGATGCAATTCACTCCTGTAATTTTGGAGAATTCTACTTTATCTTTGTTTACACCTACAAATAATTATCCTTTTAGCTGGCATTAATAGATAGACAATTAATGTTTAGGTGATGAAAACTCTCAATCAATGGAAGGCTATGCGAAGGTTAAGACATATGAGACTGATTTGCTTTTAGGTCTATTGACTAAGAACGTATGTCTAAAGATCTCACACAAAGTCAAAGCTCAATAGGACTGGAAAACGAGATTCGTAACCCACACCATATGTTTATATCACCATTAACCACAAAAGGTGATAAAATATAAATAATGTTTGTGACCTTGTAACAGATCATGGTATGCAATTGGAAGCTAAGAGCCAAAATATGGAGCGCCATGATCACCCCAAACAAGGGAAATTCATGCACGGCCTGTGAAAATAGCCGAGTAAAAGATGGACCCTGTAGGTCATGTCATTTGACTAGCATGAGAACGACAATGGAAGTTTGAGGGGCATGTGAGTAATTCAAGGGGCCTAATGAGCAACACCTATCAGGGCTTTACAAAAAGGTCCATAAAGAAGAAAAGCCCAAGCCCACGTAACATTGGTATCATAAAACCCTAAAACGGTGCCATTGTTGGAAGTTTCTTTCCCATTGTTGCTGTGAGAACTCTGAGCCGCACTCTGCAAACAGTGAAACCATGGCCGTTGGTAAGAACAAGCGGATCTCTAAGGGGAAGAAAGGTGGCAAGAAGAAAGCGTTAGTACCAACCCTTTTTCAAAATCCATTCAAATTTTCATTTTTTACAATTTTCCTTGCAAAAAAGTTCCGCGTATTGTTATACCTAAAAAGTGCATCAATTAAAAGTCAATGGTAGGAGGATCTGCTTATATAGAAATTGCATGTCTTGTAATGACCAGTACGCCTTACAAAGAAATTAAAAAAAATGACTTCCAAACAATACGCAACTTTAGTTTTCTAAATTATAGCAACAACAATTCTAAAACATAATCAATGATCATACTTTTTGAAAAAACTTCACGATACACAACATTTGTGGTCTCCTTGCAAACATTATTATTTTCATCCAAGATGAGCAGCTTCAAACCTTTTCTAGAATTAACTCGAGTTACAGCGACATAGAGTTGTCCATCCATGAACACGGGTTAGGAAGATAAACTCCCACTTGAGATAAAGATTGACCATGACTTTTATTTATTGTCATTACAAAACAAAGTGTCAATGGAAATTGTCTGCGCCTGAATTTGAAGGGTAGTCCTGGATCACTCGGAATAAGATTCATCCATTCCTGGGAATGAATACCCTGGTACCTGCCCTTTTTCCTGTTATTACTGTAGCAGCTATCGTGCTCTTCCCTAGATGTGTAACTGTCAGCCTCGTACCATTACACATTCCATTGGCCTGATCGATGTTTCTCAATGATAAGCTAGTGTGATACCCATGCTAAGCACGGGAAATTAACGTACTTATTTTTTTTTACTCAAGGAATTAACGTATTTATTAATGTTTTATAAAATACTATTTTAAATCCAAAACTAATTTACACAAAGTTAGCGAGTATTTAAGTTATTTGATATATAAATCAATATAAATTTAAAATATCTTTAATATAAATTATAAAGCTTTTTGACAAAAACTATAACTTGTAATATTGGTAGTATTTGTAAAAAATATTATATAGTTGTATTAAGATATTTACTTTTACAAATATAAAGTTTATATATGTAGTTTACAAATATATATATATATATATATATATATATATATTTTAAACTAATACTTTTATCCTAACTAATAAATTGTTTCGGGGGTTGAGTAGTTCAAATGATTTGAGTTAAGGAATAAGGAGTTGAAGGTACTGGGTCAAACTCAAACGACAGAGTAAATATTAATTTAACAACTAATTACTAACATTTGTCATAAGAAAAAGGACAATTGTTTGAATCCCTCCAACATGATAATATTTACCCCAAGAATATATTACATTGACATTTAAAAAAAAAATATTTACTATTGTCAAATTCACCTTTTGAAAATGGTTTTTCCTATAAGGTCTATGGTAGCCCATGTTTCTATTATGATTAGCAAGTCTTTAAAGATATAGATATACACTTCGAACCCGTACCGAATGTAGAAATATATTAATATGTAACATGCAAGTCTCTAAATATTATCCATACTTTTGTGATATTTTGTAACTTTTTAAGATTTTTTTTAAAAAGTTTGTGTAATTATTTATTGATCCAACCTAACGAAACTTCATTGTATCAGGTAATAGATTACAATGAAAACCGATCCATCCTGTGAACACCTATAGGCGTGGATGCAACAACATGTATAAAACACCAAGTATATATAATCACAAATGGTTTGACCAATTTTCTAAACTTGCAATTCTACAGTTATCTTGTAGATATCTTTCACATGTAAGTATTTTTAGAAAAAATTTGGTGTGATTATAGTCACACCAAACCATATGGTGCATCTGCCCATGGACACACACACACACACTCATAAGAATGATATAAAATATCATAATTTTTTTTTTTAAAATCAACAATTAATATATTAATGTAATACATTTGTAAATGTTTGGTTTGGTGGTAAAAAGATAGATCTTGGACATTAAAGAGAAATCAACAAATTATACCAACTTGTGATAAAATGAAAATGGACTGGTTTTCCCTTTTTATTTTAATAATACTTAATATTTTAATCTATTAATGTATAATTATAGTTATAAAAAATTGAATTTTTTATTTATTATTATAATTATAATTATTAAAATTTGACAATAATGAGAATGTCCTTATTTGAAAAACATCATTACTCGTTAAGGAAAGTATTCATTAAAATTAATATTTATTGAAAATATTACAATTTGATAATATCATTTAAATTGCTTATGATTCTCTTAGATATTTGTCTTCCTTCATAGGTTTCTTTTAATATGAAAAAAAAATTATATAACTATAATATTTAAAATCTTAACAAATTTAAAAATAAATATCAAAATCATTTAACCATGTACCTTAGATTAAAAATGATTTGAATTTTAGAAAAATCAAAGTATTTTTATTTATACTTGTTCAACAGATAAAATGGTAATGCCTATTGAATGGTGAATATTTCCTCATTAAAGGTCCAAGGCAATGGTAATGCCTATTGAATGGTGAATATTTCCTCATTAAATGTCCATTAAAACAATGGTTCCTTATAAATTTTGGTACTTGGAAAAAAAAATTAAACTAATAAAAAAATATTAATGTAAAATATATACCTAGAATGGTACATATATCGATTAATTTAGGATTTATATTATAAAAAATACTTTGAAGGGTGAATATTTTGAATCGTAGGATAATCCGTTTATGATATAAAAAGGTGAGGTTTATTTGGTTCTTATAACAAACAACAAATGTCTATGTTTTTTGTCGATGATAAATTTAATCTCGTTTTTTTTTTTTAAAAAAATATACCATCTTCTATTTTATTTATTAAAATTAAAACAGTGTCTGAAAATATATGTAACACTTCAACCGCATTAAAAGTTTTGATCAATAATAATGTCTATTGAATAGTAAATATTTATTAATCATTTCCTTGGAAAAAATATTAGCTTTAAAAGTTGTGGTTAACAATAATGCAATAATTGTGCTTTAATTATTTTTAAAGGAATTGTGCTCATTGTGATTTAACTTAAAATGCAAAGTTATATGGGTATATTTTAATTGCTAAATGGATAGCACTGCCATGAGAAAAAATGGACATTTAACGTGTACCATATATCCTACATGGATTATCAATATCATTATGAATAAAACAGTTCGACATAAATGGATAGTTCATTTTAATTCAACATAAAACTCATTTTGCTCTTGACTTATAAAAAAAATCAACATAAAACGGTTCAATATAAACGGTTCAATAACTTCTTTTTGACAAAAAAAAAACGGTTCAATAACTTTTTTTGTTGAAGGATAGTATTTTATATTGTTTTATTTTAATGATATTATTTTTCTCATTTCTTTGAAGATTATTACCATCGGATGAAACAAAATGGTATGGGAAAAAAAAAACCAATCTTGATAATTTTTATTATAGATGGAACATTTTTCAATTTTAAAGTCAAATATTAGTAAAAAACTAAAATCGAAAATCATTAAAAAATCTAAAATTCAACAAAAAAAATGAATAAATCACCATTAATGTAAACTACTAAAAAGTTCAAAAATTAAAAATCAAAACTGCAACCCAATTTTATTGATTCATTAAAACCATTTCTAAAGATTTAGAAAGTTTGTCTCTATTCATGTCCCACACAAAGTCATAGGCGAAAGATTTGAACCACGATGTTCCATGTCTCTTAAAAAGAAGATCTATAATTGTATTTTGGTGCTCATTAATTTCTTTGAATAACAAATTACAAAGAAGCAAATAACAAATTTCTATAATATACAATAAGATCTTATCAATATTATAATATTAAGACAAAACTCATAATGAACATATGACAATTCTTACAACATTTTTTCGTAGATGCACATCAAAGTTGAAAGTAGAACATAATCATTAATCTATAGAAAAACTACTATTTGGAATATGAAATATCTATCATTTACAAAAACAGATTATATCTCTAAAACTAATTAGATGAATAGTTGTACAAAAGAATAATCATTGCTTAAAAAACTAATAAAATACATCCATTCTAATCAAAGTGTTTAATCCAATTTCTTCAAAGTTCAAACCATATGTTGATTCTTTCATCACATTCAACGTTTGAGATCAAATTCTGCAACAACTAAATAGAAAGTGAATAAAGATCAAGAATAATTGACAAAGAAAAACAGAGAGAAATTTGTTTAATTGTTGTACCTATGAAAAAATATTAGAAATTGATCCAGTCTTAAGAATTAGATCTAAGAAGAAAAAAAATGAGAAAAAGAAGTAAAAATGAATAAAATTAAAGAATGATCTCGAGAAAATTTTTAAAATTTTAGTATGAATCTCGAAATTGAGTGAGAATGTTAAAACCAAAAAGCACAATGTATAGTAGTGATATGAAAATTGTGAGTTGTAACTTAAAATGGTGTAAAAAGTGTGAGCTTCAAACACAATATTTATAGCCAACATGTATGAAGTAATCACAAAAAAAATTTCATGGATGTAGTAATTGACAATTAAATGGTACATTAATTATCAACAATTTGTACGATTAAATTAGAAAGAAAAAAAATACTCATGATTAATTTAGGGGAAACAAATACTCATGAGGTACATCTTTATTAAAAAAAATACTCATGATGTACATATCTATTTAATTTTTTTATTTAAATGTGTAAAAAAATGTAAATGTGTTCAAAAACCAAATGTATACTTTTTTTTCATGAATGTAGAAAATAATTTGACTAATATTAGTTAATTGTGAAAACGACATAGCTCATGTTGTCAAGTAAAATTTAACATCCTTGCTTTAATATCATAAAAAAAAAATGAGACGAAAGGTGTACTGATCTTTTTGGTAGTGAAGGTGTACTGATTTTAATGTAGTAATAACAACGTCATTAATATGTCAAAACAAAATAAAAAATGTCATTAAAGCCTTTTATTTGTTTTATTCGGCGATAATAAATTACAAAGATATTTTGTAGGCTTTGCCTTAATGAAACAGTCTATATTACTCCATCCGTAAATATCTTTAATAATCTATTAAAAAAATTATGAAAAATTGATATTTTAAAAATATTAATCGAGACAAATCCAACATCTTATATACTATATTTTGTCTTTATATATTAGTACAAAAATATGATCAAATTATATTATGTAAACAATATATATTTTTAAATTATGTCATTTAAAATGGGACAGAGTACTTTTTTTTGTTACCGGTTTATATTACTACTTAGTATTACTTATTTGCAGCCATCTTTCATTAATGCACTTAAATAATTGCACTATTTTATGGGATTATATCATATATTATATTAGTACAGTCTATATTTTTTTTGAGCAACTATTGCAGTCTATATCAAAAAACATTTAAGGTACGAATAATAATATATAATAGGGCAATAGAACAATTATGATAAAAATGGAGTTTGCTACAATTGAATTAATCTAAAAGTACTAAATATAATAAATTTGTTCCCGATGTAAACATTATGTTAAGGTATAAATAATAAATCCAACAAATACACAAAATACATTGTTCAATCTTTTTCATCTTTTTACTTTTGATTGTATGGAAATAAGGGTTACATGCAATTCACTCCTGAAATTTAGGAGAATTCTACTTTATCTTTGTTTACACCTACAAATAATTATCCTTTTAGCTGGCATTAATAGATAGACAATTAATGTTTAGGTGATGAAAACTCTCAATCAATGGAAGGATATGCGAAGGTTAAGACATATGAGCAAAGGAAAACTGATTTGCTTTTAGGTCTATTGACTAAGAACGTGTGTCTAAAGATCTCACACAAAGTCAAAACTCAATAGGACTGGAAAACGAGATTCGTAACCCACACCATATGTTTATATCACCATTAACCACAAAAGGTGATAAAATATAAATAATGTTTGTGACCTTGTAACAGATCATGGTATGCAATTGGAAGCTAAGAGCCAAAATATGGAGCGCCATGATCACCCCAAACAAGGGAAATTCATGCACGACCTGTGAAAATAGCCGAGTAAAAGATGGACCCTGTAGGTCATGTCATTTGACTAATAAGAATAATTGTTACCTATAAATTATAAGTAATTTTAATATCAATAATTAATTTATCAACTTCACTCGAGATACCCCTGCTACATCACGAGTTGCACCACGAAACATGTGTCGTTGTGTTGTGAAACATGCATCAGTGAGGACATATATAATATTTAGCTATGCTATACAATTATTATATTATAATAATTTTTCATTTTTATCATTTGCTATTAATTTTAATTAATTATGTAGCGACAAATTTATAATATTATAATAGGTCAATAACTTTAAAAACTTGTTAAAATATTTGCACCGAGCTCTTTTAAAAAAAAAATAGTAACGTTATAAAATAAAATCATATAACCAATTTAGTACAACAAAATCATTTGTTATATGCAAAAATCCGTTAAAATATTTTTGAACACTAATTTTAATTTATTGATAATCGATAAATACGAGTCCCGTGTAAAGACATATATTTACATCTTTTTTTATCACTATATATTGCATATACTCAAAATTCAATTGAGTTATATAAAAAAACTCAATTGAGTTTATTTAATGGATAATTTAATAATTTAAATTGTAAATACTCCCTTTATAATCGATTTTTCCCATTGTGTTACTGAGAAACAAGAGCTGTGTACGAGAGTCAACAACTGCTTGCATCTCCCGACATTAAGACATTACAACATTAGAATGTTAAATCATAAGTATTAGTTGATGAACTCCAAACAATACTCATGGGTACTTTCATCAACATAATTAATTATCCTTGTAATTCTTCCAACTGAAAATGCTGGTTTCTTGAGTTTTGGAAGGGGCAATGTTGAACAACAATGGAAGTTTGAGGGGCATGTGAGTAATTCAAGGGGCCTAATGAGCAACACCTATCAGGGCTTTACAAAAAGGTCCATAAAGACGAAAAGCCCAAGCCCACGTAACATTGGTATCATAAAACCCTAAAACGGTGCCATTGTTGGAAGTTTCCCATTGTTGCTGTGAGAACTCTGAGCCGCACTCTGCAAACCATGGCCGTTGGTAAGAACAAGCGGATCTCTAAGGGGAAGAAAGGTGGCAAGAAGAAAGCGTTAGTACCAACCCTTTTTCAAAATCCATTCAAATTTTCATTTTTTACAATTTTCCTTGCATTTTCTATAATGGTTTCTATGAACTTGCAGTGCTGATCCATTTGCCAAGAAGGATTGGTATGATATTAAGGCTCCTTCAGTTTTCCAGGTGAAGAATGTCGGCAAGACCCTCGTGTCTCGTACTCAGGGTACCAAGGTATTGTTTTCCTCTGTCATGTTTTTTGTTTTTTGTAATTTGGTTTGATTTGTACATTGTTAGGTTATTGTACGAATTTATATGATCCTATCTTACTTTCATTGAATATCTATCTGGACCCTCCCTGATTGTTTAGATAGCTTAATTAAGAGCTTTTATATTTAAGTGTTGTTAAGTATAAACTATTTTTATAACTAAAGATAGAATAAAGTCAAATTGTTTTCACATAAGCTAAAAGTTTTTCCTATAGGCTATTATGGAAATAAGCTGAAAAAACATCTCATGGATCATAAGCTTTTTCGTTAAGCTCTTTCAAACCGTCACTTAGTTACTTATGTTCGTATATACGGTCAAATATGCCAATCCAAACAGGTAGTCCTTGGACTGAGTATACTTAGTGACATTATAGTGTTCGTGTTGTGCTTTTGTCAGTGTTCTCAATCTTGTAGTGCAGAAAACAGCGGGTTGTTAAAATTCTGCTACACAATAGTGCTATGGTGCCACTTTACCCGCTATTTGACAACATTTTTTTTTGCTAAATAGTGTACCATAAAACAATTTTTATACTAAAAAGCATATCGTGGAACAATAGTGATTTGTATAAATTCAGCTACCCTATAGCGATATGTGATCTACCCTCTGCTCGAAATATCTATCTAGCACTGGGAGAGATGCGTCCACACTTATAAAACAACAATCATATCTTAAACTATCAGCTTGACCCCACTTCTGCCCTGCCACAAGCAAGACCAACATTATTTAAAAGACAAGAAAAAAGACTGAACTGGCATTATCATGATGGGCTCAAACTTAAATATTTTCTAAAGTATCGACTCCAGGGGACATGACATTCCCATGTCTTCATTTTTATTCTCGTGATTAGAGTGAGTGTCCTCTTTCCACTTACATGAGAATGGAAGTTTTAATGTTACATTGTAACATATATTCATTTCCTAGCTGCTATTTAACCCATTGGTTTTGGTTACAAGGAATAACAAATATGTCTTAGTCTTTCATGGGGTTGCTGAAATTTGATCAATTGGAGTTTTGCATGCTTAATGCTTATTTAGAAAATGGTTGTTTTGAATGACAGATTGCTTCAGATGGACTCAAGCATAGAGTGTTTGAGGTTTCATTGGCTGATCTTCAAGGGGACGAAGACCATGCATTCAGGAAGATTAGGTTGAGAGCTGAAGATGTTCAAGGGAAAAATCTTTTGACAAATTTCTGGGTATGATAAGCTGCTGAACCATCTATTTGTCATAATGTTGTTTGTTGGTATTTTTTTTTAATTTGATTTTGATTTTTTTTTTTTATTTACAGGGGATGAATTTCACAACTGACAAACTGAGGTCATTGGTGCGTAAGTGGCAAACTCTTGTTGAAGCCCATGTGGATGTCAAGACTACTGATAATTACACATTGAGGATGTTTTGCATTGGCTTTACCAAGAGGAGAGCTAACCAGGTGAAGAGGACCTGTTATGCACAATCTAGTCAGATTAGACAGGTAGATACATTGACGCTTTTCTTTTCAAATCATACTAGTTTTCCAGATTTATATATTAGTGTATCCAACACGGTATCCAACACATGTTTTAGGTAGGACCTTTCTTTTATGAAATGCTGTTATATATAAAGAAGAAATCACTGGTTTTGAACCTAGGATCATGCTTTGTCTTCTTCTAAGATATTTCTTATTAGTTACTAATGTTACACCTTTATTTGTTCAGATCCGTAGGAAGATGGTTGAGATCATGATCAACCAAGCATCATCCTGTGATTTGAAGGAATTGGTCCGCAAATTCATTCCCGAGATGATTGGGAAGGAGATTGAGAAAGCCACGTCTAGTATTTACCCCTTGCAGAATGTGTTCATCCGAAAAGTGAAGATCCTTAAAGCTCCCAAGTTTGATCTTGGAAAATTGATGGAGGTATTTTTTTGAAACAACTTTTTTATGTTTGTTCTCATTCACACCCAATATTTATTTTCATAATATCACCTGAATAAAAACTTTGGTTGTTACTTTGGTCACTGGTGTTATTTGCTTGACGAGATGAACTCTTTAATATAACCAATTACTTCAAACTTTCCAAAAGCTCTCTATTCGGTTTCTCCATAAACAACCTTCAGATTATTACAAGTTCAAAACTAAATACTTACTAATCCAATAAATGCTTGTGTGAAAACAAACTTAATCATGTTGCCTTTTAAAATTTTAATTTTGTTTTCCTTCTGTTCTCTTTTAGCATGAGTATGCAGTTGTCACGTGTGCACACTTATAACCATCTAAAAAGTGGCTTTGGTTTGATTTTGTTTCTATTTGGTCCTTGTAGGTTCATGGAGATTACTCTGAGGATGTTGGCACAAAGGTAGAGAGGCCTGCTGATGAAATGGTGACGGAGGAACCTACTGAAATTGTTGGAGCTTGATTTGGCGATGATGCTCTAAGTTTGATTTAGATTTGCTGTTACTTATGTTTATTAGACACATTAAGTTTGAATCGAAATATATATCTGAATTTTGTTTGGAGCTCTGAAAATCAGATATGCATGCTATTGGTTTTGTAGTACTCACTTGAAAAATTTGATACTTATATTTAATAGTTTCTCACCCCAAGTCTTTTGGTTTTGCGTCCATTCATTGCTGAAAAATATACGTTTAACCTCATGCATATTTGTTCTTTGCATGAACTCTATTGATCATAATAGTTTGTTCAAATTCGGCTTTGTTACATTCTTAATAGCCGTCAAATTGCAAAATAAGAATTGTTCTTATTCTGCTAGGCAATGGCGAAGTTATTCCGAAGATGTTTTAGATAAGAAATGATAACTAAACACATTTTTGTTGACACAATACAGACACTAGGGTTAATTGTGTCATTTCATCCTTAATTAGAAGTGCAATTTTGTCATTTTCTTTCTTTCTTCTTCCTTCCTCCTTCTTTCACGTCACTGTAATTTCCCCTTCTCTCTAACTGCCCCTCTTCTCTGCAACACCACTTTCATTTCACCTTTCCCTCCTCCACTTTCATTTCACCTTTCCCTCCTCCACACAACAACACAACAGTGACAAAAGCAGATTTTCAAGATTAAATTCACATCACAAACGACATGAAAATAAAATCGGATTAGAGACTTTAGATCTGACACGAAGGCAAAGTAACAGTCGGATTTGAGACGACGGAAAACGACCGGATCTGCTACGACCGGAAATCCAATCACCGGACGGTGGCGATTGTGATGGTGTTGTTGCGGTTGGGGCATGGCGGTTACAACAAGGAGAGAGAGAGAGAGAGAGAGAGAGAGAGAGAGAGAGAGAGAGAGAGAGAGAGAGAGAGAGAGAGAGAGAGAGGACAAGGAGTTGGTGGTTTAAGGATGCACGAGAGGTTATGCAGAGAACCTACGCGCCTCCGGCGACGATGGCCGGCGGAGGGCGGATGAACTCAGGGATGTGAGAGAGAGGACATGGTGCGAGAGGTCTGTTGTCGAAGGAGAAAGAAGAAAAGGAAATAGAATAAAATAAAAAATAATAAAAATAGATGTATTGAGTAACAGTGATAATAGTATATGGTGTCTAATATGTGTTGCATATTTTGTGTCTAGTTATCAATCCTCGTTTAGATAAATGATTTTTGAACTGCACATCACAGCAGTTACATCACAGCAGTTACACTAAAGTGGACTTTTTTGTTATATACTACATCAGCGGTGATAAGATCTAAATCATGAATTTTCTAAATTATGTAAGCTTACAGTAACGTGGACGGTTAATAGCAGAGAAGCAGAAACATTGCTGAATTTATTATTTGTTTGGAATTACTACCACACACATGTCCAAATTAGATACATTGATTGATACTATCATGCCAAGCTGTAACCAAACAAATACTATCATGCCAAACCAGATGATTGGCATGCCATGTGATCCGATCATATATTAAATTAAATATCAAATTCAAATTCATAAACAAATAAGAATCTTACGATATTTGAGCTACTGAGATACCATTTTTAGGATTCTAACTGATTTTTTTTTTTGTTTTGTTTTGATATTTTTATTAACACTGTTATTTTGACGTACCCAAACTATAATAGAAAGATACAATGGTCCTGCAACAGCAAGTATTGATGCTAAAAATCAAGTTTTCATGGAAATGAAAACCGATATGAAACGAGTAGCAGACCAACAGAGGAAGAGTATTGGATGACAAAACCGTAACTAATAAGTAAATGGAAATTACGTAGCAATTTATCAATCTGTATATTCCACACACCATAAATCAACAATAACCCGTAGAGTCAATGGTAACCAGAACAAGCATAAAATAAATAACAAGATCATAAGTTCACATAACACAATATCTACATCTTAACACTGAGAAAGAGGTGATATCAAAGTTTCAATGTAGACTTCTGGAAGGTAAACTTCTTTTACCGGATCATGGATATTGTTTTGAATTTCAGGAATCTTCAAAGTATCATTTATGGAATCATAGACAGCCAATCTAAATTTCCCCCTCTTGAAAAAATACATCAGCACTTTGGTCATCTTCAGATTCCCAATTTGAGGAACACTTAACAATTTAGTCCAAGATTCTACATTTCCATATTCCTTCATGATCCAAACATCAGAAAATTGTTTCCCAAACAAAATTGTTTTCCATGTTGAATTGGTAAAATTGCCGGGGTAAATCGAAATATTGGTGAAATCTTCAATTCATTGGCATTTCAGTGTCTCAGATTTGCAACCAGTTTGCTGGCTAGGTTGCATGACAAACCCTATTCAGAGTCTCTTCTTCTCTCTTTTGCTACCCTTGTGAGCAAGTTCTGTCTATTTAAGGTCTACCTTTTCTTCTCCCGTGTCGTGCAGAAGTCTGTGTGTGCGCGCGCGTGCGCGAGCGTGCATGTGCGTTTGTTTGTGATGGTGAAAAGGAGAGCCATAATAATACAGCGATTTAGCACCACAAAAAAACTTAATAAATGATTTTGAGATGATTTGATGTTTAATCTTACTAGTTACAAACCCGTGAGTTGTTATACACGACAAATGAGCAAATTAAGGGATAAATATGCAAGAAAGAAGTATTGCACACATATGATTAATTTTAGGACACACGGGTCTATTTAAAAATATCGCCAAATATTTTTGTTTTGTGTTAACTTCTGGTTTTTAAGGGAAATGAGACCGGATAATTTGGAGTTCAATCGGAAGGTAGATAAAAGTCTGACCAATAATTTTTTTTGGTGAAAGTCGAGACAAAAAAAATTCACCCAAGAATCGAACTCAAATTCATCTGAACAATTCGTCATTTATTGCCACTCATTAACCACGTGAGTCTAATTGTTCGGTGTATCACAATTTTTTTTTACAAAAGATGCAATATTTAGATAAAAATTTCCTTATATTCACCTTAAAGGCATTTGGGTTCTACTAAACCTTTCAAACGGATTAGAAAAGAAAGCAAAATGGAATTCATCAGACATCAATGCCTATTGGCTTAACATTTTTTACTGGTGCTGCATAAGAGTGATGAAATCAGATATAGTTGCTCATTATCAATCTTTTCAACAATTGAAGAATAAGATCAAAGATAAATACTCAATTCATATACATAAATGTTCCCTAATGAAAACTATATTACTTACATATAAGGTACGAATGTTGAGAAAGAAAAAAAAACACAGCACAATAGTCATTATTATCTATGTTTAGAAATATAGTGAAATATTTAGCCAAGCAATGGTTGTATATGTCTTATAGTTATATATATAAATTGTAAAGTAATTTCTAACTACTACAAAGTACATATGCATAAGCAACAAACAAATATATTATGATGTCATTTGAGGGACTTTCTTTTGTTCCCTTTGTACAATCATCATCTTTCGTAAAACTAACTCAAACTAATTTCTGGAACACATTTACTGGCACCATAAGTACTTCCCCTGAAACCCCACTAAAGCTCTTATTAGTTTTTATTGCATTAGGACAATGAACATTAGCTTCTAAGATTTTGGAATAGACTTCTATTATACCTCACCCAATCCAAACCGAACCAGCAGTCAGCTGCAGTAGCAGATCAGCAAACCTGCTAGAGATAGAACTGATAACAAAACAGCAGCCTCCCAGCAGCCTATGACAGAACCGCAACCATAGCAGCAGCAGTGCAACAAACTCCCTTAATCTCATACAGGTTACAAAGCAGCAGAAGCCCCCCAGCCCAAAACAGAACCACTACTGCGCCCAGAAGATACTCCCCAGCCTTTAATGCCAAGACACCATTTTGGGTTCCAATGTCATTCATAGCACAAACACGGCCGAATCTTCAACCTAGATAGACTTCACTAAGCTGTATACAATACATATGTGATTTGTGAATCTAATCTAACAATCACCAAATGAGTAAAAATCAAAACTATTCTGAAATATCAAGAGTGCAAAAGCTAAATTAGATAAATAAATATTAAATCAACTAACAATATCACACTGAAAGCCGTATACTTCAATGCAGAATACATCTAACAATGAAAAATTAGATAAATCGCAACATTAAAGGACTATATTAGAAATTGTCAAAACTTAAACTATAATTTAGATTTATGACGCAATATAAATAAAATGTACAACCTGAAATATACTGAGGGAAAATGTTTCTAGGAAAATTCCACATATGATATATCAAATAAGAAGCCTGAATTAATTTAGAGTTCAAAGCAGTGGTACAATGATTGGTCGAGTTTTAAAAGCCATATACATGAATAAGTAAATCATGTGCTTTTTGAAAGTAAAACACAGGAGAATGGGATCTGTCAAAGATTCCTTGTTGTCATTAACATTTGTCGCTGCTGAACGAAACTTGCTTACTTTTTTGCTACAATGTTCACCATGATATAAGAAACATAATTGCAGATTCACACATTAACATCAACAGTACTTCATTTTCTGCATGTATGTGTGAAAACTGAAATGGGTGTGAAAATTGAACAAAAAAAAAATGGATTTATTCATTAAGCAAAACTGTTAAATAATTTCAGTATCTATTCAACTATTACAATAAGAGGTTGAGAATTGTTAGAAAATGACTTACGATCATCACTCAACAATAGCTATATGACATCGTAGCTTCAAGTAAACATCACTGCAACAAAAAAAAAAAAAAATAGACATACGTTACTAATAAACAATCCAATAACCAAACCATCGGTTGTCAGCATACTTAGATGTTCTTGTGATTTTTATCACTACCTAAGAAATAAGAAAATTTGAAATAAAATAAAAGCAAAAAAAATTGTGGAAAACCACCTTTGTCCAACCTCTGCTGTTGTGCTTGTGCTCTTAATCACTACCTGTAGTGGAACTAAGCTCATCGTCAACATTCAGCAAAAGAAAAAAAAAAGTAGAGAAAATGTAGAGAAAGAAGGAAGAGGGGATTAGGAGAGATGAGGATGCAGGAAGTACACAGAGGAAGAGAGAAGTCATGTGTATCTTAGAGAGTGTTGAGTTATGAGATTGTAAAAAGTAAAATTTTGAATTATGGTAAGCAAGTGACTTAAAGAACAGGACTATCCTCAGATGCCACCAAATCAAATATGTTGATGAAGAACCAAGCTTTACCCTCAAATGCTCTCCATTATTATCCTATCTTCAATTTTGTTAGAAGCTGAACCAATTACCTAAAACTGATACTAACTATTGAGATTGTACCTTTAATCAAATATTATTAACCATCCAGACTGCCTAAACTGATGAGAAAGAGTACAATCAAAGGGGTATTATACTTCCACAAATTACCTAAAGTATTTGATTAGCCAACTCGACAAAGGGGTATTATACTTGTAACAAACACAAAACTCATAAACACATGCTATCATCCTCTCCAATTTTGCCAATTAAAAACCATAATGACAAAATACATAATTACAATACCATTACTGAAACTAAAAAGAAAACAAACCCAAAAAGACATGCCAAGAAAATATGTATAATAACAAAATAGAAATAGGATTGCAACCAATAGCACTCACAATGAAAAGAACCTAAAAGCTCTATCATGTTGTCTATCCAGTAGTACGATGGTAGCACCAGAAATTGTAAGCTACTCACCTTCACCAAATTTCATTATTCATTTAATCAAAATAAAAATTGAAGTCCAAATAACACAATCAAACTAAGAAACACCATTTCTATAATTTGAAAAACTAAGCAACTATCATTAACTTTTAAAAGTCAAGTTACATCTGCATTTCAACAGTAAGTTAAACTTCTGCACACAGCAAATTGAGTCATATAAGACCTCAAGGAATGACCTTATTTTTCAAATAGCCTTCTCAAGTTGCAAAAGAACAACAAAATATGAGTGTCCTGGAACTTAAAAAATAGCAACTTTGAAACATTCATAGTGAGTTGGTAATATAGATTTTCAGTTTGAGATGTCAACATGTAATCACTATAAAGAATAGCTAAGAATGCATAAGCCACTGAATGTTGCAAACAGTTCCATAGTACCAGCACCATTATCACATATACGGAAGCACAAACACATTTTTTCAAATTTTGAATAAATGAAGATTGCTTCAATTCCAAATATATAAAATGGATGCTATTTTTACTAAGAAATCATAGGAGAATGAAGCTTACGAACAACTTTGGTAGACAGAAATTGTTTTAGAGGGTAAGAACAGTAGTTAATATGGGCCCCACCAACCTTAAGTTTAACTGATCCAAGAAAACCTGCCTTTACCTTCACTGGCAATTTTAAAGCATTTAGAGCCTCCGGTTTCAACTGCATATTCTTCAACTCTACATCACCTGTTTCAAAGTTCAGTTTTAGAGACGAACAAAAAAAGCATCAAAGATACATTAAAAAAATTGATGTGAAGAAAATAAAAAGCAAAAACACACAAATGTACATCCATAAACTCATTGAATCTCTCAATAATTTGCGACTAAGATACATATATACTTATAACAGTTCATACGCAGGATAATTTACATGCCATTTATTCAATAGATACCTACTGCAACCATCAATGAAGTTCAAAATTCCAGACACAATTATATGTGTTCTATGCTTTACCTTGTCCTTGAGACCATCTTTTGAGTTGAACACATCAAGTTTAACCATTTAAAAAGCAGATCCGTTTCTTGACACAAACTCAAGGACTTATTCTTAATCATTAGTAAAGCTCTTTGCCTATTTCTTTCTACTTTAAACATTCATTGCAATCATATTTGCCACGATGCACAATTTCAGTGCTGTCAAATGAGTAACACTAAATTATAACAATCGTGCAATTTTAGAACTATATCTTCAAATTTCAATGAAGAATAAAAGGAAGGTGAATGATGATCATACCAGTATTGACACCAGAAACAAAGTTCATCCATTTCAACCTTGTTTCTCTCAACGGTTTTGTAGCATTCAAATCCAGAATATGCATATCTGAGAAGCAATCTGAAATTAAAAATGAAACAAAAGCGTTAGATTATAATTATACATTAATGAGCAGTGCTATATTCAGCGAGAAATGGTCTCGCGAATTCCCCGACCGCACACATGTCAACATTTACATTAATTGAGAAGAAAACATCATTTTGCATTTACGGAAAACATGGTGTGCTGGCCAATTAAAAGGCTTAGTTTGGATGCGGTATGCGCTCTCTATGTAAACTCTCGCGATAATAAGCATTCCCCTACATTAATTAACATTAACTGATTGGACTATGCAGGGAAAACAATAAGAGATTGAAAAAGTAGTAATATACTTACATAAGACATCGACTAATGAAATCCCCTAACATTTTCAAACCCTAGAACAACAGCAACAACAACAATTCATGAAAATTCCGAAACACAAAGTATGAAATAAATAGTATATGTTAAGCATTTACCTGTTGGAAATCTTGCAATGCCTCCTCATTAAAAATGTCACCTAAAAATTAGACATCTTTCTGCACAGTGATAAGCAGGGAATTTTGGGCATATATTAATTGTTCATAGTTTATCTATCTTCAATCAATGACATCCAATGCTCGAGGTCTCTGTACCGAGTTATGGCATGAACGCGGTCACCCTAAATACATAAACAAAAGCAAAGGGCGAACGTAAATCAAGATGTATAATACTAACCAACAAAAATAAATCTTAAAAAATATCCACTCAACAAATCCAACATAATTTCCCTAACCTTTGAATCACCAATGATTAGCTCCATGTGTCAGTTGCCATTGCTAGCAGTAACAATCCATGAGTCAAGAACCCTAAAGCCAATTTTCCAAACATCTAAATCCTTTTTCAAGTCCTTGATACAGTCGTAGCCCCTAGACATTGCGAAACCAATATAAAAATACAGCAATTCATCATACAACCACTTTGTAATACAGCACTGATTTGTAATTGCATTCCTTTAACAAAATCATACAACCAAATCAACCAATTTTTTTTTTTTTTAAATTCCAAAACTCAGGTGAATAACTAAAAGTCTTGTTCCATGTTAGAAACTCTTCCATCACAGACCAAAAATTATCAACATAAAGCATAAACTACGGATTTTCCATACACAACTCACTAAAAACATACACAATTTAAAGTTCCTTTCAGATCAACAATATGCTCAATCCAATTCAAATGCTTCTCAAAGATTCATTGAACAGAAAACCTGCATTGATGCTAGAGCAAAAAAGGACTTTTACACACAAGATTACAGAGTGAAAGGTAGTGGGATTGGATTTCATTTGTTGAGTTACTTCCTTGACCTATTGAGTTCATTGTTGCAAGTGTGTTGAACACATTCATCATATGAAAACATAGGGACTATATTACAGAAACTATTATACAATCTTTCCCAAACATTTCAACTCTAATTGTTTAAAATAAACCAAAGTGAAATTATTTTAAATGTGATCATTGAGCAGATCCAATAGTTAGCTCCAAAATGCCCTTAAATCAGGTATTATTTAATCAAAATTCTCTCAAAATTAAACATGAAAATGAGACTTAATCTCCAAATCCCCAAAAAAATGATGAGACCAAAGAGACTATATTCTAATTAGATGTTAACAGATAAATTATTCACCAAATAAAAACACTTCTATCATATTAACCACAAACATATAATTTCCAATAAAACAAACACCAAATAAAAAACCAACATACATAAAAAAATAAAAAATAAAAACCAAACATACCCAGAATAACCGAACTCATAGCACTGATATAGAATCAATGTTGATGTTAATTTATGGTCACTCTAAATCTTTAATAAAATCTAAAATCTCAAAAACACAATCAGCCATTTAATCAAAGAGGAACAAAAATCTCTCAATCATAATCTCTCAATCCATCAGGCCATTAAATCAAAACACATCACTACAACAAAAAGGAACACATCGCTGGAACAAAGAGGAGAAGGAAAAAAACACAAAAACAACACACAGAAGAGACATGCAAACGAAAATCTACACAAACCTTGGAACAACGACGACGAGGAACCGAGCCGCACAGGATGCTGAGAATGCCGATATTGAATGGAACCGGAGGAAACTGAACAGTGGGACGCAATCTCATACTATTCCATATTTATAGAAGAAAACCAGATGATGTGTCAACAGATTAAATATATACAGGAGAAAAACAGATTATGTGTCAATAAATAAAATTCAATAGTTAGGAAATGTCGAAAATGTCCCTCTCAAGGGTAAAAGAGGAAAAATTAGCGGAATATTTTATCTGTCATTTGCTGTAATATCTTTTGAATGTCAAAATCAAATGTCCTCTACCATGGAAGAGGAAATTGGAATTCATTGTGTTAAACATAAATATCGAGACTCAAGCTTAATTTTGATGCATATGGTCCTCTTATTGAAAATGTGGTTTTGGGTTATCTTACAACAGTACCCTCTGCAAATGATTCACATGGATACAAAATATTGCATCTGTTTTTATTTTTCAAAAATGTAAAAGAAACTAACGTACTTCGTAAGTCAAGTGACGTTTGATGAATTTTAATTGTTAGGTTAGATATTCCACAAATAACAAATGACAGCCACACTCTTTAAATATAGTTTTTTAGATCCTTGGGTGAGATCTTAAGTTACTCCCACTAAACAAGTTGGATCAATATTTTACTAAGAGGGTCAACATAAATCAATAACCAAAATTATATCACAAAAGTATCTTGCCAAAGCTCTCAACCATAAACAAAGCAGAACATTAAATGATTATTAAATTTTAAATTTTTCCACACTTTTTTACACCGATCTCTCTTATACTATACCAACTATAATTATTGGCAATAGCAACATTATGCTGGTTCAAGTGGAACTTGACTTGGATACCTTAAAGCAAAATTTCAAGTTTGAACCTTTTGGATATAAATATATGTTCAGAGATGACTTCCCATTAAAGGTGACATGTTCCCAACAAAGATTAGTTTTCAGCCAAGTCGGTGGATACTTCACACCAATAACATGGTAAAAAAAAACTATAATTGACAATTAAGGCTGCGCCTATTTTGATTATGGATGAGAAACGCACTACACACTCATCAGTCATCTTCTAAGGCAACTCTTGACTCTGACCAAGGTTTAGACCTATGATTCACATATACAAACACTAAGCTTAGTCTTGAATGGATATTTGATTGGTGAACATTATTTCTCTTCGTGAAATCTCAAACCTCTACCATTAAGTTATATAAACTCTTTGCTCAAAACCATATTCCAAGATTGGCGTAGCATACCTGTAAATAACGTGGCCAAATTTCCAATGAGCAAGACTATCTACCTCCAAGCCAATTCATAGTATTTTGAATCCAAAAATTAAGATGAATTTGACAATTTGTAGCAGTGAACCTTCAGTAAGTTCCAGTACATGCTATGATATGTACAGGACAGAGACAAAATGAAGATGCAGCAGTGTAGTTCCATTCACTAATACAAATGAATCACCAATAGTCTCTACAAGAACAAATACCACCACTACAATGGTGAAACCTAGTCCTATCTCTTACAACAATCTCAATTTGATACACCTTCGAGACCAACTTCATAAAGGAATGACAATCCTCACATATTCTAAGATTTAAAGGTATAAGGGAGACTTAAAAGAGAAACGTTCGTAGGAGCTGACGTAACGTTTGAGCTTTACAACAAATCAAGAAAGAAGGATTTGACACTGATAACAACTCATAACAATATACCAAGGAGAGAACTACATTGACCGCAAAATCTTATAGAGAAATGATAACTAGACATCGAAATACAGATACAATTTTGACACCAAACACTATTCACCGTATATTTATACATCAAATTTCTTTTTTTTCTTTTTCCTTTTTTCTTTCACTCTTTTGTGACACTCTCACACCACCATGTCTCTCTCACCACCGCCCGACCACCGTATTCGTCTGGCCACAATCTCTCTACAACTCACGGTCTCTCTTTCACTGCTGTAACCACAATCTCTCTCTCATCGAGAATTGTCTTCTCGGATCAGCTCAAATCTGACCACCACCAACAACGAGCGTCCTTCTTTCCTTCTGCAAAAGCCCTACAATTCGGATCCGAACACCGACTGATAAACCATTGATCGGATCTGAAGAAATTTGGTCGGAAATAGCAACGTTGGCACACATGTTAAGCTCAACGACATGGTCGTGGGTGGTGGTTGTTCTTGCAGGGAAGAAGGGTGGTTGAAAATGGAAGAAGAAGAAGAGAACGATAGGATGGTTGGTGGTGAGGATTTTGGTGGGTATGCCATGGAGAAGAAAGAGAAGGGAGAAGATAATTGTAAGGGTTTTAGTGATTTTACAAAAACTGCCCTGTTTTATGGATGAAATGTCAAAACTACCCATGGTGTTGTATTTGTGTCAAATATTATATGTTTGACAAAACCACAACGGCTCCATCATGATCAGGTTCTAACTCAAGAAGCTGTTTGGCAGCAAATTCCCCTAACTCAGCCTCCCCATGAACTTGACAAGCAGACATAAGGGATCCCCAAATGATAACATTTGGCGCAAAAGGCTTGTCTCGATAAGCTCAACAGCTTTTCTCAAGAAATTGGCTCGACAATACAGGTCAACCATGCAACCATAGTGCTCACGGGTCGGAGAGATTCCATGCTCATTAATCATGGATGAAAATAATTTCTCACCTTCCTCAACTAAACCCGCATGACCGCAAGCATAAAGGACACCTATAAATGTAACACCATTGGGTTTAATATTTTCTTCTTTCATCCTATGGAAAAGGTTTATAGCACTATCTGCATTCCCATGCATTGCAAATGCATTGATCATACTAGACCAAGATATAACATTTTTTCTACGCATATTCTCAAATACCTCTCTTGCTTTGACCAAGTTCACATATTTGGCATACATATCAATAGTTGATTGTTAACAGATAGAGCTCTTCCAAACCCACTTCTATCTACATAGGTATGAATCCAATTTGCTTGAGCGAGTGCACCAACATGAGAACAAGCAGAAATGACACTCAACATTGTGATCTGGTCAGGCACTATTCTCTTCTGTAGCATTTCATCGAACAATTTAAGAGCCTCTTGAGGCTGATCACTTTCAGCATATCCAGATATCATGGCACTCCAACACACCAAGTCCCTTTCAATCATTTGGTCAAATATGAAACGAGCATCCTTAACCATTCCAAGTTTTGCATAACCAGAAAGCATTGCAGTTGAAACTATCAAATGTTTCAATGAGAGTCCGTCATATATTTCCCTAGCCAAATCCATTGCACCACAATTTGCATACATGTTAATGAGAGCAGTCTGCAAATGTGAGTCAATATCATAACCATTGTCCTTAACAAACTCATGGATTGTTCTGCCATAGCTTAAATTTCCAGCATGGCCACAAGCAGAAAGCACAGTACAAAGGATAACAGAATCAGGTTTCATATCAGAGCTCCTCATATCTTCAAAGAGCCTTAAAGCATCATCATAATGACCATTCTGGCAGTACCTGTTTCAAAAAAAATCTTATTAAAAAAAGTAACAACTTGAATGCTTGTAAGTATCTAGGCTGTCTAAGGATAAACAACTTAATTAAGTGCTTATAGTGTAAACACTTAACATGTAAGTACTTATGCATAGCCATTACTATACCTAAAGATAAAATAAAGTCAAATTGTTTCCATATAAGTTATTATGGACAGCTTACGAAAATAAGCCAAAAACAGCTTAATGACAAATCATAAGTTGTTTCCATAACCTCTCCCAAATATATTTAGAAGTACTTGGCTTTGATTGGTTAAACAACTTAATATGCAGGTTATAGCATAAGCGCTTATTATATAAGCGTTTATGAATAAGTTATTCCTATAACACAAGATAAAATAAAGTCAAAATTGTTTTCATATAAGCAATAAGTTGTTTTTATAAATTATCTTGGAAAGCTTATGGAAATAAGCTGAAAGCAGCTCATGAACATATCACAAGCAATTTTACATAAATTCTTCTAAACAATGTGAAAACTCACAAGAAGCACTGACACCTCTCTAATCGAAGTCGTCAATGTCCGACACGTGATTATATTCAATTAATTCATTTTCTCAAATTATTATCGGTGTTGACGTGTCATAGTCAGTGTTGTGTCCGGTGCTTCATAGAGTGCAAAGAAATTTAAACCCGAATCAAGATCAATGCGTGAAAGAGCAAAGGATTCTACATCACAGGGTCAGGCCCCAGGAGATGATACTCTCCGTTCTTTAATCAGATAAGGATGCTTTCCATGAATTGCTCCAGCTCTGGTGCACACCTGTTCTCTCTAGAAAGAGAATGTTCACTGGAAAGCACAGACCAGCTAAAAAAAGAGTGAGCTAATCAAGGGGAATACCTGTTCGAAAATAAAGTCCGATCGGACCTAAATCAGTCAATCAGGACAGGAACAGTCTCCGGCAGTCAGGTACAAGCAAGTAAGAGAAGAAGGTAAAGGCCTGACTCCGTTCCTGAAGAAGGAATGGCGGGCCCAAGCAGCAACAATAACTTAAATACGGCTGAAGACATATATTTCACCCGGGCCCAGAAAAAAATATGACATTAAGTCCAAAGATCCGGGGTAGGGATGATTGACACGTTGATTTTAGTACCCCTTAAATGAGATGGTAGGTTCGTATGTTTTTGTGAAAGCTCGGCTCCTGTTATTGCTGATGTCCAGTCATCCACATTTAAATTCCTTGGAAATTATGACAATAGATAAGCCAATCCAAACATGTCTCTCCCTCGTGTTAGTATATAAGCTCTAATAAGTTAATCCAAATAAGCTCTTAATGTTAGTATATAGCATACCCATCAATTATCATATTCCAAGCAACAGCAGGGTGAGACATTTTATCAAACAGTAACCGTGCATCCATAATGCGGCAACACGATGCATACATTGCAATCAATCCAATTTGAATAAAAGGGTCGTCAACGAATCCAAGCTTTGAAGCAAGACCATGAATCTCCAAGCCATGATTAAAGGCAGAAACTTTAGAAACAACTTTCAACAATGGAGGGAAAGTAAAGCGGTCAAGAGTAAAAGGTGTTAATAGCTCTAAGGTTATGATATAGAAAAATGGTCTTTTCTGGGAAGGAACTACGAGAGAGATGACGAAGGAGTTGATTGGAGAAATGGATACGTGGGTTTGGGATTTGGGAGAAAACAGAGAGAGCGTAATGGAGGCTTGAAGAGGAAGAAGAGAGGGTGCAAATAGAAAAGCGAGTTTTGAAAGGAGGGTGTTGGTGTTTTCGGGGGTTGTGTTAGAGTGGAGGATTTGTGCATGGATTTGTTTAAGGTGAGAAAGTGTTGTGGAAGATGAAAGTGTTGATAAAAGTTGAGGAATGTGTTGTTATGCGATTGTGTGTATGGGACATGGTGGTCATTGCCATTTTTCTATGTTATGAACCACGAATAAGGAGGAGAGATATGATATGAACTATGAAGTGGATACTCAAGACAAAAGTGGTCCACGGCTATGCATAGGAATTTTGGCCATTTCCTTAGGAGTTTAAACAATAAAAAAGGGGATAACTTTTTACTTAAAAAAAAAAAAAACTTTTGCATAGAAAGTTGTCTAATTATCACTTTTTTATGTGTTTTACTTACATTTTAGACACTTTTTTTTTAGTATGTGGAGAGAAAAATGTTAATAAAATGTTAGAGGGGAGAGAAAATTCTAGTTTTTGAAGATCTCCTTCGACGTTAAGAGAAGATGGTATTTGTGAGGATTTTCAATTAGCATGCTCCCCTCAAATACACAAAATACATTGTTCAATCTTTTTCATCTTTTTACTTTTGATTGTATGGAAATAAGGGTTACATGCAATTCACTCCTGAAATTTAGGAGAATTCTACTTTATCTTTGTTTACACCTACAAATAATTATCCTTTTAGCTGGCATTAATAGATAGACAATTAATGTTTAGGTGATGAAAACTCTCAATCAATGGAAGGCTATGCGAAGGTTAAGACATATGAGCAAAGGAAAACTGATTTGCTTTTAGGTCTATTGACTAAGAACGTGTGTCTAAAGATCTCACACAAAGTCAAAACTCAATAGGACTGGAAAACGAGATTCGTAACCCACACCATATGTTTATATCACCATTAACCACAAAAGGTGATAAAATATAAATAATGTTTGTGACCTTGTAACAGATCATGGTATGCAATTGGAAGCTAAGAGCCAAAATATGGAGCGCCATGATCACCCCAAACAAGGGAAATTCATGCACGACCTGTGAAAATAGCCGAGTAAAAGATGGACCCTGTAGGTCATGTCATTTGACTAATAAGAATAATTGTTACCTATAAATTATAAGTAATTTTAATATCAATAATTAATTTATCAACTTCACTCGAGATACCCCTGCTACATCACGAGTTGCACCACGAAACATGTGTCGTTGTGTTGTGAAACATGCATCAGTGAGGACATATATAATATTTAGCTATGCTATACAATTATTATATTATAATAATTTTTCATTTTTATCATTTGCTATTAATTTTAATTAATTATGTAGCGACAAATTTATAATATTATAATAGGTCAATAACTTTAAAAACTTGTTAAAATATTTGCACCGAGCTCTTTTAAAAAAAAAATAGTAACGTTATAAAATAAAATCATATAACCAATTTAGTACAACAAAATCATTTGTTATATGCAAAAATCCGTTAAAATATTTTTGAACACTAATTTTAATTTATTGATAATCGATAAATACGAGTCCCGTGTAAAGACATATATTTACATCTTTTTTTATCACTATATATTGCATATACTCAAAATTCAATTGAGTTATATAAAAAAACTCAATTGAGTTTATTTAATGGATAATTTAATAATTTAAATTGTAAATACTCCCTTTATAATCGATTTTTCCCATTGTGTTACTGAGAAACAAGAGCTGTGTACGAGAGTCAACAACTGCTTGCATCTCCCGACATTAAGACATTACAACATTAGAATGTTAAATCATAAGTATTAGTTGATGAACTCCAAACAATACTCATGGGTACTTTCATCAACATAATTAATTATCCTTGTAATTCTTCCAACTGAAAATGCTGGTTTCTTGAGTTTTGGAAGGGGCAATGTGAGAACAACAATGGAAGTTTGAGGGGCATGTGAGTAATTCAAGGGGCCTAATGAGCAACACCTATCAGGGCTTTACAAAAAGGTCCATAAAGACGAAAAGCCCAAGCCCACGTAACATTGGTATCATAAAACCCTAAAACGGTGCCATTGTTGGAAGTTTCTTTCCCATTGTTGCTGTGAGAACTCTGAGCCGCACTCTGCAAACAGTGAAACCATGGCCGTTGGTAAGAACAAGCGGATCTCTAAGGGGAAGAAAGGTGGCAAGAAGAAAGCGTTAGTACCAACCCTTTTTCAAAATCCATTCAAATTTTCATTTTTTACAATTTTCCTTGCATTTTCTATAATGGTTTCTATGAACTTGCAGTGCTGATCCATTTGCCAAGAAGGATTGGTATGATATTAAGGCTCCTTCAGTTTTCCAGGTGAAGAATGTCGGCAAGACCCTCGTGTCTCGTACTCAGGGTACCAAGGTATTGTTTTCCTCTGTCATGTTTTTTGTTTTTTGTAATTTGGTTTGATTTGTACATTGTTAGGTTATTGTACGAATTTATATGATCCTATCTTACTTTCATTGAATATCTATCTGGACCCTCCCTGATTGTTTAGATAGCTTAATTAAGAGCTTTTATATTTAAGTGTTGTTATATAAGTGTTTATGTATAAACTATTTTTATAACTAAAGATAGAATAAAGTCAAATTGTTTTCACATAAGCTAAAAGTTTTTCCTATAGGCTATTATGGAAATAAGCTGAAAAAACATCTCATGGATATGTCATAAGCTTTTTCGTTAAGCTCTTTCAAACCGTCACTTAGTTACTTATGTTCGTAGATACGGTCAAATATGCCAATCCAAACAGGTCCTTGGACTGAGTATACTTAGTGACATTATAGTGTTCGTGTTGTGTTTTTGTCAGTGTTCTCAATCTTGTAGTGCAGAAAACAGCGGGTTGTTAAAATTCTGCTACACAATAGTGCTATGGTGCCACTTTACCCGCTATTTGACAACATTTTTTTTTGCTAAATAGTGTACCATAAAACAATTTTTATACTAAAAAGCATATCGTGGAACAATAGCGATTTGTATAAATTCAGCTACCCTATAGCGATATGTGATCTACCCTCTGCTCGAAATATCTATCTAGCACTGGGAGAGATGCGTCCACACTTATAAAACAACAATCATATCTTAAACTATCAGCTTGACCCCACTTCTGCCCTGCCACAAGCAAGACCAACATTATTTAAAAGACAAGAAAAAAGACTGAACTGGCATTATCATGATGGGCTCAAACTTAAATATTTTCTAAAGTATCGACTCCAGGGGACATGACATTCCCATGTCTTCATTTTTATTCTCGTGATTAGAGTGAGTGTCCTCTTTCCACTTACATGAGAATGGAAGTTTTAATGTTACATTGTAACATATATTCATTTCCTAGCTGCTATTTAACCCATTGGTTTTGGTTACAAGGAATAACAAATATGTCTTAGTCTTTCATGGGGTTGCTGAAATTTGATCAATTGGAGTTTTGCACGCTTAATGCTTATTTAGAAAATGGTTGTTTTGAATGACAGATTGCTTCAGATGGACTCAAGCATAGAGTGTTTGAGGTTTCATTGGCTGATCTTCAAGGGGACGAAGACCATGCATTCAGGAAGATTAGGTTGAGAGCTGAAGATGTTCAAGGGAAAAATCTTTTGACAAATTTCTGGGTATGATAAGCTGCCGAACCATCTATTTGTCATAATGTTGTTTGTTGGTATTTTTTTTTAATTTGATTTTGATTTTTTTTTTATTTACAGGGGATGAATTTCACAACTGACAAACTGAGGTCATTGGTGCGTAAGTGGCAAACTCTTGTTGAAGCCCATGTGGATGTCAAGACTACTGATAATTACACATTGAGGATGTTTTGCATTGGCTTTACCAAGAGGAGAGCTAACCAGGTGAAGAGGACCTGTTATGCACAATCTAGTCAGATTAGACAGGTAGATACATTGACGCTTTTCTTTTCAAATCATACTAGTTTTCTAAATTTATATATTAGTGTATCCAACACGGTATCCAACACATGTTTTAGGTAGGACCTTTCTTTTATGAAATGCTGTTATATATAAAGAAGAAATCACTGGTTTTGAACCTAGGATCATGCTTTGTCTTCTTCTAAGATATTTCTTATTAGTTACTAATGTTACACCTTTATTTGTTCAGATCCGTAGGAAGATGGTTGAGATCATGATCAACCAAGCATCATCCTGTGATTTGAAGGAATTGGTCCGCAAATTCATTCCCGAGATGATTGGGAAGGAGATTGAGAAAGCCACGTCTAGTATTTACCCCTTGCAGAATGTGTTCATCCGAAAAGTGAAGATCCTTAAAGCTCCCAAGTTTGATCTTGGAAAATTGATGGAGGTATTTTTTTGAAACAACTTTTTTATGTTTGTTCTCATTCACACCCAATATTTATTTTCATAATATCACCTGAATAAAAACTTTGGTTGTTACTTTGGTCACTGGTGTTATTTGCTTGACGAGATGAACTCTTTAATATAACCAATTACTTCAAACTTTCCAAAAGCTCTCTATTCGATTTCTCCATAAACAACCTTCAGATTATTACAAGTTCAAAACTAAATACTTACTAATCCAATAAATGCTTGTGTGAAAACAAACTTAATCATGTTGCCTTTTAAAATTTTAATTTTGTTTTCCTTCTGTTCTCTTTTAGCATGAGTATGTAGTTGTCACGTGTGCACACTTATAACCATCTAAAAAGTGGCTTTGGTTTGATTTTGTTTCTATTTGGTCCTTGTAGGTTCATGGAGATTACTCTGAGGATGTTGGCACAAAGGTAGAGAGGCCCGCTGATGAAATGGTGACGGAGGAACCTACTGAAATTGTTGGAGCTTGATTTGGCGATGATGCTCTAAGTTTGATTTAGATTTGCTGTTACTTATGTTTATTAGACACATTAAGTTTGAATCGAAATATATATCTGAATTTTGTTTGGAGCTCTGAAAATCAGATATGCATGCTATTGGTTTTGTAGTACTCACTTGAAAAATTGATACTTATATTTAATAGTTTCTCACCCCAAGTCTTTTGGTTTTGCGTCCATTCATTGCTGAAAAATATACGTTTAACCTCATGCATATTTGTTCTTTGCATGAACTCTATTGATCATATTAGTTTGTTCAAATTCGGCTTTGTTACATTCTTAATAGCCGTCAAATTGCAAAATAAGAATTGTTCTTATTCTGCTAGGCAATAGCGAAGTTATTCCGAAGATGTTTTAGATAAATGATTTTTGAACTGCACATCACAGCAGTTACACTAAAGTGGACTTTTTTGTTATATACTACATCAGCTGTGATAAGATCTCAATCATGAATTTTTTAAATTATGTAAGCTTACAGTAACGTGGACGGTTAATAGCAGAGAAGCAGAAACATTGCTGAATTTATTATTTGTTTGGAATTACTACCACACACATGTCCAAATTAGATACATTGATTGATACTATCATGCCAAACTGTAACCAAACAAATACTATCATGCCAAACCAGATGATTGGCATGCCATGTGATCCGATCATATATTAAATTAAATATCAAATTCAAATTCATAAACAAATAAGAATCTTATGATATTTGAGCTACTGAGATACCATTTTTAGGATTCTAACTGATTTTTTTTTTGTTTTGTTTTGATATTTTATTAACACTGTTATTTTGACGTACCCAAACTATAATAGAAAGATACAATGGTCCTGCAACAGCAAGTATTGATGCTAAAAATCAAGTTTTCATGGAAATGAAAACCGACATGAAACGAGTAGCAGACCAACAGAGGAAGAGTATTGGATGACAAAACCGTAACTAATAAGTAAATGGAAATTACGTAGCAATTTATCAATCTGTATATTCCACACACCATAAATCAACAATAACCCGTAGAGTCAATGGTAACCAGAAGAAGCATAAAATAAATAACAAGATCATAAGTTCACATAACACAATATCTACATCTTATCACTGAGAAAGAGGTGATATCAAAGTTTCAATGTAGACTTCTGGAAGGTAGACTTCTTTTACCGGATCATAGACAGCCAATCTAAATTTCCCCCTCTTGAAAAAATACATCAGCACTTTGGTCATCTTCAGATTCCCAATTTGAGGAACACTTAACAATTTAGTCCAAGATTCTACATTTCCATACGGTATTGGGGCCTGTCTATTATAACTGCTCTTATTATTTATTACTATTATTATTAGGGAAATGTTAACGAGTGCCCCCGGGGCACTGATTAACGCCTTTAAAAGGTAACTTGTCATGAAAAAACGTGTAATCAGTGCATCGGAAATCGAAATGTTTGATTTTTTTATAAAATAATTTCTTCTTTTGGGATCCTTAAAGAGTGCCCCTGGGGCACTCGTTAACAAGACCCTTATTATTATTATTTTGGATATTTTATCTGTTATCACCTTTCCAGAAAATTGCACTGGCCTGGATGCTTCAGAGGGAAAACAGGAGTTTGCATTGCTTGGGGGGGATTTTGGCTGATGATCAGGTTATTTTTGAATCATCATTTTTTTTTGGTTAAGTGAATCATCATTTTTTAATGACAAGCACTGATATTTAACTGTGAACATTTTTATCTCAACTTTATAACCTTGTTCAAACAGGGTCTTGGAAAGACAATTTCAACGATTGCTCTCATCCTAATGCAAAGGCAATCACAGATAAAATGGAAAACAGATGATCCACGCAACCATAAAGCTGAAGCCTTGAATTTGGATGATGATGATGAGAATGGTAGTATTGATGTGGAAAAGGAAAAGCTTAAAAATGATGAAGAATCCAATGATGCAAAACCTATTATTGAACCGAGTAGTTCAACACAGGCCCCAGGTAGGAAAAGGCCAGCTGCTGGTACACTGGTTGTCTGCCCTGCAAGTGTTCTTCAGCAGTGGGCCAGAGAGCTTGATGAGAAAGTTGGAGATGAAAAGCTTTCTGTTTTGATTTTTCATGGGGGCAGTAGGACAAAGGATCCTGTTGAACTTGCAAAATATGATGTAGTTCTCACAACATACTCTCTTGTGACTAATGAAGTTCCCAAACAACCTTTAGTCGAGGAGGATGATATTGATGAAAAAGACGGGGAAAAGTTTGGCTTATCCTCCGATTTTTCTGTCAATAAAAAGAGGAAAAAGCTATATAATGGAAGTAAAAAGGGTAAAAAAGGTAGGAAGGGATTAGATGGCTCTTCTTTCGATTGCGGTGGCGCTCTTGCAAAAGTAGGTTGGTTTAGGGTTATTCTAGATGAAGCTCAAACGATAAAGAATCATAGGACTCAGATGGCCAGAGCTTGCTCCAGCCTTAGGGCAAAAAGAAGGTGGTGCTTGTCTGGCACGCCTATTCAGAATACCATCGATGATTTATATAGCTACTTTAGGTTCCTGAAGTATGATCCTTATGCTGTGTATAAATCATTCTACAATACAATAAAAGTCCCAATATCCAGAAATTCTATTCAAGGTTACAAAAAACTTCAAGCAGTTTTGAGGGCCATAATGCTACGTCGTACAAAAGGTGATTTTTTTTTCTTCATAATCTGGCTGCTAAGTCTTGATTGGATAGATTGTATGAATTTATCGTTTTCCTGGCTTGATTTAGGTTTTAAGTGTCATAGCAATATTGTTTGCTGATCTCCTCTTTAGTTAAAGTTCATGACTTAGATAATTTTTCATTGATTCTTTTTCTCATTTCCTTCTCTAACTTTGGTACCACCAATCAGCACACATTCATTCTTGTACAGGACAACCTCGTCCAGTTGTAATGATGTCAAGTCTTAAGTGAGTATGAAAAGCGAGTCATTGATGATCCTGGAAAGAATTCTTGCCATGCAAGCCACCTTCCATTAGTTTGATAAGTTTAGCCGAGGGTTTTGTAGTGGTGTGTGTCGACACCAAGTATTATATTTGGTGTTAATTTCATGTCCTTTGTTCTTCCCTCCATGAAATTCCCATCAGAATGCTAGACATATTTATTTATTTTGTTACATTGTTGATTTATTAAATTTTCTGTTTTGACTAAATTTTCTTGTTTTTAAATGATGGAATTATTTCTTCTATTCAATGAACTCATCCTTGATTTCTTTTTTAACGAGTCTGTGGCCATCATGTATAATGTAATGAATTTGGGATTGTTTCACCATAAAGAAATATAATATTGTTTCGTTAAGGGAGTGGACCGAACATTTTACTCATCAAGGTTTCTGGTTAGAGTGATCCCGATTTTCTTTAAAGTTGGTGTCATATTTACTGTATAGGGGTGATTATCTGTCTATTCTGTTTTTTCATATCAATTTATTTTATTTGTCTAGGAACTTTGCTTGATGGCAAGCCTATAATCACTTTACCTCCTAAAACAATTAGTCTGGAGAAGGTGGATTTCTCCTATGAGGAGCGGGCCTTCTACAAGAAGTTGGAAGCTGATTCACGTTCTCAATTTAAGGTTTATTTCCTTTTATATTGCTTATATTAACTTGGTTGGACATAATGTAATGATACTGTTTGTTTTTCCCTGTCAAAATTAGTGTCTAGAAATTCGTTTTGATATTGGGTCAAGGCAATTGCAAATTATATGACATTGTTGTTCATCTGATATTTCTATGCTGATGGATATTACAAATTTGTAGTTCTGAAATGAAATGCTTGTACTTTGCAGGCATATGCAGCTGCTGGCACAGTAAATCAAAACTACGCAAATATTCTTTTAATACTTTTACGTCTCCGTCAGGCTTGTGATCACCCGCTTCTTGTTAAAGAATATAATTCTGATCCTGTTGGGAAAGATTCTGTTGAAATGGCAAAAAAAGCTTCCAAAGGAGATGCTGGTCAATCTGTCTAATAGTCTGGAAACAACTTCCGCTATATGCTGTGTCTGCAATGTGAGTTAATTTTGATATGATAATTTCGTTATTGGTTTCCTTTGTTGCAATTGTGCCTCCTAAAAACATCCGGTATAGATCCTTTTGATTGCATCTTACAAGTCTTACTCTTCCTATGGTACATGTTATGTTATTTGTCTAATGGATAATATTAGGAGGTACACTTCTCGACGGTTTGATATATGATTAAGTCTGTTAACAGATGTTTCTAAGCATATGTTTACTCTGATCATGTTTTAGGAGCGTCACACTATTAGTCTTTTCGGAACACTATAAATACACTTTGTTCACAAAATCAGGCAAAGTTTAACACCTAAAACCTTCAGTGTTAGAAAGTCATGTATTATGATGGAAACAAGTCAAAGTTAAGGAGTTCTAGTTGTATGTTTTGGCAAAATAAAACCCATATCATCACAAAGTAGTTATAGAATATATTTTAGGGGGGATGCATTCCAAGGGTATTTCATGTAGCACAATCCAAAACTACCAGGTAGCAGGTGATGTGATTTAATAATTGTTGTTTGAAAAAGTAAGTTTATTCAAATGAAGATAAAGGATTTTCAAGGAGGGCCCTGTTTTATCAATTTGTTGATTGCTTACTGAACTTGTTTTTATTATAATTTTCTACTTGAATGTCTGGAATTTTATTTATCTGTTAACCTGTTATTGCCAAGTGGTAAACAGTAGCTATGCATTGTCATTAAGGGTTCTGGCTGATTTATACTATGGTTTCAACAGGATCTCTGTTATTTCGATGTGTGGGGACCATATTCGATTGCCTCGTATAGAACCAACCCCAAAAAAGGTCACTGGAAATGGCTGCCTCACTGCGTGGACCATGTCTTCTGTTATCAATGCGTGTCAGAACATTTGACAAGTGATGATAATATGTGCCCTGCAGTTCATTGTAAAGAACAACTTGGGGAAGATCTTGTTTTCTCCAAAGCAACTTTGAGGAGTTGCCTCTGTGACGATCTTGGTGGTAGTAGTTCTAGCAAATCGAGTCTTGTTGATTATTCCCTAGTACAGAACAGTGAGTACAGCTCATCTAAAATCAAAGCTGTCCTTGAGGTTCTGCAGTCAAGTTGTAAATTGAAGACTCCTGGCTTACTGAATACCCCCGAAGGCAATAGAGATTCACTGCCTTCTGATGATTCCGATATTGAAGATTTTGATTCAGATGTCAAGGTTACAAAACACACAAGTAAATATTCAGAGTGCACATCTGGAGGACCACTAAAGGCTATAATTTTTTCTCAGTGGACTAGCATGTTGGACTTGGTCGAGACATCAATGGAGCAATCTGGCGTCAAATACAGGAGACTTGATGGCAGGATGACTCTTACTGCGAGGGACAGAGCTGTTAAGGATTTCAATACTGATCCTGAGGTTTGGCCATCCCCAATATTGTTAAAGCTGTAACTTCTTTTTATTCAAATCTATAAATGACACCAAGAAATGTGATGTAAGAACCTGTTTGTTAGTAGCTGAAGTACACCAAGAAATTAAATATGCTTTTTTCATTACGTCAATAACCCTGAGTGCACTGCTAATCAGTATAATTAAACTAATACCAGAAATTGGATTATCTACTGTGATTCAAATGTGTAAACCTAGATTTTCTTTGTTGGCTGACTCACTTGATTTTTTTCTTTTCAGATTACTGTTATGCTGATGTCACTAAAAGCAGGAAACCTTGGTTTAAATAATATGGTTGCCGCATGTCATGTTATTCTTTTGGACCTTTGGTGGAATCCAACTACTGAAGATCAAGCTATTGATCGAGCTCATAGAATTGGACAGACTCGTCCTGTTACTGTGACACGGATCACCATAAAAGATACAGTTGAAGATAGAATATTGGCTCTACAGGTTTAACATCTATCAGTTTAATTTTATTTCATGTGGCAATATGAGATTATACTTTGTAGAAAAATTGAATTTAGAGTCCCCGGTAATTCGGCTTAGAAGCGAGTGGGGGGAATTGAGGTGATCATGACGATAAAAAACAAAGTATCATTTTAACTGCTCAAATTATCATATATACTGAAATGCACATCAGCACATACATGTGAATGTGACATGTAAGTAAGTATTTTTTGTTTCCTGATAATAATCAACCACTTGAAAAAAAGAAAAGAAAAGGACAACAGTGATTTTTCTTAATCTCACATCTCTCGAAAAGATGAAAAGCAAACGGTTGCACTCCAACGTGAGGTCCCAACCAACAAAGGCAGTGCATAGCCCCAAACAAAACAATGGTCTCACATGTTCATAATAGTGGTGGCTCCCTCCCTTTGCCTAATGATTCAATTTCTGTAGCAGCTTTCACACACTAGTAGAAAGAGAAGAGTGAAGGAAGTGGAATCTGTTTATGTGAAAGAAAGAAAAAAGTAACAGAAAAAGAAAAGGTTGAGGGCAATGTCCAGTCATTAGTACATAGAGAGACCAAATCATTTCTACTCTTCATTAGTACATAGAGAGTGATCCTCCTCATCACTCTTTACAACATATAAAGATTACCCTTGTGCCCAACAGAGCAATTAACCTTTTCTATGATTCTTTTGACCATGTTTAGTTGAGTGTCATCTTAGGAATGTTTGTTTGACCCCATCATTATATAAATATTTTCCTTTAGCTTAAGTACACACTTAGAGTGCACCACTTTTGCACAAAAACTCAATAAAACTACTATTTTCACAAGATTTACTTTACATGTTCTTTTAGCAGCTAATCAAAAGTAGGATTATACTATTAATATTTCATGACCACATATGTGGCTTAATTATTATTCAATATATCCTATAAAGTACGATTATTATATTACATTACTAATACTAACAAAATTTAGAACGTTGATAATATACACACGCTTACAATAACAGTTGACATATATCAGCTTTAAGATCTGCTTTAACCCCGATGCGCTTCTAAAATCCAACTCATATTACTTAACATATATTGGGTCCAAATCCCACATATCCATTAGCTCCATCCACTGAAATTTCAATCCCTTCTTGCTGGATATTTCCTATGATGGAAAGTCCTGAAGAAGAAGGAGCAAATGCAAAGCAAAAAGTTCCCACACTATCCACTGGAATTAAGAAGTTCCTTGCTGGAAGGGTCAATATAGGCCCACCTAAGAAATAAAATGATATGGTTGGAACCCGAACCGTCACAAACTCGTTTAAATCATAACATGTGTCAAAAATGGATACTCCTAATGTTTTGGGCAGGTTTGTCATTTGAGCAATAAATGCATCTCGAAATGCATTGTAAGCCGCCGTAGGCAACCTCGTCACGGCAGTGCCGGTGTCTATGACCACCCCTCCCTCACCCAATTCATTTAACCGAAAAACATCCTCCGATATAGGTACCCTCAACCCCCCAACACCAAGACCTGAAAGCCCGATGTAATAAAAGCTCGGAGCCCGTGGGTTATGAATCAGGGAAACCCACGAAGCACCCACGGGCACCGATTCACGTCCAAATTCTAGCGACCCAGACGATTCAGTGGCCCGACTCACTAAACAATAACTAAATGTACCACCGGTCTGGAAAATTGCTTTTTTGACATAGAATACTTCCTATTGACACATGGAAATGACCAAATTACCCCCAGCGGTAGTTAACTACCGTTGAGGACCCAACGGCAGTTAACTACCGTTGAGAACCCAGCGGTAGTTAACTACCGCTCAATTCATTTCTTTCACTTTATGTTCTCTCTATTCTCTCTCTGTCTTCTTTTCTTCTTCCTTTTCTGGTTCAATTTATTGCATGAATTTAACAAACAGCTTCTAGGATTGTATCAGAGTCCAATCCTTCAAATATTATTTGCTTTTCAATCCAACGTGATGGCCATTTTTGTGTTCTTCTTCATCTTCCCCCTCATGTTCTTCTTCATCTTCATCAACAACAATCCTTCAATCCATAAATTTATCAATAACAACAACAAATCCAGAAATTCATCAACAACAAAATCATCATCACCACAACACAATCCCAACAAATTTTTCAGAAATTCATCAACCCAAAAAATTAATTTTTTCAACTCCATTTTAAAACTCATAAATGTAAAATATCATTTCCAATTTCTTCATCTTCAAACTCATCTCTCCAAATCAAACACAACCAGAAAAATAATTCTTAAATTAATTAAAACTTTTTATTAATGAAAATTATAGCAAACCCGGGAGAAAAAACACACAATAAGTTCATAAAAAAACACAATAAAATGCATTCATCTTATCACAGTTTTAGAAATGGGTTGTGAAAATGGTGAGAAGAGGAACACGGATCTAAAAAGCTTCACCTCTCAATTTAAGATTTTGATTGACTACCGCTGAGAGTGGGGCAGCAAACAAAAGCAGTTTTCCAGCGGTAGTTAACTACCGCTGAGAGTCCAGCGGTAGTTAACTACCGGCGCTTTAATCAACGGTAGTTAATAACTGCTGGGGACAAAAAGGTCATTTCCATGTGTCAATAGGAAGTATTCTATGTCAAAAAAGCAACCTTCCACCGGTCTGACCACCCAATTGGCCCACGAAAGACATGGGCCCACTTCCAAGACCCAACAACCCAGCTGCTCCAACAAACATACCCTGGTTCCTATGCCGACACCCAATAGCCACGTTTCGGATCACAGTTCCTCCCAATGTAACAGTCTCAAGGGCAAGTGTTCCTTTAGTATAGGACCCATCTCCATAAGAAACCTCATAACGGCACCTCCCTTCATGACACCATGCATTCTCCACACGGCTACATACGGTGGAACCGCAAGGCACACCAGCATAAGATGAAGAATCCCCCGGGTTAAAAACCGGGTCGGATTGGTGATAACATTGGGTACATGGTTGACACTGGACCCAAATAATGTCACTACCCGAATCAATAACAACGTATTGGTTTTTTGGTGGACTTCCAACTCCTATTCTTACGATATACTCTCCACTTCCTTGCTCCATACCCGAAACCACACCCGACCCGAATTCCTCTGTTTCGTACCCGACGCCACCGGTGATTCGCCGTCCAACGGCGGTGACCCTTTTGGAATCTCTCTCCATTCATGCATTGAAACGGCTGAGATGATCACCTGAAGTGTTAAAGGTAGGAATTTTATCTCTGTGAATCAGCTTCAGTTTGTGTTTTCCTGATACTGCGTCTGATTTTTCACTCATGGACTCAGTGTTGGATTTTTGGTTTTCTTGGGGTTGTTTGGTTGCATGAAAAGGCTTCAAATTTAGCTTTGTTTCTGCAATGGTTTGTTTCACGTTGATACGTTGGAAATGAGGGTATGAAAGGTTATGTGAAGGTGATGAGGTTGGAATGGAAGTTGTGATAGTGAGAAGAGCAATGGTAGAAGAAACAAAACCAATACCATGGTTGCTTGTATTGGTGCAAAATTTAAGGATAGGAGACAAGTATTGGATGTTGGTGTTTATATGTTCTGCTTGAGAAGTATAAGTTTTATGTTGGGAACGTGTGTGTTGTGGAGGGATTTATTTGGTTTGGTTTTGGGACTGTGTAGGGAGAAAAAGTTTCATACTGTGGAAATAATTGAATGTGGGGGAGTTTTTGTTTTTGTAGTTTAGTATTTAGAATTGATTTTTATCCAAGCATGAGAGAGTGAGTGGAAAGGCCCATGCATCTTTTTTGTGTGGAGTTATACCTTATAAGGGGTGGTGATTTCCAGCAACATGGAAAGATAGTTGGTGGTGCATAAAATTTTGTTAAGAGATTTGATGAGGTAAATATATCATGCTCCTTAACTTTTGATTTTGTGTTGTGATTAACTGTGTTGTGCTTGTTTTGTCCTTTTCTACTTTCTTTTTTTTAACTGGTGGCTACTTAGATATAGAGTGTACAATTGACTTGCTCAATAGCCAAATCACTCATAATGTAATCAACTTATGACATGGTTTTACTTTACAGTTTAACAGAATTTGTGTCCTATAAATGGAGGGACCCATTTGTGACTTTTATGGTCATGCCAATTTGATCTGGTTAATGGGAAGAGAAAGGAGATTAGGGACACTGTTTTGCAGGGAAGAAAACAATGGATTCCATTGTATTTGATTGTATACGGTATTTTATTAAAGTTGCAAGGAGTTTCATAGAGTGATCAGAAAAGAAGAAACAATATGTAGAGTGGAATATACACATTCACCAAATGATAAAAACACTTGTGTTTGGATTGAGGGTTTGAGAGGGGATTCAAACTCAATACATTAAGGTTACAAGACTAAACCGATTCAAAAAAAAGGTTACAAGACTAAACTATCTCCATTTAACTAGCACCTCAAGTGCAACTGTCTTGTGATTGATTTGTATGTTCAAACGACATTCTTTAGTGAGTCTTTTGTAAAATTTATCATCCCCCCCCCCCCCCCCACACACACACACACACACCCACCCACCCCTGAACTCATCAGTCAAATTACCATTGACTAACACAGAAGTTGTTGTTAAACTAATACATTCCATAATCAAATTCCTCCACTACGCAGGAAACCTCATCATAGACATCACAAATCATGCAGTCACGCAGTCAAGTTAATGTGAACCGCCGGATTTAATTAACGGTTTAGATTTAGTTTTTTTAATTTTTTAATCTAAACCCCACACACAGGAAATTAAGAACCCAGTAAAACCAAGTCTTCCCCTTTCCTTTCGATCCATCTTCATTTTCCTCCGACGAGTTCTCGTCCTCGTCTCTCATCTGTCAATCAGATATGGCAGTTTTCATCCATTTCCGTCCTAGTTGTGAATCTGTTTATGCCAAAGAAAAAGAACATATCATGAAAACAGATTGGATTTTTAAGCTTTTTGACATGAAGAGGTGGAAAACATTTCTAAGAGAAATCAATTGATTTGGATCTTACAACTTATTTTTGATATTGCAAAGTTGTAAAGTGAAAAAAATAATAAGGGAGGGATAATAACAGCCACAAAGGAGCTTAATGCATGAAGGAGATAAGGAATGAATTGAAATCAATGGAAAAGGACAGAACTTAATGGATAAAGGACAAAATCAATTGACTGGATTTAGAAACCGTGGAAATTGTTTAATTGACGAGACCGCATGGAAGAAGAAAGGAAGAGTATGGTTAATTACCTGTGTTTGGGGTTGAGATTAAAAAATTAAAAAATCTAAATCTGAACCGTAATTCAATCCGGTGGCTCATGTTAACCTGACTGCATGACTGCATGATTTGCTTGACAGCAGTGAATCACGATCCCACAACAACACTCCCATTCAACTTCTTTTAAATCAGTTTTGAATCGAATAAACTCTTTTAAAATCAGTTTTTGAATCGAGTAAGCTCTTTTTTCAACTTCTTTGTGTAATGCACCACTTCATTAGCAATTACAATGTCACCCAAAATTTGTTTATTTACAAAAGTAAATTACATTATCAAATAATTAACCTCAATCTGTTCGCCAAGACTTTAGCCAAATCTTTAGACATACACACCGAACTAAAGAAATCGGCCAAAAATCAAACAACCTGAGGAATAATAGCTTTAGGAAACAGAGCTTTAAAAATATACAGTTTAGAACTTTTAACCAACCTACCATTCGAATGAAACCCCCACAAGAATCTCATGAAATCAAGTTTAAGTTAAAAAAATATATAAATCATATATATTTTGAAGGAATGCTAATGGAGGCACATGCCCTAACCTGCAGCAAATATAACAATCCATGTAACTCAATAGATATGGATCAGTTGACACCATAAGAATTATGAATAATTTTTAAAATTCATTACATCTCTTTATAATATTTTGAAAATAAAATAAAAATTATTACTGATAACTATTTCCATCCCCTTCTCTATGTTTTCCTTCTGCCAAAAGCCCTCCTCTGCTTTTTCCTCATAACTCCCAAACAAAACCTTAAAGTCAAACTAGAAAGACAGAAACAAAAAGTTTTGTGCAACAAATAAATTGTAGACTAGTATTAAATCTAAAATCTAATATATGGTGGCATTCTATTTTATCTACATGATCAATTCTCCTTTCATAAAAGCACATCATGTAAACAATCCTTAAGGATTCATTTCAAACTCACCTTAAAATATCAATTCTACTAGAATAAGATGAAAGGTCCACTGAAATAATCAGAGAGTATATTATACTAATATCAGTTATCTAGATGTTAAAGGTTAAGTATCAGCTCTACCATAATTAAGATGAAAAGTCCAATGAAATACTCACTATACTACTATCGGTTATCTAGATGTTAAAGGAAAAATACAAGATGCAGTTGCAGAATTAGTTAGAGCAATATATTAAGTACGACTTCCTCATTGATTTGTAGCAGCAATGTGAAAATCGAATCTCTATCGACATAATTAGGTTTTAGTTCTCTAATGCTTCAGATGGATGAGTAACTGCATATATGATTGAAGTTCCTTAACAAATTGTTGTGTAGAATGAAGTTCTTACTACACCGGGAATTTAGCCTCGATAATTGATGGTGAGAAGTATAATGGGGCTTCTTTTGTCTCCTGGCAAGATCAAGAACTAAAACATAGCTCCATCGGTTGAAGTACTCGGGAATTGCATCGGATCTGGCTCTTCTAATCCACCAAAGTTACCAAACAACGACAAATCCTGGTTTGTTGAAGCAACGGTGCGTCTTCTGCGCCGCTGCTTAGTACTCTCAACTCTAGGTGCATGAGGTCGATCAGGAACTCTCAAACAAGTTTCTTCCAACTCCAACCGGCTAATATCATCGATCATTCCATTTCCATAAACTGGGATGATGTCGGTGTCAAGGACTTCTCCTTCACAAACAGGACACTCTTTAGCATTTGAATAAGCATATGCCAATTGATAGAAGCATTCCCAACAAAACAAGTGACCACAGCATGTCAAAACAGGATTATTTGCCGTATCAAAACATATATTACAATCAAAGAAGTTTCTAGTACGGCCCCCAACGCCTTTCGCGGATGTCACCATCCCCAACGCATTGGCAACTAAACAGGCAGTCTTCCTTTTGCGTGTGTTCTCGCATTCCAATGTTGCTCCTTCAATCTCTTCCATATTCATCCAGCTTTCGTCATCTTGAACATTATCAGCTTTTGTTAACAGTTCTCCTTCAAAATTAGTTATCTGAATTGAATTGTGACACTGTTGCCACTTCTGATTCTGTTTAGCTTTGAAAATGGCTTCAATCTGTTTCATTCGCTCTTCTATTCGGTTCTCAGGCTTTTCACTCAAACCAATCTCCATTACAACTTCAGTTCTCTATTTAAACCTATGACATCAACAACATATTTCTAATGTTTAAATGTCCTAAAAAACAAAACAAACTTGATTCATATATACTAAAAAATGAACAAAAATGCTAAGAACAAACTCTTTAATAGACACATCTCAACAAACTCTCTTCTAATCGTTGAAATTCATATGGGTCCCACTAAATTTTGCGGATCCCACCAAATTATGTTTGTGGCTCGAGATAAATTATGTTTGTTAGAGAGTATGTTCATAACACTTCTCGAAACTGAATGATGCAAACATTAACAAGAGCACAAGCAGATCTACATTATCAACCTTGCAATTGCATAATGCACAGTTAAATTGAGAGTGAAATTCCCCTGGAACAAACCAAATATCACACACACACAATTCATGTTTTCAACAAGATACTGTAAATGTGATTTTTTTTTTTCAAAAAAGAAAAAAAAATTGATTCGGAAAGTGAGGAATTAAATTACCAGATTAGAGTTGAAATTTGGAGAGGTTTTTACGGTTGTATGAAGAAGAAGAAGAAGGTTTTGACCTTTGATGGCGATGAAGAATCCAAAGATTTTGAAATCTGAATGGAATTTCAGAAACCGTTTCCATTCTCCATCATCACACTGCGTTTTCTTTCTTCTGTTTTTGGTTAAAACCTTCGTTTGATTCGTACAAAGGTAACATAAAACATTTCCGATGTATATAAAAAACAAAAAGCTCCATTTTATTAGTCAAAAACGTTCCTTTATTTCTTTTCTTTTCTTTTCCTTTACCAAAAGTCCCATTATTTGATAAAATCGGAAAGTAAACCAACTCTTACGTATACTTTTTATCAGCTGTGATAAACTTTTTGGGAAGTTCCGTTATTTTTATTTATTTTTTAACTCCAAGATATATCTCAATATTTTTTTAATGGTAAAATTACTCTTTTTTTTCATAACTTAATCTCTGTTAACATTTTCGTCATCTATCTTTTTATTTTTATTTCTCTGATTTCATTTTTATATTACAATTAAGTAACATTTTTGTTCTTTATCTTGTTCTTTTTTCGATTTAGTCATTTATGTTATAAAATGTCAACAATGTTATCTTTTTTTATCAGAACAAAATAAAAAAGTTCATCAAACTCATAAACAAGCTCAAATCTTCATCATACAAACATAACAACTCAAATTTCATTGAAAAATGTCATAAAAAGGATAACAATGTTGATATTTTCTAACATAAATGATTAAATAGGGAAAAGAAAGAGAAAAAAGGACGAAATTGTTACCTGATTGTAACATAAAGGATGAAATCGAAAAAATAAAAAGATAAAGTACGAAAGTATTACTTGAAATTAAGTTAATGGACAAAATGAGTAATTTTGCCTTTTTTAAAGAAGGGCATACCTCAATACTAGAGCATTTATAAAGAGATGGTTATAAATCACATTAACAAGAATTAAATTCACGATCTTATGAATGAGTTAACTCTTTAGCAACTGAATCAACTTTTATTAACTTGAACATAATACTATTTTTATTTAGCAACACAATTCTTATTTTATTTAATATCTTTCTTCTTCTTTTTTTATAAAATTTTATCTAATAACTCATGTTATATTATAAAAATATTACAACAACAATCAAAATTTATCTCACTAATTAAGTTCGGTTACATGGCTCAAATTATGTTATAATGTTTTATTATAAATCATATCTAGATCTCACTCATTAATCTTCAAATTTCTTTCAATAATTTCTCTTACAGTTTTTTTAGGTTTCTCTTTGTCTCGAATGATCTGTGTATCCTCTATCCGATCAACTCTAATTACTACTTTTCATAAAAATAAAATAAAAAATACGCACATTTTTTTAAAAGAAACGAATATTTGTCTTGTATTTTAAATAGGCTATTTTGTCGTATCATGCTTTCAAATGATCAAACCCATACATAAAGTATAAGCTTATAACAGGCTACAAACTAAGCTTAAACCTTAATTTTTTAAACAAACCATGCTTTGGCCAATTGGCCTTGCAAAACACAACTTAACTCAGTCTATTTCCACCCTTAATTACCCACACACACAATATATTAACTTAGTCTATATATTAATTTTGGGAAATATGAAGCATATACTTGAAAATGGTACTACACTCTCTTTTAGGCATGATGTTTGGATATTTTGTCAAAAAAAAATGATGTTTGGATAGTGAATGTTCCCCTTAAAGTTGTACTCCCTGCATTGTAAGTTACCTATACTCAAAATATGAAGTGGGCATTTTCATGGAGGAGGCTTTGTTTGTGTGGGAGGAGGAGGTTTTAGATCATTTCCTTCAAATATTGGAATCGTTTTCTTCCTCAAATCGGCAGGATGAATGGCGGTGACATATCTATAGTACAAGTTTGTTTTCAATTACTTCAATTTTATGTGTCCCCGCATACAAATAGATCATGGAGAAATTCTAACATGGTCACATGACCAAATAAAAAGTGTTTGGTCACACACACGTAAAGAAATATTTTTTCAATAGTAAAGAGGAAATTGATAAAAAAAAATGAATGAATATTTTAAGGACCATCTTTTTATGTGTGTGTGTCCAAACATTATTGATTTGGTCTTGTGACCATGGAAAAATACCTCCTAGATCATGGGCACATGTCAGTTCCAGCGGAGATATGTGGTAATAATAATAATATTATTTGGGCCACTTAAGATGATTGTTTTCTCTTGGAAAATGATGTTTGTGAGTGAGTGAGTTTGGCCCTTAGTTTCATTCCTTGTATTAGAAAGTATGTTGGTTTTTATTTGATTCAAAAACATTGAAGTAGAATTTGTGTACCTGGGCAGCTCTTAGGATCTTATCTTTACAATCATGTCTAGGTTACATAATTTGGAACTTTGGATTCAGAAACTGATTGGTGTTTCTGAAAACTGCATGCTTTTAACTTGTGAATCATTTCACTCTTTGAAGTGAATCATTTCACACGGTCAAGGAAAAAGTGTGAATCGTTGCCTTTAAGTAGTGAATTGTTTCACTCATATTTTGAAGAAAAAAAACATTTTGCTAAAAGATTGAATGAATGGCTTTATACCACCAGAGAGATTTTGTGAATTCTTTCGCTTAAATGATTGAATCCTTTCACTCTTTCTTTGATATCACTTTTTATAACTATATTTTCTCACCACTTTTCAAACACCTATATAGCTAAATGATGGTAGGTTTAGCAAAAGTGTACTAAGCTATAATCAATAAAATTTACATAAGTTCGCATCTGCAAGGATCGTGAAATTCTGACATAACTACGTGTTGGATTAGGATTATTTACCTTAGGAGGTTGCAGCACTTTTCAAACACCCATAGAAGGTGGCGATGAAAGTTTTTCTTCCGTCATTATTTCATTAGTGAAAAACTATGTAGTCGAATTACGTGCTCTGATATGTAACACTAAGGTCGGGGGTTTATCGTTTGATTTATGTTTACTTGGAGTTAAGGTTTTTTTTGAACTTTTGATCTATTTTTCCAATGTTGTTGAGAACTTGACTTGTTTCACTTTTTTTTTTTGTGTGAAATTGTTGAACTATTCCGCTGCTGATTTATGATCTTTGTTTTATAAAATGGTGAACTATTGAGTAAATTTAGCACCTGTATGATTAATAAATTCTTTTTATTTATTAAAATAAAATCGGGGTCTTAGGGTGTTACACTAAGTGGTGCAGAACCTGAGGTCAAATGTGTGTTATAAGGGGAAAATGCAGTTGTTGCATTATCTGCATATGTAGATGCATTAGTTTGAAGGTATGTCACCATTTTTGTTGGCATACTAAAATGCAGGAAAAACAATAGTATCATTAAAGAAATCGATTACTTACAAGTTATACATCACTGTCCATGATTTTTTAAAATAAAATGATAAAATTGACAAATTTTTAAAAAAGGCAATTTTTTGGTTTTTCAGGCAACAAAGGCAATTCTTGATACACACATAAGGGCAGTAAAACGTGATTGGTCGTTTGAGAATAATATAAGTAGTGTGTTGTGGACAATAGTTTCAGATAAAGAAATTATATTTGTACAACCATTTTGTGACAACTTTCATGACAACTTTCTCTCTTATACTTTCATTATGTTTTTACTTTCTCTCTCTATTGCTTTGGTTTTTGTGTCAATACCTACTTTTCTTTGTAAATTTATAGTTGTCCCAAAAGTTGTCACATAAATGGTTGTTCAAATAACACACCTCTTTCAGATAATGCATATATTTAAATTCCTTGTTGTTTGCTCAAGAAGGGTGCTATTTCTAATCAAAGAAGCTATGGCAAAAGAAAAATGCCCCACATAAAAGTTTATGGGAAGCACAACGACAAAATTTACATGGTATGTGTGCTGAGTACCACGTCACAAAAGAAGAAAAATGAAAATCAAATCAAATGAAGAAGACTAGGTAGCGAAAAAATTATCCTTTTAGTAAAAAAAAAAAAAATGCCAAATACCATCAGTAAAAAAAATTTGGAAAGAAAGAACCATCGGTAATACTTAAAAGTTGGATATTCGTAAGAAGTTTGTTTTAAGTTTTTTTATTATAAATTGGTCATTTAAGCCATACAATATCTACATTATTATTCTATTTTAATCAAACTTAGTTAAAAATGTTATGTAGATGTTTCATGTTAAGTTGGTAGATCTAAATTCACTTTTCTCAAAACTAGAGTTCATATATGTATTATTCAATCATGATTTGAACCAAAATCGATCGATTACTTGATTTATTACGTTGTTTGTAAATATTTATTTATAAAATTAGGCTTGAATTCAAAAACAATAAAAAGAAAATATGTGTGAGTAATGATGTTGGATGTCATAAGTATTTTTGGACCTACCACCTCAAATGTTAATTGGTCCATACACTTTTTAACGAACTTAACCAAAAGAAAGGTTTATTGTGTAGATATTTCATGACTTAAATGACAAATTTATAACAACAAAAAAAACTTGGAGGACCAATTTATACAAAAAAAAAGCTTAAGTACTAACTTGTTCTAAACATCTAACTTAAAACGCCGTATGAGTTATTTGGCCAAATAAAAGTTAGTCACGGTGGTACATTTAGAGCATCAAAGATAAGCACCAGAGGCGGAGTAAGAAATTTAAAGTCAAGGGAACCGAATACAACAGACACTTTTTTTTAGCGAACAAGGAACATAATTTGATTTAAAATTAATTTTATAAATGCAAAAGATATATAAGAAACCCTAAACTAATATTTTTCTTGTTTCTTAAAGAAATTTATAACTTTATTCAATATAAGGGGCATTAATAAGAGAACGACAACTGTTTAGGATAAATGTGTTTTTAGCGAAAATAATAGCTAAAAAAATAGAAAAATAATAGTGCATACGTTCTAGGTTAAATGTGTTTTTTTGCAAATGACGAATTGTTCAGGATAACATGAGTTTGATTCTTAAGTAGAATAATTCTTGACCAAATTTTACTTAACTCTCTGCTGAACTCTGAATCACAACGACCCCTTAACTTTGAGAATCAAGGGGTTAATACAAAAAGAGAACGACAATTGACTAAATAGAAAACTTTTATGCAAGTGTTAGAGACATGAGATTTTTATCACTAGAGAATAAATCCATCAAGGACTAATTATATTATAATCCCCTTTTTTTATGTTAGGTTTTAATTTGCTCATTTTTTTGCCTTAAAATAGTCTTTATTTTGCGAAGCTATATCAGTGTAGTTCATTCCATTTAAAATATGATGTCAAAAGGACCATATGATATAATTTAAAATACTATAACATATAAAACTAATGATATTAGTTGTCAATTAATCTAATAATATGGTAAACATTTTAATTAGATTCATTGAAGGGACCATAGCCTAATATATACCTTATGAAACCTTCTAATATAGTTTAATTGTAGTATATAAAAAAAATATTGAAAATGTAGGGGGGACCATGGCCTCCAAAGGCCCCCCTCTCCCTCCGCCATTGATAAGCACCTATCACAAACGTGTTCAGATGGATATATTTTTATTTTTTTTAGGTGAAATCGATCTTATGACTTATGTATGCACGATATTTATTTGCATTCTTTAATATTCATATCTAATAATACTTAATCTTTTTGACGCATTGATTCTTAACTATTTAACTAAATAGATTCTACCAATAAATTTAGTTTTAATTATAACTCATCAATCAATCAATACTAAAGTAACCTCATATAAGACTATGTGCAATGGGCTTATTGAATCTGACATTAAACAACAAAAACCAGTCCAATGGAGTGTTGAAGGTGTGTTGAAGGATCTGCTGGATGAGAGAGATGATGAACCGGTTAAACAAAAATTAACCTGCCATCCGATGCCACGTGGCGCGCTTGCATTGGACCGAACTGGCGCGTGTAGAACACGCGCAGACAGCAGCGTGTGAGCTGCAGACCGGATGAGAGAGGATCTGGTTTTTGGATGACGTTGCAGACGTGGCGCTTTCTGATTGGTCCGACAGATTGTTATCCTTTTAATTATTTAATTCAACAATTTCGTTGAAAAATATTTTTTTTTTAAAAAAAATACCAAAATTCATGATTTTTTTCCTCTATAAATAGAGACTTGGTTCATTTGATTTGGACACAGAAAAAAACCAAGTTTTGTTCACTATCTTCATCTTATTATTATCTTTCTATTAGCAAACTAAGTGAAGTTTTAATCTTCTTTTTTGTGAAATGGATCCCAATAATAACCCTTTCAACAGCCAAAACTATTCTAATTTCCCATTTAACTACGAAAATCCCAACAATCATCCAAATCCAAATCTATTTTTCAACCAACGTCCTCAAAACATACCTCAAAACGTACCTAATTTTGGTTTTACACCAAATTTCAACCAGTCATCCTCTGTTCCAAACTTTCATGGATATTATGGATCTATGATGAGATATCCATCTCAAACACCCCCGTTTCATGGTTATATGCCAATGGAGAATGAAAATTTTCCCAGTGGTAGTGCATCTCAATATCCTGAATTTTCAACACAAATAACTCCTGGTGGCATGGCAGTTGCTGATGAAGGCACTCCAGAAGATTCAACTCCTAAGAGCAAGAAAAGTAAGGAACCAGCATGGAACACTCAACAAAATTTGGTGCTAATTAGTGCATGGATTAAATATGGAACAATCAGTGTTGTTGGGAGAAACCAGAGAGGAGAAACATATTGGGGTAAAATTGCTGAGTATTGTAATGAGTATTGCTCATTTGATTCTCCCCGTGATCTAGTTGCATGCCGAAACCGTTTTAATTACATGAACAAAGTAATAAATAAATGGGTTGGTGCTTATGATGCCGCTAAGCGTTTGCAAGGAAGCGGTTGGTCGGAAGATGATGTGGAGGCAAAAGCCCAGGAATTATATGCATGTGGGAAGAATGTTCAATTTACTTTAAAGGAAGAATGGCGCGCTCTCCGTGATCAACCACGTTATGTTAGTCAAGTAGGAGGAAATGTTGGCTCAGGAAGTAGTGGATCTAAGAGATCTCACGAGGACTCTGTAGGATCTAGTGCTCGTCCAATGGGTAGGGAGGCAGCTAAAAAAAAAGGAAAAAAGCAAAGCAAGGACGTTGCCTTGGAGGAGGTGAAAAATGAGTGGGTTCAATTCAAAGAAATGAAGGTGCAAGAGATTGAACACTTGAAAGAGTACACTGCAGAAATGAAAGAGAACACTGCAGTGCAACAAGAGAAAAACAGATTGAAGAAAATGAAATTGTACGTAAAGTTAAGTTCCCAAGAGCATCTCAATGACAAGAAAAAAGAAATGTTGGAAAACTTGGAGCGTGAGCTGTATGGAAATTAATTTCACTGTAATATTTGTTTGTATTCGGTCAAAATTGTCAGTGTTGTCTAGTCCCCAATGTTTACTTTAAAAAATTGTCAGTGTTATCTAGTCCCCAATGTTTACTTTAAATAATTGTCAGTGTTATCTAGTCCCCAATGTTTACTTTAAATAATTGTCAGTGTTGTCTAGTCCCCAATGTTTACTTTAAATAATTATGCATACTAGCATACGTGACTTTAATTTCACAGAGCCCATGGTATTCCTCACTATTTGCTTTACACATACTATGCATACTTGAATTTAATTTCACAGCCCATGGTATTCCAAACTAGTTGTTTTACACATACTATGCATACGTGACTTTAATTTCACAGCCCATTGTATTCCTCACTAGTTGCTTTACACATACTATGCATACGTGACTTTAATTATCATCACTGTCCACCACACATATTCTATATATAGGGACTCAGATCTACTTCCAATATCACAAAAAATTATCATATTTACTTCCAATATCACAAATTGCATTCAGATCTACTTCCAATATCACAAATCTTATTCATATCTACTTCCAATATCACCAAAAATTATCAATGGATCCTTATGATTTCACAGCCTACTTCAAAAAACGTGATGTTGAAGACACTTATATCGTCAACCGATTTATTCAGCGTCGAAAACAAATAGAGGAAGGTAGTGGATCTTGTAGTAGAAAATATTTAAATAGAGATCATTCAGCGGCAAACCAAAGACTCATTGACGACTACTTTGCCAATGAGCCTACATATGACGATGCAATGTTTCGTCGTCGGTTCCGGATGCAAAAACATGTTTTCCTTCGAATCGTTGGAGACCTTTCAAGTAGCGATAACTATTTCACCCAGTGAGTTGATGCCACTGACAAAGAAGGTATATCACCCTTAGCAAAATGTACAACAGCAATGCGAATGTTAGCATACGGTGTGGCAGCAGATGCGGTCGATGAATACATCAAAATAGGAGGTACTACAACATTGGAGTGCTTATGTAGATTCTGTAAAGGAATCATACGATTGTATGAGGAAGTGTACCTGAGAGCACCAACCCAAGATGACCTTCAAAGAATACTACATGTTAGTGAAATGCGGGGGTTCCCAGGGATGATCGGGAGTATTGACTGCATGCATTGGGAGTGGAAAAATTGTCCTAAAGCATGGGAAGGTCAATTTACTAGGGGGGATAAGGGAACCACCACAATTATTCTTGAAGCAGTTGCATCTCATGATCTATGGATCTGGCATGCCTTTTTTGGATGTCCAGGAACGTTGAACGATATCAACGTTCTAGACCGGTCACCGGTGTTTGATGATGTGGAACAGGGAAAGGCTCCAAGGGTGAATTTCTTTGTGAATCAACGTCCCTATAATATGGCATACTATCTAGCTGATGGTATCTACCCTTCTTATCCAACTTTCGTCAAATCGATTAGACTTCCTCAAAGTGAACCCGATAAGTTATTTGCAAAACAACAGGAGAGCTGTAGGAAGGACATCGAACGTGCTTTTGGAGTGCTTCAAGCTCGATTTAAAATCATCCGTGAACCAGCTCGCTTGTGGGACATAGCCGATTTGGGTATCATCATGAGGTCATGCATCATATTACATAATATGATTGTTGAGGATGAACGAGATACATATGCTCAACGTTGGACCGATTTTGAGCAATCTGAGGGAAGTGGATCTAGTACACCGCAACCATACTCAACCGAGGTGTTACCCACTTTTGCAAATCATGTGCGTGCTAGATCCGAGTTGCGTGATCCAAATGTTCATCACGAATTGCAAGCAGATCTAGTGAAGCACATATGGACAAAGTTTGGAATGTTTCGTGATTGAAGATGATTTGTATCGTACTAAATAAATTACTTGTGTGTTGTGTGCTTTTTTTTTCCTTGCATTTTAATCTATTTGTGCGTTGCGTGCTTAGTTTGTTCTATTGCATTTTAAGTTAAGAAAATAAAATAAATTATTTAAATAAATTTTGTTTTTACAAAAAAAAAATGTTAAGTGTTTCTTTATTTTAATTTAATTATAATCGATAATTGTAATTTTATGTAATTATAAAAACAAAAATATAAAATTAAATAAGAATAAGAAATAAAAGGTGGTGGGGTAGAGTGTTGAATGAAAAAAAACCATTGGAGAGGTTAAAGTTGAATGAGTGTTGAATTAAGAGAGAGAAAATGATGTGGAGTGTTGGGAATTGAAAAAGTGGGTGTTGAAGGTTGTTTAATGTTGGTGACCATTGTAAATGGTAGTGAGAAAATAGAGTGGCCAGAGGAGCATACAACCTCTCTATCTTCTTTTTCCTTCCAACACAAATCTCTTTTTTTTTTTCTTACGGAATTAAGCATTGATTTTTCTGACATTCAATGAAATGTGACTGATAAGATCAATGCTTAATAGAAGAACTCCCTCCTCACAAGAGGTGATCCAATTCTTTCAACAAAAAAAGAGATGGTCCAATCCAATTGTTCTCTCTTATATCAAAACAAAATCAAAAAAATTTGGAATGTCGTTCCTTGACTAAATATCGAGTCCCAACAAGATCTAAAATTTTGAAATTCTAACACAGTTGTGTCTGTGAGTTCTTTTAGCTGTAGTGGTTTCAAACACTCATTTAATAATAACCAAGGTTTTTTCCCTTATCTCTTAAAAAAAGGTTTTTTTTATCCCTAGTGTAACAACTACAAACCTTTCTTAGTCAGAGTTCAAAAAATGATTTATCAAATTGTGGAAGTCTTTTCCGTTAGATTTAAACACAAACAAATAATCCAAATCAACAACAACTTACTTAACTGAACCACACTCGAAACCGCACTCCATTAAACTAAACTATGTTGTTACAATACATTCATTAACCTATAAGAAAAATATGTAAAATCATTTAAGATATAGCAACAAAATCCTTCGAACTCTAACAAGAAACTTGCAACCTAAACAACAACAAAATAAATCAATCATTCGCTGTATGTTTAGATTGGTGGTGAATTTCACAATGGCAAAAGCACACTTTTGAGGTTCGATTACAATTACTATGATTTTATCAAACTCACCATGATTTCAAACATACACTAATTTCACTCACAATCATTGTTGTCAATTTTCTTCATTCTTGTTGTTGATATGGTCACCATTTTCGATGCTCTTCTCCAAGCAAACATCTTGGTCGTTGAAATTCTCAGATTCGCTATCACCAGCACCACTTCCCTCGGTCTCCAAGCATACAACACGTCGCCTCAAGTCACCCAATTCCCTTTCCATGAGAAAAATTATTTCCTTAAGTGTTAGATTTTGTTCTTCAAGATGTTTAATTTTCAAATCATGTTCATCAACCCTATTCTCCAAATTATGTTCATCAACACAACGTGTTGGATATATCATCTCAAAACTACTCAAATCATTGTTCTTCAAAAACCTCGTAGTCATTGTTTTCACCGACTTGGTCAGAGTTTTCTTTTTCCTTCCGGAGATGGATTAGGCCTATCATGGTGCCATATACGTCCACTCCCCACTTTTCCTTTGCCGTCTCCACGAGCACATTTGTTGACGGAGATAGTGTCGGAGTTGTTAGAATCGTCGGCATCACCGCACACGATGAGACCAAGGAAGCTATCCCGTCGAACTTCTTCGCACGGATTATGAACGATGTCGTGTTGTGGGGCGCAAACGGGGCAGAGAGACTTTCGGTGTTAGTAAACCTCCTCTTAGAGTAGTGAAACTGGCGAAAATTTCTTGTGAATCGGTTCATCTTCAATGAATCTTTTGGGTTTTCAAATGCGTCTGCATGACGTTTTTTGTTGCGTCTCTTGGGTGTGTTTATGTTCCGACCCAGATATCTGACTGGATCCAGATATCTTATCTGACCCGGATATCTGACTGGACCGATGGATGGTCGTTAAAAGTTGGAAGTTGGGAGAACACAATCGGATTTTCTAGCATGTAAGGTGGTTGGCGGTGGGACCAAGAAACATAGTTTTCCGGCAAGATCTGAAATTGGCCTGTCATTTCATTCAAAAAATAAAAGTCTTGACAATTATACAAGAAAGTTAGAAGAAGGAAAAAAAATTGGAAAATTTGATAGTACACTAGAAATTAAAAATAAAATTTGGAGTTTTATGAAAATAAGATAAGATAAAGATAAAAAGGTTTTAATTTTGTTGAGAATAAAAGATGTTATTGACAAGGAGTGAAGGGAAAATGGACTTTGTGAATATGTAACTGAAATTTGTGACTATTTTATGATTGAAGATTATCTTGAGATGATAAAGTGAGATAAGAGAGAGTGAGAAAAGATATAAGGGTTGAAATTTGAGTTTGAATGGGTTGAACGATTGAGATGAGATTGTGTTGTCATGTCAAGAATCGGGTTCATAAGGTTTGTGCAAAGTAGAAATTGGATGAAGTTTCATACAGTGACATGACTCGGTACTCGGTGATGTTCTTACAACTTTGTCAAATTGGTTTATGTGTTTTTTTCTTTTGTGAAATTATGTGTGTTTAATGGGTATAAATATAAATAAATAGAAGAGTGTGAGATGGCTACTTCTCTTTCAAGATAAAATATTCAATGTATTTTGCTTATATGGATTTCATTAACTTTATTTACATGTTGTATTCAATGTTTTGTCAAAAAATGAGAAAATAATAATATTCAATGATTATTTGGTGATTTATTTATTTTTGACAGCATATTTCTTTATATATTTTGTTTTTTATAAAGTAACTAGTAATTCATATATAGTATAAATAACTAAAAACTTAAAATGTATTGTTAAATATTCTTTTTTTTTATCTGTATAATTTAATAGAAAAAAGGGGAATGTATCAAGGATATAAATTCCTCTAATTTGTTTTTTTTTAAAGAATATGCCCTATTAGTACAAAATAATTTTAAAAGAGGCATCCCTTCAAAACAAAAAATTAAAGTGACATCCATTTTTTTCCTTCATATTTTACCACGTCACCCCTGTGGTTTATTGCGAAATTGATTGTAATTGCATGACATGAAAGAACAGTGGTCACATTGAATTTCAATGTAAAACTATTTACATTGACAATGTATGTCTATTCAACGGTGTAAATTAGTTTTACATTTGATATTTAATAAATTTAATATATTATTATTTTTAAATTGTATTTATAAAGTGACTTTACACTTCAAGATTAGAATTGGTCGGGAGAACTTCAGTTTTATTATTGGATGGAACAATTCATATACTTTACTTTTATCAAGATAAATTTTTTTTTGAAACCAGATTAATTTTATCAAAATATTGATGTATTTATCTATTTTATAAATATTAAGTGAAAGAAATTGACTTGAGGTTGATGCAAAATAAATTAGAGGATATAATCAATAAAAGTAATTAATTATTTTTTGAACTTTGATTGATCATATATTTTTAAAAAAATAATAATTTATTTTTTTTGAAGTAAAAAAAATCAATTATTATTTTAACTGACACTTATCAAGACAAACGGGGTGTGTGTGTGTGAGTTTGCTAACTTAGACCAATAAAATTAGACATATCATATTTTCGCATTTTTTTATGTTATTGTTACATATTAATTAATAAATAAATTTAGGAAAATATGATTCAAAATCAAACGAATCTAGCTTCTTGGATATCCAACAAACTCAAAATGATACAAAGTATTTAACTTCTTTTTTTTTTTTTTTGAGGGAAAAAAAAAAGTATTTAACTTAAAAACTCTGACCAGGGAAATAAATATGCATATTATATTTCATGAGTTTGATGATCTTGATGCTTGAGAATACATTGATGATGTAGAAACTCTACAAATCTAGAAAGATGTAAATGAAAAAAACAAACAACGATCACCCTTACAAACACCTCCAAAAAGTGTTAAGAGTTGTTGGTGATCATCGTCCCGGTCAAATATTTGGAAACACGCCGTTGACATGAGAACAAGATTATCCTTCAAAGACAATGCTATTGCTAATAACACAAGGGAAATGTTAACTAGTGCCCCCGGGGCACTGGTTAAGGAATCAAATGTCGAAAGTCTTGCCTCGGAACTTGTGTTGTCAACTCATCAAAAGCTTAAAAAGTGTTATTTTTACTTTGAATTTTCCTTTTTTAGTTTCCTTAACCAATGTCCCGGGGACACTCGTTAACATAACCCATAACATAATTATCTAAAAAATTGAGCCAAAAAATATCAATAGATCTATAATCGACATCTCGTCAATAGAAGCTATGAAAGAGAAGCTTTACTCAATTTGAAAAGAACGAAGTATGGACAATTGTTCCAAATCTTCAAAGTCAAACAATAGTAAGAGAAAGATGGGAATTAAGAAATAAGTTAGATGAAGAAGGAAAATGTAATTAAAAAAACATAGATGTGTTCCACTATGATATTATCAACAAGAAGATATCGATTATGATGAGACTTTTGCTTCAGCTATCAGGTCATAAGCAATAAGAATATTTTTGCATATGCATCTTATAAAAATGTCAAACTTTTCAAATAGACATCAAAAGTACTTATTTAAATAGAATCTTAAATAAGGAAGTCTATGTCCATCAATCTCATGTTTTGAAAACACAGGAAACCAAATCATGTTTTGAAAAACTTGTTTATTAATTTTTCAATTATATCATTTAACGACAAACAAATTAACAAATGTGTGAAGATTTTTTCAGTCTCATGCAAAGTGAATTTGAAATGAGCATGTTGGGAGAATTACTAGTTTTTCTTTACAAATTAAGCAAGAATCAAATCAAATTTTTATCCGTCAAGAAAAATGTAGGTCAATATGAAGCATACAAAGCGAATCTATATGGAGTGAATAGATTCCTCCAAAAATTATTTTTCAAAAGCGTGTTTTGAAAGCGAGTTAGTCTGGAGTGAATTTGACTATTGGAATATATACAACTAGTATGGACACCCGTGCCAAGCACGGGTTAAAAATTCGTCATACTTAAGGGAGGTGATATTGTGATGTATCAAATGTCATTTAAATCCAACATTAGATAAAATAGTCAATGTTGAACAACAAATAGGTGACAACTCATACTTAAGTCTTAAAATTTTGGATGAAGATGTAGTATTATTTTTACTTGTGTGGTTGCTCTTTCTCAATTGTATCAATCCACAACCGTGTTGGTTGTCCATAAGGCCTAATAGTTGTATGATGTCCCAGTTTAACATTGCAGGAGTGTTTCTTGGTGGTGGAACACGAACACAAAGAGTCTTACACTTAGTGGAGAGATGTTAATGTGTCAAGTGACTTAAAATTCCAGTGTATGCAAGAGTAGATATTGAACAAAATATAAGTAAGATGACTCATATATATATTGTTTTAAGATTTTGGATGATGATGTGATGTCAATCTCACTTGTGTGGTTGCTCTTAGCCTAGCATGATTATGCAACCTAATGCAGTCTACTATGGAAGTCCCAAGATTATTATATTTTGTTTTGTTAGTTTTTTGGTCTCATTAGATTAAATTTTTATCTTAAATTTTAGTTTTTGGATATCATTTGCTTTCATGTAAAAAAAATATTCTACCTCTGTTATTTTAATTTGCTTTACTTTTGGTCTTTCGTAGGATGTGACAATGAAATAGTGTAGATGTGTTTTGTTAATTTGACTGAGTCCTGTTCCGGGAGGTCTGACTACATAAATGAGCTATCATGACCCAGTCTATTTGTAAATGGGCTAGACATTTTAGAGTCTGACCCAACTGTTTATGCCATGGGTCAAGCCGTCTTATTTTTATTTTTTTGATTTATTCAATCTTTTTTATGTCTTTGTGATATATTAGTCACTCACAACTATCTTTTTACTAAAATATGATTGGATGATCATATCAGTGTAATGATACAATGTATTGTAGGCTTAATGTGATGATACAATGTATTGTAGGCTCCCTCAAAACATTATGATGAACTATTTGGTTAGTTTTTAATGTCATTTGTTTAATTTTTAGGGAAATGATAACCAATGTTGTCGGGACACTGGTTAAGGGATCAAATATAACATGTAATTGCATTGATTAGTATGACCCATTATTATTCAATTTAATTTTTTTTGGTGTCATTTGTTTTAATGCAATATTTTTTTAAACAATCTCTAATATTTTAAATTCCTTCACTTTTGATCTTTGTTAGAATTTGACCAAATAAAAATATTGATGTTCTATGTTGAGTTAACAAAATATGTGCTTATTAGACATTTTTAAATGTTGTGGTTTTGTTTTTAATTTTGTCTAATTTTTTAGTAAATTAATCACCAAAAAATCTTCAACTCCTTCAATAAACCCATAAAATTACTGACAACTCACTCAATCTCTCAATTTAAAGTTCCTTTTTATTAGACATATTTCTGAATCTCAAATTTCTTTTTCATCTTCTTTATTTTTCTAGTTTTTTTTTTCTCTTCTCATGAAAGAAAAGAACATAAATCTCACTCTATTAAAATACAATCATATCGTCTTTTAGACCATGTTTTGTCTTCGTTTGACCTTATTTGACTATGTCACATAATTACAGACGCAGAGATTCGCACACTTGAGAGAGATGTTAATAATTTGGTTAGAAAGATATGAAATATGTAGGAATGCAAATAGATGAAATAATAGTTATGGTTTTCAATTTTGCTCAAAAAAAAGTTATGGATTTCAATTAAAGAAGATTTAAGTCAAAGGTTCCGGGTTCGATCCATGAAAACTAACATTATCCTCTTCCCTAAAACAACTTACTAACAATTTTGCCTATCCAAAAAGAAGGAAAAAAACATCATAAAGATGAAATGAATGAGTTGAACAATTTTTTCTCTCTAAATCGGTAGTTATGTACTAATTAATAATTTTAAAGTTTGTTTAGAAATTTTAATTTTAGTAGAAAAATTAATTTTTGGAAAAAAATGACGAAAATAAACATGGAAGTAATATCAGTAATATATTTTAAAATAAATGGAAATGAGATGTAGAATAATCTGATTATATTGTAGGGAATACAGTTTGCTGATTTTCTTTATGTATATCTTTTTGTTTAGAATTTCATTATGTATATAATAAATTAATCATTGTACCCAACAAAAATTAAACAAATAAAAATGCATTAAATGTGACGGGGAATATGAAGATGTCACATTCACTTTCTATTTGAAGCAAGACAAAAGTTTAATATAATAGCATGCATCGGTTCCAGTTCTAGTTTTTGTTCGTTAAGTGTCAACGTTGTAGTAAAATATTTGAGTTTAAAATTCATATCAAGTTGTAAAATGACTATTAGTGCATAACGCGTAACATAAAAATGGCAATTAATGACATTGTTATTAATAATAGTAATTTCTCATTCTTCAAATGATTTACTATACAAAATTAGAGTTTTAATTGTCTCTAAGCTAAATTTATCAACAATAAAAAAAATTGTCTCTAGGCTAATCATCCATATTAAAGAAATAAAATCAATTTTTGATCGTCAATTTTATGATCTAATAAAATTTATCAACAATAATATCAGTTTTGATTATATTTACAAATGTACTGTAGTTTGACTTGATGTGTGTAAAAAAAATTCAATTTTGAATCAATTTAAATGTAGATTTGAAATTGTTTATTTTATTTTACGCATGTATTCGACAACAGAGATGCCACCAACATTATTTTTGTTTCAGTGGAATTGGATTTGGTTCTCTTAAGCAAGGTTTGAACCTTGTGAATGAAAAAAAAGAGTGATTCAAGGCTTCACTAAATGTGGTTACGTTATTTCTTTTGATTACTATTATTTCAAGACATTAACTTCATTGGCATCCATTCTTGCAGTTGTCTTTTTCAGCTTATAAGTTGTCACTTAGTAAACAATAAAGTCCAGATTATGGAAGACATCACAACAAACAATTTTTAGAGCATTTTTTTAGAGGATGGTTAGAGCACTGATGTATTTGTTTACAATATTTCACTTGGACAAAAGGAGGCTTACCATTAGCATCAATGACACAAAAATACGAAAAGTTTCTACATTATCTTTAGTGGACTGAAAAGTCAAAGTTTAACATAGATTGGTAACAAACTACAAAATCAAGGTGTGCAAAAACTTGCTTTGCCGTTATACATAAATTGAAATATAAAACAGAACTAACTATACGGTACAATTTCATTAACTTAATAATTTATTTCTCAATAATAACTAATGATAATTACTATACATATTTATAACCTTGTATCATCTTCTCATACAACTTTTATTCTTCCTATCTTTTAGGAAATGCTTCAAGGAGTATATTTGGTTTATCACATGTATCCAACTTTTTTACACAAAAAATAAATCACTAAACTATATAAGTGAATGCAACAAAGACATAAACCACAATATCTAGTGCATCAATTTCATGTAATTCAAAAACAATTAAAGGAACACTTGAGAGAAATGATATTTTATATAATAAACCTAAATAAAAATGAAGTCAAAATAAAATAGTGGTTATAAGTTAAAATGGAAATGAAGTGGAGATAATAGAGAAATGAAGAATATGGCCAGTTCCGACTTAAATCAAAGGAAGGAAATGAAGTTGAGATAATAGAGAAATGAAGAACATGGTCGGTTCCGACTTAAATCAAAGGAAGACAATAGTCAAATGAAATAAGAGAATTAGGTAAAAAAAAAATTACAATGTAACAATGAGAAGAAAAAAAATAGAATTTTAGAGAAAACTTTCAATAATATGAATTGTGAATTGAAAGTGTGTTGTGAAAAGTGTGAGAGCAAAACAAATATTTATAGCCAACGACATCATAATCAAAATAATCATATTTTAATGTTCATCAATTCGTAGATCTCAACTTAGAAACAAAATCACAAAAATTCAAACCCATGATTTTCTGTTATTGATTATATTTATTTAAATGTGTAATAAAAATAAATTGCAAACTTTACAAATATGAAATTTATTGCTTTTTATTTTATTTTATAGATCCGAAATTTGTTATTCTAATTTATTACATCATGTGAAAAATGAAAAAACAATCTGAGTAGTGGAAACTATTTAAAATTTCACATGAGTAAATTAGTCAAAGAAAAACATGTTAGCAAACAAAAAGTGTACCATTGAGTATTAGATTGTATTCTTATCAAAGGATTTTTTTCTTCCAAATATACAAATGTTATAATATATTTTTTTCTTTAAATACTTTGAAAACCATTCCTTATAGAGAAAAAAAAAACGTTTAGCTTTGATAAAAAAAAGTTATTAAAAAAAAGTAATATGTGCTCATTCCGTAACCCATATAATTTGGTTGTTACATTGCGTCATGTTCACAAAATTATATATTAGTAACATCCAAATTATATATTACGTCGAAAATATATACGCTCATGAAAAATGAAAAATAAATGTATAAAGGATGATAACCATGTTTTTGCCATATTTTATTCATAATGTGTATAACATTAAAAGCAAGTTTTAAAAAAATAGACATGTATATGCGTTACCAAAAAAGATATGCCTGCGTTACCAAATTGAAATGTGATTGCCGATTAGTCTTTTTTTATTGCAATCATTTTTATTGCCTTTTTTTTTTAAGTTTTTTTATTGCCTGTTAACTATTACCAATTATCATGCACATGTGGAGTACTTTACTATTGCAATCCTCTGACAAAATTAATTATTTTTAATTAACCATTCTGATTCCTTAATATATGGTGCTACAACTTCCTATTATAAAGAATAAAGAACACGTTAATATCTTGATTCCCTGACAACATTAATTCTTATTCTATTGCACCAATACGTAGAGTTTGTTCAAAAAACAGAAATAACTATAGCCTAATTTTTTTTTTTGAAGAACTGTGGCCTAATTTTGATCACTCAATGTCGACATTTCTCCTAAACAGTATGATTGAAATACTTTTTTTCGGGCATCATATTTGTTGTCCATTTTTCAGTAAATAAAAAAAATATGGTACTACTAATTGCTACTCATTTGTCGGGTTTGGTTTACTACGTTAAAACAATTTTTCTTATCTATGTAGGATGTTATTTTCATAAATTAAAAAAATCACAAAGAAAATACAATAATTAAGTTATTTTTGAGTAATTAAAGAAAGTATCAGCCAACTAATATTTAAAATTAATTGGTCATACAGAGTCGACATTAGAGTCAAATAAGAAAAAATAACTTTTTAGTTTGGTTGAATATGTAAAAGTAGTCTAACATTTTTTGGTTTTAATCTTTATAAAAATTTAAATTACAGTGCCAATATAATAATGTTCGTTTGAACAATTACATCTTTAAATAAATGTAATCAAAATCAACATTATTTAGGCAGTTTGTATGATGTGAATGGACACATATTTGTTGATGAAGTAATAAATGCTAGAGTGGAAATTGAGATGCCACGTGTACTATCACTCATAGATGTATCCTTTTGTATTATATAAAGATTGTTTCAACGAAACTAAGTTAGCAATGATAATAACTGAATCCAACTTTGAACAAGCAATTCATGATTGAATTGTTATTAATTAATCAAAATTTAATACACAATCAAATTACAAAACAAAGCACAGTGTCAAACTAAGAAATAGAAGCAATCACAAAAATTAAACTATTTGATATATGTTGAATCAATTGAAGGAATGTTATGAATGATAAAAAAAGTGATTGAATAATCGAATTGATTTTCCAAAGTTTTTCTCAATCACTTAACATTTATCGATTCACCTAATCAATTAACATATATCAAATTATATTGTAAGAAATAAAGATAAATGAGAAGAATACACTAATCTATAGAGGTTCCCTCAAGGTCCCTTGAAATTGAAAGGATCCCAAGGTCCTCGAATCAAGATAGCATGCAATCCTTCAATATTCTTGTCCAACAAATCTTCTTTGCTTCGATTCCCTTCAAGCTTGATTGTTTGAGAAAAACCCCCACAATTATCTCTAGATCTTTGATGCTCCACAAAGATCCTTCAATGAAACCAATTATACAATTATCTTATAGCACCCTAGAAATCTAGATCTCCAATTACTACAAGTGTTCTTTGAAAAAGTTTTTAATTTGAAGAAGTTGTAGAAAAATAGAGAGAAAATGACTTAAGTGTATTGTTGCAAATTTATTCAATAGTTTAAGAATGAGTGGAGGAAAGTTTATATAGGTGAGAGAGATAGGAACAATCGAATCATAAGAGCTCTGATTCAAATCAATTAGTGTATATGATGAAATCTGATTTGATTTGAAGAATGATTCGATACAAATGAACTATGATTCGATTCATCAAATTTCAGGTGAAGATTGATTTGAAACATTAATAATTTAATTCTAATCACAATTACCAAAAGGAAATTTGATTCGATTCATTTGTTCCTTTGAAAGATTTGAATTGAATCTTCATAAAAATGACATTCTAGATGAAGATCGATTTGAAACATCAAGAATTCAATTCGAGTCACAATTCGCGAAGGGAATTTTGATTCGATTCATTTGTTCCTCTGTAAGATTTGAAATCAAACGTTCAAAAAATGACATTCTGAAAGAAATTTTTTACGAGTTGAACTACAAACACTATATATTAAAATTAATTTCTTTAACCATTAAGGAGATCACTAGTGATATATTGAAGATCTAGATCAGGACGGGGTGCCTTACAACACAAGCTAGGCTAGAACAAAAACATTATCTAATCAAGTTAAGAAATAAACATCATCAAAACATAATCAACCCAAGGAGCAAAACTAAAAAAAAAAAAAATATCATAAAAGATCATCTAAAAAATACAAAATGAATGAAGCCAAACTCATACAACTCTTATGCATCCATCGTCAAATTTAGAGAAAGATGAAGAAGGAAAAACTATTATTGAATTGTGTGCATGTTTTCAAACCTCTCTTAGAGAGTCTTATCTTTCTATGGTAAAAAGAATTCTTAGATACTTAATTGGTATTAGTGGTATTGGCCTTTGGTATAGCAAAATTTCACTTTTGGATCTTATAGCTTATTATAATGGTGACTGTGCTAGAGACAGAATTGAAAAGAAAAAAAAAATACAAGTGGGGCATGTCAAATTCCTAGAGAAATACTGATTAGATGGTTATGAAGAAATAAAAACACAATTCCACTATCAACTAATGAGGCACCGGATTTATTCAAGAGAGTCTTATATTTAGATATAAAAGTAGTATATACCAACTTTTAAGTTGAAGTAAGGTTAAATATAAGCAGTGCAAGCTTTTGAGTCTTATATTTATTAATATTGATGAAGTCGTTATAGATTTATAGAAAATAATAGTTTTCAAGCATTTGAAGTGAGTCTTAACACTAAAACTTGGGTCGTAATAAAATAGGAGGTAGAAATCCTCGGTATGGTCCTGATTTAAGGCATACAAAAATAATGTTAAACAATAAGGAAATAGTAATTTCATTGTCACTAGCTCGACTAAAACTTTATCTTGGTCAAATTCATTATCAAGTACCACTAAGGAATTGGTTCATGTACATGTTCCGGTACAACTAAGAGAGATGTATCAAAAATGAAATTATATACTTAATTAAAGATGAAAACAAGATGAAACGTGTCTAACTTGCGAGTGAGAGTTGAAGATCATATTATACCATTAGTCATATATACTATATAGATTAAATATGTTGAGTCTATTGTAGCAAATGACGAAAAAATTAAGAGAGAGCATTGATAATTTTATGTGATATAAATATAATAAATTATATTAGTTCAACTATTTTGTGATCACTTTTGGTACATCTCTTTCTCTCCCTCTTACATTTACATTGTGTTTGTGTTTTTATTTAATCTTTTCATTTTTCTTTCTTTATTGTTTTTGTCCCAAAAGAAGGACAAAGAAATAGTTGTCCCAAAAGTTATCTAACAATAGGTTGCAGGCAATGTGCGAAAAAAAGATAAATAACTTTATGTGGTTTTGACTTGTTTTTTATAATAAAAAATATGAAAAATGTTAATAAATGCTTTTAGACATCGTGTAAGGAGTTAAAAGATGAAATTTTTGCTTAAAAAATAACAGGTGTTTGATTTATGTATTTAAGACCCGGTTTTCTTTTTTGGATTCTTTAAAAGAGTTATACTACACTTTTCACACACAAACAAAAAAAATCTAAACCATACCATTATCCACTACTTTTGAAAATAAAAAAGTCAAACTAAAAAACAAATGCAATTTTTTATACACAGAAGGACAACTTAAACGTGATTGATCGTTTGAGGATAATCTACGTAGCGTGCAATGGACAACACTTTCAGATCATGCATATTTGGATATATCGTTGTTTGCTCAAACAAGAAGGGTGTGCTATTTCTAGTTAAAGAAACTCTGTCCAGTGGCGGAGCTAGAAAAAAAAGCTAGGGTGGGCCATTAAAATTAACCATACCTATAATTGAATTATTTAAATTTTTCGGGTGGGCCACTACATCACTTTGCGGGAATTTGAATCAACCGAAACCTAAAACCGACATAAAATTGTATAAAAGCTCGCAAAATAGACCTACAATTGAATTATTTAAATTTTTCGGGTGGACCACTACATCACTTTGCGGGAATTTGGATCCACCGAAACCTAAAACCGACATAAAATTGTATAAAAGCTCGCAAAATAGACCTATAATTGAATTATTTAAATTTTTCGGGTGGACCACTACATCACTTTGCGGGAATTTGGATCCACCGAAACCTAAAACCGACACAAAATTGTATAAAATCTCGCAAAATAGACCTATAATCGTTGATTTTTTAATTTTTGGGGGTGGGCCGTGGCCCACCTCAGCCCATGAAGGGCTCCGCCACTGACTCTTGTCAAAAGAAAAAATTCCCACATCAAAATTTATGGAAAGCACAAAATTTACATGGTACAATTCCAGCTCTTGTTGGTCTTCCCTACCTGTCATGTGCCGAGTACCATGTCTCTCAGGAAGAATAAAAAGGGAAAAAAATCAAATGAAATAAAGGAGTTTGCATCGCGTAAAGTCATACAAAGTACCTCTAAAAATTAACAAAATAAAATCTACCAATAAATTTACTTTCGATTATAACTCATCAATACTAAATAGATCTCATATAAATGAGGAGAAAGAGTGGCTCTATAGGAGCCAAAATCTTGTCAAGTGTCAATTTTTCTAACCATCTAATGAAAGTTGACTATAAACTCAATGCTTAATAGAAGAAGAATGCCACATTGGACATGGTTAACTCTTCTCCTTTAGCACACCACCTTAACTCAGTATCTGGAATGGCCATTGCTTAAGTAAATACCATGTCCTGAATCTGATATCTAAAATTTGAGAATTCTAACCCACTATATGACTTACCTACCGTGGTTTCAAACACTTGTTTAATAACCACAGTCTTGAATTGCAGGTCACAATTATAAATTTAAGTGTAATTTATTTTCCAAGAATTTTTTACAATATAAAAGTAGGAAAGAAATTTGGCAAATGTTAACATGTACCTCCAAGGCACATGTTAATGAATTCAATTTAATGTAGAAATATTCATTTTAAGACCCGAGCAATCAACTTTTTAAAATTAATAAAATGTTTTTATCAATGCAAAATCGTTACTTTTAGATTCTTAACAGGTTCACTCACGACACAAATTAGCAAGATCGAAATAAATTTTACACACCAAAACATTCAATCTACCACTAAAGAGAAAGAAATCAAGAGGGTGGTGGAGAGCAAGAGAGAAGATGAATTGTTGAATGAGTGTAGGATAATTAAAGATTGAAAAATGTTATACTTCGCACCAAAGAAGCTCACGAGGCTATCACGATAGTTTAAAGTAACTATGTGGGTCACCTCTTCTATTTTCCATCAACCCATGTATTGCTATAAAGAACCAAAACCAACGGCTGCCATACTCTGCGATTCCTTCGCCATTGATTTGAATTGAGATATCCAAATGTAAGAATTGATTTGAATTAATGCAACTGATCAACTTGAACTTAAAACTTTATTAGTGACCATTTGAACACAGCACAATGAACAATAAAAGCATATCAAAGTAAACGTTGAGGCAAAGAAACAATCAAACAAAACAAGTAGTATACTAGATTACTCTATCAGAATGAGCAGAGCATTCTCTTCTCCAATTCTTATTCACCATTGTTTCAAAGTCCTAATTTCCAACTAAACCCAGAACGATACAACATCCATAAAGGTAGTTTACAAAAGATAGCATGCTAAACTACTTTACAGTAAACTAAGCTATGACGTTAAATCTATCAACCTATAAAGAAAAAATATCTATGATATTACAGCAAAATCCATCAAACTCTTCTCACAAGATACTTGCAGCTCAAGCAACAATGAACTAAACTGAACATTACATTAATTGTCACCACTTATTCACCATTTCCGCAGCTCTTCTCCGAGCAAGCATCGTTGAAATTCTCGGACTCACGATCACCAGCGCCAATTCCCTCGGTCTCCAAGCATACAACACGCCGTCTCAAATCACCCAATTCCCTTTCCATGAGAAAAATTCTTTCCTTAAAGGATAGATTCTGTTCTTCAAGATGTGCGATTTGCAAATCTTGTTCATCAACTCTATTCTCTAAACTATGTTCATCACCTGAACTTGGATATATCATCTCAAACCTGCTCAAATCATTGTTCAATCTCTTCTCAACATCAAAAACCTCGCCACCATTGTTTTCACCGGCTTGGTCGGAGTTTTCTTTTTCCTGCCGGAGACGGATTAGGCCTTTCATAGTGCCATATCCGTCAACTCCCCACTTTTCCTTTGCCATCTCCACAACAACCTCCGTCGACGGCGAAAGCGACGGCGTTGTTAAGATCGCTGGAGTCACCGCATAGGGTGACACCAAGGAAGCTATGCCACCTGTCTTTTTCGCGCGGATTAAGAACGAAGTCGTGTTGCGCGGCGCGAACGGGGCGGAGGTACGACCACCGCCGTTGAACCTCCTCTTTGGATAGTTAAACCGGCGAACTTTACGAGATGAACCATTCGGGTTTCCGAACGGACGACCCGGACCCGATGCGTTCTGGTCCATGCGAGGTCTTTCGGGTTTGCTTCCGTTCCATTTTATCCGACCCGGATAATTCATTCGGCACGGCGGATGACCGTTGAACGTTGGCAGTTGGGAGAACACGGCCGGATATTCAGGCAAATAAGATGGATGGCGGTAGTTTTGAGGAGTCTGCTGTAAGATCTGAGACTGGACTATCATTTTTCATTCAAAAACACGAAAATTTCACAAGAGATTTAAATGAACAAGAAAAAAGATTGGAAAATTTAATAAAAGACTGAAAACAATAAATAAAATAAAAAGTAACTTTGGAGATTTATGAAACTGTGAGAGAGATAAAGAAGACAAAGGGTTTTTAATTTTGTTGGGAATAGTTTTGCTGGCTAGGAGTGAGAGAAAAATGGTGTTTGTGAATGAATATGAATATGTAACTGAAGTTGGTGAGTAAAGTGTGACAAGAAAGAATGAGAAGAGATCGAGGGTTGAAATTTGAGTTTGAATAAATTGTACGGTTGAGATTCAATTGTGTTGTCAATCGGGTTCATGACATGAATTTTGTGCAAACTGCAAAGGTGAAAATGGTTGAAGTTCCGTACAGTGACATGACTCGGTGGATGTTGTTTGTTACTTGTTACCACTTTGCTAAAGGATTTGTCTTCTTTTTTATCAAGGGACAAAACAGGAAAAAGGGTTTGTCCGTGGTTTTTGCTGACAACTGGGTTTGGATTATTTTTAATGATTTTAAATTAATAAATGTATTTTTTTAAAAGTTAAATACTTTCATTTTGACTGTATTGAATACACAAATGTCATAAAATCTTGTCATTTAATGTCTTTAAAAAGTGTTCTAGAATCACTCAATAGAATTTCTCAAGGATAATAGTCATTTTGGTCCTTGAAATTGTAATGAGTAGTCAAAATAGTCCTTCAATGTATCAAAACTTTAAAGTAGTCCCTGATTGTGCATTTTGTTAGGCAAAATAGTCCTTATGTAAAAATATTTCATTAATATTGTCAGATTAGTCCTCCAATATACTTACTTATTGTCATATTAGTCATTATAAGTACATGTTTATTGTCATTTTAATTCCTATATGAAAAGAGTTATTGTGAACATTGAGAGGTTATTTTAGTGTCAAAGACTATCTTAACTAACAGAATGCACAATCAGGGACTATTTTGAAATTTTGATACAATGAAGGATTAAAATGACTAATCATTACATATTCAGAGACTAAAGTGGCTATTACCCCAATTTCTTATTTGAAGAAAATTTGATGGCTACTTGTCTCACAAGATAAAATATCGGATGTATTTTGCTTATAGGATGTATATAGTTTAGACCTTTGGAAGCATTTGTTAAGGTTGAACCACTTTTTTTTAAAGTTAAATTATATCGTCCCACCAAATCATATCATGGTTCACCGCACCAAATTCATTTCATAAACTCTTATCTCTTTCATTATAATGTGTAATCTCTCTCTAAAAAAAATAGAATGCTATGGCTGAGAGACTATTTTGTATTTTTGCTCAAAAAAAAGACTATTTTGCATTTGAATTTGAAAATTATTTTCCTACTTATTTGGTCACTTTAAGAAACAAATTTCAGAATTGGATTCATTGTCGAAAATGTTTTACTTTCAGCTTTATATCAATGAAATTCTAGGTCTGAATAAAGGAGAGAGGAAAGAGATAGAGCTTATGGATCAGATTTGATATGATGAACCATGATAAGATTTGATGGCATAATCTAATATAATGGTAAAAAAAAATATTGATCCAAACTATATAGATGCTTTCTTATATAGATTTCATTAATTTACATCTCATATTCAATGTTTTGTCAAAAAATGAGAGAGAAAAAATCGTATTGAATGATTATTTAGTGATATATTTATTTTTGAGAGCATTGTTCTTTACATATATATAATGTTTTTGATAAAGTATTTGGTGATTCATAGCATATATTTGATAGTAGTTCCTAAGTCTTTTGTCAAAGTAAAAATAACCGCCATGGATGAAGGAAGAAAAAGCTCCAAATTGGAGGAAAAATGAAAATGATTCATTGTGATAGTTCATTACAAGTGATTATATACACATATGTGCCAGCTCATAGTAACTACTCTAACTAACTAAATGAAATGAAATTACAAGTGAAATTATGCGTAAATTCAAATGCATCTAATTAGTTAACTTGCGCGCCAAGCTATGTTATGTTTCCTTCATTTTCTTCATATGTTGATATTTTGTGTTGAGCTTGTCATCTTGCAATGTCTTAATGTTCTTGATTTCTTCATTGCTGCTTTTAATGTATGGCCTGCAATGTTTCAGTATGCTGGTATGCTTCAAGCCATACAATGACCTTTGTAGCTTGCACACCAAGTCAAGATGAGATAAATCAAGGCAAGGAGGAGACTTCATATACACTTCTTCATTAAGATCACCATGAAGAAAAACGATTTCATCCTTTATCTTTTTTTCACGTCATTTTCGTATTTTTGATCAATTTACATATGAATTTTCAAAATTGAAATATATGGTTTTATTTAAATATGAATTCTTAGTGTTCAAATATATGATCTTTAACTCGTGTTTTTATATGAATTTTAGATTTAAGGCTAAAAAGTTCATATGCAAACGAACCAAAAAGACAAAAATGACGTGAAAAATATATAAATGACAAAATTGTTATACAAAATTAATTAAGTTTAAGATACAACAAATATTGGTTTGCCAAATATACGTAATTCAAGTCTGACAAAAGACGAAGTACACTTATTTACCATTAGTCATACAGTTTAAGTATCTTGAGTATACCTGATTCAAGTGGGATGGCTGAAAATGGAGGGGAGCGTTGATTTTTTTATGTGATAAAAATATATTTTCCAAAGGGAAAATTTTATCATATTTTGAAACTAGATCAGCAATAATGTGGAATTTTTTTTTTTTAAGTAATTTGTGAAAAACTTATATAGTTTGATCTTGACAAATATGTGGTTTTGAGTTTTGACATATGTGTGAAGAAAAGATGTTAATTTTATAATAAAATTAGTGGTATATCATATGGTGGATGCTTCAATCGCTAGACAAAAGGATAGAACAAGAAAATAAAAGAACTTTGAGATTTTCTTAAGGATTTTAAGAAAAGGATATTATGATCAATAATTTGATTAAAAATATGATTTTGATAAGTATTATTTCGAAGTAGTCGATCTCACCTAATGGATAAAACTTGGTGTTATTGTATTTTATTTTTTAAAATTATAAACTGAACCAAAATGAGGGAAAACAACAATATCATTAAAGAAACCGTTTACTTACATTATCCATTACTTTTTAAAATAAAAAGACAAAACTAAAGAAATACTTACTACGTAGTACTAACAAAGGGGATTCTTGATACACACACAAGGGCACTAAATCGTGATTGGTCGTTAGAGGATAATTTAAGTAGCGTACAGTACAGGGGACAACTCTTATAATGCATAGTATTTTTTTATATTCCTTTTTTTTTAAAGAGCACAATTTTTTTTATATTCCTTGTTGTTTACATGGTACAGCAACAATTATGGAAAAATGTCCCACATAAACAATTATGGAAAGCACAGCAATAACTTTACATGGTACAGCAACATGTGCTCAGTACCATGTCATAGAAGAAGAAGAAAAAAGAAAAAGAAATCAAATCAAATGAAGAATAATTGTTAGCGAAAAAATTATCCATTTAGTACAAAAAAAGAAAAAACAGTAGATTTAGAGCATTAAAGACAATCAACTCCAAGTAATTGTTCAAATCAATATTACATATGCGCATAAATTATTTTAAGTTTTTTTTTTTTTTTGGTACAAAAATTATTTTAAGTTTTTAATGTTGATATCTAGTAACTACTTCCTCTAAAAAAAAAATCTAGTAACTACTTAATCTCTTTGACATTGTATTTCTAAATTATTCACTATATAGATATACCTATAAATTTAGTTTCAATTTTAACTCATCAATACCAATTAAACCTCGTATAAATAAGAAAAGAGAGTGGCTAAAGGAGCACACAATCTCATTTACTCATAAAGCTCAATGCATTATACAAGAACACCTAATAGAAGATGGTCCAATTGTTCTCTTTCGCACCACCTTACCTTAAGTTTGGAATTGTTGCTTATCCAACTAAATATGGAGTCACAAAATCTTAAGTTTGGGAATTCTTTCTTAGTGAGTTATCCATAGCGGTTCCAAACACTAACCATGGTTTTTTTTCCCTTAGTTTAACAGTTACAAACCTCTCTTAGGCTGGAATTTGATATATTGATTTATCAAGTTGTGGTAATCCATTCCACTAGATCCAACCCTGTTATCATCTATAGTTTTAAATTGTGACTACTACTATAGTTATAACTAGAAACAAACTTGTTGATGAATTAGATGAGAAAACAGACCAATAACAAACTTGATGTGTGGAGCAAGTGATAATCAGACAACCAAAACAAAGTGTATGGAACAATTATAAACACAAGTCAAAAGTAGAAAAACAGCAGGAGAGAAAGGAAGAGAGAACACAAAAGAATTTGTTGACCCAGTTCGGTCCAAATTGACCTAGTCTGGGGGAGAGAGCAACCCTTCGTTTCACTATATGATGAGTAACTTTACAAAAGAGACGTCAATAGGTTACAAGAATAAGTCTCCCGCCTAATTCTACCCAAAGCCCCAATCTCTTCCCGTGACCAAGAGACTCAATCCTAATAGTGTTTTCCAAGGTGAATCAACCCTCAAACCCTAGTGTTTGTTCCAAAGAGACAAACTCTACACAAACCCTAGTTTTGTTGTTGCCTTTCTAAACCCTTGTTTTCAGCCCCCTCTATCTCAAGGTTTACACTGATATAATGTCTATATTTATAGTAAAAACACCCCTCATAAATTGGAACCAAATCAGGCCCATAAAAATATGTTTTATTTTTATGCATCAGCGTAAAATCGTACTACGATTTTTCCAGAATCAGAAGTCCAAAACCTGGTCCAAAAATCGTACTACGATTTTCCACATCGTGCTACGATTTTGACAGCTTCAGCAAACTTCAATTTCTCCAATTTTGAGTCACTTTCACAACAAAACTAAAAGCCTCAAGAGGAAGAAAAAAAAAATAACACAAACCGCCAACAAGACATTTGAAGTGAGTGACCAAAATCAAAAAATTTAATGTCTGAGCCTAGAGTAAGACCATGTTAGTCATACCGTCCACAACTTGATGAAAAATGCTCTTCTCCCAACAAAAAATGTTCACTCTTAACCAAACTTCTCAAAATACCTCTGTGTGAGTTAACTCATGCTGGATATAACACCCGCTTGAGTTAACTCACGCATGTATTAAACATGAAAAAACTGTTGAAACAAAAATCTTTTTGATGAATGTTTTAATGATAACAAACATTTTGGAATAAACATTAAGTTTTATGAATTGTGATCTATTGATGTTTGCACTTGAGTCTTTTCACAGAAGTTGACAAGAAAGAAGTATCTGACAAGTGCATATATATATACTCATTGAAAGAATACCAAAACAGTAGTATCACAAGCTCAAAGAAGATATAAGAATATTGTTTGAATCAAATGAGTGTTGATTGAAGATTCAACAAGAAGATGAATTTTATGATCAATTGACTCATCCTCGTCACCACATGGTTTTCAACAAAGCCTTAAAGATTTGAGGAATAAAGGGTTAATATTTGAAAGGAATGATCTTCAAATAGCTTCTAAAAGAGTTTAAGGAAAAGGCACAAAAGTTTCATTCAAGAGAATGATTGAATGCACCTTCATGATTACATGCATGCCTAAACTAAAACATCTCAAAGATACTCAATGAAGAAGAAACATTGTGTACAATCACCAAGAGAAATTATGAGATAAATCACATCATCAACAAATTAATTCAAGGTTAATTAATTGAGAATATGTCGTCATCTCATATAGAAGAGAACATTATCAACTCCGATGAAAGAATGTTCACATGATGAGGATTCATATTACACTTGAAATTATTCTCATCATTTCATCAAAATGATTAGAATCAACTTTGAAGAGAAACCAATTCATGAATGAATTATTTATTAAATCATTCATTAATAATATTGATTGGAGAAATATCAAAGAAGAAAATTCATGATCATATGCTTGGAAATTCTATCATAAAAAACTTATGATGGTTCAAGAATCTTCCATGACTATTCAAGATATGATTTGGAGAATAGAAATCAATCGAAGGAATTTTGACTTTGAGAAAGGTTTCTCATGTTCCTATGTAACACCCCGTTTTCCCAACTTAAAAATTTCACAAAAATTATCAGAGTTTATCAACATAACGGAGCATCACATACATCATTTCCAACAATTATAGTAATAGGAATACTATTCATTTAAGCGACCTGTCTTTATAAAATTCAATAATCAAATGCAGCGGAATTTAGTTTGTTGGAACAAAATGCGTTTAACAATGAACCTTAAAGAGTTTTGATGATAACAAGGTATTAAAAATTGTAAATTGGACTAGCTAATATTTGTTCAAGTGTACAGGACCACAGTTAAAAAGTTACATCATTAATTGGTTCTGAATGAGCAAATAAAGAGCATAAGAAAATGAAGCTTAGATGATTCTGAAGGCAATACGCTCCTGAAAGTAAAAGCGCTCCTGAAGTCAAGCTGCTCCTGAAGAAATAGTGCTCCTGAAGAATAGTGCTCCTGAAGACAAGAGGTCCAGAAGCCACATTATCAGAAGCTGTATCATCAGAAGCTGAAGAAGCTGCACCATCAGAAGCTGCAGAAGTTGCTTCATCAGAAGCTGCATCATCAGAAGCTGCCTCATCAGAAGTCATTTCACCAGAAGCTGAAGATCAACTGGATTTGCAGAAGATTCAAAGATTGAAGAATCTACATTGCAAAAGCTGTCTATTGGATTCGAAAACACAGCAGAAAATTAGTGGAACATTGCAACGGTCATTTCAAAGGTGTTTGAAGGCATGTGCTTGCAATTTGGACGAAAGCGTTGACATTGTACTTTGTACGAATTGTACAACCACGTTCTCCACTACTCTGTTTTGTGTCCACGCTACAAGACAAGAAAACAGCTTCAGAATACGGCTTCGCCTGCAAAGATGTTCCTTTGGATAAGGAATGGATTTCAAATTTGTTCTTCATAGGACAACAACCAAATCAGGCAAAATATCATTGGTGAAAGATCAAGCTTCAACAACGACTCTTTGGTGTGCTGGCAATTTCACAACGTCTCTTTCACACCTCTATATAAAGGAGTGAAGACTTAGAGTTTTGGTAATGCAAGAACGCTGAACGAAAGACTCACAACATTTTTACAAGTGCCAAACCTCTGCTGAAATTGTTCTGCATTCACTTAGAATTTCTGTGTTTCAAAGTCATATCTTAGAAATTCTTAAGTCCATTGAGTCTGTATCTGATTTATATTGTGAGCACCTCTGATTGTATATCAAGTGTTCAACCTTAAACAATTTTCTGTGTAATTTTGTTTAGTTAGGAAGTCTCTTGCAGTTGTGCTTGAGCAGGAAGTCTCTTGATTGTGTTCTTGAGCAAAGGAAGTCTCTAGCTTGTGTGCTTGAGCAAAGGAAGTCTCTTGCTTGTGTGCTTGAGCAATTGTAATCAGATATTACTCTTAGTGAAATCTCCTTGGAAGTGCAAGGGGGACTGGACTACTTCCGGATTGTGGAAGGAACCAGTATAATTGCTTTGTGTCGTTCTTCTTCTCTCTCTCTCTGTTTTATTCTGCTGCATTTAGATTCTGATCATCACTTCAGAAGCTGTCTCACTTAGCTTCTGATCAGTGTGTTCAGTTTTTAGGAGAAACGAAGAATTTTTAAAAACACAATTCAACCCCCCCTTCTTGTGTTTTTCTCACCTTCATAGTTTACATCATCTCATAAAATCCTTGGCATTAAAAGGCTACAACTTAACATCTCAATTAGTCTTCATAGAATACTTCAACATTATTAAAATAAAATACGTAACAAGGAAAAACAAGAATCAGACAATCCCCATCCCGTTACGTATCAGAGCATTCTAGACACGATGTGATGAGTCTACTCACGAACACAGCTAGTCCTGGTTACCTGCAAGTTACTCATACGAAGGGCAACATTTTCAAGCAGAAGGGGTGAGATTTCACATTCATTAATTAACAAATAATTCATAAAAAGATAACCAACAACATATATCTAACATTAATATCATCATTTTAACATCATTTAACAAAGCTAAGTAGTCAACAACTTCATAGTTACCAAAAGCAACATATTCATTCTTATAATTCATCATTTATATCATTTATTAACGTTAGGACAACAACAACAACGGCAAGACAGCAACATCATCACATCATTCATCATTTATTATAAGTTATGATGACTCTACAATGCAACAACAACTCCAACAACAACTTAGACAACTTCAATATGCATGTGGTACCACCAGGGCATTAAGCCCCCATCGCTAAGGTCATATTTGGACCTGTCGGGCATTAAGCCCCCATTGCTAAGGTCATAAAGAACCTGTCGGGCATTAAGCCCCCATCGCTAAGGTCATAAAGAACTTGTCGGGCATTAAGCCCCCATCGCTGACTATGCATCAACTCGACTCTAAATGCAACAACTTCATTTTTCATGTTAAATTCATTAATAACTACTCATAAGGATTTCATCACAACATAGATTAAATACTTATAAACATCTTAATTACACTCATAGTACTCAAGCTTTGAAGTTTGGAGACAATCTATAAGTTTTGGGTTAGTTTTCATAAAATTTCACTAAGACCTCCTTAGAGTGTTTCCATCATATCTCAAAAACTAAGACACATTTTCACGTCAAACCAAAGCCACTAGAAAGCTACCTCAATTATCTACAACTCTCATGTTTACACCAAAAGCCAGTTCAAAACAGAAACGGGTGAAAAAGACGCAAGAATGCGAAAACAGGGGATGATGTCACTATTACATCGTACTACGATGGAATGCATCGTACTACGATGGAAGGTGCTGAAAAAGTCTTGTTTGCTACTGGAAAAATCGTAGTACGATTTCCCAACATCGTACTACGATGGAACGTGAACAGCTCTACGGGAACAGACCAGTTTTCACTCCAAAAACCCCAATTTCATCATCCCAAACCCCAAATTTGATACGGAACATTACCTATGATAAATCTAAGACCTGCACATCAATTTAACACAACTCCAATGAATTTTCTACTCTGTTAACAACCCAACACATCTTCAAATCTAATTTTTCAAACAACCAAAACTATGAACATCAACATAAGATTAACCCTAATCCCAATCCCTTAAACCTACAGCAATTGACCACTTCCTTTGAATCAAAACTTGTTAATAATGAGAGTTAGTCCCACCCTTACCTTAGATTATCTTCCTGAAATCCAACAGCCGCGTTCTTCGTTCTTAGGGTTCTCTCTGACTTCTCTTCTTTCTCTCCTCTTTTCTCAGTTGTACGCGTTCTAATTTTTCTTTCTCACTTACAGATTTTATTCTTTCCCTAATTGCTCTTCTCACCACAATCCTGCTCTTTCCCCTATTAGTTACTTATTTCTACTAACAATAATATTTCTCCCCCACTTAAGAATAATACTTATATTATCAACTATTAACATATATTCCACCAATATAAATATAATAACAATAATAATAATAATAATAATATTCTAATAAAATGCAATAGTTCACTCAAATAATAATTATGAAAAAGTGGGTGTTACAACTCTTCCCCACTTAGAATATTTACGTCCTCGTAAATGTACCTTGTTCAAACAACTCTGGGTAAGATTCTCGCATCTTACTCTCCAATTCCCACGTCAAACTTTCACCAGCTGCTCCTTCCCAAACTACTTTCACAAGAGATATTTCCTTGCCTCTCAGCCTCTTCACTTCATGATCTTCTATCCTTACTGGTAAGGTCTCGATGGTAAGGTTGTCTCTTACTTGCACATCATCTCTTGGAATCACATGGGATGGATCCGGCACATACTTCCGAAGTTGCGATACATGGAACACATCATGCAAGTTCGAAAGATGTGGTGGCAAACCCACCCTATAAGCAACCGTTCCAATCCTTTCTGAAATCTGATATGCACCAATAAATCTCGGAGTCGACTTCTTTGACTTCAATGCACGTCCAACACCCGTCACCGGAGTGACTCTCAAAAACACATGGTCTCCTTCTTGGAACTCAAGATCCTTTCTGCGCTTATCATGATAACTTTTCTGCCTATTCTGTGACTCTTTCATCTTTTCTCTAATTAACTTTACCTTCTCGGTAGTCTGTTGGACAATTTCTGGTCCCAATACCACACTCTCACCTGTTTCAAACCAACACAACGGAGTCCTACACCTCCGACCATACAAAGCCTCGTAAGGTGCCATTCCAATACTAGCATGGTGACTGTTGTTGTAAGTGAACTCTATCAGAGGTAGATAACTATCCCAAGTTCCACCTTGCTCAAGCACACAAACCCTCAATAAATCTTCCAGCGACTGAATTATCCTTTCCGACTGTCCATCTGTCTGCGGGTGGTACGCTGAACTCAACTTCAAATTAGTACCCAAAGCCTCATGCAAACTCTTCCAGAACCTCGACGTAAACCTCGGATCTCTATCCGACACAATGCTCGATGGGACACCATGTAGCTTCACAACATCTCTAATATAAATCTCTGCTAACTGGGACACAGGAAAAGTAATATTAATTGGAATTAAATGAGCCGACTTCGTCAATCTATCTACGATCACCCAAATTGCATCATTCCCTTTGTTGGTATTCGGCAAACTCGTCACAAAATCCATGGATACACTATCCCATTTCCATTCCGGAATCTCTAGCGGTGTCAATAATCCAGCAGGTTTCTGATGCTCAACTTTCGACTTCTAACAAGTCAAACATGCATACACAAATTGTGCCACGTCGCGCTTCAAACCAGACCACCAAAACATTTTCTTCAAATTTTGATACATTTTAGCAGCTCCTGGATGAATACTCAAACTGCTTCTATGGCCTTCTTCAAGGATCATCTTCTTCATCTCATCATTATCAGGAATACAAATTCTTCCTCGAAACTTCAACACTCCTTGCTCATCAACCTTAAAGTCACTGTCTACAGCAAGATCGCCTGCAACCATTAAATCTACCAACTTCACATCTACTTTATGCGCCTCTCTGATACTATCCAGAAATTCATTGTTGATCTTCAACATCCCCAATTTCACACTCTTTGGCGACACTTCACAAACCAAACTCATGTCTCTGAACTGTTCAAGCAATTCCATCTCTTTAACCATCATCGCCGACAAGTGTAAAGTCTTCCTACTCAATGCATCTGCAACAACATTAGCTTTTCCAGGATGATAATTCAACCCAAACTCATAGTCTTTTAGTAACTCGAGCCATCTCCTCTGCCTCATGTTCAACTCTTTTTGATCAAATAAATATTTCAGACTTTTATGATCACTAAACACCTTAAATCTGGAACCGTACAAATAGTGTCTCCAAATTTTCAACACAAAAACCACAACAGCCAACTCTAAATCATGTGTAGGATAGTTCTTCTCATGTATCTTCAACTGTCTCGAAGCATAAGCCACTACCTTGCCATCTTGCATAAGCACACCACCTAAGCCTAACTTGGACGCATCACAATACACCACAAATGGTTCATCAGGTTTTGGCAAAATTAAAACTGGAGCCGTCGTCAAACGTTTCTTCAACTCATTAAAATTGTTCTCACACTGAACATCCCACACAAAGGTTTTGCCTTTACACGTCAACTGTGTTAACGGAAGTGCTAACTTAGAAAATCCTTCTATAAATCCTCGGTAATAACCTGCTAGCCCCAAAAAGCTTCTAACTTCGGTAACTGACTTTGGAGTCTCCCATCTTGATACTGCATCAACTTTGGATGGATCTACTGCAATACCACTACTAGAGATAATATGGCCAAGAAAACTTACTTCTTTCAACCAGAATTCACATTTAGATAACTTGGCATATAACTTCTTTTCTTTCAGTACTTGCAGGACGATCTTCAAATGTTCAACATGCTCTTCTTCAGACTTCGAATATATCAAAATATCATCTATGAATACAACCACGAAACGATCCAAATAGTCATGAAAAATGTGATTCATGTACTCCATAAACACACCTGGTGCGTTAGATACTCCGAACGGCATTACAGAATATTCATAATGTCCGTAACGCGTCCTAAAGGCCGTCTTCTGAATATCTTCATCCTTCACTTTAATCTGATGATAACCTGACCTCAAGTCAATTTTGCTAAATACACGTGCACCCACTAGCTAATCCATCAAATCATCAATTCTAGGGAGGGGTGTATCTATTCTTTATCGTTACTTTGTTCAACTGACGATAGTCAATGCACAATCTCATACTTCCATCCTTCTTCTTTACTAGCAACACTGGTGCTCCCCAAGGTGATACACTTGGTCTTATAAACTTGTCTAACAATTCTTCTAACTGCTTCTTTAATTCTGCTAACTCTGAAGCTGACATACGATAAGGTGTCATCGACACAGGCTTCGTTCCCGGAACAAGATCAATAGAAAATTCAACCTCTCTCTCCGGCGGCAGACACTTCCTGATGTGCCGGTAAGATCAAACAACAATCTCTTCAGGAAAACTTCGGTAAATCCTCACACAATTTGCAACTTATCACTCACTGCTTGATTCTCAATAGATAGCAACGCCATCAACGAAAACATCAAAATTCCATCACGTGCTAACCGCTTCAGCTGCTTCGTAGACAAAACTCTGCTCCACTTTCTTCTTCGGCAGAAGAGAAATACACAGACTTACTAAAACAATTAATACGAACATGGTTGTACTCCAACCAGTTCATACCAGGTATTGGTTCTCTACATAACAATCAACAATAAGTACAACTTAAATACAGTACAAAACTGTAATACGACACAACGCGACTCAACTACTTGGCCGGATGGACCGACCTGCTCTGATACCAATTGTAACACCCTGTTTTCCCAACTTAAAAATTTCACAAAAATTATCAGAGTTTATCAACATAACGGAGCATCACATACATCATTTCCAACAATTATAGTAATAGGAATACTATTCATTTAAGCGACCTGTCTTTATAAAATTCAATAATCAAATGCAGCGGAATTTAGTTTACATCATCTCATAAAATCCTTGGCATTAAAAGGCCACAACTTAACATCTCAATTAGTCTTCATAGAATACTTCAACATTATTAAAATAAAATACGTAACAAGGAAAAACAAGCATCAGACAATCCCCATCCCGTTACGTATCAGAGCATTCTAGACACGATGTGAGGAGTCTACTCACGAACACAGCTAGTCCTGGTTACCTGCAAGTTACCCATACGAAGGGCAACATTTTCAAGCAGAAGGGGTGAGATTTCACATTCATTAATTAACAAATAATTCATAAAAAGATAACCAACAACATATATCTAACATTAATATCATCATTTTAACATCATTTAACAAAGCTAAGTAGTCAACAACTTCATAGTTACCAAAAGCAACATATTCATTCTTATAATTCATCATTTATATCATTTATTAATGTTAGGACAGCAACAACAACGGCAAGACAGCAACATCATCACATCATTCATCATTTATTATAAGTTATGATGACTCTACAATGCAACAACAACTCCAACAACAACTTAGACAACTTCAATATGCATGTGGTACCACCAGGGCATTAAGCCCCCATCACTAAGGTCATATTTGGACCTGTCGGGCATTAAGCCCCCATTGCTAAGGTCATAAAGAACATGTCGGGCATTAAGCTCCCATCGCTAAGGTCATAAAGAACCTGTCGGGCATTAAGCCCCCATCGCTGACTATGCATCAACTCGACTCTAAATGCAACAACTTCATTTTTCATGTTAAATTCATTAATAACTACTCATAAGGATTTCATCACAACATAGATTAAATACTTATAAACATCTTAATTACACTCATAGTACTCAAGCTTTGAAGTTTGGAGACAATCTATAAGTTTTGGGTTAGTTTTCATAAAATTTCACTAAGACCTCCTTAGAGTGTTTTCATCATATCTCAAAAACTAAGACACATTTTCACGTCAAACCAAAGCCACTAGAAAGCTACCTCAATTATCTACAACTCTCATGTTTACACCAAAAGCCAGTTCAAAACAGAAACAGGTGAAAAAGACACAAGAATGCGAAAACAGGGGATGATGTCACTATTACATCGTACTACGATGGAATGCATCGTACTACGATGGAAGGTGCTGAAAAAGTCTTGTTTGCTACTGGAAAAATCGTAGTACGATTTCCCAACATCGTACTACGATGGCTCTACGGGAACAGACCAGTTTTCACTCCAAAAACCCCAATTTCATCATCCCAAACCCCAAATTTGATAGGGAACATTACCTATGATAAATCTAAGACCTGAACATCAATTTAACACAACTCCAATGAATTTTCTACTCTGTTAACAACCCAACACATCTTCAAATCTAATTTCTCAAACAACCAAAACTATGAACATCAACATAAGATTAACCCTAATCCCAATCCCTTAAACCTACAGCAATTGACCACTTCCTATGAATCAAAACTTGTTAATAATGAGAGTTAGTCCCACCCTTACCTTAGATTATCTTCCTGAAATCCAACAGCCGCGTTCTTCGTTCTTAGGGTTCTCTCTGACTTCTCTTCTTTCTCTCCTCTTTTCTCAGTTGTACGCGTTCTAATTTTTCTTTCTCACTTACAGATTTTATTCTTTCCCTAATTGCTCTTCTCACCACAATCCTGCTCTTTCCCCTATTAGTTACTTATTTCTACTAACAATAATATTTCTCCCCCACTTAAGAATAATACTTATATTATCAACTATTAACATATATTTCACCAATATAAATATAATAACAATAATAATAATAATATTCTAATAAAATGCAATAGTTCACTCAAATAATAATTATGAAAAAGTGGGTGTTACATCCTACAAATATCATTCTGGTCATATAAAGTGAAGAAAACATCCTCATTTGATGTTTTAAAAGATAGCAAAAATATTACAATTATTATTTTGTTATCCACTAATGTGTTTTGTGAGAATGTTTGAGTGAGAATGATCTGGAGAACGTTCTGGTCACTGTTCACAAAGCAAATAAATAATTTTCATCAAAAGACAAGTCATCGAAATGGAAAGCATGACATAAATCCAATACAAGAATTTGTCTTGGGCCTTAATGATTTTTTATCCATTTGAAGCAAAACCCATTAAGGAATATGTCTCCAAAGTTACTACCATATGACATCATCAAAGACATCTTCTTATGACATCATGTAATGACATCAAGATTACATTATCATAAGTGGCCTCCAAGCTTCTACAATCAAGAGAACAGCTGGTTGCACTTTTACAACTCATTACAGCTAGGAAAAGTGTGTCAAATATTTCTCAATTCTAGCTGTATGCAGAGAACGTTCTGGAGAACGTTCTGCAAGTGCAAAATTTCATGCTTTCTCTCCAAGCAACTAAAGGAAGCACATTCTACATAGAAAAACGTGTCCCAACAGCTCTTTTAGGTAGTGGGCAGCAAGTCTCTCATTCCTATAAATAGAGGAAGGCTATGAAGGTTAAAAGTAAGAGTTTTGATAAAAGCTTTGATATCTCTCTCTCTCAAAGCTAAAGAAATCAATCTCTTCATCAATCTCTTTCAACAAACACAAAGCAAACTCCATAATCTTTCACTATATTTATCATCTTTATCTCATTCATTGAGAACATCTTTTTGAGTTTGTATTTTTAAAAGGATAGTTTGTTTAAGACACAAAAATCCAAACAACATCCTACATATTTTTGTTTGAGACGCTAGATCCAAACAACATCTTTCTTATTTTTGTTTGAGACATTAGATCCAAAAAATCATCCTACAAAGTGATAACTAGATCTCAAGTCTATTGGGCTTAATAGTTTGAGATAGGAAGAGTTCCAACCTTTCTTGTGCGAAAGCAAAGAATTGTAGAAGCCTGCTGAGGTTGATAATACAGGTGTACTGGACTGATCTGGTGTGATCAAGACCTTATAGTGGTTGTTAGAAGTTTCTACCAACTGTATACTATAGTGGATAATCTCACACGAAGTGTGGGGACTGGAAGTAGCCGGGTTTGGTGAACCATGATAACTCTCCTGTGTTATTCTTCTTTCTCTCTTTCCTTCTCTTTTATTTTTACACCATATACACACACTATCACTTCTAACTAACTTTCCAGAGTTCTCTGGTCCTTTTATTGCTTTATTTATTCCAGTCATATATCCAGAGTTCTCTGGTCACTTTATCGCTTTATTTATTTCAGTTATATATCCAGAGTTCTCTGGTCACTTTATTGCTTTATTTATTTCAGTTATATATCCAGAGTACTCTGGTCACTTTACTGCTTTATTTATTTCAGTTACTCATTCCAGAATCTTCTGGTCCTTGTATTACTTTATTCATTTCAGTTATATAATCCAGAGTTCTCTGGTCCTATTTATTTATTACGTAATTATTTATTTAAGTTATATTATTACCTGCTTAACCCTTACCAAGAATTTTCTTGAGTAATTATTTTCTTTCAGAATTAAAATTAAAAAGGGTCACAATTCAACCCCCCCCCCCTGTGACTATTTCTTCCACTTCAAAAACACTTGCGTGAGTTAACTCACGCTGAGTATAACACATGCGTGAGTTAACTCACGCATGGGTATTTTAAAAAGTTTGGTTGGAATGAGCAAAAAACGTGTTGGGAGAAGAGCAAAATTCCAACTTGATTTGCCTCTCCGAGAACATGGATCAAGTGGATCGAACCTCCTCCACTGTTAATACTTAGTTTTTAGTAGCCTTATTAACCATTGATGTTTTCTATTATAGTAGAATAAAAAAGATAAGTAATTCAAATTACATGGAAAATTAGAAGTGAACATTTTTAGACAATTCTTTTTCTTTTTCAAATGTCACAATTACTAAGAAATGGTTTTTTTTTTTTTTTTGAGGTAACTATTAAAAAATGGTTGGTGTATGATTTGTTTTTATTTTGGACCAACAAAATATGAGTATTTTTGTTGCACATGAAAAGCGATTTTATTGCATGTGAATGTCGTATTCACTTTCTTTTTCATATAAGTCTTGATAAATAGACACTATTTTATCTAAATTCGTTTTTTTTAATGTAAAATGTTAGTATGTTAATTGTTATTATTTTTATCTTCGTCATGATTGAAACCTGGACCTTCAACTCCTTATATGTCATTTGTTGTGTCACTCATCCAACAAAAACAATTATTTCCTTCGGTCACGTTTATAAGCAAAATACAATTTTTTATGTTATCGAATAACTAATGTATCTGGTTTATAAATGTGATTATATACATTAATTATTCAATGAACCTAAAAAATTGTTTTTTATTTATAAATGTGACCAGAGGGAATACCACATAAGTAGGTGTTTAAACGGTGGATGGGATGTTCATCAATCGTTAGCCCTTGTGTAATGATATTTGTACAATCAATAGGTGACAACTTTTGTGACAACTCTTCTTTTCTCTTTTTTTATTGGTCAAAAACGAGAGAGAGAGAGAGAGAGAGAGAGAGAGAGAGAGAGTAATAACATAATGTGAGTATGAGAGATATCTAAAAGTTGTCACAAAATGATTGTACAAATATCATTTCTCATTGTGATAATATTGGGAAGCAAGAAGTCATTTCTGTTCTCTTTTTTTGATACTTTGAAGTTTTGTTTCTCAAGTGGAAAAGAGGTGGTTACTACTATTATGATGATAAGAAAATGAATGTGAGAGAGAGAAAAAAAATGCGAAAATGTAATGTTTGATAATTTTTTTTACAGAAATGTTTGATATGAGAAAACATGAAAAAGCAAATAAACAGAAAATTGTAATAATAAGGGTTTTCTATCATGTGTAAATTTCCACATGTTAAGAAATTAAAAAAAAAATTGCATTAGAACTTGTGCATTTAATAATAAATATGTATATTTTTAATATGTGCAATAATGCACATGATAGACACAATTATGATTTTAAAATAAATTTGATTTCGAAATATTTCGAAAAATAGATGTTCTAACTTTTAAGATGATAGTCATATTGAATTTCTTAATAATTTTAAGATAAAAATCAATGCATGGTAATTTTTTATTTATTGAATTACTATATATGAATTTACCAAAGACTTCATCAAAAACTTTATATATAAAGAAAAATGGTTTGTCAAAAACAATGAATCACCAAATAATCACTCAATACAGTTGTTTTCTTCTCATTTTGAGAAACATTGAATAGGACATTTAAATATAAATGAATTCTATAAAAGCAAAATACATTGAATATTTTTTTCTTGTGAAAGAAATAGTGATCTCCTTTTCATCTATTTATACCCATCAAAAACAAGCACAAACACTCATTTCCATTGAAGAAGAAAAAAAACACACATACAACACAAAGACAACCCTTTTGCAAAGTCATAACAACATGAACCGAGTCATGGCATTGTATGGAACATCATCCAACTTCTACTTTGCACAAACCTTATGAACCCGATTCTCCACATGACAACACAATCCAACATCCGCCTTTCAATTCATTCAAACCCAAATTTGAACCCTTAGATCTTATCTCACTCTCTTTTATCACACTTTATCATAACAAAATAGTCTTGAATCATAACATAATCACATATTCAGTTACAAGTTCACAAACACCAATTTTCCCTCAATATTAAACCCAACAAAATTAAAACCATTTTTCTTTCTCAAAGTTTCCTCAAATTTCAAATAACTTTTATTAAATATTCCAATATTTTTTCTTCATCTAATTTTGTTGTGAAATTTTAAAAGCTACGATATTCTTTGAATGAAATATGATAGGCCAGTTTCGGATCTTGCAGCAGACTCCTCAAAACTATGTCGCTTGGTCCCACCGCCAACCACCTTACATGCCGCCAAATCCGGCTGTGTTCTCCCGATTTCCAACATTTAAAGGTCATCTGCCATGGCCACCTAATAATTTGGGTCGGGTCAAGTGGAACGTAAGAAAACCCAAAAGATGCAACTTTTACCACCGTGGGGAACATATTAGGTCAGGTCATTCATTTGAAAACGCAAACGTTTCATCAGAGGCAAAACGACTCACCAGAAAGTTTCGCCGATTTCACTATCCAAAGAGGAGGTTTACCAAAGTTGGTCATCTCTCCGCCCCATTTGCGCCACGTAACACGACATCATTTATAATCCGCGCGAAAAAGTTCGGTGGTATAACTTCTCTTGTGTCACCCTATGCGGTGACTCCGACAATCCTGACGACGCCGACGTTGTCACCGTCGACTGAGGTGGTTGTTGAGATGGCAAAGGAAAAGTGGGGAGTCGACGGATATGGCACTATGAAAGGCCTAATTCGTCTTCGGTCAGGCAAAGAGAACTCTGGCGACAACAATGGCGATGAGGTTTTGGAGTTTGAGAAGAGATTAAACAATGATTTGAGCAGGTTTAAGATGATATATCCAAATTTTGGTGAAGATCATAGTTTAAAGAATAGGGTTGATGAACAAGATTTGCAAATTGCAGATCTTAAAGAACATAATCTATCGCTTAAGGAAAGAATTTTTATCATGGAAAGGGAATTGGGTGATTTGAGGCGACGTGTTGTATGTTTGGAGACTGGAGGAATTGGCACTGTTGATCGTGATTCGGAGAATTTCAAGAGCATCGAAAATGGTGGCCATGACGATGGATGGCGAGAGTGATGACAATTGACAAAAGTGTGTTTGAGTGATTTCAATGAAACTAGTGAATGTTTGGAATCATAATAATGAGTTTGATGAAATCACACTGACACCGTCATTTTGTTGAACCTCAAAAGTGCACTTATACCATTGTTAAACTCAGTGTCAATCTCAACATAGAGCAAATGACTGGTTTAGTGTGTTGTTGTTTGGGCTGCAGGTTTGTTGGGAGAAGAGTTTAATGAATTTTGATGTTACATTTCAAATGATCAATCATATTTTTCTTTAGGTTTGATAGATGCAATGTATCAGCATAGTTTAGTTTAATGTGGGTTAGTTAAGTTGTTGTTGTTGTTGATTTGGATGCTACTCTGTAAAACTTTGGACGGTGTTGTATCTTGTGGGTTTAGTTGGTAATTACAACTTCAAAACAACAGTGAATAAGACTTGGAAAATGCTTTGCACCATATGATTGTATGTGCGTTTCTTTCAGCTTTAAAAAAAATTAGATTTTATGTTACAAACTTTAGATTAGAGACTTTAAAAAAAAATGAAACTATTTAAGTTTGTTTACTTCTCATAAAAAATATTTTTTAAAATAAATTATTTTTAACTGTTCATGTGACACCTCATTGTTTTTGAAAAAAAAAACTAATTGTAATAGCTTTTTATTTTAATTTTAGAGTCAATTTTTTTTTTATAAATTCTAAACAAACAATTAAAAATAACAAAAGTGATTTTTTTAATAGAACAATTAGTTTTTTTTTTCTATCTAAAAAAATCTAAATAAAACGCACCCTATAAGTGTTTTTGTTTCGTTTGCCTCAACAATTTCTTTGATATGCTTTTACTGTCCACTTTTATTGTGTTGAAAGTGTTACATATATGGTGTTTAGTTCAAGTTGATTTGCAATACTTTATTTTTTTTAAAAAAAAAAAAGTTGATTTACAATACTTACTTCCTATAACAAAAACAAACTTTATCTCAAATGAGGTTGGTTACATGAATCAAATGATTTGCAAAAAGTTGTTGGCGGCTGAAAGACACACTTACATTCGGTTGTATAAATCTTCAAAACAATTTCATCTATCTACTGTAATAATAACAATAATAATAATAATAATAACAATAATAATAATTCAATCTATCCTCAATTTTTGGCACATAATCTCATCTACGGTAAATAAATGAATTGATTTTGATAAGTGAAAACTTTTTATAGAAAAACAATTATTTATTAAAAAATAGGTTTTTAATTATTATCTCATAATAAATATATGTGAAAATTGATATCTCTTTTTATATACAAATAAGCGCCTGTTAGAACGGTGTGTCCGTCTTTCTGCATGTATGTTGTTGTATGTGCGTGTAGATAGGATTATGTTTATTTCCCTGAAAACTCTGCGCTCTCTTATCTAATATTCTTGGTTTCCACTCTGACTAATCAACGTTAGCAAGCATGTTAAATAAATTGAATGTTTAGGAGAGGGGATCGAAAGCAAATTGATGTCATGATTAGCTAAATTCAAACATTTAAATTTACACAAATCCTCCTAGAAGGGATTCTTTTAATACATACTAAAAAAATTGATACTAAAGGGGAAAATATTAAAGTAGGAAAATTGAAACAATGAAATTTATTTAATACAAAAAAGTTATCTATATTAAAATGTTGGCAAAGCTTCTAGAAGAGACTAAAGCATAGATTAGATTAGAGCCTTGGTGTGCTTAAACAAAACTTCCAACTTTTAATCGATATCGATACTAGAGCATGTATTATCACATACTCACATAAGAATATGTTGTACAACAGCATTTACAAAACGGGCTGGTGTGATTAATATAATTATACTTATATACAAACATTCTAATAGCTTTCACTATCATCCAAATCATGCATGTCACGTTTAAAAAATAGAATTTGATCAAGGTAACAACAATAGCCTTTGAAATCAAACTCTTCTAATAATGTGACAACATGTGACTGAAAATTTTAATAATGATAGTAGATCAATTCAAATTGAAAAATCATGTACAACAGGACATAGATTGTTGGTTTATAATCATTCTTTGTTGGTGCGATCCCTCTTCTGTCCACCAAGAATACGAGAAATTTGTAAACCTCTACTGAAAGCTTGGTTGAAAAGCATTCTTGTTTGAAACTCTGAAACAAATGGGAACCATGCCAAGAAAGCTACCGGTGTGAAGAGTAGCAAACCCATTATTACTTCATATCCACGTGCAAGTGCTCGAACCGAGCCCCAAAGTCCAGTTTTAGCAATGAGTGGCTTACAAGCTTGTGCAATCTTTACAAAATAAACAAGAGAAAAGAAAATTAGTTAAGAGCTACAAACTTCTTAGTAAGCACTTGTCAATCAAGAAATAGCAATATAATCTTCCAGATTGCAACAACTACGAGTTTTTATCAAAACTTGCTCGTGTAAGTTGAAATTAGCTTTGTATATCAACACATGCGTTTAACTTTTCTTTTGGCAAAGAAAAGTTTAGGTGAGTTGGGTCCCAGGAGGGTTAGGAAAAGCCTCAAGACTCGGTGAACACTGACATACATACTAGCATATTATCCACCAATGATGCACTCACATCGGCAGCGGGATTCAAACTCAAATATTTGAGAGATCTGAACTGGTCTGAAACTGGACCAAACTACATTAGTCGTGTGTGAGTGTTGGTTATTCACAAGTGTCCTGGAAAAGAGGCTAGCGGAGGGAAACTGCTCATAACGAATGTCTATCATAACTTTCTCAGTAAACTTATTTGAGACTAGAACTATTTGATATCACTTTAATTTCTGCAGTGTGACTAAATGTCACAAGTTCAAGTCATGAAATCAGACTCTTGTAATACAAGGTAAGGCAAAAAAGATCCGAGATGGATCAGAACCATCTGGACCCTGCATGACCGGAGTTTTGTAGAACCAGGTTTTGCTTTTTAGAGGATATGATAGAAGACAGATGCAACATAAAGAGAATGCAAGAAAAGAAAAATAAATTACTGACCTGCAGCATTCCCCAGCCTGTTGGCATGACTGCTAGAATGCAGATTATTATGTCCTTAATTGTCATCTTAGCGACCGCTATTAATATTATGAGGATGGCAAGAAATGTTATGAAAATAGAACCCTCAATCAATCTAAATACAAGCTGGAAATCTGCACTGAGGCGGCGCCTGCCAACAGATATACCCTGCAAAAATGCAGCAGATAATATAGAAATGGTTAATTTATTCCGAAACCATACGAACTCAAGTATAAAATGATGTGTAACAGATGGAAGACAAAAGGAGAGAGATTTTCATGATTTGAATTCTCACCTTCATTAAACCCAATATTAGAAAGATTATCATCCATGAAATACCATAAACCTGTAATCCAATAGTAACTGTAGTTAAATTCATATCCAGGTTAATAGGGTCATGAACAAACGACAAAGGAGCAATCCTAAGGAGAGCTATATGAGAAAAACACTTACCAGAACACTTTGATGTGAATCGGTGATTGAAAGGTGATATACAAGTCCATATTGATATATGAAAAATCGGAGTGCCAGTATTATCTCAGTAGCAATACCACGCATTCCGGAATGCCCGAGATGCTCATGCTCTTTTTCCCACCAGGATTCCCAACTTTTTTCAGGAGGTACACCGATACCTCCGCGGTTGCTTATCCACTTATGCCAATCTGTCCAATCATCAAGTATTTTCTGCCACTCAAATCCCGATGGATTGAAAAGGAAAGGAGCAAAGAGCCATGTCCCTGCCATGAACCATATGGTTAAGGTAATTAAAATATATGCAACCACTCCTCGGTATGCATGGCCAAATATATGGTAGACCACAAGAAGAATCACCAGTTCAATTCCTTTAACAAAATGACTCCGAGAATAGAGCCTATAATTATCAGCAAACTTGGCATGGAACACCACGAAACCCCGACCAGTACCTCTGTACTGCGCACCTCCATGAAGCAATGTCCTTCCATAATAGTGTGTTTTCGTTCCAAGAGAAAATGTGAAAAATACAGGAGCCAACTGTATTTGCATTAGTACAAATTCACTAAACGCCTCACGAAAACCCTTCTCCAAACCAATTTCCATCAACATAGGCAAGGCCAACAAAAATCCGATTTGCACAACAGATTGAGAAGCAAGAGCTACTTGAAGAGCTTTGTTGTCTCGAATAGCTCTTTGTTTGTTCAGCCCTTCTTCAAGTCCACTAAGGGAAAGATAGAGGCGGCCGTAAAGGAATACATAAACTGTGAGGACTGTCAGCTGTTAAAAGCAAAGTCAGTATGTATAACAGATCATAATCATAGATAACACTAGTAAGGAAGGTTCCGAGTATACCAGGGTACTGAAATAGAAGCCAATAGTGGTGAAATAAACAGATAACATTCGGAAGAAATCAAATCGGTGTCCAAGCCTGTATATGTCCCTACTCATTGTCTGCTCACCATTCCCATTAGCTATCTTTGCTTCAAACATTGATATCTGGTTAAGACCGACGTCCCTTCCTTTACCAACTTGTATGTACTCATGATGAGTGACATTTCCTTCACGTAAAGTAGAATTGAAACCTGCAGCTCATGGAGAAACTTATGCTAATGATATTTTAATAAAAGAAATGGAAATGAGTTATGCACATAGAGAAAGAGATAATAAAGCACATGCCTGCAAATATATCCTCGCTCAAGTTGACGACCTTAGAAGCCTTGCTTACACCGCCTCTTGTCAGGTGGAAAAGTCTATCAAATACATCGGGGTGGCCATAATGGAACCTCACCCTGAATGAAAAGCACAAAAGCATTACTAAGAACTTCAAAAACATCTCTTGTTTTATGATCAAGAAATTGATGAAAGTTTCAAACCAAAAAACAGAATTCGCTGAGAAATGGATCAGTAAAACAGTCCACTTGCATAATCACTCTTTTCATTTTATATATTCATGTTTTAGAAAAATACCTAAAAAAGAAGATGACCATGGGATATGACTAGCCATATTTGGTTTGATAAATAACTAAATACTTGTATTATTATTGTCATTGTACTATTACTGTGATGATTTGAACTATTTGTCTTAAAACCTAGATTATTAGCATGAATAGGAGTGTTGGTTAAAATTTTGCATCAGGCATCATTGTGAGCATCCAATTGTTAAAGAAAATAGAGACTTACTTCAAGGGGTTAGCCAACAATCTCTGTCCAATTGTCACAAAACTGGTTTCCTGATTGGACATAAACCATGCAAGCGATGAAACACTGCAAGAAACATAAGGAATATGAAAATTAACAGTGTGTATTTGTAGATTTTAGCTTATATCAGAAAACACAGAAATTGATACAATAGATCATACCTGCCAGTAAAAATATGCTCTCTGAGTCCAAGTATAGTTGGATATCTGGGGCCACCGTGTTTCTTAAGAAATTCTTGCAGCAAATTCCTCATTTTGAAAGCTTCTTCCATATAGTTATCCTGTTACACAAATGCTTAGCTATCGTAATTTTTTCATAAGCTGGACTTCTCTTCTTTCTTCCATATATAAATAATGTGATACCTGATTCATATCAATTGTTTGCAAGCCTTCGCCTCTTGTGAAAATGATGGCATGATTTTGATTTTCTGGCTTCCCCTCACCCAATATTGCAGGCCCAGGAAGCTTTATTCTGTAAATTACCTACACCAAAATAACCAAATGAAAAATTGGAAATCATCGCCTAATTTGAATATTTCATCTTCATTAAAAAGGGCAACCCGGTGCACTGAAGCTCCCGCATACGCAGGGTCCGGGAAGGGGTCCCACCATTTGGTGTATTGTACGCAGCCTTACCCTGTTTTTACACAAGAGGCTGTTTCCAGGACTTGAACCCGTGACCTTACAGTCACATGACAACAACTTTACCAGTTGCGCCAAGGTTACCCCTCAATATTTCATCTTCATTACTGCAATAAAAAATAAATTTAAGAAAAATCTGACCAAGAATATGTTTGATCATTTTCCATAATAATTAATTAAAAAACTAGAGGAAAAACAACTTCTGATTATATTTTTCCTCTTAACAGGAAATATGCTCAGACTGTTTATGAAGCCAGATGATTATGTTGATGAAATTGCATACACTCATATGTGTGCCTACATCAATTTGGATCTTTTATTTAGTACTAAAGATTTAAAAAGTAGGTTTTAATGGAATAAACCATCAATTTAGTCTCTACAGTATCACTCTCTCTCCTATTTAGTCCCTAAAGTATATAAAATATAATAAATCCTCCATGAAGTATATAAAATCCATCAATTTAGTCCATGATATTAAGATACTTTAGGGTTTCAAATACTTTAGTTACTAAATTGATGGATTGCATATACTTTAGGGACTAAATTGGGGAGAGATCGAAACTTTAAGGATTAATTGATGGTTTATTTGGTTTTAATGTATAATTTAGCCCCTGATATTAAGATACTTTAGGGTCTCAAATACTTTAGAGAGTAAATTGACACATTGCATATACTGTAGGGACTAATTATTTTTATATACTTTAGGGACTAAATTGATGGTTTATTCGGTTTTAATGTATAATTATATGCGTAATTTTCATCAATTGCAATTTATTGACTTCGTTAATCATAATTTCAGGAATGGTCTTTAGGACAATACCTGATCTAAATTTTGAACTGCTTCAGATGAATCAATTGATTTGGTTGGTAAAGCAGCTTTGGCTAGTGCTGAATAATAAACCTTGTCTATCTTTCGGGAAGAATCTTTGCTAGGCTCTTCAACCTCATCAATATAAGCAACTCGGAGAGATGGATACCTGCAATTGTACATTAGTACCAAATGTAACAGGATAGTGTTTGCATAATCAATAACAAATAACAAGGTTAACTTGAGAGACTTACTTAGTCATGAGCTTTAAAATTTCTTTGGCCCTAGAATCACCAGATCGCTTGTGAATACTATATTGTTGACATGACACTACATATGTGAACTTCATGTCGGCTAATGATTGACATTGTGTCCACAACGACCGCTCACTGGTTGGATTTTCCTTACTCTCTAGTTCTGCCGCCTTGTAACCTTTCATTAATTCTGTTTATGAAATGAAAATATTAAGTTAAGTTGTATAATAAGGTAATGCCCCCCACTCTCCTTCAATGAATATTTCTCCACGTACCTTCATCCTTCGCCATATCAAGAAAAGCCTGTAGTTCCAATGCTTGTCGGAAATACATCATTCCTCGAACTTCATTTTGTGAGAATTAAGTGAAAATGCAGAAGACACCCGTAAATATACAATGCAGAATATAACATCTTAATATTAGACTATTAGAAGGTCTCTTTTAGGTATGTTTTGACAAGTGTCAATTTTTTAAGTCATCCACCTATACATCACAAAAACTACAAGGTACACTCTTTTAGCCAAATTTAGCTCTCATGGCTTAGGCGGCAAACTCATTCTTTTGAAATTCAAATCCCCACTAAAATACAAAGAAGATGCACTCAAATCCACAATTTTAGAAAAAATATCTACTCACTTCCTCAAAACTCATACTGTCATACCTCATATACCCACTTTCTCACACTAAGTGCAAATTTCTTTTTCTCTCTCATAATCTCAAACCCGCTTCTTCTCTCTTCGTTTTCTTTATTCTTCCCTTTCATTGTTTCTTCTTCTCCTTCTTTTTCAAACCCTTTTTCCTCATCAACATAAACATAAACATGGAGTTCTTCTTTCACTACTGAGTTCTTCATTCTTCTTTATTTTTCCTCAGATTTTTTGGTTCAACCATTGTACAACAGGGATCTACAACACCAGATTTGATCTTTAAGGGTAAGTGACTCTCTCTCATTTTTTAATTTCGTTGTTTTTTTATTGTTCAAATTATTGCTTGGGTTTTTCTCATTTTTCATATTTTGAATGTTTTTGACAGCAATGTACAATCAGTAGCTATGATAAGGTAAATTCGTTCATCTCTTTATAAGTTAAAAATGTGCTAAGAGTTTTCATCTTGCTTTCCATCTCTTATTTCATGAATTGATTCCATATTATTATTATTCTTTTGTTGAATGTTCAATTGTTTGTTCACATTCACGGTTGTTTTGATGCTTTTGCTGAAACCTCAATTTTTTCTTTTGATTTTGAACCAATACGAGAACTGAGTTGTTGTATTAGTTGGTGGTAGAATTTCCTCAAAAGAAACCCCAATTTCAGTTTCCATTAATTTGGATTATACTTTCAAGTAAAGTTCTTCATGTTATTTGGTTATCGAATTTTGGTAGTATTGAATCAAGATTTTAATTAGTTATTTCAATTTTTTAAATGCACTGCTGCTGATTTCTTCAACCCACAAGGTGTTTGTAAAAGTGTCTGAATGAAGGTTGCAAGATTATATGAGTGGGATGTGTTATGAGGGCTACTTACATATCCAGGTGAGCTTCTACTGTTTTTTGGTTTATTTTATTGCATTTTGTTTCTTTGTAGATGATCTTAGGTGTGACTCTTTAATGATTTTAATGGTGTTTTTTACAATACTATATAACTTTATTTTACTAGCTCATTATGTATGCAATATGCTGGTTCATTTATTTAGAGTCAAGCACAAGATTCATTTTTTTGTTCCCTAAAAATAATCTTTTTTTTATTGTTGTGCACAGAATCTCCAATTTTTGTATATTTTCACATTATGCACTGATCTCTCTATGCTCTGTGTTTCCACCATTTCCACCATCTCACCTTATTTTATTTTATTTTATTTTATTTTCAGCACATCATGGAAGAAGAAATAAGAGCACAGTAGTAAAAGAATTCTCTTGTGGCCGAAAATGGTATCACGGATGGAGCCAGATGAACTAAGAGCGGCTGTCCTTTAGAATTTTGCCATTCATGGTAAGGCCCAGCGAAAACTGTACTTACTTTGTTGTAGTTTTAAAGGCTTTCTTCTTATTGTTCTCATCTATTTTTTATGGTGTTTCTTATTTTACAAGTAGGTGTTTCTTAAGATTCACTGTTTGTAAACTTCTTATTTTACAAGTAGATGAACTAAGATGATTATAGTGATGATTAAACTTTCTTGGGTTCTTTATTTGTTTGATTTGCTTCTGCTACCAATAATGCTATGTTGCTTTGTACTTTTCAGGTAGTTGATACCAATCCAACCAAAGGTATTTTTCCTCTAATCAATAGTGATACTCCTATTTTATTTTTGGCTCTAATCTAACTTAATTTAGATTCTTTTTAAAAAATCATTTTGCTGTCACTTTTGCTTAAATATGATTTTATAGTTTTGTTTGGAATTTACATTTTAGTGTATCCAAATGTGAAGTTAAGACTAAAACTTAACATGATTGTTTTGTGTTGTTCTGCATCTACTGCATTATTTTCTTTCCATAATTTAGATGTCAGAAATAGACTTCCTGAAAGATGTTTTTTTGATGCCACTTATAGGTTAACACTTTTTAAAAAGAACCATCTTTCTACAAAAAAAAGGGTTTTTAAACCCATCTGCAATATTCGGTTCTTATCTTCAAAGTCAAACCCAAGATGCTTTGTTGGTCCATGCGACATTAGTGTGAAATTTTTAACTTATTAGTGACTTTCTGTTGACATATTTTCTGTGTTAAAAAATTAATCACATATTTTAAACATATTTATATGTCTTTTTAGTGTTGAATAATGCATGTGTTTCTAATTTGACATCGGAAGATTGTTTTTGTCGCATAATCATTTTGCTTGCTTGGTTAAGATTATAGTTTCTTCATTGTTGATATTTTTATTAGATTTTTATTAGCTATTATATTCTTCTACAAGTAATTTCATGAAAAGTCCATGTCTTTGTACTTATTGTTAGCTGAAATATTTTGTACAGATTTACTCTTTGCCATTTTGAGTTAGTGGACCAGAAGAGTTATTTTTCTTCCAAGAGGTATATTTCTCATGAAAAGTCCCTCACTTTAGGTTTGTTTGATTCATTATCATTGTATGGTAGATGGTTTTATTAATTAATATATGAACAAGATGCTGTAAGGTTTGTATGAATTGCACATAAGTCATAAGATGTGCACTTTGCATGAGAAAACATCAGGTTAATCTAGAGGGTTCCATGGGGATATATGCTGGCCCTTTTTAAAAATTAAGCACTTTAAAGTTTAAGTATTGTTCATACTTTTAAATGTTGAGCCATTATATTATATTTCTTGGAGTAGAATAAACATGTAATTGTCATGTCAAAAGAAGCCAATTGTTTTAAACAAGAAAAACAAAAGAAGTCTGTTGTTCTTCAGTAGTTTAATAATACAATAATTCAACAAGTTATTTAGGTAATAATGTTATGTCTGTTTTAATGGTGCTGCGTAAGTTTGAGTACACCTGTTCCACTCAGAGTTAATTAATATCAATGTTTGTTGTAATTTTATGTTCCGTATGTTTAGGGCCAATTGCAAGACAAAGCTGCTTCAGCTGCTCTATCCAATATACTTAGAGATGATGCTACTATAATCCAATGGTTAGCGATGATGCTACCGAAGCTTTTGGTTCAATTGCAGGTATTGCATTTAAAACTTCATATTAGGGAATTATGTGACCTCTCTTGTGTAGTCAATAGTATATGCTATTAATTGTGCTTTGTGATGTCATCTATGTATAAAAAGAGAAACACAAGCAAATTGTGTATTGTATGGAATCCATTAATAGATAGTATAGTAGCAGACTAAGTAATGAGCAGTTCTTCTTGTGGTTTGTTTTCATTTTTTGTTGATAATTTTAGGCCATGTTTACTATACTATTCTTGGCTTCATGAATTTTGACATTCTGTGATTGATCAGAATTAATTCTTTTTTGCAAGTTTGACCCCAATTTATTTGCTTACAACCCAAACTATTTAACCCAATTTAGACATAAGTTGACTTAATCAGAAAGCATCTTCTCCATACATCCTATATTTGTGCTATTTTTTCAAGAATCTTATTCCACACTCCTTCAAAGCTTCTAATGTTACACAACTACAAAAGCAGGTTTTACTTTGCTGCAATTTATAGCCAAACTTAATTAAGTTCCCCACTCTGTCTACTTTTCAAAATTTGAATCTCTTAAGCCATATGTCTCTCCCATTTTGAATTTTTACCTTTTCAAACTTACTTAAGTTATTTGCTAATTGTTATATCATACTTTTTATGCATCATGTTTAAAATGTTTATTTAATCTAAACATGTGTCAGATTTTAAAGGCATCCACCTATTAACTCACAAAAACAATAAAGTACACATTTTTAGCTACTGCTACTTTTATTCAGGAATCTTTCTCTATACACTCCTTCAAAGCTGTATGACAAAAACAGGTTGTATGGTTCCTGAACCTCATATACTTTTCCGTGAAAGATTCCTCACCCCCACAATTCAAATTCAAATCGGATCAAGTTTCCCCATCTTTCTACTATTTTTTCTCGCCACACTCTTCTATTGACAGTTAACTACTCCTTTTATTCAATATTCACTATAATTGAAGTACATTTTGATCTATTGCCATATGTTGTTTTCTTCATTTCATTTTTGGACAATCATTGAAGTACATTTTGAGATACCAATTTTATAAGGATTTTTTCCCCATGCAGTCTTCAACTATATGCATTTCAAACGAGCTTCCCATATGTTCTAGCTTTCGTATGAGCCACACTAAATATAATTGAAACTATGAGCACTTCAAATCAGGCCCACAAACCTCTTAATGCATTGGAGGGCTAATCAAAATTCTTAAATAACTTTTGCTTCTTTTGATGCGATCAAGTTCTGAGTCACTATTTGGGCTTAAGGAAGAGTTGTGTGCATCTCATAGATTATGTTAATTTTCAATTTTATGCATATGATAAACGTACAATAGCGTTATGATTTATTGATAACTTCCACAGGCAAGGTTCAAACTACAATGGTAAGAAGGTTTTAGTGAGCTTCATTAGTGTTGGGATGGGTGGATTGTCACCAAGTGATGGATTTTTCAACGCACTTCAAAGGCTTAAGAGTTAGCAGCAACTTTATCGTATCTTTGTTTGGTCTGCTGATGATTCTATGCCAATGGTTCTCGCTTTCAGAAGCAATCACAAGCGTTTTTGAAGATACATTACTAGCTTAAATATATGACATTTGAATGATTTTAACGTGTATTTAGTATTACTCATGATGAGACTGTAATATATTTGTGAATGTATACATGTTTATATCTTAATAACAGACTAATTTAGCTCATACTTTTAGTAACAAAAGCATGAAACTTCCTCAAACTATCCACTTATTAATCATAAAATCTTGAAAGTACAATTGTAGTCAAATTTAACTTTCACAATCATACAACTAAACACAAACCATACACCAACCAGACCAAAATTATATTGTTTCTTCCTCCCAACACACAAGGCCATTTTGGCATAAATGAAAGCATTTTTTTATAATTTGAATATGTGGTTGATCAGTTGGAATTATGCAAGATCTGGTGGTGGTTTTTTTAACTTTTTATACACAAGGAAAGCAATGTACCTGATTTTTTTTTCTTTTGTTATCTGGAGTTATATTCTCATGTGGGCATGTATTGTACTTAAATCTACAAGTGCATCTCTAACTCTTGCCTTATGTTATTTGGTTGTGTCGCATCATTCGATAACACTTTTGTTGCAATACTTGGTGTAAGCATGACGCTGATTCATTTTGCAATTGTTTTCAACTTCATTATTTCTTTATTATTTATATTGATGAATTTTAAATATTAAGCGTCTCATTTTTTAAACTTCAACCATTTGGTTGATTCACAACACTACATGATTTGACATGTGAATATTCAACTTTTGAATTGCATTGGAGGTAGTTTAGCCACTTCAAGGGTAATGCTTTGATCGTAGAATTGGTAGTGTAGTATTTTTTTTGGGTAGCGACTAGATAAGTAGATATAATACAAGTCAAATATTTACTAAATGAGCAGATATAATACATTATTTTAAAAAATAGATATAATACATATCAATCAAGTCAAATCTTTACACGTGGCTATTAAATTTGTAGGGACTTTATAAAGAAAATACATGTGGTTAAGCGGAGGTCAGGAGGATATATCTTTAAGTGAACAATTATCTCATCAAAAATTAAGAGGATTTAGAAACAATTCATACACAACTCAATCCGCACTCCAAAAACACGGGGCCTGTAAGATATACTTATGGCTTGAAAATAAAATGAGTTAAAAAATTTGTTTGTTGGATTAACAAATAATAGTGAATTTTGATAAATACATATATGTTAATCAATATTAAATGTATTTCATATTAGGTATAACAAACTATAAGTATATAAAAATATGTATATTTATAATTAATTTTCTCATAATTAATTTTCTTCCCGTGCGTTGCACGGGTGTAAATACTAGTAAAATTACATATCTAACATGTAGGAATATTGTCAAAGGGCGAGGAAGCAATTTGTACCAGTTTTGGTCAATGTTTGGCCTCTGTATGATGCCCATAAACGGAGTTCTTCTTCTGACTCTCCTTTGATTTTCTCTTCACTCTTAAAATCAAAACGTTGAAGGAAGTTTTTCCATTCATCTGGAGAAATTCATGATCAGATCAAAAGCAAAAGTGTAGTTAAACATATAATAACCACTCCTGGACTCTTAAAAATAAAAACTAAAGCTTTTTTAGGTCAAGCAGTGCTTTTACAAATATATCTAGAGAAAATGTGGAAACCTGGAAATATCTTTTGCAAGTAAAAGAGGATCGAGACTCCATCTTCATTTGGTTCTTCCAGATGCTCTAGGGAGAAAAGAACCGGCTCATCAAAGTATGGCGTCAAGACACTACAAACAAAGATATATAATGTCACTACAATGCTTTAGATGGAAATTTTGTATAGTACATGTATAATAGCATTGGAAAAACCAAGTCCCGCATAGATTGAAGATGAGGCCTGACTAGAGTTAATAAAGAGAGGCACACCTCACCTTACAAGCCGGTTTTGTAAGGATGAGTTAGACCCAACTTAAAAACTTAATATGGTATCAGAGCTATTAAGTTTTTATTACTGTTAAATACCAGAGAAATGAGAGACATATGATTGAACCGCATGTCCAGGCCACACCGCGGAGATTATATTATAAAGGCAATAATACAGTGGCACGTGGGTTTGAGCGCTGGAGAGAAAGGTGGCACGTGTGGGCGCGTGACGTCGTATCTAGGGCGGTGCTTTCAGGGACTGACCGGATTGGGGATTCCGATTCGAATGGTGTGGTCGGTTTCCAAAAAGGTCGCCTGAACGGGCGGCGACAGTGGTGATTTGTGACAGAAAGTGATGAAACTAGATGCCAAAAAGTGTCCCGGCAGTGGAGGAGGGGCAAACCGGAGTTGAAACACGGTTGGCCGGAAAAAAATCTCACCGGAGGACAGTGGTCCACCGGGCAATCACGGTTTAGGGTTGCCTCTCAAAAGGATCTGGATAACATGTTGAATACGAGAGAAAATGAGATATATGATTGAACTGTGTGTCTAGGCCGCAACACAGAGATTTTACTATATAGGCAATAATACAATAAAGACATTTAATTACAACAGAATATGCTAAGGAAAAATCAACAGAATATGCTATTCTAGAATATTCTACACTATATTTACAAATATCAACGCTTACAAAACCGGCTTGTAAGGTGAGGTGTGCCTCTCTTTTGAACTGTAGGGGCCTCATCTTTAATCTATGTGGAACATCGTTTTTTCAATTCACTCCTCACACCCAGCACTATTGGGCTTGGTGTGGATATAAATGGTGGGTGGCCGAATGGATAGGCTTTGATACCATATTATACAGCAACTACATGTATGCATGCACACACACATATATTGAGTTATCAACGAATCTTAGAAAGTTATACCCTACACGCCTCCCCTTAACTGGCCCAAAAAATAGAGACAAATTTCAAACAAAGGAATGATTTGCTAGCAGTTCAAAATTTAATATATCCCCATAGGTTAGTAAAGGCTACTAATGAAACCAGTACAGAGGCAGAAACTACAAAAATAAAAGAGCACAAAGCGCAGTTGGAGGAAGTTTTTGATCTGAAAGGTGCTCTTCCTAGCAATAAAAAGTCTCTTAATCCCCTGCTTGCATTTGCAATTGACTTGTGTGCCTTCCTCTGTTTATATGCATGATTAGTACGAGTAGCACTTGCATCATCGGCAGCATGATTTTCTGCGGCTCTCTTCCCCGCTGCATTTATTGGTTTTAAATAATGCTTTTCTTGTGTACAACTCCCATTTTCACCACCCCGTTTGAGCTACGTTCAATCATTGACAAACAGATTCTCCTTTGAGCAGTATCTTGCATCAAATTTGTTTTCAATTGTCTGTCTTGTGCCGGTTGGGCTCTTCTTATGATTCTAGTTTCGCAAATCATAACTGCATTATTATAATAAGGACTCTGTCTTCAATGGATATGAGCAACCAAGAACTATAATAATACAGTTGAGTGGCGAAAATGGAATCATAAGAAGGGCCCAACAGGCACAAGATGAACAATTGAAAACAAATTCGATGAAACGTACTGCTCAAAGGAGAATCCGTTTGTCAAAGATTGAACGTAGCTAAATGGGGTGGTGAGAGATGGGAGTTATACACAAGAAAAGCATGATTTAAAACCAATAATTGCAGTGGGGAAGAAAGCCACAGAAAATCATGCGGCCGATGATGAAAGTGCTACTTGTACTAAATATGCATATTAACAGAGAAAGGCACACAAGTCAACAGCAAATGCAAGTAAAGGGATTAAGAGACTTTTTATTGCTAGGAAGAGCACCTTTCAGATCAAAGACTTCCTCCAACTGCGCTTTGTGGTCTTTTGTTTTTGTAGTTTCTGCCTCTGTACTGATTTCATAAGTAGCCTTTACTAACATATGGGGATATATTAAATATTGAACTGCTAGCAAATCATTCCTTGTTTTGTAATTTGTCTCAATTTCTTTTTTGGGCCAGTTGAGCGGAGGCGTGTAGGGTTTAACTTTCTTAGATTTGTTGATAACTCAATGTGTGTGTGTGTGTGTGCATATATATAGTTGGTGTATAATATGGTATTGGAGGCCATGGATTCGGACCACCCATCATTTATATCTACACACCAAATCCAATAATGTTGGATGTGGCGTGTATTGGAAAAACCAAGACCCACATAGATTTAAGATGAGGTCTAACTAGAGTTTATAAAGATTGGTGCATTTAACCTTACAAGCCGTTTTTTAAGGATAAGTTAGGCCCAATATAAAAACTTAATAAATGGGTCATACGGACTTCTCATTTTGGTTTAGAAATTTTTAAAGGATGAATTTTTTTTGATACCACTATTATTAAAGGATGAATTAGATACCACTACTTTCACATTTTCCAAAATAATGATAAAATCTCAAACTTGAATAGAAATCGTACATCACAACAATTGCACTTTTGTGGACTATTGAGTTAACACTATCAAGTATCTTAAAAACAAAAGAAAGTTAATACTATTATTAATTACTGGATGTAGATCTGGCAGATTTTGCGGACAATATTAAATTTACAATGGAAAAAAATTAATAGTTAAAGTGGATTACTTTATTTTACTGTTAATTTTATCATATATTTCATTTTGTTCACATGATGTTTGAACTATAATATTATATGAAATAATGCAATGCTTGTGAAGAGTTTAGGTACGGATGATTGTGTAATTTTGAAGATTTGTTTTCAGATTGAATTTTCATTAAAAATCTCCTCAAGTAAGATTATATGAAGAAAAGTGTGAGCTTTGAAGCTAACTCTAAGCATAAAGAAATGACCTAGCTAGATCAATACCCTTTATAAACAATATTTGAAATTATTAGCATTAACACTTCCAACATTTTTTTCAAACACCCTTGCCCATTAAGACAATAAGACCCATGAGCATGTTATAAAAAGTGTGTTGGAGAGTGTGCCGGTGTCACAAGTTGATGTTCAAATAGGTGAAGGCAAATAAAATGATTCAGGCTTACGAGAAGGACAGCATATTTCGAACTTTGGGAGCAGACGGCATATTCATAAACAATGAATTACTGAAGAAAGTTATACGCCTCTTAGCATCCAAGTTGGATGGTACATCCATAGCAGACTCCTTGACAGTAAGCAGCAATTGAAGTCTTTTTAACTGTGAAGATCAAATGAAATAAATTAAGCGAAAAAAATATATCATCTTATATAAATACAAAATAGTAACAAAATAACACAGCCATAAAAACACCTTTAAGTCTAAAACTTACTTTCTCTGACCAAGCTTCAGTATCTGTTGTGACAGGAAACTGAAGTCTACCAAGAAATTGATATTGTTGATCAAGGGGCGTCATCCTTTCATCTTTTCCCAAAGCCCCACCATGACTTGAATCTTGCAAACTAACAAGCAAATGACAATGGGTCAAAAATGATCATCACAACTAATCAAAATAGCGAGGCACTCAATATCACAGTGGACTTACCCCTCAACATCTCCATCCATTATGTCTCTGGTCACAATCTCTAGCATGTCAAGCAAGAGAATCACAATTTGATCCTTAACCTCCTGTGTGTTTTTCAACTGATAAAACAAAACAAATTGGGTTAAACTTCAAATTTGATTGAACACAAAATGTAATATTTACGTCAAGAAAAAAATTACCAAACATTCAATCAGTTTAACAAAACGGTCATATAGATCAGGGAGAGCACTAAGATCCAGATCCTTCAGCAGCTCTCCTCTTTCAATGAGATCGTCAACTCTTTGAAAAATATTCTGCATAACTCTGAGTTCATGAAACAATAACGTACAAATGTCAGTATCTGAAATACACCAAACTTCTCTTTTGATGTATACTAAGCAACAAAAAAAAAAAATTACACACAGATTAAGAAATAATTGCATTTCCTAAACTACTCATTCTTTTCATTTAATTTTGTATGAGAACTTGTTTTATTGAAGGATATTTTGAGACTAATAGCATTAAAAAGGTGAAGTTATTTAGATTTTGCCTATATTTTGGGCCACCAAATCTAACTGCATTTTTGCTTGTATTTGAGTCCAGTGCAGTATCTCACTAAACATGAACTTACATTTTCTCCCGTTCTCCAAGAACCAAGAAGTTAATAATATTTCTAAAAGAAGTATAGCATTCTTGAACAGCAGATTTCATGTACTTGTCCCTTAACAATCGTTTTTCCAGCTCCTGACCTTTCCCGAAACTGTCTTTGGCCATAGACACTGCTATTGGGATCTGCATAACAAATCCAAAGATATGAATAAATTTGAGCAAGATATTGATTATTCTTGTACAAACTCAAAACAATTGAACAGAAGAAATAGATGGACCTTGCTGGCAAGTAAGAAAGGAGGCCACTGAATGAGGTTCAGTGAAAGATCAGCCATATAGGGTACAAGCATGAGGTCCATTTCCCTAAATATTCCATTGCAGTCAGATTTCTTAGCAACAAACCATAAAGAGTCAAGACCTTTCAAGAACACAACAAAATCTCAATATTTTAATTATTTACGGTTCTCTGTGGACATTGGACAAAGAATTACAATATTTAGAAGGGTCATGCTAACTTGTGCCCTAATGGCACAAGTTAAGGATCTAAAAAAAAAATTAAAACATAAGTTTTGTATTGGAAAAATAAGTTTTTAAACTTTCGAGACATTGAACGCACGATTTCCAAAATTATATTTCTACATTTAGCTTCTAAACTTGTGCCTTAAGGGCACAAGTTAGCATTTCCCTATTAAGAACAGTTCAGTCATAGTACTAACTACCTGTTATCAGGGGGGGTTGGGTAGCTCAACTGGTTTGAGCCAAAGGGATAAAGAGTTGGAGGTCCTGGGTTCAAACCCGGACGCAGGAGAAAAAACTAATCTAACTACTAAAATTTGCCATTCAAAAAATAAATTTAACTACCTGTTATCAATTAGATCCTCCTCCCTCAAGCTAGTAATTATTTTGTTCCATAGTTGTGCAAATCTTGCAGCTTCCATATCTTTATCGGTGGAGACCTGAAACAACCGACTCTCTTAGAAGTTAATATATGTTGACAAATGAAGTATACATTAAAAAGGAAAAGAAAATGCAATCAGAAAATATATCAACAGAGTGAACAACAAAAGAAAATGATCAGAGAGAAAAATAGGCATGTTTATCAAAGACCGTTGAAAAATAATGATTAACGCCAAACATCAAATGTGTTGGGAGTCCCTCCATAATTGATGGGAGACTTTAATCTAATAAGCAATACTGATGATTGCAAAGCATAGGAAATCATTAATGTGAACATTCCAAGGTCTTCAAATTAATTCTTAACATATCACATTAATCTTATTGCAAATACTTATTTATTTTGTGATGAAGCCAAATCCCTTTACTGTATTCTCTCACCTCATAGACGAGAGACTAATACAACGAGGCACCAAAGGTGAGGATATCTTACACTAGTGTTGAGAGTCCTAAATTAGATGTGATATGGTCTAACATAAGTGATTATAGGTGGAAGGCAACCCTCATCTTACAAGTCAGTTTTGTAAGGTTGCGTTAAGGTCCAATCCAAATTCTAAGAGGAAATATCATTACAAAGTAAAGCAATTAAACTTAAAAGCTAAAGCTTATTCATATACTGATTTTAATAATGAAGAAAAGTTTCAAAACCTGGTCAAATCTACGAGAAAAAGTGGCCTTCAGTCCCTTTTTCTTTTTCTTCTCCGTCTGATCCAAGGGAATCAAGCGAGCATTAAATGCACCCGGAATCGAATCAAAGCGAGTCCTTAGTAACTCCAATGTCCGAATCTGAAATTATAATGAAAACAATGACTTAAGTATGATAAGATCCATAGATCTGCAGCCACTTCAGCAATAAAAACCCAGATGACTTCCATTAGCTTATTTTAAATAACAAGTTTGTGACTCAGTAGCATACAGGTACAACAGAAATAACATAAGTAAATGAGAATTGAATTCAAAATTGAACATTAACTTGATAATCTCTTAACTTCTAATATAACAGTTACATTAAGGTTCTACTTAAAAGATTCTATATTGAATTTAGGTTTTCTTATCTCATCTGTCACAACACAGCCGTATTTGCCAAAACAGATTTAGTGCTAGCCAGCGATCAAGCCATAATCATAACTAGTAGGGGCAAGATTCAAATTAAATAGGAAAGTTTAAAAATGTTGATGATAAATTAGATAGAACACAAACTATCTATATTGGCATAAGTTATGTCAAGAAAATTCCTATTTCGACAGTGAATAATAAACAGATTTGTTGTAAAATAACATTAAATTTTAAAATTAAAGGAAAATTTAACACTAGAACGAGAAATAAAACATCAAAAACTTAAAGTCTTCACAAAATAGGTAGTGTCACTAAGGAAAGGATAGTAAGATTAAATTTGTAAAATAATGAACAAAATACGACAGCACAGAGAGAACATACAATAATGGAGAATGCAAAAGTTTCTAAATTACAAGGCTGTTTGACAACAACACACAATAGACAAACCTCTCCCAAACGACGAAATGCACCGTATATGCCTCCTACAAATGTAGCGAAAATGGCATACCAAATCTGTGTATCCATAAAGTAGACCTGCACAGGAGTATCTGATTGATTATCACAACTATATAGAAATGGCTTTAATATGATTAGTAAGGTATGCCACAGAAAGATAGACTTACAAGCATGATAGGAGCCCATATAGCAATAACTACACCGATATTGTTTTTGGCTGCACATAATAATAACATGATATCAGGAAGGATTCCATAAATGAACTTCATTCATTTTCATTTATTCTCAATGTTTTTACCATGAGGGAAGAACTCATGCCAACTATAAACTGACACATGGGCCTGCATGATGGCTTTTGTTGGGCCCACAAGAGGCTTAATCTGCAGTTTATAGAAAACGTAGTGTATGAATTAACAAACACATGAATAATAGACACCATATAAACGCTCTGCATCATTGTAACTACAGAACTACAGTTCTAAATTTATGAGCTCCTGGATCATTTAGAAGCTCAGAGAAACAGGCACGCATATATATTTCTGAATCATACACGTATGCACATACTAATATTGATATAGACACTTATTTTCTAATCATTCTACAGTAGGAGATGACCAGTAAATAAAATGATATATTTCTGGATCAGATATTTACCTCAAGGTAGTAACTGAATGCTAATTTAGATAGAATTAGGAGAACCCAAAACGTTGAGTACCTAGAAAATTAAGACAAATCCATTTTACAGTCGGAGATGACCAGTGAATATGATTACTGATGATTCAAGAAATTAACTTGATTCTCTTACTTGAACAATTGAAGTGGACCCTCTTGCATTCCTCTTCCAACAAAGAGCCGAGGCTTCAAATTGATGAAAAAAGAAGAATGAAATAAACAATATATTAAAAAAATAAAGAATCAAAACTAAATATATATTCTTTAAACCACTACACCAATAGCTTCTAATAATCTTCAAAAATTCTTCAAAAAAAATAATTTAAAAAAAAACGAAAATAATTAAATTTCTTGCAAGTATTTCTTAAAGATGATAAAAAAATTGTTGGTTAATAAGAAAAAAGTTTTATCATTATAAAATACAGAAATATAAATTCACAGACCAGATATGGATCAGCTTACCTGGGACCACCACATCATGAGCTTCACAGGGCCATAGTTCGACCTCTCAAGATGGCGGCGAATGAATGGAAAGAGAAATAAAATTGCAGAGAGAATGTTTGGAGATAAATAGATGAAAACAGCCAAAATGAAGATAGAAGGAGAGCCCGAACCATTGCCAAACCAATTCTTTATGGTTTGTCCAAAACCAGATGGATTTTTCCAACTAAAAGCGTAAGTGACTGGTAAAATTACAACCCACGCTGCACCTGAAATAGCTTTAAATATATATCGTAGCTTGACATGAAGCGACATGACATTCCTTGCTTTCCAACTCAGGACTATGTCAAGAAGGGCTGGAAAAGTATAAAAGGTATCTTAATCAAGTAGTAACAACATATTTTTCAGCTAAAATGAGAAACTAAAATATAAAGTGGAAATCAAGGCACATATCTTGATGCAGTAAATTGAGTTGTATGGTGCTTTTTTTCTGTTTCTTAAGTACAGAAGACACACACACGGCAAAATAGACAAGTGTTGGTTTTATCTTACCTTGTGCAAGCTTCAATATTGCAGCAGTAATGAAGATGCTGAGAACTTTCTTGAAAACATCACCATCAAATATGTTGCTTAAACTTCCAGAGTCATTCCAAGCAATGATCACCATTGCCTTAATTAGAGAGCATAATCAGTCCAATTTATTGAACAGAATTGATGCAGGATGAAGTTAGTAGGGAATGTGAATCAAAAACCAAAATAAGAACTATTACCTGTAAACATAGTAAATAAAAGCTCCACATTCTGTCAAAACTTCTAAATACATGCCAAAAGGAGCGGATCTCAACAAAATTAACTTTTCCCATCCACCGTTCGTCGTCATAAGATTTGCTTTCCTGTTTTCCAAAATCAATTGCAATTTGTTAGGGAAATATCATGGAGAGATATTGCTTCATTCATATTGAAGACAGACTTTGGATTGAACAAAAGAATTTCAGAAGGAAATAATTACAATACATGTAAGTAAAAAATGTGATCATGAATATGAGTTGTCGTTAGCACTTTCAATGAAAAACATATGGTGGAAAACAGCTCTACTATATACGAAGATCGCATATATGAGGTTCAAGCCCTAAAGTAAGTACCAGACTGAAACCCTGTCAATAACAGTACCAAGTAAACATCAATTTCACAGTAGTTAGATTTTATCCTCTTTCTCCACCCTCTATATTTAAATTCTTGTAATTTCAACAGTACACATTATTTCTTCATATTAAGAAAGTTCATTAATATATGTCAAACCCTGTATGGAATGGAAGCAATGCTGCGAAAAGAGTATACAAGAGTTTTCACTGGCGTAGATCATTTTTTCCATATAAATATACAATGCTCTTAGGGTTGGTATTATTTACTGTTTTCCTTTAAGTTATATTTCCAGTCATTTGTTAATAAGAAATGTCATACCTCTTCTTTGTTATTTCCACGCTGCGATTGAGGCAAAGGCACGGAGAAGAACTCAGAATTAATACGCATAGGCCAACCTAGGCGGAAACAATCGACTGACCTGCAAATTGGAAACGAATTTATAATCTCTTTAATGATAAAAAAAAAGTTATAAAGGAAATTAGGCAGATCAAAAAGAAGCATAAAATACCAAAAAAATTCGTTCAAATCGTCATAGTTTCTCCAATGAGAATGCTTTACTTTTCCTCCTTTGCTCCTTAAAGTTTCCTGCAATACAAAAAAAAAAAAAAAAACATATGTTATTAATAGAACAAATAGAAAGCAAAATGTTGAAAGAAAATTAAAAACAGTTCTTCAGCTCATAAATAAAGAAGCACACCTTGTATATTGTATCATATATTGGTTTTATTACTTTCATCAGAAATGCCTCCTTTTCACCACCATAGGCAGGCTTTACAGGTTCACCCGTCAGTGGACTAACATTCCCAGCTAACATCCCATACAACTCAAATGCCATCTAGGTAGGTAAAGATAAAATGATGCTTAGATTCAGTTAGCATATTTTACATTTACAGAGTGCAAGTGCACAACATACATGGCAAGTAATTAAAAATATCTTACGTAGAGTGTGTAGAATATACCAAAACTAAGAGTTTGTATAAATCATTTAAAATATATAATACTTACATGATGGTAGATATAACAAAGGCATTCTGGCATAAATCTCAAATTTGCAGCTTCTCCCCATATAAGAAGATATAGACCCATGTATAACAATTTGCGCTGTTGCATTTCCTGCTGAATAGTTGGCAACCTAAATATCATCATAAAAGAATAAACTTTAAAAGAGCGTATTACAAATTCTTAAAATAGCCGCATATGCCTAACTATAAATTTCAACTCAATACTTCACAAAACAAGCATTTGACGTAATTACTATAGTAAGACATGCAACTCTCACCAAAGGCTACTTTTGCGACCCAAATACTTGCACCACTTTTTGTAGCTTCTAAAGAGTTTCTTCATCACTTCATTTAAAGCACGGTCATCCAACTAAATAGGAAAAGTGCAGATTGTAAGAAACAATATATTTACTCTGTCTAAATCAGAAATAAGGGTCAAAGCTCATTCACCAAAAAAAATTAATAATGATAATAATAATAATAACCTTGGGTTGTTGATCATGTTTTGGAAATTGTCTTATGTGTACATTTGCAAGCAAAAGAATCAGATGCTCCCTTTGATTTTCCACATTATCCTTCTGCATAGGTACAAGGAGATAATCTCAGAATGAAATATAAAAACCAAATGGTGGCTATAAATCAATCCGATCACTACCTGGAAACCAAACATCAGCTGAAGCCAATCCAGAATGTCTTGATTAATTTTGTTACTGTGATTCGTCGGCCATGGCAAACCCCTAGTATTACGCAGTGCAGAGCAAGCAGCTTGAATCTGTAAATCGATAAATAAATATAAGCAATCTAGTCAACACTGTGGAAGCAATTCTAACATAAGTTATTTCATCAGATAAAAGTTGTAATGATAAGTTGATGCCAGACTTTGCAACCTGTAATAAATACTAAAAATATAAACTAATTCTCTCTCCTGAAGACTAAACTTGTAAAACAATACCAACTTTCAACAAATTTAATGCTACTACCAACTTTTTTAAGCTCAGCGATTCAGTCAATGGGGTCCTATATATTAAGAGACAGAGGTAGTAACTTTTTTTTTGGAGAGGGACAGAGGTAGTAACATAAATGAAAATAGGATCAAAACATAGTAAAAGAGAACAAACCTCGGGATATCTCATTATAGCCTCTTTCCCACTCTCTGGATCAAGGGGCAAAATATTATAGGGTGCATATAATTGCTTCTTTTCTTCAACCCTTGTATGAACTTCCAAGATCTACAATAAAATATGGGAATGTTAAAAAAAAGATTTTTAATATTATTCTATTTATTTGTATACTCCATTCAGTTACTAATAGAAAGTTGAAGTAGCATGACACTTATTTTACCTCATCAGATACTTCTACAGCTTCTGTTTGATTAACTGCTTTCAGAACCTCAAATAAAACAGCAGCAGTTTGATATGCTTTTGTGAGCTGGGCACTGGGAAAAAACATATGAAGTTAATGCCGGTATTTCCTTTTTTATGGATAAAATATACAAATCATATTAACAGAAATTAGGACAATTAGCAGATAATGTCTGAGCTAAAGTCGAGTCAATGACCAAATTATTGATCGGCTTAGATTATAATAAACTCACCGGTCCTTATCAGCAGCATTCTGTAAAGCTTCAATATACTTTCGGTAGTAATGTCGATAGAAGCTCTGCATTTCGCGAGCATCACTCTTTGCTCTTCCCTCCAAAGTGGTGTCATTCTCCTGCAAAGAATGGGAAAATACTTCAGAAAATTCAGATTTCCAAAGAAAGACATTCCAATCTATGATATAATAACACGGTAAGTATTTGTTCTTTCTCCTTTTGTTGGTACTTACTCAAATAAGAGAACAGTAAAGAAGCCGTTAATATTCAGAAAAACAAATGCAAGGGAAATATCTTAAAAAGATCGAAAATTTATGAGAACTAAAACAAATGTTGAAATTGTAAACAAATAAAATAAGAAGTTTACCCTTTCTAAACGTTGAAGAAGGGCTGTTTTGAATTGTCGAACACCACGCCCACTAGATGTGGGATCTAGTCTATGAGCTTTTTCAAAGGCATAAAACCGACCTAATTACAAACCAGCCGAGTGCATTAGACAAAGAATACATGGATCAAAGTTCGTAAAGCATTTATCATATTATGAGCATTTATCATATTAAGAAACAAAAAAAAATTAACAAATTAAGAAAACCGTATTGTGCTCATAACTATGAGCATTTTTTCAAATAAAATGTAGCATTCAAGTACAGTTACGGTTAAGACAACAAACCAAGAAATTTTCCAGCCAAAACTCAAAAGCTTCTAAACAATAATAGACTTTGAATTTTGAACATCTAAATGGAAAAAGAATTCACCCTTGCATTTATATTTATATATTTAAAGAGGCTATAAACATGAACTCACAGAGATAAGCCACTCTTTTATTGCTTGCTTCGACTTCATTAGCAACACGGAGAATAGGTGCGATCTCAACCAATGAAGATGGCACGACTTCACTGTCCAAAATCGGGTCTGCTCCTAAATTCCCGGCAGTCTGAGTCCGCAGTATCCGCCGCTGCGGTTGCTGCTCAGACCCCCTTCTATAGGACATCTTCTTGAACCCTCAAATCAACAGAATATATCACTTCTTCCTGTTACAACACCAACAAATCAACAACAAAAATATTAAAATAAAATCAAATATATTCAATAAAATCATAATATGACAATTATAGGAACACATAAAAAACTCAGTTATTCAACTCAATTAGAGTTCAAAAATCAACTAAAATACTGAGATTAAGCTTAAGATTAGATCAACCAAACGCAAAAATGAGCATAAGATGTAAAATTGAGTGTGGTTATACTATGCTTAACAATGAAAATTCACTGATTCAAAGAAAAAACAATGAAAATTCTCAAATTCTCCAAAACCCTGATTCAATCAAAACCCTAAAACATGAAAGAAACCCCTAAATTGAGCTTAAAAAAAAGCGCTTTTAGTTCAAACAAAGCTCAAAAGCTTACATCTGAATGAAAAAGCAGATGAATCAAGCGAGAAAATATCTTCAGTTCTTCACTCTTCCTAAGCAACCCTTTAAGCAAAACAGCAAAAAGGTTCAATTTTTATGTGAATCAAGATAAGGGTATGGATCAAGTTCACTACTTTATAAAATAAAATCAAAAAAGGTCTTCAAAAGTCCAAGTGTAAATAAAAAAAAAAGAAGAAAAAAATATAGTACTTTATAAGAAAGTGAAAGAAAAAATGAAGAAAAAAAAATAGATGAATCTTACAAGGTGTTGTATAAGAAAATGGAACAGTGATGGTTGTTGTGAATAGTGAGAGTGTGATTTCTCTCTCTCTCTCTCTCTGAGATGAAACTGTGATGAAAGTGAAGATTCTTTGCCTTGAATCATGTGCATTAATGCTTGTTATAAATCAATGTTTTTTAAGCGGGTAAAGTTTCTGCTCCAATTAGAGAATAACATGTGGCAAATTGCATGAGGCTCTCGTAGCTTTCCTCTTCACAAAGAAACATTTTATAGAGAGATATTGGTTAAAAGGGAAATTATAACTTGTGTCCTTAAGGCACAAGTTTAAAAGCTAAATGTAGAATTTTATATTTGGAAAGTGTGCATTGAATGTCTTGAAATGTTAAAAACTTAATTTTTTAATACAAAATTTATGTTTTAATTCTTTATGTCAAATGAATTTCCAACAAGTTATAACCTAAATACGTTTGAATTTTTTAATTAATTTTTTACTTATATTTCATTCAAGAAAGAGTATTATTTTTTGTGTTAACTCAATAATTTTTAAGAGAATTGACCACACTAATATGAAGTGTGGTGAAAAATAATAAAATTTGATTAATAATTGTTTTATTAAAAAAAATGCCTTGAGTTCTTCTAAATCATCGATTTTTAGGGAGAGTTTTTTTTAGATAAGGCAAAAGTCTATTGACATAAAAAAGAAATAGAAAACAGTACAAAAGTTGGAATATCTTGCAGATTTAAGTTTATGTCAGGTGCTCAATATATTATTAAAAAAAATAAAAAATAAATACAAAAAAAAAACTAGGGGGACTTAAACATAACTCAGTCAATCCACACAACGTGTAAGCCAATCCAATCGAGTGATACAAAGAAATAAAAACAACACCGGTAAATGTCTAACATGCGGTGTATGGATAAACCGTCAACACGGAATGGATCCAAGAACCAACAACTCCTTGCGACATAAACAAGCATAACGTCTCTTTCGAGCCAAACAGTCCAACATCAGGTATACTGTATACTGATGAGGATTTTGAAACCTCCCCCAAGTTATATAGAGCCAAACTTCGTGAAGGTGAGAGATTCTACCGCCAACACGGATACAGAACCCCACACCTACAACCCACTATGCTGCGACAGAAAGCTTCATAACCATTTCTAGCCAAATCCAATAGAAAGCAACTCAAGACCAATTGAAGGTCATATCTAGCCTAGAAGAACTGTTACGAAGCACATCCATGATATTGGAGGTGCTATACAACGCTGAGGGTGCCAAACCACCTAGACATACCCTGACGGGTGATACACAAGAGACGGCGTGCATTCCCATCAAATCAAACCAAAGACGAATCTTGAAGAAAAAAAAACAAACTCATCTTTTGTTTTGTGACATATGAACTGCCGCCAACACAGACAGATTCGTTGGCGAGAGAGTAATTAACACATTTGACAAATGTGACGATTATTATGGAATAAAGAGAATACTCTTACAAAATAAATCAAACCACATTTAGTTTAAAATTTGGAAAATTCATTTGACATTTTGAATGTTTTTGTTTATATTTTATTTTCATCTACTCTCTCCCTGTAAAATGTAATAATCATCACATTTGACAAATGTGACGATTGTAATGGAACAAAGGGAATACTATTAACGAAATAAACCAAGTGGTTGAACTCAATGGCTAACGAGCTCTCCCCTATATATGAATGATTCGGGGAGCTCGAGTTTGATTACTGGGTAAAACAATTGTTGTTAAGGCTTTACTTATCTTTCGATCGGAGTTCGAATTACTATGATCCACTCTTTGAGAATCAAAAGATTAACAAAAAAAAGTTACAGAAAACAATGATATAGAAAATTCAAATATATTTAGCTTAAAATTTGAAACATATTCACGTGATATTTTGAATAATTTTTTGTTTATCACATTCAACAAATGTGACGATTATTATGGAATTAATAGAATAATCTTTATAGAATAAACTAAGTGATCAAACTTAAGTAGTTAATGAACTTCTTCTAAAGACCAATGATTTATGACAGTTTGAGTGTGATTTATGAGTGAAACAATTTTTATTAGATTTTACTTATTTTTTTTAGACTTTCTTCTAATAACCTTTTTTAGCTAAACCTGATCATAGATGTGGCTAAACCTTTTTTTTTTCTTTTTTTTTCTTATTCTTATTTTTCGAAATCATATTTAGATCACTATATACTTTATTTTGAACTTTGCTTGTGAATTAGGGCTGAATCTCGATCGTTGCCTCTAATTTTTATTTTGTGTTTTTTCCCAAATGTATTAGGTTCAATGGTTTTATGGCTCCATCTTTACATACTAGATTTTATGTCGATTTGGCTTAGTATACATCACATGAATCACTTTTCCTCCGAGATTTTTTTTTTTTAAAAAAAAAGGCAAAAGAAGGGCATACTTGAAAATTGTGATGTTTTTTCGCTTTTCTAGATTTAATTTTTAGAACGAAATGTTTTTCTTTTGGTGATGTAAAACAAAGTGTTTTCGTTCAGAACAAATTTATCCGGTCCCTTTCATGTTTGGATTTTGATTTCTCTAGGATTTTTATATTGGTGAACGAATGTATTTAAGAGTTTGAAAAAGATGAATGATTTAGTAGTGTTCTTTCTTTTTTTTTTTTTCTCAAGAAATGGATGAAGGATATGAAGAATTTAAATGAAGAAGATGAAAAACATTGATTTAGTTTTCAGTCGATCCCAAAATAACCCAAACCAACATTTTTTTTTTTTACAAAACTAACGGAAAAGACTTCTAAGAGACTAAAATTAATTAGGGAATTAACATGAAACTAAAGAATTAGTTAAAGAACAAAATAACAATTTGACCAAAAGTATATGTTGGAAAATTTCAACTCAAAATAAAGTTCAATCAGTTTGAGAAATGAATCTTCATAATTAAGTATACATTGGTTTTTTTTTTCAAAAATATAATAAAATGACATCATAATAAATATAATTTGTTCGTTGTGTCAATTTTTATTGTGTTGGCATGTAAACTTTTTAAACTTGGTAAATTTTCCTTCCGATAAATAAAAGCAAGGTATAACTGGCGTGTTTAAAACTGAACCATTCAAATAAAAAAACCGCATACCAAACCGCAAAAAACCGTATTTGATTTGGATGTATTCAAATCACTTTTTTACTCAACCGTATGGTTTGGTTTGATTTGCGGTTTTTATTTTATCAACTGAACCAAACCAAACCAAACCGCATTATAAGAAAACACTAATTATATATGTGTCACATAGACCAATACTCATACAAACTCAATGAAATTTTTTATAAAATGACATATTTTTTCTCTTGTTAAGTTTCTCGTTTGCTTTTTATTTCAAGAATATATTTATATACTACTTGAACTTTTAGAGAAAGATAAAATTTTAGTCTTTTATATTTCTTAGACTTAATTGCATGTTTGATCTCTTATGTTTATTTTAGTTTTTAAGTTGGTCCCTTACGTTTTAAAAGTTTGAAGGGGATTTTGATATACATATATAGCAATCAAGATAATGTTAGGATAACTTTTGAGCCGTACTGGCATCTTTTATAAATTTGGTCATGTGGATTGAATCTTGTTATCCCTTCTTTTTCTTATTTTTGGCATGCGTATGCAGTTTTTCTCACTACCTCGTCCTCACCTAGTCTAGTCACCCTTAAACTAGTGCAAAGTTGAAGTAAAGTAGCAGGATATATCATAGTACGTTGTTATTTTAGGAATATAATTTTTTTCCTTACAAAAACGTTTTTTAGAGGAAAATACGTTGTTAATTATCACTATACACCTGTATATATGTTTACTATAAAAGGATATATTGAATATCCTGAACTTATTTTAGTTTTAAAACGATTGAGCAATGAGTATTAAATTAAAAAGTTCTCATCCATACTATCTAAGTCTTTCATGCTAATTAAATATCATAATGACTCTTAAACAAAACAAAAAATATCATAACGACTTTAAATATATTGGCAAACTTTTTTTTGAAATAGAATAACAAACATCATCTAAAATTTCACATACGCATACATGCGATTTTTTATTCAAACTTTTTTTTTAGAGAATTTTTTATTCAAACTTGGATAACCACGGTTCACACGGATAAAATCCTAATTAAACAATTTTGACACCATCAAGTTTTTTTTTTTTTTGAAGATGTTAAAATGGAATATATTGCTCAATCAAAGTGTTCTTCCTAACACAAGATGTACCAGGAAAAGAATGAAAGTCGCAAACTATTTACAGACAAAGGGAAATAAAAAGCAAACCAAAGGAATTAAGCCACCAGCCATGGTAGTTGAACGAGAGGTTAGGAATTTTCACCTTCAACCACATATATGAAAGTGACTTAATCTTGTCAACAATCTGATATGTTGGACAATCTTTACCATTAAATAACCGACTATTTATTTCTTTCCAAATTTCCAACGTAGTAGCATACCAAATCAGTTGCAAAATAGTTTGCCGCACCTTGGAGCAATTGCCACCAACAAAACCAAACTGAATGAGGTAGTCTGCAGGCACACTAGGGAGTTTTTTAATAGTTTTAATAGTTTATGCCATATCCATGTAGTTATAATCCTTACCTTGAATATCAGCTGAGTTAGAAACCAAAATGACATGATAAGAAAATGAATTATTGATCTACCCTTATAAAAATAATTTAAAACATAAAATTGAAATTTAATAAAATATAGATATAAATAAAGAAAAGTTGATATTAATTGAAAACGAAAATATTAATGTTAATTTATTGAATTTAGAATTTTTAAAAATAAAATAATCATTATAAATTACAAAAATTTGAAATTTAATTTAATTTCTTTAACATTTATATACAATATATACCATATCTTTGTTAAGACAATCTGCATATATAATATATTTTTTCAGGTGAGCTACTGCAGACTCTTGCATATAACAGAACTATCCACCCGTGATTTAAAAAAAAGTAAAATTGTTTATTTAGTCTTTATTTAATTACGAAATTAACTTTTTACTTTTTTTCAAATGTTAATTACCAAGCAATCCCAAATATGTTTGACTGTCATGTTTCTTAATAAGTGCTAGTAGTTAGTTGATTGACAACTTAGTTTAACCAGTTGATTATAGACAAGATACATTAATTACACAATAAATATAAAAAATTAACTTTTTCTTATAAACAGGACCGGATGGAGTATGTTGTTTTAGTTGAGATTTATTTTAGTTTAGCTTGGTGATAGTTGGCTTGCTTGTTAGTTGTAACAAGTTTCAGGCCTACTCCTATTTTGCATTTTAATTTTTCTAGCTTTGATAAAAAACTATGTTTATTTAGTCTTTATCTTTTCTTTTTTTAAAAGATGCAACAACATCATCTCAATTCATTAAGAGAAGAAAACCAAAAGAGTACAAAAAAAGAAAAGGGGGATTAGACCAAAACCTTTTTAGAAGGTGGAGAATCTAAAGTTGGGCATTCCCAACATATTCGTAATGTACTCCCCCGTAACAAAGTCAGGGATAATATCAAACCAAAAAACATCTAAAGAGGGCAAAGATAAACCAGAATTAGCTAGACTATCTACACATACATTTCCTTCCCTATAAATGTGAAAGACACAAAAATTCATACCGTGAATGATTGATAGATATACAATTTTCCCATCTATTTCTTAATCCCCCAAGGAAGAACATACTTGGACTTAAAAGCTTGAATCACTGGCTGGGAATCAGACTACAACCAAACATTTGCAAAACCATTAGAAGAAGCTAATTCAATTGTTGTCATAACTGCAGACAATTCAGCGAAGAGAGCATTACCAGGACCTAAGAACTGAGAGAAGCCACCTATGCAAACACTATCTGAATTTCTGAAAATGCTACCTGCAGCAGCTCTGAGAGGATTAGTGACTGAGGCACCGTCTGTTTTAACTGGTCTTTATCCTAATGTTAATGAATTTAAAAAAAATATTTTTATTTAATTACTAAGTTAACTTTTTACTCTTTTTTCTTGAGGGATTTTTTTAGTCTTTATTGTTAATTTATAAAATTAAAAAATATTAAAATTAATTTGAAAAGGTTATATATATATATATATATATATATATATATATATATATATATATATATATATATATCTATATCACAAAGGGAAGTCTTGTCATATAAATATGATATATATATATATATATCATGTGATAGTTAAAAATAAAAATGTCATACATTTAAACTTTTTTTTGACAAAGTTTTATATTTAAACTTAAAAAGTAGTAAATAATGTTATCTTATTTATCTTGTTATTATCCTATCAAATTCTTATCCTTCTTGTTATCACATCATGTCTCTATTGTATATTGCGCATCAAATTAGCCTTAAATTTTTTTAATAATTATTTGCATACATGTATAAAATATTATAAAAAGTTTATTTATTCCCCTAAAAAAAGTTCATTTATTAAAATTGATTTTTTTAACATGATATTAAATAAATTTTAAGCTTATTTTTTATAGAGAATTTTTTATAATATTCTAAACATATGTAAAAAAATTAGCCAAAAACTTAAAGAGTTTAAGTTGTTTTTAAGCAAAGAAATGGAGTAATAGATGAGCTACAACCACCAAAAACAAAGAAAGGAGGAGGAAGACTATACCAAAACATCCTCATTGGCAGACAAACTTAAAATTAGGTCGGTCTATTTTGTCCTTCACATAACTATCTCCAACGATCATAATAATCTCGATATTAGATTGTGAAATGATCTATGGATAAATCAAAATATTAGCTAAACCATATGTACACATTGTTTTCCTTCTCTAGATATATGAAAAATGAACCAAAAAAAAAATCATGTTGCTAATTAACATCAAACCGTTGTTCCAACCATTTAATAGCTCCTAGTCATTGCCCCTGGTATAACTGGTCCATCTCGTTACACGATTAATACGCTAACTTTCGGATATGTTGTTTGGATGTAAATTTTATATTCTTTTTTGGTCAGGTAGCCTAGTGGCTGGAATTCACCTTATATTATAAGGTGATTGGTCAGGTAGCCTAGTGGCTGAAATTCACCTTATAAGGTGAATAAATGGGATGTCTGAGGTTCGAACCCCGACCCCTACATATAATAATGCATTGTCCTACCAACTTGAGCTAAAACTTCATGTTGGTTTTTTCTCCTAATTTCACCTACGGCTTTAACTTTGCGGCTTTTAAGTTAAACATAAAGGGAAATCCAGGGGGGCAAGTGAATATCCTAATCAAAAGTAGACAGTCGTGACGACGCATGTGCATGCCTATTCAAAGCTGAAATAACTACCATGAGAGAGAAAAGAAATCTCCAATTAGAGAGAAAAAGTGTATATTGATTCATTAGGTTCTGAAAGTACATGAGGAATCTATATATACACTATGCAAGTGCCAGCTCATCATAACTATCTAACTAACCAAATGTAATGTAAAATACAAATGAAATTGTAGACAAATGTAAATGTAGCTTGTGCGCCAAGTTAGGGTTTGTGCTTTGTTTCTTCCACATTTTCCTCATATGCTGAGACCCCCTCGCAAGCTGGAGGTTGGTAGATATCTACCATCCCAAGCTTGAGCATACAGGCATGAAATTGCCTAGGTCCTGCTGCCTTGGTAAAGATGTCTGCTGTTTGATTGTGAGAGGTGACAGGAAGCAGACGCATCACACCAGCTTGAATTTTCTCACGCACCAAAATGACAGTCAATGTCTAAATGTTTGGTGCGTTCATGGAAAACCGGATTCGCAGAGATGTGTAAAGCACTCTGGTTGTCACAATAGAGTACTGGTAAGCGAGAAGGTGCTTGGTGCAAGTCATGAAGAAGGAAACACATCCATTGGAGTTCTCTGGTAGCAGAAGCCAATGCCCTATACTCTGCTTCTGCTGAAGAACATGACACAGTTGGTTGCTTCTTTGATTTCCAGGAAACCAGAGAATGACCAATGAAGAAACAATAGCCTGAAATGGACCTCCTGGTGTCTATACAACCCCCCAGTCTGCATCACTGAATCCAAGGAGCTGTAAATCAGATGATGTGGGAAAAAACAATCCTCTTCCTGGTGAACGTTTGAGGTATTTCAGCACTCTTAAGGCAGCTTTGTGATGGGATTCAGAAGGTGAGGCCATGAATTGACTCAACTGCTGTGCTGCAAACGCAATGTCAGGACGTGTGGTGGTAAGATAAAGCAGTCTTCCAACCAAACGCCTGTACCCAGTAACATCTGCATAAGCAGCACCACCATCTTGAGATAAACGAAGAGAAGGATCAAGTGGTGTAGTAACCGGTTTACATCCTGTCAAGCCTGCATCCTCAAGTAACTCTAAACAATATTTCCTTTGGCACAAGGAAATACCTCTTGCTGAACGTGCCACTTCAAGCCCTAAAAAGTATTTGAGTTCCCCTAAGTTTTTGATGCGAAATGCCTTGTCAAGAGCTTGCTTCAGTGAATCAAACTCCTTTAAGCAGGTTCCAGCCAATATGATATCATCCACATAGACCAAAATCACAGTGAATGATGTTGCTGAGGTCTTAGTGAATAATGTATGATCAGAGTGCGCTTGAGTAAAACCATGAGCATATAAGAATTGAGTGAGTTTTTCAAACCATTGGCGGCTAGCTTGCTTTAAACCATACAAGGACTTCATCAATTTACAAACTTGACCAGGTTTAGGGGACTGAACTCCTTGGGGAACCTTCATGTACACTGCTTCATGAAGATCTCCATGTAAAAAGGCGTTATTTACATCAAGCTGATGCAAATACCAGCCATGGATAGATGCAAGAGCTAATAAAACTCTTACAGTGGATAACTTGGCCACTGGGGAAAAAGTTTCAAAATAATCTAGGCCTTCTGTTTGTGTAAACCCTTGAGCTACCAATCTTGCTTTAAACCTTTCTATAGTGCCATCTGCATATCTTTTAATCTTATACACCCATTTACTTCCAATAGAGACAGCATTAGGAGGAAGATCCACAAATATCCAAGTATTATTTGCATTCAATGCTTCTATCTCTGCTTGCATGGCTGTCATCCACCTAGAGTCTTTAGATGCTGCATGAAAGCCTGTAGGTTCAACTTCAGTGGTCAGAGAAAGAGCATAAACCTGACACTTTGGAGAAAGAGCTGAGTAATTAAGAAACTTCTCCATGGGGTAATGACAAGTAATAGAATTGCAGTCATAATCTGCTAGATGTGCAGGTGTTTGTGAGTTTCTACTAGACCTTCTAGCAGGTAAAATAGGAACTGGCACATTGTTCCTTGATTCATCTTCATTATTTTCTTCTGATGCAGTGTCTTCAACATGGTGCTCATCAGAAGTGACTATGTGATCAGGACTAGAATCAATAGGTAATTCCTGATGTTCCAACTTCTTATCAGAAACAAAAATCTGTGTATCAGGAACAGCAATAAGATTAGATGAATGAAATGGAAATTCCATATCAAAGAATTTCACATTTCTAGATATCAATATCTCAGAAGTATGAATGTCTGTGAGAACAAAACCCTTGATTCCTGCCTTGTAACCTAAGAAAGCGCATTTCTTAGCTCTAGAATCAAACTTGTGTCTATTTACAGGCAGGGTGGATGCGTAACTCAAACATCCAAAGACCTTTAAAGAACTAAGATCAGGAACCTCATTATACAACACCTCATATGAAGACTTATTGTTTAGGATCTTAGTAGGGATTCTGTTTATCAAGTATACAGCATGCAAAACTGCATAGGACCAAAATTTCTTTGGTAATTTTGACTGATACATAAGTGCCCTGCTCACATTCAGAATGTGTTGATGTCTTCTCTCCACTCTACCATTTTGCTGTGGAGTATAGACACAACTTTTCTGATGCAATATTCCTCTTTCATCATAAAATTGTTGTAAGGAAAACTCAGGCCCATTATCACTCCTTACCACTTTAACTTTTCTTTCAAATTGTCTTTCAACCATAGAAATGAAGCTTTTAAGTCTTTGAGAGGTCTCAGATTTATTTTTCATCATAACAACCCAGATATGCCTGGTACAATCATCTAAAATGGTCAAAAAATACTTATAACCATGTATTGAAACAGTACTAAAAGGACCCCAAATGTCAAAATGCACCAAATCAAAAGGTGACTTTGCATTCTTATTACTTAAAGGAAAGGGTAAAACCTTCTGTCTACACATCTGGCATACATCACATGCAGTATGTGGACTAACAGCTATATAGCTATACACTTTATTCATGCAAACCATTCTATCTTGAGACAAATGTCCAAGTCTAAGATGCCATAGTATTCCAGCAGGAACATTCTTCTTTGCAGATTCTGCTAAACCTGAGATACTTGAGATTGAAGCTTCATGTTTTCTATTTTCAACCTTCAAGTAATAGAGTCCATGCCTCTCTTCAGCTGAACCAATCTTCCTCAAACTTTTCTTGTCCTGTATTGTGCACATATTAGCTTCAAAATTCAATATGCAATCCTGCTCTTCAATTAGTTTTGATACAGAAATAAGATTGACAGCAAATTGTGGCAGATATAGTACATTGTCCATGATCAAATCTTTAGACAATTGAACTGGACCTCTGTAATTAGCTTCTATGACACTCCCATTAGGTAAATTGACACTAACGGGTTCAATTTCAATGCAATTTGTGAACCAAATTAAATCATAACAAGTATGATGTGTTGCTCCTGTATCTACAATCCATCCATTATCACTATTCTTACCACAATGAGCAAGAGAGATATTACCTCCATTGTGTGAGAAAGAGCTGCTACCTTTAATAACATTTGCTGAACATTTTCCTTCAAGATTATTCTTTTCCAAAAGACTCATTAAATTCTGATACTGATCTTTTGTAAGAGTGATCCCTGCTGTATCTTCATTCTTGCTTGAGGATCCAATATTCATCTTGTTTTCTGAATCCTCTCCATCAACCATGTTTGCATAAGAGTGTCCACCTCCTCTTCCCCAATTTGGTGGATAACCATGCTTCTTATAACATGTGTCAACTGTGTGATTGGTCCTTTCACAAAAGGAACAAAACCTACCATTTCCATTTCCTCTTCCTCTTCCTTGAGTAGAGTTACTTCCTCTTCCTCTTCCAAAAGGTTTCTGCGCATTCACAGCATTAACTAAACCAGTAGTTTCTTCCAAAGGTGTATTTGCAATATTAACAACACCATACTGCAGCTTTCTTTCTTGTTGCATAATCAAAGAGAAAACCCTATTTATGGGTGGCATAGGGTCCATCAACAATACCTGAGAAGCCACTCCTTGATACTCTTCATTTAACCCAATCAAATATTGTATGATTCTATCTTCTGCTCTAAAGCCCTTTGCATTTCTCATAGCAAGACAGGTACAAGGCATAGGACAAGTGCAATGAGGCATATGCCTATATTGATCTAACTCCTCCCATAAACCTCTCAATTCAGTGAAGTATTCATTGATTTTGTGATTACCTTGCTTCAGATTAGAAATCTCCTGATACAATTGAGCAACTCTAATACGATCTCCTCTCATGAATCTGTCTTTGAGATCGTTCCACATATCTATAGCATTTTCTATAAAAACAACACTTTGAGCAATTGAAGGTGCAATAGAATTGATAATCCAAGTGTGAACTAAATTGTTGCATCTCTCCCAAGCTAACCGATTCAGATCATCTTCACCCGGAATTGGTATAGAACCATCAACAAATCTGTATTTGTTCTTCATAGCCAATGCTCTTCTCATCTTCATGGACCAAGAGTGATAATTGTCGCCATTCAACTGCGGTGTAACACTCACAGTTGTAGAATTCTCTGAAGGATGAACAAAATAAGGATCCAGACCTTGATCTTGATTATTATTGTTGTTTCTCACCATGATTGAGAATTGAAACTTGAATCAGCAAGAAAAGAAACAGATTCAATATGAACAAGAACGAAGAAATAGAGAAAATGATTCGTATACAGAGATAACGAAATCAAGAATAAAAAGAGAAATTCGTGATTCAATCACAAGAAACACGAAGCTTAAAGAAGAAGAATTCGTGATTCAATCACAAGAAACACGAAATTGAGGAAGAAAATTCAAGGTATTTCAATGGCGGAAGCAGAGCAAGCTTGAACTTGCTCTGATACCATCAAAGCTGAAATAACTACCATGAGAGAGAAAAGAAATCTCCAATTAGAGAGAAAAAGTGTATATTGATTCATTAGGTTCTGAAAGTACATGAGGAATCTATATATACACTATGCAAGTGCCAGCTCATCATAACTATCTAACTAACCAAATGTAATGTAAAATACAAATGAAATTGTAGACAAATGTAAATGTAGCTTGTGCGCCAAGTTAGGGTTTGTGCTTTGTTTCTTCCACATTTTCCTCATATGCTGAGACCTATCACTGACGTCTTGAGGCAATGTTTGCCAGCTTGTTGCTTGTAACTTGTAAGGTGCGTGTAATAATATAATATTATATTATGTATTGTGTATAAACCTTTGCGAATTGCGGTTCACATGCAAGTTCTTTGTGGTCTTTCTAAGTTATTGTTGAATAATAAATGAAACAAAATTGACCAAAAAGACATGCTAGATTTGTCAATAAAAAATCTTATAGAATCGTTGTTAAAACAAACAAAAGCTGTAGCAAATTAATCCAAGCGTGGATCATGGCACAAGACATATCCTCATTGGCTTTTGTCTAACTATATGTAATTTCTTCGCTGACAGTGCAGACGTATTCATAGAGCTCCCATTGTTTCACTTTCAATTTCAAGCATATAATATATATATTCCAAAAAGATGTATCGTGATCGGTGATCGACCATGAGAATGCACTCTCTCCAAATGTAAGTCACATTTAAAGATAGACACTTTTTATATTTTTTAATTCGAATGAATTTGGTGGCAAAATTCACACACTCTAAATATCGAGAAGTGAAAAATTGTAAATTCGAATTTACACCTAATCGTATCAAATGTCTATCCAACTATCATTTAAGCTGTAGTTATTACTTAGGAAATAAACATTTTTTTTAATTATTAGATACATTAAGTACATTTTTACAACTAAATGTCTTTCGTTATTGTAAAAAAAAAAAAAATGTCTTCCATTATAAAGTTATAAGCTAAATAATATACTAAATAAAGTGTCTATCATTATAAAGTTATAAGCTTATATATGATACTAATATTTATAAGCGATACATTTACGTACTCATTTTCTTGTATTTAAGACGTACCTTTTTTTTAAGAAGTTAAAATGGAATAATATAACCAAAACTTAGTCTCTCCAACACAAGAAATATCGGAGAAAAACTAAGTAAGAAAAATATTTGTTACATCAGGTTACCAAAGATAATGAAAGCGATAGAGCCACAAAGCAGACACACTTAAAAAAAAAAAAAAGAAGCTAAATGAACTAAATAAGAACTCCCAAACATAAAAGGGGATTAAGCCACCACATGTGATAATTGTAAGCAAAATTAGGATGATTTGTCTTCAACCACCAAAATTATTGGAGCTTAATTTTATTGATAAGTTGATTGATAGAATTCCCATTTTGTTGAAAAACTCTAGCCTTCCTGTCACGCCAAATAATCCAAGCACAAGAGAGCCAGATTATCTAAAAAGCAGAACAAATGTTTTTTGAGAAGTCACCCAACAATGAGAATTGGATAATATGATCCTTTACATGAGCTGGTGTGACTGAAACCAATCCAAGCCAGTTAAAAATTTCATACCAAATTTGGCCAAAATAGTCACAAGTCAAAATCAGATGATCAATATCCTCTTGAGAGCCACATCCACCTGAGCAAAACAACGTATTTGGTGAAATGATTGTCCTCCTGATTAAGTTGTCAGTTGTTGGAAGACAATTACGTAATAAACGCCAAATGAAGATGTTGACTTTCAAAGGAACCTCCTTGTGCCAAATAATAGTATTGTGATCATTGTTTAAAGGTTGATCCCTTGATGTCAAAACGTTGTAAGCACTAGTAACATTGCACTTTGAAGAGACATGAAGTTGTCAAATCCACATGTCATTCATATCAGTCTGCAAACTAATTGGTAGTAAAAGAGTGCAAAATTCCCTCTCCAATTCTTCCTCCCAAGCGATTGTTGCACCTGCATAGGACCGACCATGCCTCAACTCATTATAAAGAGAGACTAATTTATCTCCAATTTAAAAACGCCGATGACTAATTCACTATTATTTCTTATGAAAGATTTAATTGGGGCGTTGAATATTAAATTGGATTTTCACTTTAGTTTCACTAATATATTTACTGAATTAACTATATTTTTGATCCATATACTGCTTCACAAAATTACACATCGTGATGCTTTCGCAAAACAAAATTCTCAAAGTATAGCATTGCTCTTATAAGTTAGTGCAAGAAAAAGCAAATTCTATAATGTAGTAAACATAATTGAAAAAAATTAAAATTTCGAATAATTCAATTAAATTGAATTAAAAAGCAAACAAAAAATGGTGATCAAAACTAAGTCAAAGAAAATTTTTAGAAGATAAAAAAAATTAAAATATTTATAAGAATAAAATAAAAAAAAAACATATATAATCTCGCATCATCAACAAGTGAAGGAGACAGTTGCAGAAAGAGAAATCAATCGCATTCGCATGGCCGAGGAAGGGAAACCCGATGCCCAGCTCTTTCAGCTTCTCTCCAATCTTCTCCTTCAGGTTCTTTTCAATTTCACCATCATTTATTTATTTATTTATTTTTCCAAGATCTATCTGTTGATTATTGTGTATCAATTTAATGCGCAAACTTCAGTTTTGTTCATATACTGATTGCATCAGGAGTATGTATGTATGTATGTTTTCCTGTAATTGTTTAATAATAGGAGAATTTGAACATACTGATAGAACAATAATCGTGGAGACTTATTATTAAGGAGGATGTTGTAAATTCCGACAAAACTCACACCAATGCTTTGATGCGTGATGCAAAATTAGCAGCAACCAAAACCAAATTGATCAAACAAGAACAACACGATATTTGTTCATCCAGTTCGAGCCACTTTATTTGTCAACTTGATCTATGACTTAATTATTTTCTAGTTTGTGTATGATATATATTAGCTCAGGTTTCACCTGTTCTTAATTAAATATAGCATTTTTATTAACATGTATTTACTGATTGATTCATGATAAGATTTTATTTACAATTCAGAAAACAGGTTGTTTAATCCACTTTGGTGAAACCTATCCGTGGTTTCAATCTCGATTCGATAACCATCTTTAAGTGTTGTCTAATCCACTTTGGGGGAAAAATAGTTCTATAATTAAACTCATTACGATCAATCTGCACACCTCTTCGTGCTTTCCTTGTGCTAAATTTTTTGTAAAGTTGGGAGATAAAATCAATTAATACAGTTATTGGTGATATAAAATAAATGTAAGTGGTAAGATGAATAACTGGAAAATCAAGGGCTAATTTTCTCTATGTGACACGTTGAAGATTTTAATACTTTGAATAACCCCTTAAGAAAAATTACAAACAAAAACTTGACTTGTATTGTTGTGAGTTACGAGCCAACTAGCGTGAATATGCGATTTTAAGTTTTGGTTATGCATTGTCCTTTTCCTATGGAGAATTGTTTATTTTTTAATTCTTTTTTTGCTGGCACATTCACTTGTTGTCTTTATTCATATTCACTTGAATTTGTGATAGCTCCATTTCTAAAAATCCAATAATTTGGCTGTGTAGTGAACCACTACAGTTCATCCCTGTGCAATCATGCAGTATAGTACTTTCTAAAGGACAAATACAGTTGTCTGGCCCTTGCGATGTCACTTTTCATGTATTTGCAACAGATGGCTGCATGCTTTATCGCGAAGTTGTTGCTAATGTTTTAATTATGAAAACTTTTGGACGACACAATAGAGTAAACAAAACAATAAAGTTTGAATATCCTTCTCTTAACAATGTGTTTTTTACCAGGCTATTGATTGATGGATTGATATGAGCTGTGTTTGGTTTTTAACTTTGGAGATGAATGAACATAAGAGAGTATATCTTGCAACAATCAATGTGTTTTCCCCGGTCTAATTATCGGTTATCCTTCATTAGTCTACTTTTTTTAACCAAACTTCTATTCGTCTTCTCACATTAAAAAAATCCACAGCTTATTGTTGTAATACTAGTGATCTTTGGATTCTCCACCGAGAATTTGTATTGTTAATGGCTCATAGTCTGCAGAATAGTGGACTGAATTTCTTGTCTTAAAGCCTAAAAGGCCTAAGAGAGGGCTGGATTAATGTTTTCCGGTTGAAAATAACACATGCCTAGTAGTCTATGATCTTCATTTCACTTAACTATGATTATATAGCTTATCTGCTTTAAATAATTTTAACTTATTTTCACTGTTTATGTAACAGAAAAAGACTTAACCACTCTGTTTCCATTGATCCTGATTCCGTAAATAATTCTAGTATTAGGCATTTAGACTTAGAATGTATACAAAAACAAGACTAAGCATGCAGTTTCTCTGGATTTCACCAGTAGTTTAATTTCTTACCAATATTGCTATATATATTAACACATATATCTAATGATAACATCTGTAGGTAGAAGCACTGACGAATCAAGAAGAAGTTGAACTGCGTTCTAAAATTGAAACTCTTGGATTAGAGGTCACGAAAGTTCCCTCAAAGTCAACCAAACAGCTTGACGAGGTGGTTTTCACTCTACAGTTTAGCCATTTCTTGATTAACATTTCATTGCATGTCTCTAATCTGATGGAATGAAATAGCTTTCTATTCCTTTCCTTTTTAATTACTTGTTTTGTTTACACAGTTGGAAATAGCAAAGGAGTTGGATAGACTATCAGCAAAATTGGATGATGTTGATGAGATGATATCATCCACCATGGCTACTGATCCTCAAGTGCAGTCCCTCTTGAGTAGTACAGCTGATGTGTGGATGCCAGTCATCACTGCTAACTCCGAGGAAAGACGTAAATTTACAGCATCTCCCGGAGACATCAACACCCAAACAGATGCAGAAAACTCTAAATAAATTCTTATTTTCTTATCGTTGAATATATGGATATGATGTTAGTGCTTTGTATTGTTTCAATAAACTGCTACGATACCCATAAAGAAAGTGTTGCACTATACTTTTATTGACATAGTGCAAAAGATAAAAAAGAGGATCTATCTTCTACGTAGCAGCTTAGTGCATGTTTGGTTTGGTAGTAAGAGTGACAAAATTACAACGAGTCACCATGTTTTTGGCAAAAACTACACTTTAAAACTTCAACAGGATCACCGATTTGATATTGCCAAACTAACTCGCTTTGTCCAGCACCACATGTTCATTTTGTTTTCTTTGCAAATTTGAAATGGATTTGATCATGCTTGACATTTAAATGATAAAAGTCATGATACTTTTATTACAAAGTTACAACACAATCTCCACATCTTAGTTCATGTTATTAAGTCGTGACCAACAATGTATTTTGCGTTTTATTCCATAAATTTATACCCCTTCTATTATTTTTTTGTTTGAAACTACTGTTCTAATGGTAAACACATTAAATGCCAATTTGTTTATGCTAAAGTGAATTCAAAACCAAACGGAGGTACTAGTCTTTGCAAGGTTCGTGAATTTGAAATACTAGAGTGAAATGGGAGAAGATAAGCTCTGTTTGCATTTTTCCCCATGGGGAATTCATGTCCTTGCCATAAGAGCTTCGGTTGAAAAAGCCGAGCTTTAAATTTTAAGCAATATAAAAGTGAGTTATATTGCATGTATGCTATTTCTTCCTTTCAACTTTATTGTTTGTTAATTATGCCTAAATTTTTGAGTTTCTCATTTTGCAAGATTTCAATCAAATTTTATGGTATCATACCAAAATTGACAATTTTATGGTACAACAGCTTGATGGAACTGTTAATGAGTGTGAATGGCAAACAATATGAAGAGGAAGAACATAAAACTCCCTTGGTTTGAAACCGACCAATATGCAAACATTTGCGACAGGCACACCACAATAACAATTTAACTTGAGGAAGAACTTGCAAATTCCAGATAACGTTTCAAGTTGGTGTGAAGTTGGAAGGAAATTGACACGGAGATGTGTGGTGTCAACTAACTGAATCATGGCGAGCTTATAAGTTGACTTGACCAAATAAGAAATCGCATCGTCAGGATACCTAATGATATTGTCTTATTTACTTGAGGAAAATAGTTTGGTGTTAATAATAGTATTATACAAAGAATTTGGGAGTATGCATCAGATCACAGGTTCGTTCCAAGCCTTTATTGGTGCAAAAGGTCTTTGACACAGAAATCTGACCACAAAGGTAAAAGATGAGTTGGACAATGAAGAGTTGTGCCATTCTAAAGCCATATACTATACCAATGCTCTTTCTGAAACTAGCTTCCACAAGAGGCATAGCAGGCCATGTACTATACCAAACATGTGATCTCAGGCACATGACGAAACTTGTTTGTGATTTTCAATATGATGAAACGTTCAACTCCTCCATGATTCTATTCAAGCTTACTACGTAATTGAAATAAATCCTTGTCAAAATCTCCCTCTTATTGCTTGAGTCAATACTTGTTCATTTATAAATTTTTGGTTAGTTGAGCGATTACATTCAATATCAACGCCTTAACATGACAATAAATGACTGATAAAATACACATCTAATGACTTAAGGAAATTTTTTATTATTCAAGGACCAATAATCCAATATGACTCGAGCTATTTTAAAGAACTAATTTGGCCATGCACTCAAATATGGTTTCATATAATCATATACCCAAATTAAGCTAAGTCGGTCCAAACAGGAACTGTGAAACAAACAGTTATTAGGCGCACCACATCAACACAAACTAACATAATCCTCCAATTTTATGCAGTGAATGGAATTACTGATTTTGCAGGGTAAAACAATACCACAAATTTGCTGCGAGATTTTCTGAATTAATTTTTTTCATTGATCTCTCTAATTAAAGATTGTATATAAACTACACCTCCTTCCAGAATCGAATTGATCTATCAGCTCCACATGAAATAAAAGGAGACTCTACTGGGGAATGCCCCAGCCAGCGCGGTGCACCAACATGGTTAGAAGGCCATTTAGCTACTATTTCTCTTGTCATCACATCCCAGATAACGACTGCAAAGTACACCAGCTTCCTCATACAAAATCCATTTTATAAAGCTAACATCACCAAACATTTGACAGCTAAACAAACCTCGTTGTTCAGTTCTTCTATGGATAGAATAAATTTTTCTGTTGCATTAAAAATAGCATGCATAGAGACACATAATGGTAATTATTAAGAACATGGATGGAAATGCTAACTGAATATTAGCTACGTGATTTTTTAGTTCAATGTGAAATGTGATAACTACTTCCAAATTGCACCCCAAATGACAACGTATGCATATGATGTTGACAAATAATAACCCCTTTTCAAACTGATAGAAGATCAAATTAGCTAAGGACAGAAGCAGGAAAAAATGAGAAGCACAATCATCTCCTTCAGTGCAAGTTAAATTAATATGCATCTGCATCACTAAGATTAGAAGGCTGGTTTATCAGTATATGAATCAACCACGATTAATATTAAAAAATAATACTAAATACTCCCTCCGTCCCGGAATAACTGACCCATTTTCTAAAAAAAAGTGTCCCAAAATAACTGACCCATTTCAATTTTCAATACAACTTTCATCATTCCCAATACAATATAACACTAAATAATACTACTTTTATCATTCCCAATACAATATATTTCACTTTCCCCTTTATTTATACATTTTTCTTAATCTGTGTGAAATGAGCTAAGGGGTCAAATAAATTGGGATGGAGGGAGTAGTAAATAGTATATGAATCAATCACTTCAAAGTAGAGCTGTCAAAGTGTACTCTGGCCTTGCGAGTCAACCCAGCTCACCACAAAAGGGCGGGTTGGCAAAAGAGAAGCTCCCTCCTTAGCAGGTTATTATGACTCGGCATACATAATCTGTAGGTTGATGCAGGTTAGGTCTGGATTATGTCGGGTTAACCCACTTTCCTTACGGAAATATTCCATAAGCAATGTAATAAAACAACCAACCAATACGGTTTTAAAAAAAAACCTACCAATACCATATTTTCGATGCTCGAACTTTAAACAACAATCAAAACACTCATTCACACTCTTATCTTCAGAAACCCAGCTCTTGTGACATCACCGTCCATTATCAACGTGCAAGACATCTGCCATCACTGCCCATCAACCCTCCCCTGTTTGGAGCCCTCACCAATAAAACATCAAATCAGCATGCCGATGACCGCACCACCATAGCCGTGATTCCATTTAAGAGCTTCCACGAAAAGGACCATCTACTATAACTCCATCAATCACATAATGCATTCGTCTCCTTCCACCTCCATAAACAACCTTCACTTCTTCTTTAGAAAATGGAACACAGAGCTAAGTAATCGCCTGTCCAAATCTATTTTCTATTTGGACGAGATAAGTTGATCATTTGGTATTTCTTTGGGAGAGGTAGTGGAATTGTGCATGATGGAGTACAGTGGGTCGGTGGGAATAGCAGAGCATATGGAAACATTATTTGACGATTTAACATATAGAAATAGAAAGAATTAATCAACTTAGAATTAATAGACATCTACAACTCTCAGCCTATGATTATTCTTATCATAGATGAAAAAAAAATTATACATATTTTTTTCTATTTTATTTTGTTTTTCTACAATTTTTTGGAAACTAGGTGAACCAACCTGAGGTTGGTCAAGCCAACCAAATAGAAGATATTCTAGCTTACAAAAAAGTCGAATCGACTCACTTCACAGCCAAACTGGATCAACTGGGTTGGCTAACTTGTACAGCTCTACTTCAAAGTCAATCTTTCTTTCTGTTCGAGTTTCAAAAACTAAAGCGAGTGCTGTTTGTACGGTGACTATAATTTGTATATGGGTTAAATTACTCTGTATTCTATATAAAAAGTGAGCAATGAAGTTTTACATTGGTTAATAATGGATTGGAAGATCTTGGGTCAAGTTGCAGTGTTAAGTCCACTATCGTGTCTATCACTTAAAGCTTCCGCTCATCACCTAACACATTTCTCTTTGATAGAAGGTTCAAAGATTATATGTCTGAAGACAATTCATAAGACATAACTCATGATGCAGCTTGTAGCAGTACTGTTATTCTCATGGTTTTTTTATATCAAATATTTTTCCAAAATTATAACATTGATCTCTTGTAAACCTTTCACTGGTAGCCTCTGCTGTTCCATGTGCTGCAGTTACGGAGCGCACACAATTGGCAGTGATGCCATCCCACAACCGAATAGCACCATCTTTTGATGCTGTAACATACATGGCACCTGTACAAGAATATCTAACCTACAAATCAGACAGGGAAATGACCGGCATCGCTAAAGCACCGTTAAAAGTAAAATAGAGGTAATTGATAATTTCGAAATGAGAGAGAATTGACATGCCTAGTTTATGGCTCCATTAGGGTTATCATCTGGAACATTTCTGACAGATGACGCTGAAAGGTATTTATATCATGCAAATGTGGAATTGCATGACCAGTGCCTTTTGGAAATTGATATTTATCATCCTTTATGTTTTGAGAAGAGTCAATGAAGAAAGCAATGATTGGAAGGTAAACTAGAAACAAAGACTGGAGCTCCCTGTTTGTATTCATATTATCACTTTCAATAATTTACCCAATGGTGCTCGATATCACAATGCCTATAAAGAGGAAATCATTCAAATTGCTGAGTTATTGCCTAAACTCAGAAATAAAATTGGACTCACTGATATATAAACCTGAAAGCCTTAACTAAGCTATTGTCTATTAAGCTCAAAGAAGGTGTTGACACCAACCAGAAGTAGTTCACTGGAACACATGACCCTAAGCCCAGTTTCATATAGATAAAATACTGAAGGAAGAACATGATATGATACAATGAATATATCTAAGCATTATGTAGGAACAATTACATTGGAGCATGATGTTTGTAACTGCAAGTTTTCACAGTATCAAGAAACATAAGAACACGTAAATGAAGACTGAATTCATTTTGGTAAAGAAAAAAGACATTTGTCGCATACCATAATGCAAGATATGTGTACTTTATTAAAGAATATTACATGCCTTGTGTTCTGAAAGGTGTCGTCTCATGCTTCGGGAAACTTTTTGACGAACCATTTAAATCTGGCAAAGAGCTGGGACTTCAACAGAAACATTGGACTGTAGTTTCTGAACAGATGAACAATCTTCGAGGGAATAATATCTTTAGATGTACTACCAGAATGTTCTAGAACGTCAACAGAAACATTCGATTGTAGTTGCTGAACAAATAAACCATTTTATGAAGGAATAACATCTTTAGATGTACCACCAGATGGTTTAGAAGCATCAGCACTACTTAAAGCTTCAGGCTGAAAGTCATCAACTAAGTGCTGCTGATGAGAATTTACTGCGTTCTGAAAAATTTCATTTTCATGTATTGAAGTCTTGGGCTTTTCTCTAACTACAAAGGTTCTCATAATCTGACACTTAATAAGAAATACTCTTCACTTCTTCATTAACCCTAGAACTGTTTTCACGAGAATAAAGTTCCACATCATGTTTATTCCTAGAGCGCCTTGAAGTTGCATTCTTGTCAGATTCATGATGAGAGAACCTACACAATGGTCCACGATAGCACTTTCTACGTAAGAAATCAAAGCATTTAGCCTTGTCCCTTCTCACATTCTCATCATGAACGTCTTAACATTGGAGACCTACTCCTGCTTCTACGCCGCCAAGGAGACCAGCTGCAACAAACAAACGTCGAAAAGTTATAAATAAAATATTCTTCAAAGGAGTAATTGAAGTGATTAAGATCCAGGACTAGAAATGTAAGAAAGATAATCAATCCTCAACTACGATGCAAAGATCCGATATGTGATAGAACACTAAGGTAAGGCACATTCTAGAAGACAGTAGAAGCATAGGCAATAAGAGTTAGTTGAGATATTTCCTTGATTTTAGGGAAGGGAGGGTAACGTGTAACTCAGTCATGAATATTGTTAGAAAGTTATCAGGAGAGTTTCTCTCTGGTTAAGAGCTATGCTTTGGATTAGGATTTCATAGAACTCTGGTTTATCTCTTTCATTTACTGTTTTTCACCATTGTAGAGCTTTTGAGCTCATCACTATCCCTTAAATAATACAATTATGTGTTCTTGATTTCACGAGTTCCATCAATATGAGTATTAGATACGACGCGTAAGGTGTATCATATAAGACGTTCCTCGAAAAATATAGGATGCAATATATTTAGCATACAAATACAAAGTAAAAAAAATCCACAAAATATGATAAATATAGTATCCCAATTCACAACATAGAAAAATAAAATATATAAAAGAATATGAAATAGGCGAAAAATTGGTCAATGGGTAATATACATTGCATCTGTTGCAATTAGTGTGTGTGTGTGTGTGTGTGTGTAATAGCAAAAACAGAGCTTAATAGCTGAATGTGTGAAGTGGTGATATAAATTATATCTGTTGCAATTAATGAGTGAAGCTTCAACATGTACTATAAAATATGTATCTGAGATGTGAAGAGTCATGAAGAATGAGCTGTTGAAGGCGTGTCGGGAGCATGTCAATGGCATATTCAAGAGTATTGGAATATTTTTTTTAAATGGTCTCCAAAACTGCACTATCAATGTATCCGGTTCCACTTAGTGCGATAAGGCTTGTTTGTTGTTCTAGTCTCCAATACTGCACTAACACGTATCAACAGTGCATTGGAGAGTATCGGCGTATCACAGATAATTGAGTATGATATGGGAAATAAAAAATATTGATGCTATTAAATCATCAACTAACAGAGGGAGGTTTTAGGCGAGGTTCAACTCATACAACAAAATAACCTAGGAAAAGATAGCTCGTGTATCCTACATAGCCTGTTTGTTTGTAGACAATGCTCAAGTTAATAGAAGGTAATCAAAGCATCCTACAATGCACTACGGAAGTACAAACCTGCGAGAGTGGCTTCTTTTATCCTTTCTCCTCCGAGGACTACTTCTCCTACTGCTTATGTCTAGGGGAGATCGAGACTGGCTGCGACTCCGGCTTCTATCCCTCTTGTTCTTCCTCCTAGTCCGATGAGTGCGAGATTGATCAGAGTCACTATCTGTATAACTTTCTCATGCCTCCCGAATTCATCTACTTTCAGAAAAGTTGGTTCAAACTTTGAGGTTTCCTTCTCATGTTTATGTTCAGCAGTACCACTCTTACTATCAATGTCAAAGCCAGTATCACCTAACCTGTACGTGATATCTTGTGGTGTCCATCTGTGGCACCATTTAAGTTGACTGCTTGGTCTAGTTTCACCTCAACATTCTTAGATTTCAACCATTTTAGAGTTTTATCAGCAGCTTTTTTGCCTATGTATTCCAACAGCCTTGGTCCTTTGTGCACCAGTGTAATCTTCAGAAGCTATCTCTCCAGCAAATTCTACACCAGTAGGACCTCCTCCAACAATCGGAATGGAATGAGCAGATTTTCTCTTTTGATTTTCTGCAGAGAAAATGAACTTCATAAATCAAGTGCTGACGGCAACAATTTATTACATTGCTGTAAAATGAATCTATTCCATAAAATCATTCACAATGCACTATGCTAAATTGAACAATGGCAGTATATAATATGATTGAATCAAAACAACAATACCAAATAATCCCAGACAGCTATACACAAGTCTGATGATATAGATAATCGAATGTGCTGAAAATTCAATCAGTTATTTTGGGTTCTAATATTTCTCCCATGGTGATACAAGAGCTTCATGGTCCTTTTATTTAATGAATACTATACTATACGATGATTCATTTCATACCATGTAATATTAATAGTACATAACAGCCAATGTTGTCTATAGCAACATACTCCCTCCGGTCATTATTATAAGCAAAACTTCACTTTTTAAATACATTGAATAATTAATGTATCCAGTCTATAATAAAGACTAGATACATTAAATATTCAATGTATCTAAAAAGTGAAATTTTGCTTATAATAGTGACCGGAGGGAGTATTCTATTTAAGAGTATATTATATTATAAAACCCTACTCCATCAGCATCTCTAACAATGGTAATAACCTCCACATTCTATTAGCATCCAAATTCAATATAAAAAGTAATATTAAGAATACATAACAGCAGATTCATACATTTGGGCACAAATTCACCACACACCAATTCTAGAAAAAAAAGGTGTTAGATAACAATGCAAACTAACCTTCCAAGTTCCATCTCCATGTCAGAATCAGTGCTTACAGTATTTTCTTCTGCTGTCTGGGGCATAGGTGGGGGAAGATCCATCACACTTCTAGTTGGCAATAGGCCCTCTCTGAGGGCAACTGGCACAACCCCTCCACAAGATGATGGAGAACGAAAAGGGGCCGGTGGTGGTGGAGGAAGATGACGATTATGCAAAATTTGTCCTTGCGGAGTCCCTCCCCCTATTGCTCACTCTCACCACGAGACATCTTGGGCATCCCCTATTGATCACCACCAATTGGTGGTGGTCGACATTCATATTCGTCCACCACCAATTCATATTTAGCGTGGTGGGGGGTCCATATCCATGAAAATAAACATGGTGAGTTGGTGAAGGGGCAAAATGCTGAAAATGAGGCGGCGATGGGGGAGGTGGCAGTGCCTGCTGATGACCCGATGAAAGTGGGGGTGGCAGTAGGGCAGGTGGAGGTGGACGAACAGAAGCCTGTCCGAAATGAGGGTCATGGTTCCCATGATTATACATGTTTAAATAAATGCAATGCAGATCTTGAATTTGAATTAACACTCCCAATTAAGCAACAAAAAAATAAATGAAAAACCAATCTTGACAGTTAATAGAGAATCCCCTGAACAAAAATAAAATAAAATAAACAAATATAATCAAAACAAGTTAAACATAAACCAATAATAATTGATGAGCTAACTCAACCTATGCATTATTTAATTTCTCGAAACAAAGAACATGAAATAAAATGAACCAATATACATACCATAATAGATTTGATAAAAATGTTAAATTTAAATTATGTTCACAATTGGCGACATTGCACAACATGGAAGAGCACCAGTGCGAGTGAAACGCAGCGTTTCATTTGGAAATGGAACAGAAATTTGCAGCGGTTAGAGTGTCACAAAAAGAGAAGGTTGTAATCGTGATTGGGGAAGAGTAGGGTTTAGTTAGTTTTCGGATGAAGAGGTTTGAGAGTAGGGTTGAATTATGTGTGTGATAGATAAACCCCAACGAAGATGATGTGTTGGTTGGATTTAGGAAATTAATACTGGGCGTAGCGTGGTGTGAGTGAGAAAAGGAAGATGATAGTTTATTTTGGGTGGAAACAAAAACTAGTGTGGGAAAATCCAATACTGCATCTTCCATTACTTCCAAACACTTCATTATTTCGATAATAAAAAAAATGTTACACTTCAATTTTATTTTACACTTCAGGAACCTGTGTATGGTAATGCCTTCTCCATTCTTTGCATATTATCAGAAGCTGAGCATTAATTTATCATATATAGCATTACTTTGATATTAGAACTCACAAGCTAGGCAAAGAAAAAACGTGCAAAGAATGAAGAAGGCATACCATACACAGGTTCCTGCTGAGTATCAACAACATCCCCAGCTAATGAAAATTGTAACTCCCTAATGGCCTCAACTCTATCGCTCCAAGCATTCCATGAGCTACTACTTGTGTTGGTTGAAGTCTTTCTGTCTGCTAACATTTTTATCATTCTTGTCTTCTATCAGCATACATTTAACTTTTAGAGTACTCTGAACATGCGGATTCACAGATTCATCAACAGTAACCATTTGTGATTTAAAACTATTTTCGGGTTTATTCAACTTCTCCCTCCCCCTTTTCTGCAGTACTTTGAGTGATGCAGGACATATGGTACCTTCTTATCTTTGCTTAGTACAACTCTACATGTGTGTTCACACTCAAAATCATATCATTCATCCAACTAACAATATGCATAGAACAAACCACTACACCAACGAGTTCATGAAAGCCTTCATGTTCATCACATCTTTACTGGTTTGAGGGAACTTCGGTGGTTGGAACATCTTCCAAAGTCCAACGGGATGCTTTCTTTTAACTTCAACCTTCGTTGAAAATCTGCCATATATTTTTTCACATTCAGGGTAAGGCTTGACATAAAGATTATAAAATCTAAGCCTAGTTGGTTTGATAATGTCTTTCAATCCAACTTCAAACCCAATTGCACTTTTTCCTTTCAAATACTCAATCACATTGTATCTAGGAACAATCTGTTTTTCAAAATTCACACCCAAGTATTCAGGAACTTCATGCAAACAATCAACACTATATTTCATCCTTTGGATTAAAAACTCAATCTTCTTCTCAATATCCTCCAAATCATAACCAATCAACCTCGGTTCCTTCCACAACACCTTCAAAGCATCCCTACGAATTAAACCGTGACTGCACAAACAATCCACTCTCAGCTTCACTTCAAAACAAGCCCTAACCAAACCCTCCCCAAAAATCTTCTCTTTAATTGCATCCCTGCATTTCAAACTCTGCAACAACTTCAAACACCGTGAAAATTCCCCAATCTCCATTCCCAAAATCCTTGGATCCCTAACAACCTCCGCCCTGACCTCTCGGCTGGAAAACCCCAAACCCCTCAGCTCATGAATCAATGGCTTCAGCCTATCCTCAATACCAAATCCCAAAACCCTAGGAAACAATCTAACAACTCTATCAATTTCATCCTTAGGAATCCCAAATTCCACAAGAAAATCAATGACACTAACAATTTGAGTTTCCCCCATTACAACTGCAGTGGGAAATTCCTCCAAAACCCTAATCACAACATTTTCAGAAAACCCTAAACCCCTAAAAATCTCAATTTTATGGGAAATTTCAAATGGGTTTAAATGGAAAGTTGTAGAACAACGCAACAAGTTGGCGATCATCAACGGGGAAGCATTAGAAAGCTTGGATTTGAATTTTGGAAAACCCGATTCCCAATTATGTAGAAATTGGGGTTCCAAAACAGAAGGGCAATCTTGAACAAGTGAAATTAGGTTTTTCTGTGGAATTTTGAAGGAAAAGAGGGTTGTTAAGGATTGGCGAAGGTGGGATGGATCGGAATTGAAGAGAAAGTGATTTTTGGAGAGGAAATGAGGAAGAGAAGAGGAAGGAAAACCGAAGGATTGGAATAGATTAGCGAGTGTGATTTGTTTTCTGTAATGAGATGTTTGGTGAGAAATGGTGGAGAAGGTGTTAGTTGAAGCAATGTTTCTTCTGAGTATAAGCATGTTGTTTCTAGTGAGAAATGTGACTGATACTAATTAGTATAGTATAATATCAGTCAGAAACAGAAACAGAATTTACCTCAATTGATTGATACTTCTTTCAACCTTCTTTCTGCGAAGTGATGGCGTCTTCCTCCTTCTTCTATTCACCCAACCACCAACGTCTTCTATCCTTCACAAAGCAAATAACAACACACGTTAACCAATCCCGTCACAAAGAAGCTTTATCAATCTTCCACTACATGCATTCTTCACTATACATGTCCCTTGACCCACACGTTTTCACCCTCGTTCTCAAATCCTGCACCTCCCTTCACCTTCCCTACCTCGCTACTTCCATCCATTCCCACCTCATCAAATCCTCTTTTCTTACCAACAACCCATTCCTCTCTTCTTCCCTCCTCAACTTCTACGGCCATTGTGTTTCTCTCAATCATGCACACCAACTGTTTGATGAGACTCCTCACCGAAATGATGTTATTTGGAACTCCATCATTGCACTTTACTCACGTGCGCAAAATGTTACAACTGCTGTTAATCTCTTTAATCAGATGGATGTACCGCCTAATGAATCAACTTTTAACCCGATTATAGCTGCTTTGTCGTTGTCGAATCAAAACAATGCTTCGTTTAAAGCGATAAGCTTTTACCGGAGAATGACTGAGTTGAAATTAAAGCCAGGTTTGATCACACTACTTGCTCTTGTTCGTGCGTCTGTTTCGATTGCAGCGTTGAATTTGATTAAAGAGATTCATGGTTATGCGATCAGGAATGATATTGATTCACATCCTCAGTTGAGTAGTGGGTTGATAGAAGCTTACGGTAGATGCGGTTGTTTAACGGATTCACGTACAATTTTTTCGAAGATGAGGGGATGTGATAAAGATGTAGTTGTTTGGAGTAATTTAATATCTGCTTGTGCCTTACACGGTGAAGCGAAGGAAGCATTGGAGTTTTTTCGAGAAATGGAAGTTTCTGGCGTGAAGCCGGATGGGATTACTTTTCTTGCTGTTTTGAAAGCTTGTAGTCATGCTGGGTTGGATGATGAGGCGTTGTGTTTTTTTATGAAGATGCATAGGGATTATGGCGTTGAGCCGAATAGCGAACATTATTCATGTTTGGTTGATGTTTTGAGTAGAGCTGGAAGATTGTATGAAGCTTATGAGGTTATTAAAGGGATGCCTGTGAAAGTGACTGCTAAGGCATGGGGTGCTCTTCTTGGTGCTTGTAGGAATTATGGAGATTTAGGGTTGGCTGAGATTGCAGGGAAGGCTTTGGCTGAGGTTGAACCAGATAATGCTGCGAATTATGTTTTGTTGGCTAAGATTTATGCTAGTGTTGGGAGACGAGAGGAGGCTGATAGAATCATAAGGGAAATGAAAGAGAAGGGAGTGAAGACTACAAGTGGTACTAGCTGGGTCGTGTATTCTGAGTCTTGAGATTCATTGCGTTTGTCAAACATGGTTTTAATTTACAGTCATGGTTGAGATTCGGTTTTCAATATTGTTGGAAATCCCAGCCAGACAAATGTTGTTTGCGTTGCAGCAATTGCAAAGATCTTAGAGTTGTTGATGTTTTGGTCATGTTGATTGTTTGTGTTTTGCGGTTGATATGTGTTGGACACATGATAGTATTGAAACTATTACTTTGAGCTTCTAACTGAGTGCACGATGAAAGTGTCGTGGCCGCGAAAACAAACACACTGACAATTGCTTTTGTAGACCATAATTATAAAAGAAAATTTACAGTGCAATGGGCACGGAGTAATTATGAGTTATGACGGTTTATTGTAAGTTTTAGTAGAGAATTACACCTATTATAGAACTGTTGGTAAGTTTTGTCCTACTGTGAAATCTTCTTGTCAAAGTAATGTTTTTTCTTGATACCATTGTTTTGTCTCATTCTTTTTCTCCTAATGAAAGGATAATGAGTAACATAGAGAATGAGAGTTGGTGAAGTGTGGTGTTTTGAATGGATATATGGAGGATTGGACTGAAAAGTGGACTGTTTATTCGGGTCCCTTTGGGAGAGGATGAGTTGACAAGGTTGAACTCGTTACTCGCAGCTGAGAGAGGCAGGTACGAGTTGGCAATTACACTTCTTGTTAAGGTGTTGATAATTTGATATGGATTTGAATCTTTTGGTTTTAACACTTGACATGACTTTTGCTGCATTGGTGGATTGTGATCCCACACTCCGACAACCAGAGAGAATTCAAAAACGTGCTGATACATTAATTGATATCTCATGCAATTCATTTGATTTTGATGTATGGTCGAATTGAATACTTCACAATAGCTTGTACGATGGTTTATGAGTCTCACTTGAATATTTTTTGTGTGAATATTATTATCCTAACTTGAATGGCTAGTTTTTGGTAACTCAATCTTGCTTTTATGTCTATCTTAAGAAACGGATCATGCAAACAAATCTATGCACATCAACATATTATTGTCTATAATGATAATAATATATCAAGTCATGAACAAGTACTTAATTCAATTCAATACATGGAGTGAGTGAAACATTGGGGATAATGTTGCCAATGTGTCTCTGAGTTTCAGGGCCAATTGAGCTCTCTCTCTCTCTCTCTCTCTCTCTCTCTCTCTCTCTCTCTCTCTCTCTCTCTCTCTCTCTCTCTCTCTCTATATATATATATATATATATATATATATATATATATATATATATATATAATGTAATTGAGCTATAGGAAAATATATATAAAAAGTTGCATATATGCAACAATTGAGCTATAGAAATATATATAAAATGTAATTGAGCTATAGGAAAACTCGATCAGTATGCCATGGTTTCAGCCAAAGGAACACAAAGATTCATTGGAGTGATGATTGGTATTTCCAGGAGATGTTGATGCAAAATCAGTTACCCTAATTGCTGACATCATGTATGTTGGTCACCTTTTCTCTTTATCATTCTTATTCTTCCTCTTTATTGAAAATGACTCCAAATGAATTTTGTATTTGTGAGCATGGCTTGCTTCTTGTGTAGCTGTTCTTGTTTTCACACATATACTTCTCCAGTCACCATCTCCAATATATACTTTCAACCAAAACAACAAACAATAGTAGTAATAATAATGATTAATTATAATTATAACATATTATTCTATTTTCTAACAATGTATAATACCAATGCGAAGATAAATCAACTAAAATAAGGTGATTCAACACAAATGCAAGAAGAGCACTAGAAGAAAGGGATCTTAGACCCATATAATCTTGAAACCCTTCTCTCCTTTTTAAAAAAATTAATAACTTGTTATCTTCACAGATCGTTCAACAAAACAGTAAACCAAACAGCAACAGAAGTGGGAGAGTTACACACCTTACCACCAGAGATGCACGCTTAAAGGTTGGATTCCTACAAGAAATTGATTAGAGATCTGAATTTCAAATGATTGAGTTACCGAACCATGAATTGGACTAACAAGTTCATAAATATATTTGATTGGTACACTTACCTTCTCAACAAATCTCAAATTGGAACCATTCACATCCACATGACCATTGCGTTCAACCCGCGCAACGTGGAGCACATTTTCAAAACTCGCCTCCAGAACTATCCTAAGTGACAATATGTTTAACATTGAGTGTCTTTTGGAAGTTGAGTTTTGAAAATATGCTTCATGTTTAACCGGTTGCACCAATGATGGTTGGTTGAGCATGTGGATGTTAAATGGTTTTGGTTGGTGATTTGTTAAGAAGGCGAGTGCACCAATGATTATAGAGTTTTGTTTATGTTGTCAAGATTCAAAAAATTACAAAGATTATGGAAATATAAGATCTTAGTTAAAAAAACAAAATGGTGGACATATGAGTTTATGTTGAGGTAATGTAATGTTTTAAGGAATTCAAATACTTTTAGGTGAATTTCGTTGTTTGGATGATAATTTGGAGAATTTTCAAAATGATGAAATTTTTTGGAGTATTTTGTTCAAAGTTAAATTTAGAGAATTTCAAATGACACTTAAAATATAAGAATTTAGTGTAATGTTTTAAGAGAATTCAAATACTTCTAGGTGAATTCCGTTGTTTGGATGATAATTTGGAGAATATTCAAAATGATGTAAATTTTTGGAGTATTTTGTTCAAAGTTAAATTTAGAGAATTTCAAATGACACTTAAAATATAAGAATTTAAATTTCTTCAATCTTATAATTTTTCATACTCCAATCAATTTCCAAAAGATTGCAAATCGACCCCTATTTTTTGGAAATTACACATTTATCTGTCAATTTTTTCAAAATTATAAATTGACCCCTCAATTTTTTTTCTTTCGAAGTTTGCAAATTGACCCCAATTTTCAATTTTCAAATTTGGTCAAAAAATTAAAAATTTATAAAAGTTGCTAAAAATTGATGACAATTTAATTGAATCATTTGAATTGTGTAGAACTCTAAATTCTTTAAGAAAATTCAATTACTTCATTCTAAACACACTCTAAGGCAATGTTTTGAAATTTGAAGGGGAAGAGAGGAGAGGGTTTTGGAGGTACGAGATTAAGATTAAGGAAAAAGAATAGAAAAAATTATTTAAAAAAAAATTGAGATGGTGTTTTTGTAGAGAATGATAAAAAAATTGGTGGTGTCAGAGTTCAATCTGCATATATTATGCATTGTCCTTTTCAACTAAGCTAAACTCACGGGCAACAGAAAATGCTAAATTAACACTAATGACAAATATATTTTTAATTTTAAAAGTATTATGACAACATAGAAAATTTACCCAAATCCTCTAACAAAGCTTTACATTGGTCCATTTAGTTTCGTGAAAGGAGCAATTTCTCCGTCGATCACTTTCGTCCTCCGTCGCTCAATCATTGCCAACCACCGCACCTGAACTATAGCTCCATATTCATGTAATCTTTTCTTCAGGAGAAGTCATCTTCTTCAACAAATTTACATGTTAATTCTTAAAATTGGAAAATCCTCTTCCTTGACACACACATCCTCTCCTTCTTCCCATTCTTTCCATGTTCTCCAATGGTTCTTACCACACCAAAATTGGAAAATCCCCAACTTCAGTTTTCCTTTTTCAGTTTGTTGTTTGAGTCCTGTTTAGATGATATTGAACATGTGGCTGGAAATTTTTTGACTTATACTACATAAAGCAATGGACGGCATGGTTTTGAGCCACTAATTTTAGTTTGTTGAAAATATTGCAGTAGTCTTCGTTTCTGATAACGGTGGGTATCATTTCTATTAAGGTCTTTATTTTTTATTTTTATTTAATTTAATCCTGTTTTCTCTAGAAAGAGTAACTGCAGCGCGTGGAAATATCCCTTTTGCACGCGTCCGTTACTATTCTTATACAAAACATCCGTACCAAATATCATTTTCCTACAATTTTTTAGTTCACATATATTGAGAAAAATTTGTATTACAAAAAAAACTAAACCACAAAACCCACTCCTCTCAATACTCTTCATTCTTTCCATTTCTTCTCAAAACTCAAATTGAACAACACAAAGACAAGACAGCGTTGATTTGAATGGCAGCGACGCAATTTGGAAGGCGAGTTGGAAGAATAGTGAAAGAAAGAATAGAAAGAAGGAAAAGCAGCGTTATACGTGAAGGATTATGGAACGATCCTTTCATGGTTGCTTCTACTCGCGCCATTGCACAAAGAATCCCTTTGGTTGATCTCATCGTCCATGTCACTGATGCAAGGATTCCATTCTCCTCTCAATGTCATTTACTCACACAAACTTCACACAATCATATTATAGCTCTCAATAAAGCTGATCTCGCTTCTCGTTGTTCCGCTTTACAGGTTCGGTTCGGTTCGTTGCTTGCTTGGTTACTGCTCTTCTCAGTTTTTTTTTTTTTTTTTACTGTCATAAATAAGCACTTTCGAGACTATTTGCCTGAGCTTTTGAAACGGGATAACAGCTTATGACATGTTCATGACCTATTTTCAACTTATATTCATCAGCTATTCAGGAAGGATAGTTTAAGAAAATGCAAATATTGCTTATGGGCTATAAGCGCTTAATTAAATTGCTCATCTAATCAGAGCCGTAGTCACACAATTATACCAAAACTTTTTACATTTTTGTATGGCCTCTCAAATATTTTGGAGGCCCTCTTCTAGTGCCCTCAAAATTTTGTACACCGAAATTGTTGTGTGTAGGAATTTGAGCCCTTAAGATTTGGTATATGCAAGAATTTAGACCCTTAAATATGATTTTTATATTTTGAGACCCTGTGTTGTAGCCCAGACTCTACTCTGCGGGCTATGGACCGGCCCTGCATTTTTTGTACAACTCAATTCATATACATTTTCAAGTACAAGTAACTAATAACTAACTTAACTGGCTCCTAATACCCTCCCACACTGTATATACTTTTGAGGAATGCGAGTTATGTGAAGTGTGGAGTTGGCCTGGCTGATGTATAACTAGTGTCATGAAGTAACTGTATTGTGTACTTTCTTTGACACAAATCAGTTGCCTTTGCTGACTTGAATAGTTTCAGCCCCAAATAATTCTTCAAATCTCCAATAATTTTGAGTTTGAAGTTTGATGGAATGTAATGTGAAGTTTGAAGTTTGAAGTTTGTCTTTTGAGGAATGTAATGTGAGACAGATTGATGAAGGATGAAACTGAAATTTGATGGAAAAAGTTGGGTTTACACAATAAAGTAATGAATTTATATAGTGAAGCACCAGTGTACTAAGCAAATTAGAGCGACCAATAGTGACACATACACTAACATCCTTACCAAACCAGTAATCGACAAATCAACTGAAGGTGTTTAACCAAACTCAACTAATTAACCATTTTTTACCACAGGTGAAATTGTGTTTGTTTTAAATTTATTAATTTATGAAATTTGTTATCTTAATAACAATTATTCTGTAACCAGGCATGGATGGATTATTTTAGGGAAACGAACTGCGTATCTTGTGGAGTCGATGCTCATAACAAGGAGAGCATCAGACAGGTAAACTATCAGTTCCTTTTTCGTGAGATCTTCTATCGAGTCTCAGGAATGAACGATCTTATCAAAATATCATGGTGTTTGGCATGTCATTTCAAATTATACATTGGAAAAGTACATGAGGACTAGTGTGTAATTTTGAATCTTGCAGCTTTGTACAAGTCATTTCAAATTGATTTGAATTATTAAGAGCTCGCATTTTATTAGTTGTAATGAATGAATCTGTATGTGTATGTGTGTGGCATGTTGTTTCCATGGATTTGTCTGTTATACACAAAAATAGTATTATAATGATGGGGATTTCTTTACTTTAGCGAGTCAATTTAAGTGCAATATAAGAAATGATCAGTTAGAGATTCAGAAAAAAAAATTGTACTTAGTTGTTGCTATTCTTTTTGGCTTTTTTCTTGCCCTCTTTCCTTTTATCTGGTCATGAACTAATTTACTAATAAAGACCTTTTGTTTTAGACAGTTCCTAAGCCTTATACAACGGCAGGTGGGAAAGTTGAGGAGAACTGATCAAGATAATAAATATACTGCAACAGTAATGTTAATTGGGCTTCCAAATGTTGGAAAATCGGCACTTACTAATGCCTTGCATCATGTTGGGAGAATTAGTGCTGCAGGTATTCAAGATATTATTCCAGTTCCAGGGAAACAGGCTAAATGACATTCTCAACGTTTGAGAAACAAGTGGATGCATGTCCACAAAATTTCAATTGTATTTCTAATTTTTCGTTTGCAACTTTTGTTTTGTAGAAAAAGGAAAGTTAAAGCATGCAACTGTGAGTCCAGAGCCAGGGGAGACTAAAGACATTAGAAGTTATAAGGTTAACGATTGTTCTTTAACACTGTACTCTTTATCATTTTGCTAGGAATTTTGTTTTTGAGGACCTCCAAAGTTGTATGTTTTCATCACGTGTTCTGCCAATTCTATAATTTTTCTGTCATGCTGATGGATCTCAGAACTCTTAATCAACAGCTAAATAGATTTTATAAAATCTGAATCTCATGCAACCTTTCATCATTCTTCTCTTTTTTACAATCTCATTTATTTGGCTAAATTAAAAATTTGACCATCATGTTGAACAGACAACGATTTTATCAACATAATAATTTTACTTTGGGAAGGTGATTTGTGCACAGGCATGCTCATCTAGGCATCTTCCGTTCCCAGATATCTAGTATGCTTGTATAAGATGCTCATGCTTGGTAAGCGGGTAAGATATTTTTGTTATTAGGGGATAATTTCATTAGAGAATATGAAAAATGCTCAAAACTAGGGGATAAGATGTCACCTTAACGACACCACCAAATACAAAAACTGAACGAATCTCTCTAATTACTTTCTGTATCAAACTAAGAAAACACCAGCATAGGTAAGAACCAGGATATTATGTTTTTCATAGATTGCCAACTTCATCAATTTATCATTGCATATTTCCAAATGTAAGCTGGATTTCAGTTATAATGCACTGAACACAGGAAAACTTCACACCTCTATGTATATAAAGCATAAAAAAAAAAAAAAAGGAAAAAACTTTTGACACGGTTGCTATTTCATTCAATAAGATGACTTTCATTGTTGGAAAACATATTTTTGAAGAAAACACTCATGTATTTGAATCTTGAGTTAACTTGATGTATATTACATACTTTTTGTGGGCCAATGTGTACTAAGATATTCATCACTTTCTCTATTTTGCTTCTTGTCTGAACTTCATTCATTAGTATCTCTTTTGTGATTTTCTTACTTATGAAACTTTTCCTTCCTTTCAGATTGCTAGCCATCCCAATATTTATGTGTTAGACACTCCATCTGTTTTACCTCCAGAGGTTCCTAATGTTGATGTTTTATCTAAATTACTCTTAACAGGTATTTTTAATTGGTTTTCTTCTTCCTGGGTGTTTTTTTACATTCTTAGTTAGTAGTGGTTAGTGGTAGTATGGTACAATTTTTTGTACGTGTGTCGAGCTATAGGAAGGAGAGGTTTTTTGTAAGCAAGTGTTGAGAACTTTTGAGAGGTATATTGAATCAAGCAAGTACTACAAAGTGAGTAGAGTTGTCGTCCCTTGAGGATTGAGCTGTCAATTAATACAGATTGTAGTGAGTTGATTCCATGAAATTAATAGATAACATATTGTAAATTAGAAGAAAGCAAGAAATGAGAAGAAAATTTTGGTTAATCAATAGGCAACCATTCTGGGTTGTTGATTTCACTTGGATTATTCCATGTAGTTCACTTATGAGAATTTTCAAAGTTACTGTCATTAAATTCATGTTTGGGTTTTCTTAATTAACTGTAAATGAATTCCTTAAACCCCTAGTCTCTCTTAAATCAACATGCAATCTACTTAAAGTCACGAGGATTAAGCTTCACCAAACCCAAAGCAGCCACAAGACAATTAAGCTATTTCTATAAGTAATTTATATTTAGCTCAGAATCATGTAGTGACCTTTCAATCAACATAAAGTCTAAAAATCAACCAGAATGGCCAATTCAACGAAGCATTAAGTACAAAAGGTAAGCTCTGTTTTTCATACATGGAAACCATAGATTTGAATGACAACTATTGATATATTTGCAAATCAAAGCTACGCCAACATTCAACTACAAGGGCTAGCTACTTGTGATAAAAGGAGAAAACAAGGAAAGATAAGAGACGAGAGAAAGAGATGGCCTCCATTAATGCTTCTCTGGAAATAGACCAAGAGACGAGACAGAAAAAAGCACCATCACATTCCTACATCGCTTCTCACTATGCATTATGGAACGCCAGTTTCATGAAATGGACTGAACACCATAGTGCAATCTAATGAGCTGATTTATCCCAACAACATTGTGCTGATACATATTTAGACGGTTCTTAAACATTCTACTCTACCATTTTGCTCTAGCTAGTACATCCAACTATTTCAAGTATATACTCATGCTTTGATACTTGATTCATTTTTGTACACAATACTCTCTACTCTAAACATTTCTACGTCAATTTCATTTTATATATCCCACCTTCTCAAACAAGTACACCTTACCTCCAAATGAACAAAAAGCATTCCATAACGGGACAAGTGTTTATTTCTGGTTAAGTTAACTTCTGTTGTTCAAACTTTCATATAATCTCTCTCTGTATGTGTGTGTTTCTTATCTGATTTGGACTTCATTTTTATCGTTATGCAGGAGCAATTGGGGACTGTTTGGTTGAGAGAAAAGAAACTGCTGAATATTTTCTAGCTATTCACAACTCTAGTGATCAGTACAAAAAATGGGAAAAGTTATCGAGCAAGGAACACGACATATTTTTTCTTAACAGCACAACAGAGTGCTTGACTACATCTGGGTTACAAATGAAACAGAAAAAGCAAATCCCTAACGATCACACACAGGTATCTGTAATTATTTACGTGTATACCTCAATCTTATGTAATGTTTCAAATACGAGAATAAAAACTGTTTCTATTTTGATAAAACTACACATCAAGCTAGAAAAGGAAAGGACAATTAAAGAATTGAATCAAAACAAATGGTTCTGACATTGGATATGTACTTAACATTTTTTAATCTAATAAAGGATTCCAATAGTTCAACAGATAATTTGCATTTCATTTAAAGTTGGTTTGTATGCTATTGATGGATCCAGCAGCAGATCCTGCATGGGGATTTTTCATTGTGATACTATGCCTTGGAATTTGGATATGTGACTGTTCCATCAATGATTTTTTTTCTTCCATTTCCAATGGTTCATAGTATTGATGAAGAACAGTTGTAATGAATTGGGTGATTGATCAATGTTTTCGCTCTCTTCTTACTAAGAAAAGTAGTCTATCAATGATATATGGTGGAATTTTACATGATTATTTTCTGCCATATCTTCCTCGAGTTTATGCAATCTTGCACGAGATCTTTATGTAGTTAAAACTCAAATTCATTTCAGTTAACTCTGTTTTGCAGGACAACATGGTGCAGGATGTTAGAAGAACACTCTATGAAACAGCTTCATCTTTTGATGGCAATATAAAATGTGAAGTTGAAATGGAAGCACTTATTGCTAGTCAGTTTACCGCGTTGCAGGAAGTTTTCCATGTTTCAACTGAACGTGAAGAAGATGCTCATGTCGTGGTTGCCGGGAAATTGCTTAATCTTTTTCGTACGGGTCGTCTTGGACATTATATTTTAGATAACCTTCCCAGAAATATTCACTGACGCAGGCCAATGCATTGTGTGTAACTTTTGTAAATGTATTGCTTTTGTAAATTGTTTAACTCTTTTTTGGTTATGGATCAAGTTCTCTATCATTCGTTTTATTATTTAAGTATTCTTGTATCGAAAGAAGTACCATAAAAACAATCTTAATAGTTAAGTGCCGTTCAAAAAAATATATTCTTAATAGTTAAGCTACATAGAACTAATCCGAGTCCTACGAGAACTTTTAAGGCTGAACTTAAGCTTGCACATTATACTTGAAACTTTAAGCATGTTTGGTTATGTACTTGTAAAATGGTGACTTGCTCAACTTTGTCAGTTAATAAGAGAAAGAACAGAGAAAGAAATGGATGATGCCTCAATGAGGGGCCAGGGTATCATGGTTCAACAGTGTATTTCTACAGTCACTAAGCAGTTCATACATATCCAATTGGCAATATCACATTTATATTATGACTTGTGTAAGCTCTTGTCAAAGAGGTGACAAAACGTAATACAAACTATTATAGAGACTTGTGTTTTCTTTTTTGTTTTTATGGAAGATTGCTAGAGGAGCCATACCTACTTACTATGAATGACATTTCACAAAATCACACTATTTTTTGAAGTACACATTCAAAAGCCACCAACATTTCATATTCGTACATACGAATTGATTTGAGTATTGTATATTGTACATTGTTTCACGTTCTCTAGTATTTTTTTATGGATTAAGTTCTCTCTCATTCGTCTTATCGTTTAAGTATTCTTGTATTTTGTTTTATATCTAAAATGGGTAAACCGTCATTTATGTCTTCAAATATGTGAGACAATGTCATTATAGCATTTGAATGTATCAAAATTGCAAGCACATCCTCTAGTGTTTCTTTAGTAAGTCATTTCAATTCTTTAATGTGTCTTTGGTTGTTTATTTTGGTCCTCAAATATGTTTTTCGTTAGTCAATTTAGTTCATAAAATTACAAACAAAAAAGAGAATAAGGATGTATTTGCAATTTTGGTACTTTGTGGGATTATAACGACAACATCTCACACATTCAAGGATAAAAAGATAGTAAACACTATAGAAATAATCTCAACAGTTTGCATAGAACTAATCTGATCGAACTTTTAGGGCTGAACCTAAGCTTGCACACTATACTGGAAACTTCAATCATGTTTGTTTACTCAATCACTCGAGGTATGCCCGTTAATAAGAAAAACAAGAGTACGAAAGGAATGATGCCTGGGCTAAGGTATCGGGAGCTATAAGGTTGGCTAGGTGGCTGAGGTGCGATAGTTAAGGAGTGGATAATAAGGATGGTCTCGGGTTCGATTTTTACCTCCAATAAATATTAACAAATTAACAATTACCATACTAACTTTGGTTGTCTAAAAAAATGGGTAAGGTATCATGGTTCCAGTGTATTTCCACTGTCACTAAGCCACGCATTTCATAACACCATGAACTTTTTAAATGCAATGCTTCTGTAGAGTATTTCATATGAAATAACACTAAGACATGCATTTATTTTTGCTGCAAGCTGTACTAGGAGAACAAAACATTTGACAATGTAGTCAATCAATCAAGAGATATGCCATATGCATGGATTCCCAATAGAGAGGAGATTGACAGAGTAAAATTGATATTTAAAGTTTAAACTTTAAACTACGTTTTAATTCACCGAACGAAATAAAGAATTTTTGTAAAATTTAATGATAAGGTCTTACTGCTTCTATCAGCTCTCTCTTCCCTTTATCCTGCTTTTTTCTCACTTTGACCTTTCCACCACTCAAATACTATCAAGTCCAAATGCACAAAATTAGCCAAGAAAAAAGATAAGGACTAATACAATGGTTTAACATATAAACAACAACACATTACAACAAACAAACATGTTTATTTCGGAGAGGGCGCATTAACAATCAAACTTATCAACCACCCTACAACGGACCCAATGACCCAACAAACAAGGAAAAACACAAAGAGTCCAGCCAAAATTGTAAGGAGAGGAGGTCCCTGAGAAGCATTGCCAGTTTCCTTTACATCTGATCCTTCATTGGATGATTTTCCACCACTGGAGTTGGGGTTTGTAGCAGAAACAGTCAATAGCTTTTGATTTATTTGCAAATTTCTAGAGCCTATGCATCTGGATAATACATTCAACAGCATAAGATATAGTTTAAAGCAAAGTTACAACAAATAATAAGCTATAACAATTGTGACTAGAAAAAATGCAAGTATTACGATAATAAGTATAATGTAGACACACACTGCCACTCAATGAACTAACATGTTTGTTTTGATTAAGGAGGGGTTAAGTGTTTAACTGTATGTAAACATTCTTGTAATCAGAACATTCTTAAAATAAGTATCATGCATCCTAGGAATCATTTCATAGATGAATTGATTTTCGAGATTTCTGGATAAATTTTGAAATTTTGTTTATGTCATTGGAAAAATTGTCCAACACTACATTTGATGACTAAAATGCAAATTCACTCACCCCCTTTTCATCTAATTCTAGAAAATTCTTGTGAGCTTTATGTGAAGTGATTTGTGTTTAGAGACATTCATGTAAAAGTTGATTGAACACTAAATTCAGGGATAAAATCAATTGTAGAAGCCAAAAGCTACAATTTTTGACTTCAACTTACAATCAAATTATAGAAGCAAAATTAATTATACTTGAGAACATCCAAACATTTCAAAATCAATTCAACAAGTCTAAAATCAAATTTGATTCCTCCAATAGAGAAACAAAAATTTGCAATTTGAAGAAGAATTTTGTTAAACTAATAACTTGTGTATTTACTCTAAAGTTATATTACTACTTAAAAAACCTTGGCTACAATAATTGGGTCAAATGTGAGAACAGTTGAAACCTAAAAAAAAAAAAAAAGTAAAGCAAGGAAATGCATGAACCAGACCTGAAGGTGGGAGAGAAGTTGAGTGTGGCAATGGGAAGGAATTGAGGTTTTGAAGGTAACCCTAATTTGAGGTATTGTGATCTGACTGTCGCCGGTGACAGTGAGGAGAATCCAATAGACGCCATTTGATATCACTGTCTGTCTCACTCTCTACTCCCCTTCTACAACATACTTATATTACATTTGAGATAAGGTGGAAGTCGATAAAAATAAAAATAAAAAATAAAAAAGAGTAAGGATATATATATATATATATATATATATTTTTTTTTTTTTTATTTTCGTGATGGCCGGAGTTCGAACCCCGACCTTACATATTTTATGCATTGTTCATACCAACTGAGCTATGCTCACGAGGACAATGATATATATTTTTTTGAAATATATAAAAAAAAAATTAATGATATGTGATAATTATCGTGACAAATTTTTTTATTGTTAAAAATAAGAGGAAAAAAAACAAGAGAGGACAAGAAAATAATATGAGTGTGAAATAGAATTGTTCAAAAGTTGTCCTAAAATGATTGTATAAATATCATTATTTATAAAATAAATAAAAAAATAGGGTTAATTGTTTAAATTTACCATGTAATATACAATATGTCTGAAAAATGACCATGTAAAATAAAAAAACATATATTCTAACTTTGTAATTTGAGATTCTTCTTATTTTTCACCCTCTAATATACGCGCAGTCCAAAAAAGTGACCTAAAGGTAAAAAAAAATCATGATTTATTCCATGCATGTTTACGACATTAAAATATGGTTTTACACAAAAAATTAAATTTTTTCGACTAAGAATAGATTAATTATGAATTTTTATTCCCCATAATTATGAATGTTTTAAACAATTTAAAATTAATTTGTCTCTGGTTTAAAAACTTTAAAATTTCATTGTGAAGGTTCTTATTATGTCCTTACTATGCCCACAAAATTAGGGATAGAAATTTGATCCGTGAGTATGCGCTTACTAGGAACAAAGTTTCAATTTTGAACGTTTTGGTTGAAAAATAAAAATAAATTGAAACGTCTTCGCAATGTTATGAGACTTTGCAAATCATTTTTTATGTATTTTTTTTTTATAAATTTCTCTGCAAACAATGAGTTCAAAATTTGATTTATAGGTCGGGATTTACATTGTTTTGTTTTTTGAGTTTTGACGCTTTTAAAATTCATAATTAATTTTTCGCTTGTCGAAAATTTCTAATTTTTTTTTATGTAAAGCTATATTTTAACGTTTCTTAACATGCCTCTAAAAAATCATGAAAAGTTTCAATCTATAAGTTTCATTTTTGGACTCCATGTATATCACAGGATCATAAATAATAAGAATCTCGAATTATAGGGTCAGAATATGTGTTTTTTATTTTACATGCTCATTTTTTAGACTTTGTGTATATTACAGGGTTAATTTCAATAATTAACCCTAAAAAATACAAAAATACTACAAGACATATTTTGATAAGTTAAGTGTATTTTAAGTAGTAAGAATGATAACTAAATGATTAAAATAAATTATTTTAATGAAAAAGATTGATTGATTATCAACCTGGTGAATTTTTTTTATCTCACCTTTCTTTTGTGTCTATCTGTCTCTAAATTGCAAACTCCATTTATTTTGCTAAATGGAGAGGATCTTAACCCAATAAAATATACTACCTCGTTGTTAAGACTTCCATTAATGATAGATAATGAAATATCTTAATTGACTTGGAAACTTCAATTTCAAGGAATGGTGGGAGAGAGTTATCTCCAAAGTTTCAATGAGGAAGGCATTTTAAAAAAAGTCTTGCTAACCAGTGCCCTAAGGACAACGGTTAATGAATCCACAAGTAGAAATTTTGTTTTGAAAATGTAAGATGTTACATTTGACTAAGTAATGATTATACTATTTTTTATTAAAAACTTACTTGTTTTAGTTGTTTAACCAATGCCCGTGGGGTACTCGTTAGCATTCTCCTTAAAAAAAATTATTAGAAATCTTTTCCATGAAAAGTATCGGTTTTTAGTGTTGGTTCTTTGTGTATGGATTAAAACCGATTACATGATAATTTTGTAGGAATTAAAAATTACTCCATCCGTCCCATATTAAATGACACAGTTGACTGTGTCACGTATGCCAATGCACAATTTTAATCTTAAGTATCTTTAATAATTTATTAGAAAAAATTATAAAAATTTGATATTCTAAAAATATTCATCGATACGAATCCAATATCTTATATGCTATATTTTGTTTTTATATACTAGTAGAAAATTAGAGTCAAAGTATATTACATGAACAATACATATTTTCAAAGCAAGTCATTTAAAATGGGGCGGAGGGAGTATGATTTTTTTTGTCTTGTTAACAAGTGCTATAAAGGTTGTTTAAGGAACCTCTTTCTCTCACTCTCACCTATAATGCAACGCCCTTCTCCCTATTCATGGAGTATCTTTTATTTCAATTAGGTTGCTGAAACATATTATCAATAACGAAAAACTTCAAAATTATGAGTTTTTTTTTATAAAATTAGACCTTATTTAAATCGGTGACATCAATGGATAATCTTTGGATATGAACATTATATATTTGAATTTCACTGCTTCATTTTCAATAATATAATTCCACTATTATTTGATAATTTGCATGTTCTTTACACAGCCCATCCATCACTGATTTTAATATTGTTCTTGTATCACATCCCAATTTTTTCAATTTCACTTTTGAATTTTAAATTGGAATTTGGATTTAGGTTTTTGTATTTGCTGTTTTGAACCACCAAACTTTCATAGAAAAATTGCAATCAAATTGAATCGTTTCCGTTAAGCAATGGATTAGAAGAATAGAGGAAGCTCCATATTTATGGTTTAATGGAAACTTCATGTTTATGGTGGAAGGCTAAGTTGTTAAACAAGATAATCCAAGGGTCATTATCTATTCCATCCTCTCATTTAAAAAGTCATCTCATTTTTTTTTGGTTACAAAAGTCATCTCATTTGAAATGCCCTCTATATTCAAATTTGTGTAAATATAATAAACTCTCTAGATAGCTTACCAAAATAATAATTTACGTGGACCTTATCTTCCGTTCTTATTTTAATTTTTATTCTACCCAAAGCTTTTTCTTATGATGGAAAAATTGAGATTGGTAGAAACACACCACAGAAGGTCAAGAAAAAACACTATCTCCTTGAAGATCTACGTACTTTAAAAAAAAAAATATTAACGTATTAACAAGTGCATCTTATTTTGATTTTTTTTTCATTCTTTGCTATACTAAATTGGGCACAATTTTTCATTCTTAACTATACATACTCAATTGGGTGCAAATAACTTTCGAATCCTTGTAACATACATCAAGGCTGTAAAAAAATCTTGCACGTTGAAATTCTATAACATGAGAAAATATATTTTTTGTCCCCTTTGTTTTGGTTTTAGAGTATAATATTTGTCTACATTAAAACTAATTCATGGTGCTTATTGTAGACTCTAGCACCCATTAAAGCACCAATACGGGTACAGGTAAATGTGAATAAAAGTTGTTACATTTTCAAATCTGGATTCATGACCTAGTCGTACAACAATTTTCAAACATGTATCGAGATTCAAGTATCGAGTCACTTATGTATCAAGTCAAATGGCAAATCTAAATGGTTGTAATGCATTTTGTGACCTGTTCGTGAATTTTGTATTGGCTACAAATAGCATCGCCCAATTAGTTTTAGTTCCGATATAGGGAAAACAACAATAAGAAGAAAAAACAAATTTTCTATGTTTCAACTCTGAAACCAGACAAGTTTTTAAGACTCGTCTGGAAAATATGTAAATTAATCTTGCACAACAGACTCAACCTCAAGTACAATCATACTCATTCCCTCTATATAAGACTTGCACAAAATCTTTTTACTAAGGCAGCCCCAAGTGATTCAGTGCACCAAAACATTCATCCATTCAGGCCAATTATGGGCCAGTAGGGCACTGAACTATTTTCTAAAACTCGGCTAAAAGTTGTCTGTCACCATGTTTGTTCGTCATCCCAACTAGACACCAAAATCGAATATATGGGAGTCCATATAATATAACATTAAAGTTTTCAAGTCAGAGATGACACGAGGTTGATGATATTTCAAATGATTTCACACTCAAATTAATTGAGGCGTAAAAGAAAAGAAATGCTAGCGAACTATACCAACAGATGGTAAGATTGTAAAACTGGCCCCTAATTACCATGTACGTAGCTCAAATGGTGAATTAAGGGACACCAGAGGAGTTTTTAGGAGGTATAGGGTTCAAATCCTAGAAACTAACTAACATTTGTCTATCCAAAAATAATCTAATTAATTTAAGATATATTTGAAAGAATCTTATCAACCAAGTCTTCTTATATGTCGGCGTCATGTTCACATGAGGGGTTTTTATCGCATATGTTTCACAAACATGTTGAAAAAGCAGGGACTCCCGAAAAGGGTGGTTAGAAGAGGGGCAATCGAGGAGGAAAATAAGGAACTTTAAGGGTTACATGAATGTGCTTAGACAAAATGGAGGGTGGATACCTTGTGGAGAAGAGTATGGGGTTGATAACGCACATGACCAATCACACACCCTAAATCATGCAACGAGCCACACATGCCAACATAACATGAATCCTGGGACTTGGCAGTGATGATGTGGCAAACAACACAATATCACTTAACAGATGTTATTTAACATTAGGAATTGGAACTATTCATGGTAGAAATAATAATGAGCATAAAGCAAAGAAAAAGGTGAAAACTAATATACTGACTGAAAACATGAATATGCTTTTGGAAAATTGGTGTACTTGAGATGTAGAATGGTTGTTTTATGCCAACAAATATTTACCACACTTATATTGCCGCAGCACATGATAAAATACTTTGTTCTCGACGACTAAAAAAAAATATAGAAAAAATAATAACGCAATAAAATATATCAAAGATTAAATTGCTATGTTTCATAAGGCTGTGGGCTAAATAATAGAACCTGAATACAAAAGGTCAAGAAAATTGAAATGTGAAGTTAGAAGATCTAACTTACAATGGCGGTATTTCTAAAAGGGGAATTGGCATGTACAGTTAGAATGCAAGGGAAAACCAACTCTAGTTTTCCAGTTCACTCCGTATCCAATCCTGTGAACACACCAAAGCTTGGACAGTAGCAGGATTAAGAGAGCTCCAATCACGATCAAGGACTCTTCCACTGTAGTTAAATGCCAACTCTGGTGCAACCTTTGACATTGGGATTCCTAAAACATTTCGGGCCATCATGGATAAGACGGGATACCTTGGAGTGTGAACTTTCCACCAATTTAATATGTTGAAATCAACATTTCGCGGAAAAAGAGGTTCTTCCAAATACTTATCTAGATCTGATTTTGCACCTTCACCTTGAGAAGTTTCATGGAGGAATTTGTCAAACCCCATCAGTCTATCCCTGGAGTCCTTTGCAGACCATGGCAAGGAAAGAGAACTGCTACCATTTTCAACTTGCCAGGCCAATCCTTGGTCATGAGAAGCTAATGGAGATCCTATAGAATGTTCGTTGTAAAGAGCCTTCACGCCCTCGAAGACCTCTTCGATGCGACTTGCTGACATGCTACCGTAGATTTGTGGATAATAATAGTCAACCAACTTCATCTTGAATCTAGGGTCTAACATAGCAGCAGCTGCCAACCCTAAGCTACATTTGTCCCAATACTCGTCAAACTTGCTTCTCAACTGAACCACCAAAGAACTGATGCACGGATCTGAATTCTTGCCCCACTCAATAAAATGCAACTTAACATCACAGAGCTCGGGGAAATATATATTTGCAGTTGTATACTTGCTCCTAGTGAAAATATTTATAACCTCGACAAAAAGCTTTAAGTAGCTGGTAACTATGGTGAGTCTCTCCCACTCTACTTCAGATAAAGAGATATTATAGGCAATATCATTTTCTTGCAGAAGAATTAAAACATCCTTGAATTCTAAAGCAGCTTCAAGCATTGAATATGTAGAATTCCATTGCATTGGATTGTCTAGAAATAAGCACTTTTGACTAATGATCCCAACTTCTTTAGCCATCTCATTGAACTTTGCCAGTACGGTTTGTGAACTTTTAATATATCGAGTAGTTTCACGAATCTTATGGACTATTTCAGTTACAGCTCCCAAAGCAAGCTGAGACATGACATTAAGAACATTGGCAACACAGCGTATATCAAATAATTGACCATTACAATATAGAAACCTATTTTGCATAAGTCTCTCGCCAATTCTTGTGGCAATGTTATCACAGGTAGAACAACCGTCCAAAATCATGGAGAACAACTTACGGTCAATATCCCAATCCATCAGACAAGACATGACAGCTTCTGAAAGTATGTCTCCAGTATGAGAAGGATCAATCCTTATAAAATTTAATATCCTCCTTCTTAACTCCCATGATTCATCTATGTAATTTGATGTCAAACACAAGTACTCAGCATCACCATTTGCAGTCCAAACATCAGCACTGATACTGATTTTTCCGGGCAATTTATCCAGCATCTCATTCATCTTTTTCCTCTCTTTATCATAAATCTCAATACAATCAGCCTCAACCCGATTCAATGTTACAAGCTCAAACAAGGGCTGCAGGTTTTTTACAAAAGCTCTGAAACCAACATGTTCAACCATAGCCAAGGGATATCCATGTAGAATAATCATGCGGGCAAGATCAAATCGACTCCGTCTTTGATCAAAGTTGCTATTTCCAGTGTTGACAGATTCATCTTTCAACTGCGCCTGCTCAAATTTGATATTCACAAGACTAACTGTATCATCTTTGTTTGGATCTTGATCCAAACTGAAATTCGTAATTGCAAGAGACCCTTCCTTTCTCTTTTCTCTTGCTGTGATGTATTGTGCTAGACCATGGTTAGACCTTCTCTGACACCTGATTAAATGGTTCCTTAGATGAGATGTTCCACTCGTGCTTGATCCACTCAGTTTCTTTTTACAATGCCTACAAACCGCCACACATGTATCACCTTTTTTAATCCTATCAAAATCATTCCATACAACTGATTTCAACCTACTAGATTTGACAATCACAGCATCAGACATGTCCATCGCATGAACCTAGAACAAAAGCATGCCCATTAGTTTCAATTCATGCATTTTTATTCAAAGAAACAGAACTACAAATTACAAAAAAACAGAATTAAAAGCTCTGAAGAGAATCAAACAAAACTCAAGAAGTGAACCAAAACACTTTTTATAGGCTTTTAACGATATAAATCAGAAATTATAGGTTTTAAAATATTAATCCTGCATTCCTGCCTCCAACTTCTAAAGTGAGTCTTAACTATAATAGTCAATCCCGGATGGCGAAGCGTAGTGGCCGACCCCAAAAGTGGGATAGCAGGATAGCGTATAGCGGTATGACAAATAGCGGTCACTGATATTTGATTATTTTTTGGACAAATCACATGAATAATACTATAAAGTACAAAACAAACTGAAATATTTCTCAACAAAAAAAAAAAACTTATATTTAATTTTAGATAATCTCATCATCGTTATAAATATAACACTAAAATCTCATGAGACATTCATAAATCAAAATACCTAAAAACATAAGACAGAGGAAAAAATAAAAAAAATCATAAAACAAGAGAAAGAACAAGATAGAAGAGTGTGTTTCGCGGCACAGGTGAGAAGAGGGAAAGAGTTGAAAAATGTTAGGGTTTAAGAAATCCTCACAATGCCCTAAAAAAGGTTTTAAAAATAGGGTCAATTTGAAAATTTCCTACTAAAATCAAATAGCGGCTAAAGCAGCCGCTATCCGCTCCGCTCCACTCTGCTACGCCACTATAGCAGCAGAAGCGGCTGCTATTTGATTCCGCACCGCTACGACAGTTAGCGTAGCAGTTCAGTTCATCGCGGCTACGCTACGTGCCGCCGCTATTGACTACTATGGTTTTAACACCTAAAGCTAACAGTTCCCATGCAGTCAGAGCTAGGCACTGAGAAATTGAACCAATCACAGCAGAAAAATTATTTGTATTAAGATTACAGATTAAAAAAAATCAGGTTTTTCTCTTAATTAGTTACTGACAGCATGTAGCGACTATCTCTTAATAGAAATTGATTTTATAACTGTAAAAAAGTCCAATCTAAAACACCAATAGAAAATCTAAACAATATAGAAGAGATAGCTTGAGACTAGGTGTTGACAAATGGATTTGTTTATATCTAGTAAGTGAATTCCGAAATCACACAGGACCTAACAGGCTAATTCAGGTGGAAAACAAATTCCTAAAAAGCCTTTGCAAAAAGTCAAAAAAGAAGATAAAACTGGAGACACTCAGTATCTTAGACGCAGAGGGATACAAATCCAGGATTTGCACTAGAAGCATTCAAATTGGCCCAATCATGTGAGCATGAGCTCAGTCTTCTCATAAGTTGTTTACAGGTTCAAAACACAAGGACCTGGGCAATGTGGGATTCGTCGGCTTAAATCTTTTGAAAGAACTTGAAAATACCAAACAATAATCATCCAACCCAATTAAATTTCAACATTAATCTATCAAAAACCATGGCTACAAAAGTGCTTATTGGCAGAAAATGAATCTTCTTCAAAAGATGAAGTTGCCATAAAGTTACAGCAATAAAATCGTGCAGGAAATATAACTAAGCATAAAAACCCAAATTTTATATTCACAAAGTGAATAAAACATCTGGAAGTTACTCAAGGTACTAGAGCTACATATAATATGATTCACATCAGGGCATAACAGAATTGCAAAAGAATATTATAAATAAATGTTTTCAAACCAACAATAAGTTCATAGTCATTGGCAAATTGCAAAGTACCCAAAAATAAGTTTTTCCTTCCCATAAATCATAGATGTTCGAAAATAAGCTCAAGGAGAAGTCTGTTCTCAATGTTTAAAAACAAAATCTAGCAACAAACACTAGTCTTTTTTTTTTTTTACAGAAGCTATAGACACTAGTCATTGACAATTGCTCTTTTCACTCTTGAAAATGCTCTTTTTTCCAACTGCCGCTGCTGCCGGACACTTTCAAAGTCGGTTGAAACCAATTTAAGAAGTGACCGGCTGCAGTTAACCGTCGCTGGGCCATCGGAAGTTGGGAAAAAGAGAAATTTCAAAAGTTGAAAAGAGCAATTTTCCCAAAAATGTTTTAACTTTTAATTTTGCATAAACTAAGAATTCTGAACCACTAACAACAGCAGACACACAATGATACATACATGTCGGACACCAGACACGCCTTGCATCAGTAATGTAGGTGCTACAGACTGCCAAAATAGATATATTTTTTTACAAATTTTAAAAACTTCAATAAACAAAATTAAAACATCTTCACTAATCAGTAATTTTTTTTTATCTTAGTAGCCCGCATAATATTCATCACAAAAATACCAACTTTTCCCAATCTAAGGTCTCATTCTTCAATAAAAATCAAACACATAACAACAAGCAACCATTCAATCCAAATTACAAACACAAACTAAAACAACATTATACAAAAAAAATAATAAACTGAAACCCCAAAAACAAAACTGCAAAAAAAAAAGGTATGATTTTGATGCAGGTTTTGAAGACCCAATAACAAATTGATTCTACAACTACAAAGAATTGAATTTTAATTTGAAAAAACTAAAATTAAAAAAAAAAAATCTATCGGAAAACGTAAATTTGGAAAACGAATTCGATAACTGAGGAGAAAAGAAGCATCGTACCGTGTAGCAGAATTGCTCGGTTTCAGCGATGCGATTGTGAAGGGTGAAAAAAACGAATATTAGGTTTCCGTGAAAACCCTAATTTGATGGGATATGAAGAAGAAGAAAATCGAAGAGCAATCTCAGGCACAGTAAATGTTAAAACGCACCGTTTGAGTTAGGGACGAGTATATAACACACGTTTCTTTTTCTTTTTCCTTAATTGCAATCTTTCTTGGAGTGCATCATTATTTTTAGGGGAAGTCACTTTAGTCCCTGAATAGGAAAGAAGTCGTCACTTTAATCTCTGAATGTAGATAAATTGCAAAATAGTCCCTGAATGTAGACTCTGTTAGTCAATTTAATCCTTGAATGTAGACTTTGTTAGTCACTTTAGTCCTTGAAATTGACCAACAGAGTCTACATTCAGGGACTGTTTTGCAATTTCTCTGCATTCAGGGACTAAAGTGACTACTCATTTCCTATTCAGAGACTAAAGTGACTAATTCCCCTTCTTTTTATTTTTATTTTTAAAGGGATTATTCTATTTTAGTAGTATGAAAGAGTAAACCACCAAACTATTTCATGTCTTCGCAGGTCATTCTCAAATTAGTCCCTGACTTTTTTAATATTTTAAATCACTGACTTTATTAATATTTCAAACTAGTCTCCGTCTTTATCAAATACGTGTGAAGCACCGATACTTCAAAATAGATGACGTATCGTATCCCATGTGTATCCTGCACGATACTTCCCGATACGTATCAGAAGAGTATCCAAAGATTAAATTTTATTTTTATTTTTATTTTTAAATAATTATCCGATACTTTTTCGATACATCCTAGATACGCGAATGATACATCTGTGTGGTCCCATACGCAAGAATACATGTGTTTTTTTATATTATTTTGATTTCTGGAATGTGGGACGTTAATGGAGATGCGCATGAACTGCTTGATGGTGTTGGAATTGAGTTAACAGAGTTGTCTTTGGATGAACCGAATTTGGAAGTTGATTTGTATCTTGATGATGGGAATGGAAGAGAGGAGATTGACACAATTAATATTAACTAAAATAACTTAACTCTTGAGTACTGATCATGTGTTCTTTTTTGGACATAGTGCTTCTTTTTTGGATCCATATAGTATAACACTAGCAATATTCCTCTTGGATATAGTATAGCAGTGATGGTGCTCTTTTTGGGGTATATTGTGTATGTAATTGACTAATCATCACTCTCTTAATCGTCAATATTATTTATATTTATGTTGATGTGCTACGAGCCTATGACTGGTTTCTTGTGTTTGTTAATATATTTCCATATTATATTGTACATGTAATTATATAATTTTTGTTATTAACGTATCACAATCGTATCGTATCTTGATTTATGAAATTTTTCTGTATCGACGTATCGGTGCAATATCGTGTTCGTATCGTATCTCGTATCCAGGCTTCATAGCTCGATACTCTTGCTAAGCACGGAGAATTAAGTTAGTAAGTCAATATTTAAGTTATTTGATTTGATATATACAATATAAATTTAAAGTAAATTTAGTATTACCACAAAACAAAACACATCGTTCAACCTTAAACCCTTCAAAAAACACAACATGTGTGTCGCACACCCGAAACAAAATGAAAGCAACGACCTCGTCCCTCATATACCTCAAATCATCATCACGAGTTCTCGCAGCTCGGAACCAGAACCAGGTTTCTCACTTTTCTTCTTCCTCTTTTTCACTCCCTCTTTTGAATCATCGATCCAAAGATTTGTTATGTTTTCACAACAATCATCAAAAACACTATTTTTCTTCAAAACCCAACATGATTTTAGAGCGTGTTTTTACCAATGATTGGTCTCAAGAGTTAGAGAAAGAGTTGGAAGCATGTCGTGAATCATTGACCCATGAAACTCTTGTTTATGTTTTGAAGCGATTGGATAAAAACCCACTTAAAGTTTTTACCTTTTTCAACTGGGTCAGTGAGAAAGAGTGGTTTATGGCTAGTTCTTCGCTTTATAGCTTTGGTTCTTAGGGTTCTAGCTAGTAATAAGAATATGAAAGAGTTTTGGATTGTTCTTAGGGCTATGAAGGAAAAAGGGTTTTATTTAGATGAAGAGACACATTTGACGATTTCGACGAGTTTAAAAAGGGAGAAGTTGAAGAGTGATGTTCTTGCGCTTTCACATTTCTATAAAGGGATGGTTGAGCAAAATGCAATGCAGAATGTTGTTAAAAAGGTGGTTGGCATTATTTCAGGGTCTCATTGGGATGATAAGGTTGAGAATGAACTGGAGAAGGTTAAAATTCAGCTTTCGGATAATTTCGTGATTAGGGTCATGAAAGAGCTTCGAGATAGTCCTTTAAAGGCTTATAAGTTTTTTCATTGGGTTGGGAAGCAATCTAGTTATCAACGGAATACAGTTACTTATAATGCAGTTGCTAGAGTTCTTCCTAGAGTGGAGTCAATTGAAGAGTTTTGGAATATTCTTGAGGAGATGAAGAGTGTCGGTCATAAATTGGATCTTGATACTTACATTAAGATATCGAGGCAGCTTCAAAAGAATAAGATGATGGAGGATGCTGTCAAGCTTTATGAGCATATGATGGATAGTTCATATAAGCCATCAGTTCTGGATTGCATTATGCTTTTAAAGAGCATATCTGCAAGCGATAAGCCAGATTTGGATTTAGTTTTCAGGGTAGCTAAGAAATTCGAGTCAGCAGGGTATACTCTTTCCAAGGCAGTCTATGATGGTATTCATAGGTCTTTGACAAGTGCTGGGAAATTTGATGAAGCTGAAAAGATTGTCGAGACCATGAAAAATGCTGGCTACGAGCCAGATAACATCACCTACAATCAACTTATTTTTGGACTTTGCAAGACGGGTAGGTTTGAAGAAGCACTTAAGGTAATTGATGATATGCAAGCTAACAATATATGGGTTGATATCAAGACTTGGACCATCTTGATCCAATGGTACTGTGATGCCGGCAAACTAGACGATGCGTTACTTAGTCTCTATATGATGATTGAAACTAATGATGCAGATGCTGAATTGTTGGAAGTTCTGGTTGATGGTTTTCTTAAGCAAAAGAGAGTCGATGGTGCATACAAGTTGCTTCTAGAGATATCTGCCAAGTGTCGTACATGTCCACGACAAGCTACATTCAAGAAACTGATTGATAGTCTATTAGGAGTCAGAAAGTTTGAGGAGGCACTCAACCTTCTTCGTTTGATGAAGTCTAAACAATACCCTCCATACCATGAACCATTTGTGTCACATATTTCGAAGTTTGGGACCATGGAGGATGCTGCAGAATTCCTGAGGGTGTTGAGTTTAAAAAATTACCCATCCCATACAGTTTACCTTCAAAATTTTGAATCCTTATTTCAAGAAGGTAGACTTTCAGAGGCCAAATATCTATTTTACAAGTGTCCTCACCATATCAGGAAGCATGGCAAAATCTCCGAACTTTTTGGTTCATCCAAGAGTCAGACGGCCGAGAGTCAGGTGACTGATAGTCAAATAGCTGCTACTTGATCCCTGATTTGTTTTTCTTAGTATCTATCTTGTCTTTAATCAGCTAATAATTTTTGTCAAGTTGTTAGGTGGATTTGTCTTTGCACTTGGAAAACCATTAGGACATAATATATGGTGCAGTCAAGTTATTTTTGATTTTACAAGTTTTCATGTATGATCAGTGCTGTTATCATTGATAAGTTTTTTTATTTATTTAAAAAGGTTTAATTAACCTAGTTTTTATGTTTTTCTAAAGGATGTGGATGTATGTACATGCTTGATAAACAAAATATATTTTAGTGGAACCTGTTTCGCTTCCAATGTGAGTTATGGAAAATATGTTGGCTTTGATATCTCTTTTAGAAATCTTGGTTAGAATTTTCACATTGGAACAAAATTGTTATTGTATCATTTTCAAGGATCATGGATCTCTCTATATTAATACATATCAGTTGCATAGTAGTTAATCCCATATAGTGGCGCGTAGTGGCATTGTCCATTGCTGCATACATTTCACCAATTGCATACATTTCACCTTAGCATTTGAAAGGTATCATTTCTAGTTTTTGTCGTCCTTGTTGTGTAACTATTCAATAGAGTTGAATTTGGTGACTTTTGCTTATATTTGAGGCCAAGAAATTATGATGAATTTTGGGGAAATGTATTGAAGGCGATTTCTGAGAAGGTATTTCACCAACTCATAAAACATTCATGAGAAAGAACATATTTTGCAGATGCTAAAATTATCAATTTGCTTATGATGTATCTACTTGTCACTTTATGATATCCTCTATATCTGATCATATTGTGTGGAAATCGTAGTAGATAGCTTTTGTTGTGATATAGTATGACAACCAACTTTTTTAGTAACTTTGGAGCTGAGAAACTTTCTTTTTAATGAAAAATGTGCTGATTTTGTTGAGCCTCTGGTTGATTGTGTACTCATTAGAGCATTATAATAGACATTTTATCATGCAAATAAAAATATGTACAGTCCCAACAAATGCTTAAGAGGCTACGCGTTGTTCGTGTGGAAACTACATCAGATAACAACAGACGTATCGTAGGGCTTTTTGTCCCTAACGCAAGGTTTCTTTCTTTCTCTCTCTCCACCCTAACACCTTTTCTAAAGAGCACACCTGCACATGTATCTGCTTTGATGGTTTGTTTTCACAGAAGAAATATTTACCCTTACAATTTATACTATGTTCAAATTTAAAAAAAAATAAAAAATATGTTGTAATCATGTTTTTCAATCAATAACTTAAGGGCCTAAAGTTATCAATATCCTAAATTTATCTTGCACATACAAACATGCATACACATGTGCAAAGGGTTTAAGAAATTTTTTTCTTCTTGTGATGCTATCTTTTCTATAGTTTCTGCTGGCTTCCAAAGGGTTATATCGATATATGATTTTGGTGTGATGTCAAAATTATTTTTTGTTGCAAATGTGGCTTAGACTTCTGTTTGAATTTTTTGTCATTATTTTCTCCAAGGTGATGCGTATACTTATATATTTGTTTTTGACATCTGTAGGTTTAACATTTGTTATAGTACTGGATGATTGACCTGAGGTACCCGACGTCTCCCTTTCTTGAAGATCACTAGCACTTTTTGTTATATGTAAAGGCTTAAGTTTGTTGATAAATTTGTGGAAAGGAAAGATCCTGTGATCATTCAGATGCAACACAATTGTGCAATCTCCATTTCAATCTTTTGATTACATCATCCAGTTTTGTTTATAATTCAAAGTTGTATATCTTTATGGGTGATCTTGACATAGGGAAATACTATAGATGGCTTACCTTTCACATGATACATGAACTCTGTTGTTCACATGCTACACATTATTAATTTTTTGTTAGAAAAATCATATGCTACATATTATAACAAGGGGTAAAATACATATTTCTTTTTGCAACACTTATTGTCTCAAACTCATAAAAGTACTTGCAAACAAACATAAGTTGTATCACTATCATAAAAGGAGCATCAACATTGTAGTCACTAGAATAGAGCATTGGCATCTGAGTCTAACCTGCCTATGAAGTTTCTTTCGATTGGTAACTACATATTTCCATGCAATTATAGCATGTATGGCATATCGAAAAGCTCCATAAGCTTCTTCGAAAATTCTAGTTTGAAAACCAATTAGTAGAATTCCACTATTGACAATGTTTTGCTTAGTTGATGTAGCATATGCTGCTGATGGGCTCTCCTCGTCATATCATTATTGTCATTCAGTATATGTTTGAGAAGCTCTTGCGCAATATTGTTCACCAGCTTCAAGATTCCACTATGGCCTTTACTCTCACCACCATGAAGTTTGTACAAGACAAACTTAAAGAAGTTCTTCACTTTAGGACTAGCATCTTCCCCGAAGATATAAAATAGTGTAGGTCGTAGTTCTCCAGTTTCTGCACCATCTTTCCCAGCTTTAGCATGTCAATAAGAGTTGAAAGAGGCAAAGACCTACTATTTGCATATATGCGGTCTCCATGTTGAAGTTCCACAAATTTTTCTCCAATATTACTCTTGAGGCACATGATTGAATATCCATATCATGAGAGATGGTATCTTCCACATATCTGTGAAAGAAGTTTTTGAAGCCTGAGGATGATCCTTCCTTTGAGCTCTCTTCTATTTGCTCCTTTTCTATATTTTTCTCTCATATATGAGTTCTATCAAGAATTATTGAATGATATAATATTCATAGCTACTTAATATTAAGAATAACACTTTTGCAAGAACCGATTTGAACCAAGGTCCCATAGATTCTAATTAAATAATACAATATTCATAACTACGTTAGTTTTATGATTATCAACAAACCACAAACTTCAAGTAAACTCATCTTATTGATAACTTGAATTTTTTGTCAAAGGGAGTCAAGTCCTATTTAGAAAGAAGTGTTTTTCTATCATATGCAAATTTGCACATGTGCACATGTTAAGAAGTTTAAAAGAGAAATTTTGTATTGGAATTTGTACATTTAATATTAAATATAAAACTTTTGAATAAATAATTGTTGTTTTCGAAGAAAAAATTACTACTATTAGTTGTTTTAACATGTGCAATGTTACTTTCAAAAAAAAAAAAACATGTGCAATGTTGCACATGTTAGACAAACCCTAGAAAGAATTGCACATGTTAGACAAACCCTAAAAAGAATAAGTTAACAACACTCTACATTCATCATAATGTATCTTAGCAATCAACAGATAAATGGTGCTTTAAATTTCAGGATGATGCGCCGACCAATTTCTTAAGTTTATCCAGAGTGACATTTTTTGGCCTTTCAAGTGGGCATTCCAAGTGCCCGGTCCCGTATCAACTAAAAGAGATACATGCTCTTTATCAATCTATCTATAAAAAAAAATGCTCTAAAAAATTAAAAATAAACAAGGCAAGAGTGCACCCGAGTCCTCGTGAGTTTATCTCATCTGATATGAACATTGCATAATATATATGGGGGCTGGGGTTCAAACCCCAGACACCCCACTTCTCCACGTTTAAAATGTGTGAACTCCAGCCACTAAGCTACTTAACCAAAAAAAGAGTGCATCCGACATACAAAATACAATCGGTTTTTTCCTACAAAGTGAACAACGTAGGCAGTTTTTTTTGTTTTTGTTTTGAGGGGGGATGCTATTTTATTTTATAAAAATAATAAAATAAATCAAGGGTTTAAAAAGAAAGAAACTATAAAAATCTGTAAGTTATAAGCTCAAACACTACTTTAAATATCATCTTAAGAAAAGTTATAAGCTGGTATGAAAAGCTTGTTTACCAAACACGTCTTATTTGTTCAAACAAGTTTATAAGCTAATTCAATAAGTTATAAGGTAGCTTAACGTTACCAAACATAGCCTAAATACCACATTTTAGGTAATCACACAAGAAAACATTACTGTCATACAAAGCCGGATAAATCTCCCAACAAATGGGTTCAAATTGACAAACAAATTACATAAACACCAAACCATATTTTTTGACAAAAACACCAAACCATATTGGTCAGTGGTCACACACAAACAACGACAAATTCAAATAGTTGGTTGAAGTCTACTTTATAAAATAAAATGATTAAAACAAACATTCACTCCAAAGCATATTCATCACATCAACTCATCTGCAACACAAAAATTTGGCTACAATTAGTAAAAATTAATCTACATCATATGAAATCCATGTAAAGAACAATTTCAAATAACAAAATGGCTTACAGAGAGTGATTTTCATAACAATATTTCCATAACAGAATTGGTATTCGTTCATTCTTGACTCGACATGTCCTACAAAATGGATAGATACACAACATGCACAAATACCAGACAAATTAATAATATCAATCAAGTATAATTAAAATACTAAGCCTCCAACTACAGATATTAAACATTCACTTACATGATCATTCTCAGAGTTGTACGCATCCCCTTGTTCCTGAATTTCATCTTCGGTTGTCATTGGAGATTGTGTCTGCCCAACATTGATGTGACTGATGCAAGCAAACTTGGACCACCTTGGCATAATCAAGCACTTTGGAAGATCATCAAAATCAAGATACAATAGCACAACTAGAATATGATGACATGGCAATCCAAATGATTCCATTCTAAAACATGAGCATTTCAGATCAATTGGTTCTTGACAGTATGTTACACGCCAACACAACCACAAATTTTGTAACTGTGAAAATATACCACGTTGACATTTCGTGGCATTCTGTAATTCTAAGAAGCATTGATCTTTTCATAAGAGACCGAAACATGACAAATATCTCCTTTGTGAACTGAATTGATGCCGATTTCTCTAGTGATTGCAAACTAGTATGCATCATTGATTGACCATATTTTGATAGGAAATCAGATTTAATTTCCCTAAACCGAAAATATGTTAGACATTTATGAAATTGTTGAACAAAATCAGTCATATTTATCTGAGAATGCACATATTGTTTGATGTGGCTATGGAGTGCGTCACAACAACATGTGGTTCTTATACCAGCAAAAAAACTTCCTCTAATGTGAGCAGTCGCCCACATTTTCTTCTTTTCATACATTTCATTGATCCAAGTGTTGTCTTGTAACCCAAACTTTTGAACCATCTCAGACCACAACTCTTCAAATTTATTAACCTCAATGTCAGTCAGCATGCATTTTTTAAGATAAGGCAAAAAATCGGGAATCCCAATGTTGGTTGGTGCATTCTTTAGCAGATGCCAAGCACACAATCTGTGATGGGCTGTAGGGAAGATTTTTTTAATGGAACTTTTCATTGCAAGGTCACCATCAGTTATAACGGATAAAGGAGGCTTACCATTCATTGCAATCAGGAATTGTTCCAACCAGGGGCGGAGCTGGCTATAGGTGAGGGTGTGCACCTGCACACCCTGGATTTTGGTAAATTTCATGTATCACCATAGGTATTTTGCACTCTGCACACCCTGGCTTTTCATCTTTGCACCTTGACAATTGAGTAGCACTCTGACCACTCATATCTCAAACCCAACACTTACTATGTTGTAGTATTAAATGACATTAACCACTCTGTGATGTATACTAACAACGCTGCTTATATTTTTTTTGCTTTTTGTGCTATCATCATAACATTTTTATTAGAAGCATAATTAAAATTTACAATTGAAGGAATCAGACCAGTGTTTCGTAGTTGTAGTAGCTTGCTAAAATTATAGTTTCCAATAGGCTAGCGCAATATTATTGTATAACCTGAAAAAACTAAACATAACTTTAGTTTTTTTTGAAGAAAAAAAAAACTTTAGTTGTAGTGTCTAATGATTTATTTGTTGTTTTTATTTATACTATTTTTACTAGGGACGAGCCTCCAGTTTCATAGGGACGGCCCTGGCTAATAATATATTTAATTTTTTATTTTTTTATTTTTTATTTATTAATTATATTTTTTTAGAGGATATATATATATATATATATATATATATATATATATATATATATATATATTTGATGATAATAATAATTAATTAAAATTAAATAATTCGCACCCCCTGGTCCAGGGTCCTGGATACGCCACTGGTTCCAACAACCATGCATTTGTTTCTTTAGTCTCCCGTATTACTATGCCAGTCGCAAAAACAATGGTCTGATTATGGTGATTAACCCCAAGAAACACAACAAACGGCCAATTGTACTTGTTTTTCCGATATGTTGCATCAAAGGTCAAAACATCTCCAAATATCTCATAGTTCATACGACTTTCACCGTCACACCATAACAAACACTCCAGCCTCCTATCATTGTCAAAACAGTGTCTCACAAACATACGAGGGTCTTTGGTGCAAAGACCTCGAAGATACTTAACTGCACCACATGCATCGGAAAACATGTCAGCCTGAGTCATTTTTCTATACGCCGGTAGCAATCCACACAAAGCACCACCAAGCAAATCATGATTGTGATCAATTTCAAATCCAGTAACATACCAATGCCTTGACAAAATATCTAAATGGACTCAAAATTTTGCGTTACACCCACATCTTGTTTCAATTTTTCGCTCGTGCTTTTGGGTTTCCATATTTAGTCCCCTATCCTCCCTGTATCCTTGACATGAACAAACAAAAGTTTGCTGAAGAATTTCACCTTTGTGATCCATAACAACTTGCCCCTTACGAACTGAAAATCCAGACATTCTAGCAAACCAAGAGTAAAACATGTAGGCAACCTCCAACCTAACAAACTCATACCTTTCCACATCATCTAAACAAAAGTTTTCAATGTCAATCTTCAGTATATCTGCCATATCTTTTATAACAATCGGATTGACTTCAGATGCGTGAATTCCATCCCAAAAAACATGTACATCTTCATTAGATTCATCCAGTGAACGTTCATCTAAGTATGCATTTTCAACGACATCTGCATTACATTGTCCCCCGTCTAGGTTGTTGCTACCAACACTTTCTTCTCCTAAATCCTGTAACAAGATAATCTTTTAATGAAAGTAAATTATATAAAACGACAATTAATTTCCAATTTTCAAAGCTACAGGTACTTACACTTGGAATTCCCAAACCTGCACTCACAAACAAAGGATTCGCAAACTGTGAACTTCCTTGCATGCTTGAATACCTATATTTTATATGAATCAAGGTGTTGTGTTTTAATAACCTTCCCAAAGCCATCGAAAAAGCCAAACATATATCATACACAGAAACCCACACAACATATAAAATGTCTAAAATGTAAAGGGAGTTTTAATGTGATTAATTCCAATAAAAATTATAGTGATAAATCTCAGCAGATCGATTGTCATTTTCATCAAACTCTATATAACCTCCACTTGAATAAGAAAATAATCAATAAAAGGAATGTGTGATAGATTAAAAAAAATATGTTGGATAGTAGATCACTGAATAAGAATGAAATTTCTAAATAGAACTCAATCAATAAAAGTCTGAAATCATCTATGGTCAAAACTCAAACCCAAAGCAAAATTGTTGAAATCATAACTGAAAATACTAAGGCTCTGTTTGTTTCATATATTTTATATTTTATTAAAAAAATCTATTTTTATTATAAAAAAACACTTTTGTCATTTTCAAGTGTTTGTTTAAAAAAATCATTTTTGACTCTAAAATAAAAGGTGTTTGTTTCAGATCGTTTTTTTAATCTCTAGAATCTATTGACACAAAATCAATTTTTTTAAACCTGAGACAAGCGTACCATAAAAGTGATGAACAAAAAGCTTGAAATCTCAAAACACAAAGAAATCATGATCATTTTCTCAGAAAGCAAAAAAAAAAAAAAAACTCAAGCGTGAACATAGAGCACAAGAGAACACAAAAAGTAAAAATTTCACGAACATAGAAAAGAACACAAGCAAAAATTTTACAAAGTGAATAACATGAAGATGCATGCAAAAACAACAACAACATGAACATGAAAGGTGTACCAGAGAGCGAAAAGGTCGCGTGGTTTTGGTACCTGCAAAAACAACATCAACAGTAATATGAGATCTAAGAAGAAGAGGACAAGGAAGAAGAATGAAGGTTTAAGGTATAGTATACCTTAATGAAGAGAGTGGTTTTGGGTTTCTGGTTTTCCCGTGTATGTATGTATGTATGTATGTCTATTCTGTGCCAGAAAGAAAGAGTGCCAAAAAGTCTAAAGTTGTCATTGTTTAAAATATGAATATCTGGCGGGTAAAAGAGAGTATCGAATTGGGGCGCTAATTTCTAGTTGAGTCAAAACATGCCTCAAAATGGTGCCATTGATTCCACGAGAAAATGGTGGCACAAAAATTAGCACCTTGGGTCCTTTCAAGAAGGCTTCGGATAGAAAGCTCGAGAAGTGGAGTCAGTGGCTAGGGGTGGCAAAATGGGCCCGGCCCGTCGGACCAGCCCGTTTAACCCGTCATTTTAGGCTGGCTGGGGTGAGATTTTGAGCCCGTCTCTCTAGTTGGCCCTCCCCTGTTCAGCCCGCTGAAAAAGCGGGTCATAGCGGGGTGGGGCGGGCTGGCCCGCAGGCTTATTAACCTTTCTTTTTTTACTATTAGTGACCGAATTTTTAATTTACACACCCCATAAACAATTGGGCCAAATGATACCCAACCCAACCTCAATTTGTCCCACACTCTTTGATAAGTGATAACTGATTCACCACTAGTCCACTACCCCTAGAAAAAAAACCGATTCACCAATGCATTATAAAACTTTCATCCCAGACTCAAACTTGTCCTCTCTCTCTCTTTCGCTCTCTACTCTTGGTCTGATTTACTCTGACTCACTTGAGATTAAGGTAAGCTTTGTTGCTCATTTATCTTAGTTGTTGTTTGTGTTAAGTGAACTTATGTATGCGTTGATCTTTTAATTTATTCCTTTCTTCTTTTCTGAAGCCATGATGTGTTATATTACCTAAACGATGATTAACTTAGGGACGTTGAACAAATTATGTAGAATTTTTATGGTTGATTTTTTTTAGACTTATTTCATGGTGTTGGATTTATTTTGTAATTTGTTTTATGTTGGATGTATCATGTATGGTGGATTTATTTATTGTTAGAGTCATTATATTGAATTTATTGTTTTTGTAACATCAATGTATTTGTTAATAACAATCGACAAAAAAATATTTTAAAAAATAGACGGGCCAACCCGCCAGCCCGCTAGTCCGCCTTTAGGCGGGGCGGGGTGTGAGTTTGAGTCCACCCCCTCAAGTTGGCCCGCCCCACCCCGTTTTTGACGGGCTAATAGCGGGCTGGGCCTAAACGGGGCGGGCTGGCCCGTATTGCCATCCCTATCGGTGGCACCATTTGAGGCATGTTTTGACTCAACTAGCATTGAAAATTTTGCACCAAGAATTGATCTTTTGCTTTGAGGGGGTGTGCAGTGGACTATTCATGAAACCAATTTGTTGGTTAATATAAAGAAAAATGTAGCATGTTTGGCATTTGTTGATGGAGGGACAGCACCAAAATGGTCGTCTGCGAAAGCTTCAATTGTTATTGGTGGATAATCTTCTGGTGTTTGATGAAGTTTCCTCCAAATTGAGCTTCAGTTCCTCACTTTTGGTCCACATTGCAAGTTGTTTCTAAATCATACTCTTTTGAATAAATGGCATATCGTTAATATGTGGAACTATAAAGACTTGAAGGATCAAACAAACTTAAAAGAGTGGTGATATTTTGACACGAATCAAACATATAGTATAAAATACATCCAACGTAAGTATTAATTTGATTGAAAGAAAGAGATAAAAACCAAGAACATTGAAATTTAAATTGAAATACTTATTTCCATGTTTGTGTTTGAAGCCCGACAACTCTTATGTCTATCATCACTGACTACACACAATCAGTCAGTTGGAGAGAGAATGACTTTGTATCTAGGAGTGAAAGAACCAAACTAATTAAATTGATTCAATATTTTTTTCATGTTCTGATCAAAACCGAACTACAAGTTTGACGACGGAAGGGCCAACAAAAACAATATCAATGTATTATGTATACATGTTGAGTCACAAGGCGTTCTCCCTCAAATCCAGGAAGTGCAGAACATGCTCATATGTATGTGGTATGCTATTAAAATTTAAAATAGCAATTCATAAGAATACCAGTTGACAAAGATAAATAAAAATTAAGTAAGAATAAGTGCCGACATTAGACACACGTTCTATTGACAGTTACTTAGTTTATGTTTTCTATAAATAAGAGTTCTTACACAAGAACAAGGATCAAGATTTTCACAACAATAAGTATACCTTAAATCATCTTTAAATTCTTTCAATTTCTATTATCTATTCTCTAATTATGAAACTTAATGTCTATCAAAAATACAATCTTACCCCTTCTTAATTTTTTGACACGTCATCAAAATTATATCCTTTTGTGTCTTTTGTTTCAACCTCCCTCTATTTTTTCTCTTTTAAAAACAAATTAAAACAAACTCACTCGATAAAACACACTAACTTAATCTTTTTTTATATAACAAACAAACTTAATCTTTTATTTCCTAATATTTATTCTCTAATTATGAAACTTAATGTATACCAAAAATACAATCTTACCCCTTCTTAATTTTTTGAGTCGTCATTAAAATTATATCCTTTTGTGTCTTTTGCTTCAACCTCCCCCTATATTTTCTCTCTTAAAAACAAACTCACTTGATAACACTCTAACTTAATCTTTTTTTAAAGAACAAACAAACTTAATCTTAATCCCAATCAAAATAAATTTTTATATAATTCAACTTCTAAATATCTAAAGAGTTAAAAACAATTTACAATCTATTATCTTTCTCTAATTATTAAAGTTAATATTTCTCTAATTATTAAAGTTGATATAATTTTGTAACAAAAAAAAAACCATTTTTTTATAGTTAATTTTGTAACAAAAACATGTGATTTTAGTTACAATAACCAAACAAAATAAATCATGATTTATTTTTATAAATTCTCTTAATTAATAGATATCAAAATCACTTTTATTTTAATTTGTAACAAAACGGGTCCTAATTTTTTTTAAAGAGGTGGTTTTTATCATGATAAAAAAATCTATAAATTATTGAATGTCGTTTTTTTTAATTCGTAACAAATTTTTCATATATTTAATTTACATTTACTAAAAATAAACTTTATAATGTACATGTGATTTTATCTCATCGTGTGTTTCTAATAAAAAACATTAATAAATACATTTCACTTATGAATAATATAAAAAATATAGGAAAAACATTTTAAACCAATACTTAAAAAAACACGGGAAAAAAAAGAGTAAATAAAAAAGAAAAAAGACAAGAATTATTTTTGACAAAAAAAAAAAGCATAGGACTATTTCTCACTTATACATATTTTTACATCTAAATTTAATCAATTATATCCAATTGAATGATCACAAATAAGATAACTTTGAGAGAGTTACAAAATCTTTCTCATTTATAAATTATACACGGGTTAGTATTTATTATGAGAAATACAACTACTTTACATAAATTTACACATCTTCAAGATTATTTCTTTTGTATAAATGATTTTCATACATTTTTTGGTTTATCTTAATGTCATATTATAAAATTATTATCTTTAATAGTTATTCATTATTAATCATTATATCCTTTCAAAGAATGACTATAAAAAAAACACAAGACAAACATTACTCTCTAATTAATTAGACATTAACCAATATTGTTGTACAAATCATACATGGGACAACAATCAGTCACATAATAATTAGTTAAATTGATTTTTTTTTTTATGTATTGTATCTAGGCATGACAACAAAACCCATACCCGCGAGGACTCATCCGAACCAAACTCAATTTGACGGGTTTTTCCCCGCTTTGACTCTGTTTGAGTTTTCCCTGATTTCAAAACACGGGTACGGGATTAGTAACGAGGATATAGGTATACCCACTCTGAACTCATACCCAAATTTGTCCTGAATGTAGAAAATCATTTTATTGCCCCCTTTTATATTAAAACAAACTCAAACCATAAATCATTTCAGTCACACAATCAGAGTCTCAGTCTATCAGGTGACACTCACTTCTCATAGTTCTCTCTATTCTCCATCACCATAGCCATGATCTATCGACTATCGTCGTCGTTTCTTTGCAAGATAATGCATTGCAACATTGTGTGTGAGGTAGAAAATACCTCTGTTTTAATAAAAGAATATTATCCATTGCGGGGATGGGGTGGGGATACCCGAACCCGTTGGAGACGGAGATGAGATTCGATTTCTTATCCCCATTGGATATGGGTAGGGTAGCGGGTAAGTATATGGTAGTAGGGTATGGGGACGGGGAATGTAAAACTTGTCCCCACCCGCCCCATTGCCATGCCTAATTGTATCTTCTAAATAATAGTGGGAGTAATTATAATATACTAATTAGAATTTGATATAACAATATCTTGCATGATATACATATTTATTGTTTATAAATTCATATAAAAATATTTTTCAATGATAAATAAATGCTAAAAAAATTACAAATATTTTTCAATGATATATAAAAATCACGGGGCTTATTAACGTCTCCGCTATCATTATTGTGATTTTATCATTTATAATATTTTCACATATTTTTAGTCTACCACTTTATAATATTTAATAACAACTATTTCAATGATTTTATTATTATCTTCATCTTTATCATTAATTTTTTTCTTATTTCTCAATGTAAATAATATTGTAACTACGTTGTGACGCATAAATCACGATTTAAGGAATTGCCCGTGCTCCGCACGGGCCCGTGCTTAGCACGGGTCTGTTGCTAGTTTTATTTCAAAGCAATTTACTTCCAAGCCGACTTTTCAATTCAAAGCATTGTCTTTCAATTCTGTAGTTTAATTTTTGAAGTCATCATTATTTATATGTTCCGGTTTTGGCTGTGTTTCAAATCTGGCTGACTTTCCTTTCCTTACATGAACCAGTCAAGTTCAAATTGCTAAAAGCTTTTGAATTTGTCCCGTTCGATAAATCCATTGCGTGAACATAGATAATAACCTTCAATTAGAAATCGACCAACCATTGAAGACACTATTCAAGATTTAGTGGTCTAAGTACCGATTTATTGAAGACACTACAAGATTTAGTGGTCTGATCAAGATCAAACCAGGACCAAACCAATTGTAATTAAATAACATTTTTAAATCAAAATATTAACTCATATTAAACAAAAAATACCATATGTTACTATTTTTTAGAAAAAGAAACCATAATATTCATAACTACTTAATATTATTTAAGAATTACTTTGGCAAGAACCGATTGTAATTAATATTGAACCAGGGTCACGTAGACTATAACTAAATATGCTAAATTTTATCAACAAACCACAAACTTCAAGTAAACTCATTATTATTGATAACTCGTATTTTTCGTCAAAAGGGGTCAATCCTATTTAGAAAGAATACAGAGGGATTACCCCAAAACAATAATGCCTTTATTCTGATGCTCCCTTGGGACCTAATTTATGCTGTGCAGAAAAAGTGAAAAGACAACTGTGAGAGTGATAATCCACCCTTTTCCTAAATACCAACATATTCTCAATCAGAACATGCGGACAAAATAACCAGAAAAATAAGGGAGGGGTCTAAGTAACGAATGCTTCTAGTTGAAATAGCACCAAAATTTTCAAGTTAACAACACCCTACATATCACCAGAGTGTATCTTAGCAATCAACAGATAAATGGTGCTTTAATTTCAGGATGAAGCGCCGACCAATTTCTCAAGTTTCTCCAGTGTGACACTTTTTGGCCTTTCAAGTGGCATTCCAAGAGCCCGGTCCCATATCAACTAAAATACAATGAAAGGAAGGGTTTGTTAATTCAAGCCAACAAATAGAGTAACCTTTGCAAGGAAATAACAGGGCATGACAAACCTGAGGGCCAACTCCAATACTCCTTGCGACACCAAAGAGAACGGTATAATAGCTGTCGAGAATATTAACAGATAATCAGATCTGCCCTAAAAAGTAATAGCAAATTGAAAACTATCTCAAGTTGAAAAAGAAAGAGATATAGTCTCATACTTTTCCTCAGTTAGACCATAGTAGTTCAGTAGTACTCCACTGTGAGCATCAACATTAGGCCATGGATTTTTAACCTATAAAAATAGCAAGTGAGCAAGTGAGTATTCAGTACATCTGGTATAAGGTCCATCAAAATTTGATGCAGGAATATATAAAAAAAATGTGGTAAAACTTCAGAGTAAATTATGCAAAAATGAACAAATAAAAATACAAAGCGAACAGAACCAAGCTAATACGTGAAAGTCTATATACAAATTCATGAAATTGTGTTGAAAAACCGTGTAGACTGACCATCCTCAAAACAAAAACTATGCCATAAAAAAAGGTAAGAAAAAGGTAAACATATACGAAGACTGAGAAATCTTCCTCTCTTGAGTCTTCATCAAAATCCTTATTTCTTTTCCAACAAAATACTCCACACAGAACTCACCATGATCAGCGGGGATGTTTTCATTGAACTAAAATCCCATTAGAAATTCCACAAAGAAATAAAAGTTCATAATCTAATATTCAATCCCTATCAGATCATCTTTCTTGTGTTTTGTTTCATTCAATACCTTGTTGCCCGAGCTAAACCTTTATAATCCATCTATGGTCTAGACTCGAAAGGTATTCATAAAATACAGGCATGTGGAAGTGTAAACTCATTAAGCAAAAACCATTTCAAGATTGGGAACTAAAATTATATATGATTGTGATTGAAATTGAAAAATAAAAACATGACATTACCTTGCCTAACTTGGTCAGAATAGGAGGCACAACCTCTTTAATTTTTGACACCTGAAAGGATCACAAAGTCACATTAGATCAAGAAGAAATTTACCAGAAACGAACTTCGAGAGTATTCCAAAGCAAACAAAATCTAAAATTGAGAAAAATACCAGCTGGAAAAGTGGATCATTAGGTAAATGCTTCAATGCAAACTCCCTCTGGCAAGTGTATCTTGGATCAGTATTGCGCAAAACTCCATGTCCATATCCAGGCACAACCTGCAAATCCAAAAATAGAAAAAGAAAAACCCTGCTGTCAAGTTGTCTACAGGGGCTTCTCAATAGAAGAATTTGGAACTGAGACAGTGGTATTCCTTTTAAAACAATCATTTTGTACAAAGATATGCATCTTTTATGATATGAAAACCCGTTATTTCACAACATTAAATATATTACTCTTGTCTCTTACTTGTACAACAACAATCAAGCTTTTTTTCCATTAGATAGAGCCAGTTACATGGATCAACCAACTATACAAAGCTTTGACGTGCATTGGTCAAAGATAGACTATTTCTCGAAAATCGAAATCCTTTTTAATGGTTTGGCTTGTAGTTTTCTTTGATCGCCCTCCACCTCTAATTATTGGATTGTCCTCGGCACTCTAACTTATAATTTCTTTGCAATTAAAAAAACATTTATTTTGAAAGCCATAAATTTTATACATTAATTTTGGAAACTTTCTCTTGAGAAGGCATGCAAACATGTGTCCATATACATGTAAAACAAGGAGAATGAAGAACCCTGATGCCCTTCAGCCAAAAAAAATCCTTTTATTAAAGAAAATTTTATCATAACAAATTGGATACATGAGCATGCTTTGCTCAATCGATTTTTATATTTTTTAAGCAGAAGTACTATCCTCTGATCTACACTACTGAATTGCTTCAATTCAACTAAAAGAAAGTTAAGCAAAACAAAAGAACCATAACATATCAACAATATTTAACATATACTTAAAATTTCTCAAGGAAACAAAAGCTAAATAGGAAGAGGAAGGCAGGCATCAAAAGCTTCAAAGATTCATATCAGTTACATTACCTGGCCACTGTTCAGAGTTTTATGAATGTAGTCGCTCAATTGTTCTGTACTTATGTTTGGAGTTCCAAACTCCTTAACTATATTTCTGATCCATCGTAGAACTTCCTGTAACAACGTATTGGATGTGAAAAAACAAACTAAAAGTAATAATATACAGATAAGGAACAATTTGGGCATTAATCATATTATATATCTCATTGGCTACATTGTTGCAATCCAATACTCATAATTATATAATTCAAAACTTTTCAGCAATAAAAGGCATATTTTTCTGTATGACTAGCATCTGACTGTATTTATCAGAACAGCAAATACTAGTAATGCAGGACAGCTTCATTTTCAAGTAAAAATGGCAAATATGACAGGTCAGAGACTATCCAAACATGGTTTATGAAATGGAAGAGGAAATGTGGCAAATTTTATATCAGAAAAACAGAAAACATGGTTAGGGAAAAAGAAATAACAAAATAACCTGATTGGCTAAACCATGCAGTGGGCCGGCTAAACCATTCAGAGCAGCTGCAAATGCAAGATAAGGATCTGATAGTGAACTAGCAACCTGAAGTGAACACAATAGAATACATTAAATTACAATAATAATAACAACCGGAATCAAAGGACACCATACTATTCTCTCAGGAATCATGTCCAATGAATAAACTAAGAACAAGCATTTACTAAATCACGAGTCATCTACATTAAATATTTGAATATTCTATAAATAATTCACCAATCAAAATTGCAACTGGATGGAAAAAGTGTTCAAGAGAATTAGCTTACTAGATGAGCTGTGTGAGAACTAACGTTGCCGCCTTCATGATCACTGCACATGAAATTTAACCAAAACATAAAAAATCAAACAGCAAATACAACGGTCGCTGTCTCACTGCTAATTAAAAGAGAACAGTACAGCTCATCATGATCATAAGAGGTGACGTCGTTATGAATGGAACACAAACCTGTGGATAGAAACATACAGCCTCATAAACTCAAGCATTTCCGGATCATCAAATCCTAACATGTGAGCATAGTTTGCACCATAATCCAAAGAATCATCCAATGGTATGATTTTTCCATCCTTGTATATCCTTTAAAATATGATAAGAAATCCATCCAAAATGTTAAAAGGATGAGAGAAATCTGTCAAACACTTTTAGCTATAACAACCCAATGCATATTAAATGTTTAATCTTGATGAGAAAGATATGCTTTGCATACCGTCGATAAATGTAAGCAGCAATTCCAGGCAAACGAGCAATTAAATTCAAGCTATCCTCATAAGTTGGCTCCCAATACCTATACCCACACAGCAAAAACGCTACAGTAGCTTATAAGGTGCAAATAACACAGACGTTTACAATCTTACCTTGACTTATGTATCCCACCCTCGTATGCCTTTGTAAATTCGCTCTCCACCTGAAATGAATTTTTTTTATTGAGAATGAGTCTGTCATCAGGAACGGATCCAGAAGTTTCAATTAGTGGGAGCAATATCACAATTTTTTTTTTTTGGTACAGCGATAATATCACATATTACAGATGTTTAAAAATATAAAATGTACATATGCATAATGATAAAATAACTGCACAATATCACTAAGCAAAAACTTGGAGACTATAAAACTATACTATTTTATACCAAAACAATTATTTAATATTTTATAAAAACTATCTCTTATATAGTCGATTCTTCACAAATAAAATTATTTAATATTTTTTGTGGGGACAAGACTTCATTTTTTGTGGAGAAAAAACAAAATAATCCAATAACTTATAACAGACTAAATAAGCTAGTGTGGGTAACAGCCCACAGTTATACACACTTAGATCCGTTCATGTGTGTCATTACAAGAACATTAATTAATAATGTACATGTTAGGCAGTGAATTTATTTAGTTGAGTATGATTCGTAGTTAACGTGTTGCAAAAATTAAGGCGTTTTCTTCCTCCTTTCCCTCTTCAAAAAAGGAAGAAACTTACTTTAGATGGACATGGAGAGTAATAGTATAAAGATAAATATACATAGGAAAGAGAACAGGAGGAAAACAATTGTACTATGATTACAAAAACACTATAATGTTGATTTTTGACCTCTGCGACCCGGTTAATTCTCTTTCTTCATTGGGTGAGCTCATGTGCATTAGAGACGAAGTGGGAGATGCTGATTCAATTTTTTGTATAAAATAATAATATACACAATAACTACAGAATACTGATATAAAGCAACTAGACCACAGAAACTAGATGCAAAGGATAAACCCAAAATACTACGATTATCGATAAGAGAAGAATAATATTCCAATCCTATATTTTATAATATTAAATTAATTGAACTCTTGCATGAGGTACATCTTACACCAGCAGTCACGAAAAACATGTCAGGTGAGTTTTTGTGAGGGGGTGATGCAAGCAATCTACGTTTCATTGAAGATTATCAAAATACAAGTGTTTGCTGAGATTAGACAGAGTGGAGTGTTAGATGTGCCTATTGAAGTATTTTCTTAGTCAGTTGAATCCTCCAATTTTCTGAGCTAAAATTTGAACCACTACCTATCACCCTTTGATTAATTTTATTATAAATATCTTCGTTTGTTAATATTATTATCAAATTATGGGCATAGAAGTCTAAAAAACAAAACATGAAGCAACAAACACTATACTTTCTGAAGAAAAAGGATAGCTTATCACACACACGAGTTTCCATGAATGATTATGGTAGTCAGAATAGCCGAATTATAAAAGAAAAATTTATGCAAAAGGAAGACCTTAAAAATCAGTGGTTCAATAAAGAATCTGTTACTCAACCTGGAGGGCCATTACACCAGTAGTGAATTGTGTCATTGGATGAGCAGAAACAGGCAGTGCATCAATTGCCTTGTAAGCATACTCTGCAAATAAAGAAAATAAGGAATCCACAATTTAGAGCCATGTGCATCATAAACAATGTAGAAAAAATTATGTTAAAATCCTCTGCACACGTGAGATTTCACCAAGAGCAAGTAGAATGTTGGCAACACAAACAAAATGACTGAAGCATGTACATAATCTTTAATTCTTGAAGTAAAAAGACCTTAGAAATCAGTGAGCGTTTCCTCAAACAAGGACCACATACACATCAAAAGAACAACTGACACGCACATGCTAACCGCGATGCCTATAAATTTACTACACAACAATGATCTTAAAAGAACACAACCTGCCATGAGAGACCCCTAGTTCATATCATATACCCAGTCTTAACATATTGCCATGCATTGTCTATTTTGTGTCTATTCACTTTAACTTTAAAGAAAAGCCTCTAAAGTATAGTGCCTATGATTATTAAACTTATTATGACTGATAAAAGAACTATACATAACCATGGCATTCAACTTGGACGCTGTCTATTATATTACAATGAACAGTCGTTACTTCCAGATACCAAGATATGATTACAAAAGGAAATTAACCTGGGATTTTCGCACGACTTCGCAATTCCTGAGCTAATGAATCCACTTGCTCTTTATTTGGTATCTGTGACACAAGGTATGAATTGAGGATTATATAACAAAACCACAGAGCATGTACCAAAACACTTTCATACAGGCTGATGTCGTGAGCTTCATAGCATTACAAAACCACAGAGCATGTACCAAAACACTTTCATACAGGCTGATGTCGTGAGCTTCATAGCATTACATGTAAGCCAACATCTATATATAAATAAATTCAATTTGATTATACCTTTCCTGTCAAAAGAAGCCACAATATGGCCTCAGGCAAAGGCTCCCCACCAGGAAAAGCACCTGGAAGTGTTTTCTGACAGTCAGGAATTGTCATGCCCCTAAAGCGAATTCCCTGAAAAACAAAACATGCTATTAGAGAACAATAACAAACAAATACTACATCTGAGATTCTATAACTAATCAATAGTCATTAGCATGTCATAACTCACTTATATTACTCTTTCACAAATATACTAAGCAAAGCCTGAGTCAATTGAAATATTTACCTCATCTGGGTCAACAGCTGAGCCTAGCCACACTAAAGCTGTCATTCCTCTCATTCCACCAAGTACCTTTTAATCAGAAAATGCAGTTCCAAAAATAAGTTACATTGCAAGCTTATGGCCAAGAAAGTGGGACTTCATTTAATACTGCTAGTAACTAGAAACTCTGTAGCTAATAAACATGTAATATAATTACCATATCAGCAGTGATTTTTCCCAATTCAACACTTCCATGCTCTTTCTTCAGCTTCTTAACACGTTCCTACAACCAGGTTTTATGCCAAGATTAAAACATATCATAGATACAAATTCTTAGTCATGCTAATTGAAGATTTGAATCAGAGAAGAACAAGAGAACTACAACTAAATGCACATTGGAAGTTGAGCACAGCACATGAAAGAATCGAGTCACAATCACTTCCACCCATTACAACCAGATAATTAAAACACTCCAAGACCCTGATTGGATTGGCTTTTTTGAGCTTATCTACTGATATAGATTTTGTGAGACAGTTTGGGAGAACTTACAAAAACAACTTATGCCATTGTTCACAAATTATTTTCAGCTTATTTTCATAAGCTCTCCAAGATAGCTTATGAAAACAGCTTACAGTTTTTACGAATATAATTTAACTTTATTTTATCGTTTGCTATATAAATAGCTTATTCACTAGTGCTATCATGATAAGTGCTTGTGTTGTAAACTGCAAATAAGCTGTTTATCCAAACAGGGTCTAAAACTATGTCCAATAGTAAAACTATGAAGCCCACATTTATGTATCAGGAGTACATCCTAACTCAGAGTATGCAGTTGAAGGAAAACAAACATGAAATTCGCTTTAACCACAACAAAGCAGCATATATTATGCATTAACTCATCCAACAAAAAAAGTACCAATGCCAAAACTTAAAAATGCAGACAAACCTGATACTCTGGAACTAGTTCCTTCATCTCAGTAAAAAGATCCTGCAAAACAGAACAAATAACCCCTCTGTCAGCAAAATTCATAATATAAAAAATACAAATTCAAGACAAACAGGGAACTTCATAAGTAATTTTAGATCTCAAACATCAAACCAACAAAATCTAAACTACATTATAAAATTCCAAACTACACGGTAATAACAGTAATAATAATCTCTAATCTCTAAAGCACTGACACTTCTAATCAAAAGTGTGTCAACATGTATCTATATTCGACACCGACACTGACGTCTGTTGCATTGACTGATGAAAGGTGTATTCGGAGACACTGACACATTTTGGTGTCAGACCAACACATGTGATTACGTTCAAATAATTAATTTTCTCAAATTACTATCGGGTATCAATGTCGTGTCCGGAGTCTGACACATGTTGGTGTCCAGAGTCTGACACATGTTGGTGTCCGACACCGACACATGTGCTTACGTTCATATAATTCATTTTCTCAAATTACTATCGGGTGTGTCATGTCCAGTGTCAGTGCTTAATAGACATTGACACATGGGATTACATTTAATTATGTCGTTTTCTCAAATTGCTACTAGTGTCGTCGTCAGCGTTTGTGTCCGGTGTTTGTGCTTAAAAAAACTCAGTGCATCTAATAATACCACAATTTTAGAATGATGAGAGAGAGAGAGAGATGTCATACAGTGTTAGTGGAGGTCTGCATTTGAAGCCATCTAACTGAATTAGCGAGACTAGGTTGCTGACCCTGCCATCAAAAATCATCATCATAAAAAAATAAAAATAAAAAGATCAGCAAGTTGCAAAAACAATAAAAAAAAAGAAAAGGAAATATATTGAAAGAATGGATTTAGAGTAATTACGACGCGAGATCGAAGCTTGGAAAGCGCAGAAACGCTTCGGAAAAACGCCATTTAGATGAATCAATAGAACAAGCTGCATAATCATTTCGTTAACGTTAGCAAAACAAATCAGAAGTAAAAAAATAATAAGAATGATAAGGGATTGAAAAAAATAGGTACGAGATGATGAAAGATCGATCAATGATGGTAGTTATAATAGAGAATCAAAACGATGAAGGTGAGATTGAGAAGTAGCTAGGGTTTGGAAGAAGAAAGAAAAAGAGAGAAGAGCGTTTACCGGTTGGGTTGAAAAGCAGAATGATGATTACGATCCAAAAAAATTGGAAAATTGAACTGGTCTTTATACTGAGAAGAGAAAAGAAAAATGTAATAACGCAATGCGATGCTGATTATTCGTGTCCTGATTCAGTCATTAGTGGAGGCAGGTGCAGGTTAAATAAATACAGCTGCTACTAGATTACGTATTTCATTTTAATTTTCTTTTACACGGTAATGATTAAGGGTAATAATATTTCCTTAAAAAAAATTAAGGGTAATAAAATAATTGTCAAAAAAAAAAAGCAAAATTATTAGCAAAAATAATAATATTAAATTCAAATAGTTCATGACCTCCTTAAACATGAATTGTTTCTGAATTTGATTTTTGATGGGGGCAATTTTTATCAGGTTTTAACTTTACTTATTTTTTGATCGATTTTTTTTTATTTTAAGTAGCTTGATGGTTAGACTCACATATTACAAATGTGGAGAAACGGGGTAATTCAAGTGCGAACTCCAACCCCTAAATACTTTACACGAGTCTTCTTTTTATTTGTTGATAATGTTTTTTTATTTCAATCTCAATTTAATTTACATAATAAAAACAACTATAATCTTTTTGTTTTTATCTTAACCGTCATATTCTCAAGAAAGAAAAAAAAATTCGATAATCCAAGATTCAATTGAAATATAAAAAATTCGATAGTCATTTTATTCTCTTGGGCATGGATTTACTCAACCAATCCTTTAAAAATTTAAGTATTATGTAAAATGGACTGCATTAAAGCATTTTATAATTTTTTATTTAATCTCTATGCATTGTTAATGTAAAATTATGTTACACGTACATTTAATAATGACACATTATTCCTTAAAAAAATAATGACACATTATGTGGCATCATATTATATGGAGTTATCAAATGAAATGTTTTTTATTTGTGTATTCATTATTTGACTTTCCAATAGAAATGTTTTTTCCTTTGAAAACATGGTCATCAAACGGGTTCCGGAACACTCCAAAATGATGGCAATACTAGAAGGTTAGTTAGGCCAGCTAAGCTGACCATTGTAGAGTTTTGACCTGTCTACAAAGGTTAGCTCCTTCTAACACAAAAGCAAAACGTGAACGGAAACTATACTAAAATAACATGAAACCTTTTTCTTATAGTTAATCATTATCACATAGAGAAAGATTTGTTTGAACACAAATACAAATAGAAAAGGTTTGGGCATATTAACATAAGTAGAGAAAAATAAATGAAATTTTTTTAGTCATATTATTTAATTATTTTTTCTTTAATTTTATTCAATTATTTGTGGTGCCTAAACACTTTTTACTTGTGTTTGTGACCAAGAAAAAATTTCTCTATCATAGGACTCAAGGCAAAACTAAGATTGATTTAATTGGTAAGGTGTTGGTACATAATAGTATTTCCTATGTGTTTTATTAAATGTTATTTTGGAAAAAATATTCATGGTTTATCAAATATCTTTTTCACAAATATTATTGATGTTTTTTATATCATACATTTTATTATTTATTACGTTTTCTTCTTTTCTATTTTTTTAATCTCTCTTTCTCATATCATTAATAAAATATCATTTTATAAAATTACTTATAATTATAATATCTGACAATTTAATAATTTTAATTTGTAAAATAATGATTTATTCTCTTAAAAAAAATTAAAAAAAGTTTTTTAAGTTATATTTTTATCATTTCGTGCTTTATTCATGCTTATTCTATCCTTTGTCAAATAAATTCTTGCTTACTCTCTTGTCAAAATATAAGAACCAAACTTGGCCATTCTTTATCATTGGTGCACTGGTATAGTGGTATCCGATACCTTTTGATTTGTAGGTGGTATTTGCATGTGGCGGTTTCATTAAACTTTACAACAGCAAAAAAACTTTTTTTTAAACAAACAAAAAAAACTTTTAAAAAAGGTTTCTTAATTATTTGAGGGAATAAAGAAAATAATACTAGTTTAGTGCAAGTTATAAAATGACCTTGTCAAAAAACAAAATAATTATAAAATGACACATCATTAAAAGTGTTGACATGAATCCTAACTATTTTAAAGTTCATGCATTTAAATAATTTGTGATTGAATAATTCAATAGTGTATTAATTTGTGATCGAAGACGATTACAAAGAATAGTCACCAATACTATTAATTAATAAATAATAATTTTCCCATTCCAAAAAAAATGAGTGAATAGTTTTATTTAGGCTAAAGTGCACTTTTCACCCATTAAGTTTCAAAAAGTTGCGATTTTGGTCCCTTATGAAAAAAATGACAGAAGTGACCCCCCATGTTTAGGGAAATATGCTCTTTTAACCCCCTAACATAAGGGAAATATGATCTTTTGACCCCTTATCTTTTCAAAATGTTGCGAATATGTCCCCTTTTTGGGACACGTGGCGTCTTCTCAGCAATTTTGGGACGAAGGGGACCAAAATTGTAATTTTTTTTAATAGGGGGCCAAAATCGCAACTTTTTGAAACTTAAGGGGGGAAGTGCACTTTAGCCTTTTTTTTAAGAAGTTAAAATGAAATATATTTATCAAAACTTAGTCTCTTAAACATAAGGAGTGTCAGAAGAACTAAGGTAGAAGAAATATTTGTTATCAGGTTTTTTTTGAAGAGACTAAAATGAATTATATTACCAATTCCACGCCCCCCCTCCATCCCCCCATCCTAATAAATTCATATTAAAAACCGATTCAGACTACAACACTGACAAGTCATATAATCTAGTGAACCGGTCTCTAAAAGACATTCCACCCACCCACACATCTGACCAAAATAGAGTATTTTTCCCATCTCCCACCACCTGACTAACATTACCATGAAACCACTCCTCCGAGCGCAAGGACGAAATGTCCCTCCACCAAACAGAAGCCTCACAACCACCCTCCTTCACCCGACCATCCACCACCCCATATCTAGCGGACAACACCCTAAACCACAAACTATCTCTATCCACCAACAATCTCCAACACCACTTCCCTAGAAAAGCAATATTAAAATCTCTAATTCTCCTTACCCTCAAACCTCCAACCTCCTGACACCGACAAATAGATTGCCAATCAACCCAAGTAATTTTCCTGTGGTCTACACTCCCCCCCCCCCCCCCCCCCAAAAAAAATTTATTAAAAATAGATTCGATAGAGGAAATGATACCTGACGGAGCTTTGAAAAAAGAAAGAGCATAAACAGGCAACGATGACAGGACAGACTTCAGTAAAACCAGCCGGCCACCCAAAGAAAGAAATTTCGAACTCCAACCCAACAATCTAGAGTGAATGCGCCTAAGAAGAGGGCTCCAGAAAGCCAATCTTCGCACATTACCACCAATAGGCAGCCCAAGGTACAAAAACGGTATAGATCCAACTTTGCAGTTTAGAACCAACGCTGCTGCCGATAACCAGGAACCGGTAACATTTACCCCAACCAAACTACTCTTCGAAAAATTCACCTTCAGACCAGATAATTGCTGAAAAAGTATGAGACACGCTCGAATAGCCCGAATATTAGCCCACGATTTCTCACCCAAAATCAATGTGTCGTCTGCAAATTGAAGATGCGACACCGACACCTGATCACACCTTCCCACCTTGTAACCAGTAAATAAATTATTAACAGTTAACGAATGCATCAACACATGAAACCCCTCTGCAGCCAAAAGAAAAAGAAAAGGCGACAAAGGGTCTCCCTGCCTCAAACCCCTCTCTAAAGAAAACTCATTCGTTGGAGATCCATTAACCAAAACCGATGCAATGGCTGTACCTATACATTCATTTATCCATTTACGCCAGAGAGTCGGAAACCCCATTTTCGCCATCACCTCATCCAAATATTTCCAGTCAATAGAATCATAAGCTTTTTCAAAATCAATTTTAAAAAGTATCAGTTCCTTCTTCCTTTTTCGAGCTTCATCAACCGTCTCATTATCCACCAAAATCCCATCGAGAATTTGACGACCTTTAATAAAAGCTGACTGAGTATCCGATACCACTGACCCAATCACCGACCGGAGCCTATTAGCAAGAACCTTCGCCAAAATTTTATACATACTACCCACCAAGGAAATGGGGCGAAAGTCATTAAGGCGCTGCGGATTATCAACCTTAGGAATAAGAGCAATAAAAGTACTATTTATACCTTTGGTTAACTTTCCGTTTCTATGAAATTCCATCAAAAAACGCATCAAGTCATCCTTCAAAATATCCCAAAATTGTTTAATGAAGCCGAAAGAAATACCGTCAGGTCCTGGAGACTTGTAACTATCACAATCCCAAACTGCCGCCTTCACCTCCTCCACTGAGAAAGGCACAATAAGACCAGCCCCTTGCCGATACGATAGAGACCGGAAATGCAAGCCTTCCATGCTCGGCCTGTTGTCATGAATGGCTTTAAAATGATCAGAAAAATGTGTGTACACAGCTGCGCGAACATTATCTACTCCCTCCACCAATACACCATCAACCATAAAAAATTGAATAGCATTTTTCCGACTCCTGCTAGACATGACACTATGAAAATACTTTGAATTCGCATCCCCTTCACGCAACCACTGCATCCTCGACTGTTGCCAACAAATGCTGGAATTGATTCTAGATAACGAAAACAATTCCTCAGTATACTCATGAAGCTCTTCTATTTCCTTCGCTGATAACACCACTGTTTCGCCCTTCACCTCAATACCAGTCACACTATCCTTCAAACTAGAAATCCTTGCAGGTAAATTTTTTGCATGTCGCTGATGCCAATCTTTTAGAGCCAATTTAATGAGTTTTAATTTTTCTTTTAGCACAAAACCTCCCCAACCTTCCAGCTGAAAACTCATCCACTTCTCACGAACAAAATCATTATACCCAGCAAAACTTTCCCAACATTTCAACAAACGCAACGGGCGGGGACCCCAATTCTCCTCATCGATACACAATTGAATAGGACAATGATCGGATAGACCCCTTGTTGAAGCCAACTGAAAACAATTTGGCCACGTCAAACACCATCTTTCTGACAATAAAAAACGATCAAGGCGACTCATAGAATTACCATCTCCCCGAAACCATGTAAAGTTACGACCCCGGAGAGGCAAATCAATCAAACAATTCCCACCGATAAACTGATTAAAAAAAGCACTCCCTGCATGTGGACCAGCCGCACCTACACTTCTACGTTCCTCCACACTTCTAACGGTATTAAAATCCCCACACACACAAATATTATGATCATGTAAAACTGACAGACGAGAAGAAATATTAGACCACAAAGTCTTCTGTCGATTAACATCACACGGAGCATAAACATTCAACAAAGTAAACTCATCCCCAGTCACAACAAAACGGCCTTGTATCCCTAAAACATGTTCAAACTGCACAGATGCCCACACCTCAACCTGAGAACTATCCCAAAGCGTAACCAGACCACCAGATGCTCCCGCCGACGGTTGAAAAGAAAAATTAACATTTACATAATTCCACATAGTTTACAAATGATTTCATCAAAAACAGACAGCTTCGTTTCCTGTAAACAGAGAATGGACGGATTTTTCTCCCGCACCAATTGACACACCTCCCTTCTCTTCTCATGACCACCTAAACCCCGGACATTCCACGATATAATCTTCATTACTACCACTCACCCCACCACACCAACCCCCCCTCCCCCACCTCACACCAACCCAACGGCCAATCACTATTTCCCTCCTCCCTCTTTAAACTTTCTTCCCACCCCGGACAACACATCGAAGCTATTATTTTTATCCCCTTGAAACTTCAACCCCACCATCTTCCCAAACCCCCTAACATCATCAGACTTTGCCTTAGCACCACCTTGTAATACCAAATAATTCATCCAATCATTATTAACGGAATTTTGCGAACCACTTTGCGAAGAAGATACATCAACCTTAGATTTCACCTTCGATCCCTGTGAGCCCCGTGAACGACGCCTATAAGACTTTCTTAAAGAACACAAAACCTCTTTACGTTCCTTCACAAATAGCCTAGCAATTCGTTTCAAACTTTGAGCACATTAACGAATGTGGCCACTTCTCTTCTTCTTAGTAACTCTCGGCCCAGCTGAAGCAGATGAAGGAAAACTCTTTGATTCAACTGGCCGTACCTCTTCAAAAGCGTTGGTCTTGTGCATGTTAACCCAATGAATACTCCATGGACCAGCAGCAGCTGAATGGACACGACCTGGAGGGCAAGATGAGTTTCTCCTAACTGAGTTCTGGCCTCCACGTTGGTGTTTCGGTTCCTGACTATTACCTCCGATGATATCTGATCGAAAATTTGCACTAACACCACCTGATGCTATAACATTGTTTGCGGCTGAAAGCTCCAAGTCTGTACCACCACCTGAAAGCTTCGCGGAAGCTGAAGGAGAGGCCACCAGCGAAGCCGCAGCCTGAACAGCAGGAGGCGTTGCTGTTTTGTGCAGTGGCTAAATCTCCACAGAATGAGTAACAGCGTCATTGTGCTCATGTTGCCAATCTTCTGAAAGGTGCTGCATAAGAGCATCAACTTCACCCTTTTCTACCACATCCTCATGACCATTGTCCAGCTGATCTTGTGTATCACCCTCTGATTCAACTTCTTCCCCTAAGCATGCATCCTCACCTAAAGCAAACCCTCATTCCTCAATAATTGTAAAGTCCATGAGTGTACCGTCCACCAACACTTTAGCCTCGAATTTTAAAATTTCCAAAGACGACGTTGATATTAAAACACGTGCATAATCAAAGCGGGCTTTGTCTTGCGTAAATTCATCAACTTTCAGCAGTCGTCCACAATCATAAACACAAAGTTTAAAAAAATCAATGTTCCAAGCGTGCAACGGAACTCCATAAATCCTCACCCAAGCGCCTCTTTCACGCACAACCAAATCCTTCTTCCACCGTATCGGATTAGTAAACAGGTTAGAAAAAAATTCAGATGCTTCATGAAATATACCACTGACATCACCATCATCCTCCATTCTCAATAACACCTTGTCTGCTCCCAACGGTAAAATGTCCAAATTAACAAAGCCAGCGTCAAAAATTCGACGTTGAATCACCGGTACAGCTTCACCATTTAACACGGTAACAACCAGACCTCTACTCGCCCATCTAACATCCTCCTCCGTTGAATTATACTTAGGAATATGTTGTTTCTCCCCGACCACCACCTCCAACTCCTCCCTACCGTGAACAGCCTTCAGAGTGCCCTTCTCCCCACCAGCTACTGCACCACGCACCAACAGTGCATGGGAACCCTCCTTCCTTCCACCTCTCTCCACCACAATCTCACCACCGACCTTACTTTTGTCTCCCTCGATACCAGCCCCACCAACTACCTTTCTTTTATCTCCCTTTGATTTTTTATCTTCGCTAATACTTTTTTCTCCCTCACCCCGCTCACCACCCTCAACCCTCTTGTTGCCAAACCTATCAAAACTTGAGACCTTAGCCACCACCCTCCAATCACCAAACCAAACATTGTTCACCGCCTTTAAAAGTTTGTCCACATCCTTCACATGACCATACCGTACAAAACCAAAAACTCCACCATTAACGTTACGTTTTCTAGCCAAATAAACATCCTTCAACACGCCACAGACCTCAAACCATTGTCTCAAAGCTAAATATGAAATGTCATGCGGTACGTTTGTGAAATAAAAAGAGACAAAGGTCGACTTTACCGGTTTGAGCTGTTCTCTGTCGGCCACTTCCTGATGCCGAGAAGCTGGCCTGCGTCCATCATGCTGATCACGCCGTGCAACTGGACGTGTGCACCTTTATCACTATTGCCTGAAAGCGAACGCCGTTGCAGCACATGTACATCATCATATGGCAGACAATCACGATGCCTAACCCTAGCGGGGCGTTCATAGTGAATAGTCACCCTTCCATCATTTGATAATTCATGATTCCCACGTTCCCAGTCTTCTTCCGAATCATACCAATCATCATACCAATCCCTAACCCTAGACTGCCCGTGCCGACGACCCCTTGAACCTCCATGCCGCTGCTCCTCCCAAAGCCTGTCCCGTTGTCTGTCCACCTGTTCCTGCGCTTTCCTCTTCCGCGATCTCACGTCAGCCCATTCTCCCCTATCCCCCCTTTTAGTGGCACCCTGCTTGGCCCCTTTCCCCCTATGGTACCTTACTTCCGGCGAAGGTGACTGCCGACGCGGTTGTCCCCGGTGGAACCGAGAATAGCCGCCACTCTCTCTCACAAGACCACGCCCTCTCTCTCTCTCTAGTGATTATTTATTTATAACTTTTTTGTTGTTATCAGGTTAACGATGGAAAAAAAAAAAGATATGACCATAATGCAGGCACACTTAAAATACAAAAGCTAAAATAAATTAGGTGATAACTCCCAAACATAAAAAAGGATTAAGCCACCGCATGTGATAATTAAAAACAAAATTAGGATGATTTGTCTTCAACCACCAGAAGGATTAGAGCTTAATTTTATCGATAAGTTGGATTATTGAATTCACCTTTTGTTGAAAACTCTAGCATTCCTGTCACGCCAGATAATCCAAACGCAAGAAAACCAAATTAAATAAAAAGCAGAACAAATGTTTTTTGAGAAGCCACTTAACGATTGAATATTTAATGACTTTTAAATAGGCCAAATTGGCTTTAAAGCCTATTTCACCGTAAGACTTGTCTATTGATATAAGGCCTTAAAAGCCTATTTCACTATAAGGCCTCAAAACCTATTTAAAAAGACCATTATTTGAGTTTTTTTTCCTTGATTTTTATGTTTAATATAAATTATATTTTATTATAAATAAAAAATAAATTTTAATAATATGAATAAATAGGCTGGCCTATCAGGCTTTGTAGGCTTGTTTGATAGCCTAAGTCTGACCTATTTACTTAAATAGACTTTTTCAAAAGCCTAAGCCTAGCCCTTTTCATAAACAGGCCAAGTCATGCCAGACTTAAACAGGCCAAGCCGTAGGCCCCTATAGGTCGGTCTGGCCTATTCTCAACCCTAGTCATGTGTTCAAATACATCCGGTTTAACTAGAGGTAATGAGTTTGAATCCACCGAGGTGACACAACACCCTTATGGAATTTGCGAAATAGCAAAAAAAAAAACAAAAAACTTGAAGCTAATAAGCACCTTTCACTTTAGCTCCTCCGTTGAAAAAAAATGTTTGGCCGTTTTATTCAACGGTAACATAACTTTACATACCTTGAACTATATACATCATTTATTGAATGAATTTAATTTTTTTTTAGAATTAATGAATTAATGGGAACCAATTAATCAAAATATAGTCAATGAGTCAATCAATTTGAAGGAAACTCAACAACATAGTCTTCCAATGGGCCACGTAATATGGGCAGGTACCCATATCCAAAACCAAAACGTATATAAATCATACAACTTCACAATTTCAAGAGCTACACAATTTCAAGAACCTCGCAAGTTTTTCTAAAACCCTAATTACTCACTCGCTTTCATTCTCATTCATCTCTCATCCTTCTAGCGACTCTTTTTCCCTTCCAATGGAATCTCAATCGGATCCTCTGCCCACCGGCACTACCACCAACGAAAACAGCAGCAAGAAGTGATTGCTTCATACCTTTTTCTCTTTCTCCATGTTAAACTACTAAATTTATTTATTTGTTAAATTGTTTCGTCGTTACTTTGTTTATAGTGCCCTAATGAAGATCATGAATAAGTATATGAAACGCGAGGAGGAAGCCACATTTACGAAGGATGAGTTCATTAATTTGCGCCGGAGTCGATCATCCGAAAATTTAACTGTAGCAAGAAGAATGATATGAAGCGTGAGGACGAGGATGATGAGGAGGAGGAGGAGAAAGCCATAAAGGTAACACTCTCGTTTCCAATTATCCATCAATTCATAATGTAACCTTTGATTTAGTTTCTGTAGAATTCTTTGTGATTTTATCGGTCTTTGCTTATTGACTTCAATGTTTCTATCAAAATTATTCAAGAATATGATTTATTTATTATATTTCAATTCAATTTTTAGGATGACCCACCCAAGGAAGCAACAACCGACCTATCCAATTTTATATCCGATTTTAGTCAAAAGCTAGATTCTTTTAAATTACTCCCTCCGTCTCTAAATTATAGTCGTTTAAGGTTTGTGCACGGTGATTAATTGAGTTGATTTTTATGGTAAAATTTGTATCATTTACTAAAACACCCTTATTAATTGTAGTTAGTGGAGTAGTTAAGTTGGATGAATTTCAATAAGTAAGGGTATATTAATGGAAAAAAATAATAAATGTTGCATTGGTATTCTAAAGTGACAATTATTTTGAGAAAAAGAAAAAATTGTAAAGAGACAATTATTATGAGATGGAGGGAGTAGAAAAAGTTGCAAATCTGCGGTCGCCCTAGAGCCGAATGGCAGAAGGTGCCACAATATCAAGACTGTGATACTACCAAGGCATTTCCGCCACCATTCCTTGAAGATGGCAAGGTGAATATCATGTTATTAAATGTTTGATTACGATTTTTTCAATGCAATGTTTCCTAAATGTTAATTCAGCTCTACAATGTTTAATCCGATAACTGGAATTTTGTCCGGCATTATTCTGATAAGTTTCATATAAATCTTTCACAAATCGTTGTTTGTAGATGTAGATGCTTAACAAAAAGTTTCTTTTGCATTATCTCCTGTTTTCTTTCAATCAAAACATGTATTTTATCTAATGTGACTAATTTGATTTGATTTATTCAATGAATTATATTTTCTTATAGGAAAAAAGATATAAGGATTTGATGCTTAATTCAGAGGTTCAAGCAATATCCAAGACTAGGTCTAGAATCCTTACTTACATTAGGAGATTCCTTGAGGAGCATGATTTCTCGGAGGTTCATTCTTTGTCTGAGTATGATTATGTTTGATTCCTCTCATTTGTTTCCTTTCCATTCATCCACTTTTGAACCACTCTCAGGTTGAAACACCACTCTTAAACATGCTTCATGATGGTTCTCCTGCTCGCCCATATGAAAGATATCTTAATGACCCTAACATGAGATCGTTCCTCAGAATTTCTCCAGAATCCTATCTCAAGCAGTTGGTTGGTGGGCGGGAGCGTGTTTATGAAATTGGGAAACAATTTAGGAATGAGAGTATATATTTGACTCATAATCTTGAGTTTACTATCTATGCATTCTTTATGACTTATATGAACTGTAACGACATGATGATGATAACATAAAACATGTCAAGTGGTGAGCTTTTACTAGGTCTTTGAATGTCACCTACTTCTCTTTCAAATATTTTAGTTTCAATTCATCTTAGTCTTGTTTTGTTGAAAACTTTGAATAGGGATGGTCCAGGAACTTACAAACGGCAGCTATAAAATCAAGTATCATGCAAATGGGATTGATAACGCTCCTATTGAAATTGACTTTACTCCACCATTCAGGTCTGTGGTGTTCATTTTTTGTCACAAATGGAGGTCATTAACATTTTAATCTTTTTTCTTTTTTGAATAATTGATTTGGTTTTTTTAATTATTACAGAAGATTTGACATGATTGAAGAATTAGAGAAGATCACAAAACTAAAATTTCCCAAAGACTTGTCGAGCAATAATGCTAACCAATATATGAAGTTGGTATGCATGAAGTATAAACTCGAATGCCGCCTCCCTGAAACAACCGCTCATTTGTTGAATAAGGTAATCACATTCCTTTTCCCCTCACTTTTTTTTTGGGCATATTGTCCCTTATTTGTAATTTTTCCTTCTGTGTAAAAGTTGAATATATATTCTTTTTCTTTGTTGCGAAGGCACTGTGTCTGTCAGTGTTATTTTTTATGCTATACTTATTCTGGAGCTTTACTTTTAGGTATGATTAAGATTAAGATAATAAAACAAATAAGACCAGTTCAAGATTTCAGCATTAATTTTATGTGTTATGTTTTGAAGAATGAAATAGTTATGGATGAGAGGAATACAAAACCATAGAAATTTTAGTCTTTCTAAATGAACAACTATTATTACAGTGTGTAACTAACTCTATTTTCTAGTTAAGAGCTCTGCCGATTCTAATTAGTTAATGCCGTGTAACAATAATTTCTATATGAATCTAGTGTTGTATGTCAAGTCATTCATGTAGCCAACATCGTGCAGTATGGAGAAAATGCATTTAATTACTGTTCTTGATGTATTGCAGCTTGTGAGACACTTTTTGGTGGAAACATGTGTCAATCCTACTTTCATTACAAATCTTCCTGAGATTATGAGTCCTTGAGCAAAGAATCACGAAACGAAACCAGGATTGACTGGACATTTTGAATTGTTTGTTAACAAATTTCGGGTAATATCACGGCATTTAGGTGATTGGTGTTTAAAAAATATGGATTCAAGTTTCTGACTTCTGATCATTGTTTTATTTTTTACTTTTCAGCTTTGTGATGGGTTTTCTGAATTGAATGATCATGTGGTACAAAAGAAAAAATTTGATGATCAACTCAAGGTAATAAGATGATATTGCTGCAATATGCAAAAATAATTATGCTCAAACAGTTTGCCATATTTTATTTGAAATCTATAATCTATAACTATTAATAAAGGCAATACATCCATTTGGTGTAGCCTTTTTTACTTTCCAAAATTGCCCCTCCATAACAAGTTATTTTATTTCAAACGGTTATTTTATTTTCTGTAAACAGATGCGGTTAGAATTAAAAATAAAAAAAAACTAATCAAATAAGCCAAACGGGAAGGGATAATCAAAGAAAAATGAAAAGAACAAAAGGAACTAATGAGAATCGAAAAAAGGAGAGAGGAAGATGAAGAAGAAAGTGGGATGAAGAAGAATGGCGATTCAAAGGGAATATGATTTGGTGGTCTCCTCATTCACATTATTTTTGCTTTTTTGATAAAAAAAACTTCTCTCATTGTCCTTTTTTTCTTTTTAATCAAAACATTGATGATTATTATTTTTTTGTTGTTGTTTTGTTCAGGTTTTGTAGAAAAAAAAGTATAACTTCAACATCCACATTACAATTTGATTCAGACAAACCAAAGAAAAAGAGGTAGAAAAATAATTTGATTATTATTTTGACTCTGTATCCTACTATTGACAGAAAGATAGAAATAGAGAAGAGGATAAGGGAGGAAGATGAGGGAACAACTCGGGTTCTTCGTCGATGCGGCGATAGAGGATGAAACATACATGGATGGCGATGGGATGAAATAAAGAGGAATTGCCGAGGGTACAACCCAATGCTCTCTCTTTTCAATTTCTAAGAAATTGTTTGCTTCTAACTTCAACACTTTTTGGTACGTAGTGTTTCCATTTTGCACTTGAACACTTGATCCTTTCTTACGATCCTGTTACTAGACTAAAATGGCCATCTCTCATATTGCTATTACAGTAATTTATAAGCACAGATTTTATATTGCTCTCCCTATCATAAGGAAACAAACCCACAAATAACGGTTTCTTGAATGTTCCCCGGTGCATGCATTTTTCTTTTGATTTCAGTTTCAGTGCAATTTACAATTCGTTAATGATTTTGTATTTATAGATTGTTTCTATTATATCCTTCATTTCTTTCCTATTATTTTCTTCAATTTTTGTCTTCATTATTGTAGGGGGGAGTGGCCTAGACAGTGAAATAGGGAACCAGGGACATCGCACCGCATTTTTTACAAGGGTAAGGTGGCTAGGTAAAGTACAAACACCAACGTGGGTTTGTATATTTCGCACTGCAGTCAGTGCTTGGAGGTCGGGTTTTTATGTAGGACACACTTCATAATGGATTAGGTGATGTTACTATTGGTAATTTTAGTGAATTTAGTGTATTTAGGAGATAGATGAATGATTGAAATAAGCAAAATTTGATCTTTCATTTTGGGTGACAAAATCAATAATTTTCATTTTCTTGCAGGTTGAAGCCTTTCATGTTGGCTGATCTCTTTAAGACAAGGTAATCTCATGTCCTCATGGCGACTACAATTCAACTGATGATTGGAATACCTAGAGAAATGTTATTTCGTTTGAGCAATTCAATGTTCCTGCTGACTTTTATCCTCAACATAGAGTTGTTGCTTAGACAGGCAAAGGCAATGTTGATATAATGTTTCTTGGTTTTCTACTCACTTCTCTTCTCTTCATTTGCTTTGCAAATGAGATTGAGTTACCAATATATGTTAGTTCCGGCATACGGTAGGAAAGATTTGCATAAAAAAAGTGGGATGATGAAACATATGTTAGTTCGAAACCCTCCATTGTAGATGTACTCAATGGTGTTGGGAACTTTTTCAACAGCTAATTAGATGGAAAGATGGAAGTTTTTTTTTTTTTTTTTATGCATGTTTGATGAATGATTAAAATTTGAATGCTTGAATTGTAAAGTTGAAAATGTAAAGTTGTTAAAATATTTTGTTGCCTTTAAATTGTGCTGTGTTTCAGAAAACGATTTATGCACTTCTTTTTTAAAAGTTAACGATAGTTTGAGGCTCTTTAGAATTCTCACAAATTGGTGCTACCTGCTTAAATTAAAAATATGTATTACTCGAAAAAAAAAATATCCTTAGTAATGCTTAGTTACTGTTAGAATCCAATTGTGTTGTAGTGAGGAGTTTTGTATGGATTGAGCCCTTTATGACTGATGTAATATGGTCTAAGGATCCATTTAATTTATAAAAAAACATCTCATGATCAGGTTTTTATTTCTATAATATAAGATTTATGTATTACTCTTCTACATGAATTTTATTTCTATATCATAATATCACCTTAAACATATAACATAGCGCATTAGAAAAAGCGGACAGACGGGCACGTGAGTGCCCGTCTGGACGCTAGTAATAATAATAATAGTAGTGAATTTTCTCTGTTTTGCAGCACTTGGGTGATGACAAAGCAATGACCTTAGATGAAACATTATCTACATCTTTGGAGAATGGTATGCCACCAACTGGTGGTTGTGGTTTGGGTATTGATTACTTGACCATGTCATTGACTGATTCACAACATATTAAGGTTCAATCTCTTTTCTCTCTATCCGCATGCTCAGTATATTTTGGCAATATCTTATAATTTTTTGTTCTTATCTTACCAGGCCGCAATGTCATCTCATGAACGTCCTTTAAATCAAAGCTGTGTTATTAAATTTTGTCTCAGTTAAATTTACAGGTGGTGTGTTCTCCTTCAAGCCATTAAGATTACTATGCCAACCTTGTTCTTGGTAATTGATATGCATACTATAATGTGATTTTAAGTTGATCTTGCTGTGTAATATTCAAAAATTGGACTCATTTATTTGATTCAAAATATATTTACATTTCCAACATCAGAAACATTTGTTCTGATTCAATTCTTTGATTGTCCTTTCATTTTTCAGTTCGATCGATGTGTATTTTTATCAGAATTCAAACAAATTTTAATCATGCATTTGAAACATAACATAAGATTGAGATATACAAGTAAATAGTTACACATACCTGTGTGATCTGTTTGAGTTTTTTGTGTTTCATTTGCAACCCAAAAATAGTGAAGGAAAGATATGTCATTATCCTTGCTAGATAACTTTGCCCATTTCTTGAACTGATCACTAGAGTTGTGAATAGTTTGAAAATATTGAACAATTTCTTTTCTCTCAACCAAACAGTCCCCAATTGTTCCTATCCTACATAAGGATAAAAATGAAGTCCAAATCAGATGAGACCCACACACATAAAGAGAGAGATTATATGAAAGTTTGAACAACAAAAGCTAACTTAAACCAGAAATAAAAACACTTATCCCTTTATGGAAGATTTTTTTTTTTTTTTTGTTTTGGTTCATTTGGAAGTAAGGGTGTACTTGTTTGAGGTGGTGGAAAATATAAAATGAAATTTTAAACTACGGAAAGTAATAAGTGAGACTCGTTCAGTTATTGTATTTGGAGGTTTCGTTAAGGTGACATCTTATCCCCTACTTTTGAGCACTTTTTATATACTCTAATTAATTTTTCTCTAAATAAGAAAAATAGCTTACCAACTTACCAAACATGAGTATCTTACATTACACAAGCATACTAGACAATTGGGAACGTAAGATGCCTAAATGAGCATGCATGTCTGTGCACAAATCACATTCCAAGAGTTAAAATTATCGTTGATCGAGTCGTTGTTATGTTGAACGTGATGGTCAAATTTTTAATTTAGCCAAATAAATGAGATTGTAAAAAAGAAAAAATTAACAAAAAGTTGTATGAGATTCAGACTTTACAAAATCTGTTTAGAGGCTGATTACGAGTTCTGAGATCCATAAAATTTATAGAATTGATAGATAACATGATGAGAACATACAACTTTGGAGGTCCACAAATATTTTCAGAATAGCTTCAAAAAAGAATCTCTTAACAGATAATTCCTTAGATTACCTTAAATTGCCTCACTAAAGTAAAGAAATCATCATCATTATGATACTATTCTTGTGTATTACGGACAAAACCATGGTCACAGATTCATTATAACTAATACAAATGTGTGCTTTTAATTAATTCAAATGAATTTGAGCATGAATTGTACACAACTGCAGGATTCAAAGCCAAAACACCATGATATTTGCGTAAGATCATTCACTCATCAGAAGAGCTTGCAAAAAGGAACTTATAATAATGCTCTCCTTGTTAATATGCAGTTCATTTCCCTAAATAATCCATCATCCATACCTGTTCATAGCATTTTAAAAAGAAAAATATCAAGATAACAAAATTCATAAATTAATAATTTAAAAAGAACACAATTCACAAATTATAAAAAATGGTTAATAAGTTTAGTTTGGTTAAACACCTTCAGTTGGGAAGTTAGTTCACTTCAGAGCTTCTCAATACAAGTTCATTACTTTATTGTGTAAACACAACTTTTCCCATCAAATTTCAGTTTCATCTCTTATCACTTTGTCTCACATTATATTCCTCTCCTGCCATGATTTACATGTCATTTTGTGGTTCCGAACAACAATACGTTGCTTCATGGCTTTCTTAACGGGCAGTTAACTTAGGAAGTAGAAATAATACCGGTCTACATATAGTGCCGCCATATCCTTCACAATTGGCCATATCGGTTTTCCAAAAATCCCCCATGGCCGATATTTGAAAACAAAGCTCAGCTAGGAATCCCGAAATCTATTCTGATCACTCCTCACTCTTATTCTCCAGGGGATCGAGTCTCAAATCTACTCATCGTTTTCTAACGTCAATATATCACTGCTTTTATCATTGAGCTGACCATTCATAAACTACATCTATACATTAGAGACTTGTTATAAAGTTGATTTACCTTGTTACTATGTTTATTGTTTTAAATTATTCTGACTCGTGTACGTCAATATATCGCTCTTACATAGAGCTGACCCTTCATAAACTACGTATATAATTAGAGTCTTGTTGACTTACATCCTAAAACATGTAAAAGATTCCAAAAGTAGCAATTTTACATTAAAAAAACAAAATTTTGACTTTGATCAAATTATATGCACGACTATTAAGACAATTTTTTTATTATGAGTTTCAAAACATGTGCCCTTAGAACATATGTTAACATTTGCCATTTATTAATTTGTTTGAAGTATGGAAGTTAATTTTCTTACATTGTGAATCATTCATTGCTCTTCATCTTGCCTTTGTTTATTTGCACTTCTGAAGTCAGCACTTTTAAAGAACCAAAGTTAGAGAATATTTCTTTTTGGTTCAAAAGGCTTATTTGGCTAACGTTATAGGTTGAACATGCTTACTGCTCAGCCATTCCTTGATGTGTTCATTTCTGTTTTGCCACATTCGCTGATTTTTTTTCTTTTCTTTGGCAACTTCTTGTGCTGGCTTGCATTTTGATTAATATGACTTTTTTAGTAAAATAAAATAAAATACGTGTACATAATTAAAATAAAAGTATTCTTAGGTTGATCTGACTTATTCGGGTGAGCTCTATTTCAGTCAAAAGTTAGCGTCTCGATGAATATTCTACAAGTACACTTATTAATATTATTTGAACTTTAAGTCCGACTTTAGTAAACTTTTAGGGTGATGTTAATTTGTGCCATTAGAGTACATGTTAAACATTCCGTAAGAATTTATTGCAAAAAAATTAATATTCAACATTTTGAGCAATAAATTAACATAATTTACAATGCATAATTTCTATTAAAGAATTCTTAACATGTACCCTAAGGACACAAATTATCATTAGAGTCTTGTTGAATATTCTTTAAGTACATTTACTAATATTCTTTGAACTTTAAGTTAAGTCTGACTTTGGTAAAGTTTAAAAATCCAATTCATTTGAATTTTTTATAAAGAAAAATGTATTTTGAAAAATAATTACTTCATCCAGTTCTATTTATAAGAAACATTTGACTTTTTTGATTTATTGCATAAATGATGTATTTAGTCTATATTATAGACAAGATACATCAATTACTTAATGAATCTAAAAAGTCAAATTTTTCTTATAAATAAGATCGGAGGAAGTATTTTACTCCCTCCGATCCTTATTACTACCTCCGTCCCTAATTATAAGACCCTTTTGAGAATTTTTTTTGTCCCTTTTTATAAGACCCCTTTGCTATTTCCAACTACATTAATTATTTTTTTACATACATGCCCCTATTTATTATACATCTTTTTCTTCAATAAGCAATAAATAACATGTTGAAAACATAAACCAACCATCTCTCTTAAAGGATAAAATTGTAAAACCAATAGTAATTATAAACATATTTAATACAAATATCCACTATCTTAATTCCCGTTATTTTTTCAAAAGGGTCTTATAATTAGGGACGGAGGTAGTATAAGAAAAAAGTTGACTTTTTAGGTTCATTGTGTAAGTGATGTATCTAGTCTATATTTATAACAAGATACATTAATTATTTTATGAACCAAAAAAGTCAATTGTTTCTTATAATACGGACCGGAGGGAGTATTTAATTTTATCCCAAAGAGATATTCTATCCTACATCTGATGAATTATAAAGAGATATTCTGTCGGATGCATTATAACTTTCTTTTCAGGGCTCTCATTGCACGAGGAGATGGCTGGTGAATCCACTTTTGGGGACCTCTTTTTTTCATAGTCAAAAGAAGGTCACGACATTCCCTTGTTTTCCAAGTCAACCCATCCTTTACATGAAAACTGGAACTATTCTATACAAAAAGCTGAAATTTATTGATGCCTTGGAAAATACGACAAATCCCAGCTGCTTGCTACAAAGCCTTTATCTTCAGTTTTCACTAGGTTACCGAATTTATTGAGACAAAATAGATGTATGTATGTGGTCACATACATCATTAATTGAATAAAAACCACATATAATAAAGACCACATACATCATTAATTGAATATATGTAAAATGTAGATTTTTGTTTATATTAGTGACCGGAGGTGTACACATAGAGAAAGAAAGAGATAATAATATATGTCGCGAAAAATATGATCACGAGATTATCACGACGGACAAACATATATTTTGCCTCGCGATGAATAACATCTCCAAAAAAAAACTTTAGACCATTGTTTATTTATCTTATATGTAAGATGTTTTTATACGTAATGTAAATAACGGATGACCCGATTTTTATACATATCATATATATTAAATTGCCATATTGAATTTTTATACTGAGTCTAACGTATTCTTATAAATTGCCATGCGAGGTGAGTGATGTTTACTTATAAACAGTATGAATTCCCTATTGACCATTTTAGTATTTTATATAACAGAAAATTCAGGAATTTAGAGTTCAAAGAATACCAAAAAAAAATTCCATCTATTTTTCCTCAAGATCCACCTTTTTTATACATTTTCTTCTCTATATCTACACGTCGCCATGGCTTGATGCCTCATATAGAGAGATATTTATCAAATGGAGATGGCTATTAAGTGGTCCACCAGAACAATGAACGTGTAATTTTATTAATTCTTTCTAAAAGAAATGTAAGTAAAATTAACTCGTATTTTTTAAAGAAATACAAGCAAAAATCAACATCTTCTATTTTGTGATTAATATCTCTAAGCTATCCATAATTCAATTTAACATTTTATATCTTGAATGACTTTATTTTAATGATCTTATTTATTAGTCATAAGTCATGGCTCCTCCAAATACACAAGCAACACCAATTATGAGTTAGACTTGGAAACTCTCCAAAGTCCAACTTCTTATTAACGAAGTGTTTTCCTCACTTGTTATGTTTCACTTGATCACATGATACTTGGACAACACATACTTTGGCATAAATCTTCTGTTAGTAGATGCAAAATGGTCAATGTGATACTAAGTCATGAGACTCTCATTTAATTAAAGCGATTTTTTGGCTGAACTCTCCTTGTAAACTTAAATCCTAACGGCTTTATCCCACACGGACGATGCATCACCATGAGCCGTCGAGCCAATTGAGGATTAATGAACCGATGGTTACAAAGTTAGGAAACATGACATCCATGAGAGATAAGGAAAAAAAATGCTAAAACTCTAATATATTAAGTATTATAAAATTGATACAAATGTGAAAGAGAGTTATTACAACCAAAGCCCTAACAACTATTACCTTTGTGACTACTAATTACATTTCTATTAGCCTCCCGCAAGATGGAAGGTGTTCAAACACTCACAAATTGTGATGTTCATTACAATTGCATATCAAATCAAATGAACATTCGAGTAGAAGTGTCATGAAATACTTCGGCTAAAATCAAAGCCATAGGGCGAAAACTTAACCACCAAGCGGAAACTATATGTCAAAATTTAATCACTTGGCAAAAGCACATCAACAAAGGTATTCATACTTAACCATCTAAGGCAGAAGCAGCACAACTTAACCGCCATTGACAGAAGCTGAAATCAATCCAACTGATCAGAAAAATCCGTAACTCCGCCTACAGCAGCCTACTCCGATCACTGCCAAGGTCCTACTTCAGATCACATAATCATTCCGAAATTAAACCTTGTTTGCTCCTATGTCTGTGGACATAGCCCTAGATTATAAGGTGAAACATGTTAATAATAACTATACTATTAATGTGTGCTTTTTTTATCGTTTTTCTTTATCTTATAGTTTATGTTATGCATACTTTTCTTTGTTATAATTTTGGTTCATTCCCACATTAATTTGCTACTTTTTCTCCATAATCCACAACACTTACAATGAGTGTGAAGCCACAATTAATTGACAAGAATGCACAAACATTGGTTGGTTGGTTTGCAACAAGGGAATGCATGTATTATTAAAGCAATATTTGCACGTATAGTGCTGAAGTCAAAGAAAGAAACCAAGAAGAATGGGCCAAAGAATCTGGAATATCGATCATTACGAATGCAAGAATGATATTCCATGTATTAAGTCAACAAAGTCTTCAAGCTAGATAGCATGAGAAGCATGGACAGAGAGATAAAAGAAAAAGGGTGCAAAGAGAGAATATTCAGAATTCAATTGAATGGAATCTTTCATTTATGCAAGTTGGAACAATTTTGATAAACTCTATAGTACAATACCCTTGGACTTGCTCTATAAATACCATCTCACTCCTACTATTAACCTCAAGTCCAATTCTTTTCTACATTTCTAGTCTTTCATAAGAAGATTAGTAAAATCAATTTAAGGAATTATGGATTGCAGATTTGAGACAGCAGAAACTCGCAGGTTTTCTTTCTTTCTTTTCTTTTCTGCGCCATACAGGCACAATCTAGCACACACTTGTATAAGCCATAGTTTTTAACTTCTAAGTTCATGTCCACAATATTGAATGCAATATTAAGGTTTGTAGCGTAACTGCAACTGCGGCCATGTATATGCATAATTTTTTTCTTTACAGAGAATTATATTATTCTTATTCTAAGGAGTATTTCAAACCTAAATACATAAGTGACTCTAACCACAAAAAAAAATCAATGTCCATATGTATTAAACTGTGCATGTGCATCTTAAATTATTTAAAATGAAACTAACATATATAGGTCTTATTATTACAATATATAGGAACAAGTGTGCAGCATGCTACAGGCAGTTCAACAAAGTGGAGCACCTAGTGGATCACATGAAGATCTCTTACCATTCTGCTCATGAACCAACCTGTGGTATTTGCAGAAAACATTGCAGGTCCTTTGAGTCTCTAAGGGAACATCTTATAGGTAATTAACATCTTCATAAATATTTATTGATAATAAAGCTGTGACAATCAATACTTAATTAATTAATATAATCTGTATGCTTTTCTAGGTCCATTGCCAAAACAAGAATGCAGAGAAATCTTTGCCAACAGAGGGTGCAGATTTTGCTTGAAAGTCCTTGACAGCCCTAACTCTCGCCGGATCCACCAACAAAAGTGCCAACTCTCCGGATTAAGTGTATATATCAACTTAGTTCTCATTTAATTAATCTGGAACTTGAATTGACAGATATTCATGCATCATGGACAGACAGTTTAAATAAGTGTTTGTAACATAAACGTTTATGTTATTTTTATAACAAAAGATAAAATAAAGTCAAACATTTGATGTATACGCTATAAGCTGTCATAAACCATCTTGAAGAACTTATAAAAATAAGCTGAAAACAGTCTTCTGAATAGGTCCCATGATATGTCAATAAATTTTCAAGTCTCACAAGTGTTAGATGAACTCATATAATCTAATCCACATTCTAGCTAGTATTTTTCATAATGATAAAGTATAAGGTAAATGTGTTAAAAACAACAAACATATTATAGTTACTAAGCAAGAGTAACACTATGTTAAAGATTTGCTTTTGAAGTGAGTTGATTCTGACTCTTATATTTATTTATATATAGGGAATATGTGGTCGCTTTTCAAACTTGGGAATTCGTGATAATTTGACAATTGGTGGGGGAAGAGGACCACAAGCAGTTGCACTAGCTTGCAAAATGGTGGGAGGTGGAAGTGATGGCTCATTGGATATATGTGCAAGAGTTTGCTTAATTGATGAATATGAGAATATCATCTTCCATTCTTATGTCATTCCACCAATTCCAGTGACAAACTACAGGTATGAGACAACAGGTATTAGACATGAATATTTAAGAGATGCAATGCCATTGAAAGTAGTTCAAAGGAAGATTCAAGATTTCCTTTGTAATGGAGAACCTATTTGGACAATTCGGTCAAGAGGTGGAAAAGCTAGGATTCTTGTGGGTCATGGTTTAGATCATGACCTTGCATCTTTGCAAATTGAGTATCCAACACCAAAAATAAGGTAATTATATGTCACATGTTATAATATATGTTCATAAATTGAGAAACACTTGCACCTTTAATTAAGGTTAATAATCTATATTTTTGTTTCTAAATTTTAAAAAATCAATAACAAAGATGGATGACATAGATCAAATAGAGCTGCAAAAATCAACAATTCATTAAATAAATATATGTTGACAATGAATTTGTACATATTAATGATGTTTTCAGGGACACTGCAAAATACCCTCCACTTATGAAAACCAGCAAGCTCAGCAACTCACTCAAGTACTTAACACAAGCATATCTTGGGTAAGTATCATCTCAATTTTATTTATTTTTTGAAAAACAAAATTCATAGCAAACTTGTCAAACATATATGTCACATATATTTCAAATACAAGTTTAATTTCGATATATAGTCGGTGTAAAACATCTTACCCTTTAAAAAATTACAACCAATCGTAAATATGACTTTTAAAATAGTCTTAAAAAAAAGGGCAATCTGGTGTACTAAAGCTCCCGCATACGCAGGGTTCGGGAAGGGGTCCCACCATTTTTGGTGTATTGTACGCAGTCTTACCCTGTTTTTTAAAATAGTCTTAATTAAAATAAAATAAATTTTAATGATTTGACGACTATAATTGATTAGTCTTATTATATATGCAGGTATGACATTCAAACAGGGATACAAGATCCTTATGATGATTGTGTTGCAGCAATGAGACTCTACATGAGAATGAGAACCCAAAACCACAAAATAGAAGATTATCCTTTGGCATCTGATCCCCAAAATAGAAACAATTTTGCTTCATGGAGGCAAAGTGAGCTTGAAAGAATGAGTCCTGAACAAATGCTAGATATCTCAAGGTCTGACTACTACTGCTGGTGCATGGATCCATGAAGTTATGGTCAAACTAAGTCAAAAACGGCAAATTGAAATTCATTTGTTACTATCAATTAATTAATATATAGTTAAACTAAAAAATAAAGTAAACCAAACTGAGCTTAATAGTACTAGTTTCATTAGTTAACATGTAATATCCAAGTGTATTCATACAAGAAAATAAGTTAATAATATGTACTAGTTTCATTAGTTAGCGTGTAATAGTTGAGTGTTTTCATCTCATGCAAATGTATAACTCTATTTGCTGAAAATAATATGAGTAATATTCTTTATGGGGGAATTCTATTTAATTTATGTAGTTATCAGAAAAAGTCAATGCCATTTTTTTAATATTTGAAAAACTCAATATCACTTTCCACGCTATATGAACAAACACCAAAATATGGTGCCATTATTTTTCAATAAGATTTTGATTACATAGATGTGGTTGATTATATTTATAGTACCATAGAGATTTATAAGGTTGGCTTGGTAGTTTGGTGAGAGAGTTAAAAAGTGGAATATTAAGGATGATCTCGGATTTTAATTCCACCTCCAGCAAATAATAACATATTACAATATACTAACATTTTTTTTTTCTTTTAAATGTAGTGGGGGGACTACAAGTACATATATTCAGTCGTAGAAAAAAAAGAATATTAAAATGAATTTTGTTTTGCTTTCAATGTCATAAAATAGGGGTACAATTGGTCTTCCAATTGGATTATAAACTTGATCTGGTCCATTGAACTAATCAAGTGTTAGGCTCATTTAACTACTAAGGTAGTGAGTCAAAAGAAAGTTCTAGAGATGTGTAAAAATATTGTGAGAGAAATTTTCAAAATATATATTGGAAAGTTGCAATAGTTGAATAGCGACCTTTTAGAGAAAAGGTGTAAAACTTGACAATTGAAGCAATGTAACCATTCATGAACAAATTCTTCTAAAAAGTTGTTTATCTTCACCAAAGGATATAAGTTTCTCTATAAATAGAGACACTATGGAGGCAGAAAAGAACTCAGAAAATGATACATAAAATCACATTCTTGTGAGTCTAAATTCTGCCGAAAATTATACTAAATCATTCTTTCTTTTCTCTAGTGCACGAGGGAAATTGACAGAACTTTATTTTGTAAACTACCATTGTCGATACGCTTGGTGTGAATGTGCAAGTCACGTCAAGGATTCCATCGTATCCTAAAGGGGATTTGCCGGTATAAACTTTTGCATCCGGTTGGCATAACTAGTGGGGGGTGAATCGAACCTAAAGGTTAATGTGTCCCACACACGCTTTAGAATTTATGTGCACACTTCATCATGTTCATCTTCATCATCTTCTTGCTCAAGTTATTGCATTAGACCCCCAACACAGATTTTAACAAGTATATTGGTAGTATAGAGACATAATATTAAATGCATATAGTAGAGAGAAGTGTGTAGAACTTTCTCTTGAAGGGTGTATAATAATCTATTTATGTGTGTATAACTCTCCCTTAAAACCTATAAAAAAGGGAGATCTTATCATTTGTAAACCAAGCAACTAAAATCAAGTAAATAAGAAAGCAAAGTATTCTCCCAAGCATAGAATTGTCTTTTTCTCAAATATTCTCTCCTACTTAGTTCCTCTCAAATGTGCAATGGAGCGGCATCCTTTGTAACATCCGAGGTTGACGAAGACGAAGAGTGATCGTCGATGCATATGACATGATAATGAGCGGCTCCAGGAAGATTCTTGACAAACTGAATCCACATCGGAATGAGAGAGATACTGAAGTCGTGTCGGTATAGAACTGCATAGTTGAAGGAAGGTTTATAAGAATTGTTTGGTACTATCTGTACCAACAAAATGCATCTTCTTTGTAGTAGCACATTCCATAAGAAATTCATAATTAAGCGTGTTAGACTTGGAGCAATTTTGGGATGAGTGACCTTATGGGAAGTTTTATGGAAAGTGGGCGAATAAGGACAAAACACACCGAAAAAGACTTGTGTTGGTTTAATACTTAAAGTCGTCTAAGATGTTACAAGTGGTATCAGAGCAGACCTCTCATAGTACGATGTAGTTCGGGGACGAACCAAGCGGAAGCTAGTGGACATGTAATGCCCGAGGCTGACAAGGACGGAGAGTGGTCACCTGTGTACAAGACATTACAATGAACGGCTGCTGATAGCTTCTAGGCGAACCGAATCCACATCGGAGTGAGACGGATTCAAAGGCCGTGCAGATATGTGATTGCATGATTGAAGGAAGACTTATAAGAATTGTTTGGTACTACATATACCAGCAAAATGCATTTTCTTTTTGGTAGCTCATTCCATAAGAACTTCACAGTTAAGCGTTTTTGACTTGGAGAAATTTTGGGATGGGTGACCTTATGGGAAATTTTCTAGAAAGAACGCAAGTGAGGACAAAACACGCTGAAAAAGACCCGTGTTGGTTTGTGGGGTTAGTCGGCAATACTTAAAGTCGTCTAAGATGTTACAATTGGAGTGATGAGTGATTTGAATTTGAAGAAATTGAATGTTTATTGATTTGAGAGAGTTTTAGAGATTGATTTTTGTGTTTTGAATGTAATGAGAGAAATGATGGTTGTTGGCTGTATTAAACCAAAATTGAAACACCCCTACTAGAAATCACCTAGGATATCTAGCATGTGTGTTAAAATTGGCGTCAGATACATTAAAATTACAATAAATAAATATTCTCTAAACAAATCATAGAATTTCTCGTCTGTTACCTCAGAAATAATTCCACTGACGTGTACTTTATATGGTCAAGTTGCTTCTTCTTCTTCTTCATCACGAACCATCCTATCGTATAATAACTTGTATATCTGAAATAAATAAAAGGGATTGGGGTGAGACAAGATGTCTCAGTGAGTTCCACCTATTCTAGGCTGTAGGCAACCTCGGGGAACCTAGGATCGCCATCTATTTCTAAACTCAACCCATTTTGGGTTTATACGATTTCATTATGCATAACTGAGCGATTAGGGGATAACTAGAATCGCCGTCTCAAATACTACTTTGATTATACAATAAATATAGTCATACTCATAACTTTAATCATAAACATAATCACCATAATCATAATAATAATCATAAACATATATCCAATATATCGTATTTTGGTATAGTTTATACTTTGACATACTTATCTGAGTATGTCTCTGATTCTTTTCTGATAACAACTAGTTTTGGCTAACTAAGCCGGAGTTCCATAACTAAAATTCCTCATTTCCAACGATTGGCAAAATGCCCATAAAATACCGTTTCGTAGGTATCTCATTCTATACATAACTTTGATGTTAATATGCGTATGCTATGTTAGTATTCATGTTGGAGGGTAAAAATATAAGTTTTTCAAATACTAACCGAATAATTCTTGACTTAAAGTTTCATATCATTAACTACAAATTTTACTGTGCATTTGGACCACATTATCTCTTCGTTGTGGCGAACGGAGTTTTTTCTTTCTCAATTTGTTACTATGAGCCGTACCTTATAGGCTACATTATCTTTTCGTTGTAGCAAACGAAGTTTTTCTCAATTTATTACTATGAGTCGTACCTCATAGGTTACATTATCTCTTCGTTGTAGCAAACTGAGTTTTTCTCAATTCGTTACTATGAGCTGTACCTCATAGGCTACATTATCTCTTCGTTGTAGCAAACAGAGTTTTTCTCAATTTTATTATTTATTTCTTTTTTTTCTTTCTTTTTCTATGAGCATGTTACCCATTTTAATTTTTCTACTCATTTCCATTTTTCTACGAGTTTCTATAATTCACTATGAGCATATTACTCAGGCTGCATTTCAAATTTTCTTTCAAATCATTTCTATAAGTATTACATACATCAATTGCGTTGTTAATTTCCCTCCAACATTTATACTAACATCAACATACTTATTAACATAAAAGAGATTTTAGAATAAACAAGTAAGGGAGCCTAATCAAGAAATAATCATTCTAACTTTCTTATATTTATTCTACTTCAAATGTACCATTCATATGGCATAATAGACACATTTGCACAAAAGGCAAGTAATTCATAAAATGGTCTAATTATTCATGTTATCTTAATAATCTAGCATAATCATAATCAATCTCCAAAGGTGGGTTCTAAGCTTTAGTCCCGAAATTGCAAGCAGCTTATCCACAATTGACAGCTTTTGCTAGCTCCAAAACTTCATAATCCATTTTCCAAAATAGCTTATGTCTTGGCTTATAGGTCTTGCTCTTTCCAAAACAACTCAACTCATTTGTGACGTACTCTTACTTCATCAACCATCATACACGAAAATTTCAATTTCAGTCCTAGCACCAGAAGTACGTCGTTTGGCTATTTAAGCACTTCCAAACAGCTTAATTAGCAGCTTATGACTTCTATCAAATTAATTTCGACCCAGCCTTTAACAAAGATGTTCCAACATATATACTCATCCCCATGAACCATTTATAAAGCAGGTTAATCCACAACTTAGTCATTTAAGGCAAAATTCCCAAAACAGCTTACTGACAGCTTATGACCTCTTGACAATTCAATTTCAACTCAAATTTTCCAGAATCAAAGAAAATATGTATACAAAGCTCCTACACCAGTCATAAAGAAATTCTAACATATTTAACTCAATAATCAATTATGGAAGCTTTTGGAACAACTTATGGCTTTTAACTTCTAGCTTTTCATTCCAAACAGCAACAACAACAAAATTTATACTACTAACAGCCCAAAAACATAGTCATCACAAAATCCCAAAGGCAGTAACAACTTATACTTCTAATCAATCAACATAACTTGAATTTCTTCTCAAAATAATCACTTTTACCTCAATTTAAGCTATTAATCACTTATACTTACATTCAGCCCCTGCCTCAATCTTCTTGCCAAGCCAAACCCTAGCTCAATATTCTTGTTTCTTGGTCAAGCCTGCCTCTAATGCTCAAAACACAACACAAAAATCACTTTTCTACAACATGAAATGCCATTTCTAGCTTGATTTTGCTACAAAAGTGAAATAGGTAATGGTGGGAGTAAAAAAAAAGGAACACGTGAGGGAGGTGCTGATTTTTGTGATAGAAGAGTGTAGAAAAAAGTGAAAAATTTTAGTTTTGTCCTATTTGTACCCTTTTGTGCAAATGACCAATTTGCCCTTTCCACACTATTCTTCAAACTAAAATATCCGATTAAATGTCGTAAAAGTTTTAAGCGGCAAATTCCATTCTCAATAGTCCGTTGGAATAATATGATTCGGTCCTGAAAAGTCATATGCACAATTACCATTTTGTCCTTCTCTTAAATTTTCCAAAGATAAAATAACCGATACTGAATTTTTACATGCGGGGTATTACAAAAATGCAACGACAATTAACTGTTGTTGGTAGCGAGCGGTAATTAACTGTCTCTGGGTATTAAGGTAATTTCAAGGTGTCAAAGAGCAAAAATTTATGTGAGATGAACAAAATTCCTCATTAATACATGACACATTATTAAATGGGTCGAATTGGTTTGGCCCTTTTATGTAGTCGAGCTTTCGGACGTTATACCATATACCCCTACAATTATACCTTCACCCATACATTTTACATAAACTACCTATTTTACCCTCGTATATAAATCTAAAAACCTCATTTTTTTCATTTGTTTCAAAAAAATTCTAATGTTTCCGATGTGCACAAGAGAAAACGAAGGAGGATGTAGCGGAGAAACATAGAAAACCGTATAGCGTAACCCCAAACCAGCAGTTTCCGATTGAAATTGGTTATCGGATGACTTTTCTCCAATTGGTATAGGTTCAGTTCCAACGCATTCCAACTATTGCGGTTCAGATCTCGTTATCGGAAAACGCGTAACGATGATTCTGGTTCAGATATGGTTTACTGGAAAACTTATGGGGATGATTCCATTTCAAAATAGGCAGATGTTGTTACTAGTCAAGTCAAGCTTACAGTTGTAATAGCCAATCGAAAACTCATATATCTATTACTAGCCCTTTTTGCCATTTAAAGAGAATTCAAGTCATTTTATCGACATGAGTGTTCTATATCGAAAAAAAGGAACTATTTTAAGAAAAAATCATGATAGTATACATGAGTTTTGTGGAATTTATAAACATACTGGATTCGATTTATAAAGCTTTCAGGTATGAATTTCAGAATGTTATTCATCAGACTAAAAGATTAAGACAAACCATAAAATTTTTATAAAGATTTCCAGAATTATAAACATTATAAAGAATTCCATGATGACATTAGTTTTCTGGAAATTATACAAAAATTAAGCTAAACCAGAAAAGACTAAAGATTTCCGGTGTTAATCTTTTAAGTTTGCTGGAAATCATAAAGATACCAAAAAAAAGTTTTGTAGTTTTCTGAAATAAAATATTGTACCGGATATGTTAGTTATTGTTTTTTGAAAAATTATCGAAACTGAGATGCGATGTGGGGGTGAACATATCTTGAAATTGCAAATGTTGAAAGTAAGGGTGAAAATTGAATGTGTAAAATGTTAAGGTTAAAAGGGTAAAATTGGAATTATCAATAATTTGTAAGGGTGAAGGTATGAATGTTGGGGTATAGGGTAAAATTTCCCGAGCTTTCTGGGTTGGACATAACTAGACCAGGTCAGCCCATGTGGTAACTCAACACACTCATTACTAGTTGTGTTCAAATCCAAACTAATCTAAAATAAAAATGAAAATTAATCTAAAAAAGTAAAAGAATTGCATAAAACTAAATATTATGGATGTGTTTGGATGTTCTTTTATGAAAATAGCTCAGATCAAATCAAATTTTGTACTGATTTTCCGAAACCGAACCAAACTGCATACACTAATTTTAGTAATTTTTTTTAGGGGACTAATTTTAGTACTTATTTATGAGTTTATTATGTTATATTGTATTGATACATTATTTGTTGGTTTTTTTACTTTTTTTTAATACTAATTTTTTTATTTAAAGTTTCTTTTAGTACTACTTATTAATTTAATTTATTTACTATTTCATATGTTTCAAACATAACTGACCATTGTCATTTTATTATATTAATTTTTTATTATATTATATGTTATATTTTGTATCAAACCTATTATTTTACTATATCCTAAAAAAAATTGATTGTGTCATTATATAATATTGTCATTAATAAAAAAAAATCAACTTATAATTTGGATACCGAAAACGGATCCATATTCAACTATATTAAGATATATTTGAATCAGATAAATTTTTTATGTCGAACATGAGGAATTGAGTAACACAACTTGTTTCATCCAAAAGACAAGGGGTTGGAGTTGGAGGTCCTGTGTTCAAACTCGAACGAATAAGAAAAAACTAAGTTAAACCCTGACTACTAGTATTTGCCATTAAAAAAAAGTTTTTTAGGCCAATATTTTTGAATTGCACAGCAAACACCAGTGCACGTTAATGCTCATTTCTCTAAATTAAATAAATGAAAAGGAATTAAATCGACTATTTCACGGGTCTAATTCCTAGATAAAAAAAAAATTAAGTGATTTGGACTCCAAAACTCATCAAGGTCAGAGTCAAAGTCAAAGAGTTGATCCTTACATGTCATTCATCAATGAGTCAATTGTACCAACATTCATTAACGTTAGGGAAAATTACACTCACATCCTTTGAAGTTTATGAAAATAACATTCACACCCCCTCCAATTTTAATAAAATAGACAAACTCCTCCCTTGCTATTAACAATGTTAATTTTTTCCATTAACTTTTTCCTTTTTGTAATTTTCAATTAACGGTTAATGGGACAAACCCGCCGTTGTTGAATGCATTCAAAAAACCAAATTCAAATTCAAATTCAAATAGACCAAACATTAAATAAAGGTGTTCCAAACATTCATGAAACCATAGGGTTATGACTTCTTAATTTCACATCGATTCTAGGCCACACCATCTTCATTCTCACTTAGGCTCTTATCCTTAATCTAATTATATATAAGTTGTCATGTGAATGTGATTATCGATTATATGATTTCGCATGATCCGATCTAATCATCAATTTAATATGTCATTAATCTTTTATATAAACCGTTAAATCCATTTCTTTAACGCCTACTTTATGAATTGAAATTATATTTTATTAGGTTAATCAAATAAAAATTTCACCGTGGTTAGAAATCAATTTAGCAGCATAATGGTGAAAGCATTACAAACAAGAACATGTCTATAAAAATAAGAGTAAATTACACTCTCCTCCCCTCAAAGATGTTTGAATTACACTTCTCTCCCCTTTTATGTTAAAATATACACTTCCCTCCCCTCTTATTCCAAACATATTAGAAAACATTTCAATTCCTCCCCTAAGAGAAGCTTGAATTACATTCCCCTCCCCTCTTAAGTTAAAATCTACACTTTACTCCCTCAATAATTTTTTATTTATAATAATCTAACAAAAAATAATAATATAACACACTTCGAAAAAATAAGTATTACTCGTGTATTTTAATATAATCAAAATTTTAATACATTTTTTTTTGAAGGAATACATACTTTACGCTATTTTTTATTCACAATTTCATTAACATATAGTTTTAAACCATATTCTAAAAGAGAAATTATATTTGAACATCTATTTTTTAACAACTTTTGTGACAACCCTCTCTCTCATACTCTCATTGTACTTTTATTCTCTCTCTTCCTTTTGCTCTCTATTGTTATTGTCCAATAAAAAGAGAGGAAAAAAGTTGTCACTAAAAGTTGTTGAGAATTGGATGTCAAAATATCATTGCTCATTATAAAATATGAAACAACCCAAAATAAAATTAAAATATTTGAAAAATTAATAAAGACAATAAATTATGGTTATTTAAAAGTTAATTTTATTCTCTAAATTATAAAATTAATAGCAAAATAGTTAAATTTAATTATCTTTGACATTTAAATTACAAAGAAATGAATTTATTTTTCTTAAATGGTGGTTCAAAATTAGTATATATTATAAAAATATTTATTTATATTAAAATATATTAAAGTGTAGTGCATACTTAATTATTAAGGGAGGAGGTTGTAACTCAAGCATCTTATAAGGGATTGGAGTATAGATTTTACTTTTCAAGGGAGAGGATTGTATATTTTAACATAAAAAGTGAGGAGAGTGTAATTCAAGTTTATCTTAAGGGATGTGAGTGTAATTTACTCATAAAATAAACATCCAAGAAAATAAAAAGATTAACGGAGTTAATAGAAATGAGGTGTTTGTGTATACTAATTTAAATTTTAAAAGGTCTGGCGGCGCAGTTTGTTACTCGCTTACCTTCTATTCAAGTGTAAATAATGATCAAGGTATATAAGTGTAAATAATGATATATATATATATATATATATATATATATATATATATATATATATATATATATATATATATATATATATAAGAAAGTAGATGGAGACCCCTTCTGTTAAGGATCTGGTAACCCCTTCAGGAGATTGGGATTATAATTTTATTACTTCTAACTTACCGTCGACCTATGCTTTTGAGGTACTCGCCCTCCCAGCTCCCAAGGACGCGGATGGACCTGACAATACTGCTTGGGGAGGAACCAACACTAGGAACTTCACAATTCAAAGTGCCTATGAATCTCTAAACAATAGAGCTCAGCCTATCGAGGGAGATTGGAAAGCCTTGTGGAGTTGGAAAGGCCCTCATAGAATTCAAACTTTTATGTGGATGGCGGCTCATGAGCAACTTCTCACTAATTATCGTAGGAGCAAGTGGGGTGTTGGAATATCTGCCACATGCTCTGGATGTGATAGAGACAATGAAACCACTATTCATGTCTTGCGGGATTGCCCTATAGCAACCTAGACTTGGATAAGGTTAGTCCCTACAAATCAAATCTCTAATTTTTTTTCGTTTAACTGCAGGGATTGGATCTTCAAGAATATCAATCATCAGCTGCATGGTATTCAGAATAAAAAGTGGAGAACAATTTTTTTAGTGGCTTGCTGGCACATATGGATTTGGAGGAACAAAACTATTTTTGAGGATGATTTTCGGCGTCCGACTGACCCAACATATGTTATTCTCAAAATGGTTGAAGACATAGATAAATACTCCCACCATCCTTTGAAAACTCACCAATACAACACTATTTTTATTGGCTGGAAAAGACCTCAAGAGGGGTGGGTTAAGCTTAATTGTAACGGTGCATACAAGGATTCCTTGGGTCTAGCTGGTTATGGTGGTCTAATCCGGAACTCAGATGGTAGATGGCTTAAAGGGTACACTCGCAAAATCGGAAATTGTGACGCGTTTTGTGCTGAAATGTGGGGAATGTACTTGGGAATGCAGCTTGCTTGGAGACATGGTTTCCATCATGTTCAAGTGGAAAGTGACTCAAAAACTCTGGTTGACATGATCACAGGGAAAATCAATATAAATGGCAATCCGCCCACCTTAGTGCGCCGTTTACATGAGCTTTTAAAGTTGAATTGGCAGGTGCAGTTCAATCATACATGGCGAGAAGGAAACAGGATTGCTGATTAGCTAGCCAACCTTAGTTTTTCTATGGACTCTTTTAACCTTCATGTTATGGATACTCCTCCTAGTGAGGTCTGTAGTCTCCTTTTTGATGACATTTCTAGGACTAGTATGCCTAGAAACATTCATGTAACTTTGTAGTTTTTTTCGTTTTCTGGGCGTCAGCCCTCTTTTATTACCAAAAAAAAAAGATGGAGACCCCAATGTCATTTATACAAACTACTATAAGGGAGGTAAACATAATTTTCCGTTAACGTTATTGTTCTAATTAAAATGGTTGATAAATAAATAAGTTGTAGTGAAAAAATAAAATGGTTTTTGCTAGGGAGTATCTCCGAAATGATTCTAAAATAAAAAATAATATTTTGAAAAAAAAATCAAATATTCCAATTTTTAATAAATTATTACACATATTTTCATAAAAATTTAGGTGTGACCACTTCTTAGCATTACCCAAGTAAAATAAAGGAGTTTTGCGTGGATATAGAATATAGGTTGAGTGTCAGCAGCTGCAGATTATGTTGTCTCTTTCAGTGTGTCACTTGTAGACAGTAGTATTGTTTTATCTTCAGACTTCAAATCCAACACGTCAAAACTCAACTCTCTCTCTCTCTCCCCGTTTCTTCCTATAACTATATAGGAAGAAACAGAACAAATAATACTTCTCCTTCCTGCTTCAGTTGATTCTTTATTTCTCTATCGACATCATCATGTGGCGCTACTTTTCCAAATTCATTCATTCGCCAATTGGTCGCTTCAACCCATCAAATTCAAATTCCATTCCGGTAAATAAACCTCTCTTCTCTTTCTCTTTCACTTTCTTTTCTATCATTTATCCATTTTGCTGCGCCATTTCATTATTATCAATACCATTCACTTTCAACGCTTTCTTATCAATATTAATATACTAGTAGTATACTCATTTTCATGATTTTTACTTTTTTTTTTGTCCAGAGTTTGAGTTCACCACTATTACTGAATCATTTCCTAGATCTAATTCTATGTGTATTAATCTGGAGTGTCATGATAGTGCTCATAGTTATCATATATATGTTCAGAAGAATTTTGTTTATCAAAATTTGACTCAATAGTGAAACACGACACTTCTGATCGAAGACATCTCCGATGTTTGACACACGTGTTGACCAATTTATATGATATTTTTCAATTAATTAATTTTTCCAACATTTTATCAATGTTAACATGTCAATGTCGTGTCTGATGTTTGTGTTTGTGTTTTACAGAGTGAAACTAATTTTTATTTATCAATAATGACAGGTGAATTTTGAGATGGGATCTTACTGTGCTACCAGAATTTGTAATCTACAACCTTTATTCAAAGGAAAATCTAGTGATTATTCTACAGGAGCTTCTGTAACATCATGCGATTCATTGTCCGAAGAAAAGCCAAAAGACAATTCTGTATCTGATATGTTGGTAGATTCATTTGGAAGGCTTCATACTTATTTGAGAATATCTTTAACAGAGAGATGTAATTTAAGGTGTCAGTATTGTATGCCAGCAGAGGGTGTCGAGCTTACTCCTACCCCTAAGGTTTTGACGAAACCCGAGATTCTTAGATTGGCTGATCTCTTTGTGAGCTCCGGGGTTAATAAAATACGGTTGACTGGTGGAGAACCGACTGTTAGGAAGGATATTGAAGATATATGTTTTGAATTGTCGAGTTTGAAGGGATTGAAGACATTGTCCATGACTACTAATGGTATTGTTTTGGCTAGAAAGCTTCCGAAGCTCAAAGAATGTGGACTTGATTCTTTGAACATTAGTCTAGACACGCTTGTACCGGCAAAGTTTGAGCTTATGACGAGGCGTAAAGGGCATGAAAAAGTAATGGATTCAATTAATGCTGCGGTAGACCTTGGTTATAATCCTGTTAAGGTATATGTTTGGTCCTATGTCTTTACATTTTGCACGCACCTGATTGTCTTTAAATAGTGGCCCTGTAGCGAAGCGGAATTTGTTCAAATCGCTATTGTTATGCGATACGCTATTTAGTATAAAATATTGTCAACTAGCTGCTATAGCGGCGCTATAGCACTATTGTGTGTGCAGCAGAATTTGAACAAGCTGCTATTATCTGTCATCCGGGATTGACAACATTGTTCATCCCCCCTGCAGTAGCTTCCCTTTTGACTGATTCATGAAGTCACTCTCATTTTGCCAATCAATGCATTTACAGGTGTCTTGTATGTTTCTGTTGCATTTCAGGTCAATTGTGTTGTAATGCGTGGATTTAATGATGACGAAATCTGTGACTTTGTTGAGCTGACACGTGAAAAGCCTATTAATATTCGGTTTATTGAGTTCATGCCTTTTGATGGGAATGTTTGGAATGTCAAGAAACTTGTACCGTACTCAGAGATGTTGGATACTGTGGTAAGGTAGAATTCAGACTAGAGATCTCATTTTATAGAGTTTTTATGCTTTCTTCTAGTTGAGAGAAAACCTTTATAACCGTCATTGTCAAACAGGCGAAACGACATCCTAGCTTAAAAAGAAATCAGGATCACCCAACAGATACGGCCAAGAATTTCACGATAGAGGGACATAAAGGACAAGTTTCATTTATCACATCAATGACTGAGCATTTTTGCGCTGGTTGCAATAGATTGCGACTACTAGCAGATGGGAACTTAAAAGTTTGTTTGTTTGGTCCTTCAGAGGTATGTTATTCAGTATATTATGCCATGTCACTTAAATTTGGCAATGGCGAGTTGGTTAGATTCTACTTGATGTTTTTGGTGAATCTGGTTATAGTTCATGATGATAAATTGCAGGCTTTCTAAATCCTGACGGGACATTAATCTGATAGTTAGATGATGTAGGAAATGGAGGGGTTTAGATTGGTATTTAAGGCCAATAAATGATTTTTATGACTGGAATTTGGACTTAAACCTTTAGCATGATAAGATCTTAAAAAGTCTAAAAGATTCATATAGTCAGGCCATGCCATTATTGGGTATGGTTCTGGGATTTTTTTCTACTAGCTATCTTCAGTTGCTTTACAGAATAAAAGAAGATAGAATGGTAGTATTAGATTGGAACATTGAACATGTAATCTCTGTTTTCAATCCTGAATTCTAAATTTTGGGAAAGGGAGAAACTATTTTGTAAACTCTTAATTTGCGAAAATAAATTTTTGGAATTCATTTGCAAATTAAGAAGTATAAAGTATTCTGCAGAACATGGATTCGTCAAGTCCATCTTGAAGTTTATTAGTGTGTGTGTGTGTGTGTATTTTTATTTTTATTTGCTTTTGAAAAGTCGGTATCCACCCTAAGGACCGACTAATCCGAAGGGTCCAATCCCACCGTCCACTTGCGGGGGCCCATTTAAAGCCAAAGCAAAGGTGTGTATGGACTAGGCTACCGAAATTGGCACCGGGGAACTGAACCCGAGACCTTGAGATGAGCACACTCCAATGTCCCAAGTCAACACAACCAGGCCAACCCAAGTGGGTTTAGTGTGTGTGTGTGTGTGCGCGCGCGCGCGCGTGTGTGTGTTTGTGTGTATTTCATTCACATTAAGGCATGATCTTTATAACACTAATTATGGCATTGTCATCCTCTCAACAATTTAATAAAAGTAAGGGATTTTTTGCGCTGCTTGATAATGAGTTATTTCTCACTCTTAAGCCACAACTTGGGTATTTTTGATTATTTCTTAGCTCTCCTTAATTCTACCTTGCATATTTGTAAAGTGAAGTGATGGCTGTTTTGCTTCCTATTATCTGCTGGTTTATGGTTTACCATTTGGTGTAACAAATAGACATTACCCAATGTTTTGTTAATGATATACAAATTTTTTATGACTTGAAGTGGTGTATTGAGTTCAGTGGTGTACATCAATTTGGCAGCATATGCATTCATTACATTGGCTTGCTCTGAAGAAATATCTTTTAAGAAATTGAATGATCTATTACATTAATTATGTCATGAAATATTGTGTTCCAATTACGGGGTTGAATGCAAAATTTCTTGTCCATTCTTCTTTTACACCCTCATTCTAGTTCATATGCTATTTCATTTGATGTTCCATTTAGTTGATGCCTTATAATTTCTACGATGAATCATACATCAATTGGATTCTTACTCTTATGTTTAACATTCTTAATGTGCAACTTCAGCTAAAGATTACTATGACGTTCTTACATGGACTTATTGTCTTGCAGGTAAGCTTAAGAGATCCCTTGCGGAATGGTGCAGAGGATCATGAGCTTAGGGAGATAATCAGCGCAGCGGTATGCACTTCTGGTTATTATTACTAAAATTCAGAATTTCATTATGATGATTTAGTAAATTTTTTAGTATCTTTGCAAGTATTGGTTATTCTCTTTATTATGATGATCATATAGTAATAGAAATATATTTACATGCTATTTTAAAACAATTTGTCAAATCATCCCGAAAAATGTGAGTCAGTATATGGCTGTGTACTTGTCATAATTTTATATTGTGGTGGCGGTTACATACAAACCTTTATATCACGGGGAAATGTGGTAAAAATTGCAGTTGCGATGCCGTCACGAGACCTCAATATCCTTTATATTGCGACTACTGTGGTAGTTGTAGACCACATTATAGTTGCGGACCGAAATTTAGAGCAATTTGCCTAGCAAAATAGTCAACAGTGGATCCTACTGTAGTAGAACTTAAAAGTGTATGCTGTAGTTAAGTTATTCCGTGAGATTTTGTACTATTATGTTTCTTCAGCATTGTCTATTATTTGGTTTAGGTGAAGAGGAAGAAACCTTCACATGCCGGTATGTTTGACATAGCGAAGACAGCAAATAGGCCTATGATACATATTGGTGGATAAGGTCTGTCTATTTTTTCTCTCTCTCTGAAGATATTTCATTTAATCTCTTAGAAGATTGGTTCTTCAAGTTTATTAAAGCACAAAATAATTTATCTCTGATTTCAGGTATCATATATTGTTGAAAATCGCGTAAAACGCAAGCCTCCAGAGCAGCCCCAACCAAAAACAGTTTGAATTGAGCATTGGCCGAGATCTTCACGGATGATTAATCTCACTTAGTATGGGGGTGATACAATTTTGTTAATCATACCATTGGCATATATTTTGTTGAACAATTGTGTCTACTTTTAGCAAATAGATCAAAGGTTTGAAGAATAAAGGTCCCATTGATGGGTATATTAGTGAATAATGCTTAAAAATTTAGGGTGGCTTCCTGTTGTATTTATATTTATGGTGAGTAACATAGCAAATTGGAATTTTGAGAAGGTTGACAATTGATGCCTGTTATAAATGAATATGAATATATATCTTTTGTGTTTGGTGGTTAGTTTTTCTGCTAGCATAGGGACATATTTCGATATTTGTACTGTGAATGTATCTCTCACAGATCATTCATCATTTCCTTTCCTCGGTTTATACTATTAAAAAAAAAGGAACAGAATTCTGTTAGTTTATTCTTTCAAAAAAAAAAAAAAAGAATTCTGTTAGTTTATGAAGTTCTCTTTCTTAGCTACACTTTTTTAGCTTCAGAAATTCAACGTATTGGGATGTGAGATTTCAATTTTGAACGTTAATCCAAACATGGACTAATTAAAATGTTTGTTGAGCCTTTCATTTTAAAAGATCAAATTGCTTATTTACTTTATTTTGGCTTTGATAAATCAAAATTATAAAGGATACTGAGTTGATTTTTTTTTTTTTTTTTAGAGCAAAGGATACTGAATTTATTGATAGCCAATAAATTATTTTAAAACAATTATTCGCCTCATTTACAAAGTTTATAAAGGTGATTTTTTTTTTTATTTTTATATTTAGTGAGTTATGCTACATTAAAATGATTAGATCTAGAGTCAATTAATGATGTATTAATTAAGAAATTGAAGTTGCATCTATTGAAAAAGACATGATACAATCGTGCTTCCCACGTTTTGGACATATGAGAATGACAAAAACCTCAGATTAAAAAGTTTATTTCATGGAAAAACGTTCATCTAAGCTAGAGATAAACTCAAAAAGACAAAAAAAAAAATATTGGAGTATAAAATGAGATTGTCTCATTGGGATAAAAGTTGAATAAATCAATCACAATAGGCATGAATAATTTATGTAGCCGACTTTGTGAGAGAAGACCTGTACATAAGTAAAACTTTTGTTTCATATATAATTTAATGGATCATGTTAACCCGTGCATCCGGAGACTAGTTAAAAAAGTTAAAAATTCTACTACTTTTCATCATTTCTCAATGCAAGATTTACTCTCTCCATTTTAAAATGAGTGTCGCTTTAGCCAAAAAAAATTGTTTCAAAATGAGTGTCGCTTTACATTTCCAATACAACTTTAATTTTTTCTTCCAACTCTACCCTCTCCAACTTTTCTCTCACACAATTTTCAATGCAACTTTAATTTTGTCTTTTTCTTATAAAGTAAGGGCACTTTAGTAAAAGCGTTATATCCAATGATTATTTCATTCTATTTCTTAATCTGTGTGCCAAAGCCTAAAGCGACACTCATTTTAAAACGGAAGAAGTATATATTAGTCACCTTAATTAGTGTTCCGGAGACACTAATTAACATTTCACTAATTTAATATATAAACTATTTAAGAGCGTTTTAATAAGATGATTTGATTTCTTCTAATTTGATTGGAAGTTATCTTTTCAAATTCAACATATCAAATCCAACAACTTACTTTAGAGTAAAAACTTTGTCATCTATTGTGGCTTTATCCAACTTAAATATTAAAGTGCGTAAATGAAAACTCGTTTTAAAAAAAAAAAAATTAATATCTAGAGAATAAATAAACAACACATTTTCATATAAGTCAGATCTGTCCTATGATATGCGAGTTGCCCCTACAATTTTGTATGAGGCGCTGACTTTTTGCATCCAAAGTCAAATGTTGACGTAATCTTGAGTAAAAGAAAAGAAAGCTATGCCCAATGTCAATTTTTGCTTTCCAAAATCAACATTGTCATTACATTAATTTATCAAAGCTATTACCAAAGCCATATGGTAGTTAGTGGTATCCCATATTCATTTCTAAATAGCATGTAGATGACTAGTTGAAACTAAACTATATATATTAGTATGTCCTAGAGAAAAAATAAACTAAACTATATAGTAACAACATGATCATATCATTATTATTATCCAAGTGATCTTATTATATATTCATAAACATGAATTGACTAACATTTTTTTCGTCAAACAAAAAAAATGAATTGGCAAATATTTGTGGATGTGGTGTAACTTTGTATACAAAGTCAATGAATCTATTGATTCAAAGAATGCAAATTTTTTTTAACCGCTTCAAAGTGCTCCTTGGAAAACATGAGAAAGAAGCTTGATGAAAAATAACTTTTACAGTTATTTCTTGCTTTTTATTTAATTGCATTAAGATAATTAATATTACATATTTTTCTCCTCTTCTTCATAATCTGTATAGACACAAAAAACAAAATACATGCAACTTTTTGAATGAATCATGAATGTTACACAAAACCACTTGTGAACAGTAAAATTCAAATCTGAGGTAAAGATGTAATTCTTGAATGATGAATTCCAAATGGTGGCTACTCAGTTTTCATTTCATTACATTATCTTTATTATCTATCAAACGATAACCACTTGCTCAAAAAAAAAAAAAAAACAAACTATAACCACAATTTTTTTAATTAATGTTGTCAATAATAATCTACCTTTTGCTTTCAAAACACAATGCTGTTGATTTCCATAGCTCGTCACTCTTGAATAGTATTTATTACATACTCTAATCAACTGTGTCAGGTCTACAATAATGTTATAAGTGTGACAAGGACACTGTTTTTTATTTTCTTAAATATTGTCAATGTTTAAATAGCAGAACATTATCATAGTAAAAAATTTGGACAACATTAATTGTACAAAATTTTGCAATCATTAACAAGACAAAGATGAGATGTAAAAGGATAAGAAAAGTATGAAATCAAGTAATGTTCATAAATGCTCACTAAAATACTTTAGCATATCAATAGGGCCACTTGAAATCAATACACATTCAATCATTCATAGTATCAAAAGCAAGGTAATAAATACTCTAATTGTCAATCTACAATGAGGAAGCATAAGTTTTTTTTTTTTTTTTGACCAAAGCATAAGTTTTTTCTATGAATAATATTTGTGATAAATATGCACACATCAATTAGCAAAATAAATAACAAACAACACATCAAAAGCATGCCTTAATTTTGATTAAGTAGAGGCATAGTACTTAACTCTTCCATAAAACCATCTAATTCTGAAAAACCATCTAAGAAACCATTGAATTTCTCATTTGACTTTGATCTTCTCCATATCTCTTCCTCTTCATTTTCATTCTTCTTCACACTTGTCCCATTTTGGAGACTGAGAAAATCTTTTTCATCTTCTTGCATGATCATCGCCTTTTTGAGGTTTAAATCCATTGAACGTTTGCTTGGTGGTGGTGCAGTCTTGGATTTGCTTCTTGCACCTCCCTTTTCATATTCTTCTGGCTTTCCTGTGAGTCTTTGAACAAGCTCTCTGAAATTTGCAGCATCGGTTTTTATGATTTCTGGAGCATATATGTGAATTATTCGGATCTTTGGCTTCACTTTTGATATCACTTGTGAATCTTTGTCAACTCCTAGGTTAGAAGATGTTGTTGAGGTTGAATAAGATGTGTGTTGCTTTTTCATGTTTGATACCAAATGTTGAAAAAAGAGTTGTTTTGTTTGAGAGTGCTAATGTTTACATAAAAAAAAAAAATGGAACAATATCCTGCTCTAGAAAACAAGGTACAATTTATGAAAGTTTACATGAAGTTGAGTTTTGGATAAACATTTCACCAAATTTATAGTCAATGAAATATAATTAAATAAAGAATGGCAAGAAGGGTCCCCCTATTCAGTTACATATGTAACTTTTTTATATTTAATTATTTATGTGAATGAACAATTTTATTTAATAATCGTGTTATTACTACGATACATAAACTACCATCGTTGTTTAACAACAATTAATCTTTGTCGAGAAACAAATTCTCTTCTTCCAATTAAAATTTTCTCGATACATAAGGTAGGTATCGAATCCCTATCCATTTTATTGAGATGTTAGAGTCGCTTATAATTCTGACCAACCACATTTTAGTGTGTTAACAACATTTTTTTTTTTTATAAAAAAAGTTCAAAGTCTAAAGTTAATTCGTCCCAAACTACATACTTGCATTGAGTTTGATCTTATTATTCCACATGTCAAACCAATGATTAGACAAAAATTCTTTGTTTGTCATTTTATCAACGAATTGCAGTTTGTTAATTTGGTAGTTCATATGTCCCATTTAATAATATGTGCAAGCAGTGCATTAAATAACACACTATTCCGTTTGTTCTAAGATCTGTTTAATTTAACTTTGGCCGGCTATTCATTAATAAAAATAATTTCCAACGTAACTATATTTACTTCTTGATCGAATGCAGATCATCCAAAAGTTCATTTTCAACAAGATACATTAGATTGAATAAATAAATAAACAACAAAATAAATAAAGTCAAATTACAGTTCAGCTTGTACGCTATGTATTCAAGTCACACCAAAAAAAAAAAAAACTGTATATTTGACTAAAATTAATTCTATACATGAAATATGTATATGAAATAAAACTATTTTAAATTTATAATTAACTAAGATTTAATTTATCTACAAGACGTTAATATTCTTTTTGCATTCTTTTACTATATGAGTTGTAACTTAAATAATACTAGAACCAATGAGATAGAGTTTTACACTTGCCATGATTTATCTCTGATAAAGTGAAGATCATGAATGTGATAGTACCCCGAAAATGTGTAACAAAGTCTGAGATGAGTAAGAAAGGTATACCCAAAAATGAACCAAAATAGAATATCTGTTGTATATGTGAAGATCAGTTATGCACACGAGAGTTGTGTGTGTCCTGCTTTGTAAATATTCTTGCAGCATTCATAAGGATACCACGTGGGGAAGTGGTGGTCCATTCTGTGTTGCACGTGAGTTACAGTAAAAGATTGTGTCAGTCACGGTTACTATGATATCCAATATATGTCCTACATTGTGTAAGTATAGATTTCAAAATTGGATCAGAGCTTGCAATTGTACTATTGGAATCCAAACACAGGTTAGGTGATCGATGTGTGTTTAACCAAAATATTGATATGTTTATGATCATAAATTGTTGATTGGTTAGATGAAAAAATAGTTAAAGTAAATAAATGATTGTGATAGAACTTATGGAAAGTATTTAAGAAACTTTAGTTGCTTAATGATGGAGTTTGACCTTTTTTGGGTCTAGAGATTTATCACTTAATGATGGAGTTTAGGATATCCTCCCCTAGAGATTCAGGGCCTGTTTGGTTTGGCTTCTGAGAAGCAATTCTAGCCCAAAATCAATTCTCTACAGTGCCAAAAGCAATTCTAGCCAAAAACAACGTGTTTGGTTCAGCTTTTCAGAATTGCTTTTGTCCTCCAAAAGCAATTCTCCATGAAGCTACAAATCCTAGCTTCTAGCTTTTCTAGAATCAATTCTCCTTGAACAACGTGTATAGGTTTGTATATTTTATTATTACAACACGTTATTTTACTTTATTGCCCTTTATCAATTCTCATTCTTTATCAATTCTCCTTTAGCTATGTCTATTTTAGTAATTATACATTCAAAAGCAATTCTACATAATTGCATCCAAACATAAATCATTTTGTTTAATCAATTCTACATAATTGTATCCAAACATAAATCAATTCTCTCAGAATCAATTCTGTCAGAATCAATTCTATCAGAATCAATTCTCTCAGAATCAATTATATTCAAAGCTGAATCAAACGGGCACTCACTATAACATCTTCTAAATACACCCCCGGCTAAAAATAAAACTCTTTGTAACCACATACTTAAAAAGATTTCATTATACTATATCAAAACGTTACCTACATAGTCAATGTTAACCTACTCCAATAGTGAGGGGTACATCTGTTTTAGATTCCCCTATACATATATGTCAATGCTTTATTCATTCAAAATGTACATGAAATGTCTTATGTCTATAAATACTTTTTCTTGTGCAAGTATATTTCCCCATCATTGAGTTATAATTAAGGGAAATGAATTTGCTGAGTAGCTATAGCTCTTAGTCGTTTGTTTTAAATCAACAAATGAGATGTTTTTTTTTGTTTTTTTAGAGGAAAAAATGAGATGTTTATCTGCGTAAAATTGGTTGTGTAATTTCAACCGTCAAATTTAAATTCAATTGCCGAGATTAATAACCACGTATAATTGCGTAAAACATTGGTAGCAAGGAATTCGGGTCCATAAAAAAGAGTTAATTTAGCATATGGACCATTAATCTAACATATTTTTTGGTATAAAAAAACTTAGAATCAATCTTTTTAAAACTAATATCAATATTTCAGTGAAAATATCACATTTTTAATTATCTTTTTATCTAAAACAAATATCTGATGGCTACCATTGTGCTGAAAGTTCTACAAATTATCATCATAAGTATTTTTTTTTCTTTTCATAGACCTAGTAAAAGTTTGGAGTCTTTGGACTATACCTTATGCTAAAATCGACCCTGATTAGCTGTGTATTAATTTCTATGCCACTAAATAAGGACGTATATGCTTCAATGGGACCAATTTAAATTATAACTTAAACGGTTGTGGTAGATTATTATGTTTTTCATAAAATATCTCATTACTATGTAACGTTGTTATATTACTCTATAAAATATTTCAACAAACATCTGCAAGATATGATCGGAGGATACTGTCAAGAAAATTTTTAGCCTTTTCTTTTTGAGAGGAGAAAAAAAAATTAGCCTTGAATTTTTTATCTTTCTATTTCATATCATGTTTTAATTTGGATACCTCTGCAACTATGCAAGGTGGATATTACTTCTATATTTTTAAAATCTTAATAATATACAAACATGAAGCATGTTTTAGACCTCTAATCCAATGTGTCACAAATCTAAGGCCCTAATGCCAAATCATCACTTCTAAAAAGCTAATTTTATCATCAAGAATAGTAAGTAGGATCAGAAAATGATGTAATCCACATTTTTTTATATTTTAAAAATGATCAAAATTCAATTTATGGAACAAAAATTTGAATTAGTTGATTTCCCTCCAAGAAAGGTTGCTATCGGGCCTTTTTTAAGCAAAACTACAAAAATACAATTCAAAAAGAGGCCCATTTGATAACCCGGCCCAGCTATGCAGCCCAACCCGTTTCAGACTTTGGCAGTGCCATTAATTGCATTTCCTGAAAAGAGAAGCTCTTTTCCCTCATCTCCGCCGATTAGCATAACCCTACACTCCATATCTACCAAATCGATTGCTAAGAGACAAACCCCATCAAAACCACATCTGATCATTACAGCAATTATCTTTCCCAATCCATGAAGGAATCTCCAACCCGTCACCGTCGCTCATCACCCAAAAACAAGAATTGCCGTTCAAGGATATTTCAACCCAGTTGAAATCAGGATTTGTCCAAAGCAAATCTCTTATAATCAGTCTTGGATGAAGCAATTGAAGATAAGGATGAGTTAAAATTCAAAATCAGAGGTAAAAAATTTCACCACAATTCGTTTTCCTTTCTTTTCCCCCCAAAATCAATCTCAAATATTTTGCCAGAATGCCTTTTGATTTGTTTTCCCCCCAAAATCAATCTCTTATTTTATTATTTTTAATTTATACCCTAACCCTAAGTTGTTAGTATAAAAGGGGGCTTAGTGTGGTTGTGCAGACTTGCCCCAGCATTGCCAATTGTTCACATTGCATTGCTTTCTTTCTCCCTCAATTTCATTTCTACTTGCATCTTGGTTTACATTTGGGGTCTTAAAACTTTTAATTTTCAAACAACAAAAACAATTTCAAAAAAGGAAAAATGGCAAATCTTGCTGAGTTTTCTCCAATTTCTGAAATATCAACTGAGAAAACATTCTGGAACTTGAGAGCTAAGGTCATTCGATTATGGCAAGTTTCTGACCTTAACAGGAACACTCTGCCATATTCGAATGAAATGGTTTTGATGGATGAGGCAGGAAACAGAATTCATGCTACAATCAAAAAAACCCTTCTTTACAAGTTCAAAAACGACATTTTTGAAGGAAAATGCTATAGCTTTGAGAATATGGGGGTGGCTAACAATGGGGGTAACTATAGGACCACTAGACACCCCTTCAAACTGAACTTTCAGTTTAGCAGTAAGGTTGTTTTCCTGCCAAATCTCTCAATCACTAAGTCTCCATATAACTTTGTTCCAATCCCTGAAATTGTTGGAGGGTCTTATGACACAGATTACTTGCCTGGTAATATTATATACGTTTTTGTTTTCATTTTTTGGTTTTATAGGATTTTTATTCAAATGGTAAGACATAGTTTATGTTGTTTTAAGTGGTCTTTGTTTGATGTTTATTTCAGACATATGTGGATTCTTGACTGGTGTTGGGATTGAAAGAGAAATACAAAAGGGTGGTAAAACTTACAAGCTGAATGTCATTGAGATTGAATCACTTGGGTAATGTTCTAACTCATACATTTGTTTTTTTTTTTGGTTGAAGTTATAGTTATGTTACTTATATCAGTTTTTCCTTTGTTTAAGGCATAAGGTGCAATGTACTCTGTTTGGTAGCTATGTGGATGATTTGAACAATTTCATTGCAAGTGGGGATATCCATAATGCCATTGTCATCGTTCAACTTGCTAAGGCAAAACACTTCCAAGGTAAAGTTCACAATATAAATGTTATTTGTTTGTTAAAGCCAACAGTGTATTTTTCTCAAAGTTTGTTTCATCTTATAATGTGAACACTTTAAGTTGATATCATTTATTTCCTTTTCATTATAGATAAGATTCTGGTCCAGAATTGTTTGAATTGCACACGTGTTATTTTCAACCCAAGATGTGCTGATGGTGTTACCATGAGGAATAGGTATACATTAGTTTGACATTTTTAATTTCCTTAAATATTTTTTATTTTTGCAATAAGTTACATTTATTGGTGTTTTTTTAACAAGTTTTTATGTTTTATCTTAGGCTGGCTGAAAGAGATGAAACACCTTCACCAGTAACTTTAACACAGCTGCTAAGTGAACCTAAAGTTGACCCAAAAGAAGAGTTTTTGTATAATACTCCTAGAAGTACCATGCAAGGCCTTAAGGATGCATCTACTGTGAGTTATTAACCTATTTATGTCAGTTTGGTCTTTAAAATATGAATTATAGACAATCATATGTGGTTTAGCAATGATATCTGCCATTTGTTAATGTTTGATTTTTTTTATGAACATCTGAACTTCAAATGAGAATTTTATTTAAGAGTTTTTCCAGTTTTTTTATTTGGTTATTAATGAATGCCTTTTATGTTTAAGTTATAGTCAACTCCCATTTAAAATTAATAAGTAATGGTGTTTTATTGGTAGGATTCTGTCTTTGTTGTTCTTGGTACCATCAAGAGAGTTGTCAACAAGGAAAACTTTTGGTATACTGCCTGTGTGTGTTCCAAGGCTGTCATACCAGATTCAGCTATGTTCTTCTGTGAAAAGTGCGATAAGCATGTTAAAAAGGTGTTTCCTAGGTAATTTTTCATAATCTTATTTTTTGTGTTTAGTTTAGTTTCACCCTAGATATCCATAGTGTAGTCTTAATCTATAACTCATTTTAAAACGTTTGTTTTAGGTACTGCTTGAAGGTCAGAGCAATTGATCATAGCGATTGTGCAACCTTGGTGATCTTTGACAAAGAATGCTCTTCACTCTTTAATAAGAGCTGTGCTGATCTCATTGCTGAGCATGGAATGGTAAATGCTAATGTTTAGTGGACTTTACAGTTTTATTTTTATCATTAATTGTTACGTTTGCGTGACTGCTTAATAATTATATGGTATGTTTTTGTTTGTAGGCTATCCAGGAGGGTCAAATGGCTCCTGAACTTGCTGCACTTCTAGGGAAAACATTTCTGTTCAAAGTGGAAACAAAGGCAGAGTTTAATCCACGTTTTGAGCAGTCTTTCCGTGTCCGTAAAATATGTGTTGACCCTGCTGTCATCAACGAATTCAGGTCAAAGTGGGACAAGGAAGAGGCTTCATTCTCCAAGCTAACTAATGTATGATGATATATGCTTTTTTCCCATACCAAGACATATTTTCACTATTTTATTTTAGTTGTAGTAAATAAAATAAATTGGTTTCCTACCCTTTTAGATGATTTTGTGTGTTCCTATTGATCAGGAGAGTGCCTCATTAAGTGTGTTGATGGACAAGGGCAAACAAAAGATGCAAATTGGAGAATCCAGTCTTATATCTCAAGTGAGGATTTGCTAATTGTTGTTATACACTGAAAATTGGTTTCCTACTCTTTTTGCTGATTTTGTTTGTTTGTATTGATTAGGAAAGTGCCTCATTAAGTGTTTTGATGGACAAGGCCAAAGAAAAGATTCTCATTGGAGAATCCAGTCTTTTATCTCAGGTGAGGGTTTACAAATTGTTGGTCTTTTTCATTATAAGCACTTGCTTGATGTTCTGATGTCCTGTATACCTAATGTGACTTAGGATTCATTTCAATTAACTGAACCTGTTGAGAATATCCAACTAAAGCTTGCAAAGGTTGCTGAATCTGCTTCTGAGTTTGTCAAACAGGTGCATTTTGTTGTCTGTTTCAGAGTTAAATTTAGTGTTTCTTATATGACTTTGTCATTAATATCATTAACATTCTATAATCAAACTCAGGACCTGATGTCCAAATTTGGAGGGGATGAGTCAGAGCCTGATTGCCAAGAGATAACCCCCACAGCCTCTACAACTTCATCCAGCAAAAGGGCATCTCCCACCAATGAGGATGATGACATGAATGTTCCTATTAAGAAGCTGCTTAAGAGGAATATCAAGATTGAGAAGATTTAGAAGATGTTATAAAAACATAATTAGTCCCCTTTAAGTGCTGTATTTTGAATTCAAGAACTATTGATCTAATGTTTTTATGGTTTAAGTGGCAAAAGTCTTGAAGTTTTTTGGTTTAGTTGTAATGCTTTGGTACTTTAGCAGTATTTTATTTTGGCACTTTGATGGGGATGTAATATTAATTATCACTTTGACTTTTATCTATCTTAATCATCCTTTATGTTTATTGTTAATTTTTCATTAAGTTGCATTTTATTATTATTCGTAGGGATAGAAATATCATTTAACCAGGTATTGCTCATTATTTTATATATACTTATTTGGATATTGGACACTTACACTTATACTAACAGAGATTCCATGTTTACTCAGATTTACCAAGGAACTATGAATGGACTCATTGCTCAAGGAGATATGCAAGAAGTTGGATTCTGCGCAAGGTATGGATGCTCAGGTCCATTAATTTTTGTATATGTTTTTTGTTTGAGACAATATCTTTTTTCTACTATCCATAATGACCATTAGTTTTATTTATTGATGACAGGCTTGATTATTGGGAAGAATATATCAATAAATGGAGACCTGGGGCTACTTCAAGTCAATCTACATCAACCTTATTGGTTTTATTGTTGTAGTCAACTAGGTTTCATAGTTTTGTTGTACAAAGGTTATAAAGTAATCAAGTTCTTTGTAAATGTAATTTATTTTTTAATAAATAATAGTCATTATTCCATGATACGCTATGACTTTATCCTATCTCAAATTTGAATAGTCATAATTCCATTTATTTTTTTAACGTATATTAATTGATTGTTTTCCCCATCATTTTAATTGTTAATATATAAAGGACTACAAACATGTTAGTATTTTTTAATTGTAAATAGTGGGGAACCTACAATAATTCTTTGCTTCCATAACCAAGTAACTTTATAATACCAAACTTAGGCTTATGATTGTACTTAATCAAAAATGAAATCAACGTGATAATGTACTATAAGATAGTAAACGTAAATGTAAACAAAAATTATATAGGTAATCTTTTCAGTAACAACATTATATCAAGTAACCAATAGCATAATATAATATTGGACCTGATATGTATTTACTAGGTCTTGAGCCCAAACAATAAGCCCAAACTCTAAGTCATAACTTTGTTCAGCAACTATCACTTTCAACACATATCTCACTCCCTCAAACAAACGTGTTTCTCATTTGCTCATCTAGAAGGTGCGATTAGGGACCACAGACAAAGATGGCCGCCGCTTTTCAAGGGTACACAATAGTTTAATCAGATCTCTGTCTTAACTTTCTTATTTTCTTTCCTAAAAATCGTGATTCTGATTTCTTTGTCCCCTTCTACATCGATTTTTTTTTGGTGTTTTCATGTTAGATCTGTTTATTTGTTTTTTTGGTTATCTTTGTTCCCTATATTCAACTATTATATTTGATTTCATGTTTGTTTCTGTAATTATTGCATGCAATTTATTATTTATATATGTAAGCAGGTCAGTCATTGCACGATTTATTAATATAGTAGAAAGTGAATCCGAATAATGCCCTATATGCATGCTCAGATTTTAATTTCTGTCCACTTTTAGAAGAAATTAGGTACAAAAAAAATTGAACCCCATGAAATAATATATTGTAATTTACCAATAATTAAATCATATGAATTGAATTCATAATTTATAAGTTAACTGTAACTGAAGCAATGTATTGCTTAGAGGAACATATATGTGTTTAGCTAACATATTTGAGCTGTGTGTAGAAACCTGCCGCAAAGGGATTTTTTCGTAACCATGGTGAACCCAGACGAGGTATGTCAATCTTGATTGAATGAAACTCTTCCGAAGGTTACTGTAGTTTGTTTTGTTTCACATCATATTTGTTTTATTCGTTGTAAATATACCGCAAACAAGTTTTTTATGGTTATTTGTTTGGGTATATGTGTTTGGTGTTTAGGATTAAAAAAAGCATAAGTAAATTCTGAGTATTATAATTTTAATGTTTTTGTTCATTTTTAGGAGAGGATACAAGTGGATGGTGATTTCTTTATAAGAAATCAAGGCAGACTTCAAATAGACAAGCCTGGATATGCTAGGGATGGTGAATGCAGAGGGTTAGTTATCCAGTTAGGTAGAGATGAGTTTGGTTTTTTCATGAAGAACGGTGCCGCAATTGCTGCTAAGTTTGAATTGAAGGCACCTACTCTCGCGAAATTTGAATATCTCGGACCATTGAACATGTTTTTAGTTACCTTCTTGGCTGATCAGAATAGACAAGTCGAAAACAATGTGGAATTGGTCCCACAGGCTGCTGCCAATGCACATGTCGTACAAGAGGTTGTTGACAACAAAAAGGTGGTTCAAGATGTTATTGATATAAGTTCGGATGAAGAGGTGGATGTGACATCCGATAATGAAGAGCAAAATCAAGATGTCGAAGAACAGGAAGATCCCTATCACTTTGAACACATAGTGGCTGCTGCTATGTCTAAGCGTGTTCTCGGACAACCAATGGTTAGTTATTCAAATAAATTTCTTCCCTTTGTCATTAACATTCATATGGAGTATCAAAATAATTACTCTTTATATTTGTATGGTGTCATATGAAATTAATTAAAATAGGTAATCACGCCACATATGATTTATTTTGAAAAATATACTCTGGAAGGTCTTGAATTGCCTAAATTAAGTACCTATAGACGATAATATAGTTACTACCTTTTTAGTTGTGTGTTGCTTTCTTATACATAGTGTATATGGTGTCGATATCACTAAAAAGTTACTACTTAATCTAAGTTATTTTAATTTCTTTTTGCTAGCATTTTCCCAACTGTGTGTCTAGAGAGGTTTTAAAACTTCCAAGAAAGTGGATGACGTTGGTTGACATGGATACTGATAAGGAATACAAGTGCCGGCTCAACACCGCTGAACGGAACAAAGATGAAAAAGCTTTGGGAAGAGGATGGTCAAAATTTGTTAAGGATCGACGCTTAAAAGAGGGTGACAAGCTAATTTTTGATTTGGATCGACCTCCTAGAGTTTTGTTTGTTCATGTGGTTCGTAGGGGTAACATTGCTTGAGGGGTTAGTATTTGTTTTTTGGAAGGTGTAAGTTGGAATGGGGTAGTATGAACATGGTTCCTTTCTTTGGGTTTATTTCTAGGCTGTTTCATTATGTAAATTATGGTGAAGATGTTAATTTTGATACTTGGTTTGGATGTGAATATCCAACCTTTTTGGTATGTAATTAAACTTGATGTATGACACTCACTGCATGGTCCTATTTACATGCATTAGTAACTTATAACTTGTGCTGTTATGTGTATGGCCTTATGACAAGGTCTGGATATATTCCAACCATATTTTGTACAATGACTTGAACACATTGGTGGTCCCAGCTTTAATTATGTATGATGTTATCATATTATTATGTTATGTGTAGTACTATATTAAAGTCATAGTTGATGTAGTTGACCTCAGGTTATGTATGCCAGAATTTATAGTAAAATTTCATTTCACTTTCTTACACATTGATATATGTATTTTTTATTCTAAGGACATATTGTAAATTGTCCTTCACGTTAAAGCATGCAATTGGTTGCTTTATTGTGGTATACAATATACATAAAAAGAGGACAATTGCTTTATATATACTATTTTGGTGTGTGTCTCAATATGAGAGTTGAATGAAAGTGACATCTCATTAGTTTGTCTTGGAGCATTTTTCGTCACTTAGTTTGTAGCCAAATAAGTGGTCTTTTTTTGTTGCTCATTATTTTCTCTACCCAAAATCAAAGGGAAACATGTTCATGTAAAAACCTATCATTATCACACTATATTTCACCATCAACAAACTCAACAATGGAACCAAATGACCCAAAAAGTGCAAGGATGAAGAGAAAGTTAGCATCATTACAAAGGGGTCCAGCCATTGTTGACAGCAAGAAAGGTATCTAAGCACATGAACTTTATAACCTAAGTTTTAGTTTGTAAGACAAAATACTAATTCATGTTGAAAATTCTTATTGGAATTATTTGCAGGTTGTGTTGTTAATAATACATATCAGATGAGTGAAGGACAGATGTTTTCCAATGCTTCTCTTATAAACCCTCTTTCACCATTGATGAATGGTTAGAAGATAAGTTAGATATAATTTGTTTATATACATGTATATTCATAACATATGACAACCCAACATCAATTAATTTCACATTATGTTGATTTAGAAATAAGTTCACTAAACATATTCTTTGGAATTTTATTCATTGTATTTCTGTATTTTTTTTTTATGTTAGTGGTCAATGAAGGATACTTAGGAACACCAAGTCATTCTGGGGGTAAGTCAAGGCATCCAACATCATATTATTCATCAACCAATATTTCCCAAACACAAACATCCAGAGGGACATCCATGGAACAATCTGACCCCCTAATATCAAGGATGAAGAGAAAACATTCAATGTTACAAAGAGGATGCACCCAAAAACAATTTGATAAAGGTATGCTAACTTTTATACACTATTTTAACATTATATTTATAGTTTTGAAGTTACTTTATTTCCAAGTAAATTACTCTCATGTAAATTTTATATCCTTTTTTTTTATTAGAGAATGAAAATGCGGACTATGCTTTAAGGTATGAGAAAAAGAAAGTTTCAAATGGGGCAGTAAGGGTACCGAATTCACCCTTATTAACTGGTAATAGTTTACCCACTTTCATTAGTTATCACATTTGAAAGTTTTTAGACACACGATGAACAACAATTTTTTTTTAGTTGGATTTAACCGAATATTAATTACTATCATTATACTCCATTGATGACAATTAATTATCTTATTATATAGATAAAGTGAATGAAGCAAATTTTGGAGTAAATATAACAAGTGGAACATCTTTTGTTCCTACTCAAACATCGGGTGAGTATACAAGATATGTTAACTTAAATTTTTTTTTATTTGCTATTGAATCACAAAAATCAATTGGTATAGATCCAACTAATATTTCTATGTTTAACCAGTTGGATCAACCTTAACTCATTCAAGTTTGTCGAAGAGGTCAAGAGCAAAAACATCTCATCCACCACCTGAGCAGAGAACTCCATTATCCAATGTATCCAACATTACATTTTTACATTCTTCAGGTGAAATATTATGGATTAACATGATTATTACTTATTTGTCAAAATATTGAATGAGTAATATCATCAAAATGTCTTATACACTATATCGTTATCGCAGCTAATGCTTTAAATATTATACAAATCACATTGGCAGGATCTCAATCATACAATGTAGGGAAGAAGGGTCAAATGACTCGAAGTCAAAGGATAAGACATTCCAAAGGACTCCCTATTTCGCGTTTGGATTTTGAAAGTGATATTGTCGAAGGTGGCTCATCATTGAACTCAACATCCAATGGTAATTGTGCTATTACACACTATCAAATGTGGTTTATACTCTATAAATTTAGCTACATTATGTAATGCTGTTCATAACAGGTGCAAACAAAGACAACACTAATTTGGATGACTTCACAAATGATTTATACGGTGATGCTGAGATCAAAGGTATGTATATGAATTTTATTTTTGTAACTTTGTTAAATGGTTAAAGACATTTTATAATGGTACATATCTAACAGTACATACGAAACCAATAATAGGGCCTCTTGATTTTGGCTATCCAGACTTCACATGCAAATGGTGCAAAGCAAAACTTTGGATCGAAGAGAGGGCAATAAAATCTAGACCTCCGAACATTGATTCTGAATTTTCGTTATGCTGTCAAAAGGGATATGTTGATATCCCTTATGTAGAGGAACCTCCAAAACTACTGTTATCATTGCTTGATGGAAGTGATCCTCGAAGCAAGCATTACCTAGAGAACATCAGAGCATATAACAGTATGTTTGCCTTTACATCCCTTGGAGGCAAAGTGTTTTCAAAGCTCAACAATGGAAGAGGTCCGCCTCAATTTATATTAAGTGGACAGAATTATCATAGGATTGGAAGTCTATTGCCTGAGCCTGGAAGTACTCCAAAGTTTGCCCAACTATACATCTATGACACTCAAAACGAAATTCAAAATAGAACAAAAGTGTTTGAGTATGTATTATGCTATCTTATCATTTTTATAATATGATTTAGTATTTAATTTTTTTGAGTCTGATAATGTAAATTTGTTTGCAGTTCAAATGATGGTGAGGGTGGTTTTGATCTTTCATTGGTTGAAGATTTGAAAATAATGTTGGATGAGTTTAACCCTTTGTGCAAATCTTTTAGAAAGATCCGTGATTTGGTTGAACAGGGTTCACCTCCAAAGATGGCTTTAAGATTGTTTAGAAAAAGGGAAAAAGACACAAGAATGCACAATCTACCTACTGTTGATGAAGTTGCTGGGTTGATAATAGGTGATTATGATGAGAGTGAAGAAGGAAGAGATATTATAATTGATGATGTAAGCAGGGGATTGAGAAGGATACATGAGACACATCCCTTATACATGCCACTTCAGTATCCTTTAGTGTTCCCTCGGGGTGATTATGGCTATGAGGAGGATATACCTTATAGGGAATTTGAAGATGAAGCAAAAAAGTCAAGAGATTCAAGGGAAAGAGTTGCCATTAGAGAGTATATTGCTTTTCGAATTCAAGAGAGGGATTGCGAGTTTGGAAACATTGTTTTAGCAAGAAGACTAATGCAACAATTTTCTGTTGATTGTTACACGATGATTGAAGCACAGAGGCTATCTTATATTCGGAACAACCAGGGAAATATTCGTTCCGATTTGTTAAGTGGAATACAAGAAGCAGTTGAACTTGGAGACAATGATCCTCGAAAAGCTGGACAACGTGTTATACTTCCAGATTCATTTACAGGTTCACCAAGGTACATGTTCAATAATTGCCAAGATGCAATGGCAATTTGCAAGAGATTCGGCTACCCAGATCTTTTCATCACAATTACTTGCAACTCAAATTGGAATGAAATCAAGAACTTTGTTTCAGCTAGAGGACTTAGTGCATCAGACAGGCCTGATATTATTTGTAGAGTTTTCAAGATGAAGCTTGACCAAATGATGGCAGATTTTAAGAAAGATAAAATTTTTGGCCCTGTGATTGCAGGTATATATACATATTACCGTGTTCATTGTTGTTTCTGTTGTTTTAAATAATATATTGTAAAGTATTTAATAATTTTATTTATGATAGGTATGTATACTGTTGAGTTTCAAAAGAGGGGGCTACCACATGCACACATATTGTTGTGGTTGGAAGGTACAAACAAACTGCACACAAGTAAGGAAATTGATACGGTGATATCAGCAGAGATTCCTCATCCGCAGCTATATCCAAAGTTGCATTTGGCTGTTTCAACATTCATGATGCATGGACCATGCGGAGGTGCAAATTTGGGTTCCCCATGCATGAATGGCAAGAGGTGCACAAAATACTTTCCAAAGAAGTTCACAGATTCCACTTCAATAGATGAGGATGGTTTCCCGGTATATAAAAGAAGAGACAACGGTGTTTGTGTCGACAAAAATGGAACTCCTTTGGACAATAGGTACGTTGTTCCTTACAATCCTTCACTCTTGATGAGATACCAAGGACATGTTAACACAGAGTATTGCAATAAGTCAAATGCAATAAAATATCTTTTCAAATACGTCAACAAAGGTCCCGATAGAGCTAACCTTCATATTAAAAAGAAGCAAGGTGAAGAAGAAGATGGCCCAGTTGATGAGATTAAGGGCTACTATGACTGTCGATATGTCTCACCATGTGAAGCATCTTGGAGAATATTCATGTTTGATATCCATGAAAAATGGCCTGCTGTTATGAGATTAGTTTTACATCTAGAGGGTCAGCAATGTGTTAGGTTCAAGGAAAATCAAAAGCTTCGGAATGTTGTCAAATATCATGAATCAGTCCCAACCATGTTTCTTGCTTGGTTTGTTGCAAATCAAAATTATAGTGAGGGTAGAGATCTGACTTATGCTGAATTTCCATCTAAATTCACTTATAATCCTGAAAAAAGGTTTTGGCATCCAAGGAAAAGTGGTTTTCAGATCGGGAGGTTGTCTTATATTCCTGTAGGCTCAGGAGAACTTTACTATATGCGGATTCTATTGACGTTTCAAAAGGGTTGTAAGGGGTTTGATTGTATTAAAACTGTGGATGGCAAGTGCTATGATAGCTATCAAGATGCATGTTATGCTCTTGGTTTATTGTCTGATGACAAAGAGTTTATTGATGGAATTTTTGAAGCTTCTAGGGAACAGAGTGGTCACATGCTTCGTGTTTTGTTTGTTAGACTTTTAATCATGAGTACAATGCACAAGCCTGATAATGTATGGAAAGCAACTTGGAAGTTATTGGCAGATGGAATTCTCTATGCTAGACGACGAATCCTCAATATTCCAGGTATTGCTACCCTTTTTCAATTGTTTTTAAAATTTTACGTAATACACATTAGATCCCACAATTGGTTCACATTTTACACGTAATTTGTTTAAGTACGTTGAAACACAAACACATAAATTTATTAGTGACATTTATTAGTGAGTAACCAAAACATATATTCTGTTAAAAAGTCAATTATGATATACATTTGATTCTCTTTAACTATATATCCATAATATATTGTTTTTATATTTATTAAAATAGAAGTAGTGATTGTTTGTTAGGAACACATATGTATATGAACATCACTTTTGCGATAATTACCACCTCAAATTATGACATGTTATTTACACAATGGTTGTATATGTCAATATGAAAGGACATGACAATTGTTTGTTTCATATTGTATGATGTAGATCTTCGCATCCCTGATAGTGATTTGCAAAATCTTTGTCTTATTGAGATAGAAAAGTTGCTGATGTGTAATGGCAAATCATTGAAAGACCACAAATCTTTGCCTTACCCAGTGTTTGGAGAGTTATTGGCTCAAAACAATAAATTCATTGCTGATGAATTGAACTATGACAAAGACAAGCAAGGCCAGCTACATGATTCTCTTCTTCAACAACTCACAGATGAGCAACATGATGTTTATTCTACTGTAATGAAATCTGTTGAGGCTCAAGATGGTCAGTTCTATTTTTTGTATGGATATGGCGGAACCGGAAAGACCTTTATGTGGAAGACATTATCTGCAGCCATAAGGGCACAAGGCAAGATTGTAATTAATGTAGCTTCGAGCGGAATTGCTTCTTTATTATTGCCTGGAGGCAAGACTGCGCATTCTACATTTTGCATACCATTGAAAATTAATGAAAAATGTACTTGCAATGTGAAACAACAAGATCAAAGAGCCAGGTTGCTTAGAGAAGCAAGTCTAATTATATGGGATGAGGCGCCTATGATGCACAGATACTGTTTTGAAGCATTTGACCGAACTATGCGAGATATAATGAGAGTTGTAGATGAGAACAACTTGAAAAAACCATTTGGAGGAAAGGTTGTTATTTTGGGGGGAGATTTCAGGCAAATCCTACCCGTTGTTAGAGGAGCCAGCAAACTTGATATAATGAAGTCAGCTGTTAACTCTTCTAAACTTTGGCAGAGCTGCAAGGTCTTAAAGTTGACAAAAAACATGAGGTTGAGTGGAGATGGGACAAGTGATAGTGCAAAAGAGATCAAAGATTTTGCAAAATGGATTTTGAAGATTGGAAATGGTGACATGGTTGCAGATGAAGATGGACAGAGCATCATGGATATTCCTGAGGAACTCTGCATTCCACCTTGCGACAATCCTTTACAAGCTTTGGTTGATTTTGTTTATCCAGGTATTGTTAATAACATTGACAATCAAAGGATCTTTGAAGATAAAGCTATACTTGCTCCCACCCTTGATTCCGTTGAAGAAGTCAATGAGTATGTCCTGTCATTGCTTGAAGGGGAAGCTAAAGAGTATCTAAGTTCCGATACACCTTGCAAATCTGATGAAGACTATGATATTCAAGGAGATTGGTGTACTACAGAATTTTTAAATGACATCAAATGTTCTGGAATACCAAACCACAGGTTGATACTGAAGACTGGAGTTCCGATCATGTTGTTAAGAAACATTGATCAAGCAAGTGGGTTATGTAATGGAACACGACTACAAGTCAATCAGCTTGGGAAAAACATCATAACTGCCACTGTCATTACTGGTAAGAGTATTGGGCAAAAGGTATTAATCCCAAGGATGGATTTGGTTCCCTCAGATTCAGGGTTTCCCTTCAAATTTTCAAGAAGACAATTTCCTATCTCATTGTGCTTTGCTATGACAATAAACAAGAGCCAGGGACAGTCATTGACTAAGGTTGGATTGTATCTACCTCGCCCTGTGTTTACACATGGGCAGTTCTATGTTGCTGTATCAAGGGTAACTACCAAGAAAGGGTTGAAAATGCTTATTTTGGATGAAGATGGCAATCCTTGCACCTCTACTGTCAATGTTGTTTTTCCGGAGGTTTTTGATAATTTGTAGGAATTACCATATCAGGTATGAATTTTTTATAGAGTTAAGTTTCATGTTTCTTAGTTATTATACAACATACAGTAATAAAATGCAAGAACCTATGTTTGTTTTTGTAGTTAATATTTTGGAGCGGTATAACGTTGCTGCACTGTTGTGGATGAAAGCTTTTTGGGAGTTGATTGGTGTTTCCAAGTGTGTATGAGTTTCTTTTCATGTCTATCACAGTAATCACCCATTTTCATTGGACTTTTTATTTGGCTCCATGGATTCCACTTTTGTATTATGAAAAGGGAGTGAATACCATTTGTTTGTGATAATTTTTTTGTTGTTGCTTTCACTATTGTTTAGGTACAAGATACATGTGATTGATTCAACTGATTATGCTATAACATGTATCTTTAGTTTGTAGATCAATGAAAATATGTTGGAATATTTATTTTGGTTATGACAACATTATGTTTAAATTCTGTGAGAAGTCCATTATGATATATTATTTTTGACGATGAAAACACCTTATTCCTACAAATAAGGTGCATTATACGAGCAAGGTTTATGTTTGAGGTTTAGTGAAATATTTTCATACTGCTACTATAGATATATTTCCCCGTGCGTTGCACGGGTCGAATACTAGTAACATTACATGTCCATTCAGAAGAAAAATAACATTTGCAAATGAACAAAATATATTGCTAAAATAAGTGAACAAAATTTACTATTTAGTTTTTTCACAGCCTTCATGTATATACATTGACTTCATAAGAGCCTACAACAAAATAAACAAATTATTTAGCCCCTTTGGCATGGCTTGACTTTCACATGAAACAATCGAAAGTCTTGGCATGCGAGCTGCAACTATAACTAAAGTTCTATTTATACTTTATTTAGTCCCTTTATCCTCTTTTTTTTATTACAATTAAAGTTCTATTTATTATCTTCAAATACATTATTCTTTAATTGGAAATATACTTTTTCATATTATCTTCAAATACTTTTTTTTTTCTTCTTGCTAACCGGTGTCCTCGTGGTACTCGTTAAGGATATCAAAAAGGTAATTTATGACCATAAAATGTAACCTTTTTTGACTTGTTTTATAATAATTACACAATTTCAAAGCATTAAATACTATATAAGGAGTATTCCGTGGAGGATATGGCGAGATTGGGGTGGGAGGAAGGAGGTGAGGCGTGGTGTTGGAGGAGGCGTTTACTGGTGTGGGAGGAGGAGAGTGTGAGGGAGTGTGTGGTTTTGTTGAATAATGTCATTTTGCAGGTTAATAGATTAGACTCTTGGAGGTGGCTGTTAGATCCAATCCATGGCTATTCTGTTCGGGGGACTTATAGGTTTCTCACTTCAGCCGATGAACCTTTGAATGGTGTAGCAGTGTATAATGTTTGGCACAAATTGGTCCCATCTAAAGTGTCTATTTTTGCCTGGCGTTTACTTCAAGACAGAATTCCAACAAGATCGAATCTGGTGCGTAGACAGGTACTTCAGCATGATAGTAATGTGTGTGTTAGTGGGTGTGGTGTTCCCGAAACAGTTGACCACTTGTTCCTTGCTTGTAATCTCTTTGGGAGCGTTTGGTCTTTAATTTGTAATTGGCTCGGGATTTCTTTCGTTTGTCCTGGTTCGATTACTGATCATTTCCTTCATTTTACTCAATTGGCGGGTATGCCACGGTCTTCATATGTATTCTTTAAAGTAATTTGGCTGGCATCTTCCTGGGCAATGTGGAAGGCGAGGAACAACCGTGTCTTTACAAATGTGGTCATTGATCCTTTCAACATAACTGAGAGTGTTAAACGTAATTCTTTTTTATGGCTTTCTACAAATGTTGTTCCTATTGCTTTTAGCTTTCATGATTGGTGGAGGCATCCGTTGTTATGTATGGATGTCATGTAATTTTTTATTTTGTTTTGGTGGAGGCAACCTTTGGTTTGTGGTGCCATGATCTTGTAACAGATATTGTGTGATTCATCACTTTTAGCACACCTTGTGCGGGGTGAATCACTGTACGTTTGAGCAATATATTCCATTTTTATTTGTTCAAAAAAAAAATACTATATAACTTTCTTTTTTAGTATTCTTAACCAGTGTCCCGGAAGCACTAGTTAGCATTTTTTTTTTATGTATTTTGGATTAATTAACGATGAATTTGGAAAAGTGACAATAGTACCATGATTTTGTTGAAGTTTTAAATTGCAGCTTTTATTTATTAAAACAATGGTGGCACATTATAATCCGGTCAAACTTAGCACCAATTTAAACATGTGCATTCATTTTACTTTCACGCGATTTTCTTACCATTTTCGAAGGGTGAAAAGATTGGATGAGCCTTAACCAGAGTCGGCCAGACATAATATGAGGCCTAAAGCAAACACTAAAAATGAAGCCTAACAAAATAAATGTGACATTTTTTCAGTTAAAAAACTGTAAAAAAATAATAACTTTTTTGATACGAACATTATTATATTTTGCAAAAAATCAACTAAGATTTTATTTTGGTAAAAACGTTAAAAATGTATAGATTGTATATGTATTAAAATTTATTATTTTTAGAAAATAAAACATAATAACTGAAAACATTACTATAATATGAACGAGCGAAAAAACAAACAATTTGTATTGTTTAACATTTGTTTTTATTTAGTTTAATATAATTTGCTTCTTTCAGTAACATAACTTTTATATAATTTAAACTTATATAAATTTAAGTTTCAATAATAATGATGTGTGTTTGTTTAAAAAATAATAATAATAATGTTATGTGTTGTTAAATTTAAATAAAATTTGGGGAAATGTATTGTTAAGAATAAATTTATACAAAAAATCCAACTTTTTTTTAGTTATTTCATGTATTTCCTTCTTACATTATGATATGTATAATAATATTTGTTTGAAATAAACAATACTCTCTAACTAAATTTAGATCATTGAATACACAAGTTAAGGAACTAAAAAAGAAATAAGAAATAAATTTTGTAATGAAAATATAAATTCTTAAACTTTTACATCATTGAATATAAAAGTTCTAAGAAAAAACTTATATCTTTAGATTATTAACTTGTGTCTTAAGGACACAAGTTAGCATTTCCCTTCTTCTGTATATCTTTTCCATGACAAATATTAAATAGCATCCAACATTGGTGTAATTTTTTACCTCAAAAAAAAACATTAGTGTAATTTTTATTTTATTTTATTAAGTATATGTAGTAAAATTAAATAGCATCCAACATTAGTGTAATCCCCTTTTTTTTTAGGGGATTGAGGCAGGTAGAACTTGAATTGCACAATGAAATTAAATATATTTAAAATAAAAATATATTTTTAAATAATATATATTGATATTTAATAAAATTAAAATTACACTAAATGCTAGATACTATATAATATTTAATGCTATTGTGAAAATCACAAAGTTAAACAAATGTGTTGCTATTTCATTGCTAGTGATGTGGCTCCTCCTTCTCTCGCATGCACGCACGCGTGCGCACTCGTACATTAGTTAGGCTAACTTTGACAAAATATAAGTTAACTATTCAATGAATCTAAAAAGTAAAATGTTCTTTACAGTGACAAATTGTCATCATTTTTGTTGATCAAACCAATCGAGATACACGTGCTACAACACGTGTAGAGCGGCAACACGGCGCAACAAAACGTGTGTCGTTGTGCGGTAAGACATGCGCGAAGATATATATAGTATTGAATGACGATATAAAATTATTATATCAAAAATTAATATATAATTTTATTTCTCACACTCATCGTGATCCTCTTCAAATTCTCTGAGAGGTGCACATGTAATGTGTGTTCGAGCTACCTATGGGGGGAGTTGGAGGAAGGAGTTCCTTAACTTCTCTGATTGGTACTCGAGCCTGCTACGGAAGTCCCCCTCGGGAACCATATATATCCCAATCGGTTGCTATTCTATTCTTCTTCTTCTTTTTTCTTCCAATCAAAGCACTTTCATCCATTAGGTAGTAAAAATAAAACCATCTAAGTGAGATGGAAGCAAGATGCACCGAGACTACGGCCAAGCTTAATTTTGCCTTGACAGAGCAAGATATGCGAATTCAATCTTATGATGAAGGTATCCATGAAAAAATGTTATGCTGGAATTTTATTTTACAATTTTAATATTTTCTAACAACAATTTTAATATTTTACTCATATATAGTCTATAGTGTCGGATCCTTCAAAAAAAAAAAAGTCTATAGTGTCGTATATATTTTATTCATATATAGTTCATATTAAATTTCATAAATGAACATTTTTTTATCTTACAGGTATATTCTCGTCAAAAAAATTCAATAAATGAACATATATTGATATATTCTCGTCAAAAAAGGTATCCTTCCAGGTATTTGTATTGATATATCTTACAAAATAAACATCAACGTTTATTTGGAAAACATATATCATATTTATACTGTATATAAAGAAAATAGGCTTAAATCTATAGGTTTTCAATTTTTAAACGCCTAAAAAATTGGCACCAATTTTTAAACGCCTACAAAATTGGAACCGGGTGAATTAATTGACAATAATAAAATACCAATTGAGCTTTATCAACAATTTTGATGGCAAATCGTCAACCGTTCCTCGTTCTACTTCAAATTATAGAATCTGAAACTTCTTATTCGTTCCGTGTCTTATTTCATAATATTTTTTGTCTTAAATTATTTATTTATTTTATAATATTAATACAACATCTATTATTCTTTTCCACTAGCATACTCTTATTCATTTCATTTTGATCATCTATAACTATTCAACTAACTATAATTAATAAGAGTGTTTTAATACATATTTTACTATTAAAATCAACAATATTAATCATTTACTTAATAACCGCGAAAAACTTCAATATTACACTTAATTTGAGACGGAGGGAGTATTATATACATGAGCATGTTTCGTGGAAATTGGAATCACAACCTCGTTACAACATTTCTCTCCTTCACTCAAACCTCTTCAAAAACACCTCCTTTACACGAAATTTTTGTTTCAAAATCACAATTCAATCATCAATAGGCTTCATACACTCTATTTTTATTTGAATGAAAATATTATTTGACTCTAAATCTTCCTTATTTAATTTTTAATTATTTTCGTTTCCATCTTTGTTTCCCACCTAGTGAAGGTTTCTCACACATCTTCACCACAACAATAGCCACATATCTCTAAGAAAACCCTAATAGTTACTAAAATGTAGCAAATAAATAACTAAGATTCAACGAATTTGGACAAAAAAAATAATAAAAAAATCACAAGTTTATGTTAATGAGAGTTGTAAGTTTTAACTTTATAAAATTAATCTCTAAAATAGATTTATATTAGAAATAAAAATAGATATTTATAAGAGTTCGCACACAATAAATATCTTTGCCTATGGAGCTCCAAATAGGACAATACCCACATCTGGGAGTAGAGGTTTACATCTCTTGATACTGAATTTAAGTGGAAGATTGCATTCTCATTCACGTGTCCTCAGGGCCGTTTACGAATTCGAAGGCTCGGCTTTGTAAGTGAAAAGAGGTCCGTAGTAAAATAAAAGTATTTTTTTTAAAAAAGAAAAATGTTCTATTTAAATTTTTTAAAAGATAAATACAAGGTGTTGTATATATGCGATATACCCAAAGGTGAAAATTACGTATAGAACCTCAAACCACCCTCCCAAAAAAACACTCATCTAACACCAAAAGCAAGAGGGCTCAATTCTAATAGGCCTAAAACAAGATAACAAAAGAGGAAAAGGAAATCAAATCGGGAAAGAAAAAAAGGAAAGTCTGATGGAGTGATGATGATGGAACGCGTGGTATCAGAGAGAAAGAAAATAAGGAATTTTTGTTTTTAGTGGGGTAGTACTTAGTAGTACAATTGGGCTATAAATTTTTTTTTAGACCCTTACCTTGGGGAGGCCCAGCTCCATTGAGCTCCTTGCACACCCTAAGGTCCGGCCCTGCGTGTCATAACATAGTCATTAATAACAGTTTCACGGACGATTAAAAAAAAAGGTATGGCATAGTCTTTTGGTAATTGTTTTTGCATATTTCTGTCAAATAGTCGAGCGTGAGTTAACTCATGCATGTGTGTTTTCAGCGAGAATTAACTCACGCAGGGCGAGAATGAGCAAAAACATACGGGAGAAAAGCAATTCTCTAATCCTTTTACTTGCTTGGGCTTTGGTCACTAATTACTCTCATTTTATTGTGTTTTTTTTTCTTTTCGTTGTGTTCTTTGTAAATTTTGGTGTTCTTTTTTGACACATTTTATGCAAGGTAGAACCCTATTTTGTAAGTAATATATTTCATTTTAGTTTAATCTTGTGCTAGGTAGAACCCTATCTTGTTAGTAATATATTTCATTTTTAGTTTATTAAAAACAAAAGTTACACGTTAGTACACGAAAAATAAAAATTATATATATTAAAAATTATGTCAATTTATTTTTAAAAAAGTTGAGAATTAATCTTTCTCAATAAATTCTTATTATTTGTGAAATTCTTAGCATGTGTCTAACTCTAATATTAACTGTCTAACTCTAATATGGTAGCTAACATGATTCTTATAAAAGGCATAGTTTTAAGGACGAACTTTTATATTTACATGTTAGAATTTTAGGGATCGAAATGCTAATTCGTAAAAGTTTAATTAATAGTCAAATCTTCAAAACCACTTTGTCTATCGACTATATAGTTCAATTTGTGGGAAATTTGCATGAAAAATATTGAGTATTACTTTTCCCACCCTATGGCCTTTTCCCGCGCCCTATAAAATTTTCAAAAATGCCCTTGTGCATTCCGGATTTTAAAATCCGGATTCATGTTTACTATTTCGAATTTTATAATCCGGACAATTCTTATGTATAATCAGCCATCAGACTCTCTCACATTTCAGCAGTTTTGAGTTTTGCTTTTAAAAACAACAAAAAACTAAGTAAAAAAAATGTTAAAATCAAATAAAACTAATGCAAATTTTTAAGGATTTTTTTGAGAATATGAAAAATTAAAAAAAAATGAAAAAATGGGTCTAAACGATGGAATTTTGGAATTTTGAATTTTGGATTTCTTGAATTTTTTCTGATTTTCTGGGGAAGTTTCGGAGCAATCCGAACAAGTAGCCCGAAAACCCGATTTTTGACTAAGAACAAGTAACAATGACCCAAAAACAAAAGGATGAGAGTTAGGAAGATTAATATTGTCCCTAAAATGACTATCCATGTTACAAACATGTTTAGAATTTGTGCTGATACAGTTCTGATTATATAATTCGAATTGTTTTACATTGAAAAAGGGTGTTTAGGGGGTTTCCGGATTATGTAATCCGGAAACACCATGTAACGCGCCCTATTTTTTGAAGTTTCTGGATTACAAAATCCGGAAAAATCCGTTACTCATTTTTTCACCCTTTAACAAAAGAAAACACCATTCCGGATTATAAAATCCGGAAACTCAAGGGCATTTTTGGAAAAAATAGGGCGCGTGAGGAAACCCACATGGTGGAAAAAGTAAATCCAAAAAATATTAGGCTTTGATTTTGAACTCAAAAAACTGGACACCAACAGTTTTATTGGGCTTTTCAACGATGTGCATTTTTTAAAATCTGTTTCTTTTCGCACCCTTCTTATCCGGTTTGGATTAGGAAATTCAAAATAATAGTGTTGGAGAATGTTGGAGGGTGTTTTAAACATATTTTTACATTGTTCGAATTATATAATCTAAATGCACAAGTCAGGTGGGTGAGAAAAGAAATTTTTTTTCAAAATTAATAAAATTACACATCGCCAAAGAAAGCCCACAAATAATTACGTAAGGGCATGTACAACTTTTCAAGTTGCATATTCAATTATAACAAGCAAGCATATGATTCTTTTTTTTTTTTTTTTAATCAAGCAATTACTGAATTCTTAATTAAACTTTTTTGAGAGGAATTCTTAATTAAACTTGATCCTCAATATACGGAATAGAAGGAAAAATATAAAAACAAAAACAAATTACTACCAATCCAATTCCATTTATAAATATATTACATGATATATAATTAAAAACCAAATGAATAAAAGAATTTAAGACCCCCAGACCAATAATTTACTTAGAATTGTTTAACTAATTTTGCAATATCCTCTCTACACTCACAATAAGATAAATTATTTACAAACAGCCTGAGCCATATATGATACAAACTTGATTCTAACTCTGAGTTGCTTGTGATTGAGGACTCATTGTAGAAGGAGAGGGTTCTCCTTCAGGAGGAAAATCAGAGAGATAAGCCAACATCCGACGAATACTCACGGAACGCGCCGGCTTGAAACTGTTTGATCTCTTGATGTTCTTGGAGAATATGTTTGATGAATTTGAAAGGATAAGGTACACCAAAGCTTGGACTAGGACGAACATAGCCACCTTCAATAACATGTCACATAAGCTACTATCCATCTTTTGATCAAAATTTGTGCTAACAAATAATATATGCCCTGCAAAGATTACTTGAATCTATGTGTGCAACTGCAAGCAAGCTACAATAATAAAGTTTTTGGATGATGAAATGAATATTGTTGAATTGAAAGAATATGCACGGAGAAGTTCTATTTATAGTTGTTTATAGATAGATGGAAGGACTTTTTCTTTAAGGAAGATAGATGGAAGGACATGTTGGACCATACTTTAGAAAAGTAGAGAATTATTATTGCATGAAGCTTTGACTTGTTAATTTCACGTTGGAAATTAATGTTGGGAATGAGGTGGAAGTTTTCATTGTTATCCAGAAGACTAATAAAAAATGTACACGTGTTAAGGGTGTCGTGGTCCTTAAAATGCAAATTTAATTTTCTAACGGAAAAAAATGAATGAACGAGGTGGATTGCTTGTTGAATTGACCCATTATAAGAAGTTAGACTTAGAGGGAACTTTCCTAAGGGAGTACTTATAATTGTTGGTCAATTTGGTGTCACGGAATTGGGGGTGCTGACTCATCGTATTAATCCACTTGGCCTCATTGTGTGCCTAAAGATTATTGAATTGAATTGGGTTATAAAAAAAAAAAAAATTATTGAATTGATTTATGCTCAATGCAAATGACATTTCTACCTTGCTTAGCCATCGGATGACAAAAGAAAACTTGTTCTTACGTGTGACAGTGACAACAATAATAACCTACTCATCAAAGGGGTCAAGTGCCTCATATATAAGTGTACATATGATAAAAATTTGTAAAGATATTTGATGCGTTGAAACACAAGTAAAAATTCATCATACTTTAATGGAGAGGATCTCAACTCGCCTTAATGTGTGTGAATTTAATTGTTAACATCTTCTCTCAAAAAAGAAAAAAAATCTTAAAATGATTTTTTTTTTGAAAGAACATCTTGAAAGAATTAAAAGTATAAATAAGTAATTGAGTTGTAATACTTTTTATTTTTACATATATACTCCAATTTAGAGAGTTGACCAACGGCTTTAGGGCAGCCAGTTATAGGTTGTTAACGGTCTACAAATAATTAAACCATAAAGTCGATGGTAGAAGATGTATTGTAATTATTTAGCCATCATTCATGTATAGCACAAACAAATTTTAAGATTGTTCGATGAAAGGTGAAGACTGAGTCAAGAATATGACTTGTGAAAGACGACCATAAAATATGAAACAAGCAATTATGTACTATTCAATTCTACTTATCTTTTTTTCAACAACAAAAAGAAATTCTACTTATCTTTTTCCCTCAAAAAAGTATTATAACCAGATAAGATAGATAGGTATATCACAATATGAGGTCCGTATTAGCCAAGAAGTATATTGATTGAAAGAAACTTATAACGTGAAGTGTACTACACGAGTCGAGTTCCATCTGAATGATTGGTAGTGTTTCTAATTCCATCTGAATGATTGGTAGTGTTTCTAATAACGACCATAAAAGCAATACGTGTCATACAATGCTGAAGTTGGCAGCTAGGTTCTAAAATGAACCATTTTGGCTGGATGGAAACGTGTTTATTAGGAAATAAGTTACTTAAAATGATTTATGGGGACATCAATTCATGGCACAAAGTTTGTTCTCAGGTAGAGTGACCCATTGAAAGATCTAAGAATTTCTGCAACTTCCAAATAAGGAGTCCGCAAAAAAAAATTGGGACTTGTAGAAACTAGAAAGGCATTGGTGATATTTAATAAAATAGAATGATAAAAAAAAAATATAATAGTGTAAATTGGGGCAAAAGTGGAACCAAATAAAACAACTATTTCTCAATCATTTAGTTTTTGAACAAGCGTTCCCTCATTTAGTTATTTTATGGTGTTTGAAAAAATGAATAAAATGAGACCAGCTATAAAATTAAGTCAACGAATTATTCTATCTCACTCTACCCAATTTGAAGGGAAGATAAATGGTGGCAACCAATGGAATTGAGTGAAATGGATGCCACCTGCTTTCCAATGCATTCCGTCGATTTTTTAAATATCTAAATTACACACTATCATATCATTCTATTCCAGTTCAGTTCGCTCTATTATGATGCATACTGTTAATCCAAACATGTCTCATTAGAGCCTCAGACAAATGAAATCAAACAACCAAAGACATTTTAAGGATTTCCCAGAAAACACCATCCACCCAAAACTGTTGAAGTATCAAAGTTAATCATAATCATCTGGTGCCCAAAAGTTGAGGTCCAGTTAAGTAGTAGTACTCAATGCTATGATATAGATACGATAATCAAAACACAACTCAGACCAAAAATATATATTTGAATGCTCTTCCACGTTACACAGCAACACTCAGATGATACAATCCCTCAAAAATCTCATGCCCAAACTACAGGCTACAGCCATGTTGGCATGCAATAATAACATCTAATGTAATGCAAAAAAACCGTGAACGAAATGTTTCAATGGATAAAATCCACTTCAGCAATACAGACATAATAAACGAGAGCTGAATACTACAATGATTTTATTGACTAAGATAGAGAGGAATTTGGTTTAAGAGAATCCAGTTTCAAGGACCAACATACAGAGAGTGGAGAGGGGGGCAAGAAATGCACGATACTTATGCATTCCATCAGTTTATTGTATTTATGGCTATAGCACTACAACTAGCTAGTTGGAGTTCCCCAAAAAAGAAGGGAAAAACAGAAGAACCATATTCGTCGGTGTAGATTTACACTTGATTAGACGATCTATGGTGATACAACTTCAATATTCTTTTAGTACACTATATACCTGCAGTCGAATATCAGAACAAATCATATTAGTTCACATGCAAAAGAAGGGATATTTTCAGAATAGAATATAGATGACTAGTGACTAGTAAAAGTGACAGTAGTGGAGTAGGCATGGTGCTGACTATTATGCAGCAAATAGAAAATAGCCATACTTGCTGAACCAAATAACTTAATATAACATAACAATGACAGAGTCACGGACTAATGCGTGTTACATATTTTATTATATCTACTAGAATTGGTGGTCTCCTCCCCTTCTCCAACCTAATTTTTATTTTAACAAAAAGCAAATTCCACCAAACAATGAAACAGAAAATTTTACAATCATTTTTAACATTGCAGATGTTCAGTTTTGGCAATCTTGAATCATGCAATAATCACTCAGATTTCTTAACGTTTTGGCTTGAATGAAATGCATATGATCCACAACAAAATAATGATAACAAGGGTTTTGACATGTACAAATATATGCAAGCTGTGATAACACTACAAAACAAATATACTCATGAAAAACTAGTCAACCCCATGTTTCAACAGTTGCCTTTTTCCTCATCTTTGTTTTCTATGAAATTCGTTCTTAAGCCACAAACTTAAAAGGTACTTAGTTCACGGTGCACTAGAGAGAGAACTTTCTATATTGGTCTATTAGGTTCATACAAGGGGAGGGATTTATTGAGATACATCTTATGTGATTGAGTTGAGGGAAAGGATTTTAATGAAGGGAAATGCTAATTTACATTTTAAACTCTTATAACATTTCATGTGACATATAATTTGGTTAAAAAGGAGTTCAGTTAAAAGTGAGTTGAAAGTGAAGTGATCTATATTTGTATACATGTTTGGATTAAAATGGTTTTAAAATTTCTCTTCTCTAACATAGAGACGAAGAGATTTTACTCTTGTGCAACACCAGAGTATGATTGAAGACTAACAAGGATGAAATCAAATCCCATTGTTTCATTTGCAAGTTGTGTTGTCAAATGAAAACATTGCAACAATTTTTGTTTTAGAAATATTTTGTTATACCTTATTTGAAGTTTAATTTGCAATATCTTTTTTCTCCCTGTATCAACTTTCAACGCTGAAGTAGATTTTTGTTGGACTATCAAAAGTTATTGGAATCCAAAATGGTGTCATGACATATAGGCACAAAGGGGTAGCTGATTCCTTTTGTTAAAAGTAAACGCTGAGAGTACATCACACATTTTTAATGGAAAATCAATTCAACAAGAAGTGAAAAACCACACATAGTTGCTTAGATCTGAATCAATTCTAGGATGTTGAATCAAATTCAAAACCAAAAGTCAAATGTCATCATAGCTAAGGAAAATTTATTTTGACCTCTTGGGCATACGTTTCTTTCTCTCCAATGTTGGATAAACAGCTTATAGCACAAGCGCTTACATACAAGCTTGCATAAGCTATTTTTATAGCAAAAAGATAAAATAACGTTAAATTGGTCTCATACTGCTATAAGTTGTTTTTATAAGATATATTGGAGAACTTATGAAAATAAGTTGAAAAAAGCTTATGAAAATTGTCATAAGTTGTTCTCATAAATTTTTGCAAGCAGTCTCACAAAACTTATGTCAGCAGATAAGTTCAAATAAGTCAATCCAAACAGGCCCTATGTTTATAAACACATTTTCCTTCCCACAAGCTAAACTTAATGAAGAGGGATATGCTTCCCTCCCATCCACATCAAAATGTTGAACTCAACTAAACAAACCTTAAAAGAATTGTCAATTTGTCATGTACTCAAGAGAATGCGGAAGCAAGAAATTCAAAAATTACTCTAAAATCCCAAGATCACTTCCATGAACAAGTTCAATAGAAGCACAAAAAGCCATTCAAGAATCTACCTGCCTAAACATCAACAAGATCAACTAACAAAACGAAAAAAACAACATCAAAATCTAATTTTATTATTTATAATTATCTTACAAGTACAAGCATCCACCATCCTGACTAATCATCTTTGTCGGAAAACCTATTAGGCAGACAAGCTGAATTCTCTCCAACTAACCAAACATTTTCCATATGGAAGAATAAAGATCAAACTCTTGACCGCTTATTTAAGATGCTCGAGTATATTACCACCACTCAGATCAAGAATTTAAAGCAGAATATTTCAAGCTAAGGTAAAGAATTTTCCAAATACTACAAGTAGACATGAAGAATTTCATGGACTATGGAATCAACAAGCAATCCCTACTATTTCCATATATCTAGGAACAGTTAACGAATCAGTCTCCAAAAATCAATATCTAAGATACAGATACATACACAGTTAGCACTCTTCAAGGACCAATATTCTAGATTCACAAATCACAGTTCAATGCAATGTTGAATGATTCCACAAACTCAGAAACAGGTGTTGGCTACATGGATCAAATGACGCTATAACGTTCTATCATGAAACAAATCATAAAACATACCGCAAAGAATCCCAGCATTAAGATTCTTCTCCATCTACACCACCACCACCGCCGCCAAGTTCACTAGCATCATCACTATTCTCACCACCACCAGAATCATTAGAATGAAGCAGAGCATGACGTGAAGCAATGTGATTCAGAGTAATCCTCAATCCATAAAAATCATCCTCAGACAACTCCGACAAGCGCATCACCATCTCCCTCATCACATCTCCACCATTAACATCATCTTCCTCATCATTCACATCCTCTTCATCCTCCACAATTCCGCACCGACAAAGAGGACAAGAAGCTCGAATCCGAAGCCACGGAGTAATACAATCCGCATGATAAAGATGATCACAAGGAAGCTGTTTCGCTTCCTCGTCAACGGAAACCGTTTCTTTACAAACGGCGCATATAACGACGCCGTTTGAGGGATCGAGTAAGGTAAGAAGCGTTTGTGTGACGGTTACTGTAGGGATTGTTGTTTCGGTGCGGGATTTAGCGGGAGGTGTGAGTAGTAAAAGCGCGTCTTGGAAAACAACGTCGAAGAAAGATGAAGAATCGGCGTCGTTTTGGGAAAAAGGTGAGTCCATGAGTTCGAGGAAATGAGTATCGCAATGGGGGCAGAGCAGAGGAGAGGGGGTGTGAGAAGTAGTTAAAGAAACACTCATGTCACATTCGTGGCACCAGTATGTTTTTAGTTCGGGTTCCGCCACCGAGATCGCCGTCGTCATGGTGGTGGGCGGTGGAGTTAGTTGGAGTTGAATTGATTTTTTATTTGAGTGTTTGTTATGCGTCAGATGTGGTGACTAGTGAGTGTATAAAATGGAAAGTGGGGGGTTAAGAGAGAGAGATTAAGTGGGACCCACACGCACCCAACCTCTTCACCTCACATCAGTGGGTGGTTTGTTTCTGTGTCGTTTTTTTTTTTGTTTCGTTTCATTTGGTACTTTCTGCAGCTACCCTGCAACCGCAATGAAAGAGAGAGAGAACGCAACATTAACTACTTCTCTAATTTTTATTTTCAGATCTTGATAATAAATATTATTTAATTGAAACTTAATACATCAAAGTCGCTTTGGCCGAGTGGTTAAGGCGTGTGCCTGCTAAGTACATGGGGTTTCCCCGCGAGAGTTCGAATCTCCTCTCAGGCGACGTTTTATTCTTTTTTGTTCTCTTTTACGTTACGAGTATCATGTTCCAAGAGAATGGATTTCTTTCTTTTTCTTAAAACTAAAAGTTGATAATGCTTTTATGGACTGCAAAAGCTCGATCTGTCAATTTTATTTTTATTTTTATGTCAAACCGTATTTAAATACAATAATCTATGTTCCTTTTAAAAAACAAAATACAACGATCTATGCTAAAAAGTCAGGAAAAATTAATTAAATCAAACATTATTCCCTTTTTTTTTTTTTGACAATTTTAGACTTGGTAGTTAATTTAGTTTGATTTAATGGAGAGCAAAAATGAATAAAACGAAAGTATTCCAAGATAAATTATATATTTTTCATGTGTTTATTTCTTTTAAAAATACAAAATTTATTTTTTAAAAGTTTTTTTACGGCCTTCAAAAGCTTTTCAATGATTTGTTTTTTTTTTATGTCAAACCTTATTTAATTACAATGACTTGTGCAGAGAAGTCAGGGATAATTCATCAAATCAAATACGACGGTGTATTCAACATTTCTTCTTCAAAAATTCATCAAATCAAATAAACAAAAAATGGACAGGTTCAGTGCACGTATATTAGTGTATTTATTTTAAGGTTTGACAAAGTACTTAATATGTCTGAAAATAAAATTTCTGTCTGCAAATAATTACGGATACCACAATTCGTTCCTGAATTCATCGAATCTTGTTCAATTTCTTCAAGATGCGAGTGTGAGATTTTCATTTCTTTTTTTGAATAAACTAAGCGAAACTATATTAAAGAGACAACAAGTAGTTCCTCAAACACAAGCCATGTTGGGGAAAACTGAAAAGTGAATGTTATACAACAATTAGGCTACAAACTAGGCTGATAAGAAGTAAAAAAAAAGTTATACAATAGCCTGAAAACAACATAATGAGTTTAGCCTCTAAAAGGGATAGTCGAAATCGAACATAATGTAGTGCGCTTTCAACCACCAATACGTTTGGATTTTAACCTTTTTTGCAAGCGATACAAGTCGATCCATCTAATTGTGAAAAATTCTCCTGTTACGGTCTTTCAATATAACAAATAAAACCGAAATCCAAATAATGGTAAAAGATGTCCTAGAGTTTTTGGAGAAACCTTCAAGACCACTAAACTGATTTGAGTGAGAAATAATATCGCCATGAAAAACTGTATCAATTCCTAGCCAATTCGAAACCAAAAGCCACAAGCAACCGTAGTAGTCTCACTTAAAAAAACATGTGATCCCTGTCCTCTAACCCACCACAAAGGGTTGCACAAGAAGCTTGAGAAACGTCGAACACATTTCTCCTACGCAGATTATCCTTTGTAGCTAGTCTATTCAGGAAGAGACGTCAGACAAAGATATTCACCTTCAAATGATCAAAATCTTCAGTGAGGTTACTGTCAACCGCTGTTATGTAAGAATAAGCATATTTCACAGTGTAACCGTGAGATGGGTGGAGCTCGAAAAGACCTCGCTAACAGAACTTCATCAAGCCATGGATCCTCCCAAAACAGAGTGGACCGCCCCTCCCCCACCTTCCTAATTATATTGTCATCCGACCACCTAGCATCTGTAATCCCCACCCTCGATCTAATTTGGTTCAAATTATGCCACCAAATTGATCCATCTCCCACACCAAACCGCACTAAATTCTACAAACTCTCAATCTCCTCCAACACCCTCCAGACCCATTTCCCAAGTAAAGAAATATTAAACTCCATCAACCTCTTCACACCCAGACCTCCATTCTCCCTTTGTAAACAAATTGTATCCCATTTAATCCAAGACAATTTCCTAAAATCCTCACCCCCTCAAAGAAATTACTGAAAATAGAATCAAGGGAAGAAATAATACATGAGGGAGCTTTGAATAAGAAAATCAAATAAACCAGAATGGAGGACATAACAGACTTAAGCAAGACTAGCCGACCACCCAAAGATAAATTTTTACGCTTCCACCCAGATAATCGATTGTGAATCCTATCAACCAACGGATACCAAAACTGCAACTTTTGAGGATCCCCACCAATAGGCAGCCCCAAATAGAGGAAGGGTAGACGACCATGCTTACAATTCATGACCAAGGCCGCCTCATGAAGCCAAGAATCATTTACATTAACACTAAATAACATACTTTTGTGGAAATTAACTTTCAAGCCGGAGATAGCTTCAAATAAAAATAATACCGCCTTCATGGCTCTAACATTAGCCAAAGTCTTTACCCCCACAAGCAAGGTATCTTCCGTGAACTGAAGATGAGAGACCGACACTGCTGTCCGCGGTCCAACACCATACGGAGAAAACAACCCATTAGCAACCATCGTTGACATCATCACATTAAGGCCCTCTAACAATAAAAGAAACAAAAACGGGGAAATGGGATCCCCTTGACGAAGGCCTCTCTCAAAACAAAACTCATTTGTCGAACTCCCATTAACCAACTACGACGTCATTGTCGTCGTGACACACTCCAATATCCATGTGCGCCACAACCGCGAAAAATTCATTTTAATCATCACCTCATCAAGGTAATCCCAATCCACATAATCCTACGCCTTCTCAAAATCCAGCTTAAATAGAAGTAATTCTTTCTTGGCTTTCTTCGCATCATCAACAATCTCATTTGCTATCAATATACCATCCAAAATTTACCTATCCTTAATAAAAGCAGACTGAGAAGCAAACACAACATTTCCAACAACATTTCTCAATTTGTTAGCCAACACTTTGGAAAGAATTTTATAGACACTACTCACCAAAGAGATTGGATGGAAATCAACCACCAGCTTTGGGCTCTCGACCTTTGGAATCATAGCAATAAAAGTAGAATTAAGCCCTTTAGTTAGCTAACCATTGCGGTGAAATTCAGCAAAAAAATTCATCAAATCAACCTTCAAAACATCCTAAAACTCTTTAAAAAATCCCAAATTAATTCCATCCAGTCCAGGACACTTATAGCTATCACAGTCCCAAATTGCTGCTTTAATCTCTTCTAAAAGAAAGGGTTTAATGAAATCAACCCCCTCCGCTAAAGGCAAAGATTTAAATAGCAAACCTCTTATGTCAGGCCTAAATTACGACATCCTCTTAAAATGATTTTGGAAGTGTTGATAAACAGTTTATCGCACCCCTTCCACGCCTTCAATCTGAACCCCATCAACCATCAAAGAAATTATGGAATTCGACCACCTTCGAGAAGACATGATACTGTGAAATTTTTTAGAATTTGTGTCACCTTCCTTTAGATAGTTAACTCTTGATTTCTGCCACTACATACTAGCTTGTAATTTGGAAAAAGCCATAATATCGACCGATAAAAGATGCAACTCGGCCACCTCCTCTTCTAAAATGCGATTCTCCCCCAAGTCATCCAAGACTACCAACCAATCTTTTGCAATTCGAATTTTACTATCAATGTTAAGAGTATGATTCAGATACTAACTTTTCAAGCTCCCCTTTAACATCTTAATCTTTTCTTTCAGAATAAAACCACTCCAACCCTTGCACCTGAAAAGACTGCCACTTTCCTTTAACAAAATCGGCATACCCTTGAATATCCGCCCAACATTTTAACATACTATGCGGTTTCAGCCCCCAATTCTCCTCGTCAATGGTTGAAAGAATATGAAAATGATCTGAAAAACTTCGTGGAAGAGCCGTGTAACGCCCCGGATTTTGGTCCAAGACATTACGCCTAAATCATTTTCTTTTTCTGAAAAACACTACAATTTATTTATTTCATAAATAATGTATATTCTAGCAAATCCTATACAAAATTCTTTACATAATTTAATAAAAATTCTTAAACTAAAAGTCCTTCAAAATTACTTCTAAAATTACAATTTAATCAAAAACCCAATTTTTGTCCCCGCGTACGCTTTGATCATATATCATCTTTGGTACCTACAATATTATATTAATGTAAGGGTCAATTTCCTTATCCAAATTGGTTCATACTCAAAGCACCAGAAACAATGTCATAAAATAGATAATATCAAAACTTATCAATCAAAAAGAATTAAGAAAATACATTCAAGTCATATGCTTCAAAGTAAGGTTCACACACATCTTATTTGCAATAAAATAGTTTTAAGTCAATAATCAATCACATGTATACAACAGACTCTATGCAATTATGCGTAAGATGCATGCTCTTATAACTATATGATCCGGATATAATTCCCGTCACTAAGGCATCCACACAGAATATAATTGCAATTCCCGCCACACAGGCACCACACAGATGCATATGCCATGCATGATTATGAAAGTGCAGACTAAAACCCGCCACTAAGGCACCACACAAAATATAATTATAACCCGCCACTAAGGCACCACACAGATATATAATATTAACCCGCCACTAAGGCAATTACAGTCAAATATTAATGCATCATCAAACACACAACCAACAGTCAATCATTTCACAAACTCACATTTTCATCTTTCTCTTTTCTTTAATTCATCAAAAATCTATCATTTCTTTTCCAACATCACAAAAACATATAAAGCATAATAATATAAAATATATCAATTCACACCACATAATCATACAGAACCTTCATATAAAACATAATTAAGAATAATCACTCATAATTAATAATAATCACTTTTAAAAAGGATTAATTTTGCCATGAAAATACGTTTTAATTATTTTTCTTTTTAAAAGACAAGAATTGCTACATCTACTTAATAACACAGCCTAGCACTTAGTATGGACGTATGGGAAAAAGCCCTTACCTTATGGTGCTTTTCCTTTGAAAGACGTCCCTAAGATTAATTCTGAACAAAACGCACGAGCCTGTCCTAAGATTGATTCCGACCAAACGCACGAGCGAGTCTTTGAAGTGCTACATGAATATAGACATACAATTGGAGCGGTTGGTAACAATAAGCCAAATCTTCAAATGAGAAGAGGACTTAATAATAGAATATGAACGAGAATGGAAAAGGGACAACACCATGACTTTACCTTAAGATTTTATACACAGACGAAGTTGTTGAATGAGCAAGGGTTACGCGATGATGAGAAAGTGGCGTGACGGTTTTCTTTTGTGAAGGCTAGAAAATTATTGTCTCTTGACCTTACGTTGAAATGGCTTGAGCAGTAAGAAGGGTTTTATTTTACTCAAATGAATTCGTCAAGAGGCCACTGAATAAGGGAGTAGTAGTATCACCGTGAAAGATAAAGGGATAGAGAGATCATGCACTTTGGTTTGGGTCAAAAGGAATCAATAACCACTTTCCCATGTAGCCGAGTTATAAGAAAGGAGGGGAAAATCAATTAGGCACGGTTCTCTCAAAGCCAATTGCACGTGGATACTCATGGATAGGTATTAGTGGAATGATTCAAAGAAGCAACTAAGTGAAGGCCAATAGCAATAAAAATGAATGGAGAAATAATAGGAACTGATTTTAGTTTACTACCAAAAAAAATAGGCTTAGTGGAGTTGCATAAGTAATGGCTCTAAATTCTTTTTTTTTTTGGTTATAATTATTTCCAGTAAAATAATTAGACTCAAAATTCAATAATTCAAAATAAATTATAAGGCAAAGGACGTAAAATGACTAAGTAGAAAATTATCCCATTATAGTGACATCAATGTGATCAATCAAAATAGATAAATTAATTACTAATAGAGTGTTACAATTTCTTAAATTCTTTGCAATAAAATAAGTTGTTGAATAAATTATAAATCTAGAAAAATACTATGATCGATAAAAATATCGGGATGTTACAAGCCGTTTGGATACAATTAGGAAAAAGAGTAACATAGGCTTCTGATAATAAAAATCAATCAAGCCGGCTCATCGATAAACCATCTCCTCTAAACCAAGTAAAGTTGTGACCACATAAAGGTAAGTCTATAAGAAAATTACCATCAATGAAGATATTAAAAGGTGCAAAATCATCACTACTGCTGGACACCGATCGACTTCTTTTTTCCTGACTAAAACGAACGACATTGAAATCACCAAGAACACACCAAGCAGCCGCACTATGCATCTGAATCAAACCTCTTAGCACATTCCGCAAATCCTGGCGCCTCTTATTATCACAAGGGGCGTACACTTTGGCTAAACAACACTTCTCATTATTCTTTATGAACTTCCCTTTAACTATCAAACAATTAGCGATGTTCACATTCATCCACACATTCACCACACTAGTATCCCAAAGCGTAAGAATGCCTTCTGACGCACCAACTGAAGATTTAAAGGAACAGGCTACCGAATCAGAACCCCACAAGGAACGACATAAAACATCATCCACCACCTTCAACTTAGTTTCTTGAATACACATCACTCCGGGCCTCCTCTCCGCAATTAACCTCTGAATCTCCCTCCTCTTCTCCACCGCACCTAGTCCCCGGATATTAAAAGAAATAATCTTCATTGCAACCCCCCTCACCTGACACCCCCACCCGGCTCCTTCACACTCTAATCACCCCCCACCTTCCTCGCCTCCTTCACCCTCACCTCCCCACCCGCTCCCGAACCTCCACGCAGCTAGATTAAGATTCGTTCATGGCTTTGCTTGATCTTGGTTTTGTTGATTGATAATTATGAGTTTTGTTTTAAACAACTTTACTCTTTTAATTTTTTTCTGGGTTCAGTGTTGATGAATGTATGAAGATGGTGACGAAGAAGAAGAGAATGAGGGATGAAGATGTAGAAAGTTGAAAAAAAAATCTGGTGGTGGTGGTGCATGATTAGATATAGTAAACATGGATGATCTAATTGTTGTATTTTGACTATTTTCAGAAGAAAAAAAAATCAAACAATTTAAACTAAACAACTTAATGAGGTCTATGGTGAACCACATAACATGTTGGTCCACTTTAGACATTTGATGTTAAAATTAATGGAACGAGAATAGTTCGACTAACGGAGACATTTTGAGGGACCAAAACATAGTTTTATTAGTTATGAAACCAATATTGAAAACTAGAAATTAATTAGGGGATCAATAGACAAAATAAGCCTATTTAATTTGTAGCAAAAGCACCCATTATATGTTGTGTTTTTCAGCAAAAGCAAGATTTAATTGGTTAATTAGAGTTTCGTGAGTCATTTCTTCGTGATCAAATCTCTCGTCGTAACGTTCATATTTATATACGATTATAATTTTTATATTATTTTCTCTCTCTTTAGTTTTACATCCACACTTATTCTTATACCATGTTGATATATGTCTATCTATTGTTGTAAATTTTTAACATATTTCAAACGTTTCAAATCATTTGTGTCCCATATTTGAATTGAGAAATATAAAAAATATTTTAATAAAAAATTATTATCATATTATTAATTATAATGTTTGCCTTGGTTGTGTAAACATTTTTTTAATTCCAAATTTTCTAACCGCCTTTTGACCACGTTTCATCTTTATTTCATGTTAAGTTTTTTTTCGTTCCTAATAAATTGAATGTTAAGGGCGAGGCTTATGGTTTTGTGAGGTTTTCCAATGTACGTGATGTTGACAAGCTTTTACGTGCGGTGAATAATGTACACTTTGGGCACATGCGTGTAATAGCGTCTTTAGCGCGATTCCATAAGACTAATCAGAAGGCGTTAGTGGATGTGGGGGAGGGGAAGGCCATGAATGTTGGTGAGAAGGTAGGAAAGGTGGGGAATGTGTCTGTGGTGAGCAATGACGTAGGTAAGGGTGTTAAGATAGGGAATGCGGTAGCTGGGGCTGAGAAGGAGGTAGCGGTGAGGAAGGAAAACATAGGGCCTGTTCTTGAAAAGGTGCAGATGTTTGATGACGGGGAGGCTGTAGTGAGTACGGTTTTGAGGGAGGAAGAGGAGCGTACGTGCGTTAATGTGACTGTAGGTGATAGGTCAGGTCAGCAGCAGGCCCATAAGAGTAATACGGCAAACCAACAACATAAAAAGTTGGTCAGAATGTACCGCTCGATGGATAGAGATTTGAAGTGGGCTAGGAAAGGGCTGATTGGTACCGTAATGAATGGGGAGGCGATACCGGTAATTCAGAGAAGAGTGGAGGATGCTGGTTTTAGTGACGTTGATATTATTCCGTTGGGGGCGGACAAAGTTTTCCTTCATAGCGTGTCAGAAGTGGACATTATGCAAATAGTGGTTGAAGCGAAGCAATTCTTTGATCTTTTATTTTCAAATATTGTGCGATGGGATAAAGAGGTGGTGCCTTTTCAGAGAGGAGCGTGGTTACGAGTGTACGGGGTGCCGGTGCATGCTTGGAGTGAAACTTGTTTCAAGCTTTGTGTGTTAGATTGTGGGCGTTACCTTCGTACAGATGGTTGTACCTTGAATAGAGAAAGATTCGATTATGCCAGGGTGTTGGTTGCGACGTCATCTTTGGATATTGTGAATGTGACTGATACGATTTTAATTGATGGGGTCGAAGTTGAAATTAAGATGTGTGAGGAATGGGCTTTCAATTTGGGTGACGACGCTTGTTTGGCTGATGTGGATGAGGGGTCGAATTGCTCTAATGATGATGTGCAACATGACCTTCAGAGGGATTCGGACGCGGTTAATAACGTGGATATCTTGGTTGATAATCTAGTAAAGGATTTGGTAGTGGCTGAGAATAATATCTTGCCAAACCAAGCCGACGATGCGACGGTGGAACGTGTCTCCTCTGAACGCGAGGTGGGTGGGGGTGCCTCGGGGTATGCTCCTTCTGCCGTCTCTGGAAGTGAAGGACATCACAAACAGACTCCCGAGCTTTGCTTGAATGAGTCAGCTGGGGGTGCGGACGATGGAGTCCGGTTGTTTTCCAAGAATCGAAGTATTCGTCAGTCTTCGTGCCCTCCGGGAGGTAATCGTTCAACCACTTCGTCGGGACCTTGGAGTATGGAATGGCTTCAATCACACAAGACTGGAGAGGTGGGTGGTGTGCCTTTGGTTAGTCCGGAGAAAGAGAAGTCTTTGGCGCTTCTAGCTGACAGGCCAGGAGAAGTGGACGAAGGTCAGAGTCGCAAAAAAGTAGGAGGTGTGCTTAATCATAATGTTCATTGCCTTAAAAAGGTGGCTCGTTTGTCTGGGAATGATCGTTCAGAGGTGCTGAAAATTATTCGGAAACAAGAACGCAAACGCCAAAGGGAACTCTGTTTGCAACAGGCGTTGGAGGGGGTTCCTCAAGGGATGCTAGATGGAAATTCTTCTTCTTCGTCTGTCAATACTGATTGGCAACATTGGGTGGTGATGCGTGGTAATGAGGCGGTGGCGATTGATGACGTTAGGGGAATAGGTAGAGACATTGGTCTGGATTTTCCTGGGGCCATTCATAACAGATTTGACGTGTTAAATGGAGAAGGTAAAGCTGTGAATTCAGGGGCGGTTATGGGGAAAGAGGATGGTGACGCCTCGGCTAGGACGGGGAGGACGTAGGTGTGTTTTGGGTAGTGTGTGGGGCGGGTGGGTTAGGGTAATGAAGCTGATATCTTGGAATATTAGGGGGTTGGGAGGTGTAGAAAAGCGAAGAGAAGTGCGGTTGTTGGTAGGGGAAAAATTACCGTGGATTGTGTGTTTGCAGGAAACAAAATTATCAGTTTTTGATTCTTCTTTTGTGGCGTCCTTATGGGGTAACTCTTCTTTCAATTTCTCATTTCGACCTTCTGAGGGAGCATCGGGGGGCTTGTTGATTATGTGGGATAACAAGGAGGTGGAAGTGTGGTCTTCTGTCAGCAGTCAACACTTTTTATTGATTCATGGTAAATTTGTTAAGTCAAATGAAGATTTTTATTTGTTCAATGTGTATGCGCCGTGTGGTCTTCGTGAAAAAGAGGCGTTGTGGGTATCCTTATCGGAGCAGTTGATGTTGTTAAGGGGTAAGCGAGTGTGTGTGTGTGGTGATTTTAATGCTGTTCGGAGTGCGGAGGAAAGACGCTCTGTTAGGGGAGAATATGCGTTAAATGATCATGCGGGGTTTAATTCTTTTATTGAGGATAATGTGTTGCTTGATTTACCGCTTTTTGGACGGATTTTCACGTGGTTTAAAGGAGATGGTAGATCCATGAGTCGCATTGACAGGTTTCTGTTGTCTGAGGAGTGGTGTTTTCATTGGCCTAATTGTGTTCAAACAGCGCTTTTGCGGGGTCTCTCTGATCATTGTCCTCTTGTTTTATCGGTGGATGAGGAGAATTGGGGACCCCGACCTATGCGTATGTTGAAGTGTTGGCAAGATGTCCCGGGTTACAAACAGTTTGTGTCGGATAAATGGAAGTCGTTACAAGTTGATGGTTGGGGAGGGTTTGTTCTCCGTGAAAAATTAAAGAGGATAAAAGAAGCGCTGAAAGAGTGGCACGTTACTCATTCAAAGAATTTGCCTGAGAGAATTAAGTCTCTAAAGGAAAGACAAGCAGAGTTGGATGGTAAAGGGGGGCTGGAGGCTTTGTCGGCCTCTGAAATAGACGAATTGCATGTTATTTCCTCTGATATTCACTCGTTGTCTCGGGCAAACACTAGTATCGCTTGGCAACAATCTCGGTTACAATGGCTTCGAGATGGGGACGCGAATTCTAAATATTTTCACTCCGTTCTGTTGGGTCGGCGGCGCCAGAATCATTTGCATTCCATTGTTGTTGATGGGGCGGTGGTGGAGGGAGTGCATCCCGTTCGCCAAGCAGTTTTTTCACATTTTTCACATTTTGCGAATCATTTCAAGAGAGGTAGGACGGAAAGAATAACACTGCATAATCTGAGGTTTAAGACTCTGTGCTATACGGAGGGTGGGGGCTTAACTAGACCTTTTTCAGAAGAAGAGGTAAAGGCGGCAGTGTGGGATTGTGACAGTTTTAAAAGTCCAGGTCCGGATGGGGTGCACTTGGGTTTCTTTAAGGACTTTTGGATTGACATGAAACATGATATTATGCGGTTTATGGCGGAATTTCATCGAAATGGGAAGTTGTCAAGAGGTATTAATTCAACTTTTATTGCTCTTATTCCTAAGAGGGACAATCCTCAGAATTTGAACGATTATCGACCCATTTCGTTGGTGGGAAGTATTTATAAAATTTTGGCGAAGGTTCTTGCTAATAGATTGCGACTTGTGATCGGTTCTGTGGTTGCTGAAGAGCAGTCAGCTTTTGTTCATAATAGACAGATTTTAGATGGGATTCTTATTGCAAATGAGGTGGTGGATGAGGCATATAGATTTAAAAAGGAATTACTGATGTTTAAGGTTGATTTCGAAAAAGCGTATGATTCAGTCGACTGGGGGTATCTGGACGCGGTGATGGAAAGGATGTCTTTCCCCGTCCTGTGGAGAAAGTGGATTAAGGAATGCGTTTCGACTGCAACAGCCTCGGTCTTAGTTAATGGCAGCCCGACTGATGAGTTTTCGTTGGAGAGGGGGCTGCGCCAAGGAGACCCTCTATCCCCTTTTCTTTTTCTGTTAGCTGCGGAGGGATTGAACATTATTATGAAGTCGGTGGTTGAAAGAAATATTTTTGTAGGTTATAAAGTTGGGGCGGCTTCCTCTGTGTCAGTTACTCATCTTCAGTTTGCCGACGACACTCTGCTTATTGGAACGAAGAGTTGGGCGAATGTTCGGGCGCTGCGAGCAGTTTTGGTTTTGTTTGAGGCTATGTCCGGTTTGAAAGTAAATTTTAACAAGAGCATGTTGGTCGGGGTTAACGTTTCTGATTCCTGGCTGAATGAGGCTTCCTCTGTCCTTCGCTGTCGAGTGGGAAAAGTGCCGTTTGTGTATTTGGGTCTTTCTATCGGGGGTGATCCGCGTCGATTGATTTTTTGGGAACCTCTTCTGCGTAGCATTAAATCGAGACTGGCTGGGTTTAATAGTAGATTTTTATCATTTGGTGGCCGGTTAGTTCTTCTAAAGTCTGTCTTGACCTCTCTACCTGTCTATGCTCTTTCTTTCTTCAAGGCTCCGTCAGGTATAATTTCTTCCCTTGACTCTATTTTTACTAATTTTTTTTGGGGGGGTTGTGAGGATCATAGGAAAGTATCTTGGGTCAGTTGGACCACTATTTGTTCACGGAGGGAGGTTGGAGGGTTGGGGGTGCGGAGGTTGCGGGAGTTTAATGAGGCGTTGTTAGGAAAATGGTGTTGGCGGTTATTGGGGGAGAGGAGTAGTTTATGGTATAGGGTTTTGGTGGCGAGATACGGTGAGGAGGATGGGAGGTTGGAGGTTGGGGGCCGGAGTGGTTCTTCTTGGTGGCGAGAGATCGCTAATATTAGGGATGGGTTAGGTGGTGTCGGTGGTGGGTGGTTTCAGGAGGGTGTGTCTCGCTTGGTGGGAGATGGGGCAGATACCTTATTTTGGCATGATACTTGGTTAGGTGGTGTGCCGTTTTGTGTGCGCTTTCGGCGCCTGTTTGAGCTTGCGGTTGATAAATCTACCACGGTTGCGTACATGTTTTCTAGTGGGTGGGAGGTTGGAGGAGCGGGTTGGTGTTGGAGAAGGAGGTTGTGGGTGTGGGAGGAGGAAATGTTAGGGGAGTGTATTACTTTACTTCGTAATGTTTCTTTGCAGTTTGGTGTGAAAGATACTTGGAGATGGCATATGGATCTCTCTGCAGGTTATACTGTTCGAAGTGCTTATCAGCTATTGACTACTCAGGATAGCCCTCAGGTGGAAGGTGCAGATGCTCTAGTTTGGCATAAACATGTTCCGCTTAAGGTCTCAATTTTTGCTTGGAGGTTGGTTAAGAATAGGTTGCCTACACGGGCAAACTTGGTGCATCGTGGTATCCTTTCCCACGCGGTTGCAGGTTGTTTGCTTGGGTGTGGTGATACAGAGACGTCTCAGCATTTATTCATCTCTTGTGGATTCTATGGTATTTTGTGGTCTCAGGTTCGGTCTTGGCTTGGTGTCTCAGGTCCTGACCCCATTAATGTCTCAGATCATTTCTATCAGTTTACTCATTCAGCAGGTGGCGGACGAGCAAAGTGCTCTTTTATGCAGCTGGTTTGGTTGCTTTGTGCGTGGATCATTTGGAATGACCGTAATCAAAGGTTGTTTAACAATATAGGTAGTTCCATTGATCAGTTGTTGGATAAAGTAAAGCGGTATTCACTTTGGTGGCTAAAAGCTAACAATGTAGTTTTCGTTTTTGGTTTTCACTTGTGGTGGTCAAGTCCTTTGGCTTGTTTAGGACTTGGCTAACTTTTGCTTGACATTGCATTTTTGTAATTATTTGGGGCCTCCTTGGTACACCTTGTGCTGGGGAGTACTCATGGTTTGTTAATATAAAAGTTCCATTTTTGATTGTTCAAAAAAAAAGTTTTTTTTTTTTTTTTTGAGGAATTTCATGTTAAGTATTGCTTATGTCTATTTTTACAATATATATAATACGTGAATTTGAAAGCCAAAGGTTAAGCAACGAACACATCCTACTTAGTGCATGGCAATGCTGATTATCTCTTCTAATTTGTTTGATCTTAATTAAATTCACATTTTGAGCTCTTATATTAATTTGATGAGCCAATCAGCTCACAAATCAAACCATGATAATTGTTGCAATTTATTTATTGGCTATAAATAAAGAAATATGGTTGATAATAAAAAAAAAAAATACATGAAAAGTGACTATATTTTAAGTTATCTAGAGTGTTAATTAAACTATTGTTGCCGATAACAAGGATGGCATATCAACACCCAACAAAAAGACACACAATCAGACCAACTGCCCAACATTCCATTAGAAAATAAAACCAATCCAACCACTTTATCATCATATCCTCATCACTAGCCACTTGTACTATACCATTAAGTTGTTTGTGTCTTTGTTCCCATTTACTACTCCCTTTGCAACCACTCTCACAACAACTAGGCACCAATCATTTCAATATTGAACTCGGGTGTTTATTGCAAGCAAAATGGGAAAATCATTGCTTTCACTTCATGTCACTAAATCTTGTTATTTTGTGTTGGTGTTATATATAAAGTTTGAAATTCTAGTTTCAAGTCAGTTGACAGGACAATTAAAGAATTTTTGAGAAATGTCTTGAAATTACACACTCGAAGTTCAGATATGAGTCTAATTTGATATACGAACTCCAAGTAACATCCTCGAAGATAACAAGTACAACGCTTGAAAGAGCTGGCTCATAAAACATTCGAAAACTTGAGCTTTTTTATATTCAAAATAACTACCTCTTCGAAAGTGTACAAGAAAAGTCTAAAAGTTGGTTAATGCAACTGTAAATTTGTCAAAAAAGTTGTCATAAGTTAGAAATTGAAGATTAAGGGAGACTTGCATAAGAAGCTTCAGGTTAGTTAAGAGACACATGACATGTATGCAACAAAGAGAGTAGTTCCTTTCTTTTGTATACACGGCCAAAGAAAATGGGAATAAAAGACCCCTGTCCGAAACCCAAACCAAGCTAAGAGAAAATCCAAGGCAAAGAAGAAGCTCAAAGAACATATACAGCCTCATAACACCCTACATCTGCATTGATACACAATAGTGCAAGAAACCACTACAATTAAAATAAGCAGGCCTAGACTTTTGAGCAACGATAATGAACATTATTACTTATGCATGCCTCTTTTTATGATTGTAAGATTTTCTAAGGATCAAAATACATTCAGTCATGTATTAAATTAATTTTTTTTTTTGAAATAAGTCATGTATTGGATTAATATATCTTTTAAATTTTTCCTATTTTTATTTATTTAAAACTTGAATTGATTTCAACGTAAAAACAAGATTGGTATTCGTGAACCTAGAAAAAAGCTACAAATTTCCAAAATCAAATAATCGTACGTGTAACAATATTAAACAAACATGTGATATAAATTAAGGTGTCAAAATCACTTTATCAAAAGTTCTACTTTAATTCCCTCAAAAAAAAAAAAGTTCTACTTTAATTAGAAAATAAGTACTCACTATTGCATCATTTAATAAGTTCGATGAATTATCTATTTTCTCACAATATATTTTGATAAATATTTTATATATAATATTTTGTATAAAATTATTCTCCTCCATTTTCAATGTTTAGCTTTTATCCCCTCATGTGAATAGATAGACAAACAAATTGGCACATTGTCTCAGGCCAATTTTGCTTAGATAGTTAAAACATCTTCAAGAACAGGTTGGAGGAATAACATTCATTCTTTGACAATATTATTTGGTCATTTCTTTTTCCATTGCATGAGTTTCCCGTGTGTTTTATTTGAATTTTAAAATCTGAAATATTTTAACGTGTTTTTAAGATTTTTATGAAATGTTTATGCCGTTCAGATTATATAATCCGAACAAAATAGGACGCACGATAAATCAATAGAATGGGAAAAGGAGTCATATTATTTATGCAACTTAGTTCAATGTGTTTATTCATACTTCGATTTGATATAGAGTAATTTTGTCATAAATAAGAAATGAATGAGGTCATGCATCAGAGAAGAGTTACTTGTTGCCTTGTTCACTAACTACAAATACTCAAATATGGTTGGTGTCAATGAATCTAAGGATCATTAACAAATAAACCATAGAGAGTAAAAAAAAAACTAAACGAAAACAAATCATGCACTAATATGCTTTACAAAATAATAGAACACGAAACCCACAAGTCATAACCCATTTGCATTGAATTGATTTTCTCTCCTAAAATACACATCATCTTCCAGAGTCAGATTTGGTTAACGACCTCAACCTCACAAAAAACTTAACCTTCTTATCTAAATTAGTGGACCCATGTTGCTGCTCTTTCCTCTTCTTCCCACTCAAAGAGTCCCAATTCTCCGGCGAACCCATCAAAAGCACACTCTCTGGTGATCTCAATCCGATCGTTGCCAACTCCTCATTATCCGTCTGATCAGCAGACGCTGCAACAATAACAACCCTACTTTGCATAAGAGACAAAACCTCCCTCATTGCCACATCAACATCCCTTCTATTCCTCAACAAAATCTCCCCCACATGCGCCGGTGTAAGGGACCCACCCGCACGAATACACCCTTCAATTGCCTCAAACATCACGTGTGACTCCACCCCAAGGTAGTTCTTTGCCAACTCCCTAAACGCATGGACCCCACACGTGCTTAAACTCACGTGCACGTCCATGCGTCCACACCTAACTAATGCTGGATCAACACTATCCCTATGATTAGTTGTAAAAACTACTAACCTCTCTTCTCCACAACAAGACCATAGCCCATCTGTAAAATTCAGAAGCCCCGAAAGTGTGACCCGACTACTCTCATCACAACCCGAACCAGAAAACGATGTTGTTTTATGTTTCTTAGACTTAGACAACGACTTTGCACCATTTTTCTTCGACATTCTATCTGCGGTTAAATCCACAGAACAATCAATATCTTCAATAACGATAATTGAACGATTCGTTGTTTGGATCAAAAGCGAACGAAGCTCAGAGTTATCAGAAACCTTCGTAAGTTCCAAATCATAAACATCATAACATAGAAAATTTGCCATTGCAGCAATGAGACTTGATTTACCCGACCCAGGTGGGCCATGAAGCAAGTAACCACGTTTCCAAGCCCGGCCGACCCGATGATAAAACTCTTTACCCGAAGCAAAAGCTGTTAAATCATCTTTGATTTGTTTTTTCAAATCGGGTTCAAGTGCTAGCGTTTCAAAAGTAGAAGGATGACGAAACGGAACCGAAACCCAACCCGATTCAAACGAACCGGTTCCGTTATTATTCGTGAAAAGCCTCCGTTCACGTGAGACACGCTCAAACTCCTCGGCACGTGAGGTGACATGAGAGAGATACGCGGAGAGAAGCCCGTGACGGTGACGCTTCGGGAAACGGAGCGTGAAGCTACGTTTTTCTTCTACAGAATCCTGCATGGTGTCTACATGGTGTGTCCATGAGAGACGGTGGTTGTTGAACGTGTCGTGGACGGTGTGGTTTGGTGCAACGGCGAACGAGATGCGGTTGGAGGAAGGAGAGCGTGAGAGTGTGAGACGGCGACATGCGGTGGCGGAGGAGTGGTTGACGGCGTTGAGGTAGAGATGGACGTGGCGGTAGAGGTCATTGAGTTCGACGCCGCAGTAACCGTTGAATTCGGGGATTTCGAAGTAGGAATATGGAGAAAGAAGATCTTGAAGTGATTCGTATAGTGAATGAAGCACTGAGAGAAGTTGTGTTGGAAGTACGTTTTGGAGCACTGTTAGTAACCCTAACAATGACCACATTTGTGACAATATCTCCATTTTGTGGTGTTTTTTTTTGTGTGTGTTGTTGTGAATGATTCAATAGGATGAGAATGTTTCTTTTTGAGGTTGTTATATATATACGTTGTATAAAAGAATGAACATGGTTTGGTAAAGGTTAATGTTTTGTGTTTTGAGGAAGAAAAAAAAGCATTAAATAAACATCATATTGTTGAGGAGGTTAAAGTTAAAGGTAAAGATGATTAAACAACAGACCACTTTGCTTTTTGCTTTTGCTTTGTTCGTTTGCAGATATGGTTGAGTGTTTGTTCATGGCCTTAGCACAGAATTATTTGCATGCTTGGTATAGAATCGTGTGTTACACACCTTAAGACATGCATTACCTTAGTAAAGAATCTTAGAAAATGTGAATTTATGTTTGCCAAAGGTTCTTTCTTCCTTTCTGTTCCTGGTTTTCTACTTTGGAAGTGTAAGCAACTAAGCATCCACTTAGTATGTGAATATGTGAATGTGTGAAGTGTTATCCTTATGAGAAATGATATTTTGACAACCACTTTTTGACAACTTTTTGACAACTTTCTCTCTCATACTCACATGATGTTATCCTCTCTCTTCCTTTTTCTCTCTCCATTGTTTTTGACCAATAAGAAGTGGGAAAAACAAAGTTGTCAGCAAAGTTGTCATCAAATGGATGTCAAAATATCATTACTCTATCCTTATAGTCCTTGAATCTATTAAAATTGAAGAAACATCTTCAATTGCTGCTTTAGACTCATTTTGGATCCTCAAATGTATATTTTGTTACTTAAATGTGTTTTTGTTAGTCAATTTAGTCCATAAAATTACAAACAAAAGATATGTATTTGCAATTTTGATACATTCAAAGAGTATAATGACAGCGCCTCATAGATCCGGATATCAAAGTGTGTTTAATCACCTTGGAATTAATTACACGAAGGGAGTCCATGTCTTTCTTTGTGACTTAGAAACCAAAATCAATGCAAAATGCTTGTTTTTGCCAACGCTTCGGTTTCAACCTTCATCAATTGAAGCTTTTGTTTTTGGATAAACAACTAGTTTGGTCCTTTGGTGTGTGAGACATTATCACTATAGTCTTACAAACAAATTCTCAAGTGTCTCTTTTGTTAGTAATTTTATTTTATAGACTAAGGGTGCGTTTGTTTCAGCTTTAAAAAAAATAGATTTTGTGTCAAAAGAATCTAGAGTTTTTTTTTAGAGATTTTAAAAAAAATCTGAAGTTATTTGTGTTTGCCTACTATCCATAAAAATCCATTTTTTAAAAAAAATAAGTTCTAACATGCACATGTGTTATCTCCTTGTTGTTGAAAAAAAATAGATTTTGAGAAAAGCTAATCCTAATAGCTTTTCATTTTAGGGTCAAAATAGATTTTTTTGATAAAATGATTTTTCTAAAAATCCTAAACAAACACTTAAAAATGAAAAAAGTGATTTTTTTTTTGAAAAAAATCTGAAACAAACGAACCCTAAATGGATCATCGAAAAATACATTTTAGAACTAGACTAACTAATTAAAGAGGCATTTGAGGAAGAAAAAAAAAACTAACAAAAGACACATTTAGTTTTTATTTTTTATTTTGATACATTCAAAATTATTGTGACAAAGCACCACATTTAGCGATCAAAATGACTGTTTACCCGTTTGCTTTTTTCCCATCTTTTGTTTTTTCTGATTTTTTTTTCTTTTGTATATTGTATGTTGTGTGGTGTATTTACTTGTTTTGGTATGAATTAAATTTTAGGGACATTCATAGCAAGTTAGTAACACATTCTTTCCAACACATTCACTTCAATTGATTGAAATTCAAATTGGTCTTACTAAATTGTCCAGGTCTCACAAAAATTTGATCCATATGAACTTAAACCACTAGGAAAATATTGTGTTGAAAAAGTATTAAAGAGTTTATTGCTAACATTTCCCTTTCTCAAATTCAACCTAGTTATACAAGCATCTTGATCTTCTGAGTTGTAAATAACGCCCATAAGGCCATATAATTTCACAATGCACATGTGGTATAACTAGCTTTAGTAAAAGGTTATCAAGGGATAATAGTAGCATCAATGCCAACACATGGTGTAAGGGTTGATGGTATGGTGGGCATGCAGGGGATCTTGTGTAGTGGAATCTGCTTTCGTACTTTCTTGACAATTCACACTTTATTCTTTACCTTCTTTTTTTCTTGTAATTTGCGCATTCATAAGTCAGAGAATGTTCTTTTGTATTATTATAGTAACTCATCAGTCATTCATCATGAGTACTGACTGAGTGGGATATGATAATGAGGGGATGATGATTATTTACTCCTGATTATTTTCATGTTTTACTGCACCATGTTGGTTGAAATTGGTACAAATGAACCCATTGAATATTTTTTTTGCTTTAGCATTTATTCATGTTTATTTTATTTATCTTCATCTTTGTACCTTAGGGTGATACTGCTTCAGAAAATAATGAGGTTAGACTTCAATGCATAAATATGTAATAATTGATTCTACTTTATAAAAAAAAAAATGCCTATATACAAACTTTGTGCTGATTTGGTTTTGCAATTCTACGTATGCATCAAACTTTTTCAATTCATTATTTTAGGCTTTTACTTATTGGTATGCATAGTGGTGGGAGATGGCCTATGATAATGTGATATATAGATCTTAAAGTAATGGAGATGCATGGTGGTATTCTTTCTTGTGAATTACATTTCTTTTATATCTTTTACATGCTTGTGCTTTTGTAACAAAGTTTAATTTATGCTTTACAGAAATTTGTCTAAATTTCCTTTTACTAAAGCAATGCAATTTGTACCATCAGATTATAATCTTGTGGTGTTGTGATATCATTCTTATCTAATCTTTCTTGCCCCTTCAATGGTTTTAGGTATCCACTCATAAAAATGGTTGATATTTTGAGAAAGGGAACATGTAAAAGAGAAAATAAAAGGCGGAGAAAAAGAAAAAGAGGCATGTGTATGGGCATCAAAAGCCACGAATATGTAGGATGGACAAAGAATTCAGTGTAGGTCAGCCTTGAGAGAAAGCTAAGCTTAAATTGGGGTATCAAGAATAAAGCCAAAAAAAAGGGTTCTTATTATATGGAATGTCAATGATCTAAGGGATCATATTCCATCTATGCATTATGTTTTATTGCAAAATTGGTTCATCATGAGAATGGATCAGTGCGTTATGCAGAGCAGTATTTCTCTAGAAATTATAAATCAAGCAGCAATTAACATGTACTCAAATTAGAGATTGTACTTCACATATTTAGTGTATAAGTATAAGCTTAGTTATTATGTCGTGACTATGACCAACTATTAGAATGTCATCTAATTATGCATTAATATTAAAGTGTAGAGGAATGCCAATAATCAAATGAATTAGGACTATTGAGTTATAGTTAATTAGTTATGATCAAGATAATCGGTGTGAACATTCACAGACTAGCCATCGTGTAATTGCAAAACAACTAATTAACAAATAACAGGAAATATCAAGGAATAAATAAGAAATGATAAAGTAAATAATTTAAAAGGTTGGGCATATCAAGGAAGATAAGGGAGCCCAACAAAATGTAGAACATATATAGATTTACTGAAAAACAATTTCTTCAAAAATGTCTCCAGAAATAGCTAGTGGAGAACTCCTCATTGACTCCTCAATGTGCTCCAAGTTGCTTTATACATTGACCTATAAACAAATAACAGGACACAAAAACAATATTATCGGACATAAAAACATATGACAATGAAGAAACTTTAATTAAAAAATCAAACATAAACTGGATATTGAGTTTTCAATTAAAAAACATAGATCGATAATTACATGCTTAATAAAACAAAAAAGATAGATAATCACATTGTGCATTGACGATTCATATTTCGGGATCTCATTGATGCATATGATGATCGAATTAATGATGAAGAATTAGAAAAAGACCATATTAATCGGTTTAAGGACCATATTAATCTTCCTAACTCTCATCTTTTTTGTTTTAGGTCATGGTTAGCTGTTCTTAGTCAAAAATCTGGTTTTCGGGCTACTTGATCATATTGGTCCAAAACTTGCCTAGAAAATCATAAAATAATCAAGGATCAAAACTCCCACAGAAGGGACTTCTTACGGGACACCGCCCTTCAAAATTCAAAATTCCATTGTTAGATCCAAAAATGCTAAAATAGCAGAGATTTTGAGTGCTGACTGCATATTTCAAATATAAGATTTCAGCGGCAGTTCGGCTAGGTTTCAACAACAGTTAACTGTCGTCGGTTAGATTTCAGCGGAAATTAGCTACTGTTGCAATCAATTTTGTAGACTATGTTCTGTTTTAAGAACCAAGCCAAAATTCGGTCTATTTATTACCTGTAATTCAAAACAACAATTCCAGAGGTAGTACAACTTATACACAATTTTCTTACAAACACCCTTCTTGCTTATCTAGCACATTTTAGTCCTTGCAAAAAAAAACATTGTTTTACAAACACCCTTCTTGTTGATCTGACACATTTTAAGGGTCGATGACGACGAGCAAACTCTTTGTTAGGTTATTGTTCATTTTGATTTTCTTAGTCGACAAAATTAACAGGAAGATTGAAGATAAACAAAACTCAATTTCTGGATGCAACTCGACGGTAACGAAGAAGAAGATTGAATCGAAATGATTTCATGAAGCATGAAGTTTAAAAACCCCAATTTATGCGTTCATTTTTTTTTAAATAGAATATTTTAATTAAATGCCATGTGTATTAGTTCTGCACATTCATCTTGTGCCACGTTGGCCAAAATGAGGAAAATCAGCAAGAAACTAATCCTAAGGACATTTCTTAAACAAAATCATTTTTACAAGGACAAATTTCACATATTTCAAATTTGTCTTGCATGTACGAAAACCCAAATTTGCTCTATTTGTAAGGACTAAATGCATATTTTAGCTTTTTTTTTTCTTCGTGAAATGAAGCTATAATATTGCCCAATTGTAACCTTTGGTTTTTTTTTTTTTTTGAAAGGAATTGTAACCTTAGGTTATTATGCCTACCTTCCCAACATTTACATAAGTCACCTCTGTCGTATCCCAATATATAGTTCAATTTCCGATGAGAAGACTCAACCCTAACATGAAAAAAAATTCACATCAAAATCAATTCAATGCAGTTCAAAACTTTTTTGTTCAAATTACAAAATTTAAAAAATTAGTAATCATACCTATTAAGGAGTCTACCTAGTCTCTTACACATAATTGGAAAACATGTTGCAACCCTTGCTTAAACTTTTGCAATCGATGTCGATACTCTACCTTATAAGGTTACCATACAATATCTTTCTACATCTTTACTTCAAAAAAAAAAATATCTTTCTACATCTAGATAACTAACTCTTGCATATCCTTCAAGACACACTGCTTACATTTTTCATCAACATTTTTGTCTGAAACTGACAAAGCAAATTAACAGAATCTGAGAATACAACTTTAATGGATTTCATCAAAGCAAGATCTATATCAATCAAAATTATTTTGGAGTAATAATCCTTCCTTAACAAACATTTCTTTCAGTTTCTCTAATACCCTACATGTATTTTTCTCTATGCTTAGATTCCATATAAGAAATTGTCACCGCAAATGTCAACTATGCTAGCTAATCTCATATCTGCAATTTCGGGCAATGACAATATGCATTTATTAGTTTTGTATGTGCTATTCATAATGAACACAATTGGAAATATGTTAAACAACTTGACTCAATTAATCTGGATGCGCCCAAAATATATTTCTCATTATGTCTGAATCATCTCTTCTTATACTCCAACTGACATAATTGGCATCCTCTATCAACTTCAACAAATGTTGCATCAATGTTCTCGGACCTCTCACCTTTGTACCTTCCACCCTTGTCACAACTCAAAATTAATTTGTTATTTCTTCCTCTCATTCCGGTCTCTTTAATTTATATGATATAGAAATGGTAACAATCACTTTATTTCTAATTTCAATCTCGCTAGCCATACTTACTACAACTTCTCGTGTATCAAACCTATGTGTAGTTGTGAATACAACAATGATATCTACGCATGATTGCTCTTTATTGCATAGTTGAGGCATGTCTATATCTATTTAAAAAACAATACAAAATTAGAATTTTTCCTAAAAACAAAGAAGGGAGAAATTATAATATTAATTTTTATGGTTAAATATGTTTTTGGTCCTTATAAATATACCAAAATTTTGTTTTAGTCCCTATAAAATTTGCAATCACCACTTTGGTCCCTATTTTAAGTTAACTCATGTGTAGCATTTGTATTTTTTAACGAAATTGTGCATAAATGTGTAAAATAGTGTAAAAGTCTCCCAAATTTATAAAGGTATATGGTAAAATTTTATTATTTTCATCAAGATAGAATATTTATGAAGTTTATTGATGCATTATATGTTGTGAAAGTTGTTGCAGTATGGTGCAATTTGGTTAATTTATTGAATGAGCTGGACTTGAAAATCTTGTTGGAACTGTCATTGGAGGCATTTTAGTACTCTCCAGGTGTTAGGGAGCAAAAATGGAAGTGAAATGAGCAAAATTCAATTAAGTTATTGAACGAATTGGACCTGAAAATGTTGTTCATGCACTACCAGACAATGCAGCCCATTATGTAACTACTCTAAAACTGATGGCTATTACTTTTCCCACACTATGGAGTTTTCGCGTACCCTACTCTAATTCTAAAATCCGAAATATTTCAACATGTTATTGGAAAATTTATGGGGTTTTTATGCACAGGGCGCGTAAGAAACTCATAGGTTGGGAAAAGAAACCTTCAAAACTGATTCATGAAAAATACATGTTTATTTTCTGACCCCCTTGCGTGGCTCATTGTTTGAATCTACTTTTGAAATATATTTGTAGCATGCCTTGTGTTGCGGAGCTTTCTTCGGGCAGCACTTCAGTGACTTAATGTCACCGTGCCATAGCTGCCCAACCCCATCCATACCATCCATTTTCTGACACATGTGCAAGATGTTTTGTTTGTGCGGACAGGATGCAATGTTACGGTGTCATTAATGGCACCGAAGTATTCTCCGCTTTCTTCATAGGCTTCAAAGTTAACATCGTCTGTATATAATCACATGATATTCTTATCTAGGCTGGGTAAAGGAGAAGGTTGAAACAAAATTGTACGCCCAGGGGTAACTCGATTCTCTACTTCTTTGATTGCATTTTTTTATAATAAGTATTACATATAAGATTCTCTACTTCTTTGATTGCATTTTTTTATAATAAGTATTACATATAAGATTTAATTTGGTAATAGTCACTTTGGTCCCTGAAATTGTAATGAGTAGTCAAAATAGTCCTTCAATGTATCAAAACTTCAAAGTAGTCCCTAATTGAGCATTTTGTTAGTCAAAGTAGTCTTTAACGTTAAAATATTTCATTAATATTGTCAAATTAGTCCTCCAATATACTTACTTATTGTCATATTAGTCCTTATAAGTACATGTTTACTGTCATTTTAGTCCCTATATGAAAAGAGTTATTGTGAACATTGAGATATTATTTTAGTGTCAAGGACTATTTTGACTAATATAATGCACAATCAGGGACTATTTTAAAATTCTGATACAATAAAGGACTAAAATGACTAATCATTACATATTCAGGGACTAAAATGACTATTACATTACTTTAACTCGATTTGTTGTTACTAAATTAACTACATTGAAAAGTATGCATGATCACATACATGATTTGCAAACTTTGATGGAGGAAAAATATTTTAGTACACATAAGCTAGAAAAGTCTATATCAAGAAAAATTGTTGGTGATATTATTTTCGATCGTAAATTCTCTGATTGCAAAACTAAAACGTATGGCTTCCAACATTTAGGTACTAATGCGCCAAATTTGCAAAAATCTTGTTTGGTGCTAATTATTTAGTGTAGGCAGACTGCCTTAGATTTGGATTTGGAGTGCTTGTTAACTATTGGTGGTCAAAGTTTTGCATTATCTATCTTTGTTTGTAATGAGGCAATTATGTACCTCACAATCTCCCTGTACCTTTTGCTCATTTTTTGCACATCTTGTTCTTGCTCGAGCTTATTAATATTTTTTTCCCTGTTAAAAAAAAAAATTGCAAAAATTGACAATCAATTTGTCTTCTTAGCCAAACTTCCTTTTCATCAGGGTGTGTGAGAGAAATTTAAATGTCTTTGAACATATCCATAAAAAGAGAAGAAATAGACTTGAGCATCAAAGTCTTATTGATCTTGTCTATGTTGCTTATAATTTGCGTTAGAAGAATAGGTATAAAAAATTTATGCTCAAAGTCACAAATATTGCTTTCACTTCCCTCAAAAAAACAAATATTGCTTTCACTTATTGACGTATATGTTGTTGTAGGCGGAAATCCAAAAAGATATGTTTTGATCGACTTGATTACGAATCCATTGATTAAATTAATAATTGTGGAAGAAAAACCCGATATTAATGAGATCGAGAATTAGGGGTGCAAACAGGCTAAGCCGTCCGATAGGGGACTACGACCTAACATATTTAAAGCCTAACTCGGCTCATATCGTTTTAAAAAAAAGGTGAGACTCAAGCATTTTATAAAACCTATTTACTTAAAGGGAAATATTAACGTGTGCCCTCACATGTTAAGATACCAAAGATAGAATTTTTGCATTGGAAATTGCACCAATTTATTTTTCAAAAGATTGAAAATTAATTTTCCTCAATAATTACTTTCTTTTTTTAGAAATCTTAACATGTGCTCTTAAAGCACAAGTTAGCATGACTCTTACTTAAATAGGTCAGACTAAGACTTACAAAAAAGTCTATTAAGCACGTTAGCAGCAGGTATATTGGTGTGATTAGACCTTCGTAATATTTTGTTATTTAGTAGCATACATATTCGTGTGTTTTAGGCATTCATAAGTTTTGGCCTATTTAGTAGTAAGCTTACATGTGTTGCTATGACTTAGTGTAAAATAGACTTTTAAATAGGCTCCCAAGTTTCATCAAGCCTTTAAAAATGTCAAACTCAACCTTGAGAATGAGCCTATGACGAGAATAGGCCAGACCTAGGTCTTACAAAGCTCGGCCCGGCCTAAACCATTTCCACCCCTATCGAGAATGCTCTTTATCATGATAAATGCAATTCTAATAATTGATGATTCATTTAGAGACTATCAAGGTAAATGTTATATTGCTTATGTTCTATATTTACTTGTAACAATCAATATTAGTTTTTCACTTGCTTGTTATCTAATTAGGTGTTAAAGAACTTGGCACTACTGAGTTTTAAGTTGAAGGATGGTTGCTCTGAATATGTCATTTCTAGTGTCATACTCCCTCCGGTCCACATTATAATAAAATTTTTCAAAAAAATATTTGGTCATATATATAAGAAAATGTCACAACTTTTAAGGTGTAGTTATTGTTTAAAAGACTTTCCTACCCCTCATTTAATGTTTATCTTTTTAATATTAACAGGTGTATTTAATGTGTCACAATTTTTTATGAGAGTATATTTGTAAAAATATTGAAAAAGTTAAATTAATCAATGATTGCATTGGTTTTGATTTTTTTTATTTTGCTTCTTATAATAAGGACCGGGGGGAGTATTTGACTATGAAGAAACAAACTTGTCACTACAATGATTGGTAAAACTTGTATCAATTATTTAGTTTCTATTTTAATGGATAGTGTTTTATAATAAAAATTTAATTAAAAATCATCTGATCTAATCTTTGAACCTTAAACCCATAGACACATCAGTTCAATGGCTCATGATTTTGATTACTTTGATCTAAAGTAAAATTTAACATGGATTGCAAACTTGCAGGAGTAAGATTGTCTGCAAATTTTCTTCAAATAAACAACACTTCCTCTTTGATCCACTTTTTTGTTTGACCTTTACTTTTTTGTCTGACTCTGTTCTCATGTATTGTCAATATTCATAAACCAATATCGAAAATTCTAATTATGTGACTAAATATATCATAATACAAAGTATCGAATTAGATTCACCAAGTCCTTATAGATACACCTTAGATCGAAAAAACAAAAACAAATTACAAAAACTAAAAAACATAGAGAACTCACTTGCTTAAAGTAACTAATTACAAACAAAGTTTCATAACACTCCTTAACTATTTCACCTGCTGAGTAGAGGAAACCAACGTTCTTGAAAGGAAGATTGGTAAGAAACCATGAAAAGAAGAACAACAAGAAACAAACCAACACCCCAAGGAGTTCCACCTGCTCTATGAAGTGACTCTCTCTCTGGCAAAGGAATCAAAGAAGAAAAAAAACCTCCATCTCCATAGTTGGAAAGAAAGTGAACAACAAGAAGAAGTAGAAGTGGTGAAATCATTAGAACCATCTTCACTTGATCCATTATGCTTTCCATGATTGGTTCATAGTTTGAATACCATGAGAAACCAAGGAATATTAGAAGGGTAAGAAGGAAGAAACAAAGGTGTAAAGGGAGAGCTGGTTGAGAGTTATGAGTAGTGGCCATTTTTCTTTGGGTTTGGATTCTTGAAACAATTATGGGGATGGAAAGGTTATTGTTTTGTGTGGAAATAATGCACATATTGAGGTTTTATATAGTGGACATATTGTCGTGTAATGTGCCTACTTTTTTGTTTAATGAAAGTAACCAATTGCTCATAGAACAAGTGTTCATTGTATGTAATATAAAAAATTGAGTTTAATGAGATATATTATCCACGTAAATTCAACGAGAACTTGTGTTATTGTCACGTAACTCCACTCTATAACCGTATTTTGAAAATAACAATATAATACATTTAAGTAAAAAAAAAAACATACTAAATTTTATTAGACCTTAATGTAAAATTTATCTTCTCAAACGTCAATGTCATGGCTCTGATGAGCCTCGGAGTAGAGGTGTCAATAGAGCCCCAAATTTCAAAGCCCACATAAAAAAGCCCCCACCAAACCCACTAAATTAAAGCCCCCTAATTGAAAAGAATTATTTGGGGTCAAGCCCACTATAAAATCTATTTATTTGTGGGCCTAATAAAGCCCCATATTATAATTTTTTTCTTAACAGCTTACTACTATCATATTTTAAAAAACAGCTTATTCAAAACAGCTTATTTATGCAAAACAGCTTATTACGGTTTCATTTTAAAAAACAACTTATTCAAAACAACTTATTTATGCAAAACAACATATTTATGCAAAACAACTTATTCAAAACAGCTTATTTATGCAAAACAGCTTATTCGAAACAACTTATTTATAAAAAATAGCTTATTTGTGCAAAACAGCTTATTCGAAACAACTTATTTATACAAAACAGCTTATTTGTGCAAAACAGCTTATTCAAAACAACTTATTTATACAAAACAGCTTATTTGTGCAAAACAGCTTATTCAAAACAACTTATTTATACAAAACAGCTTATTCAAAACAACTTATTTATACAAAATAGCTTATTTGTGCAAAACAGCTTATTCAAAACAACTTATTTATACAAAACAACTTATTTGTGCAAAATAGCTTATACAAAACAACTTATTTATACAAAACAGCTTATTTGTGCAAAACAGCTTATTCAAAACAACTTATTTATACAAAACAGCTTATTTGTGCAAAACAGCTTATTCAAAACAACTTATTTATGCAAAACAGCTTATTCAAAACAACTTATTTATACAAAATAGCTTATTTGTGCAAAACAACTTATTCAAAACAACTTATTTATACAAAACAACTTATTTGTGCAAAACAGCTTATTCAAAACAGCTTATTTATACAAAACAGCTTATTCAAAACAGCTTATTTATACAAAACAGCATATTCCGATTTAATTTTAAAAAATAACTTATTCAAAACAACTTATTTATGCAAAACAACTTATTCAAAACAGCTTATTTATGCAAAAACAACTTATTTATGCAAAAACAGCTTATTCGAAACAACTTATTTATACAAAACAGCTTATTCAAAACAACTTATTTATACAAAATAGCTTATTTGTGCAAAACAGCTTATTCAAAACAGCTTATTTATGCAAAACAGCTTATTCGAAACAACTTATTTATACAAAATAGCTTATTTGTGCAAAACAACTTATTCAAAACTCCTTATTTATACAAAACAGCTTAATTGTGCAAAACAGCTTATTCAAAACAACTTATTTGTGCAAAACAGCTTATTCAAAACAACTTATTTATGCAAAACAGCTTATACAAAACAACTTGTTTTGTATAAATAATTTGTTTTGAAGAAGCTGTTTTGCACAAATAAGCTATTTTGTATAAATAAGTTGTTTTGAATAATCTGTTTTGCACAAATAAGCTATTTTGTATAAAAAAGTTTTTTCGAATAAGTTGTTTTTGCATAAATAACTTGTCTTGCATAAATAAGCTATTTTGAATAAGTTGTTTTTGCATAAATAAGCTGTTTTGAATAAGTTGTTTTTTAAAATGAAATCGGAATATGCTGTTTTGTATAAATAAGCTGTTTTGAAAAGCTGTTTTGCACAAATAAGCTGTTTTGTATAAATAAGTTGTTTTGAATAAGCTGTTTTGCACAAATAAGCTATTTTGTATAAATAAGTTGTTTCGAATAAGCTGTTTTGCATAAATAAGCTGTTTTGAATAAGCTGTTTTGCACAAATAAGATGTTTTGCATAAATAAGTTGTTTTGAATAAGCTGTTTTGCACAAATAAGCTGTTTTGTATAAATAAGTTGTTTTGAATAAGCTGTTTTGCACTAATAAGCTATTTTGCATAAATAAGCTGTTTTGAATAAGCTGTTTTGCACAAATAAGCAGTTTTGAATAAGCTGTTTTGCACAAATAAGATGTTTTGCATAAATAAGTTGTTTTGAATAAGCTGTTTTGCACTAATAAGCTATTTTGTATAAATAAGTTGTTTCGAATAAGCTGTTTTCCATAAATAAGCTGTTTTGAATAAGCTGTTTTGCACAAATAATCTGTTTTGCATAAATAAGTTGTTTTGAATAAGCTGTTTTGCACAAATAAGCTGTTTTGTATAAATAAGTTGTTTTGAATAATCTGTTTTGCACAAATAAGCTATTTTGCAAAAATAAGTTGTTTTGAATAAGCTGTTTTGCACAAATAAGCTGTTTTGTATAAATAAGTTGTTTTGAATAAGCTGTTTTGCACTAATAAGCTGTTTTGCATAAATAAGTTATTTTGAATATGTTGTTTTGCATAAATAATCTGTTTTGAATAAGTTATTTTTTAAAATTAAATCGGAATATGCTGTTTTGTATAAATAAGCTGTTTTGAATAAGCTGTTTTGCACAAATAAGCTGTTTTGTATAAATAAGTTGTTTTGAATTAGCTGTTTTGCACAAATAAGCTATTTTGTATAAATAAGTTGCTTCGAATAAGCTGATTTGCATAAATAAGTTGTTTTGTATAAATAAGTTGTTTCGAATAAGCTGTTTTGCACAAATAAGCTGTTTTGTATAAATAAGTTGTTTCGAATAAGCTGTTTTTGCATAAATAGCTTGTTTTGCATAAATAAGTTGTTTTGAATAAGTTGTTTTGCATAAATAAACTGTTTTGAATAAGTTATTTTTTAAAATTAAATCGAAATATGCTGTTTTGTATAAATAAGCTGTTTTGAATAAGCTGTTTTGCACAAATAAGTTGTTTTGTATAAATAAGTTGTTTTGAATTAGCTGTTTTGCACAAATAAGCTATTTTGTATAAATAAGTTGTTTCGAATAAGCTTTTTTGCATAAATAAGTTGTTTTGTATAAATAAGTTGTTTTGCATAAATAAGTTGTTTTGAATAAGTTGTTTTTTAAAATGAAATCGTAATAAGCTATTTTGTATAAATAAGTTGTTTTGAATAAAAAAAACTTTAAAAATAGTTTTTTTTTTTTAAAAAAAACTTTAAAAGAAAATGTTTATAGAAATTTTGGGGCTTGAGGGCTTTTGATTTGTGGGCTTGCATGAATGTGGGCCTTTTAATCTTGTGGATTTTTAAGCCCCATTGCTATGTGGGCTGGGGCCAAAACTTCAAGGCCCCATGATATTGACACCTCTACCTCGGAGTCCAACTCATAAATTTTTTTCCTATCAAAAAAATAATTTGCTCTATTGATGGTATGTCTCCTTTTATCTAAAAAAAATTGATGTTGAATGATAGTGAGATTTTTGTTTAAATGAATCGCTATATATAAGTAATTAGTGATTTTTGAGAGAACAGGTTTTTTCTTATTTGATCGTTTGCTTGAAGCGATTTCAAGAGTTGTTTGTCCCCCTATAAAAGCGACAAGTATATAGTTTTTTCACTTTTCTTTTTTTACGGTATGAACTGTATATAGGTGAATACTCTAGAGTTTTGTAAATATTACAAAACTTAGTGAAATAAACTAAAAAAATTATGAAATGTCATATAAATTCAAATAAATTGTAAATAAGTACTTCCAAACATATTTTGGTCATTAAATAAAGTATTTTTAAATTGGATTATTAGGGGAAAACTATCCCAATTCACAACTTATCTGCTAAAAACAATCCCAACTTACATACTCCATATTTTTAGATTTTATCGCATGCATTGTTAAGAGTTACCCTACACATTAAATAATTGGATTTAGTCATCACCTTATAATATGATTTTGTAATATTAAATTAGATCAAAGTAAATTATAAGACGTACTATAAAACTCTTACAACCTCACTCATGTCTAAGATCAAACATAATCTTTTTATTTTATTTTATAGAAGATCAAACATAATCTTAAATCTTAATAACATATGGTGTACATAAAGATTTTTTACCATCTTAAAATTTTAATCTAACTTATCTCATCTTTACAAAATTACTTCTAAAGTTCGGTGGCATTTAGCCTGGGAAAGGGAAGTAGTTTCCCACCATGGGATAGTTGATTTTGACTATTGGATCAAATGAAGAACATGATATTATCATAGACTCTTAACACCAGATATTTTTCACACTCTCTTTTACCACTCTCCTCTCTCCTCCATCCCCACTCTCCTCTGTGTCCACCACCGTTTCAAATCTGCCTCTTCCTTTGTCCATCCCCAATTTTCTCACCGTCCTCGTCCTGCCTTGAACGCCTTCATCCACTCTTCACTCACCACCCCCAGCAACCTTCAAGGAATTCAGCTCACCAGATTTGGAAGAAAAATCAAGATCTTGTTACGAAGGAACAAAATTTAAGGAGGTTCCAGTAGTTGATGAGTATATGAAATGGGGTGATGAAGGAGCACATAGCCTTTACCATTAATCCAATTACAGACACATTGAAAGCTACTCATTTTAGAAACCATTGATGTGATGTTAGATGAACTTATGCTAAAAGTTGAACTAGTATTATTAGATCTGCATCTTCTCCAATATTGAATTATTGATTGCAATATTTTATTTGCAAGACCAGCGTATGCATTTTTTGGAGTTCAATTGGCCCATTTTGAGTTTTTGGAATGTTCAACACCATAGCACTTTCTAGTTCATTTATTTATAATTGAAGAGTAATCAAATAATTTAAGATAATAAGATTTCCAGTTCAACATGAATTTTAGATCTGGAAAAAATTCGGTATTCATGGGGTTCAACAGAAGAGAAGGGTAATTGCAGGAAATATATATGTTGAAGACAATGGAGGTTTTTTTATCGAAGGAGAAGACAGTAGAGGTTGAAGGTCGCCGCAAAAGAGAATGAAAAAATAAATCTAGTGTGAACAGACCATACTAAGATCAATACTCCCCTTTAATCTAACCGTCCAAAAAAACCTTTCCCATGATAGGAAACAACTCTCCATTCCCATGCTAAACCTCACCCTAAAGTTCACCTATCTTGTAAACACATTCTCGAGTCTTCTCTCATTAAATATAAGATTCTTAACAACACCAAAGGTAGCTCCAAAAGTAATGAGATCTGTTCTGCGACTTTTCAATAGCTTGTTTATGGCCAAAGGTTTCACCTTTCTCAAAATCCAACACATGCTTTTGCATATAAATAATGTAAAAGTCGGTAAGGATTTTTTATGGTAGAGATTTATTGTAGCTAGTTAACAAATGGTAAGCTGCCACGTACAACCGACCAGAGTCCAAATAACGTCTGAGAGGGCTTTCTTTTCTTTGTAGTAAAATGATTCCTTTTTCTATAATGAGAAAAAAAAAATGAAAAGCAGGCAATGTCTGACTCAGACAAGATTTCACTACATAAGCATACTTTATTTGACAGTTATGCCTAACAATACCAAAATCAATAATATTTGAATATACTAATATAGGGTCTTGTTTTGTCAAAAAATTTAAAGGATCTTGTTCCTTAAAAAAAAAAAGGATCTTGTTAGTTAGTAATTTATCTTAAACATATGGGGGTTCTACGTCAAAAGTTTTTTTTTATGGGACCAAGTTAGAAGGTTATGATCGACATCCTTAATAATATTGGTTAAGTGAAAAACGAAATCCTTAATAAATTTTTTTCTTTTACAAAAATAAACAATATTCATTTATTCAAATTGATAGAGTACATTAAGATAATACAAATTCAAAGTCGCTAAAAAAAAGATCAGCCAACAAACTCACAACATCCATGTTAATATTATAAAACGACAGAGTATTTATGCATTCAAATATGACTATATTCAAGTCTCTAAATACTCACGTCTCCGGATCTGCATCGTTGACGCGTCAAAGTCATTGATTGAATCTGCACTTGCTCAAAATTAATCTTTTAACCTGAATCAAATAAACACCGCACTAAGACGGAAAATTAAAAACACACTGCATGCATACGGAAAAGAAAAACAAATAGAGTTGTTCAAAGACGACGAAATCACTAAAAGAAGACTAAAATTATGCGGAAATCACTTATTTAATTAAAAAAGAACGAAAAACAATTTGGATGGATGATTTTGAGTCAAGTTAATCCTAAATCACTCTCTTCGATAAATAAGAAGAAGAAATATGATAACGGCTAAAGTTTAAGGAGAAGAGAAGGGAGAGAAAAGCATGACAAATAATAATATTTTGTTTTAGTGAAAATTAGATAGTGTGTACGATATTATTAATAGAATTTAAAATGCTACTTTATAAATAGAATTTTAAATTCTTATCATTGTATACTTGTGTGTATTGCAAAACATGACATAGTGCCTGCTTGCCATCACGGTGGATACCCACCAAAACCACGTTTTGCCAAACTTTTCAATTTGAAGCTTCACAATTTTCACAGTGGAACTTCTTTCAAAAAAAAAATTCACAGTGGAACTGCATGGGGAAGCGCAATTTAAGTTGAAAAAGTGATGTCAAACACACGCATAGTCTGAAAGTCTTTAAAGTTCAGTCTCTCACCGGGAATCATAATAAGATGCTTCGGTCAATGCTAGTAGAAAATGTACAATAATTTTTTAACATACTAATATATATTATCATAAATCATCCTGATAAAATGATAATTATGATAAATCATATCTCTTATATTGAATATATATCGAATAATCTCTTATATTTAATCTCGTATGAGCTATGTATAAAATGAGATCCTTAAAAAAATGTATAAAATGACATAATTTTGATAAATCATTATGATAAAATGCAAATATATATTGAATAATCTCGTATGAGATATGTATAAAATGACATAATTTTGATAAATCATATCTCTTATAGCATTTTGGATGTTTGGACCATGCTTGTATAGTAACAGATTTCTTAATAATATTATATTAATTCATATTGATTTTTTTGGTTACATATTAATTCATATTGATGATAATGAAATGTAAGTATTTAATGTGTATGCTTTTGCTTTCTCTATCAAATTTAATTATTTCTACATTGTTAAAATGTGTGTTTCTTATATTATTTATAGACAAGTGCTGTTATAGATAATTGATACATTTTAATAATTAATTAAAGTCATTCAAATGGTAGAATTGTTGGATTAATATATGATCTTAATTGTAATTGAAAGATATAAATAAATTACATCAATAATTAAAATATTATTGCACTTATTTTAATATACGAAGGAATATAGTATTTAGACATGACAATGGGGCGGGATGGGGACGAGTTTTACCTTCCTCGTCTTCATCCCCAACTTTCATATACTTACATGTTACCCTACCTATACCCAACGGTGATGAGAAATTGAATTTTATCTCCGTCCCCAACTAGTTCAGGTATCACCAACCCATCCCATCCTCATACGAATTGTTATTTTTAATTTGAATTTTCTGACTTCTTGTTTTTTGGTTTTGGCACCTCTACGAATTTCGTTTTTTGCTTTTGGTCCTTCTCACTGTGTGACTCATCATCTAGTTTGCCACATCAGTGTAGTTTGACACGTCAACCACTGCCACATCATCATCTGTAGCCACGTGTACGTTTTTGTAACATAAGCTAACGGGAGAGCCGAAAAGAAAAACGTTGACAACTTATAGGGACAGGTTTGAAAGGAAAAAAAAAAAGAAACATGGACAAAAACTAAAAACACGTCAAATTACTGGGTTGATTTACATATTTAAGCCTATAAATTATTATAAGCAGTAGTATAGTAAAAAAATAATAATTTATATGTTCTTTATTTTTTAAAATTTATAGGTTCCTATTTATAAATTATTGATAAGAGAGACAACTACCAGTTTTTAGTTATATCTGACCTATTTAATTCTTTTTAAATAATTCTTTGTTTCTGTTACAATTTTTTATATTACAAATTCTTTTTAAAATAATTCTGTATTTTACAAATTCTTTTTAAATAATTCATGATCTCAATGTTAATTAAATATTTATTTACAATTAAAAAGGTAATATTATAATTTCGTCTTTTGCTTATATTTATCAACATTATCCGTGAACAAGTGAGACATAATTGTTTGTCTATTAGGGGAGAAGTTGAAAATTGGAAGGGTTGTTAAAAAATGACCCTGATCACTTTGGCTTTATATAACCTTAATTTCAACAAGCTGGTGCATGGTGAGGGAGGATAAACTCTAACTGATGTTTAAAAAATGATAAGTACCACTCATTCTTTCACACATGAAATGGAACTATTTCCTATTTTAATTAACTTTGCAAAAGACAAGCAAGTTCTTCCAAAAATAGTGGGTTCCCACTTAGATATACCCTCGTCATTTATCTTTTGGGTTGCGACCCAGTAGTCACTATTATATTATGCCCCTTATATTATATGAAAAATACTTTAATCACTTCTAGGTCAGCAAAATCCCCCCCGCTTCAAAATAATCACTATAACAATCAATAATAACCATTTATGAAACTAAAATATGCTATGTTTCAAACCCAAAACACCAACAAAAACCCAGAATAAAAAACCCTAAATACACGAGTTCAGGTATACTCTATTTAAGCTATGCTCCATTTAAGAGTTACTAATGTTAGATTTCATCAAGATTACGTTGCTCGTCGCCACTTCTTCCTCGCTCGCCACTATCATCGTCGGTGTCTGTTTGCTTGCTTGTCGTCACAACGTTAGCTCTATTCCTTTCTTCTATGAGAGACTTTAATTATGTTTTCTTCTTTCATTCTTTCGCTTACTTGTTTCTGTTTCTTTCTTAGTATTTTTCTTTTATTTTAAACTAGTTCATACTCGTTTGTCCGTTTTTTCTACTATACTAAAATATATGTATACTTAACTATATGTTTCTTTGTATATAAGAGTGATATTTAAAGCTTATGAAATAAGAGTAATATTTAAATTTATGACATATGTTACCTTTAATTCTTTAACTCTTTTAATCCCTTAACTCAATCAAGTGAGCTACACATGTTCCTCAAGTGTGATTCAATTAATTTGACACCTAGGCAACACATCAACTAATATATTGACTTTGACTAAGAGAGTTACGAAAGAGACCAGATTACGTTAAGAGATAAGTTAAGGGATTAAATTCAACTATTTTAAAGTTAAAGTTAAAGGACCAAATGATCGTTAAGTCTTTTATAAAAGTGTACTTTATAGTTTTTGCAAAATAACCGTCGAACTTATTTCCTTTATTTCGGTCATATAAAGACAATACAAGTCACTCTGCTATGGGGTTATTGGATTCACTATTATTAAAGGGTATACCTTGCATGTGGCATCCATAGGACTTCTAGTTGGATTTATATCCCTTTTTGCTAGACACGCGGAAGGATGTTCAATAATTCAACTAATAAAGGAATATCTATACAAATTCATGCAGTGTCTTAAGCTTTAAGTAAATAATTCTTCTCATGCAAACATGGAGGGGAATTTGTAAGGCTGTCTAGCACTTCTCTTTCTCATAAGAAAGCAAAAGGAATCCACATATGACCTATTAAAACCAAAATTTCTTCACATACTAGTAAGAAATAATCTTATCGGTATACATAGTATATTTTACTTATGGGTACTCTTTTTTATTAGATCGATATATCTAATGACCCACTTAGACCATCCACAATGGTAGGGTCTTAACTATTTAAGACCCAGTACTTAATAGGTACCCCCATTGTAGAAAAATTTTTTGGTGGTCCTATAAGACCCAAAGTCTCACTTAAGATCCCCAATCTTAAATGGGACCCACACCTTTTTAATATTAAAAAATTGATATGCATTGATATAAAGTTATTTATAGTTGATTTATAGGTCACATTTAAGAACTTTATGTGAGATGTTGGGTTGGAGGGATTGAGTACTTATTAGGTACTATTATTAAAAAATTATAAATGAGTGATGTGTACATGTGGGACCTATTTAAGCACTAAAAAATGGAGGTCTCTATTGTAGATGCTCTTAGGCTCTAGTTTTATGGTATTGGTTTGAAATTTTATAGTGTGTTTATCTTAAGATATCATCTTTAATTCTCTATCGTATCAATTTTAATAGTTTAGTTTATACATATCTTTACTCTAACTTTAAATAGAACGGTCGCATATCCACGGTGGAATTAGGCTCATAATTAATCGGCCTTTCGACCGGATAACAAGTTCTTTTTAAAAAAAGATTGATAAATCTAATGACCACCTGAACTTGTAATTCTAATATTTTTCAATCTCCTCTCATGCTTTAAAAAATATATATCAGCATAAATAAATGATAATATGATAAAAGCAATAAATTTAATTCACTGCGATTCCAATCACTCAAAGCTTAATCCAGAATCTTCTGCTCTAAACCTTTCCTAAAGTTTTGTGAACCATCGCCTCTTTTTGTGAGACTCATCCCTATCAAAGCAACCCTCCTCTTGAAAAGTTGGATATTATTTTGCAACCCTCCTCCTCTTGAAAGTTGGATATTAATCGAGAAAGGATATGATCGGTGAAAGAGATTTAATCAGAGACCCAAAATATCATAGATACAAATTATAGCATATTGAAGAAATAGAATAGATGTGTACCTGATTTAATTGGTTGGTGATTGACCGTGAAGATCCTGTTAGCGAAGCCATTAGAGGAGGTTAGAGTTGAGAGATGCTTCTGCCGCCTTACTGATAGAGCGTTCTTCTGTTTTTCAGGATGGCTAACCTAATGGGATAGTTAGCTTATATACTCATCAGTGGAGGCAGGGACCTCTCAAATGGGCTGACTAATAAGAACGGTCCAACCCATCACGGTCCGTTCACAATAAGCCCAATAGAAATACCAAGTACAATAACATTAAATATTTAATACTATATAATTCATTTATATTTTAATAATTAATTAAAGTAAATCCAAAATATTCAACAATCTCCCACTTGGATTACTTTAATTAAATATTAAAAAGATAATATAAGAATGGTAGTCGAAGAATATCAAATATTTATAATAGTACTTGTCATCAAGGTAGTATAAGAAACACAAGATTCAACAATGCAGAAATTGAATCCGATAGGGCAAACAAAATCATACATGTTAAACCTTACATTTCACATAGAATAAAGAATATGGACTAACATTATAAATTGAGAATTTGTAATCCAATAAAGGTCCATGCATATAAAATGCTATGATAAACTCCCACTAACCCAAAATATCATAGACTTAATGAGTTACAATACTCATATATCTGTGGTTAGTAGTTCTGCCAATGAGTTTTCAATATTATAGAGTCATATATCCACATAGGTATAAGAATAGTAATTACTTATAGGGATAGCCTATTAAGAGAGTGTAATTACATTTAGTCAAAATCAATAAATGTTATACGACATTCAATTAATCCAAGTTTTAGCAAAAGTTTGAGTATGAAAATCCATAAAAATAAAATAAAATAGGAAATTCAAGAATCTCCAAATTGGATTAACATAGACACTTAGTTTAAAGAAAGAAAAAAAAATGTGGATTAATGTGGCCACTAGAATGTCAATAATGAAAGAACATTTATGATTATCTCAGTTTATAAGTACTTCAAGAACACAATATCATACTCGATAGGAGTATTGATATTATACATTGCACTTATTATTTATTACCTCATAAAATGTGGAATGTTGGTAAAAGAGAAGCACAATATTTATTTGCATGCTAAGATGTTATTGTGCATATTCCAACAAAATTGATTTAAGCATCAAATTATGATGCTTATTGAGATTAAAAGAATTTTAATATATATCTCAATATAATAGAATGAGACTAAAGTTTAAAGTCTCTTAAGTTATGCCATATTTTATAGTGTGCACAAGAGTATATGACAATGATGAGAATTTTAAATTGTATCTGTATAATATTGTGTACACATTTATCTTATTTGAGCTAATAGTTAGAGCTGTCAACGGGCCGGCCCGAAAGCCCGAATAAAATGTAGGGCCTGGGCCAAATAATTGCAGCCCGAATCTGTTACCGGGCTTTTTAGCCCGGCCCGAAAAAGCCCGGAGCCCGGTAGGGCTAGCCCGGTCGGGCCTCGGGCGGCCCGCAAGCCCGCCAAAAAATACAATATTTTTTTTTGACTTTAGAACAAATATATCACATACTAGCATTTGTAAAACTTACAGCCCCACAAAGACTTTGAAAGCATCATATATTCCCCACTGGGCTCCGGTAAGTGTTCCAATCATAACTACGGAGAGGGAGACCTCTGGTGAAGAGACCAACCACACCAAACTTACTAACAGCCTGCATCAAATAGTAGATAACATCATCATATTAGATATACTTGTAGAAAACATACAAAACGCAAAACAATTACATAGATATGACCTAGTTGAAACTCACATCACCAACTGTTGCTCCTTTGGCGTTGTTCAGAAAAGAGACAAGGTTATCAGCAGAATGAGACACAATTGCACAAAGTACACCAGCAATGTATCCACCAGCAAAACTGACACCAAGTTGCAGGCCTTTGCTGCACTCATTCTTTGGTTGTGGGATGGCATGCTTATAGGTTTCAACTCCTAAGGTTCCACCATAAGTTATCTTCCTATTCGTAACACATAATGACATGAACAAAACAAGCTTCAAACTTAAATTGCAGATCAGTAAACTGCACCACCAACATTCATACCAATGAGTTTCATCATTTCTCAGCAAACAACAATACAGTAGAAGATATATGAGTAAGTAGGAATGCAAAAAAAATAACAAAAAAGGATTATGGTGATAAAAAAATAACAAAAAAAAAATAACAAAAAAGATACGGGCCAGGGCCGGCCCGTTAGCCCGGGAGCCCGTGCAGGGCCGGGCTCGGGCCCCAATTTTCCAGCCCATATTCGAACCGGGCTTTTTAGCCCGGCCCTAAAAAGCCCGTTGCCCGACCGGGCCGGGCCTAAACGGGTCGGGCTGCCCGTTTTGACAGCTCTACTAATAGTATATAGTGTTGTGTACACACTCCCACTGATCCCACATATATATAAAAAGGAGTAAGTATGATTCTCATTAGTGATCACTGATATATAGAAATATTTTAATAATGTAATATTCAATTCAACAGTGGGATACTTGAGTGCAAGATTATCAACATAAGTGGTTATATAATTTTAAATAATAGACTTTCACGAACTCAACCACATATTTTGCACATGAGTATAGCAGAATTATTAACACAAGTGGTAACTCAATGATAGTATGAAACCCTATGTATATATTATTTATTAATGGCAGATATTATTAAGAATTGGTTTTCATAGTTAACCACATATTCTGCATTTAGAATTAAGGAGAATATAAATTTTTATTTAAGAATTTTATAACACAAAATCTCCCTTTTTCACAAGTAAAATTTTCAAGAATTTTACAAATATAGTAACCTTTACATGATAGAGTGTGATGATTATATAAAAGGTTTATCATCGTACGAGTGAGATTAAATCTCTAGTCTTATAAAATAGGATATGAGACTCATGAGTGAGATTTAGTCTCTAAAATCATAAAATAGGATATGAGACTATACAATTTTAGTAACTCACTCAAAACTCAAATGCTACAATTATACTTACACACATTTGAGAAAAGATTAGGTTACACGCAGCGGAAAAAAAAAAAAAAAAGACTTATATTTTATTATTACTGAGGATATAAGAGAAAATAGTCATAAACTTCCATAAGTATTAGAGAATAACAATAATATAAAATATGTCAAAACATAGTAAAATGGTAAAATTAAATATCCCAGATATACCATTTATAATTATATAGAATAACGATAAAATATTTATTTATTTATTTATTTTCTTTGTCAAAAGAGATGGAAGTGTATAATAATTTATGAGAAAAGAATATAATTAATATCCTCAATAAAAGTCTCTACAATAATTTTATATCTAGAAGTATGAAACAAATAAATATATTTATTTATGAGACACAGTTAATTAACATGTAGAATTTTCCTCGCTTGTTGAAGAATTATATTTTTCTCCACTTGGTGGAGAATGATAGTTAAACTAATAAAATATTTTTCTTACGCACAAAGGATGATTATGTTAAGTAATGTCACACCGATAGGGTATGTCCATCACGTTACACAATACATAGCAAGGATTCTCCCACTTGATAGAGAATGAATAATGATAGTTGAATTAAAAGGTTTGAAAGATCTTTTAAATAAAATATTCAACTATTTCTCTCTCACAAAATGATATGTTAAGTAACGTCACACCGATAGGGTATGTCCGTCACTCATATAACAAAGGGATAGTAGCAATCCAAAAAATATATATATATATATATATATATATATATATATATATATACACACACACTAAAAAAACATTTAAGTAGAAATTTAATTCAAAATTAGAATAATATTGGATTGCAAATATAGTTTTCTACATGACTTTTAACAAAGTAACTTACTTATTGTAATCCCATTCAAGGAGCTTAAGGATAATAAGTAAGAACTATATCATCACAATGTACAATTCTTATGTCTCAAAAAATTTAAATATTGATAGGGTACTCTAATTATATTTGACATAAGTGTAAAAGTTAAGGTATATTGAATAATAGCAATTATATTAATAACAACACACCGATAGGGTATGACTGTCACCAATATAATGCTAATCTATTTAACAAAATTTGCATAATTGTATCCACGATAGGTGAGATTACAATTATACAAATCAATAATGTTTATGCTTAAGAGAATATGATAAAATAATATCATGCATAAACAATTGTACTTAATTTACTCAACTTCGGTCATATTCAAGTTCAAATAATAGAAAGACATGCTTAACAATATTTTAAATTAGCACATCATAAATATGACTTTAGAATTGATTTATATGAAATAGTATAATAACAAAAATTATAATTTAGAATACAAGTGTGTCAATTAGTTTTTATTATTTTTTTTTTTTTTTTTTTTTGCTAAGCGAGGAGATTGGACAAGCATCAAGAGGAAACACCGACATCCCAACTAGGTTGGCACCCTCAGAAAATAAAGAAACAATACAAACAGCAGACTACAAATCCCTAAGGAAATCTGTAATTAGGTAAGCCTACCCTTTCCCGAAAGAAATCAAGATACAACGCAACAGGTAATACATCTAACCAAACAGATCCCTGCAAAGAATGACCCATATTTGCTAACCTATCCGCACAACAATTACCTTCACGAAAAATGTGAGAAGAAATAACCTGAATACCCAAACTACGGGCATTATGCCATCTGTTTCGAAGCATAACTGGCACTAATGAAGGATTAGAAAAAATTAGCAAAGCACTAGTGGAATCACTCTCCAACCATAACTGTCGCCACCCATGAGCAGAAGCATGCTCCATGGCTAAAGTGATAGCAAGAACTTCGGAATAATAAACCGATGCCTCCCCAATGTTACAACAGAAGGCGCCAAGAAAAGAGCCCCTAGAGTCCCGAAAAAGACCTCCACAAGCTGCATGCCCAGCAATGACGGAACCATCAGTGTTAACCTTCAGCCAAGGAGAAGAGGGAGCTTTCCACAACACCGGGATGATTTCTTTTACGGTACGACAATGAGCATCAACCGAAAAAACATCCAAAAGCTGAGAGTCAGATGGCAAACATTTTCCAGTTGAGGTATTACCAGATAAAGCCACCCATGAATGAATGCGAACCTTGGCAGAATAAAAGGTTGTAACTTGCGAAGAGAACCGCATGCTATTTCTAGCAAGCCAAATAGTATGCACCGTATGTATAACTGATGCTAGGAAAATATCTGCTGTCTGCGAAGAACAATGAGCAGGAAGGCAAGACAGAAGAGAGAGAGCTGAAGTACAGTCAATGGAACAATTAAGTTTACCACCAAACCAAGACCAGAGATCAGTTGCAAAAGGGCACTGAAGAAATAGATGTTCAGACGTTTCATCCATTTGCAAGCAAAAGCAACAAGCTGAAACAATTACACAGCCCCGCGCTCTAAGATTTTCATCCGTAGGCATTTTACCATGCAATAATCGCCAAAAAGTAAAGGAGTGAGAAGGGGGAATGCACCCCTTCCAAATCAAATCCGCCCAAGGCAACTTTGGAGCTGTCGGCTTCAGAAAATCAATCGCCAATTTCAAAGACAATTTACCATCAGCGGAGTGTGACCAAACAAAAGTGTCCGGTAGAGGATCACAAGGTAAATAAATTGAAGGAAGCTTGTCAGTCACAACCGCAGTCATAAGAGATGGTGGCAAATTCCACCCTCCATCAACAATAATATCCGACACTTTACTAGTGAAACCAGCATGAAAGAAAGGATCAACATTAAATAAACCAACAAGAGAGGTACCAAGCCAATTGTCATTCCATAGAGAAATATTCTCACCCGTGCCCACAATCCACAAAGAGTTATCAAGCACCGTACCTATGTGAGTTTTAATACCAGACCAAACAGAAGATTTAAAATAATGGTTAAGAGGTTTACCATTGGAAAAAAATCTACGCTTCATGATGTATGCCCATTGCGAGTCTGTGGAGATAAGCTTCCATGCTAATTCTAACATTGCCGCTTCATTAATTAAACTTGTCGGCTTCAAATCTAACCCACCTTCCGCCCATGGTCGACTGATACACTTCCAAGAAACCGTGCATAACTTCCTAGAAAGAACATCTCCGCTCCAGATAAAATTTTTAATCCAGGTGTCCAATAATCGAAGCAGACGACGTGGCCACATATAAACATGAAAAGAGTAGAGTAACATTCCATGGATAATAGATTTAACCAGCTGAACTCGTCCCATGATAGAAAGAAGGGAACCCTTCCATGAAGAAAGCTTAGTCTTTATCCTGTCGGCAATCATTTGAAAGTGAACAACTTTTGGCTTGCCTTGAAAAATTGGACACCCCAAATAAAGGAAAGGAACGTGTCCCACAGTGAAACCTAACATGTCTGAAATCATCTGAGCACGCGTTGAATTCATAGCACCAGTGTACAATCGGCTTTTAGCATTATTAATAATTTGTCCGGACACCTCAGAATATCTATGGAAAATATTTAGAAGCACACGAATATTACGCTTAGTTCCTGTACAAAAAATCATAACATCATCAGCATATAATATGTGCGTAGGAAGAGAAACCCCACGGCAATAAGCCATAGGATGCAGCCTCCTTGATGCTACCGCCAAAGAGATGGACCTACTCAAGACATCTTCAGCCAAGCAGAATAAGAGAGGAGATAATGGATCCCCTTGTCGAACCCCTCTAGTGCAAGAGAAGAAACCCACAACCTTACCATTAACCAACACAGACAGCCGAGCTGAATTCAATATAGCTCCATATTGATGCTTGTCAAGTAAATTAATAGCTTCCGATGCAATAATCACACATTCATAAATATTACGATCCCTAATAAACCCACGTTGCTCAGTTGAAACAATCCGCATAGCAATGGGTGCCAATCTGTCTGCAAGGATTTTAGTGATAACTTTAAACTGAAAATTGGCTAGAGCAATAGGGCGATAGTCTCCCATCACTCTCGGCCCTGGCACCTTTGGAATAAGCACAATCAAATTGTTATTAATATTTGCAGGAAGAGCATCAGTAATAAAAAACTCCTGAACCGACTGGACTACATCCGTACCAACAATGTCCCAATAGGTCTGATAGAAAAGTCCTCCAAACCCATCAGGACCCGGGGCACCATCCCCGTTAAGGGAAAACACCGCATTCCTAATCTCATCAAATATTATGGAAAAGGGATTTCACTTCTATATAGGATATCATAATTGCACAACAAAAGAGAAAAATGAATAAATGTTTTCATATGTGCAATAATATACGATAAGTCACAAGAGGATAAAATAATTAAATCACGACTTACCTCGTAGTGTGTGACATTCATCCTTATGCTTAGAGCCAATGACTTTTGATGACTTAACAAGAATATCTTATAATATAGTCATCTCAAAATAATCATGAACAGAGAATAAGTCATCTCAAAATTGCGACAAGACACATAATTAGATAGGTAATAGTGTTTGTCACAAAATTTAGAGTGATATATTACAGGTCTGGGTTAGAGAGTATAGTAGAAACTATAAGAATGTATATTAAAGAGAAATATGTCAATTTTAGATTCAATTAATATAAATGACATATATAATATACAACTCACTATACTCATTTTGAAAACAAAATATTAGTAGGACCCTTTAAATCAATTTGTGACAAGAATCAGAGACAAGTGTCTAAGTTTAAATATGTCGCCAAAAGAATGATTAAGTACTAAACTTTGGATCTTTATGCTAAGAAAATATAAATTAAAGAATAGATTATATTAGAATATTTATAATGCCAAAAATATTTAAAATCATAAAATTTAAATTAATTATATTTGGCATTAAAATTAATAAAATTGAGCCTTCTATAAATTCACAATAGAAACATTTTAATTGATCAGATAGTTAGTGTTACTAATATAAAAGAGAAATTTCAAAATAGTATAGGCTCAAATATTGAGAATATATAATTTTGAAAGAAATATTCTCAGTTTAATTGATCCTTTCAAGGTTTAACAAAATTTTGAAACTCATAATATATATACTACAATAGTAAATTCAATCTTGACTTAATAAATAATATTGTGGGTATCAACAAATCCCAAATTTTAGGTATAGAATAGATCAATTCTTCCAAGTAATTTTGGTACAAGAGAATTAAAATTTGATATCAAATAATATAATATTTACTAGTTAATTAAAGATATAAAATTCCTCATTGACACATCAATCTCAAGTTTGAGAGAGTGAGTCAGATTTCTCATAAGTGTCAAATAAGAGTAAGGAATATTCTTAAAATTTTCACCCAACAAAAATAAGAATATAATTTTCAGAGGCTTAATAATATATCGATGGAATATAGTTACCATTAATATTAATGAATTAATTGCTATAGAACAGATTTTATTTACGCAATTAATATAGATAACTTGCACATCTGCACTTGCGATAGGCAAAGTGTACAAATTGACAATATCTATGCCCAAAAGAATTTGACAAGTTTATATAAGCATAGACAGGCCCTAAATGTATTTTAATTACAGTAGTCCCTCTTTGAATGAATAAATGGAAAACAGGCCTACATAAACAATTTAATTTAAGCCTTACAAGATGTGCGTGAGTGGACAACACAACAATATGTGCCTTACGGTGGTTGCAAGCACAGAGTGTATAAGGGAAAAACATGAACATGGGCGTAGGTATACACGTCATGAACATAGGAGTACTTATTAATTTTTGGGATCTTGAAAGGTTGCCACACGCTTTGATGTGTAAGTGGCAGAGTGGGTGTTCTCAGCAGTTAATTTATTTATTTTTAAATTAGGTCTTCTTCACCCGGAAATAAGGAAAGCGGGTTGATAAGACCCGGAATATAACCCGCTTCAATCTCTCGTTACAGACATTTAAAACAAAACGATCAACGATAGTTACATGCGTTTGGTTTAGAATCGATCGATTAAGAGAAGCCCTCTCATTAAATTTCATGAATCATTGATCCATTAGGTAGATTCTCATGAATCCAGAATAATCATCCCAAACTAGAGAAATAGCAATTTGAAAAAAAAATTGGGGTTTTGCGAATCTAAAAATAAAACTATGAGTCATCGTATAAGGTAGCTAGGATAATGGTTTCAGCCAAAATTGTTTCAGGTTTCGCAATACATATGATAACGAATCTTTTAATTCAATTCTAAGACTGATCAAATAAGAATATGGTTCATTCAATTTTAAGAATAGCCACGTGCATAGGATTAAAACAAACAGATGGCATAAATAGATTACATTGAAATCATATGGTGCTTGGGTACAGTATTATTGATTCATACATATTCGAATGATAGCCATAATTGTATCTATTTGGCTCTGATACCAATTGAAAGAGATTTAATCAGAGACCCAAAATATCATAGATACAAATTATAGCATATTGAAGAAATAGAATAGATGTGTACCTGATTTAATTGGTTGGTGATTGACCGTGAAGATCCTGTTAGCGAAGCCATTAGAGGAGGTTAGAGTTGAGAGATGCTTCTGCCGCCTTACTGATAGAGCGTTCTTCTGTTTTTCAGGATGGCTGGCTAACCTAATGGGATATACTCATCAGTGGAGGCATGGACCTCTCAAATGGACTGACTAATAAGAACGGTCCAACCCATCACGGTCCGTTCACAATAAGCCCAATAGAAATACCAAGTACAATAACATTAAATATTTAATACTATATAATTCATTTATATTTTAATAATTAATATCAATTTTAATAGTTTAGTTTATACATATCTTTACTCTAACTTTAAATAGAACGGTCGCATATCCACGGTGGAATTAGGCTCATAATTAATCGGCCTTTCGACCGGATAACAAGTTCTTTTTAAAAAAAGATTGATAAATCTAATGACCACCTGAACTTGTAATTCTAATATTTTTCAATCTCCTCTCATGCTTTAAAAAATATATATCAGCATAAATAAATGATAATATGATAAAAGCAATAAATTTAATTCACTGCGATTCCAATCACTCAAAGCTTAATCCAGAATCTTCTGCTCTAAACCTTTCCTAAAGTTTTGTGAACCATCGCCTCTTTTTGTGAGACTCATCCCTATCAAAGCAACCCTCCTCTTGAAAAGTTGGATATTATTTTGCAACCCTCCTCCTCTTGAAAGTTGGATATTAATCGAGAAAGGATATGATCGGTTGATATTTAAATTTGCAAAAAAATATAGGAGAATATGGAGTATAACCTCCTCTAAGAAAGGTAATTTAATCTGACATTCAGATTCAGTTATATCAATTAATCTTCTTAATTTATTCACTTGGCGGGTATGCCGCGGTCTTCTCATTTTTGCTTAAAAATTATTTGGCTGGCTTCTACATGGGCAATCTGGAAGGAAAGAAATAACTGTGTCTTCAAAAATATGGTTATTGATCCTCTTAGTATTGTAGAAAAAGTGAAGATGATTTCTTTTTTATGGCTTTCGTCAAATGTTGTTTCTCTTCCGTTTGGTCTTCATGATTGGTGGAGATACCCACTACCTTGTATGAGTATCATGTAATTTCTTTTTTGTTTGTTGTCTTGGGTGCGGGCATCTTTGTTAGGTGCCTGTTGTTTGTATTAGACATTGGGTGGTTCATCACTTTAGCACACCTTGTGCGGGGTGAATCGCTTCTCTTTTGAGCAATATATTCCATTTTAATTTGTTCAAAAAAAAAAAATTAATCTTCTTATTCCTTATTAAAACAAGTATATGTCTTTTTTTTAAATAAAAACAAGTATATGTCTATAATGTGAATTTTAAGCAAAAATAATTTTAGTTTGTTCTAATAGAACAGAAGAGTTATTAGAAAATAATACTTACATATTAAAAAATGTATTATGTAAATTTTCTAACTATTTAGAACCAAAAATAAAACTATTTCAAAACTATCTTTTCTCACAGCATTTTGATCTATGTTGTACGGTATTTATTTTTTTTAAATGTTCACGTGATCATTTTTTGGTGTAACACTCTAGTTCACAAGAAAAACATGTCTTGATAACCTGGAGTTCGGCTGTAAGACAAGGTAAGTAAAATTTAGTAAGAAATTGTTTCATATAGGAATTAAAAACTGATTCTTCTAAACAATTCATTATTTGATGAAGTTCATTAATCACTTAAACTCATAGTGGAGAAGATATATTTTCTTTTTAAATAATCAATATTAGTGTATTAATTAATTGTTAACTTGTTAGTTTTTGCCAAAGGTGTTTTATCCCTCGACTCCTTAAGTCTTTCACCTTCCGCCACCAAATCAATCTTATATTCCTTCAAATATCCAAATTATAGTAGGTTAGAAAAAACATCATCTTTATAAAGTAAACAATTGATTAATTATATTTATATATATATATATATATATATATATATATATATATATAGGGTTTGCTAGGATACACCCACTAGTTTTTATTAAGGTGTGTTTTCTTATAACTATATTTAGTATATAAGAAACCCTAAACTAATATTTTTCTTGTTAAAGTTATTTATAACCATATTTAATATGAGAGATTAAAAAAAATTAATCGGTAAATATTTTTAACATACAAAAAAAAAAAGTAGTGCATACGTTCTAAGGTTAAATATGTTTTTAGTCCCTACAAAATCATACATTTTCAAGTTTAGTCTCTCAAAAAAATTTGTTTGATTTTACTCCTTATTTGCATTTGAATAGACTATTTTGATGACTAAAAATAATTCGTTTGACTATTCTTATAAAGTGCAATACTATGGAGGATTAAACTTACACTTAAAATTTACACTAGTACAGAAAACACTTTTTAAATGGGGTGAAAATGACTTTTTAAATCGGTTCATGATCCGACTTATAGGTGGCCGATTTAAAAAATTGTCTTTGATTTTAAGTCTCCACCCTTTACCCGATTTAAAATCTGGTAATTTAAATGAATAGGGACTAAACTTAAAAGCTCATAATTTTGTAAAAACTAAAAACATATTTAACCATATATTTTGTATATAACTTTGAAATTTATTTCAAAAAGAGAATTTGGAAATGAAAAGTATATTTTTATGGACACACAAAAACGACAACCGACTAACCAATCAAATGAGCTCAAGTGGATAGGGAGTTCCACCAAAGGATATATTGTTTAGGAGAACTTGAGTTTGATTTTTGAGTGGAACAATCTTGTCCAGTCTTTACTTACCTCCTTACTTACCTCTTGATCGGACACTAGATTATCATGACCTCTTTACCATGAGAACTGGAGGGTTAACACAAAAAACAAATGAGATATATCATTGTGATTAATTTTATTTAAAATGTGTTGTGGAAATGACCGTATCGATATATTTTACGAAATATGAGATAATTTAAAATAATATGAAATATAAAATTAACGATATTAGTTTCCAATTAATCTAGTAACATGGTAAAAAAAATAAACATTTTTTTGGCAGAAAAATTAAACATTTTAACTAGATTATTGGGGGACCATGGCCTAATTATACTTGATGAAACATTTTAATATCTTTTAGTTGTAGTGTATAAATTTTTTTACTAAAAATGTGGGGGTGGGGGGCTATGGCCTCTATAGCCCCTCCCCCCGAATGCCTTCGTCACTGCTCTCAACATATTTAAGTGATGTAGGCAACATGCACATACAATACAACACATAAATGTAAAGTAAACATAAGAAATAACAAGATGATGGAATTATGCTACCAGCAGCACTTAACTCCCGTGGGTAATTTTTTTTCAACGGCACTTAACTGACGTTGGTTGTTATTGAACGTGAGTTAACTTACGTTGGGGATATTTTCAATAATTTATGTGGGAATGGACAGTTTTGATTGGGAGAAGAGCAATTTTCTAACGAATAACGTTGGTGGCAAGCATGCTTGGGCCATTGTCTCTCCCTCCCATTACAACACTTTCTAAAAAGTTTTGGAAAATTACACTCACCTCCCCTAAAGTTTATGAAAATGACAACTAACACATCCTCTAGTTTTAAAACTTACATTAACCTCCCCTAAGTTTTCAACAAATATACAACAAACACCTCCTGTGCTACTAACTCTATTACGTTTTCCGTTATTTTATTTTTTTTGTTCTGGATGTGTTTATACACTTCTTGTTTGTATGCTTTTGACATTATGCTGCTGAATTGATTTCTAATGATAGTGAAATTTTGATTTGATTAACGTAATGAAAAATAATTTCAATTAAGAAAGTACGCATCAAAGAAATGGAATTAGCAGTTTAAATAAAGGATCAGTGACAGATGAAATTGATGATTAGATCAGCTCCAACAAAATCATATATTCAATAATTACATTGGAGCACATATAATTAGATTAATGATAGAGAATGTTAACCATGTGTGAATCCATGTAAAGTTAAGAAGCAGAACCCTATGGTTTCTTGAATGTTTCTAATACCTTCATTGAATGTTTGATTTGATACTCATATTTGAATTTGAATATGGTTTCTTGAATGGATTCAACAACGGAGATTTTCCCCCATTAACGGTTAAATGGAAATTCTAAAAAAAAACACTAACGGAAAAAATTAACGGTGTTAATAGTAAGTTAGGTGTTTGTCTATCAAAGAAAACTTAAGGGAGGTTAGTGTAAGTTTTAAAATTAGAGTGGGTGTTAGTGTCATTTTCATAGACCACAGGGGAGGTGTGTATAATTTTCCCTATAGAAAAAAAAAAACTAATGCAATTTAAACCCGTTCGCAAAAATGATCATGTACTATGTACAAATAATACCATAAATGAATTTCTTTTGCAAAAAATAAACCATAAACAGATATTTATGGTGAATATAATAAAATATTAAAATAATTGTGCACCATAAATAATGAGATTATTTACTATACATGTTTTAAAGATTAGAGTTAAATATATTTTTTATTCCCATAAATATACCAACTTTTTATTTGTATTGGATTGAGATTTTAAAAGACTATTTTGACAAAAAAAAGTCATGAAGATTTTAAAAGATTGTGTAGGAATGTATTAACTTTCAAGATTTTGAGGGATTTTAACTCAAAGACTTTTAAAGATTTGAAAGTACTTTATGAGAATTCCTAAGATTTGAAATGGCTCTATTAATTTTTTTGAAAAAATTCAAAATTACAAGAGTGGATGACTCTATTGAACTAAAAAATTCAAAAAGTCTTAGGAAGAACTGAAAAATCTAATATTTGCATAAAAAATTTACATGATAAAAATAAAATTAATACAAAAAGTCTTAGGAAGTGAAAAAAAAAATAAACATGCAATAACGTGATCATGAGTAAAAAAATAATAATATGAATGACGACGACAAATAAAATAAACTACGACGAAAACCACAAAATTAGAATCTGGAAAAAAAAGAAAAAAAAAACCCAAAATATAAAGACTCTGAAGGAAAAAAAAATGTGAAATGAGGATATCAACACTCAACAGTAACGTATGTTGTGAAGTAGGAGAAAAGAAAGAACATATAATAATGGAAATAAAAGAGTGTTAAGAAATCTCAGGTCTTTGTATGAGATTGTTAGTTTTAAAATTTTCAACTAAAAAGTCTCACAAAATCCATTATATCAAGGAATCCATTAAAATCTATATATTTTTGAATACCAAAGGACAATTTTTAAGTTGAGAAAAATCTTGATTTAATACCACCAGATTTTGTTGGACTCTTTAAAAATGCCTGAAAATCCTAATTGAATACCACTGGAATTATTTCTAATCTTTTAAAACCTTGATTGAATACCTCAAGATTTTTTTATAACCTAAAAGTCTTTTAAAATCCTTCAAAATCCCAATTCAATACACCCCCCTTAGTCTTTCTAAAAAATTTAAAAAAAAAAAATTCGGCTTTTAGTCCTCAAAAGTTTGCTTTCCATCTTCACTTTTGGTCTCTCCTTTTAAGCAAACTCATATGTAAAGTTCATAAATTCGAATAGAAATTTACAAAAGAGTTTATACTATTATAAGAATCCCTAAAAAAAAAAAACTCGAATTTTTTTTACAAGACATGAATTAAATATGAAATTTATATTTTTTGCTGTTAAAAATTCATATTTAGTTAAAAAAAATCTAATTTATTTGGGAGAGATTTTTACAATATTTCACACATTTCTGCATATTTTCATTAAAATATATAAAGACCAAAAATAGAGACCAAAAGTGGTGACTGAAAATTTTATAAAGACTAAAAGTCGAAGAAAATTTTTAAAGGGACTAAAACAAAAAAATTTAAATATAAATGTGAAGATTGAAAAAGATGATAGCTGTAATCTTGATGATGTTATCATAGATCTTGAGACAGATTAGATTAAATGTATATCATTAGTTGAAATGTATATCATTAGATAAAATGTGTAATTATATAAATTCGACTTTTTTGGTATAATGATATATATATATATATATATATATATATATAACGATTTTTTTGATTTTATTTTAACTTATTTGTCTTTTACATAATTTTATGTTTTGAAAAAAATGATGAATCCACAAAGACATGCAGTTCTGTTGTGTAAATTGGGATTGCATATATTTTTTTGTGAGTAACACGCATGAATTTTCAAGCAATTAAATTGGGATTGCATATAGTTCAGTTCTGTTAAATGCAATTAAAGCAATGCCAATAGATCAAATTTTCAATGGAGATTGTGAGTAACACGCATGAATTTTGCTACTTGACATGTTAAACACGATTAAATATTATATATTTTTTTTGAAGGGCAAATATTAATATTATATTTTGTTCGTAGATGTTCGGTGATCTGTCCGGGAACAGAGTTAAATAACATGGCTGCGGTGCTCATGATGCAGTGAACTGGTACGGAGCAGGAGGAACTCAGATACGGTGGAAACTTGCTCTTCGACGATGGGCGCCGGGATCTACAAAACAGACACATGCTTCTATGCTTAAGTCAGTATATGCTTGAGAGAAAGCGTGTAAAAGTATGAATAATGAGATCGTAGGGAAAGCATGTAAAAGTATGAATAATGATAAGATCGTAGGGAAAGCGTGCAAAAGTATGAATAATGAGATCGTACATGGGCGTGGTAGTGGTGTCACACTTACATAGACAAGCTAGTTGCAACCGTTTCCGTAAAAACGGGTACGAGTTACGAAAGACAGTTAAAGATCGGTTGAATGACAACAATCATCTTAGGGCGTTGCTTCTGTGCGGTTAGACGCACACGTGACTTTTTCTAAACATCATTGAGGCGATGTATACGTCACTGGACCTTTATGCCAATGTCGGATTCGAAACGCTTAGTTTGTCCAAAGAAGGATTCCACATGAATATTATTTTTAAATGAAGGGATGTCAATTGTTCAAAGTAGAAGTACAATACGAACGCCGTCCTTTTTTTTGTCACCATTGCTATGTTATTGGGCACGATGTAACGACATGTAAATGGCTGCACCCAGACATGAACAAAGATAGTCAAGGTAAATCCAAGGTGGCAGCCGGTCCTCAGAATGTGTCACTGCAGCCCCGCGGTGACAAAGGGGATTCTTCTTCAAGTCAATATGTCCCTGTGGTTAAACAAGCTTCAGCCACAAACGTGATGCATACGGTTACTGAAGGTACTTCAACAAAAGAAGTTACAGATAATATTCCTCAAGGGACACTTCCTAAGCAGATTCCCGTGTTAGAACTTGTGACACTTGATGAGCATAATGAGGAACTCACCATTGATGAGGAGGTATTGGAAGTTACGGTTCAACCTATTAATAGGTCGCCCCCTGTTTCTAAGGTTGGAAAAGCTGCTGAAAATATTGAAAATGTTGAGAACGTTGATGCACAAGAAGAGACTGTTTTTCCAGTTAATGATATTACACCAAGTTTTGAAGAAGCCTCAGCAACTGATCTTGTTGATACTGCAATTGAAATGGCAGCAGAGCAGACAACAAACCATCAAGTCACGGTTTCACCACCTACAGACACTGTCGGCTCCGCATTGGCTACCTCTTCAGCAAATTTGGATACTGATGTTAACTTGTTAGATAGCGCCCCCCATGATGTTGTTCCTGTCCAACAATTTCCTACAAGACTTCAGCATGATCTCGACCTTTGGCAACGTATTAAGGAATATGATAAAAAAGCGGCTGAGGACCCCTCATTAATGGTTTTGTCGAAAAAGCAACAACAAATAATGCGTAAAGAACTTCTTGATGGGAAGCCGCCTTATAGCACCCGTTCTAGGGGACCTACTCCAAAACATCGATGAATTTTAGAATTGCTGTAAAGAAGTTTGATTCCACAAGGAACAGGCAGAAGCGGCTACTTAAGATGTGCAAAGAAATTGAAGTACTTGGAATGTATAAGCATTGAAACATAATCAAATAAGCATACTACTGGATTGGATAGGAATATGGGTTTGAAATCATAGGATATGGAAGCCTTCATGATATTTCACATGAAAATAATACCACCCTTCACATGGTATGTCAGCTGCATATGAATTTTTTCGTAGATTTGGTTTGCCTATTTACAGATTTTCTTAGTCTGTAGTAGTTTTTTTTCAGGTTTTTTTTTTTTGTTTGTTTTTCTTCTGAGGGTTTTGGCCTAGCCCCCCCTCTTCTTGTATATATTTTTCCTTTTTTTAATAAAATTTTAGAGTTTGGCGGCATAGAACGGAGGTTTCCCGGATGCCAACCTAGTTGGTATGTCGGTGTTTCCTCCCGATGTCTGTCCTTACTCCTTGCTTAGCAAAAAAAAAAAAAAAAAATTGTTCAAAAAAAAATTGAACAAACTAAAATGGGATATATTGTAAACAAGGTTGATTTACCCTACACAAGACATGCAAAGGGAAAAACAACTAGTAATATTTACAACAAAAAGGTGTTGTACTTAAGAAAGCACCAGCCAAAAATAAAACAAATTTAGTTTAACTTTTTCAGCTATAATAGAAGAATCGCACGTCGTGTTTTGGAATTCACGGTTATTTCTTTCCTTCCAAATAGCCCGAACAGAAGCAAACCAAATTATTTTCAAGAATGAGTAAGTGGCTCTAGGCAAATCGGCCATATTAGTAAATTGAATTAAATGCTGTCGAATGTCACTTGAAAGAACCGAAGAGATCCCCAACCAATGTAACACGTGAGCCCAAAGCGAACTGAATATGTCACAGCCAAAAAATAAATGATTTGAGGTCTCTTGTACACCACAACCAGACACACACTCCGAGTCATGAACCTGAAGGACACGCCGCCGCACCATATTGTCTCTAGTAGGAAGTCTATTACGAAGGAGGCGCCACACAAACAGAGTCACCTTTGAGGGAATATGCTTATACCAGATGTCGTCTACAAGCGTCCTATCCACAAAGTTCCCATTGTTGGTAAGAAAGCGGTATGCTTCCCGCACCGTGTAACCATGAGACGGATCTAACAACCACCTCCAAGTATCATGAATGTTTTCCTGCAAAACAATGTTGTAAAGTAACACAGAACACTCCCTCACACTATCCTCCTCCCACGCTAATAACCTACGACGCCACTCCCACCCCCTACCACCAACCGCCCACCCTGATCTCCACATCTCCTCCACCGAACAATCCTTACTGACAGCCAGATCAAAAAGGCAGGGAAGTTTAACCCGAAGAGGAATTTCCCCTACCCAATTATCATGCCAAAATAGAGTATGCCTACCATCCCCAACTAACCTACGGATGTTATCATCAAACCACCTCCCAACACCCTCACCCAACCCCTCACGAATCCTACACACCGACCGCCACCACGAAGAGCAATGACGGCCTCCCTCCTACAACCGCCCCCATCCTCCCCGTAACGGGATTTAAAAACATGATACCACAGTCCCTCCTTATCAATCATCATCCTCCAACGCCATTTTCCCATCAATACAAGATTAAAAGCTACAACCCGCCTAACCCCCAACCTACCATCCTCCTTTGGAGTACAAATCGACTCCCAATTTATCCACGCAATTTTCCTAAAATCCTCACCCCCACCCCAATTTTTTTTTTTTTAAGAATAGATTCAATAGAAGAAATTATACCTGCAGGGGTTTTGAAAAAGGGAAGAAAGTAAACCGGAATTGAGGTCAAGACGGACTTCAGAAGAACCAGACGACCACCGAAAGAATGGAACTTATTGTTCCACGACGATAGGCGAGAAACGATGCGATCAACAACATGTTTCCAAAAGCTAAGTTTCCTCGGATCACCACCAATAGGTAACCCCAAATAGACAAACGGTATAGTTCCCCTTCGACAATTCATAAGCAATGCAGCTTCCGACAACCAAGAGTCAACTACATTTACACCCGTCAACATGCTTTTATGGAAGTTTACCTTCATCCCAGAAACCTCCTCAAACAAGAGCAACACCGCCCTCATTGTTCGAACATTCAGCCAGTTTTTTTCACCAATAATAAGAGTGTCAATTGTTCAAAATTACAACAAACATGCAAGAAAAAGATTGTTATTTTAAATAAAGGGAAATGATAACTAGTGCCTTTAAGGCACTGTTTAAGAACTTTAAATAGTAAATTTTATAGAAATTTATGCATAAAAAATTGAAGTATTAAACCTTCTTAATAAATAATATTTTTTTAAAAAAAATTAATAAATAATTTTTTAATTGAGAATTTTTAAAGAGTGCCCTTGAAACTTGTTAGCAAGATCCAAACAATAAAATGAAGATTGTCACTCATACATGAATTATGCTAAATGGCTGGTTGTTGTTAAATGCAATTAAAGCAATGTCATTACATCAATGTAAATCGTGACATACAGACATTGAATTATGCCAACTAACATGTTGTTAAATGCAATTAAAGCAACGTTTATGAATAAATTGTACTACCTCCATCCTTAATTAAAGGACCTTTTTGAAAAAATAACGGGAATTAAGAAAATTGAAAGTGGTAATAAATTTGTTTGTAATTGCTATTGTTTTTACAATTTTATCCTTTAAGAGAGATGATTAGTGTATGTTTTCAACATAATATTTAATGCTGGTTGAATTTGTCAAAAAAAATTGTTGGTTGAAGAAAAAGATATAAAATAAATAGAGGTGTGTTGGTAAAGAATTAATTAATGAATTTGAAAATATCAAAGAGGTCTTATAAATAGAAACAATTTTTTTCTCAAAAGAGTCTTATATTTAGGGACGGATGTAGTATTCTTTTTTACCAATGGAGTGGAAATTTTTTTTGAACATGAATTGAATGGAAATTGTTACTCCCTCCGTCCCATAATAAGTGGGCCTTTTATAAAAAAAATATTGTCCTAAAATAACCGTCTCATTTAACTTTTCAATACAATATTAATTACTTTTCCAATTATAACTTTAATTAATACTACTTTCATCACTCTCAATTCAATATATTCTACTTTACATTTATGATAATAATAAATGCACAAATATTTGACAAGAACACTTAAAATCATTTTTCTCTCTCCTTCACTAATACATTTTTCTTAAAGTATGAAATGAACAAAAGACTTATTTAAATTGGAACGAAAGGAGTACTGTGATATATTACGTGCTCAGTGGGGAGCCACATTGCTATCAGAAGATGCAGCTGCAACCCCTCAATTTTAGAATTTGCCATGTTATGCCAGGTGGGATTTTTCCCTTTACACTATGTTTGGTAGAAGAGAAATAAGCAAGAGAGGAAGAGGGGAGAAAGAAGTTGGAGAGAGATGGGCTATTTCTCATGTTTGGTATAGAAGAGAAAGTGAGCAGAGAGATACAGACGACGTAGGACCCACGCCTTTTTCACTTCTCTCCATAGGTGCGAAGAAACAGAGGGAAGGCACACACTTTTTGTACCTATTTGGAATAGCGGTGGAGTGACATTTTTCGCTTCCCAATGCATAATTTGCCGTGACTTTATTGAAGCTGGGAATTGTGGAGTTGGGGAAAACGTGGTTTTGCTCTCTCCCACCGTGGGCCCAAATAGCTCCTTTCTTATTTTCCACTATTCTCCCTGGTTATATACAACTATACTATTATTTATCATTTTGTTTTCAAATTTTTGTTGTTGCTTTCCACAATTTTATTTTTTTTGTTGTTGCTGAAGCCGGTCGAAAAAAAAGCAAGTTGAGAATAAAACCAAATAGCAACTATATGGTTCTCCCTCTTTGATCTAATTAATTTAATCCAAATGAAACTATTGGAATTCACTAATTAGTTAAGTAATGAATTAGGAGAATTAATCGAGATGACTATGTAAACACAAGAATTAATTTAATTGGACAAAATTTAAATATTCTAAGTTATTACTTTAGTAAATAATTTATTCAATATTTATGTAAAAAATGTAGTTTAATTAATTCTTGAATTAATTAAACTAAAATAAAAAACTACATTTATGTTAGGTTAGTAAATAATTTATTCAATTTTAATGTAATAAATGTAGTTTAATCAATTCTTAATTAAACTAAAATAAAAAAACTAAATTTATGTTTATGTGAAATTAAATTCAAATATAATATTGTATATTAACTTTTCTAGTATAAGGATATTTTAGTCTTTTCAAAAATTAAACACACTTCTTTCTCTTCTATTTCTCTTCTTTCTCTCTTATACCAAACAATAACTCAAATCTACTCTATTTCTCATCAACTTCTCTCTTCTCTTATTCTTTCTCACCTCTTTCTCTCTTCACACTTTCTTCTCACAACCAAACATACCCTTAGTAATTGATAGTACACTGCAGTTCTCATTTGGTTGATTAAGAAATGTATGTATATAAGATAAGATATATAAGATATATAAGGTATAAAAATATGCTTTTAATCCTTAAAAAAATGCTTTTAAGTGTTTTATATAAGGTATAAAAGATATGCTTTTAATCCTTAAAAAAAAAAAATGCTTTTAAGTGTTTTTTTAGTTCTTAACTAAAAATACGTTTTTTTTATATAACAACAAACTTTAAAAAAAGAGTCTTGCTAACGAGTGTTTATGGGACACTCTTTAAACATTTCAAAAGAAGCAATTATTTTTTTAAAAAATCAAATATTTTAATTTTCAATACATGGATTACACGTTTTTTCATAAATATTTACTATTTATGGTCCTTAAAGAGTGTCTCAAGGAGCATCCGTTAACATTTCCTTTAAAAAAATATGGATTTGAGAAAATCATGGTGAATTTAGCTAAGAACCATACAAAAACACCTAAAGAATTTACTAAAAAAAAACCTGAATAATTGTACATAAGTTTTTTCCAAAAGATAATCTGCAAGATTCAATTTAGTCAACTAGAAAAATTTGCAAAACCTGATTTAGTCCTTGAGAAAAATAAAAGCAACTTTTAGTTCTTAAGGAAAATAAACCGGGAGAGGTAGTCGATGCTCTCTTTACATTTTGTTTGGTTGATGAAGGATAATATATATGAAAGAAAAGAAAGTGAAAAGAAGAGATTATTTAGTAGATGCTATGAGATAAATTAACAGGAAATTATGACAAAAAAATGAATTTATAAAATGACATTAATTAGAGTGCATAAACAAATTATAAATACCCTTAAAAAAATCTTGATATGATAAAAAAAAGTTAAAATAAGTCTCAAAAAAAAGTTAAAAAAAGTTACAATCAATAAAAATTACAAAATATAAAAATAAAACACACTTCATAACAATTAGAGATTATTTCCAATTTAATAAATTAATAATCAAATGAAAGAAATTTTAGAAATGTGTTTTACATGTACATTTCTTACAAATAGTAATAAATTGTAAGAAAATAACATTAATAGATAAAAAGACAATAAAAAAGTTAAAAATCACATATTAAATAATTGATTATAGGTAAAATATTTTTTTCAACTTTATAAAATAATTAAATTTTATTTTGACAAAAAAGAACTATTAATTTTTATAGACCCTAAAAATATTTTCTTCAAACATAGGTGTACTCTAACAGATTTCCTCATCAAATTTAGTTTTTAATGATTACTTTATAATTTTCATTGATTGTGATAAAATTCTTGTTTTATAATAAAATACTTATTTTATTATATTTCTATTGTATAATGTTTTTTGTTTAAAGGTATTTATGTCACTTTATTAATACACGTATTTATTTTTTATGATAATTTTCTTTTATTCTTTCCCATGCCAAACTACTTAGTAATATATTCTTTTCACTTTCTTCTCTTTCTTCTATTTTTTTTTATCAACCAAACAAAGCTTAAAGACTAAAGAGGATAGAGATTACTTGTCCCAATTTATTAGGGAATAAAAATTGTTTTTACTTTACTCGGTACTAATTAAACTGGGTCTTTCAGATTTTTTTAGGGACTAAAAAGGGCCTCGACTCTATTTTCAAATGAAGGGATAACAATTGTTTGAAATTCTTATCTTATCAGGAACATGTAATATAAAGGTTGTTATTTTAAATAAAATAAAGATAGTCACACATGAATTATGCTAATTCGATGGTTGTTGTTGTAACCAAAAAAAAATAATCGATGGTTGTTGTTAAATGCAATTTAAGCACTGTCATTTGATTGATTAATGTAATTGAATTATGCTAATTCACATGTTGTTGTTAAATGCAGTCTTCGTGAGTTTAGCTCAGTTGACAATGAACCTAGATGAAGATTATAAAGAATGCAACAAGATTCTGAAGTATTCTCAAGAACACAACAACATTCTGAAGTTCAGAATGTTCACCCAGATTTTCAAGTAAAAGTCAGTGGGGTCCAGGACACATGACATAACACCATTGGTCACCCTCCAACGACTACAAGAGCCCAATGACTCTATAAATAGAAGTGAAAGGCTCAACATTACTTGCACCATTGCAAAGCATACAAGAAAACTTCTGAAAAATGTTTAAAGCTTTAGCATTTGAATTGATCATCAATGAGATTTCAAATTGTCTCTTTAAGTGTCAATCAATTCTCTCTTATCTCGTTAAAGATAACTTCCTCCTCCATTCTTCCCTTGTCTGATTTCAATCATTCAAACTCCATACAAATTGTAATCAAAATTTCATCTAGCTTTAGGGGTACTAAAGTGTTAGTTTGAGCAAAGTTTGTAAAAGTCTAAGTGGGTAACTTAGCAAGAAGGTGCAAGCCTGCCGAGGCTTAGAGAATACAGGTGTTGTAATTGTTCAGGTGAACAACGATTGTAAGGTGCAAAATTTGAGAGGTTATCTCAAGCATCATAGTGGAAACTTTCACAAGATTGTGAGGAGTGGACTAGCCCACATTTGGTGCACCACTATAAATCTCTGCGTGTTCTTTCTCTCTTCTCTATACTCTTTAATTTCAGTATACACTTAACACACAAACACATTTATTTTCTTAAGCAGTTTTTGCATAAGAACTTCAGAACGTTCTGAAGTCATTCCACTAACTTAACTATTCCAAGTAAACAACTTGAGAATTAATTTTAAGTTACATGTTAATTTTTAAAGGGTCGCTATTCAAACCCCTTTCCTTGTGACTATTTTATCTACTTCACGGGGTTCGAACCCGGACACCACAAAATAAATGCAATTAAGACAAGTTTACCGAATAATGTAGAACAAAAATGTATTTACACTTTCTCTCTCCTGTTGACATTTATCTCTCTTCCATGTATTCTGCAAAACCAAGTATTTTAATTGGCAATCTCTTATCCACGTCACTCTTGAAAGTTTTGGAAAGTAAATTGTCGCTGGATATAGTATGGTTCAATTTAGAATAAGTCTTCAATTTAGTCCTTGAACTTTTATCCTCTCACCATTTAGTTCATCAACTATAAAAATATTAAATAGTGAATGTGAGAAAAACACAAGAAGATGGTTGTATTGTGTTGACTTTTTATGAAATTTTTTCCAAGTTAAAAACTGATCAGAGGATGCAAAAGATAAACTGAGGTTCATATTCATCATGGCTTAGTTAATTTTGTTTGTGGTGTAATTGGTTAAAGTGGGGGTTTTTGGTGAAAAGTGTTAGAGATTTTGGTTATGATGAAAAATTTGTGGAATGAGGTTAAAAAGGATGGTTTCAATTCAAATTGGGATTTGGTGAAGAGAATGAAAAAAGATTAATTGATTTCAACCCTAAAGGAATGAATTTGAGGAGAAAATGGTTAGGTTTTGGGTGAGAGATTAAGAATAGAAAGTGTGGAAGAAAAGGTCGATGAGAAGGGATTAAGTTTTGGGTGAGGAATTGGAAAGTGAAATTAAGAGTAGAAAGAGTATGAGATTGAAATTTTCTTTCTATTTATGGAGTGTTTGTGATTTATGTTTGTGGGTAGATTTGTTGTGAGTGATTTTGGGTGAAAAAGGATCAAATATGAGTTATGCGGAGATGGGCCTGAAAACCCCAATTTATGCATTTGAAATTTAGTGTGGTGAATTTGTTGAGAAAGCGTATGAGTCTGAGAAGTTGGTTGAGATGGAGACTATGAGTCATGCTATTATGGTGGATGAAAATCCACGAGTAAGGCGTGTCGATATCCACCTGAAAAATTGAGACTCAACCAATGGGGATAAAAAAGATGATTCATTTGCAAAAGGATACATATTCTTCTCTATGGTGGGAGAGCTCAAATTCCAAATGTTTAACAGTGGAAGAATGGAAACATATGTTGCTTTGTACAAAGTTCATGGAATTCCTATCAACCAAAAGGAAGAAGGATTATGTGTTTTTTCTGTCATATATGTCACCCTAGCATTTGCAACTCATTTGTGTTTGCACAAGGCAATTGATCTTGTTTTAAAAACATAAACTAAGAGCAAAATAATGATAAAATTTGGTATGGGTTTTTAGGAAATATGACTAGGTCTTTTATATCCCTTGTCTTTTACTATTGGCTAAATTGCAGCTAACCTCTATAATTGTTGTTCTACTTTTATGACAAATTAACAAAGCAACTCTGATCAATCTCTTTACTCGAATCCCTCTTTTAAGTTTAGAATCCCTTAATCTCTTATATGAGTTTGTAGCCGTCAAATATTTTACTGGAATGTTAATTCATCTGTCACAGCCTAACAATCATTTATCTCTAAATTGATTTGTTAAATTGAACAGAATTTCTCGATCAATAGGGCTAGTAGTCAGTTGAGATTTAAACTCAATTTATATTTGATATACAAAAAGAATTAAGCATGAGAAATTATGAATAAAAGCAAGAATTTCACGATATTGAATAACATTTATACAATCACATGGTTCCATCAGTTTGATACAAGTTCATCTAAGACCTAATCAATGGAAACTTAGCTATTCATGGCTGAAGCATGAATAAATAGATTAAAAGAAGGAACTATTGCATGAAATAGGATCAACTATTATTTAGATGGCGAGCCACCACGAGATTATGAGCATTTTGCTTCATAATGTGCCTTCTAGATCCAGAAAACTTGAACACTTTCTCTGAAAAGAAGTTTTTCTTCTATAGACTAGGTTTTGTAACGGTAAAAACTGTGTCATGATACCTAAAATAGTGTCATGGTACCTTCATTAAATTCAAATTCCTCTTTTGGCGTTCCTAAAATCGTGTCATGATGCTTAAAACCACGCCAGGATCTTATAGACGCCATGAAATACTCCATATTGAGTTAAAAATTGTGTCATGATGCTCAAAAAACGTGACATGATTCTTACATAATAAAACCATTAATTTTCATGATTTTTTCAGCTCTAAGTTGTCTAAAACTTCTAAAGACACAACAGAAATACAAAAAAGGCTTAAATATGTAAATCATCCTTGTAATTTGGCATGTTTTTGGTTTTCATCCCTGTATCTTCTTTTGTTCTAAAACAACACCTTATCCTCCTCCTCCTCCTCCTGTTGCTCTTCTTCTTCTTCTAAATTCAAGTGTGAAGGACCGTAGAATTAAATTCTGACTCTGAAGTCAACCTGTTGATTCCGATACACCAAGAGCTGAACACAATGGAACATATTTTGTACTCAAGAAGAAGCTTTGTTGACTACGGTTATGATATGAAGAAGGTCAACTAGAGTCAAAGCTAAGTTCAGAATATGCATCATGCCTTAAGGGTCCGTTTGGTTAGAGAATTAGGAGGGGAAGGGAGGGATTTTAACGGAGGGGAGAGGATGAGAGATATTTTAATTATAAATGTGTTTGATTCGTAAGGGGAGGGGATGAATTTTAAAATTATTTTACTCTTTTACCCTTTAACTTAATTAAATAAGGATAATAAAGTAACGAAACAATAACGATGTAATCGACAACAACACGTTGTAAACGATGGAATAATGGATTAGTAATAGGGTTGTTACAACTAGTAATAAAAGTTGTTACAAAGAAAAGTTGTTACAAGATAATATAACCTATAACCCAATAATAATAATAATAATAATAATAATAATAATAATAATAATAATAATAATAATAATAATAGTTGTTTCAATGATAATATAACCTAATAATAATAAATGTTGTTGTAAGGATAATATTGAGATTTTAAATTAATCTAAGGATAATTTTGGTAGTGCAATAAAATTAGCTCCTCTCCCCTCCCTTTCTAAAAATTGAACCAAACACTTCAAACTAAAAATATTCCTTCCATTCCTCTCCCCTCCAAAACTCTCGAACCAAACAGACCCTAAGGTGAGGCAAGGAAATCTTAGACTCGTGTGTCTAAGTAATTGTAATATTGTGTGATTATAGTGAAAAATCTCTTGGAAGTGCAAGGAGACTAGACTAACCTCGGATTGTGGGGTGAACCAAGATAATTGTTTGTGTTTCTCTTCTCTGTTTTTCTTTTCCTGCTATGTTTTGTTTTATAACTTAGAAAAAGATTTTCAGAAAAATCTAGCACAACTCAACCTCCTTCTTGTGTTTTTCTCACCTTCCAGCACCAAGTGGAAGATCCTAAGCATGCTTTTATGGGTGTGATTGGGTGAGGCGAATCTGGTTCGCTTCACCTTTAACGATAAATTTCTACAACCCACTTGAGGTGGCTTGCCGATGTTGGCTTGGGTCCTTGTAGTGTGCTCCTCCTCAAGGTCTCAGGTTCGATTCCCGCCGATTGAGATCGAGCTGAATAGAGAATGGACCCAAAATTTCTCCTTATCTATTGTAACCAATATCCTAAAAGATATACCCCTAAGAAAAAAAAATCAACTAAAATTTTGTTTTTGTAAAAATATTGCACAGGACAAACAAATATGAATAATGATATTTATATAATCATTTTGTGACAATTTCTTTTAATCGGTTAAAATCAATATAGAAATAAAAAACGAAGAATTTCCGTGAACATAACTAAGTTGGCAGTGACATGCATTATTAAGTGAAAGATTTGTTTAAAAACTTGTAATGAAATACAAATATCATTTCTCAATCCTTCATACAAATATGGAAAAGAAAACTAAAATTGATGGAATGCTTTGACAAGTAGATCACGGGAGCACGTCAATTGATGGAACTAGTATGGACACCCGTGCCAAGCACGGGCTAGAATTTCATCATACTTAATGGTGATAATATTTAGATGGAACAAATGTCAGTTAAAGTCGAACGTTGGATAAAAGAGTGCAGGTTGAACAACAAATAACTAAAAAACATCATACTTAAGCGTTTTGGATGAAGATGTGGTTTCATTTTCAATTATGTGGTTTCTGTTTTTATAACGTGTGGGACCCATGGGTACGGATGGTATGATATCCGTCTCCGCCCCGTTGGATAAATATGATACCCGTGTCCGCCCCGTACCTCGTGGGTACCCACTATGCGGGTACCCGCGTGTATTGAGGTATCCATAGCTATTCACGGGTACCCATGGGTTTTTGAATTTTTTTATTTTTTTATACAAATAATAACTTTTTTTTAATTACCAAAAAACTTCAAGTTTTAAACATGCATACATAATCTATTCAAAATTTCATAAATCATACATAATCCATAGAAAATTCATTATTGTTACATAATCCATATGATATGTTTTTTGATGTGAATGATGTAGAAACGGTGAACTTAATAAGATGAATTAAAAAAAATCAAAAATAAAAATAGGTTATTAATGAATAATCGTAGGTGGACGGTAAAATTTCCTTTATAAGGTAACAACTTTAAGTGATAAGATAAGATATATAAGGATATTTTAATAATTTACTTAATTTATTATCGGGTATGGGTACAATCAAATCCGTGCCCGTATTCATATAATAATGGGTAGTCAAATACCCGTTTATTATACCCGTGGATACCCGTTTAGCTACCCGCCCCGTGCCCGTGACGGATTTTACCCACAGGTACCCGTGGGCATGGGTATTTTTGCCATCCCAAGTGTGGATCCACATTGGTGTTGGCTCGCTCATAATGCACAACAGTTGCATGATATCCCGGTTCAACATTTTGGGGAAGTGTGAGTGGTTCTTGGTGGTCGATCACGGGCACGGAGAGTCTGACACTTAATTGAGAGATTATAATGTGTCAAATGTGAGTTAAAATTTCACATTTTATGTAAGAGTAGATGTTGAGAGAGATGTTAATGCGTCATGTGTGAGTTAAACTTCTACTTTTGATGCAAGAGTATATATTGAGCAACATATATGTGAGATGGCCAATATACCCAATGTCTTCAGGTTTGAGATAGAGATGTGGTGTCCATCTTACTTGTGGGGTTTCTCTTGTTCAAATGTGATGATCCAGTCCATTGTAGGATCCCTCTGAAACCCAAACATTATAATGAATTTTTTTAGTTTTGGGATGCCATTTGCTTAATTTTGTTATATTAAATATAAGTTTTTAGATGTCATTCACCTTCATGCAATATCTTGGTCTAACTTTTATTATTTTAAATTCTTTTATTTTGGTCTTTCGTGGGATCACAATATAAAAAAAAAAAATTGTAGATGTATTATGATGAGGTAATAAAATACATGCTTATTATACATTTTCAGTGAATATGTGGTCTCAATATCACTTGTGTGATTGCTCTTAGCCTAATACGATGATCCAACCTAATGTAGGCTTCATCTATCGTTCTAATATTAAGTTGAACTACTTTGCTAGGGTTTGGATGTCATTTATATCAAAAAAAATTAGTATTTAGATGTCATTTGCTTTCATGCTATTTTTTATTCAACCTCTATCATTTCAAACTCATTCATGTCTGGTCTCTGGAATGATTTGACAATGAAAAAAATCATATGACGTATGCTGATTTGATTAAATACATGCTTATTAAACATTTTAAAATGATGTGACATTTTTTTAATTAAGGTTAATTAATTACCCAAAAATCTTCAACTCCTTCAAGAAATCTTCAACTCCATCATGAAACCACTTCCAGCCCACTTTATTGAACATGTGTCTCTGTTTGACCTTATTTGACTATGTCACATAATTACAGGCACCGATGGTTGCACACTTGATTAAGAGACGTTAATGTGTCAAGTGTGACTTGACATTCTACATTGGATGGAAGAGTAAATTTTCAACAACATATAAATGAGATGCTCCATGTACCTAATGCCTTAAGGTTTTGTGTTAACATGCGATGTCAATCTCACTTGTATGATTGATATTGAACTAATATGAATATCCATCTCAGTGTAGGCTAACCAGGAATCTCAATATTATCCCAACATTATGATAAACATTTTTGTTAGTTTTTGGATGACATTTGCTTGATTTTTTTCACCTCAAATTTATTTATTGGAAGCCATTCGCTTTCAGGCTATATTTTTTATTCGACTTTTATTATTTTAAAATCCTTTACTTTTGGTCTTTGGTGAGATTTGGCAATGGAAAACTGGAATGTATTGTTCTGTTGAGTTGAAAAAATACGCGCTTATTAGAGTTTTTACAATAATGTGACTTTTTTTATTTTAATTTTTTTGCAAAAAATTTACCCAAAAATCTACAACTCCTTAAACAAACACGTAAATTACCAGCAACTAATTTATTCTCTATATTCTAACAGACAACGCACAAACCCCTTTTTTTCTTATTATTTCTTTCATTTCAAATTCCTTTTATGTCTTCTTTGTTTTTCTATTTTATTTTCTCTCTTCATTTCTCTATTTTCATGAAAGGAACAAAAAAATCCCCCTTCATTAAATCACCACCAACCCACCTTTTTTACCATGTTACACCTTCCCTAGTCTTATTTAGCTATGTTACCATATCATAGATGCAGAGAGTCTCAAACTTAAGGGATAGATATTAATATGTCAAATGTGAGTTAAAGTTGCACATTAGATGGAAGAGCATAAAATGATAAACATATAAGCGAGAAGACTCCATATATTTAATACCTTGAGAATTTGGATGTGGTGTCAACCTTACTTTTGTGGTTATCCTGCCCTGTTTAGGCCCATCCGGAAGTCCCAACATTGTGATAGACTTTTTTTTTATGTCGTTTGCTTAATTCTTTTATCTTAAATTTTAGTTTTTGATGTCATTTGCTTCGATTCTATTTTTTTAATCCAACCTATATTATTTCAATTTCCTTTACTAATGGTCTTTGATGAGATATGACAATAGCAAAATATAGATGTGTTATGTGGAGTTAACAAAATACATGTTTATTTGACATTGTAAGCGAAGATGTGACATCAACCTTACTTGTGTAGCTGCTCTTATACTAATTTGATGATTCAATCCAGTATAGGCTCCTCCCTGAAGTATCAACATTATGATGAACTATTTTGTGAGTATTTGGATGTCATTTTTTTAAAAAAAATTATCTTAAAATTTAGCTTTTGGATTTTATTCGCTTTCATGATTTTTTTTTTGAAGGATGATGTTTTTTATTTAACCTATATCATTTCAAATTTCTACATATTTGGTCTTTGATTGAAATTCTGATGTGTTATTCTAAGTTGACAAAATACATTCTTATGAGACATTTTAAAAATATTGTTTTTGAGTAGTGCTATTCATCCAGAAGGATGTTATCCCGAACGGTTCCCGAAAAGCAATTGGCCAATAAAAAATGCTGCTGAGCGGAATACATGGGAGGGCAATGGATGTAATTTAATATAATAAGTAATTAGCCACTTGTGATTTTCTCGTGAGATATTATTTCGGGACAAACAACAATTTCCATTGTTTTTTAATTAAGTCTGATTTTTTGGTAAAACAATTACACAAAAAACTCAAACCATGAAATTACCGGTCATTCACTTTATTATCTTTACTTTCATAGACAAACAACACACCTTTTTTTTTCCTTATCATTTATATCAACTTCAAATTCCTTCTTTATCTTTTTCTTTCTTCTAATTTCCTTTCTCTCTTTGCAGGAAACCACTACCAACCCATCATTTTTAGTATGTTGTGCCTCTGTCTAATATTATTTGGATATGTATCTATATACCATAGATGCAAATGGCTAGCACTTAAGGGAAATTTGCTATCGTCTTAAGTGTGTCAATCTCACTTGTGTGGCTGTTCTCGTTTTTGTGGTTGCTCTTAGCCTAATATAATGATACAACCATTGTAGGTTTTCTCGAAAATCTTAACATTATTTTGAATTATTTTCTTAGTTTTATTCATGTCATTTGTTTAATTTATTTTATATTAAATTTATGTTTTTCTATGTTGATGTGTTATGATGAATAACAAATTACATGCTTATTTGGTATTTTTAAATTATATGGCATTTTTTATCTGAGTCTAATTTTTAGGTAAATTAATTATCCAAAATTTTAAATTTCTTCAACAAACCCATCAGCAAGAACAATTAAACCAATAAGTGTTTTTAATAAAAAAAAAATCAAGAAGAGAGATGATTCGGGTATAAGGAATATGTCATTTATCATGATTAATTTGAAAGAAAAATCCACTTTCTAGTTCTCGAGATTTTCTAATGTTTGATGGTCAAGATAGGGAGACATGATATAATATATTAATCATATCCTGCTTAAATATCATGTTTGATGCACCAAAGAGATATGATAAAATAAATCATTTTCCTATCCTATCCTGTTTACTTTGTAATTTTTATCCTAGGTATATGTTGGATTAGAAACTATCCTGAATTTCTGATAGAATTAGAAGATCATTCTTTATCTATTATAATGATATTCTACCATTTTTAAAATGGTGTCGTTTTTAAAATAATTATATATATATATATATATATATTTGTTATTATAAATTTTTACAATATTCAATTAATTGTGAGATTAATTTTTTCATTTAATTATAATGATATCATGTTTGTTATCATGTGCGCATCAAACACATGATATGATTAATGTTTATCATGTCCATATAAGTCTCTATCCAGTTTCATATCCTATCATGTATCTATCCTATCCCGACCATTAAACAGGGTTTATTCTAGCAGTGTAAAGACATACTTTAGATTTAAAGGTTACAGGTTTCGAATATCTTTGGAGCTAGGTAAATGTAAATATCTTAGTGATTGCTCTTTTATCTCTAAGATTTTTCCTACCTTATACAAAATTAACATTCAATCACCATAAAAAAGATTCACCAAAAAGAAATTCACTATGACTTTTGTTTTTTTAATAACGACATTAAATATCATACCCAAGAATCATTATGGTCCAATGATCATTAAGAAGTTTTGTGTTAAAAGACATTTATGTGCATTATTATGGTATTAAAAGACGTGCATACATAAAAGGCATTTACTTTGCATTCATATGTCAAATTAGTAAACCACATAACATCATAGAAGTTATTTGTCCCAAATTTTTTATCAAGATGTAGTCCATACTTTGATCGATTCTCTTATAATAATTTTGGTTGGCATACTTTTTTGCAGGTTTCGCTAAAAAGAATAACAATGAAATTAGGTCATGTTTCGACATCTTACTGTGTGAGTATAGGTGCTATATATTGGATCAAGACAACCCAAAAATTGCAACTTTAAAAAATCATGAAAGATACATGAGTAGAATAGCAATGAATTGATCTATCAAACACAATAGAAAGTCAATCCCATGATTTTTATCAAGGATTAATTCCCTACGAAGTTAAAGACCGCTATAATTTAGCGTTGGTAATTTCTAAAATTTGATGCATTTCTTCTTGGCTAAGGGTGTGTGCGCTAGTGTGAAATATACTCCCTTCAATTACTATCATAAGAAGAAGAAAAAAAATCATTTTTTAGGTTCATTGAATAACTGAAGATAACACTATAATATACAGATCAAATGCATAAGTTATTCTCCAGTGATTTAAAATACTCAATGAATTTCTTTTTTTGTGATTGCCTTGATTGATGCATTTCAAAGTTTCTACAACTTATTTACCTTTAATTAAAATAATTTATGTGTTTTATTTTTGAAAAAAAAGATGATTTTTTATGCTGATTTAAAGGTGATTGACTATAGAAAAGGATAAATGTTGGAATTAATGCATATCTTGTACATTGATTGGAGAATAAAGTGTTTAATATATTTTAATTTGAGTCTTTCAAAAAAAAAATTTTAAGTAGATGCAATGTAAGAAAAAACTTGGGAAGCAATGGAAGGTCAAGGATTTTACCTTACTAAGTATTATTAAATAGATACAATGTGTAGGTGTAAATTAGAAAAGGAAAAATAATCATGAGAAAAAAGAAGATAATTTTTTTTGTTGAAAAGTCTACTTTTATATACCCAAATTTCATTTCAATTAAAAAGTGAAAATCAAACTTAGTCAAATCTATACAACATACATATTTATATAAGAAGAAGAAAAAAAAGTGGCTCGTCCTGGTTCGTCATAACCGGGTTCAACATGCGGTTTCGATCAATTTGAGGTAAAAAATATTGAATAATCAAATCAAAATATGATCTAATCCGAGAGGTTTTCACAAAGGACATTTAAACATATGCAATGACATTAGATTTTGTGTGGTTTTCTGTTTTTAGTTCCAATTTGTGGTTTTATTTTGAATCGGTTTATATTCGAACACTCATAACTCGTCATTAGTGTGATTAGTTAGACACTTGCAACAATATCAATATTACTGCTAGCATTTTTACAATCTCAATGCAAATAAAACTACTTAAAATTCATATAACATTCGACACTTTAATCAAATTTTTAATATATACAACTCAAAAAATATAAAGCTTGATTAAAATATACAACTCTATGTAAAAACAAAATTACAACTTTTATTAGTTTTGTAAAATATTCAACTCTACAAATCCTTTCTTTTGTCGAGAGGAACTCTACAAATCCATGTAGTTAAACTTCAATTATTGCAGCCTTGTGCTTCATCATAAGTTGAATCCAGATAACTGAAAAATAGAACAAATCAATAAAGTTCATTCAAGACCAAAGAACAATTGGTTGAAGAGCAACCCATAAATAACAATTGTTGCTAAAGAAGAAAAATTGAACAAAAAATTAGGCAAAAAGACTATAAAAATATAGAAGGCAAAAAGACTATAAAAATATAGAGATAGAAAGAGGATTACAAAATAAAATAATGGATTTAAATAAATTGCAAACTCAGAGTAGTCAAGAACCAAAAACAAATATGTGATATTTAGTGAATAAGGATGATAAACTATTTATAGGCACTATGAAGAAAATAATACAAATAATTTTTATAAAAAAAATGGATAAAAAAAATAAATAAATGAACAAACATGATTATTTTGAAATAATTTTGAATTCTATAATCGAATGTCGAAATGGTGTGAGTAATGGTGATAGTTGAAGTAATATTTATATAAAAATAAAATAAAAATGAAAGCATGGTGAGAACAGAGAAGTAATGTAGACCCAAAATTTGCTGCCAAAAAAACATATGCAATAAATCATCTTTAATTGGTATCAAATCAAATAAGAGGTATAATTTCTTTTTGATGAAAAATGAAAGTTGTAATATGACATTTAAGATGTGATCAACGAATATTAAATTTGTTTTCATGATAAAACTGAGACATAGTTTTTTTAATAGTATGCAATTAACCCTAAAACTAACATAAAAAAAAACCAAAAACTAATGCAAAAATTATATAATGTTAATAAACTTTTTTTTCTTCATTTAATTGCATTTTAATTCATGTAAATGTGCATATAATTTAAAATGTTTAAAGTTGATTATTAAATTTTTCATCATGAATGCATACACACAACATGGAACACTTATATGAAGAGTTTTTTTTTATTCTAACTATGGAAATACTATTCTAGGCTTAGAAATGTCTTAGTCATAAAGACAAATTAATACGTGATTAAATGCATTAAATACTCCTTAGAATTTTAGCATATTACATTTTGGTGTGTATATGAAATAAAACATTAAATGCACATATCAACATAAGCTTGCCACGTGTACTATCAAAATAAAATAAGGGAAATGTTTATAATAGAGATAGAGATTTGAGCTCATATCTTAGCTATTAAGCAAAATATAATATATTTTTTTAAATGATTTGCATTTGAAAGAAAACTAAATAAGACTATGAATTTTATGACATTTAATATGTTTAATAGTTTTTACGATTTTACAGGAAAGGTCTTAAAATATTAATTTTTTGTTAAGGAGCATAATTAACTTTTTTCAATCAGCCCATGGTTTAAGGTTTTTTTTTTCTTTTTGAGGGAATTTTTTATGGTTAAAAGCATATTATTTCCTTTTGATGCGTATCTTTCTTCTTCGACCGATATTTTTTATTTTTTTGGAATTTATTGTGATTGAAGGGTGTATTGGCAAAACACGGGAAACTTGCTTAATAAAACAAAAAGTATTATATTCCTTGCTTTGCACTATTAAATATCTTTAATCATGTTTCCAATCAGCCAAAAACTTGCTTAAATTGTTTTCAATGTGCAATTAAAATCCATGAATTATTTGTTTACTAAAAAAAGTTTTTGGACTTTATTGTGATTGAATGGTGTGAAGAAACTTGCTTAATTAAAATCATATTTAAATTCCAATTAAATAGCTCCAATTCCGATTTTTTTTCTAAAATAAAGATTGAACAATTCAGCGAAATTTATTAAGATGGTCTATAAACTTCATTTTTTAAAATATTCATTGTTAAAAAACACCAATAAGATAGATTCACATTTAGTTCTCTCCTTTATTTTTTTAATCAAAGAAAAATCAATCCCACAAATTAGCAAAAAAATAATGTATAAAATTATTAGTTTTTTTGGAAATTAATTTACGTCTTAATATTTATTTTAAATATGGAAACATGATCAATTACATATTAATACTAATTTAATTTATTTAGGCTTAATTACAATATTAGTCCAAATCTAAGTTCATGTTGACTTTCTTGAATTATAATTTGTTAATGAGTATGTGATAGAACACAAAAATAGGCCATAATAATATTGAGATATGATGTTCATCTTGACATTCTTGATTCAATAATACGTTCTTCTGATCTATCATAAAATTTGTAGAGGAAAACACCTAAAGATAACAAAATCAAATGTCTAAATTTATTGGCTGAAACATAATAAGTTAGCATCTATCTAAATATTAAAACGAAAGTGAAAACAACAAAGGGAGACCCACAATCTAGTACTCATGATTTTGTTGATAAGACAACAATATTAGTTTTACAAACCTATGTAAATTAAACTACCAACATATGAAAGATTATATAAAAAAAATTAAATAAATTGAAATAGAAGATGAAACTTGAATAAAAATTGAACTGTTGTCGTTATGCCATATGCAATGCGTGCAAAACCCTTGCCAAAATCAAATAAAAAATATGTTAGTATATAGTTACAACCAACTATTAACGTAAAATACAAAAAATAAACAAAAACATCAATACATCAATATTATAAAAAAAATACAAAAAGGTTAATAAAAAAATACCATTGACAAAAAGGTTAATAAAAAAATACAAAAAAATACACAGAATTTCTTTATATAAAAAAAGACAAAATTAGTGAGCAATAAAAAGAAAAATTGTCAGAACCAAAACATCAATATTTGTGAAAAATGTTAACAATCGGATGCTATATTTATAGTAAAATAAAGTTAATAGTGACATGATAAAAAAGATGCAATCAAAGGAAATAAGTAACTTTAATGCATACCATTGACCAAATCATCAAAATAGCAAATAAATTTAAAAAATTATTAATCACAATTATGTAAAGGATTACATTAGAGAAATATTCCTTTTAAGGCCTTACTGATTTAATCACAGTCACAATTATCAAATGCATTGTTTTCATGATGCCACATGTCACGTTACAATCACAACTATCAAATGCATTGTTTTCATGATTTCATGATGCCACATGTCACGTTTTCTATGAGGCTTCCATAGAAAAGGTCGTAAATTTATATAATATAGATGAATGAATCAAGAAATCAAGTGGGACATTTTTGACTAAAATATAATGGGACATTATTGTCATCCCACAAATTTAGAAATCCCACCAAATTGGTCGCAGTCCACACAAATATATAAATACAGTCTTCAACTGAACACAACCGCTTGCAATAGCCTATCAAATTTGTGATCATGTGAAGAAGACAAACTCTTGAATCTATCTATACACAAACGGTAAGGATAGGATATGGGTGATTTTAGATTGGATATATAATTTATATATATATTTTTCCCCTAAAAAAATGTATGTATGTATATTTTTATTTATTTATATCTTGTTTTTGAATATTGTGTCCATTTTCAAAAGTCTTATTTTGTGTTCCTTTCTTTTTGTGGCTGGACCCTCTTTGATGCGTTGCAATTTCAACTTTGAATTATGTCTTTGATGAGATTCTAGCTTTGAGTACCTTTCACGCTTTCAATTCCTGTCTTGTTGTACGTCATCAAAAAACCCTTCTCACTAAATTTCCTTTTTTGGAGTTTTTTTCTTTCTTTTCTTCTTTGCATGTGTTGAATTTTGAGTGTTTGATGGTGATTGTGATTCTGGGTATTGAAAAAGGTTGGATTTTTATGTTTTTTTTACTACTGTTTTGTTTGTAAAGATTACAAGTTCAGTTTTTTATGCTGGAATCACGGTGCTGTTATTGGTTCCTTTTAGTGTTTTTAATTTGTTCTGTAATGCGTTTGGCAGTGCCACCATTTTTGTGTCCTTTTTTTAGGGAAATTATTTGCTTCTCAGCAGAGGTTGTTGAGTGCAAGGTTCTAAATTGTGATTGCACTTGCTATTTTGTTGTGATCTTTGATGTTGCATAGCAATTATTGATATTGCATGCCCCCAATTTTCAGTCATTATGCAATTGCAGAGGCCTTAAACCTAGCAATTTCTGTTACAGCCCTCAATTTAGAAATATGTGATATGATTTTGTTTCTAACACTGCTGTGATTTGTGATACTTCTCTTATTATGTATGTTGACATTATATTGATCAAATGAATTTAGGCTAAATTACTGCGCACGTTAAAGCTGTATGATTTGACTCAAATCCTATGTGATTCTATTTGTTTGACCAATATAGCATCAAGAATTTTAGTTCAACTACAAAGTTAATTGATACAATTTGGCTCTAATGTTGGTGTTAGTACCCTTCGCCTGCTTCCAAACTTCTCTTTATTTATACTTCTATTCATGTTAATTGTGTGTCCTACTAGAAAAAATGCACAAAGAAAGGAGAAAAGATAACTCACTCTTCAATTGATACCTTGTAGGTTTGATTTTGCTTTCATCTAAGGGGGAATGATGGGTACTGTCATCGAAGAAGATGACACATTCACCAAAGCCCTTGGAAGATGGCCTATATTTTATTATGGCATGGGGCACATGCTCAATGACATAACTTCTGCTTGTTGGTTCACCTATCTACTATTGTTCTTGACAGATATCGGTTTCTCACCAAGGTGCATTTTATGATCAATTTGTTTCTATCTAATTTTTTGCTCTTGTTGTCAACTAGTGTTGTTAACTTTTGTGCAATAGCTTGTTGACCAATGTAACTGCATATTGAAATTGAAGTTTTGAGAAAAAGTTTCTTGCTATTTGTGGCTTCAGCATATAGTTTTACATTTATTTCTTCATTTTCCCCATTTCGCAGGAATGCAGCTATTGTGATGCTTTCAGGTCAAGTAGCCGATGCATTTGCCACAGTATTTGTTGGTGAACTGGTATTTAAGCAATTCATTTTTCTTTTCTTTTCAGACCAGGGGAATACTTATATGTTTCTGTCACTAAGAACATTAATCTTTAACTAATCTTGTCATCTTTTATATCATTGGTAACATATCTTTTAATTTGGAGATTAAGCTGAGTTTACCTGATGATTTATAACTAGATGGTATCATCTTATAAAACCTTAATGCATTAATTAGGTAAGATGATACTATTTAGTTAGAAATCATTAGGTAAACTCAGGTTAAACTCCAAAATAAAAGATATTGTATAATCATACCTAATACCTTTAGAAATTAAGCTGAGTTTGCCGAGTTTGCCAAGTACCCGATGTAATCTTACAAAACAATAACTATTGCATAAAATTAACTATCCCATAAAATAACTGTGCTCACTTAAATTCCTAAATCTTATCATTGAAATACCCTTATTTTAATTTTCGCGAGTTTTCACATTTAGTTTAAACATAACATGAGGACAAAGTCATTCCTGTGATATCATGGTAATCTAGTATTTGTTTCTTATGATTTTATGAAACTTAAAATTTTGTTGCCTTGTCTACTTTTGGTGCTTCTTTTTCCCCTTATCTTATTTTGTGTTTTCAGACCTTATTTTGATAGAAATGCTTAATCCCGTTATCTTGCTTGATAGATAGACAGATTTGGACGTTTCAAGATATGGCATGGGGCCGGATCTTTATTGGTGGCTATTTCATTTTCTTCTGTTTTTGGTGGTTGTCTACCATGCACAATTTTTACTTCAGATTCAAGTACTTTTGAAACCGTAAGTTACAGCGTGTTTGCAGCAATTTTCAACGTGGGATGGGCTGCTACTCAGGTCTCGCACATGTAATTAACTTTATCGAAATCATCTTTTCTCTTATAAGTTAAAATTTATACTTTCAGTTTGAAATCTCAAATTAAAAGTGGTTGGTTGGCAAGCAAGTGGTTGTGAAGGGTTCCGTCCCTGACACTTGCTTGTGAAGAATACCAAGTTGGGAGGGGAGGATCACCTTGTGCGCCCAACGCTTTCTCTCACGTAGATTAGTGCTAAACCAGATGGATACTTTGTGCATATAGCTTGGTTTAAAAAAAAAGTGGTTTGGATGGTACTGTCTTATGTTGTGGGTTCGTTGACTTTAGAAAATTTTCTGTTTTCATTTTTAATTAGAAAATTGCTCTTTTGTTGTCGGTTGTCACTGGGCTTCTGTTTTCATTGATTTGTAAATGAAAGAGTGAAAATAACAGACCATTTTTCAATTAAAAATGAAAACAATAATAAAAGGTTTTCTCAAACCAAACAGAATATAATTGAAAACATTGTTTTCACTGATTCGCTTGCAAATATTTGGTAACACGAAACAAAGTAAAACAAGGGAACTGAAAACGGAAAACGGAAAATATTTTCTCAAACTAAATAGTCCCAAACGAACCTGTTTCGTAAGTGATTTTTGTCTCAAATTTTTGGGATGAGCTAAAGAAATTGTTTTAATAAGAACTGCCATTCAAATAAAAAGATGATACCTTTGAATTTAAGAACCGTCATTCAAATAAAAAGATGATACCCTTAGGGTAGCCCGATTTGGTTGTTCATCTCTAACTGTTGGTGGTAAATATTGCTTCAGTAACTAAAGTCTTACAATGAAAAGCATAGTTTCTTTGCCCTTGAATTTAAAATCATGTTCGTCAGTGTCTTATTTGAATTATTTCATGAAGGTCCATGGTGAGCTGCATCACGCTGAACTCAACAAGCAGAGTTGCATTAGCTAGCTGTCGCAATGCTTTTACCATGGTGAGCTTCTTTCTAGTTAAACTTCTTCACAGAAAAAGAAAAGATAGCACATTCATATAATAAATTACTAATTTACTAATGCATATAATTTATATTTTTAAAGGTTGCAAACCTGAGTTTATATGCAATTGCTTTGATAGTATTCAGTGTCGTCAATGGAAAAACATATGCTAATGTTGAGAATCAGGTATGTATCTTGTGGTAATTGTTTGGATCTATCAAATGATGAGACGTAGTCGAGCATACTAACTTTTTTCTTTCTTTCAAATGAGCAGTACCGCTGGATTGCATATGTTTCAATTTTTATAGGATGTTGCTTTGTCGGCATATTTCTTCTTGCAACTAAAGAGCCCAGGTGTGCTTGTAGGCTTACTGTTAAATTTTTCCAAGAACTAATGCTTTATGTTATTTCAAATAGAGCTGTAATAATCATTGTCCACGAAGTCCATTATGGTTCTGTTTTGATTGGCTTATTTGAGTTTATCTATTGACATAATTACATGTGCAATTGTTTGGGAGAGTTTATGGAAACAGCTTATGACATGTCCATTAGTTGTTTTTAGCTTAGGGGGGTGTTAGGTAGCTCAATTGGTTTGAGCTATAAGGGATAAGGAGTTAGAGGTCTTGGGTTCAGACCCGAACGAAGGAGAAAAAATTAATCTAACAATTAACCACTAACATTTGCCATTAAAAAAAGTATTTTTTAGCGTATTTCCATAAGCTTTCCATGATAGCCTATGACAACAGCTTATAGTTCATATGATAACAGTTTGTTTTTTTATTTATTTTTTGTTATATATATAACTTATACATAAGCACTTAATTAAGATGTTTATCCAAACAAGGTCTGCACCTCCATTAAAGCTATCATATAAGATGGGTTGCTTCAGCAAGTTTTAGTCATTGCTGTGGAAACTGAATTTTTTTGTTTTATTATTAGATTGCAGATGGACGTACACGGAAAGGCTCGTGGGAGGATTTCATGGGCTTACTGGTTCAAGAGAGTTTTATATTATCAGGTTGCTCTTATTTATGTCCTGACAAGATTAATTGTCAACGTTTCACAGGTTAGCATATTTTTCGTTTCTTTCTTATATGCGATCAATATCTTTTAATACGTTTCACAAGTTGGATATACTGTTTGTGGAAGACACCTTTGGGAACATTAATAAAAGGAAACTGAAACTTCATGAATGCATTGAATTTCTAACCAATTACCCAAGATAACGATTATATATTTTATGGTATTTAGACACCTGATACCAAAATTGAATATTTTTCAGGCGTACCTTGCTTTCTATGTGATTAATGACCTACAAATGGCTGAATCAGCCAAAGCTTTGGTATGCAACAAATTTTGTCCATTTTAAATTCATTTTACTTTTTTATCATTATACATTCTGAAGTTTGACTATTTGACTATGATGATGCTGATAAAACTATTTGATGATGACTGGATAGGTTCCTGCTATCATATACATCAGCAGTTTCATTGTATCGATTGCATTACAGGTTCACTTCTCTGCTATATATATATATATATATATATATATATATATATATATATATATATATATATATATATATATATATATATATTACTTTTCTTCATTGCATTTTCATTTTGTTAATCTCTACTTTTAATTTTGTTTAATCTTTGTAGGAGATAGCATGGACTGGCAAACTTCTCAAGGCTTACTTCTCTGCTGGATCCATTCTTTGGATTTTTTGTGGCGCAGTTATCATGCTTTTAACTGACCACATGAATTATGCTATGTACATAGTTTCGGTATTTATTGGGATAGCAAATGCCCTCATGATGGTATGATATGATTTTTACTTGATTTGTAAGAAAAATATCTTCTATTTTTCGGGTTGTTTTGAAGACAATTTCTCTATAAGAGGATGCATCCAATGCTCAAACTTGATACTGAATTTGTCTTTTAAGTTTTAAAGTACACTTTTTTTTATTGTTATTGATTTTTATAACAGGTAACTGGAATAAGCATGCAAAATTTTCTTATTGGAGAGAATCTTAATGGATGTGCTTTTGTTGTTGGATCGTTGAGCTTTCTGGACAAAATGTCATGCGGGATTGCTTTATATATTCTTCAGTCTTATCAAAGTAAGTTTCTTAAATTCTATTTCTTTGATGCTAATGCTGAATTGCTTAGAGTTTTCAAGCACACAATAGGCACTGGTAATTAAGTTTGAGGGAAAACCTGCTTCTATCTTAGCAGGAATGAATATTTCTGGTTTAAGAGTTTTCTCTGCCCTTACTTTTTTTATTCTCACCTAGAAGTTCACTCGTGTTTTGGGCATATTTTTTTTTTATTTTGACCGTGGATACTTTGTTTTGACTATTTCTGTTATACGGATCAAAATGATGTTCTAATGTCCTATTTTGAATTTGGATCTATAGTTCCTCTAAGTGAGAAACTTACTTTGGATGTAAAGTAATGTCGACCATTATGAAGCATTCAGTGGTTGATATTACATTCATATGCATAACAATTCACAATGTGTTGAAATATCAACCCTCCCCGTATACATGATGAAAACATTTTCTATTTTCATTTTCAGAAATGTATTCATTTTAATTTGTTAATAAGATGTGAGATTCTTGAAATGAACTATTGTGATCGAGAGAAGATGAAATGCTAGTTAAGGAGGATCCATTTTTTGAAATAATGAAAAGAACTTTTTGACATTTTCATTGTTTCCCAAAAATGCACACAATTGTGCACTTCAATGTTTAGTACCTCTTTGTTAGCAAGTAAAAATAACAAAATTTTTTGAAAATGAAAATAGAAAATGTTTTCGCATAGTAAACTGTTAATAGTCGAGATCAATTTACTGTTTATTCACTTTAGAGGAGCCAGATCTCATTTCATGAATCTATAAGCTATGTTCAGAAAGGCTTTCATGAATTAGTCTGTGACTAAAAGAAATATGGAATAATTTGATACTTTTTGTTGTCCGAACTCTCATCATAACAGAAGTACACCAAAATGTTCAACACACTTTTGTTTCAATCCTTTTGCTTACAGTCGATTGGGTTTCAATCTTTAATTTTTGGTGGTGTGACACATGTATGGGGTAGAAGTCATGACAAGGTCTAGAGAAAAGACCTTATAATCACATGAGAATTTGATTTTGGGATTAGTTCTAAACCTAAATAAGATCCAATGAGCTTATGGACAGTGCAATGTGTATATCTGTGTAGTTGATAGCGGTTTTAGAGGTCGCTACAGCGGTGTTGGGTGGCGGCCATTAGGCGCTACACGAAATCCCATGCATTACATTTTTTAGTAGCAGCTTTTTCAGTGAAGCTCCATATGAAGCATCGTCACTCCTGTGTTTAGACATGTCCATGTATTAGATACCAACACCTGGACGACATGTGTCAGACACCTCAAATAAGTGTCTAATTTTCTTTTTTTGTTATTCCATTTTATACACCTCTTACACTTCTTGGACACTCCTCAGACACAACTACAGGTAGAATAAACACTGCTACATTTTTTTCTTCAATAAATCCAGAAACAAAAGATAGTTTAAAAGTAACATAATATTTCGATTGGGCGTTTGAGAAGTTCCAACGTTTTCCTACATACACATGTTTTAACTTCTCAGGTTTTCACCTTTGTCAGCTTCCCTTTTCTATATTATGATATAAAATTCTATGTATTGTTTTCCTAATCTTTGACGTACCGGCAATACCACTACGGTTATAGTTACATTGTTAATGATCACATTTTTTAATTATCTCATACAATTCAAATTATGGATGCAGATATCTCTCCACAGCTCCAAGCTATTAATCAGTTCCCCCCATCAATTACAAGATTGGGCTTGGGTCTTGTTCCTGCAGTGTGTGCATTACTTGGAGTGGTAGTAGCTTGCACAATGGATTTCCACCATCCTTCCAACTCTCTGACAGCACCACTATTGGTATAGTTCTGTAGATGATGAAGATAGTTATTAGTCTTCTCCAACATATAGATTGTGTGGGTCACACTGGAAAATTTTCAGCTGTTTTGATCCATCCAAAATTCAATCCTAAAAGTAATAGTATTCCACGTTTTATTGCCAATATGTGTATAGTTAATTATTCAATTGTCGTTGATTATTACTAACACGTAGGCAAATGTATATAAAGTAACTGTATATTTGATTTATTTGATTTAAATCAAATAGATAGCATCACCTAGAAATAAAGATATATTAATATCAAAAATCAAAAGAAAGATACAACGATACTGAATTATGTATCTATTTAATTCTTCATTAAAGTTCTGAGTCACTAATCAGATACAAAAGAAAAAAGAAGAGAAATTTCTTCCCACGTATTTATAAGTGTTTGTTGGTGTACAAGTTGAAGTTTCTAGAAATTATTCTGTTGAGCAGAGTCTCTGCTATCAGCCTAGATGGTAAATGGGCAGGGACATTTTATATGTAGGGACTACAACACTGGATATTTCTTCTCTCCAGCTCTTTCACTCTTGATCTTCCCCTCATTGTTCTCTCCCGTCCACGGTCCATCTCTGGCACGATAGCATCAACCTTCCTCTCCACACTCCGACCAGCAAGGACTACGAAAATAGTCTCACAGAGCAAGATCTAATAGGCTTGCGCACCCTAGACAGAGCCTCGTCTATTTTGACATTGTTTACCGTTTTGCTTAATTTTTTTTTTTTTAATGTGGGTTTTGCTGAAACTACTTACAGTGATGTCAAAAAATAACAAACTACCTACTGTATTTAATCGTGTGTTTGTGGGAAAACTAACGTCGTTTTCGCATTCATGCATTGTTAAACTTTCTCTAGGCTATGAGTAGATGGTAGCTCAAATGGCCATTTAGGTCCTTAGTGGTAGTTGAAACTATTAATCAAAATTTCTTAGTTAATAATACTTTCAACTTCCTCTAATTATTTTTAAAAGAATATATCTCTAACATTTGTGGCTTTGTATTCTCGTCAACAAATCATCCCAATAACTATTAAGCTAACGCATCTTGAAATGAAAACAAAATATTAATCCAATTAGATAAACAAATTGAAAGCTCTATAGGAAAATTGGCACTTCCAGAACTTGTAAGGAAAGCTCTAGGAAAAACACATCTCTAACTTTTTTTCTTTGTACAACTTATCTAAACTTATTTTGATGTAAATCTTCGATTCATATGTATTGTCATATAGATGGGGTAAGATAAAACCATAACATAAATGCATAAAAAAAAGAAAAGAGATAAGATTATATATGCTAGGAAGAGGAATAAAATTCTTAAATATGAAGGTATTGTATTAGAAGAAGCTTTCACATTAAGAACACATTTGAGTGATACAATCAATAACTCTTACAAAAGAGAATAGCGAATTCGTTCCAGGTTGCTTGCTTGCTGCCCAAGCCTGTTTTGTCTGAAATGCTTGCTGCCAAGACTGTTGTAGTTACATTTTGTCAGACTGAAATGTGCATAATTTTGTCCAATGAAATAGCTTACTTTTTCTAATAGTCCTTTAATTTTTGTCCTATACCAATATTATATTTCACTTATTTTGTTTGTATATGCCCAGTTTTGTTTGTATATGACAGTACACTATGACAGTTTTGTTTGTATATACATGAATAGTTCTGTGTGCTACCGCTGTAGTACTGTGTGCTACTGCTGTAGTACTGTGTGCTATATTTCTGGTGAAAGTAATTTTGTTTTGTAGTGCTACTCCAAGACCCTTTCTCCCCAAGGCTCTTTCTCTTCCCTCAAGTAGTATTTAAAGCCTTGCCTTGCCATTACATTCACTCATGTTGGTCTAATTTATGCCTCTTGCCTTGCCTTTCTCTCTCTCATACATTTTGATGATGCAGGTTATATGTGATACAACAACTTATCTCATTGGTATGCATTTTTTTTTATTCTTCTTTACAATACAAGTACATGAACATCTCAATGTCATTCTTCATTATGCAACTTTTTGCCTCTTCTTTGTCTCCCATCCATAGGTTTCCACAGCCAGCTCAAGGCATTCTTGAAGGAGGAACCACGCCAGCAGCAAGCAACATGAAGGCAAGTCAAAAGAACTCTATGATTAGAATATTTAACAAAGTTAGTGTGGAGAAGAAAAATTGAATTTTAGTTCACAAAACTCATGGTGCTCATAAAATTTCTGTTATCCTCTTCATTGTTTCAGCTGGAAGCCCTTCATATGAAAGCAAATGATAGATATTCTACAAATAGACAAGTTTAAGGTATAACTACTCTTCACTCCTTTTTTTTTGGATAGTTACTGTTAACTCTCTTGGTGATAGTTTTCTCATTTCTGTCTGTCTTTTTTCTCCAGGTTTCCTCCCCCCCACATAACCAAACCTCACCTAAGAGTCTACCATCTTTTCTACGTTGATAGCTACATCTAATTTTTTCCTGTAGATAATCTCCAAAAAGACAAGTTTAAGGTATAACCCTTAAATGCAGAGTCTCTCTTCATTCATAACATTCTTAGTACAAAACATAGTTATATGGCTAAATATGTGTTTGTGTGTGTGTCTGTTTGCATATATTATTAAGTAAAAAAAATGATTTCATGTTATTCACAAAACAATCAAAAACCAATTGCAAGCTAAAAATCATAAACTTTCTTCAATTTCGTAACAACTTACAGTTGAATAATAAAGTGAATTATGAATGAGAAAGAACTCAAAAATGGAAGGCCATCAGTTTTTTTAATAATAAACAAGAGATTACAAGTTCTACACAATTGTTTTCATTTTTTTTTACTTACAGTGATAATGTGTATTATGGACAGCAACAAACAAGCATGTAAACAAGTCCTCATCAGACAATTCCTTCATCAGATCTGCATATTTGTGAAGATCCTTCATCAAACTATTCCTCAAAAGCGTTTGGATAGCTGCCAAGCAGGCATGTTAACAAGAACATGATCTGCAGATTTGGGTAGATTAAGAAAGATGCATCAGTCATCCATAAGATGTCTCCAGAAATTATAATTTTACCAATGTTACTTAACATGTGTCTAATAAAATTAATTCTTCAACAAGCAAACATGTGTCATCTTACTAATTTTTGTTCCTGTAATTTATTCCTATATTATTATTTGTATTTCTGTTCATTCGATCATTATATGAAAGGAAAATATGAGGAGTCCAAGAGGCATACAATGAAATTCATGGTTCGCACTTTTACTAAGAGAGTTTATTATAAGGCATGGCAAAAGAAAAATTGGCTTGCAAGTTCATTATAAGGGTTTATCATGTTTCTAAGTCATGTGTTTCACTAGAAAGTATTCTCCATAACTAGGGTTTGAAAACTTTTGAGCATAACAAGTGACTATGTTGGTTACAATTGTATTAAACGAAAAACAAATTCAAAATATAAGTCAATTAGATAATTTAAATTTAAATTAAATATGTATGTGGTTTCATGAGAAGTTTGAACAAGTAAATCAGAATTTGAGTCATAGGTCAAAGGAAACAACAACCAAATTTGGAAGTAGTGTTATAAAGAGAAAATTTGATACCTCTAACTTTGCAACACTAACAAAGCTCAAAAGTGTACTTTTCTTCATTTGAAGCAAATCAGAATTTGAGTCATAGGTCAAAGGAAACAACAACCAAATTTGGAAGTAGTGTTATAAAGAGAAAATTTGATACCTCTGGCTTTGCAACACTAACAAAGCTCAAAAGTGTACTTTTCTTCATTTGAAGCATCAACTATACTCACATGTTCCAATTTTGTCTTTACATTTTTCTTGAAGTCCAAAAAACTCCGATAAAACGACGTATACTTAAATGATGTACAACTTAAATCATGTTTGCAATGTGACTAAGAGAGTCAATTAAAAGGCATGGCAAAAGAAGTATTGACTTGCAAGTACATCATAATGGTTAATCACATTAGTATGTCATGAGTTTCACTAGCAAGTATGGTACTGAAAAACGATGCATTAACAAGATTTAAAAGTATTCATAGTACTTCAATTCCCTTACCTTATGTTACTATTTGTACTTCCACAAAGATTGATAACCTTATGTTACTATTTGTCTTCATTTGTAATTGTTACTTGCAAACCTGCCAAAAGTTTAACATAAGACAATTTAGAAATACTATTGGACAAATTTTGTAAATTTTTTTAGCTAAGGGATCAAATACAGTTTGAAAAAAGGGCCAGATTGTATGTCAGATGTGGCAGCAAGAAACATACGGCTATAACAGACAAAAGCCTTAAAATGTGAGAAGAAAAACAAAATGTTTCCATGTAGGTCAGGAAGGTAGAGCCTTCCCCATAAAAAACAAAAGTATTCATAGTACTTCAATTCCCTTACCTTCCCCAGATAAAGCCTATAGAATTTTAACAATTTATTCTTACAAGTGGTATTTAAAGCCTTGCCATGTCCATAAGTTAAAGCCTTTCATGCCCTTTGCCATGTCCAAAACACTCAATGGATAAAACGATTTCGACTTAAATCATGTACAACTTAGATAAAAAAGGAGAGATGTGTATTGTTTTTAAGCCTAAAAATCTTGAAATGAAAAATGGTTACTTTTAAAAAGCTAAGAAAGGTAAAAGACCATGGATATCTAAAAAAAAATGTTGACTTAAACGGATTGAACCAAGAAACACTATACAAATGAGTTGGTCACAATTTTGCTCAACACTAACTATAGTGGGTACTGACTATATAGATTAATCTCAAACAATTAAACAAAAACGTATTCCATAAAATTATAAGAATTATCAGTAAATTGGAAAAAGAAAATTGAAAACATATATACCTTCCAATGTGTAGCTTAATGACAAGTAATAACGTGGTAGAAACAGAGGCAAACAATGGACCTCTAATGTGTACACACCATGAAATTAAAAAACCCATTACTCCTGAAACCAACCACTATACCCTGCACCATTCAATTCACACGGACTAATAATCAATGGTAATATTTAAACATTATTTTCAGTACATTTTCTTTATATAATTATTAACAAAAAAAAGATTTAAAATATATTTTCATTTTCTTATCTTTATTATTGAAGTATAAAATGTATAAAATAAAAGTGTGAGAATATTATAATGTTAAGCATGAGAAGTGCAATATATTTAAGCATACCACATAAGCAACGGTCAGAAGCCTTAAGTTCCAACCGAGCTTCCACTAACTAAAATCCCTCCCAAAGCAAAGAGCAAACACAACGGAGTAATGAGTTGGGTATCTTTCGCTCAACTTTATCTGTTCACAAAGTTAAACAAATTAACCAGAATGAATAGTTGATATAAAAATTTAATTAAAATGTTAATTAGTTGGTATTGGTATAATTAATCAACCAAATAAAAAAACTGACCTGAATAATAAGCCACAAGGCAAACGAGATGCTACTAAACAAGGCACACACAGAACCCAAAATGGTATTGAAATGAGCCCATCTTGATTTCAATACCTTTAACAAAAGTCAGTACCATCGCTCCATCAATTCCAATAATTGTACCCTAAATGTTGGATACCCATTTTGGTTCGATTGTTGCATGGAATTTGTAGAGCAGAAGTAGAGAATCAAGACTCGATCGATGAAAATACGCGGCAGTTGCTTGCAAACTCTGGAAAAAAATGACCCATTTTTGGGTCTAATCTTTTTGTGATTCTGTTATGTTAGAAAGGTAGATCAGATTTAGGATAAGACAAATATGTTGTTCGGGGTAAACAAGTTCGAGATCAACGGTTGCTGTTGAGGAATGGCTGACGGCGGCCGATGAGGGAGAGGAGGAACCACTTGTGTTAGGGTTTCAGAATGAGACTGTTAGAATGAAAATGGGAGATGAGGGACAAATTGTTTTTGTTTTCTTAATTGGGCTTGGCCCAATTCCCGTTTACTGGAGGGATTTATGCCTAAAATAGTAGTGTGAATAAAAATAGGTGTAAAATTAAATTTTTATTGAATTCAATTTAATTTAATTTAAAATAGATACATTCAAACCTAAATCTTAACAAAAACAAAACAATATTCATATATTTAAATTGATAGACTGCCCATGTCTTCGGCTCAAATCATTGATTGAATAGTTGATCTTCAAATAAAATTCAAATGAACACCACAACAAGATGAGAAATTAAAAAAATAATATTTTACAAGACAACGAACAACACGGTTTCGCACTCAAGCAACGGATCACAAAAAAAATTTATATCTACGTGAAAATCACTTATTTAAATTAAAATAAAAAAAAACTTAAATCATATCATTTAAATTTCAAAGTCATTTCATCCCCAAGTATATCTCCAAAATATTTTCAAATTCAAAATAATAAAAATAATTGAATTTGAAAATAAACATTATAGATATAGTTGTGGTCAACAATGTAATGAAGATTTCGTTTGTACGTGTTAATAACCATATTTGTTTCGATACTACGTAAAAACTTTGATTTTTTGTTTTCATTTGTACGATGATAGTTAAGTAATAAGCGATCATCACACGTAATAGTCGTCCCGTGCATCGGCACGGGTCTTACTTTTTGTAGAATGTCTTAATATTGTCCAATGAAACTTACACCATTTCTGCTCAGCTGATATTGTTCTTCTATGAGTTTTGTAGAGAATAAGGAGATGAAGAATGATACGGTGCTAGACTAACGAAACGGCGTCGGAGCTACTTGGAAACATCATGAAAAAGACAACCCATCTTTCTGAAATGGTCCTTTCATGATATTGTTTGGGTAGAAAGTTAGAATCGGTTGTGGAGATAAAGAAAATGAATATCTTTTGGTCAAACGATGCCGAACTCATTGATGCATGGGGTAGTGAGTTCGCCGACGGCGCTTCAAGGGGAGAATGAAGCGTGAAAATTGTTTTAGGGTTTCAGGAAATGAGGAAGAGATAAGATGATCCACTCAGTTAGTAAGGAATATTGGGCTTGGCCCAATTTCGGATAGTGCAGGGGGTGTACGCCTAAACCGATGGTGTGAATAGCAATATTTGCAAAATTGCATTTTTGTTGGATTAATAAAACAATTGCAAACGTTGAACTTATATCTTTTTTTTTCCTCTAAAAAAAATATATCATTTAATATTTAAAATACCTACAACCTCAAATTAATCTTCAAAAAGAATAAAAATTATTTGAATTTTAATTGTTATTGTTGAAATTCAACTTTTTTTGAATGACAAATGTTAGTGGTTAGATTAATTTATTCTCCTTTGTCCTCGTGAGCTTAGCTCAATTGGTATGGACAATGCATAAAATATGCAAGGTCTGGGGTTCAAACCCCAGCCACCACCAAAAAAATTTGTTCACCTTTGTTCGGGTTGCAACTCAAGACGTTCAACTCTTTATCTCTTGGCTCAAATCAGTTGAACTGTCCAATTTGAATTTCAACTTGAACCTACTACATTCGGTTCGATTGGTACTTAATTATACTTTTTTTATGATTGAACTTCTCATATCCCTTTCTATGTTATTAATTTTTTGGTATTGCCTAACAAATTCTATAATTGTAACCTTTTTGGAATGCAAACTATGAGGCTTAACATGTAATATTGGGGTACTACCAATATTAAATGTGAACTTTTATAAAAGCCAAATTTTTGAGTTTAATTTAATAAAAAAATTGGACCTAAAAATGAAATTTTAAGCTAACTTACGCGGATGAACTTTTTATAATATTTTAAACAAGCATGTTAAAAATCATTAAAAGGATTAAAAGTTTATGCACCATTAAACAAATTTTAATTTAATTAATATGGACTAAAACTACGTGCTGGAAAAAAAAGTATAGGGACCAAAATATGTTACTTTTTTTATGAGGACTAAAAACGAAATTGACTATATTTTTTAGGGACCAAACATTTATTTAACCCAGAAAAATGAATATGTTCCAGGATAAAAATTATTAATTGTTGGATAACACGTTTGAAATACGAGAATTGATGCAAGAATATTGTGTAGAAAATTTTAAGTTTTAGTGTTTTACACTTTGTGTCCGTGTGTGGTATGCACATCGTTCAGTATGTAGCCTATTGTCGGCTGTAACGCACATAATATTAATTTATGATCATGTGTCATGTATAATATGGACGACGTGCAGTCCAATGTCGACCGTTTTCCACCCGTGCGACGCACGGGCAGCACACTAGTTACATATACATAACATAATGTCACATGCATACACATAATGCATGAATAAGTATTATACACAAATGATATATAAGAAGATGGAAGAGTGTTAAGGTATTTTTGATCACCAAAATATAATCTTACCTTGGCACATACATAAACATAGAAAGTTATAGATCAACCAAATCATAAGCTGGAAAAAAAACACCCAAAATTAATTTTTTCCCCTAAGCTGATAACTTGAAAACAGGTTTTTTCCCAGCATCACCTAAATGAGGATCACGCTTAGACTTCATCATATGCCCCAAAACTTTAGCATAACGACGAACCAACTTCTTAAACTTCAAACCTTGAAGATTGTCCTTTTGTTGCACCCTAACAAGTTGAAGTTGTTTCTCTTCCTCGGTAAAATGTTCACCGAGCGAGTTTCTTCCTTTGCTTTCACCTTCATCACTACTACACTTCTTTGTTGATTCTTTCTCTTCTCCTACAATCAATTGTTTCAAGCTTTTGTGATCAATATTATTCTCATTACCTTCTTTCACCTCAGGAATGGTAGTTACAAGTGAAACATCCTTAGGTGTTTCAACCTTTGAGATTTGTTTTTCATTGGCTAATGATTGTTGTTTCCTTGTTCTTCTTGACATAGTTATGTCATAGTGGCGTTTCGTCGAGGATTGAACCTCCATTTGCTATGTGTGTGTGTGTGTGAAATTTGCTTTGTTTTTGTGCAAACCTTTCAATGAGAAGTCATGGTTGTACCTATTAGATAGCATGAAAATGTTCACTTTCTTAAAGAGCAAACCAAAGGAAGTTAGTTTAGAGGCCTTTCAAAAAGGTGAAATGTCTGTTTTCTGATTGTCCATATGTGATAATTGAAAGATTAACTCTTTCTAATGCCAATGAAGTTGAAGGAAATGAATTGGAGGGAGCTAGGTGGCACCAAACTCTAGACAATTCACAATAATGGGCTTGTGGTATACTCATGCAGAAGTAGACTATGTATGGTCCATTTTGGGCTCAAGTTCAACCTCTCTATGCTTGATTAGCCTTTTTTACCTATAGTTGATAGTTGATTTATCTGCCTTGTTTCTAGATTTTGATTTGATTCGTTGCTCTAAGAATTTTCTTTTGTCCAGTGCAGTTAGTCTATTTACAACCGTTTGATAGAGATCAAACTGCTCAAAATGTAAAGTTGTCCAATCAATAATTTTTAATCTCAATCGTTTGATCATAATCAACCGTTGAGATCACCGATCGTAGTTGCTAAAGTTTCACATTAAACGAGATATAACATGAAAATAAGTTTAAAAGTTCTCTCACCTTGTAAAGTTAAATTAGACCCAACTCAAATTCTAATATGATATCATATCATATTCTAAATCTTTTGAGCCACCCGCATACTAAGCAACTCAAATGTCCGGTCCTAACTCTAAGAGGTATATTATATGAGTCTCACATCTGATAAAATATCATCTGAATCCATTTTCCTTTATTAAAAAGATATAAATATAAATAATTGTTTTTAGCATATAATGGGTAAATAAAAAATGTTTTTTCTAATCCAATGATGACATCTCTTTGTTGAAAAACTAGAGAGCAATAAGATCTAAACCCATGCCTGAGTAGGTGGGTATATTGCTTTCAAAAGCTAGGAGCTAAGGACCATTCAATCTGCATCTATTTATCATTTTTTTTCACCCAATGTTTTTCTATTTCCCCAAGTATATGGTAAGGCAAATAAGGAGTACAAAAACTAGAATTGGAATACGGTCTAACAATAATGCAAAATGTATTAAATGAACTTTTCTCAATGTATGTCTATGGTTATGATTTTGGTTTTGGGGGTTTGGTTTTTTGTGGTAGGTCAGTAAGAAGTCGACATTTTGGTAGCTTTGGGGGGTAAGTTTGTTTTCTTTTAGCTAGATAGAGAACACACCTCTGTTTGTGGATAAAGGAAATAGTTATGTTTCTTTCATTCCAAATGATCATGTGATAGAAGAAATGATCGTCGAATGAACATGTGATCGAAGAAATGACCATCGAAGGAGTAAAGTGCACACAAGACATTTAAACCACCATGTCAAATCACTAAAAACAAACAATTATGTGGACATGCTATACATTTTACAAGATGTAGCAAGTGATCACTTGGGGGTATAGTGACTACGAACGCTTTAGCGAGGAGAAATGAGACTACGGATAAAGAAAAACACAAGAACTGCCTTATTTGAGTTAATTCAATTTGGTTTTGGCTAATTATGTTTGCAGATAGAAACTCAACTCTTCTAGAATATGAATTTAGAACATCAACAAAACATGTAGTGAAACTTTGCATAAGAGAAGATTGGAACTAGATATTGGATATATCACCAGGAGTTAGCCTGGATTTTTAAGTGTTTGTTTTTGACAAGTAGAGGTATAGTCGAAGATTCGGTGTTTGTTTTCAAGTATTTGTTTTCTTCAAGTGCAAATTAGGAGCAATTGTGTTCGACGAGATTCAGTGTTTGTAAACCGTTTCAAGTCTTTTGAATTCAACTAGAAGGAATTCAAATTTTAGTTCAAAAAAAAGGAACTCAAATTTTCTCTGAAGAGGCAGGATCAAATGTCCAAGACACGTGGAAAGCAAGTCAAGTCTATCGAAGACATATAGTTTAAAGAGTGTTGGTTTATTAAGTTATTTTACTCATGTATATATAGTGGTTTTTCATAGAAAAAAAGGGTCACAAATCACTTGCAAAAGTTCTTGACACTCGAATTATCCAAGCATAGAGAGAAAAGAGTCAAAAGAATGTATGTGACTAACTAGTATTTCCACCCGTGCAACGCACGGGCGAACAAAGATTTTTTATGGCATTAACAAATTATTACTCTGAACGTACCACCAAAATAAAAACATATAATGCACTCGTTAGACAAATCAGATTATGTTGTCATCATCAAAATAAAAGATGTCATCATTTGACATATAGTTCAATTTAATTTAAAGCAATTACATAACCCTGACCAATAATGATTAATGACTACATACATTATAAGTGACACAAAAAAGTAGTCGAAACTTGGAAGAGCAATTAATCAAAAAAAAAATCCTTCTTGAAGATAGATGCATCATCGTTTGATAGCTCGAAAGTAATCTACAAAATAAAACAAAGGTTTTTGCGTGTGATTAATGTATATTGGATAAATAGTAACATAAACTAAATACCTATAGCCCCATGTTTGAAGAATATGAAATTTTGGACTTAAATCACATACTTATAGCCTCCCATATTTAGAGAAATATAAAATTTCGAACTACCATCAAATACTTATAGCCCCCCATGTATAGGAAATATTGATTTGTTTTAGGTTAGCATTGAATATGTTTAGAGAATATTCGATATGATTTGTGTCACATACAGAGAGAGAAGAAGAAGAAAGAAAGAGTGAGAGATTGAAAGTGTAAATATTTGAATTTTGAGTTCGAATTGTGGGTGAAGTTTGTCATGTAATTTAATTGAATTTTGAACTAAAGGCATGTTTACAACTACTATCTTTTTGGATTAATGGACTAAAAAATAAGGAGTAGGAGCAAAATATTGCTTTGTCTTATAAAACTTTAGTCTTAAATCAAATACCTATATCCCGTGTTTAAAGATGTGTTTGACTAATTCTTATAGAATGTATTGTAGATTATCTATATATCCCCGTGTTTAAAGAATAATAATGTTTGACTAATTCTTATAGAATGTATTGTAGATTATCTATATATCCCCGTGTTTAAAGAATAATAATGTGTTTGACTAATTCTTATAAAATGCATTGTAGATTATTGGAACAATTTTAAATTGTTATCGGTTAGTTTTTGAAATATGGTCCAATTTCATTAAAAAGAAAGTAGTGAAAAATTTTAAATTTTCAAATTGTGTGTATGTAGCAGTCTGAACATTTGTAATTGTGATTGCACAGTGATTTCATATACAATAACCTTTCATTTACCTTGCTTCAAAAAAAAAAACTTTTCATTTACCCTTTGTATTACAGTTATTATATAATGCCAATAAGTACAATGTGAAAAATGAGCAAAACAAAAAGTAGAAATTAACAGTGTAATGAATCACTTAATAATAATAGTTAAATAAATAAACAAAACACTTCAATTGATGTTTGGTTTGATTATGACATAGCCATATGCATCAATTTTATTGAAAATAAATTTGCGGGTAACTGCCCCTCAACAAAAAAAAAAACTTTGAATGTGATAAAAAAAATGTACTCATCCAAAATATCTTTGTGACGGTTCAATTTCTGTTGAGAACATGGAACATGAAATTAAAGTCATACAATTCAACAAAGACATTTTTTGTCACTTGGTAAAAATCAGAACATGAAATTTCAGAATTTGACAAAAATCTTAGACTAACATACTTAAACCCCAATATTAATGCTCCTTTCAGCTCCTTCCAAATTGAATGCTCCTGCCAACAACCTGAAAATTATAGTAGAACGAATAAGTGATCCTCAATAATAGGTCTTCAAAATCAATGCATATAGTCCTCAACATATGAAACTAAAATTACCTCAGAATCTGAAGAATAACATTGCAAACCTGATCCAAGCAGGCCTTCCTGATTCACAGGATTTAAGCTCTAGATATGCTACAGAGAAAGAAAAAGAAATCACCGAGTGTCTCACACATATCTAATAAACCAAAGTGTCAAAGAGATGGTGAACCTACATCCTTGAAGCATAATTAGTTGGGCAAAAGTTGGTGAGAAACCAATGTCATTGCTTTCCTGTCACAAAATTAGTTGGCTAAAGCTTACGCATCACAACCAATATAAAATGCATCAACAATCTCACAACTAACCTGTTTTGGACAAAAACAATTTCAATGTTATTTAAAACCTTCAAACAGTTTCCACTATTAAGCACCTGAACATATACATAGCAAGTTTTAATAATGAACATATACAGAGCAGCTTTTGACAACAACAAAGAATGGTTCTATAAATTGAACACGAACATGGATCAAGAATCAAAAAACGAAAAAATGGATTTGGAATTTTTACCTCCGCCGCATGTTGGGATAGCTTCCTCATTCATTCCCGTCGCTAGGTTTGTCTACCTGTATAAGAACACCAATATATAAAAAACAAAGAAAACATAAAGGTATTGATTAACAGAGAGCAAAACGTGACAGAAGAAAAAATTGAGGGAGAGAAACGTTTACCGTTGGAACACGATGGAAAATTTCTATATGATATTTCTATATGATAATCAATACCTAAAGTTTTATGAGATATTCTATATGATAATTTCTTAGAAAAGCAAAAGGGGTAAATTTTGAGTTTCAAAATTCAAATCATCTAACCAATGCAGTCTAGATGAAGTGAGTTATGTCCCTATCCTGATTTAATCTGCAGAAAAATGATGAAAAAATTCATTGAAACTGGTGGCATTCTACAAAAGTTTGTCAGTATTGTTTTGGCATGTATTGTGTGTTGGTTGACTTTAAAAGTTCTAATTTCTCATGATTTAGCAACAAAAGCTAGCTTCTTCTAATACAACTGATTTGAAATTAACAACTTAAGTGTTCGTGGCATAAAATGTGCAGATCAAAAGAAACTATATCGTATAACACAATGTCAAATATGATTGCAAGTTCTTTTTAAACTATTAAAAAGAATTATAAGAAAATATATTCATAATAAGTCCATCTTGTATCTTATCATTCAGTTAGTTCTATTTTCATCAATTACCACACTTCAATTATGAATAATTAGTAATCAGTAACTACACTACACTTGATTAGAAGATATTCTTTATGGTAAATTCATCAAACAAACAAACAAATCTTTTAAGTTCACTCTAATCAATAATAGTGGCATGAGCTAATCAAAACAAAAACACATTAAAATGGCCATATTCAATATTTTTCTTGTCTTCCTATTAATATTGAGTTCCAAACAAAAACACACTGTTTTTTTAAGTTCACTCCCTTTCAATATTTTTTTCTCTTCCTATTAATATTGAGATTTCAGAACTAATTGCTACTTCATATTCATCCCTACTCCCTAAAATGAAGCTAAAAGACTACTTCAATTTTTCTTTTTAGTATTCAGTCTTTGATATAGAGAACAGGAAAGATATATAATTATAAGACTCACTATTAAATCAGTTTTGCAAAAACACTTTGATCTTATGGCTTATACCAACAAAAGAAACCTTTTAACCATCTCAAGAAATAGCATACCAAATTCTTTCTCCTCCTCAAAAGTAAAAACTAAAAGGAAAACAGAAGCAATCCTTTTTTATATAGTTCTAAATTGACAAAACACCCAGAATTGTTTGTTTAAATAATTCAAGACTTCAACAAAATCAAATAAACACTTAAAAAGGATGTTGGCTTCTGACATACTCTTAAAAATTTCAACCCAATACAGATAGTGAAACCTGGAACCTTACGAATAAAAAAAACCAGCCATTCAAATATATCAAATATTCATAAGAGATATAACAGGACAGAGTGAAACCTGAAACTGTTGAGATGTGAGATTCTGAAATTACATCCACATTTGTCTTCTGCAAAAATCAAAACACAAATTGTTTTATATCAATACTAAAACTAACAATATCATTCATTTTCTTATTTAGACGTATTCTCAAACACCTTGAGTGCTCAATTTCACAAAAAAAAAAAATCAAATTCAGAACAATGTAAAAATAAAACAAATTCAATAAAATTAAAATTTTTGACTTCATTAGATCACAATAACTCAAACAAAAACCATTTCTTTAACAAAAGTCATAAACAAAAAGAAACAGAAGTTGGACAAAAGAATAGACCACACCAATTTGAATAACATGAACAAAAGAAACAGAAACATGTGGCCAAATTCATGAAGAAGTTGGACATATTTAACTTATATTTTCTCTACAAATTCATACAAACATAAAGATAAAATCTAACAATGTAAATTTGAGTTCTTAATTCTCTTGGCCTTACCAATCAAACTAAAGCTCTCCTAAAACAAACCTTGAAATCCAGCTTCTGTCTTTTGGCCTTATTCACCTCAATCAAGAAATTTGCCTGCTCATTAAGCAAGCAATTACAATTCATTATCAGTGCATCCAGAAAATGTCACCACTACTATAATTTCTACCAAAACAACAACCAACAAAACTATAGTAGCATTTAGTTTTATTACTCCAAAAAAATCATAAAAGTTACCTTAATAGCATGAAATCCTCATGCAGATTATTGTTGTCCTGGAAAATGATTCTTAGAAAGGGGTTGATTCACAAAGCATAAGAACCAAATGGATAGGGAAATTTTTAGGTCATATACACAATATGACAGCAAAATATATCATTAAGAGACATCAAATTAAGGTTATGAGAATCAAATTAAGGTTATGATCAACTTTCTCATATATAATCCAAAACCCCAAATCAGTCCCTATTATAAACTCAATCCTATGTAACCCAAACCCCAAATCAGTCCCAATTATCATGTAACAAAACATAGTAGCATAAGCATACATGATGACAAAGTCACAAAGAATTGTTTCCATTTCAATAAAGCTAATTCATATGGTCATCAATATATCTATTTTCATAAAACCTATAAAACAAATTAGAGAACAACCTACCTCATTTCATCATTGACTTGAAATCATTTTTGTCAAAACCATCTTCATCATCTTTCTCTCCTAATAAACCAAAAAAACAAATAGTTCAATCAATCAAATTAAAATAGGTAGATAAAAACTCATTGTAATTTAAAAAACAAAAACAATAATCAATTAAAATTTTGCAGTTCCAATAGAAAACTAAATCTGGCATTGTTACATGTCATACCTATTTCTTCAATTTCATCAGTAGCAATTTTTGACTACACATGCAAATAAAAACATGATGTGAGTAGTTTTCCAGATAAATAGAATTTAACTTATAATTTTTTTTTGTCAAATTTCAAAACATAATGGATCTAATGAAATCTGAAAATAAAAATGGATGAATCATTACCTCTGTCATGGAAGTGTGCATTGCTGTCTCATTCTGTAAATTTATGGGAAACAATATCATACATCAGTTAGCAACATATTCAAAATTCAAACTGCAAAACCAAACAATATCAATACTCAGAGATGAATAATATGATAATTAAATAAAAAATGAAAACAAATTTCATCACAGAGATGGGTATTTTCGGATCTGATAAAAAAACAGGTTAAGGTTTTGAAATTCAAATATCAACTTGCTTATTCTTCTTCTTTGATTTCTTCTTGAAAGAAGCTGTACACAAACAAATTAACTCAAAACATCATAAACTAAATGCGAAAAAGGAAGAAGAATAACTATCGATTAAAATCCAAATAAAAAATTGATAGTTGCGAAATTAATAGAACATCTAAAATCATAAATGAAAATCCAGAGAATAATGCAGGAGTGTACGTGGTACCTTATAGACCCAGTTCTGTTGAAGGCAGGCAGAGAAAGAACTATCTATTTGATGTCTCGTTTTCGAACTGTACCAAAAACAAACCAGAGAGTGAGAGTAGTTATCTTAACATAACATTAGAACAGGAATAGAAAAAACGAAAAAAGGATTTGGAACTCTTACTTCCGCCGCCTGTTATATTGCTTCGTCATTCTTTCCCGGCACGGCCGCGGCGAATTCCGGTACGGTGGTCGACGGTGCTGTTGTTCCGATCAAGGAATAAATGAGTGGGTTTTGTAAAGGATGAGGAGAGGAAGATGATGGTGGTTTTATTTTTTTGTGAGGCGGCCGGAGTTGACCGGAAATGAAGAAAGATGGTAGAGGGAAAAGGGTTTCATGGAGGGAGGGTGAGAGAAACGTGAGTGAGTGTGAGGAAGAAAGAGAAAGTTATGTTGAGTTTGTGTGTGAGATAGAAAGTGAGGAAAAAAAGGAAAGAAGTTTAGAGTGGATGAGAGATAAAGGATATAGAAACTAATGTTTGTTGGGATAAGAGAAAAAGTAGGAGGGAAAGAATGATTTGAAAAATTTTGAAATTTGAATTTTAAATTGGAGAGGGAAAATGTGTAATAATGATATTTTATTGTTTGTATTGTGTAAATGCTTAAAATGGCAAAAGTAAAATTATTTTTTAATGATGATGTGACATGTAGTGGATTGAGAATGTGACACATTGGATTGATGCAAAAATTTTTGCTATTTGTTGCTTCACATTTGTATATTATTAAGATTTGATGAACCACGCTTTTATCAATGCAATGCAAATTACTTTCTTTTAAATTTCTTTGTTTTTTATCTTTAAATATTTTTACTTCTCTCTTAAGTTCACAAATCTTGTTGATCTCTGTCGAATCTTCATTTTTTGCAATAAAACTCATGAACATCATGAACTCTCAAACATTTTTTGAAGAAAAAAAATAATGTACAACATGTCATAGTATTTCTATTTTGATCATGCAAGTAACATCTTAAAATTATCACTTTTATTTACCAAAAACACCGGTAAAAAAAAATTGTTCCAGACATAAGAATGACAATATGTCATACAAAAAGACGCCCACTATTTGTCGTTGAACCCCCCGAAGAGTCCTTTTAATTTATCCAAGCTCATTACTCATATTTACTAACTCTAAAGTAGTGGTTCCCTCTCATATATAAAGAATCCTCTGTTGCAATTCTTTTTCTCATTCATTCGTCCATCTTCTTTATCTCTCCTTTTTTATTTTCATTTTATTTGTCTCTTCTTTTTCCCTTTTTTCATACTCTTTGTTTTCCTTTTCTTGTGTTAGTAGGTATTCTTCGTTTTTCAACAACATCACCTTGCCTCTTTGAGTCCATCGATAATTACATACATGATTGTATCGGCCACTTTGAGTCCATCGATAATTACATACATGATTGTATCGGCCACTTCTTGAGAAATTTAAGTTTTCAATTTACAACATTTTAATTTCTATAGCATCCCATTCCACAATCACCATAACTAGTTTTGATTGTAATCTTGATTTGATAACTTTATTGGACCAAATATGTGTTTAATTTTGAGTCAAGTGAGATATTGTCTTAATTTTATAAAGCTCAATGAAGATGATGATCTTTTTATAAAAAATAATCATCAATTTTATAAATCAAATCGATGAAGTACTAAAGATATGCAATCAATACTAAAAATTAGTTTATATTTATCTTCATTCTAAATATCATTGATCATTAAATTGAATTAACAGATAATATTTTTTTTTATTGAATTTATCATACATGTTTCTGACAGAGTACGGAAGCAAGCAAGCGCTAAACCTAAAAGATACGGAAGCAAGCAAGCGCTAAACCTAAAAGATAAACACTACAAAAAAAAAAAACCAAAACCTAAAAGATAAAGAGATAGGTTGCAAGCGACAAACCTATCAAATAAGAATTTCCTGAATCCACCATAATTGAGAGAAAATCTAGAATAATTTTATTGAATCAAAAAGTGCCTCTTAAGCTTCATAATGTTAATTATAACAAACCCGTGGGCCGAAATAAAACAAAACAAAATAATAATAGAAAGTTATAGAAAATTACTAAGATTTGGCTAAAATAAAATACTATAAAATTACTAAGAAAACCCTCATGCATCAGTTTCCTATAAATAAATATTTCTACATCTTGTTTTATTTATGAAACATTTTTAGTATGATATTTTAGTCTTTTTTTTTTTTGAACAAGCCAAAATGAATTATATTAACACTGACACCGTGATCACTTCAACACAAGACGTGCCAAAGAAAAACACGGAAAATACAAAAGTCTGTCAGACATAAACAAATGGTTAGCCAATGCCCAAACACTAAAAAGGGCCTGACCACCAGGACTGAGTACCGTAAACAAAATTAGTCTTACAAGCCTTCAGCCACCACAATGATTGTGACTTAATTTTATCTAACAACTGAATAATAGAACATTCCTTATTTTTGAACAACCTACAATTGCGTTCGTTTCATATGGTCGAAACACACAAAAGCCAAATCATATGTAAAAAGGATCGCCATTCCTTCTAAGCTCCTGTATAATTAATAAATTGCAAGAAATGATCAGAAAGAACCTGAGAGTCCACCCCAACAAAACCAATCCAATCCCGCACCAATGGCCACAAAGCACTGAAAGTAGGACAAGACAAAAACAAGTGGGTAGTATCCTCGACATGACCGCACCCTGCTACACACAACCGCGCCGCTGTAGCAATAAAACCACGGTTAGCCAAGTTGAATCTAGTAGGAAGCCTGTCCCGAAGAAGTCTCCATGCAAAAATCGACACTTTCAAGGGAACCTTTTTATGCCAAATGAGGTCCACATTATGATGTAACTCAGGCGTCTCCTGAGATGTCAGCAGGTCATAAACCGCACGAACAGAGTATGATTGTTAAAAAGATGTATGTGATATTGCTATAGTTTGTATTCAATTACCTCTTCTTTGTAATAGAGTTCTTTTTAAAAAGAAATTGGTTTTAATGTGAAATATTTTGCTTCTCAATAGTGGTGATTTAAAGCTACAATCTATGTTATCTTTTGAGTTTATCTTTAAAATTGAAAATTGTGCGTCTATGTTTTTACCATTATTGAAAGAATTTTTTTTATGATTTTTAATTTTCTTACAAATTTTCTTACGATAACACTTCGTCATTTTATTTCTGGGCAATCTTCCTTTGTTTTTGTTCAATGATAATATAAATTTTACAGAGATACAACTATTAGAGTTTTGATTCTTTCATTTTTTGTGTTTCACAACTCTCTCTCTGTATGTGAATATTTTTTGTGGGAAATTAACAAAACTTGATTTTTTTTGTTAGGTTAATTCAACTTGGTTTTGACTAATTATGTTTGCAGGAACTATTCCGGAATTTGAATCTGGAACATCAGCAAAACATGTAGTGGAACTTTGAATAAGATAAGATTGAAACAAGACATGGATGTATCACGAGGAAAAAAGTTTGTTGCAGACATGAGAATGACAATATGTCCAACAACACCCCTACTATTTGTTGCTGAACCCCCCAAAGAGTCATTTTAATGTTGCTTGGTACTCTCCCTAGTCCCAGATGTGAAGCAATTAAATGTAGAAGTGGCTCGTTGATGGTCGGATTAGGCAAGTGTACCAAATCGTTTACCAAGTAATAAAGTGATAAGTAGCGTATCGTACCCACATAGATTGTCGTTTCGTCTAAACAATTCGTGTTACTTATTTGGGAACAAAATAAATAAATAAGATAAGGGTTTAGAGCTTGCAATTTAATTTGTTTGCAACAGAGCAAGATTACCTGTCTTGATTGTAGAATGTTAGTGGCGGCTAGGATTCTTTGAATCTCCTCTATTCATTTGTTGGAATTAATTAACAGTCAAGTCACGTTCAATTTTTCTAAGTAGACTATCTAAGTGATGAGTTGTCGGGACGCGATAACTTAATCAGTTTGTCAAGTCGCACCTATTGGTTGCACGGTGATCCTTATGTGTATGGTCTTACTCTCTCGGTCGATTTTGGTCTATCCCTTCGCTTGTTGAGTTGCACATGTTGGTCACACGGCGATCCTTACGTGTGGGGTCTTACTCCCTTAAAGGTAATTAAAACATAAACTTAAATTAGAGTTTCTAAATTTCCAAAGGTATGGTGGCTAGTGTTCCTAAAGGTTCTCTCATCTGTGAATCTTAGAAGTACATAACACACTCTCCTTCTCGGTAGTTTTACAAACGGACAGCCCTATCAGCGTCTACCTTACCAAAGTGCGAGGAGAATGGAGTTGTTGGGCTGATTTAAGTCGTGAAGTCACTTGTTTCCTTAATTACTAACTAGTTACCACCTGATGTCAGCAGATGTTTATCAATACTAGGTACCTCCCTAAGTACTTACTATCAGGGTACGCATGCTTTTGGTTTGTTTCGCTAGTTACTAACTAATTACTTCTTGGTTAGACAGATATAAATATCAAGATAAGAATATCAATATTAGGCCATGTCACTACCTAAGTGCCTAAATCAGGGTTATGCTTCAGAGAAGACAAATCTTACGCACTACGGTAAAACTAAATAACGAAAAGAAAATAACTAAATAAACGACTTTAAATTAAATAATTATCTAACAAACAAAATAGAGGTTCATCTTAGAACCCTAGCCTAAAAATATTTAGCTACTCATGGTAACTAAAGACAAAATACAAAAGAAATAACACATACCCTAGAGAAACTTGGAAAGAGGAGAGAGAAACTTCTCCCTGGAAGCTCTTAGTGCTTGCCTTCCTCTTGAACCACTTTGTTCTGAATGAAAAATTGTGAATGAGAAATGCGGTATTTATAGGGAGAGTTTCCACCTGAAGTCGGGGCCAAAAACCATATAGGATATGTGGTGTACTTCCATGATTCATAGACGTATGTGGAGCCTTTCAATTACCTCGAAGATTGTAAGGCATCACTTTAATAACCTTACGAAAGCATACGAACTATGTAGGATTGACGACCCTATATACCATCATTGTGCATATAACCTTACTGTGATAAGCAGGTGCAACTTGACAGTTGGAGGGACGTAAAACTCCCATGAATTCATCACGTAAATAGAACCTTTGTCTCATAAGTGATAATTGTTTGTCTTTAATCCAACAAGAAAATATAGTGGAAGAATCCTAAGCACCGCTAATTCTGCAATCAAACTCGTTTACTTTTTTGCAATCAAACTCAATTGTTTTGCGCAATCAAAACAAACTTCCAAACTCCCCCATCTAATTGCTTTTGATTTTATTGTTTAATAAGCTAGGTTTATCTAATTGCATAGTTGAAACGACAATTCATGTGGAGATGATTTTACTTATCATTTTATTGCTTGAAACAGTTTGATGCACTTGCCAAATATAATCATCAAAATCCTACCAGCTCCAAGTTAGGTCCTAATGATTTTATTTATTTCATAGTTGTTATTGAACATGTAGGATTAAAGAAGAAGCTAGTGACAATAATAAAATTACAAATTTTGAATTACCGTCACTTTAGCGTCGACATCCTTACGAGTATTATAAAATCAACGCTGGTATGTTAACTCTGATGTTATGGTTAATGTGAACATAATAATGAAAGTAAAATCTTGAAGAATAAAATGTTGAATGTGAGGTAGAAGCATACCCAAAAAATAGAGAGTATCTTAGAAGTACAATATAGTAATAAATGGGGTGCCAATTACCGCACTTCCGAGTATGCTCACACAGGGGCGGACCTGGACTTGCAATATCACTGTGGCAAAAAAATATTCCGTCGAATAATTAAATTATATTAAATTTTATAAATTTTAGTAACCAACCTAAAACTAAAATCAATTTCAATTTCATCACTGCTATCACTCTCATTATCTTGATTCAATATCAATTTTCTAATTCAATTACTCTCACTACTACTATCAATTTCAATATAGTAATTTCAAAACTGACTCGAAAGAGGAGAGGAGATGAAATGGGCTGAGAGAGAGAGAGAGAGAGAGAGAGAGAGAGAGAGAGAGAGAGAGAGAGAGAGAGAGAGAGAGAGAGAGAGAGAGAGAGAGAGAGAGAGAGAGAGAGAGAGAGAGAGAGAGAGAGAGAGAGAGAGAGAGTAACGGTTCATGGTTGGTTGGTGGTGTTGATGTGAGAAATCAGAAGGAAAACAGGTGGTGCGGTTAGAAAAGAAGAAGGAAAGGAAACGTGGGCCTGATAGAAATCAGAAAAGGAAAGTGATGGGCTGGGTTCTAAAAGAAATTAAAAACAATTGGACCTGAGCTGGTGTGGCTATTGCCACATCCTGCCCTGCTTAGGTCCGCCCCTCACACTTAGAGAGGTTGAATGACACAAAAGACAAAAGTATGCGAACATCCAATTAATGTATTGAATTTGGAGAGCGTTGAAGTTATGAAAAGTTTATTAAAAACTCTCACTAGTAAATTCATGATGTAATTGTTATAAACTCATGTTTTGCCAGTGACATTTTATGGTTTAGATAAAGAAACTCATTGAGATGTAATCTCATAGTTTTAGTTTTATATTTTTCAATTGAGTAAACTCTTATTAGAAGTCGCATCAAGCCTTGCAGATGCTGATGGAAAGAAAAATTTGATGAAAGCACATTCTTATGGACACATCACAGTCAACATTCAAATATGGATGATAAATTTGAGAAGGACATGGATCAAAATCCGAATGAGTAAAAATGAAGTGGATATGTATATGATGGAGCCTAGGGAGAAGAAAAATCATGATTTTGACATCTTGAACTGATGGAAGGTAAACTCCACCAAATACCATACTCATGGTCTAACAACTAGAGATATTTTGACTATGCCAATATCTACTATTGCTTCGGAGTATGCTTTTAGCAACGGAGGTAGAGTTCTTAGTTGTTATAGGAGCTCTCTTACACCACACGATGTTGAAGCTTTGATCTATGCACAAAATTTGTTAAGATCCTCGCTTTGTCAATGGATATTAAAGAGCATTTTGGAAGACTTGTAGAAGCTCGAAGAAGGTGTATATGTATATTGTAAACTTTATTTTAGTTCACGATTCTATTTTATTCAATTTCAATTGTTTGATAGACCTTTGTTATATTTGATACATTCTTAGAAATTGATATGATCCCATAATTGAATGAGTGGCTTTCTGATGTTGAATTTGATTTGTAGATGTGCTTGAAAATGAAATGGTATGTTCAATTGTTCATTTTTTTTAAATTTTTTTTATTTGTTTTTAAATCAATTGATCTGACCAACAAACTGTTCAATTATGATATGTAGATGAAGTCATGGAGATGGAGACGACATGTTTTATTGAAATTGTTGTGTTCTTTTTTGTTGAATTGTGTTACTTTGGAACTTTGAGTTGTTTTGTTGTTTTGTTTTGTTGTTTCGTTTTGTTGTTTTACTTTGGATAAACAACTTTCATCGACGCCGTAATGCTATTTTGGAATTTCAAGTTCGTTTTTGGACAGGCCAAACACCATTTTTTATCCTTTAAGTTTGACAAAAATATTGGGTTAGTCCTTTATGTTTTTTAAGTTTTAAATACGCCCTTTAAGTTTTTTAAAGTTTCAAATAAGTCAATTAAGTTGTTAATTCAATGCATCTCTTTGAAGTTTTAAGTTTTTTAAATTTCAAATAGATCCTTAAAAGGATGACCGTGTATTAAATTAACAACTCAAATGACCTATTTAAAACTTAAAAACTTACGGGACTAACTCAGTATTTTTGTGAAACTTAAAAGACCAAAAAATATATTTGGCCTTTTGAATATGTAAAATGGTTTCGTTCTGTAATGTTATGTTAAAACGTACTTGGTATTAAAATCAAATGTAATGGTAAGATATGCAAGTTTATTGTAATATTTTTCATTATATTTGGTCACATCTGTGTCAAAAAAATATTATATTTGGTCACATTATAGAAAGAAAAAAAAGTTGTCCTACAATTAACAAGTTGGTAATATTAGAGTTATTAGTATTGTAATATTTTTTATCTCGCAATAAATCATATCAATTAGACCAATTTAAACCGCATTTGTTTGGTTTAAATGATTTTTTAAAAACTAATCAAATCAAACCGAATCATGCGAATTTTTAGCTTATAATTTAGATGACTTTTTATACTCAAACCCGAATCAAACCACATGAGCCATAGCAAACATCACTTACACTACTTTAGGAGCGTTTGGCTGCTTTGGGTTCCCGCCAAACGTGACTACCAAAACAAAAAATGTGGTTTCCTCGTGGGATTCCACATATCACACTGGTGGTTGAGTTGTGGGGACCCGTAAATAGTAGAGAAAACAAAAACCTTGTGCACATTCAATTCTCTTGTTCACGCAACAAATAACAAAACATTAAATATTTTTCCATATTCACTCAAAATGAACCTCTTTTTTAATGAATTTTGTACTCTTTTCATTGCATGGGTAGATCTTGTCGTTATTAGCTTTGTGAGGTTAACATAGGAACCTGAACCCTCCTCTCTCAAGACTCTGCTGGTCCACACCACTCAATAGTATTAGTAGTACTAGTAGACTATAGTCTATTCCTAACCTAACTAACATTTTATATGTACTTCACCAATCTTTGAAAAATGAAAATGACATCTCCGTTTGCCATCTGTGTTCTTCCTGCCATACCTGCAGCTTCCCCCATGTCACTTTGAGATTCGACTACACCTTTTTCTCCCACTTTGAGATTCCAAAAATTTTATACACCTTTTTAATTGAGGAAATAGTTTTAGTACTTTTAATTATCATAATAAAATCATTTCCTTATTCTCACTTTAAAATTAGTTATACTAGTAAGAAAGAATAAAAATAACTTTCAACAATTTTTTTAATCATTAAAGGGTTAATTAAGTAACGATAGTAATAAATATTTGAAATTTCAATTTTAATCTATACTTGAAAAATCATGCTTTTAGTCTTTTGTAAAAGTTTCTATTTGCATATTTAATCTTTTAAAAATTTTCATCAGCATTTAATCCTTACAAATTTTTTCGTTCGCATTTTTTCTCCTTAAAAATGCTAAAAGGGAATGTTAAAAGGACTAAAAAGTGTGAATTGTAGAGATTAAAAACGAAATTTTAAATAAATAGTATCTATAAAGCTAAACAAAAGTAATGTCAAATTAAGTAGCAACTATCCAATATCGTTTAACTAAGATGTTTGGTTCGAATCCAGCATTCGGCATGCAACAACGTAAACTCTTAGAGTCCGTTTGATGGTCAGGATATGATAAAGACATGATAGGATATGAAGCTGGATATAGATAGGATATGATATGATTAAGATATGACCCTCAAGGAGAGAATGCCGCCCAATTGAGTCTCATAAGGCTCGAGAGATTAGTCTCCACAGTTGCACGCAAAAGATATCTGATTTACGTCAAAAAATCAAATTAAGTAGTAAGTCTATAATTCTTATTCTTTCTTAGGACCTGATAACGAGTGTCCCGAGAGCACTCTTTCAAAAAGTCAACTATTACAATTTTATACTCCCTCCGTCCCGGTTTAATTGACCTACTTTGGTTTTTCACACAGATTAAGAAAAGTGTATAAATAAAGGAAAAAGTGGAATATATTGTATTGGGAATGATAAAAGTAGTATTATTTAGTGTTATATTGTATTGAGAATGATGAAAGTTGTATTGAAAATTGAAATGAGTCAGTTATTTTGGGACACTTTTTTTTAGAAAATGGGTCAGTTATTCCGGGACGGAGGTAGTAAGCATTAAATACACAACTTTTCATAAAATTTTTACCATTTAAAGTGCTTAAAGAGTGCATCAGGGCCACTCGTTAAAATTTTTCTTATTTTTATTTTTTTTATAAAAGAGAGACAAAGCCCAAATAATTACCCATGTAAACCTAAAAGAGTGATGAAAATAATGTCAAACTAAACAAAAATCTTAGACATGTAAGCTCCAAAGATATCGTCAAAAAACAATCTATGAACCTCACTAAAAATTCACCAAAGTTGTACAAGCTAACAATTTTATAGAGAGACTAAAATTAACTGGTCAATTAGGTTTCGTTCCCATAAAGGATTGATTAAGGAATCCATGAATAATTTTTTTGTATATAAGGTGTTACTTTTGACCAAACAATGATTACATCGCTTTTTTTATGAAAACTTTTTTATTTTGGATGTTTAATCAATGTCCCTCTGGATGTATTGTTTAACATTCCCCTTAAAATAAATGATCTTTATAACTATTCAGAATTTTATTTTTAAACATTAAAAAAATCACACTTTTTATTTATGTAACATTTCCGTGAACATTTTATAGACAAAAAAATGTTGATGGAAATTTTTCTAAAATAAAAATAAAAATATTGACTAAATAATTTACCAAAAAAAATTATATTTCTTCTAGGGTCTTGTTAACTAGTGTTCCTGAAGCACTTGTTAAGGAAGTAAAAATAATTTTTTTATTAAATACAACAACTTTTTGACTTTTATAAAGTTGAATATTTTACTTTTTAACACTTCTTAATGCAAAATTTCTATATTAGTTATCCTACATTAGTTAACTTTCCCTTTCTTTTACGGAGATTGAAAAGTATAGATATTTTATACATTTAGTACTTTTTTGAAGGAATACATTTAGTACTTAATTAAATCAAAAACTAAATAGACACAACTTTCAAGATTTAAAATAAATTTTAAAATTAATAATGTAAACCAAATTCCAAACACAACCTTACATCGAAACGATTGATGTGAAAACTAAGGAATACAAACAAGCAATCTTCTGTCTCCATTCCATTGTCACATAACCAAAAAAACAGAGCCATTTCAAAAACAGAGAAACAGAGCCATTCCTCACAGCAACAATGGCGTCTCTAACCCCTGGCGTCCTCTCAAAACTTCTCCAAAACTCCACAACAACAAACTCCCACCGTCAACCACTCCTTCAAGTAACCGAAATCATCCCTCGTCTTTCAGAAGATACATTTCAACCCACCACCGGCTACTTTCTCAAACTCTCCGACTCTCTTCATTCCGCTTACGTCTCCGTCTCCGACTCCGATGCCGAGTTAATCCGTTCCGATAAACTCCAGCTCGGTCAGTTTGTTTACGTCACTCGCTTTGATAACGACGCTTCCTCTTCCGTTCCAAGAGTTTCTGGTTTGAAAACTATTTCTAAGAGAAGAGCTTGTGTTGGTAATCCTGTTGATTTGGTTTCTACTGATTCTTTGCGACTTGCAAGTTTGAAATTGAACAGTAATGTTAAGAAGAAGAAAAAAATTAATGGGCCAGTGTCAGGGTTAAACTCTAATGGTAATAAGGATAATAATGTGGTTGTTGAAATGAGGAGGTTGAGTTTGGATTCTTCTACAAGAAGGGTTTGGGATCATGGTTCTCTTGTTTCTAAAACTAAATCTTCTTCTTCTCCAAGTTCTAGATTCACCTTTAGTAAATCTGCTTCTACTTCACCTAATGTATGTATTTTCCTCTCTCTCTTTTAATGTTTTTTTTTGCATTTTTTATATATTGAGATTTTCATTAGGGAAGAGGGTTTATCTTACTTTCATTTGGGTAGTTTAAAATTGAATGTTATTTTTTTTTATTTTTTATTTATTATTAATTTGTTAAAATGAAAAATGAAAGCTTGTTTTGGATAATGATATATGATATGCTAATAATGTTGAATGAGGGCCCTATCACTTTTTATAATGCTTTTATGTCTGTTCTGTTCGGTTGGACCAATTCACCAGTGCTTTTATTTTCTTTCAAGCTTATAAAACGTTTTGAAATGGTAAATATTTTGGTTTGGGACTTTGGTTGGTTAGTATAGGGTACTTCTGCATAATTTACAATCTGCACTATATAGAAGAATTAAAACTTTATGATATTTTTGGCAGTAAAAATGTTAACTTTATGAGATTTCTTTAAAATTGTTTTTTTTTTTTTTTGTAATTCTTTAATGTAGTTTATTGACGATGAAGGTTCTTGATGTAGGTGATAGATAAGAAAGTTTCTATGAAAACTGATTCTTATTCTCCATTGAAGTCTCCATCAACTTCAATTGTTTCACCATTGAAGAACAAAAATGAGAACTTGAGTCCCAAAACGACAGTCACACCTCCTAGGAAAAGTGCTACTACTATTCCTATTCCTAAGTCACCGTGTGCTGGCAATGGTTCTGTTCCAAGCAAACTTGTGAAGGTGCCCTTGAAATTCAAAACTTGGTATGACAAGTCTGGATCATGGGATAATCTTCCACCACCCATTTGTAATCTTGGAAAGGTGTGTATGTTGCTAATACATCTTTTTTCATGTTAGTTTTGGAAATTTGATTCATTCATCTTATTCTAAATTTTTTAAACCCTTTCTTTTCCAGCAAGTTGTGACTCATAGGAATGTTGCTTTTTTGGCTGCTGTGAGATCTCTTGAAGAAGCATCTGCTGCAGATACTGTGCTTCAATGCATGTGGTATTTATTTAAATCATTTTGCTTCAATTTTTATTTTTTTGCTCTTCCTTTCTTATATAGACCAATACTGTATTATAAGGATTCTGTATAAAGTTCTTCATGCCTCTCATAAAAAACACATGCTTTTTGCTCCAAAAGAATATCTTATACTTAGCTCAGCTTCTCAATTGTGGAACCAATAGATGATCTTGGTTGTAATGTCGATGATCAGTGTTGCCGAATAGCGGTTATAGGGTAGCAAAATTTGAATAAAGTGCTGTAAAAAAGAAGCGCGCGCAATAGCACTGTAGCTAATAGCGGAGCCAAAGTTGCAACATTGGGGGAACCTGCTAAGTCAAAGACATTATATAATTAAATTATTTTCATAAACTACAACTTTAATTGGAGCTAGAGTTTGCCTTATGTTGCATACTACCTTACATAAAACTTGAAATTTTAGGGGGACCATGGCACCCAAGTGTCCCCCTTTGGCTCCACCCATGCAGCATAACATAATTTGAACAAAGTGTCATTTTCCGTGATTTGAGTTTGACAACGCCATTGTGATTTATCTTCTTATTTCTATTCTCCTAAAGGACAGACATGTTTTCCAGTGATAGCTTAGATGCACGGATAAAATACTTTTGGAATGTTGTTGCACAAATACTTTGTGCTATTTATCTAATTTCTGGCTTTAATTCCTATTTTGGAGTACTTAAATTTGTTGCTTTTTTATTTAATGTGTGCATGGTTAGATTATAGCATATTTCTCCTTAAACAATGATGCAATTATCTTGTCCTAGTTGGCTCTTTGTGATTCAATCATTATCTTGAGGTCTCTTACTCTCATTCACTGCTTTTGCAAAATATTTGGTTAGTTTGTTAGTGTGCTTTCAGTAACTACAAATTGTGCTATAAGTAACTAGAAAGTTGCATCTATGGAGATGAACCTAGATAACCTCTTTGCAATACAGTGCTGTTCAATTGTGTTTAATACTTGACCTGTTCATCTGGAACCTATTCACCTCTCTTAGTTAGAGGGGTGGATATTTGCGTTGTGGATTATATGTTTTTACATCTGTTGCCCCTTATGAGTGTTATTTCAACCAGTGTTGTCAAATAGCAGATATAGTGGCGCTATTTCATAATGGAATTTTAACAAACTGCTATAGTTCCGTGATATGTGATTTGTAATATGTTTTGTCAAATACGGCAATAGCCTTGTAGCGTAGCAGAATTTGAACAAACCACTATTTTCCACGATTGAAAACTCTGATTTCAACCTTGAATTTTCTTTCGAGCTAGTGTAAATGTAGTGTATCTCAGGTCAAGAGGAAACCTAAGGGATGTTCAATTTCAATCACATCACACCATTGTCACTTGTAGATATTGGAACTAGAATATGAAGGAAAATTCTCAGTTTGCTACTAATGTTGTCATTTATTTTCTTGTATATGCCAATGTGAAGTTGTTTCTGTGGCTTATAATTGCATCGACCAAGATAACTTACACATATCCTCCTTTCCTTTCAGCGTGTTTGCTGAACTCTGCGAGTCCCGTCAGACACTTTCTGCTGGATTGCTTGTGAAGCAGTTTCTGGAGCTTCATCTGAGCCTGCAGAGAGTAACAGTGGTATTTGATTCCTTACTTTCCACACCTCCTGAAACAAAGCCTACCGGCCACACTACCCTACTGTCTCTTGTGGAAGATGCATGTAAAGTTCCGACTCGCAAGAATGCTACATTTTGGGTACAAGCTGCCTTAGATACCAATCTTTCTAAATTAAACCTATACAAAACACAAGAAAAAAGCAAGGCTTTGAATGGTGAGAGAAGTCATTATGTTGTCATTGAGAACGAGAATTCTCGTGAGGAAAGGAATGCTGAGGAATCCACTGTTCAAAACAAGCAAAGTCGTGTGGCTCAAGCAAATCCCTTACAAAACTCAACTGGTAAAAGAATTTCCTCTTCAAAGCGAAATCTCTTGGTAGCAAAGAATAAGGATACAGAGAAGCGGGATCAATCAAAAGAGAGTGAACTTAAAGTGGCTGTGTGTTTGGCTGAAAAACTGCTAGCGGCTTCTCGTGAGTGGTTCCTGAAGTACTTGGAGGAATCTATAAGTAATGAATTTGGGTTGAAAAATGAAGGGAGCAGTGAAGCTGCATGTCTTCTTGGACAGCTAAGAGAGGTGAATCGTTGGTTAGATAATTTGGTTGATGGAGGTAAAGTTGATGATAGGGTAGAGAAGTTGAGGAAAAGTTTATACCGGTTTCTACTTGAGCATGTTAATTCTGCAGTTGCTTCTAGTTAGTAGAAGTTGCTTCCAGTTAGTAAATACATAATAGTACAAAATGGAGCACACTATTTTGAACTGACTCTGCCTTGGATAGCTAACAGTGGTATAAGACTATTAGTATTATAGTCAATATTTAGACTGTATTCCAGACTTTACAACATTGACACACACTGCGCATGAACCACAAGCGCTAGACCGCAATGGTTTTTGGTATAATCACTTATGAGTAATGATCTCAGCTTTTGTTTACTCTAATCTAATTCTGTCAATGAAAGAATTTCTGACCGGATTATGCAATTTTAAGCTGTATTCTGTCGACTCATATATGTTGTTATTTACTCTAACTTTTGATCATTTGCTTGTAAACAATGTCTGGCATCCATTAGATCAAATTCCTTCTTTGCATTCACTGGCAGTAAAAAATGTTGGTGACCCTTGCAGGTCTTCTCAATGTTGAAGTATTTGTTAACTACCAAATCAGCTCTCAATTAGAGGCCTAATCTATATTTTTGTGGCAAATGTAATACATTTACCCTTAGCTATTGGGTACTAAGAAGTTGTATCCGTTACTGCTTGCAGCACTTCAATTAATTATAAAGATTTATTAGATCAAAAGTCATAGTAACTAAATTATACAAAGTTTTTTTTTATTTATTCATTACACATTACAATCAATATATTTAACTAAATTTAAATACAATATGACAAGGTTATCAACATCTAACATTATATTTGATAAACAAATTTTATGCCAACAATCTAACTATTTTTTATGATTAATGTTACATTAGGGGTCCGTTCAAAAAAAATTACAATTGGATTAATTTTTTTTTTATTATGTAATTACAATTTTATTCATTCGAAGAGTAAAAAACTTAAGTCTACAAGAAAAATGCAGAATCCAATTAATCCCCTGAGAAATATGAAGTTCACAAATAGTACTTCAAATTTATTCAATTTGGAACATATTAGTCCCTATCAGTTATCACCATCCACACCCATAAAATTTTGTGAAATAATTAGTTATTCATATATACTAAGTGGATAATGGATCCTAGCTACCGTGAATGATTTTTGCAGTCCCCTTCTAAGCTCCCAAAGTTCATGGCTTAAAAACAAAGAATGAGGAATCATGCCAAAAGCTATGATAGAGTAAAGAAAGCAAAAAACTGTGATAAAGTGACTGTATTTATAAAGGTCAGGAAACAAAGTGAGAAGCTACATCAAAAGTTAAAAACCATATGTTTCTTCTGGAGTCAAGTCAAAGGACTCATCCACATTTAATTTTTCAAAAGGTAATCTTTAGATGATGAAGTTGATCTATGAAGCTGTGTTTCCTCAGCAATTGTTGTAGCTGAAGTTCCCATGCCTTTCATTCCTTTACAAGATTTCATGTGTTTGTGCATTTTCTCAGGCTTGAATGACTTCCCACATTGCCTGCATCATCAACTACTATTTATGGTCTCATCTTTCATAATCAAAATTAAATACACAAAATTTAATGTGTCTTTACACATATGGGCATATAAAGTATGTAGCTCATACTATTCTAACTTTGATGCATTAAATTAAGATGCAAGAAATTCAGCTATTAAGTATATCTAGCCCATGCAGCCAAGAGTTGGTAAACATCGTAATCCAGCAATCAATATCAACTTATATTTTGTATTTCTTTTACAAGAAAAAAACATTATTTTGATTTTTGACAATATAATAATTACACCAGCAGAATCTTGACCTTATTGGTTTTTCTGTTGGAAACTTTTACCAATTGTAGTTTCAGTATATTTTTGTTTTGTTTTTTATTGCCCGACTTACAAACTAGTCAACACCTATGTAGTTTTGATACTTTAGATTAAAAGACCGTTAATGTTAGTGTTCAACATGCGCCAATGTCTAATATAGACAACATAGACATATGCGTTTACATTCGATTATTTCCATTTTTTCAAATTAATAACGGTGTCTACGTGTCAGTATTGTTGTGTCTATCAATGTTTGGCAAGTCAACGCTATTGATACTCAACTTGTGTGCTACATAAAATATATTCCACCTATGAGACAAAAATTTCATGCACTGTTTGTCCTAACATTTCATAGTTGAAATCCAAACAATTGAAGTTTACTCAAGTGACATATTCAGTTACTTACGAGCAAATTGGTCCACCAAATGGTTTATAAGAAGTTTGACTCAATAATTCGCTTAGCTTTTTCCTGCTCTTGATTATTTCATCTCCATCACAGCTTTTTCTGTAAAAAGAAACATGAAATTAAAAATTAATAATATAAAGCACCAACCAAATAATGTTTTAATTAAATTGGTCACGTGTCATGACATTAAATTTTGCAAATAATCATAGTGACGTATGTCTAATGTAAATGTAACCCAATCATAGTAGCATTGGATTCACAAACACCCTTTTAAGAATGGCTTTTAACAGGATTCAAAACCATGTTTAAAAGGGTCACGATTATGACTATTCTAAGCATGGCTTTAGGTTGCGCAACCGCAATTGCGGCCACAATACAAACCATTTCGAGGCCTCTGCAACAGAATATAGTTGCAATTTCGACTACATCAACCACATTTTGGTTCGCAGTGTAACCGCAACTGCATACGCAATTTAAAGGCATGATTCTAAGCTAAATTTATGATACAATTTCTCACCTGGCTCCATAATGTTCATTTTGATCATGATAATTCCAAGCAGTCCCAAAGCACCTAGCTGATCCTCCTAGTTTGTCTCCTTTACAAATCTCAGCCCTTTTTTCTGGCATATTAGTAGGCTCCTTAGGGGCAATTTTCTGAGCAGGGTTCATAGAGACAAAAGCAGCATCATTTGTTGCCACAGTTCCACATCCAATCCAATTTTTGAACACACTAGTCACTCTAATAGAATTGCTTTTAATCTTAGTGAATGAGGATTGAGATTGAGACGATGTTGATGACGTTGGAGTAGAAAAAGTTGAATCAGGAGGTGTAGTAGTAGTATCAGTTTTGTTATTGTGACCATCTTTTTTACCCTTCTTACTCATCAAATTATGATACAAAGAAGGAAATGAGAAACTCTCAAGCTTCTCATGATTCTTGTCATTCAAGCAACCTTCTTTTCCATTCCCTAAAAGCTTCTCTTCTTCAACTTTAAAAGAAGAATCATCGTCAGTCACCGATGACCTGTCCGAGCTGAAAACCAAAGAATCCTGACTGATTTCCGATAACATTTGATTTAGATCATTCTTTTTTGGATCAGTTTCTTTCTGAATTTCAGATTCTTCTTCTGATAAAGATGGTTTCTTTTGCTGCTTTTGTTTGTCCTCTTCAACTTGTACAGCTTCATCAGTATCAGCTTTCTTTTCATTGATTGTTGAATTAATTGCATGAGTTTCTGCATTAGTACAAAGGAAAAAAAATGTACAACTTAATTATTCTTGTTTAACATTCTTAGCAAAAGTTACATAATAAGGTAATAGTGTAGATAGATATATAGAAATTAGTGATAACCATACTCAACATTAATGTGAATAAATAAAAATGGGATAGTAGTGATTATGATAAAGTACATACCAAAAGAGGTAGTGTGGATTTGTGATCCTTTGAGGACGTATTCATTATCAGAAATGGGGGTTATGAGGTCGTCATCCATTAAATCCTGCCACACATATCCACTCTTGTACCTCCTATAGTTCAATAATTGTTAGTTGCAAAGATTAATTATGGAGATAAATATATAGTTAAAAGTTAAAAAAATGAGGTTGAGAAAATGGACTAAAGCAAGGAAATAATGATGAATAAGGTATGATTCAACAACCTCTTGTAGGACCAAGCAAAGGATTCAGGTAGGTCTCTTCCTCTCACTTCACCAAGCCATCTCTTAATATCTTTTCAAGAAATAAAAAAGAAAGTGTCATTTTAGACTCACAAATCATTGTCACAAATTAATAATTAATAATCATGAAACATTTATGATTAACAATGTTGTTAATTGCAGATCATAGACAATAGGAGTTTGTTCAACTTCTGCTAATAGCCAGCTATTTGACAACATTGTGTACTAAATTGTGTATCACGGAACGATAACAATTTGTTAAAATTCTACTACACTATATCTGCTATTTGACGACATTGTGAGAGACATAAGTAGCAGAAAAAACAAGATGTACTAATGTCAGAGCCAGAACAGACAAACCAAGCAATTGTGACAGCATAGTTCTAAAATGCTGACAAATGCAGCTACAGTTATGATTGTGAACCTCTAAAACCTTTATATTGCGGTTGTGTACCGCAATTTTGAACTATGTGTGACAGAATACACATTTAAGAAAAAACATTATGATCAGCAGTACTAAGATCAGGGCCTGTACATAACAAATTGAATGAAAATATGGAACATAAATGAGTTTTACCTCTGAGATAAACACCGTTTCGAGCAAGATGAAGAACACGAATGAGATGAGGATGTTCTGCATGACCACCCATGTGACTAAGAAAGTAGATTATGTGAAGCCTTCTAACTTCTCCACCTTTTGTTTCCATGCTTGATTTTGATGAACTTGTTTTGTTGTTATCTTTGCTGCAATAAAAACCAACACAAACTCAACAATGACACCAAAACCAAACAATGACACTTTTTTTGAAACACAAGGATAAAATTTAAACAAGCCCTTTTGTTAATTATATATATATATTCTATCTACTATGATATTCAAATTATTATATAATAATACTAAGAGAAACAACTAACATGGAAAAACCCAAAAGAGATCTTTGTCTCTCTGCCGGCATGCTGCTAAAAGAACTGTTACCAAAACATATCAACCCATAATGTCATATAATACTCATATCTTTATCATATAGTATTATAATATAAGGTAAATACAATGCAGGCCTAATGCTACATAACACAACATAACAAGAACTTTACATAGATAAAATTAAAGAGTGAGAATCATCGAGGCAAGAGAAATGTAAGAAAGTGATTGGTAAGTAGAATAGAATACAGTTACCTTTTTTCTAGCAAAGAATGCAGAGAGAGAAAGAAAAAATGTGATTGAAAAATTGACCTGGTTTGCAGCTATATATATAAAAGACTTGGTTAAGGAGTAGAACAAATTTCAGGGATTATCTGATTTCTCGCGATTTAACAAATGTATAATAAATGGTGTAATGGTCAGCTTTTGACTCAACATTATTATTCCCAAAAAGTTCATTTATGTTTTCTTGTTTTTGTGTTTTTTCTTTTAGAAGATTCCCTTTGTGTTATTTTTTAACCTTATAATTTTTTTTATATAAAATAATTCTAGTGTCTTCATATTTTTCATTTTATTTGATTTGACCTTCACAAATAATATTGTATATTGAGTCAAAGTAACAAATAATATTGTATTTTGAGTAATAATACTAATACTAATAATAATAATATTTTTTTTTACTCAAAAAATAATAATAATTTTTTTCAAGGGGAAACTAATAATAATATTGTACATTGTTTTTCTCTTTACCAAATATATATACGATTTCTTAAAATCTTAAAATACTAAGAAGTAATATCACTGCCCATCACTAAAAAAAAAAAAAGAATAAGGTCAAATACATAAATATTATCAAAAAAAGTCACACAAAATATTAAAAAAAATGTCAATTAATGCATAAAAAGTGCATGCCAATCTTACCGGCGATACTTGTGGTACTCGATTTTTAGTCATTATTCTATTGTGGTGTGAAAATTGTGGTTTTCTCTTATATACTAATATAATAATATAGTATTATATGTGTCCTACGAGTTTTTTTGTTGTTGTAACCAACTCTAGTTTTAAACTTTCTAAACTTTTAAAGTGATGTGTAATAGGTTTATTCATATTTACTTTAAATAGATTAAATTGATAGATTTAAAAAGTTTTCTTATAAACAGCCTTTTATATTAAAATAATATATGAGTAGATCGATATAACCTATTTCCATTCTTATAAACCATTTGCGTTCAACCACATGATTTAATCAGCCAACTCTTTTTTCTCACATCAGAGATGAAATCAAAGCAATTTTTTCCTTCATTCATTTTGTATTTCCAAATCCGGGTATATCAATATTAATTTTCTCACTTAAAGGTCTTAATCAATTATAATTAAATAAAATGCTTAAATGCTTGCCGGATTTTCCAGCAATCATACCATTTTGACTCGATTATGATCTTACGTACTACTAGTATTTTTTTTTTTTTCTTCTTGTCCCTCTTGATAATAAAAAAGTATATATTTTTCCAAGGTCAAATAATTAAATAATATGTAATTGAAAAGTGTAAACAAAAATGTTGAAGGAAATGGATGAATGTTTCAAATTATAAATAATTAATTAGTTATAACTATTTTGTTCTCTTGGCACTTTCAAATGATTTATTTGAGAATGCATATTGATCAAAAAACACCACCTTTAGATCTAAAAAATGAAAATCAAGATACATACGGTCCAAGTTATAGGTGAAACTATTATTTAGAGATATAAAACGAAAAGAAATAGATATTAAATCCACATATTGCATATATTCTGCTAACACAAAACGAAAAGAAATAGATATTAAACCCACATATTGCATATATTCTGCTAACACAAAGATGCACCAAACATGAAAACCAAATGAATAGAAAACTATTGAGTAATGACTTTATTTTTTTTATTTAAAAAATGATGAAGGTAACAAACTTATTTAAAATTATCAAATTGCCTCATCTTGGCCAGCAAGTTCCTTTTTTAGGATAATCATGCAAACTGATGGGAAAAAAAAAAAAATTCTTGAAATAAAAATTGCAAACATAATGGTCCAAAAAAGAAAAACATAGTGTTGATAAATTGACCTGTTCATGATGTCGAGATCCTCCTTTGTATTGTGTAGATGGCTTTGAGGTAATTCTATTGCAATTGGATCTCTAACAAACAAGTTTTGTCTTATCCCTCTTGTCCTTCTCACCCAACATCATAGTGCAATTTTCATCGGAAAAAGAGGGGACTTATAACCTAGTAGTTGAAGTACACACAAGGAAGGTAATAATTCTCCAAAAACAAATCAATGAGATTGATTGATACCATCAATAAAAAAGAACGATTTTACTATATGATCAACATATATAGTACTAACATTTTAGTGTATCAGCGTTTAACACTCCATGATTACGTTTTAAATGGCAGATACTTTCTTAATTGCTAATGGAAATCAAATAATTATGGAACATTATTTACTTACCTGACTCAATTATGTAAATTTGTATATCACCTTCTTGTACAACTAGTTGATAGCTACAATGACATTAATATGCAAGTGTCTTATTTGTCGTTTAGAAAAAATATAAAAAAAAATGCAAAGGGGTATATGTTCGAACCTTGGATAAACTCAATTTCTCCACACTTAGGGTGTGTTTGTTTCAAGTTTACCAAATTTATTCCTAGGAATAACATTCCTTGGAATATAAAGATGAGAATTTTATTCCAAAGTATTTAGGAAAAATATGTTTGGTTAACTTTATAATATTTCTAGGAACCATAAATATAGGGATTATAATAGGTAACTATATATGAATTTATTTCTATCTCCATGGGAACTTTATTCCCACCCTTTTCCTTGGGAAATTTTTTCTATTCCCAGCAACATTTTATATCCGGGAATAAAATTTAGTAAACTTGTAACAAACATAGGAATATGTATTTCTATCATTTTATTCCCGGGAATCAACAAATATAATTTGAAACAAACACACCCTTAAGACATGTAAGTCTAGCAACTTAGCATTTTTTTTAATTGAAAAGGGAAAAACATTAATATGTAAGCGGACATGGGATAAATTTATTTCTCGACACTTAAGGTTGCATAAGTCTAGCTACTTGACATTCTTTTTTGTAAAATTGAAGAAAGAAAGTAATTTAATTTAATCAATTTTGTTCCAAGATTTAAGCATTATGTTTCTAATATTTTGTAAATTGGTGAACTCATTAACTTAACTTGAGTTGGAATCCCTATCATGACGTTCAATATAACAATTTTAATATTTATATAGTTTAGCCGAGATTTATGGGAGTTTTTTTTTTTTTTTTTATTTTTTTTTTTAAGGAATTTATGGGAGTTGTCTTCTTCTCTTATTCTAGATTTTTAGAGAATGAATCAAAATTATTTGAATGACAATTTTCAAATTTTTTAGTGAAATTACACATATTTGATTTCTTTGAATCATCTTTATCTTGTAACAACGTAATCAAATAGTAAAGTTATTAAAACAACGTAATCAAATAAATTTCCCCGACGTCACGAACTAGAGGGAGGATTAACACATCCCAATGGAAAATAAGAGGAGTGCTAGCAACACTCACTTTTTAATACTCTCTCTAGCACTCACTCTTTTATTGAACGAAATCAATATATGTCTCACCACTTTGTCTGGGTTCAATTTTCAAAGTGTAGACACACGATGATTTAAACCAATAAAAGAGTAAGTATTAGAGAGAGTGTTCAAAAGAAAGTGTTGCTAGCATTACTCGGAAAATAAATACTTGACACTAGGTGAAACGGCCTAAAGAATTCGAGGGCTACCCGAAAGACAATGAAGTCGCCACCAATGTTTATTAAAATAGGAAAAACGTCGGAAAAACCCTTTAAGAAGAAAAAGATGGTCTTTGGAACCAAATTCTAGGTTCGGGAGTCGATTATGCGTAGGGAAGGTATTAGCACCCTACAATAACCGTTAAAAGAAACGGTTGAAGGTGAGAAAAAACACGAGAGGGGGGGGGGGGGGGGGGTAGGGGTTGAATTGTGTTAACTTTTTCTTGATTTTCTCCTAAGCTGAAAACACTGATCAGAAGCAGATAGAGTTCTACTTCTGAAGTGATGTTCAGGACTAACTTACAACGGATAAAAACAGAGAGAGAGAGAAAGAAGAAAGACACAAAGCAATTATACAGGTTCCTTCCACAAACCGAAAGTAGTCATGTCCCCCTTGCACTTCCAAGGAGAGTTGACTAAAATGTAATATCTGATTACAACTGCTCACTGCTAAACTTAGCAAGAGACTTCAAACTGCTCAAGCACAACTGCAAGAGACTTCCTATGCTTCTGAACACAATCAAGAGACTTTCTATGCTCAAGCACAACTGCAAGAGACTTCTATTCAAACAGACTTACAAAGAAAAATGTTTGAGGTTGAACACTTGATATACAATCAGTGGTGTTCACAATACAAATCAGATACAGACTCTTAAGACTCTATAATTTCTAAGATATGAAAGTTGTTAAGAAATTCTAAGTGAACTTTTGAATGCAGAACAATTTCAGCAGAATTTTGGCACTTGTAAATTGTTGTTGAGTCCTTGCCAATCTTTAAGTCTTCACTCCTTTATATAGAAGTGTGAAAGATACGTTGTGAATTGCCAGCACATCAAAATAGAGTCGTTTGAAGCTTTGATCAATCACCAATGATCTTTTGCTTGATATGGTTATTGTTCTATAAAGGATCAATTTCAAATCCATTCCAATTGTGAAGGAACATCGTTGTAGGCAAAGCTGTTTTTCTTGTCTTGTAGCAGAGACAAAAACAGAGTAGTGGAGGTAGTGGTTGTACACTTCGTGCAATTGTACTTTGTCAACGCTCTTTAAAGAACAAGTATCAAATGCCTTCAAATCCTTTCAAAATAGTCGTTGCTTCACTCTTCTGGTCTTCTGCAATGCTTAGACGAGATTAAATCCATTGAACATCCTTTGAAGCTTAAAGTCTTGCATCTCCTGATGAACTTCAACTTCTGGTGATCTTCAGCTTCTGATGAGATGCTTCTGATGAACTTGCTTCTGATGACATCATCACTTCAGGAGCACTATACTTAAGGAGCACTTCTCTTCAGTTGCTTCAAGCTTCCTTTTTGTTGATTCCTTAGCTCTCTTTTGTTCTTCCAGAACCTATTTAAGATATCAAATTTTTGTCTATGGTCCTATACACTTGAACAAATATTAGCATATCCAATTGACAATTTTTAATACCTTGTTATCATCAAAACTCTCAAAGGGTAATGTTAAACACATTTTGTTCCAACAATCTTCCCCTTTTTGATGATGACAAACATTAGTATTTAAAATGTGCAATTGTTGTTAATCTAATTAACACGTTGACTATAGGGGTTTGAGGTTTGTAAGCTCCCCTTGAGTCTAATAGTACTTTAAGGTGAGGTTTATAAGCTCCCCCTGAGTTCTATCATTGTTAATTAAATTCATCAATAAAAACGATATAACACTCAGAATATTCTCACATTAATATACTAAGAGATACGAAGAAGGTCCTATTAATTTAACTTGATTAAATTAATGGGGCTCAGAGCCTATAAATACTATACATCTACTCCCCCGTTTGTCATCAACAAAAAGTATATAAAAAAAACTAAAGACAAAAAGAAAGAGTTAAGAAAAAAGATAGTGAGAAAAATTCTATAACAACATTAGTTCAGAAGCATAATAAATGATCAGTAACGCAAAAACTTGTTCAGAAGTAAAATTAGATCAGATGCAAAATTAAATCAGAAGCACAATTTGTTCAGAAGTAGTTAAACAAAGAAACTTAAGAGAAAACTAAACAAGCTAAAAGATAAGGTGTGCAACTAAGGGTTGGCTTGTTTGTGAAGCAACTCTTGAAGTAATTTGTTTGTAAGCTCAGATTGTCTTCTCATCTCTTCCTTGAACTCATTGTTGCTCTTAATCAAGTTTTCTTCTCTAATTCTGGCTTGTTCATGCTTAAATTCTGAAGCTGCCTTGTACTCAAGCAGCATCAATTTCTGATTAAGAAGCTCATTCTTTAGCTTCTTGTTTTCACTCTCTAATTCAGCATTCCTTTGCAGCAGGGCTAGTTCTGTAGAGACTGGATTGACATTTATCTTTGACAACCAGTTGATGTTAAGCTCTCTTAGGTGAATACCTATTGGAATGATATCAGTAGCATTTCTTCCTTTTAAGCATAAAGAAGTTTGCACCCAAGTTCTCAGAACTTTCACTTCTTGCAAATTGTTGTCAACCCCTTTCAGCCACTCTTGAAGCTTGTTTTGAGTAGAGTCTTGAGCATCAAAACATGATCTCTGAAGTTTTGTCAAGACAAAATCTATTCTCTCTTTCAATCTCTTCCACTGCTTCTCATAGCTGTCTTCATGCACTAGACCGTTCCTTGCTTGAACTAACTTGTTCAGCTCCTGAAATATGTTCTCACACACATTTGCTAATATAGAAGAGTCTAGAAATAAGGTGGGTGGAGAAGGAACATTTGTTTTAGCAGGGGCACAAGGTTGAATGGCCAGGTTTGAAGACGAAGGTACATCTGTTGTATCAGTTATTGTGGAAGTTGATGTGATTGTTTCAACAACAGGAGTAGAGATGGAAACTAAAGGTGGATCATCAACACGTTCTAATACAAATGGTAAGGCTAGGCTAAGAGTTTCTCCAATATGAGTTGAGCTTGGTTCAACTACCATTGTAATTTCTGGTTCAGGAACATGTTGAGTTTGATCCTCTAACACTTGAGTTATAACATCAAATTCAGGTTGAAGAGACTCTAGCTGAGTTTGGTTTGGAGATTGTGGCCTTTGTGTAGGTTGTTGTTATGGGGGTTCTTCTAAAACAACTTTCATAGAAGCTATTTCAGAGGCCTTTTCTGAGTTAGGTTCAACACCTGGTAGTTCACCTGAATAGTGACTGACCAGATTCTCCAAAACAGATGGTTCTGAAGTTTGCTTTATTGGAGTGGGATGAGATGATGATGACTCATTTACGTTTGCAGACTCAGAACCTACTTATTCACCTATTACCCATGCATCAGCAGGAACAAAGCTTAGAGGTTCAATCATAGGTGGTTGGAAAGGATGGTTAGCAGGTAGTCTTTCACAGACTTTGAATCTCATTTGAGCCATATCATGTATTCTTTCATTAACACTAGGATACATAGGCTCAAAAGTATCAACATTGGGATTTTTCTTGAGCTTGGTAGATGATGATGGGGATAAGGATTTATGTAGTTTTTCATAGATTTTGTTCAAAGGAACATCATCCATGTCTGAAGAGGTTGGGTAGTTTGACACAGAGGTTGAGTGGGAGTCTATGGTAGTACTAGAATCTATTTCTATAACATTAGCAGTGTGTAGAGAAACAGTATTACCTTGATTAACTCCTAAAGCATCAACTTCTGAACCAGTAACTCTCTCCTCCAGGACTTCTTCAGTAACTTCCAACAGCTCATCAGCCACCACCAGCTGTTGAAGATTTTCAGTGAGCTCAATTCCTATCTGAGTAGCTTCAACATTTGAATCCTTCAGGAGTTGCTCAGCAGGAACACCCGTCTCCTGAGCAATCTTATCAGCATTCTGCAGTGAAGCTTTTTCTGCAGCTTTCTTGCTCTTGACTTCTCTAGTGACAAGCTTAGTTGCAGCGTCAATCTGCTCTTCATCCTCAGACACATACTCTGCTATCTTTAGCTTCATGATAGCAGGTTTCTTTTCTTTTTCTTCTGAGGTAATGATGGTTGAGGAGGTTGAGTTTGAGAAGTGCCAACAGATTTGTCACTTCTAGTTCTTTTGTTTAAGATTCCACCAGCATCTAATTCCTGAACTTCTTCTTGGATAGTTGGCACAACATGACCAACTATTTTTTTCCTTCTTAGCTTTCTTGGCCTTCTTCTTCTGAGGTTCTTCAGAAGCATCATCCAGATACTCTTCCTTTGTCAGAGATTTCCTCTTAGTCTTTCTGCTCTTGGCCACAGGCAAGGCACCACCATACATGGTGTCTGGAATGTCACACAGCCTGATTGTCTCACCAGTCTTTTCAAAGTGATCCATGATGTAGTTCATCCTAACTTCAATAGGGTCTTGTTTGCATATTGGAGGAAACCCATCCATTAGATCAGATACAACATTTGACTCTTTCAGATCTGTGCTAAGCTTTTTCAAAGCTCCCTTCTCTGTCAGATTCATCTTTCTGAGGGTTTGTCCATTTATCACTTTGCCTGTTTCAGTGCCAACCTGATCATAAGTGAATATGTTGAGCTCCTTAAGTACATTCAGAATTCCTCCTTGATGAAGAATCTCTGAAATTAACCTTCCACAAGGAATCCAACACCTCCTGTTATCTTGACTTTCCCTGAGCTCTTTGATCATGTGCTTGAAGATATACTTAGGCACATTTGCACTCTCCTTCGTGATGAAGTAATGAAGGAATACTCTGTGCTCCAAAGAAGGTTAATCTCCACCACCACCTTTTGGTAGAAGATTTTCATTTTGTATCTTCAGCAGCAGCTTCTTCTCCATTGTCAAATCACAGTAAGCCCCTTTCTTTCTGCTATTGAACATTGACCTATTCACAACTTCATTCCAGGGATTATTCTTGCTGTTGTCTAGACCATCCTTGAAACTTCCTCCTGATGGTCTTCTGATTACAAACGTAATCACTTCCTGAGGGATGAAGACATGAATTCCCATGATGCTTGACCTAATTTCTGTAACCGTGAAAGGTTCCAAACCCATTTCTTTCCTTGATTTCCCAGCAAGAGTAGGATCAATCAGAACCTTCTCATCCATTTCTGCCTGAGCAACGTTGCGATCATATACTTGTGCTCTTACCCAGAAATGCCTAATAAGGTTCTTGTAAGTTGGACCATTCAACATAGTGAAGTAATTCATCAAACCATGATATGCCAAGGAGATGAAATCTACAGGATTCTCAGTCTGAACGTTGAGTTCCCATTCCTCTAGGGACATAATTCTTCCTCTGATTTCATACGCAAGAGTTTCTCGAGTAGTTGATTCTAGAACTACTTCTTGCATGTTTGATTCTGGAATGGAGCTTGAGGATGCCATTGATGAGAATGAAAGTTTAGGGTTCTAGAGATTTGTTTGGAGAGGACGAGCTTACTTTGCAGAGAATCAGTGTGAAAAGTAGAAAGTGTAGGTTGTGAAGTGAGTAGTGTGTGTTTTGTCTAAGTGTTTTGAGTAAAACGTTTGCAATTCAGAAGGGGATAAACAAACACAACATTAATGACACGGGGGGCGCGAGATAGTACATTCAAAGCTTAAAATCATCATTGCCCTCTTACGTTATACACCAATACACTTAAGCCACGTCAGAGTTTCTCATAGTAACTGCAAAGTTAGTGGGACAAGTGTTACTAAAAAGTAACTTCCAACGTTTCCACTAACTCTGCTATTCAGGAGCAAAAAGTCCTTCTTCTGAAGTTAAAATGCTGACGTCATCTTCAGAAGCACATTTTCCTCAGAATCTCAGTCAAGAGCTTCTGATGGACCATTGCTTCTGAACAAACTTCAGGACCTAACTTCTAGTTCTGGAGCAAGCAAATTTAATCAGACACAAAGTGCCTGTTCAAATTTTTCTTTATAAAATCAAGTCTTTCCACAGTTGAAGGCTTTGTAAATATATCAGCCCATTTATGTTCAGTATCAATGAATTGTATATCTAAAATTCCTTTTTGAACATAGTCTCTAATAAAGTGGTGTTTGATTTCAATATGCTTGGCTCTTGAATGTAGAACAGGATTCTTTGACAAACAAATAGCAGCAGTATTATCACAATAAATGGGAATACTGTTAACATTAATCTGATAGTCTTCCAACTGATGTTTCATCTAAAGTAGTTGTGTACAACAACTAACAGCTGAGATGTATTCTGCTTCGACTGTAGACATAACAATAGTTGCTTGTCTTTTGCTAGCCCAGGATATCAGATTATCACCCAGAAACTGGCAGTTGCCACTGGTTGATTTTCTTTCAATCCTGTCACCAGCATAATCAGCGTCACAAAATCCAACCAACTGATAATCTAAGGATTTCCTATAAAGGAGTCCAAGATTAGTTGTTCCTTTCAAATACTGAAGATTCTCTTAACAGTAGTTAAATGAGATTCTCTAGGATCTGATTGGAATCTTTCACACAAGCATACACTGAATAAAATATCTGGCCTAGATGGAGTGAGGTATAACAAAGAACCAATCATACCTCTATACTGTTGATCCAGTATCTTATTTGCTTAAGGTGCAGGTTGGATGCATTGGAGTGTTCATCACTTTACAATATTCCAGCTTGAACTTCTTCAGAAGCTCCTTGACATATTTTGTTTGATGAACTTATACTCCATCTTTGCTTTGTTTGATTTGAATTCCAAGGAAGAACTTCAACTCTCCCATCATGCTTATTTCAAATTCATCCTGCATTAACTTAGAAAATTCCTTGCAAAGAGATGCATTAGTAGAACCAAATATTATATCATCAACATATATATGCACAACAAGAATGTCTTTCTCAAGAGTCCTCCTGAAGAGTGTTGTGTCAACTTGACCTCTTTTAAAATCATTTTTGATCAAGAAATTACTTGGTCTATCATACCAAGCTCTGGGAGCCTGTTTCAAGCCATATAGTGATTTCTTAAGTTTGTAAACATGGCCAGGATGCTTAAGATCCTCAAAACCAGGAGGTTGCTTGACAAACACTTCTTCTTCAATGACTCCATTAAGAAATGCACTCTTGACATCCATTTGATATAATATTATGCCATGATTTACTGCATAGGATAGAAGTAACCTGATTGCTTCCAATCTTGCAACTGGAGCAAATGTTTCAGTATAATCAATGCCTTCTTGTTACCTGTAACCTTGTGCAACAAGTGTTGCTTTGTTTCTGACTACTTCACCTTGTTCATTCAACTTATTTCTGAAAACCCATTTTGTTCCAATAATGTTCTTCTGCTGAGGTTTGGGTACCAGATCCCACACATCATTCCTTTGAAACTGATTGAGCTCTTCTTGCATAGCTAGTATCCATCCATCATCTGAAAGTGCTTCATCAACAGTGGCAGGTTCAATCACTGATAACAGTCCTATCATAGATTCTTCTTGTCTAAAATATGATCTTGTTCTTCTAGGACTCTCTTTGTTTCCAATGATTTGATCCTCAGGAAGTGAAGACTTGTACTTGAATGTATTCTTGGATTGATTAGCCTGCTGAGAGCCATCTTGAGCTTCATCATAAGCAACTTCATCTTGTGCTTCTGAAGTTGGTTTAACTTCTGGGCTATTTTCAGATTCAACAATCTGGTCAGGTTCTGGAGTGTCTTTAGGAACCTGTATATCTGCAGAACTTTCATCTTGCTCTGGAGTTTTATTGACAAGCTCTTTCTCATCAAATTTAACGTGCATTGATTCTTCAAAAAAAGTGTTTTTGAATTATACACTCCGTATGCCTTTGACATTTCAGAGTAACCTAAAAAGATTCCTCTTTGGGCCTTAGCATCAAATTTCTTTAAGTAGAGCTTGTTATTTAGAATGTAATAGGTACATCCAAATTGATGAAAATAAGAGACATTAGGTCTTCTTCCTTTAAAGAGTTCATATGCTGTTTTCTCCAAGATAGGTCTGATATAGATTCTATTTTGGACATAACATGTTGTATTCACTGCTTCTGCCCAGAAATGTTTAGCCAAATTGTTTTCATGAATCATGGTTCTAGCCATTTCTTGTAAAGTTCTATTCTTTCTCTCTACAACCCCATTTTGTTGTGGAGTTCTAGCAGAAGAGAATTCATGGAAAATTCCATGTTTTTCACAAAAATTTTAAATGGCTCATTTTCAAATTCTCCACCCTGATCACTTCTTACTTTTAAAATCTTCATTTCTTTTTCAGACTGTATTTGAGTGCAGAAGTTGCTGAATACATCATAAGAATTATCCTAACTTTTCAGGAATTTCACCCAAGTCCATCTGTTGTAATCATCAACAATAACTAATCCATATTTACTTCCATATAAGGATGCAGTGCTAACTGGTCTAAATAAATCAATATGAAATAATTCTAAGGGTCTGGAGGTTGAAACAATGTCTTTTGTTTTAAAAGATGATTTCACAATCTTCCCTTTCTGGCATGCACCACAAAGTGCATCTGAATGATAGTCAATGTCTGGTAGGCCTTTTACAAGTTGTAACTTACTAAGCTTAGAGATTAATCTCCAGTTAGCATGTCCCAACCTTTTGTGCCACATCCATTTCTTATCATTCACTGACAGAAGACAAATGACCTTCTGATCAACCAGTTAAGAGAAGTTAATTTTATAGACATTCTCCATCCTCTTTCCCTTTGAATACTATGGATCTTGTTATCTTTGTTGATTACTGTGTAGTTGGTCTTTTCAAACATCACATCATAACCATTGTCACAAAACTGACTGATACTTAAAAGGTTGTGTTCAAGACCATCTACCAACCACACATTATTAATTGAGATAGAGGAGTTACCAATAGTTCCTGTACAAATGATCTTGCCAGACTGGTTGCATCCAAACTTTACATTTCCTCCTTCTTTCATTGTGAGGGTGAGGAACATAGACTTATCTACTGTCATATGCCTTGAGAAACCGCTGTCTAGGTACCATGATTTTTGTTTTTCCTTTGCTATTAGACATATCTGTAGCATTGACAATTTCAGATTTAGGTACCCATTGTTTTATGGGTCCTTTGAGGTTAGTACTGGAAGCTTTACTCTTCACTTCTTGTACCTTGTGCTGTAAGTTTGATAACTTCTGATTAATCATTACCTTAGTTTAACACCTTTTGGTTTTGATTCCCCAGGATCAATAACTATTTTGTTCTTCTGAAACTTAGACTTTAGGACTTTAGATTCAGGTTTCAACAAACTCTGAGGAACAGGTTCTGATCTCTTCAGAATCTTGATCTGTGAAGTCTTAGAATCAGAGTTTATCATTGCCTTTGGCTTAAAGTTCTTTGGCTTTAAAGTAATCTTAGCCTTAGAGCTGGAAGCTTCAGGTTCCGACTGAACTACAATTTCATACTTAGCACCTTTAGGTACAAAGAAGGTTTTCAATCCTTCCTTGATGCATTCACAACATGCTTTAAAACTGAATTCACTAGGTTTCCCTCATGTAAATCCAATCCCTTTACCATTGTTTCTATAAATGCTATAAATCATTGAAGCAACTTTGCTTCTGTCAATACCAGATATAATAAAATCCTCAAGAGCAATTTCATGTTTGCTTAAAGACTTTCCATTACACTTTTCTTGTAGCTTCTGACTAAGAAACTTGAGCTTCTCTTCATAAGTTTTACAAATGAAATCAAAGCCTCTAAGTCCTTCTTCAGAAGCTTTCAGATCCAATAGAGTTGATTCTTGTTGTTTCATTAACTTAACATAGTTTTCTTTTAAATATTTCAACTCATTGGTTCTCAGTTCAAAGTGTGTAAGAAGTTCTTTAAGAGACTCGATAAGTTCTTCTCTAGGAATTTTAGAATATACCTAATTTTCATCTTCAGAATCTGAATCAGTTTCTGCTTCTGAAGTCATAGTAGCCACTAATCCCATAGCTACATTTGCTTCATCTCCAGCTTCTTCCTTTTCAGACCCAGATTCACTATCTAAATATTCCCAGGTTGCCATTAAACTCTTATTAATCCGCTTTCTGAATTTCCTTGAGTTGAAGCTTGATTTCTTTGACTTATCCTTTGATTTCTCCTCCTGAAGATCAGGGCCAACAACAATGAAATGTCCAGGCTTCTTACAGTTGAAGCATCCCTTCTGATCTTCTTTCTTGGAGCTCTTGTAACCACCTCTCTTACTCTTAAACTTCCTGTTCTTCCTTGCCAGATACTCAAGCTTGTTGGAAAGCATAGCCATCTTCTCAGTAGGATCTTCATCAGAGTCTCCATCAGGTGACTCTTCTTCAGATTCAATAACTTTAAGAGCTTTTGATGACTTCCCTTTAGATTGTAGAGCAATAGATTTACTCTTCTTAGTAGTCTCATGTTCATTTAGACTTATCTCATGAACCTTGAGAGAGCTGACAAGATCTTCAACACTTAAAGTGTTTAAATCTTTAGCTTCCTCAATAACTGTAACCTTAGGTCTCCATCTAGCAGACAAGCTTCTTAGTATCTTGCTCACATGATCAGAAGCAACATAACTCTTCTTCAGTATTTATAATCCAGAGACTAGGGTTTGAAACCTTGAGTACATTTCCTCAATAGTTTCATCATCCTTCATCTTGAATAACTCATACTGATGAACAAGCATAAGAGCTTTTGCTTCTCTAATTTTCTTCCTGCCTTCATAGTTTGCATAAAGAGAAGTAAACATTGCCTTAGCAGTAGATTTGTCACTCATCTTCATATACTCTGCTTTAGGTATAGCAGTGACAAGTGCTCCTCTGATAGTATGATGCTTCTTGTAGAGTTTCTTATGAGCAGGAGTGTGTTTCTTTCTATTAATAGCAGCTCCTTTTTTTATCAAGGACTAAGTCACCAACACCATCTTCAAGTATGTCCCATAGTTCTTCATCTAAACCCATGACATAGCTATAGAAGTTGGTTTTCCACCAAGAGAATTCTTCAGGATCTCTATTGAACTTAGGAACTTTTCTAGAGTCAGATTTCTTGTTGTCACCATAATCATATGGAACAACATTGTTGTTCCCAGATCCAGAACTGGAGCCTTCACCAGACATGTTTTTCTCAGATCTTTTTCTGTTACACTGTTAAGTGTTAAGACAACAGACCAAAGCTCTAGATACCAATTGAAGGTGAGAAAAAACACAAGAAGGGGGGTTGAATTATGTTAGCTTTTTCTTGATTTTCTCCTATGCTGAAAACACTGACCAAAAGTAGATAGAGTTCTACTTCTGAAGTGATGTTCATGACTAACTTGCAGCGGATAAAAACAGAGAGAGAGAAAGAAGAAAGACACAAAGCAATTATACAAGTTCCTTCCACAAACCGAAAGTAGTCCTGTCCCCCTTGCAATTCCAAGGAGAGTTCACTAAAATGTAATATCTGATTACAACGGCTCACTGCTAAACTTAGCAAGAGACTTCAAACTGCTTAAGTACAACTGCAAGAGACTTCCTATGCTCCTGAACACAATCAAGAGACTTCCTATGCTCAAGCACAACTGCAAGAGACTTCTATTCAAACAGAATTACAAAGAAAAATGTTTGAGGTTGAACACTTGATATGCAATTAGTGGTGTTCACAATACAAATCAGATGCAGACTCTTAAGACTCTAGAATTTCTAAGATATGAAAGTTGTTACGAAATTCTAAGTGAACTTTTGAATGCAGAACAATTTCAGCAGAGTTTTGGCAGTTGTAAATTGTTGTTTAGTCCTTGCCAATCTCTAAGTCTTCACTCCTTTATATAGAGGTGTGAAAGAGACGTTGTGAATTGCCAGCACATCAAAATAGAGTTGTTTGAAGCTTTGATCAATCACCAATGATCTTTTGCCTGATATGGTTATTGTCCTATAAAGGATCAATTTCAAATCCGTTCGAATTGTGAAGGAACATCGTTGCAGGCAGAGCTGTTTTTCTTGTCTTGTAGCAAAGACATAAACAGAGTAGTGGAGGTAGTGGTTGTACACTTCATACAATTGTACTTTGTCAACGCTATTTAAAGAACAAGCATCCAATGCCTTCAAATCCTTTCAAAATAGTCGTTGCTTCACTCTTCTGGTCTTCTGCAATGCTTAGACGAGATTAAATCCATTGAACAACCTTTGAAGCTTTAAGTCTTGCATCTCTTGATGAACTTCAACTTCTGGTGATCTTCAGTTTCTGATCAGATGCTTCTGATGAACTTGCTTCTGATGACGTCATCACTTCAAGAGCAATATACTTCAGGAGCACTTCTCTTCAGATGCTTCAAGCTTCCTTTTTGTTGATTCCTTAGCTCTCTTTTGTTCTTCCAGAACCTATTTAAGATATCAAATTTTTGTCTATGGTTCTGTACACTTGAACAAATATTAGCATATCCAATTGACAATTTTTAATACCTTGTTATCATCAAAACTCTCAAAGGGTAATGTTAAACACATTTTGTTCCAACAACGGTTACCTCTAATTAATTGTGCAAAATATTGTTAACTTAAAATATTAGTTTCTCCTTATTATTAAATGCAAACAAAAATTGAAATGAAAATGCAATTTTGAAATATAGAGGAAAAAAATGTTTCTTGTTATTGTGCTTGACAAGAGTTTGATCTTGCTCCTACATATCTTCTGGTGCGATGGAGAATTCAAAGCTACGTAGTTATGGGGTAGAAAATATTTGTGTGCTGGTTGATTTTATTTATGAAAATGATTTGGTCACGCGCTTGAGCGAAAAAGTTTGCTTTTTTTAAAAGACGTACTCGCAGTTGGGCGATGGTATCCGTTGAGAGAAAAAATTAAACGCACATGGGCGTGAAAAAATAAAGCTTGGTGAGTTGAGATTGATTTTAAACGGAGAACGAATATCCGACCGAAAGCGAAGTGTCTACCTCGTTTCCGAATATTCGGGGAAGCGTCGAGTGTCTACCCAATTTATCCTTTTTCACTCGCACAAAAAAAAAATGATTTTATTATTTTTGTTTTATTAAGAATTTAATCGAAAGATGAATACTTTGAACCTGATCGAGATGGAGATCTCGCGTTCCGCATTCAGGGAAGCGTCGGGTGTCTACCCAAATTTTCCTTTTTTCAGTCGATTAAAATTAACATATAATAAGTAAAATAATAATAATAATAAGGCATGATAGACCAAGCTACAACTACTTACTATACAGTAGAGAGAACACAACCTGAAAGAAACACAGAAAAAAACAAATTGATCGAGGGTGTGTGAAAACGAACGTGAGAGAGAAACGGAGAAAAATCAGGGTCGCCCGAACTGCAACGGCAGCGACGGCGTGTGGGGGTGTTGGTGATGCTGTTTATGTGCGGTGGTGCTCATGGTAGTTGAAACGGCGGTTACCGGAGTGGTGGTAACCGTCACCGTGAGTGACGGCGACAATGACGGTAAGTTTCTTCCCTACTCTTTCTTCTGTTATTAATGCTTATAATTATTATTGTTTTATCAGTTTATCATCATGTTCCATTTACTTGGAGTTCCAATTTGCAGAAGCATATATTCACTATGGTTAAAGAAACATTACAGGAATGAATAATTTACCTTTGGAAGAGCAAAGAGGCAAGAATGAACAATCTCTTTCTTTCCTTTGTTATTATCACGGTTATTCACTCACTCTTTTTTCAAACTTTCCTACTATTTGTTTCAGATGCCACTCTCTTCTCTCAACACTCTACCATTTCACACCAAAGATTGTGCAACTGTAATGTGAATCTTCATGTTTCCAATTAGCCTTATTTTAGAACCATTTTTCTTTGCAGTGCAGGGCAAGAAAACTCCATATTTCAAACCAGATGAACTGTTTGTCAGTGTAGTGTTGGGCTAAGAATTCAAAGCTTTTGAAGACAAAATGGCCACTTGCATGAAGTTTGTGCGAATGGGTTTGAATTGAGGAGTATTTGTTACTATTCATTTCTGATTTTTCGGTGCTGCTCTTCTCTTTTTCAACCTCCGTTGGTTCTTTCTCCTGCTATAATTTAATGAGCTGTTTGTAATAAATTTGACACAGGAAGAAAAAACCACGTCAAAGTCAAGTAAAACAGGAGTTCTTTAATCTTGAATTGGGGTGATGGGCAAAATTTCACACTGTCTTGTGTTGAAAAGGAAAGAGAGTGAAGGCTTACGGTGTATCGTATTGCTGTCCTCTTTTCAAGGTTTTTTTTGGTTATTTTATATTTTTTTTTGTATTTTTATTTATTGATGTAAAAAAATGTAACCGGATTGAACACATTTGTAAATTTGTCCTTGATTATTGAATCCATGAATGAAACTTTTTAATTTATCTTTTTTATTTTATTTTTTTATGAGAAAATTAACAAAGAGAAGAAAAAAAAAAACAAGATAAAATCTATTGTCATTTATTTTTATTTTTTTAAAAAAAGGTCGGACAAAATTGGGGTGCTACACTAGGTCAATCAAATAATCGCATGGTACGTAAAGAAATCATCAAAACATCAAACGAATATGCATCCTCCAATCTTCACATGTTTTGTGCAGTGGCATCTGCGCCATTGCAACTGCACAAACACACATAATTGAAAGAGGTGAGTTTCGTAATTATAACAAATAGAACAAATTTGAAAAACTAATGGCATAGGTTTAAGGTTTATCATAATTTACAAGAATGAACTATGGTTTAAGGTTTTTTTCATGTAAATATGAGACATATGATGGGGAGGTGGTTATAGGTGGCGAAGCTAACAATAAATTCACGCGACAACAAAATATAAAGATTTAAAAAAAATTAATATATTTAATTAACTTTGAAGAAAAATAGCACAATAATTTACTTATATAAAAGTAAATTATTCAGTTCCTTTGGATGCAGTCTTGGATAATGTTTGACATAAACATGTTCCTTTGAAGGTGTTTATTTATGTTTAGCGTCTTTTGCGCAATAGGTTGCCGACAAAGGATAATTTGGTCAGACGAGACGTTATTTCTCAAGAAGCTCATTATTGTTTGAGTGAGTGCGGCAAAGTTGAATCAACTCAACACTTGTTCTTTCACTATGAATTATTCAGTTCTCTTTGACAGCTAGTGTGGTCTTGGATTGGTATTTATTCGGTCGAACCTCATAATATTATAGATCATTTTATTCAGCTTTCTCACTCTAAAGGAAGCAATATCAAATTAAAAAAAAAAATTGTCATTCATACTACTTTAATAAAAGCAATCTTCCATTGCCTCACAAGTCACAACACACATATATAAATGGATCAATTAATCTCCAGAACTTTGAGAGCAACTAAAATTTGTATTTAAATGTAAAGTAAAATTTGTCATAGACCAATTCCAAATTATAGGAAAGAAAAAAATAAATAAATAAATAATTTGAGGCATTTATAAATGTGTGAAGCTAGCTTATAATTTAATTATAACAGAACATGTAAAGCTTTAGGTAAAGTCTCATGAGCAGAAAACGATGGAGAATGCATGTTGAATTCAGTTGAAATGAATTGAGCACTTTCTTCCATTGAAATTTTGTTGATTAATTGATGCAAAACCCTTTCTTGCTCTTCTCCATCACTCCATTCATAAATTTTAGCTTTAACAAGTGAAGGATCTTTGCATATCAAGTCCCATACTGGGAAGTTCTTCCTTGGCATCACAAAGTCTTTTTCTTTAAGGCTCAAGCTTGGACAATAATCTCCACTACCATCACCAAGATAGATAAATCTTTTATTTTCCTCACATGATATAGAGTCTTGGATTCTCTTTATGATTAGTCCCTGTAATCATATGATTTAGAATAAGAACTTGGCATAGAACATTATATATATGACTCTAAAAAATAATAAATATTTTTCCGAAGACTAAAAAATAACAAAAACTTTTACAATTATGACATATATGTATAGAGATAGGTAGATATTAGATATACACCTTGCACATGTTTGGAGGGCACAAATTACATCTGTGAGGACGCTTGTTGAGATCATGGAAAGGAAAAATTCTCAATCTTCCTTCTTCATCAACATAACCTGGATTAGTGTTAATCTCCGAGAAGCATTCCCTAATTCCAAAGTGCTTTAGAATTGTTTCAATGAAAAATGTGTTTGCATCACTTATAATCCTCAAATCACACCTGAAAAAAATTACAAAATGCAACCATATGATTCCCCTCTAGTTTTTCGTATAAAGTTTAAAGAAGATCGGATTTTGTTTATATAAATAGATCATTCTTAATTTTGTTCCCTCTAATTTTTTTTATGAAAAAGCAATGGTCTCCAAACATTTTAGGTGCACAAATTTTGACATGTTAAAATAAATTAAATGTGATATCATATATGGCGACTAAAAATAAAGACAATATATTTATAAGACAAAATTTATTTTAATATGAGTTTTTGGTCCTTATAAATAATATCATATTTTATTTTTCAGAGGTGCTATTTATCGAGAAATAAATCATCCTGAAGGATTCCCGACATTTATGCACTGTTGGATTTGTTTTGTTTCCAGGAATACATGATGTTATTGAAAAACAAGGTGGTGCCCACATGGTCCCACATGGTTACCTTACACCATCGGGATGATATCGTGAAATCAGTTTTCGGGAAAAGTAGCATTTTTCTTTATTTTTAGTATCTATTTGTATACAATGACATGTTTTCAACATTTAACAACTAGGATCAATCTTTTGCCAAAAAAAAACTAAGATCAAACTTACTACGGAAATGGGGACTATTCCTTAAAGAAATATTTTTTAGACTAAACAAACAAATGTATGTTTATAGGATAAAAACTTATTTAACACTTATTTTTAATATTATAATAATTTTTGCAGAGAAAACCGAAAAGAACAAAAACAAAAATAAATGGAGTTTATAGATACCCTAACGCATTGGCTGCTTTAATAGCATGGATAATTCTAGGGTGTATAGGAATCCTCTTCAAAACTTGCACAATGTCTTCTATTGTTTTTCCATTAGAATGAAGCTCCATCATCATCCTATCCTATAAAGCAAAAACAACAAAACAAAAGAGGGTTAGTTAATATTTATGTCATATAAACACAATGTAGATTATATTAGAATAGATTAGAGGAGGCAAAAAGATATATCATTTGAAAAAAAAAATAGAGCATAAAACACAAATGTTCGAGTAAATCAAAGGCTTACCATGAGATTGTTCAATGGCATGGTGGGAAAGAGTTGATTGAACAAATCAGTGAAACCCAATTCATCAACAACCCAGTTATCGCTGTCACATTCGATAATGGTTTTGTCAAAGTCGAAAACCACTACAATACTAGCCATAATGGTGACGAAGAAATATTTTGTTTGTTTTTGAAAAAACCAAGAATTTATTATACTGCAATACGTAGCACAAGACATACAAAAAAAGCACGTAAAGAAATGATACAATTCAAAACGCCTGTATCAAGAGACGCGCCAAACACCAACTAATACAGACCAAACAAACAGCTAGGACACAACCAAAAACATAAAATTACAATCCAAAAACAAAGCCCAGCTAAAACATAACGGAAATGATTAATAGTGCGAATCATTATCCTACAAATAGTAATGAATGAGACGTGTATTCTTGCCTTAGTGGAAATCTGTTTTACCAACTTGAAAAAAAAAAAAATCAAACCAAATCAATCAGAACCAATGCGGTTTATATTAATTCGGTTGTTGCGGTTTTTCATGACACAATACAATTTTTTGTTTTTAAAATCAAATTCAAGTTAAAAAGTTAAAAACAACTTAAATGTTTCAAATTTTATACAACGGTACAATTTCATTTATCTTTCAGTAATATTGTAACAACATAGACCAAATTTAAAATATAGACAAAAAAGTAACTCTGATAAGTGATATGAAATGTAAAAGAATAAGGTTTTATCACTCTCTAAATGTTCTCACTGTCTTTCTATGATTTAAGATATATCTAACATTAACAAATATGAAAAAGTGCAACTAACATCAAACTAAAGCACATAAATACATTTTTGAAATAAAAAACAAATAAGAAACTTAACAAGAGAACAAAAAGTATGTCATTCTATAAAAGTTCTCGTTGAGTTTTTATGAATATTAGTTTGGATGACATAAATTTAATTAATATTTCTCTTATGTTGCGGTTTGGCGTAGTACCATTTTAGTTCGGTTGGTAAAATAAAAACCACAAACCTAACCAAACAATGTTGTTGAGTCAAAAAATGATCCGAATACATACAAATTAAATGCATTTTTTTGCTGTTTCGGTTTGAGTTAGTTCAGTTTGCGGTTTTTCTATTATGTTGGTTTTGTTTTGAACACCCTAATAAAAAAGGACAACATTAGCTCATCAACATGACTGCATCTGCCACAAGACACCCCCTGGTACACCACAAAAACATCTCGAAAAATCTTAACCCCCACTGGCCGAACACAAACAACAGGAACACAATCACGGACAAAATAACCGTTTCCCATAGCGATCCATACAACCTCTCGGATAGGGATGGACCCATAAGTTTCAAGTAATATGGGCAATTTTAAAAAAGCATAAATATACATATAATTGTTCTTTACAATTTTTCATATTTTGGATACATTTAATGATTTTCTAATTTTGATGTCAATGAAAATCAACAAATTACAAAGGAAATCAAAGCTCCTTGTTCCCTATGTGACAATGTGGTCTTCGCTTCTCTCACGAATTGAGAATTTTGCGGTTTCTCATTTTGTTTTTTGACTGGAATGAGGTTCTCGTTCTGCAGTTTGTTGATTTAGTTAAATAAAGTATTATTGATATTTTTTGATAGATAGACATCATGAAAATATTCACTTAAAAACTCAAACGCACAAGTGGAGAATCCCATATTCAAACCTAGGTAGATACGACATCTAACTTAGGAATCATTAATGGGTTATAATTTATAGCGTGAGTCTTAATAACTTTGTCAAACTTTGCTACCATTTCTTTTTGTTCCATAGTGTATATAAATAATATTTTTTTTTTCAAAAGTAGGGATGGCCAAGGTTCAAATACAAGTGTACGTGACTTGCGATGATATGAATGTGCCTCTGATTATCAATTTGTGTTAATTGTTTATGTATGCTCTTAAATGCTATTATGATACTCCCTCCGTTTCACAATACTTGTCGTTTTTAGAGAATAATTTTGTTTCATTTTACTTGTCACTTTCAAGTTTCAATGCAACATTAATGATTGATTTGTCAATAATACCCTTATCTATTTATTGTAGAAAAAGAAATAATAAAATGAAATAATAAATGGTTAAGAGTATTACAGAAAAAACACAGAATTTAATCAAAATTAACAAAATTTATTTAGTTTCTTGGTATGTGTTAATTCATCAAAAGCGACAAGTATTGTGAAATGGAGGGAGTAAATGTCTAGCATGGTTATGTATGTCTATATGTCCTTGATTGTCATTACATACTTACATGTTAATATGTCCTTGGTTGTTCTCACATTTTCCAAGTTGATCTCACAGGTTAATTGTCTACACACCTTAATTTATGTGTTAATATGCATATAATTGTCGCCACATGATTAAATCCTCGTATGTTTCTATATGATAATATGTTTCGAAATGTTCCTACTTTTCCATAGTTTTTAATTGTCTAATTTTCCTTTATGGATAACATGATCCTACATGCTATCATAGTTTTTAATTGTCTAAGTGTCAATATGTCTCTAGATGATAAATGTGGTAAGGCTCAATATATTGAAACATGATGAATGTCTATGTATGCCGTTATGCAAACTATGAGAATATTTGTGATGCTCTTCTTACTTATAAGTTATCTTTCATGATTTTCGACTACTCATCCGCATGTTTGATTTTGCATAATGACATCACAACATTTGTGTGGAATGAGCGTGACAACAGGTTATTTAAGCAGAAAGAAAACACTATGCTTTAGTTATTGGAAAAGGTTAAGTCATATTCTTTATGGTGGCTGAAAACTAATTTTGTTTTTGGTATTCATCAGTGGTGGTTGAGCCCACTTTTGTGCTTGGGCATCGGCTAATTTATTTCTGTATTCAGGTTCTAACTTTATAGATTTTAGTATCTTTTTGGTACGTCTTGTGCTGAGGGAACTACTAGTCGGTGTTAATATAATTCATTTTTGCTTGTTAAAAAAAATTATTTTAATAAACATTCATTACTTTGATTCTAAGAGATTTTAAATTAAATAGTTTTGCCAAAATGTTATGTTAAAATGTAGAATGTTGCGTCCTAGGTTTTTATTTGAAAAAGAAATAAAAATTTGATACTTTATTTAAGGTATAACATCTAGAGTCTTCAAGAACTATATTATTATAAAGTAAACTACTTGAATATGTGAAACAAATAAAATGGGCTAAGTTATATTTATGAATGAGAATTAATAGCGTCGTTTCAATATGTTTAGGGACATAAAAAAAAAGATACAATCCCCTCATCTTAACCAAGTTGGGCATACAACTATAATTAGTTCTTCATATTGTATTATAACTAAATTGAACTTTTTTGCGATAGTTTTTTTTTTCCAATTTTTTAGGCCTAAAGCTCAAGCATGTGTTACTTTGACTTTAGGGTCCTGCCAATAAAGTGAAATGTTAAGAACCAACATAGGCGATCATGTAGTTTTTTTATCTACTTAAAACCATGTCCCACAAAGAAAGGGGCTGGGTGATCATTTGATGTGTGAAACTCGAGTGAAAATATTATGGGATAATACACATATTGAAACGATTTACAACAAATTCTTGTTATTTTATTTGAATATTGTTAAGATCCGAGGGTGGTAAGTAAAAACAAAGTGATGGAGATACTTAATTACAACCCTCAAAACTTACAAAATTATTACAAGGCCTAATTGAGATTTAAAATTTAGGTGGCATTTAACATGGACCAATGTAAAACTTGCCCATGATGGACCACTTATGATTATTGGTTAGATTTTAGTGGTTTATTAAATCTCATCATACACCTTCCACACCATATGAATTCTCTTTCTTCTTCCCTCTCTCCCTCCCTGCTCCACACCACGACCACCAACCCACTCTCACAATGGCTTCCAATGTAAACACAAATTAAAGTTCCAAGATTTAATGGATGTTGTTTCAAATTTAAGTTAGAAAATATTTCATATTTTCATCAAACACTTATAATAATATCATCCATTAAAAAAAATAACTTAAAATAATTCATTAAATTCAATTGGGAGTTGTTCGCACATACTAAGGTAAGAGATAAGGTTTGAATTCTTCAATTTTACTTAAGGGTTATAAGGAAGGTAAGTTTGGTCTTTGGGTAAATCATAGTGGTAAAATTTCAAGCTTCCATAGCTCTCCAGTTTCCTTAAGGGATGTAACCGGTAACTTGTTTATCTCAAAGGAAAGTGCAGTGAGATTCTTCTAGTTTCCAAATGCCGCCGGAAGTTCGTCGGAATACGGGTTGTTCGAGATAGAGATCAAAGAGAGAGTTTCGGTGAAGAGAGTTAACAAAAGAGAACCTGAGCGAAAGTTGTTGCAAATGTTTTTGTGAGAGTGGGTTGGTGGTGGTGGTGTGGGCAAGGAGGACTAGGAAGAAGGAAGAAGAAGCAGATGTCATATGGTGTGGAAGGTGTATAATAAGATTTGATAGATTTGCATAATCTAGCCAATAATCACAAGTGGTCCATCATGGGCAAGTTTTACATTGGTCCATGTTAAATGCCACCTAAAATTTATACCAAAAGAAAAAAGAGAAAATAAATACCATAAGTATAAACAATAGGGTATACAAAAACATTATGGAAAAAATACAAAACCAATTAAGACGAATATTGAGAATGTCAAATTGACAATACACTCACCGTTCATCTCCTTTCCAAAAATCCTTTTGTTTTGGACCTTTAGGCCCTTCCTTTGGACCCCAATTCATCTCATAGTTAAGCCAAGGTGGCTCTCTAATTTCTGACCCCAAATATTCATCAGCAACTATTTCATACCCTTTTACCATATCCATCACCAAATCACTCTTACATGCATCATTCCTTATACCAAACCCTCTCACACCTTGCATAACACACCCTGGCCTAGGAAACAAGGCATGACCATGCAATGAAGAATAAACCACAGGTCTATTTCCATTTTTAAACTCAAGGTCACATGCATCAACCCATTGACCCTTGCTATGTTGTGACAAATATACCTGCCATAATTCTCCACTAAAGTTGCTTACCCTTAATGTCACATGCTCCCAGTCTCCCACATGTTCACCTTTACTCCTCAATGGAATGTTCATGAATGCTACTTTTGCTCTTGCACCCCCATTAAATGGATAGAAAACCCACATGACTAAATCAGTGAAAGTTCCTCCTAGCATTGGTTTTACATGAACATAAGCTTTGGAACTTTGTAAATCTCCTTTTTTGACTCTTTCTTTCTCAGCTTCATCCATAGGCAGGTCCAACCAATAGCTAGACATGCCTATGGATGAACATCCTTGAGGAAGGTTTGATCCCGTTGGTTCAATTGGACTCGCATTAACGACACCATCTCTTTTTTGGTAGAGTATTGCCCCATTTATGAAAAACCATTCCACAGAAGATGGAAGGTACTTATCCATAGGATGCAAATACATGTATGGAGAGTAAGCCTTGATTAATGTCTCAATTTGGTGTAAATTAGGCATGGAAGAAAATCTATTAGCATTGGTATTTTTCAAACAAACAATAGGCAAAGTTTTAGAATTTTTCCTTCCACATTGAGCAAGGAAGGTTCCTACATAAACACCTTTAGCTTCAACACCTCTCTTGATTGGTCTAACATCATAAACATTGAACCTCTTGTTTTCTGTTCTCCAAAGCTTCATTGACTTGTATTTGATACATTCATCAGTGAGGTCTGATCTAACACACATAATTTTGTCTAGTGAAGGCTTCTCTTGGGAAGTAGTGACAACATGGCCAACAACTTTGTAGCCATCAGGTGCTACTGGTAACCAAATATAGCCTTGTATGTGATGTTTGTTTTGTAGAGACTTTATGTTACATACCAATTTGTAATCAAGTGGTTTTTTTAAAGCTTTGGTTGTGGGTGAAGAGTTATCTTTACCTACAAGAACCCAACCATGAAGAGGTTTGTTGTTTGGTTGGCAGTAGTATCCTAAAACAAAGAAACCTTCAGATAAACCTGTTGGTTCAAAAATTGTAACTCCAAGATCATCTGGTCCACCTTCATTGGTTGTCCAAACTTTGTTGAATGTTGAAATTTGTGACACTAATAAACCACCACCAAGATCAATGATGCCACTTGCAAATCCATCACCTTCAAATAAAATGATAAGCCAATAAAAATCATCCCAAAATTCAAAAAAAATAAATAAAATGTTAACTACATTGCTTATTTAGGAAATAGGTATATCAGCAGGTGTATATATATAGAATAAAGCAAATAGGTGTAGAAATCTAGGAACCATTGACACCAACATCGGACATGACACTAACACATTGGGATCAATTAATAGTTTATGAAAATAGAATAATTAAATATAATCACATGTGTTGGTGTCAAACACAAAATACACGTTCAGTCTGAAGTGTTGGTGCTAAATATCTACAAATCATGTGACTCATACCTGTTGGAAAAACTGGTATATCAGCAGGAAGCTTAAATGAGGTTTGAATGAGTGGACTTTTCTTTTTCTTGGAATTGCTAAGAGAACTCAACATTGCTAAGTGTTGTCGTATAGGAAGGCTGAATGTTATTCAATATATATATGACTATTGTTACCTAAATTTTAAAAAGGTGCACTTTGCAAGAAGCATATTCTTTTCTTGTAACTTTGCTGCAAACATAGGTTGTTATAATGAAAATAGTAATAATATAACAGAAGAAGAATAATCCTTGAAATATGAAAAAGTGGTGTCCTATAATTATCCCCTACTTTATATATAAATAATCAAGCACCTTCCTTGCTTGGTCTTAGAGAGATACTTCCAAGAAGAATCTTCTTTTGCTTTCGAAATTTCATGACTATCTTAGATGCTAGATGGCGTTAGCCAAATTGTATCAAATTACAAAATAACTAACAGATTGAGAGAGGAAAGTATATTTTTGAATCATAAGGTTTAATTAGGTGAAAAGAGAGCTTGTAATTTCATTTACTGCACAACATTGCATATTTCATCTTTTTCTTTTATTTAGAGATGATTTTCCAAAAAGAATCTTCTTTTCAGAATGAAATACCATATATAGAAAGGTCCCTGAATAATTCAAACATGAAATTGATCAGTTATAGGTCAAACGAGTACGTTGACTATAAACGAGTATGTAACTCAAATGACCTTTCTGCATATGTATTAGAGTATAGTGAATAAACCCTAGTTAGTTGATAACTAAACTATGGTTAGATAGTTGGTTAGGTAGTTAGGAGTTAGTTAGACTAACTCACCATTATAAATAAGTCTCAACTATTGTATTCTCAATAATCTTTATCAAATCTAGTTCACTTTACTATGAGTATCTCCCACATGAATACTCCTATGCTCTCTCTCTCTCTCTCTAGCTTATCACTATGATCCTTATCTTTGGGATTCCATGATTCGAAACAATATGAATATATGGAAATTCCTGCACATTATATCCTTGAACCAGCCTTTGTTTCCTCACCAGCCCTCGACTACCTTTCAACCAGAACAAATGCACCAGAGTTAATAAGAGTGTTGGTCAAGTAACTGGAAAAACAACTTTAAAAATTATTAATAAATTTAATTTAGCCTTTATAAAATAACAATCGTTTGTTTATATAATAATTGTTTTTAATAAAATTAATGAAGAATGTCACAATGATACAAATTATATTATATATAAAGACTATTTTGCGTTGTTTTTAAAATACTGTAAAAGCTTGGAAAGCCTTAGCACAACGGTAAAGTTGTTGTCACAAGTTAAGTTTATGTACAATTTGCATATTAAAAAATGACACAAAAATAAAACTAAGTTAAAGGATGATGATTGCAATTTTACTAATAACTTAATATTTTCTTTCCCCCCACAACTATAAATCACTATCCGTTGAGTCAACACCAGCAACACCAAGTTGCTCTCTTATGTCTTTTCTTGAGAGATGTTGCTCTCTTATGTTAGAGTTCAACACAGAGTGAAAACTAAATTTAATCATTCACAATTTTCTCGTGCTCCAATTTATTTTTGACAATTTAATTTTCTCGTTCTTGAGAGATGTTGCTCTCTAACCTTTTCATATTGTGACAAATTATTCCATTTGTTAGAATGAGCCGGAGAAGCTGACAATGATATGTACTAATGTGTCTTTAGTATAAAAATGTGAATGATTGATTAATTTGTGCATTCCTTTTTGTTTGAGACTAAATTGGACGTAAAGAAAATTATGAAATTAATGTTTACTTCGATATAATTCTACAAATCAAATCACACCCAAATTGAACAAAATTTTCATAAGCATTGAAGAAAATTCATTTTACACCAAACACCCTCAAATGAAGCCGCTTTCAAATAATTTCCAGCAAAATCATCTCTAAATGATAAAAAAAAAAATATGACAAAACCATATATTGGAATACTAAAACACAAAATTCATGTCACAAACAACGCACACCCCTTCAACAAACAAAACCTTGTGTTACGTAAAAATGCCTCAATGACGTATAAAAGCAGCAACCATATAAATAACTTCCAAAGAACAAAACATAAGCACAAAACTAGAATTTTGAATTGCTACAGCGAAAAATAAGTACAAAAAAACACATACCCACCTTGTGTTCGATAAAATGCCCCCACAAAGCACCTCCAAAAACTCAACACCAAACAATTAGAAAAATGAAGTTTGGAAACTGGCCAAGATATTTTACTCCGTTCGGCACCGTTCACATTTTCCGGTGGTAACGGCAGTTGAAGGTTGGGCTGTGAGATATTGGCAGGAGCTTTTGAAGATGGCATAGGTGGTGAGAAGCAGACATGTTTTCAGCTGTTTTACAATCTACCTTTGTGTTTTTAGTTGAGCCAAATGCTAAACAGTGAAAAAAAAAATGTTTCTGGAACAAAAATCACAACATATATATCTATTATGGTCTACTAATATGAAAAAATAATGTGATGCTTGAACTTTGATGTGCTATATATGAGCATTGATCGAGTCTTATACACTCCCTCTGGTCTCGAATGTAAGAAACAAAACAAAAAAATTGATGGTCTCAAATGTAAGCATATAAGTATACAAAAGTCATCCATTAAATCCACTGTTCCAACACTTTCCAAAGATTTTCCAATGGTGGAGTTCAAAAGTCATGTTTCTTATAAAATGTTTCTATCATTAATGTCTGAATGTGTATTGCTCAAAGACAAGGGCAAAATTGGAAAAATTGTATTTTTTATAATGACTTAAATGCCGTCAATCCACTTTCATAATAGGTGTGCTTTTTTTTGTTTCTACATTCAAGACCGGAGGGAGTATTTGGTATGTATTGTATCCCACCAATATATTAAGTGGATAGGTTGACTATTTGTTGGTTGACTTTGGAACAAACAATTGTGGATATAACTCAGAATCACAAGTCCACAACCCAAAATAATCATACAGCCTAATTCAGTCTCTACTTTTCCTTGTTAACATGGCAGATTCATTTCTCTTTGATATTGCTGATTCACTCCTTGAAAAGCTTGCTTCTTATGCTCATGAAGAAGCTTCAAAAGCCTGCGGTGTGTATGAAGATCTACAAGGGATCAAAGACACCTTGTCAATTGTCAAATGTGTGCTAATTGATGCTGAAGATAAGAAAGAGCAAAACCATGGTCTGCATGAATGGTTGAAGCAAATTCAAAACATCTGCTCCAGTGCTGAAGATGTGTTGGATGATGTTGAGTGTCAAAACTCGCAAAACCAACTTGTTCAAGCTTCTGGCAGCAAAAGGATGAAGGTAAGACACTTCTTTTCTTCGCCTTTTTCCCGTCTTAGGATTGCTAATCGAATCAAAGATGTTAGGGATAGATTGGATAAGGTGGTAGCTGATGGGAATAAGTTTGGTCTTGAGAGAATGAATTTTGCTGTAGAAAAGAGAGAAATGACTTATTCTCATGTCGATGCTTTAGATGTTATTGGAAGGGATAATGAAAAGGAAGAAATTATCAAGCTCTTGATGCAACCCTGCTGTCCTCGCCGAGGTGAGGAGGGCAATAAAAGTCTATGTGTTATTCCTATAGTGGGAATTGGAGGCTTAGGGAAGACCACACTTGCTAAGTTGGTGTTCAATGATAAGAGGTTGGATGAAGTTTTTCAATTGAAAATGTGGGTGTGTGTGTCATATGATTTTGACATTAGGCAGATAATTATTAAAATGATTAACTCAACTTCAGCTTCAACTCAAAGACCAGTTTTGGCTCTTGCTCACCAAGAAAACATTGACCACTTTGATATTGAGCAATTAGTGAGTCGTCTTAGACATAAGCTTTCAGGTAAAAAGTTTTTACTCGTCTTAGATGATATATGGAATGCTAACCGTTCAAAATGGATTGAGTTGAAAGATCTTATAAAAGTTGGTGCAGTAGAAAGCAAAATCTTAGTGACAACACGTAGTAACTCGATTGCTTCGATGATGGGAACGGTTCCCATGTATACTTTAAAAGGTCTTTCTTTGGATAATTGTTTGTCTCTCTTTGTCAAATGGGCATTTAAGGAAGGAGAAGAAGTAAATTATCCACATCTATCGGAGATTGGAAAAGATATAGCGAAAAAATGCCGAGGGATTCCATTAGCAGTGAGAACGTTAGGAAGTTCACTCTTCTCAAAATTTGATTTAGATAAGTGGGAGTTTGTCAGGGACTCCCAAATATGGACTTTAAGGCAAAACAAAGATGATATTTTACCTGTGCTTAAGTTAAGCTATGATCAAATGCCATCCTATTTGAGACATTGTTTTGCTTATTTTTCCCTTTTCCCCAAAGATTATCTCTTTACTCTTGGTGAAATTTGTAATCTATGGGATGTATTTGGATTAGTTCAATCACCAAATGGAAGTCAAAAGCTAGAGAACATTGCAAGAGATTATATAGATGAGTTACATTCAAGATCATTTCTTCAGGATTTTGAAGACTTCGGCCAGACATGTGTTTTCAAAGTACATGATTTGGTGCACGATCTTGCAATGTATGTAGCAAAAGACGCATTTGTGGTGGTAAACTCCTATACTCAAAATATACCTGAGCAAGCAAGACATTTATCAATTATTGAAAATGACTCACTTGGTCATGCTTTGTTTTCCAAGTCGAAAAGTGTGAGAACTATTTTGTGTCCCATCCAAGGAGTAGGTGTCGATAGCGAAACTCTCGTGGATTCATGGATATCAAGATACAAATACTTGCGCTATTTAGATTTAAGTGATTCTTCATTTGAGGAGCTGCCTAATTCGATTTCTAAATTGGACCTTCTCCGAGTTCTCATTCTTTCTCGCAACAGCAAAATCAGAAGACTTCCTCATTCTATATGTGAACTCCAAAATTTACAAGTGTTGTCAGTCAGAGGATGCATGGAGCTTGAAGCATTGCCTAAAGGACTAGGGAAGCTAATCAACCTCCGACAATTGTTTATAACAACAAAGCAATCTGTTTTGTCACATGATGAATTTGTAAGCATGAACCATCTTCAAACTTTGGGTTTTCATTATTGTGACAATTTGAAGTTTTTCTTTAACGCTGCACAACAACTCACTTCCCTTGAAACATTGTTTGTTCAATCATGTGGGAGCTTAGAGGTCTTACCTCTCTATATTTTTCCTAAATTACAAACTCTGTTAATTTCGGACTGTGAGATGTTAAATCCATGGTTGTGTAATGAATGCCCAATCACAAACTTGAGCTTGATGAAACATCTGTATCTTGGGGATTTTCCAAGTCTTTTGACGTTGCCTCATTGGATTTTAGGTGCTTCAAACACATTACTTTCCTTGGTAATTAAAAATTTTCCAAACCTTAAGTCGCTTCCCGAGTGTCTATCAATCATGACTTGTCTTAAGAGGCTTCAAATTGTTGACTGTCCTCAACTGTTGAGTCTTCCAAGTGACATGCATCACCTCGTTGTCCTTGAATATTTGGGAATAGACGGTTGTCCTGAATTGTGCCGAAAATGTCAACCTCAATTTGGTGAGTACTGGCCCATAATTTCTCATGTCAAACACGTTTTCATTGGAGATCCAAATGGAGAGGAAAACTGAAGTCGTCATCTGCCTTCAAGGTAAACAGATTGATTATTTTGTAAGTTTTATGTAAATCTTTGGGATAAATTTGTTTTCTTTGAATTAAGCATGGATATTTTTAGAGTTTTAGGTATTAATATAATTATTTTTTCACCTAATCTATCTAACAATATGAGTCTTGTTATTAGAAGAAAATATGCATAGTCTGTTTATTCTGCAAATGTGCATAATTATTTTTCTGGGCAATCTTTATACTACTACTGGATCTGTGTGTTTCAAAGCATGGATTGGTAGTCAAAATCATAGCACAAAGTTGAGACTAGAAAACAGTAATTAAGAGTTAAAATATAGTTATTTTGGGATCTTATTTGCAAGGTTATGCTAGGGTAGCTGTCTTTTTCTGCATAATTATCATGCATGTACTGCACCGACTTGTTTTTAAAAATTGTATACTGATATTTAAGACTCTAAAGCACGTTCATGGGACTTTTGTATCAGTTGGTGCAAGTTGACAGTTTATAGATTACTTAACAAGTTAGCTAGTGTATTTTGAATGTGTCAGCTGAAAAAATTTCTGTTTTGTGTTCAGACTGAGAGCATAAGTTTTAGTATAATATACTATTAGGAAAAGCCTTTTAAAGAAGCATTTAGTTTCTTAAGTTTTGACATTGATAGACCAAAGATGTAGAGTAAGAAAAGTGACAAAAGTTCAAATTTTGATAGTTATATCTGAGCCAATTGAGAAGTCTGCAAAAGATTGACTTCTAACACAGTTTTTGTGTCAATTATAGTCTCGACGAGGTTTACATACAGAAATAAACTTTGGTAAAATATCTGGGCAGAATCTAACATGATCTGCATATTTTGAGCAGTAGTATATCATCAGTTAGAAGCCCACTTAACTTGTGGGAAGGATGTTTGAAAAATATATAACCTTTTGTGGTTCTGCCATTTTTGTATAGTTGTTCTATGAAATTTAGTTTCATTAAGTTTTAAATGCACATCTAAGAATATAGGACTTAAATTTGAAGGAATTCATCTAGACTTGCAAATTTGGACTTCTGCACCTGCATCTAGCAACTATATTTAATGAGGATAAGTTATTGAATTTGCATTTAGATCTCAATTCTGTCCTAAGGAGTAATGCAATCTGCATAATAGACTTCTTTAAGTGATATTGGACTTGTCATAAACAAGGAAATAAAATTTTGAAATTGGCCCTTAATCCAATTGTAGCAATTATTATAAGTTATGAAGCCCCACAAAGACATGAGCATGATAGGGCATAGGAATGAGATTTTCTGCATAGAGAAATTCTGCTTGATGCATAATGCAGTGGAGTAAGTCAAATTCAAAGGACTTTAAACTATGTTTAAAAAGTGAAATTAAAACCATTAGTCAACTGATATGATAAACACAGCTTGGAATTGGAGGTTAGGGGCTTGATCCCAATTTGGTTGTAAGAGGGTCAGAGGCTAAGCATTGCTATGTGAATTGAAGTTTACTCCATGATTTGATGTTATACTGATTTTTTTTTTTTTTTGGTAAGTGCTTTGAAGTTATACTGATTGATTGTTGACCAAGAAATACTGAGGTCAAGTACTTCTAAAATTTGGAGCAATAATTACTACTTTCATTTCGTTTAATTTTTTTTTTTAATTAAACAAAAACTATGTAACCTCTTATACAATTGCACCAATAACATTATTCTCAATGAATTTTGAACTTTGTAAGAATCAATCTAACTAAAAAAGTCTACAAAATTCAAAATTCATCACCATTCCAATTACCCTTTTCCTTTGGACCTGTTGGTCCTTCCTCTCCCAGCACTTCTTTTGGTAAACCCATAATAATTTTTTCAAAAACATCTTTTAATTTCCCAGGCAATAACTTCTCAACATTCTTCAACTCATCATCTAGACTATAGTCAATATGTGGACCCCACTCCCTAAAAAAATTCAACCATGCTGGCTCTTTAACTTCAGACTCCAAATACTCTGCAGAAACCAATACATATTTTCCCATATCCATAACATTGCTACCTTTATCAGTATCATCTCTTGCACCTACTCCATTTTTCCCTAGTAGATGAAGGCCAGCATGTGGATATGATGCATGACCATGCCGAGAAGCATAAACCACAGGTCTTTGTGTCGGAAAATCAAAACTGCTATTATCAGTTTGAAACTCAAGTTGAGATGCATCAAGCCATGAACCACCATTATGTTGAGAGAAATAGACATGCCATAACTGACCATCCAAGTTACTTACCCTTAATGTCACATGCTCCCAATCACCAACATGTTCACCTATTTTCCCTAACTTCAAATTTATGAACTCTACTTTTGCTTTCCCAGGTCCATTAAAAGGGTAGAAAATCCACATGGCAATATCAGTGAATGTTCCTCCAAACATTGGTTTCACATGTACATAAGATTCTGCACTTTGTAAATTTCCTTGCTTGACCCTTTCTTTATTTGCATCATCAACAGGTAGGTCAAGCCAATAGGCACCATCATTGTTAGGATCCTGAGGAAGGTTAGTACCATTTTGTGCTATTGCAACAGGATTTGATTCTTCACCTTTCTTGTATAGTAACGCTCCATTGGAGAAAAACCAATTGACAGAGGAAGGTAAGTATTCTTCATCAGGATGCAAGTATAGGAATGGAGAGTAAGAGTGGAGTATTGTCTCAAGTTGTGTTAGATTAGGCATGATTTGTGAAATTTCATTGAGATTTTTCAAACATGAAATTGATGGAGGGTTGGTATTCTCACCATTTTGAGCAACGAAGGTACCAACGCGAACACCGGGAGCTTTAGTTCCTCTATTGATTGGTCTAACATCATAGAAATTTATGTCGTTTGATCCCCAAATCCATGTAGAAGACTCACATTGCTCTGTGAGGTCTGATCTGACACACATGACTTTGTTGGGGGAAGGTTTGTCTTGTGTTGTGGTGACAACAAGGCCTACAGCATGGTAGCCATCAGGTGCTATTGGTAGCCAAATATACAAAGGGGAGTCTTGATCAACCGTGACGGATGCAGTGTTCAATACTAGTGAGTAATCAACAGGTGGCTTTAAAGTGCCATTGCTCTTTCCTGAAATATCCTTTGCTACAAGAACATATCCAAAAAGAGGTTTGTTGTTGGGTTGGCTGTAGCTTCCTAACATGGAGTATCCATAAGTCAGTCCCGTTGGTTCATACACTGAGGTGCCTTGATCGTCCGGTCCACCTTCGTAGGCGCCCCAAACTTTGCTGAATGTTGATGCTTGCATCACATGCAGCTCACCTAGATTCATGACTGTGTTTGCGAAACTGGTACCTGTATGTTGCAATTCAACACTTGTTACAGTTAGCCTGCATTCACTATAATCTACTACAAGAGGACAGAAAATTGAAATCGCATAAACAATACCTTCACTCGAAGAAGTTTGTGCAATAGGAAGCTTGAATGTGTGGTCAATGGGGCGAGAGCGGGATACCTGTCTCTTTTTCTTGAAGACATTCTTATTTTCTGGAAATGAAAACATGTTGCAAGACAATTTACATAATGTGTTAATGCAATGAGTATGAGATGATTTTATAATTATTATGTTCATATCTTATTATAAAATCAACTTTTAAGTTGAGGAGTGTTACTATAAACTCTTTTCAAGCATAGTTCTCAATGTGAATCTAATTCAGGGTAAGCATCTATGAGACACCTAAAAATTAATCTTCTAGGGAAATCTTGTGGTTATGAAATTAATCATCATTGTATTTGCTAAATTTTTACCAACACAAGGGAAAAACTCATGCAAAAAAAGTACTCGTTATCAAGTGCATACAGGAGTAAAATAAAACTTGCTCAAATATCAAGTTATTTTTTTTTTTGGAAATAAATATCAAGTTATTTTGTATGGACCATATTATTTTTTTCATAAAAAAACACGCCATGTTTCATAAAATCGATCTCCAGAAGTTAAAACCAATATTTCTTTTTTGGCAGAAAGAAGTTCACACCAATAAAAAAGGATGATGAATTAATTTAGTAAACGGGTAGCATATAAAACTAAAAGTCAGAAAAACTCGTATTTTGGTCTTATATGTTGTTGGGAGAAGGGTTGAATTGAAGTTAAGGAAAAGGACGAGAAACATAAACTGTGCTGTACCTCTCAAAAAAATAAACTGTGTTGTAGCATTAAAAAAACAATATTTTTAACGAAAACAAATTATACCAGGGGGTTATTAAAGACAAGGGGTTTTTAGTAAAAAAAAAAGTGAGTATGTTGCTAACTTACACTTTCATCTTTTTAAATTGAAGTAAGTTACACCGCTCAATATAGTTTTATTCGATTCATATTTTTGAAATTTGACCGTGTAAATTTACGTTTATATCATATAAATCATATGCATGTAAAATTTATACTGATCTAAAATAATTCGATATGGTTTTGAGAATTACAAAGATTAACGATGTGATATAAAAACGAATAAACCATTAATTTTGATGGGTCTCAATAGCATATCAAACGATTTCAGATTCATTTAAAAATTTACACCGATGATCTAAATATTATGAACTTACAATTTAACGGTCAAATTTAAAAAATATTAATCAAGTATAACGATATTAAGCGGTCTAACATTGGTGTAACGTTACTTTGGTGTAATTTGATCCCTCATTTATGTATAGGAAGGATCAAATTACACCGATATAATATTACACCAATGTTACACCGCTCAATATCGTTTTATTCAATACATATTTTTTAAGTTTGACTGTTGGATTGTAAGGTTATATTATATAGATCATTCATTTAAATTTTTATGAAAATCTAAATAGTAGGTAACAAAAACTTATACAATTCTCTCTCAAAAAAAAAAAAAAAAAACTTATACAATTCTATTGACTTAATTTCACTTTTGACCGCCATAGTTTTTCAATCGTTTGACTTTGACCTCTAGTTAACTCATTTTCTCACTTGTATATTACCATATTATTTAAATTATTATTTAAATAAAAATATTTGATGACAATGTATTAATGAATATTTAGTATATACAAAAAATTTTACATTATAAATATCAATATATAATATTATTTTTATATGTTTTAAGAGATGACTATGACACTTATAAATTCAATTGTATGATGAAATTTTTCTTCAAAAAAAATTGTATGATGAAATTAGTTTAATATAAATATAAAAATATTGCATAGTTTGCATATAATAAATATGATTGCTAAAATATGCACAATTTAAAAATCTAAAATGTAATAAATGGTACACCATTTTTAAATTTGTCACAAACATATTGCATTTTTATTTAGCGAAAATTTATATATTAAGAAAATGATAAATATGAAAGATTTAATATATACAAATTTTCCATTAAATAAATTTTCTACATCATCATAATTTAGTCAAAATTTGGTCAAAATATGTGTGACAAATTAAAATTAGGTTTTAAAATTTATGAGGGCCATAAAATAAAAAAATAAATTGTTAAAGTTGAGAGACCAAAATTGCTCAACTAAAGTTAGGGTTCAAAATCGTACAATTTTAAAACTAAAAGGATCAAAATTGTTCAATTGATATTAAAGAGGTTCAAAATTGCATAAACTTTAATTAAGTCAATTTTATTTTATCCTGAACATCAAACAAGTCTTAAATTTCTAACAAAAAATGACAATTTCATAGTTTCACTTGACAAGGAGAAAGGAACCAGATTATTTGGAAGTGTAAGTTTTAACAATGTAATAATTTGTTCCCGTGAAAAGAAAGAAAACGATGTACGTAAAGTAATAATATGCGAGAAGCTGCAACAAAATGTATGGAGCAAGTACACGTAAATTAACTTCTTAACGCATTGATCGCCAATTAAGTTCTCTACACCATTTTTTTTGAAGGATTCTCTACACCATTTTGTTCAACTATAATATATCAATGACTCATTTTATCACTGTCGTATTCTTTGTACGTATGGTTTTTTTCACCTTACATCCCAAATGGTATATACCTATTTTTTCTAATTATTTTGTGGCTTTCTCCAAGAAAAACATTTAGCAAATAAATAAATAAATAAAGATATGGTAACGATGGCGTCTTGTGCATGTTTACCTTAATAATACTTGCCAATTCAAAAATAAATAAAAATGGCACAGAAAAAAAGTACCTGAAACTTGATCCATTGGTGCAGCTGTAGGAACCCCCATTGCTTGAATTGCCATGAAAATCACAACACAAACACAAAGAATCCCCACATTCATGCCCATTTCTATAATCCCTTATTTCCACAACCTCAGATCTCTATGCACAACTCAGCCCTACCAATAGTCAACTCTCTTTTATTTTCACACTTGAAAAGCTCTAACACTTTTGCTAATTGCAGTTGTTAGTGATGGTTGTTACTGCCCAATTCTCAGCTCTGTCCTATAAATATATATATAAGTGGTTTTTTGTGATCCACTCACGGTATCTCATTATTAAATTGAGTATCCTTTGAAAAGGTATGTCACTATTTTTTTCCTCAATTCTCATTTCCCACTTTTGGTAATGAAGATTCCAAATCTTTATTTTATTTTTCTATGTTTTTTTTCTCCTTTTGTCCCTTTCATTAAGCCTGAACTATGGACAATAAAAAATAGCGTATAATAATGTAATAATGGAATGTGTAAGACATTACATAATGGAGTCATTGGGCTGCATTGTATTGTTCAGTTACGAAGATGTCGGTTTTTATGACGTAAATTTGCTTATTACTAGGTATGGTAAGTTACTTGAACAAACACAATTATCATATGCCAAATACTTAGGTTACAACTGGAAGAATTGACTATGACAGGCTATCAACATAAAAGTTTGAACAAATTATTAAATAATAATTAATGGGGTGGAATCTATGTAGTAATATACTTTTTTTTTTTTACAAATGTAGTAATATACTCTCCGGTCCTAAATATAATAGAATATTCCTTTTCCAGAATTATTGAATATATAACGTATTTAGTTTATATTATAGTCTATATACATAAATTATTCAATTAATCTAAAAACAGCGATGTTATATATCCCGAGGGAAAAACTCACTAAGCGGTCGTGAACCATGATTCAGCCAAAAGAAAATTTTTGAACAAGCAAAAATGAGATGTATTACCACAAGGAAAGGGTTCTACCTTCTAGCACAAGATGTGCAAAGAAGGTTAGAACAAGAAACACCAAGTATCCTGAATATTTACAATAAAGACAGTCAACTGATGCCCAAACAAGCAAGGGGTTGCTGCCATCACAAATGGTAACCAAAAGGAAAAACAACTTTTTTTTTGCTTTAAGCCAATTCAAGGAAGTAATTTTGATCTTTTCCATGAGATGCATAATAGGATTTAATTTCTTAGAAAACAGTCTGTTATTCCTTTCGATCCACAACACATAAACTGTGCATAACCAAATCAGCTGCAAAAACGTACGTCGGGGTTTGTAACCTCCCGTGGAGTAAGCAAATTGGTGAAAGTGATCCATAATATGTTGGGGATCCACCGATTCCACTCCAATCCAGATTTTGACATGATGTCATAACTCACCAAAAATCGGACAATGAATTCCAAGGTGATCTGTTGTTTCGTTGTTACCACATCCGGACACACACAATTGAGAGTTTGACTGAATAATACCACGCCGCACCAAATTATCCTTTGTAGGCCACCTGTTGCGAAGTAGTCGCCACACACAAATTGAAACCTTTAAAGGAGCATTTCTATGCCAAATTACGTCAGTAACCTCATCGCGATCATGCATCTCCTGCCTCATAAGCATTTGATACACATCACAGACCGTATAGCCATTTACCACATTAGGACACCACTGCCAGACATTTGAAATAGTTTCCTGCAAAGTAACATTAGAAAGCAAAGATATACATTCAATCATGAGATCCTCCTCCCAAGCCAACAACCTTCGCCTCCACCCCCAAGCATCTCCACCTTCCCCCCACCCTAATAAACACATATCTGCTACCGTCTTAACCTTATAAACAGATAAATCAAACAACCTCCTAAACCTCTCCCTAAGCGGGACCGCCCCCACCCAACAGTCTGACCAAAAATAGGTGTTAATGCCATTACCTATTTTCACCTGAATGTTCTCCTCAAACCACCTACCACCCTCGATCCCAAAACCTTCGCGGCCAATTAAACTCGTTCCTTTCCGGAATTCATGGGTGGTCTTGCTTTGATTTTTTTTCTTTTTTTAAAGCGGTGCTCAAATAATTGTAAAATCCAAAGGATATGATTTTGCCAACTCACTCGTGAATTCATTCACGAATATTGTTTCGTTAAGTCTAGCATTTTCCATCTAAAAATTATTTTTCTCTTATATTTAATATTGGAGGGAGTCATCCAAATATATATATTTTTTTAAGGGACTATGTATATTTTTTGTAATCTCTCTAAATATATATTAAAAAAAAAATTACGTGAAAAATTGGTCGGGAAAAAAAACACAACACAATGTTTCATTTTTTTTTGGTACAAAAAAAAAAGATTCTTCTCTTATGTTTAAGACCGAAGGAAGTCGTCATCGTGAGCTTAGCTCAGTTGATATGGACAATGCAAAATATTTGCAAGGTTTGGGGCTCGAACCCCAGCCACCACAAAAAAAAAAAAAAAAAACCGAAGGAAGTCATCCAATATGTATATTTTTCTTTTTTAAGGGGACTATGTATATTTTTGTAATCTCTCTAAATGTAGAAATAATACGTGAAACAATGGTAAAAAAAAAAAATACAACACAATGTTTCATTTATTTTGAGAAATTAAAAAGATTCTAACTCATGAACATATAGACCATTTTGGGAGTTAAAATCCTCTTCATTTCCTCTCTCACTTTTCCTCGTCATTACTACTCTTTCCATCTCATTGTGATTGTCTTTTAAGGATTGTGTGTGGTTTTTAAGAAAATGATTAATTAAATTGATTTTAATGGTAAAATTGACATCATTTACTAAAACACTCCTATGAGTTGTAGTTAGTGGAGTAGTTATAGTTTAGAATATATCATTGTGACATTCGAGGTGAAGGAAAGAGAGGGTTATAGTTGAACTAGACCAATCTAATATAATATTTTTAAGCTAAAATATCATGCAAAGACATGCATTGACATGATACATGATATCATCAGTAGTGAATTAGAGGCTACACTTAACTGCAATGCAGAAATAAATAGATCACTAAACAAGTTAAAAGGAAAAATGAAGACTCAAACAAAGAAAATAAGAAATTAAGAGAAACCTTTTTCACTGCTGCATTGCTGATAATGACTATGAATCAGGAAAACATTGTACGATGATTCATTATTGTCTCACCAATTCATTCCTTGTATTATATTCACTACGTGAGTTAACCTAGGCTGAACATGGAGATCTCACAATTTTATATAGGATATACAAAAAACATTGCCTGAACACCTTATTGTATGAGCTATACTATCCAACAGTTGTAAAAGTAAAAATCTTAATTTTATACATATAATAAATCATAGGAAAATAAAAAGGAATTAAGCTAGGGAGCTTAATACAATCTTACAATTTTGATTTCAGGTAGCAAAAACGGTTACACATTGTCATTGCTATTTTTACCTGGTATGTACACTATTGGTACTACTAGAATTTAACATTATTGCTTATCTAATTTAATTTTTACAAATTAGGAAAAAAAAACTGCTACCCCTTAAATAATTGCACCAATAACATTATTCTCAATCAAATTTGAACTTACCTAGAATCAATATAACAAAAAAAGTCTACAAAATTCAAACTTCATCACCATTCCAATTACCCTTTTCCTTTGGACCTGTTGGTCCTTCCTCTCCCAAGGCTTCTTTTGGTAAACTCCTAATAATATTTTCAAAACCATCTCTTAACTTCCCAGGCAACGCCTTAGCCACATTCTGCAATTCAATATCTAGATCAAAGTCAATATGTGGACCCCACTCCCTAAAATAATTCAACCATGCTGGCTCTTTAACTTCAGACCCTAAATATTCTGCAGAAACCAATACATATTTTCCCATATCCATAACATTTCTACCTTTATTAGTATCATCTCTTGCACCTACTCCATTTTTCCCTAGTAGATTAATGCCAGCATGTGGATATGATGCATGGCCATGCAAAGAAGCATAAACAATAGGTCTTTTTGTTGGAAAATCAAAACTACTAGCATCACTTTGGAACTCAAGTTGAGATGAATCAATCCATTTACCAGCATTGTGTTGAGAGAAGTAGATATGCCATAATTGACCATCGAAGTTACTTATTCTTAATGTCACATGCTCCCAATCACCAACATGTTCACCTGCTTTTCCTAATTTAATATCTATAAACTCTACTTTAGCCCTTCCAGGTCCATTGAAAGGATAAAAAACCCACATGGCAATATCAGTGAATGTTCCTCCAAACATCGGTTTCACATGTACATAAGATTCTGCACTTTGTAGATTACCTTTCTTGACTCTCTCTTTGTTTGTATTATCAGCAGGTAGGTCAAGCCAATAGGAACCATCAGTGCTAGGATCTTGAGGAAGGTTAGCACCATTTTGTGCTATTGGAACAGGATTTGATTCTTTACCTTTTTTGTATAGTAACGCTCCATTGGAGAAAAACCAATTAACCGAGGAAGGTAAGTATTCTTCATCGGAATGTAAGTATAGGAATGGAGCGTTAACTTGGAGTAGTGCATCAATTTGTTTTTTACTAGGCATGATTTGTGTAATAGAATCAATATTCTTCAAACATGAAATTGATGGAGGGTTAATATTCCCACCATTTTGAGCAACGAAGGTACCAACGCGAACACCGGGAGCTTTAGTTCCTCTATTGATTGGTCTAACGTCGTAGAAATTTAAGCCGTTTGATACCCAAATCAATGTAGACGAGTCACATTGCTCTGTGAGGTCTGATCTGACACACATGACTTTGTTGGTGGAAGGTTTATCTTGTGTCTTGGTGACAACATGGCCTACAGTGTTGGAACTTGTGTTGGGGGTCTGCTGCAATAACTTGACCAAGAAGATGATGAAGATGAATACGATGAAGTGTGCACATAAATTCCAAAGACTGTTGTATATCTTGATTGTTGAGAAGAGGCTGCTGCACTTGAAACCTGAAAAGTTTAATAGTTATGCATGTAAACTCAAAGCGTATGGGGTTGCCATACTAACCTTTAGGTTCGATTCGCCCCCACCAATAACTGTATATTGGATGCAATAAGGAATGACCGGCGAATCCCCTTCAGGATACTATGAGTTCCTTGACGTGTATTGCACAACCACACCAAGCGTATCTCCTAACAGTATTTTACAGATTTATGGTTCCAGCAATTCACTCATGCATTAGAGAATTGATGGATGATTTAGAGTAAGAGAATGAGGGAGAATTATGTTGTTAATGCAACAAAATTCTATCCAAAGTTGTGTATTGTAGTGTTCTTGCTGTGTGTCCAACTAATGCCCAAATGCCAAGCATTTATAGTGCATTATATGACCCTTCATATGAGAGAAAACACCCCTTTGATTTGAAACAATGTTATGGTTCATTAAACATCCCTTTGTCAAAGGTTATAATCATATACACTTGAATCAATGCAAAGGTTCATTAAGCACCCTTTTGCCAAAGGTTATAATCATATACATTTGAATCAATGCAAATGTTCATTAAGCATCTCTTTGCGAAAAGTTCCAATGTATATGAATGATTCCCATGAAGAGTTACAACTTTTGATTTAAAGTGATTCCATTATTTTGGAAATCACCAACATACAGCATGGTAGCCATGAGGTGCTATTGGTAGCCAAATATACAAAGGAGAGTCTTGAGTAACCGTGGCGGATGCAGTGTTCAATACTAGTGAGTAATCAACAGGTGGCTTTAAAGTGCCATTAGTCTTTCCTGAAATATCCTTTGCTACAAGAACATAACCAAAAAGAGGCTTGTTGTTGGGTTGGCTGTAACTGCCTAACATAGAGTATCCATAAGTCAGTCCTGTTGGTTCATAAACTGAGGCGCCTCGATTGCCCGGTCCACCGTCGTAGGCGCCCCAAACTTTGCTGAATGTTGATGCTTGCATCACATGCAGCTCACCTAGATTGATGACTGTGTTTGCAAAACTGGTACCTTTATGTTGCAATTTAATACTTGCTATAGTTAGCTTACATTGACTAGAATATATTACAAATGGACAGAAAATTGAAATCACATAAATGATACCTTCTGGCCAAGAAGGTTGTGAAACAGGAAGCTTAGATGTGTAGTGAATGTGGCGAGAGCGGGATCGCTTTTTCTTGAAGTCATTCTTATTCTCTGCAAACAAAAAAACATGTGGTAAGACAATTACACTATGTGTTCATGCAAGGGGAATAAGGTCTCTTGTTAATTATTAAGTTCATATATTAGGTCTAACAAATAATTACAAAATCGACTTATAAGATGAGGAGTGTTATTCCTTATAAACTCTTGTTAACCATAATTTTCCATGTGAATTTGATTTGGGGTAAGTATCTATGAGACACCTTAAAATTTATAAACTCATTGTCTTTTATGTTTGTCATCCCAGAAAATATTACTGGGGTTATCTAACAGTACTCATCCAAGCTATCTAAGAGTGTTGATGTCTAAATTAAATTGGGAAGCTCGCTAGCTTTTCCAGAAGCCGAAAACAAATCTCATAGATGCATAGAATTAGCTCGCTAAGAATTGTCTTTTATTTTGTCGTCTAAGTGAGAGTCGGTTGTGTTGTTCGTTTTCTTGCTGTGGCGGTTTAATTTTTCATCTTGTTGCAGTGTTCATTCCGTTTGGATTGATAGATTTTCTTCGTTTAGAGCACATTACAAATTTAAGTAATGATTTTGGCGTCTTCAATGTTATAGATCCTTAGACGAATTTGGTATTTCAGACATCTTAATTTCGTCTTGGTGTAGGCATGTTGCTTTTTGCTATAAATTTGAATATTGCGAGTTTGTTCACAATTTTATCGTTTTTTGTTTTAACGACTTTGAGATTTGTATTGTTCTTAGTCAAGTAATTTCTACCAATTTGAATGAATTAATATTGCTTTTAGTAATAGGAAAAAATAATCAATAAACCGTGATTAACAACAAATTTATTCAAGTTGTATTATTTGGACACAAGATTTCCTACATTGTATCTTGACAGCATATATCATTGATGATTGATGGTGGACATTGGACCCGAGAGAACAACCACCCACACAGGAGAAAGAAACAATCTATTTATTTATTTTTATTAAAAAAAAACAACAGAAATCTTGGTAAACCATTTCATGTCAAAATTTGTGTAAAAAAAAAAAAAATTGACTACAATTTACCATCCAAAAAAATTCGTTCTCACCATTAAGTATTCATTGATTCCAAATTACATATAGCAAATCGTTGGTGTGGAAATCTTTTCTTCCATTGGTGGAGCCAAACCTAATTTAATAAGAGGCCCAAAATATGAGAAATATTTAGACACAATCTCAAATAAAAAATGTTTAAGCACACATACAAAATGGTAGAAAAGGAAAAGATATAAATAATTTTTTTTTAAATAATTAAATGATATGTCATTTTAGGAAAATGCTACTTCTCAAGAAAAATAGCTTCAAGAATTTTTCAAGAAATAGTTGGCAAATTTTAATTGGATGATTTTTTTGTCCACTTCCTATTTTTCAGCCACACCTCCTTGAATTGTGGCAAATAGTGCATTGTGATTGGCTATTCTTTATTCTTGAAGAATTCTTGATGTTATTTCTCTAGAGATATAACATTGCTCGTCATTTTAATTGTGTGTTTGATTGAATTGTCCACCAACTTATTAATTTTAGGGAGAAGGTATGCATCTTTGGGACATGCCTTGTTTAAGTCAGTGTAGTCGATGCACATGCGCCGGCCATTTGCCACTTGATTCCTTGACTAACACCACGTTTTACAACCACTATATATAATTTACCTATGAAACAAACTTGGCTTAAAGGAGCCCATCTATGATGTTCCAGATTTATATGGCTTTCTCCTATGATTGTCATCGTCGCTTTTAGGCGATGTACTTCTGATAATGTTTGACGCCCATTAATTCCTCACACATTGTTACAACCTCGTCTTTGGTGTTGTGACAATTCATGAGGTGGATCATTGATGTGTCTGCCCCCAAGGTTGCTACAATGGGCCTCCCTAGGATGAAGTTATATACAAATTTGCACGTTCACTATGAGTTTTCATCTCAAAATGTCACTAGAAATTCTATGAACCCCCTGGTGCGAGCTACTGAGTCGTTGAACCGTTGAAATTTTTTTACCCGAGTATGGTGTTAAACTTTCTCTCTTCAGTCCTAGTTTTGTGAACAAATCTTTGTACATGATATCACACAAACTCCCTTTCTCCACTATGATTCATGAGATGTCGTGGTTTAACCTTCATCCTTGGTCGCATTAATGGAGAATTCTCTCCTTGGTCATGTTCAAGGGAGTGTATTCAAAGAAGTGTCAAGGTGACTGTGACCACTTATTTAATGTGCTTGTCAGTATCTTCGGTGATGTTATAAGATTCCAGCTTTGGATGCTTCTCCAAAGACTAAAGAATGGTGCAGTCAATGATCTTTCTTGTGAACTGACCTTAATGGTGGTGAGTATAGACTGGCGCGTCTTGCGAGGGATATTGGGAGACAAAGATCTTCTTGGATGGAAACGATGTGGTGGAGTGTGACTTCTACCCCCCATTGTTCAAGTCATGAAGATGAGAAAGGCCATGACGGCGACAGGGCAGTGGTTTACACATTGGACCATGAGCTTTGATTAAGTGTTTGTTCACTAAAATTCCATTCTACTAGTTATGTTAAAGGACCTAAATTTGTTGTTGAAGATGTTCAGTATGAGATGGTTTATGTTGGGAGCTTCGAACGATGATCGTGAATGCTGAAAAAAGTGAGTTGGTGGAATTTGTGCCTGATTATGAGTTTGACGGTGATCTCTAGACGACAAATTCTAGAGGACATGTTGTGACGAAGCTAAAGGTTGACGCTAGAGTTGGACCGACAAGTTTGGGTGATGAACATGCACTAGCTAAGGCATAATATGATGGAGATCAAACGTTGTGCATCATCTTCTTCACAAACGAGAACGTCGATCGAAGGTGGCGTTCTTACCACAAGTTGATCGGGAACCGGCCATCAAAATCTCAATCGAAAGAGGTTAAGATAGCGAGATTGATAAAATTTGAGAGAATCAAGTGTTGATTCCCATAGATGGCGTCAATATTCTTGTGTGGAATAAAACTATGATGGCACGATGGTGTGCTTCTCGATGCAAGATTCTGGCACAATGGAGGTTGTTCTCTGGTGAGGGGAAATGTACATGCAAAAAAAAAGGTTAGCTCTCAGACACTTAAGTTAGTATCCGATTTAGGTGGAAAACTGTGGAATATGTGAATCATACCTTGGCGTGACCATGGTCATGCTTATATAGATAGGGTTGTTATAGCTGTCCCCGAACTATCTAGCGTGAGATGCGGAAGACAGTTGAAGGATAATATAATGGTGCAGAGTGTAGGAAACGTGTTCCTATACTGGATGATAAGGATGAAATTGAGAGAAATAATAATCTATAAGCTAATTGATCTAGCTTTATCAGAAATAAGATATAAACTATTAAAACTAAACTATAAGCTCATGAGAAAAATGTTAGCAAACAAATCTTTTTTTATAAATTTTAAATTTAAGGTACAAATTTTTAATGAATATTGTTTTTGGGTTTCATAATGGATGTGTTTTCCTGGGATAAATTACAGTTTTTGTCATGCAAGTTAATTTTAGGTTTTACTTTGGTCCTTTAATTTTTTTCATTTCATTTGAGTTTCTAAAGTTAGAAATACTAGACATTTTGGTTCCTTAAGTTTTATTTGTTTCGTTTTACTCTCTTAAATTTCAAATACCATAACTTTTGCCCTTTAAATTACAAGCATTAAACATTTTGGTCCTTTCGATCAATGTCTGAAATGAAACCTATCAATAGGTTTAGTGACCAAACTATCAATGGTTTGTTACTTAAGTGATCAACATATCTAATAATTTAACTTAATGGATAAAAATGGAAAGAAAAAGCCATTAAAGGGCAAGTTGTCTAACATTTATAAACTAAGTGATGGAAATGGAACGAAAAAACTATAAGGGACATAACTGAAACCTTAAAATTACTCACGGGACCAAAAATCTTGTTCCCGATGGAATTTTGCCCATATAAATGTCCAATTCAACGAGCCCATTATCCCAATACACCGCCTTTTGAAGGCTTATGGAAGGTCACAGGTGAATCCTACTACACAGGAACACCGCGCAAGGTTGATCCTGGTCGTTGTACCGATCTCTAACTCACTTTCGCATGCATCGTCGAATTCCACAAAAACAATTACGTTGATCCCTTCTATATAAGCTTGGTTCCACGTCCCATGTATGATCACATTTTTTACATTTTATCACACTTATCTCTCGAGTTCACATATTGACTTGAGCTTTTGAGAATATTTGGGTTTATGTTTTAAACTGGCTTGTTATCTCGTGTGCTCTTCCTTGCTCTCCTTCTAGTCATACTATTTAGCTTGGAGGGTCTAGTCAGTTTTTTAAATAGATTTGTTTTTGTATGCATTTGATTTGGATTGCTTGTGTTTAAATTATTTGGAAGGAGCGAAATTATCGTCTTTTGATGGTTACATGCCAAGAATTCAAATTCATCGTATTTTGGTGGTTAAAGGTCAAGGATTCAAATTTATCTTTTGAGTTGAGTTCTTGATGGCATAATCCGTTGGTTTGTCTTGTGCACTTGGTTGCCCATTTTGTGATGTTATTTCTTTGTTTTTGTTGTTGTTGTTTCGATTTTTTATTCTTATATATTGATACTTTGTTGTTGTTTCAAACCAAAAAAAAATAATATAAAGATAAAGTAATAGTGACAAGAAGAAAAGTACCTAAAATTTGACCCATTGGGGTAGCTCTAGAAACCCCCATTGCTTCAATTGCCATGAAAAGCACAACACAAACACAAAGAATCCTCACATTCATGCCCATAATTTCAACAAACCCTTCTTTCCACCACCTTAGATCTCTAAGTTACTGTCAAAAACAGAAAAAACAAAGATTCCTAACCTCAAGTCAACTTTCTTCTGTTCTTACCCTTGACTATGATAGGTCGTGAAGTTTGATAAAAATTATGCAATAATTAATGATAGTTGAACTCATTTAGTACTAATACTTATTATTTATTTTGTGTCTCTCTCGACATGTAGATTTTTATTTGTATTAAGAAACTGAGAGGATCCTAACTCATGAATATGGTGGGATGGGCGACCGTCAGGATGCCATTTCATTAGGGACACGAAAATTATTATTTATACTTAGTAGGTAGTGGTATATACATTGATATTTTTTAAAATTCGCTTTGATTAATTGTATCAAAAATATTTTTTTAAAGAGCCTTGATTATGAAAGATTTTTTGTTGATTTTCCAGCAAAATTACAAGAAGAAGGACATTCGATGAATTAAAATTACATCACTTTATTGATTCACACATTACACCAAAAACATTAGGACTGAACCTGATGAATGGAATTACCTCTACAATTTTTTAATAATTGTTTTACAATTATTACATATCATAATTTTTTTTAAAAAAATCACAGAAGAAACATAATTGAATTGCAACATCATCTTATATAAAAACTAAATAAAACAAAGAATCAGAAGAACCTTAATTGAATTGAAGTTAACTTTCTTTTAATGGTATCTGGTAATGCTCAATGCATTACTTTAGTTTATAAAATAAAAGATAGAAAATAAAACTTTGGATTGCAACATAGAAAATAAAACAAAGAAGAAACAATTTACCCAAAAAGTGCAGGGCAGAATCAGAAAAACAATGATATAGCCTGTAACACAAATCTCTTGCTATGAGCTGATGTATATTTTTTTCCAAGGCAATAGAAATTCTCTAATTCTCTCAATTATTTATCACTTTTAATCAACTAATAAGGTTAGCAATGCAAGGAAACCCTTTGGGCAAGCTGCAGATGAAAAGAAAGGGAAGAATAAGTTTTAAGAAAAATAGGATAAACCTTTTATTTTTTGAATATAGGAAAAACAGTTTCCCTAATTTTTTTTGTACTTTCTTTTAATTCATCACATATAAACGTGCTTAATTTGATTACCTAAATATGTGGATATATCGCCAAGTGTGGTGACATCCTGAAAATATTGAAAACATAAATCCAGGAAGCAACTAAAAGAAGAAATCTCTCCAAACAAAAAAAAACTAAAAGAGGGTGCTGAAATTGACTCAAAATTTGATGAATGAAGAAGATTGTTGCTAAAAATATAAAAGATTTGTTTCAAATATATTTTGCGTTAAAGGAGGGAAAAAAAGAGAAGGAGGAAGAAAAAGTAATGTATCTTTAGCGTGATATCCGTTTCAAATTTACGAGTTATATTTTTCTATAAATACAGATCCTGTATCAGATGAAAAGTGAGAAGTAGAGGAAAAACAAGGATTAGAAGCCAACAACAAAACTAGGATTTGTAGAGATTTCTCTTGGCAACAAACACTAGGGTTGAGATTGAATCACCATTGATTCACCTTGAACAAACACTATCAGAATTGTCTCTTGGTCACGGGAAGAGATTCGGGACTTCGGGTAGAATTAGGTTTGAAGACTGATTCTTGTAACCCTCTGGAATCTATTGTAAAGTTACTCAAAAATTTAGTGGAACGGAGAGCAGCTCTCCCCCGAAGTAGGTCGGTACTGGACCGAACTGGGTAAACAAATTTGCTTGTGTTCTTTCTCTTCTCTCTCGTTGTTGCTCGTGTTTATAACTGTTATCCACATTGATATTGGTTGCTTGGTTACTTTGCTCCACACATTAAACTTTTATTGGTTGTTGCTCATGTTTATAACTGTTATCCACATTGATATTGGTTGCTTGGTTAATTTGCTCCACACATCAAATTTTTATTGCCGTTATTTTCAAACGAATTCACAACAATTGACGTCCACCATGGAGCAAGGATCAAATTAAATCGATAATCAGGTATCATATGTTCAAGGCGAGATATCAATAATTTCACTGAAAGTAACGATCTTCGGTTATGGAAGGTCATGATGGAAGCACTTTCGATACAACAAAAGTGTGCATAATCTTTAAAGGGTGAAAGTGCGTTACCGGTCACCATGTCACAAGCGGAGAAGACCGAGATGGTGGATAAGGCTAGGAGTGTCATTGTCATGTGCCTCGGGGATAAAGTTTTGACGGGTGTCGCGAAGGAACCTACCGCAGATCGATGTGATCAAAGTTGGAGTCATTGTATATGACAAAGTCTTTGGGAGACATGGTAATAGTTTGTGAGATCTCTTGTACAAAGACAATTGTAAAATGATCATTAATATTTAATGTTAATGTTATTAATAATAGTTTTTTTTTGTTTTTTTTTTATGAATTTATATAGTCAAGAAAGGAAAACAAATATTTGAGTAAAAAAAATTAAAGCTAATTTTATTTTATATAATATATATAAATACATCTTCATACTATTAAAACCTTAATATGCAATATAATTTTTTTTTAATGAACTAATAGTGTGGTTGAGTATCACTGAGAAAGTTAGACATTCCACCTATGTTGGTACCCTTAAGAAACTCATGTCATAAGCCACCCACTCATAAAATAAATTTATTAAAAAAAATGAGAAAATATGTAGAAGAGGTTGTTTGAACAAATGCACCACATTGTTTCTATTATTCACTGCAAAAAGATTTAAGCTTATTAAGGAAAACCTAGCTAATGTCATTCGTATAGATGATCAACAAATTTCCTGCACCTTAAATGATAATGGCAGATATTTTGGTATGTCAGTCATTTATGCTTTAACATATTACATCAAGAAAAGATTACTTTGGCAATCTTTATCCAATGTCCAAAACTGCTTTAACTTGACTTGGTCTTGTATAGGAGACTTCAAAATTATAATAGGTATCCATAAGGAGGTGCTCATTTTTCAACTAGGTTGCATATATATGAAAGAATTCTTGAATTGGTTAGATAAAAATAACTTGATGCACTTGCCTACTAAAGGATTCAGCTATACATGATCAAATGGTAGAAGAGGGACAGAAAAAAAGTTAGATAGAGTGATTTGGAACCAATTTTGGCTCAAATTGCAGAAGGGAAGCCTTGACATCAGGTCTCTTTATAGTTAAAAGAAGCTTCTAATTTAAAGCTTTGTTGGGAGATTTTGCATTTTGAAAATCATTGGACTAATTTCCTCTGAAGTCGAGTCATGAAAGGAAAAAATTTCATTGGTTATCACATATTATCATCCACCTGGAATGGCCTCAAATCACAATCTTAACACATCATTAATAACACTACCTGGTTTGGTTGCTTCATGATGGTAAAAGAATAAAATTTTTGATTCATGGTTGTAGTAGAGTGCCTTTGACTGAGTTGCTCAACATTTCACAACATATACAAACCTCCAATCCCCGGTTAATGACTACATTGTTAAATCTCAATGGCATATTCCAAACTTCATCACCACTCTGATTATTCTTTTCATTTGGACTTACGCATTTTGACAATATCTTTTTACACCCTTCAACCTTCCAACATGTCCTATTTTAGATTCCAAAAAATGATGAGTTTTAAGAGGGTATTTAAAACGATTTTGATGCTTTTGGAATGTATAATCCAAAATTCATTAGGACGCACGAGAAAGAAATACGGTGAGACAATAAATTCACTTAAAGTTTCCATGTTTTTCCTAAATGGGTTGTTAAAGGGCCAAAGGCTAAGGTCATTTGATGTTACTCTCAACATCATTCATTGTTCACAAATCTCTACAGATATCCTTATTTTATGTGTACCAAGAAATGATAAGGTCTTGTACTACAAGAACTTGGAGATATAATTACTGGTTTCATTTAATTTAATTTTTTTCAAATCAAACACAAACTATAACCCCTGATACAATAGCACCACTAAGAATCAATATAACTAAAAAAGTGTACAAAAATCAAACTTCATCACCATTCCAATTATTCTTTTGCTTTGGACCTGTTGGTCCTGCCTCTCCCAACATTTCTTTTGGTAAGTCCCTAATAATATCTTCAAAACCGTTTTTTAACTTCCCAGGCAATAACTTCTCAACATTCTTCAACTCATCATCTAGACTATAGTCCACATGTGGACCCCATTGCCTAAAAAAATTCAACCATGCTGGCTCTTTAACTTCAGACCCTAAATACTCTGCAGAAACCAATACAAATTTTCCCATATCCATAACATTCTTTCCTTTATTAGTATCATCTATTGCACCTATTCCATTTTTCCCTAATAGAACAAGACCAGCATGTGGATATGATGCATGACCATGCAATGAAGCATATACAACAGGTCTTTTTGTTGCACCTATTCCATCTTGGAACTCAAGTTGAGATGAATCAATCCATGAACCAAGATTATGTTGTGAGAAATATACATGCCATAACTGACCATCCAAGTTACTTACCCTTAATGTCACGTGCTCCCAGTCACCAACATGTTCACCTATTTTCCCTAATTTCACATTTATGAACTCTACTTTAGCTCTCCCAGGTCCATTAAAAGGGTAGAAAATCCACATAGCAATATCAGTGAATGTTCCTCCAAACATCGGTTTCACATGTACATAAGATTCTGCACTTTGTAGATTACCTTTCTTGACTCTCTCTTTGTTTGTATTATCAGCAGGCAGGTCAAGCCAATAGGCACCATCAGTGTTAGGATCCTGAGGAAGGTTAGTACCATTTTGTGCAATTGGAACAGGATTTGATTCTTGACCTTTCTTGTATAGTAATGCTCCGTTGGAGAAAAACCAATTAACCGAGGAAGGTAAGTATTCTTCATCAGAATGTAAGTATAGAAATGGAGAGTAAACTTGGAGCATTGCCTCGATTTGTTTTTTATTAGGCATGATTTGTGAAATAGACTTGAGATTCTTCAAACATGAAATTGATGGAGGGTTAGTATTCCCACCATTTTGAGCAATGAAGGTACCGACGCGAACACCAGGAGCTTGAGTTCCTCTATTGATTGGTCTAACATAGTAGAAATTGAAGTTGTTTGATCCCCAAATCCACGAAGAAGACTCACATTGGTCTGTAAGGTCTGATCTGACACACATGATTTTGTCAAGTGAAGGTTTATCTTGTGTTGTGGTGGCAACATGGCCTAAAGCTTTGTATCCATTAGGTGCTATTGGTAACCAAATATACAGAGTGGAATCTTGAGCAGCCTTGAATGATGCGGTGTTCGATACAAGTGTGTAATCAACTGGTGGTTTTAAAGTTCTACCTGAGGTACTTGAAGAAACATCCTTTGCTACAAGAACATATCCGAAAAGCGGCTTATTGTTTGGTTGGCTGTAGCTACCTAACATAGAGAATCCTTTAGGTATTCCTGTTGGTTCGTACACAGAGGCGCCTTGATTGTCCGGGCCACCGTCGTACGCACCCCAAACTTTGCCGAAAGTTGATGCTTGATACACTTGCAGGCCACCTAGATCGAGGAATCCGCCTGCAAACCCGTTACCTGTATGTCGCAATTCCAACACTTGGTATAATTAGCATGCACTCACTACTAGAATGTATAAGAGGACAGAAAATGAGAATCACATAATGGATACCTTTTGGCCAAGAAGTTTGTGCAATTGGAAGTTTGAATGCGTAGTCAATGGGGTGAGAGCGGGATCTAGGTCGTTTTTTCTTGAAGATGTTCTTATTCTCTACAAACAAAAACATGGGTAAGACAATTACACAATGTGTTAATGATCTTGCGGTTGTGAAATTATCATCAACATCAGTGTATTTGCTGCACTATTATGAACAGAAGGGAAAATCTTGTAGAATAAAGGTACTCTGTTATGTGTTATCAAGTGCATACATAGAAAAATAAGACTTGCAGAAACATGAAGTATACATCAAGTTATTTTGTATGGACCACGGTTTTTCATAAACAAACACGCGATGTTTCATAAAAAGCTCTAGCCACTAGGCTACTTAACCAAAAAAAAAAAAATATTAAGGGATACAATATATAACTATAAATTAGAAAAATTAAGGGATACAATATATAACTATAAATTAGAAAATGTTTTTCTTAAATTGTGTGAGCTCTAGCCACTAGGCTACTTAACCAAAAATTGTGTGAGCTCTAGCCACTAGGCTACTTAACCAAAAAAAAAAAAAATTAAGGGATACAATATATAACTATAAATTAGAAAAATTAAGGGATACAATATATAACTATAAATTAGAAAATGTTTTTCTAGATTACCTTTTAAAAAATTGTGAATAATTTATCTAACAATGAAAATTGCTGGAGTATTTTTGGACGAATTAATAAAATGTTGCCTTTTTAATTATTTAAATGTTATTTTTATATTTTTTGTTACAAAAGATTCATTTATAAATAAGTTTTTTTTATAAAATAGTTTTAATAAAATTAAGGGTTAATTATGTTTTTGGTCCCTACAAAATTGCGACCTTGTAAGTTTAGTCCTTACTTAATTTTAATAGCATTTTTAATCCCTACAAAAAATTTCTGCACTCAATATTAGTCCTTACTCAATCCAAATTTGTTTAATTTATGCTTAAACTCTTAAATTTTTCAACAATTTTTTACAGGCGTGTTAAGAACGTTATTAAAAGGTCCTCCGAAAAAAATATCGCAAAAATTTGATTTCTATGTCCATATTTTTGTTACTTATATCTTAAACTTTTGTCGTTTTAAAAAATTCATATTTAATTTATTTCATGTTAAAAAATTATAGATTTTAGTAAATGAACCTTTCATAGTGTTTTAAACTTGTATAAAAAGAATCGTTAAAAAATTTAAGAGTTTAAGGATAATTAAACAAAATTTATTTTAGCAGGGACTAAAATTATAAGTAAATTTTTTTTTGTAGGGATTAAAAATGCTATTAAAATTAAGTAAGGACTAAACTTACAAGGTCGCAATTTTGTAGGGACCAAAAACATAATTAACCCTAAAATTAATCAAAGCGAGTTGAATATACACACACTACCAACGACCAAGTATAAAAAGTAAGTTTGATGCCTTAAAACAATAGGGTCATGGGCAACCATCTCCCCGCTCATACTCATGACCACCCCTAATTAGATACAACATGATTGCATGCATTCAGTTCATTTGGAACGTCTGATCTGATCTAGATCAAACGGTGCAGATTTTTAACTTGGATCAAGATCGGACATCTACTAAACTAAATATAAAAATAGATGTCCGTACGTTTTACGATTTTGCCCTTGGAGGGGTATTTTGGTAAATTGGTAAATGACTATCTTCCCCTATATATATATGTGAAAAGAAAAAAAAAAAGAGAAAAGAAAAGGGAGAGAGAAACGGGAACGGGAGAAAGAAGGAAGAAGGAGGACGGGAACGGAAAGGGAGGAGAATTCTCCTCCGTCGCAAAAAACGGCGGCGCCGATTGCTTTCTCTTCGGTATTTCTCGTCTTTCTCTCCGGTTGCTCTATTTCTCAGGTTCGGTTCCTGTTCTGTTCATCATCATCATCATCGCGTTTTTTTTCTTTCTTTTTCTGCTTGCATGTCTGTTTTTGTGTTGTTTTTGTTGTTGTTTTGCCTCTTTTATTTATGTACCTTGGTTGATTCAGTGTTTGTTTGGTCTGTATGTTGTGTTTGTTTTTGATGGATTGAGAGATTTTGGTTTAATTTTCTGGGTTGTTATTTTGGTTTAATTATTTTTTTGTACAATCATTATTCTCTCTCTTTTGTTCATCTGAGGTCATGCATGTCTCTAAAAATGCTTTATTGAATCAATTTTTGTTAATTTAGGTTGGAATTTATGTTTTTTCTTTCAATCGAATTTTGTCTTGAATATCATTATTCAGGATGTTATCTGCTTATCAGAACCTGTTGATAAGGCAAAAGGCTTAACTGTTGCAGAGTGTTTTGGGATTTCACAGGTTAGTAATTAGCCTAAATGTTATTTTATTGTGTCTTATTGTTGCTTAAGTCCATTAAATTGACTCCAAGTGTTTTCATTGTTTTGAAATAGGATTTGATGTCTAGATTTGGTACTGCTGCTGCACAGACTACTGAGTCTGTGTCTGATCATGGAAATACAAAGAAGACTGGTGCTGCTTATGATCAGGCTAATCAAACAAGAAGGAAAAGAAGCCATGAGGGAACACCAACCACTGGTATGACTCTGTTCTGCTGTTTGAAAAGGTAATATGATCTCAAGGTTCTTTAATAAATTACATTTTATTTTATTCCTATGTTTGATATTTCTGATCTTCTTTTATTGCAATTTGTACTCAAGATACAATGTGCACTGTATCCATTAAAAATAACGTATCAAAAATTGTTCTCATCTTAGTAAAGTCAAAGCTTTACTGAGATAAAAGATTTCAGATTTCAATTACTATTTTATATAATTGTTATTTTCAATTCAGATTTCAGGTCATTAACAACTCACAATCAGCAAGCCAAAATTTCACTCAAGCTTATGGTTCTTTTCAAGTTTCACAAAATGATGTCTTCTCTAATGAGTCAAGTTAAGAAGATTCAGGACTTAAAAAATCTCACAAGGTTTGCTATGTTTTATGTATCTTACATTTATTTATATACGTACGTTCACTAAGATTTCTTCAACTATTTGACTTTTTTCCAAATTGTCCCAGCATACCTATTGTTTCACTGTTGGAACTACCAAAAAATTCAATCCTAACTACTTTGGGTGGTACTATGAGAGCTGTACTAGGTGTACAAGTCTTCAAAGTCGTCTACTGTTGGAAGTTATAAATGCTCATGTGGTGCATTTAGTTGATAATTGAAATATAAATTGGAAGAGTAAAATTTAGTATCTGATTTTCTCAGCTGCTTTGGTAACTTCATAGTATCTGAACTTTTAGGATTGCTTCAATGAGGTTTTACTAAAATGCGTTCTTCATTGTTGCCTAATTGGATACTGTTGTGAGGAGTAGCAGAGGCTTTTGGTGTAAGAGTACATGACAAGAGGGGGCTTGGAGAATCAATTGTTCAGAAGTATGTTGCATTTACTTTATTTTTACCAATACTATATTATATACATATATTAATCATGCTTTAAGGTCTGATTTCTTATTTTCTTTGTTGTGATTCAAGCAGGATCCTCTGCTACATTACCATGGTCAACTAGAATGAAAATTGCATTAGGTGCAGCTAAGGGACTAGCTTTCCTTCATGAAGCAGATAAACTTGTAATATATAGGGATTTCCAAACTCCAAATATATTACTGGACTCGGTATGTTCATTCATTTCATCAATGATAATGTAGCATCTGCTGCTAGCCTACATCAAGTAATTTTTTTTTCTTCCCTAAATTCAGGATTACACAACTAAACTATCAAACCTTGGATTAGCTGAAGATGGTCCTGAAGGAGAAGAAACACATGTGACAACAACATGCATAATGGGAACAAAAGGCTATGCTGCTCCTGAGTATATCATGGCAGGTATTGGCATTTTACCATAAAGGTTCCATTTGGATAAACAACTTAAGCATTTATGGCATAAGCGCTTATGTATAAGCTGTTTTTATATAAAATAAAGTCAAATAGTTTTCATATAAGTTGAGTTATTTACATAAGCTATCCTGGCTAGCTTATAGAGATGTCATAAACTGTTTTCACAAGCTCTTAAATATGCTCAAATAAGTCAATTCAAATAGGTTCTTAATTACCTTTTTTAACTAACTTTATTAGCAAATGGCTTTGCTGCTACTAAAAAACAGAATTTAATTGGCATGTTTTAACAAACTTTACTTTTGCATTTTATGTTACAAACTCAGCAGAAATCATTAACTTAGTTAATTAACTGCCTTCAATTTTCAGGTCATCTTTCTACCAAGAGTGATGTGTATAGGTATGGAGTAGTGTTGTTGGAATTGCCTACAGGAAAGTATTATATATGAGAAACTGTATAATTATACTTGGTAGGAAAATGGTTGTGAGATGCTTTGATATATATTGTGAAACAAATGCTGCGATTTTAGAGATGGTACCATGTGAATAGCTGAAATGTCAATCATCATTTTATTTCAAACTATATATAGTTATGTATGTGATATTTGTTGTTATTGATATTTTGTTATTGATATTGGCTTAGAGTTACAAACCATATCTTTTCCTCCAAATTTTGATCTTATTGGCAGCGCTGGTAATCATTCGGCTGCAGTGACTTATATCATAATTAGCATTGGCGGTTGCATGATCCTCAGTTGTAGTGCTGATAGGTATGTTAGCATAGGTTCGGTATACAAAAAAAAAAAAAAAGAATGGACTGTGTAAGTTTTTCTGCTCAATTGAATAATAGGAACAAAAGTTTTACATAGATGTTCTGACTTTTTTGTGTAAAAAACTACAAATGAATTTGAACTTTAACAACCTCTTATGGCTCATTATTACAATATATTGATTTAGCAAAGCAGAAATTGCCAAAGATGGTGTTTGACTATTATGCATCTGGTGCTGAGGACCAATGGTCTCTCCAAGAAAACAGAAATGTCTTTTCCAGAATTTTGTAAGATTTCATATAAGTTACCAAATCATGTTACTTTATTATGTTCCTTTGATGTTTTGTCAACCTATGATTCTAAGAATAAGAACAAATGTTAATGTGCTGAAAAATATGGTTGACAAACATTACAGGTTTAGGCCACCAATTCTTATCGATGTGAGCAAGATAGACATGTCAACTACTGTCCTTGGCTTCAAAATTTCCATGCCAGTCATGATTGCTCCAACTGCTATGCAGAAAATGGCTCATCCGGAGGGTATCATTGCTTTTTCTTTAAATTCACTTGAATTTCTGAAATGCAAAATTAAGTTGTTTTGTTTTGTGCAATATTTTGTTAGAAGGAAAAAGTTCATGAAAAATCAAGCATGACATGAAATTTTGCAGAGTTTAAGCCTATATTACCCTTCTGGATACGAATAAGGTATAGAAATGATTATTAGTATTTGATTATGTACAAAAGAATAATTGAGACAAAGTTCATTAAAGGATATTTGAGTTGATTACTGACATTAACATTTGTGAGACTATTTGTAAGCAACTTATCTACTCATTTTTGTACAAAACAATAACTGAGAAAGAGAACATTAGGCTTATTTGTGCTTATCGAAACAATTTAAGACATGTTTATAAGTTGTTCTTAGCTTATTTTTTTAAGCTCTCAAATATAGCTTATAAAAACAGCTTATAGCTTATATGGCAATAATTTGACTATTTTATCTTTTCAGTGTGTATGTAAAACTTATCCTTTGACACAGGCTCTTTTGTTCAGTTTATGTAGCATTTTCTATGCTGTCTCATATATTGGATTAATCTGTTGAACTTGGCTTTGTAATGCAGACAGCCTGGTTTTAAGCAAATGAAGATTATAAGGCAGGAGAGGCATACAGTTTGCCTCATTGAGTTTGAAGTCCGTAAACTTTGTTCATATTTGTGCCTTTTATTTTCTGACTTATGTTTACGCTAATAATTGGTGTTCAATAACCTATTTCAGGATGTGAATAGTGCTACGAATGTGCACCACAATCTGCAGGGTGCTGTTATCCCAAGTTCTGACATATCATTGAGATACTTTCTTTCTTTTCATGGCACGGCTTGACATGACATCAATGATCCATCTACCCTTTCCGCTCTCATTACAATTGTCATTAACCACATTTTTAGCTCCTGTTTTTCAAATTTAGTTTCTATGAACTGGGGGCGTACTTTAGGCTATAAAATACAGTGTTATAATCGGTGATTAGAAAATTAATGGTTGAAATTGGCATCATTGTGTAATTAACTATGAAGTTTGTAAAATTCATTTGTTTGATTTTTGAATCACCGAATATAACTTGTACTTTGTCTTCTAAAGTATACTCAAGCTTTTGAAACTACATCCACCCCGGCATTCATGACTTCATCTGATCAGAGCATTAATGTTAAATGCGTTGAAGTTAAAACTATTTAAAGGATTCTCCAGAGTTGTTATATGTTGTCTGATTTATACAGGGTTGCAACATGACAAAGCTTCCTTTCATAATGGAAGGTCCATTTCTGCTACTGCCATATTGTTGCAGGTGATTTTTGTTGGCACGGGTAAGGTAAACTACCATCAAATTTGGTTGGAACATCTGTTGGATATCAAGTGAAGCAGCCATTGAATCATAGGTGCCCTATGACTACGAATTTCTGATAAAACGAAAAATGTTAGTTTTGTGCAAGAATTGGATGTTTATACCGTCAAAGTTTTATTTGTGTAGAAGTTACTGGTAGGCTAATTTTCATACACCTAGAGTCATTGTGGGATCCTCATCCTGCCATCAATTTTTTTGGATAGTCAAATGTCATCCTGCTATCAACGATTTTAAACTTATAATTTTTTTTTGCTTTGAACTCTTAATCTCACACACTTCAAGGTCTATATCTTCCACACAATATTTACCTAAGAAAAATAGAATGTTACAAAATGCAAAAGAATTATTACATTACTCACTTCTGTTATTCTTTTTAATGCAGGATCCTTACTCACTTGATATAGGAAGATTTTTCACAGGATATGGAATTTGAGTTATTTCATATGTGGTAATTATAAACTATTAGAAAGTTTAAGATGAGGCCTCATGTTGCTTCTTCTTGATGATAATATTTCAAATTTTAACAATTCATAGCAAAAATATGTAACAGGTCCCTGTATATATAGCTTATTTCCAGATAACAATCATATTTTTTATTTTTTTTATTTTAGCACATATACTAATTTAAGCTCATAGATGTTAGTATTGCAGAGGGGCAAGAGATCCTCTGCTGCCTTTTTTTTTACTGCAATTGCCTGTTTTTCTTTCTTTTGCAAGGGCGGTAAGGATGAGCGCATAAAATATTGTTCCCTTAATTACACAAGTCACTACCAATAGTTTTATCTTTGTATTCATGGACAATTCCCTACCATTTGTTTTAAGATGATATAAGATTATTTTTTGTAAGGCTTGACTCAACTAGCAATGTTGATGATTAGGTTGTAAACCTTCATCTAATTCAAATCCAATTTTTTTTCTCTCTTTTAATCAAACTAACATGGTGTTGAGTGTACTTTTATATAGTGTACGTATACAATGGCAAAAAAATTATGTTCGTATGTTACTACTACTGGATTGGACAGGTGGGAGTGGCATTGTAGACATTGGTATAGAAAAACACCAGTAGAGGATCCACATCTTTTTAAGAAAGGTTATCTAATGTCTCCACCCAAATATAGATAGAGTTTGCTCAATAAAGCACTATCTTATTTTATTTTGCTGGTACTCTCTAACTTGATTATATCATGTTGGAAAAGAAATGCGGGGTCATGTTTCTAATTCCAACCATTCAATTATTCAATTTTATATATTTACGGTGAGTTTGAACTTCCCCGCTTTAGAAGAAAAAAAAAAGATGAGGGATTAAAATTTAAAATGAGAAAAATGAATGCAATGATGGCATCAGGATGAGCTTTATTATGACAAGTGAATGCAAACTGGTTTTCATTCTTTTAATCACAGGTTTTCTTTTTTTTAGAAATTCCTTGCATATATTGAATAAGCTAAGTGAGATAAATAAGTTTGTTCAGCTGGTTTCTAATATATGTCATGCATATTTACAGGTTGTTAGTGGCATAAAAAAGTCCTTGACGTTTTCATTTGTTACTCGTGATAAGCCGTTTTGAACATTTCATTTTCTAACCCGTGATGCAGGAGTACTCTAAATATTGTGTTATGGTTTATAATTATCTGTCATTTCGCAATCTATCCGTCCGATATAATATTGTCAAAAAAGTAGCTAACCCCCGTGCGAAGCACGGGTTTGTAACTAGTATACTTCAAAAACATATATTTAAAAAATTGTTGATAATTTATCTAACATTAATAAAACAATGGCCACATGTACTTCATTAACTTTTGTTTTGACAAAATGTACTTCATAAACATATATAGTTCTTCTTACTTGCAAAATAATTTTCATAGACCTTACAAATTTACTCGTGTGACTATTTAGTAAATCATCTACAATATTTTAAAGACAACCCAGAAAAATCCATACACCACCGTTTCGTTCAAAAACTTATCTACCAACTATTTATCTACATCACTGTCGTATTCTATGTACGTATATTTTTTTCACCCAAACACTTCAAAAGGTATATACTATATACCCATATTTTATATTTATTTTTTGGTTTTCCCAATGTTCTTATCCCCATATCTACATGTGATGAACACAACAAAACAAGAACAAAACACGGCAATCTCCAAGAAAATCATTAAGCAAACCAAAAGATAAATAATAAATAAATAAATAAAGATAAAGTAACAATGGCAGAGAAGAAAAGTACCTGAAAATTGATCCATTGGTGCAGTTTGATGAACTCCCATTGCTTCAATTGCCATGAAAAGCACAACACAAACACAAAGAATCCTCACATTCACATTAACACCCATTTTAATAATCCTTTCTTTCCACAACCTCAGATCTCTAAAGCTCAAACACAACCTTATCAAAGAGTCAACTCTTTTTTGTTCTAACACGTTTGCTTATTGAAGTTAGCAGAAAAAGCACATAGTTGTTAGTGGTGGTTGATACTCCTCAATACTCAGCCAGCTTTGTCCTATAAATATATAAATGTGGTTTGTGTTGGGTTTGGGTTAGATCCACTCACTCACTCACTGGCTCTCATTAATAAGTTAGGTACTTTTGAAAAAGGCATAGCATTATTCTTTGCTCAGTTCTCATTTCCCACTTTTGGCTATGATGATTCCTAATATATTTTATTTTTCCTCTATATTTCCTCCTATTTTTTTATTTAACACTTTTTGGTTTTTTCTTGGGTATGCTTTTGTCCCTTTCATTATGGCTGAATGACGGACAAAAGTAAAGGGTATATCATGGGATGAACAGTATAAATAAAAGAAAGAAATAAAAGCATGAATGAGTGGACAATAGAAAATAAAAAATGAGTAATGTAATGGAAGATATATTACATAATGAACTCTATTTTTTTATTAGGCACATGATAGACTCATTGGACTGCCATTGTATTGATCAGTTGCGAGGATTTTATAGCTCCTGTTATTTATGCCTCCCTCTAATAATATTATAGCACCCAAATTTAACACATAATAATTTTTTTTATAATTTTTTAATAATAATACGTACTTAATAAGCACTCAATTTTTATAACCCAGTGTTTCACACAAATTTTTTAAATGAAATCCATTAATCAATTATCAATAATTTTATATTAGGCTTAATAGCAGTTTTAGCCCCCTAACTTTCTCAAAGTTGCGATTTTAGTACCCTAAGAAAAAAAACAACAAAATTAGCCCCTAAGTTTTGCACTTGTGGCAGTTTTGGCCCCCCAATGCAATTTTAAATAAAAAAAATAACACGTGGCACCTCACTTAGGGTGCCACGTCAACGTAGACCAAGATAACATAGTACATGATTTATAAAAGGAAAAAAAACCAGATTTCAGTATTTCTTTAATATTATGGTTAAATATGTTTTTGGTCCCTATAAATATATCAATTTTTTGTTTTAGTCCCTTTAAAAAATTTCTTCAACTTTTAGTCCCTTAAAAGTTTTTCATCTTCACTTTTGGTCCCTCCTTTAAATTAAACTCTTATATAGAATTCATATTTTTTGAGTAACATTTTGCGTAAATTTTGAGTAACATTTCTGCAAAATTTCATTAAAAAAATACAAAAATAGAGGGATTACCCAAAATTTCATTAACTTAAAAATAGAGACCAAAAGTAGTGATTGTAAATTTTATAAAAACTAAAAGTTTAAGGAAAATTTTAGAGAGATTAAAACGAAAAGTTGATATATTTATATTTTATAGGGATCAAAAACATATTTAACCCTTTGATATTATTAAGGCTTAAATATGCGATCACTCACTCCTTGCACTTTCACCACTTTTAACATCGGTCCCTACACTTCTTTTTTTTAAGGCTCAAGTCCTTAATTACACTCCGTAAAAAAAAAAAAGTATTTGGCCTCTATGGTTGGTCAACACTTAAAAAAAAAAAAAAAGGAATATGACATAGTGCCACATGGCATCCAATTATTGGGCCACATGGTAAAGAAACGTATTTACTTACGTAAAGAAACTTAGCAAAAAGAACAAAAGTTTCACTTATAAAACCTCTAGCCTGAATTATTTTCGCTAGATATTGTTCCTTGCTAAGTGTACTGTAAAATCTTGCTTGCACATATTCAATTATGCACCTAACTTAAACTGTACGATAAGTTTGCTACTAAGAGGAAAGGAAGAATACTTGTTTTTCTAATCAATTAGTGGCTATGACTTAAACTTTAGAAATTACATGTTTCTTTTTTATTTTATTTTATTTGGCCCAGAATTTGTTTTTCATGGAAACAAAATATAGGCTAGTTGAATTCTATCGGCTACGTATGTGTATATGTGTATGTATGTGTATATGTGTATGTATATGTATATGTATGTGTGTATGTTTGTTAACCAACCTCGTTAGAAGCAACGATCATTCATGAAAGGAGATGCAAAGATAAACAAGACAAGCAAGTCCTTTAAGCAACAACTTAGTGTGTAAGTGAAGTTGAACAATGTTTAGAAGCATTATCAATGTAGCCAAATTTGTTTCCTTGTACGACACATCATTGGAGTATCCCATGTATTTTAGTTTCATTTTTATATGAAGAGAGTTTCCTATCTTCACACTTTTGTCTTAAGAGGAATACATTTCTTGCAATGATCGCTATTTCCTACATAAATGCAAAATTCCTCCTTGTACATTTACACATTCTTCTCTTGAAAACTCAGACAATGGATAATTGTCTTTCTTCATGTTGTTGTGTAGATAATCTCTTCAAGAGAAAGCAATCTCGATCCCGTCCCGTTGACACCATATTCAAGCTTCCAATTGCTCCAAATGCTTGGCCACCAGGTATTCATTGTGTGATTGTCAATTTCAGTCTTCTTGTGATATTATATAAGTTTTATATGATTTTTTTCCTTTAAATATGCCACTTTTTACTTTTAGTTTGAGTAAAAAATATTTCAAGATTTTATTCCTTATAAATAATTTTTATTTTATTTTTTTGCTTTTGATCTTTGTAGTTTCTTTTTAGTTGCTGAAATATTTTTTACGTTAGAATTGATCATTTTAATATGTAAAATCTTTGATTTTAGTCCCTTAAATATTGACTACATAAGGACTAATTAAAATGAATGTTACACTAATATTACATTGATTAATTGAAGCATGAAGAAATTTTACTTAACTAAAAATCAAGGATCAAAAGTAAAAAAGTTGTATGTTTCCAAGAATTATAAACAAAAATGTTTTTACATAAACTATGTTTTTACATAAACTAAAAGCAAAAGGTGATATATTTATGGTTATCAAAAATATATTTAAACCTGTTATATATCTAGTTAATGCATGCTGATTATAGCTAGTGTTGGATTGTTACATATAGGTAGGGGTTTTGCAAATGGAATCATTGATCTAGGTGGACTTCAAGTGTCACAAGTATCAACATTTAACAAAGTTTGGGCCACCTATGATGGTGGACCAGATAATCAAGGTGCCACAATATTTGAACCAACAGGTATACCTAAAGGATTCTCTATGTTAGGTAGCTACAGCCAACCCAACAACAAACCTCTTTTTGGATATGTTCTTGTGGCAAAGGATGTTTCTTCAAGTACTACAAATAGCACTTTAAAGAAACCAATTGATTACTCACTTGTGTTGAACACATCAACTATTAAGGTTAATCAAGATACCACATGTTATATTTGGCTACCAATAGCACCTAATGGATACAAAGCTTTAGGCCATGTTGTCACCACAACACAAGATAAACCTTCCCTTGACAAAATCATGTGTGTCAGATCAGACCTCACAGACCAATGCGAGTCTTCTTCGTGGATTTGGGGATCAAACGACTTCAATTTTTATGATGTTAGACCAATCAATAGAGGTACTCAAGCTGCTGGTGTTCGTGTCGGCTCATTCGTTGCACAAAATGGTGGGACTAATGTCCCTCCATCTATTTCATGTTTGAAAAATCTCAATTCAATTTCAAAAATCATGCCTAATCTAGTACAAATTGATGCAATACTCAAAGTTTACTCTCCATTGATGTACTTACATCCTGATGAAGAATACTTACCTTGCTCGGTTAATTGGTTTTTCTCCAATGGAGCATTACTATACAAGAAAGGTGAAGAGTCAAATCCTGTTCCAATAGCACAAAATGGTATTAACCTTCCTCAGGATCCTAACAATGATGGTACCTATTGGCTTGACCTACCTTCTGATGATGCAAACAAAGAGAGGGTAAGAAAAGGAAATTTACAAAGTACAGAATCTTATGTACATGTGAAACCAATGCTAGGAGGAACCTTCACAGATATTGCCATGTGGATTTTTTACCCTTTTAATGGACCAGGAAGAGCAAAAGTAAAGTTCATAAATGTTAAATTAGGGAAAATAGGTGAACATGTTGGTGATTGGGAGCATGTGACATTAAGGGTGAGTAATTTAGATGGTCAATTATGGCATGTATATTTCTCACAACATAGTAAAGGTGAATGGGTTGATTCTTCTCAGCTTGAGTTTCAAACAAATAGACCAGTTTTTTATTCTTCATTGCATGGCCATGCATCATATCCACATGAAGGACTAGTTCTTCAAGGGAAAAATGGAATAGGTGTTAGAAATGATAGTGCTAAGAGTGAAATGATTTTGGATTTGACAAAATTTGTATTGATTTCTGCTGATTATTTAGGGCCTTTTGTTATAGAGCCACCTTGGTTGCACTATTTTAGGAAATGGGGTCCAAAAATTGATTATAATATAGATGAGGAGTTGAGGAAAGTGGAGAAGATATTGCCATGGAAACTAAAAGATATTTTTGAAAATATTATTAGGAGTTTACCAGAAGAAGTGCTGGGAGAGGAAGGACCCACAGGTCCAAAGCTGAAGAATAATTGGAGTGGAGATGAAGTTTGAATATAGTATACTCTTAGTTACAAACATACAATACTAGTTACTATTACTTCAAAATTGATTTAGATTAATGTTATTGCTGAAATAAATCATGTTAGAGAGATTACAGTTTGACTTTGATTGGAAAAGGGATAAAGAAAATCAAATGAAAAAAGCAGTAGTTCCAAACTAGTTATTGATCAATCAATCATAGTAACTCTAATTAACACAACTCCATATGCCATAAATATCTTTATGCAATAGCAATTTCATATGAACCAGATTAACACAATATCAGTAAGACCTCAATTTTCAGTGTCACAGCCGCCTGAAGTTGAAGGCTGATGAAGTGTGGCGGTTGAGACACTACCAATAGCTAACATAACACATTATGCTATAGCCCGCACCTGAGAAAATGCCATGATTTTCGAAGCAACGTCCTGCAGAGAGAAAAAAATCAAAACTGTTATTCTCAAATGTTTACCCAAATGCTAGAACATTTGGCACAAACTTGAAATGATCATGAATTAGAATCAGGGTCACAAATGTCCTCACATTAAATTCTGAGACAAACACTTCTATGATCCCTTGCCTTCCTACATTATTTTCTTTACTACTATAGACATCAATACCATTTTAATTCTTATATTTGGATTCATTCAGTCAAGGTTTCCTTTTAAGAGAAAAATATTGTATATGGAAATCTGTTCAGTATTTGATATTAATTTTTATCATTATTTAAAAAAAAATTGGTTGTATATAGTGACACCTTTCCTTGCTCTAAGATGCTGGATTTTGACGTCAGTAGATGATTTAGATAGACCTTCAACTTCATGTAAAATAAAATACTGATAGAAATTCAGAAGGTAATGTTGAATTAAATAGGTAAGAGTATAAGGATTCTTATGTTTTAGGAGTCATCTTTTATTAATTGTACTAACTAGTAACTACTACCTAGTAACTAGTACTTCACTAAGAAGAATGACACAATAATGCAGAGCCGAATTAGACATAAATTAATCGTTATTTGTCATTCTTCCTATAATAGTATTCAGAGCCGAGTTGGTCCACAATATAAGCATTCTTATGTTTTAGGAGTCATCTTGTATTAATTATGAAATTCAACTTTTAGTACCTATAACAGTATGGATTTGGCATTAAAGTAGTGGTATTCAGTAAACAGTTTCATCCTATCATCAAAGTCTGTCTGCAATATGTTCTGGTGCCATAAGCAGCTGACATGCCAACCTGATCCAAATAACCGTAATTGAAATGATTACATTCGAGAAAACACTTGTAAGGAAATCATCCTGAATACTGATATATTCATAAATTAAACTAACCAGAACCTGTTGAGAAATGCATCAGACGCAAGATGTTTGCCACTATTGTAATCTCCTCCTGCTTCACCAATCCATGATTTAGCTGAATTATCTGAACTTTGAACTACATTTTTAAGGCTGCTGAATGTGCCAGCAACTCCATCAAGATAAGTTGGATTGAGAATTGTTTTCGACTATGTGTTCATCAACTCCTGTATGTAATTAAGTAGCTTTCTGTTATAACTGAATTCAAAACATAGGAAATTTTTTATCCTGTTTTGTTAGAACATACCTGGTCCAAGGTTATAAATGTGGTGGGTGACCAGACCACATTCGCCCAATTTTCTTAAGAATTCCGTACACCAATTTGCATCATAGAAGCCTCCGGGTGAAAGGACTAGTGGCTTTGATTCAACCTCTCTATTGAACTATGTTTCTCAAGATAGCTACATCATAAGCATATTGAGTTACAGAGACACTTGTTCCAGCTCCATCTCCACAGAATCCGTTACCCGCCCAATAAAAATGTTACTTCCATTTTCAAACTAGAAACTTGAATATTTTTGTGTTAATTTAAGAGATTATTTTCTCCTTATGATAAGAATAAATTGATTGGTTTTACTCTATTTTATCCTTCCTAATTTTCTTTGTTGAACTTAAAATTTCTATGCCGGCTTGAAAATCATGTTATGGATGACATTGTGGTTGGTGACATTACCAACCACAATGTTACAAGTGTACAAAACAACAAAAAAATCTTGTGAAAGAAAAAGAAGAAAGCCACATGTGACATTGTGGTTGACCAATGTCACCAACCACAATGTCACATAAGTGCTACCCGGATCTATGATGTATAAATTTTTAGAATCAAGAGTATTAATAATCTTCCTATAGAACTTGTGAGGATAACTTCAAGGGAAGGGAAATGTTAACCGGTGTCCCGAGGCACTGGTTAAGGAGACAAATATAGTAGTATTTTATATTGAAAGTTGTGCTATCATTGCATTAAAAGCTTAAAAAATGTCTTTTTCGCCTTAAAATTTCCATTTTTAGCTTCCTTAATCAATGTTCCGGGGGCACTGGTTAACATGACCCTAACTTCAATAGTCAAATAAATGCTCTCTCCTATTTTCAAAATTGATATATGTCACTCCCTTCAGTTCTATTTATAAGAAACATTTGACTTTTTTGATTCATTGTATAAATGATATATTTGGTCTATATTTTAAACAAGATACATCAATTACTCAATGAATCTAAAAATTTTTTTTTTTTTTTTTATAAATTGTACCGGATAGAGTATAAATTCAAATGTCTGAATATTGAGCCACTATTTAAAATCTTTAGATCGGGCACTGATGTAATACTCAAAGAATTTATGATCGACATTATTAAATGGACTCAAGCCATGTCATTACTTTTGTTTGCCACATAGGCCAACACTCCCCCGCATATGATTATTTCCACTCCCCGCATATGATTATTTCAACAATGCTAAGTAGAATTTTAATAGAAATAATCAAATTGTTGTGATATTTAAAATACGACCAAAATAAAACGTGTGTTTGTTTTAAGTTATATTTGTTGATTTTTAAGAATAAAATGATAGAAATATATATGACTATATTTGTTACAAGTTTAATAAATTTTGTTCCTGGGTATAAAATGTTTCTTAGAATAAAAAAAAAAATTCCCAAAGAAAATGGTGGGAATAAAGTTCCCATGGAAATGAGAATAAATTTATATGTAGTTACCTATTATAATTTCTATTTTTATGGTTCCTTGGAATATTATAAAGTTAACCAAACATATTTTTTCTAATAAAATTCTCATTTTTATATTCCAAGAAATGTTATTTCTAGCAATAAATTTGATAAACTTGAAACAAACACATCCTTACACATCTCTTATATGACATAAGAGACCAACCATGTGTGTTATATGTCGGACCCACTCTAAAAAAATTCACCTCAAACTCTAATGGTGATAAGTGACAATCCTTAAGAAGTAGAATTGTATGATCATCTTCGTCAATTGTCATTACCGTTTAAAAGAAGTGACCTAATATGTTGGAAAAAAAAAAGAAAAAAAACACAATTGAATTTTGAGACACATCTATTCATTTTTCCTTATTCTTGTCCAAATCTCATTGATTAAATCTGTTGAAGTTGCATTGCAGTCTTATATTTCCAAATGTTTTTGAATTGATAAGAGATATATATGTGTTTCTGCACCATTATCTTACAAGCTAGTTTTTGAGAATAAACTCATTCAACATGATTAGGAGTAAATCTTCCTTAAAAGTGGTATATGATAAAATTTGCTGCAAATTAAACAAAACCTAAAGCAAATATTTAAAACCATAGAGCTTTATTAAGTCTTAATTTTATATTCAACTACTTGAAGTGACTTAAAACGATGGACAAAAAGTTGGCGGTAAACACCGGCATAATATTGAGATAATTGGTAACATAATTCTCCATTAGGTGTAAATCAAAGTTTAAATCCTGAAGTCATCTATTTAGAAAACAGTTCAAATCATGTATGAAAAAAATTAAATGTCCCTTTGTCAGCTTAACGATTAGTCAGCCAACCGTGAGAATACCTTTTGGTACCAATTAGGAGTCAAATATCTTCATCAGAGTGTTAAAAACCTAGTACTTTATGATAAACAATTTGAACATATGTTTATGAATGGGAATAATCTTCATTGTAATCCCTACCTTGCATACTTGTTTTGTAAATGTTTATATAGAATCAATGTAAATTTTAGATGATATTATAACTATCTAAATTCCGTTAAATAATCTTTTATTGAACACTTGAAGGTAAAAAAAGTTTCACATTTGATGAGATAAATGCATTTTACTAATAATAATAATAATAATAATAATAATAATAATAATAATAATAATAATAATAATAATAATAATAATAATAATAATAATAATAATAATAATAATAATAATAAAGGGACATAAAAAACTAAAGATAGAAATATTTTATTGAAACACATGTATTAATGTTGCAAAAATTTAATGATTTATGTTTTCAAAACAACTTTATTTTAGGGGAAATAGTCACTTTGGTCCTTGAATGAGTGACGAGTAGTCACAATAGTCCCTCAATGTATCGAAATAGCAAAATAGTCTCTGATTGTGCACTTTGTTAGTCAAAATAGTCCTTGATATTAAAATATTTCGTTAATATTGTCATATTAGTCCTTCAATAGACTTACTTATTGTCATATTAGTCCTTATACGTACTTACTCATTGTCATTTTAGTCCTTATATCAAAAGAGTTATTGTGAGTATTAAGGGGTTATTTAAGTTTTAGGGACTATTTTGACTAACAAAGTGGACAATCAGGGACTATTTTGAAATTTTGATACATTGAAGGACTATTGTGACTACTTGCTACACATTCAGGGACCAAAGTGACTATTACCCCTTTATTTTATTATTTCTTTGTTTACCTCATTAACTTGTTCCTTAAACTTGTGTCTTTAAGGTACAAGGTAACATAACCTTAAAATAAATAATTAACTAATCAATTTTAATGAACTCCATAAAGGATAAAATGTTTAAAAGAATCTGAATTTGATTAACAAATTTTAATCAAACATTACTTCTCATAAAATTTCAGATATCACGTCTCCCTTTTTATAGAATCAGATGACTATGAAAAAAAAAATTTTTGAAAAGCACTAACTAATTAATGCATGAGTACTATTTTACGAAAAAAGCATACAACGTGGCAAAAATTGAAATGTGAGCAGCAGTGTAGCTAAAAACAGAAAATCGTGCTCAGCAAACGTGTTGTAGTGAGTTTTCATTTCAGCATGACTGACTGACTAGTCTTGACCCATTTTCATCAACCACTCACTCACAGTAAGTCTCTCTTTCAAAACTCCATAGCCATGCTATGTTGATGACTCTATTCTTCGCCGCCGCTGCATAACATTTCCACTGCATGCTTTCCTCTTCTTCCTCCATTACCCATTTTCAATTTATATTTTCAATTTTCATCATCTCTGTTTTCAAACTAGGTATAATGATTTATTTTTATGGTTATTTATGGTAACATTACTTCATTTATTTATGATTTCCTTTTAATTTGTTGCAGGTGAAGTGGTGAACACCAGCTCAAACTGATACTGACACACACAACTGCGAGGTCTCGGGTTTTGTTACTAAAATGCCACCTTCACATACACAACGTTATGGTGAAGAAGAATTTGTTGGAGATTTTAAGTGGGGGAACAAAAGAGGAATCGGTGTGAAAAACAAAGATACACAGTTCTATGATTCTTTTGTTTATGATGGTGTTGAGTATTTTCTATATGATTCTGTTTATTTTTACCATACCGATCATGTTGAAACTTCCATTGGTAAGCTTGTCAAGATGTACGAGACTAGTCGTGCAAAGATGATAAGAGTTGTTTGGTTTTTTCGTCCTTCCGAGATTCGTAATTTTCATAGAGGTTATAAGCCGGGTTGGAATGAGTTGTTCTTGGCTTCTGGGAAGGGAAAAGGTCTTTTTAACGTCAATCTGCTGGTAATTTTAATTCATTTTTATTTATTTATATGTATCACTGACACTTCTGATGGAAGACAACAAGTGTCAGTGTCTGGCCTAGACACTGACACGCCATGTTATGGAAATAGCTTACAATAAGCACTTACATGTGATAAGAGTTTATCCTGTAGTTGCAAAATAAGTTGTTTATCCAGACATAGTCTTAGTTGAATGTGGTGTCTGAATGTTGGTGGTGAAAATGAAAATAGACTGAATGCATATAATGAGAGAGATATATCTTTGGATGCCATCTATATTATAGACTGAATATGCATTCAACTAAGAGTTTATGCTTTAGTTGCAAAATAAGTTGTTCATCCAAACCTAGCCTTAGTTGAATGTGGGGTCTGAATGGTTGTGGTGAAAATGAAAATAGACGGAATGCATATAATGTTTGTGGTGAATACTAGTTTAACTTGGTATGTTGAAAATGGTTCTTGTGCAACCTTTTGGCATTAGCTGAAATTGTTATTCCACAAAATGATTTGGTTAGTGATAATGTAACTATATTCATCATTGAAAGCTATTTTTTGACATGGTGAACTAAACATCAGCTCAACAACTTGTATTCTTGGTAGCTAATAAAGTAAGGATAATGAGGATACCGAGATTTGAGAGAAATTTGAGAGAGGCGTACGAATAAAAGCAGGTGTATTTGCCTGCAGTCTGAAGATACTAGACTCCTTTTTGAAGATTGTGATGATTACAAAATCTGGTTCTTTTCCTTTTATAAATCATGTACTATGTTATCTTATTGAAGATATACATAAGTGCTTATTGGAATTCATTTAGATGGTTGGATTAGCGTGTTTAGTAAATTGGTGTAAATTGAGTTTTAGCTAACAAATTTTGAATATCTTCTTTTGTGAAACTCAGACATTATCATTCTGAATGGTAGCTTTGTAGTGTGTAAAATTTGATATAGTTGAAAAGTGAGTTCGTCATTTCACACAAAGTTAGATTGATGGTGCTATTTCCTCCATTCAAAATCTATTTTCAGGAATCGATTCTTGGAAAATGCAATGTTGTTTGCACTTCAGAGGATAAGAGAAATCCCAAACCATCTGAAACAGAGTTAAAGAGAGCAGATTTCGTTTTCAAATGTACTTTTGATGTTGATAGGTGTGTAATCGATGATAAGTTTCCTGATAAGATTGATGGAGCTGAAGGTAAGTTATCCATCTCGTATATCTTTGTCTTCTATCTTCATTGATTAAATTGGACACACCACACATAGTAACTATTTGACCTGTTCATATTGTACATTTGCTTGATTTTTTAAAATATGGAAGCGTCTCGTTGCTATTAAATATCATTCCCGGTTACATTAGTTCATTGTCTTGGTGTTCTGCAGTGGAGCGGTTCTTTAATAGGAAGGGGGCAAAAAAGACCAGTAATGATCTACTTCTTGAGACAAATAAAATGCCTAAGCAGATAAAAAAGATAAAGATAAAGATGAGAACTTATGAGAATATTAAAGATGAAGTGAAAGATGAGGTTAAGACTAAGACTGCTCCTTCTGATATCTTGCGTTGGAAAGTTGAAGATAAAGATGAGTTGAGAACTTCTGAGAATGTCTCGCTAAAGATAAAGATGAGAACTTCTGGGAATTTAAAAGATGAAGTTAAAGATGAGGTGAAGACTAAGAGTAAGACTGCTCCTTCTAATATCATGCGTTGGAATGTTGAAGATAAAGATGAATTGAGAACTTCTGAGAATGTCTCGCCAATGAAATCATTAGATTCTTATCCATTTAAAAAGATGAAGATCGTAGAAGAGAAGTCAACCATTGGTCATAGTAGCTACTCCCAAATGAAAGATGAATTTGATGAGAAGGGAGAATTTAGTCATGATGAAAGTGTCAAACCTACCAGGAAAGTTACTGAGGTGACTGAAAGGCCTAATGCAGTAAGTTTCTAAAAATCACAACGGTAATCATAGTTTTGATTTCTTTCTTTTTTCTGACAGAATGTTTACTGCTTTCTTGAAAAAATAATCCAAGTTTAGGAGCTAAACTTCCATTTGTCTAAATTTTGAGACCAATCATAGACTTTATTGAGAACCTTATATGGGATACAGCATACAACTATCCATTGTACTGTGCTCTCCAAGTGTGCTTGTTTCTCTTCTTCCTTACCATGACAAGAATAAAACAAATAAGAAATTTTTTGAAAATAAAATCTTATTAATTTTTATTTTTGAACAAGCCAAAAAAAATCCTATTAATATTAATAGAGGTTCCATTGATAAGGTGAGTGAATTGGATACATTATAGTTTATCTGCTTGTTTTGGTGTGTTTAGACATTCAACAGAGCAAATATTGTTAACATATGAAAGTTTAATCATCATTATATGTTCATGATTTCAAAATGTCCTTTCTTCACTTGATAGTTGATACCAAACCAATGATTTAACTTTACAATATGAGTTCTGAAGCAAGATAAAAAGATTGGGAATGTTGGTGGTAACAAAAACAAAATTCACAATTATAACTTGAAAATGTGGTTTCCTGTGCGTGTGTGTGTGTGTGTGACTCCAGTCACTGCTCTAATCCTTTGCTGACCCCCATATTTATTGTTGCAGGAGAAAAGAAAGTGGTTTAAGAAAATGGTGAGGCTTTATTTCTTTACTTCTATTAAGGATTCTTGGTTCAAGTTTTGAGCAACAGCTTGAATTTATTAGCAAATAGCTTTTATTTGTTATTTGGACTCTTGAGCTTGTAGATTACTTTGTAATTTTCTCGGTCTAGCATCTAAATTAATAAACAGTTTCTTTTACCTTTTCTTGTTTCATTCCTTTTCTCATGTGCTGCTGATTTCTTTTCTATTTTGATTATTAAAACTAAAGTTATATTAAGCAGGATGTCCTTGTTTTACATATAGTTTTTATGTTTTTTCTTTCTTTTATTGAATTTTGATTGATATTATCAGGTTTTCTGCTACTTAATTGAATTTTGATTGATATTATCAGGTTTTTTGCTACATAGAATGTCTGGCATATTAACCTGTATGAGAAATTGGTTTCCACGTGAAACCATTGAATCACTCTTTTATTTAGTAATTAGTTATTCAATTAAATTTTAATAAGATAGTTTTAATTTTAATCGCTTTGTCTACATCCTTGTGGTTTTGATTGTAAATTTACCAAGTTATATAGAGGAATAAACTCAGTTGTAACTATCACCAAATGACAATTGTATGCAACCACTTTACAATCTTTTTGGCCTATATGCCATGAATGAATATGACCTAGGTTGTTTAAAATCAGCCCAGTTAACCCTATTTGGATTTCAAAAATCAGTAAGAAATTCTGTTTCTGTACTGCAAATAAAGAAGAGTATTGCATAATAAAACAGAATGAAGTTCCTGTTCAATGAATATAGTATGGATTCCTATTCTTATCCGTGCTTCCAATCATATTTTCTCATAGTAGAATGTTTGTATATGTATGTGACATCCAAAGATCAACATGAACGGATAATTATGCCAGATTTATATATAATAATTTTCTTTGTAGCCTTGGGAAGAAAGACTACAGAAAGCTCAAGAGTTGGGTACCCTGGTTTTACTGAGTAATCTGGATCCTTCCTACACGTCGTTTGAAGTTGAGGTATCTAGGATCCAACCTTTTCTCCGGTTCTAAATCTAATATAGTTTTGGAAGTACCTTTGATGCAATAGAGTTTGCAAAATGTTGTGTGGGATTGTGTCTTGTGGATTCATAATCGTGTAATTGAAACTTAAATGGATATGATGGATGTACCCATCTGTTGAGAGATGAATTACTTCACCCTAGTACTCTCTCCACTCTATTATGTTTGTTAGTTTATATATTTACCCCTATAATTATTAATGTCATAGGAGAGAAAATGTATTTATGCTTCTCAATGGTACATTAAATAGTGACATTTTTGTAAAGAAATCTTTAAAGCATTTGGAATTTTGTAAAAGGGACAAAAAAAATAAGTGAAAAGGGTTTTTATTAATAGATACGGAGGGAGTAAGGAGTTTGGGTTCAGATTTTAATTTAATGTTTTCTCCATGTCTAATTGTCTTGTTTCTTATTTACTTTTCTTCACTTGTTGAGGACCTTGTTTGGCATGCATTCAAAGAAAAGGTTGAGGCAAGAATGATAGAATTGAGCCCGACGTCCAATCCATACTATGGTACGTACTGATTTACTTTTATTAACTGCAAACTATTTCATGTTTCATTTTCATTGTTGGTCTTTCATTGTTATGATGGAAAACATGAAATTCACTGCTAATGGTAATTTTCTGTTGTTAGATCATCAATTGACTGTTTGCTCATCCACCTGCAGGTAGAGCATTGGCTATTTTCAGATCAAAAGATGCAGCTGCAAACGCAATATCAGAGTTGAACAGGAGATGCCTTATGCTTGAAGACGGGAGGTATTCCATTTATTGCTTTCTTTTTCTCTTCTGCTTTGTCATTCTGTTCCGCTCCAGAACTTGAATAACATCCAACACACCTTGTACCTCCTGAAAATATTATAAAGTAGAAAACCTACAAATATGGACACTATGTATGTCCCAATTGCTGTGGTATAGTTAAGCAACTATGAAAGTTTACGGTTGTATTGTACTCGAAAGTTCGTTCAACTTATTGATTGTAGAGACTAGATGTTAGAATAGAAAATCCGACTTGAAAGAATGTAGATAAATAAATGCACAACAAAATGATTGGCTGTCAATTGTACACGTCTCCGACGACACATGGGCTATAGTAGTTTTCTTTTATGCAATTCTTAGACTAGAGTAAAAAAAATTGTTTTGTGTTACTAATAGTAGCCAGGATCGAGTGCTGGCTTGTAGGTTCTTACGATTCTACGTGCCACGGCACCTCCACCGTGCTTCCACTTCACTCCGGTTCGTTTTTGCTCTGTTTTCCCCTGTTTCCTCTGTTTTTCGCTGTTTTCCCCCTGTTTTCTCTATTTATTTATTTTTCTTGCTTGTTACTGTTTTCCCTCTATTTTCTCTATTTTTTTGCTTGGTTCCTCTGTTTTTCTTCTATATTCTATGTTTATATCTCTCAACTCTATCAATAACCTACCGATCCTACCTACAAACCGTGTTACATTCCTCGTTTTTACGTTCCTTCACCAGCCAACCAATCCTACATAGGATCTCGATCCTGACTACATTAGGGCAAGTAAGAGCCATACTCAACACTAGAGATTCAAACCAATGTTAACCTGTCATTCTGGAGCCTTGAGCTTGTAAGCTGAATGGCTTTAATAACTATTAGTGTCCTAATCGTGGTTTCCAGGTCAGAGAACTTTAAAAGATAAGTTTGTAGATGCAAACCACATAAGATTTTCTAATTCATATTTGAAGTCATCATAGAAGAATGGTTGAGTAACTTCAGTTTATATTTCTTCACAATTTTGTTAACAAAATAAATAACAGAAACAAATATTATACAAACCATATGCATTCTTCCTTTAGCATGTAGTCATGCACCATCTACTATTGCAATGGAAAAAAGTGAAACATCTATGATTATTAGATAGCTCTAATTTTCTTTTATGCAATTTAAGCATGGCGTGATTATTCTATGTATATAATGTTTGTAAGTTTCCTGCAGGGTTGTCACTGCCAGGATGGGAACTGTAAGAGATTCATCCAAGCAAAGCACATTCATTGGCCATCTGTCGATTAGTAGATCTGCACTTCACAAGCAAAGAGAGATGGTAGTTTAACTCAACTTGCTGACCAATTAGTTTTACCACATACTAGAAAATATGATTTACAGTGCCTTATTTATTTTTTATAGAGAAATGCTGTATCGACATCACATTGTTCACAGCCCAATAATATTGAATACGCAATGGCTATTGAATGGACACTCCAATATGACAAGTCTGAAGCATGTTGGAAGGCCTTATGTGAGGTGCGGCATTTTTATTTTTTTTTTGCCAATGAATCCTCTTCAATCTTGTTGATCAAACTTCTTTTTGACTTGTCTTGATGGTAATCTGTTTTCTTTACAGAAACAAATGAAGGAGATAGATGATGTGAAGAGTAAACTTAGAACAGACAGCATATTATTTGAAGCCTCGTAGTTAACTCATTCTTGATGAAAGATAACTATGCATTTACAATATATACTTTTCTTCATTTGCAATCTAACAGAATGCTGCGAATTTTGGCAGAGAAACATGATTTAGCTGTGTTTCCGTAGATACAAGGAAACCACTCGTGTTTCAGCTGTTTGTCCATTTTGTTCAATGTTAGTTCATTTCAGACCAAAAAAGAAAAATGTTAGTAGATTGTATTCTGAACAACTTGATTGCAAATTAATATTGCAATATTTTCATGGCAATTATTGAAATGATTCTTCTAAATTGGCATGTTTTTCATCATATGATCTGGATTGTTAATTTTCATTCTTCCTCCCTAGTTTTACCAGCTTCATGGTATTTCCCAAGCAGAATGTTTCTTCAGAGATAATGTTTTTACTATGACATGTGGTGAGAGACCCATTTGAGTTTTACCCGATAAAAAAGTGAGTATTAAGAAATGTTATAAAGTGTTTTTAGCATTTCTCCCAAACAATTAAGCGAATTCTTAAATGAAATGCCCAAAAGAATATACAGATCAAGCTAGCGTGAAAAAGGAGGTGGTTTTACCTCATATCCCTGCATCTCTACCTTTACCCCAACAATTAGCCTAAACTTTCCAAAATACCCTTGGCTTTAACAAATAAAACAGAAGCTTAGTTAAATAATGATTTTATCCCCTCATTGTTTTTTGTGGTAGTGTAGCCCCTCTTTGTTTAAATTCGAAAAGACAGTCACCCAATTTTTTTAATATTTTTTACCATTGAATTTGAGGTTTATTTTTACCGAATGTGACGATGATTATTTGTTGTGAAGTATGATTTCTTTAGGGTTTTTAAATTTTCTTCATTTTAAATTTAAATTTTTAAACAACACGAAAATGACATAGACAATTAAAAAAAATGAAGTTTGATCTAAATGTGCATTGTCGGTACAGGTCGACAACTTGTTCATTATTCAGCTTAGCACATTAGTGAAGTTAAACTCTTTTTTTTTTAAGAAGTCAAAAGTTACACAAAGTTTAAATTAACCGAAGAGTACATAAACAAAAGGAAACAATACAGCTAACCAATGCACATACACAACAAAGGGCTACACCACCAATTATGGTAATCAAAAGCGGAATTACTCAAGAGAGCTTTAAACCACCTAAAAGATAGAAGCTTAACGCCATCAATAAGCGGAAGATTGATAGCTGGTTTATTCGAGAAAATTTTTCTATTCCTGTCCTTTCAGATAGTCCAAATGCAAGCACACCAAATCATAACCAAAATATAACGTTTCATATGAAAAGTGTCGCCAATGTGAGAAAATTGTAATAAGTGATCTAGAAAATTATGAGGATAAACTGGTGCAATTTCTAACCAATGACAGACATCATACCATAAGGAACCAAACAACGGGCAGTCCAAAAAAAAAGGTGCGTTGCAGTTTCAATATGACCACACTCGCTAACACAAAAGTGATCATCTTGTGAAACAATATGCCACTTGAATAGATTTTCTTTAGTAGGAACTCTATTGCGTGATAATCTCCACACAAACAAAGACACCTTCAGAGGAATAGATTGGTGCCAAATGAACTCCGGAGATACGACGTCCTGATCGAAAATCTCCCTGGTAAGGTTTACATACACACCACACACATGAAACCTACCATCACGCTCGGGAGACCATATCCAACGATCAGATACACCAACCTGCAAAGACACATCAAGGAGAACGGTCCTACACTCAGTTATAAGTCCTCCTCCCACGCCCTCAGACTCCTCCTCCATCGCAACCATCACGATCCCCCCACCCTAACATTGCCATTTCTGCCACCTTCACGAAATTAAACTCTTAATTCGTGGATGGGAGAAATTTATGAAATTTTAATTTTGGAAGCTATATTTTCAACAGATTCTAATCATTGTGTTAGCAGCTGTGGTATAGAGAAAACAACTGAACATATGTTTTTGAGTTGTAATTAATTCGAAAGTATGCGATATCTTATTCGAAATTGGATTGCTATCTCATTGGTTAATTCGCTTCATTTATCAAATCACTTTCTTCAAATTGTTAGACGGGTGGATCTCAAAATCTTTGGTTTTCATGAGTTTGGGTGATTTGAAAGAAATGAACGATATAATTTAATCATAAGGAAGAACAATAATTCCTAGATAAAATTAAGTTCCTTTCTTTTGGTGGTTTAATTTTCAAAGTTCGTTATTGCTTGTTATTCTTATGAAATAACATCTCAAAAAAAAAAAAACTTATCCCCTCTTTCTCGCAACTCATTTGTAAAAAATATTATCTTAAAATGAGTGATCTATTTCAATTTTCAATACAATATTCATTATAATTTTCTAATTGTATCATCTATCTAATCTAATTAATATTATTTTCATCACTTCTTCCTTAAAAAAAATAAAAAAATAATTTCTTCATTGACTTATACTCTCTGAAATTATTTTTCTTTTAAATATGTCAGTTATTTTAAGACAACCAAATATATTTGATCCATTTTTAAAATTTAAAACTCACATGAATTCCTTCAATAAGAAAGTGGATGTTTGAAAGAGTGTCCATAACAATCATCTTACTTATTTAAACCAATATCTCAATCAATTAATGCATATGATCAATCCAGTTATATGAATCATACCGGTAGTATATTAGGGTAAAGATCCTCTCCATTTGTAATTTGTTCCATTTAAAATTAATGATGGTGGGATCCACCACTTTTTTTTTTTGTCTATCTCTCTCCAAATTGCAACAAATAGAACAAATTACAAATGGAGAGGATCTTAACCCTATATATTAGGCCAAAATCATAAATGAGCATTCAATCCATCAACTAATGGACATGATCAATTCAACCATGGGAATCAGCCACTCAATTAGACCAAAATCATTCGTTGACGAATTGTCTAATATAAATCGTTTATACATGGTGTAATGGAGATCCTTGTCGGTAGTTTTACTAAAGGTGAATTTTGTTTTCGTACAGTAAAAAAGTGAATTTTATAATAAAAAAGTAATATTTTTTTTAAAAAAAACTAATAATAATTGTAAGGTTCCAAGCTATTAGGAACATGTTTTAGAGATAAGTGAAGATTAAAAATAAATTTAAGGATTATACTAATTGTATTACATAGGAGCGTTTAGACTATCTTAACAACTATTTATTGACAGGGAAATTTATTTCTTAAACAATCGTACGTCTTGCAGTAAATTATTTGAACCAAACATAAGTCAATTTACACCAAAAAATTATAATAAAAAAGAAAAAGTCAATTTACATAAGTCAATTTTCTATAAAAAAAAAAAAAGTCAATTTATAACAAAAAATTAGAATAAAAAAGACACTAAAAATTCCTTCAAAAACAATTCAAGACAGTACATTTTTCTAATGTGAAGTACCAAATCACATACTACAACTTTATTGCCTTTAACTCCATAAAACATTCAACAATTAAACCAAAGGTACAAAATAACATAGCTTCATATAACTCAAGAGAAAGAAAAAAAAAACTAAATGACTGCAAGGAGAGTCATGATGTAAAGGATGAAACTTGAGCATGGGGATTTAGGAGTGTGAGTTGATAAATGGTGGTGGAGGTGGTGTTGGGTAGGCAGGGATGTGTTTGGAGTCCGGTACGGGTCCGGGGACTACGCCACCTGGATTATCCGAAATGGGAGGCCGATAATCATCCAAGTGAAACTCATGTTGATCTTGAGAAAATATTGTTAAAGAGTTCATCAAGATAAGGATTAATATTGTTAAGGCTTTGGCCATTGTTGAATAGACGGACTTCTTGTTGTGTCTACAAGCTTATTTAATTTATAGGTGAAAGGGTGAGGCAATTTAATTAGTTTTGCCACAGGATTTAGAAATTGTATAATTATGCGTAAAATAAAACTGTATAATAAGAATATAGTCATAACATATTTGATAGGAAGATTACACGATATATTCATAAATTAAAGGATTTTGGTATATTTTCTTGCTACCCAATAAATAGCCAAACATACAAATTTTTTAAGAGCTTTATCCCTTTCCCTATTGGGTTACATTTTAATGAGATAGGAAAATGCTATTATGTGCAACTCTAGTGTCATATAAACGTTGCATTTTCAAAAAGGCCATGCAGATTTTTTCTTAAAAATATTTATGAGAAGAAATGGTGTTTTTATTATATTTGTTTTAAATAATAGAGGTGTTACATTGCGGTTAGGTTCATTCGTTGGTTAACAAGATTTAGGTGTTTTAAATAATAGAGGTGTTACATGGCGACCATGTTCATTTGTCGGCTAACAAGATTTGGGTTCGGGTTTAATTGAGCTCATCTCTAGTTTGGTGATCAAGAACTTTTAGACACCACACCCTTTTTGCAATTTGGTTTCACGTCCGTACGCGAGTTCGTTGAGTTGTGCTTGTGATGAGTATTCGTTTTTTTAGTTTTGATTTCCCCGTCAGGCCACTTCAATTTGTTTTTGTCTATTACATGTTATAGCTAGTTCCACTTTTGAATAATTTGACATTGTTCGTAATACCCGTTAGGGTTGACTTACACTTTTATTTTTATGTGAATTTAGGTTTTTATCCTGTTCGGTCTTTTGTATTACCCTTTTTTTGTGCAACATAATAATTTAAACAAAAATGGAAGGCAATCGAGCGACAAACTAGATGACAAAACCAATCCTCTTAAATGCAACATTCATATAACTAGGAGACACAACATTTTTATGTATGATCCTTTGAACTCTTTGTACAATGTCAACTATCTCTAGTTCTAGAAAGTCAAAAGTGTTAAACATAAATGGATTAAAAATTATAGTGATTGTCAAAACACGATTTTTTATGTTTGCCCACTTTGTTCGACCACTTTTCTTTCGCTTAAAAACAATTTTATACAATAATCACAAATTAATTATGTATATATTTTCAGAGGACTTTCATGTTGTAATTAGGTTTCAGTTAATGCCTGGGTGAAAAAAAATATAGTTGAAAATGATAACATAGAAGTAGTGAATTTGGAAAAGGAAAATGAGATGAAATTAGTTGAAAATGTGGAAAAAGAAAATACTGATGAAGTTGAAAAGGAGGCGCAGCTGATTGATAATGAGATGCAGTTGAACAATGAAACCAATGGAAGCAATGGAAATAATGTTTTTGAGACAAATGCTGAATTTGGTAACAATGATGATACGGATTCTCAAGCCTCAGAGTTCGTAGATGCAACACAATTGAATGAGGAGGATAATGAGTCCTCCACCAATGATTCACAACAGGACATGCCACACAGAATACAAAAGGACATGAGATTCTTGCAGGATTCATGGGCCAATCTAGCTGATCTTGAACAAAAGGAGATTAACCAAAAGAATTTAGCAGAATTAGAAGCAAGAAGGAGAGAAGCTGAGCTAATCATTGATGCTGCCCTGCAGAAAGATGATGATGTCAATATTGAGGCAGCTGGCTTTCAACTGGTGACTAATAGAAAAAAGAAAAATCTGAAAGTAGGTTCCTCAAATACCCATACAACCAGGTCCAAGACTGGTCACATCAAACCCTTCAGATGAAGGGTCTTTATTGGAATGTAAGGGGCATTGCTAACTCCCCAACAAGGTTAGCATTAAAAAGGTTAGTTATCAAACATAAACCTGATTTTGTCTTGATTGCTGAACCATGGATGGACTTCAATCACTTTCCGCAAAACTGGCTGCATCGGCTTGGTTTGAAAATTTTTGCTATGAATAATAGGCAACACTTAAATCCAAATATATGGTGCATCTGCTCATCCTCTTTAACTCCTAATATTATCTCTACTACTGATCAACATGTCAGTTTTACTTTAACTGAAAACAACAAAACAGTTGGTGTTTCAGCAGTTTACGCTTCTACTTCACATACCAAAAGAAGGGAATTATGGCATGACCTTCAGGCACTCTATGCTCAACATCCATTACCATGGTGCTGTTTTGGTGACTTCAACTCCATCATAGGTGCTCATGAGCACAGAGGTTCTTTCTCTCCTGCTAAAGTCCCTATGGAAGAATTTTTGTTTTGGTCAAACACAAATAATCTCATTCACCTTCCCACTAGAGGTGCTAAATTCACTTGGTCCAATGGGAGGAGGGGAAGAAGGCACACTGAAAGAAGGTTGGATAGAGCCATATGCAATCATATGTGGCTGGACTTATGCTCTTCCATCAATGTATCCACTCTTCTCAGGTATAAGTCAGATCATAATCCTCTTCTTTTAGAATTTCAAATCAGTCCAATCTCTTTTGTTTCTCAATTTAAATTTATGAAGATGAGGACTACTCATGAAGACTGCATCAAGATTATTGAAGATGTTTGGAGTAGTCAATTTTATGGTAGCCCTATGTTTGTTTTGTCTCAGAAACTCAAATTGTTAAAATCCAAGCTCAAAACCTAGAATAAACAAACATTTGGTAATGTTCATGTCATGGTGAAAGAGGCAGAAGAGAAACTCCGGATCATTCAAGATGACATTGATCTAAATGGCCATTCAGATATCCTTCTGGATCAACAAAAGCATGCGCAGATTAATCTTCAAAGAGCTTTAGATATTGAGGAAATTTTTTGGCAAGAAAAATCCAAAGTTAGATGGCATTTAGAAGGAGATAGGAACCCCAGCTTTTCCATAGAATCACCAAAATCAAAAATAAAACCAAACTCATTACATCCCTTAGAGATGGTGACAGTATTATTACTAATCAAGAGCAAATTTCTTCTATTTTTACTAACCATTTTCAAAATCTTTTTAGTGTTTCTTCTGTTTTGCAGGATATCACAATGGTGGAGGATTGCATTCCAAATTTGATCAATGACCAAACAAACAACTTGCTTACTTTGATACCATCAGACACTGAGATTCATGATGCAGTATATGCTCTCAACAAAGATGGAGCACCTGGTCCAGATGGCTTTGGAGCCATTTTTCACCATACATACTGGAGGATTGTTAAAAATGATGTAATCAAGGCTGTTCAAGATTTTTTCACTCATGGGAAGCTTCTGAACAATTTCAACTCAAACACTATTGTCCTAATTCCCAAAGACAACAATGCAGATTCAATCAATCAATTCAGACCCATTGCTTTGGCCAACTTCAAGTTCAAGATAATATCTAAGGTTCTTGCAGATAGGCTTGCTACTATCATGCCACATATCACTTCAAAAGAGCAGAGGGGTTTTATCAAGGGCAGGAACATCAAAGATTGCATTTATCTAACCTCAGAAGCAGTTAACTTGTTACAGAAGAAATCTTATGGAGGTAATATTGCTTTCAAGATAGATATCTCTAAAGCCTTTGATACTCTTGAATGGCCATTTTTACTTAAAGTTTTACATATTTTTGGGTTCAATTCAAATTTTTGTGGATGGATAAAAGAAATCTTAGAGTCAGCTATGTTATCTATTTCAGTCAATGGCAAACAAAATGGTTTCTTTAAATGTAAGAGAGGTGTCAGACAAGGGGACCCCTTGTCTCCTCTTCTTTTTTGTCTTGCAGAAGATGTGCTTAGTAGAAGTATTTCTAAGTTGGTCTCTGATGGGAAGCTTGATTTGATCACTGGTGCTAGAAACCATAAAATTCCCTCACATACTCTTTATGCAGATGATGTAATGATTTTCTGTAGTGCTAAAATGTCTGGTATTTTTAACTTGAAAGTATCTTTATAGAGTATGCCAATTGCTCAGGTCAATGTGTTAACCCTGTCAAATCCTCTCTTTACACTAGTTCCTTATCTTCAGCCAGATTAGAAGCTATTGTCAATCAATTAGGGTTCTCTGTGGGGTCATTTCCTTTCAATTATTTAGGTGTTCCAATCTTCAGAGGCAAACCTAAATCATCCTATCTACAACCTATTGTTGATAAGATTAAACTCAAGCTTTCATCATGGAAAGCCTCTCTTCTTTCTATTGCTGGTAGGGTGCAACTAGTAAAGTCAGTCATACAAGGCATGTTGATTCATAGCATCTCAGTGTACTCCTGACCTGTTCTTTATTAAAGGATATAGAAAAATGTGTTAGAAATTTTATTTGGTCAAGGTGATATTGAAAAGAGAAAAATGGTTACTGTTGCTTGGCACAAAGTTTGTAAACCTTATGATGAGGGTGGCTTGGGGATCAGATCACTCACTGCTTTAAATTGTGCCTCTAATCTTAAGTTTTGCTGGGAGCTTCACAATTCTGATGAGCCTTGGGCTCGTATTTTAAGAGCTAGAGTTATTAGAGGAAATAAAATTATTAGGTACCACATTTATTCCTCAATTTGGAGCAGTATAAAAGCAGAACATGAAGAAGTGTTACTCAACTCTTGCTGGAACATTGGTAATGGCCAAAAAATTGATTTCTGGAGGGACAATTGGAGTGGAAATGTTCTCTCAAACTTATTTAATATACCTGACTCCATTTCAGCTAATCTTCAAGCCAAAGTGTGTGATTTCATTACGGAAAATCAATGGAAAATTCCTGAGCCAGTCAGTCATTTATTTCCAAACATCAATCAACTTGTCTTGCAAATAACTATTCCAAATGTTGATGCTGAAGACAAAAGAATCTGGAAAGCTAGTATATCTGGAGACCTCTCTTTTAAAGAAGCCTATCTTCATAAATCTCCTATTTCACAACATTTTCAATGGGCAAAGAAGGTCTGGTCAGCTGACATTCCACCTTCCAAATCTCTTCTTGCTTGGAGGCTGTTTTATCTTGGTTTTTCGGGTGTCAAACATTGATTACGTTTGATCCTTTCTAACCGGTGATATCTCATTTCTTCTTGGGAAGGGAAAAATAAGAAAAACCCTTGAGAATCGAGGTCCGGGAGTTGTTTTCGCTACGGGAAGGTGTTAGGCACCCATAACGACTATAGTATCCTATAGGAACCGTCTTTATTTTCTACGCGCGCGCTTTATTTTTAAATGCTATTTTGAAAGTGTTTATTTAAACCTAAGAGTTTTGCTAAGTGAAGAATTGGAGGGAGAAGAATGTGTTTGAATTTTTATTTTATTTGAATTGAAGGAATTTTGTTCCTTGCCTACGTACCCGTTTAAGGGATCAAATCCACCGTAGTTCTCTTCCAAGAAATGTTTTTTGTTTTTGTTGGTTGATTTTAAGTTTGAAAATTGGAGTTTGAAGAATGGAGATTGAGAGGCTTCATGAGCATTGAGATTGGAAAAAAGGTGAGGTGGGATTAGTTATTTGCAAAAACAAGTCAAAGTTGGAATTAGTTTCATTGATGCTTTTATTAAGAAAATAAAGAGAAAAATTCACTTGGAATGTATTCCAAGAGTTTATTTGGAAAAAAAAATTTGAGTGAGATGGTTCAAGTTTTTTTGTTTGGAAAATTGGAATTTTTTCTAAGTGTAAAACCTAAGCATTCATCTAAACATACAATCCTAAACATACATCTAAACATGCATATCCTAGCCATACATCTAAAGTGAGGTGTGTGCATGTGTCGGTGCTTGTGTCGGTGTACATCATTAGAGTCCATAGTCCTTATTACATCATTGGCCTAGATACATTCTATGGTCTTGCAAGAAATTAAATTGCATAAAGGTAAAGTACAAGAATTCCTACATGTTACATTCTAAGCTTTGCATGAATTTAAAAGTGTGAAAAAGGTAGAGACTAAGAATATAAGATGGGAATGAAATGCCTTATGGAATGCATGAAACATGAAATGGAGGAGTTAGTAGCATAAGGTGTAATGGCATGAAAATTATAAGCAAGAGACATACTAAAAATTTGACAAAAGGTGATGGAATTCTTAACCTAAAAGTGGCAAGATACACTTAAAATTTACCATGACATCAAGACAAACATGTGACCCATAATCCTCATATTATGCCAATTTTCTAAAAGGTTTTATTTCATTTAATGATATGAGAATCATAAGAACACATTCAAGTCAAGATTCATGGCATATCTAGGCATATTTGCATTATTTATTCATAAACCTAACTTGCAAAACAAGCAACTAAACACAAGGCACACACATCTAGTAAAAACACATTCAAACAGCAACAAGACCTTTACAAATCATATACCATTAATCAAAACATTCATCAAGAATTGGGATTGGGATCACACAATTTTTATAGGCTTTTTACACAAAACTTCACAAATAAAACCCTAAACCCTAAAACACCATATATATATATTTTTTATCAATTCCCTAACACAACAAATATCACAAGGGGACCACAAGACATAAAGAAACATGTATGAATTTTTAGAATTTTTAAAGCTCAAGAACATATGAACCCTCACAAATTTTGTCACAAAAATAGTAACCAAGTAAAAAATACCAAACATATCTTTTATCAAGATTTAACACATAACAACATCATCCAAATGTCAAGGAAAATATCAAACACATGTGGAAAAAATTATGGAGTTTTTATAAGAAATTTAGGCAAGGCATGGGTTCAAATAGCAAGAAAATTGATGCATATAGCAAAAAAAACTCAAGAAACGAAGGGAAGGAATCCAGGCCCAAAGAGATATGGATCCTGGACTATCCAAACGTGTCAGGGACGTTGGATTGATCCAGGATCCAAAAACCCTAGATCAAACGACTGAGAAGCGAACCAGCGTTGAACCAGGACTGAACCGGTCTGGTTCAGGAGTTTATAAAAGGGTGAAGAGACCGGTTCAATCCATTTCACACTTCCGCTTCTCTCTCTTCTCTCATTCTAGTGAGAGAATCTCTCACTTCTCTCTAACCCTAGCTTCGACGGAAACTGGAAAGGACGGCGGCGTAGGATGAAGGTCCATCGGAACCTTCATCTTCTCCGATGATCTGAAGCTCTTTTTTCAAACAAAATACACAGAAATGTTCGTCCTCCTCTCCAGTTCCCGAATCTATGGTTGCTTTTGTGAATTTGTGGTGAAAACGAAGCAGATCGGACCTTGAACTTTCGGTTTCTAGGGTTTTCAATCTTTTTCTAATCTTTTTGAAACCAAACTCTAATCTAACCTATTTTCTTCGCTGATGATGATTATACACTCTGATTTGAAAAATAAACGGTGAATCTTCATGATTTTGCATTTTAGGGTTTCGTTTCAACTTTTTGAATCTTTTCGAATTTTCACATCAATTCACCGTTTATTTTCCATTATGAACCTTCGATGATGATTACGAACGAGAACGAGAAGGTTTTCACGTGTTTACCTGGATTTGTTTGGAGATTCGAACAAAAGATCCTGCGTTCGTTCTTGATTGTTCTGGTAAGTATTCAAAACCTTCGCAATCGAAAATAAATCGGTGAATCTTCTTCTCCTTCTTCACTGGTTCAAAATTGCTTCGGTATCTCTTCCTCTCACCTCAAAAAATCCTTCGTGATCGCAGATTCGTCCTTGACGGATGTTTGCTTGAATTGCGAAGGTGAAGATTCAGTGATGATGTTTTCTCTGAGAATCTTCTACGAATTCGAATCCATTTTGTGTAAATGTTGTTGAATTGAGTTTTTCTGATGATGATTGGTACGAATTGGGATGAATCTGAGAGTTTGTTGCGGTGGTTTTGAGTTTGTTACGGTGGTGACTTGATTCAGTTACGGTGGTTAGGGTTTGGGAGAGAGAGAAAGTCTGTTAGGGCTTTCTGATGATGTGTCAGTGATTGAATGGTGATTTTTTTGTGTAATTGGTGATGTGGCTGTATTTATAAGCTGACATGTGGCCCTCTGGGCCAATGGGGGCCTGCCACGTACCCTGGACTTATTTTGGACTGGATTCTGGACTTTTTCCTTTGAGGGGCTATTCTGCAATTCCTTGAAATTAAAGGACTGACCTGCAAAAATTATTAAGGACTATTCTGCAAATAAAAAAGACTTTAAGAAAAATAAAATTTCGAAATGGACAACAACAAAAAGACTTAACAAAAATAAAATTTGGAATTAGAAAAAGGACTTGAATGCAATTTTTGGAAGTTTGAGGATTTAAAAGAAAATTAAAAATAAAATTGGACTAAAAAATTGATAAATTTGACTAAACGTAAAGTGAAACGATTAAAAATGACAAAACGGACTAAAATGAACCAATTACTTAAATGAGGTACTTTAAAGTAACCTCTCTCTGCCGAAATTTCGTGTGAAATGACCAAAATGCCCATGGGGACTTAAAACGACTCAAAATGACTCAGACGCAATTTTAAAATGGATTTTTAGCAGGAAATTAAAGCAAGAGCTTATACAAGCAGAATTAAAAGACTCAGAGACAATTTTTAGAAATTAGACAGGGTTTTAACACATGAAAAGACCAAAATGCCCCTAGGGGCTAAACTGACTCAAAATGACTTCAAATGCAATTTCTGAAATGGATTTTGACATAGAATAGAAACAAAGACTTACTCAAACTATCTGAAAGGACTCAAACCATTTTTTTTAGGACTGAAAGAAATTTTAACATAGGAAATGACTAAAATACCCTTCTATGTGAATTTTGCAAATAACATTGAAATAAAATGCAGAGAAAGATGTAATTGATCAGAGACATATCAAATGACTTGAAATACAAGAAAAGAAGAATTGAGTTAGTATTTTTAGGTCCAAAATTAGGGTATAACAGAGGCTCATGCATAACAAATTACCCACAGATGAGAATATGATGGGAAGAGGGTGTAGCATTGCTTCAATGTGCAGCTCTTGTAACACTGCTCCTGAATCCACTTTTCATCTTTTCTTCCAATGCTCCTTAGCTATGAAGATATGGACTTGGCTTGCTTCTTTGCTTAACACCAATCTGCAACTTACTACAGCTGATGATATATGGAAATTGTGTGATAAGAGATGGACACCTCAATGCAAAGTGGTGGTCAAGGATGTCATCATCAACATTCTCTCCACAATTTGGTTCATTAGGAATCAAGCAAGATTTAATGACAAAAAAATTCACTGGAAATCTGCAATCAACAACATCATAGTTGCGGTCTCTCTTACAGGTAATAGAACAAAACTCACCTCATTTGTCAACATGGATGAATTTGTTTTTTTGAAAGTTTTCAAGATCAACATCCACCCCCTAGAGCCCCATTGATCAAGGAAGTTATGTGGATTCCTCCTATCCCTCCTTGGATTAAGGTAAATACAGATGGTGCCTTGACAAAGAACCCTACCAAAGCTTCATGTGGAGGGGTTTTTAGAGATCACAGTAATATTTTTATTGGTGCTTTTGCGCAAAACTTGAACACCAACTCAGCCTTCAACACTGAACTCTTGGGAGTTATCACGGCCATTAATATTGCTGTTGATAATAATTGGAGAAATATCTGGCTTGAAACTGACTCGCAGCTGGTTGTTTTAGCTTTTAAAAATCTGAATATGGTGCCTTGGAGCTTAAGAAACAAATGGTTGAATTGTTTAGAACATGTTAGAAATATGAATTTTTTGGTAACTCACATATACAGAGAGGGGAACTCTTGTGCAGACAGCATGGCTAATGTTGGACTAGCATTGTCTTCATTTGCTTGGTTCCCCTCCCTCCCTGACTGTATTAGGCATGATTATGGTAGAAACCGACTGGGTATGCCTAGTTTTAGGTTTTCTTAATTTTGAAAGGGTCTTGACCTAGTTCCCCCTTTTGTCTCTTTGTACTTGCTCTTTTTCTTTATATATATATATATATATATATATTCGGTAATGCTCTTTGCATTACTTTTTGTTTAAAAAAAAAAGGTGAGATATTTTTTTTATTAGTAGAATAAAACTTGGAATTAGATAGGCTATATCAATGTATCTACTTGTAGGGGTGTTCAATTTAAACCGATCCAAATTAAAACCCTAAACTAGTCCAAAAAAATCGAAAACCACGCAAAATCAAATATTATTAGATGTGTTTGTTTGTCCTTGTTTGAAAACCACTTGGATCGGATCGAATCTTATTATGTCATTATATTACCATTTCTCAACATATTTCCTATGCAATTTTCATTAATATAAAAGTTTAGGAGAGAGACGTATCCACAAAGTGAGGATGATTTTGGGAAACTTCCGAAAAAAAATCACTTCGTGATCTTCTCTCTTCTCTACTCTTTATCTAATTCGTTCACAACAGAAAAATCTGCAACTTAGTGCATACTTTTTCTGGGTTTTTGACATTGATTAAAGTTCATACTTAGGGTATTTTTGCTGAACTGCTAAAGGTATGTTGTCTATGCGTAGAAGACACAACAACTATGGCAGCCTGTCCTAGAACAACTCTTACTTTTCTGCTGTTGGCGTCTCACCAATCTTCCAACACGTACTTTGCTCGTTCCGATATAGCCGTGCTTGTTTCCGACATATACTGCCACAACTTTATATTGTGACTCGTCCATATACTTCATGTTAGGTTTGTAGACATGTGTTGGCTACATTTTGTTAAAACAATAATTCTAGCAAGATGTCAGACAAAATGTCTTAACATGTTGGTACGACATCACAAGCGCTTTGTCCGTTATTTCCAGATTAATTGTATATATATAGCGCTTATTGTAGAAATGAAAAGATCTGAATATGAAGATACATATCAAATAAATTCTACTATTATTTTATGTTTTATATAAAGAAAAAGTATATAATTTTTTGAATTTAATTTAAAAATCATTCTATAACCGAGCATCTGAGCATATTCATATTTGCTAATTTGACCAAATGTATTCTATATTTAACATATTAGAAATGTTCATTCATTTAACTAGGGGTGGCAAAACGGGTCTGACCCGCCGGGCCGGCCCGTTTGGCCCGCTATTTTTGGCGGGCTGAGTCAAAATTTTGAACTCGCTTTCTATAGTTGGCTCGGCTCGTCTCGTTAAAATACGGGGCGGGCAAGGGGCGGGACGGGCCGGCCCGCTTAACTCGTTGGAAACAGGACGGGCACGGGGCGTGGCGGCCCGCTTAACTCGTGTTTCGATTTGTTATTTTGAGTCTTATTTTATGTTTTTGGATTTATTTTGGTTGTTAGATATATTTTGAGACTTATTTTATACTTTTGAATTTATCTTGTTTGTTGAGTTTATTTATTTTGAGAATTATTTTATAATTTGATTGTTGGATTTATTTTATGATTTGTTTTATGTTGCGCATTTGCCTTATTTTGCTATTAGTTATGATGTTGAATTCGACAATTTGATAATTATCTTGTTTTTCACAAATTTACTTGCTGCCTATTCTTTTATTGTTATTTTTTTAGGATAAAAGAAACATAGTTTTTTTGTAACTATTAAGTTGTAAAAAAAAAAGTTTTTGTTTGGCGGGCCGGCCCGCCAACTCGCAAGCCCGCCACTAAACGGGGCGGGGTGAGATTTTGGACTCGGTCACAAAATTTGACTCGGCTCGTCTCGTCTCGTTTTTAGCGGGCTTAGACGGGGCGGACCTAAATAGGGCGGGCAGGCCCGCTTTGCCATCCCTACATTTAACCAAAGAAAAAAAAAATATTCATTCAATAAATTACATTTATATATGAATATTATTGTGCTAATGATAATTTATATTGTTTGTATCAATCAAATGATTGAAATCAAGTGATTATAATTTTCTTCTAGACAAAACAATTTTTAGGTACTGAGAAAATTTTTATTTACCTCTATTTTCCAAAAAATAAAAATATTTACCTCTCAAAGAAACGTCAGATTACCACCTCCGTCCTTTGAATACCGATGATTAAAAAAATTGTTTGTATCAAACCCAATGAAGCTATAATGTCATGCACACGCAATAGTTCTACTGTTGAGAGTGAAAATTGATATAATAATTTTTTTAGAGGGAAAACCAAGCTTATTCTTAGCAAGGTCTTCCAAAATAACATCAGGAGTGATTAGTCCTTTAATTATTTTAAACACTAATTAATTATGCATTTTCTCAACAAAAAAAAAAAAAACTAATTGATCATGCATATCCCTCGTTCTATTTCCTCTTATTTTTCCAATATTTTACCTTCTTCCTATAATTTGTTGCTTACTTTTCATCAAAAAATAAATAATTGCTTCTTCTCCTACATTTTTTATGAAGTTGTTTCCTATCATACAGTAATTGTCTTTTTTTTTTACTAAAAAATTGATATTTATTCATTAAAATTGATAGATTACATCAAATATTTATTATATTTTTAATTGTATTTTAAATATTTATACATATTCACCCGTTTCTAGTGTTGAAAAACATTTGTTATTATATGCAATTTATTTTCATGACTTTTTATACAATTCATGAAAATAAAGCATGCATTTTCATGAATTATTTCATAAAACAATTAAAATTTCATCATTTTTGAATCATATTTCACTTAATTAATTTCTTCAAATTTGTATTTTTATAGTCAAAAGGAAGAATAGATGTAGTTAAATGTTTGTTATGTTCATGAAATAACTATCATGTATGAATACTTTTGAATTTTTAAACGTTAAAAGAAATAATTAACTATCATAGATGAATAATATTGAATTTTTAAATGTTAAGTGTAGTTAAAGGTATAATTTTTTTTTTTGACAAATAGTTAAAGGTATATAACGTTTATGAAATAACTACCATATATAAATGATGTTTCCTAAACAGACTAGGATGAATGTGGTGAGAATATAAAGGTAAAAAAAATATAAAAGGTTAACAAAATAACTTGGAATAGCATAAAATGTCAAATGCATGAGAAAGCTTGGATTATTTCTGTAACATCCTGCTCGTCAGCTAATGGAATATTATCAGTCAAATGTGTCAGAGGACAAATGTTCGTGGAAAGCGAGTAGGACGGAGAATATTTATCAAACAATATCAGTTAAGTATGGTTTATGTATCAGTGTCGGTATAAACACGTTAAGACGAAGGGCAGTTTGGTACTTTCACGAAAAGGGGTATATAAGTGATTTTTGGGCCAAATCTTCATAAATTCTTGCTCTTTCTCTCTCTAGGTTTTCTTTGAGGAATTATCTCGTCCTTCTCTCTAAGTATATCGCCTCAATCTCCCCCTCTAACCCATCAATCTTTCCAAGTTTGTGTAATTGGTGAATCAAGCTTGAATTATGGTGTCTTAGCAAGCAAGAAACAACCAAGAGAATGGATTGAAGCTTGGATTTATAAGCTAGGGTTTGATATTTGGGAAGCTTGAAGCATGAGGAATCACAAGAAACTTGTTAGGTGAGTTCTTAGATAGATTAACCTTCCTTTGGGTTGTGCAATTTTAGCAAGAAAACATGATTTGTGTTAGTTTAGTTATGATGAGAACTTTAGTACCCCAAAGCAATTCTTGTTGATTATATGTTAAAATTGCCATGAAATATGTTTATTAATGTCTTTATAAGTTGTTGGATGCTTATGGTGCATTGTAGGATCGAATTGGACGAGTTTTGGGTCAAAATTGCAAAATCTGCACCACAGACCAGAAGAAACTCGCTATTAGCGAAATATTTCGCTAATAGCGAAATTTACAGGACGTTGCCCAGAAGAAAGTCGCTATTAGCGAACTCCTCTGACCTTGCCAACTTGCTTTTGGCTTGTTGGCCCAATGTAGGGCCGGTGGTGCAATCCGAAGCCTTTCTTTCATTGTTTTACAACTTTATAACCCCAAAACAACATCTAGGCAATGCACATAACATCAAACGATTTCTTGAAATGAAAATCATGGCCAAATTAACATATGCATCAAGAACGGCTTATGAGATATTTACATGAAACATGATGGGGTAGTAATGTACTAAGAAAGGGAATGAATTTAGAGCCTTGACATAGCTTGTCGAGAACTAGAATGATATGCATGTGTCCTATGTATGTAAGACGCGAAGTGTTTAGTATATTCTATTCGCATATGAACTAGAATGACCATGCAAGCATGTTAAGCCGTGAATAGATAAGTTAATCCCTTCATTATGAATGAGTATGACCATGTAGGTAGTTTATCGTTAAACGGGTAGATCACGGACCCGTGGTAAACGAGCAAGTATGAATATGTTTAACCTTCATGTATGTATGATTAAGACTATGATGTATGTGTAGTTTACCACACATAGGATCGCTTAAGGATTCGTGGTAAACGAGTATGTAAGACGTAGGTGTCGTGAGAACGGGATAAGCTCCGCAAGGGGGCCCCACACGTTACTGAGGGAGACTGATGTGCCTTAGCTAGGTTTTCATCGGTTATGTATGGGATTGTTCTCGGGGTTACTCCATCCGGGGCTCTCCGTAAAATGAACTTAGATAATATGTTTGTACAACGCTAACATCTATGTATGAATGATTATGTTTATGTATGATTATGATATGATGTTAGACACGTACAAGTTTGTGAGATAGAGCATGTTACGAATGTTATACCGATGACGATCTTAGGTTTCCCTAATCGTCCGGTCTAGGACCATGTCATGAATATGTTATGTTAAGTCTTGATGCGTTTAACGTATCTTGAGTTAGCGGTCTTAGGATCTCTTGACCGCCATGACATGTATGATGTTAGTAAGACCTATGACAAGTAAGATGAACCTACGACGGATCTAGTATGCACGACCGTCTAGGAAAGCATGACCACACACGTATAATTAACTGTCAGGTTGTATTGTAGACACGTGGTGACCGAGGTTACCTATAGCCTAGGATTAGGTAGAACTCACTGAGACATTATGTCTCATCCCAATCCTTATTTGATTCAGATAAACAGGTTGGTATGGCAAGCTAGTAGCCGAATGGATATCTCAGCAAGTGTTCGTTCGTACCCGCTGTAGGATGATATGGATTTCAAGGATACACTTACTATGTTTTAGACAAAGTTATGTTATACTCTTGTTGTACGAATGCTTATGATTGTATATGATATTCATTCGGAGTTTTATTGTTGTAAATTTTAATGTATCCAGTACTAAAAGATAATGAACATGCTAAGCTTTCTAGATACGTTTAGTATGGGCGTTACAATTTCAAGGTGCCACATGTCGATCATTTTTTTTTTTGGTGGTGGTCGGGGTTTGAACCCGGACCTTGCATATTTTATGCATTGTCTCAACCAACTGAGCTTGTGAGGCTTGCATTTCCATAAATAAATTTGAGGAAAACCCTCAAATTTATATAATATAGATATAGATATGAAGAACTTTTTTATTTTTATTTTTTTTCACTAAATTTGGTTTGTCCCTAGTTTTTTGAAATAAATTGTTGGCATTATATAAAATAACAACTAATTTATATGTTTTTGATGTTTCATCACAAAAAAATAATGTCATTTGTTTTTTTTGTTACATGAGAAAAAAGGCAAAAGCAAAAACAAAAATAAATAGAAGATTATTGTCCGCGATGATAAGTAACACACATATTGTCTGTCCCAAGTAATAAAGGAAGCTCAACTGGATGATTAAACATAATCAATAGATCATTCATAGACCTTATTCCAAACTTGATTAAAAATTCAGCACACATATTACCCTTCCTAAGAGTGTGGCATAATTGAAAAGTCCAATCTTTAGCCATCTACTTTCTGATAATAGCTATCTCATTTCCGTAGTGGTGAGTGGAAACATCCGCATGCATGTTGCACTAGGTGAATAGTATGCATGGAATCAGTATAACAAATATTGCCTCTCAAACCTTCCTCCCAACAAATTTGAATCTCATGCATTAATGCCAATATTTGGGCATGAAGAATATTAGAGGAGCCAATATTACCATGAAAACCACACATAAATTGTCCATCACATTCTCTAATTAAGCCATTGATGACATCTCGTCATTACGTAATTTTATATGTATTTTGATCACATTTTGGAGTTCACAAGGCAACTTAAGCAGCAAGAAAAACAGAAAAACTGAAGAAAATGACAAGAGACAAAAACGTGTCACGATTCAGACAAAACATGACACGATTCCACAAGGCCAAAAACATGCATTCGACAGTGGGCAAAACGTGTCACGATGACCAAAACGTGACACGATTCTGGAAACCCTAATTTTTGTAGTTTGTTATTCAAGGTAAATCGTGTCACGACTTACTAAAAACGTGACACGATTTAGGCAAAATTCTGAGCCTATTTATTTTGAAGTTTAGTCTAAAAGCAAGGGTTACGAATTCTGGAGAGAGAAAGTGCGATTTGCAGACCTAGAGACTGAAGAACGGGGCGATTTCCTCCATTCTTTACTAGTTTATGTATGTTTTAATTCTTTCATTGATTATGCTATTTGTAAACTCAATTATGAGTAGCTAAATCTCTTAGAGATTAGGTCTGAGATGATTCTTTGTAACCCTAATTGATCCATGTTGCTGTGAAACTCTATTTATTGTGAATGACAATCTAGTTTTTATTCAATTCAATTGTTCTTAATGCTTTTTATATCCTGATCAAATATAAACATGATTTAGTGAGAATGAATGACTACTGACCATAGCTTTCAACTTAGACCTAATTGAATTTTTCTAATAAATAGGGTTAGTCTAGGAATGGTCGTTTATTAGTGATAATAGGTTAACGTGCTTTAAACCTTCAAATATTATTAGACCACCTAAGGAATTAGGGGTTGAAGTTTGAGAAGAGGGTTCTAACTCAAGGGATTGATTAGGACTATTTTGTTAACTATCGTGGAACTAGAAAATCATTCATAAGAATAGGTGCAGTATACCAATTAGGGGAACATAGATGATTCGGAAGGCCTGATCTCATCTCTCTCTTATTCTTTAAAACCAATCTTTATTTTCTGTCGTTACTTTTATGCAATCAAACCAATCAACTGCCTGGTGGCAAAACAAAATAACTTTTATACATCCTAAATAATAACGCTTTTGAATTATTGAAGTTAACACAGTCCTCGTGGATACAATCTTATTTTACTACTTCGGTAGTTTTTGGTACACTTGCCAGACTTCTATCAGCCACCAAATCTTGTCATCTCCGGGTTGGTTTGAGCACTACCATCTGCATTAAGAATATATGAGTCAGGATGACCTTTTTTGCCAAGAAATAAGATGTAGTTGAATGCTAATAATCTCCTTTTGCATACTCCTGAAATCTTGATTAACATCACGAGTCATAACCTTGATCTTTAACAAAGAAGTCATTAGAGACATGCTTATATCATAAAAAATATTTGCATTTCTATTACACCAAATACTCCACATGGTAATAGGACTCACAACACCAAGTTTGTCAACACTATCATGAGACCACATGAATATCTAGCTATCCTCCTCGGGTAAACCGAAACTAGGACCCACCATCAAGTTCATATAACTTTTGCTTGGTTGCAATTAAACAAACAATGAACCAAGGTCTGAGGTTCATTATAACTCTATGATTCAATATAGTTCGTGTTGGGATCGTAAGATGCATCACTTACCAAAGGAAGAATTGGATGGGATTTTAAGTTCACATACCTAATTCCAAGAATCTTTAGGGAAGAGAGGAACCATCTCTTCATCGTTGAACCAACTATATGCAGATTTTGTCAAGTAGCCACCATAGGTACAATTATTCCAAATCCAGTTATCAGTGACATCATCCACTAGATGAGCCATCGTTTCCAAAATTTCACTTCTGATATCTTGGGGCAACATGGTATAAACATTTTGCAGGTTACCTTCATCCATAGTAATAATATCTCGTATTTGAAGATCAATAATTTGTACCACAAACTAGTGGAAACATTTCAAAATTTGAAATTAAATCCATCCTCCAATATTTTAAGTGCTTTTACAATGGCATTCCATGTGGGAGTGCCCTTGCTATTTCTCGCACGGAAAATATTAAATCCTTGAAGATACCTTGCAGAAAGAATTTGACACCATAAATGACTACTAGGTTTAAACATACCCCACACAAGTTTACCAAGCAACACAATGTTTTGTTTCCTCACAATTCTCACTCCAAGACCCCAATTCTTCTTAGATTTAGTAATTTTTCCAACCAACCAGATGCATACCTTTATTTGCGGGTCAGTTTCATATAAAAATACACATCATTTTGTCAAGATGGTCACACACAAATGAACACTAGTTTTGAGAGCGGTGAATTTGGTCATACCAAGTTTATCATTAAACTTCAACTTATACACTTTTTCAACCAAAATTTATGAGAATAGGATAATGATTCAGATATTTTATGATTTAAAGGATCAATTTGTAACAAAAAAACTTAAAGGACTAACTTGTTATTATCATATAACTTAAAGGACCGCAGATGATATTTAACCAAATAATAATAAGAGTAAATTACACTCCCCTTCCCTCAAAGATGCTTGAATTACACTCCCCTCCCCTCTTATGTTAAAAAATACACTCCCCTCCCTTGAAAAGTAAAATCTACACTCACCTCCCCTATAAGATGTTTGAACTACAACCTTCTCCCTTAATAATTAAATATTCACTACACTTTAATCTATTTTAACATAAATAAATATTTTTATGATATGTACTAATTTTGAACCACCATTTAAGAAAAATAAATTCATTTCTTTATAACTTAAATGTCAATGATAATTAAATTTAAATATTTTGCTATTAATTTTATAATTTATAGTACAAAATTACCTTTTAAATAACCATACTTTATTGTGTAATTTTTCACATATTTTAATTTTATCTTTGGTTGTTTCATATTTTATAATAGGGTTTAAAACTAGATGTTAATGAAATTTTGAATAAAAAATAGAGAAAAATATGTATTCAAATTTTGATTATTAAAATAGACCCGCAGTACTATTTTTTTCCGAAGTGTGTTAGATTATTATTTTTATTTTCTTTGCTAAATAAAAAAAATATTGAGGGAGTAAAGTGTAGATTTTAACATAAGAGAGGAGGGGAATGTAATTCAAACTTCTCTTAGGGAAGGGGAGTGTATATTTTAACATAAGAGGGGAGAGAAGTGTAATTCAAGCATCTTTGAGGGGAGGAGGGTGTAATTTACTCTAATAATAATAATAATAATAATAATAATAATAATAATAATAATAATAATAATAATAATAATAATAATAATAATAATAAGTATTTAAATAGCAAAAAAAGTATTTAAATAGCATTAATGTACCCATGTGTTTTCTTTTGAATTAAGTTTTTTGTTTGGTATGATTTGAGTTGTTAGTTTTAAATTTGTGTTAAATTTCCTTTTTTCTAACGGGTGTTAAAATCTCATTTAGAATAGAATATTCAAGTATGATTTGCTGAATCTGAAATAATTGTAAGTAATATGGTACATCAATATTCATTATTAATGTAATTAAGAAAAAATAATTTACATAATACTGCAGTATATTATGCCAAAATCATTAATAAATGAGCGTTCAAATCAACTAGGCCAAAATAACTTTGTGGACGAATATCAATTGAACACAATGTTTTCTTGAAAGGATCAATTGAACAATATATTGTTTGCACATAAGTTATATCAAATCAATCTCGATATATTACTTATCATATATTTTTATGAGTGAAGAAGCAGTTTTGAGTTAAGAATATCGCCGAGATACTAATTATTGTATTTGAGAAAGCTTTTAGTGATGAGCAAAATCTCTTCCATAAGCAATCGTAAGTTATACAAGATAAATTACTTGAGGACAATAATTAGTCATTAACAAAATTAGAATTAAAAAAGATTCTAAAAAGATATCGAAGACAATGCATTTTATTAATTTTATTATAGGTAATTGAAGTACAAAATCACATGCTACAACTTTATTGCATCATCCTCCATAATATACTCAACAATTCAACCAAAGGTACAAAATAACGTAGCTTAATATAACTTTAGAAAAGAAAAAAAAACTTAAATGACTACAAGAGAGTCATGGATGTAAAGGATGAATTGTGGAGCATGGGTTGCATGGAGGGTGAAATGGAGATTAGGTTGATAGTGGTTGTGGTGGTGGGTAGTTATTGATGTTGTTAGAGATGGTGAAATCTAAAGGATGAACTATCCTGGTTTATTTGGCTTGGGAGGACCATAATCATCCAAGTGAAACTCATGCTGATCTTGAGAAAATATCATTAAGGAGTTCACCAAGATAAGGATTAATATTGCTAGTGCTTTGGCCATTGTTGAAAAGAGTGATTTGTTAGTGTGTTTACAAGCTTGGGAGGACTAGGTTATTTATAGGAGAGAAGGTTTTGCAACTTTCTCTCAAACAATTTACACTTTAAATTAGAATTACAAATTTTCTTTTTTTTTTTGGTCAAGTCAAATTTTCTATTATTAGAAATTGTATAATAGCTTAAAAGAAAAAAGAAATTGTATAATTTTTTTAGAATAAAGAAATTGTATAACTTATAATGGAAATATAATAAAAACATATTGGATAAAGACATATTTTCTTCCTAAACCATCAAATTACAGTAAAATATAATAATAACTTTTTTTTCGTTTTTATGAATCTCAAGATTTCTTTTCAATTTTTGTATTTTAGAAAAGAGCAATTCATAAACACACTGTTATTATTATTTCTGTTTTAGAGGAAATCTTGCCTTATATGAGTACTATTTTTTGAATAAATCTTACCTTTTATGAAGACTGATATAATCAAAATAATTAAAGCATAATTGTAATTAAATCTTATTAATTGTAATACTAGTATAGTTTTTATTTTTATTTTTCTGTGATGATAGTATAGTATTTTACAGCTTTATACACCCATTGCAATCTTTTATGGCTCGAAAAATTGATCTCTAGCTACATTCAGTTGCACGTAAATGATCACTAATTCACACCCACACATAAAAAGACATGTGCTAAATAGGGGATGACTCTTTCAAATTAAAATATTTTTACTCACTATGTTTTTACTTGTGTAATAATAGGTTTCTCTTTGAATAATTGTTATTTATGACACATTACCTGTTAGAGCAGCTTATGTATAAAATAGACTAGACTAGACATGCCTAGTTTTAGGCAAAGGCTACGGTGGAAGACTTCTTTACGTCTCATACTGTAGGAGACTTAATTTTTATTTTTTTTCTAAAATGGATGTCAACCATTAGATGTATTAGAAAGATTTTGAATGGTTGAGATTTACAGGTTATTTGACCCACTAAAATTTTATTTTAGAAAAACACACACACACACACACACACACACACACACACACACACACACACACACACACACACACACATATATATATAAAGAAATAGCATGTTTTTGCTTCTTTTGGACTGATATTTTTCTTTCCAAAATTACCCTCAACTTTCAATACAAATAGCAAATTACTAATGGAATTAATATATTTTTTTATATTTGTAATAACTAATATCCACTTTATTCCAAAAAAAATAATAATACTATTACCCACTACAATAGGTAATACATACTACATAAACATACAATTAAGAAATCTTTCATATACTAACTTTCCGTTCGATGAGAATCTTTTAAACACTAATCATCATTTTATGAGAATATTTCAAAAACTAACTCTCTTTCTATGAGAATCTTTCAAAGACTAACTTCCATTTTATGAGAATCTTCTAAAGACTAAGTCCCGTTCTATAAGAATCATTCAAAGGCTAACTTCCGTTCTATGAGAATCTTCTAAAGACTAACCCCTCTTTCTATGAGAATCTTTCAAAGATTATCTATCATTCTATGAAAATCTTTCAAAGACTAACTTCCGTTCTATGAGAATCTTCTATAACTAACTTCCATTCTATAAGAATTATTCAAAGGCTAACTTCCGTTCTATGATAATCTTCTAAAGACTAACCTCTCATTCTATGACAACCTTTCAAAGACTAACTATCATTCTATGAGAATCTTTTAAAGACTAACTTCCGTTTTATGAAAATCTTTCAAAGACTAACTTCCGTTCTATAAGAATTTTCTAAAGACTAACTTTCGTTCTATAAGAATCATTTTAAGGCTAACTTCGGTTCTATGAGAATCTTCTAAAGACTAACCTCTCGTTCTATGAGAATCTTTCAAAGACTAGTTATCATTCTATGAGAATCTTTTAAAGATGAACATTTATCCTGTGAAAATTTTCTAAAGATTAACTTCCGTTATCCGAAAGTCTTCCAAAGACATACTATTATTATATGAGAATTTTCCAAGAATTGGAATGTTCGCACAATTTTTTTTAATTAAAATTAATGTAATTTAAAATTTAAATTTAGTTGTAAAAGTTATTAATTTTTTCACCAGAAATTCTGTGTTTAGATATTGCTTTCCATATGTTATTCTATCAAAATAATTTGTCAAAATTTATGGTGTTAAGTGATTAATAATCAATTAAACATATTAAAATGTTGACCATTTAAATTGAAAATACTATGTTATTAAAAAAATTGAAATACTATGTTAATGATTTTGTTTTGGAATTGAAGGATACGATGCTTGTAAATATATGCAATTTATTTTTGGGTTAAACAAGTAAATGATCCCTCTAAATATATCAACATTTGATTTTAGTCTCCCTAAAATATTCCTCAGGCTTTTGGTCCGTCTAAAATTTTTCATTAATGAAATTAATCCCTACTTTTTAGTCAACCCATGTCTAACCTTCATATTTTTTAATGAAAATTTCCAGAAATAGATAGAATAATATGACAAACTCTAAAAAAATATAAATGTTTGTTGCTTTCAAGTTATACTAAATCAAGCTAACCATGATTATTTATTTCAATCACACCAACAATATAACAAAAAAATTAAATCTAAATTCTTTTTTTAATGACACCAACAACAATCTTTATTGAAGAAAAAATTGTTTAAGGGTATAATTAGAATAATAAAAAAGTAAGTATAAATATACTCATATAGTTTGTTACATTTTTTAAATAATAAAGAAAAAAATCAGACATATATATATATATTCATATCGTATTTATTACATTTTTTTAATATTTAAATTGATTCTTATCTATTTGTTACATGTGTTATTTGTATTGAAAATTGAGGGTATTTTTTAAAAGAGAAAAAACCAGTTCAAAATAGTTGAAAGAAATTGTTTTCTTCATATAGTATAGATTATTACTTGTTTGATTTTTGAATAAAAAAATTAACGAAATCAACACAGAAAAATAATTGATAATATTCGATCAAGACACTTAATCGAATATTATTATTTGATTTATTTGATAATATCAAGACACTTAAGATAAAATAGTTGTTTTTAGACCATCTACAATGGGGAGTCCTTCCCCTATTTAGCACCATGCTAAATAGACACCCTCATTGTGAAACCGATTAATACGGTGCTCATGGGTGGTTTTATAGGCACCATCTCTTTCCTATTACTCATGAGTCCCACATATACAAATAATTCTATTTTATTCTATTCAATTGTTGTATTATTTCAATATTAAAAAGTAAATTATATATTAGTTGCAAGAGTAATATTTAATCGATCAACATTAAATTTTCAACAATTTTTTTTTTTTTGAAACAACAAATAATTTACCCATCTAAATGGGAAAAAAACAAACATACAATGATTGGATTTAAACAAAACAACAAATAATTTACCATAATTTATTTTATATTGTTTTTCAAGTTTTAACTTATTTTATAATTTATAATTAAATTACCTCAATATTTTAAAATTATATAATTATGAATGAACATATAAATTATTGTTAAAATTTAATGATATAGAGTTATTGTAGGGACCCAATTAATAATTATTTTGAGGTGCTGGGTTGGAGAGATTGAGTGCTTATTAAATATTAATTATAAAACGAATGACGTGTACAGTCCGGACTCGTTTAAACACCCAAATGAAGTGCTTCATTGTTGATGGTCTTAATAAATTCGATCAATCAAGTAGTGTTTAGAGTATGTAGAAACCTCGTAACGGTATATGGAATATAATTATACATGTAACAGAAAAATACTGCTCAAAGAAACAAATTAGTTCTTGCTAAGTTACATTAATATGTGTGTCTGATGTCTGTGTATGTTTCTCTTTGTTTGTTTGCCTACGAAGTGTTCAATGTCTGGTGATTTAGAAAAATGTGTCTACATCTTAGAATAAATATAATTGGACTTAAGTTAGAGCAATGATATTCTAACAACCAAAAATCAACAACTTTTGTGACAACCACCAATTTTCAAAGGAAAAGTAGATAGTGACACGGAAACCAAAGCAATAGAGAGAGAAAGTAAAAAGATAATGTGAGTATGAGAGATAAAGTTGTCACATAGGTTGTCACAAAATGGTTGTTAGAATATCATTTCTCCTTAAGTTATGTCCAAATAAGGGAGGATTAATTTTAGAGTAATGATATTTTGACATTCATTTGATGACAACTTTGTTGACAACCTTGTTTTTCTCACTTCTTATTGGTCAAAAACAATGAAGAGAGAAAAATGAAGAGAGAGAATAACAATATCATGTGAGTATGAGAGAGAAAGTTGTCCAAAAGTTGTCAAAAAGTGGTTGTCAAATATCATTTCTCTTAATTTTATCTAAAGTATATAGAGGTTGATATTTAATTAAGTCAACTAAAGACGGCATGCTAACTAGTTTTGCTTAATGGAAAATGACTTTTCTTAAGAGTTGGTCTCTTTCATTTCATAAGTGTAAAGGGAAAACTTGGATATAACAATAATCAGTGGACAAATGGACAATGGTTAGTCCTACATAAGTAAAGATAAGGAAAATGATAACACCGTTTGTGTCTAATCCTAATTATATATTCAATGGAAGTGAGCCGGCCAATATAGGAAAACTAAATAATCCAGATGGCTATGGCTCACCATGCAGGCATGCACATTGTAGCCAAAGTGGGAGGGACGAGAACAAAAGATATTGTAATTAGTAATCACTCTTGAATTATATAAATAGTTTGTGTAAAGCGTTTTTACATTGTTATAGCTCATAAGTTCACGAATGTTATGTTTACGATGATTGATTTTGTTGTCTTAAAATATTTAGTGGTGTAGTTTGTTGTCCAATTATCTTCTATTAATGTGATAAATCCTTGATATATAAAAAAAATCGGAATAAAAAAATGTTAATCAATGAGAACCATCACTTCATTAAGACTCAATTTGGTAAAATTAGTGGATAACTTGCGACGTATGAGCTTATAGCTATAATTGATAAATTAGTTGGTTTAATTTGTGGTGTTTGGTAAAATCAACCGTCGAATTAGCTTATAGTTATAAATGATATAAAAAAAATGCTGTTAATTAATATTTATTATTTTCCAATTAAGTTAAAAAAAAATAAGAAAAAATTATTACGGGTTTGAATGTTGGTGAAAGTTTCTAAGCCCATGATCAAGAGTAAGGGTGATGAGAAAATTGGGTAGACTGATTTGATTTGATCCAACCGAAGTCATTCAGGTGGTGAGAGTAGTAGAATTTTTTTTTTGAAGGAGAGAGTAGTAGAAAAATTGTTTTTCCATATATGGGAAAAAGAAATCTGAGGAGAAAATGGAAAGACAATTTTCCAAGGCAGGCACTTTTTCTTTTGCTGAAGGAGAAAATAAAAAAAAAAAATTATCAACATTTTACTTTTTCATTTCTTTTTAATCAACCTAATCCTATTTGAGAACATCAAACATATACATATCTTTTTAAACACGATTCTCAACATCGTAGTATATGTAGAGGTTGTAATAAACACCTCTACATATATGAGAAAAAGAGATATCTTTAGGATATTTGAGCAGAAGAAAATAGAGATCTTTGAGAGGCAAAGATTATTATGAAGTTTTATTTTTCTTCATAATACAAAATTATACTAATTTAATGAATTCAAATTATATTGAAGAATCTCTAAAAAAAAAAATTATATTAAAGAAGAATTTTAAAACGTTTATATTCATTCTTCAAACACAATCTATGTTATTATAGCACCCTTAAAATAAAAACATATTGATTATAAATCATAAGTTATCATTGTCTAGAAACTTTGTCTCTTGATAAAGACCAAAGATTTGTTTCAAATCCTCTCCCCTCCCCTCAGATCTCTAAAAAATTACAGCCTTTGGCTGTCACATTTTTCTTCTTTCACGTCATTTCAAAATAGTAAATATGTTTTCTTAAATTATAATTCGTTTTAATATTAAAAGCAGGCACAAATTAACTAAACTTAGCCAAACTAAATGAAACGCTAAAATCACTTAGTCATGCCAACAAGTAAACAAACAAGTGCTAAAAAACAAAGAAACAACTTTGTCATAAGAACAAAACACAGTTCTTGTTGACTCGTAAATCAAAAGTCCATATGTCTAATGGCGTTTTCACTTACCACATCAACAAACATTACCAGTTAATATATCAATCTAAAGCCATTAAAAAAATTGGATGGATATGGACAAGACTTGTTTTATGTATTTGGCCGAGTGAAAAATTATTATGACAATGAATAATGCTCAATAGTCATGTCCATAGTACATGGTTCAATTGATAATGTTAAGCATAACATCTTCATCCAAAATTAAACCAAAATTAAATGATCATTGTCACTTAGTCTAACTACCCAAAAAAATCACATAGTCCATTAGTCATTCCAACAAGAAAAGAAACAAGTGCTGAAAACCAAAAAAGCAGCTGTGTCCTAAAGAACAGAACAAAACAAAACTCTTGTTGACTCTTAACTCAAAAGTCCTTAAGTTCTTAATATCACACCTATCCTCATGACATCATCCCCACCATGCAGATCCTCCATAAATACCACACACACACAACTCAATCACATTATCAACAAACAGTAACAGTAACAAATCCTCACACAACACAATCATGTTACTACAATTACTCTTCTTATTCCTGTTCTTTCCATTTTCAACAACATCATTAACCATATGGCCCAAACCAAGAAACCTCACGTGGTCCCCACCACAGCAAACCACCCTCCTCTCTCCAACATTCACCATCACCACCACCACTCCCCACCACAACAACCACCTCACCGCCGCCATATCCCGCTACACAAACCTCATCAAAACAGAACACAACCATCCCTTAATCCCACCAAAAGCAAACCTCTCAAACAATCTACCACCTCTACAAAGCCTAACAATCACCATAACAAACCCAAACACAGAACTAAACCACGCCACCGACGAATCCTACACGTTAACAATCACCACTCCCACCGCCACCTTAACCGCCGTAACATCATGGGGAGCCATGCATGGTTTAGAAACGTTCTCCCAGCTTGCATGTGGTAACCCAACGCGCGTGGCTGTGAACGTGCGTGTTAACGACGCGCCGTTGTTCAGTCATCGCGGTATCATGTTAGATACTTCAAGAAACTACTATCCAGTGAAGGATTTGTTAAGAACTATTGAAGCTATGAGTATGAATAAGTTGAATGTGTTTCATTGGCATGTAACAGATTCTCATTCTTTTCCTTTGGTTCTTCCTTCTGAACCAATGTTGGCTGAGAAAGGTGCTTATGATGTTAATATGGTTTATACTGTTGATGATGTTAAAAGGGTTGTTGAATTTGGGCTTGATCGTGGTGTTCGTGTTATCCCTGAGATTGATGCTCCTGGTTAGTTCTGTTCTTTGTCTTTAATTTGTTGATTTACTTTACTAATTTGTGTGATTAGAGAGTGATGAAAGGATGTTTTGATAAAAGTGCTTTCGGTGAGAAGAATATTTAATTTTTACTCTCACAATCTTATATTATATGTTTTGTTTTGATTAATTGTTTATCTTGATAGTTAGTGCCCTAAAATATTCATAGAGTTGTAGTTACATTTTAGGCTATGTTTGGCAATACAATAAAACTAGCTTATCAGCCATAAGTCATTAGTCTTCAACTATAAGCTATCGGCTATTTTTTTTTTCCCAAACAAAGCATTACATTTGATAAGTTACCTTAAAATATCTTTCGAGCAGTAAGTAATATTCATTAATAGTCGGGAAAAGTATTCTTTAGAGGAATTGTATGTTGTGAATAATCTGATTTAGTACAAAATAAATAAATATGAGGGAGGAAGTACTCTTTTCAAGAAAAGTTAGAACATGTCAATAGTTTGATAAGGATTCAGCTCAAATTGTACACAACACATCTTGAGTTCGAATTCCGTTACTTATATTTGAACCTCGTTTGTGAGGAATATGTAAGTAACTTCGTTAGCGCTCATTGAGCCTCAAAGCTTTTCCTGACTCTAGTGAGCTCCAGACCAAACTCGTCCAAACTTTTATTTATAGAACAGAAAAGTTAGGACCTATTTTCTTCTTATTTTATTATTTGGACTTTTGTTGTTTTGTATTTGTCTAGCACTTTGCGGCACAATTGTATTGAAGATTGACACTGTAAAGACCAGTACTGAATTAATCTATTAATTAATTGCCATTGGTGTTATTACTCTGCCTTCTTTTATTGGAAATTTGTTATTATGCCTATTTCTATCCGAATGTTTCTCAGGTCAAAGAATTTATCTAGATTTGTGTGATTAACTATACTGATTATTTAACCAGTTAGTGTTAACTTCTGTTTAAGTTCCATCACATTCTAGAATACTAAAACTTCTGTCTCCATCACTTATTATATGTCGCATTAGATACATCTCTGTTTTTTAAGATGTTGGTTTCTGAAATGTTGGAATCTGTTTATATATAATGCACTATACTTTTTTTTTTCTTGTGGGAGTACCAACCAATTGGTAGTGAGAGACACAAACTTTACCACAATATAATAATAGTCCTATGACTTAGAATCACTCTTCAAATCTCCTTTTATTTTGGTTTATATTAACATAATCAGACATAGAAAAGTAACAATTATAGGAGTTATGACTTATGGTGTTGGTTATTAAAATGAATTCTAAGTTGACAAAGCATAAAGCATCTTGGACTGTGGCTTACCATGAGAAATAACATTGTAACCATAAGGCCAATTAAATTAACAAAAAAATGAGGCTTTTTATATGATGCCTGACTTTAGAATTCTGTTTTTGCTCTTTTACTATATTCTGATTGAAAAGAATGCATTTCTCTCTTATCTTTTTTCAAATAATTTATCTTTACAAGACATTGGTATTGGTTCTTTAAATGATGATGATCATTGACATATAAAAAATTTCATATATGCAGGGCATACAGGATCGTGGGCCTTAGCCTACCCTGACATTGTAACATGTGCTAACATGTTCTGGTGGCCAGCCGGAAGCGATTGGCCAGATCGTCTTGCAGCAGAGCCGGGAACAGGTCATTTAAATCCCTTAAACCCCAAGACCTACCAAGTCCTGAAGAATGTCATACGCGATGTAACCACATTGTTCCCGGAACAATTTTACCATTCTGGTGCTGATGAAGTCATACCAGGTTGCTGGAAAACCGATCTAACAATTCAGAAATTTCTATCAAATAATGGAACTCTCAGCCAAATCCTTGAGACGTTTATCAACAACACTCTCCCTTTCATTTTATCCCTCAACCGCACTGTTGTCTATTGGGAAGATGTTCTATTAGACGATACAGTCCATGTTCCATCGACGATTCTCCCTAAAGAACATGTGATTTTGCAGACATGGAACAATGGACATGACAACACTAAAAGGATAGTATCTTCTGGATACCACGCCATCGTGTCATCATCAGACTTTTATTACCTTGACTGTGGACACGGCGACTTTACTGGAAATAACAGTATTTACGACAACCAAACAGGAAGTGACAAACACGATGGCGGCTCTTGGTGTGGACCTTTCAAAACATGGCAAAATATATACAATTATGATATAACTTATGGACTGACTGAAGAAGAAGCGAAATTGGTTTTAGGTGGGGAGGTAGCGTTGTGGTCAGAACAAGCCGATGAAACTGTTTTGGATTCGCGACTTTGGCCTAGAACTTCTGCAATGGCTGAGTCCTTGTGGTCAGGCAATAGGGATGAAAAGGGTCTGAAGCGATACGCAGAGGCAACAGATAGATTGAATGAATGGAGAAGCAGAATGGTGAGCAGAGGTATAGGAGCTGAGCCTATTCAACCACTTTGGTGTGTTAGGAACCCTGGTATGTGCAACACAGTACATGCAATCTAGTGTGTGTTTCGAGAGCGTCAGATTCACGCTGCCACCGCACATCCATCTCAAAGCTACAACTTCTAGCTTCTCTCGGACCATGCGTCCTGATACTTGCACCGCGTTTCCAAACACATTCGTAGTTAGTTTAGTTGGAAGTTGCATTCTTCTTTTGTTACCAAACTTCCCCTCTCTAAAAGGGAAGAAAAAGAGCTATTTAAGTATACTTTATTTTCTTTTACTTTTAATCAGGTCTGTAGTGTTCAACTGTTGTGTGAGCCTACTGAAAATTTATTGTTTTGTTTGAAGAGATTGTAGTTATCAAACAATGTTACATGGATTTGAACATTTAAATTAAAAAAATCATAATATTCAAATTCAATTAGGAGCATATTGCATATTGGATTGAAGAGGTAACCCGTGAGGGAGAGTAACACTAATCATGCACTAAGTTCAGGCTTGGGAATTACAATAATTTTACCTTTGTTAAATTCTTGTTCATGAGTCTCAAAAGCCATACTGAAAAAAGTCATATGTAGATGACATTTTTTTTTAACAGAATATGATAAATAACTTGACCCACAAAAGATAGCTTCAGAAAGAAAATAAAAATTGATCGTACGTCTCTTCTTATCTGAAAGTGCACTATGAACTCAAGAAGTTTAAATCCTCATGGTCAAAAAAGAAAAGAAAAAGTTTAAACACTAATTAAAGCGTCTTAAACATAATTAGTTAATAAGATCACCGAACTAAGATTCAATATCTAAAAAAAAAACTAAATTTTGAGCAACCTATCGTTGAAGCGTCACATCATTAAAAAATTCTAAAAAAAATCATTAAAAAATTCTACATAGTTTTGTGTAGCTCCTTAGCTTAAATCAGTAACAAAAACAAATGGTCGAAACCAAAATTGACCTATATAAATAAATAGATTGCTAGCATTAAAACAAATTACTTGTGCCTATGAGTACATTGCAATATGCGAGGGTCAGGTGTAACTTTGGATTTCCCACTTATTCACCATAAATGGTGAAATTTTTAGCAAGTTGGGTCTTCACCTGTGCACTTAAATTTTTACTGTTTTTTCTTCTTTCGATTTTCGCAAGTTGATGGCTTGACATGATACATCCTTGTAGAATCGAAGTTTATCAAGTAAAGTTTTGGCTTAATTTCCTATGGCCTGACAAAACAAGAAACAACCGTCAACAAATAAAGGGTGTGTCAAGAGTAGAGCTCCCCGACACATATTAATTTCATGAATGTCTCCATGTGCCTCTAATCTCTTAAGTAGAAGTGACAATCCCTCTGCACAAATGATGAACAATATGGAAATAAAGGATCCCCTTGACGGAGACTGCAACCCAGTTTTTGCAAACTAATTCCTTCCTCGTTAACTTGAATGTGGTACTGCACACTTTCCATACATAGACCCATCTATTTAATCTATTTTTTATGAAAACCCATCAGCCACACATGAATTTCACAAAGCTCCATTCCATGTGATCATAACCTTTACTAATATCAATCTTTAACATCATCTCCCCCATCTTTCCTTTCTTCTTGTACTCTTTGATGTTACAAGTACATTATCAAGAATAGGACGATTCTCAACAAAGGTGAATTACTCTTAGAAATGCACTATGGAGTGTCTTGATTTTTGAGATGTTTGTTGATCAATATAATTATATCATGTTATTTTTTTATTTTATTCTACTCTTAAGTGACAAGGACGGCGATAAATTTGCGGATGAACTACGACGGGTTGACGCAGTTATCCTGGCTCACACGTGTGATCGGGTTAAGACACTTAAAAATCTAAGAACAGATTGGCTCCCTCGACTTCGCAATTTAAAGGTTTTATCTTTTATTTTTCTCAAGTCTTATATATTAATAATTTAATATATGTTTGTATGTTCATTTGTATGTCTGTATAGTTGACATATGATATTTCAACTTCATGAACAGGTGAAGGTGACAGTGCCTGTTATAATAGTTGGGTGTAAGGTTGATGTACAAGGTGCAAATAAAGTGAAGCTAGAGAAAATGAAGGACAAAATGATACATGACTTCCCAGATATTGAAGTTTTCATTGTGTGTTCTATGTTCTGCACGTAAAAAAACCAATGTATTTTTGTTTTTCTTCTTCGTACTATTCCAATCAAATTCCTCCCTTTTTAAAATCTCTTTTTAACCTTAGTTATGCTAAATTTCCTTGTCAAAGGTCCCTGATGCATTCTACTATGCACAAAACCCTGTTCTTTATCCACTAGCTACTTTGTATGACAAGAAAATTCACACTCTAAAGTATTGTTCATAGTCACATAATTCGTGTAATCAAGGGAGAATTGCGAATTGGTACGTGAGTACCGAATTCGGGTACTTCGGCGTATTGGTACGCACAAACCAGCGAACCAAGCGTACCAAAGCATGGTTACCGCTGATTGGTTGAAAAAAAGGTTTAGACTACAAAGTAAATATAAAATGAATCACCATGAGTTGAGGACTGAGTGAGAAGAACATGAACAAAGAGTGGAGAGTGAGAAACTTGGTAGAAGAAATTAGGTAAAAAAATAGACAACTCAAATCCCGACTATTTGTTATATTTATGTGACTATGGTATTGTTGTCAAAATCCCGACTTAAATCGTAAAATCCAGAATTTTGTGACTTTCTTCACCTTCAACAACTCAAATCTATAGTAGAATCCAAAAATAGACAAAAACTATCGACTTTGATTGCAATTTTATGATTTCTTATAAACTAAGTCATTTATATATATATATATATATATATATATATATATATATATATATATATATATATATATATATTTTTTTTTTTTTTTGAAACTCCTTCGATTTTGGTTGCGATTTTGCTCTTCTCTTTTGACCTGAAGCAAAATCCCAATTTTAACAACCTTGCTCTAAAGCCTCGATGTAAGCGGGCTTTGAAGCTAATTTTTTTTCCTCACTGACACTAACGGAGATGGAGTGCTTTGCGAGATTGAGATGCATCATTTTCACGTTTATAACTTTTCCTTCTCATATTAAATTTCAATATTGTGGCTTTGTTTATTAATTTAGGCACCATGTAGCTTAACTAGTTTGGCAACCGTGTGTCCTCGTGAGCTTAACTCAGTTGGTAAAGACAATGCATAAAATATGCAAGGTTCGGGGTTCGAATCCCGACCACTAAAAAAAAAAAAAGTATGACACCCGTGCGACGTACAGGTAACTTTTTCTATAGCTGATTGTCATAAGACATAACAACATCGTCCACCGTATTATGATTTTTTGTTTGTTTTTAATTCAAATTAGTTTATGACCAAAATTCAACATAACATTAATTATAGATAAGATGGAAGTTGTCGTTTTGGTTAGATATCTATATGTTCATTGAAAACAATGTATACATAAAGATGAATTATAGAAAATAAAATAGCAATGAAAGTTTTTTTTTTTTGAAAAATATAGCAATGAAAGTTTGTATGTCATAAATATAACAAATAAATCAAAATTATATTTTATCATATTATTCATGTTTCATCTTATGTAATATGTTTCATTCTCATCTTATGTTACACGATCATAAAATTAAAGTTACACATCAATAACCAATAGTAAATAACAAATAAATCTCAACTTGCACAAAAGTGAAAAATTACAAATTTTTCACAGCTGAAAGAGTAGATTTTCATCTTAAAAAAAATTAGGAAATTGCTTATTATTAAGAAGACAATCACCAAAGAAAGGCAAGAATAGATTTTGAGCCGTAGATTTACATCATCATACCATGCATATTCGAATTTTTTGTTTATGCTGACCTACTTTTGAAAATAATTATCCAATATATCCTACATTAAAAATTATTATCCAATCTACCCTACTTTCCATTTTCTCCTTACATGGCACCATTTGAGATGGCACCATCTCACTTGGCGCCATCCTACTAGCTTCTTCTTCTTCTTCTTCTTTTTTTTTATTTATTTTTTGGCTTGATAATTTATACTTCCTTCATCATGGCTCCATCTCAATTGGCACCATCTTACCGGATTTTTTTTATATTTTTTGTTTTTTTTTTTTTTGCGAAAAATTTATTATATAAATAATTAATAAAAAAAATATAAAATAACATAATAATATAGATTGATAAATATTAAAAAAAATACAACTACTGGCTTGCAAGATTGAGATTAGGGCAATTTTGACATCTAATTGCTAACAAATATAATTCACTTTACATAATTAATACTTCTACCGTTATAGCTTTTATTTGTATTTAAAATTGGATGAAAACCTAACACATTTGAATTCTTTCAAGCTTCTTCTGTTGGATTGCAAGTGCTTTTCAATTTCAATAAGGGTTAAATTTTTCAATTCCTCATCAGTTAAGATTAAATCTGCAAAAAGTTATAGTATTTGGAGGTGATTTTAGACAAATACTATCAGTCATTCCAAAGAGGAATAGATCTGACATTATTCATTCTACAATAAATACCTCATACATTTGGGACCATTGCAAGGTATTGACATTAACAAAAAAACATGGGACTATTGAATGGTCAAACACAAAGCTTAGAAGAAACAAAGAAGTTTTCTGAATGGATTTTAAAAGTTGGGGATGGAAAAATATGTTAAGCAAATGATGGTTACGGTAATACTGAGATCCCAGAAGAACTTTAATAACCGATTTCACAGATCCCATTGATGCAACTGTTCAAAGTACATATCCAAGTTTACTGCAACATTTTCAAGACGGAGATTTCTTGAGAAGCAGAGCCATATTAGCTTCAACAATTCAAGTTGTTGATGAAATTAATAATTACGTTTTGAATCTTATCACAGGTAATTCACTTATATATATTTTATTTGAAAGAAAAAAAAACCAATAGATCAATGCTTATATCTTATTAATCATGCAGGACAAGAAAATGAGTATTTCAACTCAGATTCCATATATCGCAGTGAGGCATATGACAATAGAATTTCTTAATTGTCTCCAAACATCTGGCCGGCCTATTCATTCTATAAAACTTGTTGTTAAGGAATTTAGATCAGACGGAAGGTTTGTGCAACGAAACTCGGTTAACAATCACAAGATTTGCAAATCATGTCATTGAGGCAAAAATTATAACCGGAAAAAAATATTGGAAACAAAGTATACATTCCAAGAATGTCATTGTCACCTTCACAATCACCGTGGCCGTTCAAGCCTGTGTGGAGGTAGTTTCCAATCATTGTATCGATTGCGATGACAATTAACAAATCACAAGGTCAATCCTTAGATCATGTTGGTTTGTACTTGCCGAAAGATGTATTTAGTCATGGACACTTATATGTTGCTTTATCCATAGTCAAAACTAAGGAAGGACTTAAAATATTGATACATGGCAAATCGGAAAAAAAAAACTATCTGATACAACAAATGTTGTATTCAAAGAAGTCTTCCAAAATGTAAAATGAGGTTTGTATCTACTCAGTAAGTATTTAATCATAAATACTTAATTTTACATTTTTATTATCTCATAGATATCAATTTCTAATACAATTATCCTTCTCTAATTTAATTATGCAGGACACACTCTGAGGGATTGCCTTTTTTTTATTTATTTCCACCTTAAATTCATTTTGATCAAAGTCTAATTGAATAAGCCTTTAAATATGTAAGTATCTAAATATCTTTAAAATTTATTTTTGTTAATTTTAAATGCTAGGTAAATAATTAGTCTTAAATATTTAACTTTACATTTTTGTTATCTCATAGATATCAGTTCCTAATACAATTATCCTTCTCTAATTTAATTATGCATGACACACTCTGAGCGGTTGGGTCTTTTTTTTTTATTTCCACCATAAACTCATTTTGATCAAAGTCTAATTGAATAAGCCTTTAAATATGTAAGTATCTAAATATCTTTGAAATTTGTTTTGTTAATTTTAAATGCTCTTTTCTTTATTGATAATTTGTTTTTTCTCGTTTTAATGACCATATATTTGTTTTGAATAAGCCTTTAACTATTATAAAATCAAACCTTAAGATAGCAAGTAAAATGCATTACAAAATAAAATAAAATTTAAAACATTAAAAGAATAATATACTGTCACTAGACTTCGGTTTGTGCAATTGAATGGTTTATATCTATATTAACTCATATCCTTATTGAGGCACTATGCTATAAAATTTGTTTAACTAATTAATACATTGCTGTCCACTAGATAGGCACGTAAAGAAAATTCAGGTTTGTGCAGGTGAATTCAAAGTCACATGCATACAGCCATACTATTGAAATCTACTATTCAAAGGCACAAGCATAGTGAAATAACCAGTCAAGAATCTCACTATTGAAATCGTTTTTCAATAAAAAAGGAATCTCATACATTTAAAAAAAATTTAAAAAATTATTTAGATGTGTATGTCTTACTATAAATAAGAAGGTTCTATACAAAGTCCTCATTACCTTCTTTCATTATATACAGAAACTAAAAACAATTGCTCTACCATGGCTGCAAACAGAATTGTCATCAGAAGGCTAGAACTAGGTGTTTTTGAAGTTGTACACGTACCAGGGAAGGAGTAATTCCTCTATGTTATTGTACTCTCTTTTCCATATCATAGATCGTATACGCTCTTTTTGTTTAGAAGTGATCCTCTTTTGATTAGTACTTTCATGCATATTCTCAAGCTAACAACGTATTGTACTCTCTTTTCCACATCATAGATCACATGCAATCTTTTTGTTAAAAATAAAATTTTCACTTTTATTGTTTAGTAATTCTCTTTTAATTAGATTTATTATTTGATGATTCTCTTTGAAATTTTGATCAATAATATATCTTATCCAATAAATCAATTTTTGAAATTAACCTAAACTTATTATTTGATCAAGGATTACGCTGAAATTGATTCGAAATTTCTGGAAGAATTTGAAGAAGGAAAATTAGGACATACTTGGAATTTCCTTGATCATTCGGGAAATTCTCACATTGTAACTTTTATTTCCATCCTTTAACCATATATATGTCTATTGTCTACCATATTTAGGTCCTTAGTCGAGATTTCAAGCAGTTCCTTTGGCAATATGACTTTGACCACTTGGTTCTTTGTGGAAGACTAGGCAATCCAAGAACATCATGTGAGGTTGTAATTCATAGGGATGATAATGTTATCATCGCAATACTTGAGCAGGGATGGAAACCTTTCTGCACTGAAAATGAATTTGAATCTGGTGATACAATACGATTCAAGCTCTTTGATGGACCTTTCAGCCACTACGTTCATGTTTTCAAAGTAGATGGCTAGGTCTTCATGTTGCAAATGATAATGTTTTGTTATGACTAGAACCTCTGTAGTATGCTTCCTTGCTTTTCACATCTATGAACAATATTTCTATTTTACTTCTGTTATGGTATTTGTCTTAATTTGCTCAAGGTATGCTTTTATTTCTCTATACTAAAATCTATTTATTCTCTCCTTTTTAATTTATAAACCTGTGAATTTGACAGTTTATCGCTTTAGTAGCGAATCAAGATCAAATACTAATAAGTTTTAGTAGTAAACAAATTTTTTTAAATACAATTCATTCAAACATATAATAAAGAACTTAAAAAACGCGATGTTTATCTTAATATCTGTAAAATATTGTTAGGAGATACGCTTGGTGTGGTTGTGCAATACACATCAAGGAACTCATAGTATCCTAAAGGGGATTCGCTGGTCATTTCTATTGCATCCAATATACAGTTATTGGTGGGGGTGAATCAAACCTAAAGGTTAGTGTGGCAACCCCATGCGCTTTGAGTTTTTCATGCATAACCATTAAACTTTTCAGGTTTCAAGTGCAACAGCCTCTTTCCAACAATCAAGTTATACAACAAAAGATGTGCAAGATTTATCTGGAGGCTTCCGCAGAGGCCTTTTGAGGCCGAGATCTAGCTTAGATAGGGTCTACTTAGTTTTCTGCAAGGTCGGTGGCTCTGGTGGTGGATGCTACGTCGAGGTAGAGGAGATATGATTCACATGAGGTGGAGGCTCCGGTGGAGGACTCTCCAACGAGAGAGAGAGAGAGAGATCATGGTATTTTGGAGAGGTACATCTGAGGGCAGCAAGTAACAAAATGAAGAACCTCTAATATTGGGGGGGGGGGGGGGGGGGGGGGGGGGGGGGGGGGGGGGGGGGACAAACCTCCATTGCGGAGGGGAAAACTCTCCAATAGAATGGAGGGGTTAGGCATTGGTTGTGATAACTTATGTATCCTAGGTCCTATTTGTGAAATTTTTAATTAATTAATTAATCTTATATAAAAAAATTATGGGTTTTAAAATTTTCCTTTTATTCTTAATGTAAACAACGAAACCTAAAAATGCTTTAATGTTTACCAATTTAAAAATATAAGATGATAGGAACAAAGGCTAACATGTAAGATATTATTTTACTTTTTTTAATAACATTTTATTCTTGTACTTTAAATTTTTTGTTTTGTATGTGCATTAGATATAAGTTTGGTCATATAATCATAAAAACTGGTTCAAAATTCATGTGAGACAAACTAAAAAACATCAGTTTCAGAAACTTTACCCTAACTTTTCTCTACTACTCACGCGATTCATGCTTGTGCAATAGCTTTTTGGGGAGACTGATTGAGATAAAGAGAAAGGGTGGGAGAGAGACCGAGATGAAGAACATGGTGGTGGTGAGTGATGAGAAACAAGATTTTATCAACAAGCTTCCAAATGAATTCTTAACCTTCATCCTTTCTAAACTTCAGGTTGACGAAGCTGTGAGATTCAACATCCTCTCAAAAAGATGGGTAGGTCTTTGAAAACAAGCTCATCACATAGAATTCAATGCAAAACACATGATCAAACCCATGACTTAACTCTTACATTCAAGAGAGTCAATCATTCTAAAAGTTTTTTTGATCTCTCTCCATTTATGAAAAAAGAAGGATTTTATAAATATAGTACTTTGATCTTTAAATTGATGCATCGTCACACAGGTGAGTTATCTAGTTGTCGATTTCTTCATTTTAAAAAGAGTCTTTCAATCAGGGAAGTGGATTCTTGGGTTAATATTCTGGTTACAAAAAAGAAATCAATGAACCAGAATATTAACACAAGAATTCACTTTCCCGATTGAAAAATTCTTTCTAAAATGAAGAAATCGACAACAAGATAACTCACATGTTTGATGATACATCAATTGAAAGATTCGAATACCAAATTTATAAGATCCTTCTTTTTTCATAAATGGAGAGAGATCAATAAAACTTTTGTGTACAATTGACTCTCTTGAGTGTAAGAGTTGAGTCATGGGTTTGATCATGTGTTTTGCATTGAATTCTATGTGATGAGCTTGGTTCCAAAGACCTACCCATCTTTTTGAGAGGATGTTGCATCTCACAGCTTCATCAACCTAATGTTTAGAAAGGATGAAGGTTAAGACATCATTTGGAAGCTTGTTGATAAAATCTTGTTTCTCATCAGTCACCACCACCATCTTTTACATCTCGGTCTCTCTCCCACCTCTGTCTTTATCTCAATCTCTCTTCTTGAAAAGCTATCACAAGCTCGAATCGCGTGAGTAGTAGAGAAAAGTTAGGGTAAAGTTTGTGAAACTGATGTTTTTTAGTTTGTCTCATGAAATTTGAACTATTTTTTATTATTATATGACCAAACTCTTAACACTAAACTTATATCTAATGCACATACAAAACAAATCATTTCAAGTACAAGAATAAAATATTATTCAAAAAAAGTACAAGAATAAAATAATATCTTACATGTTAGCCTTTGTTCTTATCATTTTATATTTTTCAAATTTTCCAACTTGTAAGCAAAGGCAGTATTAGCGTGCTTGAGTTCTAGGGTTTAAGGAGTCGAAAGCATTTCCGAAAATAAACCTAAACCCTCATTGGTTGCCGATATGGAAACCAAGTACAATTTTTTCTGTTAATTCCACCAAATCTTAGTTTATCTTTGTAACCCTAATTCCTCTACGATTGTGCCTCAACAAAAAACAACATGGACAAACGAAGATTTCACTCTCGCCAATTCTTTCATCAATATTTCGATTATACCCCTCCTGTTTTTGGATCCAGAACATCTTTTTCGGATTCTCTCGTCGTGTGTTTCGGTGTCGAAGAAAGATTTAAAAGTTTCACTTTAGTTGAAAATGATGAGATTATTGTTGATGATGTTATTGTTAATGAAATGGTTGAAATTAGAAGAGAGATTATATGTAATGATGAAATTAGAACAAGGTTATTGCTAATGATTATGATTATGATGCTAATGAAATGGTTGATAGTGAAAGTAGCGAGATTATAGCTGAGATTATTGATAATGATGGTGAAAATGGCAAAATTAGAGGCGAGGTTAATGCTGATGATGATGTTAATTAAATGGATAGTGAAAGTAATGAGTCTGAGAGTAAGAGTCAGAGTGACAACAGTAGTAGTGAAAGCAAAGAGGAGTATGAACTGGAAGAAGGTGAGATTGTTGATTATGATAGTGGTGATAGTGAAGATGATTTGGAGGAGATGACTAGATGGGGCGTTCACGATGATGATGATCGGTCTCAAGGACATAGGTAAAGGAATGAGCTTGAGTTATTGCTTTTTACTTAGGGATTGTAGGTCAATGAATGAGCTTGATGATAATGATGATTTGAAGCTCATTCCATTTGGATCGTAGGAGAAGACTAGTAGGAGATGCTAATAATCAAATAGAATGAGCTTCGAATCATCATTAGCATTAAGCTCATTCCTTGACCTATGATATCCATATGTAAAAAGCAATACCTCAAGCCCATTCCTTGACCTTCATCCTTGAGACCGATCATCATCATCGCAACATCAACGCTCAACTAGTCATCTCCTCCGAATCATCTTCACTATCATCACAATCAAAATCAACAATCTCACCTTCTTCCAAATCATACTCCTCTTTGCTTTCACTACTACTGTTGTCACTCTAACTCACACTCTCAGACTCATTACTTTCACTCTTCATTTGATTAACATCATCATTAACATTAACCTTACTTTTAATCTAGCCATTTTCACCATCATTACCAATAATCTCGGCTCTAATTTCGCCACTTTCACTATCAATCATTTCACTAGCATCATAACCATTAGCAATTACCTCGCCTCTAATTTGATCATTACTATAATCTCGCTTCTAATTTCCGCTTTCACTCACCATTTCATCAACAACAGTATCATCATTAGCAATAATATCAACATTTTCAACTAAAGTGAAACTTTCAAACCTTTCTTCGACACCGAAACACACGACAAGAGGATCCGAAAAAGAAGACCCGGATCCAAAAACAAGAGGGGTATAATCATAATTGATGAAAGAATTGGCAAGAGCGAAATCATCGTCGTTGTCCATGTTGTTTTCTGTTGAGGCGAATCCGCAGAGGAAATAGGGTTACAAAGATAAACACAAAGATTTGGTGGAATTAATAGGAAAATTTGTACTTGGTTTCCATATCGGCAACCAACGAGGGTTTCAGATTATTTTTGGAAATGCTTATGAACCCTAGACTTCAGGCATGCTAATATAGGGTTTCTGCTTGTAAGCAAAGGCAAAGAGTGAAGAAAATACTGTTAGCTTTTCCATTCATGGGTAACATCTACAAGGACTGATGTACCAAGAAGCATAACTGAGTGTTAGAACAGATTGTCAAGAAAATGTTGTATTCTTATGTCTTCCTTGTCATATATATATAATGGCATATGTGATTTCTTGATGCTGTGAAATTTTCAAGGAACTCACGTGGAATGATACTTCTGACATGCCAATGTGTTTTGTAGGTTAGTCAGAAAATGGGAGTAGAGGCTCGTATACAATTCAGTGTGAAGTCAAGGGATTGTAACTACTGCTGAGCATCCTCGTCTAACAATTCTAGAAACCGAAGATGGAAAGTAATGCAATGGTCAAGGGATTTCCATCGAATTATATCTACCATCTTCAATTGTATTTTTTGACAACGGTGAATTAGGTTAGCACAAACTTTATATACAAATTTTATTTTTCATCATTAGTGGAAAGTCTTAAAGAATGAAAGCATCGTATTTGCATATTTACCTTTGCCTAGGTTTACATTGAAATTGAAGCTTATATTTTTCTTTGAAACGTATATTTTTTTTCCCTCCCTTCAAATGGAAGTGTGTAATGACCAATGAAACATATCTTCTTTTTGTACATAACAAACTTTATCTGTGTAGCATTTGTACATATAATATAAGAATAGTTCATTGTAAAAAAAGACTTCATTGTTGGGAGAGGTAGATATATTCAGTTATTTCTGTATATGTCATCAAGTACAAAATTAGTGAAATTTTAGGATAGACCACTTAAATAGGCATTTTACCATGAACACAGTAATTTCCAATTGCTTATTCTCCCTACTCACAGGAGTTTTTTAAATTTTTTAGGAGGGGTGTTATATTATAAATTTATTTAAATTCATATAACACTGGGACTATAATTATTTGATTTGGTTTTTATTTTGTATTTTTGTTAAGTTTAAAGTTACATGTTTCTAAAAAAACACAGCGCTATAAGTATTTGAGTTATGTTTAAAAACAAGTGTGCTATAGTTATTTGATTTAACATTTGCATTCAATATATTGGATATATTTAAATAATATATCCAATGAATTTTATCAATAATTTAAATTTATTGAACTCAACTGACTTTTTTATCGGTTTAAATATGTTTTTATCCCTACAGAATATACCAAATTTTTATTTTAATCTTCCCTAAAAGTTTTCCCCCATTTTTAATCCCTCAAAAAAAATTCAATCTTCGTTTTTGTTTCTTGATTTTAAGTCAACTCATGTGTAGACTTTATTTTTTTAAATAAAATTTGATATATTTACATGGAACTAAAACATATTTAACCATTTTTTATTTAGTTATACTTATACATTGTCCACGTTAAAATTGAAACTGATTTTTTTTCATTTTTTTTTTTTTTGGACTCAACTGACTTTTTCCTAAAAAACCAAAGTTTCATAGGTTTCAATCAAGTGATAATAATTGAATAAATGGTGAACAGCCAAGCAAATGTATCTATCAAAAGCAATAGCTGGAATATTGATTTTGTCATCGCAAGACCTTCCTAGACCAATTATTATAATATGTATATTATATAATGTATTGTTGAGATATCCAATTGAGGGGCCTATGTTTTTTTATTTTTTTTAGGAAATGGAGGGGACTATATTGTTGCCTAGTGCCTAACTTGCACATGATTAAGGGTTAGGTTCTCATCCGAGTGCTTTGTTTTTTATTAGAATGGCTGATTCTAATATTTTGATTGACGGTGAGATTGAGAGATTAGAAACTTGCATTTTTTATATACAAAATTTTCTTTAACGGTAGCTAACAACCGTTGGAAAAACCGGCAGCATTTAACTACCGTTGGCCCCTTGTCAAAAAACAAAAAAAACTACCGTTGGCCCCAACGGTAATTAACTACCGTTGTATTCCTTTTTTTCATCCTTTCACCAACTTTCTGAACGGTGTGAAGTGTAGTACTAGCACTCCTTCATTATTCAAGGTCAATGCTATCCCTATTATATATCATAAATACATATTAAAATGAACGTTGATTGTGATGAATATATTCTATGAAATATTTTTTGTTTTTCTAATTTTAATGTTGTATAAGATTTTGTTTTGACGGAATTAATAGTGTATAATATTTTTGATCTATAGTTTTGTAATCATTACATATTATCATCGAAAGAAAAGTAATAATTCTGTATCTTTATGTAGGATGATATAATAATATTTAAATGTCAACGCATGGTAATTCAATTGCTACAATTGAATTACACGCAATTTTAAATTCTCTAAAAATATTCAACTAATTTTTAATGCCAACACATGTCTCTAAATATTTTTAATGTTTCTCTAAAAATATTCAACTACCTCGTATCATAACACGCTAGGATCATTTTATTTTATTTTTGACAAATAACACGTCAGGATCATACTCCCTTCGGTCCTATTTATAAGAGAAAGTTAAGTCAACAAAAGTTAATGTATTTAGACTGAATTTTTAACTAGATACATCAACTTTTATTGACCCAAATTTATCTTATAGTTTAAAATATATTAAAATTCATATAATCTACCAGACCGTTGTTTTTAATAGAGTATATAAAATTCTTTGTCATGTTGGTGTGGAGCTAAGGGACATGCAACAAAGTAATATTTAGCAGGATCTTCAAGGTTCAAGTTCTAAGAACATAAAACTCACTAATTTAATACTCTCTATGTTCTTAAATACAAGTCGTAATTTGACAATATATATCATTCACATAATTTATTTTAACCATATATATTGTTTATCAAAATATCAATGAATATATGATGTTGTTCAATTTGTCTCAATGAATATTTTTAAAATATCAAATTTTTATTATTTCTTATGAGTTTTGTTTATTCAAAATATTGTTTATCAAAATGAATTAGTTAAATATTTTTAGAGAATTTAAAATTGCGTGTAATTCAATTGTAGCAATTGAATTATCATGTGTTGGCATTCAAATATTATGATATCATCCTACATAATGATACGGAATTATTACATTTCTTTCGGTGATAATATGTAATGATTACAAAACCATAGGCCAAAAATATTATACAAGATTTTTTTGAAGAAAAAATATTATACAATATTAATTCTGTCAAAACAAAATCTTATACAACATTAAAATAAGAAAAACAAAAAATATTTCAATGAATATATTCATGACAATCAACGTCTATTTAATATGCATTTATGATAATAGACATAGCATTGACCTTGAATAATGAAGCATAGCATCAGAAAGTTAGTGAAAGGATAAAAAAAGAAATGCAGCAGTAGTTAACTACCGCTGGGGTCAATGGTAGTTAACTGTTGTCAGTTTTTCTCAGCTGTAGTTAACTACCGTTGGGTAATTTCGTCATTTTCATATGTTTTTAGAAAGTTTTGTGTGTAAAGAAACAACTTTCTAGAGATTGAGAGAATACAATGAGTCATTATTACGGGTAGACATCAAGCGGGTTCGGGCCCATAGTGGCAACCCAACTTAAACCGCATATCCACACATATGTCTCAATTATGCCTAAAACTTGTGTGCGGTTAATGCAGGTTCGGGTTCAAGTTCACGGGTTATACAGGCTATCAAATTCGGGTTGGGACATATTTGGCCCAAAATGACTTTGTCATCCCAATTGAAAAATATTCAGTTTTTTTTTCTTTCAATTTTTGTGTTTTTATTTTTAAAAAATGAGGTCAAAATCAACCATGTTGAAAACCATTTAGTTTGGTTTGATTTTTAACTTATTTCGTGAAATTGTCAATAAACAAAAATTTGAACTAGATGTTTTTTTTTTTTTGAATCGGCGAACTAGATGTTTAAAACTCAAACTGGACCAATTATTGATCAACTATCAAATTATCAAACACAATAATGGCATTTAAATTCCATGTGTTCAAAAAATTATAAACTTACAAAAAGTAACAAGTTGCAAAACTGGAACTAAATCAACAAAAAATCACTTACTTTGACAAGTTGGAGTTGGCAGAGAGAGAGGGGTTCCATTATTTGATTTTCGAGAACTGGTCATACACAAATAAAATCAACAAACAAAAGTTAGACAAACACCAAGTGAAAATGAATTGAATAACACTAAACATATCAAGAAGGAAGATTACCTCTTGGATCTGGACAATATGCAGCGATATAGAAGTTTTCTAAGCCAATAACAAGAGAGATAAAACAAAATAAAAAATAATCATATGTTAGTAATAAATCCATAGTAAACTAAAATGAAAAGAGCCATAATATATGTTCTCTTTACCGAGAAACAAGTCAGACAAAGGTAAGGGAAGAGGGGGACAAAACTTTCACATCTTCCTTAGCTTTCTCTCTGTCTATGTGAAGGTTTTTGTTCTAGATCGAGCTCTAAAGGTGGTGATTCATGTTGGAAAGTGGTGATTCATGTTGGTAGTGGTGATTGAAGAGGAGGATTAAACTAAAATGAAAAGAGCCATAATATATGTTCTCTTTACCGAGAAGCAAGTCAGACAAAGGTAAGGGAAGAGGAGGACAAAACTTTCACGTCTTCCTTAGCTTTCTCTCTGTCTATGTGAAGGTTTTTGTTCTAGATCGAGCTCTAAAGGTGGTGATTCATGTTGGAAAGTGGTGATTCATGTTGGTAGTGGTGATTGAAGAGGAGGATTTGATGGTGAGGTGGTGAGCGTTGCTAGGGTTTCTGAATGAAGGTTAGATTTGAAGAAACGGCGCTAGGGTTTGGAAATCTGAAGGATGATTGATGAATATTGTATATATATAAGCTAGAGAAAACGACGTCGTATTAGCCTAAAAAAACCTTACTATACTCGGACGGATCGGTCACCGACGGTTGTATTATCTTGAGCCGCACCCACCCGCCCCGAACCTAATGAAACCGATTGTTTGAACTATTAGACCTGAATGTAATTGAACTGTTTTGTTTCTTTTTTGTGGTTATTGTGGGTTGGGCCGGGTCGTGGGCCCTTGTCCAGCCCTAGTCATCGTTGTTGCCTAGTGTCTAACTTGCACATGATTAAGGGCTAGGTAGTGACCTTGGTTCTAACTTGCAGATGATTTACTTTTTATTGAAAAAATGTCAATGATTTTATTCCTTAATAGAATAGCTGATAGTAACCTTTAGATTGACGGTGAGATTGACAAGTTACAGAGAACCATCATAATGTTGGCAAAAATTACATTTTAGTGTTCTACATAAATCAAAATCACATTGTGATTTCGCTAAACTCACCATCAATCCAAACTTAAATGAAAGATCATTTCCTTAATGAGTTCTTATGTTGTTATATTTAAAATTATATTTTGGTGTGTATTATAGTCGGAAGGAGATGAAGCATCTACATAATAGTGTTTTTTTTTCCGTAAAAAAAATCTAATATTTTTCAGAAAAGATTCTTATAATATTATAAACTTTTCAACGAAATTGTATCCAAAAAAATGAATTCTACAAATGAGTTTACTTAAAATAACGGATCAAAAGTGAAGATAGAAAACTTTTGGAGTACTAAAAGTCGAAGAAAAATGTTAGAGGACTAAAACGAAAAGTTGATATATTTATAGGGAGCAAAAACATATTTAACCTTAGACTAATACCTCAAATTCGTCCTAAAATTTTAAAAAATCGGCCAAATTCGTCCTTGAATTTTGCGAAATATCTATTTAATCCCTGAATTTTACAGACGTCCATCAAAATGGTCCCTCCGTCCAAAAGCTCCGTTAGTGGTGATGACGTGTCCTCTTGCATGCTGTGTTGTCTTGTACACGTGTCAACAAGGCAGCCACATGTACAAGGACTAAATTGATGGAAATGGTAAAAATTCGAGATTTAACTTTTCAGTGTAATTTTTCCCGTGTTTCCAATTATACCCCTCTATGATAAGGATCGATTTGATACTTATTGTGATAATTTAAGGACTGATTTGATGGATAGTGTTATAATTTAAGGTCTAATTTGATTGATTTCATTTCAGGGAATGAGTACAAGGAAATATGGCATGAGAGGACCAGTGATTTCAAATGACAGGCATAAACAAACACCACCGAGGGGTCCTGCTCCGCAAAATCCAACTGCTCCTGGAGTTATTAGAGTTCCAAATCCAAATTACGGGCCATCCACTTCTACACAACCCCAATACATGGAGTTTATCCCAACTCCAGGATTTCCAAAGCATTGATGCTTGTTTAAATTATGCTTTTGGGCTAGTTTAATTATTGCTTTTTGGACTTGTTTAGTTTATTCTTTTTTGGATATGTAATCACTTAAGAACACCAAATGATTTGATGACTTGATGGTTATGTAATGTTATTTTTTTGACTATGTAATGACTTATGAACATCAAATATATGACTTATGATGATATGAAAATGTCTGTCTTTTTATAATCAAAGTGTATGTCTTTTACTTTTTACTTTGTTCAGCAAATGTATGCACAAAGGATCACAGTGATATCTGTTGTGAAAATTCAAGGACCTATTTGATGGTATTTTCACTAATTTGAGGATTGATATGATGGATATGCATATAATTCAAGGACCAATTTGATTGAAATTTTTTGACAGAAGGGTTTGATTCATTCATTGACAACCTCTTTTCATTACAATATTACAACATTACATGGACTTGGCACAATACAATAACAATTTAAACAACTCAATCAAACAAAATACTCCTATCAATATCTTAATCAACCTAAGCTCACTTCCTACACAATCAACTTTATCCATCAACCTTGCCCTCCAAACCTTTTCTCTGCCCCTATACTTTGGCTTCTCCATCAAACTTGCATTTCTTCCATGACCAACACCATTGTTTTTAAAATAACCTAGTTCTTCAGCTTCATCAACCCACACAAAAAATTTACAATTTTCACCATCATCCTTTACAATCAAAAGACAAAACCAGTACTATTTAAACAAACCATTCACACATCACATAACCATTGTTAAACAAACTTTTAGCAAAGGGCAGGCATAGAAAGGCCTTCCTGGGTTATTGACAGTGTTGGTTTTTCTTACAACACAAATTCTAGGACACCAACATTGAAGCTCTCTCACCTCATCATTGTACATAGAGCTTGAAGATGAAGACCGACTGTTGTAGTTGTTTTTGCCTATACGCCCACCACCCATCATTTCTGAACACCGAATCTTCAACCATGACCACTGGTTTTTGAATTTCGAATTGAATCAAAAAAATTACGGTTTTAAGTTTTTTTGAATTGGGGAAGAACATTGACATCAATTCATGGAAGAATTTTGGGGGATTCTGAACTCTAGGTGACAAATTATAACATTAGGGTTCCAAATTTATATATTTGGGGAAGAAAGAGTCTAAAAATCCATCAATTTGGTCCTTGGCAATTTTCTGTAAATCAATCAATTTGGTCCCTGCTTGCGTGGCATCTGACGTGTTAAGCCTTGTAGGAGATTAACGTTACACGTCACCTCCGTTAACATACCAACTTAACGGAGGGACTGATTTGATTGACATTTTGTAAATTCAGGGACTAAATAACTATTTCGCAAAATTCAGGGACGAATTTGACCCATTTTTTAAAATTCAAGGACGAATTTGCGGTATTAATCCCTCGAGGTGTAAATTGTTGTTGCACCGGTCTCTAACTCAGGAAAAAAAATACAATTTAATCATCCATTGTTACTTCGTTAGTCATTTTCACCCCTGATATGAATTAGGACCATTAACTTTTTGAAAAAAGCGACATGACTATTTTGAAGGACAAAGGACTTGAAGATGTTTGTTTCAGGGACCAAAATGGCAGGGACAAAAATGGCTTATGAAATGAAGAGTGGTGATTAAATTGTGTTTTCGTTTGAGCCATAACTATTGTGACAATGTTTACATTTTTTAGGAGCAAAATGGTGGTTTGACATAGGATGGGGTGCAATGTGTGTGAATGTTGAAAATTAAAAGTTACTCCATCCGGTCCTCTTTATAAGAGAAACTTGAGTCAACAAAAATTAATGTATCTGGTTATAAATTCAGTCTAGATACATTGAGTTTTGTTGACCCAACTTTCTCTTATAAATAGGACCGGAGGGATTAAACTACATTCTCTCAAAAAAAAAAATTATTAAACTACATAAAATTAAGGAATTATGCTCTTCTCCTATCAAAAATTGTTCTCTCCCAACCAAACTTCTGAAAATACCATTGCGTGATTTAAGTCACGCCGCGTGAGTTAACTCACGTAGGTTATAAACTGGGGCGGGGCCAGGAATTTAAAGTTAGGGGGACCGAATACAAGAAACATAATCCTTTATTATAAAAGCTAGACTTGCTTGGCTATCATGTTTGCCCTAATTCACCCTTCTTTGCCCTAATCCCTAGCATTTTTCCCTCCTAAACATGTACTAATGACTAATCTAATTTCATCCTTTCAACCTCTATTTTCACACTTGATCACACCCGTTGATTCAAAGTCTACAAATTTTCTCTCATATTACTTAGTTAATGCAATTGAAGACGTATTTAATGCAAATAAAGTCGGTCAACAATCCCCTAACTAATTGCTGATCAAAAGGTGTTCTTCGTACTGACATTACAATGTTTCACACATACATTTTTTAAATAAAGTCGAAATTATATGCCATTAACTATAATTAAATTGCTATAACTAATTGCTGTAAATAAAATGATATGCCACTGTCCAAAAAGTATTTCGACTTCTCTAAAAAAAAAGTATTTCGACTAAATAGTAATTACTTTAAATATTTCTATAAAATAGGCTGGTAATTAATTGCTTTTAATTTTCGCAATGAATGGGAATTACTACCAATAGAAGCACAATGGTCATTCACATTAATTAGCATTCTATAAAATGTTGTCTTCTCCTTATAACATTGGTGCATATTTTCGAATCAAAGCATTAAAAAAACATACGATCCTGTAATTCTATGATGTTAGACCTTACAACAGCAAAAAATATCATGGATTTCGCTCTATACTCATGCCCATGTATATTTTGTTTAATAGAAACTTTATGTTAATATCATCTGATTACTCTTATTTTTTGATGAGTGAAATATACCGTATCTATGGAAAAACAATAATATATTAACATTGTTCCTTCGCAGATGTTGCACTATGGGAGTATCATGTTGAAGATCATGCATTTATGCAACTGCTGAAGCTAAAGTGGCGCACATATCATGTGCAGTACCACCCAGACGAGGTATTTTATACAAAAAATCCTGGAACTCAATCATACTGTTAGAAAGTAAAATAGAAGAAAGAAAATATTTTGCTATTTAGTTGCTATAAAGAGCATAATTGATTTGTTTTGATATATGTTTCCAATACAAACGCATTTAATATTGGGTACAGCTCTCAACAAGGAGATAGACAATGAGTTGAATAGGTATGTCACTTTAATCGATCCAGGACTCAATCAATTTGAGGTTGTCGTGGATAAATATGATGGAAAGCTGTATTTCTCCCATGGAATAGAAGAACTGAACAAGGCCTATAAATTAGAGCATGGTGGCTGGATATCTCTGATCTATGCTTTCCCTCAACTTTTTGTGATTCGGGTTCACGATCGCCATAACTATGAAATCAAGTATCAGAGTTATCTCCCTCCTTTACGTTTAAGGCTAGCACAATTAATTTACGGTCCTAATGCAGCACCTGGATCTGTCCAGATCGACTACCCCGCTCCTTATCCCCACATATGCGACTGTTTTAAATTTAGTGTCACCAAATGGTTAACACTTGCAGATGTAACATCTGATCAACTAGTATACAATCTTAATAGATTTAGTCACATATTTCAGTTTGTTATCTGTCAATGTCGATTTATTTATAAGATCTCATATGTGTCTGTTTTCTTATTTTACACAGACTTTCTCCTATGCTAAAGTATTTGATAGCATCGTTGACAAGAATTGCAAAGAATTGGCAATTATTGACGATAGCAGACATCATTGGTTGTTCAATGTGGTCATTCTTTTTGACAAGGACGAAATCAAGTTTGGAGGGGATTGGAAAATGTTTTGCACCGCAAGGAATCTATACGAGTGGAAGGCATTAAGGCTTGGAGCAAAAACTTTGGCCCCCAATGCATTCCTATTTTGCACATTTGATTTTTAGTTGTCTGATGGTTTTGATTACGTGCTATCTAATGTCATGTAATTCCTATTTGATATGTTTTTATTATTTTCAATTGAAGGATGCTATGTTTTGGTTGATTCATTATTTTCATCTATTGTAGACTTTTATATATTGCGATTGAAAACCAGATTAATTATATTTTCTTAAAGAAACCAGAATAAGTTCATCTATTAATCTTATTGTTGCAGTCTAAACAAATACTAAAGCTAGAATAAAAATAGTGAAAAAAATACAGTCACCGATTTGTAGAAATAATAATAATAGTCACCATGGCTCTTTGATTAATTATGTAGTGATCATGTCTCAAACCATGGACGATAAAGGCCATTTGATTTGCAATATAAGGTCTTAAGAGATCAACATATTTATTTCTTAGAAACCGACAAAATAGGTATATCGTCACATGAGAAATCAAATTTGAATTACTTCATGTGAACGTAGTTAATGCTAATTAAAAAACGAATAACTTAATTAATGCTAATTAAAAACGAATAATACACTTTTAATGCAATTAACAACGAATGACGCACTGTTAATGGCAATTAAGAGCGTAGTTAATGGCTTGAAAACGTAGTTAATGGCAATTAAAAACTTTTAACTTGCATATTTTCCTATAAGAATTGCTTTTAATTGCTTTTATGCATTATGTACTAATTACTCTACCAATTACTACCTATTAAAAGCATTTATGACGTACTTATATCAATTCACTATAAGAAAAAAGGCGTTTTGCGACTATGCTATATATCAAATATGCTCCAATAACAAAAAATAACCACGAAAAGTATATTAAACACAGTTGTCACGCTATATGGAAAAACTTTGCATCAATATGCAAAGAAAATTTAACAACAAATATTGCATCACGAAAAAAATTGATGCAGTATATTTTTTGCTAAATTTTCTGTTTCCATTCTTTACGGTAATGACACTTTTTTTTTATGCTCTCCGTTTTTCTTTATGATGTGACTTAAGATCGAGCAGTGCAGGGCTATCTGCAATTTTGTTAACAAGTATTCAATTTTATTCAATTTTGTTAACTACCATTTCATTTTGTTATGTATGATATAAAACTTCTATCGGCTATGTATGGTTACATTATTTTCATTGATTCGATTAACTTCTATGTGGTAGGACCCGTGCGGTAGCACGGGTCAATGGTCTAGTTTGATTAAAAGAATAATTGTTTAAAAAGGTATATAAGAAACCCTAAACTAATATTTTGTCTCTTGTTACAGAAATTTATGACTATATTTAGTATGAGAGACATTAATTAGTAAATATATCTAACATACAAAAAAATAAAATAGTAGTGTATATGTTCTAGGGTTAAAAATGTTGTTAGTCCCTACAAAATTATTCATTTTCAAGTTTAGTCCCTAAAAAAATTTGTTCAATTTAAGTCTTTATTTGCATTTATATGCACTGTTTTGAGGACTAAAAATAATTCGTTTGACTATTCTTATAAAGTGCAATATTATGGAGGATTAAACTTATAATTTAAAATTTAACAAGGACTAAACAAATAAGCTCAAGTGGTTAACGAGTACCACCAAATGATAAATTGTTCAGGAGGACCTGAGTTTTGATTCTTGAGTGGAACAAATCTTGTCTAGTTACTTACCTCCTGATCGGACATTAGATTACCATGACCCATTTACCATGAGAACTGGAGGGTTAACACAAAAAATAAATGAGATATATCATTGTAGTTAATTTTATTTAAAATGTGTTGTCAAAATGGTTGCGTCGATATATTTTACGAAATATGAGATATTTTAAAATAATATGAAGTATAAAATTAATGATATTAGTTGCCAATCAATCTAGTAACATGGTAACATTTTTTTGATAGAAAAAATATCATTTTAATTAGATTAATTAGGGGGACCATAGCCTAATTATCCTTGATGAAACATTTTAAAATACTATAATTGTAGTGTATAAAAAAAATTATTGAAAATGAGGGGGGACCATGGCCCCTATTGGCCCCCCAGTACCTCCGCCACTGGTTATAAATCCTGCATGAGTTAACTCACGTAGGTTATAAACAATGTGAATTTTCAGCGTGACTTAAGTCACGCTGAGTTTAACACATGTGTGATTTAACTCACGCAGGGGTATTTTCCAAAGTTTGGTTGGAAGTGAACAAATCTTGTTGGGAGAAGAGCAGAGTGGTGTGTTTGTCACCAAAAAAATAAAAATAATAATAAGTGGTGTGGCATAGGATCCAATAAAAAGAAAGTAACAAAATCTCATAGTATTCAATATTAGAGATCCCCTAAATGTTTACTTCTAGACTCTAGTACACTTAATAGTTTTCTTTCGAGAAGGTTAAGTGATCAAATTCTTAGAGAAACAAAAAATATGAAAGCAAATAATAGTTTGCATGAACTTGCAATCTTATTTTACTTGTTGAAAATGAATAACCCCTTCTTCACTACTTCCACCTAACCTTGAATTTTAACAAAATCCAAAAGATATCAAAATGATATACTTCTTCTTTCTTGCAATACACCACATTCACCTAATAAAAAAAAAACTACTTTACTTGCATATTTTAGCTTCCTTTCAAACTCCTATAAATGATGAAAAATAACCAATGCAAATTCAGGACAACTTCAAAAATTAAGTAGCCATGAAATCTTCTTTAATTGCATTCGCTGCTCTTGTGCTTCTCATCTTTGTTGCCTCAAATTCAGAGGCTGCAATTTCATGCAGTGATGTGATTAAGGACTTGAAACCTTGTGTGAGCTATTTGGTCAGTGGAAGTGGACAACCACCAGCTGCATGTTGCTCTGGAGCTAAAGCTCTAGCATCAGCTGTATCAACATCTGAGGATAAAAAAGCTGCTTGCAACTGCATCAAATCCACTTCCAAGAGTATTAAAATCAACTCACAATTGGCTCAGGCTCTTGCAGGGAACTGTGGAATTAACACCCCCATCAGTATCTCCCCAGATGCTGATTGTTCCAAGTAAAAATCATACATTAAATTCTTCACAAATATATATTTCTTTTTATGTTGATCCATAATGAATAGGGTGTAGCCACCTCGGGTATCAAAATCGCTACAATTTAGACTATTTGAATCTGCTTCGAGACTAATCTTTAATCGGCAATGAAACAACTTTTTTTTATAGGAGATTGGACTGCTTATCTATTGGGCAACTTTAAGAATAAAACTGGGAACTTTTTTAGAGTGTAGTCATGTTACCAAGTTTTCCAATATCAAATTGATTAATGAAATGTCGCATATATTTTGTTCCTTTTATATTTTGCTTTACAAATCATTAGCTTTTATTTTAACCAAGGTTAATAATTTTTCTTTCCTTTATTTACTTATTTATCTTTTTGTTGCTGCGTCTATTGCAGGATTGGTTAATTGAGGCTTCGAAGTGGGAATTGGAGGGTCATGTTGAACATTCTGCTACTATATATATATATATATATATATATATATATATATATATATATATATATATATATATATATATATATATATATATATAGCATGTATGTTAGTATGAGAATATGATATATTTTGTAATAAACAGGAATCTACCTATGTGGATTTCTCTATTATGTTCATGTATGTTTTTTTTTTTTTTTCAATAAGTTGTTAGAATGTTATTCCAATTTAACTGGATTGTTGAGCCACATTGAAATTTGAATGTCACAAATGTTTGTTATTTTGCTATAATTATCTATATAAAGAATAATGTTAATCTATATGTTTTATGTTTTTATAGGGAACTCTAATATTAAAAATATGGTCTAAATCTAAAGGTGGTCCTAATTGATTTACCAGTTATTTGAGGGTCACATATTTGGTTAGCCGGTTTTTGTTTTGTTGTGTATTTTACAATGTTGTTGAGCTTTAGGTGTTAGCTTGTTAATTTGGTCTGAAAATGTTTCAATTTACGTGTTTCATTGTTGAGAAAGAATAAAAATTGTAAATTTTACCTTGTTTGAAATAGTATCAAATTACTAGTATCAAGTACTATAGTATAGGATGAGACTATTTCATAATATTGGTCAATTCAATTGTGAAATATAAACTTATTCAATTATTTTCTCTCTCTCTTCCACATATGGTTATGTTTAAGAAAATTGCATTGTCATGTGTCACACTTAAATTGACAAATATCATGTGACATTATGTCACACAAGTGCAATCCCACTAAAGACCGTCAATTTCTCATTATTCCACTATTCTCTTATGTCATCAGTGGTAATGATTTTTATTTAGGAGATACAACCATTTCAATAATTACTTTAAAAAATAGTAGTAAAACAAAACCCAACTAAAAACAAAGACAAAAGGAATCAGCCTTCAATGGTGTGCTTACTAAGAAGTAGTTTAAATGGTCCTCCTGCATAGCATACACATCATATATTCACTTTATTTTTAATTTTAAAGTCTAATAAACACTCATTCACTCCAAGACAACAACCCTTAAAACTCCCTATATTATTAACATTAAATTTATTCGTTAATGTTTTATTTGAAATATGATAAAAAGAAGTTGAATAGAGTATACACTGGGAGTTTGTAGTTGTTTCAAACTAGAACATGAGGAACAAAGAGGAAAGGAAATGGTAAAAAAAAAAAAAAGGTTTTGTTTGCGAGTTTACAGGGAAAGGAATGGGATGGCTTTGAAAGAAAGAAAAATATGTGAAAAAAATAGAGGACTTCGAGAGGTGAAAGTGTTTTGGGTTTCAATTTTCTTCGTAGTACATAAGCCTTTTAATATAGAGGAATTAAAAAGTTGTATTTGAGGAGGATTTTGGAGGCTTGACATGAATTTTTCAAATTCAATCTATGTTGTTTTAATATTTTTAAAATTGAAATTATATTAATCATAAGCATTAATATATCATTCTCTAAAAAAAATACACTTTCAAACAATGTGAACTTAGATTTCACAATTTTTCTCATATTTCGGAACTCCAAAAGCCTTTCCCTCCCATACAAACTCCCAAACAAAGTCCTAAGTGGAAGACGGTGTTGTAGTAAACTTGTACGGTTTGAGCTACGATCTCAATATGTTATTCTCATTATTTAGCTAATAATTGTAATGAATGTTGCTAGTAGTTTTTGTATACTCTCATTTTATGGAAGTGAAGATGGTTGTTGTTCCGTAATGTTCATAGAAAGAACATTGTGTGCCCAAGTTGAATCCAAAATACGATTTTATGTGGGAGCAATTTTTCAATCCCTACAACCACCTTGACACTAGCCAGTCACCACCCAATAACTAGTGGTTTGCTCGTGAATCACATTACCCCACCATACTTTAATCAATACCATAAATTTTGTGCAAAGGTTTGATGTGACTCAATTAGGCCAAGGTCCAATCCTATTTACTCACATGTGCATGCATCTCATTTTTTGTTTCCACCTTTAATTTCTTCAATTAAAAAGCCACACACTATTTGTCACAAGTCACAACACAAGCAAGAGCAAGAGTAAGATCATAAATAATGTTCTTATTAAGAAAGCTTTTCATTAATCAAACATGGTACCAAAATAAATAAATATACATATACTCAATTGTCCCCTACTAGAGAATATTCTGTTCACATTAACAACCCACCAGCTTTCACAGCTCCAGAGATAGGAGCAGACAAAAACAACAAAAATATATATATATAAACAGAGAAATCAATGATCAAACACTTTTCTTGTCAATCTAAAAAACCCATCACCCTCTTTCTCCAACAATTTTTGGAGACCTCAATGAGAATTTTGAGCTTCATTATACACCATATTACCTAAGTGGTAGCTCAACTTACAAGCTACACTAGATCAATTCAAAAGAACACCCTAGTTTTTTTTATATTTTTTGTAGTGCTTAAACTTTAAACCGTAGTTTTAAATTGCAATCCACAACTGCGGCCACGATATTGCAACCGCATTTACCTGCAATTTAAAACCACAGCTTTAACATAAAAGATCAAGGACAGTTAGGGTTTCGACCCGGACCACCATAATAGAAGTAGGTGCCCCAATCACCAGCACTACCAGTTTTGACATTATAACAGTTATCTTTTTCAGTGTAAGTACCAAGATCTTTTGGTGCCCTTAACTTGTTGTCACCATCAACAACCTGAATATTTTTGAAATAACTAGCCTTGCCAAAACCTTCATCAGGAAAATGTCCACTTCCCATTTGTGTTGATGTGTGCTGTCCATCAGACTCAGAGTTCACTACTTCACCACCCCATTCAATCATTGAGGCACTCTCAGTTAGGTATGAGAATAAAGGAGCTGGCCAGTATCCTAGAACATGGTCATTTCCAAATTGCATCCACCAGTTTCCCTCTTTTGGGTCCTACACATTAGTTTTTTTATTCAAATTAACAGCATTAGATTACATTGATACATATTAAATTCATGGAAAACATGATATCATGTTACTTTTTAGTAACTTTTAAATCTTGATCACCCATGTGTACGAATTCAAATTTCCTACCGTCATAGATTCCATGCATTTACGAAATAACAGCTTAAAATCATTGGATTAAGACCAGACGACTCCGATGTCAAATTAGCTTTTAAAGCTGATTTACCGTCTGATTTTCATCCAATTCTTTTAAGTTGTTGACTGCGTGAATGCACAAAATCTTTGCTAGCAGCAAACGTGAACTCATACACACATACAAAAAGAGACAGAACTATATGCCATACATACATTCATACATTACACACACATAAACATAAACATTCAGATATAATGAGATGTTTGTCAGAGATTCTCTGTATTTAAAATTAAATAATGTGCATATACAAACAATCTTATTAAAATGATTGTAGTGTTAGTTAAGTGTGGGGCATATTTTCTTTCTATAATGGCCAATAACAAAAGATAACATTTTAAAAAGGGATGTACCTTCCAGACCAAGATGCTTATATCATATTGGGAAGAACCATAGTTAGAAAGTGGGGATATACTTGCTCCAAGGGCTATACCATTGTTAATTTGAATAAAGCCAGAACAAAGGAGATTATAACAACCAGTGGCTTGATATGCATCACTCTGTCACATTAATGAAACAAACAAATTCATGAAATGAATGAGAAACTATAGACAATATTAATTTAATGAAAGCACAAAGTGGAGTGATTGCATTGGGAACTCACTGTCCAATAAGTGAAGAGTCTAGTGTTATTGTCACCGTACAAATCAGGGCTGACCTAATTGTTGCAAGAGCAGAAAAGACAAAGATGAAATTAGAAGCCAAAATCATTCAAAAGATAACGAATTTGATTTGAAAATTATTTTTAAGACAGGCGAGTTTTGCTTCTAACAATCCGGTTCTCAAGGGAAATGGACTTCAATTGGGAGCTAAGAAAAGTACGGCCAATGATTGTTTTTTTCACGGGTTGAAAGTCGGGTACTTCCGATCGATTCAACCTTAACTGGAGGCCATTAACCAATTAAGTCATACAGAAGATGACAATATAGCAAGAAATTTAAACAATACCTGCCAGCCTGCTTCAATGCTGTTGAGATCTTGACCAAAGGCACCAGCCAAAATCCAAATTTGAGACAGACTGAATTCATTAGGTTGTTGAATTTTTGGGTCCCAAACGTTTATGGTTGCCTTTGCTCCATAGAATTCACCTCCCTCCACATAAGCTATGGCATGCTAATTGCTCCAAGAAAATAAAATCAAAAGGAATAAAACAAATACATTTAATCAGGAGAGATAGTATTACAACCAAAGCATCTCCATGCTATAGTAACATATACTATCATAAAAAAGGACCAGACCTCTGTGGCGTGAACAAGTCATTTTAAAGTGTAAAGTAAGTAATATCAATAATTGACGAATAAATTGGTTATTGAAATTTATGCACCGGCATAACAAATCATGGATGAGCTTAAATTAGAACACTTAATGAAGTGTACACACACTCACACATTCAAATGAAGTAAACATAAGAAATGAGAATAATTTCTTAGTAAACTATTATTAGTAGTGACTTAAACTTGCTGTAGGTGCATTATAAGTAACATGGTAGTGAAAGTACCTGATGACCACTCTGAGTCAAGATGTCAGGTAGAGGTTTTGCAGGTTTTGGTTGAGGAGTACTTTTATGCTTCTTCTTTCCAAAATTTTGAACAGAGCTAACCCTTAATATGTCACTTGTTCTGGTCCTTCTTATAGGAATTGTTCCTTCAGAACACATACCATTTTTCTGCCAAAGCTGAGTTATAGACTTTGAATTTGAATTTGAACTTGAATTTGAATTTGAAGAGACTTTGCTCTCTTCAAAAGTTTTCCCTTCTGGATGGAAATTTGGCCTCATCTGCATCACAAACCCATAATTGTTTGAATTATTATGAAATTCAAATTAACTAGAAACCAAATGACACAAATGAAAGAAAGTACAACAAATGCAAGTTGAGCTAAACAAGTTGATAATTTTGAATTAAGATGAAAAAGAAAAAGTAGTAATTCACCTGAATCTTGTGATCTTTGAGGTCAGGGTGATCAAAAGCTGGTTGGTGTGAAACATGAACACAGTCAATAATATCTCCATCAGGACTCTGCTTTCACAAAACCATAAAAAAAGTACACTTGCATAAATGAACTATGTTTATGAATGGTCCTATAATCTAAAAATTAAATCAATTACACTTCTTAACAAAATTCACAAAAGAGTGACACCAATACAAAAATATACTACTAAAATTCTGTTCAAATTGCAAGAACAAAAACAATAGGTGATTTTCCATTATTGTAGTGAAAAAGACTAAAGGAATCTCCCAACTCCCAAGAACTAAAGTTCCTTTCAAACCCAAAAAGTTTAATTTTTTACAAATCCCAATTAGAAATAAAACCGTTATGCAACCAATGAAAAAGTGACAGAGTGAAAAGGAAACAAAAAGTTATCTCTACCTTGATGGACTTAACAGGCGGTCTGTTCAAATTCTTCAAGTGCTTCTTAACCTCAAGTTTCTGAATTGAACCACCGCTCTCACCACCACCGTTCCCGGTGGTGGTGCTGATGGTGGCTCTGCCAGCACAAGTGAAAGGAACCAACAAAACCAACAAGCAGAAGCATAATCCAAAATTGGCCTCCATTAAAGCTTCTCCAAATGCAAATGCAAAAGCATGCAACTTTATGAGAATTGTCAAATGGGTATTGAAGACAAATTAATACAAAGACTAATGAAGTTAAAGGGTCACCAAAAAACCATAAAAAGTTCTATATTTTTATATATTATAGCATATACAATTAAATGGGTTGTTATGCTAATAAAAGCATATAATTATCTTAAAAATCTTGTCTTTTTTTGTATGTAATATTCTACCTTAGGCTTAACCTTAACCCAATTTTGAAGCTTATCCTATGCACCCCACCAACAAAACAAACAACAACAACAAGCACCTCCTTTTGTTATTGTTTTTTTCACATAAAAATACAAACAAAACAAGTGTGGTTTGACACTTTGACAAGGTTGATAAAAAAGGGGTCCCTTTGTTCAAAAAAATTTCTTCCTTATTTGTAGTTTTGTTCCTTATAAGACAACAAAATATACTGCCGACGATTGAAAAAAGGGTATTATTGGAATAAATGAATATATTAGGAGAGAGAAAGAATGAAAAGTTTGTGGAAATGCATGGTGGTGGTGTTATCCTTTCAACTTGTATATTGTATTTGTAACAGAGTTTGAGTTGAGTTGAGGTTCCACTACTCACAGTGTGTAGAGAGAGAAAGAGAGTGTGTAGAGAGAGAAAGAGAAACCATGTTAGTTGTTTCTTCCCGCTACTACTATGGACATAATAATATATGAAATTACTTTGTTGTCCTTTCGAGTCACGAGATTACATTATTCCTATGATTCCTTTCTCACTCATTATCTTTGTACTAGCAAGATATGTATGGATGATGAAATCATGAAAATGGTTGGAAGTGGAGATGGGTAGATTCATATTTGTTTCTATTGTAATTTGTAATACTAATAATATAATTATATTGTTGTTACTACTTCATAAGGTTCATTAGAATAATTAAGCTTATCAATAGGAAGTTTATTTTTAAGGGTAATGTTAATCGGTGCCTCCGGAGCACTGGTTAAGAAAGCAAATGTAGTAAGTATTGCATTGGAACATGTGTTGTCAACTCCTCAAAATCATAAACAGTTTTATTTTCATTTTAAAATTTCCATTTTTAAGTTCCTTAACCAATGCTCAGTGCCCGGGGGCACCGGTTGACATGACCCTGTTTTTAATTATTACTTATTCGATGTTGATTTCTTTTTGTCTCATGTATATTTTATTTTAGAAGGTTAGTGTTTTTTTAGTGAGTTTTAGAGTGTTACTAATTATAATCTAATAGTCAAAATAAATTTTAAACATACATATATTATACTTTACTAGCGAAAAGACGGGCAATCACGTACTCGTCTTTCCGCTCTTTTTATTGCGTTAATGTTTGAAAATTATAAACGCTATTTTTTATAAAATTTTAATTTTGATTAAAACCAAAAATATAAATGTTTGTTATTTTCATGTTATAACAAATCAAACTAACCATTTTGTCAAAAAAAACTCAAACTAACCATTATTATTTACTAGCGAAAAGACGGGCACAAGACGCATGTGATTATTTTACTATGTTTGTTTGTATAATTTTGATTACAATTTTTAAATTTTTAAATATTAATGGAAATTATTGATATATTGATTTATAAACAAAATATTGTCAAGGCATATAACAAAATTATTTTTGTACTCAACATATTTTAGTTTGCATGCATATAAAATTAAGATAAAATAATGATCGTTTATTGTTTAATATAATAGTAATTAGTAACATCATAACATAAATAAATGACATGTTATGTAAAAGAAACATTGTTATGATTGCGATAAAATAATCTCTATTATAAATATTTCCCTTATTTTATTTTGATAGTACACGTGGCAAACTTATATTCTCCATCTCATTTAATGTTTTCTTATCATCCAATCAAAATGGATTATGACACATTTATTTAACCAATAAAAAGAGGATCATGACTCATTTGTTTTTCATGAGCCAATCAAAATGGATCATGATATGATTTTTTTTCTTCTATATATAGACAATTTGTTTTTCATTATTTTCATCTATCTCTTGCTCCCATAAAACTCATCTATCTCTTCCTTTTTCCTATATATAGGTGGTTTGTGCACGTAAAGATAAGACCAAAAAATGTTGGAGTAAGGAGAATATATCAGAGGAAGAGTAGTCAAATCACTACAGATAAAGGAACACATGAAAAAACTGTAAAAGAAATTATTAAGAAATATTTAAAGAAACTTATTTGAGGTTGGCCTAGTGGTTGGCTTAAGATCTTGGAGTTTGCTCCTCTCAATGTCTCAAGTTCGATTCGCTCCAGAGCCAATTTTCGGTGGACAAGTTCATATAGAGCTTTACTTTGGCTTTAAATGAGGTCCCCGCAAGTGGGCGCTGAGATTAATCCCCTCGAATTAGTCGATCTTTGGATCGGATACCGAGTTTTTAAAAAAATAAAGATTAATGAGTTTTGATAGATACATGATAGAATATTGTCACGTCATTTTATCCATATAACTGATCCCGGTTCGTGAGATTTGTTGTTGTTTTACACAAAAATAACATAATTACCTTGATGAAAAAAGTAAACATAATATTGTAAAATTATTTATTGATATTAATATTACTATAAGAGTAATTTTTTGTTAAAATTAAATTGTGAAAATGTCATTATGGTAAATTTTTATTGCAACTATATTGCTACCCCAATCACCGCTAATCATTTGTGTATTTTTTATAAGAAAAACTTAGAAAGTATTATAAACATAGATTTGATTTGAACAACTTATCTAAACCCCTCAAAATCCTTCAAACTCTTCCTCCAATACAATTTTGTAGTTCCCTTAAAGTCCACCACTCTCATGTCTCTCCATTCTTTCCACTTCTTCCTTTCTTTTTTTACAAACTCTCAAACCATTCTTTCCATTTCTTCCTTTCTTTTTTTACAAACTCTCAAACAAAGCCTAAGAAAAGCGAAACACTGTAGACTCGTATAGATCATATTTCTCATATATCAAACATGTGAAACTTAACTATCCATTCTTGAAACTCAAAAAAAATCCTTAGAGTTTTTTTTTTCCAAGGATCAAATTTCTTCAAAAATGGTTTTTGACCTATTAGAATGGTCATATTTACAATGAATTTTTTAACATTTTTAAGGAGTTTTGACATTTGGAAGTCCGCAATCAACCACACAATCATATACGTATGGGGTCGTGCAATCTTGATATTCATATTTAAGTTTAGTATTTTTAGTTATAAAATAAAAAATCAAATCACCTCGTTCACAAAAAAAAAAAAAATAATCACCTCTCAGCAAAAAAGTCAAATCAAGTTTTTTTTTTTTTTAAGGAATGAAAGCATTTAGTGTTAGTTGTCATCAATCTACTAGGTACAGACGGGGCATTTTTTTTCTTCATGTGTGTGATTCCTCCAGTTTATTTCTTGTCCCATTGTCTCACAACACACTTCATAATAATTTCATATATCATAATGTACAAATTACAATTGGTACCTATTTCATGTAATTGATAGATTACAAAATGACATCGTATATAATTATACATATAGCTCCTGGTTCAAAATATACATCTAAGCTAGCTTCATATGATTATAATTATACCCTTTTTCTAGTCATTATTTTAAGTATTGACTAGAAAGTGGATGAGCATTTTTAGATTCATTAAATATTCGAAAGTGAATTAAAAAAAACACTATTTTACATATAATAATGACGAGAAAGTGACCGAGCTTTATAACGCATGCTTATGATCTAAGTATGGACATTAAAATACTGGAAGAGATCCTTTGTCGTGTGTAAAAAATGACGAGAAAGTGTAAAACTTTCTTTTAATGGTGTACATTGCTATTATGAAAATGGAGAGACTTGTTTGACTTTTGCATTGACGTTGACTAAGAAAATGCATAGTTTTGATGCAATTGGAGAAGGAACATGGTTTTTGAACCGTAAGGGCTAGGTCACTTCTCAAATTCTCTAATTCAGTTTCCACCATATCTAACCAACTAATCATTTTCTAAGAAAAACGAGATCTAATAATAATTTTCTTACCACTTCTCGTATTATATGTTTCAATTTCAACCTTATCTAACAAGGTTTTGGGTGTATGGTAGACCACAATAATAGTATATTTTAGTAGCCCACGTTAGATAAATTGCCTACAAATTTTAATTAGTTGAATGATTAATATGAAATAACAACATCGAATGTAATTGAAAAGATTCCTTTTGAAATAATTGGTGCTTCTTTTTTTTTTCTTCAAGTAGACTAGTGGCTAGAGAAATTCACCTTTAAGATGAATAAGTGAGGTGTCTGGGGTTCGAACCCCGACCCCTACACAAATTGTGCATTATCCCTTACCAGTTGAGCTAAACTCATTGGGACTAATTGGTGCTTCTTTATTAATTGACTCAATCACTTTAATTTCATGTTTTAATTATAAATTATGAGAGGGGCCAAAACAAAAAAAAAAAAAAAAAAAAAAGGTTATGATTATATATGGATTGCATGCAAAAGTGGGATGAGAAGTGATGGAAAGTGAGCTCCAGAGCTAGTTGATTGAATATGACAATTTTCACATGTTTACTGCGTAATTGAAAATTGAAATAGTTGTGTACATGTGTGATGATGTGATTTTATTACCATGAGGAAAATTTAGGTTTACGAACTATATACGTAAAAAGAAGTAATGATATTTAAATAATTAAAAGTTTTTTTCATTTTGAAAGGTTGAACAATTAAAAGTTATCAACCAAAAATTGATGACTTTTAGGATAATTTTTATTTTGGAACAAAAAAAAAATATATAGAGAGAGAATAAAAATAGTAAGAGTATGTGAGAAAGTTGTTATAAAAGTTGTCCATTTTTATTGTTTAAATATCATTACTCATGTAAAAAAAGTCACTTCTGATTAAAAGTTAGTGAATGTATTCAACTTATTTTTTTACAAAGTTAGTGAATGTATTCAACTTATTTTTTTACAAAAAGTACACAGGCTTATATTTAGTTTTTAATAAATAAAAATGTCAATTTATTAAGGATTTGTCGAGTCAAATTTTAAGAATCTATACTATATATAAAGAAAACTACCTCTTTCAATATTTTTGGGTTGAATTTTTCTTTCCAAAACTACCCTCAATTTTCAATACAAATAACACATGTAACAAATAAATAATAATAAATTTAAATATGAATTTTCAAACTTTAACATAATAAAAAGAGTGGAAAATTTTCAAACTTTAACATAAACTTTAGTATAAATAACGGTCAAATCCGTTTTTAGTAGAACTAAAAATATCTTAATAATTTATTTTAAAAAATTACTAATAACACACGTTTAAACCTTTGATGGAAACAATTATTTTTTTCTATCAGCAATTAAAAATAGAAATCCATATTTGTACCAAAAATAAATAAAAAATAGAAATCCTTATTTTCTAATATTTGAAACTAATTTGAGTATTTTTCTCATTTAAAAATTGATAAGATTAGCCCTCTTTTTCCTGCACCAAAATTTTTCTAGAACTGTTTGATTCATTATCTCTATCATTGTCAATATTCTTTCTGTTGAATCACAGAGTTAATAAAGTGTGAAGAAATAGTCCTCAATGATTTCGGTGTTTAATTCAATTGACTTTTTTTAACCAATTTTGGAGGCTATATTTTTTTTTTTTGTGGTGGTCGGGTTCAAACCCCCAAACTTTTGCATATATTATGCATTGTCTTAACCAACTGAGTTAAACTCACGACGACATTGGAGGCTACCTCTATCATTTAGCAGCAAGGTCTTACACCATCAATTAGTTCCACCTACTTGTGTTTAAACATTACAGCTGGAACGAGAGAACAATCATAATCATATTAAGAAAGTTTTTTTAAAAAGTTAAACTAGTCGGTCAAAATTGACACTAAAAATAATCAAATCTAAAATCGAAATACATTTGTCAAAAAAAAAAAATCTTAAATCGAAATACTACTGTTGTCATTTTAAAAAAAGTCCCTTATCGACGATGACGTACACCTTATTGTAGCGTTACTCTACCAATGAGTTAAAGGGATTCCATTTGAGTCCATTCCCAAATAAGAACCAGCCAATATGAATGAGTTTAGTACATCTATTTGTCAGTTCATATACTCAAATTATATATATAATAGATCTATTTTTTTTAGCATACTTGCTGCAGTACGAAACCTAGGTTAGCAAACGTTTAACCTAGATTGAAAAGAAACAAGTTTGCAAGCGATAAACTTGTGAAAATAGGGTTCCTGAATCCACTAGAAATTGAGAAAACTCTAAAATATCATTGAATGAATAAAAGTTCCTTATTACGCTACAATTGTTAAGCTTAAATAGAGAAATAAAAAAAAAATCTAATGGATCGAAAATAACAAACTGAAACAAAATAACATAAAGTTACTAAAATTGGGCTAAAATAAAATACCTTGAGATATTATGGAAATCCTCCTACATCAGTCTCCTCCACCTCTGAAGAACTCGACCCCAAGTTCTCACTCTGATAAAGAACTTTTCATGCTTGTTGAATCCTTTAATGAACAAGAGACCACCCTCTAGGGTCCCATTGACTTAAGAGCAAAGGTGGTTTGGCTTGAAAAATATAGCAATTGCTTTTCCCATTGAAGAAATGTAATAGCATGTTTAATAATTTCTAGACCCATCATTTTAGCCTCGTGTTTAATCGTAGTACTGGATGACCAATCCGTGAGTGGTGAGAAATTGAAAGAGAGAGAGAGAGAGAGAGAGAGAGAGAGAGAGAGAGAGAGAGAGAGAGAGAACAACAAAGAAGAAAGAGAGAGGGAGAACACACGAAAATCTGTTTACCCAGTTCGGTCCAATACTGACCTTGTAACACCCATACTAGACGTATCTAGAAAGCCTAGCATGTGCGTTAAATTGATACTGGATACATTAAAAATATACAACATAAAATTTTACTGAATGAATAATATTTACATCAAGTCACGTTCGTATAAATCATAATACAATACAACTCATCCATACATAAAAATACATTCTTGAAATCCATAATGTCCTGCAGCGGTACGAACGAACCCTTGAAGTAATATCCATCCAGCTACGAACATGCATACTCATCCAGCTTATCTGAAACAAATAAGGATTGGGATGAGACATAATGTCTCAGTGAGTTCCCCTAAATCCTAGGCTATAGGCAACCTCAAGGGAAACCTACGGTCACCACGTGTCTACATTACAACCTGACGGTTGATTATACGTGGGTGGGGACTTGCATACTTAAACGGTAGTGCATACTAGAGCCGTCATAATCATATCTTAACTTGTTATAGGCTTCACTTCCTATACGTGTCATGGCGGTTGAGGGGAACCTAGAACCGCGTTGCCAAGAATACACTCTATGTATCGAGGCCTAAACATAACATAATCATGACACGACTCTAAACCGGACGATTAGGGGAAACCTAAGATCGTCGTCGGTATCATGTTCTTTACTTGCTCTATTCCATGACTTATACTTGTCATATAGCATCTAATGCTCTTGTTCTTAAACATAAACGTGCATGGATTCATTCTTGCTTGATCGCGAACATATCATAATCATAATCATGAGAAACATAATCATATTCATATCGTACATAAACGTTTCTAAGTTCATTCATTAGGTTAGCGTTGAACAAACAATTATTATCTTGATTCATTTTACGGAAAGTCTCGGGTGGAGTAACCCCGAGTACAATCCCATACATGACCGATGTACGTACATCGGACTCCCTCGGTGTCGTGCGGGTCCCTTGCGGCTTGAACCGTTCCCCTTAGGTCGAGAACCTCCCGTATCCCCCTGGCGTGGATAACAAGAGACACGAGCACCTACGTCTTGTTAATTTCAGTGACATGCGGGTCCCTTACAGCTTGAATCGTTCCCCTTAGATCGAGAACCTCTTGTATCCCCCTGATGTGGATAGCAAGAGACATGCCACCTACTTATTAGTCATGGTCTTGTCGTATACGTATATTTAAACATATTCATACTTGCTTGCTTATTACCTCGGACCCTTGAATCGATCCGATTAACGGTAAATTTATACTTGTTCATGCGTGTAAATTCCTAAACATGGTGGAGTGATTAACTAATCAACCCACAACTTATCATGCTTGCTAAACACTCTTAAACATATGCGAAGAGTTCATACTTCGCGTCTTAGCATTCTAGGATTCTTGCTAACTTGCTAGTTCTCGACAACTATGTCGAGGCTCTAGTTTTTCCCTTACTTATGGATAACTTGCTACCCGTCTCTTGACATGATTTCTCTCGTATGCCATGTCTTACTAACATGCTTAATACTTGTTTCACATCATAAGAATCATGCTTTCTTTGATCATCATTTAGGACCTTGGTTTGAGGGATTTACATTCGTAAAAAGATACCACGGAGAAAACCGCATCGCGAATCCCCATGCCTGCCTGAAGCAAGCAAAACAGTGAGATTTCTCACTGTCTTACTCGCCTAGGCGAGTGATTTCACTGGGGAGGCGAGTGGTAGCTCGCCGTGGCGAGTTGGGGGCGAGCAGGACCCCCCTTTCGGAGTTCTAGCTCGCCGTGGCGAGTTAGGACAGTCCAGAATACTTAAAAATGGTATTTTTGACCCAAAAACCTCAAACCAAGTGTCTCTATGTGTTTTGGAACATATTTGATCATTGGAAACTTATAAAACATGCATATGGCAAGTATTAACATGTATAGCATGCATGACATAAAAAGGGGCAACTAGACTAATACATAAACCCTAGAATTTCATGTTATTCATACTAAACATAAATGGCATAATCATAATCCCAAAGGGTAGGAAAACTAGATATGGAACTCACCTTAACATAATCTTGCTAATTTTACAAGCTCCAAGCATCAAAACCCTAACTTGATTCTCTTGCACTCTTAACCCATACCATTCAAACTTGTCATCCTATTCTTGCAAACCAAGACTCCTTATCAAGCTCCAAACCATGCTCCTTGATCATGTAGAGACCATTCCTTGTACCAATTTAGAATCCATCTTCACCATACATCAAACCCTAGTTTTCCAATCACTTCATGTGAGGATGGAGTGTCATGAAAGATTGGTGAAGAGAGAAAGAGAGAGTAGCGTGAGGGATGAGAGGAAAGGAGAGATTCCAACAAAACTCTAGCTTGCATACATCTCTATGATCTTGGAGAAACATAGATCAAAGCCTTGTCTTGAGGGAAGAAGATTTGATAAATTTGTGAGGTGGGAAGAGAGAAAAGAAATCGATGGAAGAAGAGAGAAGGAAGAGAAAGCTTATGCCAAAACCTAGAGAGAGAAACACAAAGGGAAAATGAGATATTTTGGCCCCAACTTGCTTAAATATCCCTTTTTTGTGAAATTACCAAATTGCCCTTGCCTCAAGCGTGTTTAAAACAACTCTGATACTTTTCCCGTAAAAAGCTGACATCTCATAAAATATTTCCATTAACTTACTTTTCATAAATTAAATTCATCTGACACGGTCAACGGGTAATATACCGATACTGACAGGCGGGATATTACAGACCTACTATGGGGGAGAGAGTAGCTATCTGTTCCACTATAATTTTTGAGTAACTTTACAAAGATATATCAAAGGGTTATAATAATCAGTCTTCAAACCTAATTCTACCCATATATCAAAGGGTTGCAATAATCAGTCTTCAAACCTAATTCTACCCAGAGTTTCGAATCTCTTCCTATGACCAAGAGACTCTATCGTAATAGTGTTTCTCCAAGGTGAAACAATGGTGATTCAATCCCAACCCTAGTGTTTGTTGCCAAGAGAAAACTCTACAAACTCAAGTTTTGTTGGTTTCTAAACCCTTGTTTTTCTACTCTTTCACCACATTAATATGATAGAGGATATGTATTTATAGAGAAATATAACTCATAAATTTGGAACAAATATCATGCTAAAGATACGTTTTTTTTTTCCTTTAGCACAAAACATATTTGCATCAAATATTCTCTTTAAAAATATATTTGCAACAAATCTTCCTTCATACTGCATAAAAATATATTTATTATCCATAAATATATTTTCTGCAACAATCTTCTGTAAGCACAAAATATATTTGAAACATATCTTTTATATTTTTAAAAACAATATTCTTCATCCATCAAATTTTGAGTCAATTTCAACAGTCATAATCACCAAGTTCGTAATTTGTTCGCACTCTATCAAGAATTCGATATGTGAAGGAGTATACATAGTCGGTCCGCTTGGGTTCGTCATATACAAGTTGATATCCTTATTATTATACTATCAACAAATTTTGGTCTAATTTTTTCAAAAACAATGCAAATTTTGTTCTAATAAAAATATTAAATTAAATAGAATTTTTTGCTTACTAATGCCTTACCAAATTTTCAATTTTCGGTATTTCAATTGGCGCGAGCAAAATGTGTTGGGTAAAGAGCAGAATTCTAAACCTAAAAGTCGAAAGAAAAAAACCCAATTTACAAAAGCCCATAGCCTTAACAAAACCCTAGCTATTATATTGCTCAAAGTTGCAATTAGAAAATTCACTGCTTTATCAAAACTCAATCCTCTTCTCCTACCTTATCTATTGTAAGTTGTTTATTCAATTTAACTAATTATTTAATTTACTAATTACTAAGTTAACTTGATTAATTTTGGGTATGTTTGATATGGATTAAAAAAAGATTTTGATGTTTAATGTAACAGCCCGATTTCTCGCTAGATTTGTTTTATTATTTATTTATGTGTGTTTATATGTGCTCTTATGTGATTAATTGCCTCTGTGTGTATTTTTGGTCGGGAATTGTAGAATTCGGTGTTAGAAGGGTATTTTAGTCATTTTGGACTCAGGGGTATTTTGATCATTTTGTGAGTAAGGGGTAATTTAGTATTTTTGATGAGGATTATTTTTAGTGCTTAGTGAGAGTTGTTATTTTACTAAGTTACTGGAGGGTGTAATAATTTATTTTTAACCGGTAGGTGACCGTTATTATTATATTTTACCGTTAAGTGGGTAGAAACATTTTGAATTGGTTTAGTAAATGGGTTAGGCCCATTAAGGCATTGTGAGTTGAGCCCAATTATGTAGAGCCTGTATTAACTCTAGTGTTTAGAGAAAATAGGGTTTACATAATCATTTCACATTTTTTTGAGAGAAGAGGTAGAGAGAGAAAGAGCTAGAGAGAAGATAAGGGTTTGAAGAAGGAAAGCTAGAGAGAGCTAGAGGAAGGTAGAACTTCAAGGATTGGAGCTAAAGTGAAGCCCTAGTTTGAGTTTGTGAAGAATTAAGGTAAGGGGGTTAGACTTTAATCATAATCTTGTAGTTTAATTTCTACCATAATTCTTTGCATAATTGCTTATTTTGGGTAAGTGATTAATTTGATTTTAGTTGTAGAAATTCGTGCTTTATTGTGATGATATGATTATGTACATGAATTGAATGATAATTGTGTTGTTGTTGTTGTTGAGTTTGTATGTCAAAATGGGTATATATGAACATGATGTGTTTTTGTGTGAAATTGATGATGAATGAAGTTGTGGTTGTTGAATTGTGGATGAATTCATGTTCAAATGTTGTTGTTGTTATCTTGACATATGTTGTTGTTGAATTGATGCAATGGGTATCATTGAAATGATGAATTGTTTTTTTTGAGGGAATTGAAATTATGAATTGTTGATGAGTTTGTTGTTGTTGTTGAAAGTTGTGAGAGTTTGGTGAATTGGTGAATTTTGTTGAGTTGATGTTTTATTCTCAAATTTGATGGATGTTTGAGTGTCTTATAATGTATATGACCTGTAAACATCTTTTGGATTGAGTTTTGGGGTTTGGAATGATCAAAATTGGGATTTTGGGATGAAAAGGGTTGAAACTCGTAACATTTTTTCTGCAGAACTATGACTGTTCGCTTAAGCGAACGCGTAAGCGAACCACCATGTAGAATCTGGAACTTGTTCGCTTAAGCGAACCTGCCCAGTTTCAGCAACCTTTGACTTTTGTTTCGGGCACTTGGGGACCAATCCGGGCTTTCTAAAATGATTCTTTTGACTTGTTTAATCTATGTTTATACACTTAAACCTACTGGAACATCGGGTGAATCGAATTGGACTTGAATTTGTGAATTGAACTTAACATTTGAAAAATGGTCCAAGAATGTCGATTTTTCCGAAACTCGTTTTCTCCGGAAAATGGAGTGGGGTTAAGGTTGTATAATGTTTATATGGTTTCTAAAAATGGTTGTGATTGGTTCCATCAAGTCTTAACTTGTTTTGCTTTGAAAATGGGATTTTCTTGAAAAGTGATAAAGAGAGACGAACTTTGTGATTCTCATGAACTCGTCGAGTTTAGCCGGTGAAACGTAATTGTATACTCTACTACACTTATATGTAGCCTAGAGGTATACTTAATTGAGGCATTGGATCTTGTTTACTTGGTTTTGGTTCAATATCTTCAATTATTTTGAAAATGGGATAATGATAGACGAACTTGGTTGAAAATGGTTCTTTTGAGCCGATTACGTCATAAATCTTTCGTGAATGGTTTTATATGATTAATTGAGGATATGTGGATGATTGTTGATGGTTGAATATGATATTAATTATAAAGTGTTGTATTGTTCCAATTACTTGGTTTATGAGAAGTATATGGAATTGTTGAGATATATTGTGTAGTTGATGTTGATGGATGTTGATCCATGTTGATGACTCTTAATTGAATTGTGACTTGTTGAATGTGTGGACATGAATACTAGATAATGGAAATGTTGTTGAGCTAGTCAATGTAATTGGAGGTGTACTTTTACATTGTCGTTAGTAGTTGTATGTTGAAGTTGTGCATTATCGGGTCGTTGTTGTATATCCATGCATCATATCATATTGAGTCATATGAAATGTAAAAGGAGGTGTACTTTTACATAGTTGGTTGTAAGAGGAGGTGTACTCTTACATAGATGTGCGGTTGGCATCTAATGGTTGTTGTTATGGTACCACATGCATATATGTGTCGAGTATAGGCGCATTGCATATTGAAATGAAATCTTGTCGTAAATGTGAATGATGATAAGTGTTTGATGAGTACTTGCTTGTGATACTTGGATTGGTTGTATGAATGTATATATGGAAGTTAATTATTCATGCAAACTATTTGAGAATTGAATTGATTTCTTTATGTCAATTATTATTTATTGATTATGATTAATGTAAAGCTCACCCCCAGTGGTTTGACCGCCTACCTGTCTGTATGGATGGGTAGACGCTGTGCAAGATTAGTAGGCTTTCGGTGAGTTGCCTGATGCTTTGCTTGGATAGCGGGAGCTAATCTCCGTTGTCGGTTGTTGAGTCTTAGTTTTAGGCTCTGAATATGTGTCAGTTGTCTTTGAATTTATGTATTGTTTATGTTGAGGAGATTTATCCATTGTCGGATTTTGGAGATTCCATTTATGATTTGATGTTGTTTTTATGAAATGTAAATTCAGGTGATGTATGAATTATTTCCTCTGCGACTGTTGAGAATTTTATATGCATGTCTGTTGGATTTTGATGAGATGTAGCGTCTATTTCTTGAATATATGATTTATTCGCGTGTTTTATCGCTTTAATAGAAATAGGGCATTACATTTAACAATTTAAAGTGAATTGATTTTTAGTGTATGTTTTTGTTTTGAAATGATACAAATTTCTTTTGAGGGAAGTGATTGTATTAAAATAAATTTTTGTGACAGTGATTCTATAAAAATGAATTTTTGTGACAAATATTTCAATAAGATATTTCTGCTCAACACATAAGTTAGTATGATTAATTTTGGGTCTGTTTGATAGTGATTATAAAAAAGATTTTGATGTTTAATAATTTAAAGTGGATTGATTTTTAGTGTATGTTTGGTTTTGCAATGATACAAATTCTCTTTGAAATAAATGAATTATGTATTTTCAATTATGTATTTTTGTTATATTTGGTTGTTGTTGCTTGGTGATGAGTCATAAATTAGTGTTTTTATATATTATTTGAGTCCGTTTTATTTAGATTTTATATGTTTTTATTTCATTTTTAGAACTATTTTACTTCAATTGTAAGTTATTTAATTTCAGAAACAAATATTTGAAAGATTGAGTCTTTGAGCAAAAGAACGGAGAGTTGGAGCTGATTCGAGACAAAAATACGATGATTTGGTACAAAAATATGAAACCACTACCACAACACTCCTTTTGTTTCTCCGACAAGCTGCCCATTTAGTTTATTTCTGACCTAAAGCCCGTTGTTTCTTGTGGAACACACTATTGATGTATTTCTTGGGGGCTTAAGTAGTTGTAGACTATAAATAGAGCAGCTAGCAAACATATTCATTCATCTTTTGTTCTTGAAAATAATAAGTAACAATTGTTTTCTTTAATAAAAGTTCAACCTTTATTTTATGTTCTTCTTCTTCTTCTTCTTTTTCTCTTCTATGTCAATCAAATTCATAACTCCATGTAATAATAAGTAACAATTGTTTTCTTTAATAAAAGTTCAACCTTTATTTTATGTTCTTCTTCTTCTTCTTCTTCTTCTTCTTCTTCTTTTTCTCTTCTATGTCAATCAAATTCATAACTCCATGTCGAAACGATCTCTTTATTACTACATCGGTAAACCGTGCACTTGCGGATTTACCCCATCACTTGGGCAAGGGTTTAAAATATACGAATTATGTATTTTTGTTTTATTTTTGTTGTTGTTGTTATTGTTGAAACATGGGTTTGAAGGTTCATTGAACTAATTAAGCAGATAAATATGAAGTTTATTTTAATTATTACTTATTCGATGTTGATTTTTTTGTCTCATGTATATATTATTTTAGAAGGTTAGTTTTTTTAGACTTTTAGAATGTTACTAATTATACATTAATAGTCAAAATAAATTTTAAACACATGTATCATCTTACTTACTAAAGCTTGTCAGGTCAAGCTAACCCTAACCCTAAAACTAACTTAGATTTTTCCCGCTCTTTCTCAAGCATTTATGTGTAGGTTTGACCTCCTCACCCTTAATACAGGTCATAATAACACATTTATGTGTAGGTTTGACCTCCTCACCCTTAATACACGCCATTATAACACGATTGCATATTATTTTATTTCATTGCAGGAAATTTTAACTGCCATTTATAACACGATTGCATATTATTTTAATTTTAGTCTATAAAAATAACACACGGTTGCATATTAATTGTCATCCCAAATTTGAAATGTGAATTAGGTACATTGAAAATAGTATAGCACACGATACCATTAAAACGAGAAAAAAAACACGAGCTTGAAAATTAGACTCGTGAATTACGTACAAAATTGTATAATGGAAATAAAATAACACACAATCAACTGTATATTTATTAGCTATAAAAACACACGGTTGAAAACTTCCATTTATAAGACGATTGCATATTAATTTAAGTTTTGAAGTAGAATAACACACGATCGCATATTAATTGACATCCCAAATTTGAAATGTGAATAAATAACACAGAAAATTATATAATGGAAATAAAATAACACACATTCAATTGTACATTAAATAGTATTAAAACCACACGGTTGAAAATTTCTTTAGAAGAAAAAAAGGCCACAAGATTGCACAATAAAAAAAAAGCACCGTGTTCAAATTAAATTTAAGAGCAGGTAATTTTTCATAATGGTTAACGTTATAAATATATTCTTAAAAAGGTGGACGCGCGAAATAAGGACATTCCATTTGGTGGTAAAGTTGTGGTTTTTGGTGGTGACTTCAGACATATATTACCAGTAATACCCAAAAGTATCAGACCAGAAGTTGTACATGCGACATTTAATTCCTCTCATCTTTGGAGATTTTGTGAGGTTCTCACTTTCACCAAAAATATGAGAATTCTACACGGTGCACGTTGTTATACCCTAATTTTGGACCTAAAAATACTTGTTCAAAATTTCCTTTCATCTTTGATATTTGGCTATTATTCTTGAATAATTGCCAATTCGCCATTGTTTACACTAACATTTTACTCTGCTTTGTCTCTCAACTGAGCTTTACAAGTCTTTTCAACTGTGTATTTGTCCATGTTCTCTTGCATTTCAAGTTATCCAAAAACATCTTTCTTGCATTTTAAGTCATTTGATATGTCTCTGATCAATTGCATCTTTCTCTGCATCTTATTTCAATATTATTTGCAAAATTCATGAAAAAGGGTATTTTAGTCATTTCCTGTATCCAAACTCATTTTAGTCCTTTAAAAATTGTTTGAGTCTTTTCAATTGGTTTGAATAAGTCTTTATTTTAATTCCATGTCAAAATCCATTCCAAAAATTGAAGTTGAAGTCATTTTGAGTCAGTTTAGCCCCTAGGGCCATTTTAGTCTTTTCATATGTTAAAACCCTGTTTAATTTCTAAAATTTGTCTCTGGGTCTTTTAATTTGCTTGTATAAAGCTCTTGCTTCAATTCCCTGTTAAAAATCCATTTTAAAATTGCATCTGAGTCATTTCGAGTCGTTTTGGTCCCCAGGGGCATTTTGGTCATTTCACACGAAATTTTGGCAGAGAGAGGTTACTTTAAAGTACCTCATTTAGGTAATTGGTTCGTTTTAGTCCGTTTTGTTGTTTTTAATCGTTTCACTTTACGTTATTTTCCATTTATCAATTTTAATTCAATTTTATTTTTAAATTTTTATTTTAGTCCTAAAAACTTCTAAAAATTGCACTTTAGTCCTTCAATTTCTAATATTTGCATTTTAGTCCTATTTGTTATTTTTCTTTTTATTCTTTTAATTTTTAATAATTGCAGAGTGGTCCCTATTTCGTACCAAGTTTGTTTTTGTCCTTTCTTATCAATTTTTGCAGGTCAGTCACTTAATTTCCAGAAATTGCAAAGAGGCCCTTAAGTCCAAATTGGTCCAAGGTCGAATCAAAACAAGTCCACGGACACATGTCAGCAAGCTATTGGCCAAGGTATAACACATGTCACCTATATAAAGGCCCAATCATCACAGTCCCAAACAGAATGCAACAACTCAGCAAAAACTAAGTGCCACATCACCACAAACAATTTCCACATTCTCTCTCTCCTCTAACAGAATCAAGAAACGAAATCCTTCAAGAACGAAGATGAATCTTCATCTTCTTCATTGAACCCTAACTTCCAGAATCAACAAATTCGCGAACAATTGCAACAACATTCAACAAACTCAGTGAGTTCGAAGTGGTTCTCAGTGTTTTCTTACGAAAAGCATCATCATCGAACCCTAAATCCCTGCAATTCAAGCATGAATCCGCCACCGAAGTGACGAATCAAACGATCACAGAGAGCTTGGAGAAGAGAAGAAGAGAAACGAAGTGAAAAACGAAGAAGAGAATCCAAACCCTAACCGAATCAATTTTGCAACCCAAACCACAAAATCCACCATTAATTTCATCAATTCACATCGAATTCAGCATCACCTAAGATTCACAGGCTCAAAGAACACCAGAAGAGTTCGAAGGTTTGTGAAAAAGACGAAGAGTGAGAAGACGAAGAACCTCCGATTTATTTTCGGAGGTTGGATCAAAATACTTACCAGAAACGAAGGCAAAACATCAGGATCCTTTTCCACCATTCCTTCGTTCAAATAACCAAATCACGACGAGGTAATTTGTTAACTCTTCTCTATTTTCACAGTTTTCTTCGTACAAGTGTGATTCCTCGCGAAAACGATGTAGATCTATGGTATTAAAAGTGTTTTAGTTCAAGTTTTACTGAAATCATTTGAAAAGAATTTAAACCGAAAAGTTGAAACCAGATCTACGTCGTTTTGCGGTGCCTTTGTGTTTTTTGGTTGTGAATTTATGTTCAGTGATAGAAAACGAGTAGAAAGATGTGTAGATCGGAGAAGTTAGGGTTCCGTCATCACCGACGGTGGTCAATCCAGCCGGAGAAGATGATCGGGAAGTCTAGAGAGAACGAGAGAAGGAAAGAGTTAGAGAGAGAAATGAAGGGAACAAATGAGGCTGGAACCGGCCTCTTAGGTTTTATAGAGAGGGTGAACCAGACCGGTTCACCTGAACCAGTCTGGTTCGCCCTTAAACCATGTGTTTAACCGTTAGATCTAGGGTTTACACCTGCTGGATCAATCCAATGGCATGTCTTGCTCCCTGACGGGTCTGGATCTCTTCCCTCTGGGCTTGGGTTTCAGGCTCAGTTGTTTTTCTGCGTTTTTAGTATTTCTTGCTACGCACACCCCTGTGTCTTGCTAGTTGAACCTCTGTTGTGTCAAAAAATTTCTAAAGCAATTCCTAAAAATTTCCTATGCGTTCTTGATCATTTTCTTGATATTTTTATGATATTACTATGTGTTAAATCTTGATTAAAAAATATGTGGTATTTTCTAGTTAATTGTTTACTATGTTTGTTAAAATTTGTGAAGTTTTATATGTTCTTGTGTCTAAAAATTCTTTAAAAATTCTAAAAATTTTCATACACATTTCTTGATAGTTTTGTGGTATTTTTGTGATGATTTTTGCATATTAAAATTTGGAAATAATAATGTGATGATTTCTTGCTATTTTGTGATGTTTTGTATTAAAAAAATTTGTGAAAATTTGCTTGATTCTAGTTCCAATTTCTTGATAAATGTTTGTGACCTATACCATATGATTTTGTGAAGTTTTAGCTACTGTTTGTATGCGTTTCTTGCTGCATGTGAATATGTGTAATTAGTTTCTTGTTTTACAAGTCATGTAAATGTGTGTATGTGAAAATAAAGTGCTAAGTGTACCCAAAAATATGTCATGATCCTTGACTTGAATATGCCCTATAATTCTCACACTCATAATACAATGAAGTCTTTGAAAATTGCTTATGATAGGAGAATTATAGGTCATGTACTTATTGAGAGGTTATGGTGAATTTTTACTACATTTTGACACTTTATTCTTGTCATTTTTACTATTCTTTTGTTTAGTATTTCCTTGCCTATCTTTCTATCATTTTATGCCTTATTTTCACTAACCACTCTACTTCATGTTTCATACATCATGAGCATTTCATCCTCCATCTCACATTCTCATCCTTTTATTTCTTGCACTTTAAAATTCATGCAAAAATTAGAATGTAACACCTAGGAGCTCTTGTATGTTACTTTATGCCTTTAAAATTCTTGCAAGACCATAGAATGTATTTAGGCCAATGATGTAAAGGACAATGGACTCTAATGATGTACACCGACACAAGCACCGACACACGCACACACATCACATAGATATTTTTAGATGTATGGCTAGGATATGCATGTTTAGATGTATGTTTAGGATTGAATGTTTAGATGTATGTCTAGGATTTACACTTAGAAAAAATCATTTTCCAAAAAACATGAATAATATCACTCAAACTATTTTCTAAATAAACCTTGGGATCAAAATCCCATTGCATTTTCCTTTTATTTTCTTAAACAAAATTTTAATGAATTTTAATCATACTTTGGCTTTCTTTTGCAAAATGGCTAATGCAACTTCACAATTTCACAATCTTATGCCCTTGAGGCCTCTCTCTCTCATTCTTCAAAATCCAATTTTCAAACTTAAAATCAACCAACAAAAACAAAAACCTTTTTTGGAAGAGAACTACGGTGGATTTGATCCCTTAAAAGGGTACGTAGGCAAGGAAACAATATTCCTTCAATTCAAATAAAATAAAAATTCAAATATCTTCTTCTCCCTCCAATTCTTCACTTAGTAAACTCTTAGGTGTAAATATCACTTTTCAAATAGCATTTAAAAATAAAGCGCGCGCGTAGAAAATAAAGACGGTTCCTATAGGATACTATAGTCGTTATGGGTGCCTAACACCTTCCCGTAGCGAAAACAACTCCCGGACCTCGATTCTCAAGGGTTTTGCTTATTTTTTCTCTTCCCAAGAAAAAATGAGATATCACCGGTTAAAAAGGTTCAAACGTAATCAATGTTTGACACCCGAAAACCAAGATAAAACACACGTGAGTCAGACATTGAAGAAAGAAAGCTATTTTCAGATTGGGTATTGAGTATTGGTGATGGTACAATTGGGGAAATCAATGATGTGGATATTACTGTTAGTATTCCATCTGACTTACTTATTATAACATCAGGTGATCCTCTTGCTTCAATTGTTTCTAACACTTACCCAAATCTTTTAGAAGATATGAGCAATATAGATTACTTCCAAAACAGAGCTATATTAGCCCCTAAAAATTCAATTGTTGATCGGATAAACGAGTATGTGGTGGACTTGCTGCCAGGAGAAGAAAAAATATATTTGAGTTATGATAGTCCATTAGCAAATAAAACAGGTACCGATGCAGTGGACGATGTTCACACACCTGAATTTCTCAACACAATAGTTGCGTCTGGAACTTTCAAATCACAAGTTGCGCTTAATAGTAGGAGTTTCAGTGATGTTGTTGAGAAACATATATCAGAGTTTGGGATTGTGCAACGGAACTAGGTTGGTCATTACAAGGATGGGTAAGTTTGTGCTTGAAGGACAAGTCATATCCGGCTCTAACATAGGTGATAAAAATTTTATTCCAAGGATATCTTTGATACCATCTGATGCTAGAATTCCTTTCAAGTTTCAACGAAAGCAGTTTCCGCTTACCGTTTCTTTTGCAATGACTATAAACAAAAGCCAAGGTCAATCTTTGAAACATGTTGGCGTATATTTGCCATCGCCTATCTTCTCTCATGGTCAATGGTACGTGGCTTTGTTAAGGGTTACTTCAAGAGAAGGTTTGAAGATATTAATATCTGATCTTGACGGTGAAGACACTGATGTAACTTCTAATGTAGTTTATCACGAAGTTTTTTGCAATGTATCCTAAATTGTATACTTGGAAGGATTGACCGAAATTAATATTCTTCATTGTTAATTATTTATGCCTGACAATTTTCCCTGGGTTGTGTACTTTCTATTATTTAACAGAATTAAAGTTCTACTATTCCTATGATTCATGGCTTGGAATGTATCATAAATTTTGTACTCTTTATGTTTTAAGTCTTATTGTTAAATTTATTATGACTTATTCTACATGAAAATAAGACCCGTGCGTCAGCACGGGTCAAGGTTCTAGTATTTATTATTTTACCACTGTGTAAATAGGTTGTAAGTAATATGATGATATTCAAATATGATATTTCATCATTGTACGGGTTAAAAAGGAAATGCTTTAATGTTTGGTCTAGGTGTAAAAAGTATTGAAAGTAAGAAATAATATAAGTGAGCTAAGAAATAGACTATAGACAAAGCAACAACTAAAAGTTTTGTATGCGTCGTTATACCAATTTTTACAAATGCAGTGGTATTTTCGGTATTTCAGTTGGGCGCGAGCAAAATGTGTTTGATAAAGTGGAGATTTCAAAACATAAAAGCCGAAAGAAAAAAACCCAATTTACAAAAGTCCATAAACTTAACATAATCCTAGCTATTATATTGCTCAAAGTTGCAATTAGAAAATTCACTGCTTTGTTAAAACTCGATCCTCTTCTCCTACCTTATATATTGTAAGTTCTTTATTCAATTTAACTAATTCTTTAATTTAATAATTACTAAGTTAATTTGATTAACTTTGGGTATGTTTGATAGGGATTATAAAAATATTTTGATGTTTAACAATTTAAAGTTAATTGATTTTTAGTGTATGTTTTTGTTTTGAAATGATACAAATTTCTTTTGAGGGAAGTGATTGTATTAAAATAAATTTTTGTGACTGTGATTCTATAAAAATAAATTTCAGTCACAAATATTTTAATCAGATATTTCTTGTCAACACATAGTTAATATGATTAATTTTGGGTCTGTTTGATATGGATTATAAAAAGATTTTGATGTTTAATAATTTAAAGTGGATTGATTTTTAGTGTATGTTTGGTTTTGGAATGATACAAATTTCTCTTTGAAATAAATGAATTATGTATTTTCAATTATGTATTTTTGTTATATTTGTTTGTTGTTACTTAGACAATGGTTTAAAATGTACGACTTATGTATTTTTATTTTATTTTTGTTGTTGTTGTTATTGTTGAAACATGGGTGTAAAGGTTCATTGAACTAATTATGCAGATAAATATGAAGTTTATTTTAATTATTACTTATTCATGTTGATTTTTTTGTCTCATGTGTTATTTTATTTTAGAAGGTTAGTTTTTTGAATGACTTTTATAATGTTACTAATTATACATTAATAGTCAAAATAAATTTTAAACATACATCTATTATACTTTATTATTTTACCACCGTGTAAATAGGTTGTAAGTAATATGATGAAATTCAAATACGATTTTTCATCATTGTAGGGGTTAAAAAGGAAATGTTTTAATGTTTAGTCTAGTTGTAAAAATATTGAAAGTATGAAAAAATATAAGTGAGTTAAGAAATAGACTAAAGACAAAGCAACAACTAAAAGTTTTGTATGGGTCGTTATACCAATTTTTACACATGCAATGCTATTTTCAGTATTTCAGTTGTTCGCGAGCAAAATGTGTTGGGTAAAGAGCAGAATTCTAATCCTAAAAGCAGAAAGAAAGAAAAACTCAATTTACAAAAGCACATAGCCTTAACATAACCCTAACTATTATATTGTTCAAAGTTGCAATTAGAAAATTCACTGCTTTATCAAAACTCAATACTCTTCTCCTACCTTATTATATATTGTAAGTTGTTTATTCAATTTAACTAATTCTTTAATTTACCAATTACTAAGTTAATTTGATTAACTTTGGGTATGTTTGACAGAGATTATAAAAAGATTTTGATGTTTAATAATTTAATGTGAATTGATTTTTAGTGTATGTTTTTGTTTTGAAATGATACAAATTTCTTTTTAGGTAAGTGATTGTATTCAAATAAATTTTTGTGACAATGATTCTATAAAAATGAGGGCATGCTAGAGATCTCTGCAATGGCAATGTATGGTGTGTCGATTGGTATGGATTATCCACACGGGCCATGGAAGGAAGTGTTTTGCGGATCAGTCAACTCTACTGTCCACATCCAAAGTGCGCTGATTTCGTTCTTGAACTTCAAAAGGGAGAACGTATGGTTGCTGATTGATAATCCTCCATCCGGGGACTACTTGAACGGCCATAAAGCAAACTTGGTTAATCGTGCAGTTATTTTGTGACACCTGAATCTCATTTGCAGACGTGCTAAGAGGGTGATTCAATCGTCATCTTTTTCTCTGGTCACTGTGGAATAGAAGATGGTCAACCATACCTATTCACCGGTTGCGACAAGGATGGCAACGAAGAATATATAGAGGCTTTTGAACTTGAAGAGATTGTTAGGCGCCTTCCGGAAGGAGTGTCTTTTAACGTATTCGTTGATAGCTGTCATGTTGGTGGATTACTTCCCAATGTGCCGAAGCAGTACCCACACCAAGCTCTTAACAACAATGATGGTCGTGACATCCTCATTACATCTGATTCTTGTGAAAATGGTTCTGAGGACCATTATGTTCATGAGTAGGGCTGTTATGGTTTGTTATTTAGCTTGGCTGTATTCAATGCTTGGAAAACAAGCAAGGGAAAAACCAACTACATTGATCTCATCGGAATGATACACAACAATGTTTGGGAATTTGAAGCTGCCTATCGTGATGAGGAGGGAATGAAAGTAGATGAGCAAATACCACTATTGTTTTCCTCTGATGAGCAGAGGCATGCTTTATTTTTAAGTGTTTAATTGAGAATTTAAAAATGTTAAATGGTACTTTGAACTGACTGAGGGGATACCTACAACTTAGGCTCCAATGAGACACGCGAACCAGTAAGCAGTATATTCTATGTTCTAACTATCACATCCTCCTATATACATATTATTGATTATATACTAGCTTGGTAAAAAAAAAGGATAAAAAAAATCTATATATGTGACAAATATTTCAATCAGATATTTATTGTCAACACATAAGTTAATATGATTAATTTTGGGTATGTTTGATATGGATTATAAAAAGATTTTGATGTTTAATAATTTAAAGTGGATTGATTTTTAGTGTATGTTTGGTTTTGGAAAGATACAAATTTCTCTTTGAAATAAATGAATTATGTATTTTCAATTGTGTATTTTTGTTATATTTGGTTGTTGTTGCTTGGGCAAAGGGTTTAAAGCAAGGGTTTAAAATATACGAATTATGTATTTTTGTTGTTGTTGAAGCATGAGTTTGAAGGTTCATTGAACTAATTAAGCAGATAAATATGAAATTTATTTTAATTATTACTTATTTGATGTTGATTTTTTTGTCTCATGTATATTTTATTTTAGAAGGTTAGTTTTTTTAGTGACTTTTAGAATGTTACTAATTATACATTAATAGTCAAAATAAATTTTAAGCATACATTTATTATACTTTATTATTTTACCACTGTATAAATAGGTTGTAAGTAATATGATGATATTCAAATATGATTTTTCATCATTGTAGGGGTTAAAAAGGAAATGCTTTAATGTTTGGTATAGGTGTAAAAATATTGAATGCAAGTAAAAATATAAGCGAGCAAAGAAATATACGAAGTATATACAAAGCAATAGCTAAAAGTTTTGTATGGGTCGTTATACCAATTTTTACACATGCAGTGGTATTTTTGGTATTTCAGTTAGGCACGAGCAAAATGTATTGGGTAAAGAGCATAATTCTAAACCTAAAAGCCGAAAGGAAAAAACCCAATTTACAAAAGCCCATAGCCTTAACATAACCCTAGTATTATATTGCTCAAAGTTGCAATTAGAAAATTCATTGTTTTATCAAAACTCAATCCTCTTCTCCTACCTTATTATATATTGTAAGTTGTTTATTCAATTTAACTAATTCTTTAATTTACTAATTACTAAGTTAATTTGATTAATTTTTGGTATGTTTGATAGAGATTATAAAAAGATTTTGATGTTTAACAATTTAAAGTGACTTGATTTTTAGTGTATGTTTTTGTTTTGAAATGATACAAATTTCTTTTGAGGAAAGTGATTGTATTAAAATAAATTTGTGTGACAGTGATTCTATAAAAATGAATTTCTATGACAAATATTTCAATCAGATATTTCTGGTCAACACATAACTGCATTCCTGTATTTATTTATGGTCAAGTTTTAACAATGTTTGTTCATGATTTCAATTACAAAAGGTTTTTCCGGATGATGCTAAAGAGATAATGGATAAGTTTTCTACATTGTGAGACTATGTAGCGACACTTCTTCTGACGTCGTTAACAACAACTCTTGCTATCATGTTGAAAAACAACGAAGTTGAGTATAAATATGGATTTGGTATACTCCTCCTAACTCTAATGCTAAACTTCGCTAATATTTTGAGAGGAGGCTTAAATCACAAGGTTTCGCATTCTCGCGATGGGATTAGAAATAAAATGATGAGCCTAGATGTCTGCAAGTTGTTTTATATTTGGTCATTAACCATCAACATTCCTCCTTTTATCGATACTTTTACATGGATTTTGAAAACTTTGAGAGAGTACTTTAAAGTTTGTGTCAGAGATAAGGAAGCAAGGGCAAGAGTTTGAAGCAAGGGTTTGAAATGAACGAATTATGCATTTTTTTGTATTTGGTTGTTGTTCCTTGGGCAAGGGTTTGAAATGAACAAATTATGTATTTTCAATTATGTATTTTCGTTGTATGGTTGTTGTATTTTTGTTGAAACATGGGTTTGAAGGTCCATTGGACTAATTAAGCAGATAAATATGAAGTTTATTTTAATTATTACTTATTCGATGTTGATTTTTTTGTCTCATGTATATTTTGTTTTATAAGGTTAGTTTTTTAGTGAATTTTAGAATGTTACTAATTATACATTAATAGTCAAAATAAATTTTACACATACATACATTATACTTTATTATTTTACCACCATGTAAATAGGTTGTAAGTAATATGATGATATTCAAATATGATTTTTCATCATTGTAAAGAGGTTAAAAAGGAAATGCTTTAATGTTTGGTCTAGGTGTAAAAAGATTGAAAGTAAGAAAAAATATGAGTGAGCTAAGAAATAGACTATAGACAATGCAACAACTAAAAATTTTGTATGGGTCGTTATACGAATTTTTATGCACCAAGAAGGGATAAAAGTGTGTGTTACATATCCAAAGAAAAAAATTTGGATAAAAAAATGATATAAAAAATAGCAAAACTTATGAATTGTACTATGAATACATGAGAATAGTGATTGAACGATTAGTAAAAGAAAAAATAGCAAAACTAAATTAGAGAACTAAATTCATCTTACATTTCGTTCGACATGTGCATAAAATAAAAATTTAGATGAAATTTTTTTGTCTCATATTAAAATAGTCAACTTTGAAATTGAAAAGTTAATATACAAAATTGTCATAATGAGGGTAAAGGGTGGATCCATAATCGATTTTTTTGAATACGATTACATCAAAGGTCAACTCTAAGCTCTTATGTTTTCACTTTAGTTTTGGAAGGATAAACAAAAAGCATGCAAGAGCTAGCATCGAGATGCATACTTTTAGAAAATGATATTATACAACATAAAATGATTAAGGTTAATAGCAAAACATAAAAATAGAGCTAGCATCGAGTTTAGGAAATGATATTATAACAACATCACTTCCATGCAAGAGCTAGCATCGAGTTTGAAAGTATTATAACAACATAAATTCGATTTGAAAAACTAACTCAAATGCCTTAAACCTTCCTAACTCTTCCACCAATACAATTTTTTAGTTCCCTCAAATTAAAGGAATTTTGTATCATGAAGAAAACTAAACACTCCAAAACTCTCCGCTCTCATATCCCTCCATTCTTTCCACATCTTCTTTTCTTTTTTTTACAAACACTCTCATATCCCTGGTTTTAAGGAGTTTTGACATTTAGAAATCCGCAATCAACAACACAATCACATACAACGGGGGTCGTCCAATCAAGTTTAGTATGTTCAAGTTTAGTATTTTCAATTATAAAATAAAAAATCAAATCACCTCTAAAAAAAAGTCAAATCAATTTTTTTTAAGGACATAAAGCATTTAATGTTGGTTGTCATCAAGCTACTGGGTGCAGACAGGGCATTTTATTTTTCATGTGTGTGATTCCTCCAGTTTATTTCTTGTCCCATTGTCTCACAACACACATCATAATAATTTCATAAAATCATAATGAACAAGTTACAATTGGTGCCTATTTCGTGTAATTTATAGAATGACAAAATGACATCATATATAATTATACATATAGGTCCTGCTTCAAAATTCATCTAAGCTAGCTTCATGATTATATTTATACCCTTTTTCTAGTCATTATTTTAAATAAGGACTAGAAAGTGGCTGAGGTTTTTTTAGATTCATTAAATATTCGAAAGTGAATTAAAAAAAAACACATTTTTACATATAATAATGACGAGAAAGTAATTGAGCTTGATAATACATGCTTATAATCTAAATACAGACATTAAAATATTGGAAGAGGTTCTTTGTCGTATGAGAAAAATAACGAGAAAGTGTAAAATTTTCTTTTGGTGGTGTTCGTTGCTATTATGAAAATGGAGAGACTACGACTATAACATTGACTTTTTTTTTGAATGACCTTTTGCATTGACGTTGACTAAGAAAATGCATAGTTTTGATGCAATTGGAGAAGGAAAATTCTTTTTGAACTGTAACAGCTAAGTCACTTCTCGAATTCTCTAATTCAATTTCCACCTTATCTAACAAACTAATAATTTTCCCCACACTAAACGTATCTAGAAAGTTTAGTATGTGTGTTATCTTTAGTACTGGATAAATTAAAATTTGCAAAAATAAAACTTCGAATGAATAATATATACAACAATACGCGTTCGTACTATATCAATACAACACATCTCGTCTAAAACATAGTAATTTCATCCTTGAAATCCATATCATCCTGCAGTGGGTACGAACGAGCATCTGTTGAAATATCCATACGGCTACTAGCTTGCAATCCAACCTGTTTATCTGAAACAAATAAGGATTGGGATGAGACATAATGTCTCTGTGAGTTCTACCTAATCCTAGGCTATAGGTGACCTTGGGGAAAACCTACGGTCACCACGTGTCTACAATACAACCTGTCGGTTGATTATACGTGTGTGGTTATGCTATCCTAGACGGTCGTGCATGCTAGATCCGTCATAGGTTCTACTTTATTTGTCATAGGTCTTACTAACATCATACGTGTCATGGCGGTTAAGGGAAAACTAAGACCGCTATGCCAAGATACACTAAACGCATCGAGGCCTAAACATAACATAATCATGACACGATCTAGAACCGGACGATTAGGGAAACCTAAGATTGTCATCGGCATAACTTCTTTTACTTGCTATACTTCATAAACTTGTACGTATCTAACGTCAAATCATAATCATGTTCATTCATCAATCATTATGTTAGCGTTGAACAAACAATCAATAGCTGAGTTCATTTTATGGAGAGCCCCGGGGTGGAGTAAACCCGAGCACAATCCCTTACTAACCGATGAAAACCTATCTAAGGTATGACATCGGTCTTCGTCAGTGACGTGCGGGCCCCCTTACAAGCTTATCCTGTTTCACCTAGTGAAAACCCCTCGAGATCCAACCTAGTGTGGATCACAAGAGACACGACACCTACTTCTTGCATTAAAGTCTTGGTCTTAAACGTTCATGAAAGGTTAAACCTATACATGCTTCTAATTTACCTCGGATCCTTAATCGATCCGACTAATGGTAAACTACATACTTGCTCTAGTGAAGAGATTAACTCGTCAATTCATGACTTATCTTGCTTGCATGGTCATTCTATTTCGTGTGCGAAGAGAATACACTAACACATTCGCGTCTTATCAAACATAAGTTCCATGCTTAATATTCTAGTTCTCAACAAGCTATGCGAGGCTTTACATTCATTCCCTTCCTTAGTTCATCACTACCCGTACATATTGCATATCATATCACTCTAATGTTTCATTTATCACAAACATTGTTAATGATTTACCATGCCTTTCCCTTTTTTAGAACCTTGGTTGGAATTGTACTTTAGACACATGGAATTGAGGGGTTCATAATTCAATAAAAGATTGCAAGAAACGGGGCTCAAACAACATTTATGGACCTTCGGAACATTTTCAAAAAGTGATGTCTGAGGCTGCACGCTTAAGCCTGCTCCGTCGGATTAAGCGTGCTCCCAAGCGTGCTCCCAAGCGTGCAGGACCAGTAGTTACGACGTTTTGCACGCTTGAGCGTGCTGTCATCAGTCTAGAAGTGCAGAAATCGTATTTTGACATAAAAATCTCAATTTTCAAGTGTTCTAATGCATCCTAATCTTCCATAACATCATAAAAACAGCTTATATCACATGCATGGCAACAATTAACAATATTTCATCATAAATGATACAAAGGGGTTCTAAAACCCTAAATCTCATACCAACCCAAATCATATTTTCTCACAAGGATTGCACAACCCAAGGGTGATTAAGCTATCTAAGAACTCACCTTAAAAAGATTCTTGAAACATGCTTAGCATAAACTCCAACTCAACAATCCAAAATCCTAGCTCTTGACCTTGATTCCTTAGCTTAACAATCAAACTAAGCTTCTAGTTGTTTCTTGAAGAAGAAGAAGAAGATCATGATGCTTGCTTCATCACCAACCAAAGGATCCTTGAGAGAGTTTGGGAATTTGAGAGGGAGAGGGGCGATGGGTTTCTAGAGAGAAGGAGGAGAGAAATTTTTCCCAAAACCTAGAGAGAGAAACATCCCAAAATTATGAAGATTTTGCCCAAAAATCATTTATATACTCTCTGGCGCGAAAGTACTTAAATGCCCTTCGTCTTAATCGTGTTTAATCCGACATTGATACTTAACTCGTATTTAGCTGACATTACGTAATAAACATTTCCCGTCATACTTACTTTCCATAACATTAACCCTCTGGCACGTTCGACTGTTAAGATTCCATTAGTACCTCCCTTAAAAAAAATTCGTCCTTGAAATTTAGAGATCACTTAACATATACCAAGTTCAAAGCATAACATCTTGAAGAAATCCTCGTATTGTCGGAATTAATTCTCTCAAAGTCTAGGCTTAACTTAAAACATCATGGTCATAACTTATCCATTTAGCATCAACCATTCATATAAGTAACTTATCATAAACTGGAACACTCAGGATTTGCCTTTTAACTGGGGTCCTACTGGACTCCAGGTTTGCCCTGCAGTGCTCAATTGCATCAAAGGCATCTTAACGTATATACACATAGTCCATACTTAATCTTTCTCACTGTACCTTGAGACTCGTGCCTCTTACTTACGTTGGTTATTCAACGATTCTGCCATTCTCTTATCTTTCTCGTAACTTAAGAAAATTCCAATTTCTTTGCACCCGAATACTCTTAGTAGAAACCCGTGCATCCCGTATGATATTAGTATTAAATAAACATTGTTGTTTCTCGATCAAACCTTAGTTTCCATGGTGTCTTACATTCTTTCAAGTGCCACATACTGTTAGATAATAATGATAATTGTTCTAGCATTTTGCTTCAAGAAATTTTCTAAACATTGGTATACGGGTTCTTGGAATGAATATGTGCATGATCTTTTAAAAGAATTTTCTGTTAAACTGAGTTTGCACGACACTATGGAACCGCAGGACGAGCCACTATATATCTTTGAAAAAGGTTTACAACTCGCCCCCAAACTCGCCAATGTCGAGTTGGTTCTGAAATCCGCACGTCTTAAGTGAGCTTACTCGCTTACGACGTGTCTCATCAGTTTCAACAATGTAAAAATATCATGTTTTAAAATAAACATCGTTCCCAAGTTCGTTAATACCTATCTTAACTTTGAAAGTTATAAAAACCATAGCTTAACATATCATAGCAAGTATCATCATCACTTAACAAGTATGGCATAAGAGGGTATGTACTTCATTGTGCACAACTTATGAATCGTATCTTCTTCCATGATAAAATTCTTAAACTTCAAAAGTGGACTTTCATATTCCTTCTTAACTTATATGTAGATCTCAGATACACATTACTGCATATCTTAATTCATATAGAATCCTTGACCCTTATGACGATATCTCGTTCCCATTCTCCAGGAACACTAAACTTGGATCTTCAGAATATCTTTTTTTTTTTTGGATATTGCTCGAGTGTTGCTACCTTCTCCCGTATGGAACCTCTTCTTCGAATACCGGTTATCTTGATGTCTCGATCATTACCTTGAGTCACAAGAAAGAACTTTTCGACTCTTACATGCATTTCTCCTATCTTAGCACATACTCTTTCTAACCGACTATCAATTCTTGCATGTAATCGACACCACCAAAGAGCAACCCGATTACTGCATTTGTGGTGACTCCAGACTTCTTTATCTTACTTAAGTGAGAACACCTCCATCATACTCTACCATATCCATCATTGACTGCATAAGTTTCATCACTTACTTATCGTTTCGAGAACTCTTCGTTCGTCTCATAATGCTTCTCACGAAGATTTTTACTATCAAACTCAAGGCTCCATGGATACCGTCAAAAACCTTACCGATTAATTTCCGTTGCGCAACTTTGATTCCCACCGGTCGGCTCTAACCGATTCTCTAATCCGTTGAGACGAGTGAAACTTCACTCTCCTTATACCATATGATTACTATCTTCTCAAAACCTTCTATGTTACGCTGCAGCCTAACACTTTTCACTGATTTGTGAAATTGAATCTCACGGTAAGCTTATTGTATACTCAAATTACTTTCCTTGTGGATAAATCTTACATATTCACTGGTTGGGCTTACCTTCTGACATATCAATATCATACTTATACTTGTTCCCGAGCAATCTCGATTTGTGCGCGTAATCCTTACGAATTCCCATGGTAGCCTCATCATGTACTCGTATATGCCTTTCTTGAACATCCAACATTGTTCCGTTGTATTCCCACTTGCTATGCTTTGCTTAATCATACCAATGCTTGCTCGTTGATTTCTTTTTCAAAGAAAACTTCATAACATTAGTACACGGGTCATTGGCGTTGATGTGTCTTCATCATATATATAAAAACATAGTGAATCTGAGTCATAGTCGTTACCATAAAATTTACGGAACAAGTTGTTAACACAACTGAGCCATCAAACCTTTCTCCCAATGAGTTTAGCCTATTCTACATGAGTTGTAACAGACTGGTACCTACAAAATTCCATTTAAATTCAAGAACGCCAACTCCAATCACCCATATGCACATACCTTTTCTAAATTCATGTAAACCTTGCAAATATTTAAAGTTCGTCATGGCAACGAGCCTTAGTAGGTTAATTAAGCAAATCATGGACTCGAGGAATACTCTTAACTTCACAAAATCCGGGAATCTTTTGATTTCACATACCTCTTTACCATTTTACTTTCCATCTCATGTTTTCACATCCACTACATTCATTCCATAAGCCGAAACCTTAAAACTCTTGATGCAAGCTTCTTCTTAACCCTTGCCACATTAACTTCTAATGTTACCTTGAATTGGATTGATTCCGCTAATGGTTGTCCATGCATTTCCTCCTTTTAAATCCTTAGGATGTGATGTACATTAGATACCGGATAGTATAAAGGGTTTCTATTGCGTAAAAGACTGCATAGACACCCCCAATAGTTATTACAGACCCTAGGGCAAACTAACAGCTTTCGGGGAAAAACTGTAAATTTTGCCCCAGGTTCGCTATTAGCGAAATCCTCTGGGGAAATTTCTCTATTAGCGAAATTTTCGCTATTGGCGAGTTTCTTCTGCTCAGTTTTCCAGAAAATATATTTTTCATAAAAATCTTATTTTCTCAAGTAACCCAATGCACATTATTCATTCCGAACATCATAAAAACAATCTATAACATTTGCATGGCAAGCATTAACATCAATCAATACAATACACAGCACAATGGAAACTAATATCTCATTCGCCACGGTACTTAACATTCCAATGTGAGAATCTTGCTCACTCTGACATCCAAGCCGTTTGCTTCCTCCACATATCACTATTCCTGAGAGCCTACTGATTTATCAATGTACGCCGACTACTTTATTCCGAATTTCTTCTTATCCGATAACTCTCCACTTGCGTTCTAGGATATATTCCCATCTCAATTACGGCTCTTAAAGAAACTTCGAGCAGACTTAGATACCTCAAATCGTCGAAAACACTTCATCTTACTCTTAACAATACTTATGCTCCCAGAGGAAACAAACTTCGACTGCCTAGCTCACCGACCACTTTCTGGCACGATTACACTCTTGACCTCACTTGCTTCGAGTTCATCTCCATCATATACTTCGTTCCTTCTAGGTCCTATTCAGCTCTCAGGCATTCGTCCTAACCGTCAAATGTTAAATTGAGTTGATCAGGCTCAACTAACAACAACAACTAGAACATTCAACTGGAACCCAATGGTCCCCCTACTTTAGTTGTAACTTAATGACCCATGGCACGATCTGAATCGACCTGCTCTGATACCAAATGTAACACCCACACTAAACGTATCTAGAAAGTTTAGTACATGTGTACTGGATACATTAAAATTTGCAACAATAAAACTTTGAATGAATAATATATACAACAATACGCGTTCGTACTATATCAATACAACACATCTCGTCTAAAACATAGTAATTTCATCCTTGAAATCCATATCATCATGCAGCGGGTACGAACGAGCATATGCTGAAATATCCATCCGGCTACTAGCTTGCATTCCAACCTGTTTATCTGAAACAAATAAGGATTGGGATGAGACAAAATGTCTCAGTAAGTTCTACCTAATCCTAGGTTATAGGTGACCTTGGGGAAAACCTACGGTCACCACGTGTCTACAATACAAACTGCCGGTTGATTATACGTGTATGGTTATGCTTTCCTAGACGGTCGTGCATGCTAGATCCGTCATAGGTTCTACTTTACTTGTCATAGGTCTTATTAACATCATACGTGTCATGGCGGTTAAGGGGAAACTAAGACCGCTATGCCAAGATACACTAAACGCATCGAGGCCTAAACATAACATAATCATGACACGGTCTTGAACCGGACGATTAGGGAAACCTAAGATCGTCATCGGCATAACTTCTTTTAGTTGCTTTACTTCATAAACTTGTACATATCTAACGTCAAATCATAATCATGTTCATTCATCAATCATTATGTTAGAATTGAACAAACAATCAATATCTGAGTTCATTTTACGGAGAGCCCGGGGGTGGAGTAAACCCGAGCACAATCCCTTAGTAACCGATGAAAACCTATCTAAGGTATGACATCGGACTCCCTCAGTGACGTGCGGGCCCCCTTACGAGCTTATCCCGTTTCACCTAGCAGAAACCCCTCGAGATCCAATCTAGTGTGGATCACAAGAGACACGACACCTACTTCTTGCATTAAAGTCTTGGTCTTAAACATTCATGAAAGGTTAAACCTATACATGCTTCTAATTTACCTCGGATCCTTAATCGATCCGACTAATGGTAAACTACATACTTGCTCTAGTGAAGAGATTAATTCATCAATTCACAACTTATCTTGCTTGCATGGTCATTCTATTTTGTATGAGAATACACTAACACATTCGCGTCTTATCAAACATAAGTTCCATGCTTAATATTCTAGTTCTTAACAAGCTATGTCGATGCTCTACATTCATTCCCTTCCTTAGTTCATCACCACCCGTACATATTGCATATCATATCACTCTAATGTTTCATTTATCATAAACATTGTTAATGATTTACCATGCCTTTCCCTTGTTTAGAACCTTGTTTGGAATTGTACTTCAGACACTTGGAATTGAGGGGTTCATAATTCAATAAAAGATTGCAAGAAACGGGGCTCAAACGGCATTTCTGGACCTTCGGAACATTTTCAAAAAGTGTTGTCTGAGGCTGAACGCTTAAGCGTGCTCCATATGCTTATGCGTGCTCCCAAGCGTGCTCTGTAAGCTTAAGCGTGCTCCCAAGCGTGCAGGACCAATAGTTACGACAGTTTGCACGCTTGAGCATGCTGAGCACGCTTGAGCGTGCTGTCATCAGTCTAGAAGTGCATAAATCGTATTTTGACATAAAAACCTCAATTTTCAAGTGTACTAATGCATCCTAATCTTCCATAACATCATAAAAATAGCTTATATCACATGCATGGCAACAATTAACAATATTTGATCATAAATGATACAAAGGGGTTCTAAAACCCTAAATCTCATACCAACACAAATCATATTTTCTCACAAGGATTGCACAACCCAAGGGTGGTTAAGCTATCTAAGAACTCACCTTAAAAAGATTCTTGAAACATGCTTAGCATAAACTCCAACTCAACAATCCAAAATCCTAGCTCTTGACCTTGATTCCTTAGCTTAACAATCAAACCAAGCTTCTAGTTGTTTCTTGAAGAAGAAGAAGAAGAAGAAGAAGAAGAAGAAGAAGAAGAAGAAGAAGAAGAAGAAGATCATGATGCTTTGCTTCATCACCAACCAAAGGATCCTTGAGAGAGTTTGGGAATTTGAGAGGGAGAGGGGCGATGGGTTTCTAGAGAGAATGAGGAGAGAAATTTTTCCCAAAACCTAGAGAGAGAAACATCCCAAAATTATGAAGATTTTGCCCAAAAAACACTTATATACTCTCTGACGTGAAAGTACTTAAATGCCCTTCGTCTTAATCGTGTTTAATCTGACACTGATACTTAACTCGTATTTAGCTTACATCACGTAATAAACATTTCCCGTCATACTTACTTTCCATAACATTAACCCTCTGGCACGTTCGACTGTTAAGATTCCATTAGCTGACGAGTGGGATATTACAAAACGAGATATAATAATTTTCTTACCACTTCTCGTATTATATGTTTCAATTTCCACCTTATCTAACAAGGTTTTGGTGCATGGTAGACAACAATAATAGTATATTTTAGTAGCCCACGTTAGACAAATTGCCTACAAATTTTAATTAGTTGAATGATTAATATGAAATAACAACATCGAATATAATTGAAAAGATTCCTTTTGAAATAATTGGTGCTTCTTCTTTTTTTATTTATTTTTTGTCAAGTAGCCTAATGGCTAGAGCTCACACAATTTAATTGTGGAGAAGTGAAGTGTCCGAACGTCAAAAAAAAAGTGAAGTGTCCAGGGTTCGAACCCCGACCTCTGCATATAAGATGCAATATCCCTACCAATTGAGCTAAGCTCACGGGGATAATTGGTGCTTCTTTAATAATTGGTTCAATCACTTTAATTACATATTATAATTATAAATTATGAGAGGGGCCAAAACAAAAGCAAAAAAAGGGGTTATGATTATATATGGATTGCATGCAAAAGTGGGATGAGATGTGATGGAAAGTGAGCTAGCTGATTGAATATGACAATTTTCACATGTTTACTGCGTAATTGAAAATTGAAATAGTTGTGAACATATGTGATGATGTGATTTTGTTACTATGAGTGAGATTTGGGTTTACAAATTATATATGTAAAAAGAAGTAATGATATTGAAATAATTAAAAGTTTTTTTCATTTTGAAAGGTTGAACAATTAAAAGTTATCAACCAAATATTGATAACTTTTGGGATATTTTGGAACAAAAATAATATATAGAGAGAGAAAATAAAAGTAGTGTAAGAGTATGTGGGAGAGTTATTTTAAAAGTTGTCAATTTTTATCGTTTAAATATCATTACCCATGTAAAAAAAGTAACTTCTGATTAAAAGTTAGTAAAAAATATTCAGCTTATTCTTTTACAAAAAGTAGACAGGCCTATATTTAGTTTTTAATAAATGAAAATGTCAATTTAATCATTAAGGATTTTTTTGAGGCAATTTTTAAGAATATAAATAACGGTTAAATTAGTTTTTAGTAGAACTAAAAAATTCTTAATAATATATTTTTAAAAATTACTAAAGAAGGAGAATTATTATTAATAACTATAAACATTAATAACTATTTTATTATTATAATTATTCCATATGATATTTTTTGTTGATAAAATTTCATAAAATTTGAACTATGTTTTTTGAGTTTGTTTTTGAAGGGAGCTATTTTCTTTAAGATTATCAAGTTCTTTTTTTTTTTGGTAAGTGGTCAGGGTTTGAACCCCGTATCTTGCATATTTTTATGCATTGTCCAATCAACTGAGCTAAACTCACGAGGACAGATTATCAAGTTCTTACCACCGAATTAAAATCTCATGGACAAAAAACTAACAATAACACACGTTTAAACATTTGATGGAAACAATTATTTTTTCTATCAACAATTAAATAGAAATCCATGTTTTCTAATATTTGAAACTAATTTGAGTATCTTTCTCATTAAAAAATTAATAAGATTTGAACTCTTTAATGGGGGTTAAGATCCTCTCCATTTGTGATTTGTTCCATTTGTTGCAATTTGGAGAGAGATAGACACAAAAAAATTAATGATGGTGGGATCCACTTAGTGATAGGACCCACCACTTACTTTTTTGTGTCTATCTCTCTCCAAATTGCAACAAATGGAACAAATTACAAATGGAGAGGATCTTTACCCCTTTAATGGCACCCTTCCTGGACAATACTTGGGTGCCATTAATGGCACCGTACCATTAAATCCTGATCATTGATGGCACCCAACACACACATCACACACACACACTTGGGGCAATGTGTGGCCCTGATTTAATGGTATGGTGTCATTAATGGCATCAAAGTGTCACCCCTTTTTCCTGCACCAAAATTTTTCTAGAACCTGTTTGATCCATTATCTCTATGATTATCAATATTTTTTCTGTTGAATCGCAGAGTTAATAAAGTGTGAAGAAATAGTCAATGATTTCGGTGTTTAATTCAATTGACTTTTTTTAACCAAATTTGGAGGCTACCTCTATCATTTAGCAGCAAGGTCTTACACCATCAATTAGTTACACCTACTTGTTTTTAAACATTACAGCTGGAATGAGAGAAAAATCATAATCATATTAAGAAAGTTTTATTAAAAAGCTAAACTAGCCGGTCTAAATTAACACCACAGATAATCGAACCAAAAATCAAAATACTACTGTTGTTATTTTAAAGTAATCCGGCCCTTTTTTCGATTATACCCTCTAACCAATACTCATACTACCTACACCCTCCGGTCACTACTATAAGCAAAAATCCACTTTTTAGGTTCATTAAATTAATGATGTATGTAGTCTTTATTATAGACTACATACATCATTAATTTAATGAACCTAAAAAGTGAATTTTTGCTTATATTAGTGATCGGAGGGTGTATATCACTTTGGAAATAAAACCAAAATAAAAGTAAAAAATTGAATCTGTAAGTCAAATATCAGTGTAGCTGCATCGTCGAAGAAACTAGCATATATTGGAGCACAGCCAAAATGTTTGCATCTAAATCAACACATTCTAATAGTGTATCAATAAATAATTATTAAAGATAAGTAGTCATTAAAGATATATAAATTAAAAAAAAGTCCACCACGATGAATCCACAAGGACTAATTGGAGTTGGCCTGATGAATGTTTGGTCTAAATATATACAAAGTAAGAAGAATATAATGTGTATATGACAATACTCATTCTTTGATCAAAAGAGATGATGTAAAGTAATTCTTATGCCGTATATTTTTTTTGCTTCATCACTCTGTAACATGATTTCTATTTTAGTAGAGTAGTAACGAGGTAAAACGAAAGTAAGGATTAACAAGCGCTAAACTTAAAAGATAAACAAACAAGTTGCAAGTTATAAACCGGATGCTAAATCTGCACTATTTCCATTGAATCTTTCTTGCGTGTCACTTCATCTTCAATATGTGCCTCGTATCTACCTGTAATTTTCTACTTCTTTTTAGAAAATGTTAAAGTTGAATCGTTTATAATATTTTTACTTTCATAAGCATAACTTTTTACGTCGTGCATGCGAATCAGTTTTCTTTTTCTTTTTAAGATTGAAAATCAACTATCTTTATTTTATTTTTTAATTTTTTTTTATCTATGATGAATTGTGGGTAATTTACTCAACAACTGTAAAAATTAGACACATAAAAAATTAATAACTATAGTAAAAATAGTTTGCAAGTACAAATTATATATAAATTCATTCATGTGACTCATAATAAATTACCCATAATAATTTAAGGACAGTCTAGACTTTACTTTTTTTGAATAAATTAGAATCAATTTATTGTTTGACGGGAGACTTTTTGCACCGTTGTTTTTTTATATATATATTTTTTTATTTTGTGACCTTTTTTAACCATTGCTAAACATAAGTGTGTGTATGAAATTATTGACTTTGGAAATGAATAATATTGTATAGGCTAAATTACACCAAATGTTCTTTAATTTTGATGTTTGTAAGAGATTGGTCATTTCAGTTATTTTGGTCACGAATAAATCTTTTAAGTTTGTAAACATTTTTGATTTAGTCCTTCTGTCTTTTTGTAACATTTGGTTAACAGAATGACTAAATTGAAAACGACTACAAACTTAAAGGACTTATGTGTGACCAAAATAACTTAAAAATCAATCTGTTACAAACCTCAAACTTAAAGGACTTATGGGTGACTAAAAAAACTCAAATGATCAATCTATTACAAACCTCAAACTTAAAGAACCTCTAATTTAATTTAGTCTATTGTGTATACCAAAGTTATCACATGTTACAATATTTTGTTTTTTCACCGTCCATTAATGAAAAGAAAATTCGAACTTGAGACATTGAGAAAAGTATACTATGATATCACAAATCTACACCACCATTCAATGATATCACAATTAACTATCATTGAAGAAATAATAGTCATTTTGAGGTGCAAGAAAGCAATTAAAGAACAATTTTCACAAAATAAACTTAGTTCGTTTCAGAACTTAAGCCCATGTTCGTAGGGGGAAAAACGAGCCCATGTTCTGAAAAATTAGACTTGGTTAATTGATTTCTATAAAGAAACAATTATTTTTAAATCAAAGAAACAATTCTTTTAAAATATCTCATAAATATATCAAAAATACCCACTTCTCAAATTATATGTTAAACCATAGCAATTTTACTAAGATAGTGGTAGTTTTAAACCGCACATATGCAAAACGTAAAAAAACTACTTACATATAATCAACCCCAATTCCATCTTCTTCAACATCACTATAATCAACCTCAAACCTCCACAACATCATCATTCTCATCTCCATCACAAATCAAAGTGATGAGAAAGAAGATTAGGTGAAAAACATGAAGACTTTGGTCACAAGACCAAATCAATAATGTTTGGACACACACATAAAAAGATTCTCTTTAAAATATTCAATCATATTTTTTATCAATTTCCTCCTTATTATTAAAAAAATACTTCTTTATGTGTGTATGACCAAACACTATTTCTTTGGTCATATGATCATATTAGAATTTCTCCAAGATCACTTCTATTTTACATTAATGGTGAAATAACTTATATGACTAGTTATTATCAAATAGCACACATACTTGATTAATCAAAAAGTAATATCTTGACCAAGAATACTGGATGAGAAAACATGATTAATGATTTTAAGTTTAAATTTAACTAGCTAGAAGCCCCACAAAAACAAAAACTTATAAATGCAACATTGTTAAAAACAAATTGAGTGAGAATTTTATCACTTTATAATCCTACCCTGATCAAAAGATTACTATTTGCAATTGTAAACAGATTTATAAAAAGGAAAACTCCTTCAAGAAGGGGGTTCATATGCAAAAGTTTAGAAACATAAAAGGAGTGTGACAAAAATAATGTATATTTTTTGCCTAACTTTTGACAATGCTACTACATACAACATACTCGCATGTTGGAATTCGAGCTAGCCAAAATGTGACATTAGCTGTCTTTGATAATAATTCAAGATCAAACTATAATAGCTGCTGTGTATATATGACCTTAGGAGTTGGTAGGTTGAAAAATTTCAAGTCAGCCACCACCTCTTTTTGATTTACACTAGCCGTATATTGCATTTCTCTACAGTCAATAGCCATGTATGTGAATGTTTGGTTGCTTAACCTATCGATTATATTGATTCAACACCAACCCAGATTCTTTTTCACTTAGTATGGATATGATTTGAATTTTAAGAAAAAAGTCAAAGTTTTTTTTGTTCTTAAACTACATTGATTTTACAATGGATTTTCCAAAATATTTAGAATTTTTTTTGAACAACAAATATCTAGATTTTTTAATAAAGAAAAAGCACAATATATGGCCTAAATTTTCTAGTTGCATATTTTGGTAAATACATTTTTTGTTAAAGAGTGCCGGGATAAACTGTATTAAAGAGTTAAAAGAAAAAACATTGTATTAAAGAGTCCACAAGTCATAACTACACAGACAAAAATATCAAAATCAAAATTAATAAAACAATTAAGATTGGAGTTCGAATCCTAACACCTCACACGCATGTGTGAGTTTATAATGGTTTTACTATTTCGTTCATCTAAACAAATTGTATTAAAGAAAACTACTCATAGATTTTTTTTATATATAAAAAAAACATAAACCACTCATAACACAAGTGCCAAAAATTATTTTTCAACTTCTGGTGAAAAGATATCTTTCTTTCAACTTATTCTGGAGCACAAGTGGATTTTTCAGAGTAAAGTATTCATTCTTAAGAGCATCATTAATATGATGACGAAGAAATATCAACGCTTTTGCCTTTTGTTGATCAGATGTCGTATTTCCTTCCGCAGAAGGGCTTCAAAGTGAAGTTTTGAAAAATTTGACATTCTTACTACCATCATCAAATTGTAAGATTAATTTAGTTAGATAAAATATAACTAATAAAGTTTTAAAAGAAAATTGCAAAAGAGAAAATTAATTAAAATATAACTAATATTTGTTCTGCCGTATAAAATAATTTTGAAAATCGTTTCGAGTTACTAATAATAGTGATATTATTTGTAATGTACATATTAGTGATATTAACTAAAAGAAATATTTGTAGTGTACATATTAGTGATATTAACTAAAAGAAATATAACCTAATGTAAAAATCATAAAAACATGTACGTAACCGTACTTTAACATCATTAGTGATATTATAGAGTTCATGATCTTAAATTTCTGTAGGAAAAAAAAACATAATGCAATAAAAAAAAATGTAACGTACTTTAAACTCTATACTAGTGATACAATATGCATGCACCGTTGTGATACTTTTGTTCATAATCATTATAATAAAATTGTGTTTTTACATATCTAGATAATGAAAACAAATATTCAAGCAATCCTTCAATGATGCATTCCATTTTTTGACTAGATAATGAAAACAAATATCTAAGCAATCTTTCAAGGATGCATTCCATTTTTTGAATTTTTCAAGAATTTGTAAAGAATAAAATTGTGATTTTTTTTTTCAAGAACTTAAAAATATAACTTAAGTAGAAATCAAACCTAACAAATAAGCTTAACTAGAAATCAAACCTAACAAATAAGCTAAACTAGAGGTAACTAGAACTTTTACCCGTGCTACCGCCCGGGTCATAAACAATGAAGAAGCTAATATGTTGCAATATGATCCATTACATATATAAAAAAACAACTGAACATAAATAATACTTTAGGACATACAAGAATTGTTCACACATTTTGGAATACTTCTTTATATACTAAATTAAACATTAGAGAAATTAGTGTGCTCTTCTTCAGGTTATGGTGACCGATAATGGCAACCATTAGAGAAATTGTGGAATTATGCTCTGTTTGCTTTATTTCAGTTCACAATTTCATGAATGTGATTTGATTGAGACAGATTTTGAATCTGTATGTTAACCTGGTCAATTTTGTATCAGAAAATAAGTACTGCGGTGTAAGCATAACAGAATGTAAATCAAAATAAGCATTAGGTAATAACAGATTGCACAATTGACATAGGACCAAGCATCTTTATCAATAATATGAGGTTATGTTGTTACTCATCAAAATGGTTTACATAATAAATAAGAGCAACCAGCTTAATTCGGAAAAAATGTTTAACAAACATTGTACTTTAAAACTGGCTCAAGTTATAGGGACTTAAAATTCCAAAACAGTTAAATACGACAGCAACACTGGCTCAAGTTATAGGGACTTAAAATTCCAAAACAGTTAAATACGACAGCAACCATTGTAGCAAAATATAAATTTCCATCCATAGTACACAAATTCTTTAAAAAAGGAAGAACATATTCAAAATTACGGCGACAGGAAAGGCATATCAAGGATGCATGGATAGGAATAACAAAAACTTAAAAACTACGGCGACACCGAACAGCAACATGTATTACGGCAAGATGCTTAAATCTTCTCAACCTTAACAGACTTCAATTTGGTAGGTTTGTTTGATGATCCTTGCGCAACCTCACCTTCAATCCTAGTTGGTTCCACACTCTCATACAGGCTGTTTAGTTCAGACCATCCATGCGTAAAGCAGACTCTGCCATTCAACTTCTCAATCACCACCTCAACCTCATTGTAACACGGATCATTCAACACAGCAAAACCTCCTCAATTCAGGCCCAATGGTCTCTACCAGGAGAGTGGGAAGTATCAGAGTAGGCTAAAAAAAAATGTAAACACACTTGATTATATATTCATGATCAAACTCTGCCATTCAACTTCTCAATCACCACCTCAACCTCATTGTAACACGGATCATTCAACACAGCAAAACCTCCTCAATTCAGGCCCAATGGTCTCTACCAGGAGAGTGGGAAGTATCAGAGTAGGCTAAAAAAAAATGTAAACACACTTGATTATATATTCATGATCAAACAAACATCCTATTATTAAACAGATAGAAGACAATGGAGAACGGTTTAAAAGATTACTCCCTCCGTCCCTTAATGTAACACCCTTTGCATTTTTCACATTTCTTAAGAAAAGTTGTTAGTGTAATTAATGTGTCTGTTTTATGTATTAATATTACCAAATTGTCCTTTGTTTGTATGTGTATTAAATTTGACTATTTATATTTCAAGACAAGTTAGTAGTATTAATTAGGGATATGTTTAGGAAAAAAGTAATAAATGCATCTAGTAATTTGAAAAGGGGGTTACATTTAGGGACAAAAATAAAATCAAATGGGTGGTTACATTAAGGGACGGAGGGAGTATATCCTAATGACCGTACCTCTTTAGGATTGAATTCGACGGTGAAAGTGCGCCATTTCAAACGAATAAGCTCGAAATTATCACCGTTATCATCAAGTGGTGAACGCCAATCAACACTGGCTGCTCAATAAATTAACAGCCATCGTGAATCCATTATTTCAACAAAAAAATGATTCAGTTTAATCAAGGACATCTCTACACGTGGTGATTAGATGCAAAATTTTGTTTGGACATACTCACATCAATTTTCTTAAAAAAAAATGAAATAGAACTTATGGAACATCATAAAAAGGAAACCCAAAATGAACTACAAAAACCTAATAATATTTTTATTTTACTAATACTAATTTAGCACAAGCAAACACTGCATAATAGTAAGTATCTCAGAAGCCAAATAATCATTACTAACATCAGTATACAGATGCGATCAAAGATGCGGCAACGCCCCACCTTTAAATTATAAAAGTGCAAATAACACAACTCAAGAATTGTAAATTGTTAATAGTATTAAGAACATTAATATTGTTCAAAGTTGCGGCAACACCGCAGTTTAAATTAGAAAATGAAAGCAAACAACAAATTGCTAATATATTTTTGGCTAAAATCCACTTTTTGCCCCCTAAGTTTGCAAAAGTTGCGATTTTGGCCCCCTATTAAAAAAAATAGCATTAGTGACCCCCTATGTTTAGGGAAATATGCTCTTTTGACCCTCTAACATAAGGGAAATATGCTTTTTAAACCCCTTATCTTTAGAAAAAGTTGCAATTATGCCCCTATTTTGGGACACGTGGCCTCTTCTCAGTAATTTTTGGACGAAGGGGGCCAAAAATGCTATTTTTTTTAATAGGGGGCCAAAATCGCAACTTTTGCAAACTTAGGGGGCAAAAAGTGGGTTTTAGCCTATATTTTTAAACACGTTCATGTTATGATGCATATCCTGATATTGCTAACATAATTTCAGAACTCTTCATGGTTACATTATTAGGAAGAATTGCTATCAAAGTTGCGGCAACGCCGCAATTTATATTTTAAAAATAGTGCAAACATTGTTTTATCATTGCCGCAACTTTAAACAATATTAATTAATCTGACGATTGCCGCTACTGTAATTTGCCTCGTTTATATGAAATAGAATGAAAAGGATGGAGGTTTGTCACAACTGACTATAATCTATTCTACACTCACGTGTGCATTTAGATAACATCTCCACTGTGACGTTTAGTTCCTGTTATGTGAAAGTACAACAAAGAATAGGGTTTTTGAGAGGCACATACGTTTGATTTAGCACAGAAATCAGCATCAGTAAACCAAGTCTCATCAACAACAACATCAGGAGTTCGAGGCTTTCCATTGTATGCAACAGCAGCGTCAGAAGATGTTAAGACAACACGTTTGAGAGTCCTTTTGAGCACAGGATCAATCAACAGAATCAAAGGCACCCTCTTCAAGTAGATTTGCCTTAAACGGTTGCAATCTCTCCTTAGCACCTTCAAGCTTAACCAAGTGGTCAATTTTCTTCGGACCATCTACAGGCAGACACAATAATCAAATCAAACAGAGGGTCCGAACATATGAAGCACAAACAGACACCAAAACAGGACACATACATATTACCACCAGCCAACTATCACTCCTTACTGGCTCCCGCTTCATTATGTTGCCGCTGCCACATCAAAGTTTCCAACCCTAAGCTTAACATAGAAAGGTAGTAAGAAAGAAGACAATTTAACCATGAAATCATGACTTTTTTAAAATAGTACTACATTTTATGCACCTCGCTTAACATATTAAAAATTCACACGGATTTATAAGTCTTACTGCACTTTAAAATTGAGTTTTATATTCTCATTTAATCATAATACAAAAATTACCAAATTAAGGGCATAAAAAGTTGGGGATTTCATTTAAAGGATTAATTAGAATTGCAGTTCAAAATGAATGAGTATCAAAACCTATGTTGGAGAGAATCCTAGAGGGAGAGATATGTGGATTACCAGAACAAAAAGAAGAAAGTATTTGGATGTGTTCCTGTCTGCGATTCTTCCTTTGCCAACTCGAGCCAGAATCATTTTTGAGAATTGAAATCAGAACTTGAATTCCTTCAAGTGTTTCTGTTCAAACATACATAGCTTTATTCATAGTTTCAAAATCACTTAACAATTTCTCTTAATTAGACAAAACCCGCTAAGCTTTACTCATGAACCTTGTGAATCCTTAAAAATCTGGGCAATTTTTCAGGTCCCTTTCACTTGACAAACAACAATCAATTGAGTTGAAGAAGGAAATTGGAGGTGAAGAGTAATGAGAGCAGAATTGGGTAAAACAGTTTCCTTGAAAGAAACTTTGCAATATCCACAAACCTGAACAACAAAGGAATAAAACAGAATTGATGTTCGAGACGGAGAGAGATAGAGCGGCGACAGGAGAGAGCTGCGGCGACGGAGAGAATGAGTGCAAAGCCAAGCAGGGCTATTGGGTTGTGCAACACCAGCCACAAGAACCACATCATTATATTTTCTCAAAATTCGGGAAAGAAAAAAAATATATAAATCAATTATGTAGGTAAAGGATACCTGTTCCATTGGTGACAGCGCAGCGCATCCTGAAAAGTAAGCAAAACAAGACCTCTACAGTAGAACTCATTTGCTGAGGTGGTCATCAGAATATTATTTACCAAATAACTACTGGATAACAACAGGTACTAGTCCTAACAAATACTAGCCTACAATTGAAAGATACATCTCCCTAACAAAAATATCTAAAACAATACTAATTATATTTTCTGCATGGAATTCCATTTTAAAATTGTTTATGGTTCATGCCTGTCAGAGAGCCAATTTCCAGTCATCCATTAATACAAACACCACACAATTCCTAACACCATACTTGAGACAAGTAAAAGGATACCATAATTTACTTGTATCGTATGGATTTCTAAAAAAAAAAAAAAAAAAAAAAAGAATTTTAAGCATCTTTGATTTTGGTCTTGACTATTCAAATATGCAAGTGCACAAATAATAGTCAAATGTTATTAGACAAAATGAGGATTTAGTGATATAATTGTAGCGAGACAAAATCAAAAGAACCACTCACTATACAAGATTCTTGAAACAAGTACACAAAACCAAGTTAGAAATAACAAGTGATTACAAAATTTAGCTTTATGAAAAAAAGAGAAAATTAATGACCAGTAACACTCAATCCTTATCGATTTGATCAAAATATTCATTAAAGATAAAAAAAAGCTTTAGCAGTAAGGCAATTGCCCATGCAAATCTGGTAATTTATAAAACAGTCAGACGTTTCATCTTTACAAACAAGCAGAAGATGAGGTGCAAATAAACCCACACGCAATAGTGGAATCCATGTGCATTAGCCAAAAAAAGATGAATTAGAAACGCAATCCTAGATTGTGCGGTCTACTACCAAATCAACCAACTTAATCGTCCACCTACGAGTAATATCCATTAGAAGAAAACATGACAAGAAGAGAAAATATAAAACAAGAAACACAGGTGCTAAGTGCTAACCATCTATCTGTCGAACATATGTGGGCCAAATACGCAGACATGATCAAATTAGAATAGCATTAATTAAACATTATTATTTCCAGTGCACATAATTCAAATTTAGTAACTAACTAATCAAGTACTAACTTGTTGATTAATTTTTCGTTAACGTTCATTTCATTCAGTTCACACTTCAGTGTAGCAAAGCTTTTGTGTGTTGAACACGATTTCAATTTGGAGGAACCCTAATCCCCAAATAATCATCAATATTGTTCGTGTGTTTGAAGATGCAATCATTTTTCAAACAATTCGTGCAATGATGAAGAAACGAACAGAAATTAAGGAGCTCAATGGGTTACTACACCCTTTTGTGAAGAGGAAGGAGTTCAGCAGCGCTCTCTATCTGCGTAGGTATCTTTTTATCAACAAAAGATACGATTCTCATACATTGAATGTTCATATTAACTGTCTTTACAACTTAAACTTAGGGTTTCGTTATGCAATGTCTGTTGTTTGTTAAATCTGGGTTAGAGATTGACATTGTTACTGTCAATACCCTATTGAAGGGGTATGCCATGAATGCAAAACCAAAACAAGGTTTAGAGTTTGCTGCCAAGTTACAGGGTCTAGGGTTCCAGTTAAATGAAATTTCCTTTGGGATAATCCTTCGATCCATATGCATGTAAGGTGATCTTAGTGGAGCTTTGAAATTATTGCGCAGTATTGTAAATGGTAATATCTCAGGTGTCAAGGCCGATGCGGTAATGTATGCTAATGTTATAGATGCATTGTGCAAACACGGTTGTGTTAATGATGCTATTGCCACTTACAGTGATATGGTTAAAGCGCATATTGAACCCACTTATTTCATCCACTCATCAATAATTCATGGCCACTGCCTAGTTAAGCAACCGGAACAAGCCCTTCGGTTTCTTTTAAAGCTTGTCTACACCAGATATTTTGACATCAAGTCATACTTAAATATTACCTCCTTTGGCTCTCTGATGGACTATTTTGGAAGTGTTGGAAGGATTGAAGAGGCTTTGCTCTTACTTTCCATCATGATAAAATTGGGAATACAACCCAATCTGGTTGTACTCAACAGCCTTATGGAGGTCTTTGGTCATGCGTGTGAAAATGATCGAAATCCGTGGATGCTTTTCTATGTTTTAGGGAGACTTGGATTCACCCCAAATGTGAAGGCAGTAATTAACGGATTTCCTAGATCTGAAAAGGTTGATGATGCTTTGAAAATTTTAGATCACATGAAGTCTAAATACATCAACGTTGATCAGAAATTGTTAACGTCTGTGGTAAATGGCCTAGTAAGTTAACGTCTGTGGTAAATGGCCTAGTAAGCAATGCTCAACCTGAGAAAGCACTACTCTTTGTTGACATGTTCATAGAGAAAAAGTTTGAGGTCGACCTTCCGTGTTATACTGTTTTCATGAGGGCTTGCTTTGAAGGCAACGAACACAAACGTTTCTTCCTCTTCTTCTTCATCATGTTCTTTGTATAACCATCATCAACATTCATGAATTAGAAAACCTAGGTTTATTGTGAAGTAACAAAACCCTCTTTTCCTTTGGTTCCACCATCAAGGGCACGTTTGTGTTCGTTGCCTTCAAAACAAGCCCTCATGAAAACAGTATAACACGGAAGGTCGGCCTTAAACTTTTTCTCTATGAACATGTCAACAAAGAGTAGTGCTTTCTCAGGTTGAGCATTGCTTATTAGGCCATTTACCACAGACGTTAACAATTTCTGATCAACGTTGATGTATTTAGACTTCATGTGATCTAAAATTTTCAAAGCATCATCAACCTTTTCAGATCTAAGAAATCCGTTAATTACTGCAGTAAAGGACTTCGCATTTGAGGTGAATCTAAGTCTCCCTAAAACATAGAAAAGCATCCACGGATTTCGACCATTTTCACACGCATGACCAAAGACCTCCATAAGGCTGTTGAGTACAACCAGATTGGGCTGTATTCCCAATTTTATCATGATGGAAAGTAAGAGCAAAGCCTCTTCAATCCTTCCAACACTTCCAAAATAGTCCATCAGAGAGCCAAATGAGGTAATATCTAAGTATGACTTGATGTCAAAATATCTGGTGTAGACAAGCTTTAAAAGAAACCGAAGGGCTTGTTCCGGTTGCTTAACTAGGCAGTGGCCATGAATTATTGATGAGTGGATGAAATAAGTGGGTTCAATATGCGCGTTAACCATATCACTGTAAGTGGCAATAGCATCATTAACACAGCCGTGTTTGCACAATGCATCTATAAAAGTAGTATACATTACCACATCGGCCTTGACACCTAAGATATTATCATTTACAATACTGCGCAATAATTTCAAAACTCCACTAAGATCACCTAACATGCATACTGCGCAATAATTTCAAAACTCCACTAAGATCACCTAACATGCATATGGATTGAAGGATTATCCCAAAGGAAATTTCATTTAACTGGAACCCTACACCCTGTAACTTGACAGCAAACTCTAAACCTTGTTTTGGTTTTGCATTCATGGCATACCCCTTCAATAGGGTATTGACAGTAACAATGTCAATCTCTAACCCAGATTTAACAAACAAGCCAACAACAGACATTGCATAACGAAACCCTAAATTTAAGTTGCAAAGACGGTTAATATAGACATTCAAAGTATGAGAATCATATCTTTTGTTGATAAAAAGATACCTACCCAGATAGAGAGCGCTGCGGAACTCCTTCCTCTTCACAAAAGGGTGTAGTAACCCATTGAACTCCTTCATTTCTGTTCGTTTCTTCATCATTGCACGAATTGTTTGAATCTCAAATCCCATAGAAGATGATGAAGAAGATGAGTAAACCCTGTAAAATGACGAACAAAATTTGTAATTCATTGGAAGCAATGACTATCTGCGAGACAAAAAGGATTGCAACTTCAAACACACAAACAAGAACAATATTGAAGATTATTTGGGGATTAGGGTTCCTCCAAATTGAAATCGTGTTCAACACACAAAAGCTAGCTACACTGAAGTGTGAACTGAATGAAATGAATGTTAACGAAAAATTAATCAACAAGTTAGTACTTGATTAGTTAGTTACTAAATTTGAATTAGGCTGTGTAAAATACCAAGTTTGACTCTCTGCCCTTTTTCCTTCATAAAAAAACAAATGTTTAATTTAATTCAATAATTTCCTAATTATAGTATTACTCATTATTGGATTGGATTGGAAGGAGTCAATTATCTAAACAACCTAGAATGGATATGAAAATATTTGACTCTAAATTCACAATATGGTATGTTTTTATTTTGTTGTCGCTTGAAACTACTTTTTTCTTGATTACTCAATATGCTCCAGAGTCCACATATAAGTTTATTAGTGCAATTTTAAGTTCGAATTAAAAAAAAATCGTTCCCATATTGTGAATATTAAGTTAAAACAGATGTTCTCGTATCTGCTTTATTAATACCTTGTGAATCTTCAGTGCCTCTCTAAAGAAGTGTATGGCTAATTTAGTTTCTCCTATCTCACATAAACCCTCGATTAGAATAAAATAAGTCTTATGGTTCAACTGAAAACCCTTTAGCACGGTGTAATTATAAAACATAATTGCTTTATAATAAATCAGGCCTCTGCGACATAAAACTTCAAAAAGATCATTCAAAGTGGAAGTAGTTGGACAATGACCAGCATTGATGATTTGACGGAATAGAGAGAAAGCTAAGGAGATGTCACCTGATTTTCCAGTGAGACAATAACAATTGATGAGGATTTTCCAAGTATCGATGTTTGGGAATACATTATTATAGGTTAGGGATTTCTCCCATAGTTAAGCAAGTTCAATAATAGTATAGTCGTCATGACCCGTTTTGTGAATGGAAGAAAAAAGGTTGTTATAATCGGATATGGAATAGCAATCAAACATGAATCTGAATCTACTATAATCAGAACTGAATCTGAATGTATTATAAGCAGAACAAGGGATAAGAGTTTCAGGTTTAATGTTATAGGATGTTGTAATTGAAGAGAGTGAAGGACGAGGAGAGACAGAAGCGGAAGCACCGTACCTTATTAACCTTGACATCATCGTGAAAGTATGTCGGCCGCGAACTGCTTCAGGGAACTCAACACTTTTGACATTCATTCAAGACCAAAATCTTCTCAAGTATTTATAGTCACCAAATAGGGTTTTCGAAAATTACAAAATCAACCTCAACTTCTTTTTCGTCCCTTGATTCATTTTTTTAAGTTTCACTCTCCTCCCTTAATTAATAAAAGTTATATTTTGGCCACTTAATTTTATCTCCGTTTGTCATTTTGGTCTTATTATGTTAAATTTAACCTAAAATATCTAAAATGGACCAACATTATAGCAGTCCACTAAAGACCTCATTCAATTTTTAATTCTTAATTGTTTGATCTATTTAAGAAAAAAAGACATTTAAATCATGGAAGTCTATTTTATCTAAGGCTTAATTGATCATTTGGTCTCTTAACTTAATTCTTTTTTTCAAATCAGTGCCTTAATTACTAAACGTTTTAAAATGGTCATTTATCTTTGTTTTAATCATCAACTTGGTCCTATTTTATTAATTTTAAACCCCTTTAAAAGAAGATCGTTGGATAAAGGAGGTCCATCGTATCTGACAGTGTATCACCAACACATAATTTTTTTTGAAGATGCTAAAATGGAATATATTACCAAATCAAAATGTTCTTTCTAGCACAAGGTGTACCAAGAAAGAACAAGAGAGTCATTACAATATGTACAAACTAAAAAATGAAAGCACCAAATACCAAAAAAGAAAGAAACAAGACTAGTTAGTGCCCCATAAAGTTAATGAGCTAAACCACCACCCATGAAAATTTAATGGAAGAAAGCCAAATTAATGGAAGAAAGCCAAATTTCGCCTTCAACCACACTAGTTAGTGCACACTTATTCACCAACACATAATTTATATTACTTTCTTCCTCTTCTTCCTCATCATCATCTTCTTCATATAACCATCATCAACATTGATGAATCAAAAACCCAAAAAAATCATGGATCAAACCCAGCAACTAACAACCACAAAAAATCCGAACTTATTTCCGTTTATTTTCACAAAACGCTGTTTGTTAGTGTGATGATTTTCTAATCGTTTTCTTCCTCCATTAACAACAAGTAACCCTGCTTAATTTCTGGAATTCGTAGGTGCAAAACATAAATCCATTCTTACAGTATCCAAACTTATAAGTTGTAATTAATGTGTCAATTTAGAAAAATCAGAAATTCAAAGTGTGGAAGATTCAATTCGGCTGCAATATTACCTGTTAATGAAAATAATATTAAGAATAAAAATTGAGATATTATTTAGGGTAAGACAAATATAATTAACTATAGTAAGGTGTAACAGGTAGAGAGTAAAGCGAATTAATTGTACGGTAATGATAATGATAAAAGTGAATGAAATGCAGAAAATTGAAGAAACATAATGAGAATTGGTAAAGAATTGAGAGGAAGAAAAAACCTGAGGAATGGATTGAAGATGATATACTGGGAAAGCGAGAGTAACATTCAATGAGTGAGTGAGTGAAGGAAAATGGTGATTGATGGTGGAACCAAAGAAAAAGAGGGTTTTGTTACTTCACAATAAACCTAGGGTTTCTAATTCATGAATATTAATGATGGTTATACGAATAACATGAAGATGAACAAGAAGAGGAAGAAAGTAATATAAATTGTGTGTTGGTGATACACTCTGAGATATGATAGATCTTCTTTATCCAACGGTCTTCTTTTAAAGGGGTTTAAAATTAATAAAATAGGACTAAATTGATGACTAAAATAAAGATAAAAGGGTCATTTTGAAACTTTTAATAATTAACGGACCAATTCAAAAAAAAATTAATATTGGATTAATTATTTAATTAATCAATTATGGATTGACAATAATCAATTATTATAACTTAATATTGTATTATAAATTATGGTATATTGTGTTAAACACTGATTAGTTGATGAATATGTAGACCGAGGTTTGACCATTTAGCTAAGTTCAATGAGAGGTCTCTGCCATCAGCCGTTTAGCTATTTAAACGTAATCCCATCAGACGGTTAAGCATTTTGAACAGTACTCTGAAAGCTTAACGCTAAACGGAATGAGATGGTAGTTATTCCTCTCATAACTTGACGGCGGTCGTTCATGAACCTAAACATATTAGTGATATCAACTAAAAGAAATATAACCTAATGTAAAAATCATAAAAATATGTACGTTATTAGTTAAGACGTAACCGTACTTTAATATCATTAGTGATATTATAGAGTTCATAATCTTTAAAATTCTGAAGAAGAAAAAAACATAATGCAATAAAAAAATGTAACATACTTTAAACTCTATACTAGCTAGTGATACAACATGTATGTACCGTTGTGATACTTTTGTTCATAATCATTATAATAAAATTGTGTTTTTACATATCTAGATAATGAAAACAAATATTTAAGCAATCCTTTAAGGATGCATTCAATTTTTTGAATTTTTCAAAAATTCGTAAAGAATAATATTGTGATTTTTTTTAAGTTCTTCAAGAACTTAAAAATATAACTTAGGTACGTAGAAATCAAACCTAACAAATAAGCTACATAGAGGTAATTGTAACAATTAGTAAAAATAGATGAATCATAAAAAATAAAAATAAAAAATTATTATTACCTCAAGTCCTTAGAGCTTTGTTCTGAATAATATCAATATTACTCTCAGTTGGTTAAAGCGTGCTGATAACGTGTTATGAAAATATAGATGATGAAGAGAAAGAGAGAAAAGCGAAAGAAAGAGTATTTCATATCAATCTAATTCTATTACAAATGCACCATATTTATAGGGAGATACAAGAATATGGAAATGGGTTAATGGATCAAATGTTTGGCTCAATGACTAATGGGCATCCACTATAATATATCGATAATAGGTAGTTGGTTTTTTCTTTTTATTTTTTATTTAATTAATTAAGATGGTGTGTGGAGGGAAAGTTTTAAGGGAATTTTTTTGGAGGGAACATCTTCATGACCCACTTAGAAGCATCTTCATGACCCACTGTTTCAGTTACATTTCAGTTACATTTGATTCTTCACCATCAACCAGCGGATTTGGTACAACCTCTGGCATATCCCAGTTTAAGACCTGAGCATTTAATTGAATGTTGACAGATCTTAAAGGTTTGGTTAGTAACCGAAGCATGAAACATATTGATAAAAAACCAGCAATGAGAAGAACTAAATACGAGACAGACACTCCATTCCCCACATTCCACCTCAAATCACCAGCCCAATCACTATTGCCAAATATCATTTCTACCAAAAAGATGATATTCAGGCCAAGCATCCCAAGGAATATGGTCAATGCCAAAAGCTCCATAGACTGGGAGATCTTGTGTGCACCCATTGCTGATCTAGACATGGCAACCCATAAAAGAGGAATCATTGACGACGGAAGCTGCAAAGCTACTAAAACCTGAGTGATTATAAGTAGCTGGTACGTACATCCCTTCAGCTCCTGAACTCCAGACACAATAAAGGGTGGGCAGGACAACAATCACTCTAATTGTCGCATAATGAAGCCAACCTGGTATGTCTAGTTTTAAGAAACCATTAACTACAACTTCTCCACCTAAACTCCAAGTTAATGTTGTAGTTTGATTGGCAAGAAACAGAAAGAGTGCAAAGCCAAACAGGGCTATTGGGCTGTGTAACACCTGCCACAAGAACTACATAATTGTATTTTCTCAGAATGCGAGAAAGAAAAAAAATTATATAAATCAATTATGTAGGTAAAGGATACATGTTCCATTTTCTTTCTTTATCTATATATATATTTTGTCATTAAAAAAAAAAGGATACCTGTTCCATTGGTGACAGCGCATCCTGAAAAGTAAGCAAAACAGGACCTGTACTGTAGAACTCATTTGCTGAGGTGGTCATCAGAATATTATTTACCAAATAAAGGCCACTGAAGACACATAAGATGGCCAAAAAATGGTTATGACACAATGCATCTTTAGAAATGTTTGCTGGTCCCTGATGCCACTGCAAAAAGAAAATGAAATATCATATTGACAAAACTCAAAGTTGCAACCAAAATGACAGAACATGATATGCAATTTTCCCCTCTAGGTGCATGACTGATGAAAAGTGTGAGAGAACTTATCTTATGAGAAAAATCCACATTGATCAAGATATTGGTGAATTTAATTATAATTATTTATAAGAAACCTACTGGGGACTTACACTAAATTCTGTATGCAAAAAAAACTATCTTTGAAGGGCCATAAGTTTGAGAATTTGTAAAACACATTTTTTCCCATTTAAAATGTACCATCACAATGTTCCAAGTTCATTTCCTATCTTCCTCTGGTAAGACATGATGAACATTCTCGTAGTAAGAGAATTGAAAGGCATGAATCTAAAAATCCTATTAAATATTTATTAAAGACCCTTCATAACTACTTGTATCGTATGGATTTCTAAAAAAATAAAATGAGAATTTTAAGCATTTTTTATTTTGGTCTTGACCATTCAATTCAAATATGCAAGTGCACAAATAATATTCAAATGTTATTAGACAAAACGAGGATTTAGTGATATAATTGTAGCGATACAAAATCAAAAGAACCAGTCACTGTACAACATTCTTGAAACAAGTACACAAAACCAAGTTAGAATAATAAGTGTGTTGCGAATTCGATGAGAAAACACACCAATAACAAACTTGATGTGTGGAGCAAGGAATAATCAAGCAATTAAAACAAAGTGTATGGAACAATTATAAACACAAGCGAAAAGTAGAAAACAGCGAGAGAGAAAAGAATAGAGAACACAAGAATTTGTTGACCCAGTTCGGTCCAAATTGACCTAGTCTGAGGGAGAGAGCAGCCCTCCGTTCCACTATATGATGAGTAACGTTACAAAAGAGAATTCAATGGGTTACAAGAATAAGTCTCCCGCCTAATTCTACCCAAATCCCAGCCTCTTCCTGTAACCAAGAGACAATCCTAATAGTGTTTCCCAAGGTGAATCAACCCTCAAACCCTAGTGTTTGTTCCAAAGAGACAAACTCTATACAAACCTTAGTTTTGTTGTTGCCTTTTTAAACCCTTGTTTCAGCCCCCTCTATCTCAAGGTTTACACTGATACAATGTCTATATTTATATTAAAAGAACAAATCTAGGCCCGAAAATACGTGTCTATTTTATTTTCTGCTGTCAAAATCGGCCACCGTGCTCACCAAATCGGCCACCGATTTTTGCAGAACCAACAGACAAAAAAACAGAGTCCAAAATCGGCCACCGTGCTCTGAAAATCGGCCACCGATTTTTTGCTACCAGAATTCCAATTTCTTCAATTTTGAGGCACTTTCACAACAATCTCCATCTTGACTCCAAATTAGTGATGATGCCAAACCATCAACTACCTTGCTACTCTTTCCCTTGCTTCCCACTACACCAAGTAGCTCCACAAGTTTACACTCTAACCTCTTCAGCCATCGGAATGTCTTTCGCCTTCTCGAAGATGCTTGTAGTCCAACTACGCTAGGAATTCCAGGTAGTTCTTCAAGACTATACCACAATCTCTTCAATACGAGACATCTCCCGCTTCCTTGAAGATCTACTTGTGCCCAATCACCTTTGGCTTTTAGAGTAATCCACAAGTATACCCCTCAACCCCTTCAGCCCTCGGAATGTCTTCCGCCTTCTTGAAGGTCCTTGCAGTCCAACTACACTAGGAATTTTAGGTAGTTCCACAAGCATTCACCATAACATCTTCAACTTCAGCATGCCAACGGGTGGAGGACACCAATTTTCGACAGGTTATGCAGCAGGGGCTGCTGCCCTTTCAATTTTGTTCGCACTGATAAATTCACCTGTGAATTCAGCAGCTGCCAAGGCTATCAGCATCGGATCAAATTGCTTTTTTTGAAAAACCACATGATTTCTACCCTGCCAAATTTTCCAAAGAGTGATGCCAAAAAACCGAGAAGCTAAATGGTCTTTTTTGGATAAGTTGTATAGGTAATTGCATCACATTGTATTACATCATAAGGAAGAAACTTAGGTGATATTTGTTTAATGGAGGCATTGTAGCCATAGTTCAGCCTCTCTATTATTGCCGCAAAAAGGAATGACCAAGAATATCAAAAACGGCATAAGGAATAAAGCTTAAGGATTTATTGTAACAATTAGACTTGGCCCTTTGTGAAATTTGGGAAAAGATTTATTTTGTATTAAATTAAATGTATTAATAACAAGATTCATAAATTGACAAAAAAGTAATTGTTTACCTCTTATAAATAGAACCAAACAAATAAAACGAGAAAGATTAATCATTAAAAAATATTAGCTTTTCTTATCTATGTAATGGATCATATTGCAATATATTAGTTTCTCCATTGTTTATGACCCGGGCGGTAGCACGGGTAAAAGTTCTAGTTGCTTAAGAGTCTTCTTTAACTCAAGTACCCTAGTTATCCTCTTGAAAAGCCGGTCAACTTTCACGTTCTTAATCCTTATTACATCAACAAGACAAATATTTATTTCCAAGACTTTGATCAAATTGTTTATTTTCAACTCTAATATGATTTCACATAATTCCAACAACGTTGAAAAATATTTCACACTTTTTTCTATGCAATCATTTGCAATATCTTCATATTTGTGAATAATTTTTTTAATGTTGCCTTGAATTCTTCCTTCACTTGATATCTATTGACAGTGTCATTGGGCTTGATTGGTGTTTCAGAATCAATTCAGACAACCAAGTTAGTTAGTTTGTGGCGGGAGATGGGGTTGGAAATCTAGACTTTGAAATAGAATTATTTTTAAATACCAGTTACAAATATCTGTCCCGTATTTTTAATATTTATCTTTGACAAATGAGCTAAAAAATTGTTTTTTCATATAATCAAGAACACGGTTCTTGATCTGTTCTTCCTTTTCTTGAGGATATTTCTTCTGATAATACCCTTTTATTTCCTCAATATGAAAACTTTGAGAACTTTTTTCTGAATCAGTTTTGGTTTCTTCAATTTTGATAGAGTGGCTAATATTATTAGCTATGGTTTTAATATCTTCATGACTCATATTTGTCCACCATTTGTAAAAGAAAGTTCTTTGAATAATGGGCATATTATGCTTATCTCTGGCAATAGTTAAATCCCATCTCCAAATCCATGGAATTTGAAATTTGCTAAAATAAAGACATGGACATTGTCCATAAAACATCTTACTAGATGTTACCTTTGCAATTAAAGGACTTTTATCACACCATTTAGTGTACAAATTTTGTAATTCTTCTAGAAGAATTTCCAAAGATGGCCCAAATTTTAACCACCAGTTGAAAAACCAAGTTGGAATGGGTTTTTCTACAATATCTGGATTAATAGAAAAGAACCATGAATGTTTATTCTTTGGGTTCTGGTAATAAAATGCATGTGTAAATGCATGAATATAATCCCAATAGTTGAAGTAAATATTTTTACTTTCATCAATCTTTATGGCCTTTTCATTATTCGGATTAAGACCCCAATCTTTAGGTGGCAATATCTTGTTGATATGGCATTTTGAGAAGCTAATGAAGCTTGCAGGATTTTTGTTATGATAATTATGAGTAATAGTTACTGATCCAGTAGCTAGTAAAAGAATTTCTAAATTAGGTCTAGCCTTACCATAAAGACCAGGGTATCCTCTAGATTCAAGATACCTTTCTTTAATTGACCAACTATCATTATTAGTCAAAGAAAGATCTTCGTTATCAATATGCATAACTTCTTCTGTGACCGGATTTGCAAAAAATTCAGAAATATTCTCTTGAGATGGTTCCTCAAGAGCTATTTGTTTGTAAGATATTATCTTACTTGAGGATGAAGAAGATGCTTCATTTTTCTTTTGAGGTAGTTGCCTTCCTCTATTATATGGAACCGTAGTCCAATCCCCTATTAGGGGAGCATTAGATTCCGAGTGAGGTAGTATATTACTACTCCCAAATTCACGACCGCGGCCATATTGACCACGACCTCCTCTGCCCCAATAAGGGGTTGTCATCCTCCCTTCAAAAATTCACGGGTCAAGTAATCAGCAAGTGAATTATTTTCACCTTTAATATATTGAATATCAAATTCAAAGGCAGATAATTGAGCTTGCCATCCTGCAAAGATTTGCTTTGCAACAAGGTTTTTAACATCCTTTTCAATGATAGATTTAGCAGAACTGCAATCAATTCTAAGTAAGAACTTTTGATTTAAAAGATCACTTTGAAATTTAGAAATGCATTTTATAATAGAGAGCATTTCTTTTTTAATCGTAGAATAATTAGCTTGAGTGGAATTCCACTTTCCAGAAGTAAAGCGAACTAAGACTTCTTTATTGGTTTCGGGTATAACCTGCTTTAAAATTCCTCCGTAACCTAAATTAGAAGCATCAGTTTCAACTATTTTGAAATATTTAGGGTTAGCCAAAGATAAACAATGTAAACATAAAACTGTTTTACTGTCCCCTTTGGACATTTTGAATGGCTTGTTATGCCTTTTGGGCTTAAAAATGCCCCCTCTGAATTTCAAAATACTATGAACGATATTTTCAACCCTTACTCTGATTTTATAATTGTTTATATTGATGATGTTTTAGTATTTTCTAAGACTATAGAACAACATTTTAAACATTTAATTTTTTTTAAAGATGTCATTAAACGCAGTGGGTTAGTTGTTTCAGCCCCAAAAATGAAGATTTTCCAAACTAGAATCAGATTTCTAGGTCATGAGATTGATAGAGGAACTATTGTTCCCATTCATAGGAGTATTGAATTTGCTTCAAAATTTCCCAACATTATTACTGACAAAACCCAATTACAAAGATTTTTGGGTAGTCTAAATTATATTTCAGATTACTATGAGAACTCATAATTAAGAGAGAAAAAATATATAAAAGTGAAATGAAAATTATATTGCTTATGAATGAATTGTTACATCAAGTTGTACATTTTAATGAGTAATTTCTGCCCTTTAAATTCAATGATATGGACGGTAAGGATTTGACATAAACGGATCTTAACTCTTATATTTTTTTTTATAGAGCATCCCGACTCTTATACTAATTATACTAATATATGAGAAACCCACAAAGAAAATTAATACATTCGAATTAAAAACATAAGCAAAATGTTTTGGAATGCAATGATGATGATACATGTGAATTGGGAAGTCTATTTATATACATTTTTAGAAGTACATGGAAATAAAAGCATTGCTAATTAAAATTAACTATAGAAGGAAAAATAACATTTGACTACTCCCAAATTCACGACCGCGGCCATATTGACCACGACCTCCTCTGCCCCAATAAGGGGTTGTCATCCTCCCTGCAAAAATTCACGGGTCAAGTAATCAGCAAGTGAATTATTTTCACCTTTAATATATTGAATATCAAATTCAAAGGCAGATAATTGAGCTTGCCATCCTGCAAAGATTTGCTTTGCAACAAGGTTTTTAACATCCTTTTCAATGATAGATTTAGCAGAACTGCAATCAATTCTAAGTAAGAACTTTTGATTTAAAAGATCACTTTGAAATTTAGAAATGCATTTTATAATAGAGAGCATTTCTTTTTTAATCGTAGAATAATTAGCTTGAGTGGAATTCCACTTTCCAGAAGTAAAGCGAACTAAGACTTCTTTATTGGTTTCGGGTATAACCTGCTTTAAAATTCCTCCGTAACCTAAATTAGAAGCATCAGTTTCAACTATTTTGAAATATTTAGGGTTAGCCAAAGATAAACAATGTAAACATAAAACTGTTTTACTGTCAAATGACTGGAAACCGGAAATTCCAATCAGATCAATAAGAGCCAATCGCGGCGGCGTGATCTGATCAAACTCAAACCACCGGCGTGATCTTCAGAATAACTCATGAAGACTATGTTGCGTAATCAAATGGAGGCAACAAATGACTGATTATCTCATGACTTATATTGAGAGACGATGTGTTCGATAACATAGATAATAAGTTGATTATTCAACGATTTCATAAGATGAAACGACGTAATGAAAATTGTAGAATATGTTTGTTATTTTGATTACAATTTATTTTTTATATACATATTATTTATATAATATAAATAACATTTTGCGATAAAAATTATGATTTTTTGCACCGAAAAAGATGTGTTTTGATTTCAAAAATTATATTTTGTTTTAAGATTCAACGTTGAAACAATAAATCATATTTTCATTCATCGCTTGAACCCCTGATCCAGGGTCCTAGCAACGCCACTGGTGACGTTGGCGGCAGAATGTGGTATTTCTTCTTTAATCCTTAATTTTGGATCCAAGTTGTTGTTCTGCTGAGAGGATGGAACATAGTACTAATAACTTTGAAGTCTTTATCATTTATATTTATTGTCAAAAAATAACAAAAACAGAAGATAATGAACAAATTTCAGGAAATATTCTCTTTTTTTCATAAGAGTTTAAATGGAAATATACAAGAAACAGAGTGTAATTGATGGTAAGTTTAAGCAACATGTATATGATATATATTTCTTAAACCACAAGAAACAGAGTGTAGTTGAGACCGAGTCTAAATGATTTAATTTAGTGTGAAACCTTCGTTTGATCACATATTCATATATCCTATCCAGAAAATTTCGGTGTGTACATTTTTTCTCGCAAATACCAAGAAAATTCATTCTCTGTTCATTAGGAATTTCATTGCATTCTTTCAATTTTTGTGTATTGATAAGAAGGGAAACACAGGATAATAAATAACTTCACCACGACCATGGTGGTAAATATGATCAAAATGAAGGGTGACAGTGAAGTTTCACACTAATTTAAATCAATTAGACTTAGGTCATGACATTCAAACCTCAACGTCTACACTATGTTTCGTGTGGTTTTGTGAAATTATCAAATGCATGTGCTTAAACTTACCATCAATTACATTGTACATTACTCGTAAAATTCACCATGCATGCATCACTAGCTTAGTATATATATAATCATACTAGTCTTCAAAGAAAGGCATTCCAAAAATAAACAAATATCTAGCACATTGTTTCAACCAAATATTTACATACCAAAATGAATTCAGGAAATAATGATAATTTGGGATATTCAGAAAAACCTTCAGATAAGAAGGATTCGAGAGATCCTACTAAGAAAAGTCCAATCTCAAACCAGAATAATATGGCCTACAAGAATGGTCCTCCTCCTGTGGCAAAAATATATATATATATATATATATATATATATATATATATATATATATATATATATATATATTTACATAACACCTCCATCTCAAAAACTAACTTCTCTTTTCCTCAGTCCCGAAAGTCTTTTGATAAATCTCTTACCATCCAACACACTATAGATGTTGTAAAACACAGGGTGTCCTTCACGGTCAACATCGTTCATATAATCAGCAGAAGCCAAAATCTTCAACCAAAACAGAATCAATCTTCATTTCCTTCCTCCATTTAAGTGTCTTTTTCAACATCTCAAATGTTTCATTCACCTTAAACTCTCTAGCTCACAAAAACTTCAACAAAATCACATCATATCCTTTGGCAAAACTGGCACGGTTTACCGATGTAGTAATAAAAGATATCGTTGAAGTTATGAATTCAATTAACTTTCAATAAGGATCAGAGAAGAGTTCAAGTTGAAAGATTTTGTATTTTGTTTTTAAAAAAATATGATAATAAAAAACGCATTATTGGTTCGTCATGGTGACAAATCCTTCACAAACCAAACCTTAAATCTAGAACTTTATGTTGGACCTATTTTTAAAGACAAGTTTCTCTTTGACCTATCACATCTCCTTTCGGTTTCAATGAGTGTGTTTCTCTAGCAACCACGCTTATTCTCATGGTTGATTGCTATTGAAATCCTTGAAGAATGAAATTTTATTGTCTCAAGGTTTGCTAGACTATTATCATGTTTCGCAATCCTCGTCTAATTTCACTTGTTCCAATATCAAAACTCATCGACACTTTTACAATGATAACAAAACGACAAACTAAAAACGAAAAATTCAAAAAGAGAAAGGAAAAGATTCTTTTCCGTTAAAATCTTGTCGGTGACTCATTCATCCACCAATAATTTAATTGATTGCAAATGGTGACGCATGCAATGACGCAGTGCTTAACTTAGCGTTTTAAGGAATCCCAAAATTCTTCCATTATTGGTTCATCTTCGGCTGAGATTCTCCTGCCAAATCTTCATCAAAATCTTTTGATCCAAGAGAAGAAGTGGACATTCCATCTTCAGTAGAGGCATTCCTGGTTGGAAATGAGCTAAAAAGTTGTTTTTTCATATAATCAAGAACACGGTTCTTGATCTGTTCTTCCTTTTCTTGAGGATATTTCTTCTGATAATACCCTTTTATTTCCTCAATATGAAAATTTTGAGAACTTTTTTCTGAATCAGTTTTGGTTTCTTCAATTTTGATAGAGTGGCTAATATTATTAGCTATGGTTTTAATATCTTCATGACTCATATTTGTCCACCATTTGTAAAAGAAAGTTCTTTGAATAATGGGCATATTATGCTTATCTCTGGCAATAGTTAAATCCCATCTCCAAATCCATGGAATTTGAAATTTGCTAAAATAAAGACATGGACATTGTCCATAAAACATCTTACTAGATGTTACCTTTGCAATTAAAGGACTTTTATCACACCATTTAGTGTACAAATTTTGTAATTCTTCTAGAAGAATTTCCAAAGATGGCCCAAATTTTAACCACCAGTTGAAAAACCAAGTTGGAATGGGTTTTTCTACAATATCTGGATTAATAGAAAAGAACCATGAATGTTTATTCTTTGGGTTCTGGTAATAAAATGCATGTGTAAATGCATGAATATAATCCCAATAGTTGAAGTAAATATTTTTACTTTCATCAATCTTTATGGCCTTTTCATTATTCGGATTAAGACCCCAATCTTTAGGTGGCAATATCTTGTTGATATGGCATTTTGAGAAGCTAATGAAGCTTGCAGGATTTTTGTTATGATAATTATGAGTAATAGTTACTGATCTAGTAGCTAGTAAAAGAATTTCTAAATTAGGTCTAGCCTTACCATAAAGACCAGGGTATCCTCTAGATTCAAGATACCTTTCTTTAATTGACCAACTATCATTATTAGTCAAAGAAAGATCTTCGTTATCAATATGCATAACTTCTTCTGTGACCGGATTTGCAAAAAATTCAGAAATATTCTCTTGAGATGGTTCCTCAAGAGCTATTTGTTTGTAAGATATTATCTTACTTGAGGATGAAGAAGATGCTTCATTTTTCTTTTGAGGTAGTTGCCTTCCTCTATTATATGGAACCGTAGTCCAATCCCCTATTAGGGGAGCATTAGATTCCGAGTGAGGTAGTATATTACTACTCCCAAATTCACGACCGCGGCCATATTGACCACGACCTCCTCTGCCCCAATAAGGGGTTGTCATCCTCCCTGCAAAAATTCACGGGTCAAGTAATCAGCAAGTGAATTATTTTCACCTTTAATATATTGAATATCAAATTCAAAGGCAGATAATTGAGCTTGCCATCCTGCAAAGATTTGCTTTGCAACAAGGTTTTTAACATCCTTTTCAATGATAGATTTAGCAGAACTGCAATCAATTCTAAGTAAGAACTTTTGATTTAAAAGATCACTTTGAAATTTAGAAATGCATTTTATAATAGAGAGCATTTCTTTTTTAATCGTAGAATAATTAGCTTGAGTGGAATTCCACTTTCCAGAAGTAAAGCGAACTAAGACTTCTTTATTGGTTTCGGGTATAACCTGCTTTAAAATTCCTCCGTAACCTAAATTAGAAGCATCAGTTTCAACTATTTTGAAATATTTAGGGTTAGCCAAAGATAAACAATGTAAACATAAAACTGTTTTACTGTCCCCTTTGGACATTTTGAATGGCTTGTTATGCCTTTTGGGCTTAAAAATGCCCCCTCTGAATTTCAAAATACTATGAACGATATTTTCAACCCTTACTCTGATTTTATAATTGTTTATATTGATGATGTTTTAGTATTTTCTAAGACTATAGAACAACATTTTAAGCATTTAATTTTTTTAAAGATGTCATTAAACGCAGTGGGTTAGTTGTTTCAGCCCCAAAAATGAAGATTTTCCAAACTAGAATCAGATTTCTAGGTCATGAGATTGATAGAGGAACTATTGTTCCCATTCATAGGAGTATTGAATTTGCTTCAAAATTTCCCAACATTATTACTGACAAAACCCAATTACAAAGATTTTTGGGTAGTCTAAATTATATTTCAGATTACTATGAGAACTCATAATTAAGAGAGAAAAAATATATAAAAGTGAAATGAAAATTATATTGCTTATGAATGAATTGTTACATCAAGTTGTACATTTTAATGAGTAATTTCTGCCCTTTAAATTCAATGATATGGACGGTAAGGATTTGACATAAACGGATCTTAACTCTTATATTTTTTTTTATAGAGCATCCCGACTCTTATACTAATTATACTAATATATGAGAAACCCACAAAGAAAATTAATACATTCGAATTAAAAACATAAGCAAAATGTTTTGGAATGCAATGATGATGATACATGTGAATTGGGAAGTCTATTTATATACATTTTTAGAAGTACATGGAAATAAAAGCATTGCTAATTAAAATTAACTATAGAAGGAAAAATAACATTTGATAGGAAACGTGTAATTGATTTGAGAATGGTTTATGTATCTCTAAGTCACACTTGCACCTTTTATAGTTTTTGTTACAAACCTCAACCATTCATCGATAGAATAGGTATGCCTAACTAAAGAAAATTCAAAAGGTACTAGATTTAAAACACAAGCAACATCTAGTTTTATTCATAAGAATTGTTGCTTACAGTATTATTACCAGATCCTTTTTTTTTTTTGAAGGAGTATTATTACAAGATCCTAATAACCATGTCAACAACACAGTTGACATGATAGCTTAGCTTGCAAGTACCTTAGGTTTAGCCTTAGTTAACATTTTATCTGTCGTATGCTATATCAGGTTTACTTAGTATGCAGCATCAGCTAACTATATAACCTCATTGTAACATCATTTTACTCATTCAGTAATACACATTTTACAATTCATAATATGGTATCAGAGACTGATTAATATGAAACATTTTTTTCCTAAATTTCTTGGTTTTTTTATGTCTCGTATATTGTGACACCCTATTTTTTTATGCATTATTTAGTGTGTTTTGCAGTATTTTACTCTGAATTAACTGATAATTAAATTCTTTTCTAGAAAGTGAATTTAGGAAAAATAATGTTATATATTAGAACTATAATATTATAACAGGCTATGTTAAAAATTTCGGCTTAAAATTCTACCGGATTTCGGACAGCGATTTTCTCGACTGTATAAATTTTATTACCGAAATAAATAAATAAATATATTTTTGAAACCAGAAAAATATATATGATAGGATTATATGATTAATTATATTATTTATGATTATTTTTTTAAAAAAAGTATTAGATAAGAATGTACACTATGCTGATAAGAATTAGCTTATCCAATGGCGTGGCATGCATGAATTTTACTGAATTAGCAACTTAAGCATATCTCTTACTGTGAATGAACTAAACACGTGTTGTTTCTTTGCACCACAAAAGATTTCACTTGTTTTGCTATAAATAGGCATCTTGTATTCTTTGTTAATCACAAGCTTGCACATACACAACAACATAATTAAAACTAGGTAACTCTTAGTTCTCTCTACTCTTTTTAACTACTTTGTTTAATATTCCAAAAATAAACTAGTTCTTTTATTCCTTTGTTTTGTTTGTATTATTTTAGTCCAAAATGTTTCTTCATGTAACTTAGCTAACCACTAGAAAATAGTTTGGTCTTTCAATAAATTTTTGTTGAAATTAATATTTTACCTATGCCATAGAGAACCAAAACTATAAATCTCACTAGATCTTCACAAATAAAATAAAATGAAATGAGTTATGTTTTAACTTAGCCATATTTTAGTGATAGAGCTGATTAAAAGGGAATAATCATTTTTTTATTAGTAACAAGAAATTATTTATTTAATTTAGGAGTTTAAACACTTGATTATATTAATTATGTAGATTTAATTAAGTTGTATCTATTGATATAGATAAATGAAATAATCTACCGTTGATGTTTTTGTTTATAAATTAGACACTAGAAACTATAAAAATAAAATAGTAGGTATTAGAAGTTATTTTTAAAAGTTTTGATAACTCATAATTATTTCTGGAAGATTGGGTTAAAACTAGTAAAAAAAATTGATTAAACTAGTTCATTATAGCTATTGGAAAAGTGTCTCTAGAATTTTTTCAATGTTAATGTTGTTACGTTCCAAATTTATGGTCAACTCTATAATTATTAAAATTACCTTAACTTTTAGCATTTAATAATTTTCGTGTTTATTTCAATGATAATTAGTTAAGAGATAATTATTTTGATGAGTAATTAGGTGTTGAAGAAGGTGATTACTCAAGTTTTGAAATGCTGAAAGGTAAGGGGATATACTTTAGAGAACGCCCAAGATATATATGTATATTATCACATGAGATTAAGAAAATTTGTGTATTTAATTGTAGTATTAATCTGTTTTAAATATATATTATTAATGAGCAAATTTGATTATTTATATTATTTATTGAAACGGACAGTAAGTAGAAAGAAGAAATTCTAGAAAACATTCTAAATATTATGCATACATATATATATGATAAGTAATCAGTTAAACGTGGTATTGTAAGTATATATAATATATTTTTCTTAATTTATTTATCTTATAACTAACTCACAGTTATTATTATTAATTTTATTTGAAGAAATTTCTCTTGAGGTACATTTATGACTTTTGACAATTAAATTGTTAAGTTGATTGTTGATGAAAACAGTTGTGTTGAAGATTTACAAAAATAATAATTTTTGTAAAGAGTAATACAGGTTGTTTCTTATAATACGATAACGTATATAAGACTGAGGATAGGTTCGGTTGGGTCGACTACAGACCTTCTGGGGATCACAGGCGTTTTGAACTCCTACCAATAGTTAGTGATAGCTTCTCTAACTGGAGGAAATCATAATACCCGACGCAGTGATACCTGACTGTGCAGGACTATCTATAATAAGGTGCAGCGATCGGGCCAGAATGGTTGGAGTAGAGATTATATATCTACTCGTTGCAAACAATCATGTTATGGCAGTTGAGACGGCCTTACACTCATAATAGAGGTCTCCATGGAGTAGGTTTAACCAAGATGCTACTAACAAGTCAAAACTATAACCTTTGTATTGATTATGATAAAGTGTTAAGTGATCTTTGTTTTGACTAACTTTGATGTGTGTGGTTGCCATAAATTTTTGTGTCCTCAATTGATTTATATTTTCTTGTGATTATTTAATTTCTATGTGGTTATTTAAATTTTTGTAGGATTTAATAGTGAAAGAAATTACATGTATAATTTTGTTATATATTTCTTTATTTGAAAAACATTATATGTAACTATAAAATATTATATATCATCATGTAATATTATTAAGCATTTAGTTAACCTTGTGTGCGAGTATTTCACCCTTACAATTTGCAGATGATGCCGGGAGAGTTACTGAATCACTCGGGAACCCGCAAGATTGAGTGTTTAGAGGAGATAGGTGATGGGGTTTGGGAGTTGGATAGGGCATCCCAAACTCTGACTTTCACAGGGTTGGTTAGGACAACCGAAGGAATAAGAGGTTTAGTGGTGTCATCTGTCATTCATCATGTTACCTTGGAGGTAGTGTTACCATTAGAGAGGATGATTAGTACATTAGGTCTTGATAGAGCTAGGGAGAATTCGACCTCTGAAAGGGCTAGAGGACCAAGGCCTCGTTTTCGTCGTACCGCTCGCATTAGTGTGCGTCCCCCCGTTGTTTATCATTTTGAGAATGATCCCGAGGAGGATGGAGCAGACATGACCGTGACTGATGTGGAGGTGAGTGGACGTGCTGGAGATGAAGTGGATCCCTCTGAAGACCTTGGTGTTGGTGGTGCTAATGAAGATCTCCCGAATGGTTGTTAGAAGATTTTGTTCTAATTATGTAGATATTAACTTTTAGTGGGTTAAAGTTGTGGAGCTAATTCTAGTACTTAGTAGACTAAATAACTCTACGCTCACGTGACCTCCTCTTATGTGGTAGTGGCTTCTAGGTGTCAAAGAGCATGACAGATGGTTATGTTTAATTAGGTTGACTTAAGTGAGAAGTATTAACTTGCAGGTGTTGTAAAATATCTAACTAACCCTGACAAGCCTGAGTATGTAAGCCTAAGGGCAAGATAATTAACGTCGTGTAGAATATATTGATGCATATTTTATATCCTTGTGTTTTATTTATTTTTATGTTTTACGATCAAGAGCTAAGACTTTTATTTAAAAAAAAAAAAATGCAAGAAAGATATTTATTTAAATTAAATTTTTAGTAACCAAATTAATTTACTAGTAAAAGTAAGTTTTATGAACTTAATTCGCGTTAGACACTTAAGTATTAAGACGTAACACCATTTTCTAACGTTATGGAAAATGGGGCGTTACATATATGGTATGATTGTTGTGGTTATAATCCTTTTTTATGGGAGCTAGGCACTGCAAAGTCGATAAACCATCCTTTTATCGCCACAAATTGGTATACTAGACAAATAGATAGATAAATAACATAGTATAAAAAACATATGGTGCATTCTACCATGCGACATGAAACCAAATCGGAAATAGCAAGTTATAATTGGAATTAATGACTGATGTGAATATTATTATTATTTTTTAATTATTCGTAATCAATAGTATATATATAAAGTAAGGTTTTTTATGCTACATGTCACTTCCACATTCATTCTCGATATTTTTATTATTTTTTCTATTTTATTTAACATAAATATCTCAACAAACTTTTGATCTTATGCACTCAGTATTTTTTATCTCAACAAACTACACATCAATCAATCAATAGTATCAATCAATAGTATATATATAAAGTAAGGTTTTTTATGCCACATGTCACTTCCATATTCATTCTCAATATTTTTATTATTTTTTCTATTTTATTTAACATAAATATCTCAACAAACTTTTGATCTTATGCACTCAATATTTTTTATCTCAACAAACTACACATCAATCAATCAATAGTATATATATAAAGTAAGGTTTTTTATGCCACATGTCACTTCCACATTCATTCTCAATATTTTTATTATTTTTTCTATTTTATTTAACATAAATATCTCAACAAACTTTTGATCTTATGCACTCAGTATTTTTCATCTTAACAAACTATACATCAATCAATCATTGATATATATATAAAGTAAGGTTTTTTATGCCACATGTCACTTCCACATTCATTCTCAATATTTTTATTATTTTTTCTATTTTATTTAACATAAATATCTCAACAAACTTTTGATCTTATGCACTCAGTATTTTTTATCTCAACAAACTACACATCAATCAATCAATAGTATATATATAAAGTAAGGTTTTTTATGCCACATGTCACTTCCACATTCATTCTCGATATTTTTATTATTTTTTCTATTTTATTTAACATAAATATCTCAACAAACTTTTGATCTTATGCACTCAGTATTTTTTATCTCAACAAATCACACATCAATCAATCAATAGTATATATATAAAGTAAGGTTTTTTATGCCACATGTCACTTCCACATTCATGCTCGATATTTTTATTATTTTTTCTATTTTATTTAACATAAATATCTCAACAAACTTTTGATCTTATGCACTCAGTATTTTTTATCTCAACAAACTACACATCAATCAATCAATAGTATATATATAAAGTAAGGTTTTTTATGCCACATGTCACTTCCACATTCATTCTCAATATTTTTATTATTTTTTCTATTTTATTTAACATAAATATCTCAACAAACTTTTGATCTTATGCACTCAGTATTTTTTATCTCAACAAACTACACATCAATCATTCAATAGTATATATATAAAGTAAGGTTTTTTATGCCACATGTCACTTCCACATTCATTCTCGATATTTTTATTATTTTTTCTATTTTATTTAACATAAATATCTCAACAAACTTTTGATCTTATGCACTCAGTATTTTTTATCTCAACAAACTACACATCAATCAATCAATAGTATATATATAAAGTAAGGTTTTTTATGCCACATGTCACTTCCACATTCATTCTCGATATTTTTATTATTTTTTCTATTTTATTTAACATAAATATCTCAACAAACTTTTGATCTTATGCACTCAGTATTTTTTATCTCAACAAACTACACATCAATCATTCAATAGTATATATATAAAGTAAGGTTTTTTATGCCACATGTCACTTCCACATTCATTCTCGATATTTTTATTATTTTTTCTATTTTATTTAACATAAATATCTCAACAAACTTTTGATCTTATGCACTCAGTATTTTTTATCTCAACAAACTACACATCAATCAATCAATAGTATATATATAAAGTAAGGTTTTTTATGCCACATGTCACTTCCACATTCATTCTCGATATTTTTATTATTTTTTCTATTTTATTTAACATAAATATCTCAACAAACTTTTGATCTTATGCACTCAGTATTTTTTATCTCAACAAACTACACATCAATCAATCAATAGTATATATATAAAGTAAGGTTTTTTATGCCACATGTCACTTCCACATTCATTCTCAATATTTTTATTATTTTTTCTATTTTTAAAAACCAATATTTTATTTAACAAAAATCGGGTTTTTGGGCTACTTGATCGGATTGCTTCGAAACATCCCCAGAAAATCAAAAAAAATTCAAGGAGCATGACTCCCATAGAAGGGACTTCTTACGAGACTCCGCCCTCAAAATCCAAAATTCCATCGTTTAGACCCATTTTTCATTTTTATTAATTTTTCATATTCTCAGAAAAATCTGAAAAAATTTCCATTAGTTTTATTTGATTTTTAGAATTTTTTGGTACTATTTTTATATTTTTATGATTTTATTTGATAGGTTTTTAGCATTTTTTACTTTGTTTTTTTGTTGTTTTTAAAAGGAAAACTCAAAACTGTTGAAATGTGAGAGAGTCTGATGACTGATTATACATAAGAATTGTCCGGATTGTAAAATCCGAAATAGTAAACATGAATCCGAATTTTAAAATCTAGAATGCACAAGGGCATTTTTAGAAATTTTACAGGGCGCGGGAGAAGGCAATAGGGTGGGAAAGTAATAGTCCATGTTTAAAGGACCCAAAACTATTACCACTTGGACTAATTCATTATTGATTTTGTTACACTTTTTATTCTTGCATTGGACATTCATCTCATCATTTATATTTAGTTTTAATTTTTTTGAAATATTTATATTTATTTTTATGATATTATTATAATTGTAAATTTAAATAAATTCAATCTAATATACTGACACGTGTATTCGTGCACACAAACTTATAAAACTTATTTAATATCTAACCCGGGCAACGCCGGGTCTCTAAATTAGTAATAATAAGTAGGAAAGGGAGATGCGAATTCCTCAAAAACAATTAAATATTATTTTCATCTTGTATTAGTATGTTATCCGGTATCATGTGAGACTATATTATTCTTCCAACAAAAATAAAACTAACCTAAAAACAAGGAAAATAAAATCTAATCTAAAATAAAAAGAAACAAAATCTGGGAAAATAAAAACTAAATGAATCTAAAAAGATTTAGTATAAATAAATCAAACTAAACAGACTGGACTGGAGTACCTATAAAAATCGCTAACCTACCTTAATAATAAAACAAAAGCTTTACCTAGACCGAAAATAGAGACGCGAGTATGCGAAACAGAGAACGCGACCGTAACCATCATCGGAGCCGCCACGATTCCGATGACCACTGCCATCATCGATCTAAATCGAAGTGCGATGAAGAGAGGGAAGATTCAGTGGAACCACCATACTCCTCGCATAAGAGGAAAGATAGAGAACATAGCTATGATCGGGAATTGGATGATAAGAGAATTAGGGTTTGTGAAGCAAAGAAGGAACGTAGGAGATTTGGGGATTATTATGATAATGAGGCTAGGGTTAAGGAGGAAGTTACTATTACTAATGGTGATTATTCACTGCATAAGGGATCACCTGCTGCTAGTGTGGCTCTGACATCTTTGGCCCCTCCTCCTTCCTTTCCTACCAAGCTATCTTCGATTACTACTACAATTGAAAATAACAAGTCTCATGAGGAGGATTCTGGAGATGGGTCATCATCTACAACTGCTGGAAAACTTGGAAGCCTCTCTAGTAGTGATGCCTTAGCAAAGGCTAAGAAGGCGGCTTTACAAATGCATAAATTGTTGTCAGAGAACCTGAAGAAAATTCCTCAGTTGAATAAGGCTACACCAGACGTTACTATCCCTCAGAAACCAACCAAGGTTCCTGTTCTTCGTCTTGACGCCCAGGGACGTGAAATAGATGAACATGGAAATGTTGTTAATGTTACTAAGCCAACCAACCTTAGCACATTAAAGGTCAACATTAATAAACACAAGAAAGATGCATTTGAAATACTAAAACCTGTATTGGATGTCAATCCTGAATCTAATCCTCATTTTGATGAGAGAATGGGTATCGACAAAACAAAGCTCCTGCGGCCTAAGAGGATGAATTTTCTGTTTGTGGAGGAAGAAAAATGGTCAAGAGATGCTGAATCAATAAAATTGAAGAGTAAATTTGGAGAAGCTCAAGCAAAAGAGCAGAAGGCCAAACAAGCACAGCTAGCAAAGGCAAAGGCTGCTTCTGATATCAATCCGAACTTAATAGAAATTACAAAGAGAGTTGTAATGAAAGCAAAACTGAAGGACCCAATTCCAGATATTGAGTGGTGGGACGTGGCACTTCTGCATTCTGGAAATTATAGTGACATTGCCAACGCTTCTATAGGTGACGAAGGCAAACTGAAAATGGAAAAATTCAACTTTTATGTGGAACATCCTCGGCCTATTGAACCGCCTGCTGAGCCCGCCCCTCCACCACCTCAACCTCCCAAGCTAACTAAACAGGAGCAGAAAAAACTAAGGACCCAGAGGTGTATAGCTAAGGAGAAAGAGCGACAGGAGATGATTAGACAGGGTGTCATAGAACCTCCAAAACCAAAGGTCAAGATGAGTAATTTACATAAGGTACTAGGGACTCAAGCAACTCAAGATCCCACCCGGCTCGAAAAGGAAGTACGTAATGCAGCTGCTGAGCGTGAGCAGGCTCACATAGATAGGAATATTGCACGCAAGCTTACTCCTGCTGAGCTGCGTGAGAAGAAGGAAAGGAAGTTGTATTATGACCCAAATACATTGGACACACCTGTCTCACTTTACAGGGTAAATGACCTCTCTCATCCCAAGGCCCGCTATAGAGTTGATGTTAATGCTCAAGAAAATCGTTTGACTGGATGTGCGGTGATTTGTGATGGTATTAGTGTTGTTGTGGTTGAAGGTGGAAGCAAGTCAATTAAGAGGTATGGGAAACTTATGCGTAGACGTATTGATTGGACTGATGTTTCAAAGGAGAAAGAAGATGATGAAGATGCCAATAAATGTGTTCTGGTGTGGCAAGGAAGTGTTGCCAAATCGAGCTTCAATAGGTTCAGTGTTCATGACTGCATCACTGAAGCAGCTGCTCGTGAAGTGTTTGTGGATGCTGGGGTTCCTCATTATTGGGACCAAGCTGTCAACTATACAGAGGACAATGCTGTTTGAATTGTCTTCTAATGTTTTTGGTTAGCATTATTATTAGGATGCCTATCCAGTCTTTTGGTGAGTTAACAGTTATGCAATTGCTTCTAGTGGTGAATTAATATTGTGATATTAGCAAACAGTATAAAAAGACACAAAAGTGTATTTTGGGTAATCTTTGAAGCTTTTCTAATTGGTTTGTATGCTTTTATTATTTCTTAACGGTGAAGGCAATTTTTATGCTTCAAATATGTAGATTCATTATTTTTTTTTTTATACTCATTGTTTATTAGATGTTTGGTTTACTCATTTGATCTCAATTTGATGACTCTCTCTCTCTCTCTCTCTCTCTCTCTCTCTCTCTCTCTGTAGCTTATCTATTATCTAGCAGCTCAAATCCTTAGATTCTAGATGGTCTTCTTTGATCATATTTGCAATGATATAAGTTATTGATGTCACAGTGGAATTTCAGCATTCATAGATGGCTTGATACACATGGGATTTGTCTCAGGTAGGTATTGTTTTTAAAGCATGTTTCTATTGTCGCAATTATACTCATGTAATTGCCTAAACCTTAGATGTTTATTCTGACCGAAATAATATGGTGTGCCTGAAAACTCATCTTGACTGTGTGTACTTTGTTTAAACTTACCGTGGTGTTCTTATAATTGCCTTCCTATTGCCTTTTTTCTAACTAGCTTTATTCTTTGCTCTATTTACTAAATATATTGAGTTCAACATGGATAGTTTAAAGCTTTTAACTACAGTAGAGATTCTTAATTATCAAATGTGTATTGTTGATTGACTTCATTAAACTGCTTAAAGCTAGCGATTCTTAATTAATTGCAGACATTATCTGAATGAACCACTATGGTGCCCAGGACATTTCTTCTAATGATTTTATCTTAGATTGATAGAATTGATGCTCTTCTCATATCACAATCATGAAGGTTTGCGTATTTTGACTTTGTTGTTAATTGGATTTGGCCATGAATTCGAAGTTTAATTTATTTTTTATTATCCTTTTTGATACATCAGGTTGTTAGGAACCCCTTTCATTTGAAGTTTATCTATATTTGAAGAAATTACTTTGCTGAAGTAAATTGTATTTTTCTTTAATATCGGTCACCACAAAAGGAGTAGCTCTAAGGATTGATGGATATGGCGTTGATACCAGCAATACATCCAGAATATACTTTTTGCTACTCCAAGTTCATGTTCAATGTTCATGATACCCACCATGTGCTTCATGTTCAAGCTTAAGGGACTTAACATTGTTGATCTGGTTGTTCTATTTGGTAAACTCCTAGTACTTATCTATTACATGTTCATTGTTTTCAAAACATACTTGCTTTATGCTATTGGGCCTGATAGACATAAGCAATAACTTAAATTATGGTCAAATATAGCTGATGTAGTCTCAATATTGGTTGTGTTGCAGTTGTGATTGACCACTTGTATATCGTATGGATCAACCCAATTCTCACTATTTTTTTCATTTGAGTATTGGATTCTTACATAGTTGCATCAGTGGCATAAACAATTTCTTGAAATGTTATTGGTAGCCACACTATCGGAGATTCGCGGTGCACTAGCTTTAAACAATGACTCTACACCAAACTGGGAATGGCAAATCAGATTTCACTTTCGACCAAAACTACGCAGCTCAATTATATACTCAGTGCCCTAGGTCTAGTGGTGACCAAAATCTTTTTGTGCTAGACTTTGTCACGCCGGTAAAATCCGACAACTACTACAAGAACTTATTGGCCAGCATGGTTCTATTAAGTTCAGACAAAAAAGTTGCTCTTTCTCCAGTTTTGACGTTCTGTGCCAGACACAACTTGGAGTTGCTCTTCGCCGCACTCAACTCCACTGCCTCCGTAAAAGCCAAAATCTCACCGGGAAACGCAATCGGAGTTTGTCTTCTACCAGAAACACCAACAAATTGCACAATGGCATCATCTTCAATGGAAGTTGACAATGTCCTATCTGAACACAAAGTTTTGCCTCCAAAACCAAAGTTTGAGTCTTTGAAACCTCATGAGATGCCTGGTGCTCAGGTTCAGTTTCACAAGGTATCAGTTCCACCACATCGTTATACACCTCTCAAGAAAGTTTGGATGGACATATATACTCCCGTATATGAGCAGATGAAAATTGACATCCGAATGAATTTGAAGGGTCGAAAAGTTGAGCTGAAGACAAGGCACGATGCACCTGACATCAGTAACCTGCAAAAATGTGCTGATTTTGTCCATGCTTTCGTGTTGGGTTTTGATGTCATAGATGCTATTGCTATTCTGCGTTTGGATGAGCTCTATGTTGAGTACTTTGAGATCAAAGGATGTTAAGACACTTCGAGGTGATCACTTGTTACGTGCTATTGGAAGATTATCTGGAAAAGGTGGTAAAACCAAGTTTACAATTGAAAATGCATCGAAGGCTAGAATCGTGGAAAAGGTGATCTCTTTGTTACCTAATTATGGGATCACCAGCAGGAAAGGTCTATTCCAAGTTGAGAGCCGTTACTTCTAGGATGGCAGAATGGTTTTGATCTTATAGTGAAGAGTTATAAAATACTTATTTATGAATGCTTGCGGATGGATTGTTACAAAAATATCAAATTTTGGGTTTCCTTGTCTTGTAATGAAAGAATTACTGTCTCTTTTTTGCTTTGAACTTCAGTATAAGTAGTTTATTGTTATCTTCAACTGTCAATTCCTTTTCCTTTTGGACAAGGAGAACAGTGGCAAAATCAATCAATTCTGGACCAAAACAACAATATATATCTTGGTGCTAAAAAAAAAAATAAAAAAAAGTTCAGACAAAATTTTAGTCGACAATGAATCAAGTATCTGCAGATTTAGTGCAAATGTGTGCAGAAAGAAATTGTCTTTCTTTGAACAATTTTCCAAGTGAATGGTTCATATGGAAACATTACTCCTTTAATATTGATATCGCTTTATTTTTTACTTTTTATGCCCTTTCCTTTATCATCAATACTTCAGGTTGGGTGAAATAAAGTTCATATTTTGTAGTATATGTATGTAGTGCACGTACAAAGTGAAAACTAACAACACTATAAAAACTGAAAATTAATATCATATGTCTCTTACTCGACTGATGTTTTGTAATAAAATCCAAATTGAGCATCACAATGAAAAAATCTACCTACCTTCTATGAACGGTTGTAGAGAATCAACTCTGTCGTTTACCTGAACTTGGACAGCAGAAAATCGCATACAAAGTCTTAAGGACATAACCATTCCAACTAAGCTACACCAATGGCCAAGACACATTAGACTAATGGAGATCACTCCTCAAACACAACTCACACCCCTGATAAAATACAAAGACAGATAGGAGAATAGAGAGCTAAGATAGAAGCAATGCCAAAAATAAATAATCAAGGCAACTCCATAAATATAATAAAAAAATAACAAAAGCTTGGGCGACTAGGCCAATATCCAAAGAAATATCAATACAAATAAAAACAACTGCCTCGTTAAAAATCTTAAAAGAAAAAAGAGTGCAGTGTTAAACAACAATAAACAAACCAAAGTAATCAAAAAACAAAAGGAAGCAACAATAGAAGAAAGCTCCTACAAATTAATTTGATTCTAATGCGAGTGGCTATCGTAGACATGCCTACAATATCCTAGAAAAAAAAATTAGTTGAGATATTTTGATTGCTTGGCATTGTTCATATCGTGCCATGCTTTTTCAGCTTTGTCCACCAGGATGTCTTTATATTCATTACGCTCACCCAACAACAAATCAACCGCCACCTTCATTCTAACAACATCTTTCTTTCATCTGTAAAATTAATTGATAATATTAGCACTGATGCAAAGAATTAATTGATAATATTACAACAATAATTGAATATGTTGACTTCATGATACCCACCACGACATGTACGTTAGGTGTAAAAGATGAACCCGTTGCTAGCCATTGTAATACCCAAACAGCAGAATGTTGACTGTTTATTTAAAATGTACAAATATCACATGTGATTCAAAGGTGTATATATAAATGGAAAGTGAATATACAATAGTTAAAATAAATTGAAAATTTTGTTACCAAAATCCTTCAGAAACAAGTCCTACAGGCTCAGCCATATCCCAATTGTCTATGTGTTGCACTTCACATAGAAAGTGGGGTGGAAAGTGTTCACTTTGAACCATGGTTTGTACCATTTCACTAATAATTTGCCACTACAAAATTGGTAAAAAAAAAAAAAAAAAGATGATAAATTAACGAAAGGTTCAGTGTTCATGACTGCATCACTGAAGCAGCTGCTCGTGAAGTGTTTGTGGATGCTGGGGTTCCTCATTATTGGGACCAAGCTGTCAACTATACAGAGGACAATGCTGTTTGAATTGTCTTCTAATGTTTTTGGTTAGCATTATTATTAGGATGCCTATCCAGTCTTTTGGTGAGTTAACAGTTATGCAATTGCTTCTAGTGGTGAATTAATATTGTGATATTAGCAAACAGTATAAAAAGACACAAAAGTGTATTTTGGGTAATCTTTGAAGCTTTTCTAATTGGTTTGTATGCTTTTATTATTTCTTAACGGTGAAGGCAATTTTTATGCTTCAAATATGTAGATTCATTATTTTTTTTTTTATACTCATTGTTTATTAGATGTTTGGTTTACTCATTTGATCTCAATTTGATGACTCTCTCTCTCTCTCTCTCTCTCTCTCTCTCTCTCTCTGTAGCTTATCTATTATCTAGCAGCTCAAATCCTTAGATTCTAGATGGTCTTCTTTGATCATATTTGCAATGATATAAGTTATTGATGTCACAGTGGAATTTCAGCATTCATACAGAGGACAATGCTGTTTGAATTGTCTTCTAATGTTTTTGGTTAACATTATTATTAGGATTAGGATGCCTATCCAGTCTTTTGGTGAGTTAATAGTTATGCAATTGCTTCTAGTGGTGAATTAATATTGTTTTCATCTTATAATAGTGTGTTATCCCGTGTCATGTCAGACTATTATTTTTTAATCTCTAAAAAACATTGTTTTTACTGTTTTTTTTCTTTCTATCTATCAATGAAAATTATTTATCCCGTGTTTTTTCGTATTATTCCGTGTTTTTTGTACCACAATGACAAATATGTATCCACATTTTTTATGTTTGTTAATGATAAATAAATATATCTCTTGTGTTTTTATGTCCGAGTGGAAAATATATTTCATTACTCTATATTTAAGCAACGGAAAAAATATATTTTATGTCAATCACAGATATTTGTCTCTTATTTTTTTAGAATTACCAAAGACAAATACTTCTCACATGCTTTTTTTATGTATCAATCAATGGTTAATATTCCTACGGTGTTTGCTTTATATTTATCAATGACGAATATTTGACCTATAATTTTTATGTATGAATGATAAATATATGTCCTATATTTTTTTTTATATTTATCATGACAAATATATGTCATATATTTATTATTGCCAACTATTTGTCTCGTTCTTTATATATTTATCAATGATAAAAATTTCGTAATAAAAAATCTGTGATAAACACTTGTCTTATATTGTCATGATTATGCTCCTTTTCTCTCCATGGATACTTTCTATTTCAAGGTCTTCCCGCCTCAAACTAATTAACCTCAGAATTGGTTCTGAAAAAGTCCAAGGAAACGGTCAATGGATATCAAGTGAAGAAAGAATTCATGCCAACATTAAGATAAAATATTGACAATTATGGAGATATTACAAAGGATTGCACGAAAATAAGTTGGAATACCTTCCGGCGTTTTGATATGTCATATCATATTAGAGTTGAAAATAAACAACTTGATCAAAATTGAAGGTGTTTTGGAAAGAAAGATTGTGTTGTTGATGTAATAAGGAATAAGAACGTGGAAGTTGACTGCTTTACAAGAGGATAGCTGGGGTACTCGAGGCAAAGAAAACACTTAAGCAATTTGACACACTAATAGAGAAAAGAGACAATAATACAAGGTCCATTGAAGATGCTAAGAGTAAATTTGAGATAATAGATGAAGAGACTTCTTGCCAAAAGGAGTTGGCCATAGCGAATGTTGTTTTTGCCATTGCTCCGTCATCTAATGGTTGATTTTGGATTTTTAAATAGTTGTATATGGATTTCCAACTGTGGCACTGCTCAAAAATTATGTAAGGCAGATTATCAACCACGCCGCCTTTAGGATAAAACAGGTCAAGTTACAATTGTGCAGTTAATTGTTGCGTAGAAAACTGTTCGGGAATTACACCTCCAATATGGTACAATGATCATTCTATGGTATTGTGACCACTCAAATATTGTGTTACCACCATTCTAATTTTTAACATCTCCAAATATCAATAATGGTATTTCAGTCACTCAAATATGGCGTTACGACCATTCTAACATCTAACTTCTCCAAGAATTGAAGAAGAATATTTTTTTAAGATCATTCTCGTTATACCGAAAATGGATTATGATCTTAAAATATTATTTATTATGAAGGGTCATAAATAATTAAAGGTATTATGTTCTTAAGACCACTTTTAATTCTGAAGGGACAGAAAGAGAGAGAAAAAAAAAGAAGAGAAAAACGACTTGTCAACACAAGTCAAATGGGAGAGAGAAGACAAATATTGGAAGTTTCACAATATTTTTCGGTAGTGTAGAATGCACTATATGAACTCTATTTACAGAGAAAATTAAAACTAATAAGTGCGAAACTTTGGGAACAAGTAATACATTAAGCAATTCACATATTAGATCTAGTACAAAAATCTCTCAATTGAGTACCAAAATATATTATATTGAGTACAAAAATATATTATTGAGTATCAAAATATATTTCAGATCACGCACCAAAATATATTAGATTACATACCAAAATATTTCAGATTGTTTTCTGAAATATTCTAGATTTCATTCCAAAATATTTTTGCAAAACTAGACGACTAAGAAAACACTTTCTAATAATAATTAAATTAATTATTTAATTTAACATTTCCAAAATAATAAAATATATAAATATGAGGTTTGCTGCAACAAACATGTGTAAAGACAAAAAATTAATGTGTGTGTTCCGTCTAATGTAGGACTTTCAATTTTTTCAAATCACAAAACACTAGTTCTACCGAACATAAAAATTTTATTTTCTGCTGTCAAAATAGGCCACCGTGCTCACCAAATCGGCCACCGATTTTTGCAGAACCTACAGACAAAAAAATAGAGTTCAAAATCGGCCACCGTGCTCGGAAAATCGGCCACCGATTTTCTGCTACCAGAATTCCAATTTCTTCAATTTTGAGGCACTTTCACAACAATCTCCACCTTGACTCCAAATTAGTGATGATGCCAAACCATCAACTACCTTGCTGCTCTTTCCCTTGCTTCCCACTACACCAAGTAGCTCCACAAGTTTACACTCTAACCTCTTCAGCCATCGGAATGTCTTCCGCCTTCTCGAAGATGCTTGTAGTCCAACTACGCTAGGAATTTCAGGTAGTTCTTCAAGACTATACCATAAACTCTTCAATACGAGACATCTCCCGCTTCCTTGAAGATCTACTTGTGCCCAATCACCCTTGGCTTTTAGAGTAATCCACAAGTATACCCCTCAACCCCTTCAGCCCTCGGAATGTCTTCCGCCTTCTCGAAGGTCCTTGCAGTCCAACTACACTAGGAATTTTAGGTAGTTCCACAAGCATTCACCATAACATCTTCAACACAGGACATCTCGCGATTCCTTGAAGGTCTCCTTGCATCCAATCACCCTTGGCTTTTTTTTAGGGTAATCCCGCAAGCTGTGCTATACATTCTTCAACCTCTGAAATGCCTTCCGTCTTCATGAAGAAATCCCTTTCTCACCATAGAGCATAACACCCAAGGTCCTCTATAGTCGTACCATTACCGGTGTGTTCAACTCCACCTCACACTGAGCGTACTCTACCTCAACTAGCAAATGTGTACATCCCACTATGTCTTCAACCTTGAAACTCCACCTCAACAGGTAGATCATGAGTATTGTTGCCTCCGCCTCTCCAGACTGATCATGAGTATTCTTACCACCACCTCTCCAGGCTGATGTTGAGTGTTTAACGTCTCTCCAGACGATTACCGCTTCACTAGGCATCAATCCCAAGGTGACCAACATCACCTTCATCCTCCAAACAACACCACACCATCAGAGCATCTACATCCTCATAACCCTCAGTGACAATTTGTGCGGAGTTACCATTAATCTCCGGACAATCCTTCATGAAGTGACCCATCTTGTGACAGTTAAAGCATTCAGATTTTGACTTTGTACCACTCTTTCTCCGGTTACCTCTACCTCCACCATTCCCTCTTGAGACACTTAGGCCTTCACCGTTTTCATGAACTCTCAAGTCCTTGGACTTGGTCAACTCATTGGTTCTCAAAGCCGGTTGAACTTCTTCCAAGGTAACAGTGCCTTCTTTACCATAGAGCATGGTATCTTTGAACGATTCATAAGATTTCGGTAGAGCACACAACAAGAGTATAGCTTTATCTTCATCCTGAAGTTGCAGCTCAATATTCTCCAAGTCATCAAGGATTTTGTTGAACTCCGTAAGTTGCTCCATGATGGCCTTTGACTCCACCATCCTGAATGAGTAGAGTTGTTGCTTTAGGAATTGCCGATGAGCCAAAGACTTTGTCATATACAAAGATTTCAACTTTGCCCACATCGATGCCGCAGTTGGTTCCTTTGCTACTTCTATCAAAACTTTATCCCTGAGGCACAAGACAATGGCACTCCTAGCATTGTCCACCATCTCGGTCTTCTCCGCTCGTGACATGGTGACCGGTAACGAACCTTCACCCTTCAAAGCTTTCTCACATTTTTGCTGTATTAACACCGCTTCCATCTTTACATTCCATAACCCAAAATCGTTATCTCTGGTAAACTTTTCAATATCCCACTTCGAACCCATGGTACTAGATCATCCTTTGACCCTTACCCCACGGTGGGCGCCAATTGTTGCGAATTCGATGAGAAAACACACCAATAACAAACTTGATGTGTGGAGCAAGGAATAATCAAGCAACCAAAAAAAAGTGTATGGAACAATTATAAACACAATCCAAAAGTAGAAAACAACGAGAGAGAAAAGAAGAGAGAACACAAAATAATTTGTTGACCCAGTTCGGTCCAAATTGACCTAGTCTGGGGGAGAGAGCAGCCATCTGTTCCACTATATGATGAGTAACGTTACAAAAGAGATTTCAATGGGTTACAAGAATAAGTCTCCCGCCTAATTCTACCCAAATCCCAGCCTCTTCCCGTAACCAAGAGACTCAATCCTAATAGTGTTTCCCAAGGTGAATCAACCCTCAAACCCTAGTGTTTGTTCCAAAGAGACAAACTCTATACAAACCTTAGTTTTGTTGTTGCCTTTCTAAACCCTTGTTTCAGCCCCCTCTATCTCAAGGTTTACACTGACACAATGTCTATATTTATAGTAAAAGAATCCTCAATAAAACTGGAATAAATCTAGGCCCGAAAATACGTTTCTATTTTATTTTCTGCTGTCAAAATCGACCACCGTGCTCACCAAATCGGCCACCGATTTTTGCAGAACCAACAGACAAAAAAAAACAGAGTCCAAAATCGGCCACCGTGCTCTGAAAATCAGCCACCGATTTTTTGCTACCAGAATTCCAATTTCTTCAAGTTTGAGGCACTTTCACAACAAAGTGATTACAAATTTTAGTTTTCTGGAAAAAAGAGAAAATTAATGACCAGTAGCACTCAATCCTTATCGATTTGATCAAAATATTTATTAAAAATAAAAATAAAAACTCCAGCAGTAAGGCAATCGCCCATGCAAATCTGGTAATTTATACAACAGTCAGACATTTCATCTTTACAAACAAGCAGAAGATGAGCTGCAAATAAACCCACACACAAATAAAAGATATTTTCTTGGAAGCTTGCCCTAGACACAGACATTTCAGTACATTTGCATGAGCGAAAATCGAGAATGCGAGGAAAGAATACCTGTACAATAGAAGAATGAAGGTAAAAGTTGTGAGGCACAAGAGTTGCTCTGAGAAGACTCATCTACATAAATGCACTCTCCCCCTTAACTTTATTAGTGTTACATTCATGGAAACTGGAACTTCTGATTGAATGAATACTCCAAAAGAAAGTATTATGTTCTTAAGACCACTTTTAATTCTGAAGGACAGAAAAAGAGAGAAAAAAAAGAAGAGAAAAACGACTTGTCAACACAAGTCAAATGGGAGAGAGAAGACAAATATTGGAAGTTTCACAATATTTTTCGGTAGTGTAGAATGCACTATATGAACTCTATTTACAGAGAAAATTCACAACTAATAAGTGAGAAACTTTGGGAACAAGTAATACATTAAGCAATTCACATATTAGATCTAGTACAAAAATCTCTCAATTGAGTACCAAAATATATTATATTGAGTACAAAAATATATTATTGAGTATCAAAATATATTTCAGATCACGCACCAAAATATATTAGATTACATACCAAAATATTTCAGATTGTTTTCTGAAATATTCTAGATTGCATTCCAAAATATTTTGCAAAACTAGACGACTAAGAAAACACTTTCTAATAATAATTAAATTAATTATTTAATTTAACATTTCCAAAATAATAAAATATATAAATATGAGGTTTGCTGCAACAAACATGTGTAAAGAGTAAAAATTAGATTGTTTTAAGTGCAAACAAGGAACTTCAGTTACTTGAAGTTGTTGATAGAAATTATTAAAGAAAAGAACATGAAAGAAGAATGGAAATGGGAACCGATAGAGAGAAAATCAGTGAGAGAGAGAGAGATACGAAGAACAAAAAAGAACCAGAAAATAAGAAAGATTAATCATAAAACCTAAATTATAATATTATCCTATAGTTTTAATTTTTTTAAAAAGCAATAAAATGGGTTTTTATTTTAAAATGGACCTTCACAAAAAGAGGTGGGTCTATTGTAGCAAACCCCTATATATATATATATATATATATATATATATATATATATATATATATATATATATATATATATATATATATATGGGGGGGCTGTTAACTTGCACCCACCTAAAAACACTAAGGTGCAAGTTAACAAGCTGCACCTACTTGTACTTTACTAAAACACCCTTTTGTCTCTATTAAACTTTATTTTAATTAAAAGGACATTTTTGTAAATAGCATAAATAATATTTGTTTATGATAGAAAAACATGGGTGTTTTGGTAAATAACTAGTAGGTGCAGCTTGTTAACTTGCACCTTAGTGTTTTTAGGTGGGTGCAAGTTAACAAGCTGCACCTAATTGTAAATTGTAATAAGGTAAGTCCTTCATTTTTCACTACGCCAAGTTATGTTGATCTGAACCAACCAAGATTAATTGGACACAGAGGCCATAATAGAACATGACGGACTCAATACACAATTGCATTCAACAAACTTATATTTGTAACTTTCTCTTCAAAGACTGTTCTCATTCATTAATTTTAAGGTGGACATAACTTCATCACAAGCAAAAAGATTTATATATATCTAACAACCATTCCCACTTTTCCTTTTCATTACAGAATTTTCTAACTCACGGCTCCATGACTTTAAAGCATAGATGATATATGTTTATCTTAATGTTTCTATGATCAATATTGCTGCTGCTTTAAATTGATTTCCATTTGTTGAACTGAGGTCAATTCACTTGTTCATGTTTCAGTTTCTAAACAGTTCCTTATGGTGTGGTCTTTCGTTGTTACTATTTTTCTTTCGGTATGAGGTTGATCAACTACTCTATATATTATAATGTGATTGCTTTCCTAAAGTTTTTTTTTGTGTGTGAAATATATAATCTTTGTCTCCAATGCTTCCGGGTCGCGGTGTTGGCAACTGGGCTATATTACGTGATATATATGATATGCAAGGACGTCTGAGTTTAGGCATGTCGCGATGTGCGATACCCATATGAAAAGTGTCAGACAAACTCATAAGTGTTCTAAAATGAAACTTTTGTTAGTCTGACACTCCTTTGACACATCTCAAACACATCTACGTCGACTATAAAAATGTTTAGAAGCAATAATGATGAATGAGAGGTTAAAGACATTAAATTTGATTACATAATTTTTAACTTTTCGGTAGCATATGAATAAATGAAGGGGAAAAATTATTATATCTTGTTTTAAATTATTTTTTAATGAAAAAAATTGTAATATTTAAATGTGCACATACATTTTGATTCACAATTTATATGTTTAATAAATACTTTCTCTGTCCTATAACAGATGACCTATTTGACAATGTATATTATTGATCTAACATACTTTGGCCATATTTTTCTACTAATTTACAAAGATAAATAATATCATATAAGATGTTGTTAGATTCGTTTCGATGAATACTTTTAAAAATATTAAATTTTCATAATTTTTATAATAGAGAATTAATGATAAAAAATATGATATGTGTGATGGAGTCAACTGTGTCACTTAATATGGGATGGAGAGAGTAATCTTCAAATGAAAGTAGGACATATCATGTCTCTCCCTCCCATATATTTGACCAGTGGCGGATCCAAGACCCTAGGTCAGGGGGCGCGGATTTTCTTACGGTCCTTTAACTTAATTTCATACTAACGATTTAGGCATTTATCTTTTTTCATGTTCTTTTGGTCATTTTGATATGTTTGCATGTGGGTTTTCAAGCTTTAAAACTAAGATTCATATACAAACATGAACACATGATTTTAGATTTGAATATTGTGATTTCACATAGAAATAAAACCATAAATTTAAAACTTAATAATCACATATGCAGACATATCAACAAGACCAAAATGATGTGGAAAAAGATATCAAATCGTTGACCTAAAATTATATTAAGAGACCACAAGAATAATTTTATCCAAAATATAATTATTTAAAGTATAGGCAATATTAACTTAGCAGTAATAAAGAAAAAAAAATACTTAATGCACATTGAAAAAGTAAAATAATATTTAGTTGGAAACATTTATGTATGCTTAATCAACAATTACTTTATAAACAAGATAGTGGGGGGATAAAAAAGAGAATGAGAGAAATTACAGATGTAAAGAAGTTTGTATTTTTTGAAGGAGATGTAAAGAAGATTTAAAAAATGAATTATTGAGTAATGTATAGTGTATGTTTGGTTCTCAAAAGCAAATAGTAAAAAAGATTTATAAAGGAGATAATGTATTTGCAAATGACGTTTTTTTTTTAACTCAAGAAGTCAGTGGATCAGGTGCAAAGTAAATAACTCGGGGTGTGCAATTTAAATTAGTGTAATATTTAAAATCTCAGAGTGTACAAGTGCACACCCTCCCATATAGCTGGCTTCGCCCTTGTGTTTGACCATGTTGTCCACATAAAATGAAAGAATTGACATGTCGGACGGGCCATCAAGATATTAATATGTTGAGGTTGTGGTGGTGCATCCTCCTGCCCTACCTCGTGTTCTGGCTTATGTACATGCTCTGGCTCAGGCTTAGGGACTTTCTCAAGTTGTGACTCTTGAGAGGGTCTGCTTCTCTAAGTTATGCGCTTCATTTGATGCTCGTACCTAGCAGAGGTAGTCATGGACATCATGTCACCCCTACAACGGCCGGTGTGTGAGTGCAAATCAGGAATGTTGACAAAATCATAAAGAAATTAGTAATTCAGCTTCTATGAACATATTTCAATTTTAGAAGCCAAAAAATGATAAAGAATTGGATTCTAAAATTCAAACCAAACTAGAATTCTAGGAAAAAAAAACAAATTCAATTTTTTTTTTTTGAGAAAATGTGTACTAGCCTCTTGTGTAGTTGTTGGAAACGTTTGAAATATTATGGATCCATGTTGTGGGGAGTTTTGAGAGTTTTTAGCTTGAAAAACAAAAAATGGAGATGTGAGGAGAACAAACTTTGCGTGGTTCGGATTCTAGAATCCACAGCTTGTTTTCCTGTTTGAGATTCTAGAATTCGAATGGGGTAAAATTGAAATCGAGAAGGACGTGAGAGGGAAGGGTGGGGGAGGAAGACTTTCAATATTGTTTTGTTAACCATATAAGTTTTGTATAGTGACTTTATTGGCTTTGTTTCGTAGTTTGTGGTATAGATGAATCATATGAGAAATTCTTTTCCCACCTTCCATTCCTCTTGCGAGCCCTTCAAAATTTCCACTTTTCCTTGTTCACAATTATATAATCCAAAACTCTTTTTTTCTCTCATTTCTAGGATTAAAGAATCTAAATTTGTTTTGAACACAAGACAAGAAATAGTTTGCCATTAAATCACATTCTACCTCAACAGCAACTATAACAACGACACCGACATAATGCAACCACAACAAATTCAACAACATAATTGAACAGAAATTCAACAACATAATAACAATGTAATACCCCAATAATAATTGAAACAACATAATTAAACAAGATAAGATCATGTATGAGCCAAACTACTTATTCTTTGGGTTCATCGATGAACATCTTGATTTCTTCTTATGTCCTAGGCCGAATCAAAATTTCTTGAATAACATGAACATATCTCACTAAGCAAGCATCTAACTCAATCGTTCCCTTCAAACTATTCACGCCGTCATCGTTCTCGAGTTTCGTCAGGGTGAATCGAACGCCCTCAGTTGACTCGATCAACGAATGTCGATACTCTACATTGTCCACCATTATTGTGTCATCATGGTTGAGATGGCCATTAGTTTGGTGAAGTTGATATTTCAAGTCGCAAAGTATAGCATCAACATGAATCTAGGTTGGTGTTCATTTATTTTGGATAAATATTCATGGGGTCTGAGGTGCGGAGTGAAAATGAACCAAAAACATCAATTTATAGAAGTTTATTTATTTTGTGGACCACATAAATTGTCAGTGAAATATGTACCACAAAAAAATCATATATTTGACTAGGTCGAATTATATAATCTGAAATTGTATACCAAATCCTCAACTAAATTTTTTTACTCAATATGGGTATTAGTATATTGACTAGTTTTTTGGTTATATAAATCGAACATCTAAAATACAGGTTAAGTTTATATTATCTGAACCAGGTATACACAAGCTTTTGCATATCCTTATATCCTTGAACTTGTGTCAACATTTTTTTAAACACTAGACCATCGACCCGTGCTCCGCACGGGTCTTACCGACTAAAAAGACCAATTCGTCTGTTTTTAATACTTGTCAAGAAAAACATATTATTCCAAAATAAAAGATAGTTCACATATAAGTCGTACCATTTTTTAAGTTTAAAAATCTTTAAGAACGACTAAAAGTGAGTATTTTTGAATGGGGGATCATTTCCGCATTTGAGTAAAAATAGAGAGACAAAAACGCTCCTAACTAAGATGTTTGAACATGTCATATCCTCTTTGATTGGAGCAAGTTGAGACCAATTCCTTCAAAAGAGAGTCATGCTATACCATAGAACAATGATTACACGTTATCTTATATGTCGTAATAGAAGCAAGTTATATCAAAGCAAGTTTTGCAACTGTTTTGTTGGCTGGGTTTTTTCTATCTGCATTTTTTCTGTTTTGACAGCATTTTTGCTGCTGTTTCTGTGTAGCAGAGTCGTGCTTTTGTTAGGATCGGCTGATTTTGTGTTTTTGTGGGTGTGTTGATTAGTTGTTATCACTTTGTTTTTCGGCTTTTCGCGAGCATTTGTGCGTCTTGCACAGTCTCGTCATCAATAATATTTGATGTTTCTAAAAAAAAGTAGAAAAAGTTTGGAGTTGAAAATTTGTTTATCAATTGTCTAGGACAAACTATATCAAAGATACATTGATACAAAGTGTGCTGCATAAATAACCAATAAAATGGTATTGAAAAGGACCCTTGAGTAGTTAAGCCCTCCGCAAATTCATCTTATGTACACACAGTCATTTCCAATAAGATAATATTGAAAAGGCAAACCACATTTAATCATGTAGTGGAAGCATGTATTCAAAAAAAATTCTAAATCATAGACATAAAATGGATGACAACACAAAGATGTCCTTAAGTTGCCTGTCATGCATATGCTATTTTAAGGTCATTCACAAATTGATACTAAAAAAATAGTTTGAGATATTAGAGAATAATGTGATGCAAATCATGCATCACATAAGTAAATCAGAAAATAAGAAAAGCGGGAAGAAATTAATCAGTTTGAGATATCACTTACTTAACATTGAAATATTTAATGAAATTCTCAATGAGCATGTTCTTCAAGATAGCATTGTGTAGAAAGTAAATGAATCAAATTATGAAGTAACCAAAAAGTTTCACATCTCATGGAACAAATAGCTTCAACAAATTTGGAACGTAAATGGTAACACATTTGGCTATTATATATACCTTAAAATGATGTCAAATGTACCAAATCAATAGTTGGTTATGCATACCTGTCATTATCAATTAAGACAAAGTTAGGAATTTAAAACTAATGAGAAAATGCAAATGATTTCCAAAACACATCATATATAATAGGAAAAATCACTACAAACAGAACTTACCATCCTAATTCATTATAACATACTTCAAACTTGTCTCCCTTTTCATCAATCCACCATGAGATCCTATAAACATTAACAATTTTCTTGTGTCAAAAAATTATTCTAAGCAAGAAAATTTAGTTAGAAAAAAATTCAAAATTCTAGATAGCTTACCTTTCTCTTAAATATTTTACAGTGGCAAAGGAAATTGGTGCATCCATCTTCAGAATTAGGATACTGAAAACACGATTTTTGATTCTGATAATGCTTAATGTATCTGTATATGACATAGTTTGGAATGTTTCCGTTCCCAAAACAAATGTAATTGGCGCTGCAACAAACAAAAGCATCTGAAGTAAAAATATCACAACCTAAATATGCATAAGAAAACACATTAATTCCATAAATTCGTATATCAGACTCAAAAGTGGGAGAACAAAGAGCTTACAGATGCATACAACCACGACTAAGTCAATTTCAACACTGCCGAAAACAACGCCAATATATGCACCAACGTAGTGGAAACATGACTATATCAAAGATACATTGATACAAAGTGTGCTGCATAAATAACCAATAAAATGGTATTGAAAAGGACACCTGAGTAGTTTTGATAGCAAAGAGCAAAATCTTAATAAAAAATTAAATTTTATTAAGATTTTTATTGGGGTAGAGAACGACTGTAATAAACATCTAACTAAACAACATTCATACCACAATCTTAATCCTTGAAATCAATTCATAAGAAAAATGTCCAATTTATAAGTTTTTTTCATGATAAAAAAATTGGCTAATGACAAAATAAATAAAATTTTAAAGCGTGTCCATACTCTTTTATAGAGGCATGGGTTGCAATATTTTTTTCTAAAATCAATTTGTATGTCAATAAAACAAAACTATACTCGAATATGATTTAAAATGCCAACTCAAACAGCAAAAATCACTTTTACAAACCTTTGCACAACATCACATATTACTTACTTGACATAAAATCTGACTGCTATAAACTCAACAAAAAACACAGCTTGCGTCAAACAAAACGCAAAAAGAAATAGATCTTATCGCACAAACCTCATCTGGATGGTACTCGACATGATAGGTACACCACTTAAGCCTCAAGAGCTACTTATAAGTCATATCTGTTATGTCATATACATTCCCATAGTGCAACATCTGTGAAAGCATGATTCAGACAAAATACATTAGAAACGAATTACAAAACCATGTATGATAGATACACGAACCAGCAAAACGAAACAGAAAATGCTAACTAAAAAAGAGCTTGCCAGCTTTTGAGAAGGATACTTAATTCAATATCATTTTCTGCAAATTAGCTTAATTTTGTTAATCTGATAGTGTCAATGGCTAAATGGCACATGCATGATCTCCTTTACTCATCTATAATGCTTTTCAAGAAAAATCTAGAATGATAAAATGTCTTAAAGAATTAAACATAGTTGAAGGTAAGGAAAATTAACAAATTCTAAATGAAATAAAATAGAATAGTAAGCTATATACATAGGCAATATATACATGATATATCAATTGCACAATGGTGCAATGCAACTTTAGAAGCTACGCAGTTTAACATGTTATAGTTTTTAGACAAAATCAATGATCAGTCTAATCCATAACTCAAGAATGATGCATTAAGTAGTTAAATACACATAATTCTCAAACAGAAAAAATGTCAAATTCAGCAACTATTAACAGCCACACCCTTGAATATTTGGTTTTAGAGTTATAGGCTTGCTTCTGACTCTAACAGATGGGATAATTTGCTTATACAGTATATTATATTGAAAAGAAATAAAGGTGGACATATAACTTAAGGCAAAACAGACATATTCATTATATTCTATTGAAATAAGGAACAATCTTACACATTGGTACTAAAAACATAAAACAAAAATACTTCTTTAAACCATTGTTGATAAGTCTGAGCTTACTAACGAAAACAACTTAAAATCATATAACCGAAATACATAGAAATAACCCAACTTAAAAAAAAATTTCAAATAAAAAAAAATCAACTCAAAAACCAATTTCATGATAGAATTCAAGGTAAACAATTTCATTTTTGCCAACCATCAGAGCACCCAACTTGATCTGTGAAACTTCACAAATTCTGCGCACAACTATCTTCCGTTTCCACTTGCCGGCAATTTTCATGTGATGGTACGATATAGATCCAAAAAAAAAAAAATAAGAGTGCAGTTACGGCAGTTAGGGAAGAAGTTGGGGAGTAAGGAGTAATAGATTGAAAAACGTGGTTGGGAAATTCAATCAGCTTATACAACATGTATATCAAAAGGTCTGTTACTCAAGTCATCATCAAAAATTGGTATTTGATATTGAAAGTAGCGGCAACGCAAATCGGCCACAAACAATTGCAGAACTCTTAAAAACTTGGTGTTTATTCCTATTCAACTTGGTACCAATTCTATGGTGATTCTAATCATTTTTAATAAGAATGCAAAATATGCTGAATTTCAGTTCAAAACAATCAAATTATGATACAATAAATTCAAGAACAATGATCACAAAAATACCACAAATGAATGAATCCAAGTTATCAAATTCATACCATTATTTTCAACCTCTTGCTTGGATGAATGGTGTTCTTGATCAGCATCAACAGATTCCTCAATTTTAGCTTCTTTGACCTTCCTATCCTTCTCCTTCTCTTTCACCACGTTCTCCTTCCTCCCAGAGCAATATGAAAAGGAACTTCAGTTCCACTATTAAACTCAACAACAAACAGCCACCTGTGTTACCATGAAAAAGTACATCAACCAAAAAATCATGATTCAGATATAACAAAACACAAAATCTCTACCTGATAGATATCAGCATAGCTTAGAGTAGGGAATTGCAGAGAAAATCAATTAAGAAAAATTGAAAATACAAAAGGAATGAGAAAGATGAGGCAAATAGAATAACGCAAAAATGATCGAGGTCGAAAGATTAATAGATAGAGATTAAAATTTGATGAAAGGCATCACATTAAGAAAAATAACGTGATTTTCTGTGTATCTGATTTGTTGCATATCTGATTTGTTGGGTTTTGGGATTAGTATTAGCGGATTAGAGCAGGGAAAATAGGGAAAAATTGTTAGCCTTTTGGAGTGAACTTTGGTTCATTGTATGGGGTCTCAAAATAGGTCAGGGGTAATACAATAAAAGTTAGTTTAGGTTTTAGGTTAAAATTAGGGCTAAAATAATCACTCGGTTAACTTTTATATATAAGAAGATTAGAGGAGGGAAAATATGAAAAATTGTTAGGCTTTTGGAGTGAACTTTGGTTCATTGTATGAGGTCTCAAAATAGGTCACGGGTAATACAGTAAAAGTTAGCTTAGGTTTTAGGTTAAACTAAGGGCTAAAATAATCATTCGATTAACTTTTATATAAGAAGATAATATGACAAAGTAGAACACAGTATAACACATAATATTATGTATATGTGATAACCAAGTGTTAGCATAATATTATTGTAAAAAAAAAAAAACATAATTCAAATAAATCTAAACGAGTTAATATTAAGAAAATGATGATAGCCCTCTCAAAAAAAAAAAAAATGATGATAGCCGTAAGACTGACTATCTGGCCAATTCAAATAAAATAAAATAGAGGAATAAATGTCTAATACATAAACTCACTCAAAGGTAAGTCGTATGTAATTAAGCGTTTCATCCTCGTCTTCAAGTGAACTAGGTGATGAAAAGGTCACCAAAGGAACGATCGATGATCACTATAGGGGATGATCCCACGTGGACATTCATAGCCGACAAAGGAAGGATGACTATTGCAGTTTTAATGAAATATAACATTGTCAAGTTTTAGAAAAATCACAACGTCAAATGATTTTGTTAAATTCGTAGTGAATCTAAATATGCGTAACAAAAGTGTTGAAAATTGAGTCATAATTAATATTGAAGTTTATGCAAAATTATGGTACGATTTGAGAAATCGTGGCACGATTTGGAGGTTTTGGTTCGCCAAAATTTGTGGCGCGATTTGGAAAAATTGTGACACGATTTTGGAGTATGTTCAGTGCAGTACTATGTACCAGCTCTAAATCGTAGCATGATCCAGAAAATCGTGGCGCGATTTGTCTGAGTATGAACACTATAAAAGGGGTCATTGTTCAATTTTTTTAGTGGTTTCAAGAGAGAGAATCTTAGGGTTACAAATATTGGTGTCTCGTTTTTACTCTTTCTTCTTATCTTGTTTGATTTGTTTATGATTGTAATGTTGCTTCACGCTTGGATTTAAGTCTGTTTGTTGTTGTTGCTTGAAACAATTTTATTGATTTTACTCTGCTTCATAGTTCACACATCTAAGTTTATTAGTGCGATTTTAAATTTGAATTCAAAAAAAATAAAATTGTTCCCATATTGTAAGTATTAAGTTAAAAGGAAATGTTAACTTGCGTTTTAGAAACAAAAACAAAACAGAAAAACTACTTGACCGACGAGATAAACATCTTCCTAAAATAGAATTTGGCACATAAAGATCTGAATTTTCCAAGAGGGGCCCTATATACAGACCATCTTACCATAAAAATTTGACAAAAACAACCTAAGCAAAACACTTAATAATAAGGGAGGGAGTAATGATGATTAATGATACCCACATGATCAAATTTGTTTAAACAAATGACAAAAGAAAAAGATGATTAGCAAATGTTGGTTGGAAAGCCACGCTGTGTTAGGCTTTTTCCTATGCTTGAATGTCCCACCATTACACCTCATAACCCCCTTTTTCTCATGTGAAATGGACCATAGTCTTAAAAATGTAACACCTCCCTCAACCGTCCCACAATTAGAAAATGTTGCATTTCCTGCCAATTCAGTCACACATTTGTGGCAGTCAGACATTTCAGACCAGACATCAAAATCATAAGATTGACGTTTCAATTTTGCAAACACAATTTAAAACATCATGTTAAACTGGTAACTACTGGATTGAATCGTCTGAATTGTTTAGGGACAAATTTTTTATTTCATGAAATTTAGAATGATACATAGAATAGAATAGTATGTGTGATATAGTGATTACATTTACACTTCATGGGCTGAAAAAAAAAACTAGAGTTAAAAAAAGTTATTTTGTGAGTAATTAATTAATTTTTTTTTTGAGAGGGTGTAAATAATTAAAATGTAAAAACAGCCTATTAGGATGGTGGAGACTTGCACAAATTTGGGAAATGTGGACCCCTTACAGTGTTCAGCCATTCATGGTGGAACCCCTTTTGTGGCTGAACTTTCATAGTCTGCTTTTACTCTTCTAGATTTTGCATTATGTTTATGAGAGTCTTCCTTCAACTCACTCACATTTTGACTTGGGAATAATGGCATTTGAGTATGCATGCTTGAAATAGAAATTATAGTCTTCTTTACCGATGCACTCCAAAAATATGTGGTCCAACGGATCTTGAATCAGGCTCTGATACCATCTTAAAAATTATGGTTGGGCCTAACACAACTCCTCAAAACCATCTTGTGAGGTGAGGATTACCCCCACTTATAAACATATTGTCAGACAATCTCCTCTCCGATGTGAGACTCTTAACACGCAGTTCTTTTTAAACCTGATCGAAGTTGAATGTATTATCAGTCCTTTTAAATAGAATTAAGATATATAATAATCATGCATGAATTTTACCATGGCTGTAAAATCTACCTTTGGGATTAATAAACAATAATGAAAATGTAATACGTAACACAAGCTGTGTATTCTTTCTTAGTTCATATCTTAAACAATAGAAGCTTAAATTTATAGAGACAAGTTACCGAGGTCACTAAGATTTTGGTGAGTGTAGCCACATTTTTATCTTGTTTCTATCTTTCTATTGATGAACATGTTTTTTTTTTTACAAGATGAACCTGCTTTTATTCAACAAATTATATTATTAATGACATGATATGATTTTTCTCTTGTAAACAAAAAAAGAAAAACACAAGCTGTGTATTATCAAATGTGTCACCCTACCATACCAAATAATGCACCTGACTACATCACAAAATAATCACTTAAAATAAAAAATAAAAATACCAAAAAATAAAGATTCAAAGATTATCAGCTGGACGGTGGTTCATTCTTCTTATATCCTAAGCAACAATGACCCTACTTATGTGATCATGTAACAGGCTGCACACACATGAATTTAATATTCTCATTTTTTATAATTTTTACCTTAAATATGTTTCTGGTGTGATAAAATTACGATTTTTTAAGTTCCGCATAAATTTTATTTAATTTTAATCTCTATTTTTATTAACTTTTACAAACAAACAAAACGACTTTATTTTTTATATTAAGCAGTTTAGTGGTAAGAGTTTCACTTTTTACAATGAATAAGTGAAAAATCATGGGTTCAAATCTCGACTTTTGTATATTGTAATGTCTCTATCACCTGAAGTATGCTCACGCGAAAAGAAAAAAAAAACAGTTTTAATCTCTACATTTAATCCCTATAAAATAATACTAAGGACTAAAATTAAAAGATATATGTAAGGGCAAAACTTTGAAAAATTGAATTTTATATTGAATAAAATCATATTCAACCATACTTTCAATTTTTTGGTGCCAAGTCATCATCTGTCGTGGAAGGAGCAAAGTAAAAAGGTACATGAGACTGAGGAGGAAAGGTGGTAATGTGAAGTGAGGTGTTTTTTGATACAACTTTAGCTTTAACAAGTTATCATACCACCCTGCCATTTTCTCTTCTCCTTTTCTTTTGGACATTCCTTTCAGCTTTCTGAGTTTCTTCTAAACACACCACCATTCCTTAATATACACCACCCTTTTCCTTCTGTCAACTTTTTCATTAAGATTCATTCATCTTGGTCTAGTTCCTCAAGCCAAAATTCTGTTTTTCATGATCAGCAGAATATAGCATCATGGTTAGTTTCTAAATTGATTTTGAGTTTTGTTTGTGTTATTGGTCTCTTTACCTTTTGTTTTTGGATCATATATATTATTAACTTCTTGTTGTCCTTGTGTTGATTGTTCAGGGAACACCTGTGAACATCATTGTTGGATCACAGGTTTGGGTTGAAGACCCTGAGATTGCATGGATTGATGGTGAGGTCACAAAAATCAATGGCTCAAATGCTACCATCATTACCACAGATGGCAAAACTGTAAGATTTTTACTTGATCATCAAACTGGATTACTAAAAGCAGTGTCCTTAGGATTATGGACACACCGGACACGATACTGACACTGACACATAGAGGCTAGTAATAATTAAAAAAAACGGAAGTGATTGAATGTTACCATGTGTGTCATTATCGTGTCGATGCAAACACTTACATAGTTACATGTATATACTTTCGATATGGAGTATTGGTGCTACATAGCTTAGGAAACTTGGTTAGAATAATTCCATACCATAGATGTTAAATAAAAGGTTGTCACAGACAGGTGCAGAATTCTGCTCTTTTACTAGAATGTAATGCCTACTTTGGATCCAAATGATGATAGTATATGCTTATATGAGAATTGTATGGAATTCGATCACCTTTGAATTTTGGTTTTTTTAGTTCTTTGAATGGATTTTTTGCAAGACTTCAACCAAAGAGTTATGAAAATGTACAATTACGTTAGGTGCTTATGCGATTCTGCTTCAGCATATAAAGCTAAAACATTACCAGTTGTTAACTTAGAATCACTAACATCAATCTGAAATTCTAGGACTAATTCTCAAACAAGAGTTTCCAGCTTCATCGTGGATTAGACGCAATAAGCATTTAAATATAAGTCATGGCACATCCTTATTCCGAAAATATAGAAATTATTCTTTTCCCTTAAACACCTTTTAGCAAAACAAATTCCAAAAGCTACACTTCATAAGTCAAGAATACTTGATATTCAAGTTATGTTTTCTCTAAGTTCGATTGCTCAAGTGCCATCATTTGATAGAATTTCACACACCTCAGTCATATCTAGCAAGAATCCTGGCCCAAATTCAGCATTCCACTTCCAAAAACTGTATCACTATACTAATAACTTTGATGCTTGAAGTGCAAGAATAAAGAAGCATATATACTAAGCATTAGCATTATCCTCAATTTCAGGTTGTGGCAGAAATTTCAAGTATTTACCCTAAAGATACAGAGGCACCACCTGCAGGGGTTGATGACATGACCAAGCTTGCATACCTCCATGAGCCCGGAGTCCTTTATAACCTTTTGTGTCGTTTTTCACTCAACGAAATATATGTAAGTCACAACCAGATAATCAACTTCTCAACATATATCAACTTCTCAATATACACACTTTTCAGTCCTTACAAATTACAAAACCGTATACGTATTAATTAAAGGAGTAACTTCTGACTAGTATTAATGAAATAAGCAGACATATACAGGGAATATCTTGATTGCGGTGAATCCATTTCGTCGACTACCACACTTGTATGACAGCCATATGATGGAGCAGTACAAAGGAGCAGCATTTGGAGAGCTTAGTCCTCATCTTTTTGCTGTAGCAGACACATGTTACAGGTATAGATCAATGTAGAAATAGATTTTGTTGTTTGTCACAGGTAACTTAGAAATCAATTTATTACTAGAGTAAACTAACTTGTTTAATATATCAGGGCAATGATGAATGAAAATGGAAGTCAATCCATTTTGGTAAGTGGAGAAAGTGGAGCTGGTAAAACCGAGACGACTAAAATGCTTATGAGATATCTAGCTTTCATGGGAGGTAGATCGAATACCGAAGGAAGGACAGTAGAACAGCAAGTTTTGGAGGTGAAATTGAATTATTGAACTAAGTAAAAGTTACAAATTTTTTTCTTGGTTAGCTTAAATATATAGTAATTGCATTATAAATTCTTCAGTCCAATCCAGTGTTGGAAGCATTTGGAAATGCCAAAACTGTCAAAAACAACAATTCAAGGTAAATATTGTAAAGATATTTTCTTAGGCCATATAAATTCCCAGCATAATTTCCATTTGAATTTGTTTTACAAAATTATTTGATTTTTTGGCAGTCGATTTGGTAAGTTTGTTGAAATCCAATTTGATAAGAATGGGAAGATTTCTGGAGCTGCAATCCGAACGTACCTCCTTGAAAGATCTCGAGTTTGCCAAGTTTCTGACCCGGAGAGAAACTATCATTGCTTTTACATGCTTTGTGCAGCTCCGCAAGAGGTAACCTTTTTATAACTATCATGAAAAAATTAGTAATATATGACTAAGGGTTAAACGGATACCAAACCCTGGCGAGGAAGAAAATATTAACTGTTAAAGTTTGCTTGATAGGATGTTAAGAAGTACAAATTAGGGGATCCAAGGAAATTTCGCTATCTTAATCAATCAAGCTGTTATGAAGTGTCAAATGTAGATGATGCAAAAGAATACTTGGAGACAAGAAATGCAATGGATATTGTAGGCATCAACCAGGATGAGCAGGTATGTATTACGTCAAAGTGCATCACAGTTTCATGAAGCATTGATTTGTGTTTATGAAGACATGATCGAAGAAAATTCATTCCACAGGATGCTATCTTCCGTGTCGTAGCTGCAATCCTTCATCTCGGAAACATTGACTTCGTCAAAGGGAGCGAATTTGATTCGTCCAAATTGAAAGATGACAAATCACTCTACCACCTTCGAACAGTTGCCGAGTTACTCATGTACAAGCTTTGATCCAACTGTCAAATTCATATAAATTCTAAGTTTCACCTACATTGTCTCTTAACATGTTTATGTTCAGGTGTGATGAGAAATCACTAGAAGACTCACTTTGCCAGCGCGTCATTGTTACCCCTGATGGCAACATTACAAAACCTCTAGACCCCGATGCAGCTTCTTTGAGTCGAGATGCTTTGGCAAAGACTGTATACTCCAGATTGTTTGATTGGTAATTAACCATATATTTGAACTACATTAACCATATAATAAAGGATTTCCAATGCGTGCGGTGTCTACCAAAATTTTGTGTCAAAATAACACTTTTCTAAAGTATGCACTCTTCTAATATGGCAGGATTGTGGATAAGATTAACAGTTCAATTGGTCAAGACTCTAATGCAGTTAGCCTAATAGGAGTCCTTGACATTTATGGATTTGAAAGCTTCAAAATCAACAGGTAAGTATGACAATTATATCTGTCAGAAAGACAATTTATACATCTCTATATTATAATTTTCATTTGTTCTGCATTTACAGTTTTGAGCAACTATGCATCAACTTAACAAATGAGAAGTTGCAACAACATTTTAATCAGGCAAGGTTATAACTTCTAAATACCGTTTGCGCATAATTATTGTTGCAAATGAATAATAATATAGAAATGGAACTGTTTCAATTTCAACAGCATGTATTCAAGATGGAGCAAGAAGAGTACACAAAAGAGGAAATTGATTGGAGCTATGTAGAATTTGTTGATAACCAGGATGTTCTTGATCTTATTGAGAAGGTAATTACTAACATTGGTTGTACAAGAACTTATCTACCAGATAAAATTCTGAAACTATTTATTTGTCCTGAATGCAGAAACCTGGTGGAATTATTGCTCTTCTTGATGAAGCATGGTATGTCATTTCTCACTCAAAAATCTTTGAATACATTAAAATTTCAAAAAACATAACCATATTTTCTCATAATATACCTACAAGAGATGAAAGCGATAACCAAAAAATAAAAGATGAAAATTTAATTATATTCTTGTTTTTTCAGTATGTTCCCAAAGTCAACTCATGAGACTTTTGCACAAAAGATGTACCAAACATACAAAGGACACAAGCGGTTCACCAAGCCAAAACTTTCTCGAACAGACTTTATAGTTAATCACTACGCCGGAGATGTAAGTGTACTAAATTCTAAATGATTTTGTCTGCTATATGTTCAAAAACAAAAGATTACAATTTCTTGTTGCAAATCCTTTTGATGTACACAGGTCACATACCAAGCCGATTATTTTCTTGACAAGAACAAAGATTATGTTGTAGCAGAACATCAAGCTCTTTTATGTGCTTCAAATTGCACATTTGTTGCGAATCTTTTTCCTCCTTTACCCGAGGAAACATCAAAGCAATCAAAATTCTCTTCCATTGGCTCACAGTTTAAGGTAAGAATATTTTTGCAACAGTGATTTAATCCGTATGTTTCCAGAAATTCTTGATCCATGAATTACTTCTGAATTAAATTTTAATATCCAGCAACAACTGCAATCTCTCATGGAGACACTAAGCACCACAGAACCACATTACATAAGATGTGTGAAACCGAATACAGTTTTACAGCCAGGAATATTTGAGAACTTCAATGTCTTAAACCAGTTAAGATGTGGGGTGAGTTCCATTTTTTTTCCTATTTTCTATTAAATGTATGACTGTTCCTGAATTCGAGTAAAATTTCGCCAAATGAAATTTATGCTATTACTCTTGTAGGGTGTACTTGAGGCAATTAGGATAAGTTGTGCTGGATATCCAACTAAAAGAACATTTGAAGAGTTCCTTGATCGATTTGGAATGCTTGCCCCTGATGTCCTTGACGGGTATATAAGCATAAACAAATTACAAGTATCTTGTCCACAATTAGACCAAATACATGTATTTTGCTCATATTTAAGTCTAGAGTATTACACAAGGAAATGAAAATGTTTTTTTTTTTTTAATAAAATTGATTGTCACCTTCAAAAAAATGGAGTAATAATGATGAGATAAAGATGTAACACAAGTATTTTTATGTTAATCTTCTTAGCTTAACTTGAAAATAACAATAGGCATAACTTATGGAGTAGCTTATGTATTTGATAATCAATTCAGACTCATTTTAAGATAAATATCATAGATCTATATCTCTCATTGTTCTACAAGATATATTTTGAGCTTTGCAAAGCAAAAGGATAATTAATGCTTTCTTTGCGTTCAGATCCGATGAGAAAAAGGCCTCTATTGCAATCTGTGATAAGATGGGATTAAAAGGCTATCAAGTAAGTCTATATATGCATGGAAAAGGTCTTATAAAGAAGCAAAAGGAATAATTATATATAAAAAAAATAAAAAAATACAGGATTTATGTAATAAGCACATATGCATTTCCTCTAATGTTCCAATCAGATGGGAAAAACAAAGGTATTCCTCAGAGCTGGTCAGATGGCTGAATTAGATGCACGAAGAGCCGAAGTCTTAGCAAAAGCAGCTAGACTCATACAGAGACAAATCCGAACACATTTAGCCCGAAAAGAGTTCATCACCATGAAAAAGGCCACAATTCATATGCAGAAGATTTGGAGAGGTCACTTTTGTACACAAAAAACTAAGTTGTATTCTTAGTACTTGTTCTCCCTTTGCTTAACTGACTTATGTTACTTTTCTTCTCGCTTCTCATATCAGCAAAGCTTGCTCGGGAACTCTATGACGATATGAGGAGAGAAGCAGCTTCTATCCGGATACAGAAACATGTCCGTGCACATAGAGCAAGAGTGTATTATGCATCATTGCAAGCATCAGCTATTGTTATTCAATCAGGGTTGAGAGCATTAGCTGCACGAAATGAACATAGGTACCGAAGAAGAACAAAGGCTTCAATCAAAATTCAGGTAAAGACAAAATTAGAAGGAATACATAACACGAACATAGATCATGACATAGATATAAAAATGCTCGTCTCATAAAAATTTGAAGAAGCTTGGGACACAAGCAAAAATAATATAAAATTACAATACTTTAATTTTTCATTGGTAATTCTTATTATTCAAATGTATTTATTCTTATAGACACAATGGAGAAAAGTTCAAGCTCTTTGTAGTTACAAACAGCAGAAGAAATCAACTGTTATACTTCAATGTTTGTGGAGAGCTAAAGTTGCACGAAAAGAGCTCAGAAAGCTTAAAATGGTGAGTTTCTGTTCGAACTAAGTGTGTTCAAACATTTTTACTTCTTTGTATCATTTTCTAGAGTTTTATGCCAATTCTTGTAGAATATCTATAGTAACAATTTAAAGTTATTGTGTAGGCTGCAAGAGAAACTGGGGCACTTAAGGAAGCGAAAGACAAATTGGAGAAACGTGTTGAGGAGCTTACGTGGAGACTAGATGTTGAAAAGCATATGAGGGTATGTATAGACTCTCAAATAGCTCACCATCTTAAACACTCAATGGATTCAACTAAAATTGTTAATTTCAGTACTTTCAATGGGTTTACTATGTGAACATACTTTATTTTTTTAGTTTTACTTGCAAAATTAACCTGGAAAAAATAAAATGCAGGTTGACCTTGAAGAGGCTAAGGGCCAAGAGATTGTGAAATTACAAAATGCATTACAAGAAATGCAAGGTCAGCTAGATGAAGCTCATGCTGCAATTATACATGAAAAAGAAGCAGCAAAAATAGCAATTGAACAAGCACCACCAGTAATAAAAGAGGTACCTGTTGTGGATAATACCAAGCTGGAGATTCTGTCACATAAAAATGAGGAACTGGAGGTAAATCTGAAACTTTTGTCACATTGATATTTAGAATATTTTACTTTCACTATTAAAATCGCGGGACGGTAAAAATAGATTAGGCAACAGTTCCAGTATGCTATATTTCTTTGTTTATATTTTGTCGATGAGGTGTCAGGTCAATAATAATAATTTTACTTTGTAACCTCAAGGAACCGAGTTCAATTCCACTATGGTATTGACACGTTAGAATAAAAAATACCAGTTTCTGAAAACCTGATCGTGTATAAATAATTTTCACTTGACACATACTGTGATGCCAAGAAATTGTATTGAAATTCTTAAAACACAGAGTGAAGTTGAAGAGCTAAAAAACAAGATCAAAGAATTTGAAGAAAGGTACATGGAAATTGAAAAGGAGAATCAAGCAAGGCTGAAAGAGGCAGAAGAAGCACAGATTAAAGCAACACAACTTCAGGAGACTATTGAAAGGTTGTTAAGAATATAATTAACCACACACACACACACACACACACACACACCATCATAAACTGGCATTGACTATCTATTCTTTATTATTACAGATTGGAATCAAGTTTGTCAAACCTTGAGTCTGAGAATCAGGTTCTTTGCCAACAGGCTTTGGTGGAATCAAAAAATGAAGATCTCTCTGAAGAGATCAAAATGTAAGATCCAATATCTCATTTTCATCATTTAATTCTATATTTTCTGTTAGAGTGATGTTTTGGTTGCATTTGAATGCTACACAGAATCGAAACTTCAGATTGAAGGCGTGTACAGTGTCCAACATGTGACACTTGTTGGTGTCCAAAACGAAACTGACACATGTGGTTAAATTTAATCACTTACATTTTATTAAATTATTGTCTGTGTCTAAGCATCAGTGTCGTGTCCAGTCTCCGTGTCTATGTCAATTCTTCGTAGTTTGAATGTAACTATTCCAAAAAAAACTTATATCATATATGTGATCAAATTCCATGCTTCTTCCAGCCTCAAGGATCAGATAGCAAATCTAGAATCAGAGAATGAATGTCTAAGGAGCCAGGCAGCAGCTGTTGTAGAACAGAAAGTTCATCCAGAAAAGATAGAAACGGATCAGGAGGTTTCTGTTGTACAACAGATTCAACCAAGAGCTATTGCAGATAATGTGACGGCACAAATCAAGGTAACACTATTTTGGAGATTTCCCTTAGAATAATTTCATTATGTGACAATTATCTTTAATGATGCTGCAGGACTTGGACAATGGAAATAAAACAGAAGAAGAAATGCATGCGAAAAAAGTATTTCGATCTTACCACAATTATTCTTTAAGAAATTTTGTGTAAAGTGATTCATAACAGTGTGTTGATTTGAATGAATTTAATTATGTTTTCAGGAACCAAGAGTAGCTGTTTCCTTTCTTACAAAGCAAAGATCACTCACAGAAAGGCAGCAGGTATGTCTTAGAGACAAGGGCTCTCTTCGGTATAAAATAGTGGATAGTGGATAAGTTAGAAAATTAAATACGAAGTGTTTTGAAAAATTTGTGGTTGTACTAACTGATAAATATAAAATTACACAAAAAGATAATTTGAATTTTTTTTCAATTAACATAATGAGGGTTAAAATGAGAGAAAACATGATACACTGTAAGCTACGAACTCAAAACTCAAACGCTACATGATGTAGCAACTCAAAAAACTCGATAAGCTTGTTGTTTATGCCTTCAAATTGTGAAGTTGGAGAAACTTGCAATCGTGACACGATTTAGCAAGCGTGTCACGATTTTCCTGTGCCGTGAGCATGTTTTGCAGGGTGTCCAATCGTGACACGATTTTGGGAAAACGTGACACGATTTTCGGCTTGCTGGGCAAGTTTTGAGGATAAGGTTGGTCGTACCTTGGGTCGTACGCACCAAACGTGTCACGATTTGGGAAAACGTGACACGATTTTGACGGTTGCAGAGTACTATTTAAGTGTTCTTTGCAGATTTTGAAGGAGAGCTTGAAGAGAGAGAAACTTGGGACTGCAAAGGAGGGAACTTTAGGGTTGAGTGTCTTTGTAGTGAGGTTCTCTTGGGTTGGGAAATATTGTAAACACCTTGGGTGAGTGAAAATCATTGAGTGTCTTGTTCATTGGTGAGATTGGGAAAATGGGTAGAAATTAGGGTTGTTCTTTGTGAGCTTGTTGAAGCTAATTTCTTGTAACCCATTTGTATCCCTTTGTAAGAACTCATTGATAGTGGATTGGAGAGATCAATCTCTCCCCCAGAGTAGGTCAAGTTAGGACCGAACTGGGTAATCATCTCTTGGTGTGTTTGTTGTTTTCTTTCTTGCTTTCATATGCTTGTGGTTTTGAGCTTTTCACTTTGATTCCTAGATTAGATCTAGGTGCTGTTAGTGTTGTTATTGCTTGTGTTTACTTTGAAATTGGTTACTACTTTCCTTTGCTCCACACATCATAGTTTGTATTGGTGTGATTTTGAGTCCGCATTCACAACAATTGGCGCCCACCGTGGGGCATAGGAGTGAATTGGTTTAGTGAGTACCATGGGTTCAAAGTGGGATATTGAGAAGTTCACCGGAAGTAACGATTTTGGGTTATGGAAGGTGAAGATGCAAGCGGTGTTGATACAACAAAAGTGTGAGAAAGCTTTGAAGGGTGAAGGTGCGTTGCCGGTCACTATGACACAAGCGGAGAAGACCGAGATGGTGGACAAGGCTAGGAGTGCCATTGTCTTGTGCCTCGGGGACAAAGTTTTGAGGGATGTCGCGAAGGAACCTACCGCGGCGTCGATGTGGTCAAAGTTGGAGTCATTGTATATGACCAAGTCTTTGGCTCATAGGCAATTCCTTAAGCAACAACTCTACTCATTCAAGATGGTGGAGTCAAAGACCGTGATTGAGCAATTGACGGAGTTCAACAAAATCCTTGATGATTTGGAGAACATTGAGGTGCAACTTGAAGACGAAGACAAAGCTATACTCTTGTTGTGTGCTCTACCGAGATCATTTGAATCCTTCAAGGATACCATGCTCTATGGCAAAGAAGGCACTGTCACCTTGGAAGAAGTTCAAGCGGCTTTAAGAACCAAGGAGTTGACCAAGTCCAAGGAATTAAGAGCGGATGAAAACAGTGAAGGCCTTAGTGTTTCGAGAGGAAATGGTGGAGGTAGAGGTAACCGAGGAAGCTCAAAGAGCGGTAACAAGGATAAGTATAAGTGCTTTAAGTGTCACAAGTTTGGTCACTTCAAGAGGGATTGTCCGGAGGACAATGAGAACTCCGCGCAAGTTGTGTCCGAGGAGTATGAGGATGCGGGTGCTTTGGTGGTGAGTTGTTGGGAGGATGAAGGTGAGGTTTCTCACCTTGGTATTGATTCTTTGTAGAGCGGTGCTCGTCTGGAGAGACGTTAAACACTCAACATCAGCCTGGAGAGGCGGTGTGAAGAATACTCGTGATCAACCTTTGAGGTGGAGTTGCAAGGTGGAAGCATAGTGTGTACGCATTTGGAAGTTGAGGTAGAGAAAGCTCAACTTGAGGTGGAGTTGGTGACATCGGGAATGGTACGGCTATGGAGGCCTTGGGTGTTATGCTCTAGTTGTGAGCATGTGAATTCTTCATGAGTACGGAAGGCATTCCGGGGTTGAAGAATGTATGATGTGGCTTGTGTGATTGCCTAAAAGACCAAGGGTAATTGGATGCAAGGTGATCTTCAAGGAAGCGGGAGACGTTCCGTGGTTGAAGAGGGTTTGGTGTAGACTTGTGGAGCTACTTGGTGTAGTTGGATGCAAGGTAAAGAAAAAGGGGATTGATTGTTGATGGTTAAAGTGGCATCATCATCAATTTGAAGTCAAGGTGGAGAATGTTGTTTATGCCTTCAAATTGTGAAGTTGGAGAAACTTGCAATCGTGACACGATTTAGCAAGCGTGTCACGATTTTCCTGTGTCGTGAGCATGTTTTGCAGGGTGTCCAATCGTGACACGATTTTGGGAAAACGTGACACGATTTTCGGCTTGCTGGGCAAGTTTTGAGGATAAGGTTGGTCGTACCTTGGGTCGTACGCACCAAACGTGTCACGATTTGGGAAAACGTGACACGATTTTGACGGTTGCAGAGTACTATTTAAGTGTTCTTTGCAGATTTTGAAGGAGAGCTTGAAGAGAGAGAAACTTGGGACTGCAAAGGAGTGAACTTTAGGGTTGAGTGTCTTTGTAGTGAGGTTCTCTTGGGTTGGGAAACATTGTAAACACCTTGGGTGAATGAAAATCATTGAGTGTCTTGTTCATTGGTGAGATTGGGAAAATGGGTAGAAATTAGGGTTGTTCTTTGTGAGCTTGTTGAAGCTAATTTCTTGTAACCCATTTGTATCCCTTTGTAAGAACTCATTGATAGTGGATTGGAGAGATCAATCTCTCCCCCAGAGTAGGTCAAGTTAGGACCGAACTGGGTAATCATCTCTTGGTGTGTTTGTTGTTTTCTTTCTTGCTTTCATATGCTTGTGGTTTTGAGCTTTTCACTTTGATTCCTAGATTAGATCTAGGTGCTGTTAGTGTTGTTATTGCTTGTGTTTACTTTGAAATTGGTTACTACTTTCCTTTGCTCCACACATCATAGTTTGTATTGGTGTGATTTTGAGTCCGCATTCACAACAAAGCTTGTGAGAAAAATTGTTTCCAAGCAGCTCTACTTTGATCATATGAGCTTATACGCTATAAACTTTAAGGCAGCAGTTTGGCCTTACCAAACAAAGCCAAAACCCTAAAATGGAAATAAAGTTTTGATTTAGAGATTTTGAGAGAACAAGAAAGTGCACATCAATTTAAATGGTACCTTATAATTTTCACATTTCTTGTAAACAGGAAAGTCATGACGCATTGCTCAAGTGTCTTATGGAAGATAAGCGTTTTGAGAAAAACAGACCAGCTGTTTCTTGTATTGTTTATAAATCACTTCTTCATTGGAGATCCTTTGAAGCAGAGAAGACACATATATTCGATAAAATTACTCACACCATCCGAACATCTATAGAGGTATAATCTTCCAAGAACTTTTGTACACTCAGTTTCTGATTCTAACTCAACCTTACGAAATCGTCGTGTAAATTGAATGATTAAGAAAGTTGTGAACTCATACTATTGAGTGAAATATAATTACCATTTTATGTTTCTGGCAGAATCAAGAAGGAATCAATGATCTAGCATATTGGCTTTCAACAACATCAACGCTTCTGTTTTATCTACATTGCACACTCAAGGTCAGCAACAACACAACTAAGGCATTGTCACGTAACCGAAACTCGCCTGCAACACTATTTGGAAAAATGGCTCAAGTAAGCTTTCAAAAACTGCAAAATTGAAGTGCATTAAATCGATGTTAAAACCATAATGATGTTTGTGAAATGCAAAAAATCAGGGTTTACGTTCATCTTCAATGGGCATAGGGATATCAAGTGGATATAGTGGAATGGTTGAGAAGCCAAATGAACATTCTAAAGTGGAAGCAAAGTATCCTGCTATTCTATTTAAGCAACACTTAACTGCATATGTGGAGAAGATATATGGAATGATCCGTGATAGTTTAAAGAAAGAAATAAGTCCATTCTTAAATCTTTGTATTCAGGTAAACGACATGTTTATGAAAAACTTCCAATGGGAATTGTTTGAAGAACTTGATTAAGCAGTTTATCTAAAACTTCTGATAAATCTGTTGGCACCATGGACAGGCACCAAGATCCATAAGAAGCAGATCAATAAGAGGGACATCCAGAAACATCCATTCAAATATAGTTGCAAAACAACAAGCATTGCATATGCACTGGAAAGGAATTGTCAGCAAGTTAGATCATGTCTTGAGTATATTGTCCGACAACTATGTAATCATGAATCACTCGCCTAATTGCTTTCGTTGAATTATGCTTAACAGATAAGAGATTTCTAAATATTCAACATGTTGCGATTTCAGGTCCCTCCCATGATAACAAGGAAGATATTTAGTCAGGTTTTCTCATACATGAATGTTCAACTCTTTAATAGGTGAACAAAATTTTAACTCAATTTCACTTACCATGTTGGTATAGAAATTCTCATGAAGTTACGGTAACTACGGTTTTGCAGTTTGTTGCTTCGTCGTGAGTGTTGCTCCTTTAGTAATGGAGAATATGTGAAATCAGGCTTGCATGAGTTGGAACTATGGTGTCTCAAAACAACAGATCAGGTAACTTCAGATATTTGCCATAACCTATGAGTTATGACTTATCAGTAAGACAAAAAATGTAAAATCTCAAAACTCGTTTTCTATTTTTTTTTTTTTTTTCTTACTTTGCAGTTTGCTGGGACATCTTGGGATGAACTTAAACACATACGCCAAAGTGTTGGATTTCTGGTATACTTTCTTCGATAAGGATTAACGATTAAAAATAATGATGCACACTTTCATTCTTCTTTCCTCAATATTCAAATTGCTTTGTCAATATAGGTTTTGCATCAAAAGACACAAAAATCATTGGAGGAGATCACAAATGAACTATGCCCGGTAATGTAACTAACTCATGTATCAATGATAAAAGTGTATATTGAGTATTTAACTGTTTCTGCTTTTCTCTAACTTATGGTTTTCTATGGAGAATGAACTTCAAGATTGAATATTATCTATGAAGTATTGACACAGAATCATACACAACACTGACATAAACATCATTAAAAATTTGAAGTGATTATGACTACATGCAATTTTATCTGAATCACATGTTCGGGAAAGGAGGAACGATTCTAACCAATGTAACCTATTATTTCTTTTTTAATTGCTCACTTTATTAGGTGTTGAGTATTCCACAAATATATCGGATTGGAACTATGTTCTGGGATGACAAGTATGGAACACAAGGATTATCTCCAGATGTAAGTCCTTATCTCCTCAATCATATTTACCTTTGCTGCATTATCATGAATCAAGATTTAAGATGAGATTCATGTATAAAATAGATACACACTCAAGATTCATATAGATTGTTTTTAGTTTTGAATTGAATCGAGATACAACTCGCATGTGCGGTAAGATAGTGATAACCATGCAACTAACCCTAAATTCAACAGAGAATACCTCAATTTCAACATGCATTACATAGGAATCAATATAACATGATATTCACTACTATCTTATTCTTAACTTCATTATGCATTAGATAAATTTCAAATGCAGTAAAAATCCTCCAATTTTTTCTTTCCTTTTCCTCACTTTGACTATTATTCTTTACAGGTCATTGGCAGAATGAGAGTTCTTATGACAGAAGACTCAACAAACATACTCAATAACTCATTCCTTCTAGAAGTGGAATCTAGGTAATTAATTATTCACATGCTCCTATATCCATTTTGATTTTCCCTACTTTACATTCAAGTTCTAAAGTCACTTTCTACCTAAATAAACAATTTTTCCTAACACAAAGCTATTGCACTTGTTCCTTACACAAAATTCAGCATTCCATTCTTAATGGAGGAGTTGTTCCGGTCCATGAGCGACATTCGAATATCAGATATGGATGTGGATCCACCAACAATCCTTAGACAAAGATCTGATTTCCAATTCTTGTTGCAGCACATTGATAGTGATTCTCAGTAAGCTAGTGAAAGTTTGGTGCTATTGTTCAAATATAGTTTTAGTTTATGATTTTTTATTGATTTAATTTGGGTTTGGTGAGGTGAGAGTGATTCAATTGTGAGGTGAAGAATTTGTAATTAGTTTATATCATTTATTCTAATTTTTTTAATTTGTTTTTGTGAAGATTCAATTTATTTTGAAATTATTGTAAGGCTTCTAATTAAAGGCCACAGTGAATTTCGACAATGTTGTATAATGTTATAAAGAAATGAAATGAAGGAATGTTTTGGTTTTAGTTCCATTTGCAAATTTAACAATATTATTTATTGTAATTTTGATTCATAAAACTGACTTTAAACACTATGTTTTGGGTATTGGGGTTTTTTTTTTTTTTTGTGGTGGTGGGGGTTCGGGTTTGAAACTCGAACCTTGCATAAATTATACATTATCTATACCAACTGAGCTAAGCTCATGAGGACTTGAGTATTGAGTTTAATGCAATGTTATCCCATTCTGTTGTAACCGTAGTTAAAATTAAAGTTTGCTATCATGTGAGAATTTTATTGTTTGGTAACGTTCTTTGAGAAGTGTTTTCACCTATGAATGAATCATACCGAAAATAGATTGAGAAGTATTAGATGGTAGCTTATTTTCTTGTTGTTCATTCAATAACTTATATTGTGCGAAGAATAGTTGTAAAATTTATTCTAAAACGTTAAAATCATCGTTGGAGAATTGATCGTTCAAAAATTAATTTGTTGATTAGTTAGAGTTAGTTAATATTAGATAATTCATCAAGAGCTAAGGTAGACATCATGTAGTTAGAGTTAGTCAATATTAGTTGACTAGTTAGTATTAGTTTGAGTTAGTTACTCTATTAGTCAGTGTAGTTGAGTTAGTTACTCTTTTATATCTTTTTCTCTTTTTTTTGAGGGGAAAAAAAAAAGAGATGAAGTGTTACAATGGAATTGAACCGGAAATAATATTCAATTATATATATTATTTTTTTTTGTCTTAGATGAAGTGGTAATCATGGTAATCCACTGAAAATAAACACACACACACAACTGTGAGGTCTCGGGTTCGAACCCGGGTCACGACGTCCGGCCTTGCAATTTCGGCATTTGCCAGTTGAGTTAGGACTTCTAGACTCAATTATATTATTTTTATAATGGGAAGAAACAACTTCCCCATACTTTTTTTATATACAATGGAGATAATTAACTTTAAATTTAAGATCTTATACACATACTATTCGAGCCCTCGACACTAGATTGCTTACTTTCCCACCTTCTTCAAAAGGGATAACGTATTTACCTTTCAATATGTTTTGAACCATTATTTTTTTTCAACCCTACCGATTCTTTCGCTCGCCCTATTATTTTTACGAAAATGTTTATGTGATTTTTAGATTTTATAATCCGAATTGAGTTTTCCTTTGTTTGGGGTGGAAAAATGTGTTTTCCACCAATTTAGATTTTAAGTAAAAAAAAATATAGATGTTTTTGTTTTAAGTCATGCGCGCACGCTCACGCACACAATTTTTTTAGCATAGATAAGAATACATGAAATATGATGTTGTACATTTTTATATATGCTTCTTATATTAGTGTATCAAATTAAGTAAATAATTTAATATGATATGATGATTAATGATTTTTAATTAAAAATTCAAATGCATTATATATATACATATATATATATATACACACATATATATATATACATATATATATATATATATATATATATATACATATATATATATATATACATATATATATATACACACACACATATATATATATATATATATATATATATATATATATATATATACATATATATATATATACATATATATATATATATATATATACATATATATATACATACATATATATATATATACATACATATATATATATATATAAAGAAGGTTCATAAGAGATTCAATAATCACTTCTCCTTCCTCGTGTCGCAGTTGATTTTGGAGCATCTTCCTAGCTATTTTTACCATCTTTCTTGGTAAGTTTCTTTTTTCTGCAATTCATCATTCTCAAATCAATTGTTTGTTCTGTTTTTGAGGCTTGAGGCTGATCAACTGCTTCTAAGTATTACTTACTTAGTATTCAAAGCAAATGTTAATTGATATGCAAGACATATTCCGCAGATATTCATTCGACATTATATGTCAATTTTTTTCGGGTTAGATCCCCATTGTCTATTACCATCACTCCCGACTTCGATTCTTGCTGATGCATTTGATCTTTGTTCAAAGATAACAGCAAAACGAGTGATGGTTGTGTCGCCATTATATTGGAAACTTAAGAGGTTCTTAAATGTTGGGTCGAAAAGGAAACTTAAAGAAGCTATTAGTGTTGTAAACTCATCTGCCAAGGCAATGATAAAAGAAAGACATAGACTGGGAATCGGAATTCGGAAAGACCTTCTGTCCCGATTTATGGAGTCAGAGGATGTCGATGACAAATATCTACGAGATATTGTCATCAATTTCCTGCTGGCCGGACGTGACATAATTGCCTCTGCATTGACTGATTTTTTCCTGCTCTTGTCCAACAACCCATGCGTTGAAGAAAAGATACGAGTCGAGTGGGATAGCATTATGAAGCCTACTCAAGAGAGTCCAACTTTTGAACAAACACGTGAATTGCATTATGTTAGTAGTGCAATAAAAAAAATATAGATGTTTTTGTTTTAAGTCATGCACGCACGCTCACGCACACAAATTTTTTAACATAGATAAGAATACATGAAATATGATGTTATACATTTTTATATATGCTTCTTATATTAGTGTATCAAATTAAGTAATTAATTTAATATGATATGATGATTAATGATTTTTAATTAAAAATTCAAATGCATTTCAATCCAATATAATGGCGACACAACCATCGCTCGTTCTGCTATTATCTTTGAACAAAGATCAAATGCATCAGCAAGAATCGAAGTCGGGAGTGATGGTAATAGACATGTAATTGCAAAAATGTCTCTGCAATCTTGCGCATCTTTGTTAGAATCATAGATGAGATTTCTTCGGCACATAGGTGCTTCTCATGTCCCTTGTACTCAACAGAAATCATGGGTTTCTCATTCACTCCGGAAATGACCTTGAATGGCCACAACTTCATATCACTTTGAACAGCAGAATCATTAAACTTCCTACCAATTAACCTCTTAGCATCTGAAAAAAAATACATAATCATTTAATTGTCCAACTAATATATCAATGCAATGAAACAATAATAACATTTTTTGAAGCAAAGAAAAGACATGAGGTGACCAAATAGAAGAAGGTTCATAAGAGATTCAATAATCACTTCTCCTTCCTCGTGTCGCAATTGATTTTGGAGCATCTTCCTTGCTAAGTTTCTTTTTTCTGCAATTCATCATTCTCAATTCAATTGTTTGTTCTGTTTTTGAGCTGATCAACTGCTTCTTAGTATTACTTACTTATTATTCAAATGTTAATCATATCATTATTAAATTTAGGAACACCATGCTTATTGGAACCTTGTCAACTGCATGCATTTTAGACCAACTGCTTCAAAGTTATGTACAAAACATCACAGTCACACTAATTCTAATTTTTTTTCCTTCATTTTTTATAGGTTATTTCTATTGGGTGAGAATGGAAACACTTGGATGGATTTTCACACTTCTATTTCTCGCACTCGTCCTCTTCCTCTTCAATTTCATGGAGCATTGCACCTGTGACGTGTGTTTGAGCTACCTATGGGGGAGTTGGAGGAAGGACTTCCTCAACCTCTCCGATTGGTACTCGAGCATGTTACAGAAGTCCCCCTCGGGAACCATCCATCTCCATCGCATGAACAACATCATCACAACCAATGCTCAAAATATTGAGTATATCCTCCTCAAAAAATTCGACAACTACAAAAAAGGAAAGGTGTACTATGAAATCCTTGGCGATCTACTAGGTGATGACATATTCAATGTCGATAACCAATAGTGTAACACCCCGTTCTCCCAACAGCGTAATATTAGTTAATTTAATCAGAGTAACCACACAACGGAGTGTCACACTGCTAATCAAAATTTCATAATAGAAAATTGTCTATTTATTTAAATATCAACATTTAAATTATCTTACAAACTGCAGCGGAATAATTCTTTAAAATATAAATTCAACCAAATTCAACATCAATAAAAATCTTGGCACAAAGGCCACAACATAATTCAACTTTATTTTCAACAACGGTAAACTCCAATAACAAGTCTTTTCCAAAATATGTGATACATAAAAGAAATGAAGAAGACATTCGCGACGATCCCCATCCTAATATGTATCAGAGCCCTAGACACTTGAGCCAATCAACCTACAAGCCATCATTACCTGCACATTACCCACGGTCGAGGCAACATATACGCAGAAGGGGTGAGAAACTTATCCAATAATAATAATATATAATTCATCAAATTAATGAAAATAACAATATATCACAACATGCATCATTAATAATGTATATAAGAATACGTATAACAACAACATAATCATTTTCAGCAACAAGGTACAACAACAACAACATTATCCACAACGACACCGATAACTCGACAATTCGACAACGACAACAACTCGACAATGCTACAACGACAACAACAACCCAACAATGCTACGACAACAACAACTAATGCATCATGCAGGTGGTACCAATCTACGCTAGGCATGGCAACAAAACCCATACCCGCGGTTACCCGCCCGAACCAAACCCAATTTGACGGGTTTTCCCCGTTTTGACTGGGTTTGGGTATGGGTATGGGTTTTCCCCGATTTCAAAACACGGGTATGGGACGGGTAACGGGTATATAGGTACCCACCCCGAACCCATACCCAAACCCATCCCAAATGTAAAAAATTACTTTATGATGATATGTCATGTTATTTTGTTTGATAATTGTCATTTTAATAAAAACTACTATTGATATTTAAAGGATCAACTAAATCAATCTGTCTAATAAATGTTAAAGTGAGCGTATTGTTGGATAATGTATTACAACGTTGCTCTTGGGGATGAAAAAAACTATTATTTTTTATTAAAAAAAATTATTCAATGCGGGGACGGGGATGGGGCGGGGATACCCGAACCCGTTGGGGACGGGGATGGGATTCAATTTCTCATCCCCGTTGGGTATGGGTAGGGTAACGGGTAAGTATATTCAAATCGGGTATGGGGACGGGGAAGGTTAAACCCGTCCCCACCCCGCCCCATTGCCATGCCTAATCTACGCGCGTTGAATGCTAAGCATTCCAGGGCATAAGCCCCCAACAAATTGGATGGTTAAAGCATCCCAGGGCATAAGCCCCCAACAAGTGAATGATAAACATTCCAGGGCATGAGCCCCCAACGGGTGAATGATGAACATTCCAGGGCATAAGCCCCCAACAGATGTGAGTATGCAAATGGACTCAACTTGTGTATATCAACACACAACTTCAACAACGACAACAACAACAACAACAACAACGTATGTGCCTAAAACAATTATGACACACTCCCCAACTTCGACATTAGACGATACAACAACTTCGACAATGGAACAACAACTTTTATTATACAAAAGTGCTTACACATACATTTCATATAGTACAACCTTCGATAATAATATATTCACTTCATAAACATGGCTTAATAAATCAAGGGAACCTATTAAAATAATTAGAATAGACCCCTAGCGCTCTAAACAAAATTCAGAAAATGGCCGCACAGGACCAGGGACGCTTTCGCGACAGAAGGACGCTTTCGCGTCCTCTACAAAAAGGGACAGGACGCTTTCGCGAGAGAAGCACGCTTTCGCGTCCAAAATGTCGTAACTCAGGATGAGGACGCTTTCTGCACGCTAATGGGACGCTTTAGCGTCCTCAGCAAATGGGTAGGACGCTTTCGCGTCAAAAGGACGCTTTCGCGTCCTCCACAAAAATTTCTGGGCAGCTACAAGGTGTGGACGCTTTCTGGACGCTAATGCGACGCTTTCGCGTCCTGCGTCAGGTTTCAGAAAAATTGCGATTTCAACATAGTTTCACCCCAAAAATCCTAGCTTTGATCCCTTAATCACCCAAATTGGTTTACAAACATGTTTACAGGTTTAGTACACATCATAGGGGTAAAACAACCTATATTCATACAATTAAACAACATGTTTTATCATAAATCATCATCTAACATAACCTCTCAAACCCTAAACTCAAGAACAACAATTTCATCAATTTTCAAATTATATATCAAGATTATTGAAAGGAATCCCACCCTTACCTTAATTCAGCAACACCAAACGACAAGCTACCGCAATCGATTCCTTCCTAGCTCTCTCTTGGCCTCTTCTAGGTTTTCTCTCCAAAACCAGTTTTCTTCTAATGTTTTTACGTGAAAAATGTTTCTCTCCCTTTTTCTTTCTTTTACTTCAAAAATATCTCTCTTTTCTTTTCTCACCCAACTCCCTTAATTTCTATTAATTTCCACTTAATTCCCATTAACCAAAAATAAATACTATTTCTATAATATTTCTATTTCTCATATTATTTCTATCAAATAATAACAACATTCATTTAAATAATACACAACCCCAATATTCATATAATAAAATTGCATCATAACATATTTCATATAAAAATCATATAAAACATATATTTCACATAAAATCATTTATATAGCAATTAAAGTCATATATAAAATATTCACACATCTACTAAAATATTAGAATAAAAATGGGGCGTTACAACTCTCCCCAACTTATAGAATTTCGTCCTCGAAATATTACCTCAAGTAAACAACTCAGGATAAGACTCCTGCATCTTACTCTCCAACTCCCAAGTAAGACTTTCACCAGCTGCTCCTCCCCAAACAACTCTCACTAGAGGTATCTCCTTGCCTCTCAACGTCTTCACCTTACGATCATCGATCCTCAAAGGTATAGTTTCTACCGTAAGGTTGTCTCTAACTTGCACATCATCTCTAGGAATGACATGTGAAGGATCCGCTACATACCTCCGAAGTTGTGACACATGAAACACATCATGCAAGTTCGAAAGATGTGGTGGCAAACCAATTCTATAAGCCACCGTGCCAATTCTCTCAGATATCTGATAAGGACCAATAAACTTTGGAGTCAGCTTCTTGGACTTCAATGCACGACCCACACCGGTCATAGGAGTGACTCTCAAGAACACATGGTCACCCTCTTGAAACTCAAGGTCCTTCCTACGCTTGTCATGATAGCTCTTCTGTCGACTCTGCGACGCTTTCATATGCTCTCTTATCATCTTGACTTTCTCCGTAGTCTGCTGAACTATTTCAGGCCCTAACACAACACTTTCACCCGACTCAAACCAACATAAAGGAGTTCTACACCTTCGACCATATAAAGCTTCAAAAGGTGTCATACCAATACTCGAGTGGTAACTATTGTTGTACGTGAACTCTATCAATGGTAGGTGATTGTCCCAAGCTCCACCTTGCTCAAGTACACACACCCTCAACAAGTCTTCTAATGATTGAATCGTTCTTTCTGACTGACCATCTGTTTGCGGATGATACGCTGAACTCAACTTCAACTGAGAGCCCAAAGCTTCTTGCAAGCTCTTCCAAAATCTCGAAGTGAACCTCGGATCTCTATCCGACACTATACTCGATGGGACACCATGCAACTTCACAATATTATGAATATAGATCTCCGCCAACTGAGCTACTGAATAGGTGATATTAATCGGAATAAAGTGTGCCGACTTCGTCAATCTATCGACAATAACCCAAATGGCATCATGCCCTCTTTGAGTGTTTGGTAAACTCGTTACAAAGTCCATGGAGATGCTATCCCATTTCCATTCCGGCACATCTAATAGTGTCAACAAACCAGCAGGCTTCTGATGTTCAACTTTCGATTTCTGACAAGTCAAACATGCATAAACAAATTGTGCGACATCACGCTTCAATCCAGACCACCAAAACAGTTTCTTCAAGTCATGGTACATCTTTGTAGCTCCCGGATGGATACTCAAGCTACTTCTGTGACTCTCTTCTAAAATCAACTTTTTCAATTCATCATTATCAGGGATACAAATCCTGCCTCGGAATCTCAACACTCCTTGATCATCAACCTGAAAATCACCATCTGCATTCTGATTACTAGCAGCCATCAAGTCTACAAATTTCAAATCAACTTCCTGGGCTTCTTTGATACTCTTCAAGAAATCATTATTAATTTTCAACATACCCAACTGCACACTCTGAGGTGCCAATTCACAAACAAGACTCAAGTCTCTAAACTGTTCCAGTAATTCAAATTCCTTCACCATCATTGCCGACATGTGCAACGTTTTCCTACTCAAGGCATCTGCAACTACATTGGCTTTACCCGGATGATAATTCAAACCAAAATCATAATCCTTCAACAACTCTAGCCACCTTCTCTGCCTCATATTCAACTCTTTTTGATCAAATAAATATTTCAGACTCTTATGATCACTAAACACTTCAAATCTGGAACCGTACAAATAGTGTCTCCAAATTTTCAACACAAAAACCACAGCAGCCAACTCTAAATCGTGCGTAGGATAATTCTTCTCATGTATTCTCAATTGTCTCGACGCATAAGCCACTACTTTGCCATCTTGCATAAGCACACCACCTAAACCCAACTTAGACGCATCACAATATACCACAAAAGGTTTATCCGGCTCTGGTAAAATCAAAATCGGAGCCGTCGTCAATCTTCGCTTCAACTCATTGAAATTATTCTCACACTGAGCATCCCACACAAAAGCTTTACCTTTACAGGTCAACTGAGTCAATGGAAGTGCCAACTTCGAAAATCCTTCGATAAATCTTCTGTAATAACCAGCCAAACCAAGAAAACTTCTGATCTCCGTAACTGACTTAGGAGTCTCCCATTGCGATACCGCTTCAACTTTCGACGGGTCAACTGCAATACCACTACCAGAAATAATATGGCCAAGGAAACTTACTTCACTTAACCAGAACTCGCACTTTGACAGTTTTGCATACAATTTCTTTTCTTTCAGCACCTGTAAAACAATCTTCAAATGTTCTGCATGCTCTTCTTCAGTCTTAGAATAAATCAAAATATCGTCAATAAACACAACAACAAATTTATCTAGAAAAGCATGAAAAATTCTGTTCATATACTCCATGAACACTCCAGGCGCATTAGTAACACCGAAAGGCATCACTTTATATTCATAGTGTCCATACCGTGTCCTAAATGCCGTCTTTTGCATATCTTCATCCTTCACCTTAATCTGATGGTAACCTGACCTCAAATCAATTTTACTAAACACACGAGCACCCACTAATTGATCCATCAAGTCGTCAATTCTCGGAAGTGGATACCTGTTCTTTATCGTCACTTTATTCAGCTGACGGTAATCTATGCACAATCTCATGCTACCATCCTTCTTCTTCACCAACAATACCGGCGCTCCCCAAGGTGAGAAACTCGGTCTTACAAACTTCTTATCAAGCAATTCTTCCAACTGCTTCTTCAATTCTACCAACTCGGAGGCTGACATACGGTAAGGAGCCATCGACACAGGCTTCGTACCCGGCATAAGATCGATCGAAAATTCAACCTCCCTTTCTGGTGGCACATCTGGAATCTCATCAGGGAAAACTTCAGGAAATTCATTCACAACGGGCAATTTATCAATTATCGACTGGTTCTCTACAGACAGATACGCCATCAAGGAAAACATCAAGTCTCCATCATGTTCTAACTGCTTCAGTTGCTTGGTAGATAAAAATTCTGCTCCACCCTCTTCTTCAGCAGAAGAAAAGTACACCGTCTCCTAAAACAATTAATATGCACATGGTTGTATTCCAACCAGTTCATACCAAGAATCACATCCATACCCGTCAACGGCAAACATACCATATCAACTTCAAAATCCCTACCATACATGGATATAGGACAACTCTGACAAACGAGAGAAGTGATTACTGAACCCTTAGCTGGAGTTTCAACAACCATTTCCACAGGCATACTTGACATAACTAGACCCAACTTATTTGCACAATCAACAGCAATGAAACAATGTGTAGCACCAGTATCAATAATAGCAATTAAAGGAGTACCATTAAAGAAACAAGTACCTCTGATAAGTCGATCTTCATTAGCCGTTTGTGTACCGGCCAATGCAAACACTTTTCCACTAGTCTGAGTCTTCTTAGGATTCTTGCACTGAGAACTAATGTGACCCTCTTCATCACAATTGAAGCAAACCATGTCACCGCGCTTGCACTCAGCCATCATATGTCCTTTCTTGCCACAACGATGACACTTCTTCTCATCCTGTTGAGTACATGCATTACTCTTGTGGCCTTTCTCACCACACTTGTAACAAACTATCTCAGCTTGAACATTTCTTCCTTTGGGTCTCCTTTCCTCAGGCATCCTCTGTTTGCCCTTGTCAGCAGGGGCACTATAAGGCTTCGGACGACTCTGTTGTCCCTTACCCCTACGGTCACTCATCACCTTGTAGTGAGCTTTGGTATCATCTTCATAGATTCTGCATCTGCTCACCAAAGCAGAAAAGTCACGGATCTGCTGATAACCAATGGCTCGCTTAATATCAACACGCAAACCATTCTCAAACTTTATGCACTTAGAAAATTCAGCATTGTCTCCAGTATAGTGTGGATAGAACTGAGCCAACTCCACAAACTTGGCTGCATACTCTGTCACCGACATGTTTCCTTGCTTCAGCTCAAGGAACTCAATCTCTTTTCTTCCGCGAACATCCTCAGGGAAATATCTGTTTAGGAACTCTCTCCTAAACACAGCCCAAGTCACAACTGCATCACCTTGCTCTAATTCAGGTAAGAGACTCACCCACCAGTCATCAGCTTCCTCAGCTAGCATGTGCGTACCAAAACGTACCTTCTGGTCATCAGTACATTGCATAACCCTGAAAACTCTTTCAACTTCTTTGAGCCATGTCTGTGCTCCATCAGGGTCGTACCTTCCTTTGAAAGTAGGAGGATGATTCCTCAGAAAGGCTTCCAACATTCTTACATCAGCATTAACACCAGCACCAGCATTCTGTTGTTGTCCTATAGCTTGGGCCACAGCTTCCAATGCAGCAGCCACCGCAGCATCGTTTCTTCCAGCCATTCTATTTCTCTTATAACAGATAATATTCGCAGCCTCCAGGTCTCCACTCTACATAACAACAAAAATCAGCACAACTAAGACAATATAAATTGTCAAACAACTCTACATGGCTCGACACGACTCTACTAATTGGCCGGACGGACCGACCTGCTCTGATACCAATTGTAACACCCCGTTCTCCCAACAGCGTAATATTAGTTAATTTAATCAGAGTAACCACACAACGGAGTGTCACACTGCTAATCAAAATTTCATAATAGAAAATTGTCTATTTATTTAAATATCAACATTTAAATTATCTTACAAACTGCAGCGGAATAATTCTTTAAAATATAAATTCAACCAAATTCAACATCAATAAAAATCTTGGCACAAAGGCCACAACATAATTCAACTTTATTTTCAACAACGGTAAACTCCAATAACAAGTCTTTTCCAAAATATGTGATACATAAAAGAAATGAAGAAGACATTCGCGACGATCCCCATCCTAATATGTATCAGAGCCCTAGACACTTGAGCCAATCAACCTACAAGCCATCATTACCTGCACATTACCCACGGTCGAGGCAACATATACGCAGAAGGGGTGAGAAACTTATCCAATAATAATAATATATAATTCATCAAATTAATGAAAATAACAATATATCACAACATGCATCATTAATAATGTATATAAGAATACGTATAACAACAACATAATCATTTTCAGCAACAAGGTACAACAACAACAACAACAACATTATCCACAACGACACCGATAACTCGACAATTCGACAACGACAACAACTCGACAATGCTACAACGACAACAACAACCCAACAATGCTACGACAACAACAACTAATGCATCATGCAGGTGGTACCAATCTACGCGCGTTGAATGCTAAGCATTCCAGGGCATAAGCCCCCAACAAATTGGATGGTTAAAGCATCCCAGGGCATAAGCCCCCAACAAGTGAATGATAAACATTCCAGGGCATGAGCCCCCAACGGGTGAATGATGAACATTCCAGGGCATAAGCCCCCAACAGATGTGAGTATGCAAATGGACTCAACTTGTGTATATCAACACACAACTTCAACAACGACAACAACAACAACAACAACGTATGTGCCTAAAACAATTATGACACACTCCCCAACTTCGACATTAGACGATACAACAACTTCGACAATGGAACAACAACTTTTATTATACAAAAGTGCTTACACATACATTTCATATAGTACAACCTTCGATAATAATATATTCACTTCATAAACATGGCTTAATAAATCAAGGGAACCTATTAAAATAATTAGAATAGACCCCTAGCGCTCTAAACAAAATTCAGAAAATGGCCGCACAGGACCAGGGACGCTTTCGCGACAGAAGGACGCTTTCGCGTCCTCTACAAAAAGGGACAGGACGCTTTCGCGAGAGAAGCACGCTTTCGCGTCCAAAATGTCGTAACTCAGGATGAGGACGCTTTCTGCACGCTAATGGGACGCTTTAGCGTCCTCAGCAAATGGGTAGGACGCTTTCGCGTCAAAAGGACGCTTTCGCGTCCTCCACAAAAATTTCTGGGCAGCTACAAGGTGTGGACGCTTTCTGGACGCTAATGCGACGCTTTCGCGTCCTGCGTCAGGTTTCAGAAAAATTGCGATTTCAACATAGTTTCACCCCAAAAATCCTAGCTTTGATCCCTTAATCACCCAAATTGGTTTACAAACATGTTTACAGGTTTAGTACACATCATAGGGGTAAAACAACCTATATTCATACAATTAAACAACATGTTTTATCATAAATCATCATCTAACATAACCTCTCAAACCCTAAACTCAAGAACAACAATTTCATCAATTTTCAAATTATATATCAAGATTATTGAAAGGAATCCCACCCTTACCTTAATTCAGCAACACCAAACGACAAGCTACCGCAATCGATTCCTTCCTAGCTCTCTCTTGGCCTCTTCTAGGTTTTCTCTCCAAAACCAGTTTTCTTCTAATGTTTTTACGTGAAAAATGTTTCTCTCCCTTTTTCTTTCTTTTACTTCAAAAATATCTCTCTTTTCTTTTCTCACCCAACTCCCTTAATTTCTATTAATTTCCACTTAATTCCCATTAACCAAAAATAAATACTATTTCTATAATATTTCTATTTCTCATATTATTTCTATCAAATAATAACAACATTCATTTAAATAATACACAACCCCAATATTCATATAATAAAATTGCATCATAACATATTTCATATAAAAATCATATAAAACATATATTTCACATAAAATCATTTATATAGCAATTAAAGTCATATATAAAATATTCACACATCTACTAAAATATTAGAATAAAAATGGGGCGTTACAAATAGTGGAAGTTTCAAAGAAATCTGGCAAGACCCGAGTTCACAAAAAAGGAAAGGTGTACTATGAAATCCTTGGCGATCTACTAGGCGATGACATATTCAATGTCGATAACCAATAGTGGAAGTTTCAAAGAAAGCTGGCAAGACCCGAGTTCACCAATCCATTCAACCTTGATCGCGCTTTTCAACTCATGACTGACGAGGTTGAAAAGAGATTGATTCCTGTGCTTTATTCATTCACACATGATGGGAGAGTATTTCACCTACAAGACCTGATGAGGCGTTTCTCATTCAATATCATCTGTCGCTTCTCCTTTGGGTGGGACCCAAATTCTCTACAAGCCTCCTTGCCAAATTCGGATTTTGGCGAGGCATTTGACACTTCTTCTCGGATTTCAACTAAGAGAGCCTTGTCAGTGTCACCCTTGATTTGGAAAATCAAGCGATATTTTAACATCGCGTTAGAGAAGAAGCTCAAAGAAGCAATTAAAGTGGTCAGGTGTGTAATGAAAGGATTTATCCAAAATCTCTTGTCTCCCTATTTTAGAAGCGACTGTGATCTTCTCTCCCACTTGATTGTTCATAACGATGTAAAAGACAAAGATTACCTATTTGTTATTCATCTTCTTGCTATTTTTAGAAACCTCAACCCCATTAACAAATTTAAGTAAAAAAAATTATAAATGTTTTCGTTTTAAGTAACGCTCGCTCGCTCGCGCACGCAAAACAATTTAAGCATAAATAAGAATACATGAAATATGATGTTATAAATGTTTATATAGGCTTCCTGATTATAAACATTAGTTTTAAAACAACACAAAAAAATCATATTAATGTATCAAATTAAGTAATTAATTTAATATGATATGTTGGTTAATGATTTTTATTTAAAAATTTCAATCCATTCATATATATATATATATATATATATATATATATATATATATATATCCTCATTAAAATAATAGTTATTTGAATTATTACAATGTGATGAATAATTTGGAAAAACTAAATTTTTCATTCAAGAGAATGTCTTCATTAATATTAACGTTTTATATAAAATATTACAACGGAAATTTTGCATCACATTGATATCGTTTAAGTTGCTTATGATCCTTTTAGATATTTGACTTTCTTTGTAAGTTTGTATTAATATGAAACAATAGTTATGTAAATATAATTTTTTTTTTTGAAGGATGTAAATATAAATTTTAAAATCTTAATCTAATAAAAAGAATACGATAACATATTTTAATAAAGAACTTAGGTTTAACTTAATAAATAATGTAGGTTAAAAATTTATTTAAATGTTAAATAAATATAATTGTTCAACATAATTATTTTTCAATTTAGTTGTACAATTATATATAAATATTTTTATTTTTATAAAATAATTTTGTTGAACAGCTATTTCAATTTATTAAGAAAAATTGAAATTAAAAAATAATAATTATACTTATAAGTAATTAAAATATTTATTAAAATCGAATGGAGAAGGAAGAGGATTATGGGCTTAGCATGAAGGGTGAAGAAATACATTTAGCATGAATGTGGTGAACTAAGAAGTTGTGTTATCAATTTCGGTAGCAGATTTCTATTTCTTACGTAGGGAAGATTTCAATTTCGGTATTGTTTCTATACGGATTGCCATAGCAAGGACTCCATTTCAATTCAAGAAGCATCTCTAAGCAGATTTCTTGGCGGAGAACCGTTCAAATCGCATTTGAGTGGTGGAGTGACTGAAACTAAAAGGAGTTAGTGAAAGTAAACCCGAAATTCAATTCAATACGCTTCTCCTTCGTCCACAACTCAATTGCCATCACAACTCACAACTATTCTAATTCTATCTATCTATTACTCAGGTACTTCATTTTTATCAACTTTCTGGCCTCACAAAACAAAACATTAAAACATGGGTCATGTTAACTTGTGTCCTAAGGGCACATGTTAAGCAACCTAAATAGAGCAATTTTGCATTGGAAAACACAATATAACAACTTTTAAGAAGTTGAATGCACGTCTTTTGATATGTGTCTTTCTATAATGAGTATCTTAACATGTGCCTTGAGGGCACAAGTTAACATTAGCCTTAAAACATTGATCTTGTTTTGGGGCCTTTGACTTTTGATGTGGTAGTTGTTAGGAAATGAATTAAACGTGCTAATATTAAATATTGATCCATCAGACAAAAGTTTGATCACTAGTGCTTCCATAGCTGTAAAAAAGACAATAAATTAAATAAACACTTTTATCTAATCTAATCCACTACTATTTCGCTGAGGAATGCTAACAACACACTCATGATACACACTTTTTTTAATATATTATAAACGGATATATTTTAGAGGACTAAAAATATGTTGTGATTTTAGTAGTAACAAAATTCAAAATTTTGTGACTAAAATTTTTTGCACCCCTGATCCAAAGTCGTAGATACACCACAAGTGTAACTAAATACATATCCATTGGAGGTTTTGTGGTTATCGGTAAGTCATTCTCAATTCAATTGAATTGTTTGTTTGTTTCTTTCTTTCCTTCTTTCTTCAAATTTAAATTATATTGTTCTGTTTTTGAGCTGCTACTTAGTATTACTTATGATGATTCAAATCAAATGTTATTATGTTAATCATATCATTATTAAATTTAAGGAGTGGAACCTTGTCAAATGCTTCAAATATATGTATAAAACATCACAGTCACACTAATTCTTTTTTTTTTTTCTTTCTTTTTTTTATAGGTTATTTCTATTGGGTGAGAAGGGAAACACTTGGATGGATTTTCACACTTCTATTTCTCGCACCCATCCTTATCCTCTTCAAGTTCTCTTAGCGGTGCGCCTGTGACATGTGTTCGAGCTACCTATGGGGGAGTTGGAGGAAGAAGTTCATCAACCATCCATGTCCACCTCATGAATAACATCATCACAACCAATCCTCGCAATGTGGAGCATATCCTGCTAACAAATTTCAACAACTACAAAAAAGGAGAGGAATAAAAGACAGAGATTACCTATTTGTTATTCATCTTCTTGCTATTTTTAGAAACCTCAATCCTATTAACAAATTTATGTAAAAAAAATTATAAATGTTTTTCTTTTAAGTAACGCTCGCACGCTTGCACACACAAAAATTTTAAGCATTGATAAGAATACATGAAATATGATGTTATAAATTTTTATATAGGTTTCCTGATTATAAACATTAGTTTTAAAACAACAAAAAAAAATATATTAATGTATCAAATTAAGTAATTAATTTAATATGATATGTTGGTTAATGATTTATTTCAATCCATTCATATATATATATATATATATATATATATATATATATATATATATATATATATATATATCCTCATTGAAATTAATTGTTATTTGAATTATTACAATGTGATGAATTATTTGGAAAAACTAAATTTTTCATTCAAGGGAATGTCTTCATTAATATTAACGTTTTATTTAAAATATTAGAATGTGATGACTTATATAGAAATTTTGCATCACATTAATATCATTTAAGTTGCTTATGATCCTATTAGATATTTGACTTTCTTTGTAAGTTTGTATTAATATGAAACAATAGTTATGTAAATATAAATTTTAAAATCTTAATCTAATAAAAAGAATATGATAACATATTTTAATAAAGAACTTAGGCTTTATTTAATAAAAATTGTAGGTTTAAAATTTCATAAAAATGTCTGTATTTACTTTTAAAATTTTCTAATAAAAAATATTGTGTATGAAGATTAGACTAATACTTTCATCAATTTTTTTATGATGGTTTTTTTTTAATTTATTATTGTCGATAAAAACATGAAAAAAAAACTCTTTATTCTTAGAAATATGTTGTATGTTAATTTTGTATGAGGATTAGAAATATCTATGTTAAATTTTTTAAAAATGTTTTAATTTTGAATGGATTTGAAAAATTCACTAACATAGTAGAATATTATTATTTTTATGATTTTTTTTAAATTTGATCAATGAAAAACATATTTCTTTTGATGATTTAACAAAAATAAAAGCAAGACGAAAAGTAGAGTGTGAGACAGTTCTAATGAAAGAAGAAGAAGAAGAAGAATATGTTTTTTTTATACATTATACGGCTATTTGTAGTTAAATAATAATAAAAGAATGTTTTTATATAAAAAGATGAAATATACTTGCGTATATTTTATAAAGTTTAGTTTGTGAGTTAGGACTCATTTTTGTAAGCAAAGTTTAAATTTGTAAAATAATTGTTAACAAAAAAGAGTATATATATTACAAATGAAGTTATAAAATAGTGACAAGAGGAAGCAATGGTTGAACATAGAGAATTGAGGTTTGAAGTTCTTATCCGTTTGAAGTAACAATGAGAGGGTGCTGCTGCGTATTGCCATTTAGTTTTCCACATATTGCCATTGCTGTTTCTCATTCTCAACATTCTTTCACTATTCACACCCCAACACCAAAATCAATACTCTCCTCTATCCATAATCATCCATTCTCTCCAACTTCACTTCATGCCCAACATCAACAGCCACATCATGATCAAGAAGAAGAAGAAGAAGAAGAAAGCTTTCAAGTTTTAACATCTGTTAAAACTGATTACAATGATATCATGATTGTTGATACCCCTAAATCTAGAATGCTTTTCCTTGATTCATCTCGTACGACAACCCATTTTGTTTTCTCTGTTTCTATGTCTTAATTCTTCATTCAAGTTTCAAACTTTACTTCTTGCTTCAACTTTGTTTGTGCAGATAATGTTCATAGCATTCTTTATAAGGACAAAAAGTGGACTAATTCCTGCTGGGTATGTTTGTTTGTTTGTTACTTTCACATTTTAAATATCATTAACTTGAGTCCATAGGAGTTTATGATTTGAGAAAATTTGTTGGCATTACTGAATAAGCCTATTGTCAAATTGTCTTAGAATTTGGGTTGAGTCTAATTCAACCTTACGGATTATCTGAACTTTGTAAGCATTACTTAGGCCATATCTGTAGGTAATGCTAGACTAAATCCAACTCCTCAGTCCTCACACGCAGCACAGTATAGGTGTTGGAGGTTGTAATGAAGGTAACCCAAATGCCACAATTAGGCAGACAGACCTCAATTAAGGCGTAATTAGCAAAAGTTGTCAATTGTGTATTAATCTCGTTCTTGGACGAAAGACAAGAATATAAATTTAGAATTCACATTGATGAGAAAAAATGTAAGAAAGGAAGTGAAAATGGGAGAATCTGGATCAGAGTGATTACATGATATGAGTATTTATAACTATTAGCTATCTAGTATCACGACAGTTTGAACCGTGAGAAGCTGTTACTAGCGAAGCCGCTAGACAGCGATCATTTGATGGGCTCAGGTTGATGGTCAAGGCCCAAATCACAGCGAATACAATGATACTAGTACAGCAGCTAGTTTATTTCAAATATATAGCTGACATATTTAGTAAAACTAAAGCATAGGTGCAATAATCATATTTAATGCTAATAAGGAATTTTTGTCTAGGGTTTGTGCCTTTATGCCTAAAGTATCTTCACATTGTATAATCGTCATCATTTTACTTTTAAGTTTCTAAAATTCAGCTCATAGTCAAATTATAAGTTACTGTGAAGATGCTTCTTTTATTTGTTACACATGAAAGTAGTGAAATGAGAAGCTGACATTCGCTATTCCCTTAACCCCTTTGACATAGTGTTAGAAATTTGACAACTTTGTCGTGTGGTTCATATATAGTGTTACATTGATTTGTCTTGGGTTATCATATTCTTTGAGAATGAAGATATTTACATACAACTCTATAACTTGTATCATTCCTAAATGTTGATGCTTGTAAGTTATGTAGCTGTATGTTATTTCTGCATTGACATTTACACGATAGATGAATTATTCATCGCAAAGCATGGGTTTCTGAACTTATTGCATTGAACAGGATGAGTTTGCCAGCTTGCCAGCCATTGTTCCAAAAGGTCCCATTGCTATCTTAGGTTTGGTAATTTCTTAATCTTAAGATGGTGTATATTGTCTTGGTCAATTTATACGGAATTGAATTCCTTAAATACTCCCTCCGGTCCTATTTATAAGAGAATGTTAGGTCAACAAAAGTTAATGTATTTGAACTGAATTTTTAACTAGATACATCAACTTTTGTTGACCCAAGTTTCTCTTATAAATAAGACCGGAGGGAGTATCAATTATGTTGTAAGTAATATCATACTGTTTTTTAAATCTTCAGGGTGGTGGAACTGCCGCTCATCTGATGCTTGAATTGTGGCCGGCACTGCACCTGGAAGGCTGGGAGATTGATGACATTGTAAGTTGTAACATGCTTCTTTTCTGTCATAAGATATTTGATAAATTTACCACGTGAACTATTTGATGTGTCAGATTTCTTTTTCAATATTATCTATACTATGGTGATGTTGAGCCAATAACATTTTTAACTCAATGAGACCGCAATTTCTACAAAAAAAGTTAATATCGAATTGAGACTTTATAGTCAGCTATAACATTCGAGTAAAAATAAAATAACAAACATGAAATTTGTTCTTGGATATGATTAAGTATTTTTATCTGCTGTTGTGCTGTAAATTCAAATTGTCCACTAGTGCTTTGGAATTTGAGTATAGATTATAGAAGGTACTTTCATTGGTAGTCAAACTATAGCTGACATGGTAAAATTAAATAACTTGGTCTACATTCTCCAAGTCAGTCTTAATACCATGTTCATGTTCAAATACTCTACAATTTTTATGGTTTTCCCTTCATATCTAATAAATATTTTTTATAAGAAGATGCCAGGTGCCTCTTTTCTTCTGTTTTAGGCAATATGAATTTATGATCAATGCTTTCAATCAAATTCCAATGTCTTGTTGATTGTTATCTTACTATCATATTTGCACATTGATTAGATCCATAATGCGGATGTTCTCACTTCTCACCCAAATTTTATTTTCTCGGAAAACCAAATATTTAGTTGATCGATAAAGCAAGAGATTATTTTGGCTTATCTGATCTGGAGAAGACAAACAAAGATGGCGGCATTCTAAATGTTCATATTGGCGATGCCTTCATTCCATCAGAGGATTTGCACAGAAGATATGCCGGTGAGTCATTTTCATCGTATATTATCTTGTTTATAGAAATAGCTTATACATAAGCACTTATATGATAAATGATTAATTAAGTTGTTTATCCAAACGGGGCTTGTGTTTTTAACCAGTGCCCCTACCTAACTAGCTAACCAATCTAACTAACTAATGGACTATTGTTGTTCTTATTCCGCCACATCTTAACATAATGGAACGGTGAAGCATAATTCAACTGGTAACATTAATGCATCATTGAATGGTTGAGTGGACCACGTGAATGGATCCTTATTTTATGCAGTAGGAGTAAACCATTCAGACATCACTTTTCTTTTGACTATTTAATGGGGTTATTATTCTGATAGTCTTAGCTAACTTATACATGTGAACAATTTCCAGGAATTGTGGTTGACTTGTTCTCTGACGGAAAAGTTTTGCCTCAGCTGCAAGAGGTATGTTGCAGATTTGCAAGTTCTAGGTCATTATAAAATTGTTCTTGGAAAGATGACAACTTTTGGTCATTGTCGTTATCGTAACAGTCGTGTGAAATTTAACTTAACATCAATAATAATATAAATTGGAATTGGCCCTTTATATGTTTTTACTTGTTCTTCCTAATAACTCAGCTATAAGCCAATTTGCTTCGTGAGATACTTGATTGTACAGTTTAGGTCATTCATTTATATGGTATAGGAAGATCAGAGTTTGTGGAACTCGGATACTCATGTGAGTTTTTGACAGGAACTTATAAAAGATCCAGTATATTTTGTTAATTGCAAGGTCGTTGTGTCTGTATATCTCTTCACATGATATGATCATGTAGAAAGCTCACATGAGAGGATCCAAATCTGAGGTTAATGGGAATAAAATACGGAACCAGACTCTAGATAGTCATCAGAAAACATGGTTGATATTATGGAAAAATAGAAAAGTGAAGATGGATGACAAACAAAAACAGAATAATTCCACTACTACAGTGGAAGTTACAGAAATCACAAGTTTTTCTGCCTCTGGTGAAAGAACAAAGATTAGGAATGATATTTAAAAAAATGTGATATATTGTTTTCTTGTGATTTACAATGTACCTTATCTTGATAAATGCATAAAAAGCCCCCCCCCCCCCCCCCCCCCCCCCCATCCTATGAGCTTTTATTAGTTTGCAATCTATACTTCTATATAACAATTTAGTAATGCACAAACAGTTATTTTGGTGTTTGCCTCTTATTCGATAACAATAATGCACAAACAGTTATTTTGGTGTTTGCCTCTTATTCGAAAATCAAGGTGTATTTGCCTATTACTTTCTCTAATTATGTTTCAACGTATTTCTCCTAGAACATTTATGAGCTTAAGCAAAAAAATTAATTGGACCAATGGTTATGGAATCATAAAACAGAAATTAGACTTGTAAATGTTCCAAAATAGAAGTTTGAGTCTAGCAACTTCTGCTCGTAATCTGCATAACTGATTAACTTGTTTTTTTTCCTTGAGAAATCAAAGGTATGAAAGTGATTAAAAAGTTAACTTTTATCATCGCAGGCATGGTTGCACTATGTTTGATAGTTCTTTATTTGTCTGACAGGTTAGTACTTGGTTGGAATTACATGATAGATTGATGGCTAATGGTCGTTTTATGGTGAACTGCGGCGGGATCGATGGGGTGGATGGAAGTACTGATCCAAAAAAATTATCAAATGACGAGGCATGGTTATTAAATGCTGCAATCAAAGCATTATCCAAAGCATTTCCTGGACAAGTAAGCATCTATTTCTAGTTCTTCATTATTTCTTGCATTTCACTGTTATACTACTTCCTAAGAATATGAGCTCAACAAATTTGTAATCTTTATATGGGATATAAAAAACCAGAAAGTAAACAGATGCTAGTCCCTATTCTAACGCATGAAGTTTTTGAAAAGAAACTTGTAATCTTTATATGAGATATAAGGGTAAGCATATAAGAGCACTCATGCAGGTTTGTAAATACAAAACGTTTTATTATCGGACCATTTTGATTTTCCAATTTAAATTGATTAGACATTGCATAGAAAAGTTTGTCATGTTTTTAAGTGAATCACTAACTTAGTTCTTGAAATTGTACGAGTCGAACAATTCAATCTCTAAAATTAACAAAATTCCAAAATAATCTATGAAACTAAAAAGAGTGCTGTCAAATATCGGCCATGGCAGCACCTTGGCGGATATTGGTGGTGGTTTTTGATCAGTCCGCCATGCCCAATTTCAGCCGACATGGCGGGATTTTCGGCCATAATCCGATATGATGACGCCACAAAGCGGCCGGAATGGCAGGATTTAGGCTCTCCGCCATCAACAAAATTGACTAAAAACCTTGCTCCCATTAGTCCTTTTGGTAAGTTTATTTAGACTGGAAAAACGTCCCAAAAAGACTAATGCAATCAAGGGTTTTCAATTTTAGTTCCATTTTGAAATGTTAATTTCAGGGACCAAATTGTCAGACCCTTACAATTTTAGGGACTAAATTGATAACTAAATCAATACTTGTTGTATTAATGCCAACTTCACATCCTATGCTATATTATTTGACTTTTTAATGTCATATTTGAGGAAGCTCAATCTGTTTTCATTTCTCAGCTAAATTGGAAGAGAATGCCGAAGGAAACGGGTGAGAATTTTATGGCACTTACAGGACCTTTACCTGATCTGAAATCTTGGTCTGCTAATGTCCCATCTCCTTTAAGCACAGGAGTGATGGATTGGAAACCTTGTGAAATAGTTTCTAGAATTTGATTTTTACCACTTCTTAGTAAATGTAAAAATATGTTTTGTAGGGAAAGAAGTGAAATTATTGAGAATATTTCAAACTAGTATTCTTTTGTCATTTTCTTGGGGATAATTGTGCATGTGTCTGCGACACCCATAATTAACACCTCATACAAATAAAGCCTAATAAACATCTAACAACACAAACTACGAGTCTCCAGGTATGTTTTCACTCCTAGTTATTTCCAATGACCAGGTTTGGTCACAATGAACACCTCGTGTATGGACTGTGAGTCCTAGCCCTCTGAGACCTCCACACAAGTCACATAGCGCCAAGGCTGGGGGAATCACCCTTCATGACTACTATTGTCTCATCTCATCGTTTGTAACATATCAACATATGTCATGATGCAAATGTCACAATGTGTCAATGCTCACAGTTATGCACAAATACATGTTCAATCATCCTTCCATTAACTAATCACAATATCTACTTATACTGTTTCACAGTCACATCTATCATAGTTTCCCACATCATGGGACTAATTGCAATCATCATATCAACGATTATTACACATCGTTATCGTTATCAACAACATCATTAGAACATTAATGACTCTACATTTAGCAAAGATCAATGGGGTATTGTAGAACATGAGTGTTCTAATGGAAGGCTATACATTTACCAAAGATCATTAAAACACCCGGTAGCTCAAAACGATCGCTTGTATAAAACAACATCGTTATCTTACAAGGGTGTGCCGATTCATCAGTCAAATTATGTATCGATGTGAGAATCTTGTTGGTTGGTAGTCTTTTTTTGAACTCAAGGTCTTTCTTGACTCTAACAAGTTACTAAAATTTAACTCGCCTAAAATTTAACAAGCTTGTTGATCATTCAATAACCTACGTTTAGCAAAGGACTATTGTGAAATACAATTATATATTAATGAATTTTATAAAAGGAAAAGAAACAACCTTCTCACCGTTGTTAAAAGGATTAATGTATTGATCTTTCAAAAGAAAAATATAACCAATTATTGTCAAAGTTTGTTAATTTTTTACACTTTCAAATTAGTTTGCTCAAGTGCTTGTAAGTCGTTTTGTGGACATATTGATCTTATTGTTAAACCTGCTTCTTTGACAATCATATGATGTGTGTGAAAATGAAAATGAAAATGCTGCACCAATTGTAAACAAGAAGTTTGAGATTACGGATTTCAATTTCAATGTCTCCAAAAGCTAAGTCAAGAAGCGGCTTTTTATACCTTTTTGGATTTATATTCACTTTAGATACACGTTCAACATGAGCTAGTCACACGTTCAACTTGTTCAAACTTATCCCCCATGCACATTAATTTGGTACATGGAGTTGTACTTTAGTATTATTATATTAATGTAACTTGACTTGATTGAATTGCAATTAGCAACTATAGTTTTCTACAACTGAGGAGGAAAACAGTTGAAGAGTATCTTGTTTGACCATTAAGTCCCTATGATATCAGCCAAGACTCTAATTAATTCCCATTCATATAATGCATGAAAGATTCAAATTAAGATAATGTTCATTCCAACTAGTATGAGCTAGTTATTATGCTGTCCATGGAATCAAGAACATGTACCCTACCCCTAATGAAGTACTGCATTTAGATCTTACGCCACACCATGCATATGTGAATGTGAGATTCCCATATATATATATCCTTTTAATCCAAAAATATTAATGTTACGAAGTGTTCGTAAAGGTAACGGCACCAACACTAGCAAGCAAGACGCATGTGTATACTACTACTATATAGTATAATAGGCACATATATATCTAATGGTTTAGAGCATCAAATTGGTACGTACTTAGTGATATAATGAAAGAGTCGCAATTATAATGAAGATACAAAGCAAAGCTATAATAATGTGTGATTTATTTATATTCATTACATTCATCTACGTGATTGACCAGCTAAGTAGTTAGCACAAATAATGTGAGTCATTACATTTCTCATGTGAAATATTGGTAGGTTGCGTGGGAATCCATTTGGTGAAATTTGTGTGTGTAAGATAGTCATGTTGAATTGAAACAACGCCATTCAGATCCCGGTTTTGCAACTATTTTGTATGAGAATTTATATAACCGAGACATAGAATTGTGTATTTTTTGTTGGACTGTCACGTGTATAAGCCATGGACTTTATGGAATTTTGCTTACCCTTTTATACCCTCCTACGTATTATTAGCTATTCTCTAGTTTTTTGCATTACAATGAGAGAAATGAGAAATTCAATCTGCCCTTTATTTGGATCCCACATTTTGGGATTACTCACTTGATCCACTTTTTTTTTTGTTTCCGTGAAAAAATACACATACAATATAAATAAATAAATAAATAAACAAATAAAGTTTGTCCAGTAAGTACAACTCAAATGATAAAATGTTGCAAATGTATTTGATATATTATATTTAAGGTTTGAACTCGTACGTATGGCACTAAATGTGTGTGAATTTTGCAACTAGGCTCTTTGAAACAGAAATAATACTACTAATTTGTTTTAAGAGATGAAAAGCCGAAGTTAAACTTATTTATAAGTAAAATGAACACATTAAACACACTATTTGCCTAACCAAAATGGTGATTTCATTTTTTTTTCCTTCTTCATATTATAGGTACAAGGTTTCCACCATTGTTTAACATGTTGCATGCACACACAATATTAGTTTTCTCCTCTGAACCGAATTTTCTTCATACGGAAGAGTTAGACATTGAACTCATGACCATTTGCTTAAGGGGTCTGAATCCCTTAGCAACCCCTTAGACCGACCTATTGTTGGTGGTAATTTCATATTTGATATAATAACAATAATCAAAATTTTATCTCATCAAGTGAAGTCGACAAACTATGGTAGTTATAAAAACCTAATTAGCACTTCATAAGTTATAGTTATCATCCGTAAAAGGATAAAAATAAAAAATAGTAAGACTTAGTTCAACTAACAAATATTGATATTGTTAAGTTGAATATCTATATTTGGATTTGCACCCGAGACTTTACAGTTATGTGTGTGAATTTTAAGTGGTGATTGTCACTTCATCTACCAACCAAAAAAATTGTCCAAAATAGTTATAGGTGATTAATTGTACGTCACCATACACAAATAGTTTGATGCTTCCATTTTGCATAATTAATTTAAGATATATATACCAACCATTATGCGGTGTATGGTTAAAATTATATTTACATAGTCCTTGGATTCTGTCTACAAATATGACAAAAGCTAATAGTACATCTTTTGGATCAGATGAATTACAAGACAATGTGGTCAAGGACAAGTTGATTTTATCCCTGTATCATGTACTACCAAACAAATGTGGTCTCAAGTAAAAACCATGGTTGCCATCTCTTTCCATGGAGCATAAGGGAGGAAAATTTTGTCTTATTTTGAAAACATAAGGAAAAAGCCAACAATATTACAAACTAGCCAGAAAACAAGCAAAATGACAATTAGAGATGAAAAGAGCAATAATCAAGACAAAATTACACAAACTAGAAATAAATAAAACCCAAGAAACTTGTGGGGTTTAAATAGTAATTTTGGATAGCTTTGCTTAATTAATTCTTTTATTTTTTAATCACCACCTAGGATCCGGAATCATGGTGCATCATCCATAGGCAGCCATCATCGTAGGAACCCAAAAGATTGAAATTGTTAATCAAATTAAGTAATTAATGAACTAATATTGCGTACGTTCTTAGGTATAGTGAATAATTACTATAGTTTATTCATAGGATCATAGAATTAGAACCCCTAGGTTTGACACTTACACTGAATTTGATGCAAATTCTTCACTTTTATGAGCATGATTCAAGGCTAACCGTAGGATTTTCATGTTTTGATTAGTGGACTTCAGCTTTGCTAACACTTACTTTGCTCATAATAAATAAATATTTCTTTGTTGAAATTATCTTTAATCGAACTTTATTTAATCATCTCTCAATCAAACTATGAATTATCGAGGTTCACTATTCTATAAGATGGAGGGTTAAAACAAAAGAAAATCTCTATTGGTTACCGATAAACTTGTACCAAGCTGAAAAATAGGATAAACTCTCTTTATTGGATCCAAACTCAAATATAATCTTGAAATTGTGAATCATGATAATTTTTTCAAGAGTGAAGATATTGTATGGTGCTTCACAATCTTCTTGCAGCACAATTTAGTTCTAAACACATAATAGTTTTTGACATTTTTATACGAAAGACAAGTTAGTCATCATGTTATGAGTTTAGGATTAATTTGACTTTTGTACAAAAATGTCATAGACTAATTTAAATTTTATTTTTACCATGAACTAATTCGATTATAAAAAAAATTGTCAATGACCAAATTGATTTTATAATAGTATGACCTACCAAAATAAGTTATAATAATAAATCCATAGTTATTTTTTTAACAAAGGGAAACTATATCTATCAATAGTTGTAATAACAATGATATTATAATAGCTATAAGTGCATGTATTGAGAATATGGAATGAACAGAAAATGCCTCCATCATTCTTTTTTGACTTTGACCAGTCCACAAGGGTTTGATTGAAGACAGATACATTTTCATCTTATAATTAAATTGAAAATACAATAAACTAAAACAATAAAACAAAATCCACTTTTTGTTCTATTACAATTTACAGGTAAAATGAGAGGAAAAAAACAAAGTAAGTTACTGTATCTATAAACTAGTAATTGACAGTTAAGCCGATTTTCTTCATTGTAATGAGGCGAAAATTTGGAGAAGGTCTCCCATTCAACGGACACTTACCAATGACCCAATTTAAAATATTATTACAAATATATTATATGTCCATTTATTATATAAATTTAATATGAGTTTAGCTTTCATGTATCAATAAATCACAATCAAATTCATGACAAAAAAAAAGCACTACCTTAGACTAGTTATGATTGAAGTTAAAAATATTTATAGATTTAACTAATATGATTAATTGATAGTGTAAAAATGTTTCTATTGACACTATAAATAATAAATTAAATATTTTATATAATATACATTATTGTTGTAAAAATATTTTACATGATCATTTAATAATATGGTGTTACTTTCCTCTCAAAAAAAAAACTATGTTGTCAATATCCTATTAACCAATTGCATTTCATTGTTTATATGACTTTTAACGTAGATATGATTAAAGTCAAATATTTTTAATGATACATATCAGTTTTGATCTATTGTCAATATAGTTTATTTTCAATTTTTTTTTTGTACAATTTTTAATGTTAGTATATATATCAATTGAATCTTTACTTAATTAATAATGTGACAATACAACATTAAATATTCTTTAAAGTAATTTTACACTAATTGTACATATAAATAAAAAATTTTATTTTATATTATGAAAATAAACGGTCAATTTAAAGATTATAACAATAAAAAGGGGGTGAAGAGCAAGGTCTATAGACATCTATAACTCCTAATTAGTCTACCTTTGTGATATCATCATTATGATCATAACACAGCTATTTAGCAACTCAGAATACTACTCAATATTTTATTCTTGTTGATCTTCTATTCTTCTTCTTCAATATTCATATTGTTACAGAAATATATACACATAAAATAAAATATAAATTTTCATATATTTCTGTGCCCATTCCTGGTTGTCAGTCCTTGTATGAGAAGCTAGCATTTGCACTGATCCACAAATCTCTCTCTCTCTCTCTCTCTCTCTCTCTCTCTCTCTCTCTCTCTCTCTCTCTCTCTCTCTCTCTCTCTCTCTCTCTTAAAACCCACGTCCGTGCCCTTCAAGCTAAGAAACAGTGTAACCTAAGCCTGTTTCCTTCTTTGTCTTCTTTCCTTTGTCCTCTAAGGATCCTTTTTGCTTATCACATAAGGTTTGTATTCTTTCTTCATTTTCTTATCAAACCCTTTCATATACTTTCTTTCATTTGTGTTCTCCCTTTTATTTGTTGCATCATTTCATAACCTTTGTTCATTTTTTTTTTCTTGCTTAGTTATGACTATATATATAGAGTCTTGCTTAAATTAAATTATATACAAAGTTTAACTTTCATATGTTAGTCTTGAAACGCACATATATATGTTTTTTTTTTGTTAAAATAAGTGGAAGTTTTAATAGATAATCAAGCAACAAGGGTTTTCTTTGTTTTTCCTTTTGGCTCTTCATTTAGTTTCATTAAACTAAATTTAAATTTTCAAATTAAAATAAAAACTAGGGCATGTTTTTTGAATATATAGCTGCATACAAAAACAATATTATTTTGTGTCTTATTTTTCTTTATATTCTTTCTGATGTTTAGTTTTCTTAATTGAGATCCATGCAAGTAGCAAAAAGTTGGAAATGAAACATTTCAACCGATCATTAATGATTTTTGTTCAATTTATTTCAAACAAATCCATGAATATCAGGCATACATATTCCTGTTTTTCTGCTGTTTACAAGGGTTTGTGTTCTAAATGTGTACATAGTGATGATGTAGAAGGAAGCATGAATAAAACTACTTGTTCTTGTAAGTTGTTCCGAGCTAGCTAAAGTCAAATATGTTAATCAGTTCAAAAAATCATGCATGGAATAAAAGGTCTATTAGATTTTCTCAAACCTAACTGGTCACAAAAAGTTATCTACCTTTTTAAGATCTTCCTAGGGTTATCTCTCAGATTCATGTTCCACGTGTCATCTGAAATATCTCCTGAATATTATTCCTTAATTTCATTTGATTTTTTTTTTCAAGCCCTAATTTCAGTTGTTAACATTAACTAATGATATTTGATTATCAATTTGGAGTCATAGTTGTTTTGGACAATATTATATAGCTTTCTAAGTTAATCTCAATTTTTTAAACACAAAGTACAATTTTGACAGTGAATATGGAGACCAGATATATAATCTCGAGATTATCAATCTTTGGCCACCATTTTTGAATTTCTAAATCATGGACTAATGTTAGTTCTGTTCATACCTGCTAAATGTTCATTCATGAGAATAAAATTGTTTCAGCTACCTTGCTAGTACAAGCCACATTTCTGAATAATTAATTAATATATACATATTTAATTACACATGTAACTAGTTTATCATTTTAATACAAAGAGAACCTTCTTATTCTTTACTTTCTCTCAGGTAATAGAATAAGGAATCTGTATACAGAATGATGCAAGGTAGTGGAGAATTAACAGTTCCTCCAGGGTTTAGGTTCCACCCTACTGATGAGGAGCTTCTTTACTATTACTTGAGGAAGAAAGTTTCTTATGAAGCCATTGATCTTGATGTTATCAGAGAAGTTGATCTCAACAGACTTGAGCCTTGGGATCTCAAAGGTACACACACTACATATTCATAAATCTTTGTCTTATATCTTATTCTTCTAAGCGTTCTCATAACCACTTAAAGTTGGTATGCAAATATACACTTTATATAATATGCTTATATTCAAATAAAGTCATGCATAATTTCTTTGTTTCATACTATATATAGGATTTTATGATCATAAGAAAAATAAAATAAAAAATAGAAGAGTTTATTATATATGAACTAATACTATGGCATCCAATCATATCTTACTTATGCGCCAAATATATTGCTTCTCACAATATTTCAATAATGATATGCATGCTGAAATATGATCGGATGATACTACAAAACTATTTTACACCGGTGGTGCATATCCATTAATACAAACTAAAATCACATGTTAACTTCGTCTACTTGTGTGTGTAATTGCATATGAAACACTTGCACTAGTAACACCGGATCAACCCTGATACGTTGATATCCGCAATGATTTGAAAAATATAGGTAACTAAATGTAATCACATGTGTCGGTTTTGTCTCGGCGTCGGACACCAGACATGTCTTCAATCTTAAGTGTCTATGCTACATATTGAGTTTTCTAAGATGAACTAATTAAACATCTTGTTCATCTCTTAATTTTGTATTAAATTGAATAGTTTTGTGTGTGCACTTGTTGCAGATAAGTGTAGGATTGGATCAGGGCCACAGAATGAGTGGTATTTCTTCAGTCACAAGGACAAGAAATACCCAACAGGAACAAGAACAAATAGAGCAACTACAGCTGGGTTTTGGAAAGCAACAGGAAGAGACAAAGCCATATATCACACCAATTCCAAAAGGATTGGAATGAGGAAAACCTTAGTATTCTACACTGGACGTGCTCCTCATGGCCACAAAACTGACTGGATCATGCATGAGTACCGTCTTGATGATGATGATAATGCAGAAGTTCAGGTCAGAAATAAAAACCACACTTGTGGTGCATGTCACATTTTCTCTTCTTTTTTTTGTATATAGTTTTAATATGTATCAAATATATGTAATCTATCAAATGTTACTAGCCAAGTAATTAATAAGAACCTCATGAATTTGTTTTTCAGGAAGATGGATGGGTAGTATGCAGGGTATTCAAAAAGAAAAACACAAACAGAAGCTACCAACAAGAAATTGAAGAAGAAGATCATCACATGATTAACCACATGAGATCAACAAATGGTCCAAACCATTTTCTAGAACCAAAACATCATCACCATATGCAACAACTAGGACTATATGATTACAACAATAACACCACCACCACCTTTGATGGTACAATTCACTTGCCACAATTGTTCAGTCCAGAATCAGCTATAGCAGTACCACCAACTTCCTTCCATAACTCATCAATGGACATCCTTGAATGCTCTCAAAATTTGTTGAGGCTCACAACAACAAATACTAGCTCAGGACTTAATCTCATGCAGCAACAACAACAAGGAGAAAGGTTGATCAGTGGTGGTGATTGGTCATTCTTGGATAAACTACTTGCATCACACAATGGAATGGATCTTAATCTAAGGAACAAATTATGTAACACTCCTAATAATCACCAGGCTGCACCTTCTACTGCTGTTGGAACTTCTTCAGCTCAGAAATTTCCATTTCATTACCTTGGTTGTGAGTCTCATGATATTATGAAATTTTCAAAGTAATTAATTAAGGTTATGATGATGACCTCAATTATTTATTACATGTGTTATACATAAGTGATGATGAGAGAAATTTGATTTCTAGTATAAGTTTTTTTCTTCTGTTAGATACTACTATTTGAAATTCCACGCATTAATTAATTTAGTTAATTATTTCTTTTGAGTATGAATTGTATATATTATATGCATCTCTTATTCAAGCTGCTTGACAAACCATTGTTCTTATTATTGAAATGAACTCAATAACAACCACATATATGACAATACCTTAAGACAGTTGCACTTTAGCACCTCAATTTTGCTCCCGATCGGGTCGTAACTCCATAACGGCTATTTTTACGTGTTAAAAGCCGGTCAGGTAGTAACTCCCGATAGTGTATTTTCAGCAAAGTGAGCAATATTTAGGTGTCTAAAAGTACTTGTCATACCTTAATATATTTCACCACCTTTGGATGATAAATTTGAGTAGTAAATTGGGCTTATTAAATATTAGGCCCAATTAATAAATAGGTAGTAATTAGTACTAAAAAAAGTTTAGAGATGTGCAAAAGTAAATGAGTGAGTGATTGAAAGACATAACACTAAATGTAAGTAGTTAAGTGAAATGCATAGAATTCTCTTAAAGTGTGTAGAATACTCTCTTAAAGTGCATAGAATACATGATTCCGATTTTTTTTTTTTATATAATGAAATGTATAATAAGGTGTCCATATGAGATATGCCATGTCATAAGTGACATTGCCACATCATCAAAATTGACCCCCAAAATAGGGTGGGGGATGAAAAGTTATAAAAAAAAAATGAAGTAGGGGGACCAAAAAGTTGTTTTTTAAAATAGAAGTATCAAAACTAAAAAAAATAAAACTAGGGAGATAAAAAATGTATTTAAACCTATAATCTATCAATAGTATTACTATTCTTGATAGAAAACATTGATAAGAGAAAAAGTGGAGAAAAGTAAAATGTAAATTATATATTAATTGATAGTAAAAATGAATTTCATCAAAGGTTACATAAGAATTAGACAGCTAAGAAGCACAATTTACTCGTGTAACTAACTTTTATTTTATATGGTTGTCTTTGGTCTATGATTTCTGGTTGCGTAAGTTTTCATCGGTTCATCATGGTAATTTAAATGATCATCTTCTTCAGTTTGGTGGATTAGGGGTTTTTCAAAAAACCTCTTGACTGGTTTTTAATATTATTTTGATTTTTGTGCTTTTTGTAATATGGAAGGAGAGAAATGGGAGGATCTTCACTCATAAGGCAGTTCTTCTTCAATCTTTAACCGAAAAGGTCAAAATCCAGACGTTTTGGTGGTTGAAATCATATTATCATATATTTGAGTTTGATTATCTCACTTGGAGGTTGAATCCTTTGTAGTGTTTAAAGACAGTTTCTTAACTTTTGTCTTTGACTACTTTAAGTAGCTTTGTACTGTAATGTAAACTTCTTGGATGTTAAGCTTCTATAGTACACCTTATATTAAAGTGGTTTTGTTTGGTTTATTAATATATTTTTTTCTTAGCTTTTTTAAAAAAACTAACTTTTATTTTATATCTCGAATAAATATGTCTGTAAAAAAAAAAGATTCTTAAGAAATATAGGAAGTAAGTACTTTATTTTTTTTACAAAAGGAAATAAGTACTTTTTAAATTGATATGATGACCCAAAAATTAGTATGCATCAGCAACTATATGTCTATTAAATATTAAAGTATAAGTTGATTATGCTTCTAAGATAACTTTTTCTTTTGTGATAAGCAAGTTAATCGGACACATGCGTCTCAACTAGAAATTTATAGTTAGAAAACATTATTATTGGTAACAAAAAAAACATTATTGTTAAGACATTTCAACCAAAAGTTACAGTTAAATGTTTAATTAACATTCTTGCGTCTTTTAGAAATTTAAAGTTGTATTTTATTACATGTCTTATTTGCATTTGTTTTTTTAACAAGAGCATTTTAGCTCAACAAGTGTCACATGGGTGACAATAGCATCAACTTTCCATATAGCAAATGAAATTCTAAGCTTTTTCTTTTAACGTAGTCAACATATTAGCTAGTTCATACTCAATAGTCAATATAACGTGTGGGAATCTAATTATCTAAGCCTTAAAAGATGATAGGATAGGGCTCCAAAAAAATGGATGTCGAATTCCATCTTTTCAAGCAATAGAAAGAAATGTCCAATGCCATACACATTCCCTTCCCATCGATTTCAAAGGGCAATGTGCTCCAATAAGAAAGATAAGTGATAACTGAATTTGATAATAGAAGTTAGTTGCTTTTACTATATTGAGAAGAGTTAGGTATCTCTCCAAGATATGATAAAGATTTTTAACCCTCGTAGTGTGTAAGTATTTAAATTGGTGCCAATAACAAAAAGGGATGTCGATTATTTTTTAAGAAATAGAAAAGATCAATATGATACTTTTTTTAGCAGAGATACTTAAGAATCCTAGTAGTTTAAATTAAGTTAAATTAATCTCTTTTTTTCTTAGGTTTCCTCCACATGAATTAATCATAATTGAGACACATCATACATTAAACGTGGATACCTCTTTTTGTCAGGATTTAAAATGTGTTGCCACCTTTTGGGAGTTTAGTTTCTTCGACGGTCTACTAGACTCAGTCTTCTTGGTTAAATATACGCTTCTAATAAATACTATTTTTTTTTTAAATATGACTAAAAATTATTATAAAAATTATCATTTTAACCCATATTTAACATTCTTAATAATTAGTTTGTTTTATTTATCAAATACTAAGTATGTATATATGACTTGTTTATCGAAGAATAATTTGAGTATTTACACCCAAAAAAAATATTATTTTGTGGGCCATATATTTTGCTTTTACTCGCAACATACTTTTAGTGTTCATACGTCTTTTACTTGCAATGCACATTACACGGTAAATGGAAAATAACAAAACAAAAAAAAAAAATGACACCACTCCACTATTCTGTATACTATACTACTATTATAGGGTGTTGCTTTTTTTTTGACGGGAAGATAGTTCATTTCATTTCATCCAAAATAATAGAGTCAATACAATAGGGAGGATGATTGAAAATACTGGGACTAGCATGTAATATAGACGCTCGAGCAAGATTATGAGCGACTCTATTAGCTTGTCTCCTAACATAAGCTAGAGCATAAGTAGCATTAGAAAAAAGCAAAGCCCTACAATTAGAGAGTAAACTTCCTAGTTCATTAACATATGGGCTATTACTAAGGATAGCATTCACAACAAGCTGACAATCCGTTTCAAAAACAACGCGATTGAGACCAAGATCGAGAGCAATTTGGAGGGCTTGTTGTAGAGCAGTAGCTTCACCCTCAGCTGCGGTTAGAATAGAGGGAAAAACCATTGAGTGAGCTTGGATAAGGTGTCCAAGGCTGTCTCGGAAGCAGATACCAACACCAAATTTTCCTTCGGCTTCGAAGAGCGCACAATCAACATTACACTTTATCCAATCTGCCTGCGGTTTAGACCATCTTGGAGTAGCTGGCTGTAAAGTATCATTCGGACGGTTGCACCACGTGAAATCTTGAACATTATCCAGCGCTAGCACACAAGATGCTTGTGCATTGACTGGTTTTTGTTCCCATAAACAAGCATTGCGCGCACGCCAAATACTCCATAATATAGCTACAAATCCAGCACGATTTTCCACTTCAAGCGATCTAAGGATGGCAAACATAATAGAAGAAAAACTACCGTTTGACGTCATGTACGATGTTATCTTAATTATAGGGTGTTGATATTCCATACATGATACACATAATATTTTTACGCTTAGCAAATTAAATTTTAATAGGGTTGAATATGTTTTTAGTCCCTACAAAATTATTAGTTTTCAAGTTTAGTTCTTATAAAATTTTAATGGTAATTTTAGTCCTCCAAAATATTATAGTCCTTTGAAAACTTTTTACAAAAAATAGATACTTTTTTAGTCCTCCAAAATAGTCCCCATAAAATACAAATAAGGACTAAAAGTGAATAAATTTTTTGTAGAGACAAAACTTGAAAACTTGTAATTTTGTAAGGACTAAAAACATATTTAATCCTAAAAAATATTGTATCGGATAAAATAACATATACAATTTTTAAGAAACGAAAGGGTGAGGTGGGGAACACACCATTGAGCATCCTATATTCATATACTATATAGTATTACATACAAAAATGGTCGATAGAGTTACGACTCACGACCTGATCGAAAGTGAATTTAAGATTAGTTAAAGATCAATTGTCCAAACCCTACACACTCTTGGTTATTATTCCTAATGACTTGAGCTTGGTCCAGTTTCTTCATGATTTTTAATGTTCACTTGACTGATAAAAAAATCCTCACCAAATCAAGTGTGCTTCAACATTGCTTGCTGCTGCTATCACCTGCTGACTCCCCATCTACGTGGATGGATAATACTTTTAAAAATGGGTACAATATCTAATCAATTCCAATAACTATTTTTTAATTAAAAATTGAAAATATGACGAAGGATTCAAGAGATCACAAATTTATGTTGCGACTTCAAAAGCATGCTACACATTATACTCCTAGTTACATATTGTCCAACTTCCGTGCGTAATGCATGCACGTCTAGACAACTCAGTTCAAATCCAATTAATATATTTTCCCCATAGGTTTTGAAGATAATTGTCAAGAGTTTTATATTGAAAGTGACATGGTTTGAAGAAATGCTTATATAAGTAAAAGCAATCCTCATTTTATAAGCAGGTTTTTAAAAGATGGGTTATGTTCAATATAAAAACTTAATATTGTATCTGAGTCTATCAATTCGAATCACCCATCATTTATATCAACGTATCAAATTTAATATTGATGGGCGTATATTGGAAAATTGACACCCCTCACCTTACAAAATGGCTTTGAAAGATGAGTTAGATCCAATATAAAAACCTAATAATAATCACATTTAAGATACTATCAGGTAGGGATAACAAAATGGACCAACTCGTCTTGTCTCGCCCATCCCCGTCATTAATGTACAAGCCTAAAGCAGGTCAAACCAACTAATTAAAGATTTAAGATTGAAATCTCACTCCGTCCGTTTTTATGGTGGGGGTGTTTGTTGAAGGTTAATTATGAATTACATTCATGGGAATATATGGGTGGACAATGGATATATCCATGTTTGTTATTAGATTGAGAAACAATTATTTATGGGTATAAAGGTTCCTACGAATGAAATACTTCTCATAACTTCCAATATTCCCATGAAATTATTCCCATGTTAAAGGGTGAGAAAGTGAATTTGTATGTGATTTTATATACTTTTCTAAATAAAAATATATAACTTCCAAAAAAAATTAGGAATTTTAAAGAGTGTGCCAAACATATTTTTTTTAGAAATACCCAGAAATCTCGACTTTATATTCTATGGTATGTTACTCCTAAGAACAATTTTTGAGTCCATGAAACAAACGGTCTCTTAATTAAAAAGTTTCACAAAAATAGTGAAAATAGTTTAACAAATTATAAAAATAAAGAAAACCGAAGGAAATCAAATGTGCATGTAACTCATGAATTCACTGAAAATATGAAAATTATTTTTCAAAACATTCATGATTGATGATTTAAAAATCTAGAATAAGTAAGAAGACAATCAAAATAAAAAGTCATTGAGTCCAATTGACAAACTAAAACTCGTTTGGTTTTTATTGACTCATATCATTCCACAATTGTGGTACATTTGATGATGGCTAGGAGACACCCTTTTCACCCATATGCTTCGCTCATCTAGAAGAATAGACCATTCCATAGTAGACGCTACCTCGTATGTCTTTTTCAAGATTTGACATTATTGTCCTCCTTAACTCATTAGGTGTTGCTCATCCTCAAGCTTAGATTGTTTTCCTAGTTTGTTTCTTTTCCATTCATTCGTAATAAAAACATAGACTATAGACTATTAGAAACATTAGGCTTGATGGGTTGACCATGTTTTGAAAATGGGTTGTGGTTTATGAATAAAATGAGTTTTATTTTATTTTAGGCCAAATACCTCCATGGGCCCTTTAAGTTTCACGTTTGTAACAGATAGGTCTTTTAAGTTTCAAAGGTTACAGATAGGTCCTTTAAGTTTCTAAGGTTTCAGATAGATCCTTTAAGTTTCGAGTTTGTTTCAGATAGGTCTTTTCTATCAACCTCCGTTAAGGACCTATCTGAAACCTTAGAAACTTAAAGGACCTATCTGTAACCTTTGAAACTTAAAGGACCTACTTGTTACAAACGTGAAACTTAAAGGACCCACGGAGGTATTTGACCTTTATTTTATTTTGACTTGATGGGTCAGCCTGCCCTATCATAGTTCTAATTTTAAGTAAATTAAGAGGGACGAACCAACTATTAGTGATAAGTTTAAAATCTCGACTCTCCTCACCCAAAAAAATGGATTAAATGGGCCAACCATTAATGATGGGTTTTAAGTTGTGTTTTCTTTATAAGAACTTTGATCACTCTACTTTGTGATTATTTGCAAACTATGAACACTTTGATTATGCCCGTTGATTTTACTTCATTCAATAGTTAATATAACTTATTTGTTTATTGAAAAATGCACACTTTTTTTAATTGTCTAACACTCACTCTCTTACGGAGTAAAATTCGTGTGATTTCTACCACTTTATATATGACTCATTTCGAAAGAGGGTGAATGTTAGAGATAGTTTTAGGAAACGAATGCTCGTAGCACTCCTCTAGTTTATATTTGTAAAATTTGTGTATTGTATGCACTAATGTCACTTTATATATATTTTAGATAAAAAAATATTTATTGAATGCAATTGAAATATATCTTAAATAAATAATTATTGTCATCTCAAATATGTATGAAATATTTCTAAACGGAATATAGTGTTATTCTGTGAGAAATTTGTCCTAAATGATATCAAAATTATGTCCAAATTTTATTTGAAATAAATTTCAAATTCATCTGAAATTTGTTTGAAATATAATTTAAATCAGTCTGAAATTCAATTGACAAAATCATATTCATAACTAAACTATTGATGTGTGTTTGTTGGGAATTTGTCTAAAATATGTTTGAAAGAAGTTGGGATGGAATTTGAGAATGACGTATTCAGTTTGCAATTTTGCAAATGATATATGTTCGTCTGAAAATCATATTTTGTCCAAAAATTTTCTATAATTCGAATGTGTTTTGTTTTTAAGTCTATGCAAAAATAGGTAATGGGGTTGATCCAACAGTCTAACCTATTTTTCCATTTCTAGCGTCAAACACTAGATATGAGCACATCTCAATGCTAAGATTCAAACTTTGGTTCATCATGTTGTGAAGGTCTAACACCTTATGTTACATTACATTCAACTCTCATTGGTTAGTTTATGTGTGTGTGCGTGATGCTCTTTGATGTAAAGATTAATTGTTTAAATTGACCATGTATTATACGCGCAAAAAATATAATGTTTTAAAAATAACATAGCATACATTTTTAGCAAAAAAAAAAACATAATTCTTTTGAGTCTTAATTTAATAACGATGTTTTTTTAGAAGGATAATAAGAATTATTAAGTATATTCCTCAAAAAAAAAAAAAATTATTAAGTATACACATGTACAAGTTGGGTTCACGAGTCCAATGTCCCAAAATCTCAACCCAATACCCGAACCACATTTAGGTTTAAACAGATTAGTCCGGGATGGACCCGAATGTGAATGGATTGGGTACAAAACTAGATTGGGTTAGTTCGGTGTATGGGTTCACAACTTGACATGTATCCATAAACACCTCTAACTTATTATTGATCGAGATTGAACTAATCGACACTTAGTTCTCAATTTAAGTTGTTGAATTGATCTATGAATTCTAAAAAGGCAGTTTTTATTCACATTTTTATCATCAAAATAAATAATTTTTCCTTCGGTCCTAGATATGAGAAAAAGTTTAGTAAACATTAAGTGATGTATTTTGTCAAAATTTTGAGTCAAACACATCAACTTTTGTTTATCCAACTTTTTTTATCTTTAAGACTAGAGGATCTTTATCCAATTTTGACTTGATATGATGTTTGGAGATGAACATTTAAGAGGTAGTTTAACCTTGTTTGAAAAAATCGGATATCTCACTCTTGATTTGCGTATTGAAATGACTACTAGAGGTTAAAGATCCTAATTACAATTAATGGATGAATAGGCATTTTTATCCTTAAATTTGCACAAGTCATTTAATTTCGTCCTCAAATTATTCGAAATACCTAAAACGTCTTTGAATTTTACAAATGTTAATCAATTTTGTCTCCTTCAAGTCTCGTCGTTAACAGTGATGACATGTGACGTTAGGCGCATACGTAGATTGTCAACTCGAATGCCACATATTTAGGGACGAACTTGTTCGAAAATTTTGAATTTTTTTGGACTTTTTTTAAAATGAAAGTCATTACAAATTTCTACAACATTAAGTCGATCCTTGAATTATTTAATTGAAAATCAAGATGGTCTATGAATTATGTCATTCACTATCAAATTGATCCATAGATTATTTATAACTATTAAATTGATCCATAAAAACTAAAGAATGTATTTAAGTATTATTTATTATATTTTGCATGTTTGAAATGAATTACCTATATGGAATGTAGTCTCCAAAATCTTCATGCAGAAGTGTTGAAACCACTTAAAATTCTCTATGTTCTACACCCACGAGCATTTTGCTTGTTTTCTGCACCCAAGATGATGATGAAAATCTTATTGCCACAACTGTTGGATCTATGAGATAAAGTCATGTTTCATTAATTATATCGACAGAAAATATGTCTAGAGATAGAGAGAGAGAGAGAGAGAGAGAGAGAGAGAGAGAGCGTGGTCTGGTGCGTGAGCGTGGTGGTTATTCTCGGGCCATCCGAGGACAACCACGTCGGTATTCACCTTCACCGGAAGTAAGGTACTATAGGGGGGAAGGGGGCCAAGCAGGGTGCCACAAAAGGGGGGGCATAGGGGAGAATGGTCCGACGTGAGATCGCGAAAGAGGAAAGCGCAGGAACAGGAGGATGGACATTGGGACAGACTTCGGGACGATCAGAGGCATCGAGGGTCAAGGGTTCGGAGACAAGGGCGGTCTAGGGTTAGGGATAGGTTTGTGGATGCAGATTGGTTTGATTCTGGTATTGATAGTGAGTTAGCCGATCAAGAGTGGACTGATGATGGTAGGGTTACTGTTAAGTTTTTACGACCAGAAAGGGGTAGGGTTTGCGAAGGCCTAAGATATGAAGTTGGGCATGTTTTGGAACGGCGCAGATCACTGTCCATAATTCGTGGAAAGGATGTGTTGACTGGAGCAGAATCAGTTCGCGGATATCATCAACATCAACGTCCAGATTCCAGAACTCAGGCACCGGATCAGAAACTAGAGGTGAACAAAGCTGTCGTTTCTTTTTATTTTTCAAATATCCCGCACGATATACCATATGTTGTATTGCGTCAAGGATTTGAGGTATGTGGCATTATGGAGGACGTTTATTTGGCTCGTAAGAGGAATGTTAACGGTGGTGCTTTCGGTTTTGTGCGGTATAGTAACGTGAAAGATGTTGAGAAACTTTTGAAGGCGGTAAATAATGTGTGGTTTGGAGATTGGAAAGTGGTGGCAAACGTGGCGAGTTTCGATAGGGCGAATAGTAAGAGGGGAGAAGGAAGAGAACGGGGTGTGGAAGATAAAAAAAAAAGAGGGTGAAAAAAATCTAGAGGGAGATAAAAGTAAGGTGGGGAGAGGAAAGGTGGTGGAGGGAGAGGGAGGAGATGTTGGGGGAAAGAAGGGGTATGCTGGTGTGGTAGGGAAGGAAGGAGGGGCTGTTAAGATCGTCGGAGGAGAGGGGTATGGGGTGGAAAAGAGGTTGAACGCTAAGGATCTTCAAGGTGCCAAGGTGGATGGAGTGGACGGGTCGAAGGTGCATATTCCTAAATATTCGTCAAAGAAAGATGATGTTTTATGGGCAAGGAGGAGTATGGTAGCTTCGGTGTTGAATGGTGAAACTATCCCCGTGGTGCAACGACGGGTTTATGATGCGGGTTTTGAAAAGTTAGACATTATTCCTTTGGGGGCCGACAAAGTGTTATTGCGTATGGAAGATGATAGTGATGTTAACATTCTTTTGTCAGAAGCATCAGAATTTTTTGATAATTTTTTTTCCAAACCTTTTCAATGGAAGATAGATGATGTGGTCCGTGAAAGGGGAGCTTGGGTGAGAATTTACGGGGTTCCGTTGCAAGCATGGAATTTTGAATTCTTTAAATTGTGTGTTTACGATTGTGGTCGGTTGTTGAGAGTGGATGACTCCACGTTGGATAAAATTCGTCTTGATTATGCACGGGTCCTTCTTTCAACCTCGAATTTGGATTTAATTAATTTCGTCTCAAAGGTTATGGTGGATGGGGAGGTTATCGATTTCAAGATAGTGGAGGAAGGGGGGTTTCCGTTGGGAGAGGATGCATGCTTGACTGATTATGATGAATCTCAAGACGATTGTGAATTGGAGGACGACCGTATTTGTGAGGAGTTAAATGCTGAAGAGGATGTAGATAATTTGGTGCAGCATTTATCGCAGGAGTGGCAGAAGGAACAGAAGCTTTCTCAACTACAAAAGCCTATGCAACCTATTGATTGTCCAGCGGTTGTGGAGGTTCCAGCTGAGAGTTCAGAGGCTGTTTTGGCAGGTTCGGCAGAGGCGAATGTTCAGCGTCAATCTGCTCTTGGAGCTTGCTTCGGTACTCAAGTTAGTGTACACGCAAGTTCTGATGGTAATGGTGATCATGAAAGTGATAACCATAATTCTTTAAGTAGTGTTAAAAGGAAAGTACAGCGGACATCTTCTTGTCCTCCAGGTAGAGTACACGCTACTTCATCGGGACCTTGGAGTTTGGAATGGGCTAGTCGGCATAAGGATGTGGTAATTTGTGATGCGAGGCATAGGGATGCTAAGGGTAAGAGCAAATCCATTTCAGGTGATATTGGCGTGATTAGAAAAAAGGGGGTTGGTCAGCTACGCCATTGTGCTATTAATTTGAAGCGTATTGCTCGGCTGTCCGATAAAGATCGTAAGGATGTTTTGCGTGCTTTACGTAAGACAAATAGGCGTCGGGCGGAAGGCTCGGAAGCACCCATTGCCAAGGTAAATTCGAATGTTATCTCTTCTGATAATGGTTCACAGTCATCTGTTAAAGCTGAATGGATGAATTGGTTGGTCCTTCATGGGAGTAATAAGGCTATGTCAGATCATGTTAGGGGTTTGGGAGAGTCAGTAGGATTGAAATTTAAAGGGGATAAGAATAACAGGTTCGATGTATTGTCGGGTGTGGGGAGAAAAAATAAAGAGGGAGATGGGAAAGGGAAGTAAGGTTGTGGGTTGGTGTGAGGAGAGAGGGGAACGGTGGTGGTGATGAAGATCATTTCTTGGAATGTTAGGGGATTGAGTGGTTTTGAAAAAAAAAGGGAGGTGAGTCGGTTGGTGAGGGAGAAAAATCCTTTTATTTTGTGTTTGCAAGAGTCGAAGTTGTCTGTCATTAATAATATGGTTCGTAATGCTATTTGGAATGATGATAATGTTGATTTCTCTTTTCAACCGTCGATTGGAGCTTCCGGAGGGTTAGTTACTCTTTGGAATTGTAATGAGGTTAAGGTGTGGTCTTCTTTTAATATGGATTATGTGTTAGGAATTCAAGGCAAATTTTTGAAGTCGGGGGAGAAGTTTACTCTTCTTAATGTGTATGCACCGTGCGATACTACTCGTCAACTAAATCTTTGGCATAGTATTTCTGCTCGTATGATGACTTTAGGGGATGTTAATGTTTGTGTGTGTGGTGATTTCAACGCGGTTCGGAATTCGGATGAAAGGAGAAGTGTGGGTAGCGCTGCTATTCAACCTGGGAGTGCTAGCTTTAATAATATGATAGATGTTAATTTCTTTGTTGATTTACCGCTCCGGGGTCGTCGGTTTACTTGGTATCGAGGGGACGGGAGGTCGATGAGTCCGATTGATCGTTTTTTGTTGTCAGAGAGATGGTGTTTGACTTGGCCTCATTGTTTTCAGTTAGCATCATCACGAGGGCTGTCAGATCATTGTCCTATTCAGTTGAGTATTGATGAAACAAATTGGGGTCCGAAGCCGGTGCGAATGTTAAAATGTTGGGAAAATTTTACTGGTTACAATTCTTTTGTTCGGGAAACTTGGAATTCTTTTCATATAGAAGGTTGGGGTGGGTATGTCTTGAAAGAAAAATTAAAGATGATTAAATTAGCTCTAAAGGAATGGCATAGGAATCATTCAAAAAATTTACCTTCTCGGATCATCTCTTTAAAGGGTCGTATTGAGGAAATTGAGGTCAAGGCCGAGTCTATGGTTTTGTTGGAAGAGGAGGTCGAAGCTTTGCACGGGTTTTCTGAAGAATTGTTCTCGTTATCTCGGATTAATTCTAGTGTTTGTTGGCAACAATCGCGGATGCAATGGTTGAGTGAAGGTGATGCGAATACTAAATTCTTTCACATGATTATGTCCGGTAGGAGTCGTCGAAAGGCGATTCCATGTGTTTTTGTGAATGGTATGTTGGTTGAAGGGGTGGCTAATGTTCGGGCAGCGGTGTACGCTCATTTTTCTACTCATTTTCAAGCTCAAGTAGTTAATCGCCCTAGCATGGAGGGCTTACATTTTCGAACCTTGAATGCCAGTGATGGGGTCGCTTTAATTAAACCTTTTTCAGTGGAGGAGGTCAAGGCAGCTGTGTGGGATTGCGATAGTTACAAAAGTCCAGGTCCTGATGGTGTTTCTTTTGGGTTCCTAAAAGAGTTTTGGGATATGATGCAGAACGATGTGATGCGTTTTTTGGTTGAATTTCATCGCAATGGAAAGTCTAAAGGAATAAATAGCACGTTTATTGCTCTTATTCCAAAGGTTGACAACCCTCAACGCCTTTCTGATTTTAGGCCTATCTCGTTGGTTGGTAGTATGTACAAAATTTTGGCAAAGGTGCTTGCTAATAGGCTTCGTTCTGTTATTGGTTCTGTTATTTCTGATACGCAGTCGGCTTTTGTTAGAGGTCAACAGATTCTTGACGGAATTTTGGTGGCTAATGAGGTAGTCGATGATGCTCGTAGAAGCAAAAAAGAAATGTTACTTTTCAAGGTTGATTTTGAGAAAGCTTATGACTCCATTGATTGGTGTTATTTGGAGGAAGTGATGGTGAAAATGGGGTTTCCTACTCTTTGGTGTAATTGGATTAAGGAATGTGTGAGTAAGGCCTCAGCGTCGGTGTTGGTTAATGGGTCTCCGACTGATGAGTTTTTTCTTCGGCGGGGGCTGAGGCAAGGGGACCCTCTTTCTCCTTTCTTGTTCTTATTGGCGGCGGAAGGGTTTAATGTGTTGATGGAGGCTTTTGTTGCCTCCGATCTTTTTTCAGGTTACAACGTTGAAAGACATGCGTCGGTGGTGGTTTCTCATCTTCAATTTACAGATGACACCATTATTTTGTGTGATAAATCTTGGACCAATATTAGAGCTTTGCGTGCTATTTTAATTCTCTTTGAGGATCTTTCTGGTTTGAAGGTAAATTTTTCAAAGAGTCTTCTGGTGGGGGTTAATGTTCACAGGTCGTGGTTGTCAGAAGCGGCATCTGTGTTGAATTGTAAGGTTGGGTCCATTCCTTTTATTTACCTTGGATTGCCTATTGGTGGGATTGCTGGTCGGTTGAGTTTTTGGGAGCCTTTCATCAAACGTATTCATTCTAGATTGTCAGCTTGGAACTCGAAACACTTGTCTTTGGGTGGTCGCTTGGTTTTACTGAAGTCTGTCCTGTCGTCCCTGCCTGTTTATGCTCTTTCTTTTTTCAAGGCTCCGTCAGGTATTGTTTCCTCTATTGAATCTATTTTAAATAATTTTTTTTTGGGGGGGAGTGCAGACCACAGGAAAATATTTTGGAATGACTGGAAATCTATTTGTCGGAGTCAGGAGGTTGGGGGATTGGGGGTAAGGAGAATAAAAGAATTTAATTTGGCGTTATTGGGGAAGTGGTGTTGGTGGGTGTTGGTAGATAGGGATAGCTTGTGGTTTAGGGTGTTGGCGGCGAGGGTGGGTTTAGAGGGCGGTTACTTGAAAAATGGAGGGCGAGATAGTTCTAGTTGGTGGCGGAGTATTTCTGCCTTGCGATCGGAGAGTTGGTTTCATAGTAATATCAGTCGAGCATTGGGTGATGGTAAGGATACCATGTTTTGGACAGATGTTTGGGAGGGAGGGATGGCGTTGCGGGATAGATTTAGGAGGTTGTATGATTTATCGTTACTGAAAGGGGAGTCAGTGGCGGCTATGAGTGCTATGGGTTGGGAGGAAGAGGGAGTAGAGAGGAGGTGGAGGCGGAAGTTGTTTGCGTGGGAAGAGGAGTCGTTAGGGGAGCTTAGGCTGTTAATTCAAAATGTGTCTTTGTAGGTTCATACAAAGGATGTTTGGAAGTGGAAGGCGGATTCTTCTTCACTTTACTCGGTCCGTAGTGCCTACAATTTTCTATTGGAACAGGTGCATGATGATAATGTGGCGGTCGTGCCTTCTTTTTGGCACAAGGATGTTCCTTTGAAGGTGAAGCTTTTTGTGTGGCGTTTGTTTCGTGACCGGCTTCCGACGAAGGATAATCTTCATAGGCAAAATGTGTTACACGTTGAGGCTCAAACTTGTGTTGGTGGTTGTAGTTTTGTAGAAACTTCAAACCATCTCTTTTTACATTGTAATTTTTTTGGTTCGGTTTGGTTTTACATCTCTCAATGGCTTGGTGTTGTCACGATTATGCCTTCGGATGTTAAAGGCCATTTTGATCATTTTAAATACTTAGGCGGTGCTTCTAAGACAAGACAATCAATTCTACAGGTTATTTGGTGTGCAACTATGTGGGAAATATGGAAGGAAAGGAATAACAGAATTTTTAATGAAAAGAGTAGCTCTATTATGCAGGTTGTGGATAGGATTAAGTTGCTAACTTTCAAGTGGTTGAAGGTGAAGTATGCTTCTCTTCCTTTTAACTATCATGGTTGGTGGTTTAGTCCTTTTGTGTTACTAGGCATAGGCTAGTTTTCTGGTGTTTCCTATGTTGTTCTAAGTTGTTGTTTTTTAGTTTGTAAATACTGTTGTAGCTCTTTTTGGTCTTTGGTGTTTCTTCCTTGGCATTTCTTGTGTTAGGAAGGTCATTGATGTGTTAATATATTTCATTTTAGTCTCTTCAAAAAAAAACTTTTCTATTCATTAGGACCCCATAAAAATTTGAAAGAGAGGTTAAGAAAAACACTTCGGGAGAAAATGATGTTATTGTAATTTATTTGGATTTTCATGTGATATATAAAAGACAAGGGCCCTTTTGAATTTGCATACACATTGCATGTAAAATATTCATTAATGTGGATTACATAATTCAATTTTATCTTGTATTATCATATTTTGTTAGTATTTACTTTTATGGGTTACACATTATTAATGAATGCCCCGATTGCAAACGGTCAACGTGTCTTTTTCTCATGCTGCTAGCCACGGTTTTATAGTGAAGAGTTCTTTTATCTCTTTGTTGTGCTACCAAATCAAGGATCAGTTTCAGAGTTAAGATAAATAATTTAGAGATCGATTTGATAGTGTGTAACATAATTTAGAAACCATCTTATTATTAAATGAATAATTCTGAGATCGATTTAACAGTGTAACAATTTATAATGACTTTCCTTAAAAAAATTCACCAATTTCGTCCATGAATACATAGTATCTGAATTGGCAATCCACGTCAATACTTAACGTCATTCGTCATCACCGTTAACGACAAGACTTGACGAAATTAGCAATTGAATCGATGTTTGTAAAATTTATAGAGGTTTTAGTTATTTCAAATAATTTGACGACGAAATTAAACAACTCGTACAAATTCAAAGATGAAAATGTATTTTCACTCTTGATTTAATCAGAAAAAACATAGCTCGATTTTTGATGCACCGATTTTTAGAATAAAAAAAACAGACTAAATGGCAATGTAACAATCTAATGCACACTCACATGCGAGTCAGGAACCAGAACACAAGAAAATGCAGCAGTTGCATGTGGATTGTCTTTGTTCTTATGTGTCTTATAAAATTAAATTAAATTAAACAAAGCCACATAGAGGCGCGCAAGTCCAATAAAGACAAAACAACATCTTTGGGATTTTGTCCAAATTAGATTATTGTTTGTAACATTCATTCATGATTCACTTTTTACCTTTAACCTACCATTGGACTTAATAAACCAAACCAAACTATACAGCATGTGACATCAAAGGTATCTTAACAAACTCCCATGTGTATATCAAATCAATCTTAACAAACTTAAACGGTTGAATTATTGTTTAGGAAGTTATAGTTAGTTTATTTATTGAACTAATGATTTTAAAAACTTATAAAATATATCAAGTGCATGCATGTGAAATTGGGGATCAATGGATTCCCTCGTATTCAATTTTGGTTAGGGAAAATTGCATTGACCTCCCTTAAGATTTATTAAAATGATACTAACATCCCTTCTAGTTTTACACCAACCTCCCTTAGACTTTCATCAAATATACAAACACATCTCTTACTTATTAACACCGTTACTTTTCAGTTAATTGTTTCTCTTTCACATAGTTTCCCTTACTCATGATGGTGGGATTACAAACCTCAATAGTTTCTTTTTACTGCTTCATCCCCATATCACCATCAATATTTATTTGTACATCATCATTCTCCCTTATGAGAACTCCCCAGGGCCGGACCCTAGGGGGTGCAAGCAGCGCTATAGCACCGAGCCTCTCCAGGGTATGGGCCTCCAAAAAAAATTTATAGCCCAGTACGCCCCACTAAAAAAAAAATACTCTTTCTCTAATACATACCAACGCGCGTTTCATTCCTCTCACCATCAGTGTTTCGTTTTTCTTTTACTTCCTTTCATGGAATTGGTTGATTTTTGTTGAATGTTAAAATTGCTAAATGCTGGAATAGAGATTGGTAAGATTAATTTTATGAGTTCTTCAAATAGAGATTAATTTTATGAGTTTTTCAAATTGCTAAATTGGCTGATTTATGGTTTAATTTTATGAGGCTGACAAGTTCAAATAGAGATTAACGTTTTCCCCTTTCCAAAACAACACTGACATTGTTCTTTTAAAAAAATACATCTTTATTTTATTATGGGCCTCATTTCAATTTCAGCACCGAGCCTCCATATTCGTAGGAACGGCCCTGGAACTCCCCAACAATAGTTTTTTTTGACAAATAAAAAGAATTAAAAAAATAGTTGTTAACTGGAAAGAGCAACCCAAAGCTCCATTGGCTCTTCATCTTCACAAATACAAAGAATTAGAAATTTTTCCAATCCAAACATATATCGCTAAAGGAACGTGAACAATAAAAACAATACGAGAATCAAGAGCTAGCAGCTTAGCAATATAGCCTCCATTAGGTACCAAATGATGAGGGTCATAAGTTAAATGAGAAGCCACTAAACATCCTAGGAACATACTGTAATTGTGACTCAGAAGGTATCAGCATCTGTATTTATTGATGGAAAGGACGAAGCCATGAAAGCAACTGTGTAGTTTTCTGTTTGACGGTCACCGGGAGGTTCATGAAACTGATATTGAAAAGACAAAATTAACGGAAAATTAACGGTGTTAATATAGAAGGGAGATGTTTGTATATTTGATGAGAACTTAAGGGAGGTTGGTGTAAGTTTTAAAACTAGAGGGGGTGTTAGTGTCATTTCAACAAAACTCAGGGGAGGTGAGAGTAATTTTCCCTTTTGGTTATTTGGAATCTCAACCTCTAATCTAATTATATGTTGAATGAAAGAGAGTTGATTTAAAAATAAAGATAGATCGATTAATTGGTAGAGATTAAAGGCATACCCTTCTATATATTTTTTCAACATAATGAGGTCATACACTCATACTTTTGTTTAACTATAAACACTACGTACCCAAAACTTATATTATACCGTCATTTGACAACGACTACTATTCGTCAAAGAACATTGAAAAATGATATTTGTATAACTATTATATTATGACATTTTTTTCTCTTTGTTTGGAAGAAAAAAAATAGAGTGAAAAAATGGAGAAAGAGAGTAAGAACATGATATGAGTGTTTGAAGACTGAAGAGAGACATTGTCCAAAAATGATTGTGCAAATATCATTTCTCTAATTAAAAATAAAAGTTATCAACTTATCTTGTAGGCCTAATTGTTCTTAAAAATAGATATTTATACAACCATTTTGGGACAAAGCATCAGAGTGACAGAGTCTCTTACCACACTCATACCAACCAAACGTGTGAATTTCATTATTAGACTCTTTAAAAACCACGTACAGAAACTATATATGGATATAAATAAAGTATTTTAGAAAATTGTTTGACGACGGTTCTCTCTACGAGGATGGGGTGTAGTCTCTACCCCTAAACTACTCTCGAGAGAACTTTCTCCCCATCTTCACGAGGAAAAATTTTTCACCCCTGAATTTTCAAATGTGATACTGCCTCCGTCCCATAATACTTGACACAGCTGACCTTATTACGCATGCCAATGCATAATTTTGAGCTTAAATATCTTGAATAATATATTAGAAAAAATTTCGAAAATTTGATATTTTGAAAATACTCATCGAGACAAATCTAAAGACATCTTATATAATATTATTTATCTTTGTATATTAATAAAAAAATATGGTCAAAGTAAGTTAGGTCAAAATTACACATTTTCAAATGAGACATTTATTGCGGAATGAAGGGAGTAATTTTCGAAGGAACCCAGTTGACACATGTGAAGTTTGTGATATAATCTTACTTAATGAATATTTAAAAAATGGAGATGCTAACAAGTGCCTTTAATTAAGGCATTTGTTAAGAACCTTAAAGTAGAAATTTTATCTTTTTTTTACAAGTAGAAATTTTATCTTAAAAATTGTGTATTTAACTTATTGAAATACCAAAAAGTAATTTTTTTTATATACTAAAATTTAACCATTAATTCTTTTTTTAAATCTTTAACTACTTTTTTTATATAAAATTTAACTATTAATTTTTTTTTTAATCTTTAACTAATATCCTAAGGGCAGTTATTAGCGTCACCTTTTAGAAAATAATAATAATACTTTACCGTGAGGAAAGTCTAAAGGCACAGTAAGTAAGATATGGATTTGTTAATCAACGAAAAGAAAAATAAAGATAAGATTTGCTTAGCATATAAATAACGGTCAGAGATGTAACCTAAGTAAGGGATAATATAAAATAAAACAAGATGAACGTAATCTAAGGAAGTAGGGTAGGGTCTTTGCAACAACAGGGAACGATGGCCTCGCAATTTTCAACATTTTGAGGGCAATAGCATCAGCAACAAAAGGCCAATAGCCGCATGGTCTTGTGCTTAAATTGTGTCTCTTTCTTTTCAGATAATTTCTAATTAGGTTTGCCATGTGTTGCTTTATACACTCTTTATCTTATTTGTCTTGTGTGAATCAATGACTCTAATATGGAACGACATTGCCTTTTTATCTTTGATTTGATATTGCTTTTATAGAACCAACCAATAAGAGGTCTTAGTTGAAATAAGTGGGAAGGAATCTGATACATACCCTAAAATGGTTTCAAAATTTTCTTTCATGGTTTCATATATGCTACGTGTGGTCTAAATATGTATTGAGATATAAAGAAATTTTTTTTGAATTAATTATTTCAAAAGTGGGTATTAAAATAAATTTTTATGGACATTACATTTTTTTAATGGAAAATTGAATATATAAAAATAATAAATAGTCAAAGTAAATACAAGGAATATCAGGAATACTCATGTCCAAAAAACACTAAAAAGATAAATAAGTTAAAACAAATAGATAAACGATAGATACACCCAATAACATTGATCCGTCTAATAACCACGACAATCTCCACAAGTACCAACCGACACAAGCCAACATGATCCAATGACATTCCATCAATAAGTCTCTATATGTCGGTACAAGTTCCACCTCCCACTTGTAGTAGGAGGAAGAACACCAAGAGTTCTTACCAAAAACTATTTCTAAGAAAATAATTTATCCTGATATCCATAAATTGCTCTCCTGAGGTTAACTTCCTAGTGAAGATTATATCATTATAAAATTTTCAGATGGACCATACAACATCATGCAAAATTAAAGCCAAACCTAACTCTTCGACCGACCCATAGTCCTTAGAAAAAGACAATGATGCCCTCCATATCTAACAGGAAAACAAACTCTCAACCTAACCATCTAAAGATATTACACCACACAGGGGGAACGAGCTCACATGTAACAAACATGTGAGTAGACGACTCCAACACAGCCTCACAAATGCATTTTACAGTTGAGCTCACATCTTAATTTACATATGCATTTAATAATATGTTGTCACGTCGGTTAATTAAGATGAAAACACATGAGTTATAATATTCATTAATTGAGGTAGCAATATATCGCTAGATACATGTGTAAAATAATTATACACTAATAGAATATACTAATTAAACTCTCAGCTCTTTACATTGTTCGAATGTCCAAAAATTCAACAGGCACGCATGCACATTGTAGATGAGCCACATTCCCTATATAAAAAATCAATATATACATTTAATAGAAAAATTCTTTGGAAAATTGCATTTTTTTTATATTTTTCTTAAAGCACACCCCTTTTTTTGTTTATACCACTTATATTTCCATCCCAGAAAATTAATTCCTTCCAAAAAAAAAGAATAAAATTAATTAAACTCGAGTTTTTTTTTGTTTTACATAACTATTGTTGAGCTAAAAAGTATAATCAACAAAGTGTATACATTTTTTAAATGAACACACTAATACAATAAAGTTTTATTGGTATGACATTTAACACACCTTGAGAAAATTCAGTACACCAAGAATTGAACAAGTTTTTAACCTTAGTCAATGATGAAACCAAACAAACCGATCAAACAGCTTAGATACACGTACTAAGTACGTGGCATATTCGTTATAATCTCTCTTTCACTATTTTGGTTAAAATCTCCCTTTCACTATATATAAGTGTAAATAATTCACATGTAGTTTTTTTTATTATTTAATGAATTTTTTTCTTGTTATAATACATTATTCGTATGATTTTTTTTTTCCTCTGAACCGAGTATCATTTGTGCAACTCCAGAGATTAATCTCTTATAATGGACAAGATTTTATTAAGTAATAGAACTCTCTCCCAAAATTTAACATTGTTACATTATCGGGCTCATACCATTAATGATATATAATTTTGTAAAATATAATTAAATTTTTCTTTTTTAATTAAATTTAACTAAGTTTTTTTTACTTCGTTAAAATGACATATTATAGAATGAAAATAATACTAATTTGTCATATGATTCTCTCTGAAGTCATTCATGATCACTAATATTGTGACATTACATGGAGGTGTGCGTCTTTTAATTTAATATTTTTTATACAAAAAGTCAAATATTATTGATGATATGATGATTATTATTATTTTTTTTTGAAGAAGATATGATGATTATTATTGATTGATACCGTAAAATATAATTACCCGACAATGTATATTGTATAAATATAAACTAAACCCTTATACCAAATAAATGTTACATGAAAATATTAGTTTTTTTTATAAGCCCTTATATAAATTAAACCGTTTTTTTTTTTTTGACAAATAAATTAAACCCTTGTTGATTTTGTAAAAGAAAATACATTTGTACACCAAAAACTTCAATAGGGGATCACTGCTCTTAAAAAAAATTTAATTATGGTTTCACATAATTTTTTACTTTTATGGTACTCTAAATATATTAGCAAATTCTAAAATCGTTTTACAAATTTATGATTATGTATTCCTTTCTTTAGATGAACACAATATTTTGGAGAGACAAAATCATAACTATTAGAGATATATTATGAAATTAATCAATGTTCATTTTACGAGTTATCATCGTCTACCAACATTATATTGATCGAATAAAATAAGATTTAAAAATTTTAAGTTAAATGTCGGAGTTCAAATCTCATATATGAAAAAATTATAGTAATAAGAAGAAAAAAAATCTGAAAGTGTTTAGTTAGGTCGCCTAATGAAGATTAATCATCAACAAAATCAATTAATATTATCACAAATAAAGTTAAAGAAAGAGTTGATATAGGCTATCAAACACTTTTTTGTACACAACAACCATGAATAGAACCTTTAAACAATACATTGATATTGATATTTGTTGCTTTAACTATAGAAAACCATTTTTTATTTTGTTTAGTTTCATTGACCTAATCCAATACTTCTTTTTTTTACCATAAACCTAATCCAAAACTAACCTTAAAAGGACCATTTCAAAAAATAAAAATAAAATGAAGAACTATTCATATAAGGTGGAGGGAGTTTTTAAGTCCAACATATAATAATATATTATATTCAAAACCATTTGATAAAATTGTAAGATATCTTTTCCAACTTAACTATAGATTTTAGGTCCAAATTAAACTCTAGTAATGTAACAATGTTAAATCTTCATGAACCATTGCAGTTCTAATCGACTCAAATGAATAGTTTGTTGCGTAGAATGTCCAGTTTAAAAGAAACAAAATTATAATATTTTTTTTTTTAACTTATAACGAGCTCAACAACCAACTAATCTAATAACCAATCTCAACGTTCACCAACGGAAGTACATACTGAAGCATGAAAATCTGATCCAACAATTGAGATCTAGAGAAGCACACTCATATGTCTCAAATCTTGGCCATCTGACCAATCGAGATTAATTATTATATATTATATATTGAGTGATTATAATTTATAAATATTATTATTTATATTTATTTTTAATTTAGGGGTGATGAATTTTGGTCCTTTTTAAAGTTGAAAGGTGAAGCCACATCTTCCATGCTCACCAGCCGCCTGTAAGAACAACAACAACAAGAAGAACAAGAGAAGAGAAAAGGGTGCATTTTTCACCCTTTTCCCTAACCAAAACCCTCTTCATTATCCTTCTATTACAAACAATCAAAATCCCAATTCAAAACCCTTCAAAACCATCCATTTTTTGTTTGATTTGAGCCATTATAGTGATTAATACTTTTGTTGAAGATTTTATCTATAAAGAGAGAAACCCTTTTGGAAATAGAGAGAGAAAAAAAAAATCAAGAACCATTGTAAAGACCGTCATTGTGAACAAGGTTGTTGAAAGTTTCTTCCTTTTTCTATTTTTTGTTATTTTCCTATTTTCATATGTTTTTTTCCTCTTATGATATCTATGTTAACGTCTCTTGTCACTGCCACTATATATCTATCTTATCCGAATCATATTACTTTGTGTTTTCATTTTGCATTGTGTTTTTGTTTTTTTGTACTGTTGTTGTCATCATTCTTAGTTTTATCAGAGCAACAAAAAAGGGTTTGTACTGTTTTTTCAGTATAAGTACCTAAGTGCTTGTGTTTACGACAATATATCTGTCTGTTTTTATAGTCATAGGTTGTGTTGTTTTGTTTCAAGTACTGATTTTTTGGTGTTTGTTGTGGATTTGTGTATTTTGTTTGGGACAAGTACAGTATCCAACGTAGGAGGGAGGAAAAATGAAGTATGTTTTGGTGACTGGTGGTGTTGTGAGTGGACTTGGGAAAGGAGTTACTGCTAGCAGTATTGGACTTCTTCTTCAAGCATGTGGTCTTCGAGTTACTTCTATCAAGATTGGTATTTTTCTTATTCTTCTTGTTTGGATTTGACTCACACAGCCTCTAGTAATAGAAAAGAACAAATATATACACTGATATGTACATATATACATGGTTTTAAATTGCGTTTACGTTGTGAACCTGTGTTTTGGGGTAAAATGCAGCCGATGCGGTTGTGATGTCATTGCAGAGACCTCCAAATCTTTTATGTTGCTGTTGCAATTGTGGCTGCTGGCCGCAATATAAAGCCATGTATATGTGCATATAAATCACATAGATACACACATATCTGTGTAATATATGTACTTATGTTTATGTTGTATCTATGAAGTTGCTATTTAATTGATTGGCTAAATGGATGGATAACCATCACTTGGTTACGAGAGATTTCATTTGATTGGAACTCTCGAACAATAAGGGGTTTTTCTTTGTTTGATATAAAATTGGATTTTTTTTGACTGCATAAAATTGGATTAGTTTGTTCTTATTGAGCTGAAGTGTTTGTTTTTCTCTTTGATGTTTTCTTTTCTGGTTTTGAAGATTCTTCCTCTCTTTCTGTATATTCCTATTTACTTAATATTGTTTTTCTTTTATTTTGAGATAAAAAACAGCACTTCCTATTTTGTGCTCGGTATTTCTCTTCCATCGTACAAGAAAGCAAAATATTATTTTTTATTTCATTATTGTTTTTATGTTATAATATATAAAGTATCTATCTTGTTTTAATTTTATTTAAATTTATTTATCATTTGTAGATCCCTACCTGAACACTGATGCGGGGACAATGTCTCCTTTTGAACATGGAGAAGTGTATGTCCTAGATGATGGTGGTGAGGTAAAAACATATATAAATATATTTTTCTATCCTAAGGATGCAAATTACTAGTTTATTGTTGGGATTTTGGTGCCTAGTTGATATTTACGTCATGCCATTAACCATTTTCTGAATATACTTATGTTGTTTTTTACCACTTGTTCACTCTTTTCAAATTTTGTCATTTTACTTGAAAGTACAGACAAATTTATCGTTTGTTTATTCACTTAGGCGGTTTGACTCTAATTTTTAGTTTGAAAATTTTATTCTTTCTTTTATATGTGTTGAAGGTTGACCTTGATCTTGGAAACTATGAACGTTTCTTGGACATCAAATTGACCCGCGACAATAACATCACTACTGGAAAAATTTATCAGGTGAATAAATGAACGTCCTTTACCTGTATTTATTATTTGGTTTTGACTAGCCATGCCTAACGTGTTGTTGGACTTTTATTTGAATGTCTTTTAGTCTGTTATTGAGAAGGAGAGAAGAGGAGATTATCTCGGGAAGACTGTTCAGGTCTGTTTAATCATTTTGATTTTTCTTGTTTGATGCTATTTTTAATTGATTTTGGTGCCTTGGTTTTCATTTTGTCTTTGCTTTATTTGTAGGTTGTTCCACACATAACAGATGCCATCCAAGAGTGGATAGAGCGTGTAGCACAGATTCCGGTTGATGGTAAAGAAGGGCCTGCCGATGTTTGTGTCATCGAATTGGGTGGAACTATAGGTAAGTTAATATTCTCAGCAAAAAGCTTTTTTATCAATATAGAATTTGAACTTGATTTGCAGTACTATTATAATTCCATCTTCCATTCAATTTTTCTATATTTTAAAGAAATTTAAAATGGTTTCTATTTGGTAAACAGTGAGAGGAAGTAGTAATATAGTATTTTGAAACCTTTATTTAATTAAAATGATTTTTCTTTGATGCAGGGGATATTGAGTCTATGCCTTTTATTGAAGCACTTGGCCAATTTTCTTACCGCGCAGGTAATGTTTGTCACACCGAAAAACTCTTACTAATTTACATAAGCTAATTTGGTTTTTGGTGTACTTCAGTGAATGAAACTATCTAATTTTGTATTTTACAAAAATATTTTGTAGGCCCTGGAAACTTTTGTTTGGTTCATGTCAGCCTAGTTCCTATTCTCAACGTTGTTGGCGAACAGGTATGTTGTAAAATATGTCATCAGTGTGCAATATTATTCTAATTAGAAATGATTGCGAACTAAAATTGCTTCAAGTAATGCCATAGATAGACTTAGTGGAGTTTTGTTGGTTGCATCTTTACAAGTGGTATTTTACAAGTGGTATTATCGTTCACTTATATGAAGTTTTATTCTGCAGAAAACAAAGCCAACTCAGCACAGTGTTCGTCAACTCAGAGGATTAGGTTTATTCCCCAATCTCCTTGCTTGTCGCTGTTCAAAGGTATGTCTCTTGTCCTTATTTCTCTTTTTACTGTTCTGCCGGTTCCATGTGTTGACAATTAAAGAATCTATATTTCACTTGTCTTTTTCACTAGGAACTTGACGACAATGCTAAGGCAAAACTTGCTCAATTTTGTCATGTGCCGGTAATATGACATTAATGTTTTCATCTTTGACTTCACTTATCACTAACAGCCATACAACGATACTAATAATCTTAAAACACACTTTTGTATCTGCAGTTATCAAACGTACTTACTCTCCATGATGTTCCAAATATTTGGCACATTCCTTTGCTATTGAAAGTAAGTAATTACATTGTCTTTTGAAACTCCTTTGTATGACTGGAGGAACTATATTTATGAAGTTCAATTTGTTTATTTAAGGCTTTTATTAACTGAACATTTTGTCTTTTCCTGGAAACACTTTAATTGCATGCTTTTCATTGAGTGGTTTAATTTGCGTAAGATTCTGATTTTCTTTTTCTTTTGGATTATTTTCTGTCCCAAATAGGACCAGAAGGCGCACGAGTCGATCCTGAAAGCATTAAACCTGCCAGGGTTCGTTTGACAAAACTCTTTATTTTTTGTATTGGTTTATAACTCTCTCCCGTGATTATTAATATCATACGATACATGCGAGCCGTATCTCGATACGAATTTCTATTGTGTATCTATTTCGGACATGAATCTCAATCTTTTAATTCATTCTATCAATCACCACCTAAACTTTGTGTAACCAAACCATTTTTTTCTTGTCAACTTCGTATAGATTGCCACTTTTTCATTTGATTTATGACTTGAATCTTGATTGAATTATCTTACGATTCAAGATTTAAAAAATAGATATTCTGATTCATGAGTTTAATCTCGATTTGGTAGCCATGCTCTCCCTCCCTGTTGCCATAAAAAATCCTTATACATTGAGATTTGATGTTCTCAAAACGCATTGTTAGTTATAAGACAGCAGTTAACTTAAGTTTCTTTCATTGAACTAATGGCATTTTTATTGCAGTGTTGCTACAAAGCCTAATTTGAAGGAATGGACTGTTAGGACAAAGAATTATGACAAGTGTCATGAAACCGTAAGTCTGAAACATATCATCCAAAGATTAAAAAATCAACATATCTTGAGTGTTCTAAATATCCACAAGTGTTGAACTCACAACTATTCTGTGCCTCACAGGTTAGAATTGCTATGGTGGGAAAATACACCGGTCTTTCAGATGCATATCTTTCTGTTCTTAAGGTAATTTCTCCAAAATTAGTGGTCCATAATAATTTGCATTCACTTTATGCATTCTCTGCAACTTTCATCTCTAGTACCTAATGTTGTTAAAAAGAGATGAAAGTAAACTTATTAATCTAATATTCTGTTATTTATATAGGCACTTTTGCATGCTTCTGTTGCTCACAATCGTAAACTTATTGTGGACTGGGTTCCAGCTGGGGATCTTGAAGACGTTACCTATGGCGAGGTGATTACTAATGTTTCAGTTGTACAAAAATATTAATTAATTTTTTGGTTTTCATTACGCTGATCGTCTGATGATTTATGTAACTGCAGGATCCAAATGCTTATAGAGCTGCTTGGAGTCTTTTGAAGGTTTCCTACTATTTAAACTGAATGTGTTTTCTTCAATATTTCTAAACTAATGCTATTGCTTTATTTAAATAACTGCTTCTAAGTGAAATTATTAACCGGTGTATGGACTCCGCTGCAGGGTGCAAATGGAGTTCTAGTTCCAGGTGGTTTTGGTGACAGAGGAGTGCAAGGGAAAATTCTTGCTGCTAAGTATGCTCGAGAACATAATGTTCCATATCTCGGCATTTGCTTGGGGATGCAAATTGCTGTTATTGAGTTTGCGCGATCTGTTCTCGGTCTGCATGACGCTACTAGTACAGAATTCGATCCTGAAGCCAAGACCCCGTGTGTCATATTTATGCCAGAAGTATATTCTCTTATACTACTGCACCAGTTGATGATATTGTTCCTCTGTGAACCTTGTTAAACTTGTATCTTTTTCATTGATAGGGTTCAAAGACACATATGGGCGGAACTATGCGTCTTGGTTCAAGGACAACTTACTTCCAAGTTGCTGACTGCAAATCTGCAAAATTGTAAGAATTAAGAACTCAAGCTTTATTACACACGTATAGGTTTCCTGTCACCTTGTTAATGAAGGGCCTAATTGGATTGAATTAGTCTATTGACATAAGCAATTGTGAGATTGTCTGGGGGAGCTTATATAAACAATTTGCAACACTTCCTTAAGATTTTTTTTCCATAAGCTTTCTAGGATAGCTTATAGCTTATAAAAAATAGTATGATTTTATTATATCTTTTGTTATAGAAATAGTTTATACATAAGCACTTAGTTTTATCCAAACATGACCTTAATATATTTTATTTTGGAATTTTTGATAGGTATGGTAATGCAAGCTCTGTTGATGAGCGACATCGGCATAGATATGAGGTAATTTGTGTTTTTATGCTGAAACTTTCTTTACGAGTAAAGATGCAATGGGGGTCACACTAACAACAACTTTTATGCTGTATGTACAGGTTAATCCTGACATGGTATCTCAGCTAGAGAGTGCTGGTCTATCTTTTGTTGGTAAAGATGAAACCGGGAGTCGCATGGAGGTGTGTATTTATTTACATGAAAATGCAGTTGCACTGATCTTAAGATTTGCGCAATAATGATATTAATAGTAGTAGTAGTAATAATAATATTAATAATAATAATTATGGTTATGAATGCAGATTGTTGAACTGCCTAGCCATCCATTTTTTATTGGCGTTCAGTTTCACCCGGAGTTCAAGTCCAGACCAGGGAAACCTTCTCCCCTCTTCTCAGGTATTTTCTCTACAAATTCACCAGTCATCTTTTACTATTCAAAATCATTTCTTGGTGTTGTCATGTTAAAGTAATAACAAAATGTCACGTCAAAGTAATTATTTTATTGTCCATCAAATTTGTCATTCTGGTTCCTGTTGGCGCTATTTACTTGACTATCATTGATGAACCCTTTATTTTAGGGTATAACAATGATTCTGCATTACAGACATGGTTAAGAATTAAAACCAGTTCCCTTCCACATTCATTCTTGATTATCACTGCAAATGGTTCTATGACATTTTCTAGTCATCTTAGTTTGATTGAATGATCACCAAGTTATACACTAAATCTATTTGCATTTTTGATAAAACAGGATTAATAGAAGCAGCTTGCGAGCCGAAGAGGCCAGTGCTGAGTAACGGCCACGCCAAGTTAACTATTGGAATATATAATGGACACTCGCCAATCCTGAAAGCACACCAAAATGGAAACGGCTTCATATCATCCAATGGATCCTTAAACGGCGTGTTTACCAATGGCAATGGAGTGTATGTGGATGGTAGTTGTTAGCCATCCAAGGTTTCCGTCTTTGAATAATGATGGCATAAACTATATCCAACGACATTATGGTTTGTCCTCGGTCGGTGCACTGTACAGTTAGTGAGTGGATAGGTCTTTTTAGCTAGGGGCTTGTCTTTCATCATGAAACCAAAATTTTTGAGTCTAACAAGCTTTTATTGTTTCCTAATATGGTTGTGCTGTGGTGTGGCAATTGCAGCCACCATTGATTTCACTTTTTTGGGTCAAATACTTGGCCAAAACTACACTCACTTGATTGATGATCATGCCAAATATTTGGGCTTTGGTGGCTTTTTTCTTGCTATTTTAGGGTTTTTTGTTCCAAGCATACATGTTGAAGGTGTAAAATTACTTTCAACCAAGTGTCTTGTTTTGAGTGGCCATTAATGTAAACTCTTGTGAACATTGCAGTTGAATTTTGTTTGGGGGTAACTGCTTTTATCTTTCTTGATTTTGTATTTAAATTATCAGATGAAGTGTTAGACCACAATAATTGTGTTGGTTCTCTTTACCTTAAAAGATTTTGCCTGTAAGTTTTTTCTAAGAAACAAAGGACAGTGAAGGAAGAATATAGATGTACTTCTTTTGCTTGTAATTCAATCCATTTATTAGAATGTATTATCTGCTTCATTTTATTTGCGACAAGTCTTGAAATAATTATGTTGACAAAAATGTCTATATTACATTTTGTCAAAAAAAAAAAAAAAACTGTCTATATTAAATGAAAACCTGGTAGTGGAATTAATTAATATTGAGAAGATTGAGATATCAACAAATAAGCATATTGTTTTAAAATACTCTCTCCATCCCTAAATATAAGACTATTTACAAAAAATGTTTTGTCTCTAAACATAAGACCAATCGTTTTGAAAAATGAAAAATCAACATTGAATGCATTTATACATAAAGGGTAATTTACTAATAGTTACACGCATTTTAGACAAATTTATTACTCACAATTTTTTTAATACCCGTAATATTTGTAAAATACTCCTATATTAAAGGACGGAGGAAGTATTATATTACAAGTTTCTAGACCTTAATCAAGATTGAATTGCTCCCACCATTTCTTTCTATTTTTGATGTTTCAGTATTAGTGTTGGTGTTGCAAATTTTTACATACAAAATAAAAATGTGTTTTTTTAGCATTATTCTACTTTATAAGTATATATAAATAGAAAAATAATCAAACTCTTTCTTTTTAAATGTAGTATGTAGCTGTCTTTATTTCCATCAGTTCAATTATATCCCCCATTTGCTTGAAGTGAATAATTGCCAATTGGCAAGTCAGATTGATCCTGTCTAGGAAACAAAGGGTCCATACAAGTGATAATTGAACAAAATTCAGAAAAACTTGTCTGAAGTATATGTAACAAAGGGTCCATACCATTGATAATTCCCATTTGTTTTCCAAATGTTGCCAAATCATCCCTCATGTCCTAATGTTGAGCCCGACTGTTAAGGGATTCCTCAACATGAATGAGACTGCTTCAATGAATATCATGACTGACATTAAGATTATCATATAGAATAACTATAACATGTGTACCAAACAATTGACATATGCAAATGGTGTACCCCACAAGACCCAACATAGTTCAGAAAAGGTGGATAATTTATAATCATTTTTTATTTGGAAAAATCTTAAATGTGAAAAATATTTATTCAAAATTAATAATATTTCTTTGTCATTAAAGATTATTCCATTTTCAAAGTTGATAATGTAAGAATGGACAGCAAGAGTAATCTTTCTTTAGTATTGTGCAGTTTTGTACTCTTTTTTATTCAAAATAAATATTTATTTTTTAGATTTACTGAGTAATTGATTTAACTGATTTATGTTAATTTAACTGATTTATTTTTTGATTCATGATATTCAATAATTGTTTATTTTTTTCTTTAGTATTGTGTAGTTTTGTACTCTTTTTTATACAAAATAAATATTATGAATGTCCTAATGGTTCATTTGAATGTTAAATATTTTTTTTTTTTGCAAATGTAATAGTGAAAAGTTACTCATACCTTTTAGTATTATCAAACTCCTCCACTCATCACTATATATACTTACAAATATAACCTCTTTACGGGTACAAATGTAACTTATTAAGCTTGTGTACGTGAGAAATAAAACGAAAGTGGATTAATTTGACTAACATTATATTATTCGGTCAAATCATTTTTTTAACATCATCATCCAATCAACTAATATAAAAAAGGAACATTATTAAGTCACGACCATCACAAATTTTATAGAGAATCTTTGACATAAACCACAAGTACATGATGAGAGTTATCATGTTATAGTATGACAACTAAGCCTTATTTTCCATGCATTTTCTCTATCTTTTCTTCATCAACCAATCAAAGAGTAAAGAAGATAGGGACTAAGTTGTCTCGGTTTATTTTTTTTCTGTGGCTTAGTTATTTTTATTTTTTTCTCAGAAACTAAATTGGGTCTCAAAATTTTCTTGGGATCAAAATCAATCTTTACTCTTTTTTCAAATTTTTTATACTTGAATGTTGGTAGTAGAAAAATAGCTTGCGTTTTTAAGCAAGTTAAGAACAAGTTTAAAATCCAAAACAATGTTCTTCATTGTTTTGAATTCCAAATTCCGAAATGTGTTGAGAGTTAGGGAAATGCTTATTTTTTGTATGACTTTATCCATGTTTCAGCGATGGACAGACATGTCAATTGCATTAGAGGGAACAGGGTGTCGATGGCTGCCTCTGCTAGGCAGGAGCGTCAGATGCAGCTCAAGCCGAAAGAGAGGAACCATTTGTGCCACATCAAGAAGTGTATTAGGTAGAGATAGAGCAGGAGGAGACACAGCCACATCAGGCACTGGAGTTTTTATTTTTCATATTTGCGGTTAAAATGGGGACTTGATTGAAGTCGGTTCAATATGAGCTACATATTTTTTGTTGTCTTAATCAAACTGGTATCAATTAAGTCACTAACATCTACTATCAAGAGATGACGTGTGTGAGTCCCGTAAGTGTAGCTCAGTTGGTAGCTACCAGGGACAATGTTTGCAGGGGCCGGGGTTCGAACCCCGGATTCCCCACTTCTCCACACTTTAAAAGTGTGTGATCTAGCCACTAGGCTATTGAACCAAAAAAAAAAAAAGAGATGACGTGTGTGATGTTTGAAGTTTTAAACATTGTTCAAGTACTATTCCACGATAGACCACTCATGAATGTGGTGCATATTAGAATTTCTCCTATAATGCATACTATCAATAAATATGACAATAATTTACAGCTCAGTGCATTTAAATTGGATGAACAAAATTAACACACGAAACTCTCTTTAGATCATCGGTTCAATTTTATTGTGAAAAGAACAGCAAGCCTAAATTTATAAAAAGCATTCTTCTATGGGTGTTTCTATGGATCTGTATATAAAAATTAAATGTTATAACAATAACAAGTTTCCTGGAAAAATCTATATGATGACATCCGTACTCCGAAATATTATGGTTCAATGAATTTGAAACATAGATGTCAATACCAAAACCCTGCAACAATCATACATTTCTAAACTTTTAAAGAGGATTCGCGTCTAGTGGGTTCGATGTGCCAATTTGGCTGTTCATTGTTTGAATCGGTTGAAGATATGCGTAGGATTCTGTCGTGGAAGTTGGATAAGGTTGACCGATGGCCAACACTAATGTATGTTATGCCCGCTGCTGCAATCTTTTCGTACAAATAAACCTGCAACACAAAAAGCATAAGAAACCGAATCATTCCCACATGAAGCGATATATAATCATGATATTAATTAATCTTTTTTACTCTTATGGATCCTTTTACAATAACGCTCAACTTTTGTCTGTTCGGATTTTGTTGATTTTAATTTATTGACAACTTCTCTGTCAAAAGTTCTCTCTAAATCATTTTAATTAAATCAAGAATTTAAGTGCATATGGTGTCTATAATAGAAGGAATGTAAATGAATGGTAAATTTACTGAACAAGAACTTCAATATTCATATCACATTCACAAATCTGTCAAATTAACTTGGAGTTCAAGAATACCTCATTGGCTTCATCAAGTGCACTTGTCGATTCATCCAGTAGAGCTAGTTGAGGTTTTGAAAGCAAAAGACGAGCAAATGCTAGACGTTGCTGTTCTCCCAGAGAGAGAACACTAGACCATTCATGTGTTGAATCCAACCCGAACCGAGGTAATATGTAGCCAAGACGGACATCCTCTAAGATCTTTATCAGCTCATCTGTTTTTGGCTTCATAAGTTCACTATTCATATCATCCGAGTTTGACAAGAAAGGAAGCACATCTGCACAACAATTTTCAGTCAATCAGGAAATTATACACATCATTCCTGCTAACATACTAATAACATCAACGGAAAAATGAATTTTTTATTTAATCGGATAACATAATAGTTTTTCTTTGACTTATTTATATGATTAATTCAGCACTTCAATGATGATTTGGCAAGACAATATTCTTAGGAATGATGGATAATACTTGATAAGAACATATTGCAACCTAGAGGTTAATGTTCCTGAGAATTATCTTGATTTTATTTGTTCCTGTCAGGAATGAAATACAGTAATCCTGATTTATTTAAACTTAAGTTAGTTAACTGAAACTTATTAACCAGGTCTGATAAACACAGTACACTGAATTGGAAGGGAACATCTTTGCAAGATTCTGTATGGATATATCTCCATTTCATTTATCTCAATTACAGTTATTCAAAAAGGTGTGTTTTTCTTTGATGAAGATTTTCGGCTTAGTTAACTATTAGATTAACTTTGTGTACAGAGAGTTTACCAAAAATATATCAATAGTTTTCTTTGCTTCAATGCTCATTATAGTTGCATCTTCAAAAGAACGCAGCCAATAATACCTCTTAAATAATAATCATATCTACTTTTTTATCAGATTATTTTCCCCCTAATGTCCGATAGTTTTAAAAACTCCCACCAAAATTACGATATAATTTCTGGTATTCTTGCAAGAAAAAAATACTTCCTCTTAGAATTTGGGTTGAGCTTAACTCAACCCTACAAAACTGACTAGTAAGGTGAGAATAGTCCAAGCTATATAGGCACTACTTATCCCCCCTCACAATCAGTATACTGGTGGCACTGGGTGCTGCAGTGAGCACAACTCAAATGCCGCAATGGCGGACCGCCATTAAGGCGGAACTCCAACACACTCAGGTCCAATGGAGCTGGACCATTGAGAATGCAGGCAACCCAACAACGGATTTAAGATACGCTCAGATACCATCTTTTAATTTGAGCTAACTCAACCCCACAAAACTGATTTGTAAGGCAAGGACTGCTCAAACTTTAGAAACACTAGTTAGGCCATATCTCTATGCGATGTGACTTGTGAGGCTAAACTAGCCCCACACACCCAACAGAATGATGGTGTTGGAGGCTGCAATGAAGGTAACCCAAATGCCACAGTAAGGCGGAACTTCCATCGCTTCCTTGTCATTGAGCATCTCATCTCCTATGTCAGACCTAAAATTTCTCTATTGCTGTAGTCTCGGGCAATCGTATTAAAGCAAATAAGTTGTCGACATACATGGCAGAACAAATAATAAAAAAAGGTATGGAGTCTACAAAAGAATTAAAAATAATATATTTAATTGCGTGGGGAAAAGGAACTAGAAATCACATACTTTTTTGTTTATCACTATCTGATGTTGGAACGACATCATCACCCCAAGTTGGATAAAGTAATTGTTGACGAAGAGTACCCAAAACCATGTACGGCTTTTGAGGTAGGAAAAAGATTCCGGAATTTCTGCTGATGGATTTCCCACGATCTTCAGATATATCACGAGGAGTATTCACATCTGAACTAATGGATTTCTCAGCGTCTTCCCCGCCTTTTACATAGTATATGATCTTTCCGGTTCCAGTTCTCCATAGACCAGCCATAACTCTTAATAAAGATGTTTTGCCACTTCCACTTGGTCCTGTTATCTGTTAAATTGGTTATATTTGGAAATGCATAAGTACAGTCCTACAGTTTTTATATGTTTCCAGCTAGGGGGAAGTTGATGTCTTACTAGTAAATTATCGTTTGCCTTGATTGTCAATGATAAGTCTGTAATAAGTGTAGAATCACTTGGTGTCTTCAGAATCAAACTATCTATCTCCAGTAAGGTTTCATGTTTCTCTTGTGGAGTCAATCCATTGGATTCCAATGCAGATGAACTTGTAAAGTCTTTGTACATAATATCTATGCCTTCCAAAGAATCCGAGAGAGATTTAGAGTTGCTTCTATCCAAAATATCATCAAACTCACCTGCATATATATATTAAAAATATGTTACCAATCTCATAGAAATGGACTAAAAATAGTATGAACAGATCGATTTTCATTGAAAAAGTATCCCTGATCAGTATGAATGTGCTACAGTACAAGAGGCCACCAATGATACAATGGAACTCTTTCAAGTCTCAAACTCTCAGGTATACATTTCAAAATACCTAGTTCTTTTCCTATTTCTTTATATATACTATTCCCTCCATTTCAAATTAATTGAATATTTAAAGAGATAAAAAAATTCAGAATAACTTGCATTTATTGTTTCAATGTAGCATTAATCTTCTTCTCCCAAATTTGCCCTCAAATGTGCATCACTTCCAAGTCCCTATATTCCTTTGTCTAATACGCGAATACAATTTAGTAAAATTGTTCTGCTCATGATGTAATTTACTCCTCCGCCCCTTATTATAAGACCCACTTTTGAGATTTCCTTTTTTTTTTTATAAAACTTTAGAGATTTCCTTGCCCCTTGATGAAAGACCTTTTCAAAATTTCACATGTGTTAATGATTTCTTTTACAAAGATGCCCCTATTTAATTTACCATTGGGAAACATAAATTCTAATTCTCTCTTATGATTTCAATAATTGTAAGGGTAATTATGTAAAACTAACATATTTTTGACAAATTAAGGCTACATAACTACTCTTCTTAGTATCCGTTAATTTTGTAAGTGGGTCTTATAAATAACGGACGGAGTGAGTATTATTTTTCTTAATCCTTGTGAAAAAACCTTAACCTACAAATAATAATTTGAATTGGATAGAGTATCTACTTTTCTAACTAACGAACTAATCAACTGTCAATACCATCGTAACATAATTCATGAAAAAGGCAGAGAACCGCGTACCGATTCGCGAGTACCGAATTCGGGTACTTCAGCGTATTGGGTACGCATGAATTCACGTGGAATTCGTAAAAACTGCCGAACCACACCTTCCAACGAAGGAATAACGGTCATTGGTTGAAAAAAATGTTTGAACAATAAAAATAAATAAATAAATGGTGAATTGGATAAATACACTGCTAGCTATTTATTTATTTATTGCTACACAAGCTGCGTGTCCTCAAATCCATACAGTTCTCAATCCATTTGCTTGGTTTTATAGACAGTTTTCTTATACAGTTCTCTTAAATCTTCCGATGTGGGACTTAGCCTTTTCTCTCATTCAACAGCTTTGTGCATTTATGCTATTAGCTGCCTGTCAACTTTGATGTTTTGATGTTCTTTTTTTTCTTTTTGATGTGTGGATCATTTTTAACATTGGTATTGCGAACCGAAGCTCTTTACCCCTATACGTACCGAATTTTTCACATGTCACGTGCCGCGAACCTGTACCGCGTACCAACACAAATGCGAATTATGTGACTATGGTCAATACAGTTTTCAACTTACTACGTCTGTTCTAACTAAGTGTTAACATTTGGGCCAACTATCTAACACTTGATACAAAAATTTCAGTAACATTCTTAATTTTTTTATGATGCAATCTTGTCTCCTAGGAATTTGACTATGTCCGCACGTAATGGCCAATGCATATATAGAAGGGAAATTTTGGGAGGACAGTATATAAAGAAAAGGACAGTACAGTTATCTCACAAATAACCTCTTAATAGTTTGTAATATCTTATTTTCTTTTTCTGAGATTTATTAGTGTATATGAGAACTAAACCGCAAACAACTGAAACAATCTTAAACTCTTTTCTACAGAGTGTAACTTCATCCACATGTGCACATATCTTAAAGAAATTTTAACGCAACAGGAAAGATGAGATAAGGGAAAAAGAATGCTGTACCTAACCGATTAATGACAGCAGAAAAAGCACTTATAGCTTGAAACTGGTACACAATGAGAGAAAAGTCACCAAGGATGTGATTAAAAGCAGAGACTGACTGATTGATGACACCAAACTCGATTTTTCCAGAGAAATACATGGGAGCAACAACAGCAGCAGGAAGAACTTGAATGACATAGCGGTAACCATTGGTGAAGAACTCCAGATTTCTAGAAGAAATCAGCAATTGCTGTAAAGAAAGGAATTATAAGTTAAAATATTCATCATTGTGTTAACATTAGGTAGATGATGAAACTCCATTGTTTAACTTAAGAAAAAAGTGATTGATAATGCAACAAGGTGACATTTGGCAATGAAATAACACTTATGCATATATTTCAAATGAAATGAAATATTCTGTCAACTATCTATACATTGAAGTCAAGAACTCAAAATAATTCATATTGATTCAGTTTTTCAGTCATGAAAAATATAACATACAAATCAGCATTACATTATGTGCTGCTTACTTTCTGCTGATTAAACAAAACTTATAAGTTTATGAAGGAGACATCTACAGTGTTGCTATTTATTACTAAAGGAATCATGCAAGAAAAGCAAGAGTGATAATGTGTCAAGCCTTATAAGGACTACTTTGGCCATATCTTTGGTTGATATGGACGGATCCAGAAATTTCAATTGGTGGGGGCAAGATTTTATAACGATTCTTTTTTTTTTTAATAAAAAAACACATCAATGTATGATTGATAAAAACAAGGGTTTTTCTAACCTGTGCAACTTTGCACAGCTTAAGATGTAGTTAATACACTTTATTCCTGTCTCTCTCCTATTGACCTTTTTTTACTTTTCTCTGTCATATTAATCAGCCTTAAATTTTTATACCATCATCATCACAAGCACAAGTCTATCATCACCAATTACTATCACCACCGTAACAATCATCGCTGCATCCACAAACACCGCACTAGCAAGCTCCGGCAATGTTGAATCCGGCAACCGAAATCTCCACAAATCTCTAACTGATGAAACGAATTCCCACGATTCACTACCCCTTACCATGATCTTTGTCACGCCGCCGGGTTGGATCTACACTGTGTGATTCCTCATCTCTCCGGTTCCCTCCGTCTCTGCCACAAAATGGAAAACATTCACGTGCCTCCTCCACCACCGCATCGGCGTCTAATGGAAATGAAAGTTCTAACACGCGACTGAAAACGTGTGGGAGACACTTTTACTTTGAGGATCATTTAGTCCTTTGTTGGTGGTGTTCTCAATCAGAATCATCACAGTCCACATAGGCTTAATCGAAAATAAGGATTAAAGAAATGTGTTTAAAGTCTGCCACCACCCATAACTAACACCACCAACAAAGTTTTTTTTTTTTTCTTCGATTGAGAATCATAAACAACTATTCCTCATCTTCTTGTTTTCTTTCAACCCATTTCTTCTTTCTATTTTTTGGAGGAAAATAAAATCTATCTATATCATCCATTTTCAAGAAATAGGGTAATTAAGATGACAGAGAAAAGGCTAGAAAAGTTAAAAGAGAGAGAAAAAGAGTGCATTAATTACATCTTAAGTTGTGCAACTTTGCACAGGTTAGGAAAACCCTAAAAATAATAACACAATTATTACAAAGCAAAAATTTAGACCAAGAAAGTTATGCTCTTTTATATCTAAATAAATTAAAGATGTCTAGATATCTATGAATTATAGTTCTCTACGTGTATTTATATACTAAAGTTATTATATGATATTTTTTTTCATTTTCAACACTATCAAACACATTTCTTGTATTGTATGTATGTGACCAACTAATCATTGAATAATATGTATGTGACCAACTAATCATTGAACAATTTATCTCTCATACCATTGTAAATGTAACTATCACAAATAAAATTTTCAATATTTTTTTGGGTCAATACTTAATTTTTATAGAACAAAAATAAAACTATTGAATACTTTACAACAAACAAATTAAGTGAGTGGGGGCACTTGCCCCAAATATAATGTACATAGATCCGTGTATGGATAATATGGGATCTTAACGCACCCCTTCAAGTCCAGCACAAAGAAGGTGCTGAGGCGACAATGAAGGCAGCCAAAGTACCCGCAAAAAAGGAAGAAAGAGTTTCCAACAACAGTTTTAAAAGAAAAAAGCAAATAAAAGAATAAAAATCTTACAGTTAGATTTTCGAAAGCACTTTTGAACCGCTGCAGAAGAAGTTGCATCTCACTCTCTTCACCACCATAGAAAGCAATTGACTCAGCATTTTCCCGAACCCGTACAAGTCCATAACGAAAGTCTGCTTCCTTTTTCTCTTGCAAGAAATTTAGAGTCACCAGCCCCTGTCATTTTCACCATTTCCAGTAAATGTAAACAAAACTATTTAAAGGTCCTCTTATAAATGTTTGCCTCAATTTAAAACCATCACTAGAAAAAGAAAAATAGACTATTACCTTTCCGAGGAAAACACTGATAGCTGTACCACCAATAGAGTATATGAGAAGAACAACAAAGAGTGGAGGATATATTCCATACAAGATGTTACTGAATGAGATCAAGTCTATGGCAGCATTAAAGAGTGCCAAAGAGAAAGAAAGGGCTGTTCCGGTGAAAGAACTTAGATCATCAACAATTCGCTGGTCTGGATTATCAATAATTGACTGTGATTGAATTTTATAGAACGTCTGATCCTTCAAGTAGCGATCCATGTAATACCTCGTCATCCAAGACCTCCATCTCAATGAAAGAGTTTCTCTTGCATAGTCTCTCAATACAAAAAACTGGAATACAATGATGAATAAGGTTAGAAACATAGGCAGAGGCTTGGAATAAGGTACGACAACCTAAAAATAGCAGAGGCATTCATAGAGCTTGTATACAGTCAATCTAGAAAAGTTTGGAAAAAAGAAAAAGACACAGAACATCAGCATAATTCTTTAACAAACCCAGATATACTTGTCGATAGCTTCTCCAAAAATAACTAAGCTATTAATTAAGAACTTTATTAAGATTGGTAATGAACAATAGTTACATACATCTCTTGCGTTACTTTTGATTTTTATCTGGGTTAAAGTCTTCATGTACTCAGTATTAGGAGTTATTGACCAGGGTTCAAGCCCTAGCAAAGGAGAAAATACTAACATATCGACTAATATACTAACATTTGCCTATCAAAAACTAATGGAGGAATTCGTTTATTTCAAGATCAATTACAGATTTGGAAGAAATGTAGACACAGTTAAGAAATGGAAACAATTCTTAAAGATCAAAGGAGGAAGAATAATTATGATGTCTAACTTTCCCTACAAATATGATGTCTAAGTCATTATATGACAGATAAAACCTCAAAACATGACAAGGTGTGACTATTAAAGTCAAATATAGCTCCAAAAAATTATGATGTCTAAGTCCAATTAGGCTGCATCAGATGACAAAGTTTATCATTTTAAGAACTAAAGCAAAGTCTAGCAGAGCTATACCTAATAAAGTGCAGCAATGTGCTCACCGGGATTCCTCCAGCAAAGCCACCCAAGTAGTAAAGTAGCTGCTTTGTAAATTGCTCTTGATCCTTGTCTTGCATTAATAAACTTAAACAAGTTCAGTTGATTGTTTCCACTTCATACTAGAGTAAATAACTTATTAAACAAAAACAACAAAACAGAGAAACTCGTAGAAGCAAACTATGTAAAGCCCAAATAGATAATAAATTGGAGATAGAGGAATGCTAGCATCATACTATTTTAAACACTCTTTAGCACACTTTCTATAGTTAGTTCATTCTCTAAACAATTATACTTTTTTTAAATAGGAAAATGCTGGTTGTTAGCAGTCAGGGTTTGAACTCTAAACCTCGTTCTTAAACTATTTTGGGTGTCCAAGCTTAACCACTTGAGCTACATGTTGAAAATCAGGAATTTGCAATTGACAACAAAAAAAAAAAAAAAAATACCAGTACCGACACACACTCTCAATACGTCTTTTTCTATCATATATACATTATTTTTGCTGCATTTTTTCTCTTGGCTAACAATACTGTTTCTTTTTCATGTATAACTTTCAGTGCATCGTACAACATTATTTACCTTTTGCCTCTAGCTACTCATTTTTTCCTTATAGTCATTTTAAATGTTCCATCATATCAATGGATACAATTATACCCCTCCTAAGGGAATATATACCATGAAATGTTGTCTACAAATTGTTCATGAAGTGAATGAATCATGGATTGCTAAAGAGTATTTAGCATGCTCTAAGTTGTAGATAAATATGTATTCAAAGTAAAGATGTTACTCCCATTGTGTTGATGGACCAACGATGGTTTAATATCAACCCTAGCTATATTGCAGTTGTATTATCATTATGCAATTCTTGTTATTTCTTACATAATTACCATATTTTTATCTCAAATGTATATAAAAAATAAAATAAAAACAGTTCATATCTCATTTATTTATTGTTATTTGGACATATATTATTTTACCTTACAAATAAGACGAGAAGACTTTGCTTTGGTTATATGTTATTTACTAATTATACATTTGAAACGGGAAGGTTTGGAAATCAAGTGTTTATTATGCCTTCTATATATCCTCAACAAATAACTCACTTTACTCTAACAGATAGGTGGAGACGTGGAATATGTTGTTTAAAAGGGTTTGTGATGACATGACAACAAATTGTTCTATTATTGCACATATAAGCAATTTTTCACGTTCATCTTATTATGAGACTTTAGACTTATTTTGACATTTATCTTACTCTATCTATACCTTTTCTTCTACACAATATAAATTACCTTCAGTAATATCGGATTACGTGCATACTTATTAATCAATGTCAACCTATGTTTCTTATTCTTATCATCAATTCTATAGGTTATGAACAACTATACTCCATGTGTAATTAGTAGTTATTTTTTTCTTAAACTATCCACAAACTAAATATTTAAGATATGTGCGCAACGCACGGGCTTATATCTAGTAGTAATATATATTAATGAGTGTGTTTAATTTAAGAGAGTATTAGTATTCTCATCAAAGATAACACAAAGCAATAATGTAAATAAGTACTAGCATTTGCCTTTAATAAAAATAAAAATAATAATGTACATAGGTACAGCACAAAAACTTACTGGCAAGTGCATTATAGAAATCTCTTCCTAGAAAACTGAAACCAACACTAATTCCAGTAGTAGCCAAAGTGAGAGCAAAAACACCAGCAAGCTGCAATCTTGCTTGAACCTTATCATCAGAACTCCAATAAGGTGCTGCCACTTTCCAAAACCTTCTAAAAAGTGTCTGAAGATCAGGATTCTCACCCTGCACTTCCACCACACCATCACTGGTTTCTCCCACTATCTCATCTTTCTGCACACGCCAACAGATCAAAAGTTTCAAACTTTATAACATAAACAATGACCCATCAACCAAATCTTCAACAAAATCAGCCTATGAAACACCCGCACAAATAGAGATATCAAATGAGTTGGTCTAGCCCAACTAGGACCAATGGGCCAACACGTATAAATGGGTTGGATAGGATCGATCCGATAGCTACATTGGCTACAAAAATTGAGCATGGCACAATGAGCCATGCGGTCTGATGGGCCAGACCGCCCCGATTGCTACAGACACATACACGTGAACACCAGTCGTAACTTAAGAAAATGACAAAATTCAAAGTAATCACATATGTTGGTGTCGTATCAGACACAGACACTCTGACATATGTCAACACCGGACGCAACACCATATTGTCAGACAGACACAGACACCGGACACAACATCACATCTGTCACAGACGACACAATACAGCTTCAATCAAAACTATATACTACCTCCGTCCCGGTATAATTGACCTACTTTGGTTTTTCACACAGATTAAGAAAAGTGTATAAATAAAGGGGAAAGTGGAATATACTGTATTGGGAATGATAAAAGTAGTATTATTTAGTGTTATATTGTATTGGGAATGATGAAAGTTGTATTGAAAATTGAAATGAGTCAGTTTTTTTGGGACACTTTTTTTTAGAAAATGGGTCAGTTATTCCGGGACGGAGGGAGTAAGTGCTAAAGAGAAATCAACGGTAAAAGCAAGAACAAAAGAAAACCTTATCTGGGTCAGTTGGCAGTGGAGACTGTCCTGATTCAGAGACACATTTGTTCAAATTCTTCCTCCTGAAAGGCCTTCCAATGGAAAGGGGCATAATCGGCAGTTGTGAAAATGGTGTGTGCAAAGTGAAACCTTGATGAAGTTGCACATGGCTATTGAATGAAGGGTTTAGTTTATATGAAATGATGAAAAGTGGTTGTGATATTTGTTGAGTCAGCAAAATCATTTTTTATAAACAAAAAGAATTAATTAATATTTTCTGGGTATTATTCTTAATTTGTCTTAAACAATAAAACATGTAACGTTAATGTTTGGTTTGGCTTTGTTTTTGTGGAACCAAAGATATAGGCAACACTATCGTACCTTGTGGTTATGGAGTGTGTGTGCAGTGTGAGTGAGTGAGTGAAGAGGAAAAAATTGGGAGGTGAAGTGATTATTGCCGAATTATCTGTAACGTGGGATTTTGTGTGATCCATATGTTGCCACGCAAAGAATGTTAAGCCTCCATACAGCCACTTCATGATTGTTACAAGTTAAATGATGCATCGAAATGAACACATACAACAAAGGTACTAACATGTCGACTTCGATAAAATTTAAAAAATATAGTATACTTAAATGTAATTATGTTTATTGATGTAAAATATGGTATACTTCAATGTAATTATGTATATCGATGTTAGACGTCGATACATATTGAACGTCTCAAATTCTTTTTTGATATGAAATGTCATTGTTTCAAACTTAATAAATTACTACTAATTCTTGTTTGCTTTCACTTTTATTTTGTTTGTTATGTAATATTTTTAATTTTAATAAAAATAAATCCAAAATGCTTACTCTCCCATTTAAACACCAAAGTATTTCATTTTTACACATACAAATCACACCACATACATATTATTGCTTCCCATTTGATTTAATTTTGGGTCATGCTAAACAATATTCTAGAGATATTGGGATTATAATCCATAAATATAATTTTGTTCACCTACAATGATAGCACTCACATCTCACATCATCCTTCTGAAACATAGTTAAATACGGTAAAAAATACCTTACCTAACATATAATCATTGATCACCCGAGATTGTAGATAGTGCATAGTGACTTTCATTCACATACATTACAAAGTAAATATTAATGGTCCCACCTCTCTTAACTATAGACTAGAAATTTTGATTTGATTTCTAAAAAACAAAAATGTTATGTCAAACTTTTCTTCCTAGCCAAAAAATAAGGGAATTGAAAAAGTTTGTGGAATTGAAATGGCATCACAAGATTCAAATTTTCATGTGGATTGTTACTCATGAGATATTTGTAACGAATTATCGCAAAAGTAGATAGAGAAGTGGAACATCCCCTTTGTGTCCAACTTGTGGAAATAGAGATGAATCAATCATTCATGCTCTGAGAGATTGTGTACAATTAACCCGTGTTTGACTTAGGTTAGTAGTTTCCTAATCATATTACTAATTTCTTTTCTGTAAATCGCAGGGATTGGATCTTTGACAATCTCAACAACAAAAAGATAGAAGCACACAAGATTGAGTGACAAACTATATTTATAGTAGCATGTTGGCACTTGTGGATGTGGAGGAATAAGAACATATTTAAAGAGTTTCATCGTCCTTTCGATTCATTGATGTGATTTTCAAGTTGCAAACAAATACACATGACTAGATGTCCTCAACACACTGACACTATTTTCATTGGTTGAAAGAGACTACATGAGGGTCGGGTTAAACTCAACAATAACACCGTGCATAAACGCTCGGTTAGTCTTTCGGGATGTGGCGGATTTCTCAATGATAGCAATGGAAATTGTTTGAAGAGTTATACTCGTAAGATACGATGATGCAACACGCTACATGCAGAGATGTAGGACATGTATATTTGTTTGCATATGGCTCAAAGACATGGAATCACACGCCTACAAGTGGAGAGGGACTCCAAAGTTTTAGTTAACATGGTAACTGAAAAATGTAACATCAACGGAAATATTCCTACCTTAATTTAGCGCATTCGTGATCTAAAAAACATGAGTTGGCAAGTTCAAACCAACCATACTTGACGTGAAGGAAACAGATCGACAGATTGGCTAACAAATTTTAATCTATCTTTGATTTAAATGTTATTGAGACTCTTCCTAAAGAGCTTCGGTGTCTCCTTTTTTATGAGATTTATCGCTCCCGCATGCCTCAAAATATTTATTTAATCACTTACATTTTTTTCCCTGGAGCTCTGCCCACTTATTTTACCCAAAAAATATTTTAAGAACTTGGTACATCATCAACCACAATTTATTCCTTTTTATTCCACAAAATCTTGAGCAGATACATGATTAGAAATACACATTACTGTCCCATTCACAATTTCTTAAGAACAAAACAAAAGTAAGTGGCTGAATCTTGAAGAAGCACCATGCATGCATAACAGTTAATTTTATATATACATTGGTAGCCTAGCCAGTGCCAGTGACACCAAGGTCTTGCTTATTCTCATCTTTTCCAGCACCAAAGACAGGACCACCTTTTCCAGCAGGATCATGGACCTTCTCCTGCAGCTTATCAACTTGAATGCCACCTTGATCTTCCTTTGAAAGCAAATCAGTTTTTGTACGATTCTCTCCTCCTTCTATTGATTCATATGTTGTTGCTGTCTTTGACTCTTTTGGTTGTGCTCCTTGTGCCCCCGACATCCTTCACCTTTTGTTCTTTCACTCTTTTATGTTGTTATTTATTAATTTGTACGTACAAACACAAGCTTTACATTATACCATACCTATATTTATATATTAGTAGGATTTAAAGGCAGTGTGACCTACAAAAACAACCCACGTACGTGTTATGTTAGCAAGCCTTGGATCTACACGTGTGTCATGACTTTGCCAAATGTCACTTTTGTTTACTTTTTCTGCCACGTTTTTGTTTTACATACAGATAAGATATTTATGGTAACATCTCACTACTTCAATGGTTCAAACTTGACCGTGTGACTGGACTATGATAACAAGTTAGTTATTCATGATTTTCTCACCTTCTATGAAAGTTTTTTACCATCCGAGAAATTTGAACCATGTACAGGTTAAGGACATTGATTTTTAGGATCTCGGTTTTTTTTGCTTGTACCACAAGGAAAAAAAAGTTAATTATCATACTATCACCTATTCATTGTCTTTTTCTTGTGTTAACCCTTTGATTCTTTGGAAAAACGATGGTTAGATTCATTAACCACTTGACCCAATTATTTGGTTATGTTTTTTTTCTATGAAGTACCATGTTTTTGGAACAACGGTGAGAGAAATCGCTGTTTGGCATGGCGATTTCTTACAGGGAAATGTTTTTTCTTTTTAGCACCTTCCCCCCCCCCCCCCCCCCCCCCCCCCCCCCCCCCCCCTCCCCTTCTTTTTTTAATTAATTAGGTATATAAATTAACGAAAAATGGAAAATGAAATAGGACACATATATATAATTACATTATTTAGACATTTTGGCACATTATATATTAATAGACGAAATTGATATTTAACAACAAATTATATTCATAGTAAAGACTAAATCCTTTTGATTTTGTCCATCCTTCCAGCAAAGACTATATTTCTCTTTGAGTGTCTACTACACTCTATTTGATCCATTTCAGTTTGAATATGAGTAGGTTGTGGACGAGCTTTTGGATTCCTCCATATGGTTGAATTGTGGCACAATCCAATTCTTTGTATTTTGGCCGGTAGGAAGATGAGCTAGTTGGAACTCCTCTTTGTAAGTGTTGAAAACATGTTATGTAATGGGAAGACACATACATCATGAAGTCATGATGAATTTTTGAACAAACAACTATGACATGTGAATAAGAGTAACGTAATGCCTGAAATTCACCACAATCACACTATTGTTTCTCAAGGTATATCATAAATGTCTATGTTGGTCGGCCGCTTGGTGAGTGAACCAACTCCTATACATCGTAAATACTTTGTCCATATTTATGAATGTAGACTTGATGAGTGTTTAATATTGATCGTTCTTTGACAATATCCATGACTTTATCTAAGTAAATCTTACCATATACCATCGTTGATTGAACCCCTCTCTCTTTACGAAAAGTTTGGTAGACCAATAAATTTCTTTAAAAATAAAAATAAAAACTAACAAATTATACTTTTACTTTAAGTTAATTAAACAATTAAACATATTGGGCCTTTGCCATTTTTAAGTCCACCATTAAATATAAAAATGTTCATTGCTATCGTCTTCTTTTAGTTTAGGAGTGTCGGTCCTCATGAGCTTAGTTCAGTTGGTTGGAACAATGCATAAAAAATGCAAGGTCTGAGATTCAAACCCTGGCCACCACCAAAAAAAAAAGGTTAGGAGCGTCGAATTAAAGAAAAAACAATTTTATTTAAGTCATAGATGTATCAGACATTGACGCTTATAGGACATTGCGATATGCCTAATTATAAGGTGTTCGTGCTTCATAGTCCCTAACCCAGAAAAGGGGATTGCACTGTAACAACATTAACGGTGGAGCACGAGAATGGAAGCCCAAGTCAAAAAATCAATTCTCTTTGCTTTATATTTTAGAAATTTCCAACGGTTCTTTGTTTTAAGTATACTTTTTAATGTTTTTTCTCCTCTTTGAATTTCGACTTCTAGAATTTCAGTTAGGATTGAAAGAGTAAAATTGACAGATTAGGATCTTTTGTTTATAATAGAGAATTGATTGTGGTAAGAAGTCAGAAGCTACAAGAGTAACTTTGCTTAGTAGTATTGATTTGAGAATCAATTTTACATATGAAGAACCAAACATCATTTTAACCATTAAAATCACGTTAAACATGTACAAAAGTGCTTTTGGTCCTCTTAGTGTGGAACCAAACACCTGCATAATCCTAAACTAAATAATACTTAAAATCATAAAACAAAGATGAAGAGTACATAGCACTAAATCCCCTAAAAAAAGATTCATATAATAATATGAGAGTGTCTTCTTATACTACAATGAAAAAGGAAACTAAACATGAGTAGCGTGACTTTGTGATTGAAGCTGTGTAGAGGACATTGTAGAAGATCGAGAATAACCATGTACAACAACAAAGTCTCAAAAGATGCAGCAAAATTTATTACAAAAGAGAGGGAAAGTAGTAACATAGGTGGGTCAATCTTGGTGAGTGTCATAAATATGGAAGTAAATATTTGGGAATCTTACTTAAATGACTAGAACTAGTGTTTTTGCCCGTGCGATGCACGGGTGGAAAACGGTCGACATTTGACTGCACCCCGTCCACATTCTACATGACACATGATCACAAATATAATATTACGTGTATTATAGCCGACGACAGGCCATCTACCGAATATTCTTGCATCAATTCTCCTATTGCAAACATGTAATCCAACGATAATTTTTCTCTTACAACAGATTAACTTTTTTTTAATGACCTTTTTCCCTCATTATCCAAGTGTAATGAACAATAAAATCAACAAAAGCCTAGATGGTAGGAGACACCAAAAGTATTTGACCTATTGACCAACGACCTTGAATAGTAACAATAACGGTAACAGTAATGGTAACTGACACTTTACAAAATTTATTTTATAAATACTTCATCTTCATTCATAATTTTCACATCATTCTCAGAATATTTATCAATACTTTCAAAATGACTAAATGTTTTTTTTATTTGCATCAATCTACCTGTCATTGTTTTGTTCCTCATTAGTATCATCAATATTGAAGAATTAAGAATATGTTACGTAAGAATAATTATATTTAATGTTTTCTCATTCTGAAGCTTAGCTTAGATTATTACCATTTGATATGATAGAGACATAACTTAAATCGTTGTCATGGTTTTTGAAATTGTTGTTATTGAATAAGATGATATTTTTATGTTTGGTATTCATGATAAATTTTTTGTGTCAAAGTGGGATGCTAATTTGGTTTCCCCGGTTCGTGTTGTGATGAAAGACCTTGCAGGATAGCGAATGAAATTTCATTGGGTGTATTGATAGTTGTCTTGAAGTTATGTTTACATACTTATTTCGTATTATTTATTTTATGTCATTCAATATTTATGTTACGACGCAAGAAATACAAACAAATCACGTTTACCTTCGATTCCAAAAACGAAATCCAAAACATAAAAAAAAAAAAAAAAACACTATGTTAATATATGCGATGCACATGTGAAATTACCGTGGGCCACAAAACACACGACGTTAACCCAACGGAGGAACAAAAACTAAAGCTCTGAAAATTTTAAATTTCTAGGGTAAGTTCTTGCACCTATACTTTTGGGATAACAATTTTTTATGACATTGCTCATATTTTCACAAACTAAAACTATGAAAGTTATAAATTTTTTGGATGAATTCTTACACCAATATATTTGAAGGTGAAGATATTTTAAAAATTAAATGATATCAACTCTAGGTTTGAAATAATTTTAGTAATTAAGTTTAAATGAAAATTTAAACATATTACTATTAACACCACATTTTTTGGCATGCATCTCCACATGATGTAACCTGAATTGGGCAGGCACAACCTCCCCTCATCAAATCCGGCCACTCCTCTCCCACACTCATTTGTGATTCAACGCTAAAATGGAGACATTGGAGAGCTCTCTCCCCTCACCGCCGCTACCACCACCACCACCTTTTTCTCCCCCGAACCACCGCCGTAATCAGCCTTGTTTGGCCAAGCAAACCACTTTTCTTGATCTGCTCAACCTTCTCTATCATTTTATCCGAACAGAATCACAAAAAGTGCATATCGAAAAATGGGTCATCTCTTGAAGTAGTTTTCCGAGTAACCTACGGTTGTTTCATCGATCGAACATATGTACTTTCATTCATTACTTCTTCGCATCAAAAGGGTATCCAATTTTTTTTTTTCATTTTTCTTTCAATAAACAATTTTGCATGTCTTGTAATTTTTTATTTATTTATATTATCTTTTTGCAAAATCTTGTGTTCCATGTTTCTTCTTGACTTTTGAAAATTAATTAATTTACATTTTGTTTGTGTTAGATATGATTACCAACTGATGTTTGTGATGTGTCTTTTTAATTGATTTGGTATTAGCATTGGGATTATCCCTTATGGAGAAAAAAAATTTGTTTGGTCCCTCACTTGTTGAAACTAATGTATTTATTAATACTTATCAAATTGATATTATCATTGGACTGATAATGTTGGTGGAATGCCTCCAGGAATAATATTTGGTGCAAGAAACATTGTATTCATGGTCTTAGAAGTATATTGAATTTGGAAAAAACATAATACACAGAACCAGTATATTTAGAGAAGCGAAAGTACTTAATCAGTAATATGAATCTTGAAATAAGTTAATGAAGTAGTAAATATTTTTCTAATCACAATGGACATGAAGTTTCGGCAGATGTTCTTGCCATGCCACGAGTTTTTTTTGACCTGGACAGTTTAAGTGAAGTACTTTCATAAGACAACAATCACATTGTGTTATTTTCAATTATTTTGAGCTAAAAATAAAATATTTACAAATATTGCCATCTAAATTGTCTTTTGTGAAACTTTTGTAACTCCTTTGAAACTATTGAAGCTAACTTGTGTAGTTTGGCTTTATATTGCTACCTTTTATGTTATTGTAGATCATTTGAAAAAAAGGAACTCCTTTGTACACTTGTAGCTACTATACGTGTGAATATGTTGTCGTGAGCTGTAATCTAGTAGCTCTATTTCATATTCACTCTTTCCTTTTATTTTTTTCCCATCATCCCTTTTCCTTTGACCTGAAAATAGGTGCAGAGAATCTTTATTACAGCGGAAAAATAAATCAAGGATAACAGCTCAATCGAGTCTTAAAAGGAGAGATTAATTGAAAAATAAAGATAAGTTGTTTGGTTATTTTTGTCTTGCTGTTTTCCCACTTTTTTAATGTTGTGAGAAACATTCACATAAAAATTATTAAGATTGAAGAAGAAAAGAAATGGAAATGCTACATAATTAGATATTCTGCTTGTTTGTGATTGAAAGTGCATAGTTTGTGGTGATTGAAAGTGCTAACTTAATTCATCAATGTTTCTTCCAAATTTATTTCACCTTTTTAACAACTTCGTTATTAGGAAAAATTGCTGATGTTGCTGCCTTTTTTTTTATGTAGGGATGCCAGTAACTGAAATAAGCTCCTGTGAGTATGAAATTCAGGTATTTTTGTTGTGCATAATTTGTGTTACATTGGGCAGTATGGTTAAGTCACATATACAACTTAGAAATTATAAAAAGAAAGAAAACTTTCAATTAAATAATTCTGTTTTTAATAAAGCCTACAGATGGTGAATAGAGAAAGAAAACTTTCAATAAAATAATTCAGTTTTTAATAAAGCTTTCACTTGTCTCTTCATTAAGATGTATCTTCATTAAGATGTTATACCATAAACTTGTCAATTTAGAGAAGATATATCCTTTGCTCTCATAATAAGGGCTATCTTATTATGATTATGTTTGGTTCAATGTAACTAACTATTAAGAAAAGCCTTTTCATATTATATTACATACGAATCAAGTCTTGTTGCATTGAAATGAGTAGAAATGTGAAAATACATTCAGGCTTTTGTTAAAACACCTGTTAACAAACTAAATTATTTATGTAGGAATTCAAAAGGGTCTAAATGGCACAACAAATTGGTATCTCTCTCTCTCAAATTCCAAATCAAACCAAAAGATGTAGAAAGGGCGGTTGACTTTAAGTTTTTTTTCCTTTTCTGCTATAACTACTTGACTTGAGAACTTCGTTTGATGAGAAATCTGAGAATTCTCTTGAACCTTAGCAAAGAGGTAACCACTTTTTTATAGCTCTTATAATGACATGTGGTTGTATTAATCCTCGCTCCATATTCAAAATGATAAACAGCTACACACTAACAAATATATACATGTATGTTTCTTTTATGGCTTTCAGATGTGTGACTTTCATTGGATTTGTAGACACACTTTAACATACTTTTTATAATGTCACTTTAAAATAACTACTTGTTGCCACTCTATTGTTTTTCCAAATTAATATAATAATCTGCCAATAACCAGTTTATGATGCTTGTAGCTCCTAATTCAGTTTTATACATCTTTAAATTCTATATGTTGATTACTTTAAAATGGCATTTGTGCTTTCAGCAATCACACTGTTAAAAAGTTCAACTGTGTTAAAACTGAAAAGTTAGTTGAAAGCTATCCTATTCCAACAAAATGATACTCAAGTTTAATTAGCTTCTTTCTTTTTTTCTTGCAACAATTTTTATTGTTTATTTTATTTCATGTGATGTTGGTGTGTTAAGAGGGTTATAGGCTAAAGGTACTGCACTATCCTCACTATTCTGCATGTGCAGCATATATTGAGAATAATTAACCTGTCATTTCCACTTTTAAATTTGAAAATAGTCAACTTGCTGCGTATATTGAAATTTTTAGTATTGTTTTCTTCTGTTTAAACTTGGTTGTGTTATGTTCGGATTAATGTTCTCTTTTTGTGGATGATAACTTTTGAGGTTAGAGAAGTTAAATATGATGAATACATACAATTAGGAGTATGAAAAAGTGAGTAATAGAAAAAGTGAATTAAGTGAGTAATAAGAGAGTAGTGCTATGGCAAACTCCATTCTCAAATCTGAAGAACATCCTCCTGTTTTATTTTGTTTGTGTGATTCAACCTTTTCTGGGATTCTGGTACATTGAAAAACTGTGAATCAAGGAGCTGCCAACTTTGCATTCACAAAACTCAGGAAAAGCCTTATAGAAATTAGATTGATATAGATTTTGAATATACAAAAGGTAGATGTCACCATGACGATTGTCACTTATGTTGCAGGAAAACAATGAACTTAGGTTAATAGTTACAATAACTTATACATGTGCATATATAAATTCAGATATAACTCATGCTGAGTAATTTTTGTTCTCTTTGAAGCAAAAAAGTAGTAAAAGATATCATGATTCATTTTGTGATTGACATTTATGAATTTAGTATGAATGAAGTATTTTCAATAATTGTTTTCTTCTTTTTTTTTTTTTTTCTGGGCAGATTGCATACAAAAGAAAGGTTTGAAGGGAGGAAAGGATCAAGTAGAGATGAAAGAAACATACCTGTTAATTTTGGAATGGATTAGAGAAATTCACCACAATACAGCTGAAACACCAATGCCTGTGACAAAGCTTCTAGTATTTATAGATTTTTTTTAAGAGGCTATATAAATTTTTGTAGTGCTAAAAGGTTGACAAAATGGGATAAAATCCCACAAAATCTGGAAAGTGTTTTACTTTGTGAGGCTACATTCACTTTTCCAGCTGTAAAGTGTCCTTACTTTGTAAGAGTTGTCCTTTTTATGTCTGCCAAAATTTCTTCCCCAGCAAGTAATAACCCACCAGAAATGTTGATCTACAGGAAAATTTGGCCAAAATTGGCTATTATCTTTTGTAAGATTTATTGATTCCAATTTCAAAGTATATGCATTTAAATTATTAACCTTGTGGAAATTTTATTAACTTTCAAAACCTACTAAGTACTAATAATGACCACAAACCCAACATAGATTTATGTCTTCAGGAGACATTCATTTCATTCATAGATAGGAAAAATGGATTATTATTATTTTTAGAAAGATGGAAATTAGAGACTATTCAAATAAAATAAAAATTCGTCTTCCATTATTGTATTTGTTTTTTATTCTTTCATGTCTTGCACAAAGACTATTCATGTGTAATGTTTCTTAAGTTTTGTTACATTTTTCATTTACACGTAATTAGGAATGGCAAATGGTATAGTTCGGGTAGGGTGTTTTTTTGTTTTTTTTGACAAAAGTTCTGGTAAGGTGTTATAGTACCTATTTTCACAGTTGGGAGAAAACATGTAACCAAATCCATATCGGCGCGAGTATCCAATTGGTATAGATCCAATTCATTTTCTTTAATTTTAATTCTACTATTATATTATATTTAGTTGGTAAAATTACACTTTTTGTTCCTTAATTTGAGAATGTTTAGGTTTTGTAATTGCGAGATTGATATTTGATTGTGTGACATTAAATCAATTGTGAATATATCCTCGTGAGCTTAGCTCAGTTTGTAAGGACAATGCATAATATATGCAAGGTTCGGGGTTCAAACCCCAGCCACCAACAAAAAAAATCAATTGTGAATCTCTTGTTCTAAAAAAAAATCAATTGTGAATCTCTTGTTCAAAGTTGAGTTTATTGTGTACATTGTTTTAGTTGATGATAATCCTAGCATTCTTAATCACCTTTCCACTAGTCATATCAAATTTCTTTTTTAACCAGAAAAGGAGGAGTGGCAAAGAACTACTACCTCAAAATATCATTAATGAAAGGAAATAAATACAAGGAGGGGGACATAAAACCAAAACCAACTAAAAATTGGTGAACCTATAAATAGGCAAACTAGTCATATCAATTTGCAAAAGTAATTTTGAAAAAATATTTCTGCATGCAAATATTTTAGAGGAATCACCCCTTAAATTTGTATTGCTATCGTCGTATCGACCAACAATTAGCATATTAATCCCTACATTTTTAATTGAGTATTTTAAAACTATGGAAAGGATCTTGACAAAAAAAAAATTATGGAAAGGATTTAAAGAATTTTTGTTAGCCCTATAATTTTATTTTATTTTATTTTTACAATAAGCCCTCTAAAATCCTTTTTCAACTATTTCTTAAATTCTTCATACTAGGGATGAAGAAAAATAAACCCCCAATAGGTTGGAAACTATATATCTTTTTCTCGAAACCCATTCCCCTTTAAATTTCCAAATGTGGCCTTAGAATCACCAGATTTAGAGCTTAACTTCTGTTCTCTTGTTTTGTTACTTTGTTTCCATTTGATCAATAATAATAAATAAATACTCTGATACACATGATATTTGTTAAAAGAAAACAACCATAAACCTAGATATTACTGACTTGATTTTTTTCTCTTTCATTCTCATTTCTATAACCTATTCAATATAAGGTATAACATTATGAAATAATTCATCAAAAAATCGAGATTTTACTTCAAATTATACACAGCCAGCCCAACCAAAAATCCAAGTAAACCACCAGCTACAACTTCAACCTCAGTATGACCAACAGTTTCTTTTAATGGCAGTAGACCATCAGCAACCAACTTTGAGGTTTCTTTTGCATCTTCTAAGAAATCAGAGGATTGTAGCTCCTCGTCACTTTGCCTTATTATGCTTCCTGATTTAACTAATACATTTGTATTAGCTTGTTGTGGTTCCAAAGAAGTGGTTTCTTGGAACAAAAGGGATTTTTCTTGAGTTTCTGCTTTTGGTGGATTGGATGATCCAGGTTGAGAGTTTATCAGACCCTCTTTATATTTGGAATGTACATGGTTGACATCCATTTGGAGAGGTAGTTTGTTGATTGTCTTAGCATGAATCCCTACTTCTCTTCTTACACCCTGCAAATCACAGAAATCAGTCTTCATTGTAAGCCAAACAGGCCCACAAAACAATCATGTTCAATAAACAGAAACAGAATGATAAAAGGATAAAGGTTTTATATAATATAAATAAGGCCTTGTTCGGATAAGCAACTTAATTAAGCACTTACAGCATGAATACTTATCATATAAGTATTTATGTAAAATATTTTAAAAATCGAGAGTCTGCGCAAGATTGGGAGTGGTTTGAAAGATCTTAACTTGTTGATCACGGCATAGATCGTAACTATATACACACATGCATAAAAATTATCATAGACGAAGAAAATAGCCTCTAAATCACACCATTAAACTAGGTTCATAAACAAAAACTCATAAGTTTATAACCATAACCATAAATAAATTCATAATCATAAATACAGAGGCACTGTTTGAATATACTGTTTGAAGCCATTAACATTAACATGAAAAAATAACAGAAACAAGAAACTCCCACAGCACAAGTAACAGAAGAACTAGCACAGCAACAGTGGCGCCTCAGTGAAACACTCTCAGTGGCAGTTGCAGAAAACAGAGAAACACGCTCAGTGGCAGTCTTTTGTCGTAAACACAAAAATGAAGAAAACTGGAATGTTTCCATTTTCTTTTTAATTTTAAAAATGGGCTTTTTCTCTAAACCCGCACACCAGTGAGCATTAAAAAACAGGATTTTTTTTTTTTTTTGCGGAAAACCCGCCCGAATTGGGGAATTTTCTTGGTGATCTGACTCACGATTTCTGCTATCCTGCCACTGATTCAACCGATCCCAAGAATACAACCTTAACGGCACTGCAGCACAGAAATCCCATTCTGAATTGTATGATCGTACTATGATCGTGAATTCCACCACTAGAATAAGATTTCTATGTTGTAAGGATTGTTTCAGGCTGCTCAATAGGATAGCCTATTGAAGGCTTTTAAGCTTTCAAGCACATTATATTGAGAAATCAAATCTTTTTTATAAGAAAAGGTTGTTAAATGACCAGATGCAGATCTATCTGCAGGTAACATCATATCAAACTATCAACCCTCTTTAAAGACTTCTTTATCTGAGGACTCAGGCCATCTTTACGTCATTTGGCACCTGAATTAGTTAGTAATCTAAAAATACAGCAACAATATTCTTCCATTAGTTAGGGTCGTCGACATGAATCAATCTTCACCATAATCCATGTCTGAGATAAATAAGTCCGTACAACCATTTCTTTCCCACTTGCAACCCTAAGTGACATCCATTCTTTTCTTTGTAGAACCTTCATTTGCTAAGTTTCCTATAGGTTGAAATGTTAATGAAGTGACAAGGTCAATACAGTTGTAGCCTATACAAATGAGACCAAAAGGAGTGTTTGATACGATATTGTTATGTAACTCAGTAGTTACTACTAGTTAGATCATCTTGTAAATATATTTCTAAATGAATATTGTGTATATTGCAATTTGAGTTTGATTGTTGAGTGAGAGTCCACTACTTATAATATTCTTTGATCAATGAGAAATTTTCTGTTTGACCATTTCCTGTTTACTAACAGTAACACCATGGTAAGAATTCCACAAATAGTTTAATCATTGATTAGAGACAATCATACAGCAAATATACTCAATATCTTGGAAGTTCTTAATTTTAATCTGACCTAAGATTCCTTCATTAAGTTTGACATAGTCTAAGTACAGTGGAATCCTAGCATAGTCAAAAGGGCACATCAAAAGACTGATACGGGTACACAAACTAAATAACATGAAAAATGGGATCTGAGAAGAACATCACACCTGAGCATCATACATAATCAGACCAGCATACACAACTGCAAGACCAAAAATGGGATCTGACAGGCCTCTGCATTTGTATAATAAACAATTAAAAATAACACAGAAACATTATATTCTTAAGAAAATTGCAATTTTCAAAAGAGTGCAGAGAAAAATGCCATACTAAGTCAGCATAACTGAATTATCTTACCTCTCAAGGCCAAGTAATGTTGCACAAGCCACTGTTGCCTATCCAAAAGAAAATTTAAACAACTATGTGAGAATAAAAGTGAAACAGCACTATTCAAGTGGCATAGATGAAATGAAAGTAGGATTTACTGGTTAAGGGTTTCAAGTTCATACAGAAGAGTGTGATGATGGGAACCCTCCAGCTTGAATAAGAGCCTTGATATCAAACTCTTTGCCATACAGAAACACAGAAGTAAATGGCTTAGAAAGTTGCCCAATTGCCATTGAAACTCCAGCTGCAATCAGAACCTAAGCAAAAAAATATCACAAATGAGAACACAAATCCCAATTCAGCAAATGAAACAACAAAACAATATAAAATTTGGATTAGACTAAACTAAAACCTACAAAATCGATCTATACGATGAGGGATGTCTCCCCACTTATAAACACATTTTTCAGACTATATCTCATCCAATGTGGACTCTCAACACACTCTTCACGCCCACGACTAAACATATGGCGTGTAACATGAGTGTCCCGATAGTGTGTAAAAGTAGCCTAACGAATATTTGATAGACTCTAATACCATCTTAAAACACGTTTTTGAGAACATGTTTAGGTCATATCCTATGAAGCACGGACACAGACACATAACACAACCCGGGTTACCAATAATTATTTGAGAAAATCATGTATCATATAATTGAATGTAATGACATGCGCCGGTCATATAATGGCCACGCCTTTGATCAAAAGTGTCGGTACGTTGTGCTCATCTAATTGGAATTCTCAATAGCTAGCTTAAAAAACAAATAACAAAAACAGAATTTTGAGCAAAACCCAAGATTTGCAGAGACATAAAAACAAGTGATACAAAAATGGGATACCTTATTATGAGCAATTTGAGCGACATCATTGAAAAAACCAGCAGCAGCAAGAGAAGAAATTCTAAAGGTAGAAGCTTTATCCTTTCTACGAAAACTGAATGGAAATTGTTGATGATGAAGAAATGGATTTCTTTGTTTGAGTGAGGGAAATTGAGAAGAAGGAATGAGACAGAAATTTGATTGTTGCAACAACATCATTGTACCTATCAAAGTAAACCATGAAACATGTTTGGTTGGTTAAGGTAACATGCTATGGATAATATGAGAGGAAAATTCGAAGAACCTATTTTGCTTGCGCAGTTCAAAAACCTTTGTGTCGTTATGTGAAAAACTCAAATGAAAATGAAACATGAAAGGGAAGAATATACCCATTTTTTTTTACGTTTAATAAAATTAAATAAATAATACTTTTTTAGGGGAAAAAAATACTTTTTATTTTTTTAAAGGGAAAATAATACTTTTTATGTGTTTCCGGAATCTCAAATAAACTTAGTTTACGTTAACTCATGAGACAAAAAATGCTGAATAATTAATTTTTACTTAAACTAAGTTTGCAAAAGCTTGCGTAAACTGAGAGGTTGTGTGTGTTTCAGTGAATTGAGTTTGTAAACTTAGGTAAGCTTGCAAAAGCTCGTGTAAACTAAGGTTACGTGTGTTTCGGTGAATTGAGTTTGCGAACTTAGGTAAGCTTGCAAAAGCTCGTGTAAACTGAGGTTGCGTGTGTTTCACTAAATTGAGTTTGCGAACTTAGGTGGGTTAAGTTTATGTTCATCTATGTGACAAATAATAGGATTGCAATTTGAAATTTTGTTTTAATTTAAGAATTTTATGATGCAACCAGAATTTAAAGGGGTGTAACTAAAACAAATGTTATAATAATTGAAAATTGAAAAGGGAGTATTAATAAAATTTGAAATAATTATAAGGACAAATACTATAATAATGTTTGCTTAAAAAATAATGTAGTAAAGTTGTCAAAGAAAGTATTGCTAAGAGAGTGGAAATGCATGATGTAGGGGGGTTTGGATCCCCTCCAGTGACTGCATCAAGCAGTGAAATTTTATCCATTAAAAATTAATTAAGTAGGAGTATTTAATGTTCAAAATGAAGAGAGAGATAACTATTGATGGCTGTGATTAAAACTGGAGCGAAAACTGGAGAGACTCCACTGGAGAGGATCCTTTCCCTGATGTAGGGTATTATCAGAGCTAGTGATGATGAATGGTTGGGTGGTGAAGAGAGAGATAACTATTGATGGCTGTGATTAAAACTGGAGCGAAAACTGGAGAGACTCCACTGGAGAGGATCCTTTCCCTGATGTAGGGTATTATCAGAGCTAGTGATGATGAATGGTTGGGTGGTTTTGTCAAAGGTATTGGAAAGTGTTGTGTTGAGCTTTGAGGATGTTCGAAGATCTCAAATATGTTAGAAGGGTGGAGTTTCGAGCAATATGGGTGGATATGGATTCCTTACAAAAGCTATGTTCATATTTCCCCAAAATATTTTTTTAACAATGTATAGGTGCAATACTTTGCCCAAATATTTTTTTTAAAGTGATATATGTGTTGTTGTACATATGTTATTTCCGTACTTTGTTCTTTTTTTTTTGTTTTGTTACATTTTTCATACTTTGTTCAAATTACAAAGACTATTTGAGTTATTAACTTTAATTCTAATTCTTTACAATGGACTACAGAAATTAAAGAGAGAGAGGTCTTATACAAGTAACAACCTCTTTTATTTCTGTTGATAATAATAGACAAAATGACAAGAGCCATTGAAAATCCATACACACAAGTACTCTAGTCACATCGTCCGCTCAAGCGATTTTAACATTTTTGTGAGTTTAACGACTTGTGGACTATAGCAACATTCTCTGTAAACATGTAAAGTTAACTTGAATTTTATAAGTCGGTATGATTTCAAAAACTTAAATTTTTATAATTGTTTTGACATTGGTCTTCCTCATCGAGATGTCACTAATGATAGAATCATCGTTGAAAGTGTCGAAACTACACTGAAGTATATAGTCTAAAATTTCTCACGATTCTTCTTTACTTGTTTTTGCTGTGGAGATTGTGTATGATTTTATTGTTTCTATCAGGGCCACGTTCTTCATACTTTTCCATCAACTTTTATTTATTGTTTTCATGACTATTGTTATGAACATGATTTGCAATACTGTTAAATCTCAGTAGGAAAGTCATATTAAAATAAGAAATTGTGAATCCTTTTATAAAACTAACAATATTTGTATCTTCTGATTTCCATATCTCCCCCAAACCTGACAATAAAGCAGCCAACAATCCACAAAATAGGTTCAACAACAACACCTTAGTGTGAATATACATAACTCTAATTTTTCCAAACCCCCATGATATAAAGTCCCTGAATGTTAAAGTGACAGCAAGTGTGCTATGAGAAAGAGTGATGGGAGTAACAACAAGGGAAATAACAAGTGATGAAGCGATTGACAAATATAAATCAGCATAGGATGACGCATGCGCTGGGATCAAGGTGGTTGAATCCTCATCTGACATATACGGTGGAGTCAATGTGATTGAAGCCTCATTTGACATGTCAATGTTAGGTTTCCTCAGCCCACCTAACATGCCTCTCAAAAATGTTAAACATCAAAAGATTGGATGTTACCCTTTTTTTAATAGCAACGAAGATTTAATTAGAATGCCAGCAAAATCAAAACAATAATAGTTAACTGTATACATAAAAAGTTCATAAAAAGATGTCTATAAAACAAAAATAATAACATGATTTAAAAAATGAGCGCTAGCAGAAATGAGATATCATAATATGCCTAATTCAAATAATTCAAATAATTCAAACAAGTCTTAAGGACCAAAATTGATCACATAATATTTTAAGGAAGCAAAATAAAAAGATTATTTATGCCTCCTGAAAGTGTTTCTAAAGTAACAAAATAAAAATAAAACAATAATATCAAGAATATTTTGAAACATTAACCACATTTGTGAATGAACATAAAAGTTGTTATTGATTGTAATGATAAAATCTCACATGATAAATTAAACAATATTTATATTGAATGGTCGATACTATTTGTTTTGTATAATCAATGTTGTGTTTATGATAATTGATATAGTAGAGATTATAATGGTTTTTTCTAGATTACCCTCTCTTGTTTAGGGGTATTTACCCCTTCAAGATATCAACCAATCAAAATGTAATATACATATTCAATATTAAATGTCAAATAATGAATCAATTATTTCTAAAAAAAAACGTCAATTTTAATCTTAAGGTAACTTTTAATACTTTTAATTTTTATTTAATTATATTTAGGTGTTCAATCTTAATTAATTTACACAATAGGACTTATAAAAATTAAAATTTCACATCAATTTTTTTTAAACTGGATGTCCTTAAATCCATCAATTACATTCATACAATTTCTTCAATTCCAAAACCTAGAACACCCAGAACGTGAGAACAAAATTTTCTTCTTCATCATTCTTCACTATCGATCACTCCAAGCTGCCGCAGTTTTCAATTATCGTGAGAATCGCAAGTTAAAGTATAAACCATGATTTTAATTTGAAATTTCAATGTTCCTCTAAATTTTTTGAAGAGGCGATGAAGGATTCTAAGTTTTTTTTTTTTTTTTTAAGAAAGGATTCCAAGTTACAGTATAAGCCATGATTTTAGTTTCAAATTTTAACGTTCCTAGATATTTTTCTAAACAATGTTTTCGTTCAATATTTTCATAATTTTCACTTAAATCATGACATGAAATTATCAGCTGCAAGCAATCTCTTCAAGTTTACTTCTGTTTTACTAATTCCCATTCCTGCTATGTTTTTTAAATCGCTTCTCGTTATAAACTGGTTTCAAACTGATTGAAACCATATTTAAAAATGAACCACTATTTTGTGAAAACAATATTGATAACTGATTTTACAATAATTTAGAACGACAAAATTGAACAATCAAAATGGAAAGAAGAATGAAGAAGAAACATGAAGTGATCGATAGGAAAGAATAATGAAGAAGAAATTTTTGTTCTCACGTTCTTGGTGTTCTAGGTTTGGAATGGAAGAAATTTTATGAACGTAACTGATGGACTTAAGAACATCCGGATGAAAGAATTTTGATGTGAAGTTTTAATTGTTATAAGCCCCATAGTGTAAATTAGTTAAAATTAAACACCTAAATATAATTAAATAAAAATTAAAAGTATTAAAAGTTACCTTAGGATTAAAATTGGCTCTTTTTTTTTTTTAGAAATAATTGATTCATTTATTTGACATTTAATATTGAACATGTATATTACATTTTGATTGGTTGATATCTTGAAGAGGTAAATACCCTCTAAACAAGAGAGGGTAATCTAGGCCTCACCTTTTGTTGATATGATAGATGTGAAATTAGAAAAATTATATTATTATAATTTATGATATGTACTACTTGTTTAGTATTACATTTGGCCTTATACAAATTATTTAAGGTTTCAGAAGAGTCAATATGTTGTTACATCGAGGAATAGAGTTACACATTGAGAATGTATTATACTCCTATAAACTTTATAGAAATTTATCAAGTTTAAATGATATACTTCTAAATTGATATCATATTAAAATAAGAAATGAATATTTTGGTTAAAATAAGTGTTGTGAAAAGTTATACGTTTTTTCATCGGGATTGTACTACATTTATATTAGTGTTGAAACACATACTATTGTAAACAAAAAGTTTACAAATCATATTAAGTTTGTTGGTTGCAATACTGATTAGGTCGTTCTGAATCTACTATGATGTGAAGAAGAAAGAATAATTAATTTGTTTCTTGTGGATGTGTATTGAAGAGTTAGAATTTTTTCAAATCTAATAATTTTTTTCCATTATTCAAGAGTCATAAGTTTCTTAAAATCTAAAAACCTTTGTGCATTACTAGTTTCAATGAGTTGAATATTTTATTACTTTAATTAACTAGACCTCCGGCATGTGCGACACACACGAGTCTTATGTGTTAATATATGTTACAATAAATAAACATTTTTTCAAAAACATGCCAACAGTACTAAACAATAACTTAACAATTGAACAAAAATAAGCACTATTCAAATCCCTTTAAAAAAAAAAAGATTAGCCAAATGCAATATCAACATGCTTTGTGTTCATTAAAGTTAATATTCATTCAACTGTTTCTCACGACTTTAGTAGCTGACATATACAATCTTGATGAAGTTGCAATTTTCGTACAACTTGTATATCAAACAAACATAACCGCACATTAGGCATAAATAACACATCGTAAACGAGAGCTTTTATTGAAATATAATATTTTTTCAAGGAGTTTTAATGAAAATTAGTTAAATAACTTCAAAATATATCATGCATACAATTAAAAATAAATGAAGAGCTTTTAACATCAAAATAACATTTCTATCACAAAGTTACTTTAGCATAAAATACCACTGGCTTTCAAAATAAAAGAAAGTTGCATATGTTGTCACAAGAGCAATAATCTCTAGCCTTCAATTAGACATAACAATCCACAAAATAGAGTAAGCAGTTATAATACAAAATAAAATATAGTCGTCACTACAATATGTCCTCGTCATTTTCCTGCGTAGGTGGTGGACCAACAAACCAACTAAGAAATAAGCATATAGCTATGATAAGTACAATACTCGAGCAGAGGAAAACAAACACTAAGGTACCCAAGAATACGAAGAACTCATTCATGCGATCTGATCTCATGATTATGGTTAAAGAAGTTTAACTTATTAAATTTGTCACTAAACCATAACAAGCTACACCTAACAATCCATGAAATAAAAAGATATGAATCAAGCGTAAAAAAACAAATGCAAAAAGCAAATGTAAATAGCCACAAACATGGCACAAGAGAAGTTGTGAATCCTTTTATAAAACTAACATTACTTGTATCTTCTGATTTCAATATCTCCCCCAAACCTGACAATAAAACACTCGACAATCCACAAAATATGTTCAACAACAACACGTTAATTTAAATACACATAGCTCTAATTTTTCCAAACCATCATGATGTAATGTCTCTGGAAGTTTAAAGTGACATCAAGTGTTCTATGAGAAAGAGTGCTGGGAGTAACAACGAGAAAAATAAAAGGTGATGAAGCGATTGACAAATATAAATCACCATAGGATGACGTATGCGTTGGGATCAAGATGGTTGAAGCCTCATCTGACATATATGATGGAGTCAATGTGATTGAAGCCTCGTTTGACATGCCAATGTTAGGTTTCCTCAGCTCAACTAACATGCCTCTCAAAAATGTTAAACATCGAGATATGATGTTACCCTTTTGTTTTAATAGCAACAAAGATTTAATTAGAATGTTATTCAAACCAAAATAATAACAGTTAATTGTATACATAAAAAGTTCATAGAAAGATGTCTATAAAACAAAAATAATAACATGATTTACAAAATGAGCGCTAGCAGAAATGAAATATCATAATATGCCTAATTCAAACAAGTCTTAAGAACCAAAATTAATCACATAATATTTTAAAGAAGCAAAATAAAAAGATTATTTATGCCTCTTGAAAGTGTTTCTAAAGTAGCAAAATAAAAATAAAACAATAATATCAAGAATATTTTGAAACATTAATCACATTTGTGAGTGAACATAAAAGTTGTAATTGATTGTTATGAGAAAATCTCACATGATAAATTAAACTTTATTTAAATTGAATGGTCGGTACTATTTGTTTTGTATAATCAATGTTGTGTTTATGATAAATGGTATAGTAGAGATTATAATTGATATGATACACGTGAAGATAGAAAAGTTCTATTATTTTAATTTATGATCTATAGACTTGTTTAGTATTACATTTGACACTACACAAATTATTTAAGGTTTCAGAAGAGCCAATATATTGTTACATCGAGGAATAGATCTACACATTGAGAATGTATTATACTCTTCTAAACTTTATAGAAATTTATTAAGTTTAAATGATATAATTCTAAATTGATATCATATTAAAATAAGAAATGAATGATATGTTTAATATCTCTTTATCACGGTGAATACTCTAGTTACAATAAGTGTTGTTAAAAGTTATACGTTTTTTTCGTCGAGATTGTACTACACTTATATTAGTGTTGAAACACAAACAATTGTAAACAACATTTTTACAAATCCTATTAAGTTTGTTGGTTGCAATACCGATTAGGTCGTTCTGAATCCACTATGACGCAGAGAAGAAAGAATAATTAATTTGTTTTCTTGTGGATGTGTATTGAAGAGTTAGAATTTTTTTCAAATATAATAATTTTTTGCATTATTCAAGAGTCTAAAATTTCTTAAAATCCAAAAACCTCTGCATTACTAGTTTCAATGAGTTGAATATTTTATTACTTTAATCAACTAGACCTCCGACATGTGCGACACACTGGTTTTATATGTTTCAATAAATAAACATTTTTTTCAAAAATATACCAACACTAAACAATAAATTAACAATTGAAAAAAATAAGCATTATTCAGATTCCCTAAAAAAAATTAGCCAAATGCAATATCCACATCATTGTGTATAAATTTCTGAAAACTTCGTTGTAAACAACATTTAAGGTTAAATATTTTTTTGTGTTTTTTATACATTTATCACTGATTAATATTCATCAATGACAAATGTTTGTCCATGTCTTTTTATGTGTCGATGATAAATATGTGTCTCATATTTTTCCTAAGGGTATCGCTTAAGGAACTTACAATAAAAAAATTTGTCTTGAGAATACCAATTAAATACATGTAAAAGTCATAACTACACAATTTTTAATGTAAAAGTTACTACTTTTGGATTCTTAAACAACACCTTAAGGACAAATATTTTTCTTGTAATTTTTATACTCTTCATTAATAAATATTTGTAGCGTTTTTTATTTATGTTTTCTCTGCTTGCTTGTATTTTTTTATATTTATATGGGAAAGTCATTGTTTTTAATCAAAGTAACTTATCTTAGAGTTATTCGTGGATTCAACTTGTAATAACTTATTTTTTATTTTGAATAAGTGGTGTAAAAAATTGATATTCAATGTTCTCTATTATTTTTTTATTTTGAATAAGTGGTGTAAAAATTTGATATTCAATGTTTTCTATTATTTTTTTTGAATGAAATCATCATAATTATTTTGTTAATAGAAGTTGAAGTTATTATGAATAGATGAAAATATTATAATTCAATATTTACTTATTTATTAATGAGAGTTGATGAAATACCATTAATGTTACGTTATTTTTCCTTTCCCCTTTACTCTTTTTAATAACCCATCATTTTTGTTTTGTTAGATCATTTCATTGTTTGTACTTTTTAATGTTTTGTCTGTTAGACCATTTCAATTTTATTTTTTTATTTTCACAAAAAATATTTTTTATACGTTAGAACAATGTAATCAATTGAGATTATGATTCCTCGGTCAATGCAAAATACATCCTATAAATAAATAAATATTATATATTTTTAGAAAGATCTATTTTTGCGGATGTAATAAAGTATAATTATAATTTTTTATTGTGAAATTATGTCATTTTATATAACATTTTATATAGATTATTATTAAATACTTAGTTGTTGCTAAAAAAAAAAAACCTCAGTTGTTAAATGTAATGATAAAATTTAATGAATCAAGATTTTATTTGATTGTTACTTTCAACATTTTGTTACTTTAGTATGTCATAAATGAGGTTATTAATTTTTTTGCTGTAGTCATAAATGGTGATTGAACTATGATTGTTATTTCTTTTTCTTTGAAAGAATGGACTATGATTGTTAGGGAACCTTGCATTACCATTTGTCACATGTAACTTTTTTATTGTATTTGATTTTGATATGTCATGTGTACTTGTCTCATTATTTATTCTTAAACGAATGTACAGAGGATTGCATAGTTAACACATTATTTATTTCATAATGTGTTAACTATAATATATAAAAATACACATTATTTATTATATACTCAAATTTTATTACATAATGTGTTAACTACGGAGAAATACACATTATTATATACTCAAATGAAGTCCATTAAAACTTTTTTTGAAGAAATCAAAATGAAATTATATAACCATACCAAAGAGCAGTTCCCAAACACAAGGTGTGCCTAGGAGACGAAGTCCGTTAAAACTACCAAGGAGAGTTTGTTACCCATTTAAGTTATATCAGATTCGATGAATTAATTCTTAAAGCTCCACACAAAAAATATCTAGCTTACAAAAAAAAACTCAGTTGTCTCTATTTTACAATTCACATTTATAAAAATTAATTAATTAAGAAAGAAACTAATTAATTAGCAAATTTAATTCAAGTGGCAATATCAAATGAGTTTAATTTTAATATAATATCATCATAAAGATTATTTCACAAGTATCGTGTTTTAAAAGTTGATAATATGGCTCTTCCATATAAAAGAATCCAGGTTGCATTCTTTGAATTGCTCATGTAGGAGGTAGCTCAACCTATACAAAAAAAAAACATATGCTCCACCGTCAACTCAATGGTAGAGAGTCCACATAGACTAAATTGTGGGTTTGTGGGATACCTTAGGACAAGATCGAGAGGGAAAAGTCTTATATTTAACTAATCAACGGTGCAATCATTTTAAATAGACAATGCATATTAATTTTCAGTTTTTTACTAATGACAATAAATATTGATAGTTTCTTCAAAAATAAATAAATATTGATAGTTAAATGTTAGTTAATTTTTTACTTCTTGTCCAAGTTTGAACTCAAGATTTTCAACTTCATTACCTTTAAATGAAATTTGTTGAGCCACACATCTCCGAACAATACATATTAATTAAATGCAACCGCCTGATCACAAATTTGATTCTCGTATGTGTATATGTAAAAATAGATATTGAAAGAGTTCAACACCTTAAATAGATCTCACTAATCTTAAAAAATTAAACATCGTAATCACAAATTGAATATATTGGTTAAAAAAGATAAACAATTAAATTTTACTAACTTCTAAAAAAAAAAATCTTTACTAACATTGCTAAATGTGAGACTTTATTGGATTTTTCTTCTGGATTTTTTTTAAGGAAAATGTTATTTCTCTACACAACTGAAAAGTTTTAATTGCATGATTTATTTGTTCACTCCCTATATTTCAGCCACACCTCCTTAAATTGTGGCAAATAGTCAATTGTAATTGTCTACTCTTTATTTTTGAATAATTCTTGATGTTATTTTTTCAGAGATAAAACATTGATTTTTTTTAATTATTATGTTACATAAGTTTTTTCTCGAAAGTTATATACACATATAAAATAAGTTCACGTATCTCAAGGTAAATTTACTATCTTGATTAAAGGATCAAGGGATTTACCACAATCATTATATTGGTCCCACTTTCCTAATTTGTAAACAAAAACAACCGATTCAGGCAACCAAAAATAAGGGGGGTGTATTTAGGGGTGGTAAAACGTGTCTGACCCGTCGGCCCGGCCCGTTTGGCCCGCTATTTTTGGTGGGCTGAGTCGAAGTTTTGAACTCGCTTTCTATAGTTGGCTCGGCTCGTCTCGTCTCGTTAAAATACGGGGCGGGCATGGGGCGGGACGGGCCGACCCGCTTAACTCGTTGGAAACGGGACTGGCATGGGGCGTGGCAGGGCGGCCCGCTTAACTCGTGTTTCAATTTGTTTTTTTGAGTCTTATTTTATGTTTTTGGATTTATTTTGGTTGTTAGATATATTTTGAGACTTATTTTATGCTTTTGGGTTTATCTTGGTTGTTGAGTTTATTTATTTTGAGACTTATTTTATAATTTGGTTGTTGGATTTATTTTATGATTTGTTTTATGTTGCGCATTTGCCTTATTTTGCTATTAGTTTTTTTTTTTGAAGAAAGAAAGCTATTAGTTATGATGTTGAATTACTTGCTACCTATTCTTTTATATTTTTTTATAATAAAAGCAACATAGTATTTTTGTAACAATTAAGTTGTAAAAAAAAAAAGTTTTTGTTTGGCGGGCCGGCCCGCCAACTCGCAAGCCCGCCACAAAACGGGGCGGGGTGAGATTTTAGACTCGGTCACAAAATTTGACTCGGCTCGTCTCGTCTCGTTTTTAGCGGGCTTAGACGGGGCGGGCCTAAATGGGGCGGGCCGACCCGCTTTGCCATCCCTAGGTGTATTGAATTAAGATTCTAAGGGATTTTAAAAGACTTTTTAACTATGAAAAAGTTTTGTGGTATTCAATCAATACTCTTTACAATTTAAAAAAAGTCTTGTGGTATTCAATTAAGATTCTTTGTCATTTTAAAAAAGTATTGAGGTATTCAATCAAGACTTTTCATCACTTAAAAAAAGTCTCATGGTATTCAAAATCAATGAAATTTCAAAGGATTCTTTAATAAATTAGATTTTGATGGATTTTGTAGGATTTTCTAATGAAATTTTAACAAGAAAAACTCTTTCATGAAGACATAAAATTTCTTGAGATTGTTTTTCTTTAAAAGTTTACTATCTCTTTCTTATCCCTTCTTCCTTCTCTCTTCTCCCTTCTCTCTCTCCTCTCTCTCCCTTCTCTCTTCGTCTCTCTCTCTTCTCCATTCTCTCTCTCTCTCTCTCTCTCTCTCTCTCTCTCCTCTCTTTTCTCCCTTCCCTCTCTCTCTCTCTCTCTCTCCTCCCTTCTCTCCCTCCTCTCTCTATCTCTCATAAAAATAAAATAAAAAATAAGAGTTTGTATTGAAAATATTATGATAGAAAGTGTGTTGTAATCATTTCTTTTCAACGAGTCCTTCAAATTCAGAAAATCTTTTGAAATCTAAATCCATAAAATCCTTTAAAATCTTATGATGTAAATCCATTTAAATCCAAATTGAAAATCTTGATAGTCTTTTAAAATCATGAAAGTCATTCAAATCCAAAAAAATCTTTTAAAATCTTTGAGACTTTTTTAATCAAAAATTGTATTTTAAAATCCTAATCCAATACACCCCCTAAGTGGAACAAAACAACCACCACGTCCACGTGAAAACAAACAAGAAAGTCTTGAAAGGTTGGGTCTTGAAAATCTAGATAGATAGATCCCAATATAAGACAACACAACAAAACTGGTACTACTGCAGCTGCAGCAGGCGTTGAAAATCATTAACCAAACATCACAAATGGGGTTTCAGAAAATAAGGGTTGATAACCCTATCGTTGAAATGGATGGTATGTTCTTTTTACTATTATTGATCATCACCAACTGGATTCAAATGGGTCACAATTCCAATTATCCTTTTTTTGTTTGATTAGATAGAAATTATATTTTCACAATTTGTTCAAATATTACGTTAGTTAATTTTGAATGTCCTTGGCGATACATACATGTGTTCAAATATACATTTGGAGATCGTGGTTAACAACGTTCAAAATTGTGGTTAAATACTAAATGTAATTAACCATGTATTTGAATTGTTAACTATCTAAATTGTTGTTGAAATTTGTTGTCCCATTATGTGCCAAAACAATATGGCTATTGTGTGATTTATCAAGTTCTAATGGATAATCAGAGTATGTCATCCTAAATAAATGTATCATGTGAATCATTTCATGTTTATTGTGCCTTGTGGTTACTAAGTATCAGAACAGAAAGCATCATTTTGTTGACTTACACTTTCATTCTCCGAATAATCAAGCTTTCATTGTCTTTCACTTGCAGGAGATGAAATGACAAGAGTAATTTGGAGAATGATCAAAGATAAGGTATTTATCTTATGTTTTCTTGCGCTATCTTGTTGTTAACAGACATGGTACCAACAGAAGAGAGTATTGAGAGAAGAGTGAAATTGCTATTTGATTAACAAACCTGTAACTAAACTACATATCAACATACTACTCACTATTAATCTCTATCTGACTATATCTCGAATACTTATTCTTTATTTTTGTACTTTTTATATTTTGTAGCTTATTTTTCCGTTTCTGGAGCTGGATATTAAGTATTTTGACCTTGGCCTTCCTCATCGAGATGCCACTAATGATAGAGTTACCGTTGAAAGTGCTGAAGCTACCCTGAAGTATGTAATCTAGTATTTCTCTTTACTTGTCTTTGCTGTGGAAATTGTGTATGATTTTGTTGTTGCTATCAGTGTCACATTCTTATTGTTTTTCCTTCAATTTTGATTTGTTGTTTCCATGACTATTGTTATGATCATGATTTGCAATACTGTTAATATCAAGAGGAAAGTTCACCCCTATCTTGTTTATTACCCTTTACATGTTTGAACTTCAGATAAGATATCCCATTTATCTCGATACCTTAGAGATGTCTTCTTTTATTCAAAATTGCCATGAAATTCTGAAAAAAGTATACATACAACATTTGTTTCATGGTATATAAATATACTCATGGGAACATACATGTTGAAAACGAATATGCCCATGGCAGAGTAGCATTCCCATCAGAATGTTCTTTGGAATGTCATCCATTCCCAATAAGTATTTATCTTAATGTGAAACTATTACCACCTTAATGTTGTTCACTTGTTTCTTAGAAGAGGATAACTAAACTAGAACTGTAATGCCCCAAAACTGTTACTTTAACAGTAGATTAACCATTCATCTCACTCATCACTTGAAACTGGCTCTCAGCCATTTGTTATTTATATCCATGTCCCCATGTTAAATCATTATAAAGGCTCCCCATTATCAAATTCAGGAAAATTTTGCAGTGGAGTTTTCTATCAGACGTGTGTTGGTATAAATAATAATCTTCGGTATGCTGCAAATGATTTTTTAAATAATAATCTTTGGTATGCTGCAAATGATTGGTGCTAGATGAGGTGTTAGCCTAGCTGGGATCTCACCTATTACAATGATGCCTCTTCTTGCCATTCTTTGCCTAAAAAAAGTTCTGTGGAGTAAAGAAGCTTTCGATGTTTTCATTTCTATATGAATTGTTTAGAAATATTCTAATATGCCAGGCCTCCTAATATCACCATGGGATTTCTTTTCCTTTCTTTGTAGGTATAACGTAGCTATCAAATGTGCAACAATTACTCCAGGTATTTATAATTATTTTTATTTGGAATGATGTGCGACTTTCCATGTCATCTTAACTTAAGGTTTTGTTTGTTTATCAATATGATGTGTATGTGTTAATGAAAATTCACATCCAAAGGTTTTCTTTTTCATAGATGAAGGTCGTGTCAAGGAGTTTAACCTAAAACAAATGTGGAAGAGCCCAAATGGGACAATCCGGAACATCTTAAATGGTAATTAAACTCTCTGATGCTTTTTGCAACCCTTTTTTATGTTTTGATTTTTGAAGAAGCTGTTTTATGATTAGTTTGTAACTGACATATATGGAAACTATCACTCTATATCCTTACAGGTACAGTTTTTAGAGAGCCAATTATCTGTAAAAACATTCCTCGACTTGTTTCAGGTGCCTAAAAATATAAAACTTATTTGATATCTGAATGTTGCTTTATGGTAGTAAGTGTTAATTGCTAGCTATTGTTTAGGCTGGACGAAGCCAATATGCATTGGAAGACATGCTTTTGGAGACCAATATCGGGCAACTGATGCAGTTATAAAAGGCCCGGGAAAGCTAAAGTTGGTGTTCGGTAAAGTCAATAACCAGTCAACTGTTTCTCATGAGTCATGACTTACGTAGTTGGTATATACAATGTTGATGAAGTTGCAATTTTGCTCAACCAAAGTTGACGTCAATTTCTAAAAAACATAAAGTTGGAGGTCTATAAATTTGAAGTGTCTCACGGAATTCAGTTGTTGCTTTACAGCACCTAGTGGACATGAAGAACCTAAAGAGCTAGAGGTGTATAACTTTACTGGTGCTGGAGGTGTAGCCTTGGCCATGTATAATACCGATGAGGTTTGCATCTGAATGATGCTTTTTATTATTATTCTCTCTGAACATATTTTTAACTACAGTGGCAATAATAAATATTTGGTCTTGAAACAGTCTATTCGAGCGTTTGCTGAGGCTTCAATGAACATTGCTCTCGAGAAAAAATGGCCTCTCTATCTTAGCACTAAAAACACCATTTTAAAGAAATATGATGGAAGGTATGCTGGTATATTCGTTGTTCATTCTCTATATTTTGTGATTCTTCAATTAATCGAGATACTATTACAATTGTAGTTGTCAGATCCCTAAGCACATTTCTAACTCTTTGCTTTTGTGAAGATTCAAGGATATTTTCCAGGAAGTTTATGACAGCAAATGGAGTCACAAGTTTAAAGCTGCAGGGATATGGTTAGACTAATTGCTTGTCATGCTAGTCAAAAACTTTTCTTTCATAAGTATTGATTGATAATTGACACCCTTGATCTTAGGTATGAACACCGTCTTATAGATGACATGGTTGCGTATGCTCTTAAAAGTGATGGGGGTTATGTATGGGCCTGCAAAAATTACGACGGGGATGTGCAGAGTGATTTTATAGCTCAAGGTGGGATATCCATATGCTCTTATCACATTAACTTCGTTTTTAGTTATTGAGAGTTTTGCTGCTTTTGTTTAGATCTGAAAAATGGTTTCTGTTGAACAGGATTTGGTTCTCTTGGATTGATGACATCAACATTGGTATTGCGTTTGTAACCCTTTGTACTGTTTCGCTTTTCCTTTAACACATATCCTTTTATTATGTTTCTATCTGTCTTTTCTTCGGTTACATACCTTTTATTGCATGGATGTTCAAGAAGCTAAAATTTGGTACAGGTTTGCCCAGACGGGAAAACTATTGAAGCAGAGGCAGCCCATGGCACTGTTACCCGTCATTTTCGGGTTCATCAGAAGGGAGGTGAAACCAGTACTAACAGTATTGCTTCAATTTTTGCCTGGTCGCAAGGTCTTGCACATAGGTAAGCATTGAAATTGAAATTCCTATAATCGTTTTTCCTTCAGAATATAATCTCTATAATTTGATCTTTTGTCATTGTAGAATTTGATCTTATAATCTATAGAATTAGTACCTTAGATTAAACTCTATGTACTGTAACAAAAAAACTGTATGTATGTACCTTAAATAATACAGATGGCAGGCTGAGTAGATTAAATGGAGGTTTATTTGTGTTTTTTCTAAGAAAGAATTTTTTTTTTTATAAATTCTTTTTGAACATTTTTGAAAAATTTACTCTATTAGAATTTTTTATGAAAAGCCAAAAACCTTATAAATTATAATACAAATGTTTTATTGTTCTTCACTTCACATTACACAAAGGAAGAAGCTTAATGAAAAAAGCTATAATTGAAGGACTCATTTGTTCACGCTTTAAAGAAAAAAATTATTCACAGGAAAGGTTTAATTATTTTTAATCATAATTTATAAGTTTTTGAAGATTGAAAAAACAAAAAAAAAAATCTCACAAGTTATAGTTTGTTCTCCGTATATAAGCTTTTCATAGAAGTTCTTATGTAATATCATTTTCTTTTAGAACTTTCCTGCTATAAGGCTATTCTTATAGGATGGAAATGTTAGGTTTAATTCCTTTTGTTTTTTGGTATTTGCTAATAAAAAGTGCCACTATACTTCTTTCGAGAGACGAGAGAGGAAATTTTATTAGAGACAAGTTTTAGAAGGTTATGGCTTTCGTTTGAGTAGAAGTAAGACGAAATATATGGAATATAAGTTTATCATAAGACACACCTAGTTTAAAGGTGAAAGTTGGAGACCTTGCTATACCACAAGTCACACAATTCAAATATGTTGGGTCAATTGTACAAAGGGACAGATATATAGATAAATAGAGGGGAGATGTTAGGCATCAGATCGAGCGGAGTGAATGAAATGGAGGAGAGATTCAGGGGATTTGTCATACCTCTGTAAGACCAGCGGTGTAATTAATATGACACGGTGTTGGGCAGTAAAATGCCAACATGAGAGTAAACTCAGTGCAACAGAGATGAGAATGCTATAATGGATTTGTAGAATTTCTAGCGAGATAGGATAAGGAATGAATGATAGCATGAGAGAGTTATGGTTGAACCTCGAGTTAGGTGGTTCGGACATGTGTAGAGGAGATCCGTAAATTATGCAGTGAGGAGAGTAGATCAGATGGAGGGTATCTCAATTGCTAGAGGTAGAGGGGAAAAAAACAACTATACAAGACACTATTATAAGAATGGCAGTTGCTGTTTTATATATTTTGTTTATTTGTTCATATTACTCATGTAGCCGACCCCACTTAGTGGGATAAGGCTTGGTTGTTGTTGTTGTGTTGTTCATAAAATCAAATTAAAAGTTGCACTTTTTGTAAGTATTAACGAAAGCAGATGTTTGTCAAACTAAATAGACCATAATACGGTAAAATAGAAGTGTGTTATTTATTTTTAACTTTTTAGAACAACGTAACTTTTCAGGGCAAAGTTGGATGGAAACGCTAGACTGTTGGACTTTACGGAGAAACTGGAAGCAGCTTGCATTGGAACAGTTGAATTGGGAAAAATGACAAAGGATCTTGCACTTCTTGGTCATGGACCCAAGTAATTTCTAGCCCTGTGATAGTTCTTTCAGAATGTTTATTATTCCTATTGCTAACAAATCAAAACTACTTGCTCTTTATTTTGTTGTAGGGTTTCTAGGTCGCACTATTTGAATACTGAAGAGTTCATTGACGCTGTAGCCGAGGAGCTGAGAACAAGACTAACTACACAGGCAAAGCTGTAGAGTTCACTAGCTTTTTTGGTTTATTATGCCGAGTTTTGAATTTGGAATGTTTGTTTGAATAAAATATGGAAGAAGTTGGGTGGAGAGAATAGTAAGGATGATGCAGATACTGAACATACACAACAGGCGGAATCAAGCCAACCTTTGTGATTACTTAAAATAAGCACTTCCTAAACCTGGATTTCCCCCCTTACAGATAGAAAAACTTGATGTTTACGAAGAATTCATTGGCCTGGTTGAACTTCAACTGATTTTGGATTTTTCAAGCTCTAAAAGGGGGCATTAAATGTAATAACATCCCCAAATTGAGGAGCTAGCTATTCTCTATCTTATGTTCTCCTCCTGTTGTTATAGATATTTTTAAATATTTTTGTGAACATTATTACATGCATTATACAAATTTCTGTCATTTTCTATAGAATATGGAAGTTGGTATATTTGCTAAATTTTATTAGTTTGTTAAACAAGGCCTGAAATACACCAAACCCTATGATCAAATGGCCAAATTATGAACTTAGGGATTGGTTTTGTATTAACTAGTAGTCTTGGGGATAAAAGAGGAAAAACTATCCAAGTTCTCCACATCACACACACACGTCTTTGCATGTACTGAAACTTCCCAAAAACAAAGCTTCTCACTCTCACCTCACCATACTCTGTATGAAGGAAAAAGAAGTTCTAGAGGAAGAGGAAGAAAAGAGGATGAGAGGAGAGGAAAATCTTAGGGCACCATTCTAACTATTTCTTTTGTGAGTGGGTTTGAGTCAAGGGTCTTTCATTGTCTAAGGAGATGTTTGGATTAGTGGTATCAGAGAAATGGAATAGAATTGGGTAACATTCTTTTTTTTTTTAAAAAAAAATCTAACCAACACATTCCCTATACTACCAATCTACACATGCCCTTGGTATATAGTATTATTTTTCACAAAATAATATACCACCAATCTGAACTCAGGATGTTCGGTCTTCGGCATTTTTTATGAGATATGACGTGAAAAAATGTTTATAAATTCCTATTCCTCACTTTACAAATCAATTTTAAAATTTCTCTATTCACCAATTGCTGCATCTTTTGATAGAGCCATTCTAAGTATGCTATAGGTCCCTAGCCTCCATAAGTACGCAACATTATTGTTCCACTTTCCAATATAATAAGAAAAATGTGGTGTTGTTGATAGTAGTCAAGAAGATGCTAAAAATTGTTTAAGTGATGGACCTTTTGAAAATCATGATTAGTCACTCTCATAATTAAAATAAAAATAAAAATTGGAACGCTATCCCTAGACCAAGGGACTAATTTGAGTATTTCAAATTGTTATTGATTAATGTCTTTAAAGTTGGTGATCCTTAGAGACTATCTGTGATTTTTTCCTTCTGAGGACTTGCATTTTTTTGAAAAACTGAAAGAGTCAAAAATAGTTTTTGCAATATTAATAATGTAAGAGCATTATAACGAGATGTGGTTCCTGCAACTTTCAAAATATTTTATTTTTTCATCACACATATCATTGAAGCTTTATTTGAAAAAAGGAATTTAGAATAGTCTTCTAGCAGAACTGTGGATGGAGAGAACTGAGAAGGTATAGGTGACACAAAAAATAAACAGAAGGGGTTGGTAACTTGGCATCAGATTGTGTGTATGTTCTGTTTAAAGCCCACATCGATTAGTTTACAAACAAAAGTAAGTTATTGACATTATACAATGAGAGGACTTCTCTCATTTTAAATCACGGGGCCGTGTGATGAGCACATCGCGAACTATTCTTTCGCCTTTTACTAAAGAATACCGTGTGCGCGTCACTTTAAGCGGCATACATTTTATAAGAGCTCTCTTAATTGAGAGCTCCGCAATATCAGTTTAAATATTCTATTTGAGTAGCATAGACATTTGGCGTGTTATAGTTGATATCTTCAGGTATCTTCATAAACTTCTAACTAGAACTTGAATTTTTGTGATAAAGTAATATTCATTTGTATATAAAAAAAATATTAACAAATTCAAAAAAAGATAGTGCTACTTTGGAACTTCTTAGAGCAATATAAAGACCAGCAAAAGATACTTAGAAGTAAAAAGAAAACTTTTAATGAATTTACATGTATGTGTTTACAATGATTAGTTCTCTAATATACCTTCAAGTTTATCTGATGTAATAGAGGAGGTGACAATTTGTACAATAAATTTTGTCAAAACAAGTAAATATATGTTTTTATCTAAATGTCATTTTTTATGCTAAAACTACTTAAAATGGTAGAAGTTGGGTGGAGAGAATATTAGGGTGGTACATATACTGGAGAGACACAACATGCAGAATCAATCTTTGTGGTACATATACTTAAAGAGGTGTTCTAAGTGAGACACAATCCAGGTGCGGAAATGGATGTAGAGTGGTTGAAACTGCTACTCATTTATTCTTCGAATGCTATGCAAGTGTAGAGTAGTGGAACAAGATTTTATTATGGCGAACCATTCTTCTGCTTTGCATAATACTGCATTGCAAAATTTATTTCAGTTTGCAGGTCTGGTAGGCAGTGGCAGAGTGAAAGAGGCTCGGCTCAATGTTATTTGGTTTGCGTGTATCTGGATTTTGTGGAAAGGTTGTAATGAGAAGATTTTTAACAATAGAAACGGATCGGCGGATAATTGGATAGAAGAAATTAAGATTTTGTCTTGGAAGTGGATAAAAGCCAAGGTGATTGGGTTCAATTATTCGTTAAGTCAATGGATTTTAAATCCATTGGAGTGCCTGTGATTTGCTGGTCTCTATCTCTTTGGAGAGTTTTTGCATTTTTCGAGTCGGTGATTTTTAGAGACAATCTGTGATTTTTTTTCTTCTTTTGAGGACTAAATTGAGGTTTAGCATTTTTAAAAAAATCTATGTGTTCATCACAGAAGCTTTAGCAACATGGTATTATAGTGTTTGTCTATGTTCTGTCTAAAGCCCACATCGACTAGTTTACAAACAAGAGTAAGTAGTTGATGTTATATAATGAAAGGACTTCTTTCATTACAAATCACGGAGCCGTGTGATGAGCACATAGCGAACTATTCTTTCGCCTTTTACTAAAGAATACCATGTGCGCGTCACTTAAAGCGGCATACGCTAATTTTTGAAAGAGCTCTCTTTATTGAGAACTCTACAATATCAGTTTAAACTTTTATTTGAGTAGGATGGGAATATGGCATGTTATGGCATGTTTTAGTTCAGTTTATTGGTTGATAAGGAATGATATTGTTCTTAAGGAGAGAAAATTTAGTTAATATATTTGTCAAAAAAAAAAAAAATTTAGTTAATATAATTTCCACTAGGACTTGGTTAAAGTTATTCTACTGATTTTCAAATCTTTGTCAATTTTTTCGGATTAAAACACCATAGTGGCATTGTGCAAATGCAGGAACTACAGAAAAATGTGAATGTAGAGAATCGTATTCCAACATTTTCTTCTTGGTGTTGAAGTCCGCAAATCTATGTTACTCTTGGTTAACTACAATTTTGTTCGAAAGGATTAGAGCTATGAAGCACAAACACTCCTTAGATTAGGCATGGCACGTGTCCAACACCGACACATATAATTACATTGAATTATGTGATTTTCTCAAATTATTAGCGGTGTCGGCGTGTTAGCGCCCGTGCCGTGTCCAGTGTCCGTGTTCGTATCCATGCTTCATAGGATTAGAGTATCCCTTATACTCCTCAATTTATATCTATTTTATATGCAGAAAAAATATAACAAATTAAAAAAAAAAAAGACAGTGCTACTTTGGAAATCCTTACAACAATATTAAAGACACAAAAAAGATATTCAGAAGGAAAAAAATATTAATGAATTTACATGTATGTGTTTATAATACAATGATATGTTCTTTGATATCCTTGCACTTTTGCTAAAACAAGTATACATATATATTTATATCCATATATATATTTTTCTGCTAAAAATACTCAAAATCTACATAAGAATTATCAGTTGAAGTTTTGCCTTTTTTATCATTGGTAACATCTGGCAACTTCTTATCAACTGGTGGTGGTGCTGTTTCTTTTTTAGCATACTTTGAAAAGTCTATAGCATCTGGTATATGTGGTGGTGTTGCACTTCTAACTAGAGCCCAATTCACTCCTTCAAAAAATGGATGCTGTTTTATTTCTGTTGCTCCTCTTTTATATGCAATTCTCTTCTGAGGTTCCTTAATCAACAATCCTCTAATAAGATCTCTAGCCACAGGACTAATTTGAGGACTATCTGGAAACCTTAATGGCTGACCAACAACATTGAAAAGTGTCGCTTTGTATCCTGCGCCTTTAAAAGGCGTTGCACCGTGCAACAGTTCATACAAGAAGATACCGAAAGTCCACCAATCTACCGCACTACCATGTCCTTCTCCTTTGATGATTTCAGGTGCGAGATACTCGTGTGTCCCTACAAATGACATTGATCTTACATTGGTTGGTTCTGCCATTAGTTCAGGAAGGCGGTTTCCGTTAACCAATAGGCCGAAATCTGACTTTGCTTTTCTGTTTTTCTTCGAAGGTAAAATGCGAGGGAAGAAGCTTGTTGATGACTGAGCAATCACTGCTTGGTCATCATTCAATATACCTCCGGAATCACTATTGCCACTGCTGTTTCCTCCGTGGGTGGAGGATGACTTGACAAGTGTTGGACAGACAGAACAGCGAAGCGACAAATCAAAATCTGAGAGCATGATGTGACCTTCGTCCCTAACTAAAAGATTTTCTGGCTTTAAGTCTCGGTATACAATTCCAAGCATGTGTAGGTATTCAAGAGCTAACAAAACCTCGGAAGCATAGAACCTATCACAAGAGATTTGAAACATAAGAATATTTTATCTACAAACTGAATTATCAAGGTTAAATCAAATTTCTAGCAGATGTCATGACAGTAGGCTAAACTGAATTGTAGATTCAGACAATTTAATACTTGAAATTAATCGATCACATTAGTCCATTCACCTTAGACAATATCAGTGACTATTGACCGACTCAAAAGAACTAACGTGACCGAGGATTTCCAAAATTTCGTTAATTTTACAGACAACATTTCCTGATCCCTACAATTTTAAGGACTAAACGCACAATTCACATGAATAAAGTAACCACAGGTTGTTAAGTTCAATTCAGACACGCAATTGCAATGTGTGGTCAAACATAATTTATCAACTTATATGAAGTTATGTTTCTACTTCCACGTGTCTTGTGAAATATATGCAGAAAAATGGAAGAACAGTTGAAAAAATGCATCAAACAGATTCAACTAACCTTGCAGCTTCTTCAGTGAAACACTTATTTGGTTGTTTCTGTCGAAGCGAATGAAGATCACCGCCACTACAGTACTCCATAACCAGACAGTAAAACTTATCAGTCTCAAAGTAAGAATACAAAGTAGGCAAAAAGGGATGATCAAGAAGTCCAAGAATCTCCCTTTCAGTTTGTGATCTAAGAAGTTTGTTTCTACTTATAAGAGCAGCCTTGTCCATTACTTTCATAGCAAAATGAGCATCGGTTCCTTTAAGTTCAACAAGATAAACACTTCCAATGTCTCCATAACCGATACGCTTCAGAAGCCTAAAATGGGTAAGATTTAGAGGACCATTTTTGGAAGCCATGTTAATTGCATCCCACCTTATATCACCACCAGTATGTGGCCTAATGTTTGATGAACAACTTGTGCTCTCTAAACTGTCGCTTCGCGAGCTAGCTCCACTTCCTGGCGCACCTTGATTGTTCGTCTTTGTATTAGTCGACATACCCTTTGAAACTCCTGATGGTAATGGAGTTGCAGCATCAGAATTTGAAGGCATCCTGTTCCTTGGACTTTGTCTTAAGAAAGCATCAGGAATGTTTTTGTTTGGTGGACTTAGTTTCTGTGGTCTAGTTTTATTTGCAGAATTTGAATCTGTTTTAGAAACTTGGTCTATATTTTTAGTAGATTCACTTGCTGAATATTCATTTTTGTATCCTTCTTTTTCTTCATTATTAAACTTTTTGTGATGAGTTGGTGAATTGTTTCCTGAATTCGGATAACTACGAGCATTATGATGTGTCTCAAAATGTTCTTCTGATGTATTGTGATTCATCTGCATATATGAATGAAACATAAGTTTTGATCAAGTTTTTGCAATCATGAATAATGTGCACAAATGCAAATTTCAGCCAATGATATCACAACGGTAATTTCAACCAATACGGCCACATTTTCCCGCATTAAAAATGTTCACTTTGTAACTGCAATCGCGGCTGCAACTTAAAATCAATGTTGTATCTTTTACTTAAGAAACCATGGACTTATAGCTATTGTGCATGTGTAGAATAAAATATGATGAAACTCTTACCTCTGGTAAATCAGGCATTTTGATAGGCTTTGGCACTATGAATGTGCAACACAATGACACCCCTTAAGAAAATTTCTGGAAAAAAAAAATGAAAATTGGTTATGGAGAGATGATAAATGTATTGTTGTGGAAAAACAATGAGAATGTTGATTTCATGATTTTAACATATACCTCAGACTCAAACAAATCCATATATATATTTTAATTATCTTTGTTTAATGTATCTAATGTGATACCAAAATTGCATCCACAAACTTATACAAAATGTAATTTAATTTCTTCTTGTGATATAATATGTCCAAATTAATTGAGAAAAAAAAAAGCCTTATTGTTGAACATGCAGGGTGCCATGACATAAAAGTCAAGAGCATAAAGAACCAAAAAAAACATATTCATGGTATCCACGTTATGGAATGTAATTTAAACAACACTATAGAGAGAAAAATACTAATAATAATGTTGATACCTTAGATTCCACCAATCATTTATAACACACCAACAATTTATTAATAAAAAGAGAAAAATAAACAAATAAAAACATGGGGACATATATGTGACAATGATATGTTTCCAACCTTTAAGACATATATGTTGAAGATTGATGTGACAAAGAAAAGAGATTTCAAAGAAAGCAATATAAAAACCTTAAAGTTAGAAATGGCATCAATCCTTGTAACTCCTGAGGCTATGTAAGAGCTAATGACAATAATGTTTGAGTTGCATGGTCAAATGAATATAACATGTAAATTTCTTTTCAAGAAGAAAAAGAGAGACATTATGAGTAGGAAAAAATGAGGAACAAGGTTGTTTGGTTAAGGAAAGAAATGACACGTGAATATTGAAAATGAGCTGGTTGTTGATTGGAACACAACCTATCATGAAAAAAAACATTTGAGATTCATATCATGTATGAGAGGAAATTGTGGAACAAGAGTTAGAAGATAGAAACATAACCACAATTAGGAAAAACCAATATTTTATATATAGAAAATGGCAAATAAAATACTATATGAAAATTAATGTGATTTTATTAAGTACAGTGATTTCACAGATTAGCATGATGAGTTTTTTGAGAGGGAGGAAATGGTCACAGGTATGAAAAAAGAATGGATAGGAGTAATATTCTCTCTGAAAAGGAAAATGGGGTTTTAACTACCTCCCTCTCCTATATATTTGCCCACTCTTACTTATGTCCTTAATTTGGCAACTCCATGCTATGTTGTCATAACCTTAGCTTAGATACCATATATGAAGATTATTATTTTTTCATGGTTATTTTCTATATATTATAAGTTTAATTTATATGCGTCCTCGCGAGCTTAGCTCAGTTGGTAGAGACAATGCATAATTAATATATTAATATATGCAAGGTTCGGGGTTCAAACCCCAACCACCACCCAAAAAAAAGTTTTTCGGGGTTCAAACCCCAACCACCACCCAAAAAAAAGTTTAATTTTTTAATTTATATGCAAAGACATCCATGTAGATTTAATTATTTAAATATGTTATGATGATATTATTTAGAATATTTATACAAATATCTAAATAGTGAGGTTTGGCTATATGTATAAAACTATTTTATATCGTTTGTGCATACAAATTATAATTTTTTACTAGTGACCCTTTAAGTTTGATTTTATTTTTGATTGGTCTTTTAAGTTTTTTATTTTAGATTGGTAATTTATAATGATTAAAAAAATGAGTCAAAGACCCTAAATTAAGAAGGAAAAAAAAAGTAAAATTGGGGGACAAAAAACGGTTTAGAAATTGGAGGACCAACTGACCAAGGCTTCATTATTTTTAAAATAGAGTGACAAAAGTGCATTTACCAAAATAAAATAAATTATAGTTACATACATCTAATAAATAATTATTAAGTGGTGTAGCATAACATTTGGTTAAATAAAGGCTTAAGAGCATACATATTACACAGTGGTATGCCACTTGTGGAAAAGTTGAACTACTACCTGATCATCAACTTCAAAGTGAAGGATAGGAATATAACGGTCAATTGCATGTTTGTTTAAGGCCAAGATGATGTTTAAGATGGCGGTTGATGTTCCCTGATTACAGTGAAAGCATTGTGTTATTTTTAAAAAAAATTCAAAAAAGTCTCGTTATAAAATTTGTTTTAGGCCTCTTGATATGTTGACCGACTCTGGTAACTATCCATGAGTTATATAAGATGCATCTAGGGTAGTAAGACTAGATCATTTGACTAAAAAAAAGATAAAATCATGTTTGAAGCAGAATCCTTCAAAAGATGACTACTTTCGAGTTACCATTATCGTAATCCTGTTTTATTTTTATGGGTAGCTCAACTGATTTGAGTTAACGGTTAAAGAGTCGGAGGTTATGGATTCAAACCTGAACACATGAGTCAATATTAATCTAACAGTTAACTACTAACATTTTTTATTAAATTTTTTTTTATTTCCTCGGAAAAATGTTTCTTATATGAAATATTATTATATTATATTTGTCGTGTCGATAAAATTGGAAATTTGCATTAAATATCAGTTATTTCATGCTAGTTGCATGAATCTTCAGCTTTAGAAGAAAGAAAGAAAATGAGTATTGCGCCTTATGTTATGATTGTTCTTCTCAACAAAGCTCTACAAAGAAAAGGTTAGAGGTGAAATACCATGAGATATCTAAGCAGAACATTACCTTTTTGAAGCTTGTATTCACAAGATGATTGAATACATTTTAAACCTTGAAAAGTTGGATTGGGAAATTGGTTAAGATTGTGGTGAAATCAAACTTGCAATCATTGCAAGACAATAGTAGTCAACCATGACATGAACAAAATTAACAAAATCCAACCAAAGCTGCTTAGCATATACTGAAAATAAGTGACCTAGATATCATTGATATAAGGAAAATGAATTTTTGTGCAAGATAAGTATAAGGTAATAAAATCCCAAGGATTTGGGCAAAAACAGTTGAATTTCGAAAGTAAGGTGACTAAGGAGGGATATTGTCCAAGGTACATGCAAGAGCTAAGAAAAAGAAAGGGAGTGAAACTTGAAAATCATGCACTTAGTTAAAAAGTCAAATCTCATTTTTATTTTAAGCATTCTATATTTAAATTTGGAAGACCTATAAGATGCTAAGGTTGTGTTTACATATATTAAATAATAAATTTGAAAATTACAATTGTTGTGTGCAAACAATGCGTTCAATTTTACAGAATTCCGTGAAAACAAAGACCGGGATAGAAAACCTTGAATACTGCTATCTTATGAGATAATAACTTAAAATTAAATCACTCCTCGACACATACATGAAGGTAAGGGAAACAATGTAAATTAAATCATGTTCGAAAGAGAATAGTATTAATGTATTATATTCACTTGCAAGCTATAAACTCTTTTGCTCTACACAGTGAAAACCAATGGCATTGCCAGAGAGAATTAGTCTTAGGTGCTAACCTGACTCTCTACCAGAGGAAGTTGATTAATACCTCATCTCAGAAGTAAGCAAATTTATAAAAATAAAAAAGTAAAATAACCTATAACATTTTGCAGTATAATTAATCATACATAATATGCTTTTCAATTGAAGAAGGGCAAACTCCAGGTAAGCACCGGCATTTTCTACAAAAGTCTGCAGACTGACAATTGAATGTTGAAAAAACATTGGCAAAGTTCACTTCTGATCTTCACATCTTGACATACTTGTCAACATAAAACTGAAGAAAATGTAGGACATGGAAAGTCATTGAAAGTAATCATCATTTGAACACTAATGCATGTTATTATGCTTAAACCAACTTTCCAATTCTTACAATTAATTTTCAGCCGAATCATTAACCTCTTTCTCAGCAACATCCACTTGGGCTTCCAAGCGTTTCAATTCATTTTCAGCCGCCGCTAACTTAAGTTTTTCTTTTAACAGTAGGGCTTTCTGGTCGCTAATAAGTTCTTCGATAATTTCAATTGTATCATTGATGTTAATCTTGTCCCTGATCTCTTTTTCTTCTTCCAAACATTTCTTTTCTTCTGAGAGCATTTTATTGAAGTGGTCAATACATTCGCAGATTTTCCTTATTTCATCTTTTATGTTCAGCACTTCCTTATTTTCAGCCATTTTTTCTCGCAAAAAACTGCACCTGGGTCATAATATTTTCAGCCATTTTTTCTCACTCAAATCTAATAAAATGAAACATTCATAAATCATAATTTAAATTATAGTAGTAAAAAGCGGATAGCGGCGCGTAGCAGCCTCCGTTGTCAAAGAGGAAAGGCGGCGCGGCCACCCCAAAAAATTGACGCACGCGGTAAGCAGGTGCTATTTCATTGACGCAGACACTAATATATTTAAAATGTTGAAAAAGAAATACTAAAACAACTTAAATATTACTCAAAATTCATAATGTATTCATAATTTGAAATAAAACATGTCTTAAGAAAAACATAAGAACACACTTGCAAGAAATACTAATAAAATTCAAGGTAGCCAACACTTAAATCATCAAAAAAATAAAATTATCAGCGTTCAATTTCTTTCATTAGCAATACATTCGCCATGATTGCGGTGGTGAGTGATTATGTTACCGTAAATCTTAGTGTTGTCGCAGTGAAATTGAATCTATAATAGAGATAGAAGAGTAAATTAATGTAGAAAGGAAAACAAAGAAAGAAGATGAAGAGAATACAGGGATTCTTACCGTTTACCAAGATTTGGTTCTTGACGGCAAGCTTTGGTTGTTGACGGCGGCTATCTGGAGCGCAACGGGAGAACGATGCTTTGGTTGCGGTTTGGGCTTCGGGCGAAAAAAAAATAGATATACATATATATAACGAAAATTGCTTTTTTAACATCAGTATTCTCCTAAAAACACATGGAAAATACTTAAGTGCCCCTAGCAGTACCGTTCACACAAATAAACAACCCGTTTTTTTGCTAGGATTATTTTAATTATTTATTATATGTATTTATATGTGATTACTTGTTTTTTTTTTTTTTTTGTGTATTTAATTTGGGATTAGTGGATTTTTTGCCTAGAAGTGTATTTTTGTCATTTTTAAGACTAAGAGCCCGTTTGTTATAGCTTTTTTTAGGAAAAAATCACTTTTTTTAAGAAAATAATCACTTTTAAGAATATTGCATCCGTTTGTTACAGATTTTTTAAAAAATCAGAATCTAAAAAAAATCTAAAAACAGCTTCAAATGAGAAGCTGTTGAGAGCAACTTCTCAAAAAATAGATTTTTTTTAGAGGAGAGAGAAAATATGGATTTAAAGATTGAACTAATTTTGTAACAAAAAAATCGCTTTTATATAGATGTATCCAAACAAACTAAATTATTTAAAAAAAAAGTGATTTTTATTACGGTAAACAAACGCATAATAGATTCTGATTTTTCAAAAAATCTCTAAAAAATAATCTCTAAATTATTTTATGTTAAAATCACTTTTATTTTAATCCGTAACAAACGGGCCCTAAATGGTATTTTGGTCATTTGGCGAGTAAGGGTAAATTAGTAATTTTACAAAGAAAATTATTTTTCGTGTTTTAGTGAGAATGCTAAAATCAGCCCCCGATTTTGAGTAGTTTTTCACACTTTTGGTTCGACAAAAATCGGCCCTAGATTTTTGAAATTCCATCCCCAATTTTTGTTAGGCAACTTGGGAAAATTCAATTTTTTCACCATTTTCCATTTTGAACTGGGTCTCAGTGTAAACATTAAAGTTGTAGGCATGAAAGTTAGCTTTCTATTGACTTCGGTTTGACTTTCATATGATTTTTAGATTTTGAGTTATTATGAAAATACTACATGTAGGTATTGATGCATTTCTATGAAAATTCAGCATAACTATTTTTTTTTTGTCAGGTAAGCATAACTGTTTTTAAGTGAACCCAAAAGTTGTGGTTTGGTCTCAAACACCTAAACCCAATGTATTGATGTATAATTGGACTTCTAGGGATGCTTAAACATAGGTGTTCATAAGGATTGAAATTGGTTTTGAAACAAGTTAAAAATTAGACGAACTTTACAAAAATTAGGACTTTCAAAACTTGTGAATGGATTATAATCATGTTTATATGATAGAATGTTGATGAATCGATGATGAATAGGTGCACCTTAAAGTTTCTTTCTATTCTAATTTTTAACGTTAACCTTAAAAAAAAAAAAACGTTAACCGTTAAGCATAATTGTGAGCGCACTATGGTATCAACAACTTGTACAAGGTTGTTGCATAGAGTAATCCTTGGTTTGGAATCAATGATGTCAAGGACAACATCAAGGTTAACCTGTTAGGGCATCTTCGGTGGTGGGATTTAGTATGGGAAAGAGGAGTTGTTTCCCACCATAGGAAAGTAAGTCTTAACCATTGGATCAAATACTCTTACCATACTCCTTCAACACTAGATTAATTTTATACTCCACTATCTTTCATCCCCTCTCTTCCATGTCCCCACCACCAACATCAAACCACTTCACAATCGGTGACCTGAAAAACATCAAACCTTCAAACTCTTTGGAATTTATTCATTGAAACCCAGATTAACATGTTAACTCAGATAATTTTTTTAATTAAAATTTAAATATTTATCTTCATGTGTTCTTCAATGGAATCTTCATCTTCACCAATTTTTCTTTCCACAAGTTCAGATCTAGAAAACCACAAGTAGAAAATGTCCAGATCTGGAAAATCACGGCAACAACAACTACCACAATCTGTCCATTATTCTGCGACGATAGAAAATTGCAATTGGAGGAGACTCTTTAAATTTCTAGAAAGCAAATTGTAATCATGGGTGTCAATTACTTCTGAGATTTAAAGAGAAAGTTACTGTCACCATGATTTTTTTCTTTATATTCATCAATTTCTTTTTTTCTCAAATATTTTCAAAAGCTAAAGTTAAATCTGAGAAATTAAGAAGTGGCGAATTATGAATTAATGAGAAGAAGAAGAAGAAGAAGGAAACCTAAAAAAAACAGCATAATTATGAATTAATGAATGGAACAAGCAAATAAAATAATTATGGAAACAAGGAAATAAAATAAGTTTTTGGTGGGTTTTTCAATTGAAGAAATAAGAAGCCCCATGAAAATGGCAAAGCTTGGTTATTGGAACACTTGCAGAAGGAAGAAACGAAAATGATGGAACAATACGGTTACTGACATTGTGTTTTCCTTTTGGGTTTGTGAACAGGATGAATATGATTGCAGAAAAAATCTAGTGCAGCCGGCCTACCATAAAGTTATGCACATCATATGATCTATTGGTTAAAAAACAGTTTTCCCATGATGGGAAACAACTAGCCTTTCCCAGGCTAAATTCCACCATCTTGGGTAGTGAATCTTGTTACCACCGATAAAGGTCTAGAGATAGTTAGGCTTTAATTCACTAGACGCATTGGAATAAATGTTGTTCAAGTAACTATCAGTGCCGGCCCAAGGGCCAAGCCGACAAGCAAGTGTTATAGGTCTCAAGATTTTGGGTTAGAAGAAGGCCTCAAAATAAATCAATTTAGCTATAAATATATATTTTGGGTTAGAAGAAGGCCTCAAAATAAATCAATTTAGCTATAAATATATAAAATGACATACTAATAATCTATAGAGTATTACTTTTCCCACCCTACAGGTTTCTCGCGCGCCCTGCATTTTTTCCAAAAATGCCCTTGAGGTTTCCGGATTTCATAATCCGGAATGGTGTTTTCCTTTGTTATAGGGTGAAAAATGGAGTTACGGATTTTTCCGGATTTTGTAATCCGAAAACTTCAAAAAATAGGGCGCGTTACATGATGTTTCCGGATTACATAATCCGGAAACCCCCCTAAACACCATTTTTCAAGGTAAAACAGTTTGGATTATATATTCCGAACTGTATCAGCACAAGTTCTAAACATATTTGTAACATGGATAGTCATTTTAGAGACAATATTAATCTTCCTAACTCTCATCCTTCTGTTTTTGGGTCATTGTTACCCGTTCTTAGTCAAAAATCGGGTTTTCGGGCTACTTGATCGGATTGCTCCGAAACTTTCCCAGAAAATCAGAAAAAAATTCAAGGACCATGACTCCCATACCGCCCCTCAAAATCCAAAATTCCATCGTTTAGACCCATTTTTCATTTTTTTTAATTTTTCATATTCTCAGAAAAATCCGAAAAAATTTGCATTAGTTTTATTTGATTTTAAGAATTTTTTGGTGCTATTTTTATATTTTTATGATTTTATTTGACAGGTTTTTAACATTTTTACTTAGTTTTTTTGTTGTTTTTAAAAGCAAAACTCAAAACTGCTGAAATGTGAGAGAGTCTGATGGTTGATTATATATAAGAATTGTTCGGATTTTAAAATCCGAAATGCACAAGGGCATTTTTGGAAAAAACGCAGGGCGCGCGAGAAACCTATAGGGTGGGAAAAGTAATACCCTAATCAATATTTATCTAGCTTAGTTGATCAATTTTAAGGCCTCAAATCCTTTGGTCCAAAATTCAAATATTGGATTCAACAAAACTTAATTTATTATGCTTTTCATAAGCAGGGATGATGTAAAAGACGCTAGTGCATTGCAAGGGCATCGGTGATTGAAATGGGCATACAACAGAATCCAGTAATTGAAAGGGACTCGCAACAAAATGAGTCAGCAATTGATGAGAAAAATTATGTTATAGACCCAAGAGTTGAGGAATACAGGCGAGGTCAGAGAAATAAAATACCACTCCGATCTCAAATATGAGCAAAAAAAAAAAAAGTTAAAATTGATGTATTTGGTTAACAAATTGAACCCGATACATATACTTCGTTTGACTTTTTTTCCCCTTCATATAATTATAATCTAGACCGAAGGGAGTACCTGGCACTAGATTGGATGGATATGTGGATTTGTGGGAAATTATACATACAGTCATCCAAACAAGGAAATTATAAATATTTTTAAATTAAAAGTTGACAAACTTGAAGAATCCAAAAAAGATAGCAAATCTGTTGTAAATTTGTAGGGGCACCCTTGCAAGAGTCTGATTCCACAAACCTACAACCTCCAAGTCACACAAACAACTGTCTCTAACCACTGCGTTGAGATTCACTATCATTAAACAAAAAAATACAACCTACTTTTATACTAAAATATCTTACATCAAGTCACAGATGCAAGCAACAATGATTTGGTCTCAACTAGGGTTGTACATCTTGAATAGTCTTCTGTGCAGATGAGGAATAATGGGATTCAAGTTCTTTCAGGCTAGCTGCAGCTTCCTCTCCAACCGTAGATAATGTGTGGTCTGTTTTTTCTGCCAGTTGGTTAAACTCAACCCTTCTTTGTTCTACATGGTCATTAAGGGAAGCAAATCCTGAAAATATTGCAGTCTGCTTCAGCTCCGATACCAACTTAAGTAGCGAATCAGCTGCTTGGACCTGTGTCATTCACATCAATATCAAAAAATGAGAAAAATATCACGATAATGCCAAGGGTCTGTTTGGCTCGACAGAGAGGAGTCATTTTAATAGAAGGTCCTAATATTTACATTCTAAGTGGTTGTAGGAGGGGAGGAGGAGAGGAAAGGGAAAAGAACTCTTCTTGTTTGGTTCACGAGGGGGAGGAGAGGGACTACAATGGAGGAAAATTATAAATTTATATTTTACGCCCTTTTAACATTTCATGTGACATTTAATTTTAACCTTTTTTAGTCTATCTATTTAAAATTTTATAAACACACTTTCTAATTTCTATCCCATCCAAATCTTCCAATTATTGCAGTTATAGCCCAACACTAAACATGACAAACGACCAGAACAATGGAGAAACGCGATTATTATTCAACTCTATCTAACAGTGTTGCTTAAAATATGCTTCACAAAATAATGACATGTCCAGTTATGTCAGACACAATCAACCACTCTTATAGGTAGTAAGGTACTGAGTACTGACAAGCAAATCTCTCACCAGTCCACAGTAACACTGAGAATATCGATGCACAAAACCCATATAAAACAGCCTTTGCAATATAATTGCACAGAAGCATAAGAATCAACAGAGCTGTAGTCTTACCATCCTAGCAGCACGCATCTCCATCATAAAAGCTTCCTGTGAATTTCTAACAGGTGGATCATTTACCTGCAAGAGTACAAGCAAGGTTGTATGATGTTAACAACAAACTGAGCATTATGCACATATTTAGAGTGCCAGGAAATCAAAACAATTAGTTGTGTTTGACAAGAAGAAATAACTAGTCAACAGAAGTGACGACATACACCATTTTCTCGGAGCTATAAAAACTAAGGACAAGATGTTATAAGCAATAAGAAAGATATACATGTTTATATATGTTTAATCCCTGAACATAAAGATAAGAGACACGATGACAAACAACCGACTCTTTTCTATTCAGAGCCATTTATAAACTTGACAATGTTGATGAAACAAACACTGTAATCTTTTTCTCAGAGAAAGTCAACTCAAAGACTAAATCTGACATTGGCATTCTCAATACACCATGATTATCGTTATCCTTAAACTCCCTCCCAACCTTCTATTATAACCGTGTAAGCCAGTGGCAAACAACCAAAAATGTTAAATCATAACATATCCTCAATGCAGATGGCATCTCTCAAGATATTTCAAGATAGATTATAGCATAAGTGACTCTTTCACCATGATGTCTTTCACTGCGCCTTTAGTTGCATCTTCTCATTGTTTCAGCCTCTCGATGAACAAGCATATTTTATTTGTTCTTTTCACCTTAAATGATTCTATAAGACAAATCGGTTAGTCATCCTTAGTGTCGTCTCTCACTCACTCTTTTCTATCTTAATTCCTACACCTGATTTTATTCAGCATGTCCGCGACACAAACAATTGAAAGCTCAAACTTATCCCATATACCTTCAAGGACAGTGTATAACTTTTTTACAAATGATTACATAGTTGCATAATGCATGCATTTAGTATAATTACAAGAAAACCAAGAAATAGCAAAACATTACTTCAAAATGGGACTCAAAATGTGCACTGTTCAAAAGACCACCATTGGGTTTGGGATATAAGCAAAATCCCAATTCCAATTCCAATTCCAATAGATAACTCAACAACGGAATTTCAGAATAATTGATATCATCAACACCATTGTGCAAGGTGAAATTACACAGTACATGGATCATCACTTATCAAATCAATGAAATCCATATGGTATCAAAATAGGACTCAAGTTTACATGTACAAAGAAAAACCAAAACTCAATACTTACTAAATTTTGGATGAAATATATACCAATAACCACATCCGGCATCTCAGTGTTCATACTAACTTTCATTTGAAAACACTGTCAAAATGGAAAATACAGAAAATGAAGATATGTACATACCCTGGCAACATTGACGAGGTGGCTGAAATTGTCCACAATGTTGGCGATATCACCTTCCACTCTCTGCAACAACGTCTTCTGTTTCTGAGCAGCAGCTGCCGCTGCTGCTGCAGTGGGCCCACCTCCACCTGGTCCACCTTTGTTCATTCTCTTATTCCCCCCTCGGTGATGAAACTCTGAAGAACAAGAGAGACGCTCACCAGCTCAACTTCCAGAACACAGGGTGCATATTATATGATAAAAATAAACATCTTGCTTAGAGGCAAGATGAAAATAAAATTGACTTCGGCATTCAAATTAGCAAAAAACTGAAAAAGTACAAAACATAACTAACTTCAAAAAGTTCAAAATTATAAGCAATATATGCCTATAATTATTGTAACGTCTCACTTTTGACATTAAGAATTTAAAACATTTCATCTCAAATAGGAATTTACTTTAAAAATTTAGTCTAAAAATTCAAATTAAATAAACAGAATGTCTTGCATTATAGAAAACATTTACAAAATAGTTATAAATACATAATTGACACTCTTTGAAATGCAGCATTTGAGATAAAACCTAAACTAGACTCTGACTGTGATTCGGCTCTCTTGATACTTTGAAATGGTTTATAATTGAAAAAATAGAAATCAACATGGGGTGAGATATTGACTATCTCAGTGAACTTTCCAATTGAGATAAAACATAATCTCAACATTGAACAAAATTCACAATTTAAAACATAAAATATTGATAAGAAATTTAAATGTAAGCAGAGAAATTCATCAGTTAATTACTTACAGTAATTACATTATTATGCATTCACTTAATCTTAACTTATAATTAATAAATATATAAATAATTGTATAAGTTATCGAAGGTGGGAAAACTCCGACAACCTAAACTAACCGTCTTATGAACATAAATGACCGTTACATTAGAACGATCACTAACAAGTCAATTATCTCTAATGAATCATTTGGTAAGAGTAAGACGGAGATAGATTAACTCTGGTAAACGGTGCCTCGTTTACCCCTTCTTACACGTCCCGTCGTAGACGGAGAATCCACCTAGCTAGGGTGAATCCCAATACTCCCACTCAAACACACACACATACAAGCATTAATTCAATGTAAGTATATGCATAATATATAAGTATTTTCTATACACATAAATCATTCATTTCCTCAACTTTACTGTCATAATTCTTTTTTTTTTTTTTTTTGAAGAAATACTGTCATAATTCTTGTTTCACATAACCCTGGAACAATTATATAATAGCTATCATTTAAGTAGGTCTAGTCCCAAAAATAAGCATAAAATTATGCAATTAAGGTTAGGGAACAGTGAGGACTACAGCAAACTCGTAACTTCAAACACGTTTTTAGACATCAATACTAATCCAAATACTATGAAATTTAGTCTATTTTCCACAAGAGCAAGAATCGTATAAAATGGAGTTATAGGGGAAAAGATTTGATCGAAATACTACAGGTGTATCCTGAAATTCAAAAACAGGGCCAGAATTGCAATATTACTCAATATCCACATTTACCCAATTCAAACATTTACCCAATTCAAAAACTCTCTTAACACATGTTAATCAATCAATGACGAGTAGCCAAATAAGGTTCAAGTAGTGAATCAATTAACATATCAATACACATGCATATAAATTTTTAAGGACTTCTTCTCACACAATCAACAAATTACAACTATAAATTCATTAAATTCAAGCAACTTCATAAATCTAATTCAATAATTTCAGGAATGTATGCTCATGCATGCAATTTTGTGATCCCATAACTACTCTTAATACTCAAAGTCATGATAAATCACTAAAATCCCTTTTCTTTTTCTATTCAACCCTAAACCCCATTTTACACTTAAATGGATATTCAATTAGAAAAGTGAAGGAAACCCACCTTAATTGATAAATGAGATGGTGATGCTAGCTCCTTAACTCTTCCTTTGATGCGAACCCTTTCTCTAATTCTTTGCTCTAAGCTTTATTTCCCAATTTCTCCTCATCAATTGAACCCTGATTCAAAAGCTCCTCTTTGTTTCTAACTTCCTGACTTTGTAATCAAGTGCTTCAAGTTGGAATGGTGGAAGAATATAATTTTGAGAATTGGTGGTTTGTTGTGGTGTATAGAAGAACTTGTGTTCTTTTCTGATTTTGGAGTTGAATGAGAAAAATAATGAGGTTTTGTTAATACATGTATGAAAATTATAACATGAAGTTACTATAACGTCCTTTGTCAATCACCACTATCCCAATTGTGTCTCTTCTCTAAGTTTTTGGGCCTAAATTTATGTTGGGCTTGATTTGAATTCTTTGTTCACTAATTGTTTTCTCCTCTAATTCACATAAGTTAATGTCATTAAGGTTGTAGGCATGAAATATCTAACTATGGGAAAATGTGGGTTGTTACAATTGTTTTTAATAGTTTGAAAATTATAATAATAATTATATACTCCCTCCGTTTCAAAATGAGTGTCGTTTTAGCCAATTGCACATGAATTAAGAAATGGAATGAAATAATCATTAGACATAACACTTTTACTAAACTGCCCTTACTTTATAAGAAAAAGACAAACTTAAATTGCATTGAAAATTGTGTGAGAGAAAAATTGGAGTATTTATTGAGGGTAAAGTTGGAAGAAAAAAATTAAAGTTGTATTGGAAATGTAAAGTGACATTCATTTTGAAACGGAGGGAGTATATAAAAACAAAAGTGCTTCAAGTTTTTCTTTAAAATGTAAAAAAAATATAAGACTTCATTTAGAAAATTGCATTACCAGAGCCAGTAAGAAAACCCTATCATATTACTTTTACCCTTACAAGAATGCCATAAACAAAAATTAAAATAAAATCCTGGTAATAGCTTAAGGCAAAAGAAGTGTGGTATAATAATTTTGCAATGCAATATAACATCAAGCGATCTATCAAGTTCTGAACAGTAAAAAATACAGTAGCCAATAGCAGTCAAAGTTGTTTACCTTGGAGGGGTCGGCTAACCAAGTAAAGAACAATAAAGTCGTCAAAAAGGCAAAGTGTGGTAGCAGGGTCTTTATCTGCAATAAGTCACACATAACAACCGAATTAGAATAGTCAAGCATTAAAAATAAAAGAAAGAAGGGAAAAAGGATGTTGAACAAGACATAAAAACCTATGTGGAACAAAATAATCAGAGTAATTCCTACAAGGATGATGATTAAAATCATCTGAAACTATATGAATATTTTCGTAGGTGATGAAGTGTATGATAAATAAAAAAGCACAAAAGCCTTGATGTTTTGGTTACATTTGTTTGTTTTAATACTATGGGATGATTGGAGGATGTAGGGGCACAATTCTAAATCACTTGAATGACAAAAAGTTTCAACTCAGGTAGCTAAAAACTAAAAAGAACATTCAGATTTTAACCCATAAAAAACCTTGTTGCCTTGGCTTGATACAATTGTAAAGAATGAGCTACAGCCTAAACCACCCCCACTATTTCAGCAGATATATCAGAATTTAGAAGCTATAAATCCAATCAGATACAAAACAAAGTTCCCAATCAAAGTGTTAGGAAACCAGAGCAAAACAGAGAGAATAAAATAAGATAGAAATGAGTAAGGCAGTGTGTATTATTGAAGGATTTACCGAGGAATTGGTTCCTCAACCACAGAGCAACCACTTTGCAGAGGATTAGTGCTCTCTACCTATTTCTAACCGAAAAATATTCTCCAAGATAAGATTTCCTCTCTCCACTTTCCTATTAATAACTCATAGAATTCGGGTTGGGCCTAATTCAACCTTACAAGACCGGCTTGTTAGGAGAGGGCTGCCCAAGCTTCACAAACACTACACAGACCATATCTCTAGGCAATGAAGACAACCCAAATGCCGCAATTAGGTGGCTAGGGCGGTCCACAATGAAGGCTGAATTTTCAACAATATCTCAAAGATTCCCTTTTCTCATTGCCACCAGCATTAATGCGCTACACGTGCCTCTTTCGATATTGGCGTGGCTAAAATTTCAAAGAAATTATGATTCAAATTATTGATGACAGACCTATTTTTAGGTAAGCACGGATAATTAAAACTTGGAAACATATTATATTATTATGAGGAGAAACATTTCAACAAACGGTTAAAGGGCATTGACGGTAAAGACATGTATATTCAAATTTGATCAAATCTAACTAAGACGTTTGAAATTGAATAATATACAATGTGTTAGAGTAAAGCATAATATATCAAATTTGATCGAATTCCGAATTCTGAAACCCTAAAACAAGAAATTAGAGAATTGATTGGCTTACCTTATCTTTTCTGACAACAAGAGGCGAGAGAAGAGAAACCAGCGGCGGGAGGAGTGACCGAGTGAAGAACAGAGACGTGAGGCGAGAAGAAGAGTGGGAGAGAAACAAGTCTAGTGCTTGGTCAAAAATATAAAAAAATAAAAATATCATTTTGGTCATTTAAGAGCATCTATGGACTATGGTGAGGCCTTCACCGTTTAAGATCCGGTAAGAAAAAAATTGAAGGTCTTAAAAGATCCAAGGTTTAACTTAAGACCCCATTCTTAAATGGGTCCACATCATTTTTTATTAAAATAATAATTTTTGTGGCTATTAAATAATATTTGTGGGACCCAATTAGACCCTTTGTTTGAGGATCTCCATTGGAGTGGTTGAATACCTATTAAATACTATTATTAAAAAATTATTAAAAAGTGATGTGTCCATGTGAGACCCATTTAAGACCTAGATCTCCATTGTAGATGCTCTAAGAGTATGAAGTAACACTAATCCATCAATGTATAAAAAAAATAAAAAATATCATTTTAACGCTGACATTAACTCTTTTTAATTAGAGAGACCGGTACAATAGTAATGACATTAACTCTTTTTAATTAGAGAGACCGGTACAATAGTAAGTAAGTACTTATTATTACTAATATAACCAATAAAATCTATTGATGGATCAACATGAAAATATTAACGAAGCATTTTAATGACTATTTTGACTAATTTTTTTTTTTTTAAAATTCTAACCTTTTTAGGTATAATTACAATATTGAAATTATCATAATGCACAATCAAAAACTATTTTGAAATTTTCATATGTTTTTTGAACAAGTAAATTTTCATATGTTAATGTGCTATTATGGCTATTCGTTACACATTTAAGCATCAAAATGACAATTATCATAAATAAAAATGAAATTTGGGCAATAAGCTCGTGTATCAAGCTAATATCTTAAGAACAATAGCTATGAGAAATACAAGTGAAATATTGTCGTAGTTATAAGTGCAAAAGTTTCTAGTCCCATGTGAGTTTAACTCAGTTATTAGAGACAATACATAATATATATGTACTTTTTGGTTCAAACTATGAACATCCTATTTATCCGTCTTAAAGATAAATTTCTGACTTCTAAACTACTTGATAAAAAACAAATACATAAATTTCTATACTTTGCAAAAAAATAAAGTGCTCAAGTTTCTATATAAAAATTATTTCTTTTTACTCTTTAAATAAACAATGTCTTAAGACTATTTTTGTCAGCATTTTGCTTAAAATATTTTTTGTGATAATAGACCTAACAAACTAATAACTTGATAAAATCACAAAAATGGCATGGTAATTATTTATTTGTTTTCAATAAGTCTTGTTCATTTTTTTTCTTTGATTTTTTTAGAGGAAGAGTTCGTGATAATCCAAAATCTGATTATGAGGTAAATAGAGTCTGATCAAAAGTTGTTTCACACATAGATTGAAAGGTTGCAGGAATCAAACTCGGGTCCTCATAGACAATTCTTCATTTTGTAGAGTTCATTAATCATTTGACCCAATTGTTTAGTTGATCAAATCTATATATTTAAGACTAAATCACACTCCCATTTCCTAAGTGATATTTAAATTACACTACTCTCCCATCTTATGTCAAAATATACACTTTCCTTCCCTCTTAAGTAAAACATATTAGAAAACAAAAATTAGACGCACCTTCCTTAAAAGAAGCTGGAATTACATTTACCACCCCTCTAATTATAAAATATATGCTTTCATCCCTTAATATTTTTAATAGTATAGCAACGAAAATATAACTCACACCGGACACAGTGGAAAAGGTTGCGGATCCAATTTATTATAATGAAAATTCGAATCATATTTTTCACCATTTTTTATATACAACATCATTAACATACAGTTTCATTAATTATTATAAAATATGATACAATACAAAATGTATTTTATATTCTAAGTCATTAAGCTAATAATAAAATAATTAAATTGTTTTTATCATTGACATTGAAATTAGAAAAAAAGAATGATTTTATCTTTAATGGTGGATCAAAATTTGTAAATATCATAAAAATATTTATTTATGTAAAAATGGATTAAAATGTAGTGCGTAAATAACGATTAGGGGAGGGGATTGTAATCCAAACATCCCTTAGTGGAGTATAATTTATTTAGGTTTTTACTTTCAAGGGAGGGAGTGTATATTATAAAAAGGGAGATGAGTGTAATTCAAGTTTCTCTTAAAGGAGATGAGTGTAATTTACTCTATATTTAACCACACTTTATCATTTTTCTCATTTTATGAAAATGGTTATATGAGCTGGGCTTAGTCATACCTGATTTTGCAGGAAGTTTTATCTTGCACCCTACAACTTTACTTTCACCCCTACAAACCTTAAAAAAATGACCACTTAACCATTTTTTTTTTGAATTTACTTAACCTTTTTACTATTTAACATTGAGTTAATTAAGATTTTAATCTGTATAAATATATGAAATTTGTATTTTTTAAAAGAAAATATACGAAATTTTGTTTAGTCCATATATTTAAAAATTGTGTTTTTTAGTCCTTATAAAATCTTATGTTAAGACTTTTAGTCTGTGCTGTTAGATGAAGCTAACGGAAAGTGACCTGACACTGGCCTATCAGTTTTTTTTATAAAAAAAATAAATAAACACGTCAGAGTTAAAGTCATAAAAAAATGTTTTGGGGTTGGCTAGATCTGAAGAGAAAAAAAAACTTTGTAAATTAAATGAGAAAAATGAGCTGCTAGTGTGTATTTGGATAATAGGGTGTATGGTATGTTTTGACCGGAAGACAGTATGCAATAGGGGTGGCAAAACGGGCTTGACCCGCCGGGCCGGCCCATTTGGCTCGCTATTTTTGGCGGGCTGAGTCAAAGTTTTGAACTCGCTTTTTATAGTTGGCTCGGCTCGGCTCGTCTTGTTGAAAAGCGGGGCGGGCACTGGGCGGGGCGGGGCGGCCCGCTTAACTCGTTGGAAACAATTATGCTACGACGACAACAGGAGGAGGAGGAGGAGGAGGTGCACCATATATTCATAACTTAGATGATGATTGACTTGGAGTTGATTGACTTAATAAAAGAATTATGTTGTTGCTGCGATTATTTTGAGATTTGTTTTATGCTTTTGGATTTATCTTTGGTTGTTTAGTTTATTTTGAGACTTATTTTATGCTTTTGGATTTATTTTGGTTGTTGGATTTATTTTGGAACTTATTTTATGTTTTTCGATTTATCTTGGTTGTTGAGTAAATTTATTTTGAGACTTATTTTATCCTTTTGAATTTAATTTGGTTTTTGGATTTATTTTATGATTTGATTAATGTTGCGCATTTGCCTTATTTTGCTATTAATTATAATGTTGAATTCGATAATTTGTTAATTATCTTGTTTTTCACAAATTTATTTGCCACCTATTCTTTTTATTTTTTTAATTATAAAAGCAACATAGTTTTTTTTTGTAACAATTAAGTTGTAAAAAAAAATCAAAATTTTTTTTTTGTTTGGCGGGCCAGCCCGCCAACTCGCAAGTCCGCCACTAAACGGGGCAGGGTGAGATTTTGGACTCGGTCACTAATTTTGACTCGGCTCGTCTCGTCTCGTTTTTAGCTGGCTTAGACGGGGCGAGCCTAAACGGGGCGGGCCGACCCGCTTTGCCATCCCTAGTATGCAATACGAGGTTATTTAACAGGTCTAAGTTGGACCAAAACATGCACTTGTCCAAATTAAATGGATCAATTATGTTTTAAAAACTATGTCAATTTTATTTTTTTAAAAAGTAAAAAATTACTAATTTTTGTCAATAAATATTTTCTATTTGTACCATTCACGTTTGAATGGAATAAATTACTAGCAGTAGTACAATACAAAGTAATAATTGAGGTCAAAAGTAAAGAAGAATCAGTCAAAAGCAAAAAAGAAAAAGAAAACAATTGTGGTTATCTTATATTAAAATTAAAATTTACTTAAATTAAAAAAAATGCAATGACTTCCCTAGTTATCTTATAAGTAGCCTATGTTGCAAAGTGTTTCGTGTAAACCATTCAAAATTTAAAATTAAAATCAAGATAAAATGGAAACTCATATCAATCTCCTCCTTTTCACTTTTTTTGCAATTGCATGCATTGCTTCAGTTGCAGGTAACAAACTAGTTATGTAACTCAATTTTGTTCAATTTTCAATTAAAAGTCTTAAAATTGTAGAGTATGAGAATGAGAATGGCGTTTGAAATGAATATTTTTTAATTCAAGTTTTAGGAACCTATGTCTTTTTAAGATATGTATCATATTTCTAATGGCCTTTTTTTTATTGATGCAGGAGTAGACGAAACATTACATTGTTTTTTCGGAATATGTTCTGGTAAAACGGGTCCTTGTACCCAGTTTTGTACAGGAAAGGGCTACCCTAGAGGTGGCAACTGTTTAGCAAACACAGGAATGTGTTGTTGCATCGGAGAAGTTTAGAAGATCTATGTTTGATCATTGTACTTTCTTAGTATGATTGTCCATGTATTTAACAAAATATTTTAAGATGTTCATAAAAATAAAAATCAATATTGTAATTTCAATTCAAAAAATACTGCCATGATTTCTTATTATCAACAATGTGTTATGCGTTATTTGTTATATTATGAATTTTATAATTCGGAACAAATGCTTTAACGATATTTGTTAGCATTTTTTTAATATTAATATTAATAATAAAAATGATAATAAAAGGTCGACTAATTTGTCTCTTGTGAACTAAATACAATCAATTATATCATTTTGTTTATAGCTTAATCAGAGAGAGACAAAGGCATTGAAAGTGTAAAATTAAAGGAAAAAAACTTAATCATTAAGTATATAGCAGAAATGAACAGAAAATGCAACCAACTGGAATCTGGTTAGCTATTTCCTGCAGTCATGCTCATGATATGCTCGAGATTTTATTTTTATTTTATTATAATTCTTAAAATATCGACTTTAAATTTGAACTATAAGATCTTGATCAGACAACCATCAAGTATAATGTTTAAAGGGATTTTAGTGAACTTAAATTGGTTTTACTTATTTACTTTTGCTATAAAAAAAATAGTTTTACTTTTCACATTTGAAGGTTGAAACGACTCAGCACAAGTAGGATGTATATATACCTGGACTCTTAACATTCTCGGCACAGTCGAAAATGGTATTAAACGATGGCGATGACCAAAATGACATCCGCTGGTCTCAGCAACTAACAGTTGAAACGATCTCAAAGAAGCAGCAATTGGTCACCACCTACAAGAACCCTATATTTACAAAGTGAGATTAGATTGTATCATACAAATTAACTGATTATCAATCGTCATGAAAGTCCATTGCCTTGTCTCTTTCGTTTTTTGTTTGCAAACTCTTCTTCTTCTTCCTTGCACCTAAAACTAGGGTTTTTTATTACAGATGGTGGTTTTAACAAAACTGAACCGGATCAACTGGTTGGACCGTAAACTAAAGCTGTGTCTTGTTTGGAAAGACTTTAAAAACCGATGGTCTTATATCAAACCGGCCAAGATCGGGGCGGTTTTTTATTGGACGGTCGTTAATGCACTCATAAAACGTAAAGATGCATGTAGAAAGAAGAAGAGAAGAAGGAGAGAGATTTTTTAAAATGAAGAGAAGGAGAAAGATATAGGTTGCTGGCGACACATACTCTGAAGACATCATATATGTGTGGCATAGGAGTGTTCATGTCTAATCCAATGCAAACTGCGGTAACCGAACCGAAAAGAAAAAAAACTAACTACATACTAGAAAACTCTATTTATTGTGAGCGGAAACACGAACACTCATTTATCCGATTTTCTAAGGCTCTTAATTGTATAAAAAGATGTATCAATTTTGTTATATACCATGATCAAATATTTTTAGTAACTAAGGTTAAAATAAGTTCTTTTTATAGTGTTTAATATTGTAGTAAGATAGTTCCATGAGAGCAAGAAAGTCCTTTACTCGAGTGCTGGCTTGGAGGCCAAGTCTCCAATAGCTTTAGAAGCAAGCAATAAGGTCAAATTCCTATATAAAGGGGTCTCTTGGTAACCCAAAATACACAAACTTCTTCTCACCCTAAACCTTTTGTTGCTTTGTGGTAAAAAAAAAAAGCAAGAAAAGAATCCTTGATCAAGAATACCGCACCACCTTAACAGAATGTCTTAAGCTCGGTTTTCTTTTTCTCAATTTGGGTGAGGAGTTTAATATTGAAGTCATAAGATTACCCTCACTCAACCCTACATTTGAAAGTTATTCGCTTTCAACGAGATGATGATCTTATTCTCCTTACAGATGAATGTCCAAATCTTGAAGATCTTTTACTATTTGATATAACCTATGCCACTTATTGTTCCATACAATGGGCTGAAACCTTAGCAAAGTTGAAAAGAGAAGATATTACCGATTGTGATCATTTCTATATTCCGATGGAAACAGTTTCAAATGTCCAGGCTGCCTTTCATCAAACCTTTAAACTTGTACGATGCGTGACTTTGCATTTGAAGGCCTACAAAGTTATCACATTATGTTAGCAAAATTTATTCTGAAAACAATTAACCCCGTGTTCAAGGGCTTCTGCAACATGTCAACTTTCAATTTATGATAACATATATTGTTCTGTAAGTAGTGGTAGTTTCCCTATTCTCTCTTGTGTTTCATTAGCTGCTACCATGAGATTGTTGGATTTGCTGTTTTTATGAACTTTGTGCTGCTATGTAGGTCATTGTAAACTTTGTCTCGGTGCACAAATTAAGAAAAAATTGTGCTTAATTTATTTAGCTTTTTACTTGCATGATCTTTTTGAAGATTTGGTTGATTGACATTAGCTATTTGCTGCATAAGGAATGAACAATCGGTTAATTTTAAAAGGGTAGTGTAGCAGGCATAGGCAGATAAGCTTTTGGTTTCCTGGTCCCTTTTGCAATGTCAGTGAAAGAACCTTAAATTATTATTATTATTATTATTATTATTATTATTATTATTATTATTATTATTATTATTATTATTATTATTATTATTATTATTATTATTATTATTATTATTATTATTATTATTAATTAAGAGGTAAATAGAAAACATGTTGAATAATGTAGACACTAAGTGCATGTTTAAATCAGCGGTGAGTTCGGTAGAATTTCCGTGTTACTGGTGTTGCCGTCTAACTTTATCTCTTTTATGTAGAGCATTTGAATAATGATGTTGTCCTCTAACTTTATCTCTTTTATGTAGAGCGCCAAAGAAAACCAAGTAGTGAGCAGCATACCCAGAAAGTCGAAGGAAATCTGCATAATCATGTAGTGTGTGCTATAATTGTGTTCAATGCTAACTTTATATTATACCTATTTGTTAGTTTGTGTTTTGGACCTTTGGTTTTTAATATTCACCAAGTTTGCAATATACTTGTCTTGTCCATTTATTCCGCACTACTAATCGCATTCTAATACAATTATCTTGATTAAGCCAGTTGAGATCTGATGTAGATGAGAACTCTTGGTTACCTCTATTCATAATTCAGGATGCCTGAAGTCATATCGCTGATGTCAGATTGTCTATATCCGCTAGAAGGGTTGGTTCTCTACTCTTTTACGATCTGATTTCTCATTGGTTCCTTTCGTGAACTAAAATCTTAGTACCTGCCTTGTTTCTGGTTCCTGTCGTATAATGCAACGAAGTATTATGTTATGATCCTTCCGAACCTGGATTTGGTACAGTATTTCAGCCTTATAAATTTTAAGTCCCTTTCTTTTGGTGATTGACCAACTTGCCATAGTTGATGTTCATCCATCCTTGGAATTAGTCACTGGCCTGGACTACATTGTCTGCAGTATTTGAGAGTAACAAAAACTTTTTCTATAATCTCCATTTCATGCATATTTGAGTTGCATATTTCGGATGGGTGAATGTAATTCGGATCCAACGCTGCATCGTTGCTTCCATTGTTGTTACCTCTTGCCATTGTTTCAATTCAGACTGCAACCGTCTCGTTGAGTAAAATCAATATTCACCAAGAACTGTGTGAATGAATGAGTCTCTCTAATTGTCATTGAAGTATAGTCTAGAAAAAACAACTTTCATTATTATCTTTCTTTTGACAGTGAAAACAACTTTCATTAAGTTAACAAAAAGTCATTATATATATAGCATGGTAAATTTGGTTAGGGACATTTCCCATCCAAGATTTACCACCAACAGAGGAGACTACACCTACTAAACCATGATATTCCTTTTACTGCTTACAAAGGACACTGAAACATCTGGAATAAGAGTGGCTAGAATATTAAAGTAGTCTACTTTAAAACCAGGAAAATAAGGCCACTACTTTAATTAGTCTACAAAGCATAAGTAGACTAATTAAAATGAAAATTAAAGCATCAGGAAAATTTAAGCTTCATATCAAATTTAAAACCAATGCCACTACTTTAAGTTAGTCTACTTACGTCTCGTTTGGATTGACTTATTTTTAAGCTTATGAAAAATAGTTTTTGCAAATAAATAAGCTTTTATGTTAATTCATAAGTTTTCATTAACGAAAATTGTATCTTGATAAGATGTTTTTCATAAACTTCATTGACTAGTTTATGAATAATATATAAAAGTTTATTTATTTGCATAAATTGTTTTGCATAAACTCAAAAATGAATCGATCTAAAGAGGCCCTTATACTTTTAGTACTCTATTTATGCTTTGTTCTGCATCAAATTGTCTTTGAAACCAATGCCACTACTTTAAGTCAGCAGTGATCATCCAATTCCTTTGAAGTAGATTTGTAGTATGCTTATGCTTTGTTCTGTTCTCAGTTCCTTGATTTCAACTTCAACTTTTTTTAACTTGCCAAACAAAATTTAAATAGTTGTGAACCTTTCATTAGGAACCTTTGAAGTAGATTTGTAGTCTGCTTTTTTTAACTTTTTTTTTAACTTTTTTAACATTAGGAACGTGATATAGCAGTGGTACAGTTATAGTGTCATTTGTGAATGGAAAACCATTATTTAGTTTCTTAACGCAAAAACCGTCCTAATGACTTGCTTAGAGTTGGTGAACCTTTCATATCTTTGTCTATACATACTACATGAAAAATAAACTAAAGTATATAATATAATCACACAAGAGAATGTGTCTGGCTCATGGATCCCCTCCCTATAAGAAAAAGTTTCTACATGAAAATAAAAGAAGTGACCTTTGAGCTACTACTTGTAGAGCTAGCTAAAAAAGGAGGGACAACTGAGTCTGAAATGATAAAAAAGAATAGTTGAATCTAAAATTTACCAGTTTTATGAATGAATATATGTTGTGCTTATGAAAATCCAAAATTTTGCCACAAGTCTTTCACTCAAAAGTTCCATCAATCGCTCTTTCATTCATAAATCCTAGTTGAAAGTATTCATTTCTTTCTTTCTTTTCTTGAAAAAGGATTGATGCAAGTGCAACATATATCAAATTTCTTCTTAGACATCTTGATATATACCAAAATTGAATGGCCATCACTTTTAGAAAAGCAAAATTCTAAAAGTCAAAATATCTCATTTTAACTAGGGCAGAATACATTCGGCATTTTCAAGACAATGAAAATGTCAAAATATTTAATTTCATTATTTTCTTAAATGCATTTCATCATCTCTCCACAATCTCTTTTTTCCCCTAAATAAAGACTAGCACAAATTTTAAACATTAAAATTGAAAATATTTTCACAAATTAACTACAATACAAATATATGTTTCAAATTTTCTACAATACATTCTTTTGATATTTACTACACTCATTACTATTTTCCAAAATTACATTAACTATCTTTCAATATTCTCACTTCTCACCTCTAAACCACTTCAATTTTAAAAAAAGAATATCTTAAATCAAACCCCTTTCTTCCTTCAGTGGGAGTGAACACTTTTTTTGCCTTGAATTAACTTAGATGCTATTGTATAGTTAATAGAATTGGAATTTCATACATCAATCTTCTTTATCTCTTTTCTATAAGAAAAAATATTCTACTACCCCACAACACTTGGCTACAAGGTGCAAATATGCACATTACACTCAACAAAACTGGGGATGAACCTTGAAGATAAAAAAGAATCAAATAAATACAAGAGCTTTTGTGATTGACTAGCCAATGCTAGCAAGAAATGTGATTTAACTTTCGTCCACACAAGGATTGTGTATAAATAAAACCATAACCTCAACGGCGCTTGTACAAACAAGGTTTAAGTGATGGCCATTCAATTTCCTTCCTTTTAGAATTTTGCTTTTCCTACACAAGAAAAAAGCAAAATCAATAACGAAAATCTAAGAACAAAAGTAGAATCACATGAATGAATTAGCTACATACCTTCTTGGTGAAGTGAAACAAAATAAACATTTTATTTGAGAAGTCCTGCAAGGATTAAACATCAGTAAGCACAATCCAATACATATATATTAAGGGGATACTTAATTTTGGTTTCACCTTTTTTTTTCTATTTTACCCTTCATTTACTTTCACTCAATCTAATAACTGATTTGTTAAATAAGCACATAAATTTTTTGTAGCTTTCATTATCATTATTATTATATTTTTTTTGCAGCAAGAAAAAGAGAGGAGAGGAAGTAAAAGAGAAAAGAAGAGACGAAAAAACTGAGACAGACAAAACTCGAGGGGACACGTTTGCACGCTAGTATTTATAGAGGCAATGAAATGGAACATCTTCATACCCTTTTCACGGAGTTAAATCCTAGCTCAGAAATTGCATTTGAAAACTTCTCTGGGTCTGCTCCTCCAGTATTTGGATCAAATCTGCTCTTCACTTCTGCTATCAAAAGCCAGCCACTGTTCAATACCACAATAAGTCAGATCCTGACGAGGAAAGCATGCCCGGTTGAAAAGGAAAATTTGTTATAGAATAAAAACACATACCCTGGCTTAAGCACCCTGCATGCTTCTTCAAGATAAGTTTGATAGTTCGTTCCCATCAATGATAGACAGAATACAGCAACATCGGCAGATGCAGAACCTAGTGGAGTCTGCAAGTAATTCACAAAAATGAGCATGTCCTCTTGTAAGTAATCCAACTAATAAAAAAATTAATAATAAAATGAGATTTTTCTCCATTATGTGCTTCAAATATTATTAAGAAATTCATGTACTTAAATTTTTACGGAAGACAACTTGTACATTTTTTTTTTTATTTCTAAAGCTAACTATCCAAAGTTACTTAACTAGAATGGCAGAAAGCAAAAAATAATTATTTCCTTCAACATATAAAGGAATCCATTCAGCCTTTCATGATTTCACTAATGTGTCCCATCCATAAAAGCTGTACTTCAAGTAAGGCACATTATTTGACTAGGAAAACAACGAAGATGCAAGCCACAAGTAGTGTTGTGAAATATTCACCATAGCGGCCATGGCATGTGGATTTTGTGTTGGTGCTGCCATCGGCTCAACAGCTATTATATCTGCAATGTTTATGACACAGTCTGTAATGCCGTGTTTATATGGCAGATTGTTGGTTGGCAGCCATAATCTGCTATTGATAAAACTGGCCTCAAGCCTGATCCGTTGCATCAGTTTTGTAATATACTAGCAGAAACGGAAGCATAGAGTAATCTTTGTACTTCTAAAAAATACACCCTAGTGAAATAAACACCAAAATAAGGCAAAAAAAAACCAATTTGTTTTTGATATAACTGTGACACGTGAAGGCAAGAGAAACAAATACGACTACTAGTGTCCACTGCTATAAAACTAGTCTCTAAATCCAATGTGTACAAAGCACATGAGCTTGACAAGCAAAACTTACATTTGCCATGTCACAAGCAATTACATCGGGATCATTGGAGACAAGGTCAAGAGAGAAGACAGTATTCTTCACGCTTTTGGCAATGAGTGCTTCCCCTAGAATGCATCAGAAACATGAAAACATTAGCAGTGAACAAGCAAAAAAAGAGTATTCTGTAAGAGTTATAATTAACAATAAGATCAAGAATATTCTCACCACAACCAAAATCAGCAACAACAAAAGAAGGACTCTGTTTTTTCAGCCACTTAATAATTACATTAACCGGCTGTTCCGGCCAGTTTGACATTTGCGTTTTGTATCCTGCATGATACTATCCAAATAAAAATTGAGATGACCAATAAAAATGAGCAATTTCAATCATTACAATACATGTTAATGGACTAATGTGGAAGAAGATATGGAGCCAAGTCACTAGTGTTGCAATACACACTCATCAGGCAAAAATTATGAGTTGCTTGGTGAATTTTTACGCTGATTCCTTCAGTTACATGTTTAACTCGAATTTTTACACTAATTATCATAAATCATGTCTAATGACAGATTCAAATAAAAAGTTCATGTAAACAACCCTTACCAAGTTAAATAGAGACGAATCTTCACGGAAATAATTAAGCGCCTCCTTTCCACTGAAAAAATGACAATTCCTTAAATCTTGTCAACCCAAAAAAGAATTACAAGCAAGATCAAAATACATAAAACAGTTTAGGAAGTCTAGTTATAGGATCATTTGAACAAGAAATTAACAAAAAAAAAAATTAAACTAAAAACTGTCTAACTAACCAGCTAGCTATCGAACCCCACTGAAATAATGAGGATCCAAAAATAATTAAAAAAAACATTATGTCCCAATTCATTGCCCAAACTACATAAAGGAAGAAGTCACACTGAACCTCTCAATTTCATCTAAGGCTAGGTTTGGCAAGGCCATACCACTGGCTTATAGTGGATAACTTACCAAATATAAGATTGTATGTTCAAAACAGATTTATTTCATAACGAACCTTCTCTCATTAACTTATAGCATTTTTTCCATATATTACTTCAACTATATTTGGAGCATATACCTAACAACGTATCATTTTCTTGCATATTTACCCGAATCTACAAAAAATTACAAAGAAATTTACTTGCGTGAATGTTAACATCCAATAGTTTAACGAAAAACACGTTGATGGTATGCGACATTAGTCTGTTGTGTGTAAAAATAATTTATTTAAAATTTACATAATTTTTATACTCCTATAAATATCCCAACTTTCACTTTATTTAAAATTTAATTAATTATTATAGTCCTATAAATATCCCAACTTTCACTTTTAGTCCCTCTAAATTTTTCGTGGAATAATAATCCCCTTGAACTTTTCCATCCCCGTACTTTAACTTCTAACGTAAGCTGGCATGGCATTGCCATGTGGGCCAATTTTAATGACCAAGAGGTAACTACGCTTTTAGACGCGGAGAAATATTGATTTAAAAATAAATAAAGAAAACAAAAATAATATTTTATTAAATGAAAACTCTTGTTCCAGGAAAAAAAAAATATCATAATCTTCATTTCCATCTTTAAACCTGAAAAAGAATCTTTAATTTCTAATATTTGAAAACAATCTAAAAACCTATCATCATCTCATTCCAAAATCCTATTCCTTCTCTCTTTCAATCCCAGAAACCTCAGTTGAAAATAGCTGAAATAGGGTTTGAATCTCTGTCGGTTGCTGAAAACAACAATGCATGTGTAGACAATATGAGGATCAAACTGACTGAGATTCATGAATTAGCGTTTGGATCAGCGTCAAGTGCCGAAAATGGCAATACACGTGTCGACATTGTTAGGATGGATTCAACTGAGCTTTATGTGAGCCTCATAATTTCAATCAGAGAAACGCTGAATCGTCATGAAAGTCCAAGATTACATGCAAATTGATGAAAAAAAATGGTAGTGATTGTTTGAAGAAAGTTGCTGATTTATGTGAAGAACATGTACAAATGACACCACCTAGTGCTGTGATTTGTGATAATTTAGTAGTTAATGGTCATGCGAGGAAAACGCAAGAGGCGCTTCTTCTGGTAATGCTGCATCCAAAAATTTAGGAGAAGGTTTTTCCGTATTAAAGACGCCCAAAGAAATAGTTCTCTTCTCAAGAGCAAATAAGTAAGTGCCTTTCATGCTTCCGTGTTTCATTTTCATCATTGCTTATGAGTTAGTTAGATATTTATGTGAAAAATGTTTTTTTTTGCTTGAGATTTTTTTTGTCTATGGTTTCACTATTAGTTCAGCTAGTGATTTGAAATCTTGATGCAGGTACTCAAACGACATTTACCAAGGAAGAAGTGGTGAATGGCTTGAGAGTTGCACTGTAGTAGTGAAGTGCCTTGTGGTTTTGCAGCTAACTTTTGGTTTACGAAGGTCGAAGATGAATGAGGATGATGATGGCTTATGGGTTTCAATTTCAAATGCTAAAAACGGAATCAATAGTGAAACCATGGACAGAAAAAAACTGAAGCAATTTTTTTTTATATATAAATGTCTAAAACTTATAAGCAAGCAATGATGAAAATAAAACACAATCATAAAGGCAGCTTACAGATTTTCTCTTGAGAAGAGAGCCATTTCTTTGCCCATCTTTAATACCGAAAATCCCACTCCTTAATTTTCCGATGCATTACCAACAAGAAGCACCTCTTGTGTTTTCCTCGCATCAGCATTAACTTCTACTTTATCGCAAATTACAACGCTAGGTGGTGTCGTTTGTACAGGTTCTTCACACAAATCATCAATTTTCTTCAAACAATCGCCAACATTTTTTTCATCGATTTTCATGTGCTCTTGCAATTTTGGACTTTCATATGATGATTTAACGTTTCTCTTGTCGAAATTTTGAGGCTCAAAAGAAAGCTCAGTTGATTCTATTCTCACATCCTCGAAATGTGCATTGCCATTTTTTGCACTTGACACTGATCCAAACCCTATTTCACAAATCTCAGTTGGTTTGTTCCTCACATCGTCTACACATGCATCACCATTTTTAGTAACCAACAGAGATTCAAACACTATTTCAACTATTTACGACTGAGGTTTTTGGGATTGAAAGAGAGAAACTACAGGATTTTGGAATGAGATGAAGATAGATTTTTAGATTGTTTTCAGATAGTAGAAATTAAAATGGAGATGAGTATGATGATTTTTTCTGGGTTTAAAGATGAAGATGGAAATGATGATTATGAAAAAAAATTGTTTTTTCTTTTCTTTTCTGGAACCAGAGTTTTAATTTAATTTAAATAAAAATAATAATATTTTTTTTCATTTTTAATTATTATAAACCAATATATCTCATACTGCCCACGGTTACAATCCCAACCAGCTACCAGTCATTAAAATTGTCCACATGGCAATGCTACTTCAGCTTCCTTAGGCTTTGTTTGGGAGTTTGGATGGGAGGGGAAAGGAGGGCTTTGGGGGGTGGGAAATATAGGGGAAAATGGAGAAATCTTTAAAAAAAATTGAAAAAGTATTTTTCTAGAGAATGATAAAATAATACTTATGATTAATATATTTTTTATTTTAAGAATATTATAACAATATACATTAAATTTGAAGAACTCATGTAAACCCTCCAAAACCTCCTAAAACCCTCCTCCAATACAAATCTTGAGTTCCCCCAAATGAGGAGAGAATTGTATTATGAAGAAAATGAACCCCCCAAAGCCCTCCCCTCCCAATGTTCTCTATTTTTTCCAAAACTCTCCCCTCCCTTCACCTCCAAACTCGCAAACAAAGCCTTAGGGGAAGTTAATAGTGGGAACCAAAATTAGGGACAGAAAACTTTAGGAGACACCATTACTCGACGTATTTAACCCATAAAAACATTAGAAGTATTTCTAGCATGTGCTTGGCATTGAGTCCACATACTAGTTATACCATTTGCGTTTGACAATTTTTGTTTCCTAGCACCAGAGGTTGTGGATCTTCTACAGAGAATTCAAAGGGTCATGCATAGCTATGTTGTGTCTCCTATGTTTGGAAGTAGTTTTTAAAATCATTGGTTTTGCCAACAAGAAAAGGTTAGGGGCACAACTTGTTGCCCGCTTGCCTTTCGTTCTTATGTAATTAACATTGATTACATAAATAATAAATGAAAATTAACATTGCTTTTAATATTAATTAAAAAAATTACCTCATTTTATTATATTCATCAACAGCTAATTTTACTCAACATTTAAAATTGAATTTAGTTTATCCAGTATCAATTGGCTTATTAGTTATCCTATGAATATAAGCTAACTTATATATGGATTGGTACTTTTGTTTAACCAAACAGAACCTAAGTCTTAATCTGAATTTTGATGTTCCAAAACAAAAAAGACAAGAATATGAAGAATAACATACGTGCAAGTGTATAGCTTCTCATTGATCATTCTGAAATGTCCACCAGACAACCTCGCTCGCATCTGCAAAATTAATTACCAAACAAATCAATATTGAAACTCAAATATATATAAAATTGAATTTTGGGTATACCTTTTGAAGAAAGCTGGAAGGTTTGGCATTAGAAGCTGGTTTTTGGATCTTGTTCAATGAATCATTTTTGCCTTGTCTCTTTCGTTTTTTGTTCGTCATTGCAAACTCTTCTTCTTCTTCTTCCTTGCACCTAAAACTAGGGTTTTTGTATTAGAGCTGGTGGGGTTAACAAAACTGAACCGGTTCAACCGATTGGACCGAAAACTAAAGCTGTGTCCGGTTCGGAAAGACTTTAAAAACCGCTGGTCTTGCTCATTAAAATTTGGTCCTGTTTGGGTTACGAGAGATAGAGAAAGTTTAAAAAGTGGATACCAGAGAGTGATGGAAGAAGAGCTTGGAGTCGTTTTTGTTTGTGTTTATTTATTGATGGGTCTTGCTAGAATCTACAAATAGAAATTTTGTTTATCAAGATTACACAACTTTTTCATGAAAACTTAGGGGATGTATTGAATTAGGATTCTAAGGGATTTTAAAAGACTTTTTAACTATGAAAAAGTTTTGTGGTATTCAATCAATACTCTTTACAATTTAAAAAAAGTTGTTGGTATTCAATTAAGATTCTCTGTCATTTTTAAAAAGTATTGAGGTATTCAATCAAGACTTTTTATCACTTAATAAAAGTCTCATGGTATTCAAAATCAATGAAATTTCAAAGGATTCTTTAATAAATTAGATTTTGATGGAAAGTTGTTGGTATTCAATTAAGATTCTTTGTCATTTTTAAAAAGTATTGAGGTATTCAATCAAGACTTTTTATCACTTAATAAAAGTCTCATGGTATTCAAAATCAATGAAATTTCAAAGGATTCTTTAATAAATTAGATTTTGATGGATTTTGTAGGATTTTCTCATGAAATTTTAACAAGAAAAAATCTTTCATGAAGACATAAGATTTCTTGGGATTGTTTTTCTTTAAAAGTTTACTATCTCTTTCTTATCCCTTCTTCCTTCTCTCTTCTCCCTTCTCTCTCTCCTCTCTCTCCCTTCTCTCTTCGTCTCTCTCTTCTCCATTCTCTCTCTCTCTCCTCTCTTTTCTCCCTTCCCTCTCTCTCTCCCTTCTCTCTACGTCTCTCTCTCTCTCTCTCTCTCTCTCTCTCTCTCTCTCTCTCTCTCTCTCTCTCTCTCTATCTCTCTCTTTTCTCCCTTCTCTCCCACCTCTCTTCCCCCTCCTCTCTCTATCTCTCATAAAAATAAAATAAAAAAGGGTTAATTATGTTTTTGGTCCCTACAAAATTGCGACCTTGTAAGTTTAGTCCTTACTTAATTTTAATAGCATTTTTAATCCCTACAAAAAAAATTTACTTATAATTTTAGTCCCTGCTAAAATAAATTTTGTTTAATTATCCTTAAACTCTTAAATTTTTTAACGATTCTTTTTATACAAGTTTAGAACACTATGAAAGGTTCATTTACTAAAATTTATAATTTTTTAACATGAAATAAATTAAATATAAATTTTTTAAAACGACAAAAGTTTAAGATATAAGTAACAAAAATATGGACGTAGAAATCAAATTTTTGCGATATTTTTTTCGGAGGAACTTTTAATAACGTTCTTAACACGCCTGTAAAAAATTGTTGAAAAACTTAAGAGTTTAAGCATAAATTAAACAAATTTGGATTGAGTAAGGACTAATATTGAGTGCAGAAATTTTTTGTAGGGATTAAAAATGCTATTAAAATTAAGTAAGGACTAAACTTACAAGGTCGCAATTTTGTAGGGACCAAAAACATAATTAACCCAATAAAAAATAAGAGTTTGTATTGAAAATATTATGATAGAGAGTGTGTTGTAATCATTTCTTTTCAACGAGTCCTTCAAATTCATAAAATCTTTTGAAATCTTATAAATCCATAAAATCCTTTAAAATCTTATGATGTAAATCCATTGAAATCCAAATTGAAAATCCTGATAGTCTTTTAAAATCATGAAAGTCATTCAAATCCTAAAAAATCTTTTAAAATCTTTGAGACTTGTTTAAGCAAAAATGGTACTTTAAAATCCTAATCCAATACACCCCCTTACTTATTTTGGATGTTTAACCATTGCCTTTAAGACACTAGTTAGAAATTTAAAAAAAAAAAACAAATTATAAGAAAGTATTACACATTACGTGAGAGAAGGAAAATAAACAAGAAATAAATAGTTAATAAATATTAAAATAAAAAGTTATTAATAATTTAGAGTTTATTTTTAAAAAAATTTATACAAAATTTGAATCTATTTTGTTTTTTTTCCATGAAAATGTGATTTGGAGTATCAATCTGGTCATCAGGAGGTGGTAACAACATTATTTTCGTATGAATTCAAAGGTAAGGTTCATATAAAACTTTCATCATTCATAATCGTCAAGCGAGCTCGCGCGAGCCATGATGAGAGATGTTACTGAACATTTGACCGAGTCTTTGCTTGCTCTGAGCGCCTCCCCCCTGTAACACCCTGTTTTCCCAACGTAAAAATTTCATAATTAAAAATCAGAGTAATTCAACTTTAAACGGAATGCTACACTTCTTAAAAATTCATAAACTGAATAAATAACAATTTATTCTTCAAAATCATTTAACATAAGTAATTCAAAACTTCGCAGCGGAATTAGTTCATTCAACATAAAAAGTCTTTGGCACGCAGGCCTCATCAGAAAATCTCATAAGTCTTAGTTCAATATTTATTCATAAAAGTTCATAAACAATACGTAAGGAATAGAAGTAAAGTCAAGTCCCATCCCGTTACGTATCAGAGCACCTAGACACACATGTGAGGAGTCCACTCACGAGTCACGACGCCTCTAATCTTGATTACCTGCAAGTTACCCATACGAAGAGCAACATTTCCAAGCAGAGGGGTGAGATTTCTCAAACAATAATATAAGCATATAAATCATATAAAGTACATTCAACAACTTAAACATCTTATAATTCATTAATCATATCTAACAACTTAAACTTCCTTAACTAGTGTCATTAATCTTCTTATATTGGTCGTAAAACTATCTTAATACTAATCATAAACATCTTCATATATTATCAATTAATAATCTTAACATCATCATATAACATCAAATAATAGTCTCCAACAATCATCACATAGCATCAATATTAATCACAAACGTCACCACATTTCATCAAACATTATTTATAAGCATCAACACCTAATATCAAATATAATCATAAGCATCATCATGTAATTTCACATAAGTATTATTATCAAAACATAGCATTACCGAGAACAACTTCATAATCAAATTCGTAATCAACTTCATATATCAACATAATTATAACTCACGTAACATCTTATCATAAATCATTCGTCTTCATTCATCATAGCACTTCATTAATAACTTATCAACTTGACATCTTAACAACTTGACAACTTGACATCTCAACATCTTAACAACTTCGACTCGACTATGCAACTTCTACTTCTCAAATCATCTTAAATCTTCTTAGACATCTTCATTATGCATGTGGTACCACCAGGGCATTAAGCCCTCTTCTCTAAGGTCATAAAGGACCTGTCGGGCATTAAGCCCCCATCTCTAAGGTCATAAAGGACCTGTCGGGCATTGAGCCCCCATCTCTAAGGTCATAAAGGACCTGTCGGGCATTAAGTCCCCATCTCTGACTATGCAACGACACAACTCTAATGCAACGACATAACTTTCGTACAACTTAGACAACTTCCATGAACATCTATGACATCCTAACATCTTGACATCTTGACAACGTAACATCTTAACAACTTGATGACTTCATAACGACTCGACGACTTAACAACTCTTATCATCTTAACGTCTTAACTTCTTAACAACTTAGCATCTTATGATAACAACTCTTGTCATAAGAGTTGTTAATGAACTCAAGGAGTAATAACTTCTCCACAAGTACCCCTATATCTGTTTGTTTTCTATATTTGGTCAAACCTGTTGAACACTTGCCGCAATTACTTAATTTATGCTATTCAACAATTCAAGCAATTACGCACCATGGATGAAACTGAAACTTATTGGACCAAACCCAAATATCATAAATTAGTAATAATGAATTGCTCTGTATCTTTCTAGTACTAATAATCGTTCTTTCTAGAATGAAATTATTATGGATAATGAATTTAAAGTGGTTTGAGTATACACACGTGGCGTCCACGTGTGCATTGACTTGGTCAAAATTTGTCTGGGGGACCAAAACTGCAAAAAAAGTCAATACTTAGGGGGTGGTTTTGTAGTTTATTTATTTAGGGGACCAAAATCGCAACTTCTTAAAATATAGGGGGCCAAAATTGTTATTAAGCCTAAAAAATAACATGGCATTATTTGAACACAATCACTTTCACTTCCAAATTGAACACAAAAAGTTCATCTCCCTTTAGTTAAACAAAATCATTTTAAACTTCCAAATTACCCTGCAATTCAACTAACCATAATATTATTTATACCACTCAAATTCCAACAATAATCTAAAGCAGTCAACATAAAAAAAAATCCTTTCCAAAACAACCGCAAAATTCACAAATTGATATACTTTTAACTTCCTCATGACGGAGAACAAACAAATTTTGAGGGTCGAGCAGAGAATAAAGCGGAAAGGATCCTTTACCAAAATAAGATAGTCATTGTAGCCAAATCATTATCTGAATATCATAAACTGAAGACAAAAACATTAGCTTAGCATAGACACTTACACACATTTTTGTAGCATAGACACTTCTAATCGAAAGCCTTCCAATGCTCCATTTGTCTATATCGAGTTATTATATGAACTCTATCACCCTAAATCCGAAAAAACAAATGGAGTTATTATATTTTTGTTTTTTCGTGATTTCGTCGTCTGAGTGCGGCGTTGTGTTGTTCGTCGTCTTGTGCGGCGTTGTTTTTTTTCGCGTCTTGTTGTGGTGTTCGTTTGGTTCATATGGAAAGATCAGCTTCAGTCAATCACAGATTCAATCGATGATTTGGACGCCAACGTTGCAGATCCGGAAGAATGAGTATTCTGGTGATTTAGATTTCATCATATTTTTTGTAGGCATATTGCCGTTATATGCTATTAACTTGGGTGTTGTGAGTTTGTTCGCAGATTCATCCTTTACGTTTTTAGCTATGTTGATTCTGATGTATTCTATCAATTTGAATGAATGAATATCATTTTGTTTTTGTCAAAAAAAAATACGTCATTTAATTTTATTCCCTTTGTTCATTCTGATATTGAAAGAAGCTAACATATTTCTGTGTGATCAATTTTTGTATTATCAAATCAACCTGATCTTAAATGCGCAAATTTTTGTATCATCAACTTTCTGGACCTCAATGATATGACCAAAACAAATTTACACCAATAAACTTTCATACGGCTCAATGATATAAGAAAGAATAAACGAATTATGAAAACTCTTACAACTTTAGGAATACTCACAAAAGCTAAAATAACCCACATGCATCAATTTTTTTCAAATATAGTACCAGAAGCTAAAATAACAATTGTGTCAAAATCTTACCATGAGCTAAAATTCAATCATCATTACCTCTATTATACTCCACATAAAAAAAATGTCTCCATATGATGTTACTTCCGAATTTTTGCTGAGTTGTTTAATTCTTATAAATATATTAGAGAAAATCGTATATAAGTCTAATATGTAAAATTTTATTGAACTTTTATTTTGTTTGTAAATGCTTGAGTATCATGGGTTTTGTGAGTTGACATTGAACAAACAAACTACTTCTTTGGTTATGATTGAAGATTGTGCCAACAAATGGGATTACATTCTAATGATTGGATACCTTCCAAATAAGCACTTCAAAATTGGAGGACATTGAAATCATATAATTGTTGCTCGAAGATATCATGAAGGCGCGAAAGTCATGATTGGTAATGACAAAGATGAATGGAACTTTGTATTTTAGTTCCTTGTTCCGATTTATCAGTTTTTCGTGGCGTTAAAACTTATGTCAGTTTTTGACAATGTATTTGAATGATTTTATTGTATTATCGTGTTTTATTTTTAAAATAATGCACCATATTTTCGAATATAATAGACTGCATTTTGTTGATTGTTTCCATTCTTTATTTGTCATGATCGAGCAAGAAAAATAATCGTGAAATACAGATACATTTTCATTAAAATGTCACTTAATCATCGGCGTAGCGTGTTGCAAAATGGTTGATCTAGGAAAGTTTCATACAATGAAACAAAATTTCAATAAAAGCAACAACGGGAGTGAAAGACAATTTAATGATAGTTAATATCATTATTAATTTGGCCGTCATCCAGACAAGTACATTTGAGACTAATGAGAATTTCTGCATTTTAATGTCTTATACTTGCAGAATTTCGTTATTTTAGTGTCATTTAAGTGCGTCTTCCATAAAAAAACAAAAAAAAACTCATAATCAATTAAACATTATCAACAACAACAACAACATATACAACAAACATCGTCTATAACAGAAAATCCCGTGTTGTATGATGGTTAAGGAAATCACTTCAAGCTTTATTTCGTGTAGCTTCCCATCACTGTTTTCCCATAGGAGAAGGGATAACATGATTCGACGTGGTTTTCTCTTTATCCACGTTTGAACCGAGAAATCCCATACCTCTGGAATAGGAAGCATCATGGATTAGGATAAACCAGATGTGCCGCGTTTCTTAGAATTCATCCTAGCTACAAAATTAAGGGTCGACATCCTTTATACAGAAAGGCAAGATAACCTTCTATAAACAATCATGGAAACAACATCCAAGTAGGTAAATGGAGAATAACAGAAGAAAGACGTACATAGAAGGTCGTGGACTCGTTTAGAAAATTACAACTTAAAAGGTTTTGGGTGTCACTTCTCCGCCTCTTTGTCTTCCGCTCCCAGTTTTCTTATCCATGACCACACTCGGGACAAAAGATCGACATGAGAAATGAGCTTCTCGATGAACCTTCATTGATATGCAGGAACCTTGGTGTTCTTATCGAAGTTGGTCCTTACTCCTTACGTTATTCATGAAAGGTGTCCTCCCCACGGCTCATAGAGATCATTAGCTAGACAATCACAAACTTATAATTAATTTTTAATTTATTGAATCCTCGAACGAGTGAAAGAGTTTTCCAGGTTCTTAAAAGAAGAGCAAGCCGTAGTGGTTCATCCCCTTTTGCATATCCCACCAGAGATGAAATATATTTAGACCTCGTCCAAATTACAGGGGTTACTTGAGGAATATCTTTTTTAACAGGGTAATGGCTAATTATTAAGAATAAAAAATCACTGGGGTGGAATTTTATTTTTTATTTTTATAGGGGTTATTTTCAGATCTCGTCCAAATTACAGAGACTATTTGAGATATTAACCCAACTGTTAAAGTTTAACTTTGATGCTATGATATTTTAGTTAATAAATAAATTTTCACACCCCTTATAATATATATATATATATATAGACACACACCTCATAGATGAATTATTTCAACACCATTTTCTTTTTTAGTATGCAACAGGATCAGAAATAAATTCAAAAGTAATTTTTTTGTCTTTAATGAAGGTAGTAATTCCCTTTTGATCAATATTAGTAATAGGCATAGATGAATTATTTCAACACCATTTTCTTTTTTAGTATGCAACCCTATAATTTATCTTTTTTGGATCGATTTTATCCCTGTTTATCGCGAAAGGATAAAATAGAAAGAAACAGTTTTAAAAATTAAAGATTAGTGTTGACCAACGCAACCTAAAGAGACACTTAAAAATATTTATAATTTGAAGAATGGAAATTTTACACTATAAAATAATCAAACAAGTTTCTATTGCATGTAGCAAACAAGATAAAATATGTCTGAAATTATGAAGTTTATTTGTTTTATAACTATTTTTCTTTTCATTTTTGTCATTGTAATCGACGGTAGTCCTTATTCTCTTCTTTTTCTTCTCTTTAAAATTTTCGTCTTTATCTTATACACAATGTTTCATTCCCTATTATTAACATTCATTTTTTCTTAGTTAATATAACAACAAGGGATAGATGTTCATCTCATGCATATTGTATTACTCATTGGTGTAAACCTCCTCTTATTCCATGGTGCGTAATTCACAAATGTTATTGTGGGTTTAATTATGATTATAATAATTAAGTTCAAAAATAATTCCATGATACTTCTAAGAATATAATTGTATGTGCAATTATATTGTACATTTATGATTCTCTTGCTCGCCAATCTTTGTTCGTCGTTCATTTGAGGTAAATGTAAAATGGCAAATAAAGCATCCATTATTAATAATAATTTTTCTTCTATATAGGCTCTTGGGTTGGATACCTAGTTAAAAAAAAAAAACTCTAAATTTGAACTAGCGTGTGAGCCCGTGCAATGCATTGGAAAAATTATGCTTGATCATGGGAGCTTATATTTTATAATATTTAAAAAATTGAAAGGAATTTTAATTAAATAAAATATAGATAAAGAATATTGATATTAATGACGGAAAAACAATGAAAATACGATATAGAGGGGATGTAGCATATACTACTTTTAAACCAATAATCAGAATAAAAGAGGCGAAACAATAATCAAAACAAAATACATATGTTGATGATGCTTAACAATAATAGAATGCAACGACGTGTTTCTATTAAAAAATAAGCGTTGCTTCCACCTATTTTAATTACTTTAGTTCAACTACAAATAATATAAGACAACATAACATGAGTATCACAACTTTCTTTCAACATGACCACTCTAATGAACAATCATCAACATTATAAATTGATTTCGGACGTAATATTTTTATGGTCGTGGACTTATGAATCGATTTTATATAATATAAATTTGGAAAAGAAATACCATTTATAGCTTCAACTACGCTTCTTACAGTCTTAGAAAGCTTCCAAAAAGGTTGCGATGAAAGAACTTAAACTTCTCTAACTTTGCTTTGGTAGAAATCTTAGAGAGGCAATAAGAAAACTTACAGACTCACTCACATAGGACATGATTTAAAAAAAACAACACTAAAATCATGTTGTAGCAATTTTTTTAGGAAATATAAAATAAAGTAAAAATAAAAAAGAAATACATAAAGATTAAAGATTGGGGGCATGAGAAATGACCCAGGTACAATCTAAATGGAAATAAACCATACCAAGTGGAACAATCCTAATATATTCTAATAAAAATTCACTAGTCACGGACGCAATCCAGCCAACCTGCGCACGGGTACGAATCCAAGCTACAAAAAAATATGAAGAGCGAACTTCTGCAAAAACAATTAGGATTTAAGAATGGGGAATGGACCTCCCGCCAACACGGTATCAAAATTAAAGTGCCAACAATGATTTTTTTTCCAAAAAAAAAACGGGGAAGACAATTATTATTATTATTATTATTATTATTATTGCTAACAGCGACACTAATGGCCATTTTACATTTCTCTTTTATGGATAAAGAAAAAGTATCGACGTATGAGAGAAATCATATAAGTAAAAACAATATATTTTCAAGTACAACTTTATTTTTCTTTCAAAAAAAAAGTACAACTTTATTTTAATAAGTACCATGAAATTATTTTTAATCATATTTTTTAATTCACTCACAACGACAAATGAACTTTAAACATTGTAAAGATAAAGGAGATCCGGAACACAAATTCTGAGGACAATCTCCGACGGTTAAGCAGTAAAATTCTGTTGTGATGCCAATAAGAAAAAGTGTATGTTAAAAATAGGGAATGAAACCTTTTATATAAGAAAATAAGATAAAGAAGAAAATTTTAAGAAGAAAAAAAGAGAATATTGACTTACCGCCTTTGATTCCTATGACAAAAATCAAAAGACAAAAAATCATAATAGAGATAAAATTGAGAATTTCAGCCATATTTTTCTTTGTTTGTATGTGGTAATAGAAAATTTTATCTTTCCTTATTTGTACGCAGTAATAGAAAATTGTATGCTCATTTATAATGTCAAAATCCCCATTTTTCAAATTAGAATTATTGTTAAATGTCTCTTAGGTATAACAAAATGTTGTATTTGTCTTTATAGTTAAAATAATTGATCACGTTACATTAATTAATATCACACATAAAAATCTTGATGTTCATTGGAACTCATTATTTTGTACTTATTCTTTTTACTTATTCTTTATTATTATTATTATTATTATTATTATTATTATTATTATTATTATTATTATTATTATTATTATTATTATTATTATTATTATTGTTATTATAATAATAATTATTATTATTATTATTTGTATTTTATCATTTCATGAGATACATAGGGAAAAATCTCGAAAGAGAAGTTACAGGGTTAAATGATACATCAATTTGTTGTAAACACATACTATATTAATCAATTAAAATATTCATAGGATTAAAGTTAAGAATAGAAAATATAAAAATTTAATGAGTTGAACAAATGCACAAGGAAAGAAAGGGAATGAGTTACGCGAGATAGTACGTGCCTTTATTTTGGCACATAAGATGAAATTTTGACTTGAATTCAATGAGATTTATAAACATAGGCTATGTGCTTATTTTTTTAAAGTTAAACTAGACTACACAAATTGATAGTGGCGAGAATCAAACTTAAGATCTTGAAGAAGAGTATACTTCAACGCCCAAAACCAACATCATCCATAAGCTATATGCTTAAAATTAATTATAATAATTCATATTATAAATCTCTAAGGAGTTAAATCTAATTAAATTATTTAAATTATTGTTCTCTTTTTAGGTTGGTCGGGAGATGTTGACTTGGATCGTAGAGTATTACCTTCTCAAGGTCTCATGTTTGATTATCTCTGGTGACAATTTCGATGGACTAATTTATCTCCGTCAAAAAATAATATTACCTTCGTCCCTAAATAAAGGACCGTTTTACCGCGGGAATTGAGAAAGTTGATAACAATAATAAATTTGTTTATAATTATTATTGTTTTTACAATTTTATCCTTAAGAGAGATAGTTAGTTTATGTTTTCAACATAGTATTTATTGTTGATTGAAGAAAAAGATGCAAAATAAATAAAGGTATGTTAGTAAAAAAATAATTTATGTAATTGAAAATACCAAATGAGTCTTATAAAAAAGGACAAAAAAAAATCTCAAAAGGACCTTATAATTAGGGACGGAGGTAGTAATAATAAAGTTATAGGAGAACCAAAATAATTGCAATGTATTTACGTGCATCCAAGCTTTTGACTACATTAAGAGCACATTTGATGGTCGAGATATGATAAAGACATGATATAATATAAGGTTGTATAGAGATAAATTATGATATAAAGATAATGAGGAAAAACATTTATCCTATTATATCTTTGATGTATGCATGATTACAAACAGAAAAATGGCAAAGAGGGTTATGGGCGTGGGAGGAAGAGTTAGTAGAGGAGTGTAGGACTTTATTGTTGACTGTTTCGTTGCAGGTTGCTCACGATGATGTCTGGACTTGGATTTCGGATCCTATGGAAGGTTACACGGTTAGAGGGGCTTACCAAACTCCAACTGATGATGCGCATCTCAACCATGGGGTTCACTTGTTTTCTAATGATCTTCTGTGGAGGAAGGACGTTCAGCTTAAGGTCTTGATTTTTGCTTGGCGGCTCTTTCAGAATAGGCTGCCTACCAAGGCTAATTTATTTCGTCGGGGGATAATTCAAGATGAGGATCAAATGTGTGTAGGTGGGTGTGGTGTGCAGGAGACTAATGAACATCTATTCTTAAATTGCGGTGTTTTTGCTCAGCTTTGGCAATTGGTTCGAAATTGGTTACACGTTTATATAGTTTTGCCGTCAAACACAAAGGATCATTTCCTTCAGTTTGGTTCAGCTTTTGGTCATGCAAGATCGGGATGCTCTTTCATGTTTATGATTTGGTTTGCGACTTCTTGGGTTATCTGGAAGGAGAGAAACAACAGAATTTTTCGGGGCAAAGAGAACTCAATTCTTAAGCTTTTGGAAAATATAAAACTTCTTTCTTTTTAGTGGCGTAAGGCAAATTGTGTAGCTTTCCCTTATCAGTTTCATGATTGGTGTCAAAACCCTTGGTTGTGCTTGGGTGGTACTTATTATTTGTTTTTATTTTGTTTGATCTTCTGATGTAAAATTTGGTCTATTCTCTCTGACACACCTTGTACTGGGGGAAAGCTTGTTGGTGTTAATATAATCCATTTTGATTTCTTAAAAAATAAAATAGAAAAATGATGTATGTGATATGATATACTCCTACATCATTATGAAATGAAAAAACTACCTTTGAAATCAATTACCCTTTTTAACATATTTTAATATTATACATATACAACAACATCACTAAAATAACATCACTAAAAAGAGAAAAAAATATATAAATTAATCTAAAAGGGTAACTTTTAACATTCACTTTTTTATCAAATGTGTGACTCTTAGTCGCTCTTGAAATACCAATAATCTTCCACTTAAGTGTGAGTTCGTTCATTGTTATGGATATACTCATCCTCAAACAAAAGTTTGGAATTGGTTGAAAACACCACTCTTTAATAGAGTCGTATTTACTTTCTAATTTTTTTTTGGAGTATGTTAACCAGTGCCCCGGGGCATTGGTTAAGCAACCAAAATTGGTAAGCTTTTATAAAAAGGTAGTGTATTTATTACTTCATTAAAAAAGTAAAAAGTTACATTTCCAATACAAAATTTATATTTAAAGATTGCTTAACTAGTGCCCCAGGATACTGGTTAACAAGACCCTTTTTTTTATTGTTTAAAATTTGTGTTAGTTTTACTTGTTAACAAGGAAGAAAGAGACTCTTCAACGAACTTGTTTGCATCTCCGGAAACAATTGATTGATTACGAAGCATTGCTCTCTCCCAAAATTGCTCTCTCCCAAAAATGTAGGTCATAGTTTTGGGGCACAACTCCGTAATCAACTTTTTGTCCACTCTTAATCTTGATTTTTAATTTCTTAAATCATTTTCCAGCATTTATTCTGTTAAAATCTCTGTAAAATCACATTTCTACATGTTATGATTTCACCAATGTACCTTTTTTAAATGGTTCGTGTTATACATAGCTTCTTGTAAATGAATGTGGTTTTAAATAAGTTCATTAAACTTCAGACCATGGCATACAAATTTTGCACTTATTATATTTTAGCCAAATATTCCTTTAGAAAAAACTAAATGATTGAACTCGAGTGGTTAATGAATTTAATAAATATTGAATGATTAGAGATATCAGAGTTTGGACCTTGACTAGAACAATCTTTCAATAGGTTTAACTTTTCACTGATCAATAGAACTTCAGACAGTAAAAACCCATTTTCCGTGGGAGTTGGAGAGTTTAAATTAAAATAAATAAATAAATACACATACACATTTTGCACAAATAGAGCAATATGTCATGAAGATTGCTACCCAAGAGTCCAGAGTTTTCCACAAAACAATATATAGATAAATTTATTGAGATTTCAGAGACCCTTTAAAGAAGAAAATTGAAGTTGTCATAAATAGGAAAAATCAAGTTACTTGTTGATGAAGATAAATTTGATAGCTTGAAATTGAAGCTTGACATAACATAAATGAATTACACGTGTCACTTTATTGAGTTTAAGACTAAACTACCAGAATTCTACATGATACAAACATTCTCAACCACCTTATTAGATTATTAAATTTTTAACAATCTATGCTCTCTCTCACCAAATTTCTCAATTCTGGTAGATTGGAAATACAATTATGAATCAACAATCACTACAAACTAAACATGATTAAACTTTAAGACAAAGCATTGACATAAGAATTGATAACTAAGCAGAAGCAGTGATGCACTGGATTGCCTGTTTGCATATGCCAGTCATTGTTGCTTCAGGTCCATATACCTGAAAAGAGAGAATTAATCAATTTTTTGTGACTAAACATCAATTAGTTTCTTAAAACAATCAAGTAAGACATGTTATATAACCAACCTCAATTGGAATGCCAATTTCATCCCCAAGTGCCCTCATTTTTGCTAGACCTCTTTGGTAGTTGGGACCTCCTCTCCTCACATAGATGTGCATGTTTGCTTCTTTTAGCTTTTGTTCCTGGTTAGTAATACATCAACAATCAATTAAGGGCTTGTCAAAATCAATTTTTTTATAATCAAACACAAACGGGAACTAAGGCTTAAGTAAAACAAGAAAGTTATCATGAGGTAGTATGTTATAAGGCTTACCTTCTCCTTCAGTGCCCTAATTATGCCACTGAATGTAGCAGCAACATCGGTGAAGTTAGCTATTCCCCCTCCGATCACAAGGGCTCGCTTTTGTCCATCAGGATTCGCAGTTGCGCACTGCAAAGAGATTATCATGGAGATACATAATGACATTAATATCTTGTTTCAAATTAGCATGCATTTGATAATACTATTATAGTATACAAAAAAAGATGAGATATGAATTATTTACATCAATTACAACTCTTGCATACTGCAAGACCTCGCCTTCCTTGGGTGCACCGCTGTATTCTGCATAATTTCCAAGTTCAGGAGCATAACCAAGATCTCCTACCTGTTATAATAATTCGTATAAAAGAAATCAGTTGCTTAATGTTTCAAGAACATAGAGTTTATGAATGAATTTAGTTTTAAAGAAATAAAACACGCACCGTATCAGCGTAGATTACACTGGCACCTCCTCCAGCTACCATAGTCCAAATTCGTCCCACTGGGTTTAACACCGTGAATTTTAAAGATGCGCTTGTCTGGAAGAAGGAAACATTCAAACAAAATATCCTAAGATTTTCATAATAAAAATTTATAGGACCGTGATAAGTCTAGTAGTAATAATATTGTTCTCATTCATAAGATATTATTACAAGGAAACACTATATGTCTACTGAATAAGAATCAAATTGTTTAAGATTAGCAACTTTGGGGCAAAGTTTTAAATGAATTGAGCATATGATTGTTCGTAAATGTGTAAAGTATATTTATTCACCTTTTCGTCTAATCCATGAATGAAAGACTCGGTAGGACTCATAACCCTTCCAAATGGCAAAGGAAATTCGATGTTTCCCCATCTGAAAATAAAAAGAACATCCATAATCATTTATAATTAAATATCACAGTTGATTAATTCTAAGTGGTTAATTAAAGATATGATACTAATCCTTCAAATAACAATTAATATTCTCGGCAGGGGAAAAAACTCACTTCTTGAAGTTCTTGAAAGTAGCAGTGTCATCTAGCTCTCCTCTCATATCCAAAGGATAAGGCTTTCCATCGACAAGAGCGAAAGGATTCATCTCTAAGAATGTGAAATCCAGATCTAAAATGATAGGGAAAAAGAAAACAGAATAAGGAAAATTTTCATGAAACTGTCAATAAAATTGTATTCACATGCACATTCATGTTCTGTAAATGGATAGTTCGCACTATACCTTGAAATATATTGAAAATCACCTTGAGAAAATCTTCAAGTTCTCCCTTGATCTAAAAGCATGAAGGAAAAACTAATAAATAATTGAAACAACTTGTCTGCCAACATAAACTAATTAGTTAATCAATAAGTAACACACCGCAACTTATGATTAAAGGTGTGGCTGGTGTCCGACACCGACACATGTAGTTACACTCAATTACTTTATCTTCTCAAATTTTGATTGGTGCGACCATCTCAGGGTCGTGCATGTGTCGGTAATTTATCGATAACCAACACAGAAAGCTGGAACACATTTTTGGTAAAAGAAAGGCACCATAGTTGACATGATCACAGAATAACAAATTAGCAAAGTGAATATACCTCTAAGGGGAGGGTAGCAATAAGTGGAGAGATATTCTCTGATGTAAGAGATTCCCCTGTTGGAATAAATACAGTCTTAACCTGAAATATTAACAAACCACTTTGTAGCTTATATTGAATTATAAAGAAATAAATGAGCAGGATTTACTTTGAGTATTAAAGTTTTAGGTAACAAAGAAAATATAATTCATTTTGGTACCTTATCCCAGTTCTCTTCAATATCAATTCCTCCACATTCAGAAAAGCTTATACTGTTCCCTAGTCTATCTGAGACAATGTTAAGGTAGAACTCTTCATTATGTGGGACGAAAGGCTCAACAATGAAGGTCGTAATAGGTCCTTTGCATCCACCCATCTCAACCTATATTTTAAAGAAAGACATGAACAAACACTTAAAGCATGAACATAAAGCACTAAGAAAAGTTGATAAAAAAAAAATGGGAAAAAACAGTTCTAAAGTTTGGAGGACAGAGGAGAAAAATCACCTCTTTTCCTAGACGTTCTTTTACAAAAGCTGCAACTCCAGCCACATCCAGATTCAAGGCAACCAAACCACTTTTGCCACGTTTTCCAAATAGCATGTCAGGTTTCACAACCAATTTGGAAGATGAAAGCCATGGTTCCTTCTCTACTAGCTCATTGATATCGGTTGATTCAGTAACCTGAAGAATTAATCAAGAACATACAACAACTTTAGATCATTTCAAGATTGAACCTTTTCAATGTGAAAAATTGCAACTTCTCACAAACCACTGTTGCATACATCATCACATAACAGTACAGATCAAAATTCAAAATTAGTTGTCATATTGAATATAGATTACTCCCTCCGGTCACATTTATAAACAAAAAACAGATTTTTAGGTACATTGAATAATTAATGTATCTAACCTATAACTGTGACTGGATACATTAATTTTTCCGCACTCACTAGTCAAGGATCGAACTCTAGACCACATGCTTAAATTGGTAACTTGTATACATTTGCACATCATAAGATGGTAAAAAATAACCACATCATGCATTTTATCTTACAAGATACAAACATCAATGTGAATGAGTAATCAAACCCAACAAAACTTAAGCTAAAAAATGAAATTCAGAGCTAAACCATCAAAAACAAGAACTATAAAATAGTACGTACTTGTGCAGACTTAATTGGCAAGTCCTGTCCAGAGATTCTCTTAAAATGTTCCTTCAACAACCTCTTAGAATCATACTCTCTGATCTTCTTACGTGCCATTGCTTCTTCTTAAATTTTCAATACAAATTATTTCCCTTCATCACAAAACAAGATAAACCCAGATCAAATTAGCTTAAAGGGTCATCAAATCTCCAATCAAAAACAAATTTTGTAAAAACTCAAAAAAATGATCACAATTATACATGAAAATGAGTATGAACAATGAAGCACATTGAGAGAGAGAGGGAGAGAGTAGCTACCGTTAGAGAGAGAGAGAGAGGGATAGGTAGATCCAATGGTGAATGAGAAGGTGTGATATTGGTTGGTGGGTCTATGAAATGAAATATGTATTTATAGAGTTAGGAGAAAGAACATGTTACAATGAAACTGAAAAAAAAGGATATGTTGGGTATTATGATATTGTTTTGTTTTTTTATTGACAACTATTATTATAATAAATACTTGTGATGTAGCACGAGGTGCGCGCGAGATGCATAAACTTTTTTTTGACAAAGCGAGCTGCATAAACTTGACAAGATTTAGATGTACAGACTTGAACAATGATTTAGATAATATGGTTGGTTGGGTTTTCACAAAAAAAATGTGCTTTGTTAAGCTTACTTACCACTTTGGATATCTTCCATATTTGAATGTTTTTCTTTTACTTACCACCACTTCTTTTTTTTTTTTTTTGGTACAACTTACCACCACTTCTATTTGAATGATAAGAAGTTTTTACTGTTGTTTTTTAAGAATATTCTCAATTGATTTTTTTTTTTAAATGTAATTCATACAGATTGTATAAAGGGATTTTACCGTCTCTTTAAAAGTACCGTTAGAAAGTGAAATGTATTTGTTATAAAAAACTTTTTTTAAAAAGATTTTGAGAAATGATTGGACTTTTTTAAGTTTGGAGTTTGTAACACTTACATTGTTAAAGTTAATTTGTTCCCAAATCTTTTAAGTTTTTAAATGTTTGCATTGTTGCCCTTCTATTCACCTTTATTAATCTTTTACTCTGTTATTACTGAATCTTTGGGAATACTTCCTTTTCAACAAATCGGCCATAGTTTTTTCTCTTTAGGTTTTCTCTTCCGGTTTTTCATTAGGGAGTGGTTTTGGATCAATTTTTGACTTAAAATCATCCCTCATAATCTTTTTCTCTCTATATCAATCTAAGTAAGTGATTTTCACATAGATCTAGGTTTTTTCTTCGTGATTTTCGTCATCTAAGTGTGGTGGTGTGTTGTTCGTTGTCTTGTGTGGTGTTGTTTTATTTGTCGTTTTGTTGTTGTGTTGTTTTGTCTTTTTTCTAATACACATCTTCACGAGACTTTCTTCCCTAACTGGGAGGGAAGAGAATCTCTTTCGGAGTCATCAAAAATTTATCTTTCATTCATCTTTATCGAATACCTAAACAAAGGAATGCATTTGAAAATTATGCTTCAATTTTTTTAGCTTTCTTTCCTCTTAAAATTGGTTGGTCCACACAATGTGTTCTTTTTTTTTTCTTTTCAAAAGTGGTTCCATACTATTTTTAGAAGAACATAATTTTTTTTGTTGTGAAATGTCTAATGGATGGAGTTCCCTTAAGGTAAATAACCGGAGAATCCTATGTTAAAACATTGATCCCCGTATATTGCAATGTTCTTACCAACTGAGTTATACTCATGGATAGAGCTGTCAAAATGAGTTAGCCAATATAGGTCAGTCTGCTAACACAGATAAAGCACAAAGCTTAGGCTTTAAAATTCTAGCATGCCTCTAAGTCTTTGTTTGGAAGTTTGGAGAGGAGGGAAATAGACCACTTTGGGGGCGGGAAAAAGAGATGAAAATGGAGAAATTTTTCACTTTTTTTTTAAAGAGTGTTTTTATAAAGAATGATAAATTAATTATGACTAATATATTTTTCATTTTAAGAATACCATAACAATATAGATTAAATTTGAAGAATTCATATAAATCTTAAAAAAAAAACCCAAAACCCTCATCCGATACAATTTTTTAGTTCCTCAAAATGAGAGAAATTTTATATCATGATGAAAAAAGACCCCCAAAACCCTCCATTCACAATGTCTTTTATTTCTCCCACTTACTCCTTTCTTATTTTCAAAGTTCTCTACCCCCTTCTCCTCCAAACACGCAAACAAAGCCTAAATAGTTTGCTACCCATTAGGGCTAACCCATATGAACTATGGGTAGTTAGATTGGACCAAATAAGTAAAATGCTAAATAAATTAGTAATATTTATGAAGCATTAAAGATTTACCTTTCTATGACCGCACAAATATTTCCTTTTATGTAATCAATTATAAGGCAGCTCAATGCATAAATACTAAAAGAAAGAAAAAACTTCAAATTTTAATGAATTGTAAAACTTGGAAAGATTATAGTTTTAAGAAGGAAGCTAGTTTGTAAAAAAAAAATGGAAACTAGTAAACATAAACGAAGTTGCTACAAATGGAAAGATTATAGTTTTAAGAAGGAAGCTAATTTTAATGATAAGTTATCACGAGTTTTGTACTTACAAGGCAGTGGTAAGGACATGTCTAAGGTTGAGACGTTGGTTGCAACATGGAAGGTCTTGAGAATAGTTCAAGGAGTAAATAGTCTAGTGAGAAGTATGTATTGAAGTCTTGATCGCTCTAATGGATTAGAATGATGGTTTAAGCTACCCGGTGGGAATCAGAGTAGCGCCATGGAAGCTGATCGATTAATCATGAAATATGGAAGTTTAGTATGAAAGAATGTTCGGTTGGTAACACAAGTTGAACAAGGAGCACCATAAGACAAGCGAGGATTTCTCGATGTGATAAGTAAGTATGAATGTTTATATAGTCAGTGTTGGCTGAGGTAGAAGTTTAAAGTATGTATCTCCACCAAGGTTAGATGGGAAAGACAAGAGTTGCTATATACGAATTGGTCAAGAATGATGATATTGGAAAACATGCAAGAAATCATAAGGTTTTCTCATGAGATTCAAGGTAAAGATCGAAGTAACAAGAATGATAATCGGTATTCGGATCAGGTAGTAATGCTCAAGTAATACTTGAAAGGATTATTTGAAGATTCAAGTTTAGTGTTCCTAAGAAGAGAAACAAGTTCATGTCAAGAGGTACAAGGATTTCCTACGAGTATGTAAACGGTATTGCGAGTATGTATATCGGTTAAAAAGGAAGAATCCACCTTCGAAGTTTAAGTATGATAAGTTGTAGGGAGATGCGACTCTCAAGTTTCGTTCAATGAGAATCATACTCTCGTATGCAATACTTGTTGAGTGAAAACGATACTTGTTAAAATATGTTAAGTCATGATTTATAACTTTAAAGGCTAAGATTGGTATCAAGGAACTTGGGAACGATGTTTATTTTAAACTCATGGAATTATACATTTTCGAAACTGATGAGATACGTCGTAAGTAAACTCGCTTAAGACGTATAAACTTCAGGACCAACTTGTCGTGGACAAGTTTTAGACGAGTAGTAGAATCTTTTTTTCAAAAATATAGAAATTTGTCCGGTGATCCTGTGGCACCATTACACAATCAGTTTTGGAAATGATAAAATCTTTTTAGTCATGTACAAGTTCGTTCCAAGGACCCGAATACCAAAGTTTAAGAAAATTTCTTCAAGAAAGATTTTATAACACGTATCGTTATCATTTAACAAGAGACGTCACTTGAAAGTATGCGCATGGTAGGGAAACGACAATGTTTGTATGAAGCCAATATTCTACGGGATACGCGGAAATATGTTAAGAATGTATGATGTATGTGCAAGTAAATTTGCTAGAAAGTTTCAAGAACACGTTAACCACACGTTGGTTATTAGATTGCCAGATGAAGTAACAATTTGATTTCACTCCTTTATATCGAGCTATATGAGATACCCATTAGTTCGGGTGCAATAAGATGCAAATGTCTCAATGTTACAAGTAAGCACTGCAGGGCAAACCTGGTTTCCGTAGGATCCCAGTTAAAAGGCAAATCCTGAGTGTTCATGTTTATAATAAGATACCTTTATGAATGGTTTATGTTAAGCGGGTAAGGTAAGTTCCAAGTCATGGTATATTAAGATCAAGAAGGCTTTGTTCAGTTGCATGTGGGTTAAGAAACAAGATGAGAACATGATACGACAAACCCTTTTGAATATGTTTGAATAGAAAATGAGTGGCTCAGACCATAGATGGTAAGTTTTTGTCATGAGGATTGGTATTCGATCTCTAAATTTCGAGGACGAATTTTTTTTAAGGGAGTTAGGATGTAATATCCCGCCTGTCAGTATCGGTATATTACTCGTTGACCGTGTCAGATGAATTTAATTCATGAAAAGTAAGTTAATGGAAATATTTCATGAGATGTCAGCTTTTTACGGGAAAAGTATCAGAGTTGTTTTAAACACGCTTGAGGCAAGGGCAAATTGGTAATTTCACGAAAAAGGGATATTTAATCAAGTTGGGGCCAAAATATCTCATTTTCCCTTTGTGTTTCTCTCTCTAGGTTTTGGCATAAGCTTTCTCTCCCTTCTCTCTTCTTCCATCGATTTCTTTTCTCTCTTCCCACCTCACAAATTTATCAAATCTTCTTCCCTCAAGGCAAGGCTTTGATCTATGTTTCTCCAAGATCATAGAGATGTATGCAAGCTAGAGTTTTGTTGGAATCTCTCCTTTCCTCTTATCCCTCATGCCACTCTCTCTTTTTCTCTTCACCAATCTTTCCAAACTTGTTCCTTTATGGTCACATAAGATTAAGGAAGTGTGTATTGTGTTTGATTCTTCTATTTTCTCCTCTTGAAGAAGTGATTGGAAAACTAGGGTTTGATGTATGGTGAAGATGGATTCTAAATTGGTACAAGGAATGGTCTCTACATGATCAAGGTAATAATATTAAGTTTGAATGGATTGATATTTTTATCCTTCCTCACAAAGAATTCCTCTTGATGTTAAGGTTTGATTATGAGTTTTGAGGGTGATGTTAGGAGCATGGTTTGGAGCTTGATAAGGAGTCTTGGTTTGCAAGAATAGGATGACAAGTTTGAATGGTAAGGGTTAAGAGTGCAAGAGAATCAAGTTAGGGTTTTGATGCTTGGACGCTTGTTAATGCTTCAAGATTTTGCTAGGTGAGTTCCATAGATAGACTTCCAACCCTTGGGATTTATGATTATGTCTTGTATAGAAAGTATGAAATTCTAGGGTTTTATGTATATGGTTAATTGCCCTTTTTATGCCATGCATGCTATACATGTTAATACTTGCCATATGCATGTTTTACAAGTTTCATATGATCAATTATGTTCCAAAATACTTAGAGACACTTGGTTTGAGGTTTTTGGGTCAAAAATACCATTTTTAAGTGTTCTGGACTGTCCTAACTCGCCACAGCGAGCTAGAACTCCGAAAAGGGGGTCCTGCTCGCCCCCAACTCGCCACGGCGAGCTACCACTCGCCTCCCCAGCAAATCTACTCGCCTAGGCGAGTAAGACAGTGAGAAACCTCACTGTTTTGCTTGCTTCAGGCAGGCATGGGGATTCGCGACGCGGTTTTCTCCGTGGTGTCTTTTTACGAAAGTAAACCCCTCAAACCAAGGTCCCAAATGATGATCAATGAAAGCATGATTCTTATGTTAAAGAGGCAAGTATTATACATATTAGTAAGGCATGGCATACGAGAGAATCATGTCATGAATCGGGTAGTAAGTTACTCATTAAGCATGGGAAAACTAGAGCCTCGACATAGTCGTCGAGAACTAGCTAGTTAGCATGAATTCTTAGAATGACAAGACGCGAAGTATAAGCTCTTCGCATATGTTTAGAGTGTTTAGCAGGTATGTTAAGTCGTGGTTTGATTAGTTAATCACTCCACCAGGATTAGGAATGTACAAGCATGAACAAGTTTAAGTTTACCGCTAATCGGATCGACTCAAGGGTCCGAGGTAATAAGCAAGCAAGTATGAATATGTTTAAGCATACGTACGACAAGACTATGATTATTAAGTATGTGGCATGTCTCTTGTTATCCACGCCAGGGGGATACAAGAGGTTCTCGATCTAAGGGGAATGATTCAAGCCATAAGGGACCCGCATGTCACTGAAATTAACAAGACGTAGGTGTTCGTGTCTCTTGTTATCCACGCCAGGGGGATACAAGAGGTTCTCGACCTAAGGGGAACGGTTCAAGCCACAAGGGACCCGCACGACACCGAGGGAGTCCGATGTACGTACATCGGTCATGTATGGGATTGATCTTGGGGTTACTCCACCCGGGACTATCCGTAAAATGAATCAAGATAATAATTGTTTGTTCAACGCTAACCTAATGAATGAACTTAGATACGCTATGCATGATATGAATACAATTATGTTTCGTATGATTATGATTATATTATGGCATGTAAGAATGAGTCCATGCACGTTTATGTTTAAGAACTAGAGCACTAGGTGCTATAAGACAAGTACAAGGCATGGAATAGAACAAGTAATGAACATGATACCGATGACGATCTTAGGTTTCCCCTAATCGTCCGGTTTAGAATCGTGTCATGATTATGTTATGTTTAGGCCTTGATACGTAGAGCGTATACTTGGCAATGCGGTTCTAGGTTCCCTCTCTACCGCCATGACACGTATTGGAAGTGAAACCTATAACAAGTGAGATAAGCCTAAGACGGGTCTAGTATGCACTACCGTCTAAGTATGCAAGTCCCCACACACGTATAATCAACCGTCAGGTTGTAATGTAGACACGTGGTGACCGTAGGTTTCCCCTCGAGGTTGCCTATAGCCTAGGATTTAGGGGAACTCACTGAGACATTATGTCTCATCCCAATCCTTATTTGTTTCAGATAAGCAGGATGTTATGCAAGCTTGAAGTCAGATGGAAGTTCAGTAAGTGTGCGTTCGTGTTGCTGCAAGATGCTTTGGATTTTTAAGGATGAAATTATATATGTATGGTCGAGATGTTTATGTGATTTATGTACGAACGCAATTTGTTGTATAAATATTCATTCGTATATAATTTATGTTGTAAATTTTAATGTATCCAGTACTAAAATGGCGCACATGCTAGACTTTCTAGATACGTCTAGTATGGGTTTTACATTTGGTATCAGAGCAGGTCGATTCAGACCGTGCCTTGGGTCATTAAATTACAACTAAGGAAGTGGGACCATTGGGTTCCGGGTAAATGTTCTAGTTGTTGTTGTTAGTTGAGCCTGATCAACTCAATTTAACATTCGACGATTAGAATGGATGCCTGAGAGCTGAATAGGACCCAGGAGGAACGAAGTATGTGATGAAGAAGTAGTATATTTGTATCTAACCATGACCGAAAGTTTCGGTAAGAGTTGTTATTGGAACGAGTTTATGATATTCTGGAATGTCAGTATAAGGTTACAAGATAGTTAGAAGTCGACGTATGTTGACGGAGTCAGCAGGCTCTCAGGAAGGGTATTATATGAATGAAGTTAAGGACATGTATGTTCGGAAAGTTACGTAAGTGGCAACGTAATGAGGTAATCTATTCGTAGTGGAGGAAGTTAAGGATTCAAGGGAAAGTTTTATGTTATCAGGATTAAGGCATTGATTTCCGACGTGCCAAGAATTGTATCGAAAAGGTTGAAGCTGCCATGCATACGTTATGGAATGTTTTACGATGCTAGGAATGAATAATGTGCATTGGTTACTTGAGAAAAAAAAATATAGTTGGAGAAACTCACCAATAGCGAACTTGGAACGAAATTTTCCGTTTTTATGAAATTTACCCGTTCGTTCCAATGGTTTGCAATGACTATTAGGGAGATGCCTTCACTATAATCTTTTATGTGATGAAAATCTTTTATGACATCAAGTAATGAATGCATATCATATCCTAAGATTTCCAAGGAAAAGACATGAGCAACCATCAATGAAATCGATACGGTTTAAGTTAGCTTTGGAAGTTAATGTGTTAAGAATCAAGAACGAGCCAAGACCAAGAGTATAGAATTCCGGCACTTAGAAGGAAAGTTACAGATGTTTATGCATGAGGTATAAGGTGAGAAGTTAAAGCGGAGCAAGGTATGAGAAATCACAAGGTTCCCGGTTTTGTGGAGTTATGACGTATCTCTTGAACCTATGTTTTGCTTAATAGACTTGCTAAAGCTCGATATGATGTTGAATCATAAAGTTTAAATAATTTTGGAAAAGATTTATGTGTATGGGTGATTGAGGTTGATAATTTGAAAATTCACGAGATTTTCTAGGAACCGGTTTGCTACGACACTCGTAGAGCGGGCTAGACTTATTAGAGTCTAGAAATGATGACACGTATGTGTTATCAACTAGTTCTATGAATTTGGAGCAACGACCGGGGCCTAAACTCAAAATATATTAGAAGATTATCAACGTCAATGACCAGTGCGCTAGTTTACAGAGATTTTTTTTAAAGAAAAATCAGTGAGTAAGCATTGGTATGATTAAGCAAAATATAGTATGCGAAGATACGAAGGTACCAGGCTAGATGTTAAAGAAAGATATGTACAAGTACTAGATGAGGTTGTTAAAGGAATTCGATGTTTTCTCGGAAACAAGTTCAAGTATGATATGTATACCTCAGCAGATAAATTCAACTGGTAAGAACAAAGGGTTACCCCCAATATAAGTATTATGAGCATAAGATAAGTTATCACGAGTTTTGTACTTACAAGGCAGTGGTAAGGACATGTCTAAGGTTGAGACGTTGGTTGCAACATGGAAGGTCTTGAGAATAGTTCAAGGAGTAAATAGTCTAGTGAGAAGTATGTATTGAAGTCTTGATCGCTCTAATGGATTAGAATGATGGTTTAAGCTACCCGGTGGGAATCAGAGTAGCGCCATGGAAGCTGATCGATTAATCATGAAATATGGAAGTTTAGTATGAAAGAATGTTCGGTTGGTAACACAAGTTGAACAAGGAGCACCATAAGACAAGCGAGGATTTCTCGATGTGATAAGTAAGTATGAATGTTTATATAGTCAGTGTTGGCTGAGGTAGAAGTTTAAAGTATGTATCTCCACCAAGGTTAGATGGGAAAGACAAGAGTTGCTATATACGAATTGGTCAAGAATGATGATATTGGAAACATGTAAGAAATCATAAGGTTTTCTCATGAGATTCAAGGTAAAGATCGAAGTAACAAGAATGATAATCGGTATTCGGATCAGGTAGTAATGCTCAAGTAATACTTGAAAGGATTATTTGAAGATTCAAGTTTAGTGTTCCTAAGAAGAGAAACAAGTTCATGTCAAGAGGTACAAGGATTTCCTACGAGTATGTAAACGGTATTGCGAGTATGTATATCGGTTAAAAAGGAAGAATCCACCTTCGAAGTTTAAGTATGATAAGTTGTAGGGAGATGCGACTCTCAAGTTTCGTTCAATGAGAATCATACTCTCGTATGCAATACTTGTTGAGTGAAAACGATACTTGTTAAAATATGTTAAGTCATGATTTATAACTTTAAAGGCTAAGATTGGTATCAAGGAACTTGGGAACGATGTTTATTTTAAACTCATGGAATTATACATTTTCGAAACTGATGAGATACGTCGTAAGTAAACTCGCTTAAGACGTATAAACTTCAGGACCAACTTGTCGAGGACAAGTTTTTGACGAGTAGTAGAATCTTTTTTTCAAAAATATAGAAATTTGTCCGGTGATCCTGTGGCACCATTACACAATCAGTTTTGGAAATGATAAAATCTTTTTAGTCATGTACAAGTTCGTTCCAAGGACCCGAATACCAAAGTTTAAGAAAATTTATTCAAGAAAGATTTTATAACACGTATCGTTATCATTTAACAAGAGACGTCACTTGAAAGTATGCGCATGGTAGGGAAACGACAATGTTTGTATGAAGCCAATATTCTACGGGATACGCGGAAATATGTTAAGAATGTATGATGTATGTGCAAGTAAATTTGCTAGAAAGTTTCAAGAACACGTTAACCACACGTTGGTTATTAGATTGCCAGATGAAGTAACAATTTGATTTCACTCCTTTATATCGAGCTATATGAGATACCCATTAGTTCGGGTGCAATAAGATGCAAATGTCTCAATGTTACAAGTAAGCACTGCAGGGCAAACCTGGTTTCCGTAGGATCTGATAGAGCCAAACCGCAAGCGCACGGCCTATCGAAGTAATAGTAGTAAGTAGAGTATCGTTCCGCTAGGGAGTTGGTCAATTTAATTAACTTTCAATGAATGATTAGAGGAGAGAAAGTTGGTTAGAAAGGGTTTGATTGCTGAAGGTAAAAACAATAATAATAAAAGGGTCTTAGGATCATTGGTTCATCTTAATAACTAATCCTTCACTTGACAAAACCTAAACTTCTAATTTCATGGTTTACACACTAATTTCTAAAGACCGGTTTCCCTTAGCCCCTCACCTTTCCGATGAAAGTCCGGTGAGAGTTTACTTCTAGCAACCAAGCCTATTTCACTGACATGATTACTAGAAGATGCATAGAGGATTGAAACTACTCTTTGTCTCAATAGTTGCAAAGACTATTTCACTGTTTTGCAACTATTGTCTAGATTCACTTGTTCCAACATCAAGACTCCGCTCTCGCTTTATGAATTGATGTTTGGGATGATGGATTAACGATTATCAAACCCTCCGCTTTCGCTTCCACAGTTTGATAATTGTTAATCCACGTTAAGACGGTGAATCTAGATTAGAAATTAGGGTTACATAGAAATTAGGGTTTAGACATGTTTTGTTTAGGATTGAGTCATTAGACTCCCCAATAATCCTAAGACTAAGAAGTCTACTCACTCATGTTCATCGTAGACATGGAGGAAGAAGAGAGAAATACGGTAAAATAAATTGCAAAGAAAGTAAAAGGGAAAATAAAGACTTTTATTAAAATTGCAATTGAAATAAACAAAGTAAAGCATGATTGTTCATGGTGGAGAGCTACTCTATTTATAGCTTTACAATCGACTTAGAAACTAAGCAACTAAAAGGGTAAAACAGTAAAGCTGCAACAGGGTAACTTGGCCTTGAAGAAAAAGCAGCAAAAGTGGCTCTGGAGGGTGGCACGGCCGTGCCACATGTTGGCACTGGCCGTGCCAAGCTTCTGACTTGGTGGGAACATATTTTTGTCCCGTATCTTCGTATTCTTGTGCTGTATTTGCTCTAGTCTTCTTTCTTTTGCTCCAAGACACCTTCCACCATATATTTATTCCTAAAATAAAATAAAACATAATTTGAAGTAAAATATTCTAATATAAAATAAAATGCAATAAAACTAAATCAAATCGAAAATAAAACTAAACTAAATAAGGCAATAATTAATACTATCTAAGACTCATCAAACTCCCCCACACTTGAATCTTTGCTTGTCCTCAAGCAAAAGGCAGCAACATAGTAGCAACAAAAGATTTGATTATGGCAATATTAAGAACAAATGTCTCTAGAGAAAGGCCTTGCCTCAAGTACACTAATTACTATTTCAAATACTTCTCATGAACCTATTCTACCCAACATCAAGTCTCAAGTGAGTGTGTGTGTGCAGTCCAACCATTTTCTTGCTCCTGTATAAGACAGATATTATGAGGAATAGGTTCTATCCTTAGTGCTAAAGTAACCGAGAAAAGTCCTTTCTTCATTTCATATAAGAGTGATGGGAATTTGAGTTAAACATTAAATTAGATATAACAATTAAGCATAAGGGGCTGCAGATGCTTAGGGGCTATCTATCCTCGTAGGGAGTCTTCTCGGATGTAATTGTCCTTTCCCCCTAGATTCAAAATCACCCTAAGTAGTGCTGCAAAATTATTGTTTGTTTCATCTCCGCGTAGGAAGTCTTTTTGGATGTAATTGTCCTTTTCCCCTAGCATTGATGAATTTGTTTCACTTTAGGTTCAAATTAGGGAGTCACCACCACAATTAGGAAGTTAGGGATTGTCCTTTCCCCCACATGTTGGTGCCATTCTCCCGCCCCATTTAACATTAACAAATTAATAAGAATATAACAATTAAGAGCAATTTGATTAATTTTCCCACACAAACTTATACTACTTTTACTCTTAAGACTTTAAAGGGTCTAAGTTAACACTAGAGATAGAACGTGTTCCTTAAAATACCTATTCATACATTTACTCAAGGATTGCAACCGGGTGCTTTTCTCATTGGAGAATTTCACAATAAAACATGATATGGGTATAGCAAGAACACAAGAAACACAAGAAACTATTTTCATGTACAAGAGGCGACCTAAAGAAGAGATAAAACAAAAATTTTCATGCCATTTTTACATTAAAAAAAACAAGCTACTTAGTCATGCCTCTTACTATAAAAACAAAACGAAAGAATAAAGTTCAAGGGAGTTTGGACACTACGACTCTAGACACTTTATTAGGCCCCCCCCACACTTAGGGGAAGCATTGTCCTCAATGATTCAAAAGAAAAAGAAATTAAAAGAAGAAGAAGAAGAAGGAGTAGAAGAAGATGATAGAGATAGGGAGAAGAAGAAGGGAAGAGAGGAAGAGGAAAGCTCACATTTGTTTATTGAGGTCCGTAAGGAGGACCTTGAAGTTGGAGGTGTTGCATCATCCGACGGAGCATCTCATTATTTTCATCATTGACACGGTTGCCCCTTTGAACTTCATTGCGAAGGCCGGAGATCTCAACACCTTGCCTTTGTTGCTCGGTGCTCATCCTCTCGATTTCATTGTGAATCCATGTCCATTGTTGATTTTCATGAAGCTCACCGGTTTCATGGCCATGGTGCCCCTCTTCATGGTGCAAGTTAGCACCTTCTCCTTCATCATGGTGCAAGTTAGCACCTTCTCCCTCATCATCACCAAGAACCTGCACATCATTAACATACAACCAATTTTCTTCCACCTCGGTGGTAGTCCGAGATGGGTTAGGCAATAAAAACATGATTGGCACGTTTAGCTTAAGTTGGTAATGGAGGGGTGGACGATGTTTGATGAAATTCATAGCAATAAGGGTCTCTATGTTAAGCCTATTATTTCCCTCAATTGGTTTGATCCCCTCATCTTCACCCACTCCAAAACACCTAGCTATATATGTAATGATGCCACCCACCACTATGTCTCCTCTACCGGCCGGTCTAGTACCGACAAAGTCTAGGTGATCAATCAAATAAAAACAGGTATTGACGGGGTGGTTGTGGAGCATTGCCCATAGCATGAACAACTCATCGGTTCTAGTGTTTCCTAGCTCGGTTCTACCCCAAATAGTGCAAGCCATTACCCTCTGAAGGTACCTAAGTACGGGGTTGTGAATATTGCTAGCTTTGTTCGCCCTAGGGACGTATTTGTTAAGACCGGTGATTTGTTTCCAAAAGGCAGCTGGGTCATAGTTATCCGGTTTAAGGCTGGGATCCCAATGATCATGAATATATCCCTCATTTGCAAAGCCTAAGGCATCACAAAAGTGCTGAAGTGACATGTCATAATCAATATTCATTAACCGGAAAACAACTCTATGGTTAGGGTTATCAAAATTCATCTTATCTTTAGTAAAATCTATTGAGCTCAAGAATTCATACGTGAAATTTTCATAACCCCTCATAGGTTTCAGCAATTCAGTCCAACCTAACTTTCCTATCAACCTAGAAACATCATCAAGCAGCTCTAGCATATCTAAAGTATGGGAATCAGGATAACGAGAAGGGTGCAGATGTTTAGAGATAAGATTTTTATACCTGTCCCTTTGCTTGTTGTTTTTGAACTGGATCTCATGATTCTTCACTTGGGCTTGCTTCTTTGGGGGAGGTCCTCCTTGAGAGCTTGCTGGTTCTTTACCACTTCTTCTTGAAGCCATTGACCTTTGGTAGAATTGGTTTTGAAGGTTTAGGGTTTGGGAAAATTTTTGGTGGAAAGGATTGGTTTAGGGTTGGGGTTGATGTTTAAGGAAGTTTTGTTGGTTTGGATATGGAGATTGGTTAAGGTTTTGTGGTGTTTGGGTTAGGTTTTGAAGGATTAGGGTTTTGGTGAATTGTGGGTTTGGATGGATGAAAGATGTTTTTGATTGGTGGTTTTTATTTTGGGTGAAGTTTGTGGTTGATTGGTGAAAGAATGGAGTGATTTGGTTAAGAATTGAGGGAGATATGAAGGTTTGAAGGTTTGAAGGTTATGGTGGTTTAGAGAGAAGTTTGAAAGATGAAAGAGGGTTGTGGTTTGTGAATGAGGAAGAAGGAAGAAAAATTTGAAGTTATAGGGTGCTAGAAGTCGGGCACGGCCGTGCCACCTATTGGCACGGGCCGTGCCATCATTCTGACTTCAATGGCCATTTTTTTTTGTTAAAAACTTGGCACGGCCGTGCCATACCTAGCACGGGCCGTGCCACCTTTCTGGTCCTGGGGCTTCAGAATTTTTCAATTTCTTGGTTTTCTTCGAATCAAACTTGGACAATTACCTACAAAACAACTTAAAACAAAGAAAAACAAAAGAAAAGCAATTAAATGCGTGGGTTGCCTCCCACGAAGCGCTCTTTTAATGTCATTAGCTTGACGGTTAGAAAGAGTCCTTAGAATGGATCAAAGATATCATATTGTGTAGATGACGCTATAAAACGTTCTTTCACAACATGATCGTTAAGCATGCAACAAGAGTAAAGAGCGGGACCCTTCATAACATTTTCCAACTCGTATCCTACCATTTTATCACTCACTTGAAAGACTATCCTACCAAGTTTCACATCAATGAGAGCTCCTGCAGTTGCAAGGAAAGGTCTACCTAGGATTATGGGGACGTCATCGTCCTCTTCAATGTCAACGACTACAAAATCAGTTGGGATGTATATCCCTTCTATCTTAACAGGTATGTCCTCGACAAATCCTACAAGTTTCATGGTAGAACGATCAGCAATTTTCAATTCCATCTCGGTAGGTTTCAATTCTCCTATCCCTATCCTTTTAAGAAGAGACAAAGGCAGCAAACTAACACTAGCTCCTAAGTCACATAAGGCTTTGTTTATGGATTCATTCCCAATTTCACATGGTATGGCAAAGCTACCTGGATCTCTAAGCTTAGGGGGTACTTCTTGGATGATTGCACTAGTTTCCTTAGCCAAGGCTATTGTCTCATTATGCTCTATAGCCCTTTTCTTTGAAAAAATTTCCTTTAAAAACTTGGCATATAGAGGCATCCTAGACAAAGCTTCAGCAAAGGGAAGTTTTATGCAAATCTTCCTAAGTATGTTAACAAATTTTTCAAACTTACCCTCTAGTTTAAGCTTATCAGGATTTAAGGGGGATGGAGTTTTGTTTTCTTCAAGTGGTTTAGCTTCTTCTATCACAATTTGATCACCTAAAGGCTTGACATTTTCTTTCCCAACGTTTTTAACCTTAGCAAAAGTTTCGCCTAACTTACTACCCCTAAAAGATATGACGTTAACTTGGGCTTTGGGATTGGCTTCGGTTTGACCAGGAAAGACTCCCGGTGTTTGGGAAGATGTAGCCACTTGTTGGGCTATTTGGGCGATTTGTGTTTCAAGCATTTTAGAGTGGGTAGCAATAGAATCAACCTTGGTATTGAGCTTGGAAAGAGAATCATTCAGAAATCCAGTTTGGTTTTTGAGTTCTTGAAGTTGTTTGTTTTGGTTGGCAATAGAGTTTTCCAACAAAATTTCCAAATTGGATTTTTGAGTGAATCTTTGGTTGTTTGCATAACCGGGTGGTGCTACTTGTCCATAGGGATTTTGGTTTTTGTAAAAATTTTGATTTTGTCTCATACCTTGGTTGTATTGAGCATAATTCATTTGCTCAACACCGTTAATAGCACTACCTAGTTGGCAATCAACACCAGCATGACCAGTTATACCGCATATTTCATAAGAAAGAGTAGAAGCAGAATTGATAGCACTAACGTTGAGTTTTTCGAGTTTTTCAGTTAGTGTATCGATTTTAGAAGCAAGGTGGTCATAGTTAGAGACTTCGTGTATACCTGCCTCCTTTTTAGAGGGTGAAGAACTAGTGATGGCTCTCTCGTCGGTCCACTTGTAGTGATTTTGAGCCATGTCTTCGATCAAGGCATACGCCTCCGTGTAATTCTTGTTCATAAGTGCTCCACCTGCAGCTGCATCAACAGACATCTTAGTGGTATAAGACAAGCCATTATAAAAAGTGTGGACTATAAGCCACTTCTCTAGGCCATGGTGGGGACAAAGTCTTAGCATTTCTTTGAAACGCTCCCACGCCTCATAGAGAGATTCCCCATCTTTTTGGTTGAACCGCGTGATTTGGTCTCTAAGTTTAGCGGTTTTAGATGGTGGAAAGAAACGGGCAAGGAATGCTTGCCTCATCTGATCCCATGAAGTAATGGAACCGACTTCGAGGGAATGGAACCAAGCGCTAGCTCTATCCCTTAAGGAAAAGGGAAAGAGATGAAGTCTTACGGCCTCTTGGTTCTCCTTCATGGTTCCACTAATTCGTAGGAAAACAGAGATGTGAAGATTGGGATCCTCAGTGGGGGATCCCGAGAATTGGTTTTGCTGCACCAAGTTAAGTAGGGCAGGCTTAATTTCAAAATTGTCATCCTCAACCGTTGGGTACACAATAACAGCTTGTGGCTCAGCCGTAGACGGCGTTGCATACTCTTTGAGAGTGCGATTGGCCATGGCGGTGTTATTTTGTGCGTCTCTCCTTCGTCTATGCAAATACCTTTCGATCTCGTTGATTATTACAACTCGATTTCTGGTTTTTCGCATAAGAATTTGAGAACCCAAGAAGTTAGTGATAACAGAAAAATAAAAATAAAAACAGAAAAAGAAAGAGAAGAAGAGAGAATTCTAATCACTAAGAAAAAGCTAATTAAATTAGTTAACTCCCCGGCAACGGCGCCAAAAACTTGATAGAGCCAAACCGCAAGCGCACGGCCTATCGAAGTAATAGTAGTAAGTAGAGTATCGTTCCGCTAGGGAGTTGGTCAATTTAATTAACTTTCAATGAATGATTAGAGGAGAGAAAGTTGGTTAGAAAGGGTTTGATTGCTGAAGGTAAAAACAATAATAATAAAAGGGTCTTAGGATCATTGGTTCATCTTAATAACTAATCCTTCACTTGACAAAACCTAAACTTCTAATTTCATGGTTTACACACTAATTTCTAAAGACCGGTTTCCCTTAGCCCCTCACCTTTCCGATGAAAGTCCGGTGAGAGTTTACTTCTAGCAACCAAGCCTATTTCACTGACATGATTACTAGAAGATGCATAGAGGATTGAAACTACTCTTTGTCTCAATAGTTGCAAAGACTATTTCACTGTTTTGCAACTATTGTCTAGATTCACTTGTTCCAACATCAAGACTCCGCTCTCGCTTTATGAATTGATGTTTGGGATGATGGATTAACGATTATCAAACCCTCCGCTTTCGCTTCCACAGTTTGATAATTGTTAATCCACGTTAAGACGGTGAATCTAGATTAGAAATTAGGGTTACTTAGAAATTAGGGTTTAGACATGTTTTGTTTAGGATTGAGTCATTAGACTCCCCAATAATCCTAAGACTAAGAAGTCTACTCACTCATGTTCATCGTAGACATGGAGGAAGAAGAGATAAATACGGTAAAATAAATTGCAAAGAAAGTAAAAGGGAAAATAAAGACTTTTATTAAAATTGCAATTGAAATAAACAAAGTAAAGCATGATTGTTCATGGTGGAGAGCTACTCTATTTATAGCTTTACAATCGACTTAGAAACTAAGCAACTAAAAGGGTAAAACAGTAAAGCTGCAACAGGGTAACTTGGCCTTGAAGAAAAAGCAGCAAAAGTGGCTCTGGAGGGTGGCACGGCCGTGCCACATGTTGGCACTGGCCGTGCCAAGCTTCTGACTTGGTGGGAACATATTTTTGTCCCGTATCTTCGTATTCTTGTGCTGTATTTGCTCTAGTCCTCTTTCTTTTGCTCCAAGACACCTTCCACCATATATTTATTCCTAAAATAAAATAAAACATAATTTGAAGTAAAATATTCTAATATAACATAAAATGCAATAAAACTAAATCAAATCTAAAATAAAACTAAACTAAATAAGGCAATAATTAATACTATCTAAGACTCATCAGGATCCCAGTTAAAAGGCAAATCTTGAGTGTTCATGTTTATAATAAGATACATTTATGAATGGTTTATGTTAAGCGGGTAAGGTAAGTTCCAAGTCATGGTATATTAAGATCAAGAAGGCTTTGTTCAGTTGCATGTGGGTTAAGAAACAAGATGAGAACATGATACGACAAACCCTTTTGAATATGTTTGAATAGAAAATGAGTGGCTCAGACCATAGATGGTATGTTTTTGTCATGAGGATTGGTATTCGATCTCTAAATTTCGAGGACGGATTTTTTTTAAGGGAGTTAGGATGTAATATCTCGCCTGTCAGTATCGGTATATTACTCGTTGATCGTGTCAGATGAATTTAATTCATGAAAAGTAAGTTAATGGAAATATTTCATGAGATGTCAGCTTTTTACGGGAAAAGTATCAGAGTTGTTTTAAACACGCTTGAGGCAAGGGCAAATTGGTAATTTCACGAAAAAGGGATATTTAATCAAGTTGGGGCCAAAATATCTCATTTTCCCTTTGTGTTTCTCTCTAGGTTTTGGCATAAGCTTTCTCTTCCTTCTCTCTTCTTCCATCGATTTCTTTTCTCTTTTCCCACCTCACAAATTTATCAAATCTTCTTCCCTCAAGGCAAGGCTTTGATCTATGTTTCTCCAAGATCATAGAGATGTATGCAAGCTAGAGTTTTGTTGGAATCTCTCCTTTCCTCCCATCCCTCACGCCACTCTCTCTTTTTCTCTTCACCAATCTTTCATGACACTCCATCCTCACATGGTAAGTTCCAAACTTGTTCCTTTATGGTCACATAAGATTAAGGAAGTGTGTATTGTGTCTGATTCTTCTATTTTCTCCTCTTGAAGAAGTGATTGGAAAACTAGGGTTTGATGTATGGTGAAGATGGATTCTAAATTGGTACAAGGAATGGTCTCTACATGATCAAGGTAATAATATTAAGTTTGAATGGATTGATATTTTTATCCTTCCTCACAAAGAATTCCTCTTGATGTTAAGGTTTGATTATGAGTTTTGAGGGTGATGTTAGGAGCATGGTTTGGAGCTTGATAAGGAGTCTTGGTTTGCAAGAATAGGATGACAAGTTTGAATGGTAAAGGTTAAGAGTGCAAGAGAATCAAGTTAGGGTTTTGATGCTTGGACGCTTGTTAATGCTTCAAGATTTTGCTAGGTGAGTTCCATAGATAGACTTCCAACCCTTGGGATTTATGATTATGTCTTGTATAGAAAGTATGAAATTCTAGGGTTTTATGTATATGGTTAATTGCCTTTTTATGCCATGCATGCTATACATGTTAATACTTGCCATATGCATGTTTTACAAGTTTCATATGATCAATTATGTTCCAAAATACTTAGAGACACTTGGTTTGAGGTTTTTGGGTCAAAAATACCATTTTTAAGTGTTCTGGACTGTCCTAACTCGCCACGGCGAGTTATTACTCGCCACAGCGAGCTAGAACTCCGAAAGGGGGGTCCTGCTCGCCCCCAACTCGCCACGGCGAGCTACCACTCGCCTCCCCAGCAAATCTACTCGCCTAGGCGAGTAAGACAGTGAGAAACCTCACTGTTTTGCTTGCTTCAGGCAGGCATGGGGATTCGCGACGCGGTTTTCTCCGTGGTGTCTTTTTACGAAAGTAAACCCCTCAAACCAAGGTCCCAAATGATGATCAATGAAAGCATGATTCTTATGTTAAAGAGGCAAGTATTATACATATTAGTAAGGCATGGCATACGAGAGAATCATGTCATGAATCGGGTAGTAAGTTACTCATTAAGCATGGGAAAACTAGAGCCTCGACATAGTCGTCGAGAACTAGCTAGTTAGCATGAATTCTTAGAATGACAAGACGCGAAGTATAAGCTCTTCGCATATGTTTAGAGTGTTTAGCAGGTATGTTAAGTCGTGGTTTGATTAGTTAATCACTCCACCAGGATTAGGAATGTACAAGCATGAACAAGTTTAAGTTTACCGCTAATCGGATCGACTCAAGGGTCCGAGGTAATAAGCAAGCAAGTATGAATATGTTTAAGCATACGTACGACAAGACTATGATTATTAAGTAGGTGGCATGTCTCTTGTTATCCACGCCAGGGGGATACAAGAGGTTCTCGATCTAAGGGGAATGATTCAAGCCGTAAGGGACCCGCATGTCACTGAAATTAACAAGACATAGGTGTTCGTGTCTCTTGTTATCCACGCCAGGGGGATACAAGAGGTTCTCGACCTAAGGGGAACGGTTCAAGCCACAAGGGACCCGCACGACACCGAGGGAGTCCGATGTACGTACATCGGTCATGTATGAGATTGATCTTGGGGTTACTCCACCCAGGACTATCCGTAAAATGAATCAAGATAATAATTGTTTGTTCAACGCTAACCTAATGAATGAACTTAGATACGCTATGCATGATATGAATACAATTATGTTTCGTATGATTATGATTATATTATGGCATGTAAGAATGAGTCCATGCACGTTTATGTTTAAGAACTAGAGCACTAGGTGCTATAAGACAAGTACAAGGCATGGAATAGAACAAGTAATGAACATGATACCGATGACGATCTTAGGTTTCCCCTAATCATCCGGTTTAGAATCGTGCCATGATTATGTTATGTTTAGGCCTTGATACGTAGAGCGTATACTTGGCAATGCGGTTCTAGGTTCCCTCTCTACCATGCACTACCGTCTAAGTATGCAAGTCCCCACACACGTATAATCAACCGTCAGGTTGTAATGTAGACACGTGGTGACCGTAGGTTTCCCCTCGAGGTTGCCTATAGCCTAGGATTTAGGGGAACTCACTGAGACATTATGTCTCATCCCAATCCTTATTTGTTTAAGATAAGCAGGATGTTATGCAAGCTTGAAGTCAGATGGATGTTCAGCAAGTGTGCGTTCGTGTTGCTGCAAGATGCTTTGGATTTTTAAGGATGAAATTATATATGTATGGTCGAGATGTTTATGTGATTTATGTACGAAAGCAATTTGTTGTATAAATATTCATTCGTATGTAATTTATGTTGTAAATTTTAATGTATCCAGTACTAAAATGACGCACATGCTAGACTTTCTAGATACGTCTAGTATGGGTGTTACACGAATTTTGATTGGTGGGTCAAGAGTAGGTTGGAGGTGAATAATTGAGGCTGGAGTGAGGTCACTCAACATGATCTTGGAGAAGTTGGGTTTTTAATTTGAGAAGTTAAGTTCTTAATTTTTGATTTTTTTGATTTCTGAGTTTGAAAATGATGAAGGTGGTGTTGAAGATGATGGAGAGGAAGGAAGAAGATGAAGAAAGAAAGAAGAGAAAAAATTATTTGTTGATGATTTAATGTAAGATACAGTAAACCCGCATGATCCAATGGTTTTTTTTTTTTTAAAATAATCAAAGGGTTAGATTAAAAAAATTAATAAGGTCTATGGTAGACCATCTTTAAAGTTGATATACCATAACATTTGGGTTAACCTTTTCTTCAAAAAAAAAATTGGGTTAACTGACGGAATAGGACCAAAATAGATAACGTCAACATACGTAAGGGACCACATTGAGACATTTTTTAATTATGGGACCACTTTGAAAAAAACAATTAAGTTAAGGGACCGGTGAATCAATTAAGCCATAAATAAACTTGTTGATTATCAAAAGATAATTTAATTTAGTTGATCTATTTAAACTTAGATCACGTTGTTTATTTAAAGATGTTCATATGATATAGACTTTTAAACACGCTAATAGACCATATTAAATTTTCAAAAGGTTATGCTCAATCCTAAAAGCCTATGACTAGCTGCATGCTAGACTTAGGTCTTAAAAAAATTTATAGATCAAACTTGAATTATGCTTTTCTCCCAACAAGTTTTGCTCCCAACCAACCAAAATGTCCAAAATACCCCTGCGTGAGTTAACTAACGCTTAGTTAACTCATGCCCAGTCTCTGCAACATGCCAGAACGGGCAAAAACCTCTATTTTCCCTAATTTTTTCATTCCTTCATTCATTCAGTCAATTACATACATTTTTCATCATTCATTCAAGCATTTATTCAATCAAGCATTCACTCATGATTAAATTATGAAAAATAAAGAAATAAAATAACGGAAAATGTCATAAAAACGCCAAAAAGCGAAAATGTAATAGAATTACATCCAAATCCGACAAAATGTCATAGAAAAACTACAAATGTACAAAAGTCATAATGCTAAAACCTTAATCCCGTGGACTCCTCCTCCTCCTCCTCGGAGCTGACACCTCCTCCAGCACGACATATTGTTGCCGGATGCATTCCATAACGCCGGCAACAACATGATTTGAATACACATCAGGAATCTCTGTCATAGCGATGTCCACAATGCCTCTGACATCGTGAATGATCTGTAATGGGTCGGGAGGATGTCTGGCCCACTACTGCTCAACAATAACCTCCTCGTAGGGAGGGACAGGACGAGGATGGGCATCAACTGTGTAGTCAGGAACGACCCCCTAGAATGGCTCCACGACTCGTCATCCGGAATTAGATCACCCCTCTCCTGCTGGCTGAGGACATGCATAGCAAACTCCATGAAGGCCATAGCCACCTCCCCTGGCTTAAGAGGCCCAATGTTTGTAGGAGGCCAGGGAACAATTTGGACATACCCGCACTGCCTAATAACCCGCTATGGAAAGTGACGGATCATCCTGTCTCTGTCGGCCATGATCCATCCGGAGTATCAACATATGTCCTGAAAGGGCGTCACGTCTCGCCGTCTCTCGGACGGCCTCCAGATGACATGAAAATGCTCTAACTAATCAATGACATCTCTATAGTGTCCATGATCAGCAAAGCCCATGTGAGGTTTCTATTGATCCATAAGCGGGGCAACATCAGGGCCGTACTCATCATTGCGATTCCTCGTAATGAGGTTCCTGAAGTGCGCCAAAACTCATCTCTGCAAACACAAAGAAACAAATTTATATCAGCACAAGTATTATACAAACAACTATAAATTTACGATCCAATATGTAAAAAAATAAGAAAAACAATTTTTTTTTGGTTTTTTTTAAATAAGAAAAACAATTATTACCACAAGCAAGGTCATGTAACCACCATGAGCTCACATATGAGTCAAAGGTAAGAGATAACTGCTCATATAGGGAAAGCAAGTCCTATTCCGCCCCATGACCAGCTGCCCAACTCGTCCATATCTTGTAGCGCAAGCAACCACAACAAATTAACGGTTATGCTGTTCTTGCCGGCAAAAATGGTCCAGCCAAGCAAGAGCAACAAAAACGTTTTAATGCAGGCCATCCTAACATCAGCATGCTCCGCATGCTCCTCCTCCGTGCTAGGCTCAATCAGCTGATTACACTTATGCATGAGCTCCTCGTAGCGCCTCTTCAGTTTACCAAAACTGACATGAGCACCACCTTGTCTTCCCACCTCCTTAGCAGCATCCTCCGCTGTAAAATGTAGGTCCTCCTGCATCATCTATATCCACTCGTCACGAGTTAACTCTCTATCATGAAGGAGCCTCCCAGTGATGGGGATGCCTAGGAGACACGCCACACCATCTAGTGTGATGGTCATCTCCCAAACAAGTAGATGGAAGCTACTGGTCTCCTCATGTCATCTCTCTGATAAGGCACAAACGAATCCGTGAGAGATGTTATAGTACCTTGTATTCAGGAGGGGGTAAGACCGGAACCATTCACTTCATCATCCCAAAACCAGTCATTTTGTATTCCCGGCTGAGGCAATGTCAAGGTACTAAGGCTCGGCTTCTTCCCATGCGAGACACCTTTCACTCTATGCTTTTTTCGAAACTGAAATACACAAACAAAAAACAAAAAACAATAAACAACATCGTTAAATAAATCATAAGTAAAATAAACATTAAATATATTGTAACATAAATTTTAACTGTAACATAAAATAAGTAAAATAATCATTAGAACAAGTTAAATAAACATTAAAATAAGTAAAATAAACATTAAAAATACTTACATTGACATCGACCCATACCCTGCATGCCACGTGTCTACCGAAGTGAGGTAAAAGCGTGACCACAGAAGACCCCCCTCCATAGCCCTCTGATCTGGCCTCGTACTCCACAACCGGCTCCCCCTGAGCCTGACCCCCACCCTCCTGCCGCTGAGGCTGCTCCATGTGAGGCTGCTTCTGCTGCTGAGGCTGCTCTATATGAGGCTGCTCCTTCTCAATATCAGGCTGATACTGATGATCCTGCTGGTGATACGCCTCATATTGATGGTGCTGATACACATCAAAATGATATTGTTGAGCCTCCTCATAATAAGGCTAATTCTACGCCTGCTGATACTCCTCATAATGAGGCTGATGATGATGCTGCGTCGGGTCCACTACCTGCGAAGCATCCGCCTGTGATGATGAACTAGGCCCTAGCCTCGTGCCCCGACCTCTTCGTCGACTAGGCTGAGGAGGACGGGTTGCGACCCTTTCGGCCCGTGCACTCCCGGTAGCAGACTCCCTATCTCCCCTCATTCTATCAGGGTTTGGCCTCTGAGACATTTCTACGCAACATTTCAAAGGGAAAAAAAAATCAATGATTTACTTCATACGGACATTGTGTCATTTCTAACAATTCAACAACGACACTTAAATTTTGGCAATGTCATTTCACTCTATAAACTACCACATTGCAGTCAAACATACTATAATCAACATCAACAAACTATATTCTAACTAATTTCATCATTAGCAATAAAAAATACAAAAAAAATAAAAATCATTGAGACATTTTATATTCTGTTATGCTAATATATGACTTAAGTCACGCAAATGCATATAAAGTGCGTGAGTTAAGTCACGTAGGAGTATATTTTGAAAATCAGTTGGGCGCGAGTGTTTTGCGTTAGGTAAAGAGTAGAATTCATCAAACTTACGCATTGTAAAACCTAACTCGATCTAGCCTATTTCACCCGTGTTAACTTTGGACCAAATACGTCTTACACAACCAGTACCTAATTAAGACTCTTGCATCGATAATGAATTTGTCAACGTGATTAAACAAGTGGTCCTTATAAATACAGTGTTATGGAAGTAGTGGTACATTGGCAACCGTATCTGAAATGGCCAATTTTGAGTGGTCTCAAATTTTCGCCATAACATTGGCAACCCTTTTCCTGTGCAACACCAATTTCACGTTTGCAACAGACCCATTTGTCGAACAAGAGCAAGATAGGATTGGCACACCACTCCCAGGTCAAAACTTCAACATCAGCTTTGAACATTATTCTGGTTATATAACAGTGAATGAGGATGCTGGTAGGAACTTGTTTTACTGGTTCATTCAAGCTGATCATGTAGATCCTACTTCAAAGCCTCTTCTTTTGTGGCTTAATGGTGGTCCTGGTTGTTCTTCTATTGCTTTTGGTGAAGCTGAAGAAATTGGTCCTTTTCATATTAATTCTGATGCTAAAACCCTCTATCTTAATCCATATTCTTGGAATAAAGGTGAGTTAGAGTGATTCTTTGTTTAACCTTTCCAAAAATGTATTATGTTATGTTTAATTATTAATTGTATTCATGTGTTTGTTTTCGATTGGGCCCCACGAGTGGACAATGAGATTTGTCCCGGTATTAATTGGTTATTGGGTCGGATACTGAGTTTAAAAAAATTAATGTTATGTTAAACTATTTCATTTGTGTTTGGTTTTTTTGTAGTTGCCAACATTCTTTATATTGACTCGCCTGTCGGAGTTGGATTTTCATATTCAAAGAATTCATCTGACATTCGCAACAATGGCGATAAGAGGACAGGTAAGGTATCACTTGGATCCTGAATCCACCCATTTACGAATACATGCATTTACATGCATTACTTGATCTCGGCTATTGATTTGAGATCAGTTGACTCACATTATACCATTATCAAATCATCTTTAAATAGTCTTAACCATTGATTTAAGATTGGATGAATGTGTCACAAAGTAATTCAAATCCCACTTTATGGTATGTGTTTCACATTAGGAGTCTAAACTAAGAAGTGAGACTTACTATATGCCAAAGGATTCTCTCACTTAGGTCTTGTTTGGATAAACAACTTATTTGCAGCTTATAGCATAAGCTCTTATCATGATAAACACTTATGTATAAACTACTTTTATAGCAAAAGAAAAAATGAAGTTAAATTGTTTTCATATAAGGTATAAGTTGTTTTCATAAGCTATCTTGCTGAACTTATGAAAATAAGCTGAAAATGGATTGTGAACAATGGCATAAGCTATTTTCATAAGTTTTCCCATACAGTGTCATAAAAACTTATGTCACTAGATTAGCTCAAATAAATCAATCCAAACATGTGTTCAATGAACTAGTCTTTTGGGATGAGTTCTCCTTCTGGGCTTATGTTCATGATATATAGAGGGTTCTAACTAATGAGGAAGTTGATTAAAACTTCACTTAATGAAGTATCTTGACGTTGACTCCCACCTAAGAAGTGAAGTTTATTGTGTTTGTATTGCAGTGGCAAAATTTGATTTTGAATGAACTTTTTGCAAAATTGAGTTGGATGTAAAATAAGGGGTCATGCTAATAAGTGCCCTGAGAACACTAGTTAAAGAAGCAAGAAATATTAATTTTGTATTGTGAAGTACAATTTTTAAATTTTAAAAAAGATGAACACACCACTTCCCAATACAATATTTATATATTTCTTTACTTAACCGATGCCCAATGACACTCATTAGCAATTTCCTAAAATAATTTATGTTCAGATACATTTACGTAAAAGTGACTTTAACAATAAATTTCAGCCATAAAATTACGTTTTCAGGAAAAAGCTTAAGGTCACTGATTCAAGTTAAAACCATTATGGATGAAAAATCAATTCTATTCGACAACACTCAGACATATCAAAATCAATTCAACGCTTCAAGCATTACTTTTGCCTCCTTCAAAAGTGAAGCCAGGCATAGGTGTTTAGAGGTTCTCCCTAATGGACTAGTTGTTTTGGATGGGTTCTCCTTTAGGGCTCTCCTAACACTTTACCGACCATTTTTCATTTATGCCAATTGAATCGAAGCAAATTAAATTGTTAATTCTTTATGTGCAGCTGAGGACAATCTCATATTTCTATTGAAGTGGTTTGAGCGTTTTCCCCAGTACAAAAAAACAGACTTTTTCATCAGTGGTGAGAGCTATGCAGGTAAACACAAGCGGTGAGATAGATAAGGACACTTATTGTGCTAAGTGTTTGAGTTCTTTAACTTTGGTTTTGCTTGTTTCAGGACATTATGTTCCTCAACTTAGCCAAGTTATTGCCAAGTACAACCTAGATACAAAACAAGATTCCATAAATCTCAAAGGGTACATGGTATGCATTCCATTTTTGCACAAAAACTAGTAATGATTCCATTTGTTTGGAACAGTTAGATCCTTTCACATTATTAACTGAATCAATAATTTGCATTTGTCTGCTGCAGGTAGGAAATGCTCTAACAGATGATTTCAGTGATCAATTGGGGATGTTCCAGTTTATGTGGTCCAGTGGTATGATTTCGGATCAAACATTCAAGCTCCTGAATCTGCTATGTGATTTTCAGCCAGTTGAACACCCATCAGATTCATGTAACAAAATCTGGGAAATTGCCTATGAAGAAATGGGTAATATAGACCCATACAGTATCTTTACCCCTCCTTGCCATGCGAATGATAATCAGCTGGATAAAAGAAAGCATGTAAGTTGATCTTTCTAGCTTCTACTATTGTTCTGTCTTGTCTTTAAAGATCCTAATATTGTTGCCTGTTGAAGATTTCCTTGTTTGTGATGGTGCAGTACATGTTTTCATGGTCATATGGTACTGTATTAAGATTATGAAAAAAAATCTTCTTAATGAGTCAAAAAAAAGAAAAGAAATGTTCTTATTTCTTGAAGATGTGATGTGCTCAGTTTGATTCTGTCCAGATAAATGGAGAGTTCCTTTTAATTTAATTTAAGATACAGAATGATAGAGTACATGGGTTGCATCCTATTTTTGTTAGCAAGCGACTAGGCAGAATATTAAGCATAATTAGATTGATTAATACTTGTTATGACAGCTCAGTAGTTAGATTAGTTAATGCTGAAATGAATTTTTCTCTACTGAAGTATGAGTTAGAGAATTAGAATACAGAAACCAATCATTCACAAACTTTAAATTTCTCTCTAAGCTCTCAGAATTCTCTGAAATCTTCATGGTATGTCAGAGTTTCTATAGCCATCGCGATGGAAACCAATCCTTATAAATATAACTGCCACAATTAACTTTTTAAATTATTGGCTACATACTGTCCATAACAAACCTCAATTATCACAAAGCATCCATAATGATAGAAATTCTACACTTTAGCTTATAAATTCCAACTACAGATAGCGAGGCATATTCTCAACATTGAATTATATGATTTTTTTTTTTATAACATAAATCCTTATTCATATCACAAAGGTATATGATTTGTAACAGAGTTTTGGAACACTCAGAAGTGTGTATGATCCTTGCACAGAGAAACACAGCATTATATACTTCAATCGACCAGAGGTCCAAAGGGCTCTACATATTGATCCAGATCATAAGCCTGATAAATGGCAGACCTGCAGGTAAGGCTCAAAACAGAAACTTTTGAAAGTCTTTACATATTATAACAGCATGTGTTACAAATCATTTAACCAACTTATTTTAAATATACGACAAACTGAAATGTAGAAACAGTATGAAAATTTTACTGAAAACAGAAATACTGTCGGAGAAGCAAAATACTATTCTGCACTATTAACTAACAATTGCAGAATTCTTGCAATTATATCATTTAATAATTGGTACTGACTTCAAGAATTTTAAGCACAACATAAAGTGCATCACTGTATTTCTTTCCATGTTTATAACAAATTCATAAGATCATAATCCAATTATTATCATTTATTGCAGTGATGTGGTAGGTACTAACTGGAAGGATTCACCTACGTCAGTGCTCAATATATATCGTGAACTTATTCCTACTGGGCTGCGAATATGGATATTCAGGTTACTCATTCATCCACTGTCACTCGCATAATTTTTTTTTTTCCTAAAGTAATTTTAGGTGCCAAAGGGACTTACATTTTTGTGTTTCCTCAATTCATCTATGTCACGGCAGTGGTAATACTGATGCTGTAATCCCAGTAGCTTCTACTCGCTATTCCATAAATGCTCTCAAGCTTCCAACTGTGAGCCCCTGGCGTGCATGGTATGATGGTGGGGAGGTAAGTCATAATAGACAGATAGATTCTATCTATTTTCTTCGTTTAGTTAATATTTTCTCATTTACTAGCTATTGTTCACTTCACATTTACTTCAGTGCATTGATATTGATATCTAAGTGAAACAATCAGGTAGGAGGATGGACCCAAGAATACGCCGGACTCACGTTTGTAAATGTAAGGGGTGCCGGGCACGAAGTTCCTCTGCATAGACCAAAACTTGCTCTAACATTGATCAAAGCCTTCTTAGAAGGAACCTCCATGCCAACTCTTGAACCACACACACTCACTGCCACAATTTGATATGATACATTCAAGTTTATGGTTGTTACATTGCCGTTTGTATTTGTTTTTATTAGAAAACAGGTGGTGAATGCGATATGTTGTTCCTCAACCAAAGACTGGTTTAAATAAAGAGGATACAAATACAATTAATTCTCTTCCTTGAATCAAGAGAGTTGTACTCAAGAGTTTATTTAATGATTGAGCCGAGTTGATTGATTAGTCTCACAGTTCTACTTACAAATATTTTGATTGGCAAGGACAAAGAAAACCTCAAAAATGGTATTGATTGAATTAAAAAATTATTAGTAAACAAATTGTATTAATCGATTGATAAAACTAAGTAATTTATTGTAATGATTTCATGCTTTTGGTAGGAAACAGTTGTATGATACACTCTGCTAACACAAAATGTACAGGATATATGCACTCTTCGAGGAGTGTGGGCTCCAAGAATATTCAGGCAAGGAAAAGGAAGCAAAATTTAGAGAGAAAATGGTTTCAACGTACTTCATTCATGCTGAAAACTAGTAGTACAATCAACAAGTTATATAGGGTAAAGGCATACAAGACAAGACTAATAACAAACTACTGAAGGTAGAAATTAACAGTAAAAGGCATCCTAATAATATACAAATACATCTCATAGGGACTATTTTTTTTTTTTTTTTTTGTAATTTATATATTTGCGAATATTCTTACTCACATTTTAATGTGATTACCTAATTTTTAATTTTTTTTTTGTTATAATTTATACACGTGACTATTTTTATTCATATATTAATATAGGGTCTTTTTTTTTAATTTATTGAAATTCCAACAAACTTAGTCTATGTTTGGTTCAATTTTGGAGGATTTTATTTAATGACAAATATTAGTATGTTAATTGTTATGTTAGTATTTTTTCCTTTTTCAAGATTCGAACTTTGGACCTTTAAATCCTTAAATCTTTTTTTTTTTCTGGTGCAAAAATCCTTAAATCTTTTAATCCCTTAATACTTTTACATAAATACATCCAAATATAAATAACTTAAATTCAATTTACCTTTATCCATAATCTATTTTGCAAAATCATTTCTTATCACCGCAAAACCAAACATGCATTTAACCAAAATTGCCTAAATAGAAATGTGTTCCAATATTTGTACCAAAAAAAGAAAAGAAATGTGTTCCATTAAAATGAAATTTGTACCAAAAACTTGGAGGGTTTAACTGTATAAGGAACATTCCTACTTACATCATGTGTCAAAACACTTAACTGTAGAAGGAAGAGACGTAACCTGCATGCATTGTCTTTGACACCAACGTGAACAACACAACACACCTACTCAATTAGCGTGGATGCAAAGATACAAAAACTGACAGTGCAAAAATACAAAACTGACACTCAATAATTACCTTATATTCATATACTATAGTTAATTGTTTATTGTATAGTTAATTAATATTCTTATAAATGCCATAGAATTGAGTGGTACTGTACCTATATACCATCTGAAATGGCCAATTCTAAGTGGTCTCAAATATTGTTCATTGTCATCATAACATTGGCAACCTTTTTCAAATGTTACATTGCAACAAACCAATTTGTCCAACAAGGACAGGACAAGATTGGTAGAGCACTTCCAGGTCAAAACTTCAACATCAGCTTTGAACATTATTCTGGTTATATAACAGTGAATGAGGATGTTGGTAGGAATTTGTTTTACTGGTTCATTCAAGCTGATCATGTAGATCCTACTTCTAAGCCACTTCTTTTATGGTTTAATGGTGGTCCTGGTTGTTCTTCTATTGCTTATGGTGAAGCTGAGGAAATTGGTCCTTTTCATATTAATTCAGATGGCAAAAACCTTCATTTTAATCCTTATTCTTGGAATCAAGGTGATTTAGAGTTATTCTGTGTTTAACAATTCAAAAAATATATTTATCTGTTTAATTTGTGTTTTTGTTTTTTTGTAGTTGCCAATATTCTTTATATTGACTCACCTGTTGGAGTTGGATTTTCATATTCAACAAAGAATTCATCTGATGACATTCTCAACAACGGCGATAAGAGGACAGGTAAGGTGTCACTTACTTGAATCTAGATTTTTTGTCTTTACTAATACGCGCTTATTTACACAGTAAGTAATCTTGATCATACCAACTTTGTGTTGGGAGAGTTGGGAGGTAGCCCATCCCTGGTAAAAAAAATAAAATCAGACGTCCTGCTGCTGAGAATTAGTCTCATAGCAGGCCCAAAGGGCCCAAGCCATAGGATACATTTAGGCGTCTACTGGGGTCAAAGATCCTAATTACGGTGGGTGACGAAAAATGTCTTGGTCATTGATTTGAGATTAGTCGTATAACATTACACCTTTATTAGATCATCTTTAAATAATCTATACCTTTGATTTGTGGTCAGACGACCAAGATTAAATAAGGTGTCACACATTTGGAGTCTCAATTATGAAGTTAAACTTATGAGACAAAGGATTCTTACTATTAATAGACTAGTATTTTATGACGAGTCCTCTGATTTGGCTGATGCTCATTATATTGGTGCTTTTGGTGTGAGGTTGACTTCTTTGAAAGAATTGTCCATGAGTGAAGTGTCATGACGTTGTCTCTCGAATAGTGAGACTTTGAAAATCGATTTAACATTTTCATTATCACTTTTGCATCCATCGAAAATGAAACCAAACATACGCATCTATGGGTTCTCCCTAATGGACTAGTTGTTTTGGATGAGCTCTCTTATTGGAATTCATAACACTTCAAGTATGTTCATTGAATAAAATCAAATTAATAATTCTTTATGTGCAGCTGAGGATAATCTCATATTTCTATTGAAGTGGTTTGAGCGTTTTCCACAATACAAAAAAACAGACTTTTTCATCAGCGGTGAGAGCTATGCAGGTAAACACAAATGGTGAGATAGATAAGGACACTTATCATGTCAAGTGTTTTAGTTCTCTAATTTTGGTTTTCCTTGTTTCAGGACATTATGTTCCTCAACTTAGCCAAGTTATTGTCAAGTACAACTCAGCTACAAAACATGATTCTATAAATTTCAAAGGTTTCATGGTATGAATTCTATTTTTACACAAAATAAAAAATAAACCAGTAATAATCCCATGCAATATTGTAAGAATGTGGAGAATAAATTGCCGAAAACAACGTGTCATTAGGGGAATAATATGCATCTCTGTCTGCTGCAGGTAGGAAATGCTCTAACAGACGATTTCCATGATCAGTTGGGGATTTTCGAGTTTATGTGGACAAATGGTATGATTTCGGATCAAACATTCAAGCTCTTGAACTTGCTATGTGATTTTCAGTCAGTCGAACACCCTTCACAGTCATGTGAAAGGATCTTGGAAATTGCTGATAAAGAAATGGGTAATATAGACCCATACAGTATCTTCACTCCTCCTTGCCATGCTAATGATAATCAGCAGGTCAAAAGAAAGAATGTAAGTTACTATTCTCGCATATTTACCTACACAAACATCAATAATTATTTAATAAAATAGAAGTAATTGAATGCAACAACATCATTGTTAGACACTGACACGTCCCAGACGCCGGACAAGCCTTCAACCAATGGTGTCGGTGCTACATAGATAGAGTACATGGGTTATATCCTGGTTTTGTTTGTATACAACTAGGCTGAATATTAAGCATAATTAAATTAGTTAATTCTTGTTATGACAGTTCAGTAGTTATATCATTTCTGTTGCAACCAATTACTGAGCTTCCTTTTACTCTAAACTACGAGTTTAAAGAATTAGAATACAGAAACCAATCACTTGCAACTTTTCATTTTCAATCTAAAATCGCAGAATTATCTAAAATCTTCATGGTATCACAACCTCAAATGCCTTATCTCCAGCCAGATTCGCTTGCAGCTCGGCCACAATACATAACTCTTCTTTTTCGGGTGCAAACTCTTTTATTCCAGAATCAACACATCATTCATTCTCCTCCATTTACGAATCCAGTTCCTTTGTTTTCCCCCTTAATGTGAGCCTCATGAGCAACACACAAATAAACAAAATGATGTTGTTGATTTTGCATCCCTGAATCTAACTCAAACCACTGCTTGTATGGCTATTCCAAAACCAAGTAGCCACCGAGTGTACTTCAGGTTCAATATGCTAGTTCATCTGCTCCTCAAATTAATTTTCAATCACAAATTAGTATCGGACCTTGAGGATCCAATACTAATTTCAGAGGATGTAAAGGAGCAAGATCTATTAAGAGAGGAGACATGGAAGCCATGGTAATTTCAATGTCAAATATGTTACTCTTAACTGTTACCAGAGGTTGAATCCTACGCAAATGCTCCCCAGCAGCAGTTTATGCCTTAGCCGTTCATACCTCATGAGAATTCGTTTCAGTATGGTGGCCTTCCATTACTTAAAACCTTGTTAGTGTTAGTCAAATTGCAATAGATAACAATGTTTATTTTGAGTTTACCCTCTTTCGTTGCATTGTTAAATTTCAAGTTAACCATCAGGTGCTGTTGCAGAGCTATCTTGGTCAATAACTCAAGATAGTCACCACTCGTCTAGTGCTGTTTTTGATTCCTTTTTCTGTTTTGCAAATACTTTGGTCCTTTCAGCTTCTTATGTACCTTCCTACGATGTCCCTGACACTGTTATTCCACACACTTCCAATTTTTTCCCTATGGCATACTAGGTTAGACCATCCAATTGAAACTTTCACACGTTCAAAATGTACTCAAATTCTGTACTGTTTCAATTTCCAATAAAAATAAAGAGGAGTCTGTGTAACACGGGAAAGTCCCGCGTATTCCAGTCACAGGAAGTTAAGCCTGTTAGGATGTTACTGTACACAAATAGATGATTTTTTATGAGCCAGATAAATTTATTGAACTAAAGTAGATTTATACGATCACAGTTTAGAGGAAGGGTAGGAGCCTAGATCCACCGTAAACAGTCAATAAGCCTATGCTTAACCACTAATGCGAAGGTTTCCTACTTCCGAGTAATCACAGCCATATCTTTTATGAAACTCCTGGCCAACAAGTCTTGCCTTATTCACTGTACCATCTGGTTTTTCCTTAATCCTGAATACCCTGCAGCTCTCCAATTAGGAGAAGCATCGGCTTGCTTAAAAGTGGAAGGCTCTGAATCTATATAGAGAAGTTTTAGGATTCCGTCAAGGTTTGACAATACCCGACCCAAAAGAGGGAGAAGAAGTTGTTTGCGCAGGCCGCAGCATGCTGCATAGGTTCAGGGGAAGGAGAAACAACTTGTGCAGTAGAAGGTTGACACAAAGACGGACCAGATAGTTAAAAAGTAATAGAAGGAATGGGGTCAGTAGTTAGAATAACACCGTGAGGGACAACTCTGGAGGTTGCGTTTGGTGCAGGTGGAGAGACATTCTTAATGGAAAAAGATAATCTTTTAGTCTTAACCCTTGAAAACTGTCGGATAATCTGATGCTGAGTAGCGAGGTAAGTGAAGTGCCAAGGAAAATCATTCCGAACAACTTAAAAAGGGAATTTAGTTTCGTCAAATATGACATCTTTAGAAATGAACATTTTTCCTTCCTTATCTAGATACTTGTACCTTTCATGACAAGATAAGTAACCAAGTAAGGTACATTCGATAGATCTAAATTGAAGTTTATATTTTTCAAATACACGAAATATCTAACTGACATTTAATTTTTTACTTAAGAAAAGTTCTGTCTGCTCCCATAATTAAGTTTTAAATTATTTCCTACGTTCTTTCCAGAACTCCCACAAGCATCCACAATAGTAAAAATTCCAGCTTATGAACAACAGCTATGGCTACTGATGCATATTCTCAACACTGATTTATATGATTTTATAGCATAAACCCTCATTCATATGCTCTTTCATGTAACAGAGTGTTGGAAGACTCAGAGGTGTGTATGATCCTTGCACCGAAAAGCACAGCACTATATACTTCAATCGACCAGAGGTCCAAAAGATTCTACATGTTGATCCAGATCATAAGCCTGCTGAATGGGAGACCTGCAGGTAATGCTCTACTTATTTTCACATCATTACAAATCGCATAACCACCTTTTTAACATTGAAAAATAGAAGTGACAAAACAAAAACCAACTCGGAGGAAGCTTCAAGTATAGAACTGCAATGTTGAAACTGAATGATACTATCTCTGCACCGTTGTTGTACTTTTCTTACAGAGTTCCTTTGCATATGATACTAAGTTACTAACTAACAGTTCAAGAATCATTGCAACTACATCATTTGATATTACGTAGTGGCTTTAGGGATTGTAGGCACGGCATAAAGTGCATCACCATATTTCTTTCATGTTTTTAACAAACTCTCAAGATCAGCATCCACTTATTCTCTCATTCATTGCAGCACTGTGGTAAACACAAACTGGAAGGATTCTCCTAGAACAGTACTCGACATATATCGTGAACTTATTCCTACTGGTCTGCGAATATGGATATTCAGGTTACTCATTCAATCACTGTAACTCGTATATCATTTTTTTCTCGAAAAATAATTTTATGCTCCAAAGAGGCTTACACTGTTTTTGTGTTTCACAATTCATCTATGTCATGCCAGTGGTAATACAGATGCGGTAATCCCGGTAACATCTACTCGCTATACTATAAATGCTCTCAAGCTTCCAACCGTGAGCCCCTGGCGTGCATGGTATGATGACGGGGAGGTAAGTCAGTAATAGATAAATAGATAGATAGATAGATAGATAGATAAATATTGTTCACTTCACATTTACTTCAGTGCATTGATATTGATATCTAAGTGAAACAATCAGGTAGGAGGATGGACCCAGGAATATGCTGGACTCACATTTGTAAATGTACGGGGTGCTGGGCATGAAGTTCCTCTGCATAGACCAAAACTTGCTCTAACATTGATCAAAGCCTTCTTAGCAGGAACCTCCATGCCAACTCTTGAACCACTCACCGCCGCCTCTTGATTTGATCAAGTTATGGTTGTTACATTGCCGTTTGTGTTTGTTTTCCATTGAATATTTGTCAATAGTATTATTCCAAGCAGTGCTATGGAGCACAATTTATTCTTACAGGAAATGCACAAACGGTGATGTCTTTTCTTAAGAAACATTAAGTTCTTATCTCCTGCATCTGAGATAAATCTGGTGTAATGGAGTATAAGCCAATCAAAATGTTACGTTCACTTTTCATCCTATATATTTCGTAAGAATAAACATTTCTCTATTTATCGATTTTTATTCATCATAGAGTTGTACTGTTAAGAGAGTTTATTTACCGATTGAGCCGACTTCATTGGTTAGTCTCAAAGTTTAGCTTTCAAATACATTTGATTTTATTGACAAGGAAAAAGAAAACCTAGAAATCAAGTATTTTCGTGTACATTTTTTCTCTCGAAATGATAACTCATTCTTAACAAGTTCGAAGCCATAACTCAAACTCTTCACCACTTATAAACCCTTTGGTGGTGTCTGGCATGGTTGCAAATTTTAGTGTTAAAACTTATATTTGAAAACAAAACATACTTTGCTAAATTGGGGTTGAATTGTCCTTTTACTTGCTTTGAAAATAGTTTTCACTTAAGTTCCAAAACAGTTTTTATAATTTTTGTTTTAATTATTTGTAAGATAAGCAAATAAAATATTGATGAAAATTTACTTGAAGAAATGGTTTACAAAAAAATATCACTTGTAAAAGAAAATAACATCTTGCTTTGTATTTAAGTTTGCTTAAATATGTCTATGCTCATGTCCCAGAAGGTTCATGAATGTTGATATGCAGCCTATAGTTATTTTTTATTTTTTTAAATGTGTGGGGTTCACGTCAAAGTTACTCATTTCAAGTCAAAATTACTCCTAGTCGGTTTTAGCTATTTTTTTTTGTTAATGAATGTTTTTTATTAAAAAAGTTAATATTTATTGTTCGTAAAACCCAACTTAATTGAGAAAAGTTCATATTCTTATATTGAACACATTCACTCAAATTGATACTCAGAACCTCGTAGATGTGTATGAGTTTCAAGTAGTGATTGTGACATCTTCTATAAATAAAAAAAGTCAAAAATACTAATTTTTTTTTTATGAGAAAAATCAACAATATTTTTTTAAGTAACTTAGTAGTTAGAAATTCATCTCATAAGTCGAAGCATGCCTCTACATATTGCATCCAATCTCCTTACTAATTAAGCTATGCTCGTGGAACGTCAAAAATACTCTTTTACAATATATAATTGGAACACACATGTATACAGTGTAGTATATATTTATAATAGTTGATACAATTCTAATTGTTAAAATGAATAAAACCTACACTGGTCAAATGAATTTTATAATATGATACTATATGCAATTAGTACAATGGTCAAGTTCCTTAAAAAAAAAAAATACACTGGTCAAATGAATTTTATAATATTGAGTCAAAATAAGTTTTTTTTTTTTTTTGACAAAAATATTGAGTCAAAATAAGTGAATTTTATAATATTTGTATCAGGAATTTACATGTATAAATAACACTACGCACCCACACCTGCCTAAGTATATATCCAAGAATTGAAAGATAAAATTTGTGAGGCAAAAATGAGTGATCCAACTACCAAAATTCTCACAGTAGTTTTCTTTCTTCTCCTCGTATCTCAAGGTAATGTTTTCCTTAAATTAATGGAACTTCTTGTCCTCAGTATCATCGTGATTTTGTCAAACTCATCAAACATATACTAAATTTTATAATTTTTTCAGGTTATAGTGAATGTTCATTGAGTGATCTCCATGTAACCCAGCATCCAACAGGAATTCAAATCAAGCAAAATCCAGAATTTTTTGTGACTATATTTAACAACTGCTCTTGTGCTCAAAAGAATGTGAAATTAGAATGCCTAAACTTTCAAACAGTTGAACCTATAAACCCTTCAATCTTGAGTGTCTCAGGTGATGTTTGTCTTGTTAATGGTGGTCAACCTATAGCTAGTGGAGATGTTAGTGTCACCTTCAAGTATGCTTGGCCACATACATTTCCATTGAATCCAATCTCATCTGATAGTGTTTGTTAAATTAATATCCAATGTTACTCTTATAGACATTCATGTATTAATTTTTTCATGTTGTTCAAAAGCACTAATAATTGAGATGGTCCCCAACCTTGCATGGAATTTTTTACGATTTATATTTATAGTTTTATAATATTTAAGAAATTATTGAATATTATTGGATGTTATATATGTAAATATTAGAAGAACTGAACTGGTATATATAGATAGTAGAAAAAAATGAAATAATCAAATTAATGTGGATATTTTGCTCCAGTTTTAAATATATAGATAGTAGAAAAAAATGAAATAATCAAATTAATGTGGATATTTTGCTCCAGTTTTAAAAACTCATTTTTAAAAAATAGTAGTTTTGGGGGGTTTTTCATTCATCTTTAATGTAAAAAAGAATATAATAATTGTTTAAGATCTAAATTTTTGGTAGTTTCACTTTTTTTCCCACTAAGCCAGGAGATTGGTGAGGTGTCAAGGGGAAGCGACGACATCCCAACTAGGCTGGCACCCCGAAGAACCCCCATCCTATACCGTCAATCTCAAATAAAATGTCATTAAAAAAAGAAGAGGGAAAAGATGTACAAGAGAGGCGACTAGGCCAAAACCCTCAAAAGAAAAGCAAAAAGCAAGAAAGCAAGAAAGAAACAAAAACATAAAATCAGCTGACTATGGTAACCTAGAATAAGGTATCCCACTCCGGTCCATAAAGAAGTCAGTGTGCAAAGTCTGAGGTAACACAGAGTACCGTGGATTTAGTGTCTGTATTACCAAAACTGCAGATATTCCAATATAGAATATTCACTGAGCACATGGGGATGATCCACCCTGAGAACGTGTTTTATAAGGCGGTTTTCCAATCTGAATTTGCTTCCTAACCTGCTGCTTCTGTTTTCTGGATAATACTGTAGTAAAAGGAAGCTCCGCATTTGCCTTGTCATATTCACGAACACGGTTCCATAACTCAAGATCTTCATCAAATCTGAATCTATCATTTTTGATAGATTATTTTTTATAATAAGATAATTATTATGATAATAAATAAATAAAAACTAATTGGTTTAATTACAGTTTTAATCCCTCTATTTTAACTTACTCATAAATTGGTCCGTCATTTTAAAATCACACAATTTTAGTCCCTCTTTAATATTTTTAAACTTAAAAATGATGATGTATAATAATTAAATTGAAGTTTTTTTTTTTTAAGAATAATTAAATTGAAGTTGTAAATAGGTTTTATGGTAATTTCAATGTTGTTGATCATCATCATCAAATCATATGATACATCATCTAAAATATGTCACATCATCATCTTTAAGTCAAAAATATGATAAATGGATCAAAATTGGATGATTTTAAACGAGCCAATTATGTGAGTGACTAAAACAAGGAAACTAAAACTGTAATTAAACCAAAATAACTTATACTTTTTTAAAAATAAAAAACCATGTGGTATTTCATTAATATAAAAAAAAAATGGAAATGGCGTGAGCTTTGGGAAAAAACTCCAACAATCGTATTCATTCTCTTCCTCTAAGATGTATATTTATTACAAATTATCTTACATTATTTTTAGCATGTTTTTCAGTCATTTTCAGTAGGTTTTACAAGCAGAATAGAGGAGTATTAAAGCAATTGCTTATGATTTCGGGACATTTGTAATGTTTTCTATATTTGATTATGTAATTCTATTCTTCCCGAAACATAACAATATTAGGGTGTTTTGTTGTAATGAAATCATGCATATCGGTAAAGCAAGACAATTGAAGATTTGTGAAGTCCTTGGGAAGATGAAGAATCAAGAGGCCCCATAATACGTTACAGCGGGAGGAATTATGTTATCAAGTTCTAAGACATCTTACAAGGAAGGAGGCGTTTTCAGCACCAGACGGCATTGACATGCGCCCAACGCACAAAGTGGGGAGCCAGGTGCCCAGGAACACTACACTAGGGCGCCTGGTGCATGAAAGTAGGCGCCCAGCGCCTGAACTCTCACTCACATGCAACCAGTGCATGGTTCTAGGCGCCTGGCGCCTGTTCCTTGCAGGTCAAGGCGTTGTTTTGTGACTTTTTGGTGAAGAAAGCCTGATATTTTAGCCCAAGTGCAGGTGGAAATTCTCCCTATAAATACCACATTCCTCATTCACAATTTCTCATACAGAATGAAGCGGTTCAAGAGGAAGGCAAACACTAGGAGCTTTCAGGGGAGGAGTTTCTCTCTCCTCAATCCAAGTTTCTTTAGGGTACGTTTTATTTCTTTTGAAATTTGTCTTTAGTTACCATGAGTAACTAAATCTTTTTAGGCTAGAGTTCTAAGATGAACCTCTAGTTTGTTTGTTAGATAATTATTTTTTGTTCGCTATTTAGTTTTACTGTAGTGCGTAAGATTTGTCTCCTCTGTAGTGCAACCCTAAATTAGGCACTTAGGTAGTGACAAGACCTAATATTGATGTGTATTTGTCTAATCAGGAAGTAATTAATTAGTAACTAAGGAAACACGACTAGAGAGAGCGGAACTCTGAGAGAAAGGTACTTAGGAACGTAACGTACCTAATATTGATGCATATCTGCCAGAATTATGAAGTAATTAGTTAGTAATTAAGTAAACTGTGACTTCACGACTTAAATCAGCCAAGTAACTTCATTATCTTTCCTTGGTAAGGTAGATGTATTGGAAACATAATGGTTCATACAATTACTCTAAGGTTTTGATGATAACAAAGTATTGAAGAACAATTGGAATACTAATATATGTTTAATTGTGCAGAATCGAGATTGAATCTATCATTGAAGGGTGAACATATGAAGAGCATCAGAAGGACCAAGAGCCTCAGAAGGTCAACCAGAAGTTAATGTCCTAAGAAGAAGGATGCCACACAGAAGTTAGAGAGTTACCTCAACAGATTCTGTGAAGGACATCAGACTCAAAAGCTGCCAGAAATTGGATTACCTCTCAGATTTGAGAAAATCATGAGGGACCCAGAATCCACATAGGTTTTGTCTTCTTATGTGAACTGTCTCTATCATCGTATAGGATAAAGCAGTTCTTTTTGCCTTCTTCTGTCTACGTGTGCAACAGACAAAGGACCTTAAGAACAAAGAGAATGCAAAGAATAATTCTACTTTCACCAAAGGAAATTCAAAGGATTATTCAACGGAATTATCCATATCAGGCAAAGGGTCAACGTTCTTGATTAAAGCTTCTTGAAGACTCTATTTGTGTTCACACTCTTCTCCAACGTCTCTCAAATCACCGCCTATATAAGGAGCTGAAGACTTGAAGAAGATCAACAAGACTCTGTTATCTTACTGTGTCATTACTCAGTCAAATATAATAGCACAAAATACTTAGGATTTTTGTATTCAAGTTCATATCTTAGAAATCCTAAAGAGTTTGTTCATTTGTTCAGTTTACACTACCATTGCTAAATCAAGTGTAAGAACAAATTAATTTGTTTACTTTTGTAAACATATAGAAAATCTCTCGCATGCATGCTTGAGCATACAAGTATCTTGGCGAAACCTTGAGCATTTAGAAAGTTTCAATCGGGGGATTGAGCAAAGGGAAGTCTCTTGGAGTTGTCCTTGAGCAAGGAAGTCTTTAGGTACTGTCCTAGATCAGGAAGTCTTGAGCAATTGTGCTTGAGCAAGGAAGTCTTGAGAAGTTATGCTTGAGCAAGAGAAGTATCTTGGAAGTGTCTTTGAGCAATTTGTAATCCAGAGTGATTATATTCAAATCCTTAAGAAGTGCAAAGGGACTGGATTACTTCTGTGTTGTGAGAAGAACCAATATAAAATTGCTCTGTGTCTGCTCTCTCTCCCTCTCCCTCCCTCTCTCTCTCTCTCTCTCTCTCTCTCTCTCTCTATATATATATATATATATATATATATATATATATATTTTTTTTTTTTCTATTTTATCCGCTGCAATGAGAATCTGAGACAGAATCTATATACCTCAGATTCTGACCATTCATTTTAAACACACATAAAAGAATTCAGAAAGGTCAAGCAGAAGTCAACGTCCTAAGAAGAATAATGTCTCACAGAACCTAAAGAGTTACCTCAACAGATTCTATGAAGGTCATCAGATTCAGAAGCAGACGACAGACTTGGATGACCCCTCACATTTGAGAAAATCCTGAGGGACCTAGAATCCACGTAGGTTTTGTCTTCTTCTGTGAACTGTCCCTATCAAAGGATCTGATATAGCAGTTCTTTTGTCTTCTTGTATCTACGTGTGCAAACAGATAAAGGACCTCAAGAAAAAAAGGAATACAACGGATAATTCTACTTTCAGCAAAGGAAATTCAAAATACTATTCAATAGAATTATCGATATCAGGCAAAGGGCCAACGTTCTTGATTAAAGCTTCTCAACGACTATATTTGCACTGGAACTCTTCTCCAACGTTTCTCAAATGACTGCCTATATAAGGAGCTGAAGACCTGAAGAAGATCAACAAGACTCTGTTATTTTATTGTGTCATTACTTTGTCAAATCTAATAGCGCAAAACACTTAGGATTTTTGTATTCAAGTTCATATCTTAGAAATCCTAAAGAGTCTGTTCATTTGTTCAGTTTACAATACCATTTTTAAATCAAGTGTAAGAAAATTTTGATTTGTTTTCTTTGTAAACATGTAGAAAGTCTCACGTCTGCGTGCTTGAGCATATAAGTCTCTTGTTGAAACCTTGAGCATTTAGAAAGTCTCAATCAGTTGTGATTGAGCAAGGGAAGTCTCTTGGAGTTTTCCTGGAGTAAGTAAGTCTTTAGGTAGAGACCTAGAACAATGAATTCTTGAGCATTTGTGCTTGATCAAGGAAGTCTCTTAGAAGGGTCCTTGAACAATTTGTAAACTTGTGTGATTATAGTGAACTACCTTGAAATTGCAAGGGGACTGGACTACTCCTGTGTTGTGGGAGGAACTAGTATAAAATTACTTTGTGTCTGCTTTCTCTCTCTTTGTCTCTTTATCTTTGTGTTCTGTACTTATCTGCTGCATTCATACAATGAGTTCGAATCTGTATACTTTAGATTCTGACCAACATTTAAACACCAAGAAAAAGAAACCACGAAAAGCCAACACAATTTAACTCCTCTTCTTGTGTTTTTCTCACCTTTAATATGACTGCCCGTTTGTAGAACTACCGAGAGGGAGAGTGTGCTATGTACTTCTAAGACTCATGAATAAGGGAACCTTTAGGAACACTGGGAAGTCATACCTTTGGAAATTTAGGAACCCTGTTTTAAGTTTAGTTTCAATTACCTCTAAGCATGTAAGACCCCCACGAACCGTCACGTGGATCAGCAGGTGCAACTCGACATGCAGAGAGAGTCGACCGGCATCTCTGAGAGAGTATGACCCCCACGAATCGTCCTAGACCATTACGTGGATTAGCAGGTGTAACTTGACACCTGACTAGGTTTTATGTCCTAATGAACTCATCACTTAAATTGTCTTACGTTAATTAACTTGAATAAGACGTGACTGTTACGTAATTCCAACAAATAAATAGAGGGGATTCTAATAATCCTAACCGCCGCTAACATTCTTCATTCAAAAGGTAAATTTTGCTCTATTGCAAATATATTAACTTTGCAAAACTCTAAACCCTTATCTCTTTTATTTTTATTTTGTTTTCAAATAAGTAATGTGAATTGTTTGGTTGAAACGATAATCCTCGTGGTTACGATACTCTACTTACATTTTATTACTTGGTAAAAGATTTGGTACACTTGCCTAATCTGATCATCATGTCATTGGCGCCCCTACCGAGACGTAAAACAGGCGTTGAATAGAAGGTAACCTATTTCATCAAGCTAGTGACCTGAAAGAAGCACTGAATGGGAGGCAACCCATCAATTTATTTTTCGCATTTATTTTCCTTTTCAATAATCTAAGTTGTGATTTCCTTTCTTAACAATTTCTTTTATTTTTATGATAATAATCCTCAAGTATTATCATATAAAATTTTATTTATTTGCATTACATATCTAACATTTCCATTTATGTTTAATTTGTGTTAGTCTTAGAGAGTTATTTCAGAACATTTACAGTGGAGGCTAGTTTAGCCTTACATAGGTATTCATGTTAATCACCATCTCTTTTCTGAATAGCATAACCGGTGAGACTTTGAGCCAAATATTTCCATCCATTCTATTACTATAATTCGTTCTATCATGAGTGTTCCATATGGATTATATTTTTGCTCGAATTTGTGGTCGTTCTTATGGACAATCGATCATATTATATTACACACGAGGCAAAAAAATATTTGGTACGTTGAGCCTTTCAGGCCACCCTTTTATATTCTTATTATCCTTTGTGAATCCCCTTTGAGCCTCTAGGAATAATTTCTTTTGTTGTTATTAAGTGACGAATCATGTCAAAGTTCTGAACCTCAAATGCAATATGTTTGTTTTCTCTTGGAGTTAGATAGATTATTATTATAACTTGGTATGGTTTGAAGTTAAGTCTGGGGTTGCTCTTTGGAGTTAGGAACATTTTAAGTTTGAGGTGGGGTACCAGTAGAACTTAATTATCAAAAATAAGAAAATTTAGATTACCATGGGTCTACAAAAAAAAAATGGAAAAAGTAAAAAAATCAAGAGCCAAAAATATAAAAAAAATTGGTCTCTTCAAAAAAATATGTTTATTTATGTCAAAAATAAAAAGATAAATAGTTCTACTTAGTACCCATCTTATTTGATTCAAGGAAGGAAGGTTGAAAACACATCAATGATTAGTAGGAATCCCTAGGTTGATAATCTAACTCTAAGTTCTTTTGTTAGCATACTTTCCTAAATATATCCCACCTTATCCTAAGCCATGTTATGCGCCTTGGACATCCTGCATGCGCCTTGGGCATATCCAAGTTTACACTTGGTCCACCTTGGGCTTGCTCTATGTACCCCGAGCATTTGAAATGTGAGGGGCGCATGCGTAATTTTATGCTTTTTTGAGGGTAAAGCCCGTGTTTTTAGCTCAAACCCAGTTAGAAACTCTCACTATAAATACTAGACTTCCTCATTCAGAATTTCTCGTTCAGAATTGTGGCAGTTCAAGAGGAAGGCAACTTTGGAGCTTTAGGAGAGTTTCTATCTTCTCCTTGATTTTATAGGGTATGGTTTTATCTTTAGTAATTTGTTTTAGTTACAATGTGTAACTAATTCTTTTTAGGTTAGAGTTCTAAGATAAACCTCTGTTTATTTTTGTTGGATATTTATTTAATTTAATGTAGTTTTTATTTTATTTATCTTTTGTTTGCTATTAAGTTTTATTTAGGAATTATTTATTTCAAAGGATCGTAACCCTAGATTAGATACTTAGGTTGTGATAAGGCCTAATATTTTTATTACTATCTTGTTGCATATATCTTGATATTTATAGCATTATACTAATAACTATATGTCTAGGAAGTAATTAGTTAGTAACTAGCGAATGATACCGAAAGCGAGTTTACCCTAGTAGTAAGTACTTAGGAGGTGACATTAGTAATACTGAGTAAAATCTGCTGAACCTAGGAGATAACTAGTTAGTAATTAAGGAAACAAGCGACTCCGGGGAATAAACCTAATAGAACCATTCTCTTTAACCCTTGGTAAGCTAGATGAGATAGGGCTGCCCATTTGTAGAACAATTAAGTGCGAGAGAGAGAGAGAGAGAGAGAGAGAGAGAGAGTGTGTGTGTGTGTGTGTGTGTTATGAGTGTCCTAATATTCTAGATGGGTAGACCTACAGGAACCTTGGCCTTCATTGCCTTGGGAAATCTCGGAAAGCCAATATAAAGTCCATGCTTTCAATTACCTTAGAGACGATGAGACCCCACACGTAAGGATCACCGTGGATCAGCAGGTGCAACCATACTTAGGAGGGATAGACCTAGTTAACCGAGATTTATAGACCCCACACATAAGGATCACCGTGTGATCAGTAGGTGCAGTTTCCAACCTTCAAGGTTAGTCACGTCCCAACGGCCTCATCACTTGTATAGTCTACCTAAGATAAATAAACGCGACATGACTATTATTTAATATCCAACAATATAAATAGGGGTATTCGAAGAATCCTACCCGCTGCTTACTTTTCTGCAACCAAAAACAAGTAAACTTGCTCTGTTGCAAACAGGTAAAAATTGCAACTCTCTAACCTGTATCTTTTATTATATCGTCAATTTACAAAATAAGTAACGCGAATTGTTTAGACGAAACGACAATCCCTGTGGATACGATACTCTACTTGTCACTTTATTACTTGGTAAACGATTTGGTACACTTGCCTAATCTGCACATCAGGTTCATAAACCTTCATGTTATTATATCCATAAATTCTACAAATTAGTGATGTTAAAGTATATTTTATGATCATAGGAAATCAGTAATAAGAACCGGTGATGGTTGGTGTTAAGGAGTGGTGTTTATGAGAATGAATGGAAAGTGAGAAATTGATAAACTAGGTTTTTGATTAAAGGATTAGAACATGTAAAATATTGTTAGAATTAAGGAATGGTGTTAGAATGATAGGGAAACCTAAGGTTGTTAAGTGGGGACAAATTGGGAGAATTCAAGGTCGAAAATGTATTCCAGAGAGGTCCCCCAAAGTGAAATCGCAGAAAAAGTGCGATTTCTATCACCTGTTAGATGTGCACAGTCGTGTGCCTACATGGCACGACCCATGCGCAAGTCTCTTCCATTCTGTTGTTTTGGGGGTGCACGGTCGTGCCCCCAAGGAACACAGTCGTGCTCCCTTACCAGACCTAGGAAACCCTACTTTTCTTCTGTAAATGAATTTCTAAAGTGAAGGTTAGGGTCCCAAAGTAATGCACCAAAGTGAGGGAAGTGTGTTTAAGCGTTTTAAAAGTGATTTCCTTAGAGTAATGGTGAGCATAAGATGGTAATTAGCCAGAGAAGCATTCGACTATAATTGAAAGTATAGGGTGGTGTTTTAAGAAGATGGATGATGATGAGGGTGGTGTCCTTAAAGTAGTAATGAGTCTAAGGTAATCGTCATATAAAAGAGTATAAGATTAAAATAAACAAAGGATGGGGTGTGGTCGTTTAAGATAATTGAAAATGGGAAGAATACTAATATGGTGAGATAAAGATATTAAGTTAATATAAAGCTATGATTATGAGGATGGTTGATGTCCTAGGAAATGATAAATGTGACAATATTTTAGGTTTTATTAAAGTTATAATTGAGAGTAAAGAGTTGTTAATGGTGAGACGAGTTAATGTAATATAAAGTTATCATTGATGAGATGAAGTAATGTGTTAAAATGTTGAGTTTAAGGAGATGAATAAAATGTGATGTGTAATTAACAAGTAAGTTAAACATTATGATGATGTTGAATCTTGATGAGATAATGTTTATTTATGATGACGTTTGATGAGTTAAACATTGTTTATTTATGATGATGTTTTGATGAGTTAAACCATGTTTATGATGCTGATGTTTTGATGAGACAATATTTATTTATGATGATGTTTTGATGAGATAAACCTTGTTTATGATGACGATGTTTTGATGAGACAATCCTTATCTATGATGATGAGTTTGATGAGATAAATCTTATAATGATGTGATTTACTGGTGATGTTTTGTTGCATACTTGTATAGTTGAGTTTTCCACATGCATCATATCATTATTAGAAAATTGACGAGGTTGATGAGATTGATAAGTGTATGTTCAGTAACACAATGATGACATACAAAAATTTGATGAGTAGAATTGGTACCACATGCATATAGATGATTAGGAGCAAAGTGCATTCTTCACATATAAATGATGATGTTTGAATTTTATGATATTGTGAATAGTATGTGAATTGATGATGTTTAAATTAGATTATGTTGTGAGTAGTATGCGAATTGATGATGTTGAGATTGGTGATGTGAGAATAGTTGATATTTAAAATTGATGAGCAATGTGAATTATATATATATATATTGTACTTGCAAAAAGTACGGTAAGGGATTCTCGGGTTAAGAATTGTATGCTAGGGTTTGTACTAATGATTCGATGCCTTGAGAATGCTCTCAAGGGTGGTATTTATAGCCTGCTATGGGCTTGGGTTTCGGTTACTTGGTCCCTAAGCAATGAGGGTATTAGAGTATTTTAGGCGGTTTCTAGTGGTTTCTAGAAACTAAGTAAGGCGGCGCCCTAAGGAGGGCCCGCCCAGGCCTCAAGGGGCCTTTCAGAGGGCGCCTAAGCCTTTCTGGAGGTCTTAGAGCCTTTCTGGAGGGCTTCCAAGCCTCTAGGAATATTATGATGGTTCACAGCCCCCCAATCACGAGTCTTAGGGACAAGGTGAAGTGATGATAATATGGAACTAGCCCTTCTGAGGGGCATCCAGCCTTTAGGAAGGTATTGACGGTTCACAGCCCCCCAAGCACAAGTCTTGGGACAAGGTGAAGTGATTGGCTTTGGGAAATTGAGTTATGTCGTGCGTTATTTCGGAGGATCCTCCTAGGGCGATCCTGGAGCGTTCTGGAAACCCTGAGGGTACATGCATGTCCTGTGTTTAGAGTACTCTCCTAGGACGGTCTCAAAATGTATTAATAGCCCCTAAGGCTGCATGTATTATGAATTACCGGTTCCTGATGCCCCCTAAACATGAGCCTTGGGACAAGGCGAGATGGTTTGTAAGCGGATGGGTGAGTCGTTTAGTGCTTTGTTTGCAACCAATTTGTACGCGTCTCTGTGCGCCGTTGTCTGAAGACGCCCGAGGGCAACGTGATGAAATCCGTATTTTGGCGTTCTCTTCAGGTTTGTAGGACGTCCTTAGCTTCAGCTGGACGATCCGTATTCTGCAACTCTTTGTAGGTTGCCACGTGTCCTAATCTTGTGACGTGTCTCCACTCATCAATCGTCCCGGACATGCTTCCTGAGGCGACCTTTACTCTTCTTTAAAACACGTTTGGCTTTCCAACATTTCTTACTTTATTCCTTTCTTTTGTCTTCTGCTTCCTTCTGCCTTTCCGTTCGTTCGTAGCTTCTGAAGACCTTTCCGCTTAGCCCTTTACAGGTATTCTTCGTCTTTCCGTTTCTTTTCAATTTGTACTTTCATTTTTAGCTTTCGTGCGGTAGTAATCTTAGGGGAAATGGTTTTGATTAGAGAGTGTGACGAGGAGGGAAAACTGATTCGTCCCACTGATCCAGCTGAAAGGGATCAGTTGAGGAAGGAGTGTTTGAGGCATGCCACTGGGCCGGACGGAATTATTAACTAGGATACGTACTATTTAGGGTTACACTGAGAGGATTTGTTTAGTGAATTATCAGGCAAATCTAGTGTTAATTCGGGTAGTGATAGTGATTGTGTGTTTCTGTCTGCTACTTCAGGAATGCAGTGTAAGAAGGACGATTGCTGGGACATTCGTCCATTTCGGAAACTTTCAATCGGATCTCTAGAAGGGGAGTCGTATTTTAGGTCAATAGAAATGGTTCCTTTCGCCGAAGAAGTGCTTGTGGAAGAGTCGACGTTTCTGCCCTAGACTTGTTTAGGAGCAAGTTCGACATATCTGCCACTGGGAGTGAGGAGGACGTGGTGTTGTTGTCTTGCGACCCCGATGAGCGAGTCTGTGATCAGGAGATGGCGGGTGAGGGCGACGAATCTTACTTTGTGTATACCGCCGTGTTGGAAGAGTTTGGCGTGAAGATTCCTTTCACGCCTTTTGAGATGGACGTGCTGAAATATCTTAACGTGGCGCCCACCCAAATTCGCCCCAATAGTTGGGCGTTTGTTCGTGGTTTCGAAATTCTGTGTAAGTCCTTGGATCTTGAGCCTTCTGTTGGTGTGTTCTTTTGCTATTATGGTACCAAGCATGTGAATAAAGGAACGTGGATTGCTATTTCTGCTCATGCGGGAAAGAGGCTCTTTCTTTAGTACGCCTGTAACTTTAAAAAAGAATGGCGTGACACCTTTGTTAGAATACAAGGAGCACCAGGATGTTCTACTGCATCAGTGCTGGTGGCTGGAGAGCCCAAGTTTCCTCTTCGGTGGACGAATGATCCTCTAGCAGTGGGAGGATATGATCTCAACGCCATGTCCTCTTATGAGCGAAACCTAGTTCAGTTTTTTGAAAAGGTACTTCTGACCAACATTCATGAACTATTGAATAGGGAAGGTGACGTTACTCTCCTGAAGGCTTACTTGCGTGAGTGTCTCTAATGGTTTTGTTTTATTGCTCTCTTGTGCTATTTTTCAATTTCCTTTTATTGATCTTTGCTTGTCTTTTGCAGAAGAGATGTTGCCTTTGACTGGTATGGAGATGAGGAAGTACTTGGCGGAGTTGGAGAAGAGTAAGAACCCTGAAGGCTATGTGTCCAGTAATCCGGCGGGAGTGTCACTGAGGAAGTTGAAAAGGAGAGAAGCTGCTTCAAAGGGCGATGCTGGAGTCATTGAGGTTGAGGATGCAGAAGGTGCAGGTGACGGAAATGCTCTTGTTCGGGCCGATTCACCCTTACCAAAGAAGGCGAGGACCTGCAAGGGAGCCAAGACTGGTGGTAGTCGCCCTGCGGCGAGTACTGAAGTTGGCGGCACTTCCTTGAATGATGAAGCTATGAAGTCTTTTTGGCATTTAGAGTTCAATTTCAGGCGGTATGTTATGACTTTTTTCGTTTTTTATCTGATTGATGAGACTTGTATACATTGTTGAGTTTGTTCACGTTGGCTCACCCAGGCATGGCTGTTTGCGTTTTGTAGGTATATGTCAGAGCAGGTTCCTTTTGCGAAGGTTGACGTTGATGCTGCGGTGAAAGCTAAGTTTAGTGACTTAGTTTCGGATGCTGGTACGGCCGCCCTCCGCGTCTTGCTAATGAGTCATGCGATGGAGTTAAAGTATGGGACGGTGGAAAAGAAGCACTAGGATGCTTTAGAGGACGTTGATAAGTGGAAGCACAAGTCTGTTGGCCTAGAGGGGCATTTAGCAGACGCATTGAAAGAGAAGAAAGCTGCGGAGAAGGCCTTTGAGGAGATGAAGCAGGAAAAAGAGATTGTCGAGAGGGAGAGGGACGAAAACAAAGCAGCTTTGGAGAGGTCTAACTTGGCTGTGGAAGAGGGGAGGCGGGCTCTGGCGGTTTATTTTGAGAATGGCTTCAAGCGTGCCACAGAGCATGTAATATCCCGTTCGTCAGCTAAATGAAAATTTTATCTGTTAAATGTATCAGAGGACTAAGATTCATGGAAAGCGAGTATGACAAAAATGTTAAGTACAAGGAAAGCTAATATTGTGTGATATCAGTCAAGCATGGACTTATGTGTCAGTGTCAGGTAAACACGACTAAGGCGAAGGGCAAAGTGGTAAAACGTCGCAAGTGACTATATAAGGCCACAAGGGCCATTTTCCTTCATTTATGCCAACACTTTCTCTCTCTAGGTTTTGAGAGAAAGGATTTCTCTCCTCCTTCTCTCTAAGGCCGCCCCATTCTTCCTTCCTCTAGGCATCAAAGTCTTCCAAAATCATGCAATTGGTGGCTTAGCAAGCCAGAATCAAGTGGAGGAAAGGATTAAAGCAAGGTTTGGTGAAAAGGGTAAAGATCAAGAATGGATCAAAGCTAGGGTTGATGCTTGGAAATTGCAAGGAACATGTTAGGTGAGTTCCATAGATAGATTACCACCCTTTGGGTTGTGTAAATTCATGTTACAAGTATAGATTTATGTTTATGAGAGGTTTTAAAGCCTAATGTCTCTTTGAGCAATTCTTGTCAATTACATGTTAGTTTTCCATGAAATATGTTATTTAAAGTCAATATATGTTGCTGGATGATTATGGTGCATTGCAGGATTAAGTTGGACAAGTTTTGGGTCAAAACTGGAAATTTTGTACCTCAGACCCGAAGAACTACGCTATCAGGGAAATCCACGCTAATATCTTCAGGATGAACCACACTCCAGGGGCGCTATTAGCGCAACTCTTTGGACTTGGCCAACTTGCTTTGGCCTGTTGGCCTAGTTCAGGGCCCGTGGTGCATTCTGATGCTTTTCTTTCAACGTTTTATAACTTTCTAACCCCAAAACAACATCTAATCAATGCACATAACATCAAGCAATCTTCGAATCAAGAATCATGGTAAGCTTAACATGTACATCAAGATAGGCATAAGAGAGTTTAAGCCGATTTATTCGGGTAGTAAGCACTAAGAAAGGGAAAAACTAGAGCCTCGACATAGTAGTTGAGAACTAGCAAGTTTAGCAAGAATTGTAGGATGTTAAGACGCGAAGTTGTTATCTTTGCACATGATCAAGAATGATATATAAATATGTTAAGTTGTGGATAGGATAGTTAATCTCTCCACTAAGACTAAGTATGTACAAGTATGAACATTTACCGCTAATCGGATCAATTAAGGTTCCGAGGTAAACATGTATGCATGATTAGGTTTAACCTATACGAACGACAAGACTATGATTAATAAGTGTAGGTGACATGTCTCTTGCTATCCACATCAGGGGGATACAAGGGGTTCTCGTAATGAGAACGATTCAAGCCGTAAGGGACCCGCATGTCACTGAGTAAACAAGACGTAGGTGCTCGTGTCTCTTGTTATCCACGCCAGGGGGATACAGGAGGTTCTCGACCTAAGGGGAACGGTTCAAGCCGCAAGGGACCCACACGACACCGAGGGAGTCCGATGTACGTACATCGATCATGTATGGGATTGTTCTCGGGGTTACTCCACCCGGGACTATCCGTAAAATGAATCAAGATAATAACTGTTTGTTCAACGCTAACCTATGAATGAACTTAGATACGTTATGCACGATATGACTACGATTATGTTTTTTATGATTATGCAAGAATGAACCCATGCACGTTTATATTTAAGAACAAGAGCACTAGATGCCACATGATAAGTATAAGGCATGGAATAAAGCAAGTAAAGAACATGATACCAATGACGATCTTAGGTTTTCCCTAATCGTCCGGTTTAGAATCGTGCCATGATTATGTTAGGTTTAGGCCTCGATACATAAAGTGTATTCTTGGCAATGCGGTTTTAGGTTCCCCCTCAACCTCCATGACACGTATAGGAAGTGAAGCTTATAACAAGTTAAGATAAGATTATGACGGCTCTAGTATGCACTACCGTTTAAGTATGCAAGTCCCCACACACGTATAATCAACCGTCAGGTTGTAATGTAGACACGTGGTGACCGTAGTTTTCCCCTTGAGGTTTCCTATAGCCTAGGATTTAGGGGAACTCACTGAGACATTATGTCTCATCCCAATCCTTATTTGTTTCAGATAAGCAGGATGTTTATGCATGTTCGGAGCCGGATGGATATTACTTCAAGGGTTCGTTCGTAAAGCTGCAGGACGATATGGACATCAAGGATGTATTTTTATGTATGGATGAGTTGTATTGTATTATGATTTATACGAACGTGACTTGATGTAAATATTATTCATTCGTAAAATTTTATGTTGTATATTTTAATGTATCCAGTACTAATATTAACGCACGTGCCAGACTTTCTAGATACGTCTGGTATGGGTGTTACAGAGCAAGTCCTTCTATTCAACCCCGAGGTGAAGATGGAGGAGCTCAACCCCTTCAAGGTGATCGTGGACGGCAAGCTGGTGGATGATGAGTGAATTTGGTTGTTTTTTATAACTTATGTTTGGCGGCTCTGCGAAGCGCCCTGTCTGGACAATGTTTATTTTTATTATCTTGTCTTTGATCTTTCTGGAATTCTGTTTGTGACTTTGAACCGCTATTTTATCTAATGTAGCTATGTTTAAGAAACTTGCTGTTTTTCTATTTCTGTTGATGACGCGTATTTTGAAATTTACTGTAAGTCTAGTCTTATACGTTGATTGGCGAGTAGCGTAATTGCATTGCGTAATTTGAATGAATCGGCGATTTTGGCCGTCCTGAAGGTTGGCGTTTTAGGGCAATTTGTGGACTTATGATAGTTTTGCGATTTCATTTAGTCGAACCCCGCCAGAGCCTCTCATTGAGGTTGACGTTTTGGGCGATCACAGTAATTTGATTTTGGCGATTTAATTTAGTCGAACCCCGCCAGAGCCTCTCATTGAGGTTGATGTTTTGCTTATCCTTAATGAATTTGGGTGATGCATCTAGCATCACATTTTTTTTAGGGAACATCTAGCATCACTTTTGTTTCATAAAAATAATATTTACCAATAACAAATATTTTTCCCGTGTTATTTTTTTTGGATTCAGTGATTAATAGTTGTGTCGTATTTCTTTTTAATATTTGTCATTGAGAAATATTTGTTCCGTAACTTTTATTATTAATTGAAAATAATAGCCTTGTGAATTTTTTCGATGATATATATTGTTTCATGTTTCTGTGTATTAAGGGCAAATATTTCACATGTTTTTTTTTTATACATATGAGATTTGAATTCATGAAATAGCTTCACATATGCCTAAATACACTAATCATCAATCTTTCTCTCAACAATTAAAAGAGTAGCATAATTTTTAATATTTTTTAATAACTCATATCCACTCAAGATTATAATAGTAAATAGAAGATGTATTAGTGTACTTCCTACCAAAAAAACAAAACAGATGTAGTGTACTATTGAATTGTCTTGCACTAAATTATTTACGTTTGAAATTTGTTTTTTTAACAGTAAGATGAAAACAAAACAAAAAAAATCTACACTCATTTATATATCGTGAGGAAGGTAAATAAAGTCTGATAATTTGTTCTTTTGTTCCAACCAATATATAACTTGTTATAAATAAAAGATGTTTTGATTCTGTCATAAAAAAAATGTTATTAGTAATTTAATATTCATATATATATATATATATATATATATATATATATATATATAGAGAGAGAGAGAGAGAGAGAGAGAGACAGAATCCGTTGACATCAGGTGTCAACGAATTCGTTGACACCAAATTTCAACCATCGATTTTATTTAATCTAACGGTTCTCATTAAATCGCTTAAATGGTGCACGTGACGATCTTCCCTTTATTCCTTTTCGCATCGTCTTCTCTTTTGCATCAACATTGTCGGCTAAACTTACTTTCATCTTCTATGAAAAATTGATCTAACTCAAGGGCACAATTTCCATTAAATAATTGTCCACGAGAACATCTCCTTGGAGTCATCATACTAACATCTATGAGTTATTTCCCTATCAAGTGTATCCACCAACAACAACAATTCATATTATTTTGTATTGATTATTTTGTAGACAAAATCAATTGAACAATCCGTTGATGAAAAATTATTATATGACATGGGATTCCACTATTTTGATTCAATGAATTAATTTGTTTAAGGTTTACCGGTGACGATCAGAACAGATCATGGACAAAATATGGATCAAAATAACATGTGGAATTGATTTGTAATTGCAAAAGGAAATTAGGTTAAGCATATTTCTACTTTCATCTTTGGTTAAATTCATCTACATCACTAATTGAATGGTGGGCTTTTAATTTCTGAGAGCATTACATTTGATTGATGAAAGAGATGATAGTGCAGGTATACACAATGTAGAAGGTGTGATACTGATAGTTCAGATAGAACGATAGAATAGAATAAAGAGGGTGGGGTTCACGTGCACAATTTAAGTGAGTTAATGAGAGCCTTCAGATTAAATAAAATCGATGGTTGAGATTTGGTGTCAACGAATTCGTTGACACCTGGTGTTAACGGATCCTGACTCATATATATATATATATATATATATGTGTGTGTGTGTGTGGGCCGGATCACAGTAGATATATAAAAATATTGGATTAGCGATTAGCGATTGAGAGCGGCGATTAGCGATTGCACAGAATTCAATCGGGAGAGCGGCGATTAGCGATTAGCGGTTGCAGGATTACGATTCAAAATTAAAAGCCTTTCAAAGCACCGATTGGTTTTGAATCTTTCAACACCAACTAGCCTTTAAGGTAGTTTTTTCAATCATGATTACGAGGCTCTAAAGAAATTTGTGATGCCATAATAAGACGGTGCTGCTCTTCTACAGTTTCCGTATACGATCTAATCTGTCTTTCGACGCTGCTATTGTTTCAACATGTCCCCTCTTCATCTCAAGTAAGAATACCTTTAACGTGTTTGATGAATTGCTTATGAAGAATTGTTGGTTTTCCCTTTTAATAAGGAGTATGTTGGCTTTCCCTTTTAATAAGGAGTATTGATTTTCCCTTTTAATAAGGAGTATTGAATTCCCTTTCAATAAGGAGTTTTTGTGTTTTATCGGAGAAAATGAGTTTCATAGCTTGGAATTGTCGTGGCCTTGGTAATCTACGGGCAATTAGCGCGTTCAAAAAGCTCTTAAGAGATAAAAATCCCACATGTGTATTCCTCTCAGAAACAAAGAAAAAAGATTTTGAGATGAATAAGTTTCGAAATGTTCAAGGTTTATCTGGTGTTGTTGCTGTTAGTTGTTCAGGGGAAGGTAATAGACGTGCTGGCGGTCTTGCAATGTTTTGGAAGGAAGGAGTTGAAGTAGAGGTATTATCTCTTTCCTCTAACCATATTGATGTCTTGATTGCTATTGAGAACGGAGATGAAAAATGGAGACTTACTGGTGTATATGGTTTTCCGGAGTCTCATATGAAGCATAAAACCTGCGAGTTAATTGATCAGTTAGCATTGGTGGAAAGTACAGATAAGTGGCTCCTCATGGGGGATTTCAATCTGATTCTTTCACAGGATGAGAAGGAAGGTGGGAATTTCGGCAACTCTCATATGATTTCAATGTTTCGGGACACTCTTCAAAATTACAACCTTTCTGACTTAGGATTCGAGGGTGATAAATTTACTTGGCATAATAGACAAGATGGTGTGTCTAATATCAAGGCACGCCTTGATAGGATGGTAGCGACGCCAGCCTGGTCCTCATTCTATCCTTCAGCTTCAGTGGTGCATTTAACGAGATATGCTTCAGATCATCTACCTTTGTGGTTGCGGCTTGCTACTAGGAAGCCGAAGAAAAAACAAAATGTTCTTAAATTACAACGTTTTGAAGAATGTTGGCTACGTGATAGTGGAATTTTGGAAGTAGTGAAAGGTTCTTGGGAGGTGGCAGGGGATTCTATGTCTGACAAAATTAATCTATGTGTGAATGATCTTTCTAACTGGAGTAAGGATCGCTTTGGTGATGTTCCCAATCAGATAAAAAATGTTCAAAAGAAATTGGATGATCTTAATAAGCAAACACAACATGAGGGGGTGATGTCAGAAATTAGACGAGTTGAGGCTAGATTGAATGACTTGGTTGAGAGTGAAGAGATTTGGTGGGCTCAGAGGTCTCGTGCTTTGTGGTTAAAGCATGGAGATAAAAATACAAATTTTTTTCATCAAAAAGCTTCTCAGAGAAAATCTAGAAATTGGGTGGAATCTATATGCGACGATCATGGGGATAAATTTTATGATGAGGAAGACATTGCCAGAGTTTTTAATAATTTCTTTCAAGATCTTTTCTCTACAAGTCATCCAGAAAGAATTACTGAAGCTGTGGAAGTGGTCAAAGATAGATTGTCGGATGCTATGCGTAACATATTAGAAGCTGAGTTCACAGAAAATGAGGTTTCCTTAGCCGCTAAAAATTTAAAGCCTCATGCTGCTCCGGGACCGGATGGAATGCCTGCATTATTTTATCAACAATTTTGGAGTATAGTTGGCAAGGATGTGACTTCTTTTGCTTTGAAGATTCTCAATGGTGGGGGAAATCCGAGCAACATTAATTATACATACATTTGTCTTATTCCAAAAAAGAAGAAGCCGAAGGTGCCAGGTGATTTTCGACCTATTTCTCTTTGCAATGTTATTTTTAAAATAATTACGAAAACAATTGCAAATAGGTTGAAATTGATTCTTCCGGATATCATTGGAAAATTCCAAAGTGCTTTTGTGCCGGGACGTTTAATTACTGATAATGCCTTACTAGCTTTTGAATCTTTTCATTATATGAGGAAAAAAAGAAGAGGTAAGAAGGGATGTGTGGCGTTAAAGCTAGATATGTCAAAAGCATATGACCGTATTGAGTGGAATTTTTTGATTGAGGTGCTTCAGTCTATGGGTTTTTCTCAGAAATGGCAGAACTTGATTTTCAATTGTATTTCCACTGTTTCTTTCTCTGTTTTGTTGAATGGAAGTCCTTGTCAGAAGTTTTATCCTCAACGAGGCCTCCGTCAAGGGGACCCTTTATCTCCTTACCTATTTATCTTATGTGCTGAGGTTTTTTCCGGGCTTCTAAATAAGGCACAAGCAGAAAAGGGCCTTCATGGAATTCAAATTGCTAGAGGAGCCCCAAAAATTAATCATTTATTTTTTGCAGATGATAGCCTCATTTTCTGTAGGGATTCTTTTCAAGATTCTCAGACCATTCAAGAAATTCTTAATACTTACCAATCTGCTTCTGGTCAACTTATTAATTTGGACAAATCTGAAATCTCTTTTAGCCGAAATGTACCTGATGATCGTAAAATTTTGTTCCAAGGTTGGATGCAAATTAAGGCTGTTGAGTGTCATTCAAAGTATCTGGGGCTGCCTGCTTTTGTTGGTAGATCTAAGAAACAGGTTTTCAATTTTGTCCAAGATAGGGTGTGGAAGAAGTTGAAAGGTTGGAAAGAAAAATTTCTATCTACTGCTGGGAGAGAAGTTTTGATCAAATCAGTGGTTCAAGCAATTCCTACGTATGTGATGAGTTGTTTTCTACTTCCGATGAGTTTATGTGAGCATATTGAAAGTATGATTAGTAAATTCTGGTGGGGGAGCAAACAAGGTGAACGTAAAATTCATTGGATTAAATGGGAGACATTATGTAAGGAAAAAAAGAAAGGTGGAATAGGTTTTCGAACATTTCATGAGTTTAACCTTGCTATGTTGTCTAAACAAGGTTGGCGTATTATGCATAACGACGACTTATTGATCTCACAATGTTTGAAATCAAGGTATTTTCCTAGAAGCAACTTCTTGAAAGCTTCAACAGGTTACTGCCCAAGTTATACATGGAGAAGTATCTTGCAAGCACGAGTGGATATTATTGAGAAAGCTGGTATTTGGAGAGTAGGAGACGGTCGTCTAATTAATGTATGGGAGGATAATTGGCTTCCTTATCAAAATGGACACAAGATTTGGTCCCCTAAACCCCCTAATTGTGATATTATGTTTGTCTCAGATCTCATTCACCATGATATTCGATGTTGGAATGCTCCTTTAATTAATGAAATTTTTCTCCCTTTTGAGGCTCAACAAATTCTTCAATTGCCAATTTCATTTGCTCAATTGCAAGATGAATTTGTGTGGGGTGCTTCACGGTCAGCTACTTTTTCTGTGAAGAGTTCATACCATTTCTTAAAGGCAAGGCGTGCAGCAGATGGCTCACATAGCTCAATGCAAGACAATAATCATGAAGTGTGGAAAAAATTATGGAAAATTAAAAGTATTCCAAAACACATCCATTTTTCTTGGAGGATTCTACATGAAAAACTACCAGTAAAAAATGATCTGTTTAAAAGAGGAATAAGCAGTGACCCACTGTGTGTTCTTTGTGGGGAACATAATGAGACAATTTCACATCTCTTTATGGAATGTCATTGGTCAAAGCAGATATGGTTTGCTTCCTCTTTAGGGGTGGTATTTGATTCGCATGAATTCAGGCATGTTCCTTTTCATAAGTGGTTAGAGAAAAATATTATTGATGTCGATGAGGATATTATAATCCATGTTTTGGCCTTGTGTTATGAGATATGGTGTGCTAGAAATAAGAAATGTTTTGAGGGGACTGATGTTGATGTGATTGCCATTACTCAAAAGGCACAAAGATCTATTGTGAATTTTAAGAGTGCTAGTACGATGTTAGTGGAGACACTGAGTAGAGGTCCAATTATGCCAATATCTGATGTTCATTGGACACCTCCGTTTAGTGGTTTCTATAAGCTTAATGTTGACGCGGCAGGTCCGATAGAGGGTGACAAGTGGGGTATTGGTGTTGTGGTGAGAGATAATGAAGGTGTTGTCGTTGGTGCTAGTTGTTGGCAAGTATGTTCATTACCAGATTCAGAGGTTGCAGAAGCTTTAGCTATGCGGAAGGGTTTGGAATTTGCAAAAGACATGTCTTTTCTGAATCTTATCGCAGAATCAGATGCTTCTAATGTGGTTTTAGCGTTGAATGATCACCAACAATCTTCCAACTATGTTGGCTCTATTATTCGAGATTGTATTAGTTTTAAGGGTAGTTTTCGTAGTTTAAATTTTTTGCATGTTAGGCGTGAAGCCAACCAAGCTGCTCATTATTTAGCTAAATATGCTCTTAAGAATTTAGATTGCATATGGGTAGAAGAAACTCCGCTTTGTATTTCTACAGTCTTGGCATTTGATTTATTGCCAGACTTTGGTTATTGAAATTGTCTTTAACGTCAAAAAAAAAAAAAATGTGTGTGTGTGTGTGTGTGTGTGTGTGTGTGTGTGGGATAGGATCAAATGACACCAAGGTGTCAAATTAAATTTGACACCAAATCCTAACCATTAATCCAACATTGATCCAATGTCTCTCATCAATTCATTAAATGTTCACATAGTTGATCAAATGATGCAAATTTTAATTTTAGAAATAAAATATTCTTTCTTCTCTTGGTTAATTATTTACTAGAATTATATGATAGTATTATTATGGTTTCCTTACACTATTCACTGCCATCTTTTTTGATGGGCTTATTTTCTTTATTTCTTTATTCATATTAACCTTTTTTATTTTTATTTTTCTTACAAGAACCCAAAGAAAATTGATTTATAAAGAGTACCTGAGATAATGAATTAATGATTGGTTCCAAAATTAAAAAGAACATATGCTACTAAACGAAAGCAAAGCACAATTGCTAAAACACCCGACACAATAATATTAGCAGCATTTTGTCAAAAAAAAAATTAGCACCAAGAACTCAAGAATAATACCATACAACAAATGAAAGCGTATCCAATATAAACATGATACAAATATAGAATCTCTAAAAAATAGTAGGGAGAAATCAAATGGCAATCATCTATCTATTGATGCAAAATATAACAAAAATGGGAACTAATCAACCAAGCAAAGAAAGAATAAATTATTTCTAAAATTAAAATTTGGATCAATTCATCAAGCATGTGAGCATTTAATGAATTGATGAGAGACGTTGGATTAATGTTGGATTAATGGTTAGGATTTGGTGTCAAATTTAATTTGACACCTTGGTGTCATTTGATCCTATCCCTATATATATATATATATATATATATATATATATATATATATATATATATATATATATATATATATACATACATACACACACACACACACACAAACACACACACACACACACACACACACACACACACACACACGCATACTACTGTCGCAGACAAAAAAAATATAGAATATCAAACATTCAGTCCTTTTTATTTTTTATACTTAGTTTTGATTTTATTTTATAAATGCCATTTGAATATCACATTATTAAAAATAAGTCAACCCAATTTGAATGGCTTATTTTAAGATTTTTTTTTTTGATTGAATGGTCTGCAAAGAGGAGGACACATGGCAATTGATTTGCTAGAAACATTCTTGAATGCCATGTGAATTGACTATTTTGAACATGTTTAAATGTATGTATATAAGAGATAAGAGATAAGTGAAACTATTATGAAAGATAAATAGATTAATGATATAGATCTAAATATGGTTTATGATTGAACATTATGACGTATTTTGATTCATATAGTCAACCCCACTTAATGAAATAATGATTGGTTGTTGTTGTCGTCGTCATATTTTAGAAGGATTAACTTATGCTCAAGAATAATTATTATAACATTTCATGCTCAGCTACCACGTTTATTAGTCAATGACATAATCAACTTAAAGTGCAATAATTATATTCTAGTCAAAATTTATAAAAATAGTATAAAAACAAATTAAGTAGGTGCAATTCAAAGCAGTCAAAATTTATTATATTTAAAATATTTATTTCTGATTTTTTAATTTATTTCATTACCTCCCCTATCATCTTAAATAGCCCAACGTAACCAAAAAAAATGTAACCACAAGAAATCTCAAATAGCCTATTGCAAAGTGTTTTGCAATTTGCAAAGAAGAATGGCAATCCGTTTCAATCTTCTCTTTTTTGTCTATGCAATTATGTGCATTACTTTAGTCATGGTTTTTTTTTGGTAGAATCGGAAAAAGAAAGAAAAAATAACAGAAAAAAAACTATCTAGAAAAAGAAATCCTACTAGCATCAGCTAATAGGAGTAGACTAATTCCAGCAGGAGGAACTGCAATAGAACGATATGTCTCATGGCTACCAGCTCCAAGCTTGGCAAGATAGTCGGCGCAAGCATTGCCTTCTCGAAGAGTATGATGCATGTGGATGTGCCAGTCCCTGGAAAAGAGCTCCTTTATATTAAAAATAATTGCTGCATAGTGATGCCAAGCGTTGACAGGTTCAGAAATCAACTTAATTGCGGTCTTTGAATCAGAATAACACCACAATTCTGAAATACCAAACTCCCAGGCCATACGTAACCCATGGTAAATTGCCAATAACTCCGCATGGAGGATGTTAGAGAAGCCTATATTGCCAGCAAATCCATGGATCCAAGCACCATCCTCATTCCTAAGCAAGCCCCCAAAACCGGAGACACCGGGATTACCGAGGCTACTTCCGTCAACATTCAAAATCATGCCATTACCCCCCTTATCATTCCACTTTATCACCCGCGTGAGTGGAACTGGATGCTGCTTGAGGAAGTTCTTAGCCAAAAGATTAGCATAGTTTTCTGTACACATCCTAGTAGAAAATGGAGAAACGACCTCATTTGCCATACACAGGCTGTTCCTAGTGCGCCATAACCACCAACAAGCAGACATAAACAAAAATCTAGAATGGCCATCAATACCACGACGTAACCAAACATAAAGATCGTCCCCTTGGAAGAAAGATAATTCGGTAAATCCAATAGCTTTCCAAAGACGAGTCGCAAAATCGCAATCCCTGAGGCAGTGGAAGGTGGTCTCAACTTCTTGATTACAACGCGGACAAAGGTTCATTTGGATCATACCACGATGGCACAACATCGACCTGGTAGGAAGAGAGTTCTGTAATGCCGTCCAAAGGAAAAATTTCAATTTCTCTGGAGCAGGGATGTGCCACAACCACGTCCATGAGATATTATCAGTTAGATTACCAGCAAACTCCAATCTATTAAGCCAAAAATATCCATCCCTCGCTGAGTATAGGCCATTCAAATTTCCTTTCCAGGTGTAACAATCCCTCACCGTATGATGCAAACACATAGGAATTGATTGCAAAAACTCCTTGACATCAGTTGGAATATTAGTATATAATGAATTAAAATTCCAGGTGCCATCAACATAAACATCGCTCACTCGCATATGTAAATCATGAATGTCCACAAAGAAAACCTTTTCAGCTAATTTACCGATACCAGACCAATTAGAGTACCAAAAGGAGGAGTTTCCGTCGCCCAGCCGAAATTCAAATCCCTCCCTAAGGGCCAGAAGCGCTTTCATGATAGCATTCCAAGTTACCGAACCTGGTTTCTTGTTTATATTTAGAAACATGTCATCCTTAACATACTTCTGTTTCAGCACCTGTACCCATAAAGAATCACAGTTTTGGTGAATCCTCCAAACCAACTTTCCTAATAAAGACGTGTTGGCATCCCGTGCCTTTCGAATTCCGAGACCGCCTAGCTTTTTTGGTTTTGTAATTTTGTCCCAGCCAACTAGGTGGATACCCGAATTCGAATTACCTTTCCACAAGAAATTCCTGGCTGTTCGATCAATAGACTCACAAGTTGACTGAGGAAGCCAAGCCACTTGCATATAGTAATTAGGAATGGAATTCAAAACTGATTTCACTAAAGTCATACGGCCAGCTTTATTTAATAAATTATGTTGCCAAGTTGCTAACCTCTGACTTATTTTCTCTTCTAAAAATTCAAAGTCCTTCCTTTGTAACCGGCCATGAATCATGGGAAACCCCAAATATTTCTCTAAACAGAGAGTGCGATTAATACCTGTGATGGTGACAATGGCATTAATTTTTCCTTGCCTAGTTGAAGAAGAGAAAAAAACCTTGGACTTGGCCACATTCACTTTAAGACCAGAATACATAGCAAATTTAGCCAACGTGTCAGATATAACCCCTGCTTGAGATTTAGTAGCCTTAGCAAAAAGGAGAACATCATCAGCAAAAAACAAGTGTGAAAGAGGAGGGCCGCTTTGAGATAACCTCACAGGTTTCCAACTCCCATCGTCCACCGCCTTAATAATCATCTGAGACAAACATTCCATACAGAGTACAAAAAGATAGGGAGAAAGAGGGTCCCCTTGCCTTAGTCCTCTAGTTGGAGTGAAACCAGGAAGCCGACGCCCATTCCAAAGGAGAGACATAGATGAAGTAGTTACACAATGCATGATCAACTTAATAGTAATGGGAGGAAAATCATATCGTTGCAAGCATAGCGCTAAGAAATCCCAATTAACATTATCATAAGCCTTCTCGAGGTCAATTTTGAACACCATATCACCTTTCTTCCTTTTTGATTTCCTCATCGAATGGATAGCTTCTTGGAGAATAATGGCATTATCAGTTGTTCCTTTTCCCGGTAAAAAACTACTTTGAAAAGGCCCCACTATCTGGTTAAGGTAAGGCCGTAATCTATTAACCATAATTTTAGTAATGAGCTTATACACAGTATTACATAAGCTAATTGGCCGAAATTCCTTAAAATTTTTCGGACAATCAACCTTAGGAATTAGAGCAATAAGCGTTTCAGAAAGAGAGGTAGGAAAACTTCCTGTTTCGAACGCATTTTTGATAAGCTTAACAATATCATCACCAACTATATGCCAATATTGTTTGAAGAAAATGGCTTGAAAACCATCAGGGCCAGGAGCTTTGAATGGATGCATTTGATTCAAGGCCTGAGTCACTTCTTCTGCTGTCACTAGCTGAGTTAGAGAGAGGTGGGCTTCGTCATTCAGGGTTAGAGGCAACTGAAAATCATCCATTCCGGAAGGCACTAAAGGAACATGAGAGCAAAAAAGTTTTTTGCTCAAATTTAGCGCTTCTTCTTGAAGGGTATCATCATCTGTACACCAAACACCATTGGAGAGGTGAAGACCATGAACTTTATTCCTCTTGCGACGAATAATAGTCTTAGCATGAAAGAATTTCGTATTGCGATCCCCCAATTTAATCCAATCCTCCCTAGCCTTTTGATACCAATGAATCTCCTCTTGGGCTAGAATCTCATCATATTCATGTTGGAGATCTCTTTGTAAGTAAACAAGGCGAGCCGAATCTATCCTCTCTAAGGATTGTTGAACCCCTTTCAGCCTTCTTTCGATACGTGCTTTCCTCATTCTGATATTACCAAAAGTTTCCTTATTGAAAAGGATAGAGTCATGTTGAACATTGTGTAAAGAGGTGCTAATGCAATCTGAAGGTTTCTCCCAAGCCACTTGCACAACATGAGAGTAGCTCGGGTGGGTGATCCAAGCAGCCTCGAAACGAAAAGGTCGAGGTCTGTAGTCCTGCAGGGGAAGACCACATCGGAGGAAGAGAGGATGATGATCAGAATGGAATTTACACAACACTTCCACATAAGCATCAGAAAAAGCCATACGCCAAGGAACATCCACCAGCACTCTGTCAAGTTTTCTATAGACCATACGGTTACCTGAACAATTTCTATTCCAAGTGAATTTTCCACCAGTCATGCCTATGTCCACTAAGTTGCAATCCTCCATAACCTGTCGCAATGCATTGGCCCTAGAATGAGAAAAATAGCCACCTTTCTGTTCACTTGGGTAAATAATATCATTGAAGTCTCCCATCAATATCCAAGGTCCGTCTATGTTACTTCGAAGATTAGTGAGATGATGCCATAAATCTAAGCGCGAAGTATAAACAGGGCTGGCATACACACCAGTCAAGTACCAAGAAGAATTCGCTAAAGATAATTTAATTGTAATGGTATCCATGTAGTTTTCTTGTACTGTCGTAACAATATTACTCCCATTTTGTTTTAGCAACCAAATACCCCCAGAATGGCCTCGAGCATCAACGTAGTGAACGCTCACGTACCCAACTTTGCTCCAGAACGATTGAAGCTTTTGAAAACTAATGTGAGTTTCCATAATAATTAGAAAAGTAGGTGAATATTTCCTAATCAAGTCCATCAAATGTCGTTTTGCCTTATTATTTGCTGCTCCCCAGATGTTCCAGGACAGCACAGTAACTTCTTTGAATCCTATCATCATAAACAACAAGATAAAGGAGACAAAGAAGGTCTCAAGGGGTGGTACTTACGTAATTGGCTCCCAATCAATGGGAGTTTCCCGAACCACCTCCTCATCTTGGACGTGTCCATCCTCCATTGCATTCTGGCTAGTGTTCCCCTCAGGTACGTGTAGCAAGTCCTTTTGCACTTTGTTTAGCTGTTGACCGTCCTCTACATTCATTGATCTTCCTGGACTCTTAGGAGTATGAATAAAAATGTTATGAGCACCTGTAATGCCTAGACCAGACTTAGAAACAGACCCAATCTTAGCCCCTGGCCCAGAACCGTCATTCAAATTATTGGTATTCAAATTTTTTTCTTTGGCACGTTGGTCTCCCGTAGTAAACTGGCGCGTTACCACATCAGCCCCACTCTTCTCAAATCTTCGTTTCTTAGAATATGCATATGTTTGACTAGGTCCCACACCTAGCTTACTACTCCCACGTGGTCCCTTTGATGTAGTTATGATTTCTTTCTTCTTATTGCTCACTGATTCCTTTGACACATTATTTACCAGTGGTGGTGTTTGACTTTGACTGCCTTTCTTGTTCCGCTTTCTCCGTTGCACCACTAACCACTCACCATGTGTCGCGTTAAATCCTTCATCATCAGTTATTAAATTTGTGATGCTGTCTTCCTTGTGTGGCACTACGACTGTTTCATCTCCACCAACAGCTGTTGCCATCGGATTCCCAGTCTCTGTCGCCATGGCCCCAATGGATGAACCTTTTGGGACTGATGTTTTTGTGCAGTCTCTGGTATGGTGACCATAACAACCGCAACCTCCACAAATTATATGTAAGCCTTCATACTGCACCTTGTACCAGTAGCCATTGACATTAACTTTTCCAACCACCGGCAAGGTGAGGTCAATCTCCACACAAATTCTAGCAAACCGGCCTCTCTCAACCGTCAAGGTATTTGTGTCCACCTTCACTGGTGTGCCTACCACAGAAGCCAACCCCAGGAGAACACTTTCATCATAATACAATAGACTGAGCCCCGGAAAACGAATCCATACCAAGGTCTTCTCCACCTTCGCATGCGGAGAGGCGAAGTCAGGAGTCCACCTTGCTACTGCCAGGTAATGATCAAATAACATCCACGGTCCATCCGACACAATCTTCTCCCTATCTGCAAGCAATTCACACTTAACCATATAGAAGCCATTATCAACATCCATAATTTCAAATCCTCCATGAAGCTTCCACATCTTCTTCAGTCGATCCTTCATAAGATGATACCCCACCGTTTTCCCAAGGAGTTTAACAACTAGCGCTTCCTTCCAGGGATTACACAGATCTTGGAATAGCTCTTCATCCATGGTAACCTTTGGCAGTAACCGATTCCCATCTTCTAAAGTGACCTTCATGAGACCCTTCGCGATCAAATCTTCCTTCTCTTTGGCTTGGTTCGTTCCTTGTCCTTCAGTGACGATATCTCGAAAGGACAGCTTTGGTGGCTTGATCATCCCCCCATCTGGTGGTTTGGTTGGCGGCGGCAGCCTGGCAGCCGAAAAAGCAAAGTTTCCGTCAGGGTTATGCGACATCACGTTTTTCTTTTACTACTTTAGTCATGGTTGCCGGTAATAAATTAGTTTCACAATTCAATTTTATTATATTTCATATGAAAATACTTGCTTAATTTTTAGGAGACATGTCTTTGTTTTATAAAATTAGGAACCATGATTTTAGTTGATGTTTTAGGAACATTTTTTATTTTTTTTATAAAAATGTGTAAAATATTTCAAACATGTCAAAAATTTCACCTGAATATTGGGTAATATTTCTAATTCCTTTTAATTGATTGTAGAAGGTGAGGAAGACTTACCTCTTCCCCCCGGAGATTACAAATGCTATGCTATTGGAAAATGTCCAGGTGATTCAGAACACTGTCGACAATATTGTCTAGGAAGGGGCTACCATAAAGGTGGTCAGTGTGTACTGGACTCACTTGCATGTTGTTGCATTAAAAACTAGAGAGCAACGTGTTTGTTGATCTACAAACACGGACTTTAAAATATTTACCTAAATAAGTTGAAAAATCAATAATGTAATTTATGTTTACAAGAATATTATTATAATTTTTTATTATTATTGAAAATTTAAATATTGCTATGATTTCTTCTTATTATTATTGAAAAGTTATAGATTTTCTTTGTCAATTAAGTGGTTTAATGGCTACTATAAATTTTCATATTAAGATGAATAATTGAAAATTCGAATCGCAATCCTTACATGCTATCATTCTCTATCCAATTGAGCTAAGGACTTGAAAAATTATACTCCCTTCATTCTTAGTTATAAGACTGTTTTATAAAAAAATTTGTCCTAAAATATAAAACTTTGGCTAAATTACATCGGCGGTCCTTTATTAAATATAAACTCATGTTCATCATTGCTAAAAAAAACTGTGTGTAAGACCCGTAATTTAACAATGACTAAATTCAGGACTTTGTACTGGTTGTTATGTTTCTTTGTTAATAAACGATTTTATGAAATATTTTATGAAAGGTCCTGACGTTGTCTGAATTTCAAAATTTGGTTTTCTACTGATTTTGAGAAAATGTGTTGCAAGTATCTGCTGTTTAAATTTTCAACGGATCAAGAGCGTCGTGAAAATTTAAACAAGAGTTTTATACATTGTTAGAATGGGAAGATGATCTCATTATATTATTATCCAAATTTTGGTAATGAGATTTTTGTCGAAAATTTATTTGGATTTCAAAGCTATTATTTTGAATGGAAAACTAGTTGAGCAATTTAACTATGTGAGATCTATAATTGATTCACATATGTTGTTTTTTACTCTGTGTGATTGAGTATGACTTTCAATATGTTTGTTAAGAATGAAAATATAGAGGAATATGTTTTTATGTTTTTTTGACTTGCATTATATGGAAAAGAAAGGCTAGCAACACACATTCTAACACACATTTTTCAACACTCTCTTTTATTGTTAAAATCCACATGATTTGGTGGGACCCATGTAAATTTTATTCAATCAAAGAGAATGTGTTGAAAAGTGTGTGTTAGAATGTGTGTTCCCAGCATTCCTCTTATATGGAATGCATGATTTTGTGTTTTCTTAATCTTGTTGAGCATTTTTGTGAGTTTAGAGATTTCGGGTAGAATCAATTATGAATTCTCCTGCAAATGAAATATTAATGGACCTTGGGAGTCATTATATTCATTCAAGGAATTCATTTGTCGTTGAGATGATTTTTGGGAATTTAGCAATATTAGACCGACTAGTTTAGTAAAATTTTCGAAAGGAAAATATTAGCGATGAATAGTGGTTTGTCCATACCAGCTGAGTTAAGCTCACGAAGACAAATAATTACAACCTCTAAATGAATAAAATGTGTTTAGTTATGTAAAAATAATAAATCTAATGAGTTACGTGTCATGTGAACGCAATACAATTTATATTATACATTTTGTCAGTTGATCGTCAAACTTATTTTTCTCAGGTGGCGTTTAGCCTAGGCATGTAAAGTTCTTTCCCACTATGGGAAAATGCCTTTTTGCAATCCAGTCATACCGGAACGTCGCCAGAATCGTAATCTGGTGGAGTGGCCGAAAGCGCCGCGAAAACTCATGGGAGCGGTGGAATCGAGCGTCTCTGCCAATTCTGTCCGTCTTCCTCACAATTCCGGGTTTGTGGGTCGAGTTCGTGACCCGGTTGGTTAAAAACAAAAATCAAAAACATTTTCTTTAATATTTTATTTCTGTAACATTATTGCTCAATAATTATTCCAATTGCCAAAGACTTTCCAAATACACCCACTAATCCTATTAATTCCATTAATTGTCAGTTTTTATTTTACCAGTAATTAAAATTAATATGGCAACATTAATTATTAAATTAATTGCCAGACCCATCTGAAATGATTTATTAAAACAAATGAAAAATTGTTGTTTAATCAAACGGTGGGGTCCACTGCTCTGGTTCACAATACCAAGCAACAAAGTCACAACCATTAACATGTCACAAATCTTAACCATCCAATTAAATAACTATTAAATCTATGGTTGTGGTTCATCTTTCCCATGATGGGAAAGAACTTTCCTTTCCCATACTAAACCCCACATTTTTCTCAATACCTAATAAGTAATTTTTCTCAATACCAACTAAGCGCTAAACACTGAATATGATGACATGATATTTTGGGAGAACTAGTGCTTGAAGAAAATAGTTATAGGGACTAAAAAAGTTTATAAGTTTATCTTTTTTTTTTTTTGAAATAAGTTTATAAGTTTATCTATTAATGTTATTTTCTTAAAACTTATTACTCATAGTATGCAATGTAAATACATAAAAATATTTCTAAAATTTCTTTCATTTTATTCTAAATTATTAAATTGAAAAAATCAATCTTTTTTTTAATAAAGAAAAAAATTCTTTTCTTGTTATGAAATATTTTTCTTTAATTTTTATTTTTTTTAGAAATCTATTTATGTCATTTTATAAATACACCTATTTCTTTTCTAACAAAATTTCCTTTCATTTTCTCTCATACCAAACTACTAAATAATCTCTTCTTATCATTTTCTTTTCTTTTCTCTATATTTCCTTCATCAATCAAACAAAGTTTAAAGATAGTAGGGACTAATTTGTTCTTGTTTATTTTTCTCATAATTAAATTCTTTTGATTTTACTTAGCAATTATATTGAGTTTTGCAAAAAAAAAATTAAAGACTAAAATATGTGTTAATTTTTTTTTACAATAAATATGTGTTTATTTCTTTTCTTGTAAAAAAAAAGATATTTATAAATCACTTACTCTTAAAGCTTATTAGGTCATGCTATTAGTTAACCTAATTTTTTCCCTCTAAATCCATGCCATTAATTGCTGTTAGTGCTAACCCTAAAAAATCCCTTCAAAATTCCAATGTTTGAATTTCAAAGTATTTGGCTGTTTGAATTTCAAATTATTTTATTGGAATAAACCTACTATTTTTGATGGCATTTACTAATGGATGTTGTTAATGTGATATTTTTCAAAGAAAAATTTAACAGCTTTGAATTCTGATATTGTCATTGGAATTCTAACTGTTCACCGAGACACTAAAACATAACAGTGTGATATTTTTGCTATTCAAATTGCATATTAAAATCAATAATCTTTTACCAATGTGCGTTGAACTTATCATACTGCACGCACCCTATTCAATACTCCCTCCGTCCCATATTACTTGACCTAGTTGACTCCGTCACGTATACCAATGCACAATTTTAAACTTAAATTTCTTTAATAATCTAGTAGAAAAAATTACGAAAATTTGATATTTTGAAAATATTAATCGAGACGAATCCAACAACATCTTATATGCTATATTTTGTTTTTATATATTAGTAGAAAAATAGAGTCAAAGCATGTTATATGAATAGTGCAAATATTCTAAATAGGTCAAGTAATATGGGACGGAGGGAGTAGAAATTAAATTCAGCCTCTTTCCCTCATCTAACTCTCTCGCTCCTTCATGCTAAAAAAAATTTGAATTTTAAATTTTATCCTTTCCTCCCCTCTATCTCACGGCCCCAAACATATCTCTAAATTTTGTTCCTCCTTTTTCTCTCTTTATTATCCTCTTCCTCCTCCTCCTTCTACTCATTTTCCTCCAAAATATCATGTGTCATTTCTTTCATCCTTTTTGTTTTCTCTTTTACATTTAGGAATTTTGTTAATTTTTTTGTCTCTATTTTATGGTTGGTGGTGCTGCTAGGTTTGAGTTTAAATGTTGAAGATGATGGAGAATGAGGCTTTGATGAGAAGGTGACCCTTTGACAAGTTTCTTTCCCATCATTTCACTTTTTCCTCTTTCCTTTTTGTTTGTTCCATCTATTTTTGTTTTCATTATTTCCTTTATAAATGAAGTTTCTAAAATATCCATTTTGTTGGCAGAAAGCTTGCTGTGATAGCTTACACAAAAGTTATTTTCTGAATTGGCTCAATGTTGCGGTAGCTGGTGGGGACAGTTCTTGCAGTGGTGATTACACCTATATTAGCTTGCAATAATGGTATGTTTCACAATGGTATACCTCTCTGTTGTTTATCTCTGAGTTGGTTTATTTCTCAAATTTCACTTTTTTTATTGTTTCTTACTTTCACTAAATAATTTGTGACTTTGATTGCATATTCATTTGTGTTGATGCAAAAATTGAATGTTACTGATTTGTGTATCTGAGATTGTGCATGTGGGTTACTTCACAAATATCACTTATTTTGATTTTGATTGTTTTTTTGACCATGTTTCAGGAATCACAATTTACCTTACTGTGCATAACTATCAAGCTACTTCTTTTTGCATAGCCAGATTTACACTAGACATAGTCATGTAGATTAAATCATTTGCTCAATTTTAAAACAAATTTTCTTTTTTCTTTTTATTTTTCAATCTTTAGGTTATTCATGTATGTATTCAATTTTATTTTTCAATCTTTAAGTTACTCTGCTTTATAAGTTTACTACTCAATATTTGATATTCATAATATATTTTGCATATTGGTTTGTAAGCATGAGAAGTTTCTTTACCGTGACATCTATAATGGGTGGCCATATGAGTTTTTATGCATTTTGTATTCAATTCTTTATTTTTTATAAGTTGACATATTAAAGATGACTACTACGCATCTAACTATAGATAAATGTGATCTCTATTGTGATCATGACTTTATAGTATTGATCCAATTCAGAAAATATGTTCCCCCAAGACTTTCTATTTCTTTTCATTATTTTGTAAAAAGTGATATATTCCTCTGATCAAATAATTTTTTCTATGTCATTACTTCTCTAATTAATAAGTTCAGCTCTTTACTTACTTTGTTGTATACTTGCAGATCGTGGAACTACAAATTATACCCGTTCAATGTATAGAGTGAGGCATGTTTCCAGCCTGTCGACTGCTGTTGCGAGAAAAAGTGTTTCGATACTGCAGCTGCAGCGTAGCGGAGTTTCCCTAAAGGTGTTGTAGAAAGCATTATGCATAGTGAAAGACACCTGTATTCTTATTTTACTTTGCTGATCATCTGTTTTCAAAGCTTAAGAAAAGGTGCAAGTATGAAGTTGTAGTGGTTGAGGTTGATAGGATTCTCGGGCCTGAGGGAAAGCTTATTATTGTCCAAGACACTACTGAGATCATTAACGAGCTGGAGTGCTTGGTGAAGTCTATGCATTGAGAGGTTCGCATGATTTACCCTAAAGATACATAATGTATTTTATGTGTTCTTACGTATATGTGGATGCCAACAAGAGTTGGGTGATTTTTGGGTTTTATTTACTCAAAATTATGTTTCAAGGTTTTTTCTAGATTACCCTCTCTTATTTAGAGGGTATTTACCCCCTCATGATATCAACCAATCAAAATGTAGTATACATTGGCAACATTAAATGTCAAATAAATGAGTAACTTTTTTCTATAAAAAAAAAATCAATTTTAGGTAACTTTTCATACTTTTAATTTTTATTTAATTATAGACAAGATTACATTATAGGTCCTTTATCTTATTTATTTGTAACACTTTGGTCCTTTATCTTTATTTTTTTCCGTTAAGGTCTTTTATCTCTCATAAAAGCACATATACATCATTTTTCTCATTTTTATATTAAAAAAATACATAATTTTATTTTTTAAAATATATTTTTATTAAAAATGAAAAAAAATCCAGAAATATGATGAAGATGTTCATCGTCTTCATCTTCTTTCTTTGAATCTTCATCATCTTCATCGAATCAGAAAAAATTCTACACAAATATATCTCAAAATATCATGAATTAATGTTATGTTCACCTCAAATCTTCTTTTAAACACAAAAATCAAAACTCTATAGAAAAGAGATTTAGTTTCATCACAAAAAAAAAAAATTAGTTATATAAATTGTCACACCGTATATTATTATTATTTTCTAACTCAATATTCAAACCCTGCATAAAAATAAACCCAAAGTTTAGAGCAGCTTTGCACATCAATTTTGTTGTTTCCGGAACAATCTTAACTTTTGTAAAACCTAACCCTTCCGCCAGTGACTAAGCCTCCACCATCCGCCTTGCAACATTTGTGAAATTAAGGTTTTGATTTTTGTGTTTAAAAGAATATTTGAGGTGAATATAACATTAATTCATGATATTTGGAGATATATTTTAGTAGAATTTTTTTTATTTAAAGAAGATGATGAAGAGTCAAAGGAAGAAGATGAAGATGATGAACATCTTCATCATATTTCTGAATTTTTTTTTCCATTTTTAATAAAAATATATTTTTAGAAATAAAATTATGTATTTTTAAAAATGAGAAAAAAGATGTATATGTGCTTTTAAGAGAGATAAAGGACCTAAACGGGAAAAAATAAAGATAAATGACCAAATTGTTACAAAAAAATAAGATAAAGGACCCCAAATGTAATCTTGCCTTAATTATATTTAGTTGTTCAATCTTAATTAGTTTACACGACAAGACTGGCTTAGAACAATTAAAATTTCACATCAAATTTCTTTCATCTGAATGTCCTTAAATTTATCCGTTACATTCATAAAATTTCTTCTTCCCATTTTGATTGTTCAATTTTGTCGTTCTAAACTGCCGCATTTTTCAATTTTCGTGAAAATCGTCGTCGTTCGTTTGATTTCAAATATCGTGAGAATTATCGTTATTTCCAGAACCACGTCAGATATGGTGAGTTGATTTTTCTTTTTGATTTGATTTTTCTTGGTTGTGAGGTAGTTAATTATAACAATTGAGCAAGTCATATGTTATACTTTAAGGATTGCTAGCAGGTGTTGCTGCTGTGATGTTTTGGGAGTTTGCTAGCATTTTTTTCGGTTGCTGCTGATATGGTTATGTCACGAGGCTTTTGTTCTTTTGTTTGGACTTAAAGGCTTTGGCTGATAGTGGGGTAGGTCTATGCGTGTTAGCAGATTTTATTAGGTTGGCTAATTAAATAAAAAAAAGTCACGATACCTGACACGGTTCTAGAAACAACGACAATTCTCACTATAATTTGAAACTGCAGCAGTTTGGAATGACAAAATTGAACAATCAAAATGGGAAGAAAACGAAAAAGAAACAAGAATTGATCAATAGGGAAGAATAAAGAAGAAATTTGAATGAGGGAGATGTTTTTGTTCTCACGTTCGGGGTTGTGGAATGGAAGAAATTTTATGAATGTAAGTGATGAATGTAAGGACATCCAGATGAAAGAAATTTGATGTAAAAATTTTATTTGTTATAAGTCTTGTAGTGTAAATTAATTAAGATTGAACACCTTAATATAATTAAATAAAAGAGTAAATTACACTCTTCTCCCCTCAAAGATTCTTGAATTACACTCCCCTCCCCTGTTATGTTAAAATATACACTCCCCTCCCCTCTTATTCCAAACATATTAGAAAACATTTCATTCCCCTCCCTTAAGAGAAGCTTGAATTACATTCTTCTCTCTTCTTATGTTAAAATCTACACTTTACTTCTTCAATAATCTAGCAAAAATAAAATAAAATAATCTAACACACTTAAAAAAAAGTACCACGGGTCTATTTTAACATAATCAAAATTTGAATACATATTTTTCGCTATTTTTTAATCACAATTACATTAACATATAATTTTAAACCCTATTATAAAATATGAAACAACCAAAAAATAAAATTACAATAATTACTAAATACAATAAAATATGGTTATATAAAAATTAGTTTTATACTATAAATTATAAACTTAATAGCAAAATATTTAAGTTTAATTACCATTGATATTTAAATTATAAAGAAATGAATTTATTTTTCTTAAATGGTGGTTCAAAATTAGTATATATCATAAAAATATTTATTTATGTTAAAATAGATTAAAGTGTAGTACATATTTAATTATTAAGGAAGAGGGTTGTAATTCAAGCATCTTAGAAGGAAAGGAGTGTAGATTTTATTTTTAAAGGGAGGGAAGTGTATATTTTAACATAAGAGGGGAGGGGAGTGTAATTTACTCTAAATAAAAATTAAAAGTATTAAAAGTTACCTTATGATTAAGATGAACTTTTTTATTTTTAGAAAAAATTGATTCATATATTTGACATTTAATGTTGTCTATGCATATTACATTTTGATTGGTTAATATCATGAGAGGGTAAATTACCCCCTAAACAAGAGAGGGTAATGTAGTTCTCACCATGTTTCAACCATTATTCATTATGTATCATTACATTAGGCATTGAATATTTTCCTTTTTTTTCATCTCTAATTCATTTTAATCTCCACTATTTGGAGGTGTGTTTCTTTTGCTGTAACATGGTACCATTGAATTTTAATGATCACTCACATTCTTGCGGTTGTATAGTTATTAAGTCACTTATGCAAAAATTCTATTGATGACTTGATTTTTTTTTTTTTGCAGATCTTTGAACTATGAAATTGATTTAGAGTCAAGACCTAAGTTGTTTTGTTGCCATATTGTTTTTTCTTTAACACAATTTATTAAACAACATTGACACGAGTTGTGATGGATACGAGATAAATACACTAGCAGGGAGAAAACTCTCACCCTCTAAAAAAGGAGCGCAAGCCCCACAAAAAGCCAGCACCAAAACTAATAAAATAACCACTGCCAAACAAGAGACTGCCCCAAAACAGGACACTGGTGTTGCCATATATGTATTTAGTTCACTACATAATATTTCTTTGCTTTATCTCACTATAGCTTGGTATGATTCTTCTGATCTTTAGCTTTGTTTTACAATATTTTTTTATTGTTTTAATTCCTTTATGATAATTATATTTAAAGGGATTATGGTGTACTATAAGAAGTAGCTTTTATTTTTGTTTGTTCAATTGTGGGTTAATGTTCAATCTTTCCTCCTGCAAGTTAGGAAGGTATGAAAGTCAAGATTGACAACATGTTGTAACAGGGATTTGGTCATCATTTTCGAGTGCATAAAAATTACAGTGATCAGAAATTGTGCAGGCCATTATCTCTTGCAGGCTGAAGATCTATTGATCGATGTTGTAACAAGTTGTGTTATAAGGGTTAGAGGATATTTGCTTGCTTATAAGGTTGAACAAAATGTATAATTCAAAATTCAAAGAAGAGTAGTGTAGGTTTGCAGCTGGATGCTATCTTGATTATTTATTGTGTAGTAAAGAGAAATATTTTCTAATTTATGATTAAAAATGGTGAAGATACTAATGTAACTTCAAATGTGGTCTATATAGGAGTATTTCGTATATTTTATATGAATGATCTAGGTTTGTAAGCTGAATGCTATTTTTATTATTTACTTTATAGAGAAGTATTTTGTTATTTATACATTACACTACTTATTTATTGGAAAAATGTATACGGTCCTTTAAATTATCATTACTATTGTTGTTGTTATTATTTTTTCCTGTAACTTATTTAACATCATTGAAAATATATAATTATAATATAACTTATTGATATCTATTACAGTTGAAAGGACCCGTGCGTTGCACGGGTCGAAAGTCTAGTAGATAAATAAAAAAGAAATAAAATAGTCTCTTGAACCTAGTTTGGTTGACAAGGATATTGCAGTATGATGAGATGTTAATTTTGTTCTAAAAAAAAAGGATGTTGCAATATGCAGAAGTAGTAGTTTGAACCGTAATTCTCTATTCATCTTCAAGTAAATAAATTTGTTTTTTTTTTTGATCAAGTAATTTACAAGGACTTTTAAAGATAAATTTTTAGCTACTAAAACTATTCAAAAAAAAAATTAATAAAATGGACTAGACAAAAATAAAAATCCTACCTTCACCAGTTCACCCCTCAAATTTTAAAAATAAAATAAAATAAAAACTTATACGATAAACCCTCGAAACTGTGTCGCATGCTTCCACACACAGCAAAAAACAAACCCTTTTTCTGACCCTTTGAATCCACAAAATTGAAAACCCAATTTCCCAAATTCAACGACTTTATTGTTCATGTTCATCACAATTGGGTCCAGATTGTAATGGAAGTTTCAACAAAAAAAGGTTTCAACTTTATATCACCCTTAACTTGTTCCAAAGTTTGAATTTTTTTTATGTGGGTTTTTCTCAGTTTTTACATGTTTCACAATTTGTGGTTTGTTTGAAAACTTTTTAGCAGATATTAAGATTATTGTCTTGTCCCATTTACAGAAAAGACAGTGATTAAGGTTGTTGTTTTTTGTTTGTTGAAAAAAAAAAATGCAATCTTTGGTTTCAGCAAAGTTTCTTGTACTTGTTGGAGAATCATTTCCTGTGAGAAGGGCTTTGTTGAATTCTAGGTTTGCTTGGTTTCATAGTAGTGTGAAATGTTTGAACAAACATGATTCTTTGACCCTTTCAAGCGTTGGTTTTGAAAGTGAAATTGAGCCAAAGATTATAAGTGAAGAAAATAAGGTTAAGCCATTAGGTTTATCTTCTTCTGAGGGTTTCAAGGTTAAAAGAAAACCCTTTGGAGTTAGTGAGAAGAAAAGTGTTAGGGTTAAGGAGAGAAAAGAAATAGAGAATGCCCCTTTTGCTGCTAAGTCGTTTTCGGAACTTGGTATTCCGGAAGTGTTGATTGAGAGGTTAGGAAAAGAGGGTTTTAATGTTCCGACTGATGTTCAGTCTGCTGCGGTGCCTACCATTTTGAAGAACCATGATGTGATAATTCAGTCGTATACGGGTTCAGGGAAGACATTAGCTTATCTGCTTCCTATATTGTCTGTTATTGGGCCGCTGAGAGGTGAAAACCGTGAAGGGGGTGGTGATGGTGGCGAGGCAGGGAAGAAATTGGGAGTAGAAGCAGTGATTGTTGCTCCTTCGAGGGAGCTTGGAATGCAGATAGTTAGGGAGTTTGAGAAGATATTGGGAATGGAAAACAGGAAAGTAGTTCAGCAGCTTGTGGGAGGTGCGAACCGAACCAGGCAGGAAGAAGCCCTTAAGAAAAACAAACCTGCTATTGTTGTTGGTACGCCTGGTAGGATAGCTGAGCTTAGTGCAAGTGGGAAACTTCGTACTCACGGCTGTCAATATTTGGTATTAGATGAAGTTGACGAGCTCCTTTCGTTCAATTTCAGGGAAGATATGCACAGGTTATTGGAGCATGTCGGGAGGAGATCGGGTGCAGACCATAACTCAAATGCTAAAAAAACCGAGCGTCAGTTAATTATGGTTTCTGCCACTGTGCCATTTTCGGTTGTAAGGGCAGCTAAAAGCTGGGGTTCTGAACCACTTCTTGTTCAAGCTAAGAAAATTGTACCACTTGAAACTTTGTCCCCCGAGCCAGTCAATTTGTCACCGAGCTCAAGTTCTACCCCGTCTGTGCCATCTAAGGCTGTGGTAGAGAGTCTACCACCAGCATTGAAACACTATTACTGTGTAGTGAGGTTGCAGCACAAAGTTGATACATTGAGAAAGTGTATTCATGCACTGGATGCCAAATTTGTGATAGTTTTCATGAATCATACTAAGCAGTTAAAGGATGTTGTCTTCAAGTTGGAAGCCCGTGGGGTGAAAGCTGCAGAGTTACATGGGGATCTTGGGAAGCTTGGTAGGTCGACAACCCTGAAGAAGTTTAAGAATGGTGAGGTTAGAGTTCTTGTGACTAATGAATTATCAGCAAGAGGTTTGGATGTGGCAGAATGTGATCTTGTGGTAAACCTGGACTTACCGACAGATTCTATTCACTATGCACACCGAGCTGGTCGAACTGGTCGGCTTGGTAGGAATGGTACTGTGCTGACCATATGTGAAGAGTCAGAGGTTTTTGTTGTGAGAAAATTGAAGAAGCAACTTGAAATACCGATTGCGTGCTGTAATTTTGTTGAGGGAAAGCTTACTATTACTGAAGAAGAAGAGAATGCACTGAGAAGCACTTCTTGAAGATGAGGTGTTGTAATTTTGCAGCTTGTTTAGTTGTGATTTTCCGTTTTCATTCTTCATTGAGCCTTTCCTTTTTCTCTATGCTATTATAATTTCCATTTTCAGATACGTGCATTGTAGTTTACATTTTAAATTGATTATAATTAGTATATACTGATAAATGGAGATGTTATCTGGTTCACAACAACTACAGTTTATTTATTCAATTTGCTTTTACTCATTCACTATATTAAGTTTTTGTCTATTAGACTGTTTTGTTTCTTTTTGTCTTAATTGTTTCTTAGTTTTTAACTGTGAAGCCCAAATACTTCAGAACTCGAAAAGTGTTGGTGTCATGTCTGATATGTATCTTATATCAATACATGTATGACGCTAGAGGCAGAGGAAGACCTACAAAAACTATAAAAGAAACCATTAAGATTTAGAGATTAATGAGTTGGACCGAAATATGATTCATGATAGAATATAATAGTGTAATTTGATCCTTGTAGCCGACACTACTTAGTGGGATAAGACTTGGTTGTTGTTGTTATCGCTAGAAAGTAAACAATATTTTTTTATTCTTCAAAAACATTTTTCTCAATACTTCTTAGATACTTATGTTCTTCATATGTCTTGCCAACTAAAAACATGACAGTCATTATGATATGACGATTTGCGTAGCTTTTGCTCATTAACTGCCCTGTTTCCGCTGGTCTTGTTGCTCCATTCTTGCTGCTGCATTTTCATGTATCTAACTATGGCCCTGTTTGGATAAACAAATTAACTAAGTGCGTAGAGTATAATCACTTATCATATAGGTGTTTGTGTATAATCTATTTCCATAACTAAAGATAACTTAAAGTCAATTTGTTTTTACATAAGCTATAAGCTCTCCCAACCACTCTTACACCTACTTATACCAGTAGCCAAGCTCAAATAAGTTGATCTAAATAGTCCCTGTGCCTATTTGTTATGATACAAGCATCATTTTTGTAAATTCTGCACACATGCAGAGACATTGATAGAATATGTTCCTTGAATGGAGAATTTTAATTACTTTTGTAAAATGGAATACATTTCATCTCTTGGATTCAATTCGTTTGTCACCATGTGTAATGATCCCTTATCCCAATATTCAACTTGCTTGTCACCACCATGACTCAAAATTATAAGCTGCCAGGTCCCATAAGGCCTTGTCTGCTGCATTCTTTCTTCTTCACAAAGCTGATATTTGGTGTTAAGTTCTTCTTAAACTTTTTTTTTTACTTTTTTGTCTCAATTAATTTATTGGGTTTTGCTTGTAACTGACACTATCATGTTGAAGTAAATAGTTTAAAATCACATAACTTCATAAATAATTTTACTGTCAGAACTTCATAAATAGTTTTTCTGAAGATTCTGGGATAAAACTTGGGGAACAACATCGCTGATAAGGCTCTACATGATCATTATTTGAACCAGAAAATTTTGATGTGGTAAAGTTAACTATTCGGGCCTAGTCTTTGTCTGGTCAAAACTCAGGGACGGTGAACTTTTAAACTCTACAAGTTGCTACTTTGTTTTTATTAGGATTGAAAGTGCTGGAAAGAGTGTGTTAAAATGAACATTTATGGGGGTAATAGTCACTTTGGTCCTTGAATGTGTAATGATTAGTCATTTTAGTCCTTCATTGTACCAAAATTTCAAAATAGTCATTGATTGTTCATTATGTTAGTCAAAATAGTCCTTGATACTAAAATAACCTTTCAATGCTCACAGTAACTCTTTTCATATAGGGACTAAAATGACAATAAACATGTACTTATAAGGAGTAATATGACAATAAGTAAGTATATTGAAGGACTAATCTGACAATATTAATTAAACATTTTGGTTGGCATTTTCAAAAAAAAATAAATATTAATCAAACATTTTAACATCAAGGACTATTTTGACTAACAAAATGCATAATCATGGACTATTTTGAAGTTTTGATACATTGAAGGACTATTTTGACTACTCGTTATAATTTCAAGGACCAAAGTGACTATTACCCCAATATAACTCATAGATAAGTATAGATAGACATAAGACTGAAAGACCAATATGCTACAAGTATAGTTTAAGATCATAAGTTTCTTGCCTCCAAGTGTTTCAAAGCACATATAAAACATTTTAATTTTTTTTTTTTGTCATTGTTGCTGTTTTTGCGATCAAAATCAGTGAAGCCTTTAATATTTCCACGAACAAATCTACTAGTATTTGTTTTCCTCATTATGTTAGGGTAAATTGAAGTAAAGTGAAAACGAGACCAACCCATTTGAACTGATTTGGTGGCGTTAGCTTGAAACCTTATAGTGTGTTATTATTAATGTATCGGGTTTGATTTCTTCCAATGTCAAATTTTCTTAGAGACGACTGTAAGTTGATTATGAGTGTCACTTTAATTAAAATTAGTTTCCTCATTCTCTATTGTTTTAATATTTTATTTTATGAAATCTAGAAAAATTCTATTTTGGGAGAAAGAGGAGAATGAGGAGGATGAGGAAGTAGGAGGAGGAGGAGGAGGAGGAGGAGAAGAAGATGAAGAAGAGGAAGACGAAGAGGAAGAGGAATAGTTACACGCTTTAAATAATTGAAAAATAGATTTTTTTTTTTTACCAAAACAAAATTAACTGATATCATTAATTAACATTGTTCAATACATGGAGGATATAACTCAAAAACACGGTAATTAACCTAAGAACAGGTCGCCTTAGCTAAACATGTTCACTTGTCTCTTAATAAATTTCACGTCGAAGTTGGAATGTAGAACTAGCTTAACAACGATACAAGAAATAATAGCCTGAAATTCAGAATTTATACGCTCTAAATAACTGAAAAACAATTACGTGCTCCTATCTCGGTTGTTGCTTACATCACAAGTAATCTCTTTTTTTTTTTTTTTTGACGAAGACAAGTAATCTCTTATTAATCGTTAATTAGAATTAATAAGAATTAAAACTCTCAACAACAAAGTCATTTATTTTAGGACAGATGAAGTAATTCAGATTGTAAATTTGCATGTCATAGTGATTCATTTTTTTTTTTTTTGAAGAAATGTCATAGTGATTCATATTCTTCTTAATTAAAAGTGTTGCCGATATAAAGAATGTTTCTGGAAATCAGATTTGATTGGCTTTCATAGATTCTTGCACGCCATTCTCCAGAGATCGTTATTAAATAATACTAAACAAAGAGAATTGCTTTGGAGTAGGTTCTTGTTGAATTTATTACTTTGAAGTATTGCCCTTGCATGAGAGGGGTATCTTCTAATCTATTGACCAATGACAAGTGAAATGGGACCATGTTTGTTCCTGCACGCACCCATGTGCTCTTTTAACATTTTTCTATGGCCAGCTTGCAATGTGTTGCTATGTGCCACTTAATTATATATTAATTTTATTTATATATACCAAATAGATCATCTTTTTCAACTCGAATCTAAAAATAAAACATTTTTCTAATAAACAATAAAACTAGGTTATCTTACTGAATAAAAACAACATTCAAAGAAGAGTAGTATACTCTCATAGATATTATTTTTCCAAAGAAGAGCAGTATACTCATAGATATTATTTGAATAGTGCAAAGGTCAAACCACAAATAGTTCAAAGGTCAAACCACATATATCATGCATTGATATTTGAGAAATGATATTTGTATAAATATTTTGCGACAACTTTTTATCGCATACTAACATTGTTTTTACTCTCTCTCTCTCTCTCTATTTCTCTCTCTCTCTCTCTCTCTCTCTCTCTCTCTCTCTCTCTCTCTCTCTCTCTCTCTCTCTCTCTCTTCCTTTTTCTATCTCTACTGTTTTTGAGAAATTAAAAAAGAGAAAAAGAAGGTTGTTTCAAAGGTCGGCACAAAATCATTACTTTTCATATTTATGTACAATTTTATTTCAATAGACATTTTTTTTGACATATATATGCTTTTGAAATATATTGTATTAATCCTTAATAATGTAGGAAATACGAAAATGAAAATCAAAGGTTGCAATAAGATCAAGTATATTATCGTTAGTTTGAAAAAGTTGGACTATATCCAAAGTTCAAGTGTTCTCCTAACAACTTCTCGAAACGATTCCAACCAGAGTGAACTGTTTGCGGCGTAGAGTCTTAAGAAATCAGGCGGGAGCCTTGTGACCCTTGAGTGAGGAGGTCCCAGAGTCAGTCACTTGTTTGTTGTAGGGGGTAACATCTAGAGTCTGGTATTAAAATTTGAGCTTGTTAGCCTATGAGTAAAGGTTAGAAAAACACAAGAAGAAAGGGAGGGGGGTGAATTGTGTTTCTTTTTCTCTTAATGAATTGTGTCATACCCTAATTTTGGACCTAAAAATACTTGCTCAAAATGTTTTTCCATCTTTGATATATGTCTATTACTCTTGAGAGACTGTCAATTTGCTATTGTTTTACCCTGATATTTTAACCATACTTTACTGTCTTTGTCTTGAAAGTATTTTCAACTGTGCATTTGTCTGTGTTTTCTTGCATTTCAAGCCATCCAAAAGGGTTTTCTTACATTCCAAGTCATTTGAAATTGTCTCTGATCAATTGCATATTTCTCTGCATGATATTTCAATGTTATTTGCAAAATTCATAAAAAAGGGCATTTTAGTCATTTCCTGTGTTAAAATTCCTTTTAAATCTTTGAAAATTGTCTCTGAGTCTTTACAATTAGTTTGTATAAATCCTTGCTTTAATTCCATGTTAAAATCCATTTCAAAAAATTGCATCTGAGTCATTTTGAGTCAGTTTAATCCCTAGGGGCATTTTGGTCATTTCACATAAAATTTTGACAGAGAGAGGTTACTTTGAAGTACCTCATTTGGTAGTTGGTTCATTTTAGTCTTTTTGTTGATTTTATTTTTTGTTTCACTTTACGTTATTTTCAAATTACCAATTTTAATTCAATTTTAGTGTTATTTTCATTTTAGTCCCTATTTCCTGTTATTTGCATTTTAGTCCTTTAAGTTTCCAGTCTTTGTTTTTAGTTTTTTTTTTAAAATTGCATTTCAGTCCTTCAAAGTTTTAAAAATTGCATTTTAGTCTAGTTTGTCAAATTGCAGTCTAGTCCCTTGTTGTTTTAAAGTTTGTCTTTGAGTCCTTTTACTAAATTGCAGATTAGTCCCTTTAGTTTCAATAATTGCAGAAAGGTCCTCAAGTCAACAGGTCCAGGTTTAGGCCGAGCCATTTAGTCCAAGTACACAGGTCACAAGCACATTGGTTCAGATGTCACACTTGGCTTATAAATACAAGCCAACTCATCAATGCACAGTACCAATCACCACTCATTACGAGCCAACTCATCACAAACACATTCCCATTTCCATTTTCCAGAAAAACGGATCAAAACCTCAAGTTCACATGAACTTCATCAAGAACACGTGAACCAGGAACCCTAACCGTTTTCCAGATTGACCAAAACAAACACAAATTAACAAATTCATCGTCAATTTCACGGATTCAACATGAATTAGGATCAGTTCTCAGAAATTCGTTTCCAAATTCACATCACAGAACCGTAAAACCACCAAAAGTCAGCAAAATCCTCGCAATTCAAGTGCGAGCTCGTTACGAACTGTAACAAGCTCAAGCACGATCACGAAGCTCTCGTTTCACACCAGAGAAGAAGAAGAAGGTTTCAACCGATTTATTTTCGGTTTTCAACAACAACGAACACTTACCAGAGGAATTCGGAGCTTGCGCGAAGTTTTCCGTCGATTTTCGTTCATTTTTGCCTCCGATTGAATCTCAGGTAAACTTTTTCCCTTCAATCTTACCTTCGTCTGTGTTTTCTCCTACATTTTGCTTTCGTTTTGGTGCGTTTTGAGTAGATCTAAGGTGAGTAACAAGAACCGACGAAGAACACACGTTAAGCCTCAGTTTCGAAGAAGATAAGAACAAGAACGGACGGAAACCATCTTTCTCACCGGAGAAGACGATGATTCCGTAAGCGACGGTCTGTTCCTCGTCATTTCCTCATGTTTCCGACGCCGTTAGGGTTTCTAGGTTGGAGAGAAGAAAGAACGAGAGAACATGAGAGGAAGAAAGAGAAAGAGGAATGAAAATGAATAAAAAACCGGTCCTCATGCTTTTATAGGAGTGTGAACTGAACCGGTTCATCTGAACCAGTCTGGTTCACCTCCAAACCGGTTTCTTATCCCTTTTCCACCGTTAGATCAACTCTGTGATGACGTGTATGCCTGTGATTTATTGTTTCTATGTACCTGTTGTGCCTTATCATGTGTCCTGCGTTCTCAACCACTGGATCAAGGGTTTTGAAGGAGTTGGATCAATCCAACGCCTCTGAGGCGTTTGGATGATCCATATCCATCAATAATTTTGGGCTTGGGCCTTTTTGTGCTGGATCTCGTCCTTTTGTTATATTTTTTGCTATTTTAACACTGTTTCTTGATAATTAAACCACTGTTTGCCTAAAAACTTTGATAAAAATTCCTAAAAATTTATTCAATGTTTTCTTGTTATTTTCAATAAATTTTGATGTGTTTTACATATTAATCTTGATAAAAAATACACGAAACTAATTTGTTCTTTGGTAATTCAATACTTTTGTTAATCTTGTTAAAAATCTTGCTAAAAAACTTCTAAAATTTTGTGAACAACTCTTGTGATGGATTTGAATACTTAGGACTTGTTTCTTATAATATTTTGGCATGTTAAAAATGGATAAAAATATATGTGATTTTGCTTGTGATTTTTTTGGTGCCTTTTGTCTATATTTGTGAAGTTTTTTTCTGTATGTTTTGATTCCAATATTTTGTCTCATGATGATTGATACTTGATGAATAAATTTTGTGATATGTTTGTCTTTAGTTTAGTGTATTTGGTACTGTTTGTGATGAATGGTGTTAGCTTTTTGTTTTACGAGTCATGTAAATAATTGTTTGTGAAAATAAAGTGCCAAATGTGTCTAAAAATGTATCATAACTCTTGACTTGAATATGTTCTTATAATTCTCACATTATTGCTGTAATAAAACCTTTGAAAAATTGTCATGATATGAGGATTATAGGTCATATACTTGTTTTGATATTATGATAAATTTTAGGTATATTTTGCTACCTTTATGTTAAGAGTTTTGTTACTTTTTTGTCAAGTTTTTGCTACTTTGTTTAGTGTTCCTTTTGCTTATAATTTATATTCTATTATGCCTTATGCTACTAACCCTTTCATTTCATGTTTCATTCATCCATAAGCATCTCATCCTCCATCTTATATTCTTAGCTTTTATTTCTTGCACTTTAAATTTTGCCAAGACTTAGCATGTATAACCTAGAGTTTTTTTTTGTACTTTACTTTGTGCAATTTAAATTCTTGCAAGACTATAGCATGTAAACTAGGGCCTATGTAACGGACAAAGGACTCTAATAATGTACACCGACACAAGCACCGACACATGCACACACATCACATGGATGCTTTAGATGTATGTTTAGGGAATGTATGCTTTAGATGTATGCTTAGGAATCACGATACTTAGAAAAATCCTTTTTCCAAAAAATATGAACAACTTCACTCAAATAATTTTCCAAAGAAACCTTGGGATCAAAATCCCATTGAATTTTCCCTTTATTTTCTTAAACAAAAAACCTTAATGAACTTTAATCATACTTAGACTTTTTTTGCAAAATAACTAATTCCACCTCACATTTTCCAAATCTTATGCCCTTGAGGCCTCTCTCTCTTATTCTTCAAAATTCCATTTTCAAAATTAAAATCAACCAACAAAAACAAAAACATTTTTTGAAAGAGAACTACATGGAGTTTGATCCCTTAAAAGGGTATGTAGGCAAGAAGTCAAAACTTCTCCAAGTCCAACAAAACAAAAATTCAAACACATTCTTCTCCCTCCAATTATTGACTTAGGAAACCCTTAGGTGTAAATAACTTTTTCAAATAGCATTTAAAAATAAAGCGTGTGTGTAGAAAGTAAAGACGGTTCCTATAGGATACTGTTGGATATTTGTATGTTGGCTTCACTTTTGCCTAAAACAAATATTCACTTCAGATGTGGAACACAATGTTCCAACATCAAGAGTTGTTCTGTACGTTCTGGGCCTGACCTATGTTTACGCACGCGCTTGCTTGATTGAAGGAATCCACACCAGCATGTGTTGGTATGAACCGTGTGCAATTATGAAGAGATCAGAACATATGTGATTTCTTAAGGAATTGATGAAATGACTTAGGAAAGTATTTTTATGTGACTTTTAATAAAGCCTATTTTATAGGAGTTTCTATATCCGTCCATTGCTTAATGAAGAAGTCACTGATCCGATCTGAAGCATGATTGAAGGAATGACACGCCTTGCTTCAGTATATAAAAGGCTGCAAGACCTGAATATATTCATTCAAGACATTGGTTTACAAATAGAGTTTTGTTTAGGTTTTGAGTCATACATATTGTGAGCCTTTCGTGTATCATCTTGATACATGTTTAGGACTGTGCTTTGAGTTGTAATACTGTGCACTACTCCGAAGCTTTTAAGCAAGGAGCTAGGTAGATTGTGAACTGCATCTAAGCTTTTAAGCAAGGTTGCAAGTTGTTGTTTTTCGAGGGTAACCTCATTTGAATTGAGTCTGTAATTTGGGAATCACGGGGGATTGTGATCTGTTGTAAGGGAGTGAGATGGGATCTCAAATCTAGGAGTTCCTAGGTTGAAGTCTAGTTGGGGTAGGTCCTAGGTCTTAAGTGCAAACGTGGTTTGCTGAGAGCTTTTGAATACGGACTGCACTAGTGGATTTCCTTCCTGGCTTGGTAGCCCCCAGATGTAGGTGACGTTGCACCGAACTGGGTTAACAATTTCTCTGTGCCTCTTTTCTTTCCTGTGTATTATTTGCATTATTATGTTTGTATCTGTTAGCTTAATGTTCTAAACATCATATACAACATCTGCTTTTCTGTGTTCTGTGTTGGAACATCGTTTGGAACATCGTAAGTCTAACGTGCCAGAATAACAATTGGCATCAGAGCAGGCACCCTGCCTGTTATTGGGTGAGATCCAGAGGAGATCTATTCTGGCAATATGGAGAAAGAAGGAGGTTTCATTAACAGGCCACCGTTACTAGATGAAACAAACTATGACTACTGGAAGTCACGCATGAGTGCCTATCTCAAGTCTATTGACAGCAAGACTTGGAAGGCTGTGATGAAAGGTTGGGAACATCCAGTTATTCTTGACAAAGATGGCAATAAAACCACGGTTTTGAAGCCGGAAGATGACTGGACACTGCCTGAAGATGAACTGGCTCTTGCAAACTCCAAGGCCCTAAATGCCATTTTCAATGGAGTGGACAAAAATATGTTCAGACTGATCAAAAAATGTGATGTTGCCAAAGATGCTTGAGACATCCTAAAGACCGCTCATGAAGGTACCTCCAAGGTGAAGAGCTCAAGGATTCAACTCCTGACAACCAAATTTGAAAGCCTAAGAATGCAGGAGGATGAGACTATACAGGATTACTACATGAATGTCCTTGACATTGCCAATTCATTTGATTCTCTTGGACAAAAACTATCAGATGAAAAATTGGTAAGGAAAATTCTTAGATCTCTACCAAAGAGATTTGACATGAAGGTCACGGCCATTGAGAAAGCCCAAGATGTGTCCAACATGCAGGTGGAAGAGCTCATAGGTTCTTTTCAAAACTTTGAGTTTGTGGTTGACAACAGATCTGAGAAGAAGGGAAAAGGCATAGCCTTCACAACAAACACTGCTGATGATGAAGGACTGGAAGAAGGCATGGAAGATGAGAATCTACCAGAGGACTTTGTGATGCTAGGGAGACAGTTTAACAAAATTCTCAAACAAGTAAGTAGCAGATCCAGAGGGAATGGGCAGAACATCAGATGGAACACTGACAGACAACAAGCTAATCAAAGGTATGAGAAAAATGAAGAGAAAAACAGTCGATACAAAGGCGTGCAATGCCATGAGTGTGAAGGTTATGGTCATATCAGAACTGAATGTGCAACCTTCCTCGAGAAGCAAAAGAAAGGAATGATTGTGTCCTGGTCTGATGATGAAGGAACAGATGGAGATGTTGATAGTGATGCTGCTAAACGTGTCAGTGCTATGACTGGGAGAGTGGAACCTGAATCTGAAAATGAAGATTCTGATTCTGAGAAGGTAACTGTGTCTTGTGGTTATCGAGACATTCATGATGACAACACTTCCAGGCGTATGATGGAGCAGGAAGAAATCATTGATCATCTCCAGGAAGAAAGGATTGGTCATCTGACTAAAATCTCTGATCTAAACAAAGAGGTAATGTTACTAAATTCTCAACTTGATAATGTCCTCAAACAAGTTAGAATGATGACCACTGGAACTGATGTTCTAGATAGGATGTTAGAAGGTCAAGTGATAGGTAAACCAAATGGCATAGGCTTTACACATGAACATCTGAAACAGGAACAACAAAATAGTAGCTATACTCAGGCCTTAGATCACTATCATAAGGCCAAGAAGGGAAAGCCTGTTAAGAAAATTAAGTTTGTAGCCTCAGTTAAAGTAGATACCATCACTGATGGAGGTCCAATGTTAGAACATTTGGTACAACATCCTAAAACTGACTCAGTAAAAGAGAATCTTCCTTGGAAGTGTCATTTTTGCCACAGACAGGGTCATAAAACATCTGTTTGTTTTGATCTGTATGGTGTACCTAGACACTTTCAACCTAGTTCAACCTGGAAAGGAGTCAAGAAGGAGTGGAAACCTAAATGCTTAGGTCTAATAGCTCATACCTCCTTGAGAGCATCCTCCAGTGAAGATTGGTACTTTGATAGTGGGTGTTCCCGTCACATGACAGGGATGGACAATTTTCTAGGAAATGTCAGACCTTATTCCAAAAGTTATGTCACATTTGGGGATGGTGCTAAAGGAAAAGTTGTGGGGATTGGAGACTTAGTTAGTGAAGGATCACCAAGACTGAATAATGTCTTGTTGGTCAAAGGGCTGACTGCAAATCTGATTAGTATTAGCCAACTATGTGATCAGGGGCTAAGTGTAAATTTTAGTAAAACTGAGTGTCAGATCATAGATGAAAAAGGTAAGGTGAGTATGAAGGGTACTAGGTCTAAGGACAACTGCTATTTATGGACTTCTCAAGAACAGGCTCTCATATCTTCATGCATGCTGAGCAAAGCTGAAGAGGTAACACTGTGGCATCAAAAACTAGGCCACTTGAATATGTAGGGAATAAAGAAAGCTATCTCTCTAAAAGCAATCAGAGGTATACCCAAACTAGAAATCACTGATGGAAATATTTGTGGTGAATGTCAAGTTGGTAAACAGACTCGGATGTCCCATCCTAGGTTGGAACATCATGGAACCACAAAAACTCTTGAGCTTCTCCATATTGATTTAATGGGACCCATGCAAGTAGCTAGCATTGGTGGAAAGAAGTATGTTCTGGTGGTTGTTAATGACTTTTCAAGATTTACCTGGGTGAACTTCATCAGAGAAAAATCTGATACCTTTGAATCACTCAAGGAACTCTGTATCCAACTACAAAGAGAGAAAAATAGAGGTATTGTCAGGATAAAAAGTGATCATGGAACAGAATTTGAAAACTCCAGGTTTCATGAATTTTGTGCAGAAGAAGGAATCAGACATGAATTCTCATCTCCCAAAACACCTCAACAGAATGGAGTGGTGGAAAGGAAGAATAGGACTCTACAAGAATCTGCCAGAGTCATGTTACATGCTAAACACCTACCTCTTTATTTCTGGGCTGAAGCTATGAATACAGCTTGTCATGTTCATAACAGAGTCACACTAAGAACAGGTACTACAACTACCTTGTATGAGCTATGGAAGGAGAGAAAACCTACTGTAAGTTACTTTCATGTCTTTGGTAGCAAATGTTACATTCTAGCAGATAGAGACTACAAAAGGAAAATGGATCCAAAGAGTGATGTAGGAGTTTTTCTTGGTTACTCTACTAACAGCAGAGCATATAGAGTGTTTAATAACAAAACTCAAGTTGTTATGGAATCCATCAATGTAGTGGTAGATGATATGGTTAAAGAACCAATGCTTGAAGTTGTACCTGGTGTTGAAGCATATCCTGAAACATCTGTTCAAGAGAAAGTAAGGCCTGAAGCTGATGAAGAACCTCAGACTAACTCTGAAGATATAGATCTAGAGAATGCAGAATCAAGTAAAGGACCTTCAATCAGAGTTCAGAAGAATCATCCTCAAGAGCTCATTATTGGAAATCCAGATTAGGGAATCAGAACCAGGAGATCTAATGAGGTTGTCTCCAATTCTTGTTTTGTGTCAAAATTTGAACCGAAAAATGTTAAGGAAGCTCTCACTGATGATTGCTGGATTGAAGCCATGCAAGAGGAACTCAACCAGTTCAAAAAAAGTGAAGTATGGGATCTGGTGCCTAGACCAAATGACATAAATGTCATTGGGACAAAATGGATCTACAAAAACAAGTCAGATGAAAATGGGACTATTACCAGAAACAAGGCAAGACTAGTAGCACAAGGTTACACACAAGTAGAAGGGTTAGACTTTGATGAAACATTTGCACCTGTGGCCAGATTGGAATCTATTAGACTACTTTTGGGAGTAGCTTGTATCCTGAAGTTCAAATTGTTTCAGATGGATGTGAAGAGTGCTTTTTTAAATGGTTATCTCCATGAAGAAGTCTATGTTGAACAGCCAAAAGGATTTGTTGATCCAAGTTTTCCTGATCATGTGTACAAGTTGAAGAAGGCACTGTATGGACTAAAACAAGCACCTAGGGCTTGGTATGAAAGACTCACAGAATTTTTGACACATCAAGGATACAAGAAGGAAGGTACAGATAAGACCTTGTTTGTTAAGAAGGACAAAGGACGACTCATGATTGCACAGATCTATGTTGATGACATTGTGTTTGGAGGAATGTCGAATCAAATGGTTCAACATTTTGTTCATCAGATGCAGTCTGAATTTGAAATTAGTTTTGTGGGAGAACTAACTTATTTTCTTGGTCTGCAAGTCAGACAGATGGAAGATACAACCTTCATTTCTCAGAGCAAGTATGCCAAGAATATTGTGAAGAAGTTCGGGCTAGATAATGTCAGTCATAAAAGAACACCAGCAGCCACTCATGTAAAGCTATCCAAAGATGAAAATGGTGTAGCTGTTGATCAAAGCCTGTACAGAAGCATGATTGGAAGTCTCCTATATCTTACAGCAAGCAGACCTGACATAACTTTTGCTGTAGGGGTTTGTGCTAGATATCAAGCAGATCCTAAAATGAGTCATCTTGTTCATGTTAAAAGGATTCTGAAATACATAAATGGCACCACAGACTATGGGATTCTCTATTCTCACGGTGGAAGTTGCAGGTTGATTGGCTATTGTGATGCAGATTGGGCAGGTAGTACAGATGACAGAAAAAGTACTTCAGGAGGCTGTTTCTTCCTTGGAAACAATTTGGTGTCTTGGTTCAGCAAGAAACAAAATTCTGTGTCTCTATCAACAGCAGAAGCAGAATATATTGCTGCAGGTAGTAGCTGCTCTCAGTTGGTCTGGATGAAGCAAATGCTGGAAGAGTATGATGTTCAACAAAATGTTCTAACATTATACTGTGACAATCTAAGTGCTATCAACATTTCCAAGAATCCTATACAACATAGCAGAACAAAGCACATTGACATCCGACATCACTTCATTAGGGATCTTGTTGAAGACAAAATTGTAACTTTGGAGCATGTAACAACTGAAGAACAACTGGCTGACATCTTCACAAAAGCCTTAGATATCAAGCAATTTGAGAAACTACGAAGCAAGCTGGGTGTTTGCATCCATGAGGAATAGCAATCACTGTTCAAAATGTCAGGTACTTTTAGCTGTAATTTATGCTTTTATCACATATCAATTTGGCATATTTTATGGCTAAAAAGGGGGAGTAGGTATATCCTTGCTGTATGTTACCTGACTATGTGCTTGAGGATGTTGAGACATCCGGTTCTGGCCTTCTGGTTATTTTAATTTTCTTGTATTCGTGTTGGATTAAAAAAAATAAAATAAAAAAAAAATTTGCACATGTATTCACGGGGAGTAAAGAATATATGTTTGTACTCCTTGAGGGGGAGTAAGCTTCTGTGTCCCTGAATGTTCTTGTGAATGTTGGAACATCCTGTTGGTTTGAGCTACTGAGTACTATATTCCTATTTCTCTAAGTAGCGTGTTGTGACAGTTGACTGTCTGTTAGGATGTACAGGAATTTATTTTTCCTTATACGTCCTTTGCTGCATAACTCTGATCTTCTCTCTGATACCTTCTAGTCTGCTAATTGTTGTGTGAAAATAATGGAAGCAGTATCTGAGACCTGTAATATAATTCTTCTAGTCCCGAAGATCATGTGTGAAGTCTGAGAATGTGAACCTTTCTTCAAGGAAGATTTTATTTGTGAAGATTGAAGGAAAGGTTGCGTGTGCTATCTCTATGTTTTTAACAGGTGTGGGCTGAATTTATTTTAGCCAAAAATTTGCCAAAGGGGGAGATTGTTGGATATTTGTATGTTGGCTTCACTTTTGCCTAAAACAAATATTCACTTCAGATGTGGAACACAATGTTCCAACATCAAGAGTTGTTCTGTACGTTCTGGGCCTGACCTATGTTTACGCACGCACTTGCTTGATTGAAGGAATCCACACCAGCATGTGTTGGTATGAACCGTGTGCAATTATGAAGAGATCAGAACATATGTGATTTCTTAAGGAATTGATGAAATGACTTAGGAAAGTATTTTTTATGTGACTTTTAATAAAGCCTATTTTATAGGAGTTTCTATATCCGTCCATTGCTTAATGAAGAAGTCACTGATCCGATCTGAAGCATGATTGAAGGAATGACACGCCTTGCTTCAGTATATAAAAGGCTGCAAGACCTGAAGATATTCATTCAAGACATTGGTTTACAAATAGAGTTTTGTTTAGGTTTTGAGTCATACATATTGTGAGCCTTTCGTGTATCATCTTGATACATGTTTAGGACTGTGCTTTGAGTTGTAATACTGTGCACTACTCCAAAGCTTTTAAGCAAGGAGCTAGGTAGATTGTGAACTGCATCTAAGCTTTTAAGCAAGGTTGCAAGTTGTTGCTTTTCGAGGGTAACCTCATTTGAATTGAGTCTGTAATTTAGGAATCACAGGGGATTGTGATCTGTTGTAAGGGAGTGAGATGGGATCTCAAATCTAGGAGTTCCTAGGTTGAAGTCTAGTTGGGGTAGGTCCTAGGTCTTAAGTGCAAACGTGGTTTGCTGAGAGCTTTTGAATAAGGACTGCACTAGTGGATTTCCTTCCTGGCTTGGTAGCCCCCAGATGTAGGTGACGTTGCACCGAACTGGGTTAACAATTTCTCTGTGCCTCTTTTCTTTCCTGTGTATTATTTGCATTATTATGTTTGTATCTGTTAGCTTAATGTTCTAAACATCATATACAACATCTGCTTTTCTGTGTTCTGTGTTGGAACATCGTTTGGAACATCGTAAGTCTAACGTGCCAGAATAACAGATACTATAGTTGCTATAGGTGCCTAACACCTTCCTTTAGCAAAACCAACTCCCGGACCTCGATTCTCAAGGGTTTTTTCTTATTTTTCCCTTCCCAAGAAAAAATGAGATATCAAAGGTTCAAAAGGTTCAAACTTAATCAATGTTTGACACCCGAAAAACCAAGATAAAACAAATTGAAAGTAAAAAGTTAAAGGAAATAAGATTAACACATATGTTTATTTTGGTTCACCCTACAGTTCGGGATTAGGGCCAGTCCGGCCCCTTGCACTTTCAAGTGATTATTTACTCAATCAATTATAATACACTAAAACAACCTAGTCCTAGATTTCATTGCCTCGACATAGATGACTTTCTAAACTCAAACTAGATATTTGTTAAAATAGATTGTGTTTACACCAACTCTAGAAGTAGTGAACAAATATTAGCTTAGTACACTATATGTGTTTCTCTTTTTATTTCTTTTGACCGTTTCTAGACAATGGATATATACTAAAAAAAAATATGAAATCAGGGTACAATAGTATATATGTAGGTTAGTCTTGTAAGATTATATGTATGTAAGTATGTATGTACGTACGTACGTATGGATGTGTGTAACCTTTTTCGGACAAAGCATGTCCTTTATATAGAGATGTAGATTGATGATCGTTGTTGAAGACATCATTGTCTTTAAATGTCTGATTGAATGTTTTAATCTTCTTGATTAATTGTAGTCAGTGAGTCAGCCATTCATTTCCATCGTTGATGCTTTCAATGATTTTACTCAATTTCATAAGTCATAACAAAGTTTCATTTCATAGCAAAGAGTCGTTGCATCAGTGACAAGTCCAAAGTCAGACACTTGGTACAAAGGGTCTGCAAGATTTAGAGATCTAGACCAAGGAGCGTTGAGTTGCGTTCCACAAAGATTGGCCTTGAACTTGATACATAATATTGTCTTTATCTATGCCACAGAGCTTCACTTCAAGGGAACGAGTAGAGATTCTCTCCATTTCCTAAATTAACTGATAATGTCCATTACTATTGTTTTGGAGTAAATACATGATATAAATGCACATATTTCTAAAATTGATGACATTAATCATAGATTTATACACCAAAACTATAGTAATGGAGATGTCCATTTCTTTTAATAAGTGGAGAGGATATGTACTCCATTGAAATACCCTTTGGGATTTCCCCTCCTCCTATATAAACAATACTAATGTGTGTTTCTATCCAATGTGGAATTTCCACTTTTTTAAATTCATACAATACTAGTTCTATTCAATGTATGTAACAGCACAGGTGAGTCCCGGCTAGGCACTGTACCCCCCGACACTGTTACTCACAAGCTTAATGACTACCCTCCCTATAGTAGTGTTTTTGCCTTCCGTGGGAATCGAACATAGTACCTGGGGTTAAGTACTACTTCAATGCATTCCCACTATCAATTGAGCTAGTGCCTTTTATTGTAACAGCCCAGGTGGGTCCCGGCTAGGCACTGTACCCCCCGGCACTGTTACTCACAAGCTTAATCACTACCCCCCTATAATAGTGTTTTTGCCTTCCGTGGGAATCGAACATAGTACATGGGGTTAAGTACTACTTCAATGCATTCCCACTACCAATTGAGCTCAATTGGTAGTGGGAATGCATTGAAGTAGTATTTAACCCCAGGTACTATGTTCGATTCCCACGGAAGGCAAAAACACTACTATAGGGGGGGTAGTGATTAAGCTTGTGAGTAACAGTGCCGGGGGGTACAGTGCCTAGCCGGGACCCACCTGGGCTGTTACAATGTAGGACTTGGTGTTTAGTTTTTCAATTTCCACACTTATGTTCCAACAATCCCCCACTAGAATTTAAAAAATGGTTGCGGTAATAACGTCAAATGTTTTTGTAAAGTTGTGCATAAACAAAGGTGTCTAGGACTTGAACATTTTCATAGCGAGTAAAATTACGATTTAACAAGATTGACTCGTGGTCTTGAACTCTATCTCAGACATAAAACTCTCACACAACCTTTTCTGAAAGGTGTATTCTTAAAGTGCCTTTATGGCCTCGTACATGTATCCTAGTTAAGCGAGGGCTTTAAGCGCCAACTTCCTCGGTATCATACTTCTTCTTCGCAGAATCCAAAAATATTTAGGAGTGTCACATCATCTCTAGGAATCATATAGACCATTTGTGATTCCATTAAGAATAGAGTTTTGCAGAGATAACCATTCTCTTGCCATAGGTTTAATTCTAAAGCAGCAACTTTGCTTTCTCTATTAGGTTTTTTTTTTCAGTTTCAGTTTCAGTTTCTTTTGTTCTCGACATGATTAGATATATTTGTATCCATTCTCTTGGTGTTTAGTCTTCTAACTTCCAATTTTCACGGTTGTGTTCCACCAATTAAAAAAAATAAAATAAAACTAACTTGTTAAAAAAGGAAATTAAAACCTATAAAGTTGTTATTAGTTCTTGAGCACCGCCAAGTTGACAAAGTTATCTCGTACTAAAATCTAGCAGAAGAACACTATTACTATTTTCACTATCTATTCTTTTATGAAAATTAACTAACCGTGTAGTTCAGTCAATAAGACAATTATATATATTGGGAAATGATGGATCCCGCGAGAGAGTATCTAGCGAATTGTTCGCGAACGTTTTTTTTTTCCACCAATTCCACTTTTCTATTGACCCCACATTATTTCAACCACCTCCCATGAATTCCGGTTTCCTTGAATTTTCATTGGTCTATTTCAATTTCAGGAAGCCCTCGTGATGTTTTCCTTTGCTGAATATAGCATCGCTTTTATATATTTTCATTATTGTATACTATAAGCGTCCTTTTTACTTATTGTGTGGGAATAATCATCACTTCACTTACAATATATGAAAACAACATACTATCAAAATTACTTAACTATTCATACCTAATTTTGTTCCAAACTTTTTCCTTTACAACTTTAGGGTTATTTTTGTCAAATCCACTATCAAAATTCACTTTATCCACTTTATTTCAAAATTCAAATTTCAAAAACCTCACTTTCCCACATTTCTTTATTTAATAATAAACTTTTCTCTCTCATCTTTCTTTATTTATAATAAACTTTTCTCTCTCATATTTATTTATTTAATAATTAACTTTTCTCTCACCTTTCTTTTTTAATAATAAACTTTTCACTCTCAATATCTCTCTCCTCTCTTATCTTTTTTTTACCAACTTTCTTCATTTTCATTTTCTCTCATCGTTTTCAACTCAATTTTCTCTACTAATTTTCAATTCGGTTTTACTAACAAGTTTTGTTTTTTTTAGAGGAAACTAACAAGTGTTGTTGTTATAACATAATATGATTTTGTATTTTACAATAACACTATTATATAATACATTAATTATGATTTTTCATGGGACGCATATTAATATTTTTCACACTCAAGCATATTAGTAAATAAAATCTATGATTATTTTTATTTATTAGCTTTTTAATATCGTTAATACTAAAAAAAACAATATTATAATATACTATTAATCATACTTCAATTTTTTCCGTTGTTTTTAAAAAAAAAATGTATCACTAAAAAACCCGTTGGAGTGTACAATTGTAACACGGGATCCATTTTAGTAACTACAACGAGTGATCAGTTTTAATTAGTATTTTTTTAATATCTATATTTAAACACTGCGACTGCCTAAGTTTTATTAATATTAAAACAAGAACAATGTCATAATATACTATGATTAATCATACTTCAATTTTTTCCGTTGTTGTTTTTTGAAAATGTATCACTAAAAAACCCGTTGGAGTGTACAATTGTAACATGAGACCCATTTTAGTAACTACAACGAGTGATCAGTGAAACACCGCGACTGCCTAAGTTTTATTAATATATTCAAAAAATATATGTGGGTGTATGGACTATATATTAATAAAAATATATCTATGAGTATATGTTTGTTTTACTAGAATATATTAGTATATTCTTATTTCTGAAATCTAATGTGAACTATATATTGATAACATTTCTTATTTCTGAAATCTAATGTGAACTATATATTGATAACATATATATGAGTGTATGGACTATATATTAATCAAAATATATCTCAATATATGTTTTTATACGGGAATATTTGGTGGTGTCCGGGGTTCGAACCCCAGACCTTGAATATTTGGTGGTGTCCGGGGTTCGAACCCCAGACCTTGCATATATTATGCATTGTCATTACCAACTGAGCTAAGCTCACAGAGACTTTTATAAGGGAATATGTTAGTATATGTTTATTTATGAAATATATTTTCATTTATTATCTTTTTTAATATCGTCAATACTAAAACAAAAAAAAGTTTATAATATACTATGATTAATCATACTTCAATTTTTTCCGTTGTTTTTTTTGTTTTGAATATGTATCACTAAAAAACCCGTTGTTGTGTACAATTGTAACACGGGACCCATTTTAGTAACTACAACTAGTGATCAGTTTTAATTAGTATTTTTTTTAATATCTTTAAACACTGCGACTGCCTAAGTTTTATTAATATATTAATAAAATATACATGGGCGTGTGGATTATATATTAATAAAATATATATGAGTATATGTTTGTTTTATGGGAATATATTAGTATATTCTTATTTCTGAAATCTAATGAGAACTATATATTGATAAAATATATATGAGTGTATGGACTATATATGAACAAAAATATATCTCATTGTATTTTTTTACGAGAATATGTTAGTATATGTTTATTTATGAAATATATTTTACGATAACAATATTATATAATACATTAATTATGATTTTTCACGGGATGCATATTAGTATTTTTCACACTAAAACATATTAGTAAATAAAATCTATGATCATTTTTATTTATTAGCTTTTTTAATATTATCAATACTAAAATTTAATATATATTTGTTCATATTAAAATTTAATTATTTTGTCATTTTTTATTACTACCGATCAATATATACTTTTTTTTTAAGGAATTACTACTGATCAATATATACATTATCATGCTTTAAATACTTTACATATTTTCACTATAGAAAAAAAATCACTATACCAAACGAAGCCGAGACGCGACACGCGACGGAGCCGCGGCCGTACAGCGCGGCGAAGCCGCGCTACCCATCTGGACTAGTTGCATATCATGGTTGAAACCAAGTTAGACAATTTCATGGAAAAATGTCTGTCACATCTGTTTTTGCGAATGACAACTCCAAGATAGGACCCACTCCTTCATTTATTTAATTGAGCTTAATTATACATATACCATTCAAAAACTCTAATGTACTTTTGCTGTATTACACTACTATCAAATAAATTAACATTAAATAGAGTAACATGAAACTTTCGGATCAATTTAAGGAAAATGGTCGGAAATTTGTGTCCTAAGCATTTTAAAATTCATAATACTAAATTTTGTTACTGTCTTAGATTTGGTTACACGATATGAAATATTTTTCATTGACTTACGTACATATAGACAACAACACAATATTGGTTTCCAGGTGTGTGTGACTCTCCATTTAGCATATTTATTATATATTAGTCCGAAATAAAAAAAAAAGTCTTACACACACCAAATATGTTACTTCTAACGGTGAGAGAGTTTGATTCCTCTTAAATATAATCTTAATTTATTTGACTTAACTCGAATTAGTTGAACTGTAACTTTCGAATTCATATATAGTCTAAATGATCAACTTTATTGCATGAGATCGATACATTTAAATCGTTTGAATTTGAAAGCTAAACTTCAATTAATTTGTATTATTCTCAGTGAAATGAGGGCTTATTTCAGAGAAATCGAACCTCTCAACACTTGAAGTAAAATATTTGGTAAGACTTTTTATATTTTTATTTTTTTTTGTTAAATGAGTGTGCACATTTTAAAAACTATTAAAATATCTCGTCATCTACGCATGTGAGATTTTCAGCATTTGTAGGCAAACTCAATTTTCAGTTTTTCTCTACAAGTTTCTACTAAGATATCTGTAGTCATGCCCATAATTATGTACTATCTCATCTATGAAATTTATTCATTCTTTAATTTGAACTTGTCACGCAAGAAGATGCACTGAATGTGTCTTCCTAAATTAGAGGTAGATTTTATTTAGATCATTGTTCTTTTGACTTTGCATGTGATTTTGCATACGTAGTTCAAATATTGTAGTAAAGGGTTGCCAAAATATAGTGCCAAGTTGATGTATAAATATAAGAGCAGGAGTCGGTTAACGAGTAGAAATTGTTTACTCTGATTTTTATAAGCTGGCTTTAGACTATAGCTAGTGTCATTCACATTGGAAGATAATACTAAATATGTCAAAAATAATATAAATTAATCCATACTAAATACTAAATAATAGAATGAATTGAGAAAGGTCATTGCTTTTGGCAACAATGATAGCAAAAAAAATAAAAATACGTATTACATTTTTGGGAGATATATCTTTAGACTATAGCTAGTGTCATTCATATTGGATTTTATAGGATAAGTGTGGCCATTTCTTCAATTGATATATATTTAGATGATTTGAGAACAGTTATTCGATAATACGTTCAAGTGATTATAGAATGTAAATTTTATACAATAAAGCATCTATTGTAAATTTACAATTTTATACAATAAACATTTAATTTGGACAATTTTAAAAAAGAGCGAAAAATTATTTTAGTCTCTGAAAAAAAAACTAAAATGCAATTTCGTCCATCAGAAAGTAAAGTTTTTAGTCATTGAAAAGAAGAATTTGGGACAATCTAAATCCCTATCTTAGTCATTGTCATAAATTTGGTTCATGTTGGGACAAAGAAAATTGGTTTCTTGAATGCAAAAGAAGTAAAAAAAAAAAAAAAAAGGTGATTGATTGATGATTTTTTTGTTATAAGGACCATTTTGTCCATTTTAATTATTGTCAAAGACAAGATTATTCCTTTCTCAATTATTGCCAAAGACCTGTCAAACGATCAATTTTGTGACAGTAGTGTTTTTTTTTTTTTTTTTTTTTTTTTTTTTGTGACAGTAGTTAAGGATTGAGCTATTTCCGTTTATTTTTCTCTAGACTAAAAATTGAATTTATTTTTCTTAGGACCAAATAGAAAAGGCAAAATTACACTTTTAGTCCCTTAACTTAATTTCAGGTAACATTTTGGTCCTTTATCTTTTTTTATTTCAATTTGGTCCTTTTTGTCCATTTTCATATGAATTTTTAAGCTTAAAATTCATGATTTTATTTTCTTATGGTTTTTCAGTCTTCAAATCTACGATCCTCGTTTTATTTTCTTATGGTTTTTCAGTCTTCAAATCTACGATCCTCGTCTATGTTTGCATAAGAATATTAGATTTGAAGCTTGAAAATGTATATGAAAATGAACAGAAAGGACCAAATTGAAATGAAAAAAAGATAAAGGACTAAACTGTCACCTGAAATTAAGTTAAGGGACTAAAAGTGTAATTTTGCCAATAAAAAAAAAATACTAAATCCATCCATTTATATAAAAGACGCTTTGGTACTTTAAATTTGTTTTTTTAAGAAAAGTTAGCAGTGTGATAATGCGTATGATTATCATTGAATCATTCTTTATGTATAGATGTTTTCAATTCTATTCTTCATCTTCCAACATAAATTAAATTAGTAGTATTGATAAGAAGTATATTTGACATTTTTTTTTTAAAGAAAATAATGATTATGAATCGACTTCCTACCAGAGATAATTTACTGAGAAGGCATGTGTTGCCCATTGATGAGCAACTTTGTACGGAGGATGCAGGTGTAATGAGGATAGCGAACATTTGTTTGTGTTCTTGTGACTTTTTCGGCAGCGTTTGATATGTTATTTGCGGTTGGTTGGGGGGTTTCTTCAGCATTTTCTTGGAATCTAATTGCGCATCTAAACCAATTTTGCGGTTTGGGAGGTTTCTCTAAAAATATGTGCTCAGTGTTCAAGATGTTATGGTTAGCGGTTGTTTCCATTATTTGAAAAGAGAAAATAGACGTATTTTCCAACATAAGGAGGAGCATATTCTTTCCATGGGCGAGCAGGTTAAGCTTCTTGTGTTTTTGTGGTTTAAATCGAATTTTGCTTTATTCGATTTTGACTACAATTTTTGGAGGCAAATCCTATGTTCTGCCTAACTTTTGTAACTTAGCTCCTTGATATTCCTTGTTTTTGTTTTGTTTTCTCTTTTTCGAGTTTGTAATTTGGACCTTTTAAGTCTTCCTTTACACGCCTTGTGCTGGATGAATTTTTTGTAATGGTAATATATCATTTTAGCCTCTTCAAAAAAATAAAAAAATAACATGTCTAATATTTTGAAATGGAGCATATATTTAGGAATATTTTGTCGTTAAGGGAAATTCATATTTGATAAAGGTAGAATACAAGATCTTATTAATAGAAAATACTAAGGTGGTTTAAAAAAAAGAAAATACTACGGTAAATGCATGGTGATTTTTTTACGGAAAAACAAGTTTTATTCAAATGTTAAAATAAGAATAGTATAATCAAATTGATGATAAAGTTAAGACCTTCTCAACCCATATTTTGAGATCAACGCTAAGGATTGCGAGAATAAAGAAACGCTAGTGGTACGGATCCGGATCCTCTACTTCTCCTCACTCTCTCCTTCTCCCTCATTCCACAAGTTGTTTCTATCTCTTTTTGAATTTTAGAGAGAAGATCCAACAAGAAAAATATAAAAAGAAGATAGATAGATAGATAGATATATATATATATATATATATATATATATATAGAGAGAGAGAGAGAGAGAGAGAGAGAGAGAGAATGAGAGATTGAACGAAAGGAGAGGATCCAAATGACAGTGGTACACATAAATATTTCATAAGTCAATAGAAAATCAACGAACCTAAATCCTTATCCTAACAATAAAACTAATTTCTTCCGCATATACCCATTGGTAAAAAATAATGCTAGGTCCACGATCTTTATTTCATCCATTTATGGAAACAAATATTTATTGGTGTTAACTCATATCGACTATATGTACTCATTGACATGAACAAATATTTATTGTTGACAATTTGCAAAAAAAAAAAAAAAAATTGACAAGTCACATGTAAGACCGGAAGGGTGTTGAATTTGGCACTAGTCTCCATAAGCTCCTTGCTCAAAATAACATATCAACAAAATGAGTCATTCTCAAATATTTCAACAAATACTTGGAGTATAAACTTTAAACAAACTAAAAATGGCAACAAAACACAAATTTTCCATTCGGATCTCAAATCAAGAGGTGATGGATTGACTAAAACACAAATTTGTCATAGTGACTTTCTAAGGGGGATCTTAGAGGTCCTATCTACAATTTAGGTTGTAACCATAGAGGTTAGACTCAGAGATGTATGACAACCAAATTAGAGAAGACATTGTAAGAGTATGATGTCATTGGGAAAAAAACACTAACTAGAGTTGGATTTTCTCTTCCCCTTCTCCATTGTCATTGATGGAAATAACATGAAAGAGTGATGATAAAGTCATGAAGAATTAAGAGAGAAAAAAAAAAAAGAATACCGACATGGGACAACAAAAACATTAAAGACAATAAATACCGAAAAGTGGGATTTCTGAGGCACTATACGTTGAAATCCTATCAACGATGAAACAACTATTAGAATATGTAACTATCTTTTCTATTTAGAGTGTACCTTTTATATATTAGAATATGTAAATATCTTTTATATTTAGTATTTATCTTTTATATTTGGTAGGTAATGTCTTGATGGTCAACTCAGGAATGACTTGGTAGTCAAGACTCTTGTTGTATATATACATGTTCATGATGAAATAAGGAAGGTAAATATTATCTTACATGCCAAATATAAAAGATATTTAAATATTCTAATACACCCTCATAGTCAAAACTAGAGGTTGTCGGATGTTGAGACCATGTTGAAAGTTATCAAAGTGTTGCCGTGGAAGGCTCTTAGTGAAGATGTTTGCTATTTGGCATTGAAGCACATTATTTTAGTCTTCATATGTTTTTGATGATGTTGTAGTTTACTCTTTTGATGATTATATGTTTTCTAAGGAATAGTCTTGTTAAAAGCACCCAACATCAATGCCTCACTGTCCTAGATTCTTTTGTGTCTTGAGTCTACTTGCATTGTTGAAATCTTAGTCATATTTCATGTTTTGGGTCACTGAATCGATTCATTTATATGTAAATTGTATCATAAAAGTTTCTGACTTCAACTGAATCGATTCACAATATTTTGAATTGTCCATAAATTCTTTAAGATTAAACACTTTTTCTTAGAATCACTTTGAACATTGAATCACATTGATTTGCTAGGGTGCTAGTAGGGATTTTAAGTTGGTTCTTTCAAGGAGATTGGTTGGGCTTAATCAAGGCTCCAAAGTGAAGTGAATAATCTCATTCTACCTCCAAAGTTCTTTGGGGTCTTTCTAACCGTTCTTGAAGTCGAAGGGGATTCGTTTACCAGACACATTATCGAAGACTTGAGTGAAGAGTTTGAATGGGTGCATGGGTAATCAAGGATTCAAAGATTCAAGGAGCACCAAATTCAAAGGTTATTTGAAGTTTGGGGGAGTGTTTGCATAGGGGTTTAAGAATAAGTTTTAATTTCAAGGAACTCTTGTAAACACATTTGTATTCAATATTGTTACTATTAATGGATGACCTTGGTGAAGGCGTACTTCATCAAGAAGAGTAAACGTAGCTCTAGCGAGGACGAGAAAGAGCGAACTACTATAAAAATATCAGTGTTAGCTCTCTTCCCTATCCTCTTTACTTTTCATTATTGCATATGTTAATTGAATAATTGTTAGGATAGTAGCTTGTATTGATCTAAGTTGTTTTTCATCAAAAGTTAACCCAATTCATTGAATTAGGTTTTAATAATTTGCTCTATTCAATTCTTCAATTCCATATGCATTGTGTTTCTGATTGATAGCTTGGTATATTTTCATATAGGTTTGGTTTGAAATTGTCTAAGTTTTGCAAATTGTTCAAGACACATTAAATTTTGGTTGTCATAAGATTTGTATTGTGAATCACTCAATTCTACATTGAATCTTATTGTCACATAGTTTTATCTTTTTGTATATTGTTTTGATTGTTCACGCGCAATTCCAAATAGTCAATTTAATTGAAATCTCTTTTTATCAAAACCCCGGAAAACTTTTTCAAAAAACTATTCACCCCCTTATAGCCTATAAACTTATTGACCATATAGACCAACAATTATGAAGGAGCATGCAACATGTGAACTTAGAACAAGTAACTTTCTCACGCACAAAATTAATATCCACTTCAATGTGCTTAATGCATTGATTTTGAACAAGACTAATAGTAAGATACATGACACTTACATTATCACAACAAACTAACATGGCCTTTTAGACAAGACAATTTAGCTCCAAAGAAGATTCATAAGCCAACATGACTCAGATACTACATTAGCGAATCCATGATATTGAACTTCAACACTGGATCAAGACAATGTAGGTTGTCGTTGGCAAATCAAGAGATGGGATTGTCCCCAAGACAATACCCAGATGTAGACCTTTTGGTGTTTAGACTACCACCCCAGTTGGCATCACTATATGTTATGAGCTTATTGGGGGGGGGGGGGGGGGGTGTTGAGGAGGTAAGTGGTCAATTTTCGTGCATGATGCCAAAAGTGAGGTGGTAGAGAGACATCGAATAGAAGGGTGTGAATGATGTTACGATGGTGCAATTTTTTCTTTCGGCTTTTCCATTATGAGGAGACGTGTAGGGACAATAAAACATTTTTTTCTCTCGATGAATCAAGAGACTGGAAAGCATCAAAAGGAGGATTAGACATCCCAACTAGGTTGGCATCTCCAACCCACCTCCATCCTATACCTCCTGCTCAATATTATTAGAAAGGGAATAATAATGTTAGCACTAAACTGAAGAAAAATGGAATAAAATAGGGATTTATTTGCAATTTGAAAAGTTCATAAAAACTGTTTAATCATCGAGGAATTAAGCATAATAACGATGTCCACCTGAACTTATAATAGGTGACGTCCAAACATCATTTTGCGCACTATAAAAAGGCAACAAATTATAGTAAAAAAATTCATAAAATGAAATTGTTTAAGTGAGGAGAGCTTAAAATAGGAGCGTCGTGATGTTCTAAGATGTTATGCCTTAATTCTTTGGATAAAGTGGCAAAGATGGACGGTGAGGAGTTGGTAGTTGTTGGTGTTGTGGTAATTAGATAAAGGTCACCCAAGCTATCACATCTTGTTAAAAGCATCCTTGTATGAAAATCCTTCACATAAAAGCAGAGGGATCAAATTCAACATAATTATCATTATCGTTGGTAAATTTTCATACAGAAACAAGGTTTTTAATTAAGTTTGGTGCATGTAAGACATTGTTTAGGGTTAGGAAATGATGGGGATTAGGTACTAGTGCATTTCCATAATCAATAACTGAAATATTATGACCACTATCACCAAGAATATTATTGTTCATATTGGAATAAGACATAAAAGAATTCATTTGCAGTCATGTAAGAGGTAGCCCGAGTGTCCATGTATCAGTGATCATCAAGTGGAGTCATAGATAGAACATGGAACACAACTTGAATATCAGTTGGTGCATATGATGGTTAGGCGCTATTTGTCGCTGTAGCTGCCATATGAGCATGTTGAGGCTTAGGCTCAAGAAGTCGTGGTTGCTGATAAGATGTGGACTGATCCTGCCAATTTGGTGATATTGAGTACATACACGATGGCGTGGCCCATGGTTGCCACAACGCAGCCCATGGTAGAAAGGACCACACACACACACAAATTGGAATCTTGACTAACAATAAGTTACTATCTTGGCTACCAAGTCGTTATCGACTTAACTATCAAAATGTTACCAAATATAAAAGATACATACTAAATATACAAGATATTTACGTATTATAATAATGGACCTGATAAAAAAAGCATTCTGATCCCATACTTAGCTACCAATATACTCATGCAAAATGTACATGGTTTATCAATTAGAAGCCACCATCTCCATTTTACAAGTAGACTATGATTAAGCACTCAAATCCTTTTGTCCCAAATCACAAAACTCTTTTGAGATACACACTTGGCAAGAAGCACTGTTGGTTGTTGTCTCTGCACATCAATGTAAGACTAGTGAAGAATACTTCAGGTGGGAGTAGTCTCCTAACATATGTTTAAATGCAACGTTGATGTAGTGTTTAAATGATAATATGGTTCGTCTATGAATGTGATTCAAAAATGGCAATTGAACTTATATTCTGGAAAAAAACGTGTCTCACTAAACCTAAACCCTAAATTCTTTCGTTTTGCCGTTCTATTCAGTGAATTGAAGAATTATGAGTTGATAACATCATATTTGAACTAGATTCTAAGTTGGTTGTTGATAATTTTGATAATCATGAAGACGACCTCTCTTATTTTAGTTTTATTATTAAAGATTATACTTTCTTTTTAATTTTTAGTTGTCCAAACTCATTGATAGAGTTTATTAAGAGACAAACGAATATAATGACTCGTTAGTTAGCTAGAGTGGTTATAGAGCCCATCAATTACTTATTAAAAAATTTTATGAAGAGAGTTTATATATAAAAAAAAAAAAAACATTTTTCCTAAAATAAACACTACAAATAAGGACTAAACCACCACACGGAGTTCAATGGAGATGGTTGATGCATAATATATATGAATATGAATGTTGTGAATTTCGAAGAATCGAGTTTGATTCCTATAAATAAAAAAATAAGGATGGAACTAACATGCCGAAGTTCAATCAAAACACTATGAATACAATAATTTTTTCCGATGAAAGAAATAATGATAGGGAAAGATACTACTATAACAAAAATAAACAGAGTAAGTAAAAAGCATTGCAAAGTTCCTAAAAAAAATGCATTGCTAAAAAGTAGCACTCACTTTAAATATTATCTGGGTGGCATGAGGAACAAAACATCCTCCAAAATAGTCAGACTGTAATAACTGGGAAAATACTTTCATGACATAGCTTGTGTGTCATTGGTGCCATTGGGGAAATCCTGGCCATTGATGTGTGTGGGGATGTGTGTGTGATGCGTGTGTGGTGGAGATGCAAGCTATGACACCAATGGCACACAAGCTATGACACCTGTGTAAGTAGTATTATGAAAGGGAGACGAGACAAATTTGAAAACAAACAAACAAATAAAATAAACAAAGAAACAAGACAAGAGGGATGATGCCACGAGTAAGGAAAGGAGAGGAGAGGCACAAGGAAACAAACTTGCACCAACATAAAGTAAATAACCACCAATTATTATTGTCATTGCTAATCAATTATTAATTTTTAGTTTGTACTCCTTTTAGTCATTGTTATAAGCTAAAATTCACTTTTTAGGTTCATTTAATAAATGATGTATTTGGTCTATATATAAACCACATACATTATTTATTGAATGAACCTAAAAAGTCAACTTTTATTTATATTAGTGACCGGAAGGAAATATAAGGAAAAAAAAAACGTTTAAGATCTAGAACACTCAACCATTCTATATCTCTTCATGCTTTAACCCTTCCATGTTGTTTCAAAAGTATCAAAACTTTTGTTGTTTTGAAATTCTAATGTCTACTTATGTTTTTTTCCCCCTTTGTTAGAGAAAGGACTTTCTTTTTTAAGAGACTTAACTTAAAATTTAAATTGTAATGTAACTAATGTCATATTGGTGGATAGATAGAGATATATCGAATGTCCTCGCGAGTTTAGTTCAGTTGGTATGGACAATGCATAATATATGCAAGATTTAAGGTTCAAACCCTGACACCACAAAAAAAAAAATATCGAATTCGCTTCACATCATTTAATTATCGAATGTTTTTTTAGAAGATTTATCGAATTCACTTATCAAATCATGAGCTATATCGTTGATTGATTCCCATTCTTTGATTCATCCTTTCCCTTATAAAGTCTAACCATTCTTTGATTCATCCTTTCCCTTCTAAAGTCTAACCAAATCCCTTTTAATTATTCATAAAATACTACTCCCTTCTGGACTTATTATATGAATATTTTTCTAAAAAAATTTCTCGTATTTATAAGAAAATAATACTACTCCCTTTTGTACTTATTATATGAAGATTTTTCTAAACAAATTTCTCGTATTTATAAGAAAATAACACATCTTTTTATGGTATAACTATTGTTTAAAAAACCTTTTTTACCCCTCATTTAATATTTATCTTTATTATAATATAGAATCTATTCAATGTTTCATAATTTTCTATAAGTGGTATATTTGTAAAAATATTCAAAAATTGTAATGATTGCCTTGATTCTGATATTTTTTATATAATAAAAGTTGGAGGGAGTATTTAGTAATCCAAATAAAAAGTTTAGTGAAAGAAAATTTAGTGATATTGCTAAATTTTTATGATATTATTTTTATTAATCATGTTATTTGTGCGAAATATCCACTAACCTTACTAATTACAATTCTCTATCAAAAAAATTTGATAACCACCTTTAAGGTCATTCTTCTCAATTACATCTTTTCCACAACAATTTACATTCAAATTAATGTAACCTTAGTTTTTATGATACAACGATGCTATATACACGACCACTTGATCCCGATTTAATCATGAAAGAGAAACTGGCCAATAAAGAACAAGATTTTCTTAAAATATAAGAGAAACAGCGGAAGTCAACAAAATATATGGTTGACCACAATACACATTCGTGATGGCTTGGTGGGTTTATGCTTCGCGAGAAATAGCATTTTAGTTTTATGATATTATAAAAATAAAAGAGATAAACTAATTATAGGTAAATACTAGTAAATAATTTATTAATAGGAGAGAAATTTGTTAGCAGCAAATATAGAACTCTAAATCTCCTCAAAATACACCTCCTTTCAACTTCCCTATACAACATGAGTATAGATATTTTTGCATATAAAATCAAGAAATAGAAGTTAGTATAAATATAGAAAAACAGATATAATAGATGCTTAAAAAGAAAGGCTAAAACAAAGGTCCTACACTTTTTGTTCTGTACCTCTCAAAAATCTCATCACATTTATTTATTTATATATATGAATATATCTGTCGTTTGTGTTTTACAGCCTCGACACACCTCAAATAGTAAAACACAATCTATCTCTCTAATTTCTAGCCTCTTTCTTCTCTCTCACTATTTTCTTACCCTCTTATTCACAATTTCATTACAACCCTTGAATCACAAGTACAAATATTCATATCTCTATCACAATCTATCTCTCTATATCATTGTCACATTTTTACATACATACAAACATAAATATCTAATATGCAAATGAAGAGGAAATTGATGCAATGGAGTACACAAATTCTCATGACCCTTTTATTGATTCAAATCATTCATGTTCATAGCATCAACAACGAGGAAGATCATGAAGAGCATGAGAATATGGAGAAGATGAGTCTAGAACTTATCCATAGGCATGATTCAAGATTTCTTGGGGAGATAGATCAAGTTGAAGCTATAAAAGGGTTCATCAAAAGGGATATATTTAGAAGGGAAATGATGGATCAAAGAATAGGAATGAATTATCAAGGTGGTCATGGTAATAATAGAAGAAAAGACATTGAAATGAAACAAGATTTTGAATTTTCAATGCATTCAGGAAGAGATGTTGAAATTGGTGAATATTTTGTTGGTGTTACAGTTGGAACACCAGGGCAAAAGTTTTGGCTTATTGCTGATACAGGAAGTGAGTTAACTTGGTTTAAATGTATGAGAAAGGTTCATCATAATCACCAACATAAACATAAACATAATAAACATAAAGGAGGGTCAAAGACAAAATCAAGAACAAAATCTCATACAGCAAGAAGAAGAAGGGCTCATTCTCATAATCCTTGTGATGATATGTTTTGTCCTCATCGTTCTCATACATTTCATCAAATTTCTTGTTCATCTAAAATGTGCATTGCTGAACTTCCTTATAGTTTGACTGATTGTCAAAGTCCTTCTGATCCATGCCTTTATGAAGTCAGGTTTGTTTATTTTCTTCCCTCTTTTTTCATGTTTTATTTTTTGCTAGAAAATTGTTTTGTGGGGTGTTGGAAAAAATTAATTTTGTTTTGTTTTGATGGTGAATTTTAGCTTTTTGTTGCAAGTAGATTAATAGGATTGTTTTGGAGAACAAAAAATTAGAAGATTTTTAGGCAGAAACTTTTCAGAAAAAGAAACATTAACAAATGTTTTACAAATGCTTGTTAATGTTTCTTTCTCTGAAAAGTTTCTGCCTAAAAATCTTCTAATTTCTTTGTAAAAGTTTCAGAGAAAGAAACACCACTACTAATTCATCCTTTCCATCCACGTGACACATTTGTAAAACATTTGTTCCAAAATAAATTACCATTTTGATTTTCAAGACAATACTAGTGTTAATTATTTGTTTCTAAATCTATATTCTGATTAATATTCAATTCATCCATCTCAATTCAATATATTTAAGGGTCATGCTCCAATACATATTAATATATCTCTATATTTAACTATGCTTCTATGGAAATTTAAGTTTTTACTTTTTGCTTTTTCATGGAAACAAGTGTTGCTAAATGAATAGAGTGTGTGACAGAGAGAAAAGATGAGAAATTAAAGGCTATCTTTTTTTTTTTTTTTTTGAAACAATTAAAGGCTACCTTTTTGGACCTCAAATTTACCTTCTCTTTTTGTGGGAAAGGGAGATCACAAATTAAGACAGTTGGGGAGGAGCATGTAATTAAAAGAAAAAAAGTAATAAATAATCAAAGGTATAATAGAAAAAATAACATTAATGTTTTGTTGATATTGTAAAACGACTATAATTTAATACAAATTTTTTTCTCTCCAAAACCACTTACTCCCTCCGGTCCTATTTATAAAAAATATTTGACTTTTTTGATTCATTGCATAAATGATAAATTTGGTCTATATTCTAGACAAGATAAATCAATTACTCAATGAATCTAAAAAATCAATTTTTTCTTATACGTAGAACCGAAATGAGTATAATGTGAGACAGAGGAAGTTATTAGTAGTGGTGTTTCATTTTTAAAAACCAGCCAAAATACTCGGAACATGTCTCTTTTAATAGATAGTTGAACTTAATTTCATTTTAATATTATTCTATTCCGTTTTGACTATGTGTTACAATTGAGCATTTCATTGTACCAAAAAATAAATAAAAAAATTAAGCATTTCATGACATTACTCTAGCCACAAGACATATCCAAAGATTTCAATTTCAATTGGTTGGTTTGTTTATAAGGTTCAAATTGTACCAAAATTAATGTGCACTTAAGAGAGCAGAACATTGTCTAGTACGGCAACGTATTTAGAGTTCTGATAGGAGTAATGGTACATTGATAATAGACTGTTTATACCCATCAATAATCAATGTGTTTGATTATATGGTTAAATAAGTTTTTTGTCCTTGTAAATATAGCGAATTTTGATTTTAATCTCTAAAAAACTAAATGGAAGGTTTTCATCCTCACATATATTGACTTATATTATATTTTAAAAACAATTTTTTTTTTAATTCCTTGATGCTCATGAGACATTTGGTAAGAGGACCTTTAAAAAAGTACTCCTCATACACATACATTACCACAAAAAGATGACCCAGCAACCATTCTTTCCAGCATCCAACCATTGGTTATAAATGAGAATTAATGTTGGTAGGTAACATCACATGTCCCACATTTCTTCATTCAAGGCATGCAGGAACATCAGTCTCTTTGTTAAATCTGTGCCAGCAATTAGCCCAACCTTTTACCCTGTTCACCTTGACAACTATATCTAGATATCCTTCACTCCTTTCAAACTAAAATTGAAAAAACAAAAATTATCAAAAGTTTGATAAATGAATTGGTACAATTTTTAATACATAGTTTTCATCTTTAGTACCTTAATATTTGTCCTTAAATTTCTCATATTTATTTTAGGTCTTACTAACCAGTACTCTATGATTAATGTTCAATTATTGACTTTTTTTCTGAAAAATCTTATCTTTGACAGCTATGGTAGTGGAATATCATCTGCTGTGGGATTCTATGGCACTGACACAATATCAATAAACCTAAGCAATAAAAAGATAGGAAAGCTTCAAAATCAAACAATTGGATGCACACAATCAGTGATAAATAGTCCAGGTTTCCCATATGAAAATGTTGGTGGAATATTAGCCTTAGGCTTTAGACACCATTCATTTGTTGACAATGCTGGTCTAAAATTTGGTTCAAAATTTTCCTATTGTCTTGTTGACCATTTGAGCCACAAAAATGTTTCAAGCTACCTAACATTTGGAACAACTCCAAAAGTCAAATTGTTGAGTGAAATCAAAAGAACAGATATGCTTTTGTATCAACCATTTTATGGTGTGAATGTTACCGGCATCTCCGTCGACGATCAAATGCTGAAAATCCCACCAAAGGTTTGGGATTTTGAAGCTGGTGAAGGGATGATCATTGACTCAGGTTTTACCTTAACTGCACTTGTTCTTGAAGCCTATTATCCTGTTGTAGAGGCATTGAAAAAATCTTTGCACAATGTGAAAACCATTAATGATCCAAATAATGGTGGTTTGGAAGTTTGCTTTGATGCAGAAGGTTTTGATGAGAGTATTGCGCCTAGGTTAGTGTTTCATTTTGGTGGAGGAATAAGGTTTGAACCACCAGTGAAGAGTTACATCATTGATGCTGCACCAAAAACAAAGTGTCTTGGATTTTTGCCAGTAAATGGAACACGTAATTCTATTATTGGTAATATTATGCAGCAAAATCATCTTTGGGAATTTGATATTTATAAAAACACTATTGGTTTTGCTCCTTCTCCATGCAACTAGAGAGTTGTTCTTGTATTGAATCTTTTTTCTTATTCTCATGGAGAGAGATTACATTTTGTGTATTTGATTGAATTGGATTATTATTCTTTAGATTTGTTGTTTTTTTTTTTTGTTGTTTTTCAAATGTTGTGTAATATATTACATGTAAACATGTATCATAAATCTAATTAGAGTTTCTCTGATGTTAATGATTCAATGGTATGGGTATGTTGTTGCATCCATACAATGAAAAAGTGGTTATTTGGGCATAGTAAGTGCAATCAGGGGTGGGAATATGTCAGGTCAGGTCAACTTTTGAACGGCTAAAGCTTGACCTACAGAAAATTTGCAGGTTCAAGTCTGGTCTATTGTCATAGTAGACCTTTTTTCTTGGACTGTCCTAATTTATTTAAAAGTCTGGCCTAACTTGAAAGTCTATTCGCAGACTTATTTCATGTTAAGACCATTAAATAATTCATTTTACTTATTTTGAAGTAGGCTAAACATATCTTGAAATCTATTTAAAAACCTAGTTCACCGTAAGGTGTGACTATCACTATGAGGTCTTAAAATCGTATTTCATTATAAGGCTTTAAAACCTATTTAAATAGTCCATTGCTTGAGTTTTATGTTTAATATAAATAAATTTTTTTTTTTAATAGATATGTATGAACAAACCGACCTATTAGGCTTCAAAGCTTTTTAAAAAACCTAAGTTTAGACTTTTTAATAAAATAACCAGACCATATCAGACCTATACAAGTCAGACCATAGACCCCTATATATTGGCTTAACCTATTCTCATTCCACCTAAGTGCAATGTCCGATTTATATCATATATTTAGAGGATATATATATATTTCAAAGAGAGATGAACAATTATGCATGCTAGGTTTTCTAAAAAAAAATCATTATTCATGCTAGGTGTTAAAAAATATCACAATCAAATGCTAATTAGTTTGCGTGAAAGGAATGAAGGCAATTAACTAAGCATCTACATCGTATATTAATTTCATTATATGTCGTGACAAAATGTATGTTCATGTCATGACAAAATGTATGTTCGTGTTTATTGTAGTTTTCTGTTTCCTAGAAGCAATGATATTATTTACTAGTAGAGTAGTATATATCTTCTGAATAGTAAAAACATACGTTTATTTTACAAATGTCAATTGCACTAATTTTGAAATCCTGGCCGACATCAGATGTTTTCCTGCTTTCTATTGAGTAATGTTATATTATGGGTAATCACACAATATGACAAAAACGACTTTTTTTTTTTATTAAAACATATTGTCTTTTGTATTTAATTTTTATAATATTCTTTTATTTATAATTCTAAAACGGTGTATTTAATTGGAGTATCTAAGGTTTGTTAAATTTTTTTTTTTGTGTGTGTGTGTGTGTGGAGCATCTAAGATCTTGATTGGTTGAAGTATAATAGTTAAGAAAGTAAGAGTGGAGAGACAAATAATAAAAATATAAATTTCACCGGATTGGTAGTAGTAGTCAAATTTGGTGTGTTTCATTTCTATTCATTTTTTGCTAAGATAAGTCCCCGATGTGGCCTATGGGTTTAAAATAACCCTAATGCCTTTTTTTTTTTATTTTTTTTTTTATGTATCCTTAAACTTTTTTAGACTTGAATGCAACTTTAGTCTCTCAATTTTACTAAATCTGCAATTTTGATTCTTTCATTTATTTTTATCAAAACTTTGGTCCTCCGTTTTAAAAACTTGAGACATTTGGTCCCCATATTCCATATTATTCTCACCTTCAATTTTGATGATATGACATGGACATGTCTATTATGATGACATGACAACCACAAATATGTATATATTGATTTTTTAGGGGAACAAATTCAACTCATTTCATTAGATAATTAGTCGTTAATACAAGAGGGTACATTAATAAACAGTGGGGAGTTAGCGTCTTACATGGATGCTTGTGTTAACTCATGAGCGATCATATTTGCTTGTCTCATGCTGAACTCTACATTAGAGTTGGTAAAAAGAGTGTTAAACATCTGTCTACAAGAAACAATAATGCTACCAAAGCTGTTATTACTGTTATTGTTACAATTGAAAGCATCAACAACAATCTTCGAATTCAGAGAATAATCTGTGTTTAAGCCTAACCCACCCATTGCAACACTTGACAAAGTCCTAATGCTTCACCAACATTCATCGAGCATTACGAGGCGAGCTAGCTGGTTTTTGCTAACACAAAACACTCATCGGAATCTCGAATGCACATACCAATACAAATCTTATTATGAGCAGAAGAGAATGAAGCATCAACGTTACATTTCACTACGAGGAAAAGCAAAATTAAGGAGGGAAATATTAATGACGGAAAAATAAAATTCCTCACAAATTCTTTGGTCGCAAAATTTAGTGCGGAATTAGAGAGGGATTTCATGTTTTCCTTCACTAAATTTCGCTCACTAATTTTTGTTTTTTTAGTAGCGTTTAAATCTACATGGGGTGGAAGAGAATATATATATATATATATATATATATATATATATATATATATATATATATATATATATATATATATATATATATATATATATATATATATATATATAGTGTTTCATTTGAATCGTGGATATAAATTAAATCCAATTTAATTTTAATATGTGGGTCATCAAAAGTTATATATACATGAGTCATCGAAAATCATGTAGACATATACAAGTCATAGAAATATCAGCAAGATTAATTAATAACATAACATTCCTTATCAGAAACACGAGACACTTTGTTGGAAGATCAAATATGTCTGATCCAAAACTCCTTTGCTTTCGGTTTTAGCAAAGTCGATCATATCTTGAAACTTCAGTATTCTGTAGATTGAGGTAGAAGAATATTCATCACTAGTGTCTTATGTGTGTACAACACAAAGATATATCCAACTTTCGTCTCTCCAATTATTGAAGTGTACCGTATACGCCTGTCAAAAGAAGAGAATCCCACATTAAAAAGAGAGATAAAGTTTGAAAAGATGGTTGGTGTTCTCCATATAGTATGAACAAAGTTTTTTTAACTGTTGAAAACGTTCCTTTAAGAGTTTAGCCATCATGTTTTATGTTTGGTAACACTAATAAAGTAGCTTAATATAACTTACTAAATTAGCTTATAAGACTCTTTGATCAAATTAATTAGATGTGTTTGAAAAAATTAAATGTGTTTGAATAGTTTATAGGTTTTCTTTAATGGACAATGTTAATCTGTGCCCCTGAGGCATTGGTTAAGCAGTTAAAAGAAGTAAGATTTTATTAAAAAGTTGTGTAATAATTAGTTTGTCAAAAGTAACAGTTTATATTTCTAAGATAATTTTTCTACTTTTAGATTCTTTAACCAGTGCCCCAGAGCACCGGTTAACAAGACCCTTCTTTAATATATTAGTATAAATAGGTTATGCCCTAAAGATATATGTTAATTAATTTAATAAGGAAATATGAATCTTCAAACACGTATTTAATATTTTAAAAAGTTAAAATATGTAGTTATTTTTTTATGCTCTTCTCAAAAAAAAAATGTTCTTTAATATATATTCTTACGACACAAGTTAAAAAAAGACTCTTATGAATAGCGTTTGAGCAAACTATCAATTAAAGTAGAAGAACTGATCAAAATATCTATAGATCATCCATGTCAATCAAATGTCAAACATTATTAAGAAAGAGAAATGATATTTTGACAACCACTTTTTAACAACTTTTGAACAACTTTCTCTCTCATACTCACATGATATTGTTATTCTCTCTCTTCCTTTTTCTCTCTCCATTGTTTTTGACCAATAAGAAGTGAGAAAAACAAGGTTGTCAACAAAGTTGTCATCAAATAGATGTCAAAATATCATTACTCATTAAGAAAATTAGCAAAAGAAAATCATTAGAATATGCTGAAAATGAAAACATAACTAATTAACACGTACCCATTCATCATGTTAGATCATGTTTGACAACTAAGCCAATTTAGATTTGTCATTTATATAAATGATTAATTAAAATATCTTTCGTAGACCCAACTAAATCAATTAGCAATAGGACAAAATTATCCGTGGCAGTTAATAGTTTGGAGTTTTGGCGCTATAGATGACAAAACAGAACAGACAAATTTTAAGGCATCTTTTATTTGTTTTTAATTGTGTGATTACAGAAAATTCATTGTGAAATTATTTTGTTTTCTATCTTTAAACATGTGTATGGTCTTGAAGTTCTTGACCACAGGAGAAAAGAGATGAAAGAATTACCAAAATCATAGAAAATGAAGTGAGGGAAAGTTGCGTATATTTTGAACTTGTTCACAAGGTGTAAGTTCATAATATTGTAACATGAGAGGGTGAATTATTAGGATTTCAGATTTTTAGGATAATTTTTGCGAGTTTATGTTTTTAATATTTTTTCGGAAAATTTTAATGAAGGTATGAACAAATGCAAAAAAACAAAGAGGGTAGGGAAGAGAAAAAGAATACAAGAAAATTATAATGGTTCTCCTTCTAACTTAAGTATACATCCACTCCCTTCACTTTTTTACAAGATAATTAAATAAAACATTTTTTTTAATTTTTTTTATATTACATGTTGATAGGGGCTACCCCTCGCTTTGCCCCTCGTGTTTAGCTTGACAGATTTGACCTTTGCGTCAGAAAAAGCAGACCAGATGGGTCAAATCTTGTCACAGGTGTTTTGACAGGGATTATGACACATATTTTGCCAGGGATTACCCCTTTTTTTCCTAGGGGTTTAACCCCTCACAATATATTTGCGATGACCTGTTTTGCCAGGGATTCAGCCCATGGTAAAACCCTTGTCAAATCACAGTTTCACAAGGCTTTTAGCGTTTTTGCCAGGAATTCCGCCCCTGGCAAATTGCCAGATTTCTCGTATTGTATGTCTTGATTTCATGAGTGGCTCTAGAAAGTCTGGCCAAACTTTCATAGAGGCGGCCCCACCTCCAACATTCAATCTATCAAGTGTACACCATAGATTTATTAACAGTTTATAAACTCAACCTCCAACGTTGTAGTATACACTATCCTACACCATAGGGGTGGACCTCTCAAAAAAGAAAATAGATAGTGTCTAATCAAATTGACAACTGACTTGTTCTTTGTTGGGTTATCACAGCCTTGCGAATTTTCATTGGCTCTTGAGGCAATTAGTCCTTAACATAAGTTCAAGCTCTGATGCCACTTGTTGAACAAGTAACTTCAAACACACAAATTGCGGGGGGGGGGGGGGGGGGGGGGGGGGGTTAGTTGCATTATTTAAAAGACGATCTAAATAAACACTTAAAATAATATTTTAACTAAAAGAAATAAAGTGATTATAATTTTTTTGAATAAAGATGAAAATCTAGAGAAATTGTGCTAAAATAAGTAACTAATATTTCCAACAAAGAAAAAACTAATAAAGTAAAAGAGATAATGGGATTAGAGAAAGAAAATTGCTTTTCTGACAATGAAAACTTCCTATTGACACAAGTAAAATACTAAAATCCCCCCGTGGCAGTTAACAACTGCCGACAGTTAACAACCGCTGGCACCAGCGGCAGTTAACTGCCGTTCACACCAGTAAACTAGGCCAGTGATGTCTGCACTCTGCACTGGTTATCCAGGAGAATTTTTCCTGTTTTTGCATCCAATTGCAAATTAAAGTAAAGAACCAGAACCAGGATATGTCGGGAAATTAAAACGTACGTACAAAATAATATTTAACAGATAAAATTAAAACGCAAGAAATAATATAAAGGTATGTCGGAAAATGTCATAGAAATAACAAAATGTCCGGAACATGTCATAATTATACATCACAGTCAAAAAGTACATAAAAAAGTCTAATCATAATCAACCCTGCTGCCTAGCATGCCTCGGCCCCCTGTGCCGTCTGGCAATCTGATACGTAAGGGCAGGGCGACCAGTACCGGCTATCCGCATCGCCTCCTGGACAATCTCCTCTTTAGTCATCTCGGCTTGCCTGACCACAATATCGTCAGCTATATGCACCACATCCCGGATGATCGTCAGTGTGTCAGGCATCTCTTTGGCATGCTCCTCCTCTATGATCTGCTCCACGTTCGCCGGCCTGGGAGGAGATCCTTCATCAAGTGGGAGAATACGAGGTTGAGATACTTTCGCATGCCATGTAGCCAGGGTCATGATGCCATGGTTTCTCACACCCATTTCCCCAATCATTGTAGAACCACGCCTGAGCGTCATTCAACACAGTGGTTAACAACTGCGTAGGCACCTGAGCGACATCTGACGAATGTCTGGGAACATCATGTACAAAGAAAAACTACCTCTTCACCCTCTCAGGTAAATGACGATATACCCTCTCCCTCCCGCACATCAGCCATCCCGAGTAAGTGCACAGAAGCTGAAATGAGCTCACTTCTCTGTGATCACCATAAGTCAAAACCTGACATCATTCACCTTTAAGCGATCAAGCAGTAAGCGGTAATGGTGCACATCTTTATGCCCTTTGCTAGTAAGCCATCTCCCAGCACATGGTCTATCCGGCGTCCAGCTCCTGTTTTTCTTCCTTGGGTACGGACCTGGCAAATGCTCCAAAATCCATCCCTGCAACAAATAAATAAAATAAATTATAAAAGCTTAACAAAAATATTTAAATTAAATCCTAAATAAATGTAGTCAAACTTATGAAAAAATAATCTAACATGATAATAAAAATTATAAAATAAATTCATAAAGAAATGAAGATAAATATTAAATTATTACCATAATAAGAGTCGTACTGCCAGCCATCGTTCTGTTATTCAGAATAACAGAATCATCCAGATAATCGTACAGGTAAGCTAAGGTCATCCCTCCCCATGACCACTTCCCAATCGCCTGCAAGTCCGCCATGCAATCAAGATATATCAAGTTGATGTGACTGTTCGTTTTGTTAGTGAACAACGCACAACCGACGAGATATAGAAGGAAACTCCTCACACATCACACCCTCCTCCTTCCCCTCTCCTGCAGCTCCTCCCTCGTCTGTGGGGCCTCCATCCGTCTAGCCTATGTCAGGTGGTCTTCATAAACCCGCTTTAGTGAGAGATAACTGATATGACCAGCAGATTCATTCCTAACCTCAACCCTAGCATTAGCATCTGACATGCCCAACAACCTGGTCATCAAATCAATCGCACGGTCCCGACCCATTGCCTCCTCGTGGTCCAGCATGCGGCCATGAATAGGAATGTGTAGGAGATTATGCACATCGTCCAAAGTGATCGACATCTCCCCCATAGGTAGATGAAAACTACTGGTCTCCGTGTGCCACCTCTCGCAGAGAGCACGTATCATGGCATGGGTCACAATCGAATACCCCGTGTATATCAAATAATGTAGGCCAGACCCCTCCACAGGCTCCCAAAACCACCTCAAACCCTCCTCCGGCTTACCAAGCCCTTTCATCCTTTTCCCTGCATTTATACGCTTGTAATCCGCTTCATCATACCACATCTGAAATTCAAATTATTTAAGACATTGTCACTATGCTACATAATATTAAATAATTAAAATACTTACGCTACATAATATTAAATAATTAAAACACTTACGCTACATTCTTTTAAATAATTAAAACACTTACGCTACATTCTTTAAAATAATTAAAACATATACGCTACATTCTTTTAAATAATTAAAACATATACGCTACATTATTTTAAATAATTAAGACATTTACGCTACATTCTTTTAAATAATCACTTTAAAGCATTTAAAGAATTTTAAACAATTTAAGCACTTACATTATGATGGTTCACAAAAAGAGGGTTCGCCATGTGCCTCGCGTAGTCGGACAACAATGACAAGGTCTCAGGTCCTCCAGGAAAGGGAGGCCCTCCAACAGGGTATGGCGGTATCAACGGAACATGACGACGTCGTGGCTGAGTCTGAGGCTCAGGCTCACCCTCAGGAACTAGATTATATGCCTCAAGATAATCCGCCACAACATCCTCTGGCACCCCCTCATCATCTCCCACCTCTTCATCCTGCGGCTGTTAAAACATTCTATCCTTCTCCATCCGATCATATCCAGCAAAACCCTCATCCTCATACCCAGCATAATCATGCGCTGGTGTCGGATCAACCACCTGGGAGGAGTAATCCATCTGTGCTTGTGAACCCGACCCCTCTTCTCCACCTATCCTCAAGTCCCTACGTCTCCGGGTATTTGGAACATACGGGTGTTCAGTCTCCATCTCCTTTCGAGCGCTATTTGTCATAGCAGGTTTACCTTTGCGCACCCTACCCTCTCTAATATGCCGCTCTGGCGCATCCTCCTCCCCGGCCATATATGTACAAAAACAAATTAAAAGAAGGCATAAATACATGGGCAATGTATACTTTACGGTAACATGATTCTAAGACATTGAACATATCATAAAAATCCATGGCATTGAACCTAAGGCAAGTAACATGTAACATATCACACATTTTACTTAGGCATTCATAAAAATTCAAACTTAGAATCATTCAACTTGGGCATTTCATCAAAAAAAAATTACGTATCGTATAACATTATGTCATTCTTAAACTTGCCAAAAAATGTCAAAATCCAACCTGAAAATAATTATAACATATATACATTATAAGATTTAACATATTTGAAGAAAAAAAAATCATAAAAAAAGCAAGATTATTTCACTTAGGCATTTCATCAAACACCTTAAGTGCATTTTAAAATACTAGCACAATTAGTGTTAATTCAACATCAAATTCAACTACATTGTACCTAAACCTACTCTAAACAACAATGCCATCAAAAACCCAACATTATAACATCAAATTCTAACATAATTTGCAGTTTTTAAACCTAACCTAAACACTAACATTTTGCTAAAATTATGAAATTAACACCCTAAACAAACTACATTGCATGTAAATAGAAAGAAAATAACTTACTTGTGATTTACTTGAAGCAAATTGGATGATTTTCATGGAAATGAAGATTTGGGTGAATTTGATTAAAATTTGATGTTTGTGTTGCATGTGTTCTGGAACCAGAACCGGAAGTTTCTACGTTCATATCATTAACATTGCAACGACAATTAACTACCGCTGGTTCCAGCGGCAGTTAACCGCCGGCGGTTTTCCCAACGGTAGTTAACTACCGCTGGGGGCTTTTTAGTAAATTACTTGTGTCAATAGGAAGTATTTCATGTCAAAAAAACAATTTTCTTAGAGAAAAGACATCAAATATTTATCCTAGTTCAGCCCAAAACACCAAGGCCTACATCTAGTCCGCAAGGAAAATCCCCTTGAGATTTTCACTTACCAAACTTTTAAACAGGATAAGGTAATAACATTGACAAAATTGGGAGCACTCTCCAAACAAAATTATTTTTTGTAGAAGAACATCTACACTCGAGATATCACCTCTTTTGAAACCTTTTGGGTTCACACCCAATACAAATAAGAATTACAATAGTAAAATAGTACACTAAATGTGTAGATATAACCAATTGAAGCATAAGAACTACAACTTAACTATGTAGTATAAAATAGATTTCAAGAAAATAAATTAGCAAGTGTAAACATAATGAGAGTGATTATAATTTTTGACAATGTTTAAACGCAAATAAGAATTCTTGAAAAAAGCTATCAAATTACTCATATTTATAGTTAAAAGAGAATGATGTGCATTAAAAAAAAGTAGCCATTGGTCATCGACTCAAAATATATTTCCGTTGGAAAATTAATATTGTTACTAGCTGTTGTAAGAAATATTAAACCATTCAATGAAGGTATTCAGATAAGGATCTTACGCCCTTTTGTCCCGAAACCTTGGCACAAATCTAAGGTACAATCTACTGAAGAAAAAAAATCCACAGAAAAAAAAATACTGAAAAAAAAAACTTCTGGTTTTTAACAGGTTATGGAACACTAGTAGAATGTACCTTGATGAGGGTTTCCCAAGAGACCCACTTTCATTTTTGGGTCCCGTTTTAAAAACAATAAGCAAACAATTGAAAAAAGATTTGAAAAAGCTTTTTTTTCTAGTTCTAATTTTTTTAAATTGCATGATCCCTTATGGCTTTCATTAAAGATAAATGGGCATAAACTGATGCGTAAAAACTCAATAACAATTTGATTATGCCTTTTCGATAAAGATAATAACACAAAAAGCAATTCAAATGTTGGCAACAAATTTGCATTTTGAAATCATATTATGATGTTTATAAACATAATACATTGTAGCTATTATGAATAACATGTTTTAATGTCAACAACAATTATGCAATTTCAAAAATAAGTTATACCTTTTCATGCAATAATATTTTCATGCAAAATCAAATTAAATGAAAAATATTGTGAGTGTGAGACTTATTTTTATAAGAGCATTTTTTACTACTTACATAAAAGTCCTAATGTAAATAGTAAAAACAAAACTCAAGACTTAACAGTTTGAATTTCTTTTCTATTTTTTGCATCGTTGTTCTTTTAGGACTTTTGTTGTCAATCATCAAAACCAAGTGTTTCTGTCAAGGCATACATTCACATATATAACCTTGTTTTTATCTTCTAGTTTCAAGTTTTTAAAAACGTGGACATTGCATATGGATTGTAAAAAATTCATATCTGAATGTTGGAACAAAAGAATTATAGGTTGTCTCACGTATGTTTTGAGTACAAAGCTGAAGAATTAGAAGAATAAACTAAAGATTTGGAACAAACAAGTCTTTGGAAACATCCATTCATATGTTAATAAAGCTGAATCAAATTTGAGCAATATCCAAAATCAAATCCAAAACTTAGATCACTTAGATAATTTACTCAACTAAGAAAAGATAGCCCATGTTGACGTCCTCAATGTTTTGTAGTTAAGAGATAATTTTTAAGCTATATGACTTACATTAGTTATTCCTCTCTGAAAATTGTATTTTAAATTGGTTTGTTTCATAACATAAATGTAAAAACTATTGAGAATAAGCTATAATACCTTCTTAAACTTGTTATTTGAGTCAAACGTGATGTTTGGAACCATTATGAGATCTATTCAAACTTGTGACCTTCCATAAACTATTATTTCTACCTTCAAAATATTCACATTAAAAATCTTTGGATTGCTAAAAAATCTAATGTAAATCCCAACAAGTGCTAAATAAATCTTAAAAGTTAAATTATGAGATAAGAATTTTCCATTAATTTTAAAATCACATTAATAATTAATTTAACTCAAGACACTACTTATAATATTTTTTAAATTTAGACATTTTTAAGTTACAATTAAATAGGATAAAATGAGGTATTGCACTATGAGACTTTAAACCACATTCTGAATGTCTATTAAGTTATACGCTAGATTTGTAAAATCATAATTATTTTTTTATATCCATAGTAAAAATATTTGAATGTTTTATCATATGAAAATATTTCAACTTTATAAGAAAGTTTAGACTCTAAGAGAATCACAAAGAAATCACATGTTGTTGCATGACCAAGCGGTAAGTTAAAGGATGTGATCACATCTAGCATGACACGTGGCTCACTGTCATTGGTGGAAATGGTTGGTGCGAACCTCGTGGGTAATAATAATACTTGCTAAGCTACGCTAGTGTAAAGTTTGTCCTCGTGAGCTTAGCTCAGTTGGTATGGACAATGCATAAAATATACAAGGTCCAGGGTTCGAACCTCAACCACAAAAAAAAAAAAAACAAACTAGTGTAAAGTTTTCTAAGTGAATTTTCTATGACAAGAAAGTCCAAAACATTAAACTATTCTTTTATTGAATGTAATTTAATGTTAAGATTTATCTTGATTGATTCTATTATTATTTTTGAACTATTCAAAAAAAAAATTGGTTGATTTAGTGTATTGGGGGGTTATCACCAAATTTGTATAAGATGTTTTTAGAAGTATATCCAATAAAATTGTCATTGTTTAGAGTTTTTAAAATGATTGAAGTCGAATCTCAGGCCAGCCACATACTACTTTTTATATGTTATTGTCAGTCATTCTTATTACATTATGGTGTCTTAATTGTCATCGATTTCTTTTCTTGTATTGATCCCACCTTGGTATCCATGGCTACTACATTAGAAAGAATGAGTTATCAAAAGAGATGAGAATAAAAACTATGTTAAAGAGAGCTTTTCTAAAAATGCTTTAGGGTTACTTATAGATTCTAAGGATCCGGTCATAAAAGGAATGAAATATTTGTGCTTTGAAAATACGATTTCTATGTCGATTGATATGGCTCAAATGATGGATCATCTCATTACACACTATGTTTTTCCACCACTACAACCACTCCTATTACTTATTGTTGCTTCGTTGCTTCATATTTAAAGTTTCATGTATCTATTTTATTATTTTATGTTTGTGTATGTTACATTTGATTGTTTTGATGTATCATCCCTTTTCGAAATTTTGTAGACTATGATTTATACAGAAATTAATATGTACTCTATTTTACTTTGATTTTTTTTATCAGTGATTTGTTTATACTTTTAATTTTACTAATATCCATAAGGATTAAAACTCAGAATGTTTGTTAAAATTGATTAAAATCATGCATAAGAATAGATGACTATTCAAATTGCATTTATATTACTAAAATATGATTTGAAAACGTGTTTAATACATTATCAAGTTCATGAACCAATTCATGATGACAATGAAATGATTCATAAGATTTCCTTATGTTAAAATGTAAACTAAGAAAAATAACAATTTCTCACTTCACACCAACTAAGTTATTATCTGCCTATAGATCTATCCAGAACACTAAATCAACACTTACATTCAAGGAATTCTAATACAACTAACAAACAAGGTAATGAAAAGGGGTTTGTATATTAATTTCTTCAAAGATGTCAAAGTAAAGAAATACTACATATCATAACAAGTTTCATTTCTTTCATTCCATACTATTATATTCCATACTACCTAATTGTTCAACTCATGCAATTTCCAAAATTCGTATGTATTAACTTTGATCCTATAAATTTTTCAATAAAAAATTAGCCTATGGTAATTATAATTTCTAAACAAATGTGTCGCCATATTATTTTATGCATGATTTATACAACTAGGTTTTTAAATCATTTCTAACTACTATTTCTATTTGGAAATGTTTCTATTCACTAAAATGAAAGGTTAAAATAGAAATAAAAAATATATATTTAAATTTTAACAAATAAAGAAAAATGGAATTTGATGATCATCAAGATTCTTAAGAGACATCTTTACTAAAGTTAACTGGTGATCGGAGTGAGTGAAAGAGAAAAGCATGACAAATTAATGTACCTTATAGTCATCCAAAAATAATTTTAATTTTATTGTTGGCTACTTATAAATCATAAAGGCCACCAACTCTTAATTTTTTTCTTTTATAAGCTAACAATCGTTTATCTGAAGTTAATAAAGTATGAAATAGTTGCTTATAAATTGATAAATTTTCTTATTTGTTACGTGAAAAGGAGGAATAATATGGCTCGAATCCCACATTATTTTTATGCTTTCATCATCTTTCTTTATCTATTTCATGTTGCAACCATTAACCGTAAGTATCTTTTTACACAACTTCCAATCCAAATTTATCTTAATTATGTACAATATTTTATCACCTTTTAGTAACTTTTATTTTTTCCCATTAGGCTTCTTGTATCGAATTGGTTGTGATACTAGCAATGATTGTCCAAGTTACATGTGCCCCCCTCCTCTAACTCCACGGTGCACTAAATTTTATTGTAAATGCATGTAAGAAAAACTAATCATATGTTACTTTTATGCATGTAACTATATTTGTAAGTCATAATGTTGGTACTACTATAATTTCTCTCAAATCTTTATTTAGGCTTGTTTGAATTTTCAATTTATTTAAGAATACTAAAAGTGTATTGCATATTATTTAAGTATGTTAATTTTATTCACTCTTGTAAGAAGTGGATAATTGAATAAATAATTATAGACGATCAATTTATTCTAATTTTATATTTTGAATAAGATTTTTTTATAGCTATATGTAAATATTAGCGTGTATTTTAATCGAATTCATTGAGAACAAATTTCTGATAACACTGTTATTCTTGTGTCAAAAACACAGTTAAGGGTAGTTGTGAGAACCCTTTAATGTGAAAATGTTTAAATTTATTAAGCATGTGTATCAATGAATTAAAAAACATTAAGTAACGGTGTTATAATTGGAAAAAAAAAATCATTTTGAGTGTAATAAAACTAAGGAGAATGCTAACCAATGCCCTAAGGGCAATGGTTAAGCATCTAAAACAAAAGTAACATCTTATGTTTTCAAGACAAAATTTCTATTTGTAGGTTCCTTAACCATTGCCCTGAGGGCACTGGTTAGCAAAACCCTAAAACTAATTAGTGAAAAAATTGTCTTGATGTATGTATTTAATACAAAAGCATATCAATCAACTATTGGTCTTCATGATAACAATTAAATAGTTAAAGTCTAAGTTGCAACCTGTAAATAACTCGTCATCAACCACGCAAAGGAAAAGAAAGGGGGGAGCTCATATAAAAATACTCATTGTGAGAGTAACAATAGGCTCACTAAACACAAGTACAGATTACATAAGACAAATTTATGCATGGTATAACCACTTACGATTTATAAAATTCTCACAAAAAATTACACTTAAACTAAACCATTACGTTTAACAAAGTCATTTTATTGATTAGTAATACATATACCGATTATGTAAATTCATCGAAAAAAATTAAATGTCAATGAGTTGTATGAAATATTGTTTTAATTATTACTCGTTATTGATTCCAATTTAAACTTGTCAAACTCAAAGTAATTCATCATAACATTGAGAATATTCCTACGTAAGAAGCTTCTTATATGTGTGAATAGTTTATGGAACATATTCCATCCCCTTTTCAAATTGGAAGGTGACAACAAAAGGCTTCTCAAGTTAGATGTCTTCTAAGAAAGTTTAAACTTTTGACATAAAGTTTTTTTTTCAAGAAGGTTAAATTAAAAACATTTTAGAAACCTATTGTAAATTATAACAACAAATTTAATTCAAATATGAATATAATAAATACACCGAAGATGAAAATTAGTACTAAGTTTCTTTCACCTAATGTTTGTGGTTTTTTCCAAATATCATTTTTAAACATCTCTAGGTTTATCCCAACATCCTCTTATAACAACTTAAAGTCCCTCTATGTTTTCTTTCATATAATTTCTTTGAAAGATGTCGACACAATCATCGCAACCCTTGATAAAAACAATGATATAAAATCTTAATACAATTTACAAATGGTTATTTATTTTTGTATCATAAATACTATCTCATTACCCCAAGTAGTGTACAATAAATTGGTATTTGTTTTTCACATTTTCTAACATTTGAGAAAGTTGAATATGATAGGAATATTGTACAATAAAGGTATTTGTTTTTCACATTTTCTAACATTTGAGAAAGTTGAATATGATAGGAATATTGTTCTTCAAGAAAAATCATTTGAATCTCGCATTAGTATCTTCCAATAATTTTTGTCATTTTAAAGAAACACATTTTTACACCCTCTACTTAGAAAATCTTTGTTGGAGTCTACTGTAAGACATGAACAAGAAATTAAGAGTGTTTATATCCTCAAGGATGGCGCTCTGTCGGTTGAAGGGAGGGATTTGAAGAACAGGTTGGACGCGTTCGTCGGAAGGCTTGAAAGGATTTGGTTTCCTCAAATCATTTTATTGATACTCGACTTATCTTGAGTACTAATCTGACGAAAGAGGATAGGATTTGGTTTCTCTCTTCATAATTCTTTATTATGCTTTAACGTTATGCCTGCAATGGCGTCGGTTCTTGTTAATGGGTGTCCGACGAAAGAGTTTCCTATTGAGCGGGGCCTTCGTCAGGGGGACCCTTTATCGCCATTCTTTTTTTTTGTTGGCGGCTGAAGGCTTTAATGTATTGATGAAAGCAGTGGTGGAGGCAAATTTATTTCACGGTTATGGCATAGGCAGTGGTAATGATGTCCGCTTAACTCACCTTCTGTTTGCTGATGATACCCTTATTATTGGTGAAAAAACTTGGTTGAATGTGCGTTCTATGCGGGCTGTTTTGATTTTGTTTGAGGAGGTGTCAGGTTTAAAAGTTAATTTTCATAAGATCATGCTGACTGGTGTGAATATATCTGATTCTTGGTTGATGGAGGTGGCGTCAGTGTTGAATTGTAGGAGAGGATCTATTCCTTTTGTTTACTTGGGGCTTCCTATAGGAGGGGACTCGAGAAAGTTGAGTTTTTGGAAATCGGTTGTGAACCGTATTCTGGCTCGACTGTCATCTTGGAAAAATAAATTTTTGTCTCTTGGTGGCAGTCTGGTTCTTCTGAAGTCTGTCCTGTCCTCTCTGCAGGTTTACTTTCTTTCATATTTCAAAGCCCAACCCCTGCAGGTATAATTTCTTCTATTAAATCTATATTTAAAAGTTTTTTTTTTGGGAGGGTGTGAGGTGAATAGGAAAATAGCTTGGATTAAGTGGGACTCGATCTGTCTATCAAAGGAGGATGAGGGTTGGGGGTTAGGAGGATGGGAGCTTTTAATTTTTCTCTGTTAGGTAAGTGGTGGTGGAGAATGCTTTCGGAGAAAGGGAGTTTGTGGTATCGTGTGTTGAAATCCCGCTATGGTGATGTTGGGGGGCAGCTTAGGGAGGGAGGTAGAGATTCGTCGGTTTGGTGGAGGATGATGTGTCGTATCCGTGAAGGGTTTGGTGGGGGAGTGGGGAATTGGTTTGAGGATAACATTAGGCGTGTCGTCGGGGATGGTCGGGAAACTCTGTTTTGGTATGACAAGTGGATAGGAGACATGCCGTTGAAAGTGAGGTATCCTCGCCTTTTTGATTTGGCGGTGGAAAAGGAGTCATCGGTTGGAGAGATGAAGGGGCGAGGTTGGGGAATTGATGTAGGGACGTGGGTGTGGAGGCGTCGTTTGTTTGCGTGGGAGGAGGAGTCCGTGAGGGAGTATTCTTTGTTATTACATGATATTGTTTTGTAGGACACTGTTCATGACACTTGGCGGTGGGTACTAGATCCTATCTCTGGCTACACTGTTCGGGGAGTCTACCATTATTTTACTACCACAGATGATATGGTGGACATGTCTATTGTTGATGACGTTTGGTATAAATAAGTATATCCCCTCGATGGTATCTTTATTGGCATGGCGACTCTTTCGTAATCGCATTCCAACTAGAGACAACCTGTTGCTTCGCGGGGTTCTTCCTTCTTCAGATTCGACGTGTGTGGTTGGCTGTGCTTGTATTGAAACATCGAATCACTTGTTCCATCATTGTACGAGTTCAGCTGATCTTTGGGGGTTGGTCTGGAATTGGTTGGGCATTTCTTTTGTGCATGATCATGAGCTTCGACATCATTTTCTTCAGTTTACTAAAATAAAATGGCGGGTATGCCATTCTCTACTCAGTTATTCTTAAGAATTATTTGGTTTGCAACTATTTGGGTCCTTTGGAAGGAAAGGAATAACCGGATCTTTCAAAATACGATTTCATCTCCTTTTACTCTCATTGAAAAAGTTAAACTCCATTCATTCCTTTGGCTGAAATCGAAACAGGTGGCTTTTGTTTATGCTTACCACGATTGGTGGAAACACCCAATTTTTTGTATGGGTGTTATTATGTAATTTGTTTTGACTGGTGATCAGTTTTGGTTACATAACTCTGTAAATATGTGTCAATGATCCTTCTTTGCACACCTTATGCGGAGGGAATTACTGTTGGTTTTGTATTATATATATATCTTTTTGATTTGTTCAAAAAAAAAACGTTATGCCTTGTTCACCAAACTCAGCACAAAAAAAGATATTTAATATTAAAATAGACAACTAAATTATACTTTTTAGGCTTAAATGCACTTTTCACCCCCTATGTTTCAAAAAGTTGCGATTTTGGCCCCCTTTAAAAAAAATGGATATTTTGACCCCCTAACTTTTGGCCTTCTTTTGATTAGCTGATTTTGATGGAGATTATGACAATTTCTCAATCTCTGAAGGTGTAGACTGGCATGGGGATAAAAGGACGCTGATAAGTGGACTCCAAACTGGCATGATGTAACTTTTGGCCCCCCTAAAGAAGGATCCACTTATCAGTTTGGAATCCACTTATCATGTCAGTTTGGACACCAAGCAAGTTTGGACTCCACTTATCAACATCCTTCTATCCCCATGTTAGTTTACACCATCAGAGACTGAGAAATTGGCATAAAATCAGCTAATCAAAAGAGGACCAAAAGTTAGGGGGTCAAAATATCCATTTTTTTAAAGGGGGCCAAAATCGCAACTTTTTGAAACATAGGGGATGAAAAGTGCATTTAAGCCTACTAATTATTGTTAAATGAAAATCTAATCAAAATAATGAAAGATGATAACGGAGGCCATCACAAACAAATCCAAACACTCATATAGACGATAATGTTTGCCAAGGGTGTATTCAATTGAGATTTTATGGGATTTTAAAAGATTTTTTAAAAATAAAAAAGTCTTGTGGTATTCAATTAAGACAATCAAGATTAGTTTTTAAATGCAACGAAATTCGATGATATTCAAATGAGATTTTCCCTAACTTATAAAATGTCTCTTGGTATCCAAAATTATGTAGATTTTAATAGATTCTTTTGTATAATGGATTTTGTGAGACTTTTTAGTTGAAAATACACATAACATGCTCACTACAACATTTTTGGCTTTAGGCAACGAAACTTTAGCCCACGACTGAACAACCGTTGGCTAAAGTGGTAATAGCCACGGATTTCTGCATGTTGACAGAACGTGTTACGAGAATGTGTTACGAGATAACAAGTATCTCAGTTTCTAAGAACAATTGTAAGTTTAAACCAACTTGCCATGACTATAGACTATTTTTTTTTAAGAATATGACCATCGTGAAGTCAGTTGATGATTCAATTGTTACTTTTTAAGCATTCAAATTCACATCTTATGATCAAATTTTTAAAGCTAAGAATGAAGATTCACACCTAATTTGTATTTTTTTAAGGAGTCAAATTTTTTTTTTAATGATATTATTAGGGTATTAGCTGCAAAGGGAAAACTCACAGAATACAAAAGCGGAATCCAATCAACCAATTATATGCATCTGGAGTTGGATGATCTTGAGAAAATATTATTTAATGTTTTTTTTGACAAAATTATTTAATGTTTTTGTTCCACATTGATAACTTATGTGATTTATAATTTAAATTATTTGCAGAGGAAGGGAAAAACTCATGTGCACACTATATGTGAAGAATATGTAAATCAACTTATTGACTTTATGTTTGAAAATGCAGATGTACCCATTATGTTGATATTGCAGTTGGCTAAGTTTAAATTATTGTCGCACATATCAAATAAAGAGCATGAATGTACATAACCAGTGCCATAGCATGGCTAACTCGAAGCGATATTGTTGGGTATTTGTGTTGGCTGCATTATTGCTAAAACAAATACCCTTGTTTTGTAAGTTGGAACCAATGTTCCAGCATGTGGTTAGGCGACTCTGTAAGATGTTGGATACATTGTTTCAACATCTTGGCACGGTTCAGTGTGCCTGAGTTCTCGCCTTTGTGTACGCGCGTATTTTATCGTTTAAGGAAACCTTATTTCCTTTACTTACTGGCCAAGCAACGCGCATATCATCTAAGAATCAGCTGTGAAATATTTCTAAAGTAGATATTTTATTTTAGGAAATATTTGTTATTATTTGGAACGCTCCTATAAATGTTCTGACATTTTAGGACTTTCCAGATTTGTTCTGATTCTTGTTTTGCAGGTTAAGCTGAACCGATCTACAAGTTTACTGAAGCCCAATGAATTATTTAGCCCAAGCTGCTTCAGTATAAAAGGAAGACTTCAAGACCTAATTGATTATTCAAGCCGTCATACTAAAAAGTTTAGATTTTTAGGGTTTGAGTCTTCATGTATTCTGTTCTTGTGTCGTTTGTGATGCAAGTCTAGAATCTTTACTGTGTTCCTTTCTTGTGTCGTCTGTGATACTTGTTTAGGACTATTTGTGTGAGTTTGATACTCTTGTGCACTAAACCGAAGTTGTGAAACAAGGTTTGGTTGTTTGTGTTGCAAGGTAACTTCTATTCTGTTGTGTTTGAGGTCTGATAGGTCACTGGGGCAATGACTGACCATTAGGATAGTGAGATGGGATCTCAGATCTAGGAGTTCCTAGGTTGAAGTCTATACGGGTAGGTCCTAGGTCATATAGTGTAAATGAGGAGTTTGCTGAGAAGCTATTGAATAAGGACTACACTAGTGGATTTCCTTCCTGGCTTGGTAGCCCCCAGATGTAAGCGTGTTGTGCTGAACTGGGTCAACAAACTCACTGTGTTCTTTACTTTTCTATCCTTTATTTTCTTGTTTTATTTCTGTTCTATCGCTCAATGTTGTAACATTAACTGGAACATTGTAAACGTTAAAACATCTGACAGAACATATAAAACAAGTGCGCCAGAATTTCAGATATAAATATTGACTACCAAAACACTATCGAAAAGGACAACAGACGAAGTGTGAGTACACTACAGAAGCAAAAACTACGACTTAAGCATACATCAGCCGAGAGACTCCTATAACGAACAACAACAAAAATATAAAACAAAGATCAAAACTAGTTAAATCTGGAAAATACTTGGGTGACATAATGTCACCGTGACATTAAATATGGGCCACACAAAGGTGTTGTGTTGTGTGGCTCAGATGTGTTGTATGTGTTGTATGGCCCAGATGTTGTGTGACAATGTGTGTTGTGTGGCCCAGATTTAATGTCACGGTGACATTATGTCACCCAAGTGCTTCCCGTTAAATCTAGAGCATATGAAATCTACAGAAAATGACCCCTATACAACGACCATATTGCCATAAGAAAATCATAGGGGTGAAATTATGACACCTAAAACAAGTACCTTTTAACTGCCTCATGTACAACAACTAGTAAACCGCAATCCCAACCACTAGAAATGATCCAGAAATGCACACCGTTTAGACACCACAACACAGAAGAAAACACTTCAAATACCAATGAAACAATGCTGACACGATAGCAGCACGATCATTTTATAAGCACATACAAATACATCAAGGAACCACAATTAAAAGACAACGATCAAAGACCAACAAAGGAATTAGTTAACATAAAAAAAACACAAAACCCATGTCCAAGAGTCAATAACAACAAAAAATGCACCACAACTCTAGAATATGCAAATAGCTTCTTAAAACCACAAAATTGTCTTGCCAACCTTACTATAAAACCATCTTAAATATTATTCGCTTCCATTTTCAATACTAGCATTAAAACCCACTAAAGCATAACACTTGATCTAAATCTTTATTATAACATGTTACTATGACGATGAAGAAGACAGTGCCAACACATCTGGTTGCCAAAATCATTCATTCTCACATAGAAGATTTCCTATATAGGCACACACTAATAACGCAAGATCATTTTTTTGTTTTTTTGACAGAACTCATATAAGCCACTTTTTTTTGTTGTAATTCAGTTCTATATTTGAAAAAACTATTTACTTCAAATCTTTTTTTTCTATCAATAACTCCTAACCAGTTCTCAACCAAAAAAAAAAAAACATCTAGAAGTAACGAACAAGACTATAACATTCACAAACCTTGTAAAGTATAAATAAATAGTGTTAGACGTGCAAATGAAGGAACAATTGAAAATATTGAATACAAGTTATGGGTGAGGATCAATGCTTGGAAGGTTCGAGTCATACCATCATCATCATCATATCTCACAACTTACAAGAATTCGAAACAAACAAAGGGAAAACAATTCAAAATATTAACAAGGACGTACACATGACCCACGTGCTGGTTAGAATGGACAGCTCTGATACCAATAATGTGACACCCTAAATTCTAAAATAATTTACTTGATATTTGTAAAATTTAAGTCACTTTGAACCATTAAAATTGTAGATTTTCAAAAACTTTGTAGATTTTCAAAAACTTTTTCCAATAAAGACATCACAATTCATACATGCAATTCATACTCGATTATATAAAAAGTTAATAATATCCCTAAAAGTTCTCATTTTTCGTAATAGAAGATGGTGATGACAACAAAACTCACCCTCCATACCAAATAGGCTTTATTCAGCTGCATTTTCTGCTTTTTTGTCAGATAGGATATTACTCCCTCCGTTTCAAAATGAGTGTCGCTTTAGCCAAAAAAATTTGTTTCAAAATGAGTGTCGCTTTACATTTCCAATACAACTTTAATTTTTTTCTTCCAACTTTACCCTCTCCAACTTTTCTCTCACACAATTTTCAATGCAACTTTAATTTTGTCTTTTTCTTATAAAGTAAGGGCAGTTTAGTAAAAGCGTTATATCCAATGATTATTTCATTCTATTTCTTAATCTGTGTGTCAAAGCCTAAAGCGACACTCATTTTGAAACGGAGGGAGTAGTAGTTAATATTGCATTTTTAAAACAATGAAAATAGATTGCAAAAGTTTCAGATGACTGCATAAACATACCAACTTTTTTTGTCACGTATTATATATCTGCACACCTTCATTAAATAGATTAAAATGAAAAGAATAGTATAATAGTTTGGAGAATTAGACTAAAACCCAAGGTAACAAATCAGAAGGTAACAAGCAACTACCACAAAAATTTGCAAAGAAAACCAATAGCATAATACCTTTAAGAAGAAGAAAAGAGTGTAATACGCACAACAATCAACAAAGGAGATACATAATCAACCAAATATATAAAGCTATTTCTACGTCGGCACCTCTATATCAGTAGCTAGAAGTAAGTCTTCCAAGGTCACTGGTTTTAAACACACTAAAAAAAAAAAAAATCAGTTTAGCCGAATAATATCATTCTTGAAATAATCCATAATAGTAGTTAATATAATTTTAGCCAAATAATATTAAAAAACTAGTCCCACCAAAACATGTGAAATGAGTTTCATCAAAAGCAGTAGAGACAGTACTTGGACATCGATTCTCTAAAAGCTCTGTGTATTGATTTGGTTCACACTTTTCAGGTGAAGCATATGCACCAGTGCAACAATACTTTGGCTCTCTAGTGGTATAACACGGACTCTTGCAAGCAATTTTTCTCCCTTCGTCGCTATACACAGCCAACCAATCAGGACATTGATCCAACAAATTCATATCGCACATGATTTCCTGACATTCGGAATCTAATGGGGTTAATGTAACAGGCAAACTAAAACCATCTGTAAGGTCCACTTTATAGGAACTACTACCACCTTTTGGAACTAAATTGAATTTCACTTGAGTCACAGGTGGGTGTGGTTCCTTGTAATGGCAATGAATATTATTAGTACCACAATCTCCAATAGCACAATGAAAGCTACTATTAGGGTTTCCACTACATCTAGTTCTTACCCATATTGTGCCTGACCATGAATCAGGGACTTTGAGATTATATTGTTCTTCAGGTTCCAATTTGATACCAGTTGGAACCACTCTTGGCCCTGTCCTTGTATAAATAGCTGGCCAAATTGTTTCATAACCACCATTTGTAATTAGCATACTTACTCCACCAGCATATGGGTTAGGTCTAGCCTTTCCTTTTGAAATCAAAATAATAAAAAATATTATAAAAGACATAAACATTGGACCAAGCATTGAAGACATTGACAATGTTGTTTTCTTTCGTTTGTTTCTTTTCTAATCTACATATAATAATATATATTAAGGTCTAAATAGAGGTCTCTTAATCAACCTTGGAAAGAAAGTTTACATGGCAAGAATGCAAAATATAGGAAATAAAGTTTTCATGGCAAGAATACAAAATATGGAAGAAAAAAATATTAAGAAAGTTTTATCAAATCAATTTAAAATCCCATAAAATCCTAATACAATACAGTCTCCTTAGTTCAAAGAATCACATATTATACCAATCAAGTTAAATGCAATAAAAGACATTACTTAATATGTCATTTATAATATGATTATAAATAATATGCATTCTTTAATTAAAAAGGGAAATAAAAAAAAATTCTTACATAGTAAACATACAAATAATGACAGAAAATGATTAATCATATATCAAATTTCTAGAAAAAAAGGAAATAAAATCGAAAATTAAATGACATAAACATAAGGCATTACATAGCATGCATTTCAGAAATATAGAAAATTAAAAAAAAATTAAGAACTTAAAATGGATTATAATAACTGAAAAGTCTGGTATTCCAGCACAAGGAGTGCCAAAAAACCAGAAAGGAAAGTATCAAATTACATCAAATGTCAAAAAAAGCAAGGATTGAAAAAGAGGTCGAAGCAAACTTGTTACAAAGTGATTCCCATACAAGTTAAATGGATAAGCCACAACAAATGATAGGTACAAGCAAATTTAATGTGGTTCGTTTTCAGCCACCAATATGTTTGAAGCTTAACTTTGTAACGAAGTTGTTGTAACCAGACCTCTTTTTAGCGAAAAACTGAAGCATTTCTTTCACACCAAATCACCCACACGCATGAGATCCAAATAAGCTGAGCGGATATTTTTTTGAAAAACCGCCTAAATTTCGAAATTGAAGTAAGTGATATGCGACATGTTCTTGATGCACTGTAATGAGTCCAAGCCAATTAAAGATACCATGCGAATTTTTTCGAAAAAAAGTCGCAAGAAAGGAATAGGTGATCAATGTCCTACATCATGCCACAATCACCCAGACAAAATTGAACATTAGGTTGAAGAACGTGCCTTCTAAATAAATTGTTCGTGTTAGGTAAACAATTATGAAGCAGATGCCAAGCAAAAAGGCTGACCTTCTGGCGAACCTCCTTGTTCCAAATTTTGTTTGTTTGAGCAGTTACCAATATGTTGACCGATGACAACAAGTAATTATAAGGACTTGCAACATTGTATTTGTGGAAACATGTGAATGCCAAATCCATTTGTCAGGAAGATTAGGCTCCAAAACAATATTAATTAAAATGTCACTGCACTCCCTAACCTGCTCCTCCTTCCAAGCTAATAACCTTCGCATCCACTTCCAAGCCTCACCATCCTCCGCTCACTCAAGAGTGCACATTTCAACCACTGTTTCCATTTTCTGTCACTAATTTCCATTGCTAATTTTGTTTTTTCTGGTAGTGAAAACTCCGCTATAGATCCAACAAGAAGAGAGCATGACAAAAACTAAGGGCAACACCACTAACGCACTATACACGCATTGAAGAATGAATACTAAGGAAATAGATGATGGTGAAACTCTCCTCATTTACTCCATCATGGGAGGGCTTTGATGACAAGTTTGGCAAGTGCACCAAATTGTAACATGTAATAACGTAGTGAGTTAGATTCTCCACAAGGATTGTCGTTCAACATGGAGATTTACTAAACTTATCCATTAAAAAATGAAATAATGGTTTTATGGCTTGTGTGAACTGTGAAAACTGAATATTATATTTCAGAGATAAATAATGTACAACTACTAATGTGTTTATAAAAGCTATTATAACCTAATGGGTCTGACTAATGACTAATGGGCCAATTACAAATTACTAATAATAATATTAAAACTTCACTATTTACAACACCCCCTCAAGTCGGTGAATGATTATCTATCATTCTGATCTTGGAAACAATTTTTTCACAGTTTTGGTTGTTCAATCCTTTAGTTAGAAGATCTGCAAGATTGCCTTGGGAAGAGATACATGGAGTGCAAATTAGACCACTATCTAATTTTTCTTTTATGAAATGTCTCTTAACTTCAATATGTTTGGTTCTATCATGTTGCATTGGATTGTGAGTTATGCTAATATCAAATTTATTATCACAATAAAGTCTCATTGGTTCATCACTCTTTATCCTCAAGTCTTTTAGGTTGCTTTTAGCCATAGTAGTTCACATTTCCCTTGTGTCATTGCCCTGAACTCTGCTTCAGCACTAGATCTAAATACCACAATGTTTTTTTTACACTTCCAAGTCACGAGATTACCATCCAGAAAAGTGCAATAGCCTGTAGTTGATCTCCTATCCACAATTGACCCTGCACAGTCAACATCAGTATATGCTTCAAGTTTTATGCTTCCATTTCATTCAAACAATATCCCTCTACCTGGGGTTCCTTTCAAATATTGAACAATCCGGAGTGCAACTTGATTGTGAATCTCATTTGGTTGGTGCATGAATTGGTTGACTTGGCTTACATCAAAGGCAACATCAAGTCTAGTATGTGATAAATATATAAGTTTGTCGACTAACCATTTCCTTATCAACCTGAATATCTTCTTATGCATTCCCGAACTTTACATTTAGATCAATTGGTGTACTTGTAGGCATGCATGCAACCTTTCTAGTCTCTTACAGAAGATAAGTAATATATTTCTCCTGGGATATGAAAATTACTTTCTTACAGTTGGCCACTTTAAATCCCATAAAATACTTCAATTTTCCCAAGTTCTTAATCTAAAATACATTGGCCTAGTTGGGCTAATAATTGTTGCTCCTCTTCATCATCACTAGTTACTATAATGTTGTCGACATAAACCAATAACATTGTTACTCCCCCTGAATCAAATTGTTTGAAAAATAAAGTATGGTCTCCTTGGCTTTGTTTGAAGTCCAAACGTATCATAACTTTAGTGAATCTCCCAAACCATGGTCGTGGCGATTGCTTTAACCCATATAAATCCTTTTTTAACTTGCACACGATATTGACGCTGACAGCAGTACGTCCATGGTATCCAGGAGGTACGCCCATGTAGATCTCTTCTTCTAGATTCCATGAAGAAAATCATTTTTTTTACATCAAATTGGTTCAAGTTCCAATTGTAGTTAGCTGCTAATGATAGTATCACCATAACAATATTCATTTTTGCAACTGGCACTACAAAAAAAAGGCCATTTTCGAACGGAATTTCAGATGGTTTTGTGACGAAATTTATGGACATTTCCCACGGATTTCGGATGGAATTTGGACAGACATGGTGTTGTCCGGAAAAAAACGCGTCACAAATAATAATTCCGTCCCAAATATATTTCAGATGGATTTCGTACGATTTTCACACAAATTCTGAATTTTAAGTCTGTGGGATATTGGACTAAAATTTGAACGAATTTTGGAAGGAATTAAGTTTAATTTCCGACGGATTTCGGATGGAATTAAGTTTAATTTCCTACAGATTTCAGACAGAATTAAGTTATAATTTCCTACGCAATTCAGACGGAATTCAGTTAAAACTTCCTACTATTTTCGAACAGATTTAAGTTAAATTTTCCAGTGACTTTTAGACGGAGTTAAGCAAACCTATATATTCAATGATGACTTTAAATTTCAATGCTCAACACTTTTCTAACAAAATTATGGGCTTATTTGCAAGAGAACTGCCACAAATCTAATAATTTAATTTTCTTTAAATTCAAAACCGTAAAATTTATATCCAATAACAAATACAAGATTCAAATAAAAATAAATAAAAATTCAAGAGTAAACAAATGCTCATTGTCTGAAACAAAATTATACAAACTAGATTCATATATGTGCTCAATGCTATAGCACAATATATCACAAAAAAATGACTAAATTGTTCATTAGTCAATACTCGAAAGTAAAGTAACACAAATTTGAGTAATACTTTGTTCAAAAAATTAAGTACTCGAACACGAGACAAACAGATACACACTCAAGTGAACTAGCAGCGACAGGGGCGATAACAACTTCCCTCAAAAAGTAAATAGCCAAAAAACAAGGTAAAGAGGTTTGGAAACATAACTCTGTTATACCCTAATTTTGGACCTAAAAATACTAGTCAATTTTTCTTTCCTTGCATTACAAGTCATTTGAACTGTCTCTGATCAATTCCATCTTTCTCTGCATTTTATTTCAGTATTCTTTGCAAAATTCACATGTAAGGGTATTTTAGTCATTTCCTATGTCAAATGTCTCTCAATCTTTCAAAACTTTGTTGTGTCCTTTCAAGTAGTTTGAATAAGTCTTTGTTTCATTCTATGTCAAAACCCTTTCCAAAAATTGCATTTGAAGTCATTTCGAGTCAGTTTTACCCCTAGGGGCATTTTAGTCTTTTCATGTGTTAAAACCCTGTTTAAATTCTAAAAAATTGTCCCTGAGTCTTTTAATTCGCTTGTATAAACTCTTGCTTTAATCCCTTGTTAAAAAAATCATTTTAAAAATTTCATCTAAGTCACTTTAGTCGTTTTTAGCCTCCAGGGGCATTTTGGTCGTTTCACATAATATTTCTGTTTCGTTTTAATCTGCTTTGTTGTTGTTAATCGTCTCGTTTTACGTTAATTTTCAATTTACTTTTTCAATTCAATTTTAGTTTTAATTTTCATTTTAGTCCGCGCACTTTTGTTATTTACGTTTTAATCCCTTTTAAGTTTGTTAGAGTCCAAGTGCCATGTGTCCAAATGCTATTGGTCCTTAAGAGTTTGTTACAAGTCCAAGTCCATGTGGCATTTCCTCATTGGTCCAAGCTTACCATGACACCTATATAAGTCAAAGTCTTGGTCAATTTTTCATAACCATTAATTATTTTTACACATCCACAAAAATCACAAAAAACCTTTTTCTTTCAATTTTCCCTCTTCTCTAACTAACTTTCTCATCCCCAACCACCTCCATCAACAACCTCTAACTAACTTTTCCTCCACCCTAACCAACCTAAACCACCACTTCCTCCACCCTAACCAACCTAAACCACCACTTCCTCCACCACTCAACCACATCTAACCACCACAATCCACTTCAATTCACCACCAAAACCATTACAATTTCATCTTCAACCTTCACCAATCCTCAAATTCTCATCCAAATTCCAAAATTCATCATGATTTCACAACAATCAAAACTGATTCTATCATTCAAATCCAACACAAATTCGTTTTCTTCACTTCCCACGCCGTAATTCCGTCGTTTCACGAATCCATCACCACAACAAGAACCGCAACCTTCAAACCTTCAACAATGGAGAAATCATGTGTTTCGTCGTTCGCTTCGATCAAAGGAACACCAGCACAAGTGCGAAGGCCTTCACCATCGTGAATTCAATTTTGTCCGATATCAACGCCGCATCGCAAAGAAAAACGGACAGCTCCATGCCGTGAACAAAGTTGCAGAAGAATCTGAACCTTCTCGTTCAAACTCCGCCGGAAAACCAATTCAATGGTGGCGGATCCTCCGTCCAGACTCAATCAACGCCGTTCTATGTGTTGCAAAGTTTCCGTGGCTTGAATATTGGGGATGGAAAGGGACAGTGACACCACTCGAATCACAGTTCGCCCCAGAGGAAGTTCAGAACGCTACCAAGCACGTCCAAGATGCTATCGCCGCCAAGAACAACGAACTCCATCAACTACGAAGCTTTCATCGATGACAACAACAACCTTGTTAGCCTCGCTCAGAAACTTCCTGAACAACTCTCTCACGATATCATGATTCCGTTTGGGAAAGCTGCGTTTTTTCCTGGTTGTTGATTCATACCAATGAGTTCATGGTTCAATTAGAGAAGCTCCTGATGGTGTCTCGACCTGGATCTTTTGGGAACTGCAGAAATTTGAAGCAGGACGTTCATTCTATTCCTAATCTGCCTATGATGGAGACTCCCATGGGCCTGGGCTTTGTTCTCACACATTGCCATATTTTTGCTGTATCTTTACTACCCGCACCCCATTTCTTACCAGGTAAATCCCTATTTGTCTCAATTTGCTTGATAAAATTTCTAAAAGCTTTTCTAGTTGTTTTTTGATACTTTTGTCAATTCTTGATGTACCTTACAGACCAAACCTTGATCACAAAATATAATTTTTATCTTGATTTTTAATTAGTACTTTGTATTCATTTTTTACTCGAATCTTGATAAAAATTTCTAAGTGTTTTGGAATGTTGATGTGGTCAATTTTTAGCACTTGATACTTGTTCTTTGGAATGTAGTTACATGTTAAAATCTACTTCAAAATAATGTGCGTTTGTTTTGTCATTTTTTGCTACTTTTTGTTAAGACTTTTGTGAAAATTGTGTTGTGATTTTGTCCGTGAATTTTGGTGCATGAGTGTGACTTTGAGTATGTCGTTCTTGGAGTGATTTTGTTTCTTGATTTAGCATATGCCTGCTGTTCTTGTTATAAGTCTTTCACCTTGTGAATAATGTGTGTTTCTTGTGTCAAATAAAGTGTAAATAGGCTTGAAAATACTATGATCATATTGCATACTAAGCCCCCTTGATTTCTCACATCATGATTGAATTAAGACTTTTGAGAGGTTACCATTGATGTGAGGATTCTAGGCCTTAGTTTCGCCTTAGAATTTTAGTAATCTTTCAAGTACTATTTCATCATGTTTTTGATTAAGTTCTTGGTTATCTCTTTGTTAATTTCTAGTTACCTTAATTCTCTTTACTTGTTTCAATTTCTTTTCCATATTTTTGTGCTATTAACCCTTTTCCTTTCATGTTTCATGAGCATATTTCATCCCTCAATTTTCATTTCTTGCACTTTAATTTCTTGCAATTTAATTTGTACCAAGACTTAGAATGTAACACTTAGGAATTTTGTAATATTTTCCTTTATGCACTTTTAATTTTCTTGGCAAAGAGGCCATAGAATGTATCTAGGGTGTGATGTAAAGGACAATGGACTCTAATGATGTACACCGACACAAGCACCGACACATGCACACACACCACTATAGCTAGAATATGCATGTTTAGATGTATGTTTAGGATTGTATGTTTAGATGAATGCCTAGGGCTTTAAACTTAGAAAAAAACCAATTTTCCAAATAAATGTGGACAACTTCACTCAAACCTTTTCCAAATAAACCTTGGGATCCAATATCCCATTGTATTTTCTTTTCCATTTTCTTAATCAAATTTCAATGAAAATAATCAAATTTTGACCTCTTTTGCAATTCACTAATCCAACCTCACTATTTCCTAATCTCATGCCCTTGAGGCCTCTTTCTATTCTTCAAACTCCAATTTTCAAACTTAAAATCAACCAACAAAAACAAAAACATTTTTGAGAGAGAACTACGGTGGATTTGATCCCTTAATCGGGTACGTAGGCAAGGAACAAAATTCCTTCAATTCAACTAAAATAAAAATCCAAAAACATTCTTCTCCCTCCAATTCTTCATTTAGTAACTTTTAGGTGTAAATAACATTTTCAAATAGCATTTAAAAATAAAGCGCGCGCGTAGAAATTAAAGACGGTTCCTATAGGTTACTATAGTCGTTATGGGTGCCTAACACCTTCCCGTAGCGAAAACAACTCCCGGACCTCGATTCTCAAGGGTTTTGCTTACTTTTTCCCTTCCCAAGAAAAAATAAGATATCACCGGTTTAAAAGGTTCAAACGTAATCAATGTTTGACACCCGAAAACCAAGATAAAACAGCTGGCGACTTCACTGGGGAGATTCGAGAGTTACGCCTAGTCTTTATTTCCACGCTTGCGCTTGTATTTTTACTTGCTTCCTTTACTTGCTTTCTTATGTGAATAAATGTTTAATTTCTTGCAAACGTGTGGGGTGAGAATATCAAAAGTCCTGCACCCGGGCTGAGTGAACTTAGGATTTAGGAGGGATATAATCGACAATTCATTCCGGGGGTTGCCTCGTGTTTTGGATTACGCGATCAATCCCACATAGCTGAGGCATTTTGGGGGTGATGTTGTCGGCGCGAGTTGTCGCGTTTAGGCACTTTGCTTCTAATTGTTCTATGACGCTATGAACCGTAGATAACCAAACCCATCCATGGCCATTTGCTAGGATGTAGTGCGGAGGCTAAACCGGGTGTTGTCTCGAGTTTTAGTCGTCACGCGATACTACACTCAAGTTAGATCTTCCACGTATAATCATGGAGCGAGGGTTGTCTCGTGACACCGTGAGATACGTCGGAGAGGTTGCAACTTGGGAACCTTTTTAGAACCCGGTTACTATTATCCTAAAACCCTAGCTTCACCGGACACCGTGTCCACCCATGACTCCTCGACTTTGAACTTCAAACCCACCATGTTTTCTCCGAACTTGAACATAATCATGCATTCATGCATACATGCATACATGCATAAACTTTTTCCATGCATTGTTATCGAAGGGCTTAGACAAGTTGAATTTGTAAACATTGTAGGAATGAAGATGACTAAGTCCTACAAGTTCAAGGAAGTGGATTTGGCTAGTTTGAGGGATTTGGCACTCAAGATTGAGGATCCGACTGGTTTCCGACGTCGTTACGGGGCTTTACTTCCTATTCTCCATACTAATGTGGATGAGAAGCTTGTGCACACTCTAGTGCAATTCTATGATCCAGGGTATCGGTGCTTCACTTTTCCAGACTTTCAGTTGGTGCCTACTCTAGAGGCTTATTCTTCCTTGATGGGTTTATCTATTGCTAAGGGGATACCTTTCTCAGGACCTGAAGATCCTCTTCCTCCATTGGTTATTGCTAAGGACCTCTATCTCAAAACCACCGATGTCTCCAAGAATCTTGTCACTAAGGCACATATCCGAGGGTTCACTTCAGAGTATCTTCTTGGGAAAGCCAACCTCAATACCACTTGTCAGGACACTCTTGAGGCTATTCTTGCACTTCTCATCTATGGGCTTATTCTCTTTCCGAATCTTGATGGCTTCGTGGACATGAATGCTATTATGATCTTCCACTCCAAGAATCCGGTTCCTACTTTACTAGCTGACACATACCATGCTATTCACGATCGTTCCAGCAAGGGTCGTGGATACATTCTTTGTTGTGTGCCTCTCCTCTATAGGTGGTTTATTTCGCACCTTCCGCAGTCTTTCCACGACAATCCGAGGAATTGGTCTATTTCACAAAGGATTATGGCTCTCACTCCTAATGAAGTGGTTTGGCTCACTCCCGCTTCTAGGGTCAAGGAAATCATCTTCGGTGGTGGAAAGTTTCTTAATGTACCTCTTCTTGGTACCCGGGGTGGAATCAACTATAACCCGGAGCTTGCTTTGCGACAATTTGGTTTCCCGATGAAAGATAAACCCATCAATCTTGCTACAGCTCCTTACTTCTTTCACTACTCCAATGCTCCCACCGGAATTAGAGAAGATTTCATGCAAGCTTGGACCAAGCTTCGGAAGAAAGAGGTGAAGCATATGGGTGTGAGGTCCGGTATCGCTCATGAGGCCTATACACAGTGGGTGATAAGCCGAGCTGAGGAGGCTGGTACGCCTTACCCCTCTATGAGATATGTGTCTGCATCTATTCCTACCAGGCCCTTGCCTCTACTCCCACCTACCCAGGAGATGTATCAGGAGCATCTAGCTATGGAGAGTCGGGAGAAGCATCAGTGGAGGGCTAGCTACTATGAGGCTGAGAACCTGATCATGACCTTGGATGGAAAGGGTGAGCAGCAGACTCATGAGGTCTTGACACTGAAGAAAGAGTTAGCTAAGGCTAAGAGAGAGATTGAGGAGAAAGATAGACTGCTTATGAGGGACTCCAAGAGAGCTAGGGGGGCCCGTGACTTCTATGCACGATACTGCAGCTATGAGTCCGACTCTGAGGACGATGATTCCACTTCCTATGCTTGAGGATTGCCATTTTCTGTTGTTATTTCCATTTGTTCATGTTGAAATTGTCTTGTAAAACCATATGTTGATTGTGTGTTTCCCGTTTATGTTAATTGTTGTTTAGTAATGTTTACGAGTTTATAATTTGTCTAAAACCCTTCGATAACGTAAAAAGAGTCTTTTTTTGCATGCATTTACACATTTCATGCATCATATGCATTCATTGACCACAAAAAAAAACTTCTCTCGTGCTCATTGCCTCCTGGTTTTGTCCGCCGCAGTCTGAAAAGTGGCTCGTGTTCGCAAAGTCTACCAACCAGATAGAATTCATCAGACAAGATTTCACAAGAGAAGGATTATGGCTAACTTTGAAGAAGAGAATGCTCTGCTCCGGGCCGAATTGGCTGCTATGAAAGAAGATCTGGCTAAGGCTCATGACGCTATGTCCACCATGATGGCTGCACAGGAACAACCAGCCACTTCTATTCCAGTTACTGCTGAGGTGATTCCCTCTATCCCGCTATCTACTGTGGCTACTGATGCTCGTTTTGTTATGACCAACGGCCGTCCTTATGGCCTCTCAGCTTACTACTCTCCTAATACTGCTGCTGGTGTCTCTGGTTTTGCTGGTCAAGGACAGATTCCTGTGTCTACTGCTATGCCTCAAGTAACCACTGTTGTTACCGACCCTATTGTACACACTGTGCAACAGGTGATTGATGTTGATACTCCGCGTAGACAAGATCCCGCAATGGAAGCTATGAAGAAACAGTTGAGGGAGTTGGCTGGAGAACTCCGTGAGGTCAAGGCTAGCCGAGGAAACAATGGTGCTCCTGCTAAAGCTCGCGATCTATGCTTGGTATCCCGATTTGAGGTTCCTAAGAAATTCAAAGAGCCAGAATTTGACAAGTACAATGGGACTTCTTGCCCACATAACCATGTTATCCGGTATGTCCGAAAGATGGCTAACTACGCCGACAATGATGCACTGATGATCCACTGCTTTCAGAGTAGCTTGACAGATGATGCAGCAGATTGGTACACTAGTCTGAGCAAAGATAACATTCATACCTTTGAGGAACTCGCTGCTGCTTTTGAAGGTCAATATGAATTCAATACCCGTCTAAGGCCAAACAGGGACTCTCTTAAAGCCCTATCTCAGAAATCAGATGAAACCTTCCGAGAATATGCTCAGAGGTGGAGAGGGGCAGCTGCCCGTGTTTCTCCTCGACTTGATGAGGAAGAGTTAACACAGACATTCCTGAAGACTCTGAAGAAGGAATATAAGGAGAGAATGATAGTCTCTGCTCCTAACAACTTCTCTGATATGGTTACAATGGGAACCCGTCTTGAAGAGGCTGTCCGAGATGGTATTATTGTCCTAGAAAAAGGCGAATCTTCAAACAGTGCACCAAAGAAGTACGGTAACGGACATCACAAGAGGAAAGAATCTGACGTAGGGATGGTGTCTGGTAACCCGTCTGCAGCAGCCATGCAGCTACCTTTGCCCTATCAATACATGCAATACTCTCAACATCCTTTCTTCCCACCATTCTATCAGCAATATCCTCTACCACCGGGTCAACCACCAATGCCCGTCAATGCTATCCCTCAGCAAACACAACAACAGCCTCCTGCTCAACAGCAACGACAGCAACAACAGGGTCCCCGACCTAAGCCTTCTTTCCCGCCAATACCAATGCGGTATGGTGAATTGCTCCCAACTCTGCTGGCCAAGGGGCACTGTGTCACCAGACCAGGCAAGCCTCCGCCTAATCCATTACCTCCGAGGTTCCGTCAGGACTTAACATGTGAATTTCATCAGGGTGCTCAAGGCCATGATATCGAAGGTTGCTTTGCTCTGAAATATATTGTGAAAGATCTGATAGAAAAGGGACGGTTGACTTTTGAGAACAGTGTTCCCCATGTCCTTGACAACCCGCTTCCAAACCATGCTGCTGTCAATATGGTTGAGGCCTTTGAAAGGGTTCCTGTCCATCAAGAGGATCCCAGGCTGGATGTCCGCAATGTCGTTACTCCCTTGGTGCCGCTACATGTCAAGCTATGTCAGGCTTCTCTGTTCAATCATGATCATGCTTCTTGTTCAGAGTGTCTCCAAAATCCTATGGGCTGTTGTGTGGTGCAAGGTGATATCCAGAGCCTGATGGATGACGAGCACTTGATTACCAGTGATGTATGTGTGATTGGCTTGACTGCTGAGGGTGCAGAACCCCGGAGGGCTGGTACTAGCATGGCCTCACTGAAAGACGCCCAGAAGGCTGTTCAAGCAGGGCAAGCTGCTGGCTGGGGCAAAGTGATTCAGACCTTGGAAAACAAGCGTAAAGAGTGCCTTGGATTCTCCCCGACATCTGCTGTTTCAAAGGGAACTTTCTACAGTGCTGGGTTCATCAACGCTATTACTGAAGATGCTGCTGAAGGTGGTCACGTGCCTGCATTTGTTATACCAGGAGGCACTGTGAGAAATTGGGAGGCCATTGATGTTCCTTTAGTCATGCATGCTTCCATGTAATGTGTCTTGTTGCTCATGTTTTTCTTTGTTTTCAAAATAACAATCCTTTCGCTCTGCCCAAGGCGAAAGTGATATCATTGTAAGGGCGTGTTTGTTTCGGCATTGCCGTAATCAATAAAAAGTTGTCGTCTTTCTCACGACTCTTTGTTTTTTACTTTTTAGTGCCTTTTTCTTGGAAATAATGGTAATGCCAGAAAAAACCAAAACATCTGTATTTTCTTATTAATTTCAAAAATCTGCATGAAAAACTTTTTCTAAAATCATCCCAATCATATTATGCAGATTGAACCATAATAAACCCGTTGAACACAGTGACCCTATGGTTCCTCCAAATTTTGAATTCCCTGTATATGAAGCTGAAGATGAGGATGATGAAGAGATACCGTATGAGATCATTCGACTGCTTGAGCAAGAAAGAAGAGCCATTCAGCCTCACCAGGAAGAGATTGAGCTTATCAACCTGGGTACTGAAGAGAACAAGCGAGAGATCAAGATTGGTGCTGCACTTGAGCCAGAAGTGAAAAGGAAGATCATTCAGCTTCTCCATGACTATCCAGATGTCTTTGCATGGTCCTATGAAGATATGCCGGGTCTAGATCCCAAGATTGTGGAACATCGGATACCGACAAGACCTGAATGTCCTCCTGTCAAACAGAAATTGAGAAGGTCTCGTCCAGACATGGCTCTTAAGATCAAAGCTGAGGTGCAAAAGCAGATTGATGCGGGATTCCTCATGACAGCTGAATATCCTGAGTGGATTGCCAACATCGTACCAGTACCAAAGAAAGATGGGAAAGTTCGAATGTGTGTTGATTATAGAGACCTGAATAAAGCTAGTACAAAAGATAACTTCCCATTGCCTCATATTGATGTGCTTGTTGACAGTACTGCTCAATCCAAAGTATTCTCTTTTATGGATGGTTTCTCCGGCTATAATCAGATACGAATGTCTCCTGAAGATAGAGAAAAGACGTCCTTCATCACTCCGTGGGGAACGTTCTGTTATAAAGTTATGCCATTTGGCCTGATAAATGCTGGTGCTACCTATCAAAGAGGTATGACAATTCTATTTCATGATATGATTCACAAAGAGATTGAAGTATATGTTGATGATATGATTGTGAAGTCAAGTGATGAAGAGCAGCATGTTGTGTATTTGAAAAAGATGTTTGAAAGATTGAGAAAGTACAAGCTGCGGTTGAATCCTAACAAGTGCACATTTGGCGTAAGATCTGGAAAATTGCTAGGCTTCATTGTCAGTCAGAGAGGCATTGAAGTTGACCCTGACAAAGTCCGAGCCATCAGAGAGATGCCGGCCCCTCAAACTGAGAAGCAAGTCAGAGGTTTCCTCGGACGTCTAAACTATATTTCAAGATTCATATCTCACATGACTACTACCTGTGGACCAATTTTCAAATTGCTCAGAAAGAATCAGCCTGTTGTATGGAATGATGAATGTCAGGAAGCTTTTGATAGCATCAAAGAATACCTGTTGGAGCCACCTATCCTTGTCCCGCCAGTGGAAGGAAGGCCTTTGATTATGTATCTGTCAGTGTTAGATGGTTCAGTGGGCTGTGTTCTCGGTCAACAAGATGAGACTGGTAAGAAAGAGCATGCTATCTACTATCTGAGCAAGAAGTTCACCGACTGTGAGACTCGGTATACGATGCTTGAAAAGACTTGTTGTGCTTTAGCCTGGGCTGCCAAACGCCTGCGTCATTATATGGTGAATCATACAACTTGGTTGATATCCCGAATGGATCCAATCAAGTACATCTTTGAAAAGCCCGCTGTTACTGGAAAGATTGCACGTTGGCAAATGTTGTTGTCTGAATATGATATTGTGTACAAAGCTCAGAAAGCCATCAAAGGAAGCGTCCTTGCTGAGCATCTTGCTTGCCAGCCTCTTGATGATTACCAGCCAATTAAGTTTGATTTCCCTGATGAAGAAATTATGTATCTAAAAGCAAAAGACTGTGAAGAGCCACTGATCAATGAAGGGCCAGATCCCAATAGCAAGTGGGGATTGGTGTTTGATGGTGCTGTTAATGCTTATGGTAAAGGAATTGGAGCCATCATTGTAACTCCACAGGGACACCACATTCCTTTCACAGCTCGAATAACTTTTGAATGCACAAACAACATAGCTGAATATGAAGCATGCATCTTGGGCATTGAAGAAGCCCTTGACCTGAGAATTAAGCACCTTGACATCTATGGAGATTCTGCACTTGTTATCAATCAGATAAAGGGTGAATGGGAGACTCATCATGAGAAGCTGATCCCATACCGTGACTATGCAAGACGTCTGTTGACATACTTTACAAAGGTTGAGCTGCACCACATCCCTCGGGATGAAAACCAGATGGCTGATGCTCTTGCTACTCTGACTTCCATGTTTCGTGTCAATCACTGGAATGATGTGCCCGTAATCAAAGTGCAACGTCTTGATAGACCCGCTCATGTGTTTACCATTGAAAATATGCCAGATCAAGTTGATGAGAATGTGAACGACAAAAAGCCTTGGTATTACAACATCAAGCAATTCTTGCAGAATCGTGAATATCCACCTGGTGCTTCCAACAGAGATAAGAAGACCTTGAGACGATGGGCTAGCAAATTCCTTCTGGACGGGGAAACCCTATACAAGAGGAACTATGATATGGTCTTGTTGAGATGTGTTGACAAACAAGAAGCTGAGAAGTTGATGCATGATGTACATGATGGTACTTTCGGAACCCATGCTTCGGGTCACACTATGTCAAGAAAACTGTTAAGAGCCGGCTATTACTGGATAACTATGGAACGTGATTGCCACAAACATGCCAAAAGATGCCACAAGTGTCAAATTTATGCTGACAAGATTCATGTGCCTCCACATGCTCTCAATGTTATCTCTTCCCCATGGCCTTTCTCTATGTGGGGCATTGACATGATCGGAAGAATTGAACCAAAGGCTTCCAATGGACATCGTTTCATCCTAGTGGCAATTGACTATTTCACCAAGTGGGTTGAAGCTGCTTCCTACGCCAATGTGACCAAGCAAGTGGTTGTCAAGTTTATCAAGAATAACATCATCTGTCGATATGGTGTTCCCAACAAAATCATCACTGACAATGGTTCCAATCTGAACAATAGCATGATGCAAGCTTTATGTGAAGAATTCAAAATTGAACATCACAACTCTTCTCCTTATAGACCTCAGATGAATGGTGCAGTTGAGGCCGCTAACAAGAACATCAAGAAGATTGTTCAGAAGATGGTCACTACTTACAAAGACTGGCATGAAATGCTACCATTTGCCTTGCATGGTTACCGTACTACAGTACGCAGTTCAACCGGGGCAACCCCTTTCTCTCTTGTATATGGTATGGAAGCAGTTCTCCCTCTGGAAGTGGAGATTCCATCTCTTCGAGTAATCATGGAAGCAAAGTTAACTGAGGCTGAATGGTGTCAAAGTCGGTATGATCAATTGAATCTGATTGAAGAGAAACGTATGGATGCTATGACTCATGGACAGTTGTATCAAGTGCGAATGAAGAATGCTTTTGACAAGAAAGTCCGACCTCGAGAATTCAAGGAAGGCGAACTTGTATTGAAAAGAAGGATAAGTCAGCAACCCGACCCAAGGGGCAAGTGGACACCTAACTATGAAGGTCCTTATGTTGTCAAGAAGGCTTTCTCTGGTGGTGCTTTGATTCTTACACACATGGATGGTGTTGAACTCCCAAATCCTGTTAATGCCGATATAGTCAAGAAATACTTTGTCTAGAAAGAAAAGAACAGCGTGGTAGGTCGAAAACCCGAAAGGGCGGCCTAGGCAAAAATGCGCTTCCCGGTGGATCGAAAACCCGAAAGGGCGATCCAGGCAAAATTAGGGACAAAAAAAAATATATGAAAAAGCTCGCTGAGATTGTACGCAACTCAGGCAAGAATGAGCGCCTCGATGAGCCGAAAACCCGAAAGGGCGGTTCATGCAAAAATGAGGTTGACAATAAAAGACGAGTAACTATATCTGGCAAATCACCATCACCCCTTGGGGCATCTGCAACTGTCAACGATCGTCTTCATCAGAGGCTTCTGTACCTGTGAATTCAAAATTTCTATGAAATGTAGCGGTCATCGTGTTCAATGTATCACCAACCAATAAAATTACCATTTTCCAAGCTTTGTAAATCCGTGAAGTCATGCCTTTGGCTGACTCTCACTCTTCTACATCAATTTGAGCCTTTCTATTGTTTGAAACTCTATTTTCTTTCTACTTTCAATGCTATATACAAAACATTTTCCTTCTATTTGATAATGACAATGTCTGAAACAAACATTTTTTTTAAAAAACCTAAAAATCTTTTTCTGTCTATTTTGAAAGCAAACCTGAGCAACAGGGTACATTTCAATGAAACATGCATGAATGAATGAATATCAATGTCTATTTCAATACATGTTACAAGCAGGCTACTCCCCAAGATGATCTGTGGTCAATGGCAAGAATGAAAAAACAGAATGAAAATGAAAAAATTGAAAAAAGCTCGCTAAGTTGAAAACCCGAAAGGGCGGCTTAGGCAAAAATGAGCACCCCGCTGGATTGACAACCTATGAAGGCAATTCAGGCAAAAATGGGGCAATGAAGAGAAGTTATTCCCCGGTGAATCGAAAACCCGAAAGGGCGGTTCAGGCAAAAGTGGGGTTCAAAAATGAAAAATGAAAGAATGAAATATTGAAAAAGCATTGACCACAGATGCGAACATCCAATGTTTACCCAGCACTGACACGCCTAGCAACGGCGAACTGTGTCCAAGGACCTTCCAAGGGTCCCTCCTTTACAAGTTTTATTGCCCTCAGCCATGGTTTTGATACGTCCTTTCAACGACGGTCTCTCCAAAGAGGTTTTTTCCCCTGTGAATATGTTGCAGCACGAGCCACTACGTGCCCAATCTTCCAATGTCTTGTCTGCCTTTGTGAAATTTCTCTGCCAAATTACCAACCAATCATGCATTTCAAGCATTCATACATGCACAATCATGCATTTTATGTGCCCATACATCCAACAATCTTGCTATACCATGCATACATGTTGCATATCCAACTCTCAACTGTCAAATCCAATCCATGTTTCGACTGTCAAAGTCAAAGTCCATTCCAATTTCAATTCCAACTGTCAAATCCAATTCAATGTCAAAACTGTCAAATTCGAAGCAATTTCCAATTTCGATGTCAAACTGTCAAATTCGAAGCAATTTCCAATCTCAATTTCAAATCATGTCAAATGTCAAATTCGAAGCAATCTCAATTCCAATCATGTCAGCTGTCAAATTCGAAGCAATGTCAAATTCCAATTTCAATTCCAATTCCAATGCCAATTTCCAATTCCAATGTCAATTTCAATGTCAAATTCCGATGTCAAAATTCCAATTCCAATTCCAATGCCAATTTCCAATTCCAATGTCAATTTCAATGTCAATTTCCAATTTCAATCCAATTCCAATGTCAATTTCCAATTTCAATCCAATTCCAATGTCAATTCCCAATTTCAATTCCAATTTCAATGTCAATGTCAATATCCAATGTCAATGTCAAATCTCAATGTCAAATGTCAATATCAATGTCAACGTCAATTTCAATTTCCAAGCCAATGTCAATGTCAATGTCAATTTCAATTTCCAAGCCAATGTCAATGTCAATGTCAATTTCAATGTCAATGTCAATGTCAACTTTCGATTCAATCCAAACCAATGTCAATTTACTCTTGGGCCAACAAAAATGGTCATGTCTACGTTCAAATCAAGTCAATGACAATTTACCCTCAATTGGTATCTTGTTAAGCCAGACTTTCAATTGGTATCTTGTTACTGGTCAAGTGCCAGGTTCGATCCAAAAAAGAACCACTTGTACCTACTTGTATACCTATGCTTCCGGACAAACGGCAAGTTCGATTTGCAGAACAGTTTGTACCCAGCTTATACTCTGATATCGGTCAAACGGCAAGTTCGATAGAACAGTTTGTACCCAGATTATGCTCTGTTATCAGTCAGACGGCAAGTTCAATCTGAAGAACAGTTTGTACCCCAGCTTATGCTTTGTTATCGGTCAAACGACAAGTTCGTTCTAAGAGAACAGTCTGCACTCTCCCACATGATGTGGTGATGATCCAACAAGCAAGTTCGATCCAAAGAAGCAGCTTGTATCAACCCTTTTGTCTATGTCTCCGGCCAAACAGCCAGTTCAATCCAAAAGAACAGTTTGTGCCTGTCTATCTGTTTAACCAAGTGTCAAGTTCGATCCAAAAGAACCGCTTGTATCTACCTATATGTCTATGTTTCCGGTCAAGTGCCAAGTTCAATTCCACGAACAGCTTGCACCCATCTTTTGTTTTGTATTCCTTGGTCAAGTGACTAGTTCGACCCAAAGAACAGCTTGTACCTTATTTTCTATCCCTGGTTTGTCTACCCTGTCAATGTCCACTTGAATCCCCAGTGACATCACAGGTTCCATAGACTCCAGTTGTTTGTCTTGCATTAATAATCAAATATTGCATAGCATTCATAATTTTGAAAATCTGAAAGCGTATTTTTACGTCCAAAAACAGTGCAAATGTTAATATTTAAGTATCTTCGTCCTGTCAACTCTAAGACTTCGTCTCTTGACTCTCCGGACAAAGAAACTTAAATAGGGGCAGCTGTTATACCCTAATTTTGGACCTAAAAATACTAGTCAATTTTTCTTTCCTTGCATTACAAGTCATTTGAACTGTCTCTGATCAATTCCATCTTTCTCTGCATTTTATTTCAGTATTCTTTGCAAAATTCACATGTAAGGGTATTTTAGTCATTTCCTATGTCAAATGTCTCTCAATCTTTCAAAACTTTGTTGAGTCCTTTCAAGTAGTTTGAATAAGTCTTTGTTTCATTCTATGTCAAAACCCTTTCCAAAAATTGCATTTGAAGTCATTTCGAGTCAGTTTTACCCCTAGGGGCATTTTAGTCTTTTCATGTGTTAAAACCCTGTTTAAATTCTAAAAAATTGTCCCTGAGTCTTTTAATTCGCTTGTATAAACTCTTGCTTTAATCCCTTGTTAAAAAAATCATTTTAAAAATTTCATCTAAGTCACTTTAGTCGTTTTTAGCCTCCAGGGGCATTTTGGTCGTTTCACATAATATTTCTGTTTCGTTTTAATCTGCTTTGTTGTTGTTAATCGTCTCGTTTTACGTTAATTTTCAATTTACTTTTTCAATTCAATTTTAGTTTTAATTTTCATTTTAGTCCGCGCACTTTTGTTATTTACGTTTTAATCCCTTTTAAGTTTGTTAGAGTCCAAGTGCCATGTGTCCAAATGCTATTGGTCCTTAAGAGTTTGTTACAAGTCCAAGTCCATGTGGCATTTCCTCATTGGTCCAAGCTTACCATGACACCTATATAAGTCAAAGTCTTGGTCAATTTTTCATAACCATTAATTATTTTTACACATCCACAAAAATCACAAAAAACCTTTTTCTTTCAATTTTCCCTCTTCTCTAACTAACTTTCTCATCCCCAACCACCTCCATCAACAACCTCTAACTAACTTTTCCTCCACCCTAACCAACCTAAACCACCACTTCCTCCACCCTAACCAACCTAAACCACCACTTCCTCCACCACTCAACCACATCTAACCACCACAATCCACTTCAATTCACCACCAAAACCATTACAATTTCATCTTCAACCTTCACCAATCCTCAAATTCTCATCCAAATTCCAAAATTCATCATGATTTCACAACAATCAAAACTGATTCTATCATTCAAATCCAACACAAATTCGTTTTCTTCACTTCCCACGCCGTAATTCCGTCGTTTCACGAATCCATCACCACAACAAGAACCGCAACCTTCAAACCTTCAACAATGGAGAAATCATGTGTTTCGTCGTTCGCTTCGATCAAAGGAACACCAGCACAAGTGCGAAGGCCTTCACCATCGTGAATTCAATTTTGTCCGATATCAACGCCGCATCGCAAAGAAAAACGGACAGCTCCATGCCGTGAACAAAGTTGCAGAAGAATCTGAACCTTCTCGTTCAAACTCCGCCGGAAAACCAATTCAATGGTGGCGGATCCTCCGTCCAGACTCAATCAACGCCGTTCTATGTGTTGCAAAGTTTCCGTGGCTTGAATATTGGGGATGGAAAGGGACAGTGACACCACTCGAATCACAGTTCGCCCCAGAGGAAGTTCAGAACGCTACCAAGCACGTCCAAGATGCTATCGCCGCCAAGAACAACGAACTCCATCAACTACGAAGCTTTCATCGATGACAACAACAACCTTGTTAGCCTCGCTCAGAAACTTCCTGAACAACTCTCTCACGATATCATGATTCCGTTTGGGAAAGCTGCGTTTTTTCCTGGTTGTTGATTCATACCAATGAGTTCATGGTTCAATTAGAGAAGCTCCTGATGGTGTCTCGACCTGGATCTTTTGGGAACTGCAGAAATTTGAAGCAGGACGTTCATTCTATTCCTAATCTGCCTATGATGGAGACTCCCATGGGCCTGGGCTTTGTTCTCACACATTGCCATATTTTTGCTGTATCTTTACTACCCGCACCCCATTTCTTACCAGGTAAATCCCTATTTGTCTCAATTTGCTTGATAAAATTTCTAAAAGCTTTTCTAGTTGTTTTTTGATACTTTTGTCAATTCTTGATGTACCTTACAGACCAAACCTTGATCACAAAATATAATTTTTATCTTGATTTTTAATTAGTACTTTGTATTCATTTTTTACTCGAATCTTGATAAAAATTTCTAAGTGTTTTGGAATGTTGATGTGGTCAATTTTTAGCACTTGATACTTGTTCTTTGGAATGTAGTTACATGTTAAAATCTACTTCAAAATAATGTGCGTTTGTTTTGTCATTTTTTGCTACTTTTTGTTAAGACTTTTGTGAAAATTGTGTTGTGATTTTGTCCGTGAATTTTGGTGCATGAGTGTGACTTTGAGTATGTCGTTCTTGGAGTGATTTTGTTTCTTGATTTAGCATATGCCTGCTGTTCTTGTTATAAGTCTTTCACCTTGTGAATAATGTGTGTTTCTTGTGTCAAATAAAGTGTAAATAGGCTTGAAAATACTATGATCATATTGCATACTAAGCCCCCTTGATTTCTCACATCATGATTGAATTAAGACTTTTGAGAGGTTACCATTGATGTGAGGATTCTAGGCCTTAGTTTCGCCTTAGAATTTTAGTAATCTTTCAAGTACTATTTCATCATGTTTTTGATTAAGTTCTTGGTTATCTCTTTGTTAATTTCTAGTTACCTTAATTCTCTTTACTTGTTTCAATTTCTTTTCCATATTTTTGTGCTATTAACCCTTTTCCTTTCATGTTTCATGAGCATATTTCATCCCTCAATTTTCATTTCTTGCACTTTAATTTCTTGCAATTTAATTTGTACCAAGACTTAGAATGTAACACTTAGGAATTTTGTAATATTTTCCTTTATGCACTTTTAATTTTCTTGGCAAAGAGGCCATAGAATGTATCTAGGGTGTGATGTAAAGGACAATGGACTCTAATGATGTACACCGACACAAGCACCGACACATGCACACACACCACTATAGCTAGAATATGCATGTTTAGATGTATGTTTAGGATTGTATGTTTAGATGAATGCCTAGGGCTTTAAACTTAGAAAAAAACCAATTTTCCAAATAAATGTGGACAACTTCACTCAAACCTTTTCCAAATAAACCTTGGGATCCAATATCCCATTGTATTTTCTTTTCCATTTTCTTAATCAAATTTCAATGAAAATAATCAAATTTTGACCTCTTTTGCAATTCACTAATCCAACCTCACTATTTCCTAATCTCATGCCCTTGAGGCCTCTTTCTATTCTTCAAACTCCAATTTTCAAACTTAAAATCAACCAACAAAAACAAAAACATTTTTGAGAGAGAACTACGGTGGATTTGATCCCTTAATCGGGTACGTAGGCAAGGAACAAAATTCCTTCAATTCAACTAAAATAAAAATCCAAAAACATTCTTCTCCCTCCAATTCTTCATTTAGTAACTTTTAGGTGTAAATAACATTTTCAAATAGCATTTAAAAATAAAGCGCGCGCGTAGAAATTAAAGACGGTTCCTATAGGTTACTATAGTCGTTATGGGTGCCTAACACCTTCCCGTAGCGAAAACAACTCCCGGACCTCGATTCTCAAGGGTTTTGCTTACTTTTTCCCTTCCCAAGAAAAAATAAGATATCACCGGTTTAAAAGGTTCAAACGTAATCAATGTTTGACACCCGAAAACCAAGATAAAACAAACTCCAACCAGATCGAAATCCCAAGCAAAGTCAAATACAAGACAGCAGCAATGAAACAAATAATTCATAAAACCAGCCAGGACAAACTCATCAATCAAATCCAAAATTATCAGCATTGTATCCATTAGAGGTTTCATTAACATCATTTAGTTCATCTTGCATAGGTGTCACACAAGCAAAGTTTGGAGGCAATGGCATATTCAACTTTTCAAATAAAGCTGCAAGCATATGCTTTCATTTGACTCAATATTTTTTTTGTTGCTGCTCCAATTTTTGTTTTTTCTCTTGGTTTATAAGTTCTTGCTCATTTGCCTTTTCTTTCAATTTTAAGAGCTCTTGTTCTATGTTTTATTCCTTAAAGGCATTTGAGCATGAACCAATAGTATACTTTGAAGCATTTGTTCCTATAGAACCTAAACGATATAATTTTCCTTTTTTACCTTTGGGAGCTACTTCCTTCCAAATAGTCAAGTCATCTAGCATATTATGCTGGGTTTCAGAATAGAATCCTTCTTCCTATTGATTTTAAGACATAGATATTTCGAAAAGCTCTAATCTTCTCTTCTTAAAATCTCCCTAAAATTTTGAATTTTGTTAGTCATTTAAATTACAACCAATTATAAATATGTAATGTTATTAAAATCATAGATAAATTAAAACCTATCCTTTCTCAGCCCTATTATCATAACTTAAATTACAGATTGAAATTCCGGCAGGCTAGCTTTCAGATGTTTTATACGATGTTTCAACATCCGATACGAACAGAATGTCGAGTAAGATGTTTTAACATCGAGCTAGCAGAAAACAGACAGATCGAGGCAAATATAATAGATGTTGAATTTTAGTGCGTTAGTTAGAAGCTGTTCTAAGTGCGTTAGGTAAAAGGCACAGAGAGTTTGTTAACCCAGTTCGGCACAACTCACCTACATCTGGGGGCTACCAAGCTAGGAAGGAAATCCACTAGTGTAGTCCTTATTCTATAGCTCTCAGCAAACTCCTCGTTTACAGTAAAGACCTAGGACCTACCCGTCTAGATTTCAACCTAGGAACTCCTAGATCTGAGATCCCATCTCACTATCCTAATGGTCAGTCACTGCCCCAGTGACCTATCAGACCTCAACCAAAACAAAAGTAGAAGTTACCTTCCAACACAATCAACTAAACTTTGTTTCACAACTTCGGTTTAGTGCACAAGAGTATCAAACTCACGAACTCAGTCCTAAACAAGTATTTAAATCGACACAAGAAAGGCACACAGTAAAGATTCTAGACTTGCATCACAAACGACACAAGAATTGAATACATGAAGACTCAAACCCTAAAAATCTAAACTTTTTAGTATGACGGCTTGAATGTAGGTCTTGAAGTCTTCCTTTTATACTGAAGCAGGTTGGGCTAAATAATTCATTGGGCTTCAGTAAACTTGCAAATTGGTTCAGCAAACCTGCAAAACAGAATCATAAACAAATCTGGAAAGTCCTAAAATGTTGAAAACTTTTTAGGAACGTTCCAAATAATAATAAATATTTCCTAAAATAAAATATCTATTTTAGAAATATTCCACAACTGATTCTTATAAGATATGCGCGTTACTTGGTCAGTAAGTAAAGGAAATATGGTTTCCTTAAACGATAAAATACGCACGTACACAAAGGCGAGAACTCAGGCACACTGAACCGTGCCAGGATGTTGGAACATTGTATCCAACATCTTGCAGAGTCGCCTAACCACATGCTAGAACATTGGTTCCAACTTACAGAACAATGCAGCCAACACAAATACCCAACAATCTCCCCCTTTGGCAAATTTTTGGCTAAAACAAATTAAGGCCAATACTTATGAAACAGAGGATACAAAGATACCATTCCTCCAAGAGCATGAGTTCACACTAATGAAGAAACAACTAGCACACAGATTCCGAAGAGACACCATAGATACACTTCCTCAAGTCATCACGAACACATATTCAAGAAGAAGAAGTAGTAGATAGTATCACTCTAGAGATAGCAAGAGTGTGCATACATAGAATACCTCACGAATCTTCAATCACAGCTTCAGCTCGCAGAGGTATTACACTGGATCGGAGACATTCAGCAGCGGATCAGATCAGTAGCATAGTCTCAAGAGCTAAGGAACAAATTCCTAAGCTACAACTAGGGAACCTAAGTTCTTGTACAGATAGAGAAGCAAGTTCTCTAAAGAGCAGAGGAAAAATAAATTCCTTTTCTACAGTCAAGGAAGATAACTTCCCACACATAAGTGGAGAGAAGCAAGTTCTCTCAAGAGCAGAGGAAAACTAAGTCCCAATGCTACAGACAGGGAAAGAGAATTCCCACACAGATATAGGATGTTCCAACATCCTTCAGAACGTCAGACAGGAGTACCTTCCACACATAGAGGCAAGGGAAAAAATAAATTTCCCATACCTACAGAGTGCTGTCACCAACCAACCATAGAAGCACAGGAAAAATAAATTCATATACTTACATGTGACAGTCTTGGATGACTTCAGAGAACTATCACCAACAACATATAAAAGTCAGGAAACACAAATTCCCAAACTTACAGGTGATAGACGCAGATGTTTAAACTTCTCACTCAACATCCTTCACCGAGCTTGGACTAGCACAAGCTCACATAGAAGTATCACTCCCCCTGAATATATGAATTTATGAGTGACTACTTACAGGAATATTCCATTACTCCCCCTGAATACATGCATACAGATACTTAGAACAGATAAAAGATCCTAATGCATAGAAATAAAACCTTCAAGATCTGGGCATAAAACATTCAGGGAATATCCACAAACTAGCATTCCTATCAGCAGATACATGCTAGCAGACCTATCAAAGGTCACACACACTGAGACTTTAGAAAGTCATCCAGACAGGTTCCATAATATAAGACAGTAGTAGGAAACCTGTACACTAAGAATTCTAAGAAAAATAAATTCTCAGAATTACAACAAGATGTTGCAGCCGAAGTGCCAACATCTGCACAGGGTCTCTTAGACATGTTCCAACCTTGTATTGAGCATTTGCAGGGAACATGTACATCATCTGAGAAAACCAGAATCTCAGAAGCATCATAGAGATGTTCTAGCACAAGTGCTAACATCTACACTAAGTCTTCTTAGACATGTTCCAACATTCCAAAGAACATCAGCAAGGAACATGTACTTTCTAAAATACTGAGAACAGATTCTCAGATTATCATTAAAACCATCAAAATGTTGCAACATGAGTGTCAACATCTACACATAACCTGACGTAGTTGCAAAATAATGCAACAACATGAAATAACAGTCATAACATTCAGACATACACAAAGATACATGCAGAAGAGCACCTATACAGAAAGGCATAGAGAGTATAAATATACCATTTTCTCCCCCTTTTTAGCCACAAAATATGCAAAACAGTCAGCAGACATCAAGGGTATCCATAACAGTGCATATCATACCAACAGTGCAGGAAAACTTCCAAAGAGCAGAGACTAAAATTAGACAGATAAGATGTTTCAACATCATCTGGCACATCATTAGGCAAGCATCAAAACAATACTTCTGCTAACATACAAACATCTACTTACAATGGAATGACAGACAAACTAATCATGCAACTTCACAACCATTAAGAGAAAACTTCATAGGCAAATCAAAAAGGATGTTTCAACAGCAGAGACAACATTAGAAACATACCACCATTCTGCCAAAAACAAAATCAAAGTAGCTATATACTCCCCCTTTTTAGCCATAAATTCTGACAAACTAAGGAGAAAACTCCACACACTTGGGTCATTACCAACAAACACATTATTACCATCTGCATGATCAGAAACCTTCTTACTTTGGAATTTTTCATTATCAGAGGCTGACTCAGCCACAAACTTTATTTTATCAGGTTGAACCAGGGATGTTGTAACATCGGACGCAACATCTGGTGCAATAGCAGTTTTAAAAGCAGACACATAAATATTTTTATCAACATCAGCAACATTCAAACTAGATTGAACAAGGTTGCCAGACATAGTTAAAACAGGTGGAACACCAATCGACACAGAGGGAGTCACAGAAGAACTTACATTTGGAGTTTCGGGTTTCCATTCTTTCCTAGCTTGAGCAATCTTACCACTGACCTTTGGTTGAACATGAGACTGAGGATATCCATACAATTTATAATAGTACGGTCTTATGTGACCAGATCTACCACATTGGTGACATATCCAAGGTGATTTCTTTTTGTTCCTTGGTTGAGTGTTCTGATGTCAGACAGGATGTTGAGACATGTGATCCAACATTACAAACTCAGTCTTCTTTTTAGGAGGAACAAACTTCTTTGTGGGAATTTTTATTTCTTTGTTCACAGTGCCTTAGTCAAATCCTATTCCTTTCATCTAACACATTAGAACCATTGTTCAACATCCGAACAAATTTGGTCATGTTTTCTAATTTGGATTTTAACAAGATGTTTTCCTCTTGTAGACCAGTGGTAATAGACATAAGTTTCTCTTTTTCAAGACAAAAATCATTAATAGTTTTCTTCTGTTTCTCTAGTTTGGAAGATAGAAGAGTTACCTCATTTTGAAGGTTAGATTTAGCTGACACTAGTTTGTTCTTTTCATCCAGCAGTTGAGCTATCACCTCTTCACTTATAGCATGAATCTCTTTGTAGGAATTAGCTAGCTCTTCATAAGTTAATTATCCATCACTTGATTCTTCGTCAGAATTATATCTTCCTGTTAATGCTGTCACACGATTGGAATTTTCATCAATTTTATCCCTTCTTAAAGACTCACTGTTTCTGCTGATGTTGAACGAGATGTTCTGAACATTTGGCCCTGACTTTTTGTCAATCATCTCCAACACTTTGTTAAATTCTCTACCAAGATGCATAATTGCATCTAAAATAATTTCATCAGTCTCCATTTCACATTGAACATCTTCCTCATCGGTGTTAGAAATGAAAGCCATGTTTTTCTTCTTAAATTCATTAGCTAATTCAAAGGTTTGAAGTGATCCTATTAGCTCATCAACCTTCATACTTGAGATGTCTTGTGCTTCTTCAATCGCAGTCACCTTCATATCAAAATCTCTTAGGTAGAGATCTGAGAATCTTTCTTACGAGCTTTTCATCAGACATCTTTTCCCCAAGTGAGTCAAAGGAGTTAGCCATGTCAAGGACATTCATGTAAAAGTCATGTATGTTCTCATCATCCATCATTTTTAGATTTTCAAACTTTGTAATCAAAAGTTGAAGCCTAAACATTTTCACTTTAGATGTACCTTCATGTTTAGTTTTGATAATTTCCCATGCATCCTTAGCCACAGTGCATTGCTTGATCAATCTGAACATGTTCTTGTCCACTCCATGGAATAAAGCGTTCAAAGCCTTCGAGTTTTCAAGAGCTAATTAATCTTCTTCCTTGGACCACTCTACTTCTGGTTTCAGATAAGCCGTCTTGTTTCCATCTTTGTCGAGCACAACAGGATGTTCCCAACCCTTCAGAACTGCTTTCCATGTCTTGTTATCTATGGATTTGATGAAAGCACTCATGCGTGATTTCCAATCATCATAATTGGAGCCATCCAACAAAGGTTGTCTATTCACAAATCCTCCTTCCTTGTCCATAATGCCAGAAAGTATCTTCTCTGGATCTCACCCTAAAACAGGCAGGGTGCCTGCTCTGATGCCAATAGAAATTCCGGCAGGCTAGCTTTCAGATGTTTTATGCGATGTTTCAACATCCGATACGAACTGAATGTCGAGTAAGATGTTTTAACATCGAGCTAGCAGAAAACAGACAAATCGAGTCAAATATAATGGATGTTGAATTTTAGTGCGTTAGTTAGAAGTTGTTCTAAGTGATGTTTCAATTTCAGATGCACAGACAGCAGATGTTCCGTTTAATGTTCCAACATCGAACTAGCAGTAAGCATAAACTTAAAAGACAGGAAAGTAAAAGGCACAGAGAGTTTGTTAACCCAGTTTGGCACAACTCACCTACATCTGGGGGCTACCAAGCCAGGAAGAAAATCCACTAGTGTAGTCCTTATTCTATAGCTCTCAGCAAACTCCTCGTTTACACTAAAGACCTAAGACCTACCCGTCTAGATTTCAACCTAGGAACTCCTAGATCTGAGATCCCATCTCACTATCCTAATGGTCAGTCACTGCCCCAGTGACCTATCAGACCTCAACCAAAACAAAAGTAGAAGTTACCTTCCAACACAATCAACTAAACCTTGTTTCACAACTTCGGTTTAGTGCACAAGAGTATCAAACTCACAAACTCAGTCCTAAACAAGTATTTAAATCGACACAAGAAAGGCACACAGTAAAGATTCTATACTTGCATCACAAACGACACAAGAACAGAATACATGAAGACTCAAACCCTAAAAATCTAAACTTTTTAGTATGACGGCTTGAATGAGCAATTAGGTCTTGAAGTCTTCCTTTTATACTGAAGTAGCTTGGGCTAAATAATTCATTGGGCTTCAGTAAACTTGCAGATCGGTTCAGCAAACCTGGAAAACAGAATTAGAAACAAATCTGGAATGTCCCAAAATGTCGAAACCTTTTTAGGAACGTTCCAAATAATAATAAATATTTCCTAAAATAAAATATCTATTTTAGAAATATTCCACAGCTGATTCTTATAAGATATGCGCGTTACTTGGTCAGTAAGTAAAGGAAATATGGTTTCCTTAAACGATAAAATACGCACGTACACAAAGGCGAGAACTCAGGGACACTGAACCGTGCCAAGATGTTGGAACATTGTATCCAACATCTTGCAGAATCGCCAAACCACATGCTGGAACATTGGTTCCAACTTACAGAACAAGGATATTTGTTTTAGCAACAATGCAGCCAACACAAATACCCAACACAGATAAATTAATTCTGTAATGTTAAATAACTACTTACATAGGCTTGCTCAACTCTATTATCAACCCATGTCTTATCCTTTCTAATACGACAATGAGCAAATACCTCCTCCATAGCAGGTTTGACTCCTGTTTCATTGTCCTACATTTTTTCCATAACTTTAATGAGAAAATATCCAATATGTTGTTCACGAATTAATGGGGTCAAGTAAAGAAATTTCAAATGTCTTACCATCCTACGTTCATACTCACCCATAGATATAGAACCATCGGTATGAATGGAGCTACCTTGAGTTGAGGCAATATTTGCAATGTTTGCCACAGATAAATTCTTAAACTTTTTATCAGATGCCCAATAATGTATTAATTGATTCCATATTGGCTCTGGGATGTACTTTGGCTTGTATTCAAAATTGTATGCATAGTTTTTCCTCTCTTGATACATCATACCTCTGAATCTACCTTCTCCCTTGATTACAAAAAATTGGCGAATCCTAGCATCGTATTTAGGTTCCCATATACAATACTTCTACAAAATTGCACCCAATTAACATGTTAGCAATTCAAAATTTTCAAGAGTCTTTAATTGTTCAATAAATCATAACTAACTTTGTGCAATGTTTGTACTGTTCTGCACTAATATTCATCATAACTGCCAAAAACTTACGTCAGCAAAGGTATTTTGTATCAGTTAAAACAAATCTGCTTAGTGAAATTTATGTTAAGAACCGGTTGAACTGTATCTAAAACATTGTAGCGAAGTATTATTCTTAGAGAAAGTCTAACATAGTCAAAAACACAAATAAAAATGACTTAGGCACACACACATAGATAAGAAAAATTTAAAGATAAAATTAAAAATGATGTGACTAATTTATTTTCTATTTGGGTTTGTGTCTAGGTAAGAATTGCTCATTATTCTTAATGAAATATATTTCTAATTAACTATCAATTACTAATTAACTATCTATTACCTTAAACTCAGTGAGCCATAACTTTTTATGGTTCAAGATAGAACCAATCAAATTTTCTCTAAATTGATTTCGTCAACAAACAAATAACAGTTGATGGATTGAACCTGTTAATACAAATTGTTAATATACATGCATTGATTATTCTCTACAACAAAACAAAAAAAAATTACTTTCTCAAAAGTATAATATTTAACTTACTCATTTCCATACGGCTCTATTTCCAAAAGGCATTCTTGATCAATTCGTTCATCTTCATCAGGTTCAATGGCAGATGATTGAGTGTGTGGCAAAGTTTGTTCAGGATTTTGAGGTATGGTTGCTGATAGATATCTGGCAAGTGTACCAAAAACTATCGAAGTAGTAAAATAAGATCGTATCCACGAGGACTGTGTTAACTTCAATAATTCAAAAGCGTTATTATTTAGGATGTATAAAAGTTATTTTGTTTGCCACTAGGCAGTTGATTGGTTTGATTGCATAAAAGTAACGACGGAAAATAAAGATTGGTTGTAAAGAATAATAGAGAGATGAGGTCATGTCTTTCGAATCATCTATGTTCCCCTAATTGGTATACCGCACCTATTCTTATCAATGATTTTCTAGTTCCACGAAAGTTAACAAAATAGTCCTAATCAATCCCTTGAGTCAGGACCCTCTTCTTAAACTACAACCCCTAATTCCTTAGGTGGTTTAATAATCTTTGAAGGTTTAAGCACGTTAACCTAATATCACTAACAAACGATTATCCATTCCAAGACTAACCCTGTTTATTAGAACAATTCAATTAGGTCTTAGTAGAAAGGTATGGTCTGTAGTCATTCATTCTCACTAAATCATGTTTATATTTGATCAGCATATAAAAAGCATTAAGAACAATTGAGTTGAATAAAAACTAGATTGTCATTCACAATATATAGAGTTTCACAGTAACATGGATCAATTAGGGTTACAAAGAATCATCTCAGACCTAATCTCTAAGAGATTTAGCTACTCATAATTGAGTTTACAAATAGCATAATCAATGAAAGAATTAAAACATACACAAACTGGTAAAGAATGGAGGAAATCGCCCCATTCTTCAGTCTCTAGGTCTGCAAAACGCACTTTCTCTCTCCAGAATTCATAACCCTTGTCTTCATAATAGACTTCAGTTTAAAGTGGCACAAAAATTCGCCCAAAATCGTGTCACGTTTTACGATTTGGTGATCGTGACACGTTTTCTCAATGCCGAGAGCATGTATTTGCCTTGCCAAATTGTGTCACGTTTTAGCAGAATCGTGACATGTTTTTCTTCTTTGCACTTTCTTCAGTTTTTCTGCTTTTCTTGCTGAATAAGTTGCCTTGTAAACTCCAAAATGTGATTAAATTACATAAAAAATTACGTAATGACGAGATGTCATTAGTTGCTGATGTGGTTGGAGTTAGATTTTGAGGTATGGTAGTTGATGGGGTCGGAGTTGGTGTTGGGGTTTGAGTTGGTGGTGGTGATGCTGATGGTATAGTGTTTATGTGTGGTGATGGCGTAGGTTGTGCATGCAATAATGATTAATTTAGAGATACCTATGGAGATGGTATAGTAGGTGTAACTTGTACATCAATTCTCCCTCTACCAGTTGAGTGTCGGCCTTGAGAGGATAAAGTCCTTCCACCTCTATCACTACCTCATCCATACATCTAAAACAACAATTTGATTAACTACCTAAATAACTACATCAAAATAAAAACTAGATGGAAACCTAGAAAGATATATATCAAACTTCAATTAAACAAATGACATAATGTACATATTAAGGCTGAACATAGTAAAACTTCAAGGCTGAAAATAGTAATAAAATCATTAGAAATATTAAAATACACAAATTCATTCCTTATTATCACTTTGATCCCAAAACCCTTCATCCTTGTCTCGCTCACCAACCAACATCCATTATCTTTTCTCCTTCTTTCGGGATATTCAATTTAAACTATTTCTTCAAGTTGACCATAAAAGTCATTTTCATATTCACCATAGCTCGTACCTTTAACACACAATCCACAATTCATAGTAGACTTTTCAATTGAATGTGCTTTCGTGTGAAACTTGAAGCCATTCACAAAGTAAATAGACCATGTTTTTACAATTCTTAAAGGACCCCATCCTAAAGCATGTATATTTGGATGTAGCAAATTATTTGAAGGGTTGTCAACCTGTTCAAAATCATCCAACAATAAGAGTGTTACTAAAAGAAGCTGTAAAAAATAATATGTATGTAATTAACATGTTGAAAAGTTTTCAAAACATAGATACTGAAAAAAGAGTTGCAACCCAATATAGTGTCAATGCATTTAACTACCTTATAACTCTAGACTATGAATTTTACTATCTCTAGACAGAACAACAAATAAGACAAAACTGAGATACAAAAACTGCATGCTAATCCTTCATGCAGTGAATAAAAAATGATAGAATAATGCAAAAAATTAATCCATTATCCATTGTTTTTCTATTTTCCGAAATAAATGATAGTGACCTAGAGAACAAGTTCCATGCAAATTGGCATACCTAAATTAAAAAGACATGTACAGAATGATGAGATTTTCAGAAGAAGAATCAAACCACAAATTAAAATAAAAAACAATCAAAATAAAAATACACAACAGCCTAATTAAGTTCAAGTAGCTATTTTAAAATCTGAAAAGTAAATTAATTGCAATATCAATATAAAAAATTAGGCTTAATAGCAGTTTTAGGCCCCTAAAAAAAACTACAAAACCACCCCCTAAGTTTTGCACATGTGGCAGTTTTGGCCCCCAAGGTCAATTTTGACTCGGTCTATGCTGACGTGGCACCCTAAGTGAGGTGCCATATGTTATTATTTGTTTTTTTGGCCTTGGGGGGCCAAAACTGCTACAGTTGCAAAACTTAGGGGGCGGTTTTGTAGTTTTTTTTCTTAGGGGGCCAATATCACAACTTCGTGAAAGTTAGGGGGAGAAAACTGCTATTAAGCCAAAAAAATTAATAAGGATATTACTATCAAGCCTCAACCAAACAAACCACAGAGTTCATAGTATATATCTTACAGCATAGACATAACAAGGATAAATTTTATCATTAGTATTAGTATCATGGTGTAGTATTTTTTATGTTCAGGAATTCCCATATTCTGTTTCATGTGAATAAATTTAACAATGCATGTATAAATCTAGCAATTTCATAACTTTTATAGTCAAGTGTCCATGATGTCCTAGATCTTACAAGACTGTTCACAATGTGTTAACTTGTTATGTCATTATATGGATTTACAACTAATAATTTCTAAAGTGACGAACAACATAAAACAAGTTTCCATATAAAAAACTAAATATCAAATCAACATGATACTAATAGTTACTAATAGTTTTCATATAAATCTAATCAACATAAATCAACTAAATCAGAACAACAACTAATAGTTTTCATATAAATCAAATCAACATAAAACAAAATATACAAACAACAACGCCTCTCACCATCAACATATCCCAATATCAAATCAGAACAGACAAACAAGAATGAAGGTCCTTTTCCATTACTAAATGAGTACTATATTTCACAATAATGCCATAAATCATAATAATGGCATGCATAAATATGAAAATAATTGATCCTTTCTCTTCAGTTTTAACATGTTTAATTTTGAGAATGAAAAAATAATATGAACAATTTGCCAATCACAGGTCACTCGTAACGTCAAAAAGACTATAAAATACACATTGAGAGACCATAATTGTTGTTTATCGATGATGATGATGATGATGATGATGATGATGATGATAATAATAATGAGAATCCAATAACACTACAAATCAGCCCCTTTATCATACTAACAATAGTTCAATGTAACGCCTACTTTTTCATAATTATTATTTAATTGATTTATTGCATTTTAGTAGAATATTTTATGATTTATTATATATATTTTGATGGAATATATATTAATAGTTGATATTATAAGTATTAATATCATTATTATGTGGGGGGAGGAGTATTATTATTAGACATAAATAATTATTAGGGAAGAGAGTAGTTTTTAGAAGAGCAATTAGAGAAAGGGTTAAGTCAGTTATAGAGAATGAAAAGAATAACACGTACAATTGGAGAAAAGAGGAGAAAAGAGGAGGAGTCAGAGAGAACCCTAAGAACGAAGAACGCAGCCGTTGGAATTCAGAAAAATAATCTAAGGTAAGGGTGGGATTCATATTCTCTAATTTTAAGTATGTTCTTCTAAAATTGGGTTTGACAGAAGTTGTAGGTTGTGAGTTTTAGGGATTAGGGTTAATCTTATGTTGTTGTTCATAGTTTGTTGTTTGAGAAATTAAGTCTTTGAATTATGAAGTTAATTGTTGAAAGTGCATGAATTTCCCATGAATCGCTATGTTGAATTGATGTTCAGGTCTTAGAATGGTCATAGGCAATGTTCCCTATCAAATTTGGGATTTGGGTAATTGAAAATTGGGTTTTAAGAGTGATTCTTAAGCGAAAAACGCATTGTTAAACTGAATTTTAAACTGCTGAGAAGCCCAAAATCGGCCATCGAATTGTCAAAATCGGCCACCATTTTCTGATCTAAATTTCCAATTTTAGTTCTAGAAAAATCGGGCCCCGATTTGTCAAAATCGGCCACCGATTTTCTGTCAGTCCAATCTAGGAAATATTCACATTTTTCACCCGTTTCTGTTTTGAATTAGCTTTCGGTGTAAACATGAAAGTTGTAGATAATTGAGTTAGCATTCTAATGGCTTTGGAGTGACTAGAAAATTATTTGTAGATTTTGAGTTATGATGAAAATAGTCCAAGTGGGTCTTCATAAAACTTTAAGAAAACTTAGCATAACTGATCCCAAGTTAGTCCAAAAACTTATGGTTGGTTTCCCAACTTCAACTTAAGTATTAGGGATTTAGTTGAGGTGTTTTATGAGTATTTGGCTTATGCCTTATTGATCAAACTTGATTTGCTTTTGAAGAATGTTTTGGACTTTGATATGAATGCAATTGATTAATGTATATGTTGTTATTGTTGTTGATATGTTGGAATATATTATGTGAGTATTGTATGATGCGTAATATTATGATGTTATGCCATTCAAGTTGTTGTACGAAATTTATGTTGTTGCATTAGAGTTGTGTCGTTGCATAGTCAGAGATGGGGGCTTAACGCCTGACAGGTCCTTTATGACCTTAGCGATGGGGGCTTAATGCCCAACAGGTCCATTATGACCTTAGAGATTGGGGCATAATGCCCTGGTGGTACCACATCCATATTGAAGTTGTCTAAGATGTTGTTGTTTAAGATGAGGAGTTGTTGTTGCATTGTAGAGTCGTCATAACATGAAATAAATGATGATTGCTTAAGATGTTGTTGTTGCCGTTCTGACCTTAATGGATGATTTTAGTTGATGTTATATAATGATGAATATATATATTGTTGATGTTTAAGATGTTGATGGTTGTTTTATCCTTATTAAATGTTGTAGTTACGTTGTTAAATTCTGAAATTCCGGGAGGCTAGCTTTCATGTGTTTTATACGATGTTATGATCAGAATGTCGAGTAAAATGTTTTAACATCGAGCTAGCAGAAAACAGACAGATCAAGGCGAATATAACATATATAGAATTTTAGCGCGTTAGTTATAAGATGTTTTTATGTGATGTTTCAGTTCCAGATCCGCAGAAAGCAGATGTTCCGTTTAATGTTTCAACATCATTCTGGCAGTAAGCATAAACAAACAGCAAAATAAACGACAGGGAAGTAAAAGGCACATAGAGTTTGTTGACCTAGTTCAGCACAACACGCTTACATCTGGGAGCTACCAAGCCAAGAAGGAAATCCACTAGTGTAGTCCATATTCAATAGCTCTCAGCAAACTCCTCGTTTACACTATATGACCTAGGACCTACCCGTATAGACTTCAACCAAGGAACTCCTAGATCTGAGATCCCATCTCACTATCCTAATGGTCAGTCACTGCCCCAGTGACCTATAAGACCTCAAACACAACAAAATAGAAGTTACCTTCCAACACAAACAACCAAACCTTGTTTTACAACTTCGGTTTGATGCACAAGCTACCTAGCTCCTTGCTTCACAGCTTCAGAGTAGTGAACACAGTAACCAGTCCTAGACTTTCATCACAAACGATACAAGAGAAGAACACACAGGGAAGACGACTCAAAACCCTAAAAATCTATTCTTTTACAAATCGACGGTTTTGATACATTACAACTCAACTAAAGGTCCATCTCGATGCATCAAGGTGATACAAAGAGAGGCTCACAAATAAAGCACGAGTTGAAACCCTAACAGACTCAATCCAATATTCTTGAATTGGTGAATAAAACTAGGGTACAAGTCTTCCTTATATAGCCTTTCAAAGCATGGGTATTTTCGTAATAGGCTAAACATATATTTGTATCAAATATTCTCATCAGAAATATGTTGAAACAAATATTCTTCAAAAAATATATTTTCTAAAATCTGTTTTGAAAATATATTTTACAAGTATGGTAACTCCTAAAAAGTAGGAACATTTTTAGGAACTTCCATATACACCACCAAGGAAATCTAAAATATTGTTTATATTTTACAAACAAATCTTCCAGTTTATTCTGGACAATAACGTGCTGCTTGGTGAACAAGAAATAAGGTGTGGTTTCCTTACTGAGATAAGGATTGCGTGAACCAAGCCACATGAACCGGGCACACTGAACCGTTCCAAGATGTTGGAACATTGTATCCAACATACACGAGTATTTGTTTTAGAAACAACGAAGCCAATACCCAAATACTCAACAATCTCCCCCTTTGGATTTATTTGTTGTTAAAACAAATCTTAGACCATTCAGACAAGGTAGAGAGATACCACAAATACATTTCTTCATCCGCAACCATGAAGAAAAGTAACTGCAAAATGGACATGTTAAATCATCATCCAGCACATTTATCCAGCATCTTGCAGAGATGCCTAACCTCATGTTAGAACATTGGTTCTAACTTACAGAATATGGATATTTGTTTTAGCAATAATGCAGCCAACACAAATACCCAACAATCTCCCCCTTTGGCAAATTTTTGGCTCAAACAAATTAAGGCCAATACTTATGAAACAGAGGGATACAGAGATACCATTCCTCTAAGAGCATGAGAACACACCAATGAAGAAACAGCTAGCACACAGAATCCAAAGAGACACCATAGATACACTTCCTCAAGTCATCACGAACACATATTCAAGAAGAAGAAGTAGCAGACAGTATCACTCTAGAAAAAGAAAAAGTGTGCATACATAGAATACCTCACGAATCTTCAATCACAGCTTTAGCTGGCAGAGGTATTACACTGGATCAGAGACATGCAGTAGCAGATCAGATCAGTAGCATAGTCTCCAGAGCTAAGGAAAAATAAATTCCTAAGCTACAACTAGGGAACATAAGTTCTTGTACAGGAAGAGAAACAAGTTCTCTCAAGAGCAGAGGAAAAATAAATTCCTATGCTACAGTCAAGGAAGATAACTTCTAACACAGAAGTGGAGAGAAGCAAGATCTCTCAAGAGCAGAGCAAAAAACTAAGTTTCCAATGCTACAGACATAGGATGTTCCAACATCCTTTAGCACATCAGACAGGAGTACCTTCCACACATAGAGGCAAGCGAAAAAATAAATTTCCCATACCTACAGAGTACTGTCACCAACGAACCATAGAAGCACAGAAAACTAAATTCCTATACTTACATGTGACAGACTTGGATGCCTTCAGAGAACTATCACCAACAACATATAGAAGTCAGGAAACACAAATTCCTCAACTTACAAGTGATAGACACAGATGTTTAAACTTCTGACTCAACATCCTTCTCCCAGCTTGGTCTAGCACAAGCACACATAGAAGTATCACTCCCCCTGAATATATGAATTTATGAGTGGCTACTTACAGGAATATTCCATTACTCTCCCTGAATACATGCATACAGATGCATAGACATATAAGATTCAGGATCTGGACATAAAACAATCAAGGATTATTCACAAACTAGCAAACTATCAGCAGATATATGCTAGCAGACCTATCAAAGATCACACACACAACCTAGATTTTAAGAAGTCATCCAGACATGTTCCATAGTATAAGGAAGTAGCAGGGAACATGTACACTTAGAATTCTAAGAAAAAAAAAATTCTCAGAATTACATTAAGATGTTGCAGCTTAAGTGCCAACATCTGCACAGAGTCTCACAGACACATTTCCAACCTTTGATTGAGCAGTTGCAGGGAACATGTACATCTAGAATTCTAAGAAAAAAAAATAAATTCTCAGAATTACATTAAGATGTTGCAGCTTAAGTGCCAACATCTGCACAGAGTCTCACAGACACGTTTCCAACCTTTGATTGAGCAGTTGCAGGGAACATGTACATCTAGAATTCTAAGAAAAATAAATTCTCAGAATTACATCAAGATGTTGCAGCTTCAGTGCCAACATCTGCACAGGGTCTCATAGATATGTTCCAGCCTTCTATTGATCAGCTTCAGGGAACATGTACATCATCTGAGAAAAATAAATTCTCAGAAGCATCATAGAGATGTTGTAGCACAAGTGCTAACATCTACACCAGTCTTCTTAGACATGTTCCAGTATTATAGAGAACATCAGCAGGGAACATGTATAGCAGAAATTCTGAGAAAAGAGAATTTTCAGAGCAGAACTTCAAGATGTTTCAGCTACAGTGACAACATCTTCACAAACTCTCAGAGACATGTTCCAACTTTCTAGTGAACATGTACAATATAAAAGTACTGAGAACAGATTCTCAGAATCATTAAGATTATCAAGATGTTGCAACATGAGTGCCAACATCTACACACCATCTGCCTGAAATAGTTGCAAAATAAATGCAACACCAGAGAATACCAGAGAATACAGGCATAACCGACATACAACCAGAGACATAGATACATGCAGAATATCATATATACAGGTATACAACCATATACAGGCATACAACCATACCATTTTTCTCCCCCTTTTTAGCCACAAAATATGCCAACAAGAAAATAAAGTACTTTCTCTGTCATCTGCACTGCCTGCCTAGTCAGCATCACAATATCCAATTAATTTGGAATTTTCACTGTCAGAGTATAGAATGTCATAGTCACTAGTCCCATTGATGTGCTTCAGAATCCTTTTCACTTGAGTCAGATGACTCATCTTTCAGCTCAGCTTGCTATCAAGCATAAACCTCTACAGCAAAGGTTATATCAGGTCTGCTTGGAGTAAGATATAACAGACTTCCAATCATGCTTCAGTACATGATTTGATGCTTGAAGTGAGATATAACAGACTTCCAATCATGCTTCAGTACATGATTTGATGCTTGACATGAGATATGACAGACTTCCAATCATGCTTCAGTTAATGATTTGATCAACATCAACCCCTTTTTCATCTTTTAACAACTCCAAGTGAGTGGCGGCTGGTGTTCTCTTGTGACATGTATCGTCCATGCCAAACTTCTTTACTATCTTTGCATACTTACTCTAGGAAATAATTATGGTGTCTTCCATCTGTTTGACTTGTATACGAAGACAGTAAGTCAGTTCTCCCATAAGTCTCATTCCAAATTCAGATTGCATTTGATGAACAAAATGTTGGACCATCTGGTTCGACATTCCTCCAAACACAATATCATCTACATATATCTGGGCTATCACAAGTCTCCCCTTTTCTCCTTTGACAAGTAAAGTCTTGTCTGTCCCTTCTTTTCTGTATCATTGATCAAGAATTTTGTAAGTCTTTCTTAAGTTCTTTATGCGTATATACTTCAGGAGGTACCAGAAGATCACAAATATCCTAAACGTCTATAGTATCCTATAGAAACCTCTTATTTATTTTTGGCTAAATTTATTTATTTTCTTAAAAAAAGATTAATGTGGTGAGCAGAAAAGAAAATGTTTTTTTATTATTTTTTGATTTGGAAAGACAAGAGTCTTTTACCTACGTTACCCGCGAGGGATCAAAATCACGTAGTTCGGGGTAAAAAGCCAAGTGATTTGTTTGATATTTTTTAGTTTTTTGAAAAGGTTTTAAAAATAAAAAGCCAGATGGAAAAGAGAAAATTTCTTTGGTATTTTTTAATTTAAAGAAAAGGTTTAAATATATTAAAATAAATTAAAGTTTTTTTTTAAGAAAATAAAAATGGAAAATCACTATATAACGATCAAGTTTTTATTGGAAAAGAATTCTTTTTTTGAAATTTGTTTTTGGACTATTTGAATGTTTTTTGATTTTTTTATTTAAAGCCCAAACATTAAAACAACGATAAATTAAACGCGCGAGAGTTCCGTAGTGACATTTGGTCAAAACGAATCTCTTTCCCCTTGGATAATAAATAAACTAAACCTAGTATTTTTTTTCATTTTTAATACATAAGAACTAAACAAATAATAAAGTAAAGATAATGATATTTTTTTTTTATTTTTTATATTACAACTTACTAAAATATAATCTAAACATGGATAATAAACAGACAAAATTAAAATGCTAAATAAATAATAATAAACAATAAAATAAAAAGTGGACTAAAAACGAACCAAAAAATGAGGTATTTTAAAATACCACTCATGGAAAATAAACCGAATAGGGGCTATGTTCTTAAGATCATTCTTAATTTCGAAGGAACATTATAAACCGAATGGACTATGACCTTAAGAACACTCTTTAAATCCGGAGGGACAGAAAAAAAAATGGGAGAGGAAAAGAGTAGCTCGTCAACACAAGTTAAAGGAGGGAGAAGAGAGAAAAGTTCTTTGACAACTCAAGAGAACCTTTTGGTGTGTGTATAAGTGAGGAATGAGACCTCTGTTTATAGGTTCAAAGGTTGATGAAAATGAAAAACTGGTTTAATGGATTTTGATGGGGATTGAATGAGATGGAACACGTTTTTGGTGTTTTTGGAAAGAAAGAGTTGACTCAGTAATTCGGCCATGATTGGTGGTGTGGCTGAGAATAGCTCTCTGCCGAAATTTTCCTTGAAAAGTCAAAGAATATTCCGGGTCAAAAGAGCGTGTGAAAATAGGATCTTAGGTCAAAAATTGGAGTATGACGAGATGAAATAAAGAATACAACACTAGTATATACATATTTATGTAAAGCTAAAATCATCAATTAATTATAGGGAAATGCTAACCATTGCCCTTGGGGCATTGGATAAGGGAACAAAATAGAAATTTTGTGTTGGAAAGTGATAAAAAGTGGTCAAGTCAACTTGTAAAAAGTTTACAAATTGTTGTTTCCAAGGTAAAACTACTAATTTTGATTACCTTAACCATTTGCCCTGAGGGCAATGGTTAGCTAGACCCTTAATTATATTAGTGGGTAATCTAACTCAATGACTAGTTAATTAAATAATATCATAAAGCTAGTCCCACCAAAACATGAGAAATGAGTTTCATCAAAAGCATTAGAAACAGTACTTGGACATGGATTCTCTAAAAGTTGTGTGTATTGGTTCAGCGCACACTTTTCAGGCGAAGCATATTCCTCAGTGCAACAATGCTTTGGCTCTCTAGTGGTATAACATGGACTCTTGCAAGCAATTTTTCTCCCTTCATGGCTATAGACAGCCAACCAATTAGGACATTGATCCAACAAATTCATATTGCACATGATTTTTTGGCATTTGGATTCTAATGGGGTCACTGTAACAGGCAAACTAAAACCATCTTTAAGGTCCACTTTATAGGAACTACTACCATCTTTTGGAACTAAATTGAATTTCACTTGAGTCACAGGTGGGTGTGGTCGGTTGTAATGGCAATGAATATTATTAGTACCACAATCACCAATAGCACAATGAAAGCTACTATTAGGGTTTCCACTACATCCAGTTCTTACCCATATTGTGCCTGACCATGAATCGGGGACTTTGAGATCATATTGTTCTTCAGATTCCAATTTGATCCCTGTGGGGACCACTCTTGGCCCTGTCTCGGTATAAATAGCTGGCCAAATTGTTTCATACCCACCATTTATAATTAGCATACTGACTCCATCAGCGTATGGGTTAGGTCTAGCCTTTGCTTTTGAAAGGAAAATGTTGAGAAATATTATAAAAGACATAAACACTTGACTGATCATTGAAGACATTGACGATGTTATTTTCCTTCAGTTATTTCTTTTCTAATATTCTTTTTAATAATAAATATTAAGGTCTAGATGGAGGCCTCTCAATCAACCTCAGAATGAACATTTACTTGACAAGAATACAAAATATCATAAAGAAAGTATATGTGGCAAGTATACAAAATATGGCCAAAAAAATGATCATATCAAGTCTATAACAAAACAAAATAAAAGGAAGTTAAATCGGAAATTAAATGTCATAATGTAACCAAAAAAAATTAAATGTCATAACATAATGTTTTCAATAAATTTTTACCCATCAAGTAATAAATCACAAGGTTTCTGTCAAAAAATAGGTATAACGCCCAAGGCATTACATAATTTACAAATCAAAATAAATGAAATAAAAGATAGTACATAATATGTCATCTATAATATGCTTACATAGTATGCAATATTAAGTAACATCTCTCTAACGATATTACATGCCAAGCCTACCTAGTATGTTCTGGAAAAAAAATCATATCAAATCAAATCTTTACCAAACGAAAATTAAATCTAAAATTGAAAGCCATAACATAAAAGGCGCTATACTATATGCCTTCTAGAAATATTAAGAAAGTTTCACCAATCAATTTAGTTCAAAGAATCACATAATATACCACTCAAGTTAAATGCAATAAAACACATTACATAATATGTCATTAATTCCCTAACCTAAAAAAAATAATACTCCCGCCGTTTCAAAATGAATGTCGCTTTAGCCAAAAAAAATTGTTTCAAAATGAGTGTCGCTTTCAGTTTTCAATGCAATAATAACTTTTTCTTTTCAATTGTACCCTCCAATTAATACTCTGCACACTAATTCCAAAGTATTACTTTTAAAACTAACCAATACTTAATAAGGATAATTTGGTAAAATAACCATTCTCTTTCTTTTAATCATTGCATTTCTTAATATGTGTGTAAACATCTAAAACGACACTCATTTTGAAACGGAGGGAGTATGTCATTTATAATATGATTATACATAATATACATAATAAGCCTTCTTTAATTAAAAAGGGAAATAAAAAGAAAAAATCTTTATACTAACAATTGAGAGTTTTTCTAAATACACTATTTCAAAAATACTCTTCTCTAAGAGCATCCACATCATCAAAACCATTTCTAAGCATGTCCACATCATCAAAAAATTTCTTGCCAATTGTTCCAAAAAATTCTCCTCAGTTTTAATTATGCTTAATAATAATTATTATGTAAAAGCCGTTTTTAACTTCAAATTAATTTTTTTTTTTCATAAAATACAATGTCGGTTACATTCATAAAATTATTAATATTATATAAGTTTTGATTAATATTTTTACGATACATTAAAAATTCGGTATGTTACAAAATTATAATAACATTTCAAATCTTATAATTATTATATAAAAGCCGTTTTTAACTTCAAATTAATTTTTTTCTTAAAATTCAAAGTCGGTTACATTGATATAATGATTAATATAATAGACATTTTGATTAAGATTTATACTGTACATTAAAAATTTGGTAGGTTACAAAATTATAATAAATAACTTGAATAAATTATATTTTGAATTTTGGTTCATTACACTATTACAATAACCTACTAATTAAAAATTTAATTGTAGTAATTAGTTTTTAAGGTTATATAATTAATTTTTATTCGTTTTTTTTATCATGACAAGCAAAAAACTAAAGCAGGAGAGGCTACAAAAATCTATTACTTAATAAATTGTAACATATTATTAAATTTCAAATGTTATGACGTTAATTTTTTGTAGGTTACATAAAATATAATCTAATTAATTAATGCACATTTTATAAAATTAAAGACATTAATAATATTAATTTTTAAACAGTCAAATTAATAATTAATAGATTTTTTTTAAGGAAATTAATAGATATTAACCGTTATGGTACTATTTTTCTATATAAATAGTAGCGCTTTGGTTTATGAGTAAACAACAATCGCAAAATATAGTTCTTCTTTATCTGTTCTCTGGTTCTCTAATATCTATATTCCGGTTGTTTTGCTATTGCAAAGAAAAAAGTCTATGAAACACGACTTCATCTCTGATGTCTCGCCAAGAAAACAATCGTGGACAATGGTTGTGAGAGTTGTTCATGTTTGGTTTGTTCAAGACTACAAAAATAAAAAAACTACCATTTTCCATGGAGTTGGTTCTAATGGATCGAAATGTACTTTTTTCATATCGTTTTTGTTTTTGTTTTTGTATTTTGTTGTTTAAAGTATATTGTTTTAATCTTTGTTATCTAGGGTGATCGAATTGGTGCGTCTATACGAAGAACATTGATCTATGATGACAGTTCATCAACATTAGTTATTTAGTCATATTTAGGTCTTTATTATAGCATTTAGAGAGTCAACTGCAATGAATTCATGGTGAAATCAAACCAAAACAGGAACAAGAGCTCAAGAGAAGAAACTTTGATGACACAGGAAAATATTGCCCAAGTATAAGCAAACGTGCCACGTTGATAACTGGTCGTGGCACGTTGGAACGATGTGGAGTTCATGGTGACAATCTGGAAATTTCGTGGCACGAAGGAAGACACAACGTGCCACGATGGGTTGATGAACTTGCTGCCACGTCAGATTAATGAAGGTATCGTGCCACGATGGTCCCGTAACGTGGCACGGTGATGGGCTTTTCTGAAACCCTAATTTTCTTTCTATAAATATCCAGCTGCTAGCAAGGGTTTTGGGTACTGATTATTATTACGATTTTGAGCATCAAGGACGACAGGAGACCAAGGAACGAGCCCTGAATCTCATACCAACACTCCGTTGGTTAGATTTATGTATGTTTTCTTTTGTTATTTCTTATGATTGTTTAGCTATTAGTAGCTAAACCTTTAGTTTGGTTAAGCCATGATGAAACTTTTGTAATATATGATTTTGTAGTTGAACTCTCTCTATAATCAATGCTATTCAGTTTTTATTCAGAATTACTTGTGTTTATTGCTTTTCATGATTATTGTTTTGTATGACTACTAGCCCTAGCTTCTTGCAATCACATGAATTGATCTTAGGAATTGAATGACTACTAGCCCTAGCTTTTAATCCTGAAATAGTAATTGTGTTTAACTCAACACTAGGAACCTAGAGATAGGAAATTGAGGGTTATGATACATGAATTAACGTTCCAATATTGCTTCCGCGGTTATTCAATCACGTTAAGAGACTAATAGGGTTTTAACTTAGGAAAGGGCTTTGATGCGAGAGATTGATCAAAGTCACTTAGTTAATTTATCGTAAAAATTGAGTAGTAATTGAGAGTAGAGAGAGGTAGACTTTTTCATATAAAGCAATAGTGGATTCACCGGCTTAACCATTCATCTCGACATAATTTTCTTTCAAACTCTTTCAACTTTAATCAACTCTGATTAAAACAAACTTTTTCTGCCTAGGGCAACCAAATATAATTTTTACACATCCTAACGTATAACGTACTTGTTATAATTGAAACTAACACAGTCCTTGTGGATCGATATTTATTACTACTTCGATAGATTTTGGTACACTTGCCAGATATCTATCAAGTTTTTGGCGCCGTTGCCGGGGACTGTTGATTTATTTCAACAAGGCAATTACGTTATAATTTAGGATTTCTGCAATTTTATTTTCTGTTTTTAGTTTTATTTTTCTGTTTCAGTATTCATTTGATTACTTTGTATTGTGCAGTGCTACTAAGGTATTTGCTGTTTATGCGAGGTAAAGTGAGCTCCAAAGATCTCAAATTCAATCCGGAAATAGAAAGGACTGCTAGAGCACTCCGGAAAGATGCCCGGTTGAAAAGGTTGTCTCATTCCGTTCCACCGGGTGTTCGAGAACAAATACCTGAGCCACTCTCACTTGAATCTGAAACATCTGCTTCTCCTCAATCTGCTATCATGGGAGAACCTGCACCAAGACCAAAGCTAGGGGACTACGGGTTAGCAACTCATCGCGGTCAACTGACCCACACTTTTCAACCAGCTAACCCCGTTGCTTTCGACATCAAGACAACTGTCCTCAACGGTTTGAGGGACAAGCAATTCGATGGGACTGAAGCTATGAGTCCTCATGAACACTTGAGCCGCTTTGCTGAAACTTGCGAGTTTTGTGTGCAACCAGCCACCGTGACTGAAGCACAAAAGAAACTAAGGCTGTTCCCTTTCACCTTGACGGGAAGAGCAAAAGATTGGTTGCTAACAATTCCAAACGGGACTGTCCAAACATGGGAAGAGTTAGAGCTGAAGTTGTTGGAGAAATATTTCCCTATGTCTAAATATTGGGAAAAGAAGATGGAGATCTCTAACTTCAAGCAAGGAGAAGGTGAATCATTGTATGATGCTTGGGAGCGATTCAATTTGCTTCTGAAGAGATGCCCTAATCATGAGTTCACCGAGAAACAATACCTCCAAATCTTCACTGAGGGGGTGACACCAAACACTAGAATGTTCTTAGATGCTTCCGCAGGAGGAAGTCTTAAGAGCAAGACTGATCATGAAGTTCAAGCCTTAATTGAAAATATGGCGGGCAATGAATATCGTGCTGAAGCTAAGAAGAAAGAAAGAGGAGTGTTTGGGGTAAGTGAACAAACAGCAATCCTAGCTAACCAAGCAGCCATGAACAAACAAATAGAGGCTCTAACTAAGGAGTTTTAAGGGTTTACTTTGGCTCATAAGCAACAACAGGTGGCTGCAATCAAATGTGACTTATGCGGTGAAGAACATCCCAATGGTGAATGTGTTCCAGAAGGATCAAGTGAGGAAGCTAATTTCATGGGAGGTTATCAAAGGCAAAATCAATACTACAACTCAGGTATCAACAAGCATCCAAATCTCAGTTACACAAATAACAACGCTTTGAACTCTCAGATGCTTAATCCTCCACAACAACAACAACAAAGGAAGCCTTCAGCTCTTGAGGAAACTATGATGAACTTTATGAAGATGACTCAAGGCAACTTTGAAGAGATGAAGAATGTAACACCCCGTTTTCCCAACATAAAAATTTCATTTAAAATCAGAGTATTTTGATCACAACGGAATGTCACATACTTCATTTAAATCATAAAATGGATAATAGTAATTATCCTTCAAATTCAACATCATGAAAAATCTTAAACTGTTGCAGCGGAAAATAGTTCAACATTTTAAAGTCTTGGCACGCAGGCCTTATTGGAAAATCTCATAAATTAGTTCATAAAAGAGACACGTAAGGAATAGAAGTAAAAGCAAGCCCCCATCCCGTTACGTATCAGAGCACCTAGACACCAAGTGAGGAGTCCACTCACGAACGCCTCTAATCTTTATTACCTGCACATTACCCACGGTCGAGGCAACATATACGCAGAAGGGGTGAGATTTCACAATCAATACATTAAGCATATAATCCAATAAAATGCATTTAACAACTTAAACATTAATAACATGTCAACAATTAACTATCAGTATATTTTTCATTTCATAACAAATACAAATATCATTACTGATTTTCATCACAAATCATAATCAACTTAACACTCAACTTGACGACACAACTCATCTTTGACCATGAAACACTATCAACTCAACAACAACTTGACAACACAACTCATCTTAGACCATGCAACTCTATCAACTCAACAACTTGACAACTTAAACATCATGAAACTTCTTGATATGCAAATGCATGTGGTACCAATCAACAACAAATGAGCATAATAGGCTCTTCAACGTGTGAGCACAAAGGCTGCCGGGCCTAAAGCCCCCAACTTTAATGAGCACAAAGGCTGCCGGGCCTAAAGCCCCCAACTTTAATGAGCACAAAGGCTGCCGGGCCTAAAGCCCCCAACTTTAATGAGCACAAAGGCTGCCGGGCCTAAAGCCCCCAACTTTAATGAGTATGCAATGAACTCAAACTTCCAGCAACTTAGACGACATCATGAACGACTCATACGACTCATAATCATGGACAACTTCTTAATTTCTTGCAACATAGACCGACTCATGCAATCTCAAGACATTAAAGGTCAGCAGCAATGAACAGCAACAGATTTACAACATATAACAGTGTTGGAATATCTCAACATCATTTAAGGAATGGATTACATCAACATAAATATCATAAAAACATCATAACATTATTCATGCAACATTACTAATCATTTCAGTCATATAAACAGACTTCTGTAACATCTGGAAACATTCTAAATCACCCTCATTCTTACTTCTAAGGTCAGCTCAAGACTATACGTGCGAAAGGATCGCATCGGGACAATTTTGGGCAACTAACAGCCTAACTCGCAGTTGCGAGTAACTTTGCTCGCAATGGCGAGCAAAGCATGCGTTCTGGGTTCCTAAGTCTTTACTCGCAGTGGCGAGTTATTCTGCTCGCAGTTGCGAGCTTACAGGTCACTCGCAGGTGCGAGTTGCATTGCTCGCAGTTGCGAGTTCTGGGTTCTAGCTCGCAGATGCGAGTGTTCTTGCTCGCAGATGCGAGCGATGAATGTCAGTACGGCCAGAAACCTAAAAATCACAACTTTTCACCTATATTCATGATTCCTTCATCCAAATAGCATCTAATTATCATCTTAAGTCATATCTAAGGTCTGTACACTAATTTTGCATCAATCTAACATCTGTTCTTGATTCATTCATCAAAATTGATCCTAAACCTAATTCTCAATTCTCACCAAAACTTAACCTAATCATGCTAAATTCATCCTATAGAATTATACCCTTAATAATATTGAAAATTAGTCTCACCCTTACCTGGTTATGATGAAATCGCAGCTCTCCCTCTAGTTCTCCTCTTTTCTGACTTTTCTCCCTTTTCTCCAAAAGCGTTTCACGTAAAAACGTTTCTAACTTATGTTTGCCCTATTTATCTTTTCGTATTATTCTTCTCACCTCTAAACTTACTCTTTACACATCACAGCCCAATTCTAATATTTTTATTTTATTTCTAATATCTTATTTTATTTAATAATAAAATAAGTCACACCAACATAACAACTTCACAACATCAAATACTCCACATAATTCATTCATAAATCATATAACTTACTCAAATCATAAATCACATAAATTACACAAATTATAAATCATATAAGCATATATTTATAAATATATTCTAAACTTCATTGAATTAATTAAATAGTTAAGACGGGCGTTACAACTCTCCCCAACTTATAGAATTTTCGTCCTCGAAAATTTACCTCAAGAAAACAACTCTGGATAAGACTCCATCATCTTACTCTCTAGCTCCCATGTCAGGCTTTCACCAGTCGTTCCACTCCAAACAACTCTCACTAGAGGAATCTCCTTGCCTCTCAACGTCTTCATCTTGCGATCATCAATCCTCAAGGGTACGGTCTCTACCGTAAGGTTGTCTCTAACTTGCACATCATCACTCTGAATCACATGGGACGGGTCTGGAACATACTTCCTCAATTGCGACACATGGAACACATCATGCAAATTCGATAAATGAGGTGGTAAGCCAACTCTATAAGCCACCGTGCCAATTCTCTCGGATATCTGATAAGGACCAATAAACTTTGGAGTCAACTTCTTTGACTTCAATGCACGACCGACACCGGTCGTTGGAGTAACTCTCAAGAACACATGGTCTCCCTCTTGAAACTCAAGGTCTTTCTTACGCTTATCATGGTAGCTCTTCTGTCGACTCTGCGACGCTTTCATCTTCTCTTGAATCATCTTCACCTTCTCAGTAGTCTGTTGAACAATTTCTGGTCCTAGAACCACACTTTCACCGGTCTCAAACCAACACAACGGAGTCCTACACCTCCGACCATACAAAGCCTCGAAAGGTGCCATCCCAATACTTGAATGATAGCTGTTATTATAAGTGAACTCTATCAACGGAAGATGACTATCCCAAGTTCCACCTTGCTCAAGTACACAAACTCTCAACAAGTCCTCGAGTGACTGAATCGTTCTTTCCGACTGACCATCTGTTTGAGGATGATAAGCCGAACTCAATCTCAACTTAGAGCCTAAAGCCTCTTGCAAACTCTTCCAAAATCTAGAAGTAAATCTTGGACCTCTATCTGACACGATGCTTGAAGGAACACCATGCAATTTCACTATGTCTCGAATATAAATCTCTGCCAACTGAGCCACAGGAAAACTAATATTAATCGGAAGGAAATGTGCCGACTTCGTCAATCTGTCAACAATCACCCAAATAGCGTCATTTCCCTTAGGAGTATTCGGTAAACTTGTCACAAAATCCATGGATATACTATCCCATTTCCATTCTGGTACATCTAACGGTGTCATCAACCCAGCAGGTTTCTGATGCTCTACCTTCGACTTCTGACAAATCAAACAAGAGTACACAAATTGTGCCACATCACGTTTCAATCCTGACCACCAAAACAGCTTCTTTAAATCATGATACATCTTTGTAGCTCCCGGATGAATGCTCAAGCTACTCCTATGACTCTCTTCCAGAATCATCCTTTTTATCTCATCATTGTCTGGAATACAAATCCTACCTCGGAACCTCAACACACCTTGATCATCGACTTTAAAGTCACCATCTTCAGTTTGATTACTAGAAACCAACAAGTCCACAAACTTAACATCAACCTTCTGTGCATCTCTAATACTTTTCAAGAAATCGTTATCAATTTTCAGCATTCCTAACTTAACGCTCCGAGACGACATTTCACAAACTAAGCTCATATCTCTAAACTGTTCAAGTAATTCAAATTCCTTCACCATCATAGCAGACATATGTAAACTCTTCCTACTTAAGGCATCCGCAACAACATTAGCTTTACCCGGATGGTAATTCAAACTAAAGTCATAATCCTTCAACAATTTGAGCCACCGTCGCTGTCGCATATTCAATTCTTTCTGATCAAACAAATACTTCAAGCTCTTGTGATCACTAAACACCTCGAATCTCGAACCATACAAGTAGTGTCTCCAAATCTTAAGCACAAATACAACTGCAGCTAGTCAAGATCATGAGTAGGATAGTTTCGTTCATGAATTCTCAACTGTCTTGATGCACAAACAACCATTTTACCATCTTGCATAAGTACACAGCCTAAGCCCAACTTGGACGCATCACAATACACCACAAAAGGTTCATCAGGTTTCGGCAAAATCAAACTGGAGCCGTCGTCAAACGCTTCTTCAATTCATTAAAATTGTTCTCACAACAAACATCCCACACAAAGGTTTTACCTTTACACGCCAACTGCGTTAACGGAAGTGCTAACTTAGAAAATCCTTCTATAAATCTTCGGTAGTAACCTGCCAAACCCAAAAAGCTTCTAATCTCTGTAACCGACTTAGGAGTCTCCCATTGTGATACTGCTTCAACCTTAGATGGATCGACTACAATACCACTACCAGAAATAACATGGCCAAGAAAACTTACTTCCTTCAACCAGAATTCACACTTAGGCAATTTAGCATACAACTTCTTCTCTCTCAACACTTGCAAGACAATCTTCAAATGTTCTGCATGTTCTTCTTCTGTCTTAGAGTAAATCAAAATATCATCGACGAACACAACCACGAAGCGATCCAAAAATGCATGAAAAATACGATTCATATACTCCATAAACAAGCCAGGCGCATTACTCACACCCAAAAGCATCACCTTATATTCATAATGACCATATCGCGTCCTAAAGGCCGTCTTCTGCATATCTTCATCTTTTACTTTAATCTAATGATAACCCGACCTCAAATCAATCTTGCTGAACACACGTGCACCCACCAGCTGGTCCATCAAATCGTCAATTCCAGGAAGTGGATATCTATTCTTTATAGTTACTTTATTCAGTTGTCGATAATCAATGCACAACCTCATACTTCCATCTTTCTTCTTAACCAACAATACCGGCGCTCCCCAAGGTGAAACACTCGGTCTAATGAACTTCTTATCTAGCAAATCTTCCAACTGTCTCTTCAACTCAGCCAACTCAGAAGCTGACATACGGTAAGGTGTCATAGACACAGGCTTCGTTCCCGGAACAAGATCAATAGAAAATTCAACTTCTCTCTCCGGTGGTACATCAGGAATTTCATCAGGGAAAACTTCAGGAAATTCACACACTACTTGCAACTTATCAATCACTGCTTGATTCTCCAAAGATAAGGATGCCATCAAGGAAAACATCAAGATTCCATCACGTTCTAATTGCTTCAGCTGCTTAGTAGACAAAAACTCTGCTCCACTTTCTTTTTCGGCAGAAGAAAAAAAATACACCAACTTACTAAAACAATTAATGTGAACATGGTTGTACTCCAACCAGTTCATACTAGGGATTACACAACAAACAACAAACAGGACAACTCAAATACAGTACAAAACTGTAATACGACACAACGCGACTCTACTACTTGGCCGGACGGACCGACCTGCTCTGATACCAATTGTAACACCCCGTTTTCCCAACATAAAAATTTCATTTAAAATCAGAGTATTTTGATCACAACGGAATGTCACATACTTCATTTAAATCATAAAATGGATAATAGTAATTATCCTTCAAATTCAACATCATGAAAAATCTTAAACTGTTGCAGCGGAAAATAGTTCAACATTTTAAAGTCTTGGCACGCAGGCCTTATTGGAAAATCTCATAAATTAGTTCATAAAAGAGACACGTAAGGAATAGAAGTAAAAGCAAGCCCCCATCCCGTTACGTATCAGAGCACCTAGACACCAAGTGAGGAGTCCACTCACGAACGCCTCTAATCTTTATTACCTGCACATTACCCACGGTCGAGGCAACATATACACAGAAGGGGTGAGATTTCACAATCAATACATTAAGCATATAATCCAATAAAATGCATTTAACAACTTAAACATTAATAACATGTCAACAATTAACTATCAGTATATTTTTCATTTCATAACAAATACAAATATCATTACTGATTTTCATCACAAATCATAATCAACTTAACACTCAACTTGACGACACAACTCATCTTTGACCATGAAACACTATCAACTCAACAACAACTTGACAACACAACTCATCTTAGACCATGCAACTCTATCAACTCAACAACTTGACAACTTAAACATCATGAAACTTCTTGATATGCAAATGCATGTGGTACCAATCAACAACAAATGAGCATAATAGGCTCTTCAACGTGTGAGCACAAAGGCTGCCGGGCCTAAAGCCCCCAACTTTAATGAGCACAAAGGCTGCCGGGCCTAAAGCCCCCAACTTTAATGAGCATAAAGGCTGCCGGGCCTAAAGCCCCCAACTTTAATGAGCACAAAGGCTGCCGGGCCTAAAGCCCCCAACTTTAATGAGTATGCAATGAGCTCAAACTTCCAGCAACTTAGACGACATCATGAACGACTCATACGACTCATAATCATGGACAACTTCTTAATTTCTTGCAACATAGACCGACTCATGCAATCTCAAGACATTAAAGGTCAGCAGCAATGAACAGCAACAGATTTACAACATATAACAGTGTTGGAATATCTCAACATCATTTAAGGAATGGATTACATCAACATAAATATCATAAAAACATCATAACATTATTCATGCAACATTACTAATCATTTCAGTCATATAAACAGACTTCTGTAACATCTGGAAACATTCTAAATCACCCTCATTCTTACTTCTAAGGTCAGCTCAAGACTATACGTGCGAAAGGATCGCATCGGGACAATTTTGGGCAACTAACAGCCTAACTCGCAGTTGCGAGTAACTTTGCTCGCAATGGCGAGCAAAGCATGCGTTCTGGGTTCCTAAGTCTTTACTCGCAGTGGCGAGTTATTCTGCTCGCAGTTGCGAGCTTACAGGTCACTCGCAGGTGCGAGTTGCATTGCTCGCAGTTGCGAGTTCTGGGTTCTAGCTCGCAGATGCGAGTGTTCTTGCTCGCAGATGCGAGCGATGAATGTCAGTACGGCCAGAAACCTAAAAATCACAACTTTTCACCTATATTCATGATTCCTTCATCCAAATAGCATCTAATTATCATCTTAAGTCATATCTAAGGTCTGTACACTAATTTTGCATCAATCTAACATCTGTTCTTGATTCATTCATCAAAATTGATCCTAAACCTAATTCTCAATTCTCACCAAAACTTAACCTAATCATGCTAAATTCATCCTATAGAATTATACCCTTAATAATATTGAAAATTAGTCTCACCCTTACCTGGTTATGATGAAATCGCAGCTCTCCCTCTAGTTCTCCTCTTTTCTGACTTTTCTCCCTTTTCTCCAAAAGGCGTTTCACGTAAAAACGTTTCTAACTTATGTTTGCCCTATTTATCTTTTCGTATTACTCTTCTCACCTCTAAACTTACTCTTTACACATCACAGCCCAATTCTAATATTTTTATTTTATTTCTAATATCTTATTTTATTTAATAATAAAATAAGTCACACCAACATAACAACTTCACAACATCAAATACTCCACATAATTCATTCATAAATCATATAACTTACTCAAATCATAAATCACATAAATTACACAAATTATAAATCATATAAGCATATATTTATAAATATATTCTAAACTTCATTGAATTAATTAAATAGTTAAGACGGGCGTTACAAAGAAGAGTCAAGAGGCTGAGAGAAAGAACAATGAAGCCTCCAGGAAGATGCTTGAAACTCAACTTGGGCAATTAGCTAAACAATTGGCTGAACAAAACAAAGGCGGATTCTCAGGTAACACACAAGACAACCCTAAAAATGAGTCTTGCAATGCTATTGAGTTGAGGAGCAAGAAGGTCTTGACACCTCCAGTTCCAAAAGTTCCAAAGAAAGCTGATGAAGTAGTAGTGGAGGAAGAAGAAGAAGGTGAAGTTGAAAAGAATAATGAGGTTGTAGTTGAAAAAGATAATGATCAAGGAGTAGTTGAAAATGAAAGGAAGAAAAAAATAGAGGGAGAAAAAAGTGAGAAATTGATTGATGAAGATTCAATCTTGAGGAAGTCTAAGAGTCAAATATTGAAGGATGGAGATCAGCCACAAGTTGTTCCATCATATGTGAAGCTTCCATACCCTCACTTAGCCAAAAAGAAGAAGAAGGAGGAAGGTCAATTCAAGAAGTTCATGGAGCTTTTCTCACAACTTCAGGTGAACATTCCCTTTGGTGAAGCTCTTGATCAAATGCCCATGTATGCTAAGTTCATGAAAGACTTGCTGACTCGAAGAAGGAAACCAAAAGATGATGCAAACATTGCACTTTCAGAAAATTGTAGTGCAATTCTTCAAAAGAAACTTCCACCCAAATTAAAAGATCCAGGTGCTTTCACTATTCCTTGTTCTATTGGACCGGTAGACATTGGTAGAGCGTTGTGTGATTTAGGGGCAAGTATCAACTTGATGCCTCTTTCAATGATGAAGAAGCTTGGATGCGGGGAGCCAAAGCCAACAAGAATGACCATTACTCTAGCTGATCGATCAATCTCTCACCCTTTTGGTATACTTAAAGATGTGCTAGTTAAGGTCAATGAGCTAGTATTTCCTGCAGATTTTGTAATCCTAGACATGGCTGAAGATGAAGACATGCCACTCATTCTTGGAAGACCTTTCCTTGCAACCGGTCGAGCTTTGATTGATGTTGAAATGGGCCAGCTTATGTTGAGATTCCACAACGAGCAAGTTGTGTTTAATATTTTTGAAGCCATGAAACATCAAGCTGAAAATCCTAAGTGCTACCGAATTGATGTTGTTGATGAGATAATTGAAGATGATTCTCATAAGCCTCAACCAACACAACCTTTAGAGAGAACATTAGTTGATTCTATAGAAAATGATGAAGATACTGAAGATATTGAGGTAAAGGATTGTGTCAAGCAACTTGAGGCAAGCAAACAACAAATGCACCACCCGCCACTTGAAAACATACTTGGTGAAAAATATGGGGGATCGGAAACATTGAACAATGAAAAAGAAAAAAATCCAGAGTTAAAAGAACTCCCTCCACACTTGAAGTATGTCTTTCTTAGTGAGGATTTTTCCAAACCAGCAATCATCAGTAATACATTGACACCTTTAGAGGAAGAGAAACTAATGAGGGTGTTGAAAAGTAATCAAGGCGCATTGGGATGGAGCATTTCTGATCTAAAGGGTATTAGTCCTGTAATACCCCATCCATTTAGGTTGCGAGTAATATCAGTTAACGGAAGGAAGTGCGCGTCTGAGTTTAGGGGCGTAATTGGAATTTGAGCTTGAGGGGTATTTAAGGGCAAAAGGTCCCAAAATATTCATTTTCCTTTGAACTTTCTCTCTCTAGGTTTCCAACAAATATTTCTCTCTCCCTTCTCTCTAAAATTTCGGCCCAATCTCCCCTCAATAATCATCCACTCTTTGTGTTAAATCCTTGAGGCAAGCATCATGGAAAGGGATAGGAGGTTCTTGATGGAAAACACTTAAAGATTATAGAAGCAAGCTCTCTCTTTTGATTCTTGTCTACCTAGGGTTTGGTTTAAGCTAGAAGCACTTGAATCTTATTTCTTTTGGGCAAGGTGAGTTCTTAGTTAGAAAAACCTTCCTTTGGTTTGAGCTTTCTTAGTGTGTAAGCTTTGATTGTGCTAGATGTGTTTATGAACTTCAAAGCTAATTCTTGATGAATATTGGTTAAGATTGCCATGAAATATGTTATTTTTTGCTTTAGTATGTTGCTGGATGTTTTGGTGCATTGCAGGAAGCATTAGGATGCGTTTTGGGTCAAAAATTGCAATTTTGGTACCACAGGCCCGAAGAGCTACGCTATTAGCGAAATTCTACGCTAATAGCGCAGCTCCCCAGAAAAGCCACGCCCCAGGGGCGCTAATAGCGCAGCCCTCTGGAGTGGCCAACTAAATTTTGGCCTTTTGGCCCTCCCTTGGGTCGGTGGTGCGTTCCGAAGTATTTCTTTCATCGTTTTCCAATCTTATAACCCCAAAACGACATCTAGGCAATGCATCTAACACGTAACGATTCTCGAATTAAAAATCATGGCAATCATAACATAATCATTAGGGATTTCTAGTGAGCAAATCACTTGATTGTGAGAGGGAAAGTAATAGTTTATCAAGGGAAGAAAACATAGAGACTCGACATAGTTTGTCGTGAATAGAATAGCATCATTTAAGCGATGAATATTAGATTGTGATACGATTAGATATCTTTTCACTAAGAATGTTTTAATAACATATATGTGCCGTGTCTCTTGTGATCACACTAGGTTGGTTCCAAGAGGTTTCCATTAGGTGAAACGGGAATAGCCGTAAGGGGCCCACACGTCACTAGGGAGTTCCGGTGGTTTACCTTAGATAGGTTTCCATCGAGCAGATAGGGTTTGCGCTCGGGTTTACTCCACCCCGGGGCTTTCCATAAAATGAATCCAGATATTGTCATTGTTCAACGCTAACTCTTATTTCAAATATTGTTGACTATGAGATGACGTCAGATACGTTAAGCTTCAGACTATAATAGTTAAAGATAGTATTGTCGATGACGATTCTAGGTTTTCCCCTAATCGTACGACTTAGTAATGTGACATATGTATAGACCTCGATGCTTAGAGAGTATCTTGGTAAAGCGGTCTTAGATTACCCCTTAACCGCGATGTCATATTCAGAAATATGAGACTATAACAAGTAAGTTGAACCTACGACGGGTCTAGCATGCACTACCGTCTAGGAAAACAACCCACACACGTATAATCAACCGTCAGGTTGTAAAGTAGACACGTGGTAACCATAGACTTTTCCCGAGGTTATCACTAGCTAAGGTTAGATAGAACTCACTGAGGCATTATGTCTCATCCCTCTCCTTATTTGTTCAGGTTCTCAGGTTTCCCGCAGTAAAGGTAAAGAAAAGGTGCAGGATTAGCATGCTTGCAAGGACTTTATCTTGGTGTGAAGTAGTTGATGCATATGTCTAATTATTAGCACATGTTGTATTATGGATGTATAACTAGATTTGTACGACAAACTTCTATGAAGAATGATGTATTATAAGACTTTGGTTGTCGATGTTGTGTTTTGATGACAACTTATATTGTAAAAATTAATGTATCCAATATCAGTTTTAACGCACTTTTGATCATTCTAGACACTATCAAAGTGGGCGTTACAAATTGGTATCAGAGCAGGTCGTTCCAGATCGTGCCTTGGGTCATTAATATTACAATCCAAGGAGTTGTTCTTTCGAGTTTAGGATATTGTCCTCATTGTTATATTTGGTTGAAATTGATCACTTTGGCTTAAATATGACAGTTAGAGCGGAAATGTCCGGAGCGCGAAGAGGACGAGGACGGGGCCGGCCAAGGAATAATCAGAATGATGAGGAGAATGAGAATCCTAGTGCTCAGATGTGGGCACAGTTGATGCAGCAGAATCAGCAGATGATGCAAATGATGCAACAACAGATCCAGCAGAACGCTCAATCCCATCAGCAGTGGGCTGCAGCTATGCAACAAGGTCCAGGAGTGCATCAACAGCATCCTCCACCTCCAGTTGTGGGGAACCTAGCTTTCCGAGAGTACAATCGGAACCATCCTCCAGAGTTCGATGGTAGTGGAGAACCACCAGAGGCTAAGAGGTGGATTAAGCACATGGAAAAGATTTTCCTTATGGCCAACTGTACCGAGGAAGATAAAGTGATCTTTGCAACTAATCAATTCCGGGGTGCAGCCCAGGATTGGTGGGAAACTGCTCGGCGTAGGATGGAGGCTAATGGGCTAGAGTTGAATTGGGAGAATTTTAAGCAAGTTATGAAAGAGAAGTACCTTCCTATGACATTCAAGGTCAGAAAAGAACAAGAATTTCTTCACTTGAAACAGGGTAACATGTCCGTGACGGATTTTACCAAGAAGTTCGAGGAGTTATCTCATTACTCAACTCACAATGAGTATGCTGGTAATGAAATGTGGAAGGTTAATCATTATAAGCATGCTTTGAGGGGCGAGTTGTATGCGGTGGTCAGTCAACAGAGGTTGACAAACTTTGATGAGATGGTACATAATAGCTTGGAAGCTGAAAGAGGTTTTGACAGAGCTGCTAAAGAAGGTACCACTGCTTTCGATAGAAGAAGAGGTAGTTTTGTTGATAAACATCATGAGAAGTTGAAGCCAAAGGGGTCTCCTCAGAGGGGTAAACAGTCGGGTTCTTTCAGATCCTATCCAACTTGTAAGAAATGTGGAAAAGCCCATACGGGGGAATGTAAGCTGGGTGACAACTCTTGTTACGCTTGTGGCCAGACGGGACATTACATGGCAAATTGTCCAAATAGAGGAGACAAAGGCAAGGGAGCAAGCACTACAATGACTAGAGGAAGGGTGTACTCACTAGATGGGAAGAAGGCTCGGGAGAATGAAGACTTGATCGGCGGTATGTGTTTTCTTGGTCAGAATCCCATTAGAGTTTTGTTTGATTGTGGTGCCTCACGTTCCTTTATTTCTTTTCAATGTGTGGAAACTCTTCAATTGTCCGTTTCATTACTAAAGCCCCCTATGATGGTGACTACGGCCACCGATGGAGGAGTAGTAGCTAATTATGTATGTGAGAATTGTCCTATCACCGTGTCTAGCAAGACTTATTATATAGATTTAGTATGTCTTCCGATGAAACAACTTGATGTGATTTTGGGAATGGATTGGCTGTCAGCAAATCATGTATATATAGGGTGCGCAGAAAAGAGTATCTATATGCCAACTAGTGATACAATGGAAGGAGTAGCCTTGTCAGAATTGATTAAGCACACATATCAGATGGCTCGGTTTATCTGTGCTCAAGATAAGAGATTTTATGTAATGCTCACTGTGACTCCAGAAACAGATTTAAGTCCTAGCGACATTCCAATTGTCAGTGAGTATTTGGATGTTTTTCCGGCAGATATCACAAGTTTACCTCCCGAAAGAGAAATTGAGTTTTCAATTGATTTGATTCCAGGAGCAGAGCCAGTATCAGTAGCGCCTTATAGAATGTCCCCCCTAGAACTCAAAGAATTGAAAACCCAGTTAGAGGAGCTTATTCAGAAGCATTTCATCAGGCCTAGTGTTTCTCCTTGGGGTGCACCTGTATTGTTAGTCAAGAAGAAGGATGGCAGCATGAGGTTGTGTATTGATTATCGCCAGCTGAATAAGGTGACCATAAAGAATAAGTATCCCTTACCAAGGATTGATGACTTGTTAGATCAACTCAAGGGAGCGTCAGTGTTCTCGAAAATTGATCTCAGATCGGGATACCATCAGATTCGTATCAAGTCTTCAGATGTGTCTAAGACGGCTTTCAGAACACGATACGGGCACTATGAATTTTTGGTCATGCCATTCGGTGTAACCAATGCCCCAGCAGTTTTCATGGACTATATGAATCGGATTTTTCAGCCATATCTAGATCAGTTTGTCATTATTTTCATTGATGACATTTTGGTTTATTCCAAGAACCCGCAGGAACATGCTCAACATTTGAGAATAGTGTTGGACATTCTTCGGGAGAAGCAATTGTATGCAAAGTTCAGTAAATGTGAGTTTTGGCTAACGGAAGTCAGATTTCTGGGTCATGTTATTTCTCAGGGAGGTGTAGCAGTGGATCAGTCGAAGGTAGAGGCTATTCAGAATTGGACTAGGCCAAAGAACGTGTCAGAAGTTCGAAGCTTTTTGGGACTAGCTGGTTATTATCGCCGTTTCATTATGAAGTTTTCCCAGATTGCTTTACCCCTAACTCGACTCACAAGGAAAGATGTACCTTTTGAGTGGGATGAAGAATGTGAGAAGAGTTTCAAGACTTTGAAGAAGAAGTTAACACAAGCACCAGTCTTGACTCTTCCAGATCCGGAGAAGAGATATGTTGTGTTTTGTGATGCATCGTCTAAAGGACTTGGAGGAGTGCTCATGCAAGAAAACAATGTGATAGCTTATGCATCTAGGCAACTCAAGACTCATGAAGAAAACTATCCCACCCATGATCTAGAATTGGCAGCCATAGTGTTTGTTTTGAAGAGTTGGAGACATCATTTGTATGGAGCACAATTTGAGTTGTTTAGTGATCACAAGAGCTTGAAGTACTTGTTTGATCAGAGGGATCTGAATATGAGGCAGAGGCGTTGGATGGAATACCTAAAGGACTTCGATTTCGAATTGAAATATCACCCAGGAAAAGCCAATGTTGTAGCGGATGCATTGAGTCGTAAAGCCTTAATCCAGGCCGAAGTAAAAATGCATGTTTGTAAGTTGCACGAGGAAATTCGAGACCTTAACCTTGAAGCCACAGAGGATGTTGATGGTATTTGGTTACACAGATTAGAAATCACTTGTGAATTGCGGTCAAGAATTGTACAAGCACAGGAGGCAGATGGTGACTTACGAAGGAGAATTGGTCATCCAGAATTTTCTATAGCTTCAGATGGGGCAATTTTATTCGAAGGAAGAATTTGTGTACCGAATGACGCAGAACTCAAAAGGATGATTTTAGAAGAAGCACACAAGAGTAGTTTCTCGATTCATCCTGGTGCTACCAAGATGTATCGCGATCTAAGGAGAGATTACTGGTGGCCTGGAATGAAATCAGATATTGCTGACTTTGTAGCTAGATGCCTGGTGTGCCAACAAGTTAAGATTGAACATCAAAGACCAGCGGGGTTGCTACAACCGCTAGAGATTCCTCAGTGGAAATGGGAGCAGATATCTATGGATTTTGTGGGAGGCTTACCTCGTACTCAAAAGGGACATGATTCCATTTGGGTAATCGTGGATAGATTAACTAAGTCGGCTCATTTCTTACCGGTTAAGTCTACCTACAAAACCTCTCAGTATGCAGAATTGTTCATTTCAGAAATAGTTAAGCTACACGGTGTTCCAGTGAGTATCGTGTCGGATAGAGATCCCATCTTCACCTCACACTTCTGGAGGGCTTTCCAAAGGGCTTTAGGGACTCGCTTGAAGCTGAGTACGTCTCATCACCCACAGACTGATGGACAAACAGAGAGAACCATCCAGACCTTGGAAGATATGTTACGCGCTTGCATATTGGAAGATGGTGGAAGTTGGAATCATCACTTACCTTTAATAGAGTTTTCCTACAACAATAGCTACCACTCTAGTATTAGCATGGCACCTTATGAAGCTTTGTATGGTAGGAAGTGTAGAACTCCTTTATGTTGGGCTGAGGTAGGAGATAAGAGTATTCTTGGACCAGAAATCATTCAAGAGACAACTTTGAAGATTAAATCAATTCAGGAAAAGATGAGGATAGCTCAAAGTCGTCAAAAGAGTTATGCGGACAATCGACGAAGGCCTTTAGAGTTCAATGAAGGTGATCATGTATTCCTGAAAGTTACTCCCAAATTAGGTTTGAGGGGTACTTTCAAGATTAAGAAATTGTGTCCTAGGTATGTAGGACCGTTTTTGATACTCAAGCGTATCGGACCAGTGGCTTATCAATTAGCTCTACCACCAGCTATGTCAGGTATACATGATGTGTTTCACGTGTCCCAACTGAAGAAGTATGTACCGGATCCTTTCCGACCAGTTGAATTGGATTCTATAGAATTGAAATCAGATTTGACATTTCAGCCAGAACCAGACATGATAGTAGAACGTGATGTCAAATCTCTCAGAAACAAAGAGATTCCTATAGTGAAGGTAGTATGGAAAGGTTCACCGGATGGTGAAGCTACGTGGGAACTAGAATCAGAAATGTTGAAGCAGTATCCGCACTTGTTTTCAGGTAAATTCTAAATTTCGAGGACGAAATTTTTTTTAAGGGGGGTAGAGTGTAATACCCCATCCATTTAGGTTGCGAGTAATATCAGTTAACGGAAGGAAGTGCGCGTCTGAGTTTAGGGGCGTAATTGGAATTTGAGCTTGAGGGGTATTTAAGGGCAAAAGGTCCCAAAATATTCATTTTCCTTTGAACTTTCTCTCTCTAGGTTTCCAACAAATATTTCTCTCTCCCTTCTCTCTAAAATTTCGGCCCAATCTCCCCTCAATAATCATCCACTCTTTGTGTTAAATCCTTGAGGCAAGCATCATGGAAAGGGATAGGAGGTTCTTGATGGAAAACACTTAAAGATTATAGAAGCAAGCTCTCTCTTTTGATTCTTGTCTACCTAGGGTTTGGTTTAAGCTAGAAGCACTTGAATCTTATTTCTTTTGGGCAAGGTGAGTTCTTAGTTAGAAAAACCTTCCTTTGGTTTGAGCTTTCTTAGTGTGTAAGCTTTGATTGTGCTAGATGTGTTTATGAACTTCAAAGCTAATTCTTGATGAATATTGGTTAAGATTGCCATGAAATATGTTATTTTTTGCTTTAGTATGTTGCTGGATGTTTTGGTGCATTGCAGGAAGCATTAGGATGCGTTTTGGGTCAAAAATTGCAATTTTGGTACCACAGGCCCGAAGAGCTACGCTATTAGCGAAATTCTACGCTAATAGCGCAGCTCCCCAGAAAAGCCACGCCCCAGGGGCGCTAATAGCGCAGCCCTCTGGAGTGGCCAACTAAATTTTGGCCTTTTGGCCCTCCCTTGGGTCGGTGGTGCGTTCCGAAGTATTTCTTTCATCGTTTTCCAATCTTATAACCCCAAAACGACATCTAGGCAATGCATCTAACACGTAACGATTCTCGAATTAAAAATCATGGCAATCATAACATAATCATTAGGGATTTCTAGTGAGCAAATCACTTGATTGTGAGAGGGAAAGTAATAGTTTATCAAGGGAAGAAAACATAGAGACTCGACATAGTTTGTCGTGAATAGAATAGCATCATTTAAGCGATGAATATTAGATTGTGATACGATTAGATATCTTTTCACTAAGAATGTTTTAATAACATATATGTGCCGTGTCTCTTGTGATCACACTAGGTTGGTTCCAAGAGGTTTCCATTAGGTGAAACGGGAATAGCCGTAAGGGGCCCACACGTCACTAGGGAGTTCCGGTGGTTTACCTTAGATAGGTTTCCATCGAGCAGATAGGGTTTGCGCTCGGGTTTACTCCACCCCGGGGCTTTCCATAAAATGAATCCAGATATTGTCATTGTTCAACGCTAACTCTTATTTCAAATATTGTTGACTATGAGATGACGTCAGATACGTTAAGCTTCAGACTATAATAGTTAAAGATAGTATTGTCGATGACGATTCTAGGTTTTCCCCTAATCGTACGACTTAGTAATGTGACATATGTATAGACCTCGATGCTTAGAGAGTATCTTGGTAAAGCGGTCTTAGATTACCCCTTAACCGCGATGTCATATTCAGAAATATGAGACTATAACAAGTAAGTTGAACCTACGACGGGTCTAGCATGCACTACCGTCTAGGAAAACAACCCACACACGTATAATCAACCGTCAGGTTGTAAAGTAGACACGTGGTAACCATAGACTTTTCCCGAGGTTATCACTAGCTAAGGTTAGATAGAACTCACTGAGGCATTATGTCTCATCCCTCTCCTTATTTGTTCAGGTTCTCAGGTTTCCCGCAGTAAAGGTAAAGAAAAGGTGCAGGATTAGCATGCTTGCAAGGACTTTATCTTGGTGTGAAGTAGTTGATGCATATGTCTAATTATTAGCACATGTTGTATTATGGATGTATAACTAGATTTGTACGACAAACTTCTATGAAGAATGATGTATTATAAGACTTTGGTTGTCGATGTTGTGTTTTGATGACAACTTATATTGTAAAAATTAATGTATCCAATATCAGTTTTAACGCACTTTTGATCATTCTAGACACTATCAAAGTGGGCGTTACAAGTCCAGCCTATTGCATGCACAAAATACATATGGAGGCTGAATACAAACCTGTGGTTCAACCTCAAAGAAGACTAAACCCAACAATGAAGGAAGTTGTCAAGAAGGAAGTATTAAAATTGCTCGATGCAGGTATGATTTACCCTATTTCTGATAGCTCTTGGGTAAGTCCTGTTCATGTGGTGCCTAAGAAGGGAGGATTGACGGTAGTGACTAATGAAAAGAATGAATTGATACCCACACGTACCGTCACTGGTTGGAGAATGTGCATAGACTACCGGAGGCTGAATTCTGCAACAAGGAAATATCACTTTCCATTACCATTCATGGATCAAATGCTAGAGAGATTGGCTGGTCAAGCCTTTTACTGCTTCTTGGATGGGTATTCAGGGTATAATCAGATTGCAGTGGCTAAGGAAGATCAAGAAAAGACTGCTTTCACCTGTCCGTTTGGTATATTTGCTTATAGGAGAATGCCCTTTGGGCTGTGTAATGCGCCGGCGGCCTTCCAAAGGTGTATGCTCTCCATCTTCTCTGACATGATAGAGAAGAACATTGAGGTATTCATGGACGACTTTTCTGTGTTTGGTAAGTCTTTCGACCAATGCTTGTTCCACTTAAATGAAGTACTAAAAAGATGCACCGAAACTAACCTTGTTTTAAATTGGGAAAAATGTCATTTTATGGTTACCGAAGGTATAGTTTTGGGACATAAAATAAGTGCTAAAGGCATAGAAGTGGATCAAGCAAAGATAGAGGTTATAGAGAAACTTCCACCACCTGTTAATGTTAAGGGAGTTAGGAGTTTCTTGGGGCATGCCGGTTTCTATCGGCGTTTTATAAAAGATTTTTCAAAAATTTCTAAGCCCCTTTGTAACCTCTTGGTCAAAGAAAATGATTTTGATTTTGATTCTGAGTGTTTAAATGCTTTTTCTTTGATTAAAACCAAGTTGGTGACTGCACCAATAATCATTGCACCCGATTGGGATTTACCTTTTGAACTTATGTGCGATGCAAGTGATTATGCTGTTGGTGCAGTCTTAGGCCAACGAAAGAACAGATTTTTCCATGCAATTTACTATGCAATCAAGGTTTTAAATGAAAATCAAGTTAACTATTCCACTACTGATAAGGAGTTGCTTGCAGTAATATTTGCATTGGAGAAATTTTGTTCTTATCTAATAGGCTCCAAAGTCATTATTTTTTCAGATCATGCAGCTCTTAAATATCTCTTGACAAAAGGTGATTCAAAGCCTCGGCTGTTGAGGTGGATCCTATTATTGCAAGAATTTGATCTAGAGATTCGTGACAAGAAAGGAGTGGAGAATGTAGTAGCTGATCACCTTTCAATGTTGGAAAATGAGGAGGTGATGAAGAAAGAGAAGGCTATCACAGCAGAATTCCCGGATGAAAAGCTGATGGCGATTGAAGAAAGGCCTTGGTTTACCGACATGGCGAATTTTAAGGCCGGTAATATAATTCCGGATGACATGGAACAGCACCAGAGGAAAAAGTTTTTCAAGGATGCAAACCACTATCTGTGGGATGATCCTTATTTATTTAAGGTAAGTGCTGACGGTTTGATTAGACGTTGTGTTGCAGGTACGGAAGCTAATAGTATCATGTGGCATTGCCATAGCTCAGCTTATGGGGGCCACCATAGTGGAGAAAGAACCGCTGCAAAAATCTTGCAAAGTGGCTTCTGGTGGCCCACTCTCTTCAAGGATTGCCAAGAGTTCGTAAAGAGGTGTGATGAATGCCAAAGAACAGGTAGTATCTCAAAGAGGAATGAAATGCCCCTAACTGGAATCATTAAAGTTGAACCTTTTGATTGTTGGGGCATAGATTTTATGGGACCATTTCCCTCCTCTTACTCTTATCTCCATATACTTGTGTGTGTTGACTATGTTACCAAGTGGGTTGAAGCGATACCATGTGTTGCTAATGATGCTAAAACTGTGGTTAATTTCTTGAAGAAAAATATTTTCACTAGGTTTAGAACCCCTAGAGTTTTGATTAGTGATGGGGGGAAGCACTTTTGCAACAATCTTCTTGAAACTGTGCTTAAAAAGTTTAATATCAAACATAAAGTTGCAACTCCTTATCATCCTCAAACTAGTGGTCAAGCGGAGGTTTCAAACCGTCAGTTGAAACAAATTTTGTAGAAAACTGTAGCGTCTTCTAGGAAAGATTGGTCTAGGAAGTTAGATGACGCTCTTTGGGCATATAGAACTGCGTTTAAAACGCACCTTGGGATGTCCCCTTATCAGTTGGTTTACGGAAAGGCTTGTCATCTCCCGGTTGAATTGGAACATAAAGCTTACTGGGCTATCAAAGCCCTAAATTTTGATCAAACTTTAGCTGGAAAGAAAAGGTTATTAAAACTTAATGAGCTAGAGGAGATGAGATTGCGTGCGTATGAGAACGCCGTAATTTACAAAGAGAGAACTAAGAGGTATCATAACAAGGGGTTGGTGAGGAGAGAATTTTATATTGGACAACTTGTTTTGCTGTTTAATTCCAGGTTGAAGTTATTTCCCGGGAAGTTAAAATCCAAGTGGTCCGGACCATTCGTGATTGTAGATATGTCTCCTTATGGAGCAGTGGAGCTTAGTAAGCCTGGTGAGCAAGAAACTTTCAAGGTAAACACACAAAGGCTGAAACCATACCTTGGAGGTGAACTCCCAAAGAATAGAGCGGGAGTGGTGTTGAATGATCCTTAGGGGTCATCATAAGTCAAGCTAGTGACGGTAAAGAAGCGCTGGATGGGAGGCAACCCATCGGATTTAGATCCGCTCAGGTATTGTTTATATTTATTTATTTATTGCATTTTCATAAACCAAAAACAGCAAAAATATCTTTAGAAAGCTGAAAAGAAATTTTTTTCTCTAAACCTAGACCAACGTGGCACGATGGTTCTTCATCGTGGCACGTTTTGAGAGTAGCTTCAAAATCTCCTTTATTATTGTATTTATCTTCAGCAATCAAAACCTCCTTTTACTAAACTTTCTCCTCCTCTAATCATTCTTTTAAAGTTAATTGAATTAAACAACTCCCTAGCGGAACGATACTCTTCTTACTACTATTACTTCGATAGGCCGTGCACTTGCGGTTTGGCCCTATCAAGTTTTTGGCGCCGTTGCTGGGGAGTTGTTGTAATTTGATTAACTTTTTAATAGTGATTGGACTGAAAAAAAAAATATATATATATATATATATATATATATATATCTTTTTCCTTATTTTATTTTACTTCATATAAAAAAAAAAATCTTTCTCTTTATTTTATTTTATTTTATATATAAAAAAAAACTTTTTGTTTATTCTTTCTTTTTCTATTTCTTCTTTTGCCTTTAACTTCTTGGGAAGATAATAACGATATGGCTAAGGAATGCACTCTCATAGAGTATGCAATCCCAACATCAATTGAGTCATACGATGCTATTGTGTACCCAACGGTTGATGACAATTTTGAAATAGAACCTGCACTTATTGAGTTAGTGCAGCAAAATCAATTTTTCGGATCACCCACTGAGGATCCGAATTTTCATATTTCAACTTTTTTAAGACTCAGTGGAACCGTGAATGCAAACCAAGAGGTCGTAAGGCTGCACTACTTTCCTTTTTCCTTAGGGGGGAGAGCTAGTGCTTGGTTTAATTCATTGAAACTTGGTTCTATCACTTCATGGCATCAAATGAAGGAAACTTTTCTTGCCCGATTCTTCCCCTATTCTAAAACAGTTCAATTAAGGAATCGAATCACACAATTCACTCAAAAAGATGGAGAATCTCTTTACGATGTGTGGGAGCGTTTTAAAGAAATGCTTAGACTTTGTCCCCATCATGGTTTAAAGAACTGGCTTATTATTCACATTTTTTATAATGGTCTTTTGTATCCCACAAAGATTTATGTTGATGCAGCTGCAGGTGGAGCTTTGATGAACAAAACATACACAGAAGCATATGCTTTGATCGAGGACATGGCACAAAACCACTATCAGTGGACCTACCGAAGGGACACCACTAATGTTGCTCCTTCACCCTCTCAGAAAGAGGTAGGTATGTATGAAAATTCTTCCCTTGATCATCTAGTTACTAGTGCTGTCACACCTGCCCATGTATCACCTCTTTGTGAAGTTTGTGGTGTATTTGGCCATATTGGCATTGATTGCCAACTAGGTAGTGTTGTTAGAAGTCCTGAGCAAGTAAACTATGCTGAATATAATCAAGGGTTTAAAAATAACCAAAAAATTTTTCAAACCCCTCAAAATCTTTTTGGACAAGAAACAACACCACTCAGTTATGCAAACAGCCAAATAGTCCCTCAAAAATCCAGCTTGGAACTTTTTTTAGAAAATTTTCTTATAAATCAATCTGAGCAGCTCCAAGAGTTTAAAAACCAAACTGAAATTTTGAAAGACTCTCTTGCCAAACATACATTGAACGTAGACTCCATAGTTACTCACAGTAAGATGATAGAGACTCAGACTTCTCAAGTACCCCAACAGCTGGCTACTCCCCCTCAAACCTCTGAAGTCCTTCTAGGCCAAACCGAAACCAACCCCAAAGACCATATAAGTGCTATTATTTTTAGGGATGGTAACAAACTAGAGGACCCCGTTGTGAAAATTAAGAACAATGAAGGAGAGATAGGGAGTGATAAGCCTCAAAGTGAGAAAGCTATAGGAGAGAATGACAAGCCATTTGTTTCACCGTCTCATGAGCCTAAAATTCCTTTAACACAAGAGTTTACTAAATCCAAGTTAGATGAGCAGTTTAGAAATTTTATTGAGATACTTCCAAACAAATTGCCACCTAAACTTAAGGATCCAGAGAGATTTTCCATACCTTGTGTCATAGGATATAAAACATTTGAGAAAGCCATGTGTGATTTGGGAGAGCATGTTAGTTTGTTGCCATTATCCCTTAGTGAGAGATTGGGTATAGGATAGTTAAAACCACCTTCTAACCGTCAAGCTAGTGACTCTAAACAAGCGCTTCGTGGGAGGCAACCCACGCATTTAATTGCTTTATTTTGTTTGTTTTCCTTTGTTTTAAGTGTTTTGTAGGTAATTGTCCGAGTATGATTCGAGAAAAATTGAAAATTTTGAAGCCCCTATGTCCAGAAGGTTGGCACGGCCCGTGCTAAGGTTGGCACGGCCGTGCCAGATGATTCAACCAAAACCATGCCAAAACTCCAGTAAGTTGGCACGGCCCGTGCCAATAGGTGGCACGGCCGTGCCCGATCCCTGCACCTCCTATAACACAAAATTTTTCTTCTTCTTCCTTCATTCTCAAACACCAACCTCTCTCTACCTTCAAACTTCTCTCTAAAACCTCCATAACCATCAAACCTCAAACCTTCATATCTCCATCAAAACTCCACCAAACCAATTCAATTCTTCCACAAATCAATCACAAACTTCACTCAAAAACAACTTTCATCCACCTAAACTCATAATTCATCAAAACCCTATTCATTCAAAACCTAACCTAAAAACCACAAATTCACAACCAATCTTCATAACCAAACCCATAAACCTTACTAAACACAAACCCTACCCTTCACCAAAACTGAAAAGTCAACCCAAGGTCAAAGGAATGGCTTCAAGGAGAAGTGGCAAGGAACCAGCAAAATCTCAAGGAGGACCTCCCTCAAAGAAGCAAGCACAAGTCAAGAATCATGGGATCAAGTTTAAGGACAACTCACAAAGGGATAAGTATAAAATTCTAATCTTTAAACCCTTGCATCCTTCTCGATATCCTGATTCTCATACTTTGAATATGCTAGAGCTTAGAAATGATGTCTATAGGTTGATAGGAAGGCTAGGTTGGACTGATATGTTAGAACCTATGAGGGATTATGAGAATTTCACCTATGAATTTTTGAGTTCCATTGTTTTTACTAAAGATAGGTTGAATTATGATAACCCTAACCATAGAGTTTCCTTTAGGCTAATGAATATTGATTATGATATGTCTCTTCAGCACTTTTGTGATGCCTTAGGTTTTGCAAACGAGGGATATATCCATGATTCTTGGGATCCTAGCCTTAAGCCGGTTGACTATCAACCCGCTGTCTTTTGGGAACGTATCACCGGCCTTAGCTCCTTTGTCACTAGAGCCAATAAAGCTAGCAACATTCACAACCCCATACTTAGGTACCTTTAAAGGGTAATGGCTTGCACTATTTGGGGTAGGACCAAGTTAGGGAACTCTAGGACAGATGAACTCTTCATGATATGGGCTATGCTATATAACCACCCTGTGAATATTTGTTTCTACTTGCTTGATTATCTTTCCTATGTAGGTAATAGGTCTGACGATAAGAGAGAGATAGTAGTAGGTGGTATCACTACATACACAGCTAGGCAATTTGGAGTGGGTGAAGATGAGGGGATAAAACCAATTGAGGGAAACAATAGGCTTAACATAGACACCTTCATTGCTATGAACTTCATTAAACATCAACCGCCCATGCAATATTCACTCAAGCTCAATGTGTCTATTTTGATACTACTTCCTGACCCATCTCGAACTAGCATCGAGGTGGAAGCAAATTTGTTGTATGTTGATGATGACCAGGTACATGAAGAGCAAAATCTTAATGAAGGAGAAGGTGCTAACTTGCACCATGAGGGAGAGCACCATGACCAAGACACCGGTGAGCTAAATGACAATGAAAGATGGGCATGGATGCAAACTGAAATTGAGAGGATAAGCACCAAGCAACAAAGGCAAGGTGTTGAATTATCGGGGCTAAGAAATGATGTCCAAAAGGGCAACCGCATGACACAAGAAAACAATGAGATGCTCCGCCAGATGATGCAACACCTACAACTCCAAGGTCCCCCTTATGGACTTCAATAGACATTATGAGCTTTCCTCTTCCTCTCTTCCCTTCTCTCTTCTCTCTTTCTCCTACTTTTCTTCTACTCTTTCTTTCTTTTTCCTCTCTTTTAATTTCTTTTTCTTTGAATCATTGAGGACAATGCTTCCCCTAAGTGTGGGGGGGGGGGGGGGGGGGGGCTAATAAAGTGTCTAGAGTCGTAGTGTTCCCAAACTCCCTTGAACTTTATTCTTTTGTTTTGTTTTTATAGCAAGAGGCACGATTAGTAGCCTGTTTTTAATGTAAAATATGGCATAAAAATTTTGTTTTGTCTCTTCTTTAAAAGTTGTTTCTTGTACATGAAAGTAGTTTCTTGTGTTTCTTGTGTTCATGCTATACCCACATCTTATTTTATTGTGAAAAATCTCCAATGAGAAAAGCACCCAGTTGCAATCTTTGAGCAAGTGTATGAATAGGTATTTTAAGGAGCACGTTCTATCTTTAGTGTTAACTTAGACCCTTTAAAGTCTTAAGAGTAAAAGTAGTATAAGTTTGTGTGGGAAAAGTAAATGTTCTTAATTGTTATATTCTTAAATTGTTAAAGTTATAATGGGGCGGGAGAATGGCACCAACATGTGGGGGAAAGGACAATCCCTAACTTCCTAATTGTGGTGGTGACTCCCTAATTTGAACTTATAATGAAACAAACTCATCAATGCTAGGGGGAAAGGACAATTACATCCAAAAAGACTTCCTACACGGAGATGATAAAATTTTGCAGCACTACTTAGGGTGATTTTGAATATAGGGGGAAAGGACAATTACATCCAAAAAGACTTCCTATGAGGATAGATAGCCCCTAAGCATCTGCAGCCCCTTTGAGCTTAATTGTTAATCTAATCTAATTTAATTTAATTTTAACTTAAATTCCCATCACTCTTATATGAAATGAAGAAAGGACTTTTCTCGGTTACTTTAGCATTAAGAATAGAACCTATTCCTCATAATATCTGTCTTATACAGGAGCAAGAAAAAGGTTGGACTGCACACACACACTCACTTGAGACTTGATGTTGGGTTGAATAGGTTCACGAGGGATGTTTGAAATTTTGATTAGTGTACTTGAAGCAAAACCTTTCTTTTGAGACATGTGTTCTTAATAGTATTGCCATGATTAATCTTTTGTTGCTGCTATGTCCATTGCCTTTTGCTTGAGGACAAGCAAAGATTCAAGTGTGGGGGAGTTTGATGAGTCATTAATTAGTCTGTTTTATTGCATTATTTAGTTTAGTTTTATTAAAGATTCAGTTTTATTTTATTGCATTTTATTTCCTTTTAGAATATTTTACTTTAAATTGCTTTTTATTATACTTTAGGAACGAATATATGGTGGAAGGTGTCTTGGAGCAAAAGAAAGAGGACTGGAGCAAATACGGTGCAGAAATACGAAGATACGGGACAAAAATATGTTCCCACCAAGTCAGAACCTTGGCACGGTCAGTGCCAACATGTGGCACGGCCGTGCCACCCTCCAGGCCAACTTTTGCTGCTTTTCTTCAAGCCCAAGTTACCCTGTTGCAGCTTTACTGTTTTGCCCTTTTAGTTGCTTAGTTTCTAAGTCGATTGTAAAGCTATAAATAGAGTAGCTCTCCACCATAAACATTCACCTTACTTTTCCTTAGAATATTTCAAGCATTATTTCAATAAAGTCTTTTATTTTATTTACCTTCCTTCGCAATTTATTTTATTGTCTTCTCTCTTCTTCCCCCATGTCTACGGTGATCATGAGTGAGTAGACTTCTTTGTCTTGGGATTGTTGGGAAGTCTAATGACATAATCCTAACGAACCAAGCTTTAACCCTAATTCTATGTAGCCGTAATTTCTAATTTGGATTCACCGTTTTAACATGAATTAACAATTATCAAACTGTGGAAGCGAAAGCGGAGGGTTTGATAATTGTTAATCCATCATCCCAAACATCAATTCATAAAGCGAGAGCGGAGCTTTGATGTTGGAACAAGTGAATCTAGACAATAATTGCAAGACAGTGAAATAGTCCTTGCAATTATTGAGACATATGTAGTTTCAATCCTTATAAGCATCTTTTAGTAATCAAGTCAGCGAAATAGGCTTGGTTACTAGAAGTAAACTCTCACCGGACTTTCATCGGAAAGGTGAGGGGCTAAAGGGAAACCGGTCTTAAGAAATTACGGTGTAAACCATGGAATTAGAAGTTAAAGTCTTGTCTAGTGAAAGATTTGTTATTATGACAAACCAATAATCCCAAGGCTCCTTTATTATTATTGTATTTATCTTCAGCAATCAAAACCTCCTTTTACTAAACTTTCTCCTCCTCTAATCATTCTTTTAAAGTTAATTGAATTAAACAACTCCCTAGCGGAACGATACTCTTCTTACTACTATTACTTCGATAGGCTGTGCACTTGCGGTTTGGCCCTATCAGGAAACAATGAATTAGAAATCATAACTACACTAAAGTATAACAGTCATTTCTGTTTGTGACCCATATTAGCCTCCACGAAAAGAAAGAGACATTTAGAGGAGTTACTTTGTTCCAAATGAGATTTTTTAGAGCCATAGATTCATCATGCTCCACTTGCATCATTAGATGATATACCCATTTGTCAGGGTACCTTTCACCATGATCAACTTTAAAGAAACTTATCAAAGACGCTAGCCTTAAAAATAATGTTGTCCAACAAATAACAACAATGTATCCCATGCACCTCCTTCCAAGAAAAATTCTATGACATCATCTCCACCACATCCAACCCTAACCTACGTATCTCTTTCAATGGCATAGAGTTATTTTAATATAACTAAAAAATTCTTCTAAATATATCACACAAAGGACCACTCTACAACCACAAATCATGGCAAAAAAAGGAGTATTTTTCTCATTCCTCTCCATTATCATCAAGTTGTCATCAAACCAATTTATAATCCCCATCTCCGCCCCTATTTTAACTCCATGGAAGCATTTTTACCACACATACGCCTAATTGTCCCCATTTTTCACATGAACTACCTCCAACCTATTCTAAGAAGCTAATACTTTAAAATGCAAACTCATTGATCCATATTAGCCTCCATAACCATTCACTTAACAAAGATAAGTTAAAATTCTGCACTATACGAACCCCCAAACAACAACTATATTGAATTTAAAATTCTGCACTATACGAACCCCCTAAACAACAACTATTTCTGTTAATTTAGTGTGAATGGTCACAAACTTTAAAATGTAAACTCATTGATCGATATTAGCCTCCAAAACTATTCACTTAACAAAGATAAGTTAAAACTCTTCACACCAACTGTTTATTGCTATGATCCACATCAAAATAACAGTCATTTCTGGCCCAACACAGTACCACAACCACCTCCAAAGAAAGGGAGGAGACGACAGATTCGAATGACACACCATAACCAATCCACATGGAGGCAAAAAAGGTCCAAAACGACGGCAAAACAGAGGGTAAAGAACGGACCCTTTCGGATTTCAACTAAACTAACACGGGGTTCTACCATTGAGAAGCCAATACACAGAACCAAACAAGATCGTTGGTGACAACCAACGATTTATGAACACCAATAACTCAGCAACCACCACCCATAGCAGATGCGGTACTGGTTGAATCGGAAACCAACAATACGGATTGCCGTGAGCACCGGAAAAAGGGTCGTGCAGAGGGACGACACCACTCATCGCACCATTGTTGCATGCTGGTACATCGTGAATGGTGAAGGTTTGGAAAAAAGGGGGTGAGGCGGCGGAAGATTTCTAAAGAGGGGGCAGATCCATAATGGTAGATTATAACAGGGTAATCATACCTCTTATTAATTAGTTATATTTTTAAGAATATAGTAATTGTTTATAGTATTTTTATATTTTACGCATAGTTGTCCTTTTTCCTACTATTTTATCACTCTCACAAATATAGTTATATCTTTATAAAATTTAACTTTTTTGGTCCCAATAATCGGTGATTTATTGTTTCAATTTTAAATATGAAGATTAAGTACTACATAATGTCAAAATTATGAAATAAAATCAAACTAAGAAAAATCATATAATATCTAAAAAAACTTATTTATGTGTAAACCCCGTTAAAAAATTTTAAATAAAATGTATCACATGCTTGGCACGGAGCGTTGCACTAGTTTATTACATAGTAAACATACAAATAATGGCCGGAAATGATCAAATCTCTGGAACAAAAGGGAAATTAAATGACATGAACATAGGGGATATTTTACCATATACCCCTACATCTATACTTTCACCCTTACAAATTAACAAAATTCCATATTTACCCTTTTTTATTAAACTTTTTTTTACCCTTGCTATCAAAATATCTGTCCAACATGAGTTCACCCCCTAGATAGCAATGCAGATGCATGTTTCCCGACAAACTATTTTAAATATTTCCGGTTTGTATTTTATGTAGTTCTCCATAAAGCAATGTTCATACAACAACAACAGCAAGAATATGAATAATCCTACAAAAATCAATGTGAATAAACTATTGAATCAAATAAAATTAGGCCACCGTAATAATTACTGTAACCATTGTTAATAGTAGCAATTGAATATGGATGATGAAGAAGGTTGATGGAAAACATGGGTGTGAAGAAGTTTAATTGAGTTACTAACTAATCATTAAAAGCAAAATCAAACTCACTATACAGTTTCCAATTCACGGTATCCCAACGGGAAAGCTTAGACTGCATTATTAATAATCAAAACTGGAAACGTGTTCAATGTGAAAAACACAAAGACAAATTGAACCTCGTAATTGATTTTTGAAAACTCACAGTGGTTGTCTCATCTGAAATTAATCCAGAATCGAATCCGGTAATCCAGATCTGCTATACAAACGCAAAGACAAATTGAAACGAAAAGAATTAATTCTAGAAAACTAGCTATCACAAAAAAACTGATGATTATGGACAAGAAGATGTTGAGCCGGAGGACAAGATTCTTGACAAGAAGATGAGATTTTGGAGAGGAGAGATGAATTTATGCTGCTTTGTCCTACCCGGAAAACTTAGAATCTGTTTTCTGGAAGGTTTTCACCTAGAGTGAACCGGAAAATTTTGGAGGAAAAAAATATTGGTGTTTGTACTTTATATTGAAGGGTAATGTAGGCAATTCAAATAAAATGTAGGGGTTAGGGTATAGATATAGGGGTACAAGGTAAAACTTCCGAACATAAGGCATTATAGTATGTGTTTCGGATTGGGCCTCCACCAACAAACATCCAAACAGGAATAATGCCCAAAACCCAGTAGGCATTTCAATGAAGAGTTCACGGAGCTCTCTAAGGCTTACAACACAGAAGCACACCCAAGATCAATCTCCATCGTTGAAGCTCATGTTAATGGTTTGCGCAGATGACGCCATATATTACGGAGGTAGTTATCGACCTCTTCACCTGTATAAGTGTGACCTTGCGCCACTCCTGTGGTACACTTCATATATACTTTTTTGCTCAAATCCACCTCTCTAATACTTACTTGGGCGTTGAAATGCTAACTTGTATGAAGATACCATTCTCCTCCACTATCGGAAGCTTCTTTCTTCCACGCCAGAACACCAATCTCCACCACGACGGAGCCATTACTACCGGAGCACCACCACTACATTTCTTTGTTATGTTCGAGGCATGACATTTAGCACTATAAGTCCTTGATCAAAACCTCGTATAAGGGAAGGCAGCAACCTTCATAAGAAATACACACCCTATTGTCGTTGCTAGGAGCTTCCAGTTCCCAATCACCCTCGAGTGTTTTTAACACCCACTAGCGTGGATAGCCTCCCTGCGGAAGTGTAGAAAGATCTGGATGTCAATATATTTGTGATCACCCAACAGTACTCGTCAGCATCAGAAGGAGGCACCGCCTTTCACTTCGATGTCTCTGTATATCTGTCCATTTAAAGAAAATATGAATCGTGAATGTGCCACCTGGAATGCTCCATACCAACCACCACTTAATGTAGTCATTGGTGGCAGGATGCTTAAACAGAGTCCCTATGCCTTGATTCACTAACTGGTATTTAGGTTCTTTCTCAACATCATCATGGACATCAAGAAGGTGTTCTAACGAAATCTCACTGAAATGGTGGCCAATCGCCACTTGCTGTAACACCCCGTTTTCCCAACTTAAAAATTTCATTAAAATTACCAGAGTTCATCAACATAACGGAGCATCACATACATCAATACATCATTTAACAACAAATATAATAAAGGGGAAAATACTATTTATTTAAGCAACCTGTCTTTATAAAATTCAATAATCAAATGCAGCGGAAATTTAGTTCGCAACGTCACAGAAAATCTTGGCATAAAAGGCCACAACTTAACATCTCAAATAGTCTTCATAAAATGTTCAACATTTATTAAATAAAATACGTAACAAGGAAAACAATCATCAGACACCCCCATCCCGTTACGTATCAGAGCATCCTAGACGACACGAAGTGAGGAGTCTACTCACGAACACAGCTAGTCTTTATTACCTGCACATTACCCACGGTCGAGGCAACATATATGCAGAAGGGGTGAGATTTCACATTCATTAAAAACAAATAATAATTCATAAAAGATAACCAACAGCATATATCTAACATTAATATCATCATTTAATCATCATTTAACGAGGTTAAGTAATCCACAACTTCATAGTTATTCAAGGGTAACATATTCATCTTAATTCACTCCATTTACATCATTATAATTAATGGGGCAGCACAACAGCATCAAAACAGCAACATCATCACAGCATTCATCATTTATTTTTAGTTATGATGACTCTACAATGCAACAACAACATCAACAACAACTTAGACAACAACAACATGCATGTGGTACCACCAGGGCATTAAGCCCCCATCGCTAAGGTCATATTTGGACCGTCGGGCATTAAGTCCCCATCGCTAAGGTCATAAAAACCTGTCAGGCATTAAGCCCCCATCGCCGACTATGCAACAACTCGACTCTAAATGCAACAATCTTCATTTTTAATGTTTAAATTAATTAACAAATGATCCACATCAGTTCATTACATCAAAACAGCATCACTGGAACATCGTAATTAGCAACATCATCTACAATATAAACATCAGAAACTAACTCATCAAAGGAACGGGCGAAAAGACACAATTTCGCACCACATCAGGTCTGTACTGCACTAACTCGCAGTTGCGAGCTAAACAACTCGCAAGGGCGAGCTCAACGGAGGATCTCGCAGTTGCGCACAACATTGCTCGCAGTGGCGAGCTAAGGGGTTTCTCGCAGGTGCGAGTAGGATCGCTCACAGCTGCGAGCGATGACAGAACAGGGTTCTGTCGTAGTTCTCATCTCTCATCTCAGCACACGAATTTCACTTCCCAGCCCTCTAAATTCATCACTAATCAACATCTAAACGTTTTCTATTACTAATTAACATCTGTCTACATCAACCTACATCAAAATCCACTTAATTCTTCCACTTTTAATGATTTTTGACCTAATCCCAATCCCTTAAACCTACAACAATTGACCACTTCTATGAATCAAAACTTGTTAATAATGAGAGTTAGTCTCACCCTTACCTTAGATTATGATTCTGAAATCCAACAGCCGCGTTCTTCGTTCTTTAGGGTTCTCTCTGGTTTTCTCTTCTTTCTCTCTTCTTTCCTCTGTTGTACGCGTTCTAATTTTCTCTCCCAATTACAGACTTTTATTCTTTCCCTAATTGCTCTTCTCACCACAACTTACTCTTTCCCCTAATAATTTAGTTATTTCTACTAATAACAATATTTCTCCCCCACTTAAGAAAATACTTATATTATTAACATATCTTCTACCAATATATATATATATATATATATATATATATATATATATATATATATATAATAATAATTCACATAATATTCTAATAAAAAGCCATAAATCACTTAAATATTAATTATGAAAAAGTGGGCGTTACAACTCTCCCCCACTTAGAATATTTACGTCCTCGTAAACGTACCTTGTTCAAACAACTCTGGGTAAGATTCCCGCATCTTACTCTCCAACTCCCAGGTCAAACTTTCACCAGCTGCTCCTTCCCAAACAACCTTCACAAGAGGTATCTCCTTGCCTCTAAGCCTCTTCACTTCTCTATCCTTTATTCTCACCGGTAGGGTCTCGATTGTAAGGTTATCCCTTACCTGCACATCATCTCTTGGAATCACATGGGATGGATCCGGCACATACTTCCGAAGTTGGGATACATGAAACACATCATGCAAGTTCGAAAGATGTGGTGGCAAACCCACCCTATAGGCAACCGTTCCGACCCTTTCTGAAATCTGATACGGGCCAATAAACCTCGGAGTCAACTTCTTTGACTTCAATGCACGTCCAACACCCGTCACCGGAGTGACTCTCAAAAACACATGGTCTCTGTAACACCCCGTTTTCCCAACATAAAAATTTCATTTAAAATCAGAGTATTTTGATCACAACGGAATGTCACATACTTCATTTAAATCAGAAAATGGATAATAATAATAATAATCCTTCAAATTCAACATCATGAAAAATCTTAAACTATTGCAGCGGAAATTAGTTCAACATTTAAAAGTCTTGGCACGCAGGCCTTATTGAAAAATCTCATAAATTAGTTCATAAAAGAGACACGTAAGGAATAGAAGTAAATGCAAGCCCCCATCCCGTTACGTATCAGAGCACCTAGACACCAACTGAGAGTCCACTCATGAACGCCTCTAATCTTTATTACCTGCACATTACCCACGGTCGAGGCAACATATACGCAGAAGGGGTGAGATTTCATAATCAATACATTAAGCATATAATCCAATAAAATGCATTTAACAACTTAAACATTAATAACATGTCAACAATTAACAATCAGTATATTTTTCATGTCATAACAAATACAATCATCAAATATCATTACTAATTTTCATCACAAATCATAATCAACTTAACACTCAACTTGACGACACGACTCATCTTTGACCATGCAACTCTATCAACTCAACAACAACTTGACAACACAACTCATCTAGACCATGCAACTTTATCAACTTGACAACAACTTGACAACTTAAACATCATTAAACTTCTTGATATGCAAATGCATGTGGTACCAATCAACAACAAATGAGCATAATAGGCTCTTCAACGTGTGAGCACAAAGGCTGCCGGGCCTAAAGCCCCCAACTTTAATGAGCACAAAGGCTGCCGGGCCTAAAGCCCCCAACTTTAATGAGCACAAAGGCTGCCGGGCCTAAAGCCCCCAACTTTAATGAGCATGCAATGAACTCAACTTCCAACAACTTAGACAACGACGTGTACAACTCATACGACTCATAATCATGGACGACTTCTTAAATTCCAACAACATAGACCGACTCATGCAACCTCAAGACACTAACAGTCGACAACAGAAAACAGCAGCAACATACCACAATTAACAACGCTTGAATGTGTTAACATTCACATAAAGAATTAATTACATCAATATAAATATCATAAAACATCATTATAGCATTCATGCAGCAACACTTCTAGTTTCAGTCACCATAACAGACTTCTGGAGCTTATGAAAGCATCCTAAACAGCTCTCTAACTTACTTCTAAGGTCATCTCAAGACTACACGTGCGAAAGGATCGCATCGGGACAATTTTGGGCAACTAACAGCCTAACTCACAGTGGCGAGTAACTTCACTCGCAATGGCGAGCAAAGCGTGCATTCTGGGTGCCTACGTATTTACTCGCAGTGGCGAGTTATTCTGCTCGCAGTTGCGAGCTCACAGGTCACTCGCAGTTGCGAGTTGTGTTGCTCGCAGTTGCGAGTTCTGGGTTCTAGCTCGCAGATGCGAGTGTTCTTGCTCGCAGGTGCAAGCGATGAATGTCAGTACGGCCAGAAACCTAAAAATTCCAACTTTTCACTTAATCTCCTAATTCTAACCTCAATTTAACATCTAATTATCATCTTATGGTATAACTAAGTTCTGTACACTAATTTAGCATCAACCTAACATCTTTTCATGATTCAATCATCAAATTCGGTCTTAAACCTAATTCCCAATTCTCACCAAAACTTAACCTAATCATGCTAAATTCATCCTATAGAATCATACCCTTAATAGTAATGAAAATTAGTCTCACCCTTACCTTGTAATTGCAGAATCGATAGCCTCTCCCTCTGGTTCTCCTCTTCTGACTTTTTCTCCTTTTTCCCCCAAAAGCGTTTCACGTAAAACGTTTCCAACTTATGTCTGTCCTATTTATTTACCCTATTACTCATCTCACCTATAAACTTACTCTTTCCACCTCACAGCCCAACTTCTAATATTTTTATTTTATTTCTCATATCTTATTTTATTTAATAATAAAATAAGTCACACCAACATAACAACTTCACAACATCATATACTCCACATAATTTATTTATAAATCATATTATTCACACATATCAATCATATAAATCACTTAAATCATAAATCATATGAGCATATATTTATAATTATATTCTAAACTTCATCGAATTAATTAAATAATTAAGACAGGCGTTACAACTCTCCCCAACTTATAGAATTTTCGTCCTCGAAAATTTACCTCAAGCAAACAACTCTGGATAAGACTCCCGCATCTTACTCTCTAGCTCCCACGTCAAGCTTTCGCCAGTCGTTCCACTCCAAACCACTCTCACTAGAGGTATCTCCTTGCCTCTCAACATCTTTACCTTGCGATCATCAATCCTCAAAGGTAAAGTTTCCACCGTAAGGTTGTCTCTAACTTGCACATCATCACTCTGTATCACGTGGGACGGGTCTGGAACATACTTCCTCAGCTGCGACACGTGAAACACATCGTGCAAATTCGATAAATGCGGTGGTAAGCCAACTCTATAAGCCACCGTGCCAATTCTCTCAGATATCTGATAAGGACCAATAAACTTTGGAGTCAACTTCTTTGACTTCAATGCACGACCAACACCGGTCGTTGGAGTAACTCTCAAGAACACATGGTCTCCCTCTTGAAACTCTAGGTCCTTTTTACGCTTATCATGGTAACTCTTCTGTCGACTCTGCGACGCTTTCATCTTCTCTTGAATCATTTTCACCTTCTCAGTAGTCTGTTGAACAATTTCTGGTCCTAAAACCACACTTTCACCTGTCTCAAACCAACACAACGGAGTCCTACACCTCCGACCATACAAAGCCTCGAAAGGTGCCATCCCAATACTTGAATGATAGCTGTTATTATAAGTGAACTCTATCAACGGAAGATGACTATCCCAAGTTCCACCTTGCTCAAGCACACATACTCTCAACAAATCCTCAAGTGACTGAATCGTTCTTTCCGACTGACCATCTGTCTGAGGATGATAAGCCGAACTCAATCTCAACTTAGAACCTAAAGCCTCTTGCAAACTCTTCCAAAATCTAGAAGTAAATCGTGGGTCTCTATCTGACACAATGCTCGAAGGAACACCATGCAGCTTCACAATGTCTCGAATATAAATATCTGCCAACTGAGCCACAGGAAAACTAATATTAATCGGAAGGAAGTGTGCCGACTTCGTCAATCTGTCAACAATCACCCAAATTGCGTCATTCCCTTTAGGAGTATTTGGAAAACTCGTCACAAAATCCATGGATATACTATCCCATTTCCATTCTGGTACATCTAACGGTGTCATCAACCCAGCAGGTTTCTGATGCTCTACCTTCGACTTCTGACAAATCAAACAAGAGTACACAAATTGTGCCACATCACGTTTCAATCCTGACCACCAAAACAGCTTCTTTAAATCATGATACATCTTTGTAGCTCCCGGATGAATGCTCAAGCTACTCCTATGACTCTCTTCCAGAATCATCCTTTTTATCTCATCATTGTCTGGAATACAAATCCTACCTCGGAACCTCAACACACCTTGATCATCGACTTTAAAGTCACCATCTTCAGTTTGATTACTAGCAACCAACAAGTCCACAAACTTAACATCAACCTTCTGTGCATCTCTAATACTTTTCAAGAAATCGTTATCAATTTTCAGCATTCCTAACTTAACGCTCCGAGACGACATTTCACAAACTAAGCTCATATCTCTAAACTGTTCAAGTAACTCAAATTCCTTCACCATCATAGCAGACATATGTAAACTCTTCCTACTTAAGGCATCCGCAACAACATTAGCTTTACCCGGATGGTAATTCAAACTAAAGTCATAATCCTTTAACAATTCGAGCCACCGTCGCTGTCGAATATTCAATTCTTTCTGATCAAACAAATACTTCAAGCTCTTGTGATCACTAAACACCTCGAATCTCGAACCATACAAGTAGTGTCTCCAAATCTTAAGGACAAATACGACTGCAGCTAATTCAAGGTCATGAGTAGGATAGTTTCGTTCATGAGTTCTCAACTGTCTTGATGCATAAGCAACAACTTTACCATCTTGCATAAGCACTCCGCCTAAGCCCAATTTGGACGCATCACAATACACTGCAAAAGGTTCATCAGGTTTTGGCAAAATCAAAACTGGAGCCGTCGTCAAACGCTTCTTCAATTCATTAAAACTATTCTCACAATGAACATCCCACACAAAGGTTTTACCTTTACACGTCAACTGTGTTAACGGAAGTGCCAACTTAGAAAATCCTTCTATAAATCTTCGATAGTATCCTGCCAAACCCAAAAAGCTTCTAATCTCTGTAACTGACTTAGGAGTCTCCCATTGTGATACTGCTTCAACTTTAGATGGATCGACTGCAATACCACTACCAGAAATAACATGGCCCAGAAAACTTACCTCGTTCAACCAGAATTCACACTTAGACAATTTAGCATACAACTTCTTCTCTTTCAGCACTTGCAAAACGATTTTCAAATGTTCTGCATGTTCTTCTTCTGTCTTAGAGTAAATCAAAATATCATCGATGAACACAACCACAAAGCGATCCAAAAATGCATGGAAAATGCGATTCATATACTCCATAAACACGCCAGGCGCATTACTCACACCAAAAGGCATCACCTTATATTCATAATGACCATATCGCGTCCTAAAGGCCGTCTTCTGCATATCTTCATCTTTTACTTTAATCTGATGATAACCCGACCTTAAATCAATCTTGCTGAACACACGTGCACCCACCAGCTGGTCCATCAAATCATCAATTCTAGGAAGTGGATATCTATTCTTTATAGTTACTTTATTCAGTTGTCGATAATCAATGCACAACCTCATACCTCCATCTTTCTTCTTAACCAACAATACCGGCGCTCCCCAAGGTGAAACACTCGGTCTAATGAACTTCTTATCTAGCAATTCCTCCAACTGTTTCTTCAACTCAGCCAACTCAGAAGCTGACATACGATAAGGTGTCATAGACACAGGCTTCGTTCCCGGAACAAGGTCAATAGAAAATTCAACTTCTCTCTCCGGTGGTACATCAGGGATTTCATCAGGGAAAACTTCAGGAAAATCACACACCACCTGCAGCTTATCAATCACTGCTTGATTCTCCAAAGATAAGGATGCCATCAATGAAAACATCAAGATCCCATCACGTTCTAATTGCTTCAGCTGCTTAGTAGACAAAAATTCTGCTCCACTTTCCTCTTCGGCAGAAGAGAAACGCACCGACTTACTAAAACAATTAATGAGAACATGGTTGTACTCTAACCAGTTCATACCAAGAATTACATCCATTCCACTCAGAGGCAGACAAACTAAATCAATCTCAAAGTCACGATCAAACATAGACAAAGGACATCGTAAACAAACAAGAGAAGTAGTCACCGAACCCTTAGCTGGAGTTTCGACGACCATTTCTCCACTCATATCAGACACAGCAAGACCCAACTTAGAAGCACAATCAAAAGCAACAAAACAATGTGTAGCACCAGTATCAATAATAGCAACTAAAGGAGTATTGTTAATATAACAAGTACCTCTGATCAAACGATCCTCATTTTCAGTCTGAGTACCAGTCAACGCAAACACTTTCCCTCTACTCTGAGTCTTCTTCGGATTCGTACACTGAGACCCAATATGACCCTCTTCTTTGCAGTTAAAACACACAATGTCCGCATGCTTACACTCTGCAAGTGTATGCCCTTTACTGCCACAACGAAAGCACCGTTTAATATCCTTAGTACAAGCATTACTCTTATGGCCTTTCTCGCCACAAGTGTAACAAACAACCTCAGCACCAGTATCCTTCTTATTTGACCTCCTCTCATCATTAGCTCTTCCTCTTCCTTTGTCAGCAGGAGCACTGTAAGGCTTTGGGCGACTTTGTTGGCCCTTACCCCGCTTCTCACTCATAATCTTATAATGAGCTTTGCTGTCATCTTCATAGATTCTGCATCTGCTCACCAAAGCAGAAAAGTCACGGATCTGTTGGTAACCAATGGCTCGCATAATATCAGCACGCAAACCATTCTCAAACTTGATACACTTGGAGAACTCAGCATTGTCTCCCGTGTAGTGTGGATAGAACTGAGCCAGCTCCACAAACTTTGCCGCATACTCTGTCACCGACATGTTTCCTTGCTTTAGCTCAAGGAACTCGATCTCTTTTCTCCCGCGAACATCCTCAGGAAAATATCTGTTTAGGAATTCTCTCTTAAACACAGCCCAAGTAATAACTGCATCATCCTGCTCTAGGGTAGGTTGGAGGCTCACCCACCAGTCATCAGCTTCCTCAGCCAGCATATGCGTTCCAAAACGCACCTTCTGATCATCAGTACATTGCATAACTCTGAAAATTCTCTCAACCTCCTTGAGCCACGTCTGTGCTCCATCAGGGTCGTACCTTCCTTTGAAGGTAGGAGGATGATTTCTCAGAAAGGTCTCCAACATTCTCACATCAGCATTCGCACCAGCACCAGCATTTGGATGTTGTCCCACAGCTTGGGCTACAGCTTCCAAAGCAGCAGCAATCGCAGCATCATTTCTTCCAGCCATTCTAGTCCTCTTATAGCAAATAAGATTCGCAGCCTCCAGGTCTCTTCTCTGCACAACACACAACATTTAGAATAACATAATAATGGTATTCCAATTGCTAAAATGACACAACTTGACTCACTACTTGGCCGGACGGACCGACCTGCTCTGATACCAATTGTAACACCCCGTTTTCCCAACATAAAAATTTCATTTAAAATCAGAGTATTTTGATCACAACGGAATGTCACATACTTCATTTAAATCAGAAAATGGATAATAATAATAATCCTTCAAATTCAACATCATGAAAAATCTTAAACTATTGCAGCGGAAATTAGTTCAACATTTAAAAGTCTTGGCACGCAGGCCTTATTGAAAAATCTCATAAATTAGTTCATAAAAGAGACACGTAAGGAATAGAAGTAAATGCAAGCCCCCATCCCGTTACGTATCAGAGCACCTAGACACCAACTGAGAGTCCACTCATGAACGCCTCTAATCTTTATTACCTGCACATTACCCACGGTCGAGGCAACATATACGCAGAAGGGGTGAGATTTCATAATCAATACATTAAGCATATAATCCAATAAAATGCATTTAACAACTTAAACATTAATAACATGTCAACAATTAACAATCAGTATATTTTTCATGTCATAACAAATACAATCATCAAATATCATTACTAATTTTCATCACAAATCATAATCAACTTAACACTCAACTTGACGACACGACTCATCTTTGACCATGCAACTCTATCAACTCAACAACAACTTGACAACACAACTCATCTAGACCATGCAACTTTATCAACTTGACAACAACTTGACAACTTAAACATCATTAAACTTCTTGATATGCAAATGCATGTGGTACCAATCAACAACAAATGAGCATAATAGGCTCTTCAACGTGTGAGCACAAAGGCTGCCGGGCCTAAAGCCCCCAACTTTAATGAGCACAAAGGCTGCCGGGCCTAAAGCCCCCAACTTTAATGAGCACAAAGGCTGCCGGGCCTAAAGCCCCCAACTTTAATGAGCACAAAGGTTGCCGGGCCTAAAGCCCCCAACTTTAATGAGCATGCAATGAACTCAACTTCCAACAACTTAGACAACGACGTGTACAACTCATACGACTCATAATCATGGACGACTTCTTAAATTCCAACAACATAGACCGACTCATGCAACCTCAAGACACTAACAGTCGACAACAGAAAACAGCAGCAACATACCACAATTAACAACGCTTGAATGTGTTAACATTCACATAAAGAATTAATTACATCAATATAAATATCATAAAACATCATTATAGCATTCATGCAGCAACACTTCTAGTTTCAGTCACCATAACAGACTTCTGGAGCTTATGAAAGCATCCTAAACAGCTCTCTAACTTACTTCTAAGGTCATCTCAAGACTACACGTGCGAAAGGATCGCATCGGGACAATTTTGGGCAACTAACAGCCTAACTCACAGTGGCGAGTAACTTCACTCGCAATGGCGAGCAAAGCGTGCATTCTGGGTGCCTACGTATTTACTCGCAGTGGCGAGTTATTCTGCTCGCAGTTGCGAGCTCACAGGTCACTCGCAGTTGCGAGTTGTGTTGCTCGCAGTTGCGAGTTCTGGGTTCTAGCTCGCAGATGCGAGTGTTCTTGCTCGCAGGTGCAAGCGATGAATGTCAGTACGGCCAGAAACCTAAAAATTCCAACTTTTCACTTAATCTCCTAATTCTAACCTCAATTTAACATCTAATTATCATCTTATGGTATAACTAAGTTCTGTACACTAATTTAGCATCAACCTAACATCTTTTCATGATTCAATCATCAAATTCGGTCTTAAACCTAATTCCCAATTCTCACCAAAACTTAACCTAATCATGCTAAATTCATCCTATAGAATCATACCCTTAATAGTAATGAAAATTAGTCTCACCCTTACCTTGTAATTGCAGAATCGATAGCCTCTCCCTCTGGTTCTCCTCTTCTGACTTTTTCTCCTTTTTCCCCCAAAAGCGTTTCACGTAAAACGTTTCCAACTTATGTCTGTCCTATTTATTTACCCTATTACTCATCTCACCTATAAACTTACTCTTTCCACCTCACAGCCCAACTTCTAATATTTTTATTTTATTTCTCATATCTTATTTTATTTAATAATAAAATAAGTCACACCAACATAACAACTTCACAACATCATATACTCCACATAATTTATTTATAAATCATATTATTCACACATATCAATCATATAAATCACTTAAATCATAAATCATATGAGCATATATTTATAATTATATTCTAAACTTCATCGAATTAATTAAATAATTAAGACAGGCGTTACAGTCTCCTTCTTGAAACTCAAGATCCTTCCTGCGCTTATCATGATAACTTTTCTGTCTATCCTGTGATTCTTTCATCTTTTCTCTGATTAACTTCACCTTCTCAGTGGTCTGTTGGACAATCTCTGGTCCCAATACCACACTCTCACCGGATTCAAACCAACACAACGGAGTTCTGCATCTCCGACCATACAATGCTTCGAAGGGTGCCATTCCAATACTAGCATGGTAACTGTTGTTGTACGTGAATTCTATCAGGGGTAGATAACTATCCCAAGTTCCACCTTGCTCAAGCACACAAACTCTCAATAAATCTTCCAGCGACTGAATTGTCCTTTCCGATTGTCCATCTGCGGGTGGTATGCTGAACTTAACTTCAAATTAGTGCCCAAGGCCTCATGCAAACTCTTCCAGAACCTCGATGTAAACCTCGGATCTCTATCCGACACAATGCTTGATGGGACACCATGTAGCTTTACGACATCTCTAACATAAATCTCTGCTAGCTGGGACACAGGAAAAGTAATATTAATCGGAATGAAATGAGCCGACTTCGTCAATCTATCTACGATCACCCAAATTGCATCATTCCCTTTGTTGGTATTCGGCAAACTCGTCACAAAATCCATGGATATACTATCCCATTTCCATTCCGGAATCTCTAGCGGTGTCAATAACCCAGCAGGTTTCTGATGCTCAACTTTTGACTTCTGACAAGTCAAACATGCATACACAAATTGTGCCACGTCGCGCTTCAAACCTGACCACCAAAACATTTTCTTCAAATCTTGATACATTTTAGCAGCTCCTGGATGAATACTCAAACTGCTTCTATGGCCTTCCTCAAGGATCATCTTCTTCATCTCATCATTATCAGGAATACAAATTCTTCCTCGAAACCTCAACACTCCTTGGTCATCAACCTTAAAGTCACTGTCTACAGCAGGATCGGTTGCAACCATTAAATCCACCAACTTCACATCTACTTTCTGCGCCTCTCTGATACTATCCAGAAATTCATTGTTGATCTTTAACATCCCCAATTTCACACTCTGTGGCGACATCTCGCAAACCAAACTCAAGTCTCTGAACTGTTCAAGCAATTCCATCTCTTTAATCTGGTGATAACCCGACCTCAAGTCAATCTTGCTGAACACTCGTGCACCCACTAACTGATCTATCAAGTCATCAATTCTTGGAAGTGGATACCTATTCTTTATAGCTACTTTGTTCAACTGTCGATAGACAATACACAACCTCACACTGCCGTCTTTCTTCTTAACCAGTAACACTGGAGCTCCCCAAGGTGAAACACTTGGTCTAATAAACTTCTTGTCGAGTAGATCTTCTAACTGTTTCTTCAACTCAGCCAACTCAGAAGCTGACATACGGTAAGGTGCCATAGACACAGGCTTCGTTCCTGGAACAAGATCAATAGAAAATTCAACTTCTCTTTCCGGTGGCACATCAGAAATTTCATCAGGAAAAACTTCAGGGAAATCACACACTACTTGTAACTTATCGATCACTGCTTGATTCTCCAAAGATAAGGATGCCATCAAAGAAAACATTAGGATTCCATCACGTTCTAGCTGCTTCAACTGCTTAGTAAACAAAAACTCCGCGCCACTTTCCTCTTCAGCAGAAGAGAAACGCACCGACTTACTAAAACAATTAATGAGAACATGGTTGTACTCTAACCAGTTCATACCAAGAATCACATCCATTCCACTCAAAGGTAGACATACTAAATCAATCTCAAAATCACGATCAAACATAGACAGGGGACAACGTAAACAGACGAGAGAAGTGGTCACCGAACCCTTAGCTGGAGTTTCGACAACCATTTCTCCATTCATATCAGACATAGCAAGGCCCAACTTAGAAACACAATCAAAAGCAACAAAACAATGTGTAGCACCAGTATCAATAATAGCAACTAAAGGAGTATCATTAATGTAGCAAGTACCTCTGATCAAACGATCCTCATTCTCAGTCTGAGTACCAGTCAAAGCAAAAACCTTACCCCTGGTCGGGGCCTTCTTTGGTTCAGTACACTGAGCAGAAATATGTCCTTTCCCACCGCAATTGAAACAAATAGTGTCATCGTGCTTGCATTCTGCAACTGTATGCCCCTTGACACCACAACGGTAGTACCCTCTCGCCTCAGTAGCACCACAAGCATTACTCTTGTGACCTTTTTCTCCACATTTGTAACAAACAATCCCAGCAGGAGTCTCATTCTTCTTAGGCTTCCTCTCATCATTCACTCTTTGCTTGCCCTTATCAGCTGGAGTACTATAAGGCTTCCCACGATTCTGTTGCTGCTTACCCCTTCTCTCATTCATAATCTTATAATGAGCCTTCGAATCATCTTCATAGATTCTGCACCTGCTCACCAACGCAGAAAAGTCACGGATCTGTTGGTAACCAATGGCTCGCTTAATATCAGGGCGCAAACCATTCTCAAATTTGATACATTTAGAAAACTCAGCATTGTCTCCAGTATAGTGTGGATAGAACTGAGCCAGCTCCACGAACTTTGCCGCATACTCTGTCACCGACATGTTTCCTTGCTTCAGCTCAAGGAACTCGACCTCTTTCCTTCCACGAACATCTTCAGGAAAATATCTGTTTAGGAACTCTCCCTTAAACACAGCCCAAGTAATAGCTGCACCACCTTGCTCTAACTCAGGTAAAAGACTCACCCACCAGTCATCAGCCTCCTCAGATAGCATGTGCGTACCAAAACGCACCTTCTGATCATCAGTACATTGCATAACCCTGAACACCCTCTCAATCTCCTTGAGCCATGCCTGTGCCCCATCAGGGTCGTACCTTCCTTTGAAAGTGGGAGGATGATTTCTCAGAAAGGCCTCCAACATCCTTACGTCAGCATTAACACCAACACCAGCATTTGGTTGTTGTCCTACAGCTTGGGCTACAGCTTCCAAAGCAGCAGCAATCGCAGCATCATTTCTTCCAGCCATTCTAGTCCTCTTGTAACAGATAAGGTTTGCAGCCTCCAGATCTACTCTTCTTTACTGCACAACACACAACGTTTAGAATAACATAATCATGGTATTCCAATTGCTAAAAAGACACAACTTGACTCACTACTTGGCCGGACGGACCGACCTGCTCTGATACCAATTGTAACACCCCGTTTTCCCAACTTAAAAATTTCATTAAAATTACCAGAGTTCATCAACATAACGGAGCATCACATACATCAATACATCATTTAACAACAAATATAATAAAGGGGAAAATACTATTTATTTAAGCAACTTGTCTTTATAAAATTCAATAATCAAATGCAGCGGAAATTTAGTTCGCAACGTCACAGAAAATCTTGGCATAAAAGGCCACAACTTAACATCTCAAATAGTCTTCATAAAATGTTCAACATTTATTAAATAAAATACGTAACAAGGAAAACAATCATCAGACACCCCCATCCCGTTACGTATCAGAGCATCCTAGACGACACGAAGTGAGGAGTCTACTCACGAACACAGCTAGTCTTTATTACCTGCACATTACCCACGGTCGAGGCAACATATACGCAGAAGGGGTGAGATTTCACATTCATTAAAAACAAATAATAATTCATAAAAGATAACCAACAGCATATATCTAACATTAATATCATCATTTAATCATCATTTAACGAGGTTAAGTAATCCACAACTTCATAGTTATTCAAGGGTAACATATTCATCTTAATTCACTCCATTTACATCATTATAATTAATGGGGCAGCACAACAGCATCAAAACAGCAACATCATCACAGCATTCATCATTTATTTTTAGTTATGATGACTCTACAATGCAACAACAACATCAACAACAACTTAGACAACAACAACATGCATGTGGTACCACCAGGGCATTAAGCCCCCATCGCTAAGGTCATATTTGGACCGTCGGGCATTAAGCCCCCATCGCTAAGGTCATAAAAACCTGTCAGGCATTAAGCCCCCATCGCCGACTATGCAACAACTCGACTCTAAATGCAACAATCTTCATTTTTAATGTTTAAATTAATTAACAAATGATCCACATCAGTTCATTACATCAAAACAGCATCACTGGAACATCGTAATTAGCAACATCATCTACAATATAAACATCAGAAACTAACTCATCAAAGGAACGGGCGAAAAGACACAATTTCGCACCACATCAGGTCTGTACTACACTAACTCGCAGTTGCGAGCTAAACAACTCGCAATAGCGAGCTCAACGGAGGAGCTCGCAGTTGCGCACAACATTGCTCGCAGTGGCGAGCTAAGGGGTTTCTCGCAGGTGCGAGGAGGATCGCTCGCAGCTGCGAGCGATGACAGAACAGGGTTCTGTCGTAGCTCTCATCTCTCATCTCAGCACACGAATTTCACTTCCCAGCCCTCTAAATTCATCACTAATCAACATCTAAACGTTTTCTATTACTAATTAACATCTGTCTACATCAACCTACATCAAAATCCACTTAATTCTTCCACTTTTAATGATTTTTGACCTAATCCCAATCCCTTAAACCTACAACAATTGACCACTTCTATGAATCAAAACTTGTTAATAATGAGAGTTAGTCTCACCCTTACCTTAGATTATGATTCTGAAATCCAACAGCCGCGTTCTTCGTTCTTTAGGGTTCTCTCTGGTTTTCTCTTCTTTCTCTCTTCTTTCCTCTGTTGTACGCGTTCTAATTTTCTCTCCCAATTACAGACTTTTATTCTTTCCCTAATTGCTCTTCTCACCACAATTTACTCTTTCCCCTAATAATTTAGTTATTTCTACTAATAACAATATTTCTCCCCCACTTAAGAAAATACTTATATTATTAACATATCTTCTACCAATATATATATATATATATATATATATATATATATATATATAATAATTCACATAATATTCTAATAAAAAGCCATAAATCACTTAAATATTAATTATGAAAAAGTGGGCGTTACACTTGCCGCTTTTTTATCGTTCATGGAGGGAAGGAAGTTGGTCCAGCTCAGAAAATGGGTCATCATTAGGGTCAAAGAAACCATCACCCTCTTCTAAATTTATCACTTCAGGTTGTGTACCTCCACTCTCAATTGGGATGGGAGACCAGTGAGTTCCTAAGTTTTCTAGATTTCTAAGGTTCCTAGTTATGTCCATTCTAAATCGAAAAAGGTGGATAAATTGATGATGGAGAAGAAGGAGGAGGAGAGATGGACAATTACCTTTTCAAAAAATTCCTTGAAATCTTGATGTTCGTTAACCACAAAGTGATAAAGCAAAGTGAATGAGTAGCGAAAATCTCATAAAGTATAAAGGTGATAAAAAACAAAAGAAGGGGGTTGAATTGTGTTGGCTTTTTCAAAAACTTTTCTAAGTTTTTATAAAAAAAAAAAAAACAGTTCATAATCTGATTAGAAGCAGAGTTCTTAATAGAGTCTGAAACTGAGTTATGGAGCGAAAATTAATTAAACATCAATAGAGAGAAGAGAGAAAGAGACGACACAAGTAAATTATATTGGTTCGTCTCACAAATCGAGTGTAGTCCAGTCCCCTTGCACTTTCAAGGGATTTTCACTATAATCTCACTAGATTACAATTTACTCAAATATGCAAGTAAGAGACTTCCTTTACTCAATCACACAAGAAAGAGACTTCTACAATCAGAGTTTAATCATATAAAAAGAGTGTTATTTTACTCTTGATATACAGTAAGAGGTGTAAAAATTTAAGTTCGGATGACTTCTGATTATAAGATATAAAAGCTTGTAGAATTTCCTGAGTGTTTGTGGGCTATATAATTTGATAGAGTAAAGGCACTTGTAAAATGATAGAAGTCTTGTTGTTTTTCTTCAACTTCTTAGGTCCTTATATAGGAGAAAATCGGAGAGCTGTTGTTAAAGAAGTGTTAGCGCATCAAATTAGTCTTTAAAAAGCTTGATTAGACACATTGAGATGTTGCCTTAATTGGATAATGTCGTTGAGTACTCATTCGAATTTCCTTTGCTTTTAATAAAATGATCTGTTACGTTATCTTTGACCTTGATTTTTTTTTTGTTTCTGCACGTAATAAGAAGATAAATTGCACTACTCTGAGTCTGAAAGCGACCTTTCTTCAAAAGACGACAAATTGGTTTAGAGTCTTCAGTTGATAATGTGGTCTTCAAAGGCATGTATCCTTCAAAGTCTCCAATACTTCAGATGCTTTATTCCTTTAGATACTTCTGAAAATTGTCTTCTGATCAGGATGTTGAGGCTCTAGTTAAACTTTCTTCATATATTGTTCCAAGTTTTATAAGCTTCTCCTTTGCTTCAGATGCTTCTTTATGCGTTCAGAGTCTTAATATTTCAAAACCAAAACATGATTTAAGAATTAGAAATTAATTTTATGGTCATGCACAATTGAACACATATTAGCATATACAATTGTTCTTTTATACTTTATTATCATCCAAACTTTGGAGGCTTGTACAAAACCATGGTTTTTGCGGATGATGCCACATTTTACGAAGACAGTTATCAACCTCTTGGCCTATATAAGTGTTACCTTGTGTCACACCTAAGGTACGATTCATTCGCCACTTTTTGCACAAATCCACCTCTCTCTGATACTGACTTGAGCATTGGAGTGTTAACGTGTCTGCAGACACCATTCTTCTCCACCGTTGGAAGCTGCTCTCCTCCATGCTGGAACACCGCTCTCCAATGCGACAGAGCCATTTCTATCGAAACTCCACAAATACATTTCTCTGTTCTGCACTAGATAGGATAGTATGGATTTTAGAAATGATGAGGATTTCTATATGATGCCACCCGTAAAAGGTTATGACCTTGTCTACATCAGATTTAAGTCTGGTCAATATTTCTTAAATATATAGAGAAAACTAAATCTTTTTTATAAGGTTATTTAGCTAAAACGGTTAGTCCACATACGGTTAAAAAGTCTTTTAGATCTACCAGACTAATCCACTTAAGTATATATGAACAAATTTGTTTATTATTATTGTATTAGATTTTAGTAATTTGGGTAATATCATAAAATTGTTAATCTTTTAAATAATTTAAGCTTATTAGTCTACATTAATTTTTTAATATTTAAAGATATTATTGTTAACTAGAAATGAAATATGATATATCATATATAATTTGATTATCTTAAATGCCATGTTAAATATTAAGCTTAATTACAGTTTTCCTCTCTCTATTTTCACTCACTCGCAGAATTGGTCCCTCCATTTAAAAATGACAAAGTTTTCACTACAAGAAATTTGACTTCTACCTAAAGAACAAATTTGTCAGTTAAGGTCACTTGGTCGTAGCTAAATGTGCATGGCATGAGGACCATTTGCATAATTTGTTAGCCAAGATTAAGCTCATTTTTTTTGTGGTTGAAAAGAAATAAATCTTCTTTTGCTTTAGATTATCATAATTGGTGGCTCAATCCCCTGTTATGAATGGGTTTTACCTTGTAATTGTTCTTTTTTCATGCCTTTTATGTTTGGCATGTTTTTGTAATTGGGTAAATTTTTAGCGTTCTTCCATGACATATTTATTTAAGCTAAAATCATAGTTAATTATATTCGAAGGTAATCTAATTCAATGACTAATTAGGTAAATAATATCAAAAAGCTAGTCCCACCAAAACATGTGAAATGAGTTTCATCAAAAGCATTAGAGACAGTACTTGGACATCGATTCTCTAAAAGCTCTATGTATTGATTTGACGCACACTTTTTAGGTGAAGCATATACACCAGTGCAACAATACTTTGGCTCTCTAGTGGTATAACATGGACTCTTGCAAGCAATTTTTATCCCTTCATGGCTATACACAGCCAACCAATTAGGACATTGATCCAACAAATTCATATTGCACATGATTTTCTGGCATTTGGGTTCTAATGGGGTCACTGTAACAGGCAAACTAAAACCATCTTTAAGGTCCACTTTATAGGAACTACTACCACCTTTTGGAACTAAATTGAATTTCACTTGAGTCACAGGTGGGTGTGGTCGGTTGTAATGGCAATGAATATTATTAGTACCACAATCACCAATAGCACAATGAAAGCTACTATTAGGGTTTCCACTACATCCGGTTCTTACCCATATTGTGCCTGACCATGAATCAGGAACTTTGAGATCATATTGTTCTTCAGGTTCCAATTTGATACCAGATGGAACCACTCTTGGCCCTGTCCTTGTATAAATAGCTGGCCAAATTGTTTCATAACCACCATTTGTAATTTGCATACTTACTCCACCAGCATATGGGTCATTCTTAGCATTTACTTTTGAAAACAAAATGGCAAGAAAAATTATTAAAAACATGAGCACTTGAGTACTCTTCATTGAAGACAATGACAATATGTTATTTTCTTTCTATTTTACTAGAAAGTGGACTTGTTGCACAACAGAAAACAATTAATATGGTTTTGCTAGTAGTTCGGTTGGATATGTGGTAATCTCATTTGTTGATACTTCATTTAAGTTTTTTTCCACTAATATATTTGGGTTTGATCCTATCTTTTCTCTCCATCATTATTTTTTAGAGTTGCTTTTTAAGCTTTGTATTTGCTCTGGAATTTTGTGGTGTTTCTTTTTTTCTTTTGGTCGATTTTGGCTCAAGCTTGTATTGGTGTTTTGCCACTGTTTTTTGGCGTGTGGCTTGCATCAGGTCCTTATTTGATCGTTGGTTGTAATGTGTTGATTACCCTATGTACTATTTTTTACATATTTCTTTTGTCGATTAAAAAAACTGCTAAGTTATAACATGATATGTAATATAAAACATTTCCATAATGATAAAATAGGATAGTCGACATGGTCTATAAATCCTAGTTCAACTAACAAATGTCAAAATTGTCAGGCCGAACGTTGTAAACGAGGTTCGAACCTCGATCTCTCCATTTAAGTGTGTGAGTTTAAATAGTTACTTATAATTTTGTCTATCTACCAAAAATAAATATTAAGATAGACATGTAAGTTTTTATGTTATATGTTTGATGCACATCTAATATCAAATTTGATGACATTGTTATCAGTTGGAAAATAACTAAATATAAAATTGTATGATAAATAGAAATTATATAAATTTCATGAATAGCCCATGTACAACCCTTTCAAAAAAATAAAATAGCTCATGTACAAGTTATTTTTTTACTGAATCAAGAGAGAGAAAGACATCAAGAAGCCGTTGGACATTCCGACTAGGTCGGCACCCCTAGGGAACAACAATCCTATGGCACTCACTCATATATTATATACAGGAGTAAAAAAAAAAAAAAAAAAAGGAAAAACTGTACAAGAGGGGGGGGGGGGGGGGGGGGGGGGGGGGGCGGGCAAACCAAACGCTCAAAAGTGAACAAAAAAATTTTGAAAATCGAAAATTAGGTAACCCAGCACGGTCCCTAAAGAAATCCCCCTGAACAAACTCGAGCATAATATCCCACCAAACAAAATCAGTAACAACATGTCCGTGACTAGCAAGCTTGTCCGCACAACCATTTCCTTCGCGGAAGATGTGAGAGGAAAGCACTTGAATACCATGAGAAAAAAAGTTGTGCCAACGATTCCTCCACCGAATAGGAATCATAGATGACTTGGAAAAAGCTAAAAGGGTACTAGTAGAATCACCCACAATCCGAATAAACCTCCAATGATGCCTAGCTGCCATTTCCATTGCAATGATGAACCCCATGATTTCAGCTTCAAAAACTGGAGAAAAAAAAAATTATTTTCCGAGAAAGCGCCCATGTAAGCTCCGGATTTATAAGTCAAAATAAAATCGTAGTTTTTAATGACATTAATATTTCCTAAGTTCAAACTATTTTTTGTAACTCATTGATAATATTATTATTATTTATTTCATTTTTTATTTTGTCGATTTTGCATTATCTTTAAAATATTTAAGTTTTAAAATGACACAAACTAATAAAATTTTATATTATTGTCAAAATTTTAAATTTGACAAAATGTTATTTTTATTATTATATAATTTATTTTAAATTTTTCTAAATATATTCATTTTATTTAAACAATTTTTTTCTCTCTAGAGACTATGACCAGCCTCTCATCGTTGTTTTTGTTCCTCTTCTAAGTTAAAATTTGTCAACAAATGGAAGTCATGAAATTTTTAAGCAACTATTTAAAAGAAATAGTGATTTGATTGGGTAAAAAAGTAAAACATTGTAAGCAAAATAGTTTAAATGAATAGTAAAATAATTGTTTTAATTTTTTTAATGAGAGAAGTTAAATGAAGAGATCTTGGAAATTATGAAGAGATCTTGAATGAACAATTGCTTTCTCTCTCTTTTCTTTTGTCACGTTGTCTAATGGTTCGAATTAACCCTTAAGATGAATTGTTTGAAGTATGTACCATGTTTGTTTTATGAATGGTGTTGGAACCCATGACATATTTTACGACGGTAAAGGCAAGAAGGTGGAAGGAGAGACGTAAATGAGGTGTAAAGGTTTTTGTGTTGGATGCTGGTTTTTTATTTTTTATTCTCTAGTTTCGATTGGGGGTGGGGTGGCAGTGGCCAAACGACTGCCATTCTCTGGTTTTTTTTATCTCTTTGCTTGACAATGTGTTGTGGTTTGCGTTTTGTAAGGGGTATGTCGCTGGGTAAGGGATAGTGTTAATGTGGTGATGATTAGTATACTGAGTACATGGGTTGTTTAGCTTTTTATGGACGTGCCTCCTTTTTGGCCTTTGGGTGTTTTCTATAGTTCTTGTCACGTCTTGTATCGATGTTATTAAATAAAATTTGTTGTTGAAAAAAAAAAATGTTGAATAAGTGAAGAATTTGGGTTTGAACAGTACCGCTCCTGCATATAAAATATGATATTCCTACCAACTGAGTCATGGTCGTGGGACAAATGTTTTGTCTCTTTGTTCAAGCATGTTCGAATCTCTTTTGTTTGGAGCGTGAATTCACCAATCTAATTATTTTGCAATTGTATCATTTTTTTGGTTCAATTTGTGAAATAAACCATCACGCCTAAACATTTCGATGCTTTCATTTTTCACTACATAAACAGGTTTCAGCATACTGTCACTACAACATTATTTGGATATAATAAAATTTAAAAATTGTAACTAAATCAAGAAAAAACTTATTAATTAAATTTAGCAACATTTGAATAATTGTTAGGTAAAGTCCGTGTTACTAAAGAGCTTTAGTAACATTCAAAATTGTTACTTATTTATATTTATATTTTTATAACACTTTTGTATCACTAGTAACATTAAAAAAAATGTCACATGTTTATAATTATTGAGAAGTTGTATAAAGTGTCACAAAGTTGTCTAGACTAAAAAAATTATGAATCTATCAAATTAGACTTTGCTTAGACTTCATTAAAATTTGAATTAGGCAATAGTTGAATATCATTCATATTTGCAACTCAAAATATGTTTTCATACAAACATTTTGATTTCATAATAGAAATAAACTATGCAACACAATTTTAAGTTTACATCCAATAAAGCATGTAAAGGTAAGAAGAAAAAAGTGCAATAAGCCTTCATTATGGAGGCATCAAAATTATATATCTAGGTTCTGTTCCTTTTTATATTTTCATTTTCGCACCAAGTAGTGCACATCCATAGCCCCACTGTTCCTTTTTATATTTTCATGTTCGTGATGGTTTTTTAATGTTCCTACTTTCAATCACAATATTCACAACCAACACAGCTGAAAAATCAGAACATAAGTCTCACAAATGCAGATTAAGGGCCTCTTTGATTGTGTTTTTAGTTTTTCGTCTTTTCAAATGGAAACAAACTTCTAAACAAAGACTTATTGAAAGAAGAAAAATTGAAAATAATTTATCTACGAGTTTACTTTTATGAAGTTAGGCATATCGAGAGTTTTTTAAACCAGTCCAAACCTAGACAACAACACAAAAAGTGCATAACACAAAACAATAGCCTTCCCTCTTCATCTCATATCTCTGCATGAGTTTTTGTGTGCAAAACATATTCCTTATTTCCATCATAGTTTTATTGATTTTGACAATCATAAATGCAGAACATATGTCAAAAAAAGAAACAACACCTCCGTAGCGTAAGCTTAGAGTACCTTTTCATTTGTCTTCTGCCTCCAAGTACGCGTACTACCAGTACCCCTTCAGTAGTCTAGAACATCTTCCGACCGTTGGCTGCTTGCTCTGTGGACTCCAGGAGTTGTCATTTCCTCCAAAAGTTGCAAAAAAAAAGTCGGTTAATATTAACAGATGAATATTTCAATCAATTCAAGCTTATGACTATAGAGAAATAGAATTCAATCAATATTTCATTGATAATAGGTGCAAATATATACAGCTAGTTTATAATACAAATTGGTTAAAATTAATGACGCCTAGTAATGCTAATAATAACAAATAATGTACAATGATATTGCTAGAGTAATTTTAGGAAGGCATATAACTGAAGATCAGCACCTATAATGATATGGATCGTTGACTATATACAGCTGGAGATTAGTGTGAATTTAATGCGCCTATACGCCCCCGCAAGATGGAGGAGGGATCAACGACTCCAATCTTGGAAGTAAGGAACTCATGTTGTCTTCGAGAAAGTGGCTTGGTGAGAAGATCTGCAAGTTGATGACTGGAGGGAACATGAGAGACTTGAAGTTCGTTTTTAGCAACAAGTTCGCGAACAAAATGATAGTCTATCGCTAAATGCTTCATTCGCGTATGAAAAACCGGATTCGCACACAAATAATTGGCACCAATATTATCAGAAAAAATTGTTGGAGGTTGAGCTATGTCGATACCAAGTTCTAGTAAGAGTTGTTGCAACCATAATATCTCGGTGGTGGTTGAGCCAATGGCGCGATACTCTGCCTCGGTTGATGATCGTGCAACTGTGGATTGTTTCTTACATGACCATGATATGGCATTGGGACCAAGATAGACAATGTAAGCTCCTGTGGATTTTCTATCAACTGTGTCACCGCCCCAATCTGCATCACAAAAGGCGGTTAGACTAAGAGTTTTAGTCCGAGTCAGATGCAATCCATGTGCTATTGTTTGTTTGAGATACCGCAATACACGTTTGAGTGCCTGCATATGGATGACACTGGGAGCCTGCATGTGTTGAGATAATTTATTCACGGCAAATGCAACATCAGGGCGAGTTATAGACAGGTAGTGCAATGAACCAATGATGCTACGATAGGAAGATGGATCACAATTGGGTGTGTCAACATCTGATGTGAGGGAGCACGAAGTGGACATAGGAGTGAACACCGGTTTAGCATCAATCATGTTACCTTTGACTAATATATCTCTGATATAATGTTGTTGAGAAAGAAAAATACCGGTGGGAGTAGGAAGAAGTTCCACACCAAGAAAATGACTTGGGCTGCCCATATCTTTCAAAGAGAATTTATTGGCCAAAGCAGTCTTGAATTTTTGAAGAAATGAGGTGGCGTTACCTGTAAGTAAAAGATCATCAACATATACCAGAAAGTATGCCACAATATTTCCTTGTTTATAGATGAAAAGAGAGGGATCAGTTTGAGATTTTGAGAAACCAAATTCCACAACAAATGAGTGAAGTGCATTGTACCATGCACGCGGGGCTTGCTTGAGACCGTAGAGGGATTTGTGTAGTTTACATACATGGTTCGGATAAGTTTGATGAATAAACCCCGGTGGTTGCGACATGTACACCTCTTCTGATATTGTGCCGTTTAGGAAGGCATTGTTTACATCCATTTGCATGAGATCCCAACCTTTGGAAAGAGCAATACAAAGAACCATTTTTATTGTTTGAGGCTTGATTACAGGACTAAAAGTGTCTTTATAATCAATACCAGGGCGTTGGTGAAACCCCTTAGCAACCAAACGTGTTTTATAACGAGCAATTGAGCCATCAGGATTGCGCTTTAAGCGAAACACCCATTTGTTTCCAATAATATTAAAATGAGGCTGAAAAGGGACCAAGGACCATGTACCATTTTGCATTAGAGCATTAAACTCGTCAGACATAGCTTGCTTCCACTCACTATGTTGAAGTGCTTGAGTCACACATGTTGGTTCTGCAGGTGATGGTAATGGATATTTGGTGACAGAAAAAATCTTCTTTGGTTTGAATATGCCATTCATCCCACGAGTGGTCATGGGGTGTGTCGTGGTTAAGGATGCCGGACGAGACACCTCAGCAGCAGATTGGGAAGAAGATAATGTGCACTCTGTCGTTGAGGGTATAAGAGATTCTAAAGGGGATGGGTTGGAAACACGTGAAGATGGTGTGGTTGGGGAGGAATTAGTTGTGTGTGGGATTTGGGAGTTGGATATGGAAGGAGTTTGGTTTAAGTTTGAAGCATAATCATGGGTGGTACTTTGAGAGATATGGTGTGTAGGTGTGTGTTGAGATATATTTGGTGAATGTGTCGTAAGTGTAGGTGGGGGAGGTGATGTGGGAATAATTGGTGAACTAATATGGGGATTGGTTGGATTTGGAGAATTAATGGTATTGGATAGAGTGATGTGTGTGCCTGATGAAGATATATTTGTTAAGGGTGGAGAGTTAACATGATGGGGTGAATTTATGGAATTAATTGATTTTGAATGGGGAGTAGTAAAAGTCAATGGAATGGACTCATGAAGGGTTGGTTGGGATGATGGTGACGTGAATTGATTTAGGTTAGTAGAGTAAGGAAAAACATCTTCCACAAACTGAACATGTCTAGATACATATGTTTTGTGGGATTTAAAATTATAGCAAATATAGGCACTTTGAGTTAGACTGTAACCAAGGAAAAGACAAGGCTCGGACCGAGGTTCAAGTTTGTTGTTTGTGTAAGGTTTCAACCAAGGAAAACACAGACATCCGAAGGTTTTTAATTTAGTGTAATTGGGTTCTTGGTTAAACAGGATATTATAAGGTGTGTTCATGTGAAGTCCTTTGGTGGGCAAGCGGTTTATTAAGTAAGCGGCTGTTTGGAAGGCATGGGTCCAAAAGTTGGATGGAAGGGAAGCTTGATTTAGAAGGCACCGAGCGGTTTCAGTTAGATGGCGGTGTTTGCGTTCAGAGAGTCCATTGTGCTCTGGGGTATGTGGAGGGGTAGTTAAATGAGTGATGCCATGGTTTTGTAAAAAGGATCGAAGTTTGATGAATTCACCACCATTGTCAGAGTATAAGGTCTTGATTTTATGGTTAAAGTTTCTTTCCACCAAGTTTTTAAAAATGGGAAAAATTGTTGAAACATCGGATTTAAATTTCATTGGATATAGCCAAACATATTTAGAGAAATGATCGACAAAAATAATGTAGTACCGAAAACCATCAATGGAATTAACGGGAGCAGGCCCCCAAACATCAGAGTACAAAACTTCTAGTGGGTAATGACTAGATATAGAGGACTTAGAGAAAGGGAGCTTATGGCTCTTATTGGAAAGACAATCAAAGCATTTGTTATATGATTCACCGAAGGAAATATTATTGGTTTTGAGTGCATGTATGAGCGTTGGGTAGGCAGGGTGACCAAGGCGTTGATGCCAAAGCTTGAGCGTGGGTGTAGTGTGGGCAAGAGAGGTATGAGGAGTGGATGTAGGAGTGAACTTGTACACATTATCTTCATTCAACCCGCGCAGAAGTATCTCCCCCGTGCGTAAATCCTTCACCTCGAAATGCCAAGGAAAAAATTCAATAGAAACATTATTAGTTTGGCATAACTGGGAAACAGAAATTAGGTTCTGAGTGACAGTAGGAACACATAAAATATTTGATAATTTTAAGTGAGAAGAGGGAGTGGAAATTTTGGCAGAACCAATATGTGTGATAGGTAAGTGTTTACCGTTTGCAACTTGCAGATTATCAGATCCATTGTAGTCACTCTTGATGGACAAATTTGCCATGTCATTTGTGATATGATGGGAAGCGCCGGAGTCAAACAGCCATGACGGAGGAGGAGGCGGATAAGAAGGACGCGTGGCTTGAGCAACATGAGCAGAAGGATTGCGGGGTTTGTTAGGATAACCGTGGATCTTATAGCAGGTTCTGGCCGAGTGACCAGATTTTTCACAGTATTGGCAGATAACCGAAGCTTTCTTGTTGTTTGCATCAGCAACGTGATTGTTAGAGTTGCGGCCACGGTTGTAAGTGTTGCCTTGTCGACGACGCTGAACATGATTAGCAGTCACTGGGAGAGACGTGTTCAAGCGTTCTTCACGTTCAAGGAACATTTCAAAATCAACCAACTTGTCATATAACTCATGAAAGAGTATTGGAGAGTCTCGTGTGCGAATAGATGCTGTAAATTCGCGGAAGGATGGTCCCAAGCCATTGAGAGCATAAATGACCAGATCAAGGTCATCAAGTGGATGTCCAATAAGGGATAGCTCATCACTAATGGACTTAATGGATTGCAAGTAAGAGGATACCGATTGCGTACCCTTGGAGATTGAACTGAGACGCTCCTTAAGGGACATGATGCGAGAGCGAGACCGATTGCTGAAGGCTTGCTGGAGTGCAAGCAAGGCATCACGTGAGGTATCGGCAGAAGCCATGACAGAGCGGGCCTCCGGATCACACGAACCAAGAAAAGCAATGTACAATAGCTTGTCTTGACGGATCCACTTGGAATAGGCAGGATTAGGCACTGTTTTACCATCAGATTGAATTGTTGCAAGGGGACAAGGGGTGTCACCAGTGACATATCCAACAAGGTCACGTGCAACAAGAAGGGAATGAATTTGTTTATACCAAGCAGGGTAATTAGAGGAGTTTAGTTTAATGGGAAGGTGAGTGGAAGTGTTGGACTCTAGTAACTCTTTTGGTTCTGTGGTAGCCATTGCTAGGATCGTAAAAAATGCTGTTAGGCAAAAAATAAAGGATGATACCATATAGAGAAATAGAATTCAATCAATATTTCATTGATAATAGGTGCAAATATATACAGCTAGTTTATAATACAAATTGGTTAAAATTAATGACGCCTAGTAATGCTAATAATAACAAATAATGTACAATGATATTGCTAGAGTAATTTTAGGAAGGCATATAACTGAAGATCAGCACCTATAATGATATGGATCGTTGACTATATACAGCTGGAGATTAGTGTGAATTTAATGCGCCTATAATGACAACTTGAAGTGTGGAGCAGCAAAAGGTGAAGTGTCTAAATGCAACTTAGAGTTTGTAGGTGAATAATATGTCAGAAGAATATCATACCTCAGAGGTAATAACTTATCAGAAGTGTCTAGATATAACTTACAGTGTGTAATAACTTGACTTGTGCATCAATCAAGAATGAAAAATCTGAATAAATTAATGTACAAGTCCCATGTAGAATTCAAGTTATTACAAATTACTAAAAGTTATATATAGGATTCTGTCAGTTAAGTAACAACGTAAATAACAATACCTTAACTACAATAATACAAACTATTTGACAGAAATTGAACTCTAAAAAGAGCATGTATAAAAAAATTGACCAAGGAAAAATTGAACTCCAAATGGGAGTTAAATGCTCCCCCTCTCTAACCAGTGTGAAATTTGGGTTGTGAGGCAATCCTGTGAAGCCACACGGTTAGTCACATCAGTGATTGTTATATCAAGATCGGACAAGATCGGACAGTCCAAATTTTAAGTTCAGTATTTTTATTTTTAAAATTAAACAAAATTGCATTGGAATTTGGACCGGTTGATATTGGTCCAATGCAACCGATGTGGCTGACTGTGTACTCTGATCCATGAGCCAAATAAACTTCATATCCCAACAGATGCTGCAAAAAAGATAGGTTCTTTCTTGAGGATTCTACCTTCTTCATCAGAAAATATTTCTCTTAAAACCTTAATGGTGACCTATGCACATTACAAAAACTAACGGTAGACAATACATCAAACAACATCACATCAACATTTCAGACAATCTAATTAATCTGTCACAAAAATGAAATTCAAGATCATTAACCTCAAATGCACCAAGAGCCTATTACTCAAGTATAGTAATCCTCCATTTATCCTATCCTATCTCTAATTTAGTAATTTACTAGATGAACTAACCCTTTTCCAATTTTAACCTCTCTAAATTTAACCTCAAATAAGTCATAACTAGCAACAGTACTCAAATTACAAAGTATAGAATTTTATATAAAAAAAAAAAAAAAAAAATACGTTGAATAAATTAAGGTAATGATGGATGATACATTTATGCTCATGGTGACCTTATATGCCTTAGTATATGTTGATGACATTTTAATTGCAGGCTTTTCTTCTTAGTTAATTCATGATTTCATTACCAAACTCAATGGTTAGTTATGACTAAATCATAAGTCATCAGATATTTGCTTCACGGAGATTTGGCTACATAGTTGAAGTGTACTTTTTTAAAATTTGTTTAGAAATTTCGTCGACCAATCTCTATTTTAGATAAAAAATCAAAAACTAAAATGACTTGTTTGGGACTTTTGAAACTTAAAAGACCACTTTATGAAAAACGAAAAATTTAAAGAACCTTTACATGCATTTGACCAAAAAATAAACACTTATCATTTCCTGTACGTCATCCCTATTTCCATTTCATTAATTCATTTCAGTGTCAAAGAAGCTGTACACGTGCACTCCACGTTGAAGTCCAAAACGTGGCAACTCATGCTCTGCTGCTTTATAAGTGCACAAGCATAACCATATTATACATCATCATACAAAAATAATAATATGGACAAATTCGAATTGAATATCTATTTTGTTTTATTATTTAATATTAGAGTATTAGTTTTTCTCATGATATCATTTTAAAATGGACAATTAGGTTCTTTTTTTCTTTTGCACTTAAAAGACCACTTTATTGTTGGTCCTAAAATAGGCTATTGGTTGAAGAAGAAATTATTCAATAATTTTTTTCTGTTGCAAGGACCAATTTATTGGTAGAAACTAATGAATAGTTTAGAGATTCTTTTGTTGTAGAAACTATATTTTTTTTAATTATTATTAGAGAATAAATTGTTTTTTTTCAATATTTTGAGGACTTAATTATCACATTTAAAATGATACATGTCTACAAGTCATAGTTTAATTACTACCAAAAAAAAAAAGTCATAGTTTAATTCGATAAAATGCTGAAATTGTTAGGCTGAAGGTCGATATCAAGGTTCGAACCCTAATTCTATCATTTGTGTGTGCGAGTTTTCAATAATTGTTGTCATTTTGTATATCTATAAAAAAAATATTTTTATGTAAAAAAAAATGATATCACATTTATAAAATAATTTTCTAATTGTTGTCCGTGTAAGAACTAAATTGTCAAGTTATTATTTATTTTATTTTTTTAAGAAGTCATTTTTATTTTTATTTTTGAAAAGTTATCATTATTATTTTATTTTATTTTTGAAAGGTTATTATCATCATCATCGTCATAGGGCTATTGGACATTCTACGCGAAATCCCCACGGAGTAAGCTGAGATGCCTTAACCCTTAAGCTAAAGTGGCAAACACTGACTTTTGACAATGCAATTCATTCATAAACTTATATAATTATATATACTCCATGTATTAATAATGTATTCAGTTCCTCTATATTCTCACTCTTATTTTTGTCTTCATTTTCTATCTTCTAGTGGATTCCTACATAGTCCTTATTTGTCTACTTTGAAATATCCAAAAATTTAGCTTATTAACTAGTAAAAACTAACACGGCTTTGAACCATAAATATTCAGAATTGAGATTGTCATTATTATTATTGTTGTTTGTTGCGTTTAAAATAGAAGTTCTCACCTTCCTTGCTCTGCTAATATAGATATATATCCATGATTGATATCAAATATTTTGAAGTGTTAGTTACTAGCAATATATGAAATAAACAAATGTACAGTAGAAACTCTTTAAATTAATACTCGGTAAATTAATAAACTCTCTAAAATAATAAATTTGTCCGGTCCCGACTTGGGCCAATGTAAAAAATTGAAAAACTCGATAAAATAATAAGATAATAATTTTTCGGGAGATCTCTTTATAATTTTTGGTCCCAAGAAAATCATAAATTAATAATTCATAGAAACTGAAATAAATATATTACACTCTACTGAAATATGATTCAATAGTTGTCTATTTTCCTTTAAAGTTCAAAAGTCATTATTGATTTTCAATGCATATGAACACAGTAGTTACTAAATTACGTTGAGTCCCAAGGTTCGCTACAACGTAATTCTAAGAGGCACAGACTAATTTGCCTTTTTGTTTGGTATGTACAGTATAATTACTTAAAAACTCTTTAAATTAATAATTATTAATTTATCGATAAATTAATAACTCTCTAAATTAATAAATTTCTCCGGTCCTGACATTATTAATTTATAGAGTTTCTACTGTACTTCTTTTTTCCTTTAAAACAAAATATTCACTCAAATTAATAGAGTATATAAAAAACAAACACAAATTCATAATTGCTAAAACTGAAATTATAAAATACTCGCAACATTCAAGTCAACTCGCGAAATATTCACTCATTTATTTTAAGTCCACAATTCTTATCTGACACCTTCCATTCATGTATTTTTATTTAATCATTAACAGACAAATACATTTGTCCCGTCAACACTCGTCTAATATAAATAAGTGGTTTTCACATAGATTTTTCTTTAGTGTCAGTGCAGCATTGTTTTGTTTGTCATCTTGCATCGCGGGCTATGAGTCCTGCATCGGGAAATAGAAAGATCAGGCAAGGCGTTCGCTATTGTCTACCTCGTGTTGCGGGCTATGAGCCCCGCATCGCATGTGTAGAATGAAAGGCTACATGATTTGGTTATGTGGCCCTCGCATTGTGGGCAACCTTTCCCTAAATTCTAGGGAAACACATGACTGGTTAATGGAAAAAACATATTTTGACGAGTAAATCAAGGCAATTTCGGCAGTTGAGGAGCGAGCAGAGCCACTTGGGAGCCAAGGAATTATCCATCGGTGATTCTTTTATCATGTTCTTTTATTCATTTTAATTTGCATATGCTTAGAAACAATGAGTCGATAATCCTCTCTCTAGGTTAGGTCATGAAAGAGGAACTTCTTTCTATTTGTTTGATCATGTAACGTTCAATTATCATATGAATATTAATTGATTACTTTTCTATTTTATTCAGCTATTATTGGTCTTAATACTTGCCATGTATTTATGAATGTCTATAAATCGATTTAGGTCAAAATGATTACTAACCCTTACTTTGACGGTTTGACCTATTTTAACCGTTCAATTATTGATTAAATTTAGACATAAACTAATGATAATTGTGTACTTAATTTGGCATTTTTAGACCTTCAAGAGACATTAGGTATCAATAATTGTTGAAGAGTTAGTGATCAAGACATTGCTATGGCTATTGTTCAAATCTCTTAAAATTAAGTAATCAGGTCACACTTGATTAATAGTTTGTAGTTACCCAAATAGTTCAGGGAAGAAAATCTGACATTACCTAGTCGTTTTCTCTCTCTTTCTTAAGGAAATCTAACCAAACATATTTCCAAAGGCAACCCCCTATTACACATATCATAATCATTATCGTAGTGGTTAAATTGAATTTATGAAATATCTATGTAGATGAACTTTTATAAATATTACTACTTGTCGGCATACTAGTAAACTTGCAGGGGATTATTGATTCATTTCAACAAGGCAATTGCGACATTGTTTAAGATATTAGTTTTATTTTATTTTATTTTGGTTTTTTTTAGCATTTTATTATTAATTCAATTTTTTTAAGTAGTACTCTATATTCAAATTGTAATATTACATGCAGTGCTATATAAGATATTTATGTTCATGCGCAGCAAGAAAGGTTTTGAACCATTAGTCACGATTCAAAAATCGAGAGAAATACGCATCAAACCAAAACGGTGTGAGAAAACTCAAATTCACAGAGGAAGCTAAAATGGCAGAACATTAACCATCAACACCACCCCCAAGACGTACTTTGGGAGATTTTGGCAGAAGGACCAACAGAGGACAGGTCACTCATAGGTTTCAACCGGCTCAGCCAATGTCCTTTTATATCAAGAATTATGTGTTGACTAGTCTGAAGGACAAACTGTACGATGGAAGAGGAGTATAAGACCCAAATGAACACCTTAGCAAGTTTTATGAGACTTGCCAATACCATTGTCCAGGTGGCATAACGGCGGATCAGGAGAGATTGAGACTTTTTTCGATGTCACTAATTGGAGGGGCTAAAGATTCGTTATTGGCTCTACCAAGTGGAACCATTGAAACTTGGGACGAGCTTAAAGAAAAATTTCTGAAGCGGTTTTTTCATGTCACAAAATTCATGGTTAAGCGTGCGGAGATAACTGACTTTGAATAAGGAAATAATGAGTCTTTTTATGATGCATGGGAATGCTTCAGATTACTCCTTAAGAGACGTCCATGCCATGAAATTTATGAACTAAATCAAATGCAAATCTTCACACAATGGGATGAAAGGACATACAAGGATTCTTTTAGATACCTTAACTAGGGGCACAATGAAGACTAAGTCATAGACTGGAGTGAAATACCTAGTTGAAAAGATGGCACATAACGAGTACATGAACCAGGATGAGAAAAATGAAAAAGAAGAAAGGAATCATAAAGATGGACACTCATAGTGATTTAATGGCAATTCACAGCCTTATGGCTATCTAGTTCGAAGCAATGACTAAGTAGTTGATGGTGGCCAAGTCTAAGCAACCAGCGGTGGAAGTAGCAGTATGTGAAGCGGAAATTACACCCTACCAGCAAGGAGGAAGATTAGTTGAAGAGGAAGAAGACGATGTCATCTTAATGGGAATTTATCATATAAGTAATCCATTCTCTAACAGTTATAGCATCAATTCGATGAATCCCTCAAATCTCAAGTGGAGCAGCAATTTTGCTTTAAATCCGACTGTAACGCCCTCCTTTTTATTTAATTATTTTTATTAAGTTAGAGTCTATTTATGTGGTTTATTTATTTATATGAGGTGTTAGTATTTTATTATGTGACATTATTCTATTATTTATTAGAATATGAGAATTATTAAAGTAAGTAGATTTGGAGGTAGTTTTGAGATTAGATGTCTTATTATGATTTAGTCGATTTATTTTGATGAGTGATATTTTGTTATGTTATATGTTGGTATTTACTAGAATAATATATATTTGTTATTTGTTAAAGATATATTTGTTATTTGTTAGAGATATATTTGTTATTTGGTGTAGAAATATATTTGTTATTTGTTAGAAATATATTTGTTATTTGGTGTAGAAATATATTTGTTATTTGTGAGAGATATATTTAATTTAGAAATAAATAAGATTATGAGGATTATTAGTGTGAGTGGAATTGGGGGTTAGAATAGAAAGAAGAATAAGTTGTTGGGCCTAAATAGATTTGGGAAGAATATTTTAGTATTATAAATAAAGAAACTTAGATTGGAAAGAGTTTACCTTAAACCGCTTTTTGGAAAAGAGGAGAACAAGAAAGAAAAGAAGAGAAGAGAAAAGTCAAGAGAAGAAGAGAATACCTTAGGAAAGAAGAACGCTGCTGCTGATTCAGGAATTAATCTAAGGTAAGGGTGAGACTATCTTTCACTAATATTAGGTCTGTGAATCATTAGATTGCATCTAACATGATGCTTTAGGATGAGTTTTTAAGGGGGGAGTCTCTATTCATTATAAGGGTTGTATGATCATATGGTAGTGAAGGGTTATTGTTTCTATTGGTTTTCATGATCTTTTAAAGAATTAATGTTAAATTCGTATAACTTTGGCTATTGCTATACTTTTGTTTCCCTTGAATTCGGTACGTTCGTCGGTTGTGTGATATGCCATGATAGTAAAATCTATTTTTTTATGCAATAAAACCAAATTTATGTGGTGTTGCTGGGTCTCGGTTATCTTTGTTGTTTTGTGGTTACTTCCGTGTCATATATGTCACATTCGATCTTTTCTTTAAACATCATGTTTATGAATTTTGTTTGATCTATTCTTTATATTGCTGAATTCTATATCGTATGCATACTTGTTATTGGCTTTTAATTTAAGGATCTTACATTTTAAAATAATAACTATGACTAATGTTGGAAGGGCTTTAGATTAACACAAATCACCACGTCATGCTTTGCGATTCAATTCATACCTTCCATAGCAAATTTAATTTGAAAAGTATGGGATACTTTTGGCATATTAGTTCATATTTTTAATGTATTCTTATGAATATCCTTTGGATTTAGCCGAAACTGAATAGTACATATTTTAAATAATATGGTTAATTAAGAGTTGACACTAGTATATGTAAACTGTGAAGAATAACTACTAATTATTTGTGACTTGTTATTATTGTGTATAGTGTACACCGTGTCCTTCTATGCTTGTGTGTTTTTTGAATAACTGCTAACATATTAGTCTGAAATAATATTGTTTATTTTTAAAGTGATTGTGTAATGATGTGAATATTTGAAGATGTGTTATTTGAAGTTGTGTGATTTAAAGATGTGTTATATAAGAGTTGTTATACGCTGCACTTGTTGCTGTTTGCTGTTGTTGACCATTAATGTCATAAAGTTGTAAGTGTCGGTCTAAGTCAAGGAGTTATAAGATGTTCATGAAGTTCTAAGATGTAAGAGGTTGAGTCCATGCATACTCATTTAAAGATGAGGGCTCACAACCTGGAGCTTTTGCTCAACCACGACGATGGAGCTTTTGCTCAACCACGACGATGGAGCTTATGCTCAACCACGACGATGAGGGCTTATGCCCTATGAGTATATTTATGCTCAACCACGACGATGAGGGCTTATGCCCTAAAATGGTACCACATGCATTTGCATTTTCATGATGATCAAAGATGGTTTAAGACGTTAAGAGTTGCATAGTCGAGTCAAGATGGTTTAAGACGTTAAGAGTTGCATAGTCGAGTCAAGATGGTTTAAGACGTTAAGAGTTGCATAGTCGAGTTTAGATGCATTGTCAAGTCAAGTTGTTAAGTTGTGATGTTTTAACGAATTACTTGTGATGTCTTTCAGTATGATGATATGTGACGATGACTGTGACTGTTATATGATGATATTTTGCTAAGATAAATGATGATGTTTATGTATTTAATTATAGTTGTTAAATTATAAGATGTTTATGTTGTTAAATGTAATTTATGATTTATGAGCTTAATATTATTGTTTGAGAAATCTCACCCCTTCTGCGTATATGTTGCCTCGACCGTGGGTAATGTGCAGGTAATAAAGACTAGCTGTGTTCGTGAGTAGACTCCTCACATTGTGTCTAGGTGCTCTGATACGTAACGGGATGGGGATTGCTTTTACTTCTATTCCTTACGTGTCATTTTATGAACTTTTTATGAATAAGTATTGAACCAACCTTATGAGATTTTGATGAGGCCTGAGTGCCAAGACTATTTCTATTGTTAAACTAAATCCGCTGCGAAGTTTTTAAATGTTATGTTGATGAATTTTTGAAGGATAAATTATTATCTATTTTGTTAAGATTTTATGATAAAGAGATGTAGCATTCCGTTTATGTGAATTACTCTGATAATTTATTATGAAATTTTTACGTTGGGAAAACGGGGTGTTACACCGACTCAAGGAGCACCCCCAAAATACTCTAAATTGCCAGCCAAGGAGTCCCTTTCCAATTGAAGAGATGCTAGGTCAGTTCCTGACAATGACCCAAAATATTTTGCAAGAGTTTAAGGTGAGCCAAGAAAAGGTTCAAAAGAATAATGAATAATCACTTAGAATCTTAAAACTTAAATTAGGTGGTTGTCTAATCAAGTTGCTGCAACTCCAAAAGAAGGATTCTTGGGAAACATTTGTGACAATCCTAAGAACGAAAATAATAATTATTTGTAGCTCGACCACGTTACAATCCTAAGAAATATATTAGTGATCCATGATTGTGTGCATATCTTATGATTGTGTTTAAGATGTATTTCAAAACATAATTGGTGTATATGCATTGCCTACTTTGGGTGAAACACAAACTACTAATCATATTTATTAATGAGAATAGGTAATTATGAATTGATTAGTTGTGGAATTAGAAATCGGAAATCTTATTTTGAATAAAGTTTTCTAATCATATTCATGTTGTGGTTCAAGGTTATTCATGAATTTTGATTTCTATCTTGCATTTTCATGAAACATGTAAACTTAAAAAAAATGATTTATCAAAAATCCATGTGTCAATAATGCATTATGGGAATTGAAAGGTTTTGCCTAGAACCTATTATTTGTAGGACTTTTGTTTAAGGACAAAGAAAGTTCTAAGTTTGGGAGAAGTGATAAGTCCAAATGAACCTTATTTTATCTATATAAATCATGGTACTTATTGATTAATTTTGCAATAAATATCATGAAAACCCCAAATTATTGTAATTATTAGAGTGCCAAGATTATATTAGTACTACCTAGCCCAACATAATGTGCATTAATTCAAAAAAGAATGAAAGCTGGAAGCATGGAAAATTAGAGACTAAAGCTCAAAGTAGGCGAGCCACGTCATTCACCCAACAAAGACAAGTCAGAGACTAAAACTCTAAAAGAGAGGAAAATTTCCTAGTGAAGCTACTAAGTTTCCCATCAGAGAAAGGTGGTTTAGTAAGATGGAGTTTCACCCATTGAAGCTATTAACTTGCATGACGAGTAAAGTTGTTCTAAAAAGTCCCACTTGGGCTGATGTGGCAGAATTTCATTTGAGCACAAGCGGTTGCTCGCCCATCAAACACTTATTCACCTAACGAAGGGTGAAGTCCATAACCTATAAATATAGGTTGCAACTAACTTGTAAAATTTTGTAAAAAAAAAAAAAAAAAACTTGTAAAATGATGCATTCAATACTTAAGTTAGAGAAAGCAAGCATAAGAGAGTACTAAAGGGTAGAAGAGGGGTGGAAACATCGAAGGCTTTAAGATCAAGTCGGCTAATGCAACATCTCGACATCCTTTCTTATGTCTTGTAAGTTATACACTATGTGTATATAATTTCTCTTTGTGTTAAGATTAAATGTAATTATTTAGGGATCCAATGTAAATATTTAGTCTGGCTGGCTATAAACTAATCAGATTTCGTTATATATGTGCTCTATTACAATTCTTAATGCTACTCCAACGTGCAATCCAAGATTGATATTTTAACTTGGGGCATGCTAGACATAGACATCCCTTGTAAGGGACATGAGTTGGGGCATTTGTAGATGTTATTTGCGAGACATCGGGCTAGGTTTACAATCACACACACTGTTGAAACTTAATGTTTCTCTATTAGCTAACTAAGCGAGACATTAAAAGTTAGAGACTAAAGATGGTATCCCATTATTTGTGAGACAACGAGATCTATGGAGGGCGATAAGTGAAGATATAATTGGGATAAGAGGAGTTTTTAGTTGATTAAGGAAAGACATTAGTAAACAAACTAATGAAGATTAACCCTGACACAAATTGTTAATTGTTTGTTTCAACCCACTCATATTCTATCAATAAACACCTACAATCAACTAAACACTACCTGTTATAAGTATAAACCTTTTAATAATCAAACAAACCAACAATTTATTACCAAGTCCATGTGGATACGATAAAACAAAATACTTTGATGTCATATTGCTACATTACAGATTATCAGCAACTACCATCGTCAATAGCGGTTGGGGGGCAACACGCCACATCTTTATCTTCTCCACTTACCTAAAATTTAAACCCAGAAACACATGGAAGCATATCATTCAAGCAAAACCTATCACATACCCAGAATTCGCCCAAAAATTTTATCAATAATCCAGGAATTCTTATAAACCCAAAAGTTCATACATCATACCAAAGTCCACTTAACAATTCTGACAAACAAAAAGACATTATGATCACCACATACCTTAAAAACTCTCTTGTCTCACATTATTGAAGAGCATGTGATTGTACACAGATCAAGGGGTGTGGGACTTCCATATAACGAACTCGTAACACATGGATCGTTGACCCTATGCTCACGATAATAGGTCTGATTACAGAAGGTCCGACATGAAAGTTGGTCCCTTTTTGAGACCCGAACCAACGAGAGCAAGGAACAAGCTATCACATTATTACATCAATTAATAGCTTAAGGGGCAACTGTACCGAACTGAGCCAAGATCCATTTCCCAAAAAAGGACGAATGTTCACCTCGCATATAATGTGTGGGCAGAATATCATGGACTCTCCCTTGAAAATACTAGCTCAAGGCCACAAGGAAACATCCAAATCGTTCATCCTGGATCCAATGATAACTTGTCATAATCTGCTCACAGGTGTCTCTAAATGACAACATCTCAGGTTGCAGTTTAAGGGTTTGGAATCCTAATTCATTATTATAAAGGCTTAGTCATATCCTTCATCGAAGTACTCTCACTTTTTATCCTAGATGCACCTACAACGCTTACTGACTTGATCGTCAGAGTGTTTGCAGATACATTTTTCTCTAAAGAATAAGGCAACTATTTATGAAGGCCCTCCGACAAAAATCAATAAATAAATCTAGGGATATAAGGATGGTTTGATGGCTCAGATGAGCGAGTTAAGAGATTAAGTGATAAAGAGATCATTATTTCTTTATAATGAAAACTATCATTCATGTTTACGATGTATATAAACAAAGATAAATTTTGTATTGAACTTGAGAAATACATTTAACTACTATTTGATGAAGAAACACAAAATTTAATCCGTAAAATATTACTCTATCACCAATTTAGTTACTAAACTATTAAAATCAATTAAAAAGTTTCTAAGCTATTATTCCACCAAACTATTTTACTCCTTAACTAACAAAATTGCTTATCTCTTATAATAGTTCAAGGACTATATTAATTAAATTTACACAATTTAAGAAATTTTGAGTTAATTTTAATACTAGTTTAAATACTAAGTTTTTTGGTGGTGTCCGGGATTTAAACCCCGGACCCAGGGGCGGATGCATGTTGGAGCTATGTGGGACTATAGCTCCACATGCTTTTCCCTATTTTTTTATTTTTAGTAGATAAAACACATATAGCACACACGCACGGTAGCAACTGCAAGTGTTGAACATATTTTTTCAGCTATGAAAGTTGTGAAGAGTAATCTATGTGATAAAATGAGTAATCAGTGGTTAAGAGATGCTCTATTAACAATTAGCAATGATGTCATTTTATCTCATTTTCAACAAATGGATATGAGATGATTTTCATTGTAATGTATTGTATCAAACAATGAGTTAATAATATTTGTCGATTAAAAAACATTGTTTGTATTATTATTTATTTGAAATTTTAGCTCTACATGTACCTAAAGTCTGGATCCGCCCCTGCCCGGACCTTGTTTATATTATACGTTGTCCTTACCATAGTTAAATTCACGGGGACAGCTTAAAGACTAAGTTATCAAGATAACAGTAGTTTTCCTAAAAAAAAAAAAAAAGACTAGTTTAGAAATGAAATTGAATGCTTATCTTAAACCTTTTGAATTGAATTTACGCGGTTAGTTTCTGATGCAGACACAACAATTTTACAAATTAAGTAAACTCAAAAAAGGAAAGTATATAAAAAAAAAGCTGTAAAATCTTTTCCTTTCTTAAACCAAATTAGTAATTAAATCACTTTCCATAAAATCAATAAAGATAATGACGTGGAACTTTCTCCACCGTCCCTTTTTCCTATTTTTTATAACAAAAAAAGATACCATTTTCTTTTTCTTCTCCATTGTTCTTCATTTTCTCTCTCTTCTTTGTTCTTTCTTTCTCTCTCTTCAGCAAAGAAAAGCCTTTATATAGACATTCTATTCAAAACAAAACAATATCTTCCAACCAACATAATAAGATTATCCATTCACCGTGTTTTTCTCTTTCTTCTTTTTTTTCCATCTCTCATTTTTACACCAAATTCCATTTTTTTAGCACCCAGAAATCTAGACACAACAAAATCCTAAAATAGTTCTTGCCCAGATTTTCTTTTTCAAAAATATCTTCTGGGTTTTTTCTCTTTTTTTATTTTTTAAAATTTCATTTTTTTTCACCTTTTCAGTTGAAGAGACAAAAAAAGATTAATATAATTTTTTTTTAAAGAAAATATTGTTTTTTGTCTTTTGGGTTTCTTGCATGTAGTGGATTGTTTTAAGAGGTTTTGAGAATTTTGGTTGTATTATAAGAGCTTTTGGATTATAAGTGCTTCTTCTATGGCTGCTGAATTGAAAAAAGGTATTTGTTTTCTTTGTTCTTCTTGTTTATTTTTTGGTTTAGATTTAAATTTTATTTCAATTTGATTATGATTTGAATATTTTGATTTTTTTTTTAATAAAAATGAGATTTTTGCTGTGTTTTTTTTACAGCTGCAGATGAAATGAATAAGAAGAAGCTGCATGGTGATTCTTCTACAGCTGAACATAATAATTCCAACATGGTAATCTTGCATGTGATTTCTAAGTATTTATTTTATTTTTATGTTTTATCTTTTTATTTTGTGCCTTAATTTTGAATTTTGAAATTAACTGTTTCATTAGTTATATGCATGAAACATGAAGAATTACATGTTTTCTTATTGTGTTTTTGGATTTGTTGTATGTTATATCAAGGTTTCTTCAAAGGGTGGTGGAAGTTCACCATCTGATGCAAGATCATGTGTATCATCAATAGGAGATACTTCTGGTAGTTTTAAAGAAGGCGATGTCGATCATGAATTCCAATCCACTGATCAGAATGTTGCTTATTCTGCTGGTAGTTATTATGGATATTACTATCCAGGTTAGCTTCCCATCCATGATTCCCTATTCGTCAGTGTTGTCAATTGCAGATCGCGGAAACTAGCAGTTTGTTCAAATTATGATATGCTATATCGCATCTGTTGATGCTATTTGACAACAGTTTGTTTAAAATAGAGAACAATAGCGATTTGTTCAGATTCCGCTATGCGGTAGCGTTAATGTAGCTGCTATTTGACAACACTGCTATTCGTTTATGTTGATTGTATATTTATGTTTTTCCTTTCTTACGGTAGAATGATTACAGGTTATGGTGGATTTTATGGAGAGCAAGAAAATCAAGGATATTATGTCGGCGCTGATGCTATGGATTTTCAGTATCCTGTAAGTTTCTTGAGCTGGTTTATGGTTTTTTTGTCATGATAATTGTGTTATTATGGTTCAGTCTTTCTATGTAGTTGCCTTGTTGCATATCTGGTCAATTCAGTCTATGCATTTGATGCCTGTATAAATACTTGAATCTGATAATTTGCATTGCATTAGGCAAGTCTTTAGAATCATATTCCATTGTTTCATGTTGTTGTGAGAAACATGCATGTGTCTCAAAGAATCGTATTCTTTAAGCATATATCTTAAGAAAGGGTTGAATAGAAAATAAAACTGTAATGATGATGTATAATGTTTTTTAGCACATTTTGAATTCTGAAATAAATTTGGGATTGGCTAATTTTGGCTTGAAAATAACATGTTAATAAAAGGCTTCATTCATATTGCATTACACATGAAAATGGTTAATATTTTAAACTACTATTTACCCGACATCATCTCTGATGTCCTGTAACATTCAAGGAAAAAATGTGGCTAGTAAATATGATTTCATGAAATGATAAGAATTCATTATGCAGACATATACTTGATCTCTCATATGTTCTACAACATATATATGTAAATATCTAAATTTTTGTTGGTTTTATTTAGGTCATGCAAGCAGATAATGGATCTTATGTCTATCTCATGCCAGGATATCAGACTGGCTACTCTTCATACTTTCCTGTGAACACACCTGGTGTCGATGTCCAGTATCAGGTTTACCCTCCCGGTTCCGTCTTTCAACAACCAATTGGATCCCCTGGCTATATTTCACCTTATGGTGAGTTACTTCCATCAACATACTCATGGGATTCATCTTTAACCACACAAGATGTAGCACAAGGGAATCGTTATAATGAATTGGCCAGTAAACCGAGTGGTAGATCGATCTTTTCTTCGCAGAGTCGTACTGGCAGTGGTATTGTGTCAAAGTCTGTGCCCTCATCTAATGTGAGCAACTCATCAGAAGTGAAGGGTTCGCCACCAATATTAGATGTTTCTTCAACACATGTTAAGCGCAACCAGCCAAAACAAGCAAACAAGGTAACCTTACTTCCTCCGTTCTGTTTTAACTATTGTTTTTGTTCCTGTTTATTTGTCGCTGTCTAAGTTCAATGCAATATTAACTATTGTTTTTTCGATATATGCTTACCTTATAATTTTAGAAAGAGAAATAAGTGAAACTATATATTGAACTGTTGGGGATTTCGTAGGAAAACAACAAATAATTTCATCAAAAGTAACAAAGTTTATTTGTTATCCTTAAATTAGATTATTCTAAATAGTTTGTGGTGTTTTTCAGGCATCCATTTCTGGTCCTGTTCTCCATTCAGATGCAATGCCAAAGGGTTCTTTTCCCGTCGCAAAGTTTTCTACATACAATCAAGGAAAGAGTGGGTTCCCCTATCAAAACAACTTTCCTAATATGAAAGCAACAAGTACCAAGGGATGGGTTAGTACTGAGAAGCTGAAACTCAGAAACAAGGTTAATGATTCACTTAATGAGCAGAATCAAGGTCCTAGAACAGTTAATGCAAAAGGTACTTTAAACTCTGGAGGTAATTCTGGAGATAAGAGTGTCAATGGTGACACCAAAATCAGGACAGATCAATATAACCTTCCTGATTTTCCAACCAAATATGATCATGCACTTTTCTTCGTCATTAAATCGTACAGTGAAGATGATGTTCATAAGAGCATCAAGTACGATGTATGGGCGAGTACACCTAATGGCAATAAGAGGCTCGACAATGCATTTCAGGATGCACAGAATCGAATGGAAGAGAAAGGAAGCAAGTGTCCCGTATTCCTTTTCTTTTCGGTATGCTATCAAGTTCAATCTCTGTTCTGTTAAGACCTACGGCCCGTTTGTGTTTTATTTGCTCATTTATTTATCTTAGAAAAATACGACTCACATCAGTGTTTTGATAATTGTTGAGTTCAGGTCAACGCTAGTGGTCAATTTTGTGGAGTAGCCGAGATGATTGGACGAGTGGATTTCAACAAAAGTATGGATTTCTGGCAGCAAGATAAATGGAACGGATATTTCCCTGTCAAATGGCACATTATAAAAGATATTCCAAATCCTCAGCTACGGCATATTATCCTCGAGAATAATGATCACAAGCCTGTAACAAATAGTAGAGACACTCAAGAGGTTTGCATTTTTTAACATTCTATTAAAGCAACTGTTTACAGAAATGTCCTAGTTATTTCTTCTGTATCTTCACTATTGTGTTAATTGTGTTAATGTTTCGACTTTCCAGATTCATTTTCCGCAAGGTATTGAAATGCTCAACATTTTCAAAAACTATGTATCGAGAACATCGATATTGGATGATTTTGATTTTTACGAAACCCGTCAGAAGGTCATGCAAGAGAAGAAAATAAGACAACCTATGCCACATACCAATGTACAGGTTTGATTTTACACTTGTACCTTGTTCTTATTCCAAAGTTCTTACTTCTTACTAATGATAGCACTAGCACTAGCACATATTGATTCCAATGAATTCTTTTTTGACATTATTGATGGATGAGTGCATGTGATTGTGGGACCATTTTTACATAATTGTGGTTGGAGGAATCCTTTCACAATATTTAATAAATGCCTAGTTGACAAACTATTCTAAACTTGATACCCTTTTTGGAATAATTTGGAGTTGGGAAATCTCAAAGTAATTAATAACTCTTTGGAGCATGTTCTTTTATTTATCTCTTTTGTATTTCCCAATTCTTTATTTTTCTACTATGGTTGATGTGTTCTTTTGGTGTCCAATAATTTATTTAGAAGTCTTAGACCCACCTTTTTAATTGTGTTACAATTATGTCCCTTCTTTACTTTTCATTTATATAAAACTCCCAAATTTTCATAATCTACTCATAATTTTCACACATTTAATCAGCTAAGTTTTTTTACACTTATTTTTACTCGAAACTCGGCAAAACAATTCAAGACTAATAGTTGCGCATAGTCCAAACTAGTCCGACCGAAAAAACCATTTCATTTCTTTAGTTTTTACTTTGATCTCTTTGCTTATATATAATTTTGGTTGCAGCATATAGAAGACTTAACAAGTGCACTTGGATCAGTAGACATATCAGCTGTAAAAAACATGGAGGATCCTAAGTTGGTTGTAAAGAACATGGAGGATCCTAAGTTGGTTGAGAAAGTGAATGACTGAGGAGAATGCAATCTTATGCTATTCTTGTGGACCCCACCATATCATCAAGCTGGTGCTATTCCTGAGCTATGAAGTAAGAGATCATGAATTTCAAGTTGAAGTTCTAAGAAAAAAATTCTTGCTGATGCTTTAGAAGGGAGAAAAAATAATTGATATGAAAAAGTGATGGTAGAAATCCAAATTTTACAAAAAAAAAATAACACAAAGTTGAATTTTTCTAGTGGGAAAGAACAAGGTGATTGTTGTTTCAAGGAAACATTTAGTTTAGTTTTGTTTCTTTTCTTTATTTTGTGCACATAAAAGGTTCAGTTTGGTTCCTTGTTCTTGGTATTTTCACTTTTTTTTTTTTTTCTTCCTTGTAGTTGTAGAATTGAATAGTATATAACAAAAAAAAAATAATAATATTACCTTGATTAGGACATGTTACTTGCCAGAAATAATATGTTGAAAATGATAGGTTGTTCAATGGATGATAGAGAATTATTGGAATTGGAAAGTTTCTAACCAATCATAATTTGAGGTGTATACTTGTGGCCTTCAACACTGTATTTTTCTATGATGAAGATAAGTGGTCCGGCTATATGAAGTCGGTAGAGGGGTTATTCACCATCTAAATTGATAAAATAAATATAACTGTAAACTGATGCAAAAATTTGAAATTAAATAAAATTGAATTTATTCATTTTTTTTCAATATCTTTATGTAAAAGTTGATCAAATCGTTTTTATTTTGTTTTAAAATATACACTAGAATAATTTAATTTATTATTTGTTTAATGTAAATATATAAGTATATATCTAATGAAGATTGAGTCTACCAGAAGACAAAAGAGGTTAGACTCTTGTAGCATAGTGAACCAATCTTCAAATCGCAAATACGAGAGGTACATTAACTATTGAAAAATCAAAATGTTAAGAGAGAGAAAAAAAATCATATGGTAAAACTTGTTGTCATCTATTTGGGCTCTACAAGACTACGCAGTTGCACGCAAATGATTTTTAAAAAAAAATCCAAAAAATACATTATATATATTTACATACAAATTTCATAAAAAAAAAAAAATTAACGAAATTAAAACATAAATTTTGTCTTAAAAATATAAGTTTTTAAAGTTCAAAAATATGGAATGCACAATTTCCTATAAAATGTTTCTATATTTAGTTTCTTAACTTAACTTGTGCCTTAAGGTACAAGTTAGCATTTTTCTATGTTTATATGCACCATCGCTGGAGTCTAGCGTTAATGAATAGTATGTAGGTGTGAAGCTACCTATACTCTGGACTATTGAATTTAATTTTCAATGATAAAAAATATCGTTATATATTCTTTTTTTGGCAAATCGTTTTATAGTTTTTGTTGAGAGGATGTATACTTATTTATCTAAAAAAAATTCTTCTAAATTACATTTTAATTAGATTCAACAAATGAACTAATTATCAACAAATGTATTGTCACCTCTTTGATGCATTATTTCTACAATTAATTCTTTTCAATTTTTAGATTTACCTCTTTTCCGTCATGAAAGGAGATAAAAGGTAAATAAAAAACTATATAATGATATTAATATAAAAATTAATTTTTATGATCATCAAGATTTCATGCGAGATTTTTTTTCATAAGGTTAAGATAACCATTGAGTGAGCTAAAGACATAAACACAACATATTGATGTATCTTAAAGACATTTAACATTAATTTCAAATAAATAACCAATTCTTATAACTCCTAAGGGCTAAAAACATTTTCCATAAAAAAAAAAAGGGGCTAAAACATTTACTAATAAAAAGGGCTAAAACCTATCTAATTATAAAGGGATTAAAAAATTAAATTCTATTTATTACATACAAGAGAGGAAAAATATGGCTCAAATGCACTTGTTTGTTTATATTTTCATCATCATTCTTTCTCTATTTATTGCAGTAACTAATGGTATTATGTCATTTTTCACATTATTTTCAAGTTTTTAATTTATGTTATACACAATATTTTATCACCTTTATTAACGTATCTTTATTTTCATTTGACCTTGCAGCTCTCATTTTCTGCTTTGAAGACATTAATTGTCCATTAGATAGGTGTTTCCCTCCTCAACTTCCGAAGTGCATAAATTTTTTTTGTGAGTGTGTGTAAACAAAACACTTAAGTTGAAAATTAAATATCCTTTCCAAGAAAAAAAAGTTTAAAATAAATATATGTTCTGTTTTTGTTCTATTGGGTTGATGTTTTGGTTCTGAAAAATTAAATATATTGCCAAGCATATAATTGTATTTGTATGCTATACTATTTGTATTTTTATAATTTATCTCAAATTTTTATTTATGTTTTTCTAATTTTTCAGCTTTTATGACAAGCTCAAAAGTTTAGTATTATATTATGCAAGTAGTAATTATTCGACAACAACGGTTTTGAATTCTCTCTAAAAAATAGGCTTTTGTATAATTATAATTAGTTGATATAATAAATAAACTAAATTATGATTATGAAGATTAATTATTTATTCTACTTCTGCATTTAGAAAGTATTTTAAAAAATCACCGAAGACCTAAATCTAAAATAGGCCAAAAGAACATTTCATACCATATACTACTTGCAGAATCACATATAGTAAACAAATGATTTTCTGATTCCAAAATCCATAGAATGAAATATCGTACTGAAATGGCAACCTAACTACCTAAATAGCTACATCAATTGATATGGCAACAATATAATTGAAAAAATAATGAGTTTTGTTGAAGAATTAAATAGGAATATATATAATATATGAAGAAAAGACCCTCTAAAAAAATGAAGAGAAGACAAAATGTATCATAATCATGAGTTTTGTTAATGTAATTGTAAGTTTTGAAATTTTTTCCAAACTTACTCTCATAATTCAAGAACAACGGTGAGAGTCTTTGTGAGCTTAGCTCAGTTGGTATAGACAATACATAATATATGCAAGGTCCAGGGTTCAAAGTCTGGCCACCACGAAAAAAGAACAACGGTGAGACATCATGCCACAAATTATTCAGTAAATGAAAGTAGGACTGATTCAGATAAATTGGATAGCATAAAGGATTTAACTTGAGTTTCGTTCATGATAGAATATAAGTTTTACAAATTGTACGTTATGTAAATCTACACAAGATAGGTTGTTGAAGAGTCTCACGTTGAATGAAAGATGGCTTGAACAAGTATTTATAAATAGGATAGTCATCACCTCGCAAGCCGGTTTTATTGGATGAGAGATATGAACAAGTCTTTGTAAGTGGGGGCAGAACCCACATCACATGTCAATTTTGTAAGGATGAGTTAAACTCATATTTTAACATGGTACCAAAGTCTAGCGATTCACGCCACCTAACTGTCCACGCACCAAGTTCAATATGCTAAGCATGAAAATCCAAGTCCCACATTGAAAAGATATGATTCTTGATAAGAGTATAACGAGTGTGACTCCTTACATTACAAACCGGTTTTGTAAGGATGAGTTAGACCCAAATTTCAACATGGTATATGAGCCTAAGACTCGTGGACCACATGTTATCAAGTTTCTTCATCATATCATCCATCATTATATCCATACATCAAGCTCTCAATAATGCGGGACGTGTAGGTGTGTATTGAAGAGTCTCAAATGGGATGATAGATTATCTGAACAAGTGTTTATAAGTGGGAGGAGTCATCACCTCACAAACAATTTTGTAAGGTGAAATGTTTGACTCCAAATGTCATTTTTACTCCCAAATTTAGTACGCAACTCACTTTTATGCGGATGTTTCTAAACATAAATCGCCTAACATTTAACTAACTTTTAATAAAAAATCAGTGTCACGTAGAACTAACTAATCACGCACAAACTAACCAAATACATGACTTTAAGAAAGTCAAATATATTTGATCTTTATTTAAATCAAATACATGACTTTAAGTTTATATTTAAGACCGGTGAATGTACAAGCCTTGTACAATATAAAGATGCAATTTAACCTTTAAAACAATGGATACAATATTATTATTTTTTTTTTTACAATTTACCGTTTTAAAACAGTATTTTAGGAATAAACCGGAAAATGTATAGATCGCAATCATGAATGAATTTGATTACAATAAATTCAAAATCATTTGATTTTTTTTACGATTTACCTTTTTAAAACAGTATTTTAGGAATAAACCGGAAAATGTATAGATTGCAATCCATGAATGAATTTGATTTGATTTGATTATACAATCAAGTCCAATTTTAGAAAGCATATAAAGTTGAAATGCAATCAGAATTTTCAAATCAAAAAATTTATCGGTCAAGCGTACTTGTATAAAGATACAAATAGCTTCCTATTACTAAAAAATGCATGTCACTTTTGTCAATTTCCTTTGTACTTTTCCATTAGATAAATAGAATTTAAGTATAGAACTGTAATTAAATAGAATGATAATAAATTCTTTAATCGAGATAAAATAAAATCACCATTCTTTTTTCCCTAACATGAGCACCTCGATAATGGAATGTGCATGAAATAAAATCACCATTCGATTATGATACCAAGCTTGTAAATCGATCTCAATTCAGCAATAAGGTAATATGTCACGGTATAATGAAAACAAAACTAGAAAGCAGAAATAAGTGCAAAACAAAATTGTATTTACATAATATTATAACTGATTGCCATTTACACCTACTCATAAATCAACTGTTTTACCATATTAGAGGAAGTTCACAAGACCTAATGCAAAAGTCAAATAGTTTTGTCAATTACAGATGCATTCATTGCATTCATGCATCACTAGATGGTGGTCTGCGACCACGACCTCTAACCACCCGACCACGGGGAATTCTGCCACGACCTCTTGCTGTGGTGGAAAACACCCCAGCTTGTCTCAATTGAGCTCTTTCTCGGGCTCGCTCTTGTAAATTAATGGTAGTAGTAGATGACATATCACTAATTGGTGATGTTGGCTTTACCGGTGATGTTGGCTTTACGTCTTCTGTTTTAGAGGGAGACCTAGTCGCCCCTTGCTTTGAAACAGGTAATTTTGAGGTACTACTTTCTGCAACGCTACTCTGCAAATTACTCTCGCTCGCGACAGGTGCAGGCTCAACCACCTGATCGCTCTCAACTGATGTTGCTTTGTTAACATCAGCTAATTTATCAGATCCATCAGCAGCATCCTCAACCAAGTCACCTTCATCATTCTTATCATCGGTTGAAACCTCAGGCGAATTAATCTCACCAGCCTCTAAAGCATCATCATCATCAACCCTAGCTGGGGAAGGTTCAGGAGTTGCCTCCCGAGATTCTTGGTTTTCCATGTTAGATCCATCAAAACCACCCTCAGGATCTCCGGCTTCTGGCATCATCTCTCCCTCTTCTGTCTCACTACTGAGAGGCAATGTTGATTGCTGGTTGTCTATCTCAGTATGATCCCTCTGCATCTCATCAGACACCATTTGTGTTTCTGTTGGTTGATCCAGATTCTCTTCTGAAACTCCAGTCTTGTCATCTTGTAATTCCTCTTGACCAGTACCATCCATGTTTGGTGGATCTTCGGATTCTTCATCCTTCCCCACAGCATTCTCATCATCATTTTGAGCCTCGCCTACCTCCTCATTTTGGCCTTGTGGCAACTCACCACTTTCAAATGATTCTTCAGCAACTGGATGACTGCAAGTGAATTCTGGGGTTGTAGCAGGTTGTTCTTCACCGCTGTCTTCTGGAAACTCAGATCCTTTGGGCTTCTTTAACGCAGGTGCTGCTACATCAGAGCTCTTCTCACCAGGTGCCGAAGATTCTTCACGTAACTCAGATGTTGAGGTGGGAGCAACACGTTTCCGAGCCACTGGTTGAGATGATGTACCAAAATTGCTTTGGGTTTCTGCGTCACTAGAAGGTCCAGGTTTGTTTCCCCCAAGTCCTTCAGCATCAGACATTTCAGTGTCCCCTTGTGGTTCATCTGGCTTTACTAGTCGCGGCCTGACCAGTCTCCTACCAATTTTACGAGTTTCAATGCTAGATTTCGTCAGTGCAAGCCTTTTCTCACTTTCTCCAGTGGCCTTAGGTGGTAAACTGCTTGTCACAGGGGCCGTTGAGGGTAATATGCTTGGGGGTTGAGTGTGGACCAGAGACCCTGCCATGATGTGGTTATTATATCAGTATATGAAGGATTATAAGAACCATTTCAAATTTACAACATATTGAAAACTGCATACTTTGCGTCTCATCCTTTGTAAACTCTTTTTTGAAATACTTGCATTTAAAACAATCATGCTGCAAGGGATATATAAAACAATAAAACAACCTGTAGCAGCTGCTGAGCTATCTGTAGCTGTTGATGGATCACCAAGAGTGACACATACTGCATGAGCTTCCTTTTCAAAATTTTCAACAGCAGCCATATAAGGAGCAGAGAAGTCATCAACATTGGATCCCGAAAGAAGTTGAGCAGCATTGGTTCCCTAAGAAATAGCAAAAAAAGGAATGGCAAAGTCAACTAATATGTATTAAGAATTCTTGATTGATAAAATATAAATTTATATATTACAGTAACATTTTGGTTGAATAAAATAATGATTTTTTGGCGTTTGTTTTTTAATTTTTTGCTGTTTCAAATTTTAAATTTATTTATTTATTTTAGTTCTACTGTCAGACTCTCCAAGTGATGACCAGGAGGCTAACAGAAGTCCGTCAAATTCAGTTATGGCAACGTGGCATCAAATCACCTCACAATCAGCAAAATCCCTCCCCATGCCCTCCACTGAACTAGTTAACATTTGATAATTTTTCAGGTGTCTAATTTTCACTTTCCTTTGTTTTGATTATTTAAGTCAAATATAATAGCAAACAATCGAGATACGTAACATAATCCCAGTAAGCCAAATCATGTCTGTCCACTCAAAATTAGTTCAGTTGAACAAAAATTCCTTTTTTTAAATCATGTACCTCAGGAAGATTACCAACAAGAGTCTTAAGCTTTTCAACTTCATCAGACAATCGCTTCAGTGCCTCCTTATGCCTATCGAGGTCATTAACAAACTGTTTTCTCTCCTGAAAGTAAATAAACAAATATGGTTGATAGGACTGGACAAAAGTAAAGGAAACAAAATAAGATTCTGGTATCTCATTAATTCTACTGATAAGTGAACTATCAGCAGTAATTGAATTGACACAGATACAACATTTTGTCAATGCACTAGTGTCAGATATGTATCCGTGTAAGATAAGTTGGGATACACCGATGATAATCTGGCAGAAATGCTAACCCTGATAGCACATGTCACTAGCAAGCTAGACACATGACATACCTGTCCCTCAATTTACATTAACATTGAAATATGGTTTGATGTCGTTCACGATTATACACGAACATGGAAAACAAAGACTATAAAGTTCAATTTAATACAAAAAAGAGTATACAATGACCGTAGATAATTATGGGAAGTGATCGGAATTGATTTTCTTTTCTAATTTGTATTTATTAGTTGACTTGAACAATTTGAATTATAGGAAACCGTATTTTCCTCCAGATTTTACAGGTTAGAATTAATTACAAGATCAACAATTCTTGTATTATTTGAATGTATCGAGTTCATCAAGTGAAAACAGTCTTAATTTTTCCGCATTCATCTTTATACTAACAAGAATCCAAATCTGAATTAAATAAAACAGCAAAACAAATCATAATAATTGAATAGTAATATGAAAATTATAATACATTTTCATCCCTCCAAACATAATTGATGTGCCAACTACATATTTTCCTACATTATCAGAGTTGTTGTCCCATTATATGCCTAAATTTTAAGGATGCTTCGATTCACCAGATTGTGTATCTCGCATTAATCGGTTGAATAGATAACATAGTATTCTAGTCATACCAACAAACAACCAATTGTTTCCCACAAGGAATGTATAGCTACATGGATCAAAACGTGCAATAAGGTCTATAAACTAAATAAATATCTCCATTCCGAAACACTACTAATAATCAAGTGCATTTAATAATATATTTTCATTTTCTTGAAAAACCAATTGTTTCCCACAAGGAATGTATAGCTACATGGATCAAAACGTGCAATAAGGTCTATAAACTAAAAATAAATATCTCCATTCCGAAACACTACTAATAATCAAGTGCATTTAATAATATATTTTCATTTTCTTGAAATATATGGAGGTATAGCATCTAATTATGAAGAAGGAAAAAAACAAGCAAAATTTATATGGTGAAGTGGCAAATACCAGGTCAATATTTTTGTAAGAGTCCGCTATGGCCTTTTCATTTTTCAGTCGCCTATTTCTCTCCGCAGTTTTGTCTTCCTTCTCCTTGTTTAAGTCAGCTCTCACTCTCTCCAGAGTTCTTTCCAGCATCTAGCAAACAGAAAGTTGAATCACTTGTTTTCCTTCATCCTAAAAACCGGGAAACAATCCAAACACTAACCTGTATTCTGGTGTCCTTTTCTTGATTCATCGCTTGTTCACCAGCTGTATCACCTGTTGATCTTTTCCCTAATATACACCATACAATTTTAAGAATGCATTCCGCGAACAAGTATCAGATTTTTATATTGGGTCTAACTCATCCTTACAATACCGGCTTGTAAGGCGAGGGGTGCCTCTTGTTATAATCACCACACAGGCCATATCTCTAAGCAATGTGGGACTAAACCTACCCCCTCAAACTCAACACAATAAAGGTGTTGAAGGCTGCAATTAAGGCAACCCAAATGCCACAATTAGGTGGCAAGGGGCAGACCACAATGAAGGCGGAATTTCCAATAATATTAAAAAGGTACAAAATCTTAGAATGTATAATTACCTTGTTTAATTTCATCTAACTGTCTAGAAAGCTGCTGATTCTCTTCCTTTTCCTTATTTAACTGTCCAGAAAGTTGCTGATTCTCTTTCACTAGCTCTTCCTTTTCCGTATTTAATGCCTCCATCCTTCTCTGAAAGTACGAAAAAGGAAACGGAGTATGAAAACAAACGCGAAACAGGAATTATCAATAAAAAAATTTGTACTATACAGTGACAAATAGAAAATACTACTCACCTTAAAATGGGCCAGCATTTTCCTATTCTTATCCACATCCTGTTTATGGTTAGCCTGTTTGAACAACCATATAACAACAGTTTGTAAACAAAACAAAATACTTTTTTCCAATTATTTAAAAAAGACAATATGTCAAAGACCTCAATTTTCGGGATTTCATTAATTCTCTTCTCTTTTTCCACAAGTTCCAATCTGCAGTTTGAAAGGTCTTGCTCTAAACGTGAAAAAGATTCCTGTTTTTCTGAAAGAATTTTACTAGTTTCCTCAATCTGAGCATCCCTGTCTCTTAGTTTATCCTGACGAGAAAAATGAAGATATTTCTTCAAATAGAGTATAAAAAATTGAAAACATAACAAGCATGCATCTGTGCCAAGAACCGTAGACAATAAAATTGATTTGCAACTTAATTCAAGTATAACAACTTTCAAATCAAGTGCATAGCAATGTTCAAATAATCAGGCTCCACTTGTTTTCAATTTGATTTGTTGAATATGTATTTCAAGATGAGTATATGTTGCAAGTTGCAAACATAGATGTAGAACCATCTATACGTTTTGTTTCACTTATTGAATATTTTAAATATGTACACGCATGTTAACTATTTTGAATAGTTAAATTAGATGCAGAACAACAACTAGAATAATTGAACAGTAAAAAGAAACACAATGCAACTAAGTTTGTATGATTGAAATACGAACAAATAATTCAAGTGCGTAAAAAAAATTATGAAAGGAAGAGTTTTAGTCAACAGGCTATACATTTTCAGGGGACTAACAGATTTCGTGTATAAAAGGAAAAGGAACTCTTCAAAATTAATGGCTAGACAACTCCAAAGGGTGAGAGACAAGAATATGGAAAACAATGAAATTCACTATAACAACCTGCAAATCTTGTACAAGTTTCTTCACTCGATCATAATCCTCCGCATCAACATTTTTACACCTTTCAAGCAACTTAAGATGATAAAACAGAAAGTAAATTAGAAATAACAGTGGAGGTGCACTATAAAAGTGTAAAGCACGTTAATAAATTTCTAGTCTTTCAAAATGAAATACCTCTGAAACCTTGCAATTGAGATGTTCCTTTTCTGTTTTTAGTGATTCAATCTCTTTTTTCTGGCCTTCCAGTTCACTTTCTCTTTCTCTTACAAGATTCTCTAGATTATCTCTGGCAGTCCTTGCCTGTTCTGCCAGTTCACGCAATTTCTAACAAACAATCAACAAATAATTTATTAGTCACAGGAGAACCGTGTCTGAGATGAGGTTTTCTTAGCTTATCAATAGCATTTCTATGAACTGTTATGATGAAATAACAACAGAATAAATAGGAAGACCCAGAAGAAAGTATGGTAGATGAAATATTTGAATACCTGACATTCCTCAAAATTGTGCTTATTTTCTTCCCTGAGCTGCATATTACTCTCACGAAGCAAGTTCATTTCCCTGACCTAGAAATTATTTTGACAAAGCAACCCATTACTGAATTGATCAAAATAACATCATCTGGAAACACTTTTACTAGGAAAAGATCAACATCTTATACTATTATGAATAACCATAAAAAATGAATGAATTTAGTTCCTGAAAATAGGATCAATAACCTGAAGTTGTAAGGATTTGAATTCTTCTTCAGTAAACATAAATGATCTTGATTTTACACGCTGAGCTTCTAGAGATGCATGAGCAGATTCTGCTGACTTTAAAGCACTCTCAAGCTACAGAGAATCATGAGGTCAAACAACAATATACCACTTCAAAACCATCAGAATCATCAGAAAGTTTACAAAACCAAACACAATTAGCACTTGGTTCATGTATTATCAGAATAACTGTTACTGGAGATTAATATCATGAGATTAGATGAAAATAAGCACAACTACTTAGGTTTAGGACTTCACTCAATTTTACAAAACCCACTTCTAGTATGACAAATTGTCATTTATAATCTCTCTGAAGATTTTGTCTAAAGTTAATGAGGGACTTGTATTCCCCAATACGCCTGCAAAGACCCAACACAATTTGGATTGGTGTGTGGATAAGATGGTGGATGATACGATAGATCTAGGATATGATCGGATGCCATTTGAGGGTTTTTGATTAAAATCAACCCCAGATAACCGGTTTTTAGGGTGACGGTTTATAGTCAATCTTGGACTTACGTTTTCACAAAAAACTCGAGCCAGAAAACAGGACAAAATGAGATATGAAATACCAACTTAAGTTTGATGTCATTCACCACGTTATACGAAATATAACAACAGCATGTGTATAAATATTACCTGTGACTGTAATCGCAGCTTTTCCTGTTTTAATAATGAAACTTCTGTTTCTGCCTGTTAAAGAATATAAAAAGTATTAAATAACAAGATATGAACAAACAATTGAAAGAAAGAGAGAATATCAGCAACACAAAGGTGTTTACAATTTCTTTTGAACGGCGGAGATAGTTCACAACGTTTTGAAGGCCAGCATCACCAAATGTATCACCCCTACTTCCAGGTGAAATACCAGCAGCACTACGCTCCTTTTCAGCCCATTGAATATGCAATGCCTCAAGTTGGCTGTGTAAGATTTTATTCTGCAAATATGTTGACGTAGTTGAGTATGTAAATGAAATGGCAGCAACCAATACAGTAAAATATAAGACACATACGGATAAGTAAAAGCATGCATGCTTGATAACGACTAAGTTCTAACTTCCATATATTAACGATCCTCAATATAAATTACATATCATCAATGGTTATCCCTTCATGGCATATGGGCCAAATATTAATACCTATTTCACCCAATCACAATGTATATGGGCCATACATATATAATAAGGTTTGTCCATGTCATTTTATAAGCCAGCTTGAGATATGAGAAGTGTTATAAAGAATATAAATAAGTTATTTATGGTCAGATTCTGTGTTGTATATTGTTATGTAGTAAATTAAAAAAATGCCAATATTCAAGTTTATCTTTTTTCTTTTCCTTCTCCATGCACGGAATATTAGGTAAAAGAAAAAGATAAATCCTTTTGAACTAAAATACATAAAAAAAAACATTCACAAAAGATATTCGTAAAAACCTGCTCATTTATTTCATCGTATTTCTTTTCAGCATCGCACTTAGACTTCTCTAGTCTTGCTTTCTCCTCTTCCCACCTAGCCTTTAGTTCATTCTGTCAACACAATATATATGAGGTGAATTAGGTCTACAACAATGAAAGAAACAATTAAAAAAATAATGAAGTATGACACAACAACTGGAAAAACTGCAAAATTTCATAAACATAGGAGCTAAAATTATACATGCAGCACAATTAGCACTGTCATAAGCCCAGTCTAACATGTAAAACAAGGACGGTAAAGAGTTAAGACTCAAGTGATCATTAAAGTACATAACAAGAAATTGTTAAAATTAATGGCAAAAATATTTACTTGTCTGTTAATGATATCTTTTCTATAACAAGGCTATTCATGCCTAATGAAAACACAATATTTCTTTGATAAGTTAAATAACAAATTATTCACAAGGAAAATATGTTTTATACATATCCAACAACATTTCATTATATTGTCAAATCATATATGGATGCAAACCAGAACCACATAATATTTTGTGATTCTGGTTTTGCTTAAATTGATTCTGATCTGCATACATTGATGCAATGCAAACCAGAATCACATTATTGATTTCATCATATTTCTTCTCAGCATCACACTTAGACTCCCTCCATCACAATAATTATAGCATTTGGTCATTTCACATATATATTAAGAAAATATGATAAATAGAAGAAAGAGAATGGTAATTTTACTAATTTACCCTTTGTTAACTACTTGTATATTCCCATTACAATAAATGCAAAGTGGAGAATAATAATTTGGGAGTGGTGCAAATTGTATAAACACACAGGAACAATTAATATACTTGTACCTACAAAATAAATGTGAAACAGACAGAAAACATAAATATTCTAAGCGTAGGAAATTTTACATTTTCAATTTTCTGGGCATCAGCTAATTTACGTAATTTAGATGCTTCCTCCTGCAGCAAGGCCAGTGTTTCAGATGTTTTAGTCAACTCCTGAATAGTCTCGGACTGGAGAATAACCTGAGAAATAAAAGTCATCAAAGATTGGAAGCAATGAAAAGAATGCATATTAAGCAAAGATGCAATATTTTGTCTTCAATAATTGTCATATTAGATAACCAAACAAATTAGCCACTGCAGCAGTAAGAAATCATAGAATATGAGAAGTTCAACTTATAACTAAGGAAAATAAAATATTAGTTAAGAGGATGTTAAGTTTGATGACGGTTTTTAATTCCACAGGGTATGCTTTCATTTATATGTTTTTATTCTGTTTCACTTCGTATTCCCGTATTTTACATTTTTCTATAAGAAATAAAATTAATACAAAGTGGTAGATTTGTAATGATTAAATAAAATAACAATTGAAAAATAACTTATTTATGCAATATAACGAAAGAACCATGTCCTAACCTGTCTTTCATAATTCGTTTGAGCTGCACGCCATTTCTGATGCTCTTTGTCCAGGTGTTCTTTTAAACCAGATATCTGAACTTCCATTTCCGAGATTTGAGAACTGCGTGCAGAAAAATTAAGTTTCATCTAACCGAACAGCGGTAAATTTAGCAATGTGGTACAAAGATAAAACATACGTTTTTGTTAAAATTTCTTCTTTAAGATGTGTTATCTCAGCCAAAGCAGATGTCAGAGCCTCTTCCTTTCCAGCAGTTGCAGATACAACCTCATCAGATTTCAAACTAGCGTCCTTTTCGAGCTCTGAAATCTTCTCTCTAAGTGAATTCAGTTCAGCCTCTAGAGATTTCTTTGTATTGTCAACCTAAATATATTAACAATGATTACAAACAAAATATATTTAGTTATGTTTAATTACACTTTTAGTCCCCTAGTTTGGACCATGATTTTGATCACTCTAGTTTTTTTCAAGCTAACTGTGGTCTTGCTTTTATGACGGATTTGATATAAAATAATTTATTTAATATAGTAAAATTTTGATAAAACTGAGGGAATTTTACAAGATGTGATATTAGGTTTTGAAGAGAAACAAGATTCGGAATTTTTTATTTTTCCGTGAAAGTTTAAAATATTGTAGGGCCAAAATTGTTAACTCTTTGAATGGAAGTGACGGACAGACTTGATTGTATCCATTGAAAAGTTGAGGGACTAAATTTGATCTAAATATTTTAGGGCAAAAATCACTAGCAGTAGTAGACAGACTGAAAATACAAGCCTGCCCATTTAGAACAATAACAAATGGTCAACATCAAAAAAAGAACAGAACAATAAAAATCGCATTCAAAATAGCTTTCAAGATTTAATCATTGCTAGAATACCTCTATCTTGTAGTCCTCGTGTGCACTTTCTATTTGTTTCAATGCATCTTCATTCACCTCAGCAATGCTCTTATACTTCATTGTAAAATGCAAGCAGGCGGTAAGTTTAATAAAAAAATAAATAAATAAATTGAGAAGAATAAAATAGTAACCTGCAGCATGTGTGCTTTGTTGGCATGTACTTCCTCTTTCAGTTTCTCAATCTCTTCTTTTGCTGTTTGCAATTCAGCAACAACCTAAAGCATGTTATAAAAATAAACGTCAAGCAGAAACACAACACAATTACACAAGTCTAAAACAACACAGCAATGCAGAAGGAACTCGTGCATGGTTTTTCTAGCAGAACACATTCGAACATAAAAAAGGAAGATGTCAGAAGGAACTCATGCATGGTTTTCTAGCAGAACACATTCGAACTTATTTATACTGATTTTTGTATTTGATTTGAATTTTAATATGCTGTCTGGGAGGATTCACACTCCTCTAGCCTAAATCATGAAAATTTTCAGCTCAATAATAAGCTATATAGATAGAACAATAACATTCTATTCTATTCTATTCTATTCTATTCTATTCTATTCTATTCTATTCTATTCTATTCTATTATATACAAGAACAGAACAATAGACCATTATGCCATAATTCGTCTAATCAACTATTCTATGTGGAGCTTGTTTTAGAAAGAAGAAGAAAAAACACTACAACCATCATATTTAAGCCTTTGTGTTTTTAAAGATAATGTCATAAATTGTCCAAACAAGTCTATTTAAAAAGCAGTAAACTTACTAAAGCTGGAAACCATTTTTCTATTAAACTATCATTTCATAAATCCCAGAATTCCCATGCACAATAAGAAATAAATGGAAAGACTTAACAGTAGCAATGAATGTTAGCCTCTAAATCAAAAAGTTTCAAAGGTCAAAGCCCACGTAGCTCATTAATTCAAGCCATGTGCATGTTGAAATTAATTTATCCCGAGCAAACTGCTTGGCAGTTGAGAAACTACATGAATTTGTTTTATTGATTACCTCGTATATTTAATAACCTAAATTTATAACTCAGATAACTGGGTGGTTAATTTTTCAATTTAGTTTTATAATAATGATGATTTTTCAACTGCTTCATCCTGGTTAAAAAAATCAACCATTATTATATACACAAATACATAATTCTAGTAAACGAAGAGGCTTCGCCCCCAATAATAAAAACAAGCCATTTTTTAGGGGCAACAAAGTCTTTTCACTTACCTACAATATATATTCATCTAAATACAGAGCACTTTAATAGCATAAAAATTTGTTTATTTCATAACAAATAGCATAGCACCAGCAAATGCATAGCAGTAGAGGCGAAATTAAGATATAAGAATGTGCACCCACCTCATCTCTAGATGAAGATCCACTCACTGATTCCGTATTGACAAGCTATATTCAGTTAATAGAAAATGTTAGAATTAACAGAAAAAAATCATATAATTTTCGGAACGTGAATGTGTAGGAAATCAATAAAAACAGCAATTAATATAGAACATGGCACAAATCAAGGATCTATCGGTAATGAACAATATACTTCATAAAAGCTTTATCATATAGATACTACAAGACAAAATACCATTTATACTTGCCTTTCTTCATCGGCACAAAGAGTTGAGAGTTTACATGGACTTAAGTTTGAAAGTTGAGAGAAAAGAAACTCTCAGATATGAATTTTGTATTCTCTATGAATCATGATGTGTACACATGGTATTTTTATAGGAATGAGGGTTAACATGACCTAATATGTTGCAATGTAACTGAATACCAGTAAGCTGAATAAAAGGAACTACCTATAGAATTTAAGTTTCAAAGAAAGCCATCATTAGGGGTATGGATTATAAGAGCCAATTCAAGAATGAATGTAACATGACCAGATGACTCAACCAGTTATCGAGTTACACTTCCAGAAAAGAAAAGAAAACATTGCATGATTACTCCGCAGGCTTTTTTATAGGGGCATTGTGGTATAAGTATATTCACAACAATAATAATAAAAACAAACCTGCCGATCTGTGGAACTCATTTGTTTCTGAATACTTGAGAGTTTTGCCTGTACACGAAGGCCAGTGCGTTTCAATACAACTAGAACAATCAATGATAATAAAAATAAAGCATACAAAAGCGAGCAAACAAAGAAATACCTCAGCGACAGCAGCCCTAGATTCTGCAGACGCAAGTGCACCCAGTGCATTAGTTAACTCTTTGCTCATATCCTCAACCTGTCTCAGAGAATTTTTCATGGTCTGGTCCCGATCAAGCGCAAGTCTCCGCACATTTTCTCTCTCTTCCTGTAACTCTTTCTTGGCTTCGGCCCATTCCCTCTGACATGAGACAATAGCAATAACAAAAATCATTAAGAAATGCTAAATATGCACTCTAAAAAAATTAATTTAACAACAGGAAAGGATATGACATGGACTGAGGATATGGAAAGTTTTAAAAGTAATAGGACAGCTATAAAATTGATATAGCTAAGAAATTGTAGACATAATATACCATAACTTAATTAATTCTCTTTCGATATATTATTTAGAAGGCGCAGGTGGTTGAAGCACATCGAATGTACACTGAAAGATGGTAAAGTTGACCAATGGAAAATGAACGACAACAAAGGAATGTTTGAATACGCCGTAGGAAAACTTGAACGCAAGCTGAAAGGATGACACAGCAGAAAAGAACAAGTTGGAAAACCAATACGCCAGAAAATCAGAAGCAAAGAACCCTTGAAACACACCTCAATAATGGGACCCACAAGCTGAACTTTTGGCAAGAGATAAGCCAGGGAGAAGGCACTTTATATAAAAGGTTCCCTTGACAAAATATTTCAGACAAGTAGCAGCACATGGCTGCTTCAATGAAAATTTTGTTGTAGTGGCTGGGCATATGCACCAGAGAAGGGTTGTCGAAAACCAAAGACAAGACTGTTGAGGAGGCTCGTGAAAAAAAGATGCAGAAACGCTGCAATAGAATGACATTTGCAAGGAAACTTCTGTGGTGGTGGATGGTGGTGGCAGTTCAGATCTTGATCTTGATCTGCTACCAGGTTGAAATTGTGATTTTTGTGCCTAATCAGATCATATCCCTATTTATGATAGCGTATAGAATAAATAATATATATGCCATATGGATTTATCTTTGATTCTAACAGACATGAAGACCATGTTTTATGTTATTCGCTTTTGATCCTAACTTTATCTTACATATTTTCATCCACAACCAGGATTCTATGTCCATAAGTTTAAAGTTATTGAATTGCCAAAACTCCCATTGCTACCTTCTTAATGCCATTGGCCATCTTGCCCGATATACACTTGTGTCTCCCAAAATCCTCCTTTTGAAAGATCCTTGGTTTTCCTTCAACTGCCACCACATAATACTTGAAATCTTAGTGGTGGCCAATACTCTTCAATCTCCTCTTTACCCTTACATCCATAAACAAAATTTTCTAGTGGGCAGTCAAGCTCTCTTCAAGTATAACTTCACAATTATTCTATCCAATTTCATAATACGAAAGAAATATATTCGATAGCAAACCAGCCCTTTTTTGTAAGTGATAACATGTTCCTCTGGTTTTCTAAAGCAGCATTGGTAGTTTTAAGATCAAAGCAACATGAACAACCAAATCAAATCCCACTTATAGGAGACGGTTGTGAGGATCAAACAATGATATAATATTTTATCATATAGTTCATATCTCTTGCCAAAACATTGACCTCTAAGTCTTTTTTCGTAGTTTTTTATTTCCTAGTTTCTCTGCATATCTCCATTTCAAACCTTCATAAGCTCTATAGGTACTCTCAACATGAGAATTTAGATCTACTCCAACAAAATTATTTTTTCGTAGTGGTATTTCCCAAGTTAAGCCTACAAAGTCGTCCCAAAAAAATGTTCTTTAAACCCTAGATGAGGTGCATAAGCACTAATTACAGTAAAAGTGTCTTGTTCCTTGCATACAATTCGTTGGGAAAATATATAATTCACCAGTAAATAGAGAGTATTCGTACAGAAGAAGAAAACTCACCTCCAATTGCTTTGTATGTTCTTCTTGTTTTACCCTCTCTGCAACTCTTGCTTCCTAAAAATTAGAAAAAAAAATAGGGCTTCAATACAGAACGTGTTGATGAAATGATGAAGCAGCACACATTGATGAGAATAATCTACCTCTCTAACTTCTTCAGCACTTTGAATGGTACCCAACGTAGCCTACAATGGTAAGAGTAAGAACATGCATGATTTGTGAAATATAAAGAGTATTGTATACAGAATAATCCTGACCTGCAAGCGATACACCCTTTCAGATAAATTGCGAACCTCGTCAGATGCTCTCTTTTCAGCATTTGATAAGACTTCCTTTTCATTCTTTAATGCCGACAACTATAATAACAGCAAATGAGCATTAAGAAAAGGATCTATCTCAGCTCACAAAATTAGCCAGAAATTTTTTTAACTTCAATGAAATTCCGACCTCCATAGAAAGTTTCCGTGAGAGCTCCTCAGCAGCATTCATTGACTCTGAACTTTCCCGCAATTTCCGTTGGTAATCTACAACTAGCTGAGAAAACTCCACATTTCTTGCCAAAACGCCTTTTGCTTCAGCTTTCTATATTCTCATCGAAAATTGATAAGTTAGTATAAAACAGGCATGCAAGAGCAAACCATTTTATATTACAAAGAAGTAATTACCTGGTATTCAAATTCCTTCATAAAGCTATCAAGCCGCTCTCTAACAAAATTTCCTTCTAGTGCAATTTTGTCACGCTCAGATCGTAATACAATAATCTCACTCCTAAAAATAAACAAAAGTTTAGCCTAAGAAATTAGCTATCTAGCTAAAAAGAAAGAAAGTGGCAGTAGAAGGATCATGAATTTTGGGTAAGCATCCAAAGAATCATTAATAGATTAATAATAATATCAATAAAGGGAAAGGAGTATTATAGTCTGACAAATGCACACAAAACAATTCTAACATGGGATAAGCGAAGATGGTCAGAAATTTGAAAATATTGTTACATCAACAACTATGAGAGAAATATCATATGTAATGTAAAGCTGGAAGCTTAACTAGTTCAGTTATTTCAGTTTAACTTTTACAGCTTGGGTAGCTGGGAAACTGTTTTAATAGATTCTCTCTACGCTATCAATATATTTCTATTCGATGTATCAAAAGACTCAATGAAAATCAGTTTTTGAATACCGTTAACCAACAAGATGGAAAAATGGTGAAAAACAAGGAGCTGCCAACATGTGAAATAAGGCAACAAACTATAGAACTACATAGTAGATGTTCACAATAGGAAATTTGGTAGGATTTGAATTTTTCTAGGTTTCTACTAATTATAATATTTCGAGCCAACAAGACAAATTCTAAAGAACAAGATCAAAAAGAAATGGCATCCCATAGAAGATCACAAATTACTTGAAGAATGAATATTCACATTTACAAATTATGTGCATCTAGGCTACACCTTTCCTTGTGACAAGACATTACAGCATTAGTTAATCCCATGTAACTTACCCACAATGTGGAAATTGTTTTCTGTTGGTTATTAAGCTATTTTTTCCATTTAACAAATTCAATCTAGAGACTACTATTGCAGTTATAGTTAACAAATGAAGAGAATAAACAAAGACCAAGAATTTGGAATATGATGCAATAAGAATGTGGAATTTTTCATATCTAGTATTGGCATAGTAGCCAACACATACTCAAATAAACACACGGGGAAGGGGAAATGTGGACCAGGGATTCCACAGTAAATGTCTTCACAGCCAAACCCCAAGGTTGTAACAACGGGGACAGCAAAAAGATTGTGGGTGATTTGATGGGGATAAACTAGACAATAACCCTTATTTCTACTAATATAAGAACTTCAAATCCTAGTAACAATATTATAATATAGAATAGCCACCTTAAATACAGTCTACTCCTAGCAGGCTTAATTGTGGCAACGATGGGCAATCAATGCAGTTTCCAGCACCTTCATTGTGCAGGTGTTTAGGGGTGTGTATCCCAAACAAAATTTGTGAAGTTGGGTTACACCCTTAGCACAAATTATAGTATTATATCCTAGATTTTTTTTTTTTTTTTGAAGAAGCTAAATTAGCCCACCCAAATTGACACTGGGGAGAAGTATTATATCCTAGATCTAGTGTTTAACTTGAAGAGATAAAATGGAAAGCCGCATGAATTGCGATCTGCCATTAGCCACTTTCATAGAGGCAACTTTGGGCCGTCTTCGTTGCAACCTATAGCACCTCGTAGTGCTGGATTTAATTTTTTAAGGAACATGCTTAGTCTCAATATCGCCTAAGTAGTGCTTATGAACATTGAGCACAAATTAAAATACATTATAAACATCAATGCAAAAATAGAAAGTTAGTAACCTTACCTAGACTTTGCTAATTCATCCTCAAGACATCTTACACGCTCTGCAGCTTTTTCAAGAGACTTCTTAGCAATTTCCTATATTAATGAAAACAGTAATAAAAGTATATATAAGTGGTAAATATAAGTCCTGTCATTAGGTAGATACATACCATGAATACGTTACAATTTAATAATCCGACAGGTTAGTATTAAAAAAAAAGAAACATTTGACAGGATACAACAAAATAATCTCAAACAATGATCACAATGATCAATACATACAATAAATAAGGAATAATCATAGAAGAAGAAAAACATGAAACCAACCTAAGATAACTAACAAAATCAAGTATTATTCGTAATATAAAATTTCAATTTTGGCGCAAGGTACAATGGGCAAATGCAATCTGCACACTAAAACTTAAAAAATACTTTGCATGCTACGTCATCAATCTGGATAAAAAGTGTGGTCCGACATCTGAAACATTATAGATGTTAGGCGGGTAGCAGCATGGCTGCTATGTTCAATTGTATGGGAGACGATACAAGCAATTTATTGTATGTATTGATCATTCATAACAATTAATCGAAGTTCATTATTTCCAATATTTAAACCAAATACAAAACAAATATGTTTTAACCTCTAAGGCTTAGAATAACTCATCTAAGCATTTAAAATAAATACAAGTGATTCCTTAAATGGGATTACTATAACCAAGCTCTTCCTCATCATCATGTTCACTTTCTTCCCAACCAAAATCATTTGTTCTACATCCTCCTCTTTGACCTCTGTTTTATGTCTGTCTGGAGGCACATAGAGAGGATCAAACAAAGGGAGGAGCCAACTGAACAAAGAGGGTCATTTAAATCACACAAAGGACTGTTGAAATATTACAGAAGCGCGCCATTTAGGGTTTAGGAGGACAGAAACAAAGAATTTTGGTGCAGAATAAATAAGAAATCAGAACTTAAGGGCAAAATGACCATAAAATCCAAAAAAAAAAAAAAACACAAGGAATGGCAATAAGTTGAGGCCATTGTCAGGTTTTTGCAATAGCTTGACAATTGAGACCACTATTTGGCCACTACTTACAGCCACTTCCTAAGCACAACACAGCTTCAGGGGTTGCTACGGACACTATTGGCTACAAGGTCATATTTTTATAAGCCATTCACAAAACTTCACCTAATAGCTTAAACTTTGCAGCATTGCCCTCCACAAGAAGTATGAGATTATAATTGTATCCAAGTGTCCTAACAATATATTTACCTGTGAACTTTCAATTGAAGCATTGACATTGTTTCTTCCAACTTCTGCAGCAGCTGAAAAATCAAGAATCAACTAATATAAGGTAACTTGCCAACTGACAACAATCTATGATCTAGATCTGTCTGACCATAGAGAACTAAAAAGTGATGGCTAATTTACAATAATTTTACAAATCAGTTTATTTGCATTATCACATTCCACAACCAATATCCTCCTTCCCTAAATATAGAACCCCATTGAGTAAATCGAGGGAATTAAGAAAGTTGGTAGCAATATTAAATTTGTTAACAATTGATTTTGCAGAAAAAGATGTAAAATAATTAGGGGTGTTAGTAAAGATATAATTAATATAGTTAAAATTACATAGGGTCCTATAAAGAGGGACAGAAATTTCTCAAAAGGGTCTTGTATTTAAGGACAGGGGTAGTAACAACTGAAGAACTAAAATACAACAGAATTACTCCCATTCCCACTCCCTCCGTATTTTATCATATAAGTCACTTTGGAAAAAATATGTGATTTATTATATGTCACTTTACACATCATTAATGATTTTTTCCTATCATATCCTTTATTACAAGTCTCTTCTTTCTATTCTTTTAATCTCTTTATCTCGTGTCAATAATAAGGGATAAATTTGTAAAATCACTCATAATTTATCTTTCCAATACAAAATTAACTACATTTCTTAATGTGTGAAAACATCAAAACGACTTACAATAAAATGCGGAGGACATGATAGATGTCTCCAAAACATAAAGGCAATAACAGGGGGTTCAAATTTGTAACCGAACTATCTCTATAATACCAAGAAAACAAAAACTCTATAATACCAAGAAAACAAAAACAAATAATTGTTACTTTTGATGGAATTGTGTCTTTCTTCTACAATACCCTTAACTATTTATTATTGTTGAGATATTGAAAAGTTGTGACAGTTTAGTTTTAACTAAACTATTTATTGTATTGATTAATCTTCTTTATTAATTAGGGATTAACTAGGACAGTCCTACCTATATAAATGTACATTCTCCCCACATAATATGATATAATAAACATATTTTTTGTCTTAAGAATTATCTCATTCCAAACTTTACTCTCTGCAATAAAAAATTTGTGGGCAACCTTCTATTTACAATGGATGTACCCAAATTCAACCATTTATTGAAGAAAAAAAATATTGTTTACAATTTGCCATTTTGTTTGCAAATAGAGTGAAGGTCAGCAATCCCATCAAGCCCCATTCCTACTTATATTTATTGCATCAGAAAGGAGGTTGGGGGAATAGATAAATATTTATACAACCTGCAAGAGCTTCTGAAGAATGGGTGTGAGATAAATGAAGACTATGCTCCTCCTCATACAACCTTTTATACATTGCAACCTACAAGAAGTAGGAGTTGAAAGTATATATTCAGAGGCATGAATGAGAATATGACATACGTAAAAGAAACAAGAATACTACAAGACAAATGGACCATAATAATTGGAGCATTCAGACCAACACTAAGTTTCGCTGCATTTAGGATTTCTATATGTATATGGCGTTTTGGTCAAACCAGGACCTGCAGGGACCTCTCTAAAAGAAAAGAAAACCCCAATCCCCTAACCAGGTTGTGAACCTTCCACTGTTGTTTAAATATAAAACACTATAAATGCTTACAGATGTATGAAGCGATTCAATCATCTGCCCTTGCTCTTCCGCTCTCTGCAGAACAGCCGCAACTTTAGAAGCAGCCTCTTCCGTATGTTTTTTGAGTTCCATTTCAAGTTTTTCCTACAATTCAATTGTATATAATGATAACCATATAATCTAAGCGCCTTTATGTTCCGTAACATAATAATGGGAAAGAAAAAAAAAACTTTCCCAACCAACCTTGAACTCCACCTTCTGATTTTCAAACTGTTCATAGAGACTGCGTACAAGGCTTCTGAGTTGGACATTCTGCTCAACTAATTCATTAATGTCCTTGAAAGTTAACTGCGTCCGAAATTGAATTGAATACACATAAGAATGAAATACAGAAGTTCAAAAATTAGAGATAAAAAATTAACCCAAAAAGCTTACAAGGTGCTGTGATATGATACTTTCAGCATCGGTCGCTGTATTTGTTGTTGAAGAAATATTTGTTGCATTAGCATTGATATTGTTACCAAATGACCCACAACGAACTTGTATGTCTTGGCATTCCTTCAAAAGTACTGTCACCTGTAAAGATTCAAAAGTAACAGTTGATTTTGTTGTCTCCAAACTTGAAAAGCAGGATTTTGTTTCCCAATAAGACCATCAGCTTTGGACAAAAATTGAGGAGGAATTGACAGACAAACAAGAAGCTCATAAAGATTGTGTCATAGATAAAAGATTGTGTCATTCAACTTCTGAGAGATATTGAGCGCAAAAATGTAGATTAGAAGATTCCAATGAAGAGTCATCAGCGAAGAATGCGCGAAATGGAGAAGGGGTCTCAGAAGATGGATTGGCCATGATTCAGAATGTGGATCTAGATACCCTATAAGAAAAGGAGAGAGAAACCTTGTTCTGGAAAAGAGAGAATCACAAATAAATTTCATGTTGGGTGGATATTGGTTGCTGTCTACCTAAGAGACTAAACAGAGAATATTAAGAAAAATCCAAGGCAACAATGTTGTATGTTAATGAATGTTGGGAAGATATTCAACTGAAAGTTAAGATTGGAAAGATAAATTACACTCTCTAATACACTCTTTTCAACACAGACTCTTCTAATGGTTTAAATTTATATCAACCCCACCAAAATTTATGTGGGACCCACGTGATTCAATAGGGATCATTTGATCATCCAATGTGAAAAAGCATGCAAGGCAAATGTGTTGCCAGCACGGAATTCACATAAGATGATTTGATCATGTGAGAAGACCAATGACCAATCCAGGCTCAAGTGAGAAAAGAAGACAAATGGAACACAGCCCTAGCAAATGATCAGGAGAAAGAGAAACCAGCAACAAAGACCATAATCTGAATGGTCATACAGAAATTTTGGTTTGAATAAAGCTTTGTAGTGTGTAAATATAAAATGAAAAGGAAGAGTCCAAACTAACATAGTAAACTACTATAAAATGAAAAGGATTCTCTCAAGTCACCTGTTTTCGAAGGTCATCAATTTCTTTCTGGGCAAGATTATATTCACGTTCATGCCTTTTGAGGTCAGCCTGTAAAAGGTACACTAAGTAAATCTAAATGTAACAATGAAAGGGAAGATGAAACTGTGTTTTGTTATACAAACCTTCAGTTCCAGGATGGCTTTCTCTAAGTTGGAATTTTCGTTGAGGGAATGTTGCAGTTTTTGGTTCATCAAAGAGTATGCATCAGCCATCTTGTCATGTTCCACTATATGAAATGCCAATTATTTATTTTAGCAAAAAAGGCACGGCACTCAATGAACAAAGATAATACTTGCATAGCTTTTAGTCTACGGTGACATCAAGTACAAGCAGTTTTTTGTTGAACATTTCTCATGATGAAATATGACTAGTCATATCATATTGAAAAATCCAAAAGGAATTACCACTGTAAAAATGATAATATGCAGGTGCAAATATAAAATTAACGATCGCCCATTATTGGCACCAAAGTATTCAAGTATTCAAAATCAATGTTAGATTATGATTAGAAAGGGGAATTAGATCATAAATTGCAAGATTATAACAGTTAAGCAATCTACATTGGGTGAGATAAAGCCTGAAAATGTGTTTGTTTATAAGTGGTGGGTAATCCTCACCTTACAAGCTGATTTGGTAAGAGGGTTGAGCTACACCCAACCAAAATTCTAAGATATTAGAGTTTGGCTCCGATCGGGGACTGTTCAGAGTCCCATATTGGACGAGGTATGGCTTAAAAGTGGTGAGTAGTACTCACCTTAAAGTCAATTTGGGAAGGTTGAGCTAGGCCAAACCCAAATTCTAATATGGTATTAGAGTCTATTCAAGATCCATTGGGCCACCGCTATCGGGCAATTCAGGTCCATGCTATATATGTCCAGTTTTGAAGGTGATGTGTGTTAAGAGTCCCACAATGGATGCAATATAGCCTAAGAATAACTATATAAGTGGGAGACATCCCTGACCTTACAACCTGGTTTTCTAAGGGTGGAGTTAGGTTCAAGCCAAATTCTAAAATTTTACAAGAGTCTACCCAAAATCCATTGGATCACCCGCAATCAGGAGTCTCGGGTCATACTCCAGATGTCCAATCTTGGGTATGAGGGAGCTATGTTAAGAGTCTCAGATTAGATGAGCTAAGGCCCAAAATGTGTGTATAAGTGGTGGATCGTCATCACCTTACAAGTTGATTTTGCAAGGACTGAAGCCCAAGCCAAATTCTAACAGATTTCTTGTTGTTCTTTGATGTGTATATATTTCATTATATAATATATGTTTTAATTTAATTCGGGTGTTTTAGTTTCATAATACATATGTTACCTAAACTAATACAAACTTTAGTTTCAATATTCAAGATATATGTTTCTAAATTTAAATTTGGAAAAGAATTGTGTTGTTATGCGCAAACTTGTATGCAAAAATGTCAAAACTAAAATTAGTAGTTAATTTTGGAGTTCCTTTAATAAAGGTGTATATGTTTCTAAATTTAAATTTGGAAAAGAATTGTGTTGTTATGCGCAAACTTGTATGCAAAAATGTCAAAACTAAAATTAATAGTTAATTTTGGAGTTCCTTTAATAACGGTGAAAAGGGAGTATATAGTTAATTTGTACCCAAAAATTAGTAGTTATTTTTGTACAGTTACTTTTAAGTTTTTTGGTCTTTCTTCTTGACCTTGTCACAAAACAACAAGGACAAAAAAGTGGACAGGATTTAAATATATCTTCTTCTCTAAGTTAACGAATTATTTACTGACACACATTCAATTCAACAAAAAGATGTACCTCTCTCATCTTCTATGGCTTCTGCCTTCCCCTCCAATTCACTTAGGACCTGTAACAACAAAGAAGCTCGCTTTATCTTACAATTATATGTATTTGTGTCTACATGTATATTAATAAATTTGATATAATGCTAGTTAATCAGAAAAATGAAATAATATATAACAGAGAACAATACTATCAACAAATACGACAAAATGCACTACATATTTTAGCCAATTGTCATGCTCTACTTCATTTTCAATATGCATCAAACATCATGTTGTGGGTCTTCTGTAGGCACCTTACATTCCATTTGGGTGTTTATGCAAATTAAAGAGAAAATGAAACGGATCACATTCAAACAAATATTACATAATAACACAATTAATTAGTCAAGGCCTCAAATCAGAAAGTTCTGTGTGAGAAGAGGTAGGAGAGAAAATAGGGATCAAAGCTCGTGAAGTCCTTGCAAACAGAATAGCTAACTACAGTTAGGTAGTTGGAGTAGTTTGGAGAGAGGGATATATATATCTGAAGACGAGTATGCAGTGTATTTCAATCAATTTTGTAGAGAAAAGAAGGGAATTTGGTGCATTTGATCAAGTTTGTGAGAAGTCCAAGTCTCCAAAATATCTTGGAAACCCTTATCTTTTCTTACTCCAACCCCGACCTACCCTAATTCTGTGAATCTGCGGGTAGAAATTGGGAATTTGAGCTCATTCAGGGTCCGTTCGGTTCAGGGTATTTAGAGGGGAGGGGAGGGGAGCCAAATCCCTCCTAGACCCACTTTTTGCTTCCCCCCAAAATTGGGGTTTTTTAAAGGGAAGGGGAGGCAAGATGTGTTGTTTAAAATATTATTACGTTCTCAAAATTATTCTCAAGTTTATTTTAGACTTCCAAAATTACCCTTTTCTTACTCCTTTTTTTTCTTGCTGCTGGTTCTCTTTTTCTTTCCCAAATTTATCATCATGCTTCACCTTCATGTTGCCTTCTTAACATAACATAATCCAAATATTCTCACTGCCACTATACCATTATTACTCATGTTGCCTTCTTACATTGTTATGTTGCCACTTTACTACTAATACTACTTATTTTGTTGTGTATTCCGTGCTTGATTCATTCGTTCAGATTATAAAACACAAAAATTCAACAGACCACGAAAAATTGGATTAGGTTAGATTATATTTAACATAATAGCTGAATATCATACTTCGATAGTGGATAGAGTAGAAAATGTAGATCATTGGATTAGGTCAGATTAGATGTAACATAAAATGGTGGAGGTTAAACATGTGAGTGTTGTAAAATTTTAAGGGTAATAAGGTAAATTAGTTTTAAAATCCCTCCCCTCCCCATGTGAACCAAACATATATTTAATTAAAATCCCTCCCATCCCCTCCCCTCTTTTGAACCGAACATATAAAAAAAAGGGCAACCCGGTGCACTGAAGCTCCCGCATACGCAGGGTCCGGGAAGGGGTCCCACCATTTCCCTCCCCTTTTGAACCGAACATATATTAAATTATAAAACCTTCCTTCCCTCCGTTAAAATCCCCCCCTCTTCCGTTGAACCAAATGGACCATCAATAGAATTTCAATCTCCTTACCTTTGTATCAAATTCTATCAAAATGCTTCTTCATAGTAACTAACTAGTTACTCCTATCAGTGAAGAAATATATAATAAATGTTTGCTCAAATTTCCCTCCTATCAATGTTACATAAAAAGATGACGGCATCAGTCATACCCGTTGCAAAATTGACTCTGACTCCTTCCTTCCCAATTGTTCATGTCTCAAAGCATCAACAGCCTCTTGGTATTTCGCATACATCTTCGCCAACTTCGACAAATAGAAGGATACAATAAGAAGATTTAGTTGTGCAAATCAAATGAGAGAACATGTCAAGGATTGAAAGTAAAATGTAATTAACTCACACTCCACCCATCTCGCAAAAGTGAAGCAGCTAATGCTGTTCCCGAAACCCCAACAGGAATTTTTGAGACTAGTGCATTGTTTTCTTCATCCATGTTATCAGTTACAATAGCTGTCATCCACCTGTAACAAAAACGGAAAGTACTAAGCAATATGTTCCTAGAGCAAATAAAGGACTGAATGGCCATGATTAAGCATTTTTCAAAACTAATGCAGAAAGATTGAGGATAGATTCAATTATATAAGCCAATTGCACAAAATGCATAAAGGAAAACTTACATTACCTTTCACTACTACTGAGAAATTAAAATTGTTGATACTAATTTGGACTGGTAAGCGTCCTATTTCGGAGGTAATTAGTGATGATACTTCCTGGCAGATTGGGGGTGGCTCTCGCATTAATTTTTGGACTGAACGTTGGTTGTTTAGGCTCGTGGTTGATTTGATCAGTATTTCTAGTAATATTCATTGCCTGCTGCACACACGTGTCCAATATTTTTGGACTGAACGTTGGTTGTTTAGGCTCGTGATTTAATCAGTATTTCTAGTAATATTCATTGCCTGCTGGACACACGTGTCCAAGATTTTATTGTTGTTGGTTCTTAGTCGATTTTGAATAGTAACATATATGAAGTGTTGGGGCATGAGATTAAAACATCACCATTCCAACTTTTAATAAAGAAGATCAGCTTGCTTGGTCTGCCTCTGCTTCGGGGAATATGAGTTAAAGATGTGTATAATAGGCACCCAAAATGGCCAATCTATTCTTGTCTAAGATGATCTGGAAAAGTTGCATCCCTCCATCAAAATCCTTTATTATTTGGCATATTTTCTCTTATAAAATGCAAACTACTGAAAATATTTGAAAAAGTGGTTATAACTGATGTTTCAGTATGTTCCCTTTCTAGCCAAGTTTGTTGATGACACTAAGCATCTTTCTTTTATTGTCCAGCATCTTTCTTTTATTGTCCTTGTGTTAAAAGTATCTGGCTTTGGCTAGGAGCATTCCTAATGCTAATTTGGACTATTCTAGTATGATTTCTGTTTTGCAGGTTTGTGAGAAAAACTAGAGCTTTCGGATGAAGGATGATTGCCGATGTTTTATGGGCAATTTGGTTTTCTAGAAACCAATCGAGATATCAAAACAGGACAATTAACTATCAGAGTTATTTCAATGATTATAATTTATATCTAATGTTCCCATTCTGGGAATTAATTGTGGAAAAAATGTCACACTCAGATTCAGATCTTTCAGTTATGTGGTCTTTTGAGGTTACAGGTCAACCTCTTGCCCACAAAAAATTATCCAGGTTAATTGGTATCCCCCCTCCTAGTCATATTATCATATATAATACCTATGATGCTACTAAAGGTTGTCTTGTTTTGTCAGCTTGTAGTGGTAATTTCATAGATCGTTGCGCAACCACCTTAGGATGTTTTACGCGCAACCACCTTAGGATGTTTTATGGCTCGTGAGGATACCCAGAATACTTTTTCTGCCGAAGTTATGGGTGCAATTCTTGAAGTTGAGATAGCTTTAAAAAAAGGTTTGAATGAATTGTGGTTGGATTTGACTCTATGCTAGTGATTGCTGCTTTTAAAAATAATGATCCCAATCCATGGCGTCTACAACACAGATGGCTTAATTGCTTCAAGCTTACAAGGCAGGTGCAAATTTTCTTCTATTCCCATATTTTTAGGGAAGAAAACTCATGCGTATATAAGTTAGATGATAATGGTATAATTTGCCAGGGGTTCGTCAGGTGGACTTTAATACCTTATTTTATTTTAGAAGACTTTTTTAGAAATATAATGTTCTTAATTTTCATAGGTACGGTTTATGTCCCTCGTGTTTTTTATTTTAGTTCTTTTCAATAATATCTTGGGGTCCTGCAGATGATTGTTGGGTAATTGAGGTATCAACGCAGTCGGAATATCAATAACTCGTGATGATGTCTTTGTGCTCCTCTTGTCTAAAAATAATGGCAACCATGGTGGCTTCATGGCTGATTGCGACGACAGATTTATGCTCCCATTGTAAAAGCCATAGCCATAGACATAATAAGGACAAGTGCCATTTCTTGCATTGTTTTTCTATAGAAATCCAACAGTGTGACTCAATCTCAACGATTAAAAATTGCAGCAGCATCTAACCATGAGGATGCCAACCTTAATATTTTTTTAGAAAATAAGTACCCAAGGTTGCTCATCAGAAACATCTTAATTAAATGTATCCCATAATAGTCATTTTAAGGATTACACCTCTCATTCACAGTTCCCTGACTTTTGAAACCGCGGTTTTGGATTTTCGTTATTCCAATCGCATTGAGGGCAAACCTCTTTTTTCTCTAATTTATATTCTCCATCACATTACCATTGCAAATACTCAAGCCAAAGCCTCTAGCATTGGTCAAGACAAACAGTATCTAAATCTAGTGTTAACAATAACATCGGACATGGAGACAGTCAAGCCTATTGTGTTGATACTTGATACACATAACTCTCTGCGCATTCCTGTTTTCAATTTCCAAGAAAGTCTAAACCTTGTTCAGTTGGTCATAACAGATTAGTGATTCAATCCCAATTGAACGCATGAATTACATCAATCCCTTAAACTCTGTGGCCGACCACTTCTTTTTTGGCATCTAGATTTACAATTTGAATCTTCAATTTTGAAGTTCACGTATATATCATTATCAGCTTATGTTTTTTGATCATGTGTCTAATAATCTATAATAAGATTCAATAGTGAGGAATCAGGCAATCAATAACAAGGACGCAAATAAAAGAGGGGAAAAGTAGTGAAGCGGGCAATCACTCTGGGTTTTTTAGCATTCTTATTGTCACTGTCTCACTGAGCAGAGAAGGTTCCATTCTCTAATATTTTATTTTTGCCAGTATTTTCCTGCACTTTTCTGCTAAATCAGACCTTGGATCTCTTCTAAAATAAATCTAATTCCTATTGCATTCCAACACTACAATCAACAACAACAACAACAGCCAAGTCTTATCCTACTAAGTGAGATTGGCTACATGGATCAAGTTTAACCAAAATGTTCTATCATATACCATATTTCTATTCAACTCATTAATCTCTAGATCTTTCTCAATAGTTTCTCTTATAGTTTTTCTAGGTCTTTCTCTGCCTCTAGTGATTTGACTACCCTCCATCTTATCTACCCTCCTTACTACAAAATCCACATATCTTCTCTCGAAATGCACAAACAACCTAAGCCTAGTTTCCATTCCACCATCTTTTCTACTTTTCTACTATAGATGCTACCCCAACTCTTTTAATGTTGTCCATTTCAAATGTATGAAAGTCACAATTGCTCAATGTTATCAAATATATGTTATTCACCATGGTTAAGTTACTTAAATATACCAAGAGCTACATCATCTTTCAAAGCGAAGTGGTAGATTTTTGCATATTTCAGTCCTTGATTCTCAAGCAAAAAATGAGCATGAAATTCTATCTATTTATGATGCACCCTAAGGCTTGACATATCCAGCTACTTGAGGGAGAAAAGCAGCAAACACCAGAATAAGATGGAAAAATGAGTATAGTCAAGTGCCTCAAAACAGCAAAAAGACCAGGAAAGACATACGGTTCAGTGGAGAAGCTTTGGAGTGGAAGATTGCTTAGTGCATTCATCTTCTTGCTTGTCTCAATTTCAGCTTCACACTTCTCTAGCTTTTCTTTCAAGTCAGCAGCCTCCTACAAGCACACAAATAGACATAAAATAAGATTATATGCACATTTCCGCTCATGATGACTTTGAGCCTAGATCTACCCAGTACCTACAAATAAAATGAGAGAAACAACAACCCCATGTCATCTAGGTACTAATCATTTTCTAGCACTACCTATAATAATAAAGTTCAAAAAATATAACAGCATACAGAAAAATTGAAGTTACTTACTGTTTGGTATATAAATAACAACCTGTTCAATACAAAACAGGAGAGCAAATAAATACAGAACATTACAACCAGGCTGACAGAGAATAAAATACCTTTTCAAACTGCTTTCTAGCAGAAAATTCCTTCTCGAGTCTGTCTTTATAATCATCTTCAACTTGCTTTAGCTGTGACTGCTCAAACACAAGTAATATTACCAAAATGTATTCAAACACTCGAATCAATAATATGACAAACTCCAAACATTAGAAAATAGTGTAATAGAAAATAAACTTCACCTCCATCGCTTTTATAACACCCTCTAGGTCCGCTGCTTTTCTTGACCATTCCTCAGAACTCTCTTTGTAGAGCTCATTAAGCTTGTTGACCTATTAACATAACATAACATATTTAAATTCAAATTTCAAATACGTAATAAAATATAAAATACAGAACGTAAAAGCAATGCTCATTATCCTGAATAATACATCAGAGTTGTTTAGGACCTCAAATGGGTAGTGCACACAAGCTGCCCAAGTTTATATTGTGGCGGGTTTGTGCCAAATCATGCGTGTAGCATTTTTTCCCTATAAACATATTCAATTTTATACCACAATTCATGATATTCCTGACACATGGTGAATAATGACTTATTTATTATGCGATTTTGACTGGCAAGCTGAAGTTTAAAATTCATTGACAGGGAAAAATATGGGGAAGGAAACCAACATTCACTTATTGTTTACTTCGATTTTGGATGCAATGTAGTTATTCATAGAACAGACCACTAAACAACTATTCCAAGAAAACATTGATAGAAATGATGAAAAGGACATCAAAATTACTATGAATACAAAATATGACTTCCTATAGATTAAATTTAGGATATAATTACAAAAAAATTAACCTTTAGTATATGCTATGATCCTATCATGTGTCGGTTTATTGTGATTGTCATTTTCAAGCATTGTCAATAAAAAAAATAAAAATTTGCAACCTTTCTTTTCTTTTAACTGCTATTTCCAACATATTCCACTATTGTGCCACAAAAATGAAAGACAGATAGTCATGCCACTATATCCGATAGCTATGCATATTAAGCAATATTTGAAAGGGAAACAAATTGGGGTTTTATTTTGGGATGGGATTTGTGTACACCATAGCACTCACAGTTGAAAGTTCAGCAGATAATTGCTCTTCGTTGGCTGCAGTATCACCTTTAGCTGATATTAATTCCTAGAAGCATATAAAAGATCGATCAAGCAGGGTATCAGACGAAATGAATCTTTAAACATTTCAATATAAATGATGGAACGTTGTCAACCTCTTGCGTAGACTTCAGCTTCATTTCTAGCTCCCTTACTCTATCCTTATTCCATTGTAGAGACTTAGAGCATTCACTGAATTGTCTTTCAACCTGAAAATGTTGACAAAATATCAAATTATGATCAAACAAAAAATAAAAACAAATTAAAATTCAAAGTAAATAATAACTCTATTATAATTATAATAATATAATATTAAACTCACATCTGCAAGTTTGGAAGATATATCGGTTTCCGATTCTGTATGTTTTCTACGCATCTCTAAGAAACTGTTGATTTTAGCAGTCAACTCCTCATTAAGCCAAGCATTCTGCCTCTCAACAATCTCCTTCTCCTGCTCGAGGCGGGTGCAAGCAGCCCGGCATCTCCCCAATTCCGCCTCAACTTCACTAACGCGTGCCTCCTTATGGGCCGCATTTTCCGTCAAATGAACAATTTTATCAAGGTAACTCCTGATGGTTGTGTTCTTCTCACTAAGCTCCAGATCCTTCTGTTCATTCAACTCAATCAATTGCCTCTTTGACTTGTGCAGCTCACTCACCTCCGTCCTCAACCTCTCTACCTCTCTATCCTTCTCGACCTACAAAACTCAAAACCAATCACATCAATACAGCAACAAATAGCAACACAACAATACACATGCCTGCGGCCAATTTCAAAGATTCTAACCATTGGCCAGTTTAGACAAAATTCTCCCAATGGCCTTATGATAACAGGATCAAATAAAAGAGTTTACAAAATAAACTTACAAAAACAGTTCACATAATATAAGTTGATATTAGCTCGTCCAATTCAACTTTTATCGAAAAAAAACTGCCAATTTCATACCCTAACTATCACTCTCACCAATTTAGTACCTAAACTATGAAAAGCAACAAAAAGGTCCCTAAACTATTCTCCCATCCAACTCTTTAGTCCCTCAGTTAACAAAATTGGTCGTTTTTTATAATAGTTTAAGGACTAAAATGAAGTATTTTACATAGTTTAGGTGCTTTTTGTTGATTTTCATAGTTTAGGGACCAAATTGACTGTTAATTCTATTTTTAACCTAGCTCTCTTGTTTAACTAATTTTTAAACCAGCTCTCTCGTTTAACTCTGTCTTCACATGTCAGCTCCATAGCATCGACACGCCTTATCTAAGGTGTGTAACATGCATCAGTGTCCAACACCAAAACATGTGATTGCATTCAATAATGTCATTTTCTCAAATTATTATCGACGTGTCAGTGTCGTGTTCGGTGATTACATTGATTTATGTCATTTTCTCAAATTCTTATTGGTGTCCATACTTCATGGCATATAAGCTCATAGAACTCTACCATAAGTGAAAAATCATAAACTTCATTTTAATTGACAAGCTCCAAAACCAAGAAACTACTCTAAACAAGAAAAACTACTTAAATTATTCGAAAATTCAAAAGTTTAAAGGAAAAATAATTCATAAAATTATAAAAACAACGAAAAGTATACACAATTATCACACGACTATGAACAATGAACTAGCAACAATAAGTAAATTTTCATTTCAATTTCGAAGGTTTAGCGAAACGCACCAATTGCAAGTGAAATTGGTGATTCTTCGCTTTCGCATCATCGAGATCACGAACATGTTGATCAAGAGTCGATTGAAGATTAGCGGCATGCGATTCAAGCTTAGAGAACTCAGCGGAGAGGGAGAGATACTTCTGTTCAACGAGAGAGCAATTCTGTTCGGCGTTGATGTCGGAAGCATCGGCTTTGGCGCGGATAGTGTCGAGTTCGTTGAGGAGGTTGCGGATGAAGGCGTCGGCTTTGGCGGCTACGGCGGTGGAGTCGCCGGAGAGGCGATGGAGGTCTTCGTCGGAGATAAAGAGGGGCATTTCGATGGTACCCTAGAGAGAGAGAGAGAGAAGAGAAATGAGGGTAACGAGGGGGAAGTGAGAATTTGAAGAGAAGAGGAGGGGTGTTGTTGTGATATAGGAGGAAGTGGTTTTTGATTGTTTTGTGTGTGGGTTTTGTTATTGGGCTTTAGGCTCGGTTTATTTTTGGTTTTTGAAAATATGGAACACTTTCGGGGTTACGAGACATCCTGAACTGACGATTTTATTTTCAATGGTAGTTAATTATTGTTCGATGTCTGTCGTGGTTAACTGTCGTTCCCTCAATGCCAGCGGCAGTTGTGGTCTTAATATATTCCAGAACAGAACAGTAACCTCCCACACTTCTTCAAAACACAGAAACACAACCAACATTCATCAAAACTCTCACAGACCAACCTCCATCAAATTTCTTCAAAGTCAAACAACTCATCAATCATATAATAAGTAAATGTTCAAAATCCCTTAGCATTCCCATTCTTAATTTGATATGTTGGATTTTTCTTTTAAAATTGTTTATATGTTAGTGTTTTGGGTTTAGGAAGTGGTTAATTTTTTGGGTAGTGTATGATCAAATGCTTGCACGTTTTGATTGTGTATGTAGTTTAACATAAGTTTAAGTGCAATGTGCTAGTTTAAAAAAATTAAATGACACAAAAAACAACGTATGTATATTTTGTGCTTCAAATGTATGATGAAATGCTTCAAAAAATAGTTTATTGATTTGTTTTTGTTGTTTGTTGTGTGCATATGGCTGACAACTCAAATAGGCGCAAAATATGCAGGGAAACTGCAACCAGTGGCACGTGAAAAAAAGAGAGCGACAAAGAACCCTCTTCCTAAACGGGGACGAGGGCGTATGAACACCGATGGGAAAGGAGACTCACAAACGAGTCCATCACAAATGGTCGACCCTACATGAGCCTAAGCAACAATATGAGCGTGAGCAGCAGCAGTATGACGTGATTCAGGCTGACGACAAGCAACATGAGGCTCCATTGTAACGCCCGTCTTAACTATTTAATTAATTCAATGAAGTTTAGAATATATTTATAAATATATGCTTATATGATTTATAATTTGAGTAATTTATGTGATTTATGATTTGAGTAAGTTATACGATTTATGAAGAAATTATGTGGAGTATATGATGTTGTGAAGTTGTTATGTTGGTGTGACTTATTTTATTATTAAATAAAATAAAAATATTAGAAGTTAGGCTGTGAGGTGGAAAGAGTAAGTTTATAGGTGAGATGAGTAATAAGAGTAAATAAATAATACAGACATAAGTGGGAAACGTTTTTACGTGAAACGCTTTTGGAGAAAAGGGAGAAAAGTCAGAAGAGGAGAACCAGAGGGAGAGGCTATCGATTCTGCAATTACAAGGTAAGGGTGAGACTAATTTTCAATATTATTAAGGGTATAATTCTATAGGATGAATTTAGCATGATTAGGTTAAGTTTTGGTGAGAATTGGGAATTAGGTTTAGGATCAATTTTGATGAATGAATCAAGAACAGATGTTAGATTGATGCAAAATTAGTGTTCAGACCTTAGATATGACTTAAGATGATAATTAGATGCTATTTGGATGAAGGAATCGTGAATATAGTGAAAAGTTGTGATTTTTAGGTTTCTGGCCGTACTGACATTCATCGCTCGCACCTGCGAGCAAGAACACTCGCATCTGCGAGCTAGAACCCAGAACTCGCAACTGCGAGCAATGCAACTCGCAACTGCGAGTGACCTGTGAGCCCGCAACTGCGAGCAGAATAACTCGCCACTGCGAGTAATTACGTAGGAACCCAGAATGCACACTTTGCTCGCCATTGCGAGTGAAGTTACTCGCCACTGCGAGTTAGGCTGTTAGTTGCCCAAAATTGTCCCGATGCGATCCCTTCGCACGTGTAGTCTTGAGATGACCTTAGAAGTAAGTTAGAGAGCTGTTTAGGATGCTTTCATAAGCTCCAGAAATCTGTTACGGTGACTGAAACTAGAAGTATTGCTGCATGAATGTTATAATGATGTTTTATGATATTTATATTGATGTAATTAATTCTTTATGTGAATGTTAACACATTCAAGCGTTGTTAATTGTTGTATGTTGCTGCTGTTTCCTGTTGTCGACTGTTAGTGTCTTGAGGTTGCATGAGTCGGTCTATGTTGTTGGAATTGAAGAAGTCGTCCGTGATTATGAGTCGTATGAGTTGTACACGTCGTTGTCTAAGTTGTTGGAAGTTGAGTTCATTGCATACTCATTAAAGTTGGGGGCTTTAGGCCCGGCAGCCTTTGTGCTCATTAAAGTTGGGGGCTTTAGGCCCGGCAGCCTTTGTGCTCATTAAAGTTGGGGGCTTTAGGCCCGGCAGCCTTTGCGCTCACACGTTGAAGAGCCTATTATGCTCATTTGTTGTTGATTGGTACCACATGCATTTGCATATCAAGAAGTTTAATGATGTTTAAGTTGTCAAGTTGTTGTCAAGTTGATAAAGTTGCGTGGTCTAGATGAGTTGTGTTGTCAAGTTGTTGTTGAGTTGATAGAGTTGCATGGTCAAAGATGAGTTGTGTCGTCAAGTTGAGTGTTAAGTTGATTATGATTTGTGATGAAAATTAGTAATGATATTTGATGATTGTATTTGTTATGACATGAAAAATATACTGATTGTTAATTGTTGACATGTTATTAATGTTTAAGTTGTTAAATGCATTTTATTGGATTATATGCTTAATGTATTGATTATGAAATCTCACCCCTTCTGCGTATATGTTGCCTCGACCGTGGGTAATGTGCAGGTAATAAAGATTAGAGGCGTTCATGAGTGGACTCTCAGTTGGTGTCTAGGTGCTCTGATACGTAACGGGATGGGGGCTTGCATTTACTTCTATTCCTTACGTGTCTCTTTTATGAACTAATTTATGAGATTTTTCAATAAGGCCTGCGTGCCAAGACTTTTAAACGTTGAACTAATTTCCGCTGCAATAGTTTAAGATTTTTCATGATGTTGAATTTGAAGGATAATTATTATTATCCATTTTATGATTTAAATGAAGTATGTGACATTCCGTTGTGATCAAAATACTCTGATTTTAAATGAAATTTTTATGTTGGGAAAACGGGGTGTTACAATTGGTATCAGAGCAGGTCGGTCCGTCGGACCAAGTAGTTGAGTCGCGTTGTGTCGTATTACAGTTTTGTACTGTATTTAAGCTGTACTTATTGTTGATTGTTATGTAGAGAACCAATACCTGGTATGAACTGGTTGGAGTACAACCATGTTCGTATTAATTGTTTTAGTTAGTCGGTGTATTTCTCTTCTGCTGAAGAGGAAAGTGGAGCGGAGTTTTTGTCTATTAAGCAGCTGAAGCAGTTAGAACGTGATGGAATTTTAATGTTTTCTTTGATGGCATCCTTATCTTTGGATAGTCAAGCAGTGATCGATAAGTTACAAGTGGTGTGCGATTTCCCTGAAGTTTTTCCCGATGAAATTCCTGATGTACCACCGGAGAGAGAAGTTGAATTTTCTATTGACCTTGTTCTGGGAACGAAGCCTGTGTCTATGACACCTTATCGTATGTCAGCTTCTGAGTTGGCTGAGTTGAAGAAACAGTTGGAGGAATTGCTAGATGAGAAGTTCATTAGACCGAGTGTTTCACCTTGGGGAGCGCCGGTATTGTTGGTTAAGAAGAAAGATGGAAGTATGAGGTTGTGCATTGATTATCGACAACTGAATAAAGTAACTATAAAGAATAGATATCCACTTCCTAGAATTGATGATTTGATGGACCAGCTGGTGGGTGCACGTGTGTTCAGCAAGATTGATTTAAGGTCGGGTTATCATCAGATTAAAGTAAAAGATGAAGATATGTAGAAGACGGCCTTTAGGACGCGATATGGTCATTATGAATATAAGGTGATGCCTTTTGGTGTGAGTAACGCGCCTGGCGTGTTTATGGAGTATATGAATCGCATTTTCCATGCATTTTTGGATCGCTTTGTGGTTGTGTTCATCGATGATATTTTGATTTACTCTAAGACAGAAGAAGAACATGCGGAACATTTGAAAATCGTTTTGCAAGTGCTGAAAGAGAAGAAGTTGTATGCTAAATTGTCTAAGTGTGAATTCTGGTTGAACGAGGTAAGTTTTCTGGGCCATGTTATTTCTAGTAGTGGTATTGCAGTTGATCCATCTAAAGTTGAAGCAGTATCACAATGGGAGACTCCTAGGTCAGATACAGAGATTAGAAGCTTTTTGGGTTTGGCAGGATACTATCGAAGATTTATAGAAGGATTTTCTAAGTTGGCACTTCCGTTAACACAGTTGACGTGTAAAGATAAAGCCTTTGTGTGGGATGTTCATTGTGAGAACAGTTTTAATGAATTGAAGAAGCGTTTGACGACGGCTCCAGTTTTGATTTTGCCAAAACCTGATGAACCTTTTGCAGTGTATTGTGATGCGTCCAAATTGGGCTTAGGCGGTGTACTTATGCAAGATGGTAAAGTTGTTGCTTATGCATCAAGACAGTTGAGAACTCATGAACGAAACTATCCTACTCATGACCTTGAGTTAGCTGCAGTCGTATTTGTCCTTAAGATTTGGAGACATTACTTGTATGGTTCGAGATTTGAGGTGTTTAGTGATCACAAGAGCTTGAAGTATTTGTTTGATCAGAAAGAACTGAATATGCGACAGCGGCGGTGGCTCGAATTGTTGAAGGATTATGACTTTAGTTTGAATTACCATCCGGGTAAAGCTAATGTTGTTGCGGATGCCTTAAGTAGGAAGAGTTTACATATGTCTGCTATGATGGTGAAGGAATTTGAACTACTTGAACAGTGTAGAGATATGAGCTTAGTTTGTGAAATGTCGTCTCGGAGCGTTAAGTTAGGAATGCTGAAAATTGATAACGATTTCTTGAAAAGTATTAGAGATGCACAGAAGGTTGATGTTAAGTTTGTGGACTTGTTGGTTGCTAGTAATCAAACTGAAGATGGTGACTTTAAAGTCGATGATCAAGGTGTGTTGAGGTTCCGAGGTAGGATTTGTATTCCAGACAATGATGAGATAAAAAGGATGATTCTGGAAGAGAGTCATAGGAGTAGCTTGAGCATTCATCCGGGAGCTACAAAGATGTATCATGATTTAAAGAAGCTGTTTTGGTGGTCAGGATTGAAACGTGATGTGGCACAATTTGTGTACTCTTGTTTGATTTGTCAGAAGTCGAAGGTAGAGCATCAGAAACCTGCTGGGTTGATGACACCGTTAGATGTACCAGAATGGAAATGGGATAGTATATCCATGGATTTCGTGACAAGTTTGCCGAATACTCCTAAGGGAAATGACGCTATTTGGGTGATTGTTGACAGATTGACGAAGTCGGCACATTTCCTTCCGATTAATATTAGTTTTCCTGTGGCTCAGTTGGCAGAGATTTATATTCGAGACATATTGAAATTGCATGGTGTTCCTTCAAGCATCGTATCAGATAGAGATCCAAGATTTACTTCTAGATTTTGGAAGAGTTTGCAAGAGGCTTTAGGCTCTAAGTTGAGATTGAGTTCGGCTTATCATCCTCAAACAGATGGTCAGTCGGAAAGAACGATTCAGTCACTCGAAGACTTGTTGAGAGTTTGTGTACTTGAGCAAGGTGGAACTTGGGATAGTCATCTTCCGTTGATAGAGTTCACTTATAATAACAGCTATCATTCAAGTATTGGGATGGCACCTTTCGAGGCTTTGTATGGTCGGAGGTGTAGGACTCCGTTGTGTTGGTTTGAGACCGGTGAAAGTGTGGTTCTAGGACCAGAAATTGTTCAACAGACTACTGAGAAGGTGAAGATGATTCAAGAGAAGATGAAAGCGTCGCAGAGTCGACAGAAGAGCTACCATGATAAGCGTAAGAAAGACCTTGAGTTTCAAGAGGGAGACCATGTGTTCTTGAGAGTTACTCCAACGACCGGTGTCGGTCGTGCATTGAAGTCAAAGAAGTTGACTCCAAAGTTTATTGGTCCTTATCAGATATCCGAGAGAATTGGCACGGTGGCTTATAGAGTTGGCTTACCACCTCATTTATCGAATTTGCATGATGTGTTCCATGTGTCGCAATTGAGGAAGTATGTTCCAGACCCGTCCCATGTGATTCAGAGTGATGATGTGCAAGTTAGAGACAACCTTACGGTAGAGACCTTACCCTTGAGGATTGATGATCGCAAGATGAAGACGTTGAGAGGCAAGGAGATTCCTCTAGTGAGAGTTGTTTGGAGTGGAGCGACTGGTGAAAGCCTGACATGGGAGCTAGAGAGTAAGATGATGGAGTCTTACCCAGAGTTGTTTGCTTGAGGTAAATTTTCGAGGACGAAAATTCTATAAGTTGGGGAGAGTTGTAACGCCCGTCTTAACTATTTAATTAATTCAATGAAGTTTAGAATATATTTATAAATATATGCTTATATGATTTATAATTTGAGTAATTTATGTGATTTATGATTTGAGTAAGTTATACGATTTATGAAGAAATTATGTGGAGTATATGATGTTGTGAAGTTGTTATGTTGGTGTGACTTATTTTATTATTAAATAAAATAAAAATATTAGAAGTTAGGCTGTGAGGTGGAAAGAGTAAGTTTATAGGTGAGATGAGTAATAAGAGTAAATAAATAATACAGACATAAGTGGGAAACGTTTTTACGTGAAACGCTTTTGGAGAAAAGGGAGAAAAGTCAGAAGAGGAGAACCAGAGGGAGAGGCTATCGATTCTGCAATTACAAGGTAAGGGTGAGACTAATTTTCAATATTATTAAGGGTATAATTCTATAGGATGAATTTAGCATGATTAGGTTAAGTTTTGGTGAGAATTGGGAATTAGGTTTAGGATCAATTTTGATGAATGAATCAAGAACAGATGTTAGATTGATGCAAAATTAGTGTTCAGACCTTAGATATGACTTAAGATGATAATTAGATGCTATTTGGATGAAGGAATCGTGAATATAGTGAAAAGTTGTGATTTTTAGGTTTCTGGCCGTACTGACATTCATCGCTCGCACCTGCGAGCAAGAACACTCGCATCTGCGAGCTAGAACCCAGAACTCGCAACTGCGAGCAATGCAACTCGCAACTGCGAGTGACCTGTGAGCCCGCAACTGCGAGCAGAATAACTCGCCACTGCGAGTAATTACGTAGGAACCCAGAATGCACACTTTGCTCGCCATTGCGAGTGAAGTTACTCGCCACTGCGAGTTAGGCTGTTAGTTGCCCAAAATTGTCCCGATGCGATCCCTTCGCACGTGTAGTCTTGAGATGACCTTAGAAGTAAGTTAGAGAGCTGTTTAGGATGCTTTCATAAGCTCCAGAAATCTGTTACGGTGACTGAAACTAGAAGTATTGCTGCATGAATGCTATAATGATGTTTTATGATATTTATATTGATGTAATTAATTCTTTATGTGAATGTTAACACATTCAAGCGTTGTTAATTGTTGTATGTTGCTGCTGTTTCCTGTTGTCGACTGTTAGTGTCTTGAGGTTGCATGAGTCGGTCTATGTTGTTGGAATTTAAGAAGTCGTCCGTGATTATGAGTCGTATGAGTTGTACACGTCGTTGTCTAAGTTGTTGGAAGTTGAGTTCATTGCATACTCATTAAAGTTGGGGGCTTTAGGCCCGGCAGCCTTTGTGCTCATTAAAGTTGGGGGCTTTAGGCCCGGCAGCCTTTGCGCTCACACGTTGAAGAGCCTATTATGCTCATTTGTTGTTGATTGGTACCACATGCATTTGCATATCAAGAAGTTTAATGATGTTTAAGTTGTCAAGTTGTTGTCAAGTTGATAAAGTTGCATGGTCTAGATGAGTTGTGTTGTCAAGTTGTTGTTGAGTTGATAGAGTTGCATGGTCAAAGATGAGTTGTGTCGTCAAGTTGAGTGTTAAGTTGATTATGATTTGTGATGAAAATTAGTAATGATATTTGATGATTGTATTTGTTATGACATGAAAAATATACTGATTGTTAATTGTTGACATGTTATTAATGTTTAAGTTGTTAAATGCATTTTATTGGATTATATGCTTAATGTATTGATTATGAAATCTCACCCCTTCTGCGTATATGTTGCCTCGACCGTGGGTAATGTGCAGGTAATAAAGATTAGAGGCGTTCATGAGTGGACTCTCAGTTGGTGTCTAGGTGCTCTGATACGTAACGGGATGGGGGCTTGCATTTACTTCTATTCCTTACGTGTCTCTTTTATGAACTAATTTATGAGATTTTTCAATAAGGCCTGCGTGCCAAGACTTTTAAACGTTGAACTAATTTCCGCTGCAATAGTTTAAGATTTTTCATGATGTTGAATTTGAAGGATAATTATTATTATCCATTTTATGATTTAAATGAAGTATGTGACATTCCGTTGTGATCAAAATACTCTGATTTTAAATGAAATTTTTATATTGGGAAAACGGGGTGTTACATCCATCACCACCACTAGTGAACCCATCACCAAACCACCCTGACCCAACGACACTTGTTGGTTTTGCTAGTGCTCATCAAATTTATCTTTGCTGCCTAATTTTGCTTGTCGTGTTGTCATCAGGCTTTGGACAAACGATGATGTAAGTATAATTATCTTTGTAAAATTCAAGTGTTTTTAAATTCAAGTGTTTATTCTAATTTATATGTGTTTAACTTGGTTTTTTGTACTTTAGAGTAGTGAGTGTGTACTCTGATGCATCGTGCATGACATCAATTTCACATAATCAAATAATTTACAAATTATACTTAATTAGATAAATCATTTTTGCTCATTAATTAATATCTAATCAATTCAATTCATCATCTAATCCTTATAATGAGTATACAATCCTTATAATGAATATACAATCCTTATAATGAATAAAACTCCTCCCTTACCTCTAGTTTATAGAATTTGATGAATTCCTACTGTGAAATCTCTCTCCTTGTTCTTCTCATTATGCCTCCTTGCCTCTTCTCTCCATAACCATAGTTTTCCTTTGATCACTAATCTTTACTCTGTTTGTTGTAACCCTATTTTCCTAATGTTCTCATCTATTTATAGAGACTATTTAGGTTTTAGTTGTTCTGAAACTTTGTCTCTCTTATCGTTTAAAAAATTCAGAATTTATTTATTTTTTATTTTCTCACATAAACTTTAGACACATTAACTATCTGCACCCTCACTTCCATATTCTCTCCAAAAAGACTATTTTCTTATTAAAAATTATTTTCTCCCATTCTATTTTTAATTAAACTACTACCATTAATGAAAGTTATAGTTTATATATATTACCCTTATTTGTCCAATGTCTCTATCCCAATTAACTAAACAAGCTCACCTAAACATGTGAAATACTGATTTAATTCAAATAAAAATAATAAAAAAATAATTATGTCAAACAATCACTACTACTACTACTACTACTACTACTACTACTACTCTGCTACTACTACTGATAATAATACTAATATTATCTAATAATTATATTAATAAATTAATATAACAAATTGGAGTGTTACAGAATCAACCATCAATTAGTCAAAACCCTAGTTGAAATAGGTTAGTTAAATCTAAATTTAAACTAAAGAATATTTTAGTTCAATCCTAATTTAATTAAAGAATGATTTAGTTTAAACCCTAGTTGAACTAATGATCAATTAGTCAAAACCGTAGTTGAACTAAACATCAATTAGTCAAAACCCTAGTTGAACTAAAGATTAAGTTAGTCTAAACCATAGTTGAACTAAAGATTAAGTTAGTTCAATCCTAATTTGAACTAAAGAGTAAGTTAGTTTAATCCCTAGTTGAACTAAACATTAATTAGTCAAAACCCTAGTTGAACTAAAAATTATGTTAGTCAAATCCTTATTTGAACTAAACATCAATTACTGAAAATCTTGGTTGAAATAAACATCAAGTTAGTCAAAACCTTAGTTGAATTAAACTTCAATTAGTTAAAACCTTGGTTGAAATTATAGAAAAAAATCTAGTAATGTTTTATTTCCAAAAAAAAAAATTAATAGCTCATTGTACAAAAATTATTGAAAATTAACAAACTTTATAAAAGTTTATAATTTTTTTTCCTTCGAAACTCTTTTCACCCATTGTTATTTTCACATTATTTTGTCACATAAACTTTAGACACATTAACTATCTGCACCCCCACTTCCACATTCTTCCAAAAAGACTATTTTTTTTATTAAAAATTATTTTCTCCCATTCTATTTTTAATTAAACTACTACCATTAATGAAAGTTCTAGTTTATATATATTACCCTTATTTGTCCAATGTCTCTATCCCAATGAACTAAACAAGCTCACCTAAACATGTGAAATACTGATTTAATTCAAATAAAAATAATAAAAAAATAATTATGTCAAACAATCAATACTACTACTACTACCGATAATAATACTAATATTATCTAATAATTATATTAATAAATTAATATTATAAATTGGGGTGTTGATGAACCAACCATCAATTAGTCAAAACCCTAGTTGAAATAGGTTAGTTAAATCTAAATTTAAACTAAAGAATATTTTAGTTCAATCCTAATTTACTAAATTTAAACTAAAGAATATTTTAGTTCAATCCTAATTTAATTAAAGAATGATTTAGTTCAAACCCTAGTTGAACTAACGATCAATTAGTCAAAACCCTAGTTGAACTAAACATCAATTAGTCAAAACCCTAGTTGAACTAAAGATTAAGTTAGTCTAAACCATAGTTGAACTAAAGATTAAGTTAGTTCAATCCTAATTTGAACTAAAGAATAAGTTAGTTTAATCCCTAGTTGAACTAAACATCAATTAGTCAAAACCCTAGTTGAACTAAAAATTACGTTAGTCAAATCCTCATTTGAACTAAACATCAATTACTGAAAACCTTGGTTGAAAGAAACATCAAGTTAGTCAAAACCTTAGTTGAATTAAACTTCAATTAGTTAAAACCTTGGTTGAAATTATAGAAAAAAAAATCTAGTAATGTTTTATTTGTAAAAAAAAATTAATAGCTCATTATATAAAAATTATTGAAAATTAACAAACTTTATAAAAGTTTATAATTTTTTTTCCTTCGAAACTCTTTTCACCCATTGTTATTTTCACATTAATCTTTTCCATATATATATATATATATATATATATATATATATATATATATATATATACACACACACACACACACACACACATATATATATATATATATGTATGTATAAGACAGGATCCGTTGACACCGGGTGTAAGTCATATGACTTACACCAAATCTCAACCGTTGAAATTAATAAATCTTACGGTCATGATAAAAAATTAGATATTGGCACACCATAAACTCCTTCCCCTTCCTCAACCTAACTTCTTCTCCAACTGCCAAGTTGTAATTTTGTTTCTTCCCCACTGGGTGAGGAACAAGAGTGATGCACTGCTGCTTGAGATCCATTTCGTTACCAATAATCTCACTTCATTGGCTCCATATCTTCATTGCCTCAATACCTAATTATTCACTGTCTTCAATAAATATCTCAATCGGACATCAAATAGATGAACAATTATGAGATTTGAATCAATTTTATCAATCCAAAGTAATTTCAAAAATTATTTTTCAATTAATCTTTTATATTACCCTTTCAGCGTTTCTTTTCATAACATGAATGGTTTTGTGCTATATATGATCACTTTATGCAAAACTAAAGGTTGTGGTTGGTGTTCAGGAAATACTTTATGTTTATTAGAAAAGATTCACGATCAAGTCTATGAAGTGATGGAAATTTCCGATTGACTAAAGGTTGTGATGGAGATTTCCGATGAGTATAGAAATACGCCTGAGAAAACCCAAGTCCAGAAAGGGGAAATATTGTATCGTGTGCCAATATCCAATTTTTCATCGTGACCGTAAGATTTATTAATTTCAACAGTTGAGATTTGGTGTAAATCATATGACTTAAACCTGATGTCATCGGATCCTAACTATATAAAGTAAATTTTATCAATTTTAAGTTAAGTCAAATTTAATTAATATAATATTAAAAATGAAATTAATGGGAATTTTTAAATTGTATACAATTGTTTTTAGCCCGCAAATCCATTTTCACACAATTACAAGGTTCTGACTCGGCCCAAATTTGGCAAAATGCTTGGAGAATTCTGCTCTTTACCCAAACGGTTCTGCTCATTCCGAAAGTAAAAGTCCAAAATGCCCCTACGCATGTTAACATGCGTTAGTGTATTATGAGCGTATGTTAAGTCACGCTACGTGACTTAACACGCGTTAGTGTAGTATGAACGTGACTTAAGTCACGTACCACTTAGCACTAGCGCAAGTTAACTAACGCTAGTTGGCCGGTGAAGAACAAACGTTTTTCCAACTTTGGTCAGCTTTTCAACATTCAATGTACACGTATTTTTACCACTTTCACACGTTTTTTTTGACCACATTTATGTTAGATACAACCTAGGTTCACATTTCTACCTATAAATACCCTCACATACTTCCCATATTCCTCACATTATCTCCTCCCACTCTCTCACTCTAATTCTCTTCTTTCTTTGTTTTTTTTTTCAATATTCTCTTTGGGGGATAAAAAGTGATAAAAATTCGTCGGGGTAAAATAGTGAGTAGCCGACTTGGGGAAGTGATCGACACTTGGGATAATTTTAAATCTGCTTTTTTAACCGCAGAATTTTTTTACCGTGGGTAAAAAGAACTTCTTGTGGTAAAAAAAAAAACCAGATTTAAATTTAGCCCAAGGGTTGATGATGTATTTTCCCCAAGAAGGCTGCTCACTATTTTACCCCACGAAGATTGATTACTTTTTACCCCAAAAAGGATAAAATAAGTAGATTTAGTGAATTAGTTCAAAATTATTGTATGAATAATTGTAATGAATAATTGTAATGTATGAATTATCAATGAAATAAGATATTGTTATATTTACTTTTATTTATATTTAGTCCATTTGCTTTTATTAATTTAGTCCATTTACTTTTATTTATATTTGTATTTATTTAAAGAATAATATCGAATCAATAATTTAGAATAATGTTAACAAAATAATTTCAGAATAATGTTAATAAAATAATTTAGAATAAAGTTAAGAAAATAACTTAGATTAATGTAAACAAAATAATTTAGAATAAAGTTAAAAAATTAATTTAGAATAAAGTTAAGAAAATAATTTAGATTAATGTAAACAAAATAATTTAGAATAAAGTTAAAAAATTAATTTAGAATAATGTTAAGAAAATAATTTAGATTAATGTAAACAAAATAATTTTAGAATAATGTTAATAAAATAATTTAGAATAAAGTTAAGAAAATAATTTAGATTAATGTAAAAAAAAATTATAATAAAGTTAATAAATTAATTTAGAATAAATGTAACAAAAAAAAAAAGGCCTAATTGAAAATTATTTAGTGCATAGTTTTTATATGCACTAAATGCAGTCAAAAAATAGTAAAAAAAAACGTGTAAAAATCAATAAAACTATGGTTGAATAACCGACCAAAGTCCAACAAACGTGTTCTTGAGTTCTGACCACCGGCCTAACTAGCGTGAGTTAACTCACGTTAGTGTTAACCTGTGCGTGAGTTAACTCACGCTAGTGTTAATCCTTGGCGTGAGTTAACTCACGCTAGTGTTAGTCCTGGGCTCAAGAACACTTTTTTTGACTTTGTTCAATGCATTTTAATTGATTTTACACGTTTTTGTTAAGTTTTTACACGTTTTTTGACCCTATTTATGGTAGATATAACCTATGTTACAATCTCCCCCTATATATACACCTCTAAACTTCCCCATTTCCTCACACCATCTCCCATTCTCACTCTCTCCCCCTATGAATCTTCTTCCTTTCCTTCTCTTTTTCTTTCTTTATTTTGGTGTAAAAAAAGAAAGGATGATAAGTAGTGGGAATGCTGTGGAAAAGATAAGTAGGGAGCAGCTTTCTTGGGAAAAGAACCATATTGGATAAAACTAAATGTGCAGATTTAGTTTTACCCCAGGAAGGTTGGTTTTCTTCTGGTTTATTTTTAGGTTTACCTGAGGAAGATAGGTTTTCTGGTGGTTTTTATTTTTCGCAGATTTAGTTTTACCCCATTGTAAATGTAATAAGAATTATATTAATAAAATGATATTTTATATCCATTATTTTTGTTTCTTTATTTTTGTTAATTGTTGAATTTATTTTACGATTGCGTATTGGAGAATTAGAATAAATTCAGCGTGAATTCGAATAAATATTGCGATAGCGTTAATTCGAATAAAAAGTGCGATAGCTCGAATTCGAATAAAATAAAAAGTACGATAGCGTGAATTCGAATAAAAATTGCGATAGCGTGAATTCGAATAAAAAGTTTGATAGCGTGAATTCGAATAAAATAAAAAGTACGATAGCGTGAATTCGAATAAAAATTGCGATAGCGTGAATTCGAATAAAAAGTGCGATAGCGTGAATTCGAATAAAATAAAAAGTACAATAGCGTGAATTCGAATAAAAATTGCGATAGTGTGAATTCGAATAAAATAAAAAGTACGATAGCGTGAATTCCAATAAAAATTGCGATAGCGTGAATTCGAATAAAAAGTGCGATAGCGTGAATTCGACTAAAATAAAAATTGCGATAGCGTGAATTCAAATAAAAATTGCGATAGAGGTATTGTTACATTACATAAACGACATCTATCTCAACAATTACATTACATTCCGGAATGTACCTAACAAGTGCAACAATTATCTTACCACTGAATGAGGCAAATTCAAACTTGCTAAGCAGCAAGACTCCAACATTCGATGAGCATCTTGAACGATGGTATTCAAGTGCCAACGAAATGAGGTCCATTCCTTGACACTTGAATACCATCGTTCAAGATGCTCATCGAATGTTGGAGTCCTGCCGATTAACAAGTTTGAATTGCCCCATCCAGTGTAAGACAATTGTTGCAGTTGGAATGTGCAATCCAACTACAACAATCATCTTACCTCTGAAATGGGGTAAATTCAAACTTGCCAAACAACATGGACTCAAGCATTTCGCTCGACATTCATGCTTTCCTTTGAAAAGAATAAATTTTGGTTAGGCTTGATTTAGATTAAGGTATTCAAGTGCCACCGAAATGAGGTCCATTCCTTGACACCTAATACCTTCATCTAAACCAGCCTAACAAGAATTTAATCTTTTCAAAGGAAAAACATGAATGCCGAGCGAAATGCTTGAGTCCTCGCCGTTTGGCAAATTTGAACTACCCCATTTCAGAGGTAAGACAATTGTTGTAGTTGGAATGCACCTTACCCTAACTAACGACGATCTTCTGGCGGAATCAAGCTGTTGATGATATCTTCAGTTGATCTCAACAACGTCACCCGCATATCGATCCACTGGAACTTGGTGTGCTCCCAAAACATGCCCGTCACGTTTTCGTCGTTCTTTAACTCCACCCAAGTGAATGATACCCTCCGATCGTCGACCTTGTGTCTCTGGGGTTGACTCCTTGGTTGAATTCATTCAGTTGATCCTTAAGACCTCTTAACGTTACATAAAGGCACCGAACCTTCAACCTCTGAGGTTCTCCGCCGTTGAATTGTGCATGAACGTCGATCCACCCGGCCATTGCTTCAAATCTACACAATTACAAATTAAACACAATCAATGAAAAACTCATTCAAACATTTCATCAAACACTTGGAGTGCAAATTATACATAAACCCTAAATATAATAACTACAACATAAACATGCAAAGATCTAAATAATTAAGCAATATTACTCATTTGCATGTAACATTTTATCATATGTTGCAAAAAAAAAAAATTTAAACAAACCCTAAATCTAAAAAAATCTAATCTAAGTGTAAAAAATCTAACATAATCATGCAAACATCCAAACATCATAACAATTAGCACTATAAGTCATTTGCATGTAGCATTCTATCATTTCTTGCAAAAAAAATTAAAATTTTAACAAAACACTAAACCAAAAAAAATTCTAGATTAAGTGAAAAAAATCTATCATACCAACATAATTTAAGTGAAAGCTTACTTGTTCTTGTTGTTGTAGTGTTGTTTGATTTGAAGTTGAAGGAATTTTGGAGTTGGGTAATTTGAGAGAGAATTGAGATTTGAGTGTGTGGTGTTAGATAATGAGGCAGAATGAGGTTCTGCCTGGGCTTATAACAGCACGCAACGCAACTTAAGTCACACAGCGTGACTTAAGTTGCGTTTATTTTCTAACTAGCGCATGTTAACTCAAGCTACACATGTTAACATGCGTAGGGGCATTTTGGACTTTTACTTTGAGAATGAGCAGAACCGTTTAGGTAAAGAGCAGAACTCATGCTTGGATATTTATCGGTCCATGTCTATACCCGATACATGCAACCATCTTCACAAAATGACAGCAGTATTACTGTGCGGTAAGTCTCATAGTAGGCTTGGATGGTATCTAACTTAGACATCAGGTAGTGGACAGACAATCACAACCGTGTATGTTAATTAATAAAAGGTTCATTTAGGTCCCTTAACTTTATTTCAAGTATCGGTTTGGTCCCTTCTGTCAATTTAATGCAAAAAAGCGTTAAATTTTGGTCCCTTAATTAACTTATTTAATTAGTATTAGTTTGGTCCCTTAGCTTATTTAATTAGTATTAGTTTGATCCCTAAACTTAACGTTTTTTGAATTAAATTAACATAAAGGACCAAAGTGATACTTTAAATTTAGTTAAAAGACCTAAACAGACCTTTTATTACTTATGAGACCAAACCAATACTTGAAATTAAGTTAAGGGACCAATTGAGCATTTAAGCCTAATTAATATTATATCAAAGACCAATCCAAACTAAAATTAACCCTGTTTTATATCCCTAACAAATTGGCAAGTGCTTCTACACGAAGACGGGGAATTCATGGGATGTGGGAGCTTTATATCGGGTATATATGTTGATCAAAGTTGCGAAATTTTAGCATTCATGTTTCCTTCAAAACAAAGAATATTCCTTAATATGATATTTTTTGTTTTTGTTTTCTTGTAGTAGACTAGTAGCATTATTATTATTATTATTATTATTATTATTATTATTATTATTATTATTATTATTATTATTATTATTATTATTATCATCATCATCATCATCATCATCATCATCATCATCATCATCATCAAGGGGAAAATAACGGTTAGTAGCCTAGTAGCATCCTAATTCCAATATGAAAGTACTTTATTTATTTACAATTACTTAACCTAAATGTTAGAAAATGTAAGAAAAACAATCAAGTTGATGAATGACCAATGATGCTTCTGAGAAGTACAAAGAACGAGAAGCTTAAGCTTATTGCGGATTCATAATATTATACCATCAGTCTAAAAATGAATTAAATATTTTGGACACTATAGGGAGCTAAAGTATGTAGGCATTTGGATTGACAAAAGTAACATGTATTATTTTTCTTCCTTTTTGGGTGTTTGTTAGAGATTCCTTTAGAAAGACTTGAATTAAAACGGTCTGCTATAAGATAATATAATTCATTATGAAACATGTTAGATTCATGTAACTAACTCTACTCGAAGAGAATTAGAAAAAAGCACTTTGGTTGTTATATATACATGTGTTTATATATATATATGTTTAAACCTGTGGTTGCACCAATAGTCGTGATTAGATTTATTTTTAACAATGATTGGAATCTTTGATGATATTACACAAAATTGTGATTAAATGCTTCAGTTAATAAGGTCCCAATCGCAGTTATAGAAAACATAAAAATATTGATGTTGTTATCTTGTACTACTATAAAAGAGGACAAAAGTCTAATATAGGAAAGCAAAAACTAGGGAATTAAACTAACATTCTTAGACATATAAACTTTAAAAATATAAAAAAACCGAGGCTTTTTAGCTTGTGACGAGGAGTTTCCAAATCATTCATAGTCATAGAATTTAGAGAAAAACCAAAATTAGCTAGCCAATCTCTACACCAGTAACCCTACTGCGTAATATGAATAAGTTGAAATGATCAATTTAAAGGTACATGAGATTTTTGATTCGACTAACCACATTAGGAATACCGCAATTAGAAGAACTATTGTTAGTAATCATATCAAACACTTTCTAGTCACTTATACACTCATCATCATATCATATATGGAAAGAAGAGTTAACTATCTATTTGTTTGCATTAAGTACTGTAATATGAAATTAATTAATTGCTACAAAGTTAATCATGGATCAATAAGTTGTTGATACCTTGTAACAAGGTGAGACTTTCACAATGTTTAGTAGAATCTTGTTGTTTTTAAAGGTTTTGGTATAGTCAACTACCTCAAATTAATGGTCCATTCATTTGTTACTTTTTTGTCCCGGAAATTTGTTAGGGAAGCCACTTATATAAATTCTCTTGCATTTGCAAGTAGTCCCACTATTAAATGCTACTACAAGAATAGTTATAGCCATTAATTTTAAGTTTTAAGTATATTCAATGTTTGAAGTAACCAATTAGAAGTAAGAAAGTAAAGGGAGCACATGGGAGAAGATATATATTCTTATCTTATCTAGTTATATCATTTTGAAAAAGTATATAATACATAACCCTATAATATTAGTAATCAAATAGTACATGAGCACATGACAATTGAATTGAAGGCCACTCAAAACATCCACACCAACTCGAAGATATATTGGAAAAGGGCATAATATCATATTAAGAGAATACACCCTCCGGTCACTAATATAAGCAAAAGTTTGATTTCTAGATTCATTCATTAAATGATGTATGTAGTCTATAATAAAGACTACATGCATCATTTAATGAATGAATCTAAAAATCAAACTTTTGCTTATATTAGTGACCGGAGGGTGTACAATAAAGATGAAATAACAACTTCATAAACAAAGCAAAGAGAAAGAAAATAGAGTTTGTTAAGGTGGTCCCTACACACTCTTCAACAAGTATCCCACACAGGCTGTTAAAGGGAACCAAATAATGCAAAGTCCTTGTAGGTCACATGGTCTCTCTACAAAGTAAACTGACATTACACATGCCCTTGCCTCCTATTTGCACATGCACATGCACATGCTGACTGTTCCCTAACACTCCCACCACTTCTTAACGGATTCCCCTGTTGAAAAAGCACGCTTCTACACGTTGTAAATGATCTCGACCGTTAAATCTGATGTCAGATCGCTCAAACTAGTTTTAAATAATCTTGGTTGTTAATTTTAAGTTCAAGCGGTTGAAATTGAAAACTGTACACCCTCCGGTCACTATTATAAGCAAAAAACTACATTTTAGATTCATTCATTAAATGATGTATGTGGTCTTTATTATAAACCACATACATCATTTAATGAATGAATCTAAAAAGTAGTTTTTTGCTTATAATAATGACCGGAGGGTGTATGACGCAACTATTATACTAATTTTGCTTCCTTTAATAAATGATCTTGATCTTGAGCTGGAGATAAAACGACTCAAATTGAAGAACATAACAAGATCAACTTTAAATGATCACGGACAGTTGAGACTAAAACCTGCTTGAGCTTGACGCAGTTAATGCACCAAATCTATTTCTCTTAATAACACCATTAGTAACATTTTTCTTGTTATTGAACTAAGCAAAATAAAAAGCTTTAGCACACTCAAACTTATCATTAAAAATTCTCACAACATCTCACAAATCAGAAAGAAGAAAAAAACTTTTAAGCCTATCTAATACTATACACAACAATGAACTCCAAGTAAACTATAGTCAGCATATTAGTTATATTACATATGCTTTTAAGCATAGATAATAATAACTTTCAATTTATGTCTTGAGAACTTGTAGGGTCAATTAATCTCTTATATGGCTGCCAATAATGTGCATTGCAAGTGCCTGTGGCAAGTGATTAAGTGGTCATTTGTTAGGCCAGCTGCCTGCATAAATGAATGAACCACTGTTGGACCAACATATCTAAACCCTCTCTTAATCATGTCTTTGCTTATGCTCTCTGATTTTGATGTCTTCACTGGAATCTTGTGACCAAATTTGTATTGATTTGAGATTGGTTTATGATTCACAAACCCCCAAATGTATTTGTCAAATGAACCAAAGCCTTTCTTAACCTGTAATGGCATAATTTCAAAGTAAGTATTAGTAAATACTTTATGACCATTCAAAACAATTTTTTAAGAAAAAATTGTTTTTATCTCGTTTCATAAACACCTGCGTTATTCGTAAGGATAGCCTGTATCAACACTCACTGGCTAATGTTGTGTCAATTAGAGCATTGATAAGTCAGGATAATGGCGTCACAACTGTGACATGTATAACCTTTGTCTTTGTATATAAGCCTTTGATCAATTGTAAATAAGCCTTTGATCAATTGTAAATACATTTGAGAATAATAATAGATTTTATTACTATCTTTAAATTGTATTTACAATGACTCAAATGATTTATATACAAAGTAAAGGATAAACAAGGCAGCTGTCGTAACAATATTATACCGACTCATCGATGCTTTAACCGACTAAATACGTTGAATAGTGAGTGTTGATAGCTTATGGCAACTTATCTACATAAGTTTTAGGATAGTCTTATTTACATGAGTTCTAGGATAGTTAATGAAAATAACTAATATGAAAACAATTTGAATTTATTTTATCTTTTACTATATAAATAGCTTATAGACAAACACTTATATAATAAGCGTTTAAGTGCTATAAGCGTTCCATTCAGCTGTTTATCAAGATAGGAGCCTTGTGTTAAAATTAACTGCAACATACTGTCAAACAAAAGTTACAAAAAAATCTGTAATATGTGACAGCATTGATAAGGTTTAAAATTTAGCATTGATCAATCAACTCATGTGGGGACAGAAACAGAAACTTATAAGCTATTGGAACTAACTTGTCTGCAGCCTTTTTTGGCAACGAGTGAATTAAAAATTAAAATAATAAGAAGTGGAAAAAAACAATTAATTATTCTGTTCTTTTCTACTAGAAGTTCTCTCAAGCTATTGTTTTTTGAGAACATGATATGAAAAGAATAGAGATCAAGCAGAAGAGAATGATGAAAAGCGCACTTTTTTTTACCTGTAAAATTTGGTTAGCATTATCAACAACTCCTCTAACTTTGCTTATTTCAATGCCATATTCTGAACTAATAGACATCATTTGCTTATCAGTCAAATTGGCCACAATTTCTGCATCAAATTCTGAAAATGCAGCCCTGTACATAAATTTAAAATTAGTACTTCCCTAGAGCAAAAAAATTTATGTATGTGCATATGCAATTAAGTATATGAATGAATTTTATCAGAATCAAACCTGAAGTCTAGGCGTTTCTTCAAGGTGGAGGTCCAATCAGATCCAACTTGAGCACCACTTAAAATTAGAAGTTCAAATAACATCCTGAATATGGACACAACATCATATAGTTTTTGTCAGTCTTCATCAGTTGTCTTAGAAAATTATTTATGTTTTCTACAATTAGTTTATGTGTGTTTATGGAGGATTGACACTTCACATTAAAGACATTTATGTTTCTAACACGTATCAGTATTCGACATCGATATTTGAGATTGAAGACATGTCCGATATTTGACACATCTCAATATCCAACACAAAGATGACACCAATACATGTAATTACATTTAATTATTCTATTTTCTCAAAATATTACTGGTGTGAATATGTTAGTGTTGTGTCTGATGTATGTGCATGTGCCGGTGCTTCATAGTTGTGTCCTTCATAGTTGTGTGTAACATAGAGAGAGAAGTAGGGCTTACTTGTCATCATGAACTGGAACTCCCCATTCTTCATCATGATAAGCAATATAGATAGGATCTATTCATCAAAAGAGACATTGAGATTAAAATTTTGATTCAAGCTAAAGCAAAATTGCACTTAGTATCAAAAAAGATATATATGAATTTGTATTTTTTTTAACACTATATCAATTTGTATTAAAAAAATAAAATGAGTTTAATTTTGATACACTGTCAACATAAATTTTTTACATCGATAATAAATCACAACTAATCACATGTGTGACTTTATAATTAGGTATGTATGACTAAATCAAACATTTTTAATGACTAAATGGTTACAATGGATTCAAAGTATAGAAAATATTAACCTGAATTGGCTGTGATGAAGCTGCATCTCTTCTCCTCTTGATTAGTAGTCTTTGAATCAAGAGCACTTGAAGGATCAATAGGAAAAACTCTTTCAAATTTAGCAGACTTTGATCTTCCATAATGAGCAATCTTCATTTTCCTTTGTGCTTGTTGAAGTGCCACTTGTTCCCTTCTAACAGCAGCTATGCTTCCTGGTGAATCAGTGATCAAAGAAGAAGAATAACTCAATGAAGCTTCAATACCAAAAGACCCTTCTTTGAAACTCTTTGACTTTTTCCTCTCCAAAGTTGGAGTTTTCATTATGTTTTTTGGTATTGAAATCTTTTCACAGCTCAAATTAAGTCCATTATTGTCATTTCCTCTCTTTATAGCTAATGGTCTAGTACTAGTAGGTGACTTTGGTTTTGGAGAAATTGGTGGTGTCAATGAAGAAGTAGTAGTAGTCTTGTTTGGAAGTGGTAATGGAGAAAGTGATTTTGGTGTTGATTTCTTAATTGAGTTTCTTCTTTCAAGATTTGGAACATGGTTGCATGTTGGTTGAAGTACTGGCCTTCCATTGATTCTAGCAACATGTGGTGTTGTGGAAGATTCTATGCCTACAGTTACTTCTTTAGCCTTGGAGCTACACATGTTTTGTGTTTATGTGTTGTTATTAATTGAAAAGTGTATGAGATTTTTTGAGGAGTAATAGTGTTAAGATTGCAATGAAAAGAGAGAGGAAAATGAGGGAAATGTTGTGAGGGATTGGAGGGAGAGGGAGGAGGGGATTTGAGGGTTTTATAAAATGTGGGGAAGGTAGGGACAGGTAAGAGGGGAAGTTGTAACATGGGAAGGTGGGGATCTGCCATACAACTTCTTGTGAAGGGCATTACTTTTTGCAAACTAAACCACGAGGGGTGATTCTGATTTTGGACACTTGGCAATGTACCAAAGGTGATGAATGTTATTAAATGTTAATTAATGTGTAATTTACACTTGGCAATGTTAATTAATGTATAATTTAATGGGAATCAATGATTTAGAAATTGACTTCGAAGTAAGTAAAGTTTAGTCGATGATTAATGTTTATGATAAAGTTCGAACTTGTGTACTTTTAATCAATTCGACTTTCATTGAATTAACTATCTGTGTTTAATCACTTTGTTGTTTATGAATGTATAATGACTTTTGATATTAAATTTAGGTCAAATACCTCTTTTGATTCTTTAAGTTTGACAAAAATACCGAATTAATCCTTTCAATTTTTTCAGCTTCAAACAAGTCCTTTAAGTTTTTTAAAGTTTCAAATAGATATTTAAGTTGTTAATTTTAAGTTTTAAATATGTTCTTAAAAAAGTAACAATATATTAAATTAACAACTTAAATGATCTATTTAAAATTTAAAAAACTTAAAGGACTAATCCAGTATTTTTGTTAAACTTAAAGGACCAAAAAGTATTTAGCCTTAAATTATTATGAGGTTTTAATTATTAGGGGAGAATCAAGGAAGCTTGAAGGATGATTCGTTGGGTGAGATATTGTGCCATAAATCATGTTTTTCTTGCATTTAACTTTTTCTATTTTGTGTATGTAGTAGATATGGCTTCTCAAGGTTATTTTTGTGTGTGCTGGAGTGATGGAGAAGAAAGGTGAAAAATGTGAGGAGAAAGATCAATCATTGGGTCCATTCCTTTTATTATCTGTATGGAATCTCATTCTCTTTTTCTTTCTACCCATATTTATGTATGCATGAGAGTGTGCAAGCATATGGAGGGTAGAAAAAGCACATGAGATCCTTTATGTGCACTATTACACATTGTTGAGCACTGACAACAAAGTATGGTGGTTCTTGGGATTGAAATGGTGGTTTGTAACTTTAACTCATATATGCCGTTGAATTTTACTACAACAGGGAAAAAAATTACCACATCAAATCAATATTACTCTTGTCTTTGTCCCAAGTCTTCAAATGACTCACTAATAATGAGGAGACTGCTTGAAGTCTTGATTTAGATTTTTGAATCCCTTTTAGGTTGATCATACAAGAGCTAAGGTCTAAGCTTCTATTTGGATCCGCGATCGATGACCATTTATCCCATTCTTGCGGTTGTTTAATGCAATTTTCACCGTGAAAACTGAAAGCTCCAATTCGTAGATTCAATCCTCACTTCAGCTTCACCAATTGCGTACGTCCCGGCTCCAAACTAAGGCGAAATGCACGTATACTTGGTGATGATTTTGCGAGAATTACGGAGAACTACCGTGATTTAAACAAAAGCTACACTTTAAAAATTCAAGTAAATCAGATTGTCATCGCGATTTTACTAAAATGATTTTCAATTCAAACATGCAATTTGGAACTTTTAATTAATTAGTGACCTCAAACTATATGCACTAAAAACAAAAAGGGGAATAGAGCCTAGGACATCTACCATAATAGTCTTGCAGTCTCTACTGCACTGAAAATAAAAGAGGTTTAGATCATGTGAGACTTTTTTTGTAGTATTGTTATGAAACTTTTAAAAAAGATATTTTCTCTTTTTTTTGTTTTTGTTCTTATATATATTTTTGTTCTATTTTCTGTAGTATTGCTTCTAGTCCTTTTAAACAAAGTTTCATATGTTTTTCTTGAGTGGTCCTCCTGACTCATAATGAGAGATATGATATTGAGAGTTGATATAAAGAATTTTGGATTACAGGTTGGCTGATTTACTTCTTCATTTGAATACAAAACTTGTTCATGCCTAGCTAGAAGAGTAGGGAATCATAGGTAGATCATCATTTACAATCTTGGATATATGATCTTTATCTTACCAAATCAAGATATCTTGAATTTGCAGCTCCCCCAAACTGAAGATTTTCATGTTTATTAAAAGCAAGCAATAAAAATTAAGCATATGTCATTTTTAAAATAAAATAAGATGTATCAAAAGCTGATAATAAAAAGGACCAGTTAAGTGGAAATAAGATACAATTGTGAAATCGAAATTTTCTTTGTTAACTAGGAAAATATGTTTTAATTCCAAAGTTTTAGAGCCCTTTTTCATCTTGAATGGATCTTTTCAACTCAACTAGGAAAAAAGATCTGGTTAAATTTTTATATGTTAACTTGAGATTTTTTTTTTATATGAATCACCAATTGAGTCTATAAAATATAGATGTTCAACAATTTTTTATCCAAAATTATCAAATTCTTTGTAATTTTTAAAATCTAAAATTCCCACACATTAGTCTTTTTCATATGCAATTTAATTATTGGAATTGTTGTGAATATGGAAGAATACCATGGATTTTTTATTTTATTAATCATTTTAGAATTCCAATTCCAATTCCAATTCTTTACTCGTGTAAACAAAAAAAAAAAAAATCAATAATTTCAAGTACTAAATTCTATCTAAAACCATATAAGGATCGGTCTTGTGGTGAAAAATTCAATAATTTCAAATGCTAAAAAATCAATAATTTCAAATACTAAAAAATCAATTCTTTATTATGAGGTTTTAATTATTTGAGTCTAACGGCGAAACTCACATGCTAAATATAAAAAATGAAAAATTACGAGTTCAAACTCACGTTCTAGTATATCAAATATTCTTTTAATTTTTTTTATCATCTGAGTTATACTTGCCTACCCCTGTCTCTATAATTGTAAACAATAAAATAGATTTTTAATACTTGCCGACCTCTATCTCTACAATTTTAAACAATAAAATAGATTTTTAATTTTAATCTACAATAATATAATTCGATAGAAGTTAGCAAACCATAATATCAGTTACTTGAAAGCAAAGGGATAAACTGACAAGAAAGTCAATGTTTGGTATTAGTGACTTGTTTAATGGAGAAAATCAAAATATGGATTTCGTCCTTCCTTTTCTTTTCGACAGATCCATTGTCCAATTGGTACAGATTCCAATACACCCTACAAATTTTTTACTTCCATAAACATCTTGCATTATTTTTAAACTCAGATTCCAGTTTGATTTGAGGTTCACTTACCATAAAGCATAGTATTTTAAAACAATATTTGGCACTGAAAAATGAGTATCAACTGATTAAGAAGGAAAATATTTGGCAAACTTTAATCAGTTCAGATTCATCGTACACTTCTCATATTAAATATGAATTAAGGTCAGTGTCTATGTGGATTATACTTGTTACAAATCACATGATCTAAGATATGAAAATTCATCTCATATGAGAAATAAGCTTCAGAGCTTGATAGAAAGGAATTATCCTAAAAATTCATATTGAAGTACTCTAACTCATAACATTGCAACGAAATTACATTAGACACTTTGAAGACATAAAAGAGAACTACTCTATCCCATCTTAAAATGCATGATATATCTACCCTCCATTTTAATAAACCAAAACTAAGACAACTGTTTAACACGGTCCAGATCCACGACTTCTAACATACTTTGATTTTAGCAGCAACTATCTCAGATTTTTAAACTAGATTGTTGCTTTAATTGATGAAATATTTCAGTCACTTTTAGCAATTTCTAATACCAATCTTATGTAATTTTTTTTGGTTTGGTAGCATAGTGGCTAAAGCTCACACAATTAAACGTGGAGAAGTGGGTGTGCGGCGTTCGAACCCCCGCACTGCATACATTACGGAATGTCCATGCCAATTGAGTTAAGCTTCAAGCGAAATCTTATGTGATTTTTCTATCTATACATTAGAAAAAAACACAAGTTGAAATTTTTAAAAAAAATTTAGATTACGCTCTGCTAGGGTTTTCCCTAGCATGAGCGCCGTTTCGACAATGTTTTGATTGCAGCCAGCGATAATACTTGCAAGTTCATCCTTTCAATAAGTCACGTCATACACAGCAGCAAGTCCTCACGTTATTATTCAATTTGGGGGTTTGGTGTTGCATTTGGCAAGGAAGAAAAGCCAATGATTGGTGTTTCCCACTTTGGTGGTTTTGTTTCACACTCCAAAGCCACTCACTACACGTGTTTGTGTTTTTGCCTCAATCAAAATTCAATTGTGGAGCTTTTTGATCGGTGTTGATTTCTCATTCTGATGTGATCACTTTCAGTGCTGCTATTACGCTGACCTCCGTTCAATTTCCTACTGACATCTATTTCTTCTTTCTGATTTTGATTCAGTTGCTACCATGCCTTTCGACTGGCAGGCTGAGCTTTCTTCCACAACGGCCCTCTCTCCGGCTGTAAGGGTGCGCCCTCCTCCCAATCCAATTTCAACGACCTCGGTTTCCTTTGCCCAGGTGTGACGGCATCGCAAAATGTTTCCTCTAATGATAATTTGCCTCAACCGTCCATTAGAGGGGTGATGGTAACTTGGTAAGCATTAAAATATCGTAGGACTGTATGAAAAAGGAATGGCAGTTTGCAAGCGACACCTGTGCGGACGACTGGTTCTGAACAAGAGCGATAAACCTTACACGACAAATGGCATTCAGCTGAAACTCCATAAGCAATGGAAGACAACATGGACCTGGAACATGTTGTCGGTAGGGAGGGGATACTATGAATTTTCTTCTGCCTCTGAGACTGATTTAAGATCTGTTTGGGCGGTGGGAACGGTGAATTTGAAACCGGGTGTATTACGTCTGTTTGAATGGACCAATGATTTTAATATGCACACTCAACGTAATACTCATGCTCAAGTGTGGATTCGATTGTTGGAACCATCTCAGGAGTATTGGATGGAAAGGACACTCCGTGAAATCACTAGTGTTGTAGGCACCCCACTTCTTATTAATAATGCGACGTCCAAACACATTTTTGGTCATTATGCAAGAGTATTGGTGGACATGGATTTTTCTCGCAAACTTTTCAATGAAATTGTGGTGGAAAGGGAGGGTTATGCTTTTACTGTGGAGGTGGATTATGAGTGTTTGCCGAATTTTTGCATGCATTGTCAAAACATAGGTCATGATGTTACAACTTGTAGGTGGTTATATCCCCGGAAGGACAACAACACAGCTAAGGAAAAGGTTGTCCAGGGAAAGAAAAAAATTTCTTCCAAGAGGCTCGAGTGGGTACCTCTTAAAGATAATTCTTTAGGTATCGGTTCCTCTGCAGCCTTTCAAGATCCGCAGCAAAACCCGACACCAGTATCTCCGCAGCCGCAACAACAAGCATTTGACAAGGCAGTACCCGTGCAAAACAATCACACAATCGTGGCTTCAACTTCATCTGAATTGGAGGCCACTCCGCAAGAACATGATGCTGTAATTCATACTAATGTAGAGGGAGCATTGCGCAACATAATTCCATGCCAGCAGAAACATCTTCAGAAACTTAGGTAATCTGTTTGGTTGATGTACCTAATAATTATTTCAATATGCAACTCATTAATGTTACAGATGAAGTGGTTCGAAATGACCTTGGGGATGAGAAGGAACCTATTTTATCCCCCGTCACATAAACAAATTTAGATATCAGTAGTATTGTTGTTGTGCCTGACGCAACTGTTGATCCTACGTTACAGACATAAATGGATTTTATGAAGACTCGGTTGACCAAGGCTACTGAGAATGAAATGGCTTTTTCGCCGGCTATATCAAAGTCACAGAGGAAGAAAGCGAACAAGGTTGCTTATCAAACCCGTTCCCAGGGTCCTCCTCCGCCTTCTCAATGAATATTATTTTTTAGAATATTTAGGGAATTGACAATAATGATTACCGAGTTGCTTTTTGAGATATGAGCCATTTGAATAAACCTTCGTTGATTTTTATTGTTGAACCGATGGTGGCGCACGACGCAATTCCTAATTGGTTTTGGAGAAATATTAAGTGCTTGGTGTTGGAGCAAGTATGCAAGGGTACTAAAATTTATAATGTCGGTATTCTTCGGAACCGGTGGCATAATTGCTTGCAACATGGTCTGATGGTGATTTGTTCTCATATTTTTCGGGAAGGAGTGCCGACACACTAGCTTCTTTGGGTCATGCGTTAACTGACACTACTTGGTGCACCACTATGCCTTGTTTGGTGGCGGATTTTGCTAGGGACATAAATGGTTTGCCTAACTACCGTTTTTCTTAGCCATTTCTGATCCTTTATTTTTCTTTCGAGGGTTTTGGCCTAGTCCCCCCTCTTGTACATACTTTTTTTTTTAGTAATATTACGTATTGGGAAGGGGGTTTCTATTGGATGCCAACCTAGTTGGGATGCTTCAGAGACTTCCCCCGATGCCTAACCTTTCTCTTAGGCTTATAAAAAAAAAAAACCAATCTTATGTAAGCAACAAGGAATATATAGGTCTTTAGTGACATTGTAGCAGGCTAGTAGCTTTTTAATGGCTTGAAGAATGAAGAGCAGGCTTTGAGGAAACTTACAATGGTGCTATGGTTCAAGAAAAAACTTCATTGAAGAAAACCACTTTTATTTTTATATTTTTTTTAACTTTTCAGTTGAAAACCATCATGATTGTTAAAATAATTTGAGTTGTTATACTCTCTTTTATTCTTTGTTGTATCACTTTTTCCCTCCCTTTTTTTAGTAAGTTCCTTTTTTTTTTTTTTAGCATATCCTTCACACATCAACTTCATAATTTTTTTTATAAAAGATATGACCACAATAAATTAAACAAAATTGTGGAAACATAATTGCACCATAATATTTTGAGTGTGTTTCCTTTACTGTTCAGGGCTCCAGGCTATATATACAAGGTTTATGAAAACCATACATTTAAGTAAAACTTAGTTATTATTTCTTATTGAAATAAATGAATACAAATTTGTATAATGTTAAACATAATTCTCCAAAAATTAAGGATTCACCGCAAAAAATAAGTTTTAACCCATGAGACTCAACTACTATTTATGAGATTTATATCATTACAGATACTCATAAATATAATTTACAAAACAATTGTAAATTGAAAAAACCTTCAAACTGCTCTGAGTAGTTGCATCTTGTGCTTCCAAGTCTTGATCTTCTTTACCAGGCTCTGATTCTTTTTCTTTTGTTCTGCAATTTGTATTGCATTATTTTCTTCCCCGTCTTCTTGCATGCACTATTTTGTCATCCATTGGTGGAAGATGTTCGATAGGCTCAACTACATAAACGAGTTGGTTAAATTGATCAATTTGTTATTGAGAAACTTTTCGATGAAATTTCTAAAGAAAAAAGTCCTCAAAAACAACCAGCAAAATTTTAACACATCCTTTGACTATGTTTTCCATAAACTCAATTGATCACACATCTTTGTGTCTCAACCAATAAGACAAATATATAACTTTCCCTTTCAACATTAACGTCATTTTGTATGTTTTATGAAGTCAACATCAACTAATTTATTTAAACAATGAGATAAAATATGTGAGGTTTTTCTATGCAAGTAAGATGCACATATTGATCCCTCCACCCTCGCCTTTTTCTTTCACCAATCACTTCGAATCACCCATGAATCTTTGAATCTTTAAAAAAGACTAGGTATATAACCTTGCACGAGTTTGATTATAATACTTTTTCTATAGTTGGGTTTGATTATAATACTTACTTGCAACATTTTTATAAATGAGAAAATAAAAATTGTCATAACTATATATTCATATAGTTAGAAGATTGATTATATTTTTATTTTTTTTGAAGGAAAGATTGATAATATTTTAAAATGCAGCAAAATGATTATTATGTTAATATTAATTTATATGAAAACAAGAGTGTTGTTTAAAAATAAAAGAATTTATATGAATTTATATCGTAGTTTTAATGACATATATGGTAGAATTTGTATATATATTTTCTTAGTTTGAAGACACTATCCTATTTTACCCTAATATTGCAAATATTTGTTTGTTGGGTTCACCATAGTGCAATAATAGATTGCTTTGGTTTTTATTTTTTAATTTTTTTTATATATTTGAATGCAATGCCTTGTGGCCTTTAAACTTCCTACCACTCTTCCCTTAAAAAAATACTATACATGGTTAGGTTCTTCCCTTAAAAAAAATTATTAGGTTCTTCTACCCAATATAATCACAATTATACATATAATCACAATTATTAGGTTCAATATATCCGCTATATATGATTAAAATTTGTCATGAATTAATGCGAATGAGTATTGGAATAGTTAAGGAATAGGAAAAGAAAGGTAGTTAAAGGTTTTTTTTTTTTTTTTTTACAACGTAAACATAGTTAAAAATTGGTGTGATAATTTTATATATATATATTTTGTAATTTTTTACTTTTTTTGGAGGTAACCAATTTGTATTAGTAATTTTTTGTGTTTGTTAATTTGTATACATATAGTTATACACGAATGGATCAGTTTTTTGTGGTATTAGTTGTATAATATAATTAGATATTGATATAGTAAATAGTTGCAAGGTTTTAAGAGAATGAGAGGACTCTTCATAGAGTACTATATATGCACAATCCAAACATAAGATTAATTCAAGCTCACTTTACAATATAAAAAAGATAAATAGATTGAACACTTAGATTTTTTTCATCAATTCATGTATTATTAGTATATGTGCAAATTTAGTGAAAAGTTAAGATAAACAAAATAAAACATGTATTCATATATAGTGTCTCTCTCTCTCTCTCTCTCTTTTTTTTTTTTTTTTTAAAGATTTTGAAAAAGATATATAGTCTCTCATGATGAGCACCTATTCATATATAGTCTTTTTTTTTTCTTTCAAAAAAAAAGAGCATAGTATTTTTTTAACGTAACTATAAGTGTAGTTTAGTATATATTTAAGATAAATAATTAAAAAAACTATTCTTATACAACCTTCATAATGGGCACCTATTCGTTTTTCATTGAAATATATAAATAGATTACTGGATGGTAAATAATAATTATGAATCTATATAGTTATTAAGAGAGTGGAAATTTTTCGATAGAGAATGAGGAATTGAAGCTCATATTCGCAAGTTTCTTAGAGAATGTGATGATGCCCCAAAACTAAAATGTATACTACAAACATGTAACACCTATGCATAAATTATGTATTTATACACACAATTCTAATGATTAAAATTTGTCATGAATTAATGTGAATGAGTATTTGAGTAGTTAAGAAATAGGAAAAGAAAGGTAGTTAAAGTTTTTTTTTTACAACATAAACATAGTTAAAAATTGGTGCGATAATTTTTTTTTTAATATATCTTGTAATCTTTTTTACTTTTTTTAGGGTGTATTTATTAGTATATCAAACCAATTTGTATTAGTATTTTTTTGTTGATAATTTGTATACATATAGTTATATATGAATGCATCATTTATTTGTGGTATTAATTGTATAATATAATTAGACATTAAATTGATATAGTAAATAGTTGTAAGGTTTTAAGAGAATGAGAGAACTCTTCATAGAGTACCATATATGCACAATCCAAACATAAAGTTAATTCAAGCTTACTTTACAATATAGAAAAGATAAATAGATAAATAAATTGAATGCTTAAATTTTTTTCCATCAATTCATGCCTTATTAGTAGGGTCATGCTAACCGGTGCCTCGGGACACTGATTAAGCATACCAAAAAAGTAAATTATTACCATAAAAAGAAATTGTTTTTGACTTTTTATAAATTAATTACACAATTTCAATGCAATAACTACTATATAATTTCCTTTTTAGTATGCTTAACGAATGCCCCGGGGACACCGGTTAACATTTCCCTTATTTTGGGTAGTATATGTGCAAATTTAGTGAAAAGTTAAGATAAATAATATAAAACATGTATTCATATATGATCTCTATTTTTTTTTTTAAGATTTTGAAAAGGATATATAGTCTCTCATGATGAGCACCTATTCATATATCATATTAATAATACAATATAGGAGTATAGTATTTTTTTAACATAACTATAAGTGTAGTTTAGTATATATTTAAGATAAAATAATTAAAAAAAAACTATTCATATACAACCTTCATAACGGGCACCTATTCATTTTTCATTGAAATATATAAATAGATCAGTGGATGGTAAAAAATAATTATGAATCTATCTATCTATCTATCTATCTATATATAGTTATTATTAAGATAGTGGAAATGTTTCAATAGAGAATGAGGAATTGAAGCTCATTTAGACATGCCACATCATCACAACTCTTGCATAAGAATATTAGCTCAAGTTTAGAATTCAAAGGTATATAGATAGATAGATAGATATATAGAAGATGGACTTGGATTTCCTGCTGTTATAGCAGGACGCTGTAACAGATCAGGACCGTCCAATTTGATTTAATTGTCAGGATCATAAAACTGCTTTGTAATCTAAACTATTCGATTTGATATCAATGGCTCTGATTGAGTACAGTGTGAAACTGCGTGCTTTATTACAACATCAAATCCAGATCCATAGAAGATAGATAGATATATACATGCACTTTTATTGAACATGTCCGCTAAACATAGCTTTGTATGCGAGATGCACTAAACGATGTTCTATATAATAAAAAAATCCGAGTGAAAACTTTTCCAACTTACAAAGAAGGGAGCCCCTAATATGGTCCCCAATTTTAAGAGTCCATCAATGATCCCCTTTAACTTACCTTCTACAACCGGTTAAAACAAAAAAATTGTTTCATGGTCTCACAGCAAAAAATTCTTCTTTAAAGTGAGTATGAGTTATTACTTTTATGTCCTTGAATATAAGTCTAAAATCTCGTTGATGTCCAGAACATTCCTTCTATATCTCTTCTTCACCTTCACTTGGGTATACAAAATCGAGTTTGAAGATATAGTGTAGATTGCAAAACTTGTTTTGCAATTTTTTCCATTGAATTAGGATCTGCGTTTGTGAATGGATCTGGAAACATAAGTGTAGAGAATGTCTATATTTATTTTTGAGAGAGAATGTGTATGTTTTGATAAACAATGATATTATGTTGTTAATCCTTCCTGGTCAGTCCACTATCAGGTTTCTAGTTTCATTTATTTTGAGAGGCTTAACAAAGAATCAAAATTTCAGTAGTCATTCAATTCCTCATGACAAGCCCAACGAATCATAACTACTTTTCTATGTAGAATGAGGTGAATAAACTTGTTGTGAAAAGAGAAACAAAAGATTGTGAATATTGAATATAATTGATTAAAGGATGATTGGTCTGAAAATTAAGATGATAACAATAGCTTGATAGTGTTTGCGAAGGAGAGGCAAGTCCAGAAAAAGTGTTACGAAGATACACAAACAGTTGGATCTGAGTTTTTTTTTTTTTTTTTTTTTTTTATATTGATGCAGTTGGATTATTCCTAATTTTACATATAGTAACTCATAAAATTGTACCCAAGAAGAAGAAGAAAACTCTCAGAAAAAAGTGACCGGCTGTAGTGGGTTCTTTGAAGAGGTTCACCAGTGGACCATTAAAATTGGGACCATATTAGGGGCTCCCTACAAAGAATGGCTGAAATATTCTAATCCATTATAACAAGTTCCTCCACTCTCAAAGTTGAAGCACACAAATCTTAAAAAAATTGACTAACTTTAGTCAATTGATTTATAACATGGTTTGAAAATGAATTAAAAATGAAAGGAAATAAGATTTCCATGAAAATCATGACTTTTCATCTAGTGTTGACGTCGACACACCTTACCAAGTTAGAAAATACATGTTTGACATCCTCAATCCTTTTGACTGATAAACAAATTTTGCTTCATAAGAACTTAGACCATAATTGACTACAGGTTTTCATAATTTTCCATTTCAAAGAGTTGATATCTCGAAGTTCAGTATTTTGCAATAGTGTCAGGTCCATTCTAGCCTTCTCATTATCTTATGTTTTACCAACGATGTTCATAATTGTGTTAAGTATATTGTCAAAAATAACGTGAATACCTTCTAAGTAAATTATTTTTCCAATAAGAAAGGTCCAAAAGATACTTTTTTTTGGCCAAGATGTGAACTACTAAAGAAATGTGTTTAAATATTTGTGACTTTCAAATTATTATACTTTTCGAGGACACTTCGAGTAAATTGCTCCTCGAAAATGTTTAATTTTTCAGAGGACTCAGTTTCTAAAAAAATCTGAATGGAAATCTTCCTTCAATAGGTCTCCTTATCTACCAAGAGTCACCGACTCTATTTTCCAAGAAAGCTTAGGTTTTTCAAACCCAATGGTCCTTAAACCCTAACTACCCTGACACTTTAGTTTACAAACTTCAGACCGCTTAATTCAAGTAATTTTCTTACCCCACCAAGACCAGCCTTACAAGAGCTCTCTTTATGATGATTGAACAATCAATTTTCATAACTTCACTATCATTTTTGAAAATAAAAATAGAAGACTGAAATACTACTTAGCTTTGATTTTAGAAAGACCAATTCAGCCTCCAAAACTAATTCCCCCAAATCCATGTCTCCTACATTAATCACTATGCAAAACAAATAGTTATCCAATGGATTTATAGATTTGTATACCGTTTTACTTTTTTATTTATATAACTTTGAAAATTGCTGTTCACACATTAGAGAAGGTTGGGACACACATGTAAAATACGCTTTTGCCCCCTCGGCAGTTAACTGCCGAGGAATTCAAAATGCGGCTGCAGTTAACTGCCGAGGAATTCCTCGGTAGTTAACTGCCGAGGATTATGTTTCGTCAGATGAAACAGGAAACCTGCTCCCCCTACACACTATTTTCATCAACTTCCATACCATTTCATCCACTCCTCCCCAAATTCTATAATTTTTTTCCATCAAATCTTTCCCCCAAATGATTCAAGCATCAAGAATAGGAGCTATCAACACACTCTAGACGTAAAAAAACAGGTATTGAGCATTTTAATCGATTTATTTTTTGGTTATTGTATGGGTATCTACGTCAGTTACGTAGAACTCTGGCATGGGGAATCTCGGTAGTGTACTGCCGAGGAAAACCTCGGTACCTAACTACCGAGGAAAACCTCGGTAGGAGGAACACTTAGGGAAAAAATTTGGTGCGAAAAAATGGCAGCTACTGCCATTTTTTCAAAAAAATTTTTTCTTTGTTTTTTTTTTGTTTTAGTTCATTATGGCATTGATGTTTATGCATTAGTTAGTTGTTAATTCATATTTATGTGTTGTTTAATTATAGTAATGACCGAGAACGCGGAAGATGTTTCGGAAGAGACAAAACGTAATTTTGTCCAAATTTCCGGAGATGTCAAGCCGCCTAAGGTTGAAGTCAAACCAAACATTGAACAAGCTTCTAAATATGTTAGCCCCGGTGTCGTCCCACTTCAAGCCCACGAAGTGGACACAGCTAGGTTTTTTTTCTAACGACATTAAGTTTCAAGATAGAGAAGAATTGCTTGGGTGGGTACGTTGTCAAGCAAATAAGGCGGGATTTACAATTGTTACACAAAGATCAAGCTTGATCCATCCAATATTGCGCCTAGTGTGTGAAAGGAGTGGAGCTCACAAAATGCCTAAAAAAAAACCAAAGCATGCGACAACGGGCTCAAGAAAATGCGGGTGCTTGTTCATGATTAGTGGATATCAAAGTACGCAAACAAAGGAATGGGGATTGAACATTCTTAATGGAGTTCACAACCATGCGATGGAGCCGGCTTTAGAAGGACACATTCTTGCCGGTAGATTAAAGGAGGATGACAAGAAGATTGTACATGACTTGACCAAGAGCAAGATGCTTCCAAGAAATATTTTGATACACTTGAAGAACAAAAGACCACATTGCATGACAAATGTGAAGCAAGTGTACAATGAACGTCAAAAAATATGGAAGGCAAATAGAGGTGACAAGAAGCCGTTGCAATATCTAATCTCGAAGTTGGAGGAACACAACTATACTTATTACTCAAGAACACATGGTGAAAGTAATACAATCGAAGATATCTTTTGGGCTCATCCAACATCCGTTAAGTTGTTTAACAATTTTCCAACGGTTTTGGTTATGGACTCCACCTACAAAACCAACTTGTATAAGATGCCAATGTTTGAGGTAGTTGGGGTAACTTCGACCGATTTGACATATTCGGTTGGGTTTGGATTCTTGATGCATGAGAAAGAGGAAAACTTTGTTTGGGTTTTAAAAATGTTGCGTAAACTTCTTACTTCAAAGATGAATATGCCTAAGGTGATTGTTACCGACAGAGATGGGTCTTTGATGAAAGCGGTTGGAATTGTTTTCCCGGAAAGTTATGGTATGAATTGTTACTTTCATGTGCAAGCAAATGTTAAACAAAGGTGCGTCTTAGATTGTAAATATCCTATGGGAAAAAAGGATAGGAAAGAGGTGAGTAATCGCGATGTTGTCAAGAAGATCATGAGGGCATGGAAAGATATGGTTGAATCGTCCACTCAAGAGTTATATGCAAATGCATTAGTGGAGTTCCAAGATGCTTGTAGTGATTTCCCACCTTTCCTAGCCTATGCCATGACCACCTTGAATGAAGTGAAGGAGAAAATAGTGAGGGTATGGACAGACCGTGTGTTGCATCTTGGTTGTAGATCCACCAATAGGGTAGAATCGGCCCATGCTTTGGTGAAGAAATATTTGGACAATAGTGTGGGTGATTTGGGTACTTGTTGGGAGAAAATACATAACATGTTGTTGCTTCAACACACTGCGATACAAACAGCCTTTGGTCAGAGCGTTACCGTGTTGGAACATAGATTCAAAGATGTCACTTTGTACTCCGGCTTAGGTGGTCATGTGTCTAGATATGCTTTGGACAACATTGCTATGGAAGAGTCACGTTGTAGGGAAACGTTGTGCATGAACAAGGAAATTTGTGGTTGTGTTCAAAGGACATCTTACGGCTTACCATGTGCATGCGAAATTGCAATTAAACTCCTTGAAGAAAAGCCAATTTTATTGGATGAGATACACCACCATTGGCAAAGGTTACGCATGGGAGAAGAAAGTAATGAACTTGGTTTTTCGGTGGATGATGAGTTGAAGGGTATTGTAGAACGTCTCAAGAAACTCCCTTTCCAAATGAAGCTTGAAGTCAAGGAGGCTTTGCGGCAATTGGCATTTCCTGAAACCACCATGATGTCTCCACCACCACAAAAAGCAACAACCAAGGGAGACAAGAAAAAAGTGGACATTGCGAGGTCTAAAGGAAAAATTACATCCACTAGCCGGATCCCTTCTTCTTGGGAGGTTGTTGATTCCCAAAATTCGGATAGTCAACCGTCACCATCACCAACAACATCATCATATAAAAGGAAAAAAGGTGCTCGTCTTGGTAAAGCACCAATTTCCCCACTTCCACCACCTTCTCGGTATCCAAAGCCTAAGGCTATCCCGGTTATGAGGCCTATTGATTATATGCCACGCTTCATGCTTCCATTTATTGAAAAAGTGGTGGATGTTATTGGCGATGGACATTGTGGATTCCGGGCTATAGCCGAGTTCATGGGCTTAACCGAACAAAATCATCTCATGATTCGTACACATCTTATTCAAGAATTAAAAGATCATAGAGATGATTATGTTGAAGTATTTGCGGGTGAGGATCGTTATAACTACATTTTAAATGGCTTACATCCTCCCGCAAATACAAAAAGTTGTGCACATCTTGTTGATAAGTGGTTGACTTTTCCGGACATGGGGCACATTGTTGCCAATTATTACAAAAGGTGTGTGGTTGTGTTGACAAATCTTGAACTTGGTAACTCGGAATCTTTTTTTCCACTAAGAGGGCCACCACCGCCGGGTAAGCAAAAAACTCCCATCATGTGCCTTGGGGTAATTCCTAATCACTTTGTGCTTATTTACTTGAGGAATGGTTGTCCACTACCTCCATCATCTACGGAGTGGCACAATCACAAGAAACAAGATGCGGTGACTTGGGAAGATGAGTATTTGGATCAACATGAGTTGTTCCGAAAGCTCATGGCTATTGAAAGTGGAAACAAACCGCCAAAACCACAAAAGGAATCAAACAAAGCGGCGCCTATTTTGTTGGACACTCCCGAAAAACCAAAGCAACAGTTTGAAGTTATTGCGGAAGATGAGGAAGATTTTATGTCACTTGATCTTCTCCAATCACTTGGCAATTAACAAGGGATTTTTTTGTCGGTGTTAGTCCTTTTTTTTGGTAGAAATTACACCGACGTATATTTTGGGGTCAAAATTGTAATGCCAATTTTTTGTGGCCAATATATAAGTAACATTATGTAATTGATATTGATATATATGATAATATGACTTTTATTTACTTGAAACTAGTGTAATACTTATTTATAGCTTATTAATGTTTACGCATTTGATTTATTCGTTATTACATTCCATTTAATTTTGTTCTAATCTATGATTATTTTGTTAAAGCTTTTGTCAAGTGAAACATGTCAGAGGTTGCAAGAATTGAAGGTCGTGTTAGGTATTACTCGTTTAAAAAGACGGTTAAGGTTATGATAACACCGACAGACTCTATTGATGATTTGAAGACACAACTTAACACTTATTTTGAGCATCTTGGTGAAAATCAATATACACGTCACTTGTCTGCTCTAATGCCAATGATAGACCTAGGAGAAGATAGAGATGAATTCGCATGGAAAACGGCAAGCTATATGCCTTGGCTTATTAAAGACGATAGCGACGTCGGATTTATTTTTAGGAATATGGTGGAAAATAATGTATTATATATATATGTTCGTTCCATATGCAATTGTAATGAATGTAAGTAGGAATTTAATTTAATGATGTGTAATGATGTGTAATGACTTGTAATGTGTTGTTTGATTATGGACACTGTTCCGTTTTGATGAATTTCAAACTTTTGTGTGGTTTGAACCAAATGTCGGTTTGATTTAATTATGGACATATGTAAAAGATATTGTATTTTTCTTGTTTATGACCGAGTTTCATTGTTGTATAATTTGAATTGCCTATGGAAATGCTCTGGTGAAATTACAGGTCAAAACTGGCCTAAAAACGGCTTGGTAAGGGTTAGCATTAATGCAAGACCTGCTGTTTGCATAAATGATTTCTTCGGCAGTTAACTACCGAGGAATTCCTCGGCAGTTAACTGCAGCCGGATTTTTAATTCCTCGGCAGTTAACTGCCGAGGGGGCAAAAGCGTATTTTACATGTGTGTCCCAGTCTTCTCTAATGTGTGAACAACAATTTTCTATAACTTTTGGCACAATTTTGGATACTGTTTTACTAGTTATTATGATATGATGAGAGAAAAGGAATATTCATTCTATTCAATTGATGAAAATGGAGTACAATAGGTATATATACGCTATGCTAATTGTACTATACAAACTGATTGTACTATACAAATGTATTATCTAGTAATTACTTGTACTGCAAGTAATTAATCTAAGCCTTATTCTTCTTACCTATTTGCCCATTGTGTAATACTAGTGCTGTTTTGGAAATTGTGCATTAAATAACTTCAAAATTTAAAAAATTCTTGTTAAAAAAATGTTTTAAAAATTATCTGTTTCATATAAAATTTATTTTAAAATCCTTAATTTGTATCCTTACGACGTAAATTTGCATGATCCAATTTATTACTCTCTCCGTCCCATATTACTTGACCTAGTTGACTCTGTCACGTATGCCAATGCACAATTTTAAACTTAAATTTCTTTAATAATCTAGTAGAAAAAATTACGAAAATTTGATATTTTGAAAATATTAATCGAGACGAATCTAACAACATGTAATATGCCAATGCTATATTTTGTTTTTATATATTAGTAGAAAAATAGAGTCAAAGCATGTTACATGAATAGTGCAAATATTCTAAATAGGTCAAGTAATATGGGACGGAGGGAGTATTATGTTACGTATCGATAGGTTTAGCACATAATAATGCACTCACACCTTTCCAAAATAAGGCATCGATTTAAATTGGCATCTTTAGCCAATGACTGAGACATCCCATGTGGATGATTATGAACAAACGACCTCAAAATTCTATAATTGTTGATTAATAATGACTGTCAAGATAAAAATGTCATAAAGTATGTCATGTCTGTCGAAAGAAAATATGACATGTTAATTTTTTAGTGGAAAATCCTCCAATTATATGCAATGCTATTTGCAGCACACGCTATGCATTTTTTTTTGTTTCAACTAATCTTGTTTTTCTTTCTAAGAGGATTAAATAGCACATGATTCACATTTCCTTGAAGCTTCCATTTGAATTATTAAGTTTCGAAATTGAACCACACACAACTTTTTTCTGTACCTATTTTAATTGTAAAACCTATCAACTCGTGCAAGGATTATTCCTATCTCTTAGTCACATGATGATTATTTCCTAGAAGCATCTCATTTTCAATTATGCCATTTTAGTGATTAAAAAATGTAGTGGTGAACTTTTGTTTTTTAAGTAGTGGCGAACTTAACATATACTTGAAGCGAAGATGAGTATTGCAGATCCAAACTCGTGCTTTAATAATGATAGATTCTGCCATCCAAAAAGGTCTAACGGCTCAGTTTGTCGTCCATTTCCCTTCTATTCATGTGTAAGTAATATTGATAGTAAAAAGAGATTGAAGATCAAGGTCTATTAAATTCTGCAATTGAATTTCATGTTTTTCAAAACATATATTGCATGATTTTATGAGTTGTATTTATTGGACATTTCCATTTAGTTCTTTACTATTGTCTCATTGTGCACCTTTAATTTATTTCAAATTTTAAAATATGTCTATAAAAATTATTTTTTTCTCACTCAAGAAATTGTGTTTTCTTTTTGTTTCTTCGCTAGAGATATATCACGTACATGTAACATGTTGTATCTTCTAATACTCTTCCACCATTAGAAGAAATGCAGCCATTTGAGGCTGGCAATGTTGAATGTCAAACATGTAGAGCTGAGGAACATAACGTGTGTGGGGAATATTTAGTTGTCTTGATCAAAACAAAAAGAAGGTTACATTATTTTGTTTGTTATAGTTTCATAATGATCCAAGAAGGTACAATTTCCTTGCTTTAGCTTAATTATATATTTGTACCTTACTTTGTTCGTACAATTATATTTATCCCCCCATGTCTTTCTTTATCAAGCTACCGTTGAGAGCACATGATTCTTTTTGAATCTATAGGATATGATAAATTATATTGACTTCAATTTTCTTAAATTTGGGTTTTTAATCTTGATATGCTAACCAATAGAAGGCCAAATATTTGAATTACTAAAGAAGTGTTAGACACAAATAAATAAATCTCTTCTTGTATTTCTTCATCAAGCTACTAAGTCATATTTCGATGGACTCGGATGGAATTTGGACCGGACTCTTAAGTTTTCTATCTTTTGGTGATTTTAAACTTAAAAAAGGGAGAAAGTATGAAAAAATATGGAGCGAAAAGTTGAGAGAGATATAAAGAAACGTAGATGACTTTTCCTCCTTAAAGGTAGAGGATCGTTGTCCCCTCCGATGCATAAAATGATTATAAATATAGAGACGGAGTCCCTTGGAACAATACTAGGCGTTCGAGCACTCTCGTTGAATTTTTTTCACTCCTAGTCATGTTTTATATTCAAATGATGTCTTAATATTTAGCAAGGATACTAGTACTATGAATAATTTGGAAGCTTTAATTACCATTTTCAATCATTACAGTCATCTAGGCAGCATTTGAGTTTACAACAATGCAAGTTTTATGCATGCAATACCTTCTCCATGGTAAATTACCATCTTTATCTGATTTACTGAGATTTTTTTTTATCCATTATCGGTAGAATTGAGTTAGTCAAGTTTTTGATTCAAAGTAGCTCTTATATATCTTTCACATTTACGTTGATCCGTTTCTCTTCTAAAGTGTTTGGACCAATGGATAAATAATTTTATTTGGTCAGGGGGTGTAAATGTTCCAAAGGTGGTTATAGTTAGTTTCTTAGAGAAATTCATGCACTCTTACTTAGCTCAAGTGGCCTTGGCATCAAATCTTTAAGATCTCTTAAATGAGAGTTGCTTTTTTGACAAGGAATACTTCCAATTGACACATGGAAATGACCTTAATACCCCTGGCGGTAGTTAACAACCGCTGGTAAACACGACGGTTGTTAACTACCGCTGAGTTCTGTATGTTAAGAACGCAAACAGCTTCCAGTTTCTGGTTCAACTTCAAAACAACACAAAACCAACCCAAAACCAACTTCACCCCAACTTCAATTGCACGGATTTGAGGCAAATTTCTTCAAGTAATTAACAAGTAAGTACCTTTCTTCCTATTTACATGTAATGTAGGCTGTTTAGGTTGTTAGTTTTCATAATTTTAGCAAAATGTTTAGGGTTTAGGTTAGGTTTATGTTAGGTATGAAAATTGGAAATTATGATAGAATTAGATGTTGTTTAGGCTTGGTTATGCTGGCATTGTTGTTTAGAGTAGGTTTATGTTCAATGTAGTTGAATTTGATGTTGAAATAACACTAATTGTGCTAGTATTTTAAAATGCACTTAAGGTGTTTGATGAAATGCCTAAGTGAAATAATCTTGCTTTTTTTGTGAATTTTTTTCTTCCAAATATGTTAAATTTAATAATGTATATATGTATCTAGTATTATGGTTATGAATTGCGATTAGTATTGGTGTTGGTTATGAGTTGTTTATGAGTTGGCTATGAATTGAGATTAGCGTAAGTGTTGGTTATTAGTGTTGGTTATTAGTTATTTTTATAAAGAACTTAAAACTACTCTGAGTAATGCATGTATATGTACAATGTTCTGTTACGGATTCAATATATTATTAACTATGTGTATGTGTAAATATGAGATGTTTTAAAATATGTGTATGTGTACTTGTAAATTTTCTTTAAAGTACATGCATTCTCTAAATTGATAGAACTAATATTAATATATGTTTTTTAAAATTTGTTTTGTACAGATATGGCTAGGGATACGGATGAGCAGCAGCGGGTTATTAGAGAGGATAGGATGCAGAGAGGTAAAGAGGCGAGTACCGCTAGTGCTCGGAGAGAAAGGAGGGCTGATGACCCGTATGTCCCTAAGCCTCGGAAGAGCAGGGACCCGAGGATTCAGGGAGATGGCTCACTACCAAAGGCCATACGAGTGTGCACCATTACCGATCACGCATGGATCGCATGGAGGTGGATGACGTCAGGTTTTCTACCTATGGTGATCGCAGAGACGTCCACCCATTTCAGATGCTGTGCACTTACTCTGGATGGCTCATGTGCGGGAAGGAGAGGGTGTACCGTCATTTGCCTGAGCGGGTGAAGAGGCAGTTCTCCTTTGTGCAGGACATTCCCAGACATCCTTCAGCTGTCCCTCAGGTGCCTACACAGATGCTGACTACCGTGTTGATGGACGCTGCTGCATGGTTAGTAGGTGGTTGGGTAGATGGGTGTCAGACACCATGACATCATGTTCCTGGCTACATGGCTTGGTATGCCACAGTCTCTCACCCTCGCATTCTCCCACCTGATGAGGGATCCCCTCCCAGGCCGGCGAATGTGGAGCAGCTGATTGAGGAGGAGCATGCCAGGGAGATGCCTGACACACTGACCATCGTCCGGGATGTGGCTCACATAGCCCGAGATATTGCGGCCAGGCATGGCGAGATGACCAAAGAGGAGGTTGTCCAGGAGGTCCTGCAGATAGTTAGTGCTACTGAGCCCGTCCTTACTTATCAGATTTCCAGGCGGCGCAGGGGGCAGCAGAGGCAGGGTAGGCAGGGCTGATTAGTATTAGGATTTTTTTTGTATTTTTTGACTATGATGATCATGATGTGTTATTATGACATGTTCGATACATTTTCCTATTTATATGACATATACGTACGTTCGTTCGTTTTATATTATTTCTTGCGTTTTAATTTTACCATGTTCCTGTTAAATATTGGATGAATATGTTTAGGTATTATTAGATGAAAATTTTAGAAGAATTTTCAATTGGTTATTTGATAAAAAATTTAGATGAAAATGAAAGTTAAAATTGGTTAGGAAGATGGAAAAGAGCTTCTGGAAAATGGGCAAGCACGTAGCGGCAGTTAACAACCGCTACATTCAGCTTCGACGGTAGTTAACAACCGCTGGGTACCAGCGGCAGTTAACAACCGGCGTATTTACCAGCGGCAATTAACAACCGCTGGGGGCATTAAGGTCATTTCCATGTGTCAATTGGAAGTATTCCTTGTCAGAAAAGCAACCTTCCTCTTAAATAAGTGTCAATGTTAAAGCTCTCATGGGATTTGCTCTGTGACGAAGACTAGACAATTTTCTGACGAATTAGATTTTATAGGAAGAAAAAAAACCTATTTTAAACTACGTTAAATCCTCTCTTTGGCTTGATATCAAGAATAAATTCATTTGGTGACGACTCCTCCACAAATTTCTAGCTAGACAGATGAATTTCTACCACTAATGTTGACATGCTCCAAATTTTTCAATATCTTCATTCATCTTTTTGAGTCTCGTTGCCGAATTTTGACTTGACAAAACTTTTAACATTCTACCTTTGTTGGCAGAAAAATTTCCTAATATGCTTATATCTACGAATGAGCAACTGAGACATAGAGAATGTACTATTGTAACAAACTTTAGTCTATACTCCCAAGTAGAGGAATCTTCTAACCATTTTTTTGTATAGGTTTAGTAAACAACTTTGGAGTTGTTGATTAAGTTCTAAGGTGTGCTTTAAAATTAATCTCTTTTCGCTAGACCTAATTTTCTTTATTTGTAACATAAATTGGAGCCCTAAAATTTGTGAAGTTCTTACAAGTGCAATATTGTCCTTTAGTTATTTGGTTTTCCAGAAATGCCATCAGATTCTAAAATAGTCCCTTCACCCTCCAATTAGCTATTAACTAGGTTATCACTTCTACATCTCTTGGTATTGATTTGACAAAGAGTTGCATATTCTGTCGTGTTTGCTATTGATATCTTGTGTTAATCCTCCGGTTATCAGGGAAAAGGGATCATAGTAATCCGGAGTTCAGCCGGAAAGTAAAGTAAAGTCTAGCTAAGAATTGTTTCAGTCATGAATCGAACTCAGATTCTCCTGAACAATTCGTTCTTGTTGGAGCTCGTTAACTACTTAAAAGCAATTGCTTGGCTAGTGTTTACTATTGATATGAATTTTCAAAAAGGTGATGGTTCAAGATTTGGTTGGAATTTTACTCTTCTTTGGTTGTTCAATGTTTTACCTCCGTCTCTTGTTGTCTCTTGGAGATTAAGTACTAAATGGTGGAATTTTGTGGCATTATTTTCTTCAATGCAATTTAAGACTTTTTTCTTCTTTTGGGGTTAATTCGAGGGGCTACACTTGGTGAGACACAAGTTTTGTTTACCCTCTTTTTGTGTTTTAATTGATGTTTTTTTTTTGGTCGGTCCATGCCTATCTAATTGTGATGACTAATCTTTATTGATGCCACTTGTTTCTTTGCTTAAAATAAAAAATTGTTTGATACATTTGTACGTAAAAAGAAAACCAAACTAACGGATAACATACCAAGTTGGATTAGAATGTGATCTGTTTAGGACCATTTTATGTGACATGTTGTAGTAACTATGGTATGGTTGGGACCTGAATTTATTTATGCATATGGTTTGCAAGATAGGATCACATGCAGAGCTTATGTTTCATCATTGTCCGGATGGTGACAATCAAAGCTTAATTGAAACATGTATGCATTAAATAACTGGACCATGATGCTTCATTTTCCCTGTTATTTCTCCAACATTTATAATCTTCTATTCAGTTTTTGTTTCTCATCATTTTTAATATAATTCGTTATATATACCTTACTCATGTAAAGTGGTCGTTTGCGTGTGAATAAAGTTATAGCATTGGCGACGTAGATGTTTGATCTAGTTGGTAAAAAGGTTGATACATATTTCGTAGAGACATGGAATTTAACTCACAACACCAACATGGTCATCTCATTGGTGGGTATCATATAAATAGTTACAGCACACATAATTTTGCACTCACTTTTGTAAAAAAAAAATGCTATCATTATATCTGTTTACTTCATAGCAAAAAATCTTCTATTATTTTTACTATTTAGTATAGATTTAAGACTATGGGGTTTTTTATAGCATTTTTTTGTCCACCATGGGGTAAACTTTTGTTACAAAGAGTATACCGAAATTCGTATTTATAGCGCAAGCTGAGGTGTGGTTACGGTCAAAGACGGACCCAAACTTTTGATATTGATGTGGTTAAAGTTTCAAACCTTGACTGTTTAGCACGACAGTAAAATGACTTGGGTTCGACTTCCTGAAACCCACTTTTATGAATAAGTTACTTTTCTTATAAAAAAAAAAATGTTAAAACTAATGCACAGAAAGTTGAACCAAAAAAAAATGTTAAAACTTATAAAAAAAAAAATGTTAAAACTAATGCACAGAGAGTTGAACCAAAGACACGACATTAGTTAAGGTAACACCTAGCTGCTATGCCATGCCACGCATGGAAATGTGATATGATAATAACACATGTTGTACAGATTCAATTGTTACGATGATACTATTAGTACCTCTGTTTTGCTCATACACTCTGAGTGGAATCTCTTGAGATATGTCTTTAAATCTCATGGGAAAGTGGAAATTCTCATGTTTGCTACTATCCAATTTGCTAAGTGTAGGGACTGCTATACAAGTCACATGATTTGTACGCGAGACACAAGGATGTGTGCGCGAGGCGTATAAGCCAGTACGATTTCTATACTCAACAAATAGAGTTGACTATTACTTTTCCCACCCTTGCCCATTCTTGCGCGCCCTGCGTGCTTAACCAAAATACCCTCCGTCCGGATTACATAATCCAGACAGGTTTTGGATTACGTAATCCAAAATCAATCAAAACATGTGTTGGGCTGTGTCAAAGTTGGATCCTGGCCAAGGGAAGGGTTTAGGAATGTCCGCAGTATATAATCCGGACAGTATATACATTTTTCGGAACATATAATTCGAATGCCCTATGTTTAAAAAAAGCAGGAAGAGTATCGTGAGTTTGTGAATTACGTAATTCAGAAACCTTGAATATATAAATATTCCAAGAACGTAGCTGCAGTTCACCACCTTTCTCTCCAAACACTCCCTACATCTCTAGAAACACACCATTTTGGGCGAAAATGTGATTTAGAGCAGCAATCTGGTAATCAAGGTGCCTTAACATCATCATTTTCGACTGAATGCAAAGGTAATGTGTATATAAACTTTCCCCCATTCGATTTCTAGGCGCTTTCCTTTTAATCACGTCAATGAATCTGTACTGGAAGAAGTGTATTTGTTATCGTGATATGTGAAAGAGGAGGTTCATACAAAGAGTACAAGAGGAAGACTCGGCACAAAATAGCTGGTTCGGTTAAATGCGAGAATACATTTTGACTGAGAGGTTATTTGTTGATTGCGGGTGATAGATGCCTCAAAGTTGATGACGGTAAACACAACTATGACATGGTAGATGTGTTGAAAGGTCATGGAACTGCCAGACGTCTAAACCCAAATGAACGTGTGCACCTTTTTGAGATGGCTGAGTCAAAGGTTCCTCTGAGGCAAATGCTTACCAACTTAAGGAAGAGGAACATAAACACTTCAACTACAATCAAACATGTTTATAATGCTACTGACTAGTATAGGAAATCCATTAGGGGTACCAGAAATGACATGCAACATCTCTTAAAGTCGTTGGTTGAGAATGAGTACTGTACCATTGTAGGAATTATCATGATTCTGATGATGTCAGTGATATATTTTGCTGTAAAACATCACAAAAACTCTAAAAAAAATCTTCCAAAAGACATGAACACCAAGAGGTTGCTATGAGCTAGATCTTGTTGCCTTGCCAATATGAATATGTCAATTGACAAGGCAGCATGATCTAACTCAAAACAATCATCTTGAAACACCTTGCCTTACATCATTTTGGCAGGCCAACTGGATCAAGTACAAAAGCACCTCTTCGAACACCTTCCTAAAAGATTCATCACTTATGTTATTTTCTTGTTTTGATTTAAGCAGTTTACTTATTTATGTAACTTTTTAAATTTTTTTACTATGTCATTGTCCATGAAAGCCTACCAAAAAATGAAACTTAAACATAGTCTGGTGCTGATCGAATTATATAATCCGAAAATATTTAGAGCAGTTCAGATTATATAATTCGAAAACTCCCAAACAAGTTGGACGGTGGCATTTCACCAAAGGTTTGGACGATTTGTGGTGTATTTAATGCATTTTTGGACGGTTGGGCCATGGAAAACGTGTCATTTGACTGTAGTTATGATCTAAGACTTGTTTAAGGCTATAAATAGGCTTGCATCTTCTACAAATTCATTTATTCTTCACTTCCCATCTTTTCTTACTTTTTCTTAAACATTTTTTAGTTTTTTAGGAGTGTTTATGGTGTCATGGTCATTGCTGACCGTTTATATAATCTCTGCAATTGTTTTGCAGCTTATGCAGGGATTTAACGACGGTCAACAGAGACCTTTGACATCAAATACAAAAAAAAATAAATGGAGTTTGTAATATTTCAGATTTTAGAATCCGGAAAATGCTAACAATTTAGTTCAGATTTGTACTGGCAGTGAGTACAATATTAGAAACTATGGTTTAGTCTGTTTATGTCATGCCTTGAGAATGCTCTCAAGAGGTGAATTTATAGCCTTATATGGGCTTGTTTTCTCGTGACTTAAGCCCCAAGCAAGCTTGGCCTTAAGTGTGTTTACTAAGCTCTAGATGCTTCTAGAAGCTAGTTGCGGTGGCGTCTCTGGAAGGCGCGTCTAAGCCTCGGGAGCCCTTCAGGAGGACGCCTAAGCCTTTCTAGAGGGCATTCGAGCCCTTAAGAATATATTGACGGTCCAAGATTATATAATCCAAATCAGAAGTATTTTCTGCCACACCCTATCATCAAGGATAGGGTGTGGCAGAAAATAAGTAGCTGGAGTAGTAAGTGTCTGTCCAAAGCAGGAAGAGAGGTTATGATCAAATCCGTCCTTCAAGCAATCCCATCATATGTTATGAGTATATTCAGGTTACCAAACTCACTGCTGGATGAAATTGAAAAGATGATGAACGCTTTCTGGTGGGGTCATGGAGGTACAAGTAACAAAGGGTTGCATTGGTTATCCTGGGAAAAACTTTCTGTTCACAAAAATCATGGAGGAATGGGTTTCAAAGACCTGGCGGCTTTTAATGTAGCAATGCTTGGCAAACAAGGATGGCAACTTCAAACGAACACAGATAGCCTTGTTTCAAGAATTTTCAAAGCTCGTTATTATCCGAATAGCAGTTACCTGGATGCTAAATTGGGGCATAACCCAAGTTTTGTCTGGCGTAGTATCTTTAGTGCCAAAGTCGTTGTCCGACAAGGTGCACGATGGAAGATTGGTTCTGGTTTTAATATTTCTATTGTTAATGAGCCTTGGATTGGGTCAGGATCTAGCATCCCTCCGGTTGGTTCTGACATGATGGCCCTTCAACCTTATTCTGTGGGGCATCTTATTGATCAAAATGAGAAAGTTTGGAATGAACAGTTGGTCCATCAGATTTTTACAAGTGAAACAGCCCAAAATATTCTGAATACTCCTCTTCATCAGCAGGTTCAGATGGATAAGTTGGTATGGAAAGGGGAGAAGAATGGGTGTTATTCTGTCAGAAGTGCGTATCGGATTTGCATTGAAGACGTCATAAACAATGATCACTTGCGAAAACCAGGGTATTGGAGTGGAATCTGGAGGTTAAAAGTACCTCCTAAAGTCAAAAATTTGGTATGGAGAATCTGTAGAGATTGCTTTCCAACACGGGTGAAACTGCGTAGCAGGGGGATTAACTGTCCGTCAGATTGTGTCATGTGTGAAGACCCTCATGAGGATAGCTATCATATTTTCTTTCACTGTCAGGCAGCCATTGATGTATGGCTTGCAGCAAATGTGTGGCACTTGATTTCCCCGTCCCTGAACGAGTTTGATAACGCTCCGGATATTATTTTTAATTTATTGCAGAAATTATCATCATCACAGATTGAAATTATCGCTACTATAATGTGGAGTATCTGGAAAGCTCGAAATCTCAAGCTGTGGCAACAGGTATCAGACTCGAGCATTACAGTTTTGGAAAGAGCTACACACTTGTTAGAAGGATGGAGGAAAGCGAAGTGTAAGCAACATCCGTCTAGTCAGAGTTCCCTACCTGGTGCGCAAAGTACGTTACGCCAAAATGGGGATGCGAATCTCAGATGGAGGAAACCCAGTAGGGGAAGATACAAATGTAACATTGATGCCTCTTTTTCAAATACTAACAACAAGGTAGGATTTGGAATGTGCATCCGAGACTCAGATGGGAATCATATCCGTTCTAAGACAATGTGGATTACTCCAGTTTGTTCTGTTGATGTTGGGGAGGCACTGGGTTTATATCATGCAATTCGGTGGATACAAGAGCTTCAACTAACAAATGTTGACTTCGAGGTTGACTCAAAAAGAGTAGCCGATTATTTCAACAAAGGTCGTGGAGATGTCACCGAATTTGGTTCTATCATGGATAGTAGCATTCAATTATGTAGAAATCATTTAACAAACTCTCATGTCGAGTTTACTAGGAGGCAAGCGAATGAGGCTGCACATGTGTTAGCTAAGGCAGCCACATCTAGTACTAGCTTCCATGACTATGATGTTATTCCAGCATGTATTACTACTTTAATCCTTAATGAAATGATATAAGTTATTTTCTCTCAAAAAAAGTATTTTTGTAAATTTTGCATGACGCGTGAGAATGTTTTAAGGTGAAAAAAGAAATAGTCTATAATGAAAGGAATGTTAAAAAGATGGAAGTGCAACCCATCTTTCTGCATTATCAAACCTTGATTAAATATTTTTTATTTTATTTTAAGGTTGATAAATATTTTTTTTATAGTGACAATATGTAAATATTGTCTATATGAATGTTTTATGTTCAACATAGTTTAGTAATCGACGTTGTTGTTGGGCCTGATCATTATTTGGTTGAAAACACATGATTGTCTTGTTGAACTAATGAACAATTTTCTTTATCATATCACAATCTTTCATTAATGTGCGTAGCTTTAAAATTACTTATAAAAAAGTTATGCAATTTTAATGATAAATAGTTATTATTGATCGACAATGAAAAAACTCTTTACCCTATCATTGTATGTACATATGAATAAATTATATCTTTAATAAAAGCTATTAATTGACCTATTAAGATAAAAGTTTACATTAAATATATTTATTTATCAGAGAATGCTAACCAATGTCCCAAGGGCAATGGTTAAGCATCTAAAAGAAGTAAATTGTAAATTTTTATGAAAAAGGTGTGTAATTATTGCTTGACCAAAAGTAACATATTACATTTCCAAGATAAATTTCTATTTAAAGATTCCTTAACCATTGCCTTGAAGGCACTGATTAACAAGACCCTTATTTATATAAAAAACATCTGTTTGGTAAACCCAAAAAAAGAGCTTTTAGCTCTTAGCTTTTAGCTTATAAGCTCATTTGACAAAAAAAAGCTCTGTTTGGTAACACTTTAGCTCTGTTTGGTACAACGAGCTTATAGCTTATTTCAGGAGCTTATAAGCTATTTTTCAGAAGCTACTTCAAGTAGCTTTTGAGCTTATAGCTTTTAGCTTCTCATTTTTTCTTCCATATTTACCCTTATTATTCAAAGCAAAAACTATCAGCTAATTTTACCAAACACTTCAACTAGCTTATCAGCTAAAAGCAATCAACTAGCTTATCAGTTACTCCCTCCGTTCCTTTATAACTGTCACTTTTGCATATAATTTTTGTTTCTAATTAACTGTCGTTTTCAAAGTTCAAAGCATCATTAAATGTGGCTTTACCTATATTACCCCTATATATTTATTGCAGAGAGAGAAATGTATGAAATGAAGTATTAAATGATTAAGGTTATTATAGGAAAAAGATAAATTGTTGTATCAAAAGTAGTAAAAGTATTTGTTGTCTTGGTTTGTGTAAAAAGTCAAAATGTGACAATTAAAAAGGAACGGAGGGAGTAAAAGCTATCAGCTAGCTTATCAGCTATCAACTAATTTTACCAAACAGAACCATATTATCTTAATTACTAATGAAAATTGCTCATTAGTATGAGACGAACACTGAACTACACATCCAAAACTGTTAGTGTCTGACACATACTTCCTTTAATTTTAAATATAAGAAATAAAAAGTTTTGGGTTTTGGCCCTCTTTTGTAAAAAAAAAAAAAGTTCTATGTTAATGGTTTTAAACACATATTTTGTCTAACATACACAAATAAAATGATTATGCATCATGCACAATTGTTTTTTTTTATTAGATTAAGAAGTCACATCATATATTATTTAATTTAATATTAAATAAGATTTATTGATTCAATGATAGAAACTAACTTGTATATCCTCGTGAACTAAACTCAGTTGGTTGGGACAATACATAATATATGCAAGATTCGGGTTCAAACCCTGACCAACAAAAAAAAACTAACTTGCACACGATTCAATACTTGTCTCACTTATGGAGCATATAATTTGCGTTAACGCTTTGTTTGGTTGTGAAGAGAGAATGAGAAGAGAGAAAATGGTGAGAGAGAGTATGAGAAGAGAGAAATAAGTGAGAAATAAAGTAGATTTTGAGTATTGTTTGGTTTAAGAGAGATAAGAAAGAGATAGAAGAGATAGAAGTGTTGATTACTCTTAAAAGTACGAGAATGCCCTCAATTTTATTTATTAAAAAAACATAAAATTAATTTTTTCTTTTAACTTAAATCAAATAATTAATTTATTAAATTACTTAATTTAAAAGTAGATTAATTTTTGTACCAAAAAAAAGTAGATTAATTTCACTAATACTAGTTTAAATGATTTGAAATAATAACTTTAATTATTAAAAAAGCTAACTTATTCATATTATTGATTTTATTTTAATTATATAAAAACGAGCCTTTCTTTATACCAAAAAGAACCTTTCTCTTTTCCCATTCTACAAAAAAATAAATCTGCCTTTCTCCATGGAAGAACTTGCGCATCCCAATCAATCCCTTTGCCTTCTCTCAAATCTTGTCAACCTGGGCATCACTTCATTAAAAAAAAACCTTGAATTTTATTTCCAAAAAAACCTTGCATTTCATCCATCCAAAAATAAATCGATTCTTACCCACAATTTTCACCCCAAAAAAATTTCAGATATTACTAATTGCATGTTTGTGACTTGTGAAATCTCCATGGATCTTGTATTCAAGCTGAAATCTATGTTGTGTTCAGTGAAACTCAGTCAAATTCAAGGGCAAATGTGGAAACATGCATTGTCTTGCTCCTTTCTTCTCACTTTGGAGAGAACCACAAAATACGTGGGACCCACACGAATTTTGTCTCTCTTCACAATTTCTCTGCTGTCCCAAACGAGAGAAATGGTCTATCTCTCCCCTATTTCTCTCGCCTCTATTTCTCTCTTGCTTGTTTCTCTTGTTCCAAACAAGCCGTAAATGTAAGCTAATGTTCAAAGATAAATAAGTAATTTTTTTGATTAAAGATAAATATGTACACCATTGTTTGTATAAAAAAAGGCAACAACCATGAATTTTTTTAAGTGTATTGCTGAAAATAATAAAAATTCTATTTTGAAGCTTCACTTGCCAAATTTCTAGTAACTCCGGGACATTTCTGTTGACTTACCAAAATCAACACTCCTCTAAGCATAAAATACTATCCATAGGAAGAGCATTCCTATCGAACCTAGAATTTTCAAGAAGCTGTAACATCACCTTATATATACACAAATTCATGAAAAATAGCAACCGATACAAGGAGACAAAGACAACACTACCTTGATAAATAAACTACGACTTCAAAACTATTTAGAGCAGTTCAGATTATATAATTCGAAAACTCCCAAACAAGTTGGACGGTGGCATTTCACCAAAGGTTTGGACGATTTGTGGTGTATTTAATGCATTTTTGGACGGTTGGGCCATGGAAAACGTATCATTTGACTGTAGTTATGATCTAAGACTTGTTTAAGGCTATAAATAGGCTTGCATCTTCTACAAATTCATTTATTCTTCACTTCCCATCTTTTCTTACTTTTTCTTAAACTTCTTTTAGTTTTTTAGGAGTGTTTATGGTGTCATGGTCATTGCTGACCGTTTATATAATCTCTGCAATTGTTTTGCAGCTTATGCAGGGATTCAACGACGGTCAACAGAGACCTTTTACATCAAATACAAAAAAAAATAAATGGAGTTTGTAATATTTCAGATTTTAGAATCCGGAAAATGCTAACAATTTGGTTCAGATTTGTACTGGCAGTGAGTACAATATTAGAAACTATGGTTTAGTCTGTTTATGTCATGCCTTGAGAATGCTCTCAAGAGGTGAATTTATAGCCTTATATGGGCTTGTTTTCTCGTGACTTAAGCCCCAAGCAAGCTTGGCCTTGAGTGTTTTTACTAAGCTCTAGATGCTTCTAGAAGCTAGTTGCGGTGGCGTCTCTGGAAGGCGCGTCTAAGCCTCGGGAGCCCTTCAGGAGGACGCCTAAGCCTTTCTAGAGGGCATTCGAGCCCTTAAGAATATATTGACGGTCCAAGATTATATAATCCAAATCAGAAGTATTTTTGTAAATTTTGCATGACGCGTGAGAATGTTTTAAGGTGAAAAAAGAAATAGTCTATAATGAAAGGAATGTTAAAAAGATGGAAGTGCAACCCATCTTTCTGCATTATCAAACCTTGATTAAATATTTTTTATTTTATTTTAAGGTTGATAAATATATTTTTTTTTATAGTGACAATATGTAAATATTGTATATATGAATGTTTTATGTTCAACATAGTTTAGTAATCGACGTTGTTGTTGGGCCTGATCATTATTTGGTTGAAAACACATGATTGTCTTGTTGAACTAATGAACAATTTTCTTTATCATATCACAATCTTTCATTAATGTGCGTAGCTTTAAAATTACTTATAAAAAAGTTATGCAATTTTAATGATAAATAGTTATTATTGATCGACAATGAAAAAACTCTTTACCCTATCATTGTATGTACATATGAATAAATTATATCTTTAATAAAAGCTATTAATTGACCTATTAAGATAAAAGTTTACATTAAATATATTTATTTATAGGAGAATGCTAACCAATGCCCCAAGGGCAATGATTAAGCATCCAAAAGAAGTAAATTGTAAATTTTTATGAAAAAGGTGTGTAATTATTGCTTGACCAAAAGTAACATATTACATTTCCAAGATAAATTTCTATTTAAAGATTCTTTAACCATTGCCCTGAAGACACTGATTAACAAGACCCTTATTTATATAAAAAACATCTGTTTGGTAAACCCAAAAAAAGAGCTTTTAGCTCTTAGCTTTTAGCTTATAAGCTCATTTGACAAAAAAAGCTCTGTTTGGTAACACTTTAGCTCTGTTTGGTACAACGAGCTTATAGCTTATTTCAGGAGCTTATAAGCTATTTTTCAGAAGCTACTTCAAGTAGCTTTTGAGCTTATAGCTTTTAGCTTCTCATTTTTTCTTCCATATTTACCCTTATTATTCAAAGCAAAAGCTATCAGCTAATTTTACGAAACACTTCAACTAGCTTATCAGCTAAAAGCTATCAGCTAAAAGCAATCAGCTAGCTTATCAGCTATCAGCTAATTTTACCAAACAGAGCCATATTATCTTAATTACTAATGAAAATTGCTCATTAGTATGAGACGAACACTGAACTACACATCCAAAACTGTTAGTGTCTGACACATACTTCCTTTAATTTTAAATATAAGAAATAAAAAGTTTTGGGTTTTGGCCCTCTTTTGTAAAAAAAAAAAAAAAAGTTCTATGTTAATGGTTTTAAACACATATTTTGTCTAACATACACAAATAAAATGATTATGCATCATGCACAATTGTTTTTTTCTATTAGATTAAGAAGTCACATCATATATTATTTAATTTAATATTAAATAAGATTTATTGATTCAATGATAGAAACTAACTTGTATATCCTCGTGAACTAAACTCAGTTGGTTGGGACAATACATAATATATGCAAGATTCGGGTTCAAACCCTGACCAACAAAAAAAAAACTAACTTGCACACAATTCAATACTTGTCTCACTTATGGAGCATATAATTTGCGTTAAATGTAAGCTAATGTTCAAAGATAAATAAGTAATTTTTTTGATTAAAGATAAATATGTACACCATTGTTTGTATAAAAAAAGGCAACAACCATGAATTTTTTTAAGTGTATTGCTGAAAATAATAAAAATTCTATTTTGAAGCTTCACTTGCCAAATTTCTAGTAACTCCGGGACATTTCTGTTGACTTACCAAAATCAACACTCCTCTAAGCATAAAATACTATTCATATGAAGAGCATTCCTATCGAACCTAGAATTTTCAAGAAGCTGTAACATCACCTTATATATACACATATTCATGAAAAATAGCAACCGATACAAGGAGACAAAGACAACACTACCTTGATAAATAAACTACAACTTCAAAACTAAACAAACAAAAACAAAAAACAGAGGAAAACAGAGGAGGAAAACATGTCTCTGTTTCAAACCCTGTTGTTTAACCAAAACAACCCATTTGATCAATTCCAACCTTTTCTCAAACTAAATTCAGATTCATTGGGATATGAATCAAACACTCAAATGGATTGGAAGGAGACTCTTGATTCCCATATCTTCCAATTCGATCTTCCCGGGTTCACAAAAGAGGATGTGAAGCTTGAATTGCATGAAAACAGAGTACTCTGCATCAAAGCAGAGAAGAAAACAGAACAAGAAGAAGAAGAAGAAAATGAAGAGAAGAGTCTGAAGTGGCATTGCAGGGAGAGAAGGAACAATGGTGTGTTCTTAAGGGAATTCAGATTACCTGAGAATGCAAAAGTTGATGATGTCAAAGCTTCAATGCATGATGGAGTGTTGACTATAATAGTGGCTAAGGATGAGACAAAAAAGAAGAACAAGCATCAACACAAGAAGAAGGTTCATATTTATGAAGAGGGTAATGATGGTGAAGGTGTTTCTCCCAAAGGAATTGGACGTTTTGTTTGTTGCAAAGCTTAGAACTTTTCAAGTTCTTTCATCCAAATGTGTGGAGTTTGGTGAAGGGTTTGTAAATTAATTGTTGTGTAATTTCTTAGTAGAGAATTTGATTGAAGTAATGTATGTGTTTTTTTTTTGCTTTATTTGTCTTGCTTCGATTGTAATTTTATTGACATTCTATTGGGTTTGATTGTTATAGGAAATGAACACTCTTTCATTGTACATTGGAAATTATAAAAAAGTTTTGTTTGTGAAATACTAGTATTTACACCCGTGCAACGCACGGGAAAAAAATTAATTAAAGAAAATTAATTATAGTGTTATGAGAAAATTAATTATAAATATACATATTTTTATATACTTATAGTTTGTTATACCTAATATGAAATACATTTAATATTGATTAACATATATGCATTTATCAAAATTCACTATAATTTGTTAATCCAACAAATAAATTTTTTAACTCATTTTATTTTCAAACCATAAATATATCTTACAGCCCCCGTCTATGGAGTGCAGATTGAGTTGTGTACAAACTTTTCTAAATCCTTTTAATTTTTTATGAGATAATTGTTCACTTAAAGATATATCCTCCTGACCTTCGCTTAACCACATGTATTTTCTTTATAAAGTTCTCACACATTTAATAGCCATGTGCAAAGATTTGACTTGATTGATATGTATTATATCTATTTTTTTAAATAATGTATTATATCTACTCATTTGGTAAATATTTGACTTGTACTATATCTACTTATCTAGTATTTGCAAGTCCTCCAAATTTTTTAGGAGATAATTGTACACTTAAAATTCTTTCAAAAAAAAATTGTACACTTAAAAATATCTCTTCTTGCCCCCTGTTTAACCACATGTAATAAGGATCTAGTATTATTGTATATATTTTTTTTTGGTTACGATGATTGTATAATTTATAGATGTTTAAATAACGTCGTTATATCTTTTAAAAAAAAATGTAGTCATAACTCGTAATAGCACATACCATTACAATCACGTTTCAGATCAATCAAGTCAATTGTAAAACAGAATAATATAGTGAAATAACATAGCAGTAATGATAATTTTGCTCGCTTAATAAACAATTGATTATAAAAAAAATGATAAATATTACAACACGGATCTAATCCACCATATTATTTGTAACAATTGCATAATATTACATGCGCACATGAGTTGATCATAAAAAGGAGGAAAACATACTTTAAATTATAACGTGAATAAGCTGGAGTGGGATCAATTTCAAATTTGACATTTACATTGGAGCGAACGAAAAAAGAATCTCGACCAATTGTGAGGTCCTTGCCACAAATAGAAAACTTTAAAAATTTAAGGATGGGTTGAAATTTGTGGCACCTGTTATTGTAATAAAAGAGAAAATGGGTTGGTTTGTATATATTGGAAAGATTCTCTTGATGGTAAAACCTTGTATCAATTTAGGGTCGTTGTAAGTCTGCAGGGATAAAGTAAGGATTTTGAATTCATGCTTAGATATAAACCTCAAGTAAAGATGCCCTGCAATTTGTCAACCAGGTATTGAAATATTACTCATAACTGGTGATATAGCTTCAATACTTTGCATGCTAGCAATGAGCCATGTGTCTATTGCGGTGATTTTGAAGTTGTTAGGAACAGGGTATTTTAACGTGACGTGGGTTTATCTTGTTTTTTTGGTTTTTCATTTTGATGAAACATGTGATACTTAATCATTTTCTTCTATTTAATAGTAGTTACATGGTATACAATTAGTAGAAATCAGGTATTCGTGGTATTTTCGTGTGCATTTCTGTCGCGATATATAGCATAACCCAATTAAATTTGATTGTTTGATAGCTTAGAAATGAGTACTATCAATGAAAAAGTCTTCCATATTAAATAAGCACACAGAGAGTATTGGTGCCAATCAAAATTCAGAATTTAAGAAAAGAGCAAATTATAAACACATTTAAATGTTAACACAGAACCACATCTATTGGTTATATTTGTCTTGCAATTAAACCACGTCTACATGCTAAATTGTACAAAGGTCCACTTCAACAATTTCATGTGTAGTTCAAATAGCCGCATATAAAGAAATTATGATTGTATAATTTATATTTGTTTAAATAACCTTATTATAAGGATCTAAAACATACCCGCTTAATGAAGTAACCAATAAAGTCATTTATATTGTGCTATTATTCTTGCGAAATGAGATGGAATGCAAAAAATAATAAATCAAGATGCCATGAAGTAACCAATGAAGTCATTTAACATCTTTTCTATACAATCACAGTTGAATAGAATTATGCACATCTAAACCAATGGAGTAACCACCCTCATTAATATTGATAGAATCTAAAATATACACATCACAACAAATGCCATATTGTGGTTCCCCCTTCTTGGTCAACAAACACACAATGCAAACACCTCCGGTACATTTTAAATCCCAGGATACAAAGCCATCAAGTAATTCAATACATATAGATTAAAGACAAAGGCTAAATAACCATGTAAATATAAATTTTTAAGTCCCCTATGATGACTATGATGTTTGATGCCAACACACTTGTCACATACCTGCACATAAAAGGCAGCCTTGATTCCCACTAAAATGGGTATGTTGGGGAGGGTGGGGAAGGAAAAGATGGAAGCTAACAGGTGTACAACAGCTGAAGCAGTTTTGTCTTGCAATTGGCCTAAAACATATGCTACCTAAAATAACAACAAATATTGGTATTAATTAACTTGGAATCAAACAGGTGAGATCATCAAATATGGATAAAAAAGTACTTATCAAACCTCATGTTTCATTAAAGCCCTCTTTGAACCCAAGGAATCAATAATAGCAGCCCTCTTTGAACCTCGTGTTTCATTATGCTTTTCATGAGAATATACCTCTTGACATGTACTCTATCACCCTATATAAATGATGAAATTCATGTTAGTTATTACTAATTTACTATAATGAAGATGAATAAAAAGTAAGAAAAAAAATTGAACCAATTAGACTACAGAGTGAAAAAGAACTAATTAGACTACAGAGTGAAATTTATGTTAGTTATCACAATTGCATAGACTACATAGTCAATGAAAGCAAACCAAAGATTTCAAAACCAGATTCGAACCAAACCATCTTTGCAAAGGAATAGTGAAAATAGAACATGTTTAACTTCATAGACAGTGAAAAGAAGAATATGTGGTTAGTAAAATAAGTATGAGGTAAAAATTGTACTCACTTAAAGATGAAGTCCCTTGTCAAACTGTTCCAGATAACTTGTAAAAGTGTTTCACTTTGCCTAGCCATAAAAAAAAAATTCATATGTAAAAAACTCATATGTATAGCATATCTAGATCCAAGTTACTTTAGACTAATATGTAATTTCTAATACAATTGAGAAAACAAAAATAATCAAAACCAAATCTGGAAGTGAGATTGACAAACACATAATTTGCATTTTTTCATGTAGAACAATTGGGGTTTCAGCAAAAACATCAAAACAATAATGAAATATGAATGGAAGTGAATCTATAAGCCACAAATAGAAAATGAAAGAGATGATCAACTTACCCAATGAAACCTTAAGTTGTGAATCTGAACAAACAATAAAACATTCAACAAAAGAATAAGAATATAAAATAAGAGATGGAAAGCAAGATGGAACCCTTTAACACAGTTTTAACTTATAGCTTACAGGAAGGTGAAGGTATTTACCTTATCATAGCTAGAGATTGTTCATTGCTGTCAAAAACATTCAAAATATGAAAAATGAGAAAAACCCAAGCAATAATTTGAAAAATAAAAGAATACCGAAAATAAAAATGAGAGAGAGTCGCTTACCCTTAAAGATCAAATCTGGTGTTGTAGATCGGTGTTGTACAATGGTTGAACCAAAAAAACTGATGAAAAATAAAAAAGAATGAAGAACTCGGTAGTGAAAGAGGAACTCCATGTTTATGTTTATGTTTATGAGGAAAGGGGTTTGAAAAAGAAGGAGAAGAAGAAACAATGAAAGGGAAGAAGAAAGAAAACGAAGAGAGAAGAGGGTTTGAAATTATGAGAGAAAAAGAAATTTGCAGTTAGTGTGAGAAAGTGGGTATGACCGTATGAGTCTTTGAGGAAGTGAATAGATATTTTTCCTAAAATTGTGGATTAGAGAGCATCTTCTTTGTATTTTAGTGGAGATTTGAATTTCAAAAGAATGAGTTTGCCGCCTAAGCCATGAGAGCTAAATTTGGCTAAAAGAGTGTACCTTTTAGTTTTTGTGATGTATAGGTGGATGACTTAAAAAATTGACACTTGTCAAAACATACCTAAAACATGCCTTCTAATAGTCTAATATTATGATAGCAATATTAAAGATGATAAAATGGCAAAAACAAATTTTGGTTTTTTTAGATGTAGATAATGATGATTCCTTATGGATTGAATAGGGCTGGTCGTCAGTCAATTTTTTAAGATAGTGAAACCGTCCATCAATTTGTTTTGCTACTATCAAATGAGTCCCCTTGTTAAAGAGATATTCTTGCATGAACTCTCACCCAACACATTATTCTTACATCTAACCAATAAAAATAGGACACATGTTATTAATTTTAAAAAAAGTGTGATTTTAATTAAGGAAATGGAAACGTAAATGGTGGTGGGTGGTTCTTGTCTGTTAAAAAAAGTAGAAAAAAGAGAGAGAAATATTAAAAATAAAGAGAAAAAATTCTGATATTATTTCTTTTTATTATTTTAATGAAGTGTTTGATTTTAATTGGTTGGGTGTAAGTATAATGTGTTGGGTAAGAGTTCACGTAAGAATTTCTCGTTGTTAAATTCGGACGTTAGACATGATAACGTGTGTATCCACACATGCCACGTATACAAAGACCAATTTACTTAATTATTTATTTTTTCTCGAAAAAATTCACTAAGATAAAAAAATTCAAATCCAAAAATGCAAAAACACAACAATATCCATTAATCCATACTTCATCAACTTCTTCTTCTCCAAACACAAATATCCTTAAAGTAATTTTTTCTAAAGATTGTTAGGATATTTTAAAGATTGTTTAATTATCCTTAAACTATTAAATTTTTCAACGATTTTTTGAGATAAGTTTAGAGCACTATGAAATGTTCATTTACTAAAATTTAGAATTTCCTAACATGAAACGAATTAAATATAAATTTTTTGAAACAACAAAAATTAAAGATAAAAGTAACAAAATCTGAATGTAGAAAGTAATTTTTGCGATAATTTTTGGCGGAGGAACTTTTAGTAATATTCTTAACACGTCTGCAAAAAATTGTTCAAAAACTTAAGAGTTTAAACATAAATTAAATAAATTTGAATTGAGTAGGGACTAATACTGAGCGCAGAAAAAAAAAATTAAGGACTAAAAGAACTATTAAAATTAATTAAGGACTAAACTTAAAATCGCAATTTTATAGGAACTAAAAACATATTTAACCAAAAAATTACAAAAGAAAATTGAGTGAGGTATTGTTGAGTTTCTTTTTCATTAGTTCAAAGTTTTTTTAGTAGTAAAAACAAACTTGTATATCAATTGAAAAATAAGTAAGAACGTACTCAACCCAATAAAATGAGATTAAGTACAATTAGTATTTGTCTTCGTAGAGGATCCCAACAATAAGCCAAAATAAACCTAAGCCTATTTACAAATACACTAAAAGGAAAGTAAATTATTCTCATAGAAGAGTCAAGGAGCCCCCATTTTCTTCCCTAAAAACCAACTCTAAGATAAGGTTTCGATTGCATCCAACACTTCTCCCATCGAAGTATATTTGAAGTTGAAAATTCAGTCATTTCTCACCTTTTAAATTGACCACATCATCGTGTGAAAAATCAATAATAAATCTTTCACCCGTTTCTCCTTTTTTAACAATCCTGAAAATTTTGAAGTCAAATTATCCGGAATCACAGTCCCTCCCAGCCATTTAAAAACATGATGTTCTGACTCGTCACACCCAAACAAACCATATCCAAAGGGTCCCTAACAATCCTCTCTTAAACAAGTTGTTCAAAGTTCTAAGTGGATGTTCTTGCCATCCTTTTCCTTTTGGCTTTATTGTTAATGATTACTTATGAGATATTTATCAACCATCCTTATGACACCCTATCTTCCCATAATTTTTTACAGCTCTATCTTTGACCAATCTATTTAATTAGCTTATGATACTTTTATTTAAGGGAGCTTATGATACTTCTAATTAGTTCAAATAAATGTTAAGATAAAGATAGTGTTTAATTCAATTTCAAATGTGAGGTATAAATCTTATTTATTTATTTCTTTATTATTTCATTATACCATTGATGATTTGTGTGAGTAGGAATTTTGGTGGCTTTCCATATACACCAAGGTAACAAATCAGAAGGAGAATATTATAACAAATAGAAAAATAATAACAAAATCAAAGATAAATAAAAAATATTATCAAAACGAGAATGAAAATATCATTGGAGAATAAAATATAACTATCAGTAAATTACAAATACTAATTTTATCAAGAAAGTAAATTAACAGAATAATATGCCAATTTTTCATTTACTGATTAAGCATAATAATAATAAGAAAAACAAATGTTAACTAATTAGTGAAAGTTTTTATTATTTTAATTTGAAGTTATGCCAACAACGATTTTTTTTTTTTTGAGGGAACAACGATTTTCTTTTAATATCAAGTAATTGAGTTCGATTGTTAAATGAGTTCTACCTAAAGACGAAACCAGAAAGTTAACACCTATTTCTTTTTTATTTTTTTTACAAAGCACAGTTGTGCTACAACAAAAAACTACAAAATTAACTCATTAAAATTAGGCCAATATTGTAATTTTAATTCATCATCACTTCTCACTTTGACTATAGTACTATCCCAATATGACAGATCCTAACAACTTCCATAAGATCAAAATAAAGTTTACAAAGTACTTAACAGAAAAACTGAAGAGGTTTGAGGTCTCTATCACTAAAAACAAATTGAGGGTCTCTTTTGTAATATTAGCCCATCCAAATCTTCAAACAAACAACTATCATTCCTTCCACCCCCTATTTATGTGGCTGTTGCAATGAAGAATGAAAGGATCACAAAAAATATTTTCTCTTCTTTAAATTTTATTTTCACTTTTATTCAATTCAAACTGTAGAGGGGTTCTCCTCGTGTATCGGTCCAACTAGAAAGAAGAGAGACAGTTATTCATTCTTCTCCATCTTTGATCTTGTTTCAGTCCACTTTCTCCTTCTTTTTCTCATGCATGTCTCTTATTTTGAAAAGAAAAAGAAGTGGATATGGAGAAGGTGAGGTGGAGAAGGAGAAGAACTAGATCTATGCATGCCGATGATCTTGAATTCTAGAAATAGTTATTGTTCATAATCTTTTATTTAACTTACATTTCTCATTACAATAATGCTAAATATCGCGACACTCTTGTCACGAGTATTTCACGAATCGATGATCTTGAATTCTAGAAATAGTTATTGTTCTTAATCTTTTATTTAACTTACATTTCTCATTACAATAATGCTAAATATCGCGACACTCTTGTCACGAGTATTTCACGAATTACACTAAACTCATTGTTCATGACAACATATTGTAACAATTTCATTTATGCTTTTATGCTACATCTAACTGGATTAAACTAATAATATATGATGACATGCTTGCAATGTAGTATGCTAGTGACGGTGGTTTATAAGGTGACTAGTAACTTTCTGTAGCAAAGTGACAGTAGCGGTGGCTTTGTCTTTTTTTAGGCACACATGGTCTCTTTTTTTTCCCTTTTCTATTTATCAGTAGTGCAGGAGAGAAAGAAAGATATATAACCTATCTAAAAGAGAAAAATAATAATGAAAGATAGCAAAACAATGTATTCGTGAAATTTTTGGGAAAAAATCTATCGTGAGATATAGCAATGCTCTTCTCATTATTAAACTCATTTTCAACTGTTATGATTTTGTAACAAATAAAAAAACTGCTGTTATATATGATTTGTTCAAAAACTAGTTGCTATTGAAATTCATTTCACTTTCCAGCCAACTCATCAATTGTGTTTACTTGCAGCTGCTACGTATTTCATTACAAGAGTGGTGCTAGCGTCAGGCGCTACAACACTCTCCAATAACTACTCTCTCTTTAATTGGACCAAGTCATACACGTTTTAAAGGCTACCGGTTCTTTACCTACACAGTTATATTTTTTATTTTATCTTTTATTTATTTATTTCATTTTTCCTCTTTCATCGAGTACCCCACAGATGCACTTGAAAGATCTCTTCTTCTCCATCTCCATCTAACCACAACCAAATCCTAATTATCCAAGAGAAAGAAGGGAGCCGTTATTTTTCCGAAAGCCTTCATTAAGCTTCAACATCACAAACTTGTCAAAAGGATTGTTCACCTTTGAAGAATCTCCATTAATTTGGATTCATGCAGAATCGACCAAATCAAAATCAAATAAATAGAGCACAAAAATTACCCTAGGATTTAGACTTTGAAACTTGCTGAAAATTAAAAGTAAATTTCATCTTGGGCGTGGGTTTTTGTTGGCAGATGAGAAATAGATGGAGATAAAGAATTCATAAAGTTAAAGAACCCATTTTTCAGCTGACAAAAAACCCATTTTTTCACGTAAGTAATATGTGTTTGTTTTGTTGAGATCTGATCGTTGTTTGACCTTGATGTTCTTGGCCTTAGAAGTTGGATGTGGGTTCATAAAAATCACGAGAGATGTGCAGATTTTTTTATTTTATTTTTTTGAAGTTTGAATAAAAGTGTTGTTTATTTTTTGAGATGTGCAGAGTGTAAGTAAACCAGTTTAGCTGGTTATCAGGTTTTTAGTTTTAAAAAAGTGATGATGTGGACCAATAATTGAAAGAGTGTTTGAGAGAGAGTGTTAGAGAGGTTGTGGATAGCATTCCTCTTCATTACAAATACCTTCCATTGCAATAATTAAGTATTACTGATGTATTCCATGTATTCATATGATTAATTAGCATTAGCTTGCTCTCTTAAATGCTCAATTGGTCCCTTAACTTGATTTCAAGTATCGGTTTGGTCACATAAGTAATAAAAGGTCCGTTTAGGTCCCTTAACTTTATTTAAAGTATCGGTTTGACCATTTCTGTTAATTTAATTCAAAAAAAGTTAAGTTTAGGGATCAAACTAATACTAATTAAATAAGTTAAGGGACCAAACTAATACTAATTAAATAAGTTGAGGGACTAATAATTTAACGTTTTTTTAAATTAAATTAATAGAAGGAACCAAACCGTTACTTTAAATAAAGTTAAGGGACCTAAACGGACCTTTTATTACTTATGAGACCAAACCGATACTTGAAATCAAGTTAAAGGACTAATTGAGCATTTAAGCCTCAAAATCAATTTGTCACCACACAAACCATGAATACTAACAAGAAAAATAAGTCTGGAATAAAATAACTTAAAACCTTACATATTAATATTGAGTTAATGTCTTTGACCTCATTCTGTTACAAGACATAAAAACATCTTCGCATCAAAACCATGAATACTCTTACAATATTATTATGAAAATTGCTTTTCTCACGTGTGGAATTGCTTAAAAACACATAGAATTTATGCATTTGCCTCCAACGGTAGTTAAGTACGGTTCGATAATTTTAACGGTAGTTAACTACCGTTTCCCCAACTATATTGGTAATCCAGCTAACTGAGATAAAATCATCATTTGGTAGGAGTTGTGCTGTCTTGGAACATAGATACAAAGACAACATTTTATACTTTGGGTTAGAGGTGTATGTAGATCTGCTCTGAGCTATATTTATGAGGAAGCAAAACATTACAAGAAAACTGGCTTGGACAATAAAAATTGTGGTTGTGTGATAAAGACATCGTATGGGCTACCTTGTGCATGTATCTTTGCTATGAAAATCCGTCACAACAAGTCTATTCGATTGAATGAGATAGACCTTCGTTGGGAAATGTTATGTATGGGTGAAGAAAGTAATGAATAATGTTTTTCTATCATGGAGGAGTTGAGTGGTATTCAAGAACGTCTCAAAAAAGTCTCTTACCAAATGAAACTGCAAATCAAAGAGGTTTTGCGTCAGTTAGCATTTCCATAATCCACAATGTTGTCTCCACCTCCAAGAAAGGTACCAACCAAGGGAGCCAAGAAAAGAGTCAAATCTAAACCAAATGAGGCATCGACTAGTCGAATCCCATCTTCGTGGGAGCGTGTTGATTCCCAATTTCTAGATAACCAATCGTCACCAACAAAGTCATCATTGCCTAAAAGAAAAGGTGCTCGTATTGGCAATTCATCATGTTCCTCGGTTCCAATGCCTACTTGGGTTCCAAAGCCTATCTCGGTTCTAACTCCTTATGATGCATCGATTCCTATTCATTATATGCCAAAATTCATGAGACCATTTATTAAGAAAATTGAAGTTGCTTATTGCATTATGTTTTTGTTTTGATGATGTTTAATTAGCTAGGTTATTTTGATAATGCTTAGATAATGTTAGTTTTAGCCTAGAACATGTTAAAGCACCTAGCACTCATTGCCTCATTGTGTCATATGGTTCTTGGATGTCAAATGTGTTCATATGTGTAGAAATCTTCCTTTTTGAGTGGCAAAACTTTTTTTTCAAGATGCTTGATTCGATTCAAATTATCTTGATTCATATCAATCATGCTCTCTGCCCTTGTTTCTTGTGTGTCATACATTTTGATTCGATTCATGATTTCTTGAATTGTATCATGGACGAATCGAATCAAAATACTTTTGATTCATATCATTGTTTTCTTCTCGTGTTGTTTTTTTGGCATGTTGATTTGAATCATAAACCTTTGAATCGTATCAACCTTCATCTGGGTTACTTTGATTCAATTCAAGCTTTGTTTGGTTCATATCAATCTTCATAAGTCCAGATTGTTTATTTGTACATGTCTAAATCGAATCAGACTTTTGGTGATTCGAATCACTACGTTGTTTTTGGCTAAAATTTTGCACTCTCCACTCATTTCGATATATAGTTATATCCTTACAACTCCTAAACTACTGAATCAATTGCAACTATCTCTCTTGAGCCTTCAAACCTCTCTTTCCACTAGTTCTTCAGATTAAGCACTTTTTCTAAGAATCTTTGTGGTCTTTGAGTCATAGATTGCTATAGGGATTGTATATTGGTTCCATTCAAGGAACTTGATTGGGAATCATGGGTCCAAAGTGAATAGAGCGATTTCTTTCCGCCTCCAAGAGGATTGGGGGTTATTTCTAATCTTCTCAAGTTCAAGGGGATCCAAGCTTTGGACATAGCAAAGAAGAGTTTGAGGTAAAGGGCTTCAAGGATTGCATGTGAGTTTGCGGATTCGAATACTTGGAGAATCACAAATTTCAAGTGTTACTTAAAGATTGGAGGGTGTGGTTGCATAGGAATTGAAGATTAGGGTAATTGAGAGAATTCTTGTAATCACAAACAATTTCTACTTTTATTCTCAATATTGGAATTTCTCGAAAGCGACGTTCTTTCATGCAGCTTCTTTGGCTCTTGTGTGTGTGGATAGTTTGTAATGAACGAAACAACAAACTATTTAAGAATATCCAAACTACAATGATAGAACTTACGGAAAAGGTTAAATATAACTCTTTTTGGTGGCTGAAAGCTAACAATGCCAATTTTGTTTATGGCACTCAAAGTTGGTGGTCGGACCCGTTACTTTGTTTGGGTATCGACTGACCTTTGTTTTTGTATTTATACTTTGACTGATTGTTCTTTTGGGGTGGCCTCTTTAGTACACCTTGTGCTTTAGAGGAACCATCGTCGTTGTTAATATATTCCATTTTTTATTCTTCAAAAAAATATTTTTTTTATTGTTTAAAACTAATATTTTGATTTGCTGTAAATATCTCAACAAATTACATTCATTACCTTGATCTTATCCACTAAATATTTCATTTACAATTTTAATTAATTTGTAATATTTTATATAGAATATATCAACAAAGTACACATAAGTCTTCACAAATTACACGTCTTAATTATCATCATAAATTGTCTGTAGAGATACCATTACTTATATATATATATATATATATATATATATATATATATATATATATATATATCCATTAGTTTAAAGTACTCGAAATATTAATTTATTTTATTTATGTGTACCTGTTAATCTATTCACTTCGTGTCAATGGTCGATTTTATCCATAGATGTCATGCATATAAATTTTTTGACATCCCTAATTACTGCTACTATTACTATTTTTTTCCCTTCATAAGTCTATTATTACTATTATATTCATCATTTGTTCTTTTTATTCTTTTATATACTTTTTGTTCTTTTTTAACAACTTAGTGCTAATATTTGTCATTAAAAAAAATCCTTTATTTTAAGGACAAAACTTTGTTGCATTTTACTTACATGTTTTTCATATCGTTCTTCACATAATAAAAATTCATTTATTGCGGTTATAACAAACTTTGAAAAAATTGTAGATTTGAGAAATAAAAGATAGTTGTGAGTATTTTATGTGAAGTACCACACAAAAAGCATTTAAGAAAATGCACCTAAGTTTTATCCTTATTTGTATTCTAGCAAGAAACTTATGTTTATTTTCTTAGGTGCTTTTCATATGATTTCTAAATAAACTACTCGTGAAAAGTATATTTTTACTTAAGAAACGTATGAAAAACACATAAAGAAATTCACATGAGTTTTGTCCTTATTTCAAACTATTTATTTATTCGTTTCTCTGTTTTCTCCTTCATTAAATTTCATTTTAAATTATATTTTATTTAGCATAGATTTGTCAAATTTAATAGATAATTTATTCATTTTTTTAAATATTAAATTGATAGAGAAAATTTTAGATGATTAATTCATTAAATTATTTATTTTAATAAATTTCATATGACTATAAAGAAATATCTTTGTATGCCTATATGTACTCATTATTTTCATTCTAAACATGCACTCTTGATAATTTTTAAACTTAGATAACTAGGATTCATTTATTTTATATTTTAAGTAGTTTTTTTTTAAACTCGGTATCTGGTCCAATGACCGACTAATATGAGGGGTCCAATCCCACCGTTTATTTGTGGGACCCAATTTAAATCCATATTTTAGGTAGATATTAATAGTTTATTTAAAAATTTATGAGTTATATAACCAAAAAAATTAGATGTTATAATATGAGTAATCTTTTTTCTTTTATTTCTTTTAAATTATATGTATTTTCAATAAATATTATCCATATAGCACAAACACTAATATTATTGATATTATTTTCAATTTAGATAACTACGATTTATTTATTCTTTTATAAAAAAAACTAGAATTTATTATTTTATATATTAACAACTTATTAATAAAATACGGGTCATATAAATCAGGAGTTTTAAAATAAAAAATATTACTCTTATTATTCTTTTAGTAAATATTATACATAAAATACAAACATTAATATTATGTATACTAGTTTTGTAAAAAAAAAAATCATATATACTAGTGATGTCCATGTATTTTCTGCTCTTTTTATTGCGCTAACGCGTGTAAATTATAAACGGAATTTTATACGAGGTTTTGATGATTAAAATTATAAGTAAAAATATTTGTGACTTTCAAATTGTAACAAACCCAAAATATTTTATTTATCTTATTCAATAACAGTAATTTAACAAAACTTTTAAAAAAACAGTAATTTAACAAATATAATATAAATCCTTATCTTTTTTAATACCATCAACAATATAACGTTAATATAGGAAAATTTGTTTAAGGGTATAATTGAAATTATAAAAAATTCAGCCCAAAATCTCTATCACCTCCATATATAAATTTAAAATTATGTATTTTCCTATTGTAGTGAGATATTTCCTATTTTAATTAAAATTTAAAATAATATTATTAAATGGTAAAATAGTAAAGAAAATAGTTTAAATGAAGAGTAAAATAGGTAATAAAAAGACATCCCAAACTTATGTATTTTAAACCTATTTTTTTTTTTTTTATATATAGGATAGATAACCCAGGTAATACACTAGTTCATACTAATATCAACCTCAGCTGCTGTAACCAATTTTGAGATCCTTTTTTACAAGTCATGCTCTACTAACTGATCTATTATATTTATTAATTCAGCCCCCAACCAAGCAATTAGTTTTATTAAATTGTGGATAGTTTAATGTTGCTCTGAATCGTGGTGTGAAGGTTCATCCCTGTAACACCCCGTTTTCCCAACGTAAAAAAAATTTCATAATTAAAAATCAGAGTATTTCACTTTAAACGGAATGCTACACTTCTTAAAAATTCATAAACTGAATGAATAACAATTTATTCTTCAAAATCATTTAACATAAGTAATTCAAAACTTCGCAGCGGAAATTAGTTCAACAATAAAAATAATCTTTGGCACTCATGCCTCAACATAAAAATCTCATAAGTCTTGTTCAACATTTATTCATAAAAATCCATAAGTAATACGTAAGGAATAGAAATAGAAGACATAATCCCATCCCGTTACGTATCAGAGCACCTAAGACACACTTGTGAGGAGTCCACTCACGACCGCAACTAATCCTGGTTACCTGCAAGTTACCCATACGAAGAGCAACATTTCCAAGCAGAGGGGTGAGATTTCTCAAACAATAATATTAAGCATATAAATCATATAAAGTACATTCAACAACTTAAACATCTTATAATTCATTAATCATATCTAACAACTTAAACTTCCATAACTAGTGTCATTATCTTCTTATATTGGTCGTAAAACTATCTTAATACTAATCATAAACATCTTCATATATTATCAATTACTAATCTTAACATCATCATATAACATCAAATAATAGTCTCCAACAATCATCACATAGCATCAATATTAATCACAAACGTCACCACATTTCATCAAACATTATTTATAAGCATCAACACCTAATATCAAATATAATCATAAGAATCATCATGTAATTTCACATAAGTATTATTATCAAAACATAGCATTACCGAAAACAACTTCATAATCAAATTCGTAATCAACTTCATATATCAACATAATTATAACTCACGTAACATCTTATCATAAATCATTCGTCTTCATTCATCATAGCACTTCATTAATAACTTATCAACTTCACATCTCAACATCTTAACAACTTCGACTCGACTATGCAACTTCTACTTCTCAAATCATCATAAATCATCTTAGACATCTTCATTATGCATGTGGTACCACCAGGGCATTAAGCCCTCTTCTCTAAGGTCATAAAGGACCTGTCGGGCATTAAGCCCCCATCTCTAAGGTCATAAAGGACCTGTCAGGCATTGAGCCCCCATCTCTAAGGTCATAAAGAACCTGTCGGGCATTGAGTCCCCATCTCTGACTATGCAACGACACAACTCTAATGCAACGACATAACTTTCGTACAACTTAGACAACTTCATGAACATCTATGACATCCTAACATCTTGACATCTTGACAACATAACATCTTAACAACTTGATGACTTCATAACGACTCGACGACTTAACAACTCTTATCATCTTCACGTCTTAACATCTTAACATCTTAGCATCTTGACAACATATGGATCACATAAATAATTCATGTCATATCATAATATAACAATATCAAATGATAATAAACAACATCTTAAAACATCATATTCATCAATCATAAACAACTTCATATAACATCGTATTTAAACATCGACAATAATTCACTATGTATCTTTGTAAAAACATAATAAATTATCCACAACATATTTTCATGTCAAACCAAAGCTACTGGAAAGATATCACAAATATCAACAACTTTCATGTTTACAACAAAGATCAATTCAAAACAGAAACATATGAACAAAACGCAAAAACATGAAACAGAGAATGTTGTCACCGTACAATTTTGCTAAGACCTCCCTGTAGTATTTTCATCATAACTCAAAGACCAAACATGATTTTCACGTCAAACTAAAGCCACTAGAAAGCTAACAAAATTATCTAAAACTTTCATGTTTACGCCTAAGACCAATTTTGTAACGATCAATACCAGTTTTAATATCAAAATTAGGGCAGAATGCAGATTTTCTTCAAGTTTCACCTAATCTCATGGTGCTAACCTCAAAACTACTTCCAATAATCATCCTATGGATTATCTAAGGTCTGTACACAATTTCTACATCAATTCAACAAGTTTTCATCATCTAATCATCAAATCTCTCTCAAAACCCTAATTCTCAAATTCTCACAAACTCTCCCCAACTTGTTAGATGTAATCTAATGATTTAACAACTTAATATTAATGCAAGATAGTCTCACCCTCACCTTAGATTAATTCCTAAATCAGCAGCAACGTTCTTCTTTCCTAAGGTATTCTCCGCTTCTCTTGACTTTTCTCTTCTCTTCTCTTCTTTCTTGTTCTCCTCTTTTCCAAAAAGCGGTTTAAGGTAAACTCTTTCCAACCTAAGCTTCTCTATTTATAATACTAAAATATTCTTCCCAAATCTATTTAGGCCCAACAACTTATTCTTCTTTCTATTCTAACCCCCAAATCCACTCACACTAATAATCCTCATATTCTAATAAATAATATTTCTCTACTAAATATATAATAATACACCAAATAACAAATATATATCTATAACAATTAACAAATATATTATGTTAGTAAATACCAACATATAACATAAAAAAATATCACTCAACAAAATATATTAACTAAATTATAAAAAGACATCTAATCTCAACAAATCATATATCCCTCATATACATCATATAAATATATAAATATATTCTAAAACTAATTAAAATAATTAAATAAAAAGGAGGGCGTTACAATCCCCAATATGGTATTGTTGAGATTAATCATCGTAGAAGATATGAAAAATATGATCCTTTCATAATTGCAACAAATGCAATGCAAGTGTATTATGTACCAAAAATATGATCCTTTCATAATTGCAACAAATGCAATGCAAGTGTATTATGTACCTTACCCAGAAAAAATAAAAGAAAAGGCTGATTGGTGGGTTGTCATTAAAACTAAACCAAGAGGTACAGTTGATGATCGATATGCATTAGAGGTTGCGTATCAAGATTCAACCACTAATGTGGATTCTGTAGCAAATGGTGAGGTACTTGGCAATCTGGGAGATGAATGGGAATATGAGGAATTAGAAACAATCATTGGGGTTGCAGAAGGCATTAAGGATGAAGATGAGGATGAATATGAAGATGTGAATGAATATGAAGATGTGGATTTCCATGAGGAGGATGATGAAAATGAAGATTAGTAAATTATAAGTGTCAGTCCACAAGCTATTTTTAAATCAAGCCTATTGTGTTGTTTTTTCTTCTTTGTTGTGCATGCATTTTGTGTTTTTGTTGTGACACCACATGTTTATCATGTATGTTCCTAGTGTTTTGATATGATGTACCTTGTTCTTTATTGGGGGGGGGGGGGGATTGGTGTCTTTTTGGTCTGGTTGCATCTTTTACCAATACAGGGGTTTTAGCCAATAGACTTGAGTAGTTTACCTGCTAACTAGTTGCAGTGCTTGTAATCTTTCTATCTCTTGTTAATATATTTTGCTTATCTAAAATATTAAAAAAGTCCATAATGTGATAAAATTTTATTTAAAAAAAGGTAAGGTAATTTTATTTACCTGCCATCTCTTTATTTTATATATGGTCTTATATAGTTCTGTCTTAAAGGTAATTATTTTTATCTCTTATCTATTATTTTTGAACATGTTATATACATAATGCTTTAATTTTCTTATTGTTCTTAAGTGGAATTTGGTTGTTAATTTGAATTTTATATTGTATCCATTGCAGATGGTAGACAAAAGAAAATCTTCCAAGAGTCCTCCTAAGTCCAAAAAACCTCATAAGCGTCCAACTCACATTACTTCTACTTCTGAACAATCTCAAGTTCCCCTTCCTTCTACAACATCTCATGTCCCAGATCCTTCTACAACACTGCATGTCACACCTAGTTCAAGGACACCTAATTTCTTACCTACTTCAAGAACACCTCTTGTCCCACCTACTTCAGAGACACTTCATGGTGCACCTGCAGCTAGGAGAAGTCTTGCTGCAACTAGAACAAGTCATGTTGCACCTACAGTTAGGACAACTCATGTCTCACCTACACCTAGGACAAGTCTTGTCTCACCTACGACTAGAACATCTGCTACTACTTCATCACCTGGAACATCACAGGTTGCACCCCTTCCAAGTTCATCTCATGTAACACCTCCATCTTCCATAAGAGGTGTAGATTCACCATCAGTTTCATAACCATCTCATTCAGAGGAACCTTCCCAGGAACTAGTGAAACTGTAGCTGCATCAGAGACACAAAGCAATGTTGGAAAGGTAACTTTGTTTCTCAATGGAAAAGGGTATATATATACTATATATTATATTTACATAACTTGTTTCTCTTTATTTACTATATATTGTATTGTTCACTTTGTAGATTCTTGCCCTCTTAACCGACAACTAATTGTATTGGGGAAATTTTCAAGAGTCATTTTAATGGGCCATGGCTATCGTGGAAAAAGGTACCTAGTGCGACAAGAGACATGTGGTTTGGAGAATTTAAGGTATGTTTTATTCCTTTTATGTTCAGATTTTATTCCGCTTCAACCTCACATACACCTATTTCTCCCTATTCATTTTTGTTTGATTTTACTCCCTATTCATATTTGTTTGTTTTTACGTACAGAAAAAGTTTTCAATTTGTCCACCCGATGATAGATGGGCAAGAAAGAACTTTGAAATGAGAGGTGCAACAGTTATGAAAATAATTTAAACAAGGCTCACGCGATAATGAATAGGCCGAGTTGGATTAATGAGGATATTTGGCCTAACTTGTGTAATCACTGGGCAAGTCAAGCATATATAAAAAAGAGGATACAAGCCAAAACCAATCGAGCATCCGATTGTGGAGGGTTGGGAGGGTCCCTTCACACTTGCGGCTCTATCACCGCTTCTCGACATAAAGATAATATGATAGTAACCTTTCTTTTACTTTATTCCAACATAAATATTATACTAAAACACTTCAGTAATTGCAGTATGGTCTTTTTTCATGGAGTAGCGATGTCGTTTATTGTTTTGTGTGATCGTTATGTTGTGAGGGGTTTGTGTATGACTGTTATGTTGTGACGAGTGTGTATGACTGTTATGTTGCGAGGGGTCTATTACTTGTTTTAATGTCCATTTTTAATGTCCTTTGCTATTGTATTTGTTTTTATGGTGTTAGGGGTCTGTTATGGTGTGAGGGGATCTGTTGTTGGTTTTAATGTCCTTTTTTAATGCAGTAGCTGATGTCCTTTGTTGATGTGTTTGACTGTTATTGTCTATTTTCATGAAATAGATGATTTCGTGTTTGCATAGTGCTAATGCTTTTAATGTCTATTATTTTTTTCGTAGACAAAAAGTAGCGGCATCCCACCTTCTAATGTGGCATTGTTTCGACGCACACACCAGCATAAAAAAGATAAGACGTGGGTTGATAAAAGATCTGAACATGTGGATGTAAAATCTCAACCTTAGTTTATGTATTTCTTATTATCTTGGTTTTATTATGTTTTTAGTTAGTTTGACATATCAATTAATCTTATCTTTTGGTTAACAGAGAGAATTTACATGCAAGTGGGATGCTTTGACACAAGAAGCATCTTCGCAAGGAATGCCTCCACCAAATGAGCTAAAGGTGTGGACTGATGTTGCAGGAGTAAAGAAAGGACAAATATATGGTCTTGGAATGAGCTTGAAGAAATGAGAAATGAAAGAGACCAACTTCGGAAAGAATTGGCAAAAACAAATAAGGCCGTTGAACACCAATTTCAATTGATAAAACAAATGATGGAAACCATGAACTTCTAGCCCACCCACCATTCTGTGGACCAAGCCAATGAGGTCGACCAAGCTAATGATAATGAGTTTGATGATGATGAGGTTGATGATGATGGGGTTGATGATGATGAAGTTGATGACGAGTTAGAGTTGGAAGCACAAAATGTTTCTGAATAGATAATTTGATGTGTTTTGTTAATTCACAAATCTTTTTGGATTAATATTTTGTTAAGCCTACCACTTGCAACTTTCTTTTGGTTAGTATTATGTATTTTGTTAAGACTACCAAGTGCATATAGGCTTTTGTGAATTGACAAATCCTCTATTCATTAGTAATATACTTTAACTAGTTTATGTATGTAGCATTGAATGGTTAATGTTATTTCTTTCATCATGTTACATTGAATCATTTTGATCTTTTGTATGGAATTTGATAAAAATGTGAGTTAAAAAAATTACAATATTAAAAAAAATATTGTAATTATTCCAGTCACAAAACAGTGTCCAGTATAGTATTTAATAAACAAATTAAAGAAAAATCCAGATAGAGACCGAAATAGCGACTAGAATTAATAATACAATAAAATAATTTCAGTCACAAATTCGATCTCTAAATTCGGTGGCTAATTAAGTGTCAAATCCAATCACAAAATAAGTCACTAAATTAGCTGATTTCAGCCAAGAAAAGAGTGTCTAAATCGGTGTCTAGATTCCGTCTCTAGATCAGTCTCCAAGAACGTCTCTATATCAGTCTCTAATTCCACTCAGAATTCAGTGACAAAATTAGTCTCTATGTGTAGTCACAAAAGCAGTCGCGAAATATCAATCGCAAGACCGGACACAAACCATTAGCGACCAGCGTTTTAGCCACTCTTAATTTTGGTCGCTATTTCAATCACTAAGTCAATCAATGACCGGTTTTGATGATGTAGCGACTGAATATTCAGTCTCTATAAGGCTAATTTTTTGTAGTGCAAATTGTGTTGATAACACATAAGCTCTTCAAGCACCACTTAACACATTTATTGTCGGTCGTAAATATTTTGATGTGGCACTACTAAAAGGCTACTCTTTCATTCTTAATTTTGTTTTCCTTGCGGCACCTTTACTCAAAACACACTCACCTTCCATTCTCTAATATTGCATCTCATTAATTACAATTATATCCTTTATTTTATTTTATTATGGCAATTTAGTATGACCTAAAACCACTCACAATATCTCATTATTGCATCATATACATTCAACAATAATGCTTTCTCCATTAATTCAATTGAATTCTCATCTTTACATATCTCTTCAACCCTTTCATCACATTCACTTCATGAATATAAGTGTGTAAGCTTAATTATCACTAATGACCACCTTCTCCCTTCATCGTTTTCCATTGTGTTAGAAAATGCATCATCTTCAATTTTCCCATTCTCCCGACCAACAACATAGCAACTTCATTGTTAACCCAATACACATTTAACCCAATACATGAGCAATTTACATATTCTTCATTGTTTCCAATTTTCAAGGAATATACATTGTGTCAATGTATCAAATTCTTTCGGCAAGTCAACTATTTGTTGAATCCTACATTATTAGCATTATATAATATGAGAAAATCAACATTTTCAAGCATGTATGCCAGGTAAGCAATGTATTTAACCATAGTTTTCTATTTAATTAGTTGTTCGTCTATTATGTCTATTTTATTTTTATCAGTTTAATTATTTATGTCTAATTTGTTTCTTTCTACATCTGCAGTTAACAAATCATCAATTTGATGGTGTGTTAATCAAATTTGCAAAATTTATGTGTAGACCACCATGTACAACTCTTGAGATTTGTTTTAAATGAAATTTTGCTTATAAATCAAATTTTGCTTATAAGCGTGTTTTTGAAAATTGGATTTCAAAATATCATTCCTCATCCAAATATGATTTAACAATCCAAAATTTATAAGCAAAGTAATTTTAGTTTAGGATTATTTTAGACTTAAGCGAACAACAACAAAAAAATGCAAATGTTCAGCTTCAAGAATCTTTTTGGAGTCTCCAGAGAAGAGGACTAAGTCAATGACCACGACGATGGTTGTCTGCATATAATTTTATCCCATTGGAACTCTCACGGTGATATTCTACTCAGTTGTTTCTCTATCATTTTTGCCAAGCTACGTTTGGATTTGTTTCACTCACTCTTCATGTTTTCTTCTACGATCCCTGAGGTAATCATCATCATTTGTATTTTAGTTATGTGTCATGATAAACTAATGGTCATTTGTATTTTAGTGATACGATAAAGTAAAGTGCACTCTTCGAATCAATGCCAAACTCCAAACTTTACCCACTAAATGCTTATTATTTCTTGATATCTTTCAAAGCCTCTAAAGAGTTATTTATATATAAGCATATGAAACTAAATTTCCTATTATTACTCCCAGCATAACAAATGAATTTAAAAATAATTTCCTATTATTAATTGATAGTAACAATTTTGCTAATCTTATTGTTACGGGATAGTAACGTAATCCTTTCACTTTAACATCGTTTGCTATCCGTTATCCCAATTTACTTCTGTTAACGCTATCATTTAGGCTTAGGGTGACTAACCTTAAACCCTTAAATCATTTATTAGCAAAACTTAGTTTAGTTTAAGTTGTTAATATGTTGAAAGCGTATTTTGTTACAGGATATCATTGTTTTTCATTAGGTTGCTTTTTTTTGTTTGTGGCGGTCGGGGTTTGAATCTCGGACCTTGCATATATTATGCATTGTTTCTACCAACTGAGCCAAATTCATGAGTCTTTAAGTTGCTTTGTTAACATGTTGATAGCGTCATTTACTTCAAAAGAAAACAAAATGTTGAAAGCGTCTGTTTTAGAATGCATCTTTTTCAAGATTGGTTAATTTTCAAATCATGAGCTTGAGAGGCTGTTACAGAATATTATTACGTTAGTATCAGTTAGTCGCACCACAAAAAAAACATATTACCACCACCAAAAAAGTATCGGTTAGTCAATCTTAATATATAATACTAAGGTTCACAATGCATGCTCATTGTGAAACCCTAAACCTAAACCTAATCCTACCTTTTTTGAGTTAAAAAATCTTTCTGAAAAAGTCTCTGCAGGGAGTTGAACTCACAACCCATAGCCTCCATCCAAGCACTTTAACCACTTGACCAGTAGCTGTTTTAGTGTTATTATAATATCGCTTCCACTAATACATTATGATTGAACTGAATGAATAGCATATCATGAACAAACCAACAATGAATTATTACAGTAGTTGATATCAACAATTAAAAAGAATACACAAGGTCAAGTAATACAAGGCACAATTAACTTTTAATATGCGTTATGCTTTTTGTTTCATTTTACGTTATACCTCCTTCACACATTCTTTACATGTTTATTATGGATTATTGATGGATGGATTCATTTCTATCACAACCTTTGAACTGCTTTTTTTTTTATTCCGTAACTCATTTTTTAATTATGACCATACACTCACTCATTATATATACAACCACTAATATGATCTCAATATTTTTAGTTTCTGCATTGAAAACATTGTGTATAAATATGTGATTTTGTGCATCATATTTTGGGTTTTGTTCATCATCACTTTCAAGTAACAATTGGATAGTTTATCTTCAATTTTGTATTGTTGTTTTTCCACTCACTTTTACTCTTCATCTTTTGATTATCAAAGTCTAAAACAAGAGTGTTCTATTTGTGGATTGGAGTTTGCAATAGGACAAGCTTTAGGTGGCTACATGAGGAGACATAGAGCTTCAAATATGAAAGGAAATAACAATATTCACAATTCTAATAATACTATGTGGTGGTAGTAGTCTTGATTCGCTGCAAAAGATGAAAGCCAGAAATCAGTGAGTTTTGGTGTTGGATTTGGATTTGAATCCATTTTTCAATATTTCTTGATATTAATTATATGACGATTTATTAACTGGTTTCTATGATATGATAATTGATAGGGAGTCAAGTTACTCTTAGATTGATCAAATAGTTAAGCTTCAAATGTTTATTAGTCTATTTTTCGAACTTTCTTTTATATATTTTTTTATTCCTTAATGTTTATGTGGATTTTTGATTTTTTTTGTGAATTAGGATAAATCATGCTTCTATTTTTTATTTTGTTGCATCATTGATGGTGAGGAAGAAACTTATTAAAAATGGTTATTTATCGTCACTTTCTCCATGAAACTATTGGATGATTCCTCTTCAATTTGATGTTATAGTTTTTCTTCTCTTTTTTACTCTTTATTTTTTGTCTATTAATTAATACAAATTGGTAATATAAATAAGGGGTATATTTATAAATAATACTGTTTTTTTTTTTTTATAAAGGTGAAGACAAGTGTCTACCATTTTTTCCTATAAAAATAATAATAAACATATTACTCCAAGTATAATGATAGAGATAAACATTGTGTATGTGTAATTAAGATAAAGATAGATAAAATTGAGATGAATAAAGAATAGTGCCTCTAAAAACAATATATAGAGAAGGTTAAAGGATATGATCCAAGTTACACATCTATCTCTATCTTCTATATATTTATATATCTTTGAATTTGTACATCTAAAAAAAATTTACACTATTAATTAACAACTTGACTTTCCAATTATCTTTGAAGAATTAAAGAATTAATTAATTATCAAATTGAATAGTTTCCTCCACTATTGAAAAAAAAGGAACTTCCCATTCTGCATGTCCACAAAATGAAAGGAGAAAACAAAGACTTACTTGACAGTTAGTACTATATACCTCAAAGAAAAATATGTATGCTACAATTATTAAATAATTAAATCCATATGTCCACATAAAATAAATAAAAAAACGTATACACTAATCAAATTGTCAGAAAATTTAGGAAAAGTCAGTCCTAACATGATAAGAAGATTAAAATGATTATGATATCCAAAAAAAGTTCCATTCATTAGATTGGAAACTCTAAAAATGAACGTTTTAATTTTTCAATAAAATCTTGCCCCAACTTATCTTATATATGCATGATTGCCCAACTCTACTACCATGATCATTTATGCTTTTCTGCTTTGTTAAGGTGATGTGGTTCTCCTTTTACTTTCCTTTCCTTATTTTTTGTGTTTGGGTATACATTTTCGGTCCATAAATTGGTTTTTTTTTTTTTTTTTAAGGAAGGTCCGTAAATTGGTTGATATGTTTTCTCAAAAAGAAGTTCATATATCCCACACATATAGCATATAAGATTATACATAGAAAACACATTATTTTTTTAGACTAATACAGTTTTATTTTCATATTTTATCCATAACAACAGAGAGAGGTGTGATCACTAAGATGTACTTTCAAGGTTTGATACTTACTATTAAAATTTGCTTTTAGGATTTACACATATGCAATTTGTATGACCTGTGCGGCAGCACGGGTGCAAGGACTAGTTATATATTAACTAGGAGTTAGTTACTCAATTTGTATGTGTAATTGAGTTCTATAATAGAGCTATTGTGTGTATAATTGACCATATTTTATCAATCAAAATAATTGAGTTTTTACAATGTAGTATGATTATTTGAGTATGTATTGGCCACTGTGTCAAGAGAATAATAATAAAAAGTAAAATATAAATAATAAATTATCAAATTATAAAGAGAATTAAAATATAAAAATATTCATAGGAAATTAAAATATAATTATCAGTAAATATTACAAATACTTATTTATTGAGAAAATAAATCAAAAAATTTGAAGATTACAAATCGCCCCCTAATTTTTTGGAAATTACAAATTTATCCCTCAAAAAATTCAAAAAATTTAAAATGATCCCTAAAAAATTGCAAATTGACCCCTAATTTCAATTTCTAAATTTGGCCAAAAAGATTAAAGTTTTTGAAAGCGACCCAAAAATGATGAGAATGAATTTTTTTTAATTACTCTACCCAAATAAAACTATTTAGAAATGAAGACAATTTAATTGAATCGTTTTAATTGCCTAAAATTCTAAATTCTTTAAAAAATTTCAATTACCTCGTCAAAACACACTCAAGAAAGTTTGGGTCTTATATATTGATACTAATATCAACCTCAACCGTAGGCATGGCAACGGGGCCGGTTTAAGCATCCCCGTCCCTGCCCCCGTGTAACACCCCGTTTTCCCAACATAAAAATTTCATTTAAAATCAGAGTATTTAATTCATAACGGAATGTCACACACTACTTTAACATCTCAAAACAGATAATAATTATTCTTCAAATTCAACATCATGAAATCTTAAACTGTTGCAGCGGAAAATAGTTCAACATTTAAAAGTCTTGGCACGCAGGCCTTATTGGAAAATCTCATAATTTAGTTCATAAAAGAGACACGTAAGGAATAGTAATAAGAGCAAGCCCCCATCCCGTTACGTATCAGAGCACCTAGACACAAAGTGAGGAATCCACTCATGAACGCCTCTAATCTTTATTACCTGCACATTACCCACGGTCGAGGCAACATATACGCAGAAGGGGTGAGATTTCTCAAACAATAATATTAAGCTTATAAATCATCAAAATGCATTTAACAACATAGAACATTATTAACATATCAAACATTTATCATTCAGCATCATATCAAATCATAGACAACCATCATCTTTTTAAATCATCATTAGACATCATGTTCAACTTAACACTTGACTCGACAACACGACTCAACTTGACAAATGCAACTCTTATCAACTTAACAACTTAAACCATCGTGAAACTTCTTGATATGCAAATGCATGTGGTACCAATCAACAACATAAATGAGCGTAATTAGGCTCTTCAACGTGTGAGCACAAAGGCTGCCGGGCCTAAAGCCCCCAACTTTAATGAGCACAAAGGCTGCCGGGCCTAAAGCCCCCAACTTTAATGAGCACAAAGGCTGCCGGGCCTAAAGCCCCCAACTTTAATGAGCACAATGGACTCAACTCCTACAACTTAGACATCTTGAACTTCTTAAACAACTTATATGATTCCAATAATTTGGACAACTTCTTACGACTTCACAACTTAGACCGACACTTACATCTTAAATAAGACTCAGCAGTATATGCAGCATATAAATAATTCATCTCATATCAGTATCATAGTATAACAGCTTCAAATGATAATCAACAACATCTTAAACATCGCATCATCATAAGCATCATAATCAATACATATAGTGCATAAATAACAAAGGTCACATCTTTAAATAATATCATCATCAAACACAACATCGTTAAATAGCACTTAAATTACACATCGTTAAATAACACATCAATACACATCATCGAATAATTCATCTTTAAAACTTATTATATTAACCTATTATAATTATGTTGTAGTAATATTCGTATACTATGTATACACTTATAATAATAAAATATCTTCATTATAATTACTATAGTTCATATAGTAGTTCACATTATAACCTATGTGCTTTAGTCTTCAAGTGATTTTGTACTAGCATAAATACATTGTTATTGCTTCTGCCTCTGCCATCGGCAAAAGTTATGGTGCATAAGCCATAACTTATGCACCATGCATAAGGACTTGTAAACCATCAGATCATTCTGAATCTAACGGTTCACAGCTCACACCTCACACCCACACTTTGATTGCAGAAAATCATTCTTTCTCGCACGCGTTTTTGCAATCAACTGCTCCGACGTTACCTTGCTTGCCCTGACCCTTGCTCCGACGTGGTTTTCCGGCTAGGTCACGGCGACTCAACTGCTCCGACTCAAATCCTCCGACGTTGCTCTCTTGCTCGTGCTGGAACTTGCTCCGACGTGGTTTTCTGGCTAGGTCACGGCGTGATTCAATTGCTCCGACGTTGCTCCGACTCAATTGCTCAAACGTTGCTCTCTTGCTCGCGTTTACGCTTGCTCCGGCGTGGTTTTCCGGCTTGATTTCACCGGCATTCATCCTTTCTCGCCGCTCCAGTTAGCTTGCACGAATTTTACCTTGCATTTTGAGGTAATCAGTAAATTGTATTTAGGTTTTGATTCAAAATTCGGATTTGTTAGTTGTTTTCGGTTCTTAGGATCAATTTACTGATTCAAATTGTTGATATTAGGATCAATTGAAGGAACAATTTAGCTTCAATTGAAGGAACTACTTTTCTGATCTTGAATGCTTAATCTGCAAATTGACATGCATTGATGTGTTAATCATTTCGTATATTGAATGTGTATCTTCTCTCAGTTTGTTTCCTCTCTGGTCTTGTCTCATTGTGAAAGTGGGAAGAAAAGATCCTCTATTACTGAACTTGTTAATATTCTTTTGTGTCATACTTACTAGTTTGCTACATTACATAATTGAGCAGAAAAACATAGTTGAACATGTTTGTTATCAATTTAGAGTCATGTATTCTCAAATTTGATTTGTAAATTTAAGATCAAGTATGGTAAAGAATATTAAGAAGCCTAAGTGATGACTTAGACAAAACTAAGATGATATTTCCTTTTAAGTCTTTAATATATTTTAGGTAAGGGTGAAAGCTTCATGTGTTAGAAACTAAGATTGATATGGATCATAGAAGTGCATGTGAAGTTGAAATGGACTTTTGAAACTGTATGATAAATAAGACTGCATTGATATGGATCAAAAGTTTTCGATTTCCTAGAAGATTTGATAAACTAGTATTGTTTATGTTTGGTTTAATCTTTTACTATTATTTATGTCATGACAGTATGATAGTGATTGCCAAAGTGTTCTATTTCCTATAAGACTTGGTATTTTGTGTAAATTGCCAGTATTGTATATGATTGATACATTATACAGAAATCTAATATTGTCTTCTATACTTGTTAATGAACACTGTATCATAATTTGAATGAAGGGGGATCGTGTGCATTAGTTTATTAAATTGTTTGTACTATGTTAATAAGTATATATAATGTATGGCTGTTCTCATTGTTATTTTACTACTGTTGTTGCTTTCTTATCTTAATTTTATCAGCACTTTCTTTTATCTTAGTAAGTATTTAAAAAATTCTAGCTCTAGATACCTTTCTGTTGTCAGGATTTTATAGAGGTAATGTAGCAGAAATGGAACTTTTCTTAAGTAGCCTATAGAGATTAAATTTTTTGTGGATATAAGTCCTATCTCTGAATAAGGTTGTAGTGAAAATGGGTTTTGTACAGGTGTCACATTAGCTTCAAGTTAGGATCTTATAGTCAAAACCAATGTAGCCAGGATTGAGCACTGGCTCGTAGGATCGTGCGATTCTACATCCCACGGCACCTCACCTGTGCTTCGACTTTACTCCGATTCGTTTTTGCTCTGTTGTCCTCTGTTTTTCCCTGTTTTCCCTCTATTTTCTCTGTTTTTTTGCTTGGTTCCTGTGTTTTTCCTCTATTTTCCTCTTATTAGTTCTCTCCAACTTATGAACCGTGTTACGTTCCTGTTAATATGTTCCTTCACCGGCCGACCTATCCTACGTAGGATCTCGATCCTAACTACATTTGTCACAACTAATCTTAGATTTCTCTGTTTCCTATCTGTGAATGAGGGTCCAATCTGCAAGCATGCAAGATATTTTTCTAATTAAGCATTGAAATGCATTGAGATGCTTTTAATCCCTTCTCTAACTTTTTTTTTATATGTTAGAGTTTCTTTCATCATTTAGTAGAGGTTTGAATTTAAGATCAAGCATGGTAAAGAATATTAAGAAGCCTAAGTGATGACTTAGACAAAACTAAGATGATATTTCCTTTTAAGTCTTTAATATATTTTAGGTAAGGGTGAAAGCTTCATGTGTTAGAAACTAAGATTGATATGGATCATAGAAGTGCATGTGAAGTTGAAATGGACTTTTGAAATTGTATGATAAATAAGACTGCATTGATAATTAGTTTGTTAGTAAAAAAAGTATTAATAAGACTGCATTGATAATGAGTTTGTTAGTAAAAAAAGTATAAATATGACTGCATTGAAGCTAAGTGGTTGCATTTGCTTGGAAGCTCCTTCGAGACCATTCCAAGTCGAGACCATTTCAATTCTGCTTCAGTTGTATTTTCAAATCTACACTCTGAAACCATTTCCACAACAAAATGGTTTCAGAGTAAAACTTGAAAAAACCATTTACACAATATATTGGTTTTGGCATGTTGATTCAAATTTAGTGATTCAGTTGTAGCAATTAGCTTCAATTTTACTTTATTTGTAGTTTCAATTTATGATATCTAATGGTTGTTTGTTCTTAATAGTGTTTGTTGCTGTTTTCAATGGATTTGACATCAACTTCATCTGAGAGTGGACAACTGAGTGTTGAAACTTCATCACTGATTCATGCTGAGAGTGGACAATTGAGTGTTACTCCCCTAGCAATGATTCATGCTGACAGTTCTCAATGTTACTCCCCTAGCAATAAAGAATCATGGAAGTCTTTAGTCTTTCAATCTATTAAAGAGATTGAAGATTTTTATGGTAATTATGCATATAACACTGGATTTTCTATTAGGACTATGTTGAAGTCGAAGAATAATTCACAAAACAAGAAATCTGATAAGGTACATTATTTGCGTTATGTTTGTAACAAAGAATTTGTGACAGATTTGTATAAGAAAAGAAAACCATTAAATACTACTTATGGTTTCAGTAATAGTCATTATTTAAAACCATTTATCAATAATAGTTAAACCATGACTCTGGATAACTAGTGTCACTTTTTCGTAAAAATTGGAGGGTAACACAAAAAGCAAACATAAAGTGAAAGCGCAGGACATGCGACGTTACAACCCCAACATTAAACCCTCTTCTTCTTCTAACGACATCGTTTTGCTGAAGTTAGAATTTGAGTTTGAGCTTGAATTTGAGTTTAATGTGAATGGAATTGAATTTGAGAAACGAGTTATTGGTGCGGTGTCTTTGTCTTTGTTACTCTCACAAACACAAAGACAACACCAAGGTCAACTGTTTTGGGAGAAAGATAGAACAAAAACCACATTACCAGTGTGCACTGGTGAGTTACCAAACAAAGAAATTGTTAAAAACAGTTCCAAAGCAAATCAACGCTCTGAAACCATTTCCCCAGCAAAATGGTTTCAGAGTAAAACTTGCTAAAACCATTTACACAGCATATTGGTTTTCAGAGTAAAATGGTTTTCTATATGATTTTTACCAAACAAAAACCACGTTACCAGTGTGCACTGGTGAGTTACCAAACAAAGAAATTGTTAAAAATAGTTCCAAAGCAAATCAGCGCTCTGAAACCATTTCCCCAGCAAAATGGTTTCAGAGTAAAACTTGCTAAAACCATTTACACAGCATATTGGTTTTCAGAGTAAAATGGTTTTCTATATGATTTTTACCAAACAAAAACCACGTTACCAGTGTGAACTGGTGAGTTACCAAACAAAGAAATTGTTAAAAATAGTTCCAAAGCAAATCAGCGCTCTGAAACCATTTCCCCAGCAAAATGGTTTCAGAGTAAAACTTGCTAAAACCATTTACACAGCATATTGGTTTTCAGAGTAAAATGGTTTTCTATATGATTTTTACACAACAAAATGTATCTGTTGAAGAGATACAAAACTTTGTGTGTACTCGCTTCAAGGCTGAGTTTCCCGTTTTGACAAGGTAAACTTCGCTCATGGTTTTATTCTATGTATAATCATTAATTTCCATGCTGCTAGAACAAATGCTCTGATCATGACATTGGCCCATTCAATACCTACTTTTTGGGTGTAGCTCAAACACAAATCATGTTTTTGAGGCACATGTGCTTTATGTTAACTCTAAATCTTCAGTTAGGTTCCCTTATATATATTCTGAATTATTACTGCATTCAAATTTATGTGGATTTTAGATATAGAACAGGTGATTTGTTCCATGATTTTCCACATGTTCACCCTGGCTGTGTAATGCTTGAAAACCAGTGTTATAAGCATAAACAAAATTCTGCTATGAACCACAAACTATGCAGAAAAGAGTAAACTGATTTCAGGCCTATGTAGTCAAGCCTTACTCTTACTGCATGAAACTAATTTCAGTAATATGATGATGAATGAACTGTAATGGAAGAGGGGACAGGGTGCTAAAGAGTGGAAGGTTGAGAAGCCCATTTTTACTTATTTTTTAAAGATCATTAGAAAAAAAAACATATCCAGAAACATAATAAAAGAAATTAATAGTATGAAGTTGATACATATCCAAAAAATCTTTAATCAAACTCAATAATATAAAAACATTAAAACTAATTCGAATTCAAGTTGGACGTGCTAGCTCTTGAAGCATTTCTTCATAGTATGAAGTTGCTTCCTTCTCGACATGGGTTCTTCTGCAATTGCTTGTGTCGGTTATTATTTTGGAACATATTCCGATTCTGAAATCCATAATTTTCCCTTTCTTCTCATTCTTTCTCATTTTGGACCAGTCTTTGAATGATTCCATTTGTGTATTGCCACCCTCCCATTCAGCAAGAAACTTCATGCAAAAGACTCCACAACTGTCTTTGTCAGGTTGAGTAGGCATCCTTGGTGTTTCCCACTTAAATGTGCTAAACTCGAAAGGCATTGCGATTTTTCTTTTCTTATACAAGTCTGTCACAAATGCTTCTTTATGTACTGCTTCTTTTCTTTTCCCTTAGTCTCGTCTGATTTCCGCTCCTTATTTTTATCACCACCGCTCCTTAATCTTGTGACATTCCTTTGCTCCTCCTCCGATTGTGTCAGTCCAATACTGAATGATGGAATTGGCCCTAGGTCCCTGGTTTTTTTCACCTGCATGATCACAGAAAACCATTAATTACATCTAATGGTTTTTGTGTACAACACATAGAAACCATTTCTGCAGAAAAATGGTTTTGGTAAAATTTTATTAAAAACAACAAATACATTATGGACATTTTATTAAAGTAACTTTTAAGTTCTAACTAAACATAATATTGTATCAAGTAGAGTTAATTGTAAAAACTTTCTTACATAGAAACCATTTCAACATCCTGTAAAGTTTCAACTTCACAGGATCAAAATAATACAAGTAGTCAACATCAAATCAAAATAATAGAACACAACTTTCTTGATGGATGACAATTATAATTTTACATATTTTCAATTTCTCACACAAAGTCCACTAATTGCATTCAACTCATTGAACTAAAAAATATGATGGATGATGGATGTCCAGCACAAGTTCAGTTTCATACAACGTAATCCAAAATTCACTTGCATACAATGTTCTCTTTATCTCTAGACTTGCTCCCAATGCTTAGTTTAGTAGTACAGATTCCAGCATACAATGTTCCCTTCTACTTCTATACCAATTTTAATAATAAAACATGTTTAACACTACAAAGATTCAGTCAACTAAACAACATGCACCCAAAACAAAAACAAACTAATGTAATTCTAATTCCCATAAAAACAAATAAGTCAACATTGTTCAATGTTTTCATCTTTGAGCATCTCACAAATGAAATTACTTCCTCCTTGAAACCATTTAAATTATTACATAAGCCATTCCACCACAAGGATTAAAAGTGATTTTTTAAATGACCTAACAGACATTTTTCACAAGGTGTTGACCCAACTTAATGTAAATGTGTTGACAGGACAGCCATACAATAGAACTCAATACGATAAAATGTTGCAGGTTCTCTCCTATGGCTTTGACTAGGAACCACTTGGTAGTTCGGTCCCGTGTGGAAAGAGTGTTCATGGAGATAAATATGGAACATGTGGTTGTTGTGAAGATATTATAACAACTAAATTAGAGGAAGTCAAATTATGATGCGAAGCAATGCATAATAAATCTCAGACTGAGTTGTTGTAACAGATCAATATCATCAAATAATAACTTCACTCATTCAGTTTTTCTTGAAAGAAAAGGAACCAAATCCACAGAAACGAATCTTAGCATTTAATTAACAAAACTAATTACTTGGTCAATAAGTCCACAAATTAATTCAAATCAGAAGCTACATCATAACAGAAAGATGTGGTAGTATCTGTTCGGTGTGCTTCTGTTTCATTTCAAAAATGTATTTGTCATTCTATAATGATTTTTGAGTTTACAATAAGTATCTATACACGAACCGAAAATTACTTTTGACCCACTCGGGAAACAGATAAAGCAATCCAAATCCAAAGGGTCACAATATTTAAAGCAAAAAAAGAAGAAATGATGGGCAAATTCTCATAAAAAATGGAAAGTCCTTGCTTCTGATTTTCAAGGATATCCCAAATAAACTTGTTTGTGAGTTGAAATACATAGAACATTTCATAAAATTGGACTTGGTTCTATAATTGCTTTCGAGTTTCAACAAATTCTTAGATGAAATCAAAGAAGAAATGGTATGTGCAGTTTTGTATGTTATTTGATAATCTATCCAAATATATGAAAAAACACATCAAAAATTAGTCTAATAAAATTTGAGTTAAAAAGGATCATTGTGACCACTTATTTCCAATAATCTGAATCAAATAGTCACCATAAATAATTACTGGAACAATTTCCATTTTTGAAGTGATTAAACTTGAAGGAGTCTCTAACAACAATAATCACACCGACAACCTTAGACATGCATTTAATGGATTGTGACAATCACCACATATTCTCAGATTCTTAAAAATATGTATCGTCGACTGTCCATTCAAATTAAGTATCCCAAATGTAACAGCAAAAGCATCTCACTGTGGTTACAAAGACTCAATTTTTTCCTCTTGTTCAATATCATGAAGATTATAATCAATGTAGGCTTATATGCTGCCACTTTTATTTTCTTTATCAACTTATCCAAAAAGTTGTAGATTTTATCACTCTGCATATTACTTTTATCTCCAGCAACAAAAGGGTGAACTCTATTTCCCACTTGAAGCCAACTACATCGTGGATTTTTTTAAATAACAAGATTAACAATACCTAACAACATCTTCAATTTCTACTAAATAACAAGATTAACAAGATTAACAATCTACTAAATAACAAGATTAACAAGATTAACAATACCTAACAAGATTAACAATACAAATTTTCTACTAAATTCTACTGAACTATAGCTTGATAGATGCTTCTATTTGTACTCCAAAACCATTAAGTACAACTAATGGTTTTGGAGTACAACATATAGAAACCATTTCAACAGGAAAATGGTTTTTGTATAATTTTTAATTTTTGGAAACATTCAACAGTCTGAAAGCATTTCCAATACAATTTTCAAATGTTTTCTCCAAATCAAAATTAAACCGTCAGTTTAGAGTTACACATTTGCACATTAATCAGTCAATTTAGGGCATCGGATTGAGATTTTCCCAAATTGAAATCAAATTTTCTTTCCAACTAACAAAGAAACCTTATTGATCTAAACAAAACCATTTTAAACTAACAGAAACACTTTGATTCATAGCACAATAATGATAAAGAAGTTAAGTTCAAACCTGATTTGATTTCGACATGTTGCTGTTTGTTGAGTTTGGATGGTGAATGACGGTAATGTTGATGAAGATGCTGGTGTTTGAAGACGTTGGTGTAGTGAACGACGGCGTTGGAAGTGAACGACGGTGAAGACGCTTGTGTAGTGAACGACGGTGTTTCCGGTGGTGAAGGAAGACGACGATGTTGCTCGTTACCTTCTGTTGATGAAGAACGACGGCGATTGTTAAAGGAATTAGAATCGGTTAAAGAGTTGAATGAAGAACGACGCTCGTAATTGTTAAAGGAATTAGAATCGGTTAAAGGAATTAGAATCGGTTACCTTGTGTTGATGAAGAACGACGGCGATTGTTTCCGGTGGTGGAGGTTGTTTCCGATGGATTTCCGGTGGTGGAGGTTGTTTCCGATGGATTTTGAGAAATGACGTGAGTTGTTTGAGAAATGAAATTTTGTTTTGCCAATTTTCTTTGTTTTCAGTTTTGGGGGGTGTAGGAAGCAAATTTTGTTGGGCTACAGATTAGTGGGCCATATTAAAAATCCTTATGCAGTGTGCATAAGGAAAATCCTTATGCACCATAACCAGACCCTCTGCCATCCATTAAATTTGCTCTTCGTGATTAATTCCTAGAGGTATCCAATCGGTCTTACTGCTATTAGTTATAGCTTTCATTTTGGTTAGATTGGTACATGCTAAAAGAGGAATTGCACGCACCTATTTTAATTGTTTAAGTCTCTAATTGACTCATCATATTTGAAACCAATGACTTCCCCGAAATAATAAAACAACAATATCAGATTCCAAAATTATCACTATTATCTATCTTAGTCGATCACTTTTCTCTCAATTATTAAAATATTTCACTGCCAACTAATAAAGAATTAATCAAATTGGGCTACCAAACATAAAGGATACTCATCTTACGTCAAAATTCTAGCTTATAGGATAATGAGTTACACTTTCAGAATAAGCCACTCTCAAATACAGATAATTATAAGGCTCTTGCGATGAATTAAGAAAGCACCGAATAAATCAAATAGGATTCACAAAGAAAAATTAAGGTAAAACTTAAAACCTGAACACGGTATAATTCAAGCAATCCTAATAAATCAAATATATCATCACAACAACATAAAGGGACACGAAAGTAATAGAGATTTGCCAAAAGAATAAGAAAACAACGAAAATTAACGACCTTTCACTATCCACATGATCATACAACCCTTATGATGAATAAAACTCCCCTTACAAACTCATCCTAAAGCATGTTAGATGCAATCTATTGATTCACAGACCTAATATTAGTGAAAGATAGTCTCACCCTTACCTTAGATTATTTTTCTGAAATCAAAAGCAGCGTTCTTCGTTCCTAGGGTTCTCTCTCCGAGTTCTCCCCTTTCTCCTCTTTCTCCAAAAAGCGGTTTAAGGTAAAAACTCTTTCTAACCTAAGCTTCCTTATTTATAATACTAATCACTCTTCCTAAATCTATTTAGGCCCAATAACTTATTCTTCTTTCTATTCTAACCTCCAATTCTACTTACACTAATAATTCTCATATTCTAATAAATAATAGAATAATGTCACGTAATAAAATACTAACACCTCATATATATAAATAAATCACATAAATAGATTCTAACTTAATAAAAATAATTAAATAAAAAGGAGGGCGTTACAACTCTCCCCAACTTAAAAGAATTTCGTCCTCGAAATTCAAAGCACAAGAGAAAATGAATTTAATTATTGCAAAAATATCTTAAACTATATCCCAATCCAAGGAAAAAGAAAATTCTTTAAATTCAATAAAACTAAAATATGATCGAGGTTTCTTTATACTGACAATATAGCAATACAAGTAAGCACATATGATTATACAATTAGGAGTACATTTATATGTTTCTAATCACGGCTCTAATAAATACAATAGGCACCAAGTTGAACTTGAAAATAAAACAAAGATTGAGATACATATTCATTGCTCTAACCCACACTAAAACCAACTAGAGAAAGACCCACACATAAGCCGAGCAATAAAATTAATCAAAGTACATATATTATTTAATCAAGTGTGGGAAATAGAATGATCAAAACAAGAATTCTCTAAAACAAGCCATCTATCATGAATGATGAGAGAAACAAAACGGCAAGTACAATTTCACGACAACATGTATTTAAGCACATAGTTTACACAAAATATCATGAATCAATATGTCTCTTAATTATTTAAAATGCAATCAAAAGGTATTTATAACATCTATGGTAACGAGTTATTGTCGCCTTTTTCATTGACGATGAGTCGATGGGTAGTTACTCAAGGTAGCAACAACTATAGTCATTTAAATTTGATTGTAAGTATTAAAAAGACTTTTTAACACAATTCTAGAGTGCACAAGTGTGGTCTCACTTCTGCTTCCTACACCACTGCAAAAATTCTTTTTATTACATGTTTGCAATGGAGAAATTCAGTAAATGCACATTCAAATAGGTAAGAGGGATTATTACTTTGCTAGAAAAAAATATTTCAATGAGACTGTAACAAAGTAGAAACTACAAACAATACAAAAAAACCACATCAAAGTTAGTCAGTTAAACATGATCACACAATAAAACATAACTACTAACTAGAAAACATGACGACACGACACAACGACTCATCTACTTGGCCGGATGGACCGACCAGGCTCTGATACCAATTGTAACACCCCGTTTTCCCAACATAAAAATTTCATTTAAAATCAGAGTATTTAATTCATAACGGAATGTCACACACTACTTTAACATCTCAAAACAGATAATAATAATTATTCTTCAAATTCAACATCATGAAATCTTAAACTGTTGCAGCGGAAAATAGTTCAACATTTAAAAGTCTTGGCACGCAGGCCTTATTGGAAAATCTCATAATTTAGTTCATAAAAGAGACACGTAAGGAATAGTAATAAGAGCAAGCCCCCATCCCGTTACGTATCAGAGCACCTAGACACCAAGTGAGGAATCCACTCACGAACGCCTCTAATCTTTATTACCTGCACATTACCCACGGTCGAGGCAACATATACGCAGAAGGGGTGAGATTTCTCAAACAATAATATTAAGCTTATAAATCATCAAAATGCATTTAACAACATAGAACATTATTAACATATCAAACATTTATCATTCAGCATCATATCAAATCATAGACAACCATCATCTTTTTAAATCATCATTAGACATCATGTTCAACTTAACACTTGACTCGATGTAACCAATTGTGAGATCCTTTCTCACAAGTCACATGCTCCACCGACAAGTTAAGATTATTTTAGACACAAGTGAACAACAACAAAAGGTGCACACAATAAGACTCTTGTGGACGATATTTGGCATAGGCATATTCCTTTAAAGTATCTTTGATGGCTTGGCGTCTTATTCGAAACAGACTTCCGACGAAAGATAACTTGTTGACACGGGTTGTTCTTCACAATATGGACACCACTTGCGCGGCTCCAGGGTGTGATAGCACCGAAACGACATCTCGTTTATTTCTTCAGTGTCCCACATCTAGAGAGCTTTGATATAAAGTCTGGAATTGGCTAGGTATTTCTTTGGTTACACCTGCTCACTTGCGACATCATTTTATTCAGTTTTCCACTGTGGCGGGCTTGCCAAGATCTTCACATTTATTCTTTAGGATAATTTGGTTTGCAACAGTTTGGGTAATCTGATAGGACAAGAACTACTGTATATTCCAAAATACAACCTCTACTTCCATTGCTCTTCTTGAAAAAATCAAGCTAAATTCGTTCTTATGGTTAAAATCTAAGCAGGCTTCTTTTCGTTATAGTTATACAGAATGGTGGAAACATCCGTTGTTGTGTATGGGGTTCAGGTGTAATTTACTTTATCTTTTTTGTTGTCGCTGTTTCTTTAGTGGCATTGTGACTGTGTAAATACTTTCCGGTGTTTCTCCTTTTGCACGCCTTGTGCAGGCTGAATCACCGTGGTTTAATTTAGGCTTAATTAATGATTTGATCCCTTAAGTTATTTGTTGGTTACATTTTGGTCCCATAAGTTATTAACGTTACAATTTGGTCCCTTAAATTATTTGTTGGTTACATTTTGGTCCCATAAGTTAATAACGTTACAATTTGGTCCCTTAACTTATTTTTTGGTTTCGTTTTGGTACCTTAACTCTTCCTCCGTCAACCACTCTAGTCCTTTATGTTATTAGAGTTAAGGGATCAAAACGATACCAAAAAATAAGTTAAGGGATCAAAATGAAACCAAAAAGTAAGTTAAGGACCAAATTGTAACGTTAATAACTTATGGGACCAAAATGTAACCAACAAATAACTTAAGGGACCAAATTGTAACGTTAATAACTTACGGGACCAAAATGTAACCAACAAATAACTTAAGGGACCAAATCATTAATTAAGCCTTTAATTTATATCTCATTTTGAGTTGTTCAAAAAAAAAAAAAGTGCACACAATAGATCAATTTTCACTCTAAAACACTACTTTACTCTTTTTTTTTCCTTCCTTTTTTACTTGGTTGATTTATTTCTATTTTTGTGTAAAAACATAATGCAGCATCTAGAAAGGTCTCAATGAGATGAACATAGTGCGTAGAAATCCACATGCTTGTACCATTTTATCTCCTAATGTTTATTTGGAGCCTTCTCAACGGATAAACAAAGAAATGTCTATTCAATCTTCATAAAAAAAAAAAAAAACATTGGCTAATTTTAGGTTTTCGTAGTGTTAGTAATAACCTTTATGTATGTCGATGATATTAAATTCTAGAAATAGTTATTTTTTCCTTTTTCCTTTCCATACTTATAATTTAATTCAGATTTCTATTATTGTTACTCTTATTTTCAAATGTTCTGATTTTGCCATTCCACTAGTTGGTATTGAACTTCACTCACAAGTACATTTAATTATGATTTGGAAAAAAAATTTGTCCCAAATTATATATCGCTTTGCAATACCAATGAAATATTAATAATGTTACTTTTTCTATTATATCCTTAATTATTTATTACTCTCTCTTCTTTCAATTCTTTAATTTATCTTTCCCATACAATTTATTAAGGACAATTTTGTAAAACAACTCATAATTTCTATTTCCCACACAAAATTAATTATATTTCTTAATACGTGTGAAATGTCTAAAACGTCATACAATTTGGGACGGAGGAAGTATTTAACTTCTGATAAGCCTATATTTCATTGAAAAGTATTTTTTTATTGGTAATTTGGCATGCACAATCTTTCAAGCAAAATGGATGTGTCTTGAAAATTTTCCACTGTTATTTTCCACTGTTTCTTCCACACTTGCTGACCAATATCGTGCTTTAAGCTATGAGAGACAATTACTTCACACCTTGCCTCTAAGAAACATTATGAACTCTTCACAGAAAAAAAAAAATAGTAGACCGTGAAACACCCTACATCAACTCTTCTTGTAATTGAGAGAGAGAAATTGACAACCGGAGAATATGTTGAGCCTCAAAGGGAGAAAAAAATTCATTAAATATAGAAGCATTCCACACCCTATCTCGAACAAAATTGAAAACGTGTTACTTAGACCTGCCAACAAAAGTAGGTAGTCCTAGATAATTCGAATGACACTCAACATCCTCAATTTGCATCCAATCTCAGAACAAGATTTTACAATCATCATATACATTTCGACTGAAAGAAATTCTTGATTTATCCAAATTGATAAGTTGTCAAGAAGTAGCTTTACAATGCAAGTATTAAGTACTCCTTGAATGGTATGAACATCTTGAATAAAATCTCTACAAAAAATAGGATATCATTTGCAAAAAATAAATGGTTAATTTTTGGAGCCCCTCTAGCAATTTGAATTCCATGTTGACCCTTTCATTTTCTTCATATACCATATTTAGAAGATCATATGAAAAAAAAACCCAACACATAAGATAAATAGCTAAGAAGACAAAAGATCCTCATGACAGAGACCTAGTTGAGGACAAAACTACTGACAAAACGTCCATTCAACAAAAAAAAATAAAGACATCGTGGAAATAAAATTAAAAATAAAGTTCAAATTTTTTTTGAGAAATATCCATAGACCGAAACAACTCAATAAAAAAAATTACACATAATACGATCATATGTCTTTCTTGAACTATATAATAAAAATCTCTTCCCCTCCACACCAACACGAGTTTTTCTCCATTCCTCTCGTATATCGTCGTAACGCCCTTAATACTAGGTTTTGAAAAAGACTTTTCATGTCATTCCCATTTAGGTATATATCCAACTTCAGTGTCACACCCCTTCTTGCCTTTTTTTTTTCTTTCTCATATAATAAAAATATTAAAAATCTAGTAACACATCATTATTTATTAATTAAATATCTAAGCACAAAATTACTTTGAAATTTTCCAACGATATCATGAAAAAACAATTTCAACCTACATACAACTGTTTTTGTCATTACTTTGAAAACGACATTGGTAAGGGAAATAAGTCCAAAATAACATGACGCCTTGGGCTCTTTCAAAATAATTAATGTTGCTCATTAGCCATGAGTCGATTAACTTGTTAATGTGAAACCAGTTTAGTTCTTTTCGAGAAAAAAAACATTTATTTTTTGTATCAATGTTATCGCGAATTATCCATTGATTTGGCTCATGAAAACCTCTCTGAGATATTGTTTAACCTCTCTGGAGAGATTCTAGCTAGGAGTTAGTTTTTTCCTTGACTCTAGAGATTCTAGGTTTTAGTTTTTTTTTTGACAAGAGATTCTAGGGTTTTAGTTTTTTTTTACAAGAGATTCTAGGGTTTTAGTTTTTTTTTTACAAGAGATTCTAGGGTTTTAGTTCTTTTTTTTTTTTACAAGAGATTCTAGGTTTTGGTTGTGGAGTTAGTTTTGGATTACACTAGAAATAACAATTTTCAATTATATGTGACATTCTTGGAGGATTTGAACGATGCTAAAAAATCATAGGAAAGAAATTGTTATTGACATGGATGGAAGTGGTTCTACAAGGAAAGAAGACATGATTAGCAACAAATTACCAGAATCAATTATAAGTGACATTCTTTCTCTGCTTCCAACAAAAGAAGCTATTCGTACTTGTGTATTATCTAAGACTTGGATTCATCGTTGGACATCCATCACCAGGCTTCGACTTGATGATACTGAGTTGCTCACCTGTTGTTCATTCTGCAGATGTTGCAATCGCCCCCTTATATGCGTTGAAAAAGATGAGGTATGTTCTCAATGTAGCATTTAAACTTCAAATTTAAGGTATGTCTTGTGTAAGGCACATTAGTTTTGATGTCCGACACCGACACACAATGTCTGACATATACCGTAGTGTAGTGTCTATCCCTCAGGATCGTGTCTAGTGTCTGTATTTGTATAGTCATTGTTCTCTTCTGATATTTGATGTATAGTAAATAAATTAGTTGTTAATCCACTCCATATTAACCATCTTAATGTAACTAACTAACTTTCGATGTATACTAGGATGGTTCTACTATTTGTGAAAGCTGCAAAAAATTCCCTGGCATGGAAAAATATGAAGTGAGCAATTGGCAAAGAGAAACAATTGAAAAAAGGGAAAGAAAAATGGAAAGGTTTGTAAACTTTATGAGTAGGACACTTCTTCTTACTACAATGGATTTGGAAAGCTTTTCTTTTGTCATCTATAACAAGCTTGATGCATCCCTATTAAATACATGGATTTCTAACATCTTCAATAGGAGAGTTAAAAAAATAAAGATCCTTTCATCTTCCTATAAACTCCACTTCTCTGCTCTTACATCTTATTATCTTTTCAACTCATCCTCAACCTCATCATTACAAGAATTGGAGTTGATACTCAAACTTTTCTCCATCGTACAAGTTTCCATTAGCTCCCTTCATTTTCGACACTTGAAACTCATCAAATTGTCCGGAATCTTTTTTAAAATTGATTCCTCTATTGAATCTATGAACCTTAATTTACCTCTTCTCAACAAGTTTGAGATGAAAAATTGCAATTGGTCAAGTGGAAAAGATGTTATTGTACAAGCTCCTTTACTTGAAACTGTTTCCTTAGAGCAAGACAATATTTTCTATAAGGCCAAATCGAGTATTCCACCCTGTAACCGGTCTATCAAATTCAATTCTTTGCATCTCAAAGAATTCACTTATTGTGGTCATGGTATATCGCAGAAAGTTTACCTTCCCTCTTTTGATTCTGCTAAAATCATTTTGAGAAAGTGTATCAAAAAAGTTTCACAAAAAGGACGCCTTCTTTTTACCCGTCTTCTTCTTCAGCAATTCCATCATGTGAAATCAATCAAATTTGAGGAGTTCGACTTGGACTTGAAAGTAAGCAAATTTTATTTTATATATTTATTGGTTGCATTTCATTTTTATAAAATAAGTGCTCTTTATCAAATTTTACCCGTTCTGTTATGTTATGAATATAGGTTCTGATGCAAGCTGATATACCTGTATTTTCAAAGTTGAGCCATTTAGAGCTTGGCTTGATTACAATTGATGTTCTTATAGGCTTACTTCAAAAGTCACCGGATATCAAGACACTAGTTCTCAAGGTAAGTAATCTGTATGGTATTTATCCAATAAAATGAAAGAAGTAATTCAACTTTTGCTGCACTGTATTATTCAACTTGCGTATCATACATAATGTATGTCCAGTTATGTGATTAGTTACCATCTTTTTCTTTTTTTGTTATTCTTTAGTCTTTACGAGTCTTATAATTTTGAATTTGTTTCATCAATAATAGGGAATACCTACACTTTCCAAAGAGAACTTGAGTTCTGTTGCCGTGCCCGATTGTTTGATCTCTTCTCTCCAAGTTCTGAAATTTGAAAATTTTAGTGGAGACGAGCATGAGTTTGTTTTAGCAAAATTTTTGATTGAAAATGGTATGATGCTTGAGAGGGTGGATTTATCCCTTGCTGCTGCTTCTGCTGCTGCTAGTAAAAGGCTCCACAAATATACAGTTATGAGAGAATTTAAGGAGATTGTGAACTCATTCAGAAAAGGTGTTTGTTTATCTATTTTGAATCTTTAGATAAATGGGTTACAGAATCAAGTGGTACACTTTGGGTCTACAATGTTTCTTGGCTTTCTTTGTTAGTTAGGGCCATCTAGTGTCAACAAAAATCAAGTAAGAAATAAAATCAAGTCTAAAACATTCATTTCCTCTTCTGCTCACAGTTTCCCCAACACCATGGATCTTGAAGAGTTATATGTTAAGAAGTTTGGATTATTCACTTTAAAGACATGTGAGGTTGGTGACTGAAACATTGTTACTGGAAAACATGGAACACAATCAACCAAAGTGTGCAAATGGAGAATCACTTTGGAGTCTCTGATAGTATCATTGAGAGCTTTTGTGAAATTTGTAACCTACTTCTAAATGCATGTTTATTTTACTATTTTTTTTCTTTTACAGTTCATGAATTTGCCTTTGGAGTGGCTTCTAAGATTGTAAGAAATGACAGTTTTCTTATTAGAGGCTTTGAATGATTTATAACCGATTAGTCTTCAATGCATGGTGAATTTATTAAATTAAGGGACATGGAAAAAATAATGCAGGAAGATTGACAATGTTTTTGTTGGCTCATCAATTGCTAATCAAATGGGAGCTGTGGAAATTTATGTGAGTCGGCAACACAAGGAGAATGGATGGTCATTGTGGATAGATTAGGATCACATGTGTAAAGGAGAGCTACAATAGAGGTTACATTTGACCGAAATTTGGATTTTTTTTGACGTATTAAATCAACAGTAAACCAGATAGGTACCAAATCAAAGTTTCTGGTTTACTTTGTTATGCTTCTACTGTACAAAACCATAGAACCAAACTTGCTTGTAGAGCAAGAAAAGCTGTTTTTCTAGGATATGTTGCAGGTTTTAAGGGACCTGTTCTTCTTGATCTTCATTCTCAAGAAATGTGACTTTTCATGAACACATATTACCCTACATTGTCCAAAATTTACATGTTACTCATAATTGGGAGTACTTCAGTGACTTGCAAAACAAGTCAGATTTTGACTTATTTGTTTACTCAAATGATGATCAACATGTTCCTTCCCTTCTCTAATTTGAAAATCTTCAAGAGTTAAGCATCAACCATCACATCTACAACACTACATTTGTGCTTGTTTTCATGATGCACCAAATCAATCTTCTTTAGGTACTCCCCATTTCATTTCTAATTTTGTGTCTTATTTAAACTTATCACCCTCAGATGGACGTTTTAGTCTTTCCCTTACACACACTAAACCAAAATCCTATCTTCAGGCTAGTAACTATGAATCTTGAAGTCCCTGTGAGTTGGTAGGGCATTGCATAATTTATGCAAGGGTCGGGGTTCGAACCCCAGACACCCAATTTATTCACCGTAAAAGGTAAATTTCTATCCATTAGTCTACTTGACCAAAAAAAAAAAAAGTATGAATTTTGGAAACAATCTATGCAAACTAGTGAAACCTGTCTACTTGTTGATCTTCCACCTAATATCAAACTAATAGTTTGCCGATGGGTCTATAAGATTAAACATAAATCTTATGGCACTATATAGAGATTTAAAGCCAGATTGGTTGCTAAAGGCTATAACCAGATAAAAGGATTAGATTACTTTGGTACATACTCACCGGTTGCTAAACTTACCACAGTCGGGCTTATTCTAGTTTTGGCATCAATTAACAACCGGAACATACATTATAATTAATTAGATTAGATGTAAATAATGTTTTTCTTTAGGGTGAGCTTCACGAAGACGTATGGCTTAATCAAGTATGCAAGTTGATTAAATCTTTTGTTTGGCTTGAAGCAGGCCATCAGAAAATGGTGTAAAAGATTAACATCTTTATTAATTCAACATAATTATCAATAAGTGGATTCATATCACTCCCTTTTTGTAAATATTAGTAGGGGGAAGTCGCTTGTTGATTTTCAACTAACCAAGAATTCATTGCACACTACTTTTCAAATCAAATGCCTTGGCATCTTATAATACTTCTTAGATTTGGAAGTTGTTCGCACTAAGAAAGGTATATCATAGTATCAAAGAAAATATTGCTTAAGTTTATTGGTTGATTCAGGATTGCTTGGCTCTATACCTATCACCACACCATCTGATCCTTTTATTAAGCTTCATAATCAAGTCTTTTGAATATATCCCATCTTACAAAAGACTGCCTTTTGTACCTCAATATGACGTTAATTTCATGATTTAGTAGCTTAGTTAATTTTCATCTAAACCTTCTACTACTATCCATTATAATGCAGCATGTAGAGTTCTTAGACAGCTTAAAGGTTGTACTGGTCGTGGGAGTCTTCTTCTCAAGAGAGTCTTCTTCTATTTCCTTTGGTTTCTCATATGTAGACTCGGTTGGATGCATTAAAACTAGAAAATCAGTTTCAGGCTCTTGCTCCTTTATTGGTTAATCACTAATTTCTTGGAATAGAATAGAATATTTTGTCATAATTGGCTATAATTATTTTCCTATAATTATGTTGTATATAATTAGATAGTTGACCAAACGTTACACAATAATTGTATATATTCTATTCCCATGAATGAGAAAGACAAGCATTCCACTCTGTTACAGAAAAATATCATTCCTCACACAATCAAATTGCAGACTTTTTCCCTGATTAATTACTACCTCAGCCCTTCACTTTTCTTATGTCCAAGTTGGCCATGGTTAATATATACCAAACGACTCCAACTTGTAGGGGACAATTACAAGTAAATAACTCAAATGATGATCATACTTAAAACTAGCTTATGATTGATCAATAAATCGAAGATCACAGTTATGCCAACTTTCATAGGCAATTATTTTTCCCGGATTTATGATGTAGATCACAACTTGTATGTATTTATACCTCTTTGTATTTTACTCTTCAATCTAATGAGAATCAGTGTTACTTTTCATCTAGTTGGTTAACTTTCTATCTAAGTTTCTTTATACATAATATACCACAAACTCATATTGGCAACTTTTTCCTAGTTTCGCATATATGCTCCATTAATTATGGAAAATGTTACATGAACACCCTTTATTCATACATCCCATTGTACACCCCATGCATTGGGGATATTTTGGTAAATTCATCTCACAACTACACTTTCTTTTCTATTTGTGTGTGGTCCTGGTTGCCATGTGTCAGAATTTTGTGTGGAGGTAAGGGATATATTGCCACATGAGGTGTACATGTATCACCACTCATTAATTATAGGTTCATAAAGTTGTTTTGTATATATATAACCATCATAATAGAAATTGTAATTCATTCCGTCCCGTAAGTGTAGCTCAGTTGGTAGCTACCAGGGACAATGTTTGCAGGGGCCGGGGTTCGAACCCCGGATTCCCCACTTCTCCACACTTTAAAAGTGTGTGATCTAGCCACTAGGCTATTGAACCAAAAAAAAAAAAAAAAGAAATTGTAATTCATTCCCAATACCATTTACAATATATCATGTATATGACATCAAACATTTCTCCACTATCAGTTGGGCCACCTGCCACCAGACTTCTAATGTCGAGTCACCCACCATTTATAGATTCATGCACCAAACTAGTATTGTGTGTGAAGGGGTATATTTAGATACTTAGATTGGCTGAGAGATTGCATGAACAATTGTTTAGAATTGGGGAAAATCTTCACCTGTATCTCACAAGTTGGTGTTGTGAGATGTATTAGACTCAACCACAAATTCTAATATAAGACATTGTTTTAGCGATTCGAGTTCAATTCCACTCATATTAAATTAATGTTGTTGTACATGTTTGGTTCTTTTGAATTGACACATTAATTAGTTTAAAATAAAAAATAAGGTAAAACTATTTTTTGTCACAATAAATGTTACACACAATGGTATCCATGAAGTTTGGTTGGACATCTATTCATCATCCAATCATTCCAGGAAATCATAATTTTATAATAATTTATTTTAAAATTAAATGTAGTATCCTTTTTTTGGTGGTGGCCGGGATTTGAACCCTGAACATTGCATATATTATGCATTGTCTATACCAATTAAATGTAGTATCCAATCAAACTCCAAAGGCACCTAAGAATTTACCAAAAAATTAAACTATTCGACTCTTTTTTTTTTTTTAGCAAATAAAAACTATCATTTTGACTATTCGGCCTTTTAGGGCTTAGGCCTTCTCATAAAAACCCTTGTTTTTCGAAGTTAGTTTTGTTTTGGACTGGAGGTTAGTGTTTTTTTTTTTCCTTGACTGCAGAGGTTCTAGGGTTTAGTTTTTTTAATCTCTCAAAAAAAAAAAAGGGTTTAGTTTTTTTGAAGGAAGATTCTAGGGTTTAGTTATTATTCGACTAGAGAGAAAAAAAAATTGTCACCTAGTGTGGAACCTAAACTCAATAACAACACCATAGACATCTCAACTTTGAGAATTTGAGCGATTCTAAAAAATCACAGAAAAGAAATTGTTATAGACATGGAGAGTGGTGGTACTACAAGTAACACACGAATGAAAAGGGCACGTTCAAGGAATAAAGACATGATTAGCAACAAATTACCAGAATCAATTATAAGTTACGTTCTTTCTTTGCTTCCAACAAAAGAAGCTGTTCGCACTTGTGTATTGTCAAAGAAATGGATTAACCGTTGGACATCCATCACCAAGCTTCAACTTGATGATAATGAATTGCTCAGCTGTTGTGCATTCTGCAGTTTTTGCACTCGCCGTTGCACCCTTATGTGCTTTGAAAATAAAAAGGTATGTTTTCAATGTAGCACTTAGACTTCAAATTTAAGGTATATCTTGTATGGCACATTGGTTTTGATGTCGTACATACATTGGTGCATGTTGGTGTTTTTGGCGTTCGACACTAACACATGTGAGAGTAAATAATTTATTACTACTGTCTTTCTTTTCTCTCACGGTCGTTTGTAGTGTCTTGATTTGTATTCTCTTTTGATATTTGATATATAATGAGTAAATTAATCCTTAATCTACTCCGGATTAAAATCTTAAATAACTAACTGACATTGGATGTATAATAGGATGGTTCGACTATTTGTGATCACTGCTATTTTGGTGGTAGCCATAAATTCCCTAGCCTAACTGATAATGACTTAGAAATAGTGCGAATAGATCAAGTGACAGAGAGGAAAAAAGAAACATTTGGAAAAGTGGAAAGATTTGTAAACTTTGTCAGCAGGACACTTCTTCTTAGCAAAATGGATTTGGAAAGCTTTTCTTTTGTCATCTATAACAAGCATGATGCATTGAATACATGGATTTCTAATATCTTGAATAGGAGAGTTAAGAAGATAAAGATTCTTTCATCTTTTTATAAACTCCCCTTCTCCGCACTTACGTCTTATTATCTTTTCAACTCCTCTTCAACCTCATCATTACAAGAATTGGAGTTGATACTCAAGCACTTCTCCGTCATACAAGTTTCCAATAGCTCCCTACATTTTCGAAACTTGAAACTCATCAAATTGTCCGGAATCTTTTTTAAAATCGACCCCTCTATTGATTCCATGAACCTTAATTTACCACTTCTCAACAAGTTTGAGATAAAAAATTGCAATTGGTCAAGTGGAAAAGATATTATTGTACAAGCTCCTTTACTTGAAACTGTTTCCGTAGAACAAGACCATGACTTTTATAAGGCCAAGTCTCATAACCCCCCTTGTAACCGGTCTATCAAATTCAATGCTTTGTATCTCAAAGAATTCAATTACTGTGGTGATGGTATATCACAGAGAGTTCATCTTCCCTCTTATGATTCTGCTAAAATCATTCTGAGAAAGTGTAACAAAAATGCTTCAGAAAAAGGACGCCTTCCTTTTATTAATCTTCTTCTCCGGCAATTCCATCATGCAAAATCTATCAAATTTGAGGAGTTCGACTTGGACTTGAATGTAAGCATACTTTACTTTATGTATTTATTGATTTCATTTCATTTTTATAAAATAAGTTCTCTTTAATTTGTGGGAGCGTGTTCTCAACATTAATAAAACTTGCATTCCTTCTGCTACGTTATGAATACAGATTCTGATGCAAGCTGAAGTACCTGCATTTTCAAAGTTGAGTCATTTGGAACTTGGCTTGGTTACAATTGAAGTTCTTATAGGCTTACTTCAAAAGTCACCGGTTCTAAAGACACTAGTTCTCAAGGTTAGTAATCTGTATGGTATTTATCTAATAAAATGAAAGTAGTAATGCAGCTTTGGCTGCACTGTATTCATACCACTAGCATGTCGTACATAATATCCATTTATGTGACTAATTACCATATTTTTCTTCTTTTGCGTATCTTCAGTCTTTACAAGTCTTGTTTTGACTCTTTCTTTTATCATTATTCATCAGGGAATACCTACACTTTCCGAAGAGAACTTGAGTTCTGTTGTTGCACCCGATTGTTTGATCTCTTCTCTGCAGGTTCTGAAATTTGAAAATTTCGGTGGAGACGAGCATGAACTTGTTTTAGCCAAATTTTTGATCGAAAATGGCATAATGCTTGAGAAGGTAGACTTATCAATTGTTGCTGGTAGTCAAAGGCTCAACAAATACAAGGTTATAAGAGAATTTAAGGAGATTGTGAACTCATTCAGTAAAGGTGTTTGTTTATCAATTTTGAATCATTAGATAATTGGTTTACATAACCAAGTGGTACTTTTTGGGTCTACAATGTTTCTTGGCTTACTTTGTTATTTATACGATTTATTATGGATGATAGTATATGGTAGTAGCCATATTCACTTGTTATATTGACAATGCAAATTTAGAACATAGAAACTCTTTGCATAAAACTATAGCATTAGTAGTTAGTTTGGCCACATTGGGTTAAAGCCCTCAACAAAGTTCAAGTATGGAATTATAAAACTAACATCAAGACACTTTAACCTCATTCCCAGTGCAAGAATGTATTAGCTCTAAGCATAAGCATCTTGGCATCAAAACCATGACTCCTTTTAGCTGATAGGGACACAATTCCTATGGAAAAAAGGAACTCAGCTCTCTGTTATGGACGGAACTCCTCTTAAAAAGAAATTATAAAACCATTTGAATTTCTTCCTTAGCTACTCATTTTCTGCCTTATGGTCCGTGAGAAGACATGTAGTAATTTTGGGCCTGTGAATGAATGTGAAAGTTATACAGAAGGTATTCTGAATGACAGACTTCACTAACTCAAGTATACTTTTTGTCCTTCATCTTTTACTCAAAATTCATATTGGTCGTTTACGATTTAAAATATTCATTTTAATACTTTATTTTTTTGCAACATTATACAAATTAATCCTTCTGTTAAATGCAAGCTGAATCAGACGTTTACAGTCTTATGTGGTGGCACCTATGACATGTCAAAAAATTTATGATCATCCCCAAAATCTCTGAATTTGAATTAGGTTCATCTTCTTCTTTAAGACATTTATGAATTTTTGGAAAAACGAAGCATAAATCAAATTACAAGTAACAACAATAGGATTAAATCCTGAATCCTTCGTTTCACAAAAGAGCCTAATTGAGAAATCAACACCTTGAAAAACACTAATAATTCTAATGACAATCTTATTAACAACGCCTTTTAATTTGATACCCTTTCTATTCATCTCTCCATAAACAATTTCTCAGCTTTCCAAGTATTTCCACTTTTATACAAGATATATCCATGTATATTTGACAAGAGTCAACGTCCTTTTGAACCCTTTCTCTATCATTTTCATCCCAAACTCCCAACACTTGCTCCAGCATCCTAATTCGTAACAACCATGATGAAAAATATGTCGATCTTAGTATTATTATTACTCATACCCCCATTAGCGTTCCAAGACAAAATCAGTCTATTGGATGCAAAATACCAAGTCTTGAGCTTTGAGGACATGTTTGCATCAAGAGTCTCGATGAGGTTGGAACCAGATTTGAAGTGTACAACGATTCCTAAGAGTTTATAGTATTTGTATCGTCAACATGATTTAATAATGAGCCGACCAAGGTGGATAGAATTTCCGAAGAATTATGATTTTGAGTTGAACAATCATCCCAGAAAAGCAAATGTTATGTTGTGGTAGATGCATTTGGCAAAAAGAAAAGTAATGTTGGAAATTATGTCCCGAGCGTGAGGGGATGTGTTGGTAATCCCACCTTAATTGTGATCTACCCCTAGTTGTCTTATGTTGACTTGTCGTTCAGGGGTGAATTTAGTCTCAGATCGGTTAGATAGGAAGTTTGATCAAAGTTTATAAAGAGGAGGCATTTCTCACCTTATAAGCCGGTTTTGTAAGGATGAGTTAGACCCCAAAGTTCAACATGGTATCAGAACATATCCAAAATCTACCGTTGGGATTCCGCTTTGCCACACTTCATACCTATTGAGTCGGAGCGTGATGGGGTGTGTTGGAAATTCCAGCCCGAGATAAGAGCACCATACTCAGAATGGTGAAAATAAGGGTCACACGAGTTTGCTCAAAATCACATATGGAAGTGAAGGTTATATGATCATATAGTTGATATTTCAGATATAATAGATGTGTTATTTAAGATAACGTAATTTTTTTTTTATGTTTTACTATTTGTTTAAATTAAAATGCTTTTATAGAAATAAAGTGGAAACAAACAATCACCGAAGAGCTAGCATTCCATTAAGATTTAGAGTCCGTTTGGGTAAGGGTTATCTTGAGCCTTTGTAAAATAGATTGTGCAAATAAATAAGTTTTTATGTTAATTTATAAATTATTAACAAAAATTGCATCCTCATAACCAATTTTTTCATAAACAACATTGACAAGTTTATAAATAATAAGAAAAAACTTTTTTTTTGAAGGAAACATGTTCATTGCATTTCATTAATAATAATATAGTTAATACAAGATGGGATATGGAAGAAGAAAAAACTAAAATGACAAATTCAATAACATCATGACCGAGGTTTGAACTCTAGCCCCTCTACTTATGTGTGTGAATTTCAATGATTATTTTTCATCTACCTAACAAGAATAATAATAACAATTTCTTTTAGAATAAAAAATGAAATTTCTTTTGGAGTAAAAAATAAATAATTTCTTTTATGAGAAATCATTCAATTGAGTCAAATTTGTCAAAAAAAAAAAAAATCAATTGAGTCAAAAAGAAAAAGATAAATTATATATGGAGTCAAAAAAAAAGATAAATTATTAAAAACATTAAAATCCAGTTTCTAGATATGATACAATCTACCATAAATAAAAATAAGTAAAAAACCATATAATCTCTTTATGATAAAGCATTAAAAACATTGGGATTCAGTTTCCATATAAATAAAAATAAGTAAAAAAGCATATAATCTCTTTATGATAAAACATTAAAATCATTACGATCCAGTCACCCAATAATTAAACTGTATTAATTTTAACCTTTTTCATTAATAATTTAATACAAATGATAAAACCTTTACAAATTCCGTTTTCCTGTTGTTCTTAGTATAAATATAACACAATGATCATACCAACCCATTGCCTCATTCCTCTCTAAAATTCAAAGATAATAAGGGAGAGATTGGAGAGGTGACCAGTTGCATGCATGAAATGGCTAAGAAGGCAGTATTGATAGGGTGCAACTATCCAGGCACAAAGGCTGAGCTAAAAGGGTGCATTAACGATGTGTGGAGGATGCACAAATGCCTCATTCACAAATATGGATTCTCAGATAAGGATATCACAGTTCTCATTGACACGGACCATTCTTACACCCAACCTACTGGAAAGAACATTCGATTTGCCATGTCTAGGTTGGTTCGATCGGCTCAACCTGGTGACGTGTTCTTCGTCCACTACAGTGGTCATGGAACCCGTCTCCCTGCTGAGACCGGGGAGGACGATGATACTGGCTATGATGAGTGCATAGTTCCGACAGATATGAATCTTATCACTGGTTAATATTCTACTCTCTTCTACTTTATGTTTTATGTCCTCTGCTATTACTACTGCTACTATTTTTTTTTTTGAGGAAATTACTACTGGTACTATTAAAATTTATTATTGTTTTCAGCACAAGGAAGTATAAATTATGTCCAAGATTGTATGATTTAAGAAAAACTTGTTTATTATATCAAAAACTAAAAAAAAAAAACTTGTTTAAGAAAACTAAAAGTTAATCGAATTATTTTTTTAATTCATTTTATTGTTCTAGTTTTTTTCCTTAAAAAAACTAGTTTTTTTCCTTAAAAAAACTAGAACAATAAAATGAATTAAAAAAATAATTTGATTCACTTTCATCGTTCTAGTTAAAGATTAATTGAAATGCTGTACCAAAAAAAAGGACTACTTGAAATTTATTTGGAATCGCAGTTGAGAGCGATACTATAAACATTTGACAAGTAAACAAAAAAATGCTGAAGAAAGAATTAGTGATGTTTATTGTGTTAGAAGAATGTTGTGATTTTGTTGATTTTTATTTAATGTTCTTAAAATTTGATTATTTTCTTATAAACTGGCCTCAAATTTTGGTGACTCTTAACTTCATGTTTTGTTCTATCAAAAAAATAAAATCTTGGATGTTTTTTATGTTATTTTTTTGGTACAGGTTTCCTATGTTTTTTTTAATCTTATAATAACAGTACAATTTATTTATTTTTTGTCAAAAAAAAAAAACTATACAATTTATTTTTAGTATGACAACTAGAAATTACCTTTAAAAGAAAACTAGAAATCAGCAACAAAAAATATAACATATAACGTATTCTAGATTTAACAAAATAATAGTATTATTAAATTTTGTTGTAATCTTATCTTTTAACTCGGTATAATGCAAACCAATAACAATTTTTCTGCAAAATGAAACTTCATTGGCATGACTCTGTCAAGAAATGTTAACTGTTATTTTGGTTGTCAAACAGATGAAGATTTCAGGGATTTTGTAGAAAAAGTACCTAAAAGTTGTAGGATCACAATCGTATCAGATTCTTGCCACAGTGGTGGATTGATTGAATCAGCAAAAGAGCAAATAGGAGAGAGCACAAAGGAAGGAGGACAAAATTCATCTCCAGGCTTCAAAAACTTCCTTCACAGGGCTGTGGATACGGAAATTCCAACAGAATTGTGCCACCAATACAAGAGTGGAATTGGAGAAAAAGATGTTGAACTTCATCATGTGAACCACCGCTATGTCAAGAATAGGGCTTTGCCTCTTTCAACTCTTATTGACATACTAAAGCAGAAAACAGGAAAAGATGATATAGAAATTGGGAAACTAAGACCTACACTATTTGATATCTTTGGGGAAGATGCTAGTCCTAAAGTTAAGAACTTCATTAAGTTTGTCTTGAACAAACTTCAAGGTGGTGAGAGTGGAGGCCATAGTGGAATTTTAGGGCTGGTAAACAATCTTGCACAAGGGCTTCTTGAATATAAGTTGCATGACAGTGATGAGGAATACGAAAATCCAGTCAAGAGTGCACCAGAAACATATGCTACATCAACTAAGCGCAGCATCGTTGATGGTGGAATTCTACTGAGTGGTTGCCAAACTGACCAAACTTCAGCAGATGCAAGTCCTAATGGAAATTCTGAGGAAGCTTATGGAGCTTTTAGCAATGCCATACAAGCTATAATTGCAGAGAAAGATGGTGTAGTTACAAATCGAGAGGTTATATTGAAGGCTAGAAAGAAACTTCATAGGCAAGGTTACAGTCAGAAGCCAGGGCTCTATTGTAGTGACAACCATGTTGATGCTCCTTTTATATGTTGATTTGATAATGGTACAACTTAAGTTTTGTTTGCAAGTACTTTAATAAGTTTGGGTCAATCAATGTTGCACAAAAGAAATATGTATTTTATATCTGATTATAATGTGTAGCATGTCATTTTTCAAACAAAAAATAATAATGTCTAACATATGACAATTGAGTTCATATATCATATGTTAAAGCGAATCCATCTATAGTATTTTCCTATTTCAATGATCACCCATATAAATATACAACTTTGAATTATACACAACTGGATGATGTAATCAAAAGATTGAAATGGAGATTGCAGAATCGTGTTAGATGTCAATGAGAACAGGGGCTTTCATTTCCTCAAAATCAGCAACAAACTTAAGCCTTTAACTAAAAAAAAAAAGTGCTTGTGATCTTCAAGAAAAGGGAAGACTGATGCCTCGGGTCAATCATCCAGTTCTATAACGTATGATAAACCTACAGAAGATGTCAAAAGCAGATATATAAGTATATGCATCATCTTGGAAAAAATAATTTGACCAAAATCAAAAGAGTCTATGCCATATTTACAACCAAGAATATTAAGATTTTAATGTTTAAGTCTTTCATAGGAACAAAAGTCAAAATCCATTCTGGTTGGGCATGGGTTTTATTGTTGCGAAAATATAAAAGGAAAAAGAAACAGTATTCCCTTATTGAGAATTTTTCTGTCAAATTGACACTGATTTCTCAGAATCAACTATTCTAGTCTAGTCAAAAGAAACTATTCTGGTAAGCATTCATTCCTAATCTGAAACAACTTGCCGTTACAGCATCATATGATGATATAACCCAGTGGGAGCCCTATTATAAATTTTAACATTCTTGTAAACAGTAGAAATTATAGATAAGAAACAATTGCAGAAAGGAAAACATCTGATCCCTTTGCAAATGTGTATGCATGTTTGTATGTGCAAAATAAATTTAGGATTTCTTAATAAAATTGATGATTATATTATTTAGGAAATTGAAACATTTCCTTCCTTCCAAGGTTTTTACCTAAATCGGATATCCAGTTTAAAAAAATTGAAATTTTACTAAGACTATGATTTATATAAGTTTAAGATTATATTATCTTTGAATTATAGATACCCTTAGGCTTCTTTTGTATTTTAAACTTTGGATGATTAATTGATGCGCTGATTTCTTTTAGCAATCCACACCTAAAGGCAAAGCAGTACTTAATGATTTAAATTTGTAAATTTTGAGCAATATCCATATCCTATCATATCCTTATTAAACTATCTTATCATATCTGTCTATACCCTATCTTGACCGCCAAATGGGTCCTTAAGTTATTGATTGAAAAGCATGATAACAGCATTTTTTGAAATCTGAACATAATATCAATTGTAATGGGAAATATTTCCTTTTCCTTCTATGAAAACAAACCATCAAAGCAAGTCCATGTGCCAGTGTGCTTTTCAAAAAAAGGTGGTAGGTGTGGAGAGAGAAAAAAACCTTGAAGCACAGTTTCAACTGCTGCATTAGGAACAAGAAGCCCTACTATATGTCTGTTATCTGATGTAGTTTCAACACGAACAATGCGTAGCCTCTTATGCATGTATCGGGCCTGTACATATTTTTATTTGCAGTTAGAAGTCTTTTGCATGAAAAAATGACCATTACATTTTAAGCTAAATATAATAACAGAGAGAAGTAAGATAAAGAGAGCTTATTGATGTATGATTAATGGAGTAATTACAGAAAAATGGAAAACTCTTCCTAGATTCTGACCAGAGCAGAGCTCTTATAAGCAGGCTACAGCTGCTTATTCTAACGTTCTAACAATAATCAAGGGTACTCTCTCACATTCTCCCCTTCACTCCTCATAATGTGGAAGTAGTTGTGTGCTCTCCTTTTCTGACCACGTCATCATCTTATAACAACTAGCCACAATTTCCCTTCTTGCCCCTTCTAGAATATACTAACCAAGTCTTAGATCCTTTAGATTCACTATATGTACCAATTTATCATGTGACACATCCTCGTTACTATAAAAGTTACTTATATCATATTATATTACAACAAAAGATATCTTTTACAATTTTCACACTGCCACATCACCAATTAAAAACTCAAACGATCAGATCTAAAAGATATCAAAAATTGACAAATTGATACAACATACAAAAATTAATATTTATAATATCTGCAAAATATGTTCTTTCTCATGAATGTTTTATGGATGGGTGAAATACCTGCTTAGAGAGCGCCTTATCTATGTTTCCCCAAACAGGAAGAATAACACCACCTAAGACATTTACTTGCTGTATTCTTGAGCCAACTGAACAGAACTTACCAATCTTACAATTGGGACCATGCATGCACTGAACACAAAAGTAATAAGTCAAAAATGTGAGATAATATGAATTTGAAAAATATAAATGAGTGAGTGCACATTAACATGCACATGTAGATGAGATTTTAAATTCTATATATGATACAACAAGGTAGAATACAACTTTATCTTATCGTAAAATCGATAATAAATGAATGGTTACGTTCCATATGGGCCAATTAGGCCACAAGTTGACAACAATGAACAAGCAACAATGTCTTCCAATAGGAGAAGGCCCAGAGATAATGATGAAGGCCTAAACGTATATGAGAGAATGATGATGGGAAGGGTCCAGCTAGAGGAGGATAATTCATTTGAGAGAGATAACTACAAGGGAACAGGTGTGACTGAGGGGATGGGGAAGTGCAATATGGGTAACCATTTGGAAATGGACATACTAAGAAAATTGGTTGGGCAGACCTGCTGGTCTCAGGGAGGAGTTCTATCATTCTGTTTTATTATATTTTCCTACTGCTTTGTTTTGTGTTCTGGTTTCCATACTCAGATCAGTCTCAACTGTAAGCTAGTCTCTAACTGCAAGGGATTATTCCCATTCCTAAATACTTAATAGCTCAATATGTACCCTGTTTATATTAATTTCCTTGCATGAAGTTACAATTACAAGAAATAAATTAGGATAGACATACCTGTTTAAATGAAGCTTCATATTCGGTTTCCCAACCAATTTGGGCCTCCTTTAAAGATGAAACTTTTGAATATTTTCTAGTTAATTCTAGCAGATGCATATCCCTACAATTGCAGGAGAAAATGGGTAAACCAGAAAATTAAACTATAAGGACAAGTAACTGAAATACATACCGAGTTGATTCTCCGGTAGGAGGACGAACTATCTTATACATAGATGGAGCCGAACTGAAATATAAAGAACAAACATACTGACATCAGTAAATGAAACCAGAAAGCTTTATTATGTACTCCGTGTAGTCACAAAACAAATTTAATGTGATAACTATTATAGTAAATGATTTTTTAGTAAATAAAACTACTTTCTTAAAGTGTGAAACAAAAACTTTTGCTTATAAATAAAGCCGGAGGAAGTAATTGACTGGGGATTGCATCCCCTCAACATCTACAGGTTCATCATGAGTAACTATGTATTGCTTGGATTCAGAAATTGAAAGACTAATCAATCACACACAGATAAATACATATATACGAATAACTTTATTTAATTTCTCTGATCCTTTCTTAGTTTTGTGCCGAAAGAAATTTATCCCTTTGAGCCCTTATCCTCTTCTTTCAGAGGTAAACGTGTTTATTTAACACGTCCAAGAGATATTGTCACAATCCATATTTGTCATATATAACAAAACCTTAGTTGGAGAGTTGAGAAAATAAGTAAATGGACAGTTAAAGCTGTGAAGTTAAGTATTGGAAACAAATGGCTGTCGTTTTAATAGAAGTAAAATAGAATTCATGAAATGCAAAATGTAGCAAAGGTATACTTTTGGGATGAAAATCAAGGGTCCAACTAATACAATAAGAAAGAAATAGAGATGCATGTAATGTCTAGGATTCAAGTGAGGTAGATAGAATAGAGCAATACTTCAAGTGTAATTTTATGTTATGATGGAAAAAGTACCACTCAAGCTTAAAGGAAATTTACCACCAAGTTATAACTATAAAAAAAAAAAAAAAAAAAAAAAAAAATACAATGTTACATGGGACTAAATGTTAGGCAGTTAATAGTCAATGAGAAAGTGATTCTATAATGCTGGACAAAATAAACGATTCAAATAAACTTTAATTTATTAATTGAATAGTCATATAACAACTACAACAAAAACCAGAAACGATACCTTTCAAATGCTAAAATAACATGACGTTTTCCCAACCACTCCCTCTTGGACTTATAGAAGCCATCACCAGTTGAACAAAATCCAACCTTCTGCTTCTCATTCAGCATGGTATTTGCCAACTGATGCGTAAATGATATCAGCAAAATATGTGTGTTAGAGTAAAGTGTAACTTAGTTAGGATATCTGAGAAAGCATATGTACCTCCCATGAAACCCCACGATCCAAGGTGAATGTGAACAGAATAGTTGAAGCCCCGCTCATTTGATCAACATAGACTGTCTGCATCAAAGGAAATTTATCTTCAGTCTTAAATTTTCTATGCAATAACATACGAAAATGAATGGCAGCAAGAAGTTTAGGATAAAAATAAATACCTTTGGAGTCCCTTGCAGTTCAATGACATTAGCTTTCAAGTCAACAATGCCTGTATCAAGGTTACCTTCAATGCGAGCTTTATTAACAAGAAGATCCAAGATATTCACAAATAACTCAAATAGCCTGTTGATACAGAAAAAATTAGTGTATTCAACCAAATGCTGAAGTAGAAGTATCAAATCATTTCAATCACAAAATACAAACCTATTCTGAGTTTCAGGAGCTATTCCTAAAAGCCGGTTGAGAAATCGTCCAAGATTGTGTATATCATTTTTATCATCAATGTAGCAATTCATATCATCATCTCCTATAAATATAAGAAGTCAACATTTAATAATGAGAAAAACACAGATAATGTGGTATCATAAACTTCACGGCAGTAAATGATGAAACCTGAAATATATATTGATTAGATATCACCATTATTATATACCTATTCAATCTAACATTAGACAAGGGGAAATAATGAATTACCAAGGCCGTCGTCCTTAAAAATTCCAACGGAAAGAAGAGCAGCTTTTGCCTGCATAATAAAATCTTTGATTGTACCTGGTCTGTCAGATAAGCATCCTGGAGGTACAACAGGAAGGGGATCCTGCACAATTAATTACTTTTATCAGTAGATGGATTGGACCTGTTCATTTCTTATTAAACTTATTGTCAATATGCACATTTGTTAATTTCAACAAAAATTAATTACCCGCTCCAGTATTCCATTGTACAAAAGCATCAGTGCTCTCTTCCCATAAGGACTATCATAATTATATGCACTTAACGAAGGCCCTGCCCTGTAATGTACACAGAAACAACATCAGCTAACATGTTAAAATTTATCCATGTTGGCTCACTGAAAACACAACTGATAATCCCACTTACCTACGATCTCCCTGAGTCAAAGCTCCAAGGGATTCTAATCTCTTAGCAACAGCTGATGCAAACCGGCGTTCTCCACCAAGGTTTGAAAATAGTAACCTAAAGAAAATTTACAAGGATAAGAAATTGTGTCAAGCAGGTGTAGCATCTAGGTAGAGTATCAACAGCGCCTGTCACTGCAACCATTTCAAATCAGATTTAAAGTGCTTCTCTCTTACTCTCTCCGGTCTTATACTTAAGCAACAGGAAAAAAAATGCACACTTGTCTTATATTTAAGCAACGGAAAAAAAAATGCACACCTTTCAGAAAGTTGGTTAATTGCATTTATGCAATGGAAATTAATAAATAATGTTTCCCATTTTCCCCTAGTCTTTATATTTATTGCAAAACCAATCACAATACAAGTCTTTAGGTTGGTCTCCTGGAAGGGACTAACTTATTCTAATGTGAGTAATGTTTTGAACCAACATGAAACTGTTAAAACATAAAGGACCAACTTGAAACTTTTAAAACATAAGAATCCAACTTAAAACCTAAAATAAACATAAGGGACCAAACATGCAATTAAGCCTATATTTAAGCAACGGAAGAAAAAAATGCACACCTTTAAGAAAGTTGGTTAATTGCATTTAAGCAATGGAAATTAATAAATAATGTTTCCCATTTTCCCCTTGTCTTTATATTTATTGCAAAACCAATCACAATACAAGTATTTTGGCCTCTCCCATGACCCTTGGACTTATGACCAAAGACAATTCATGCTTCTTGGATAACGGACGTGGGAAACATGCTAATTTCATGGATACATCAATAGCTGGAAAAACAAATATTGATTTCTTTCAAGGATAAATTGGGTAAAACTGCATTAATTATAGCATTCACAGTTGAATTTCGGTTCTATTTGAGACCAACAAATTTGAACTTTTGTTGCTAATATATGAGACTGAAGGGAGTAGCTCAAAAAGATTTCCATGACATAGTATCATACAGTTCACACTAGATAGAAACCTAGGGCTGAATGATTTAAAGGATTCAGACGAGGATTGACTGTTGAAGCTGCGTCATAGCAAGCTTCCTATACTGAAAGTATATTCTACAAGAAGGTGGGGACAGTGAGGAAATTTTATGACATGGAGAATTGGTGAGAGAGTGGGGAGGCATTTTTTGGGGAAACGCATGTTCAATTAAAATAAATCATCAGTGTAATCCCTAAACAACTACTCCCTCTACAATTTAGTCCCTAAACTATATAAATACAATAAGTAACCCAACCATCAGTTTAATCCCTAAACCACCACTCCCTCTAGGCCTCTACAACTTTAGTCCCTAAACTATATAAATACATCAAGTAACCCAACCATTAGTGTAATCCCTAAACCATCACTCCCTCTACAATTTAGTCCCTAAACTATATAAATACAATAAGTACCCCCTAAAGTATATGAAATACATCAATTTAGTCCCTAAAATATAAATAGCAGAGGCAAAGCAAACAGGTGGTGCATGTACATCATTATACACAATTCAGAAACCAAATTAATCAATAATGCTTGTTGAAAATGAGCCTTACTCATCCATACAAACGGGATTTGTAAGGTGAGGAGTGCCTCTCTTCATAAATTCTTATCAAGAGTCCTATCTATCCAATGTGGGACTTGGGTTTTTTCCAATACACCCTTTCACGCCCAGCACTATTGGGCTTGGTGCGTGTATAAATGGTAGGTGGCCTAAATCAATAAGACTCTTATACCATGTTGAAATTGGACCTAACTTATCCTTACAAAACCGGCTTGTAAGGTGAGGAGTGTCTCTCTTTATAAACTCTTATCAAGAGTCCTATGTATCCAATGTGGGACTTGGGTTTTTCCTAATTGCCGTGTACTGAGAAAAACCCAAGTCCCACATTGGATTGATAGGACTCTTCTAAAGAATTTATAAAGAGTGGCACTCTTTACCATACAAGCTGGTTTTGTAAGGATGAGTTAGGCCCAAATATTAACAATGCTTAGTTACCTGTATTCTGGTGCTGAGACTTGATTGGATCTATGTGTTCTTCCAAACTGCTGAATTGCTCGGTCGGCACTCCATGGAAGTTCAAGAGTCAAGTGAACCCTTCTTTTCTATTTTGTAAAGGTCAAAGGAAAAAAACAGCAAAAGAATAAATCAATTGAAAAGTTCACAAGATAATATCACTAGCTTCTGAGCAGAATATTTGCAAAAGCCATCAAATAATGACAGAAAACACTGGTGATTCAATGGATAGAAATATTTTCAAAAAGTTTGATTACCTGATTTATCACTCTTCGGTCTGCCTGCAACGAAACGCCAGCTGATCCTGCTTCAGAGATGATGGCCACTAACTTCTTACCTTCCATAAAGAGCTTTTTCTCATTCATGTTGACCATCTCGGCAGTGACATCTTTTCTAAAGAGAGAAACACAACTAATTAAGCAAGCATGAAACAATGTTTATCAATTAGATATGGTGACATTAAGAAACTCACGTATTTCGAGTCTGATAAAACACACCCGTTCCACTAGGGGCCCTGACAAGCATTCCTTTCCTTCCTGTAATTTCTGCAACTTTGTCATGGCCTCCTAACTGCATTAAAAATTCATTTATAGAATCCATCAAAAGAGCTATTCTCTGGCCTTTAGCATTAATTGCAGAGCATAAAATTGCTACAACAGACATCTATTCATAGCAGTTACTTAATTGTTACTGGACTAGCATTGACCAACAACTATATGCCAGGTGACAGTTAAAAAATGATGTTAAAAAGGATTGTGGCATTAAAGAGGAAAATGAGGATGAATCAATGAATGATCATTACCTGATCAATAATATCATCCAAGGGATTGTTCGGAAGATCTAAAGCACAAATCATCTCTAATATATTTTTCTTGCACTCCATGGCTGTGTCATACCTACAGCAATCCCACGAAAATATTCATCACTGTCATACTCTTTTGATTTCTAACTTTTTGTGGAATAATTTTTGTTGATTCAAGATATGGTGCCAAATTAAAACAAATTATCAAACATAAAATGATAAATATGACATTGAAACCAGAGTGCCAAATTAAAAAAAAATTATCCAAGTTTTAAACCTTTTCTGGAGTTCAATTATATCTGTTCCAGGAGGGAGATAGTTTACGGTTGTATCCTTGCACAAATCACATGCCCATTCCTCAAGAACAAAATCGCTAATTGGTGGCACCAAGCATGAGTGATGAGCGTATTTTCCACAGTGGGAACACTGCAACAAGTTTTCCCTTTCCTGCACAGAAAAATATGTGAATCCTACACATATGGCATCAGGGCAATTCAAGAAAGCTTTTTCAGAGAATAATCAATAAATATTACCTCTTCAGTGCCACATATTTCACATTTCTGAAACTCCTCATAATCAGAGTCGGAAGATTCAAGACCAGAGGCAGCTGCATCAAACAATGGTAAAATACTAAAATCAAATGGTTTTCATGACGATTTTTTATTTACTGAATACTACCATTAATATTTTAAAAGAACTTCAGACACTAAAATCAGAAACAGTTTCGTTAGCAGTTCCTCACAATAGCAAGCATGAGAACATGCATGATACCGTCACAATAACAAGCATGTGAACATGCATGATAGCGCTCTTGATGATAACAAAAACAAAACCAGAATAACAAAAAGGGTGAAATTCTTTTACCAAAGGCAATTTTTTTTTTTTTTTAATGGCAAATATTAGTATGTTAATTGTTATATTAGTTTTCTCCTTGCCAGGACTTGAACCTGGACTTTTAACTCCTCAACTCCTTTAATCCCTTAGCTCAAACCAGTTGAGTTACCCAACCCCCCAAGGCAACTTTTGTACAAAAGAGATATACTAGTTAATCATAAATAACACGAGACAGAAAACGCACCACTTTCATTCCCTTCTGGTCCGTAATCAGAATCAGAAGAATCAGGAACAGAGGCAGCTGCATCAAGCCAATGGTGAAATAAATCATTCAGTGTTGTTGTGTCTGAATACTACTAACACGGTAACACTACACTTGAACAAAACTTTAGATATTATCAATAACAAGCTTTCTTATAGCAGATCTTCACAAACCACAGCATGTAATTATTTATTTATACATTATAATAAATAGTTCCCTTTCTTAATAATAACCAATGACATGCCCAAATGGCCGAAATAAGCTGAAATGTACTAAAGTGCTCAAGTATGACAGAAACGCACCAATTTCTTCCTCTTACAGTTATAGTACACAACAAATTTAGAAGAAAGAATGACCAAAAAGATCAGACCGTGGTCGCCAAAAAAAATTTACCCAATTTAATTCAATGGAAAAAAAAAAAAAAAAACTAGAAGCTAACTGGCCATTGTGCTTCTGTTTTGACTTTTGATCAATTCCATATCCTCCACTCTTAGATATATATCCTCTTCTAATAAATTCTATCATTGATAAAGGATAACAAAAAAAAAAAAATTAAAGAATTTTAAAAACCATAATTGTATTTTTATAAATTGAATTTTTTTAAAAACAAGGTAGTTGATCGGCTTAGGTGGTTCAGCCATGTAGAGAGATGACCTAGAAAATCTAAAAGGGAAGTTATTAAGAAATATTTAGAAATTTATGAGTTGGACCGAAATATGGTTTATGATAAAACATTATGGCGTAATTTGATTGATGTAGCCAACCCCACTTAGTGGGAAAAGGTCTGGTTGTTGTTGCAGTTGATCGGCACCCTTTCTCACCCCCATATAATATAAAGGCTGAAAATAAGCCTGATTTGATGCATTAGGAGAAAGGACAGATGCAAAAGTTTAATAAAAATTTGCTTGAAGCTCACTTTCAGATTCTTCATCACTTTCAGAATCACTAGGCGGCTGCAGCTTGGCTACTTTTCTGACTCGAGATTTTCCTGAAACGTCAGGACTTGCCAAGTGCCTCTTCCTTTGAAGCTCCTTTACTCCGTCATCTTCTATAGTAAAATTAAAAACAAATAATAACTAATAATTGCATAATTATTAATATTAATATAAGGTATATAACAAAACACGGCATGTAGATACCGGGGAGAAGTTCAGGCTTTTGTGGCAATGGGAAATTGTCTTCAACAAATTTTAGCAGCAACTCACGAGGTCCAGAAATAAAGTCATCAAATTCAGAGCCCTACCCAACACAATAAGTAAATAAATAAATAACATAATGCAACTGAAATGCAAGAAAAATGCTTTAAATAAAATTAAAATGAATTCAAATACACACGTATTTTGAAACAGCTTCCTCCGTCCTTGCTTCCCCCGTACTCTGCAGACCTATGACTACACACTTGTCTTCCATTAATGCTTGGTTCACCAGTCTCACTGCAGTAGGAACTTTAGCAGACATACACATATGTCTGAAGAATCTCTACAGTTTTAAAAGGAAAAGGGACGATCCAAAAACTTCAGTAAATAATAAATGTCTGATAGAGATGAAGAACTTGTCTCCATGAAACAACTTAGACTTAATACCTGGTGGCTTGCCCAATATGATCGCCATAGTTGTCTAGTGTTAATTTTGTCAGATATTAACTCAATGACAGACTGCAACTTCTTACGCAAATCCAACCAAACTTCTGTAGCCTTTTTATACGCATGCTAGGATATTTGAGAAAAAACGTACATAATCAGATGAGCATACTGAATTCAAAAGACAAATGAATGAGTAAAACAATATATAGATCTGAACTATCTATTAAACCATGATGTCAAAATTCTATTACAAGAATAGCCTTAATACACAAGACTGATGTAAATACACAAGACTGGTGTAGCAATTGAAAGAGAATCGAGCTCAAATACTTGAATCCCTATCAAAGGCTTAGGGAAGGCAAGCGGTGAAAATTGTCCTTGTGGCTCATTTTAGAATTGTGTTTTAGTCTAAAAGCCATGGCTCCTCATGTTCAAGTGCCCATTCTTGTGGTTGGTGAAACAAAATCAGGCATGAGCTATATTTATGAAGAAACGGAGAAGGCAAAAGAAGCTATTATGACATGAAGTTTCTGGATTGGATGCCAATATATAAACTACTATAGTAGTATTCAAGCCATACTCAGGTGCAACTATGGCATTCTACCCCGACAAATACATTCCGCCACAAACATTGGGGAGTTGAGAGCCTTTGCCCCACTCCATGCCAGCAACTATTGACCGCTAGGTTGGTGATGGAATTTAGTTTTCTTCATTTAGTTATCTATAGAATAAATTATTGAAATGAAAGAGCATCTAATGGTAATTACTATTAACAAAGCAAGACAAATACAACCTCAGAATACAGTAAAGAGTAGCCATCAATATGCCCAAAGAAATTAGTCGGTCATACCATCATTCTATCATCTAATGGTGCGTCAATAATTTCAAACTCAGCACCCTTGTAGCTAAGTGTGCGACATAAATACATCCCCCTGAAATTAGAAAATGAAGCAAAATAATATATATTTCAGATACGTAAAGGTGCATATGGCTGAGAGTGGATGTATTTGTAGAAATATCATATAACCTTGCTTTCAAGTCCATTGCAACTAGTTCTAGAGCTCCAACACCCCCTTTCTCAAGAGCACCTGGATTCATCACTCGTTAATGAACTTTAAACAATTACAGGGTAAGGGTCAATGGCCACATGTACAGGTATATATGCGCACAACAAAAATATCCAAAATGCTCTATGTGATGCAGCAGTAGTAAGTTGAACTTAAATATTGCATGTGTGGTCGCATTTGTAGTTATAGGCGTATATTTTGTAATATTGTTGTCTCCTTTTTTACCACCTTCAGTGTGGTCCATCTTTTTGGCCTTTTTGCAGCCCTTGGCACCTTCAGCGTGTCCATTTGCTTCGTACTTGTTAAAAAGGAGGACATGTTATCTCTAATATGATTAAAAAAATAAAAATGTATATATGAAAAAATAATTTATATGAAAGATATGTTTATATTGAACTTAAATATTGCATGTGTGGTCGCATTTGTAGTTATAGGCGTATATTTTGTAATATTGTTGTCTCCTTTTTTACCACCTTCAGTGTGGTCCATCTTTTTGGCCTTTTTGCAGCCATTGGCACCTTCAGAGTGTCCATTTGCTTCGTACTTGTTAAAAAGGCGGACATGTTATCTCTAATATGATTAAAAAAGTAAAAATGTATATATGAAAAAGTAATTTATATGAAAGATATGTTTATATGGTTTAAAAAATGCTCTAAAAAAATTATCAACAAAAAAAAAAAAAACTCTAATCAAGGAATAAAGTGAAACAAAAAATAAAACTATTTCAATATATATCATGAATATAAATATTTTAATAAAACTTCTTTAGTGTATATATATTATTATTAACATATATTATTATTAATATATATATATATATATATATAATATTTATTATTTAATAAATATTAAATAAATTATAATATCAGTCATTCTGCGACACACTATACTGCTATCGAAGTTTTGGGGTCAGATGCTCTGTGCCGCTATCATGAATGGACAACCTAGCATAACAGTACAGCCAACTCGCTTACAAACTTAGAATGGTGGATTGCTATTCACCAGATTAAGGAGTGCTGTAAATACTAGATATGTTGACGTGTTTGAAGTAATTGGACGTAAATTTTGTAATCATCAATAATCCTTTTATTCAAACAAGACTTGTTAGAATATCATAACATATAAGCAAATTTGTGCATGCACTCTATTCCCAACAGATATATTACCCATATTTAATAATCCAAATAACAATTTATATATCCATCCAGTTCTTATTGGTCAATACATGCAAAATGCGATAGGTGAGCAACAAAGCCATGAAGAAAATACAACTGAAAATATTAGAACAGTTTACTTAGTTTCTTATCTTCATTTTCAGTTGATGTTTTCAAATTCATTGTAAAATAAAAATGTTACATTACATATTTTTACCTTGTTTTCAAAATTGTAGAAGGAAGTGTTTTTTTCACCACTTCCTGGAGAAAATTTTAAATATAAAAACCAGAATGAAAATGGAGTTATTTTTATAATGATAAAAAAAGACCAACTGAAAATGGAAAATAAATCAAACAGTCCCATTAATTATCCTTTTATATCAAACACAAACAGGTGCCAGTTGATACAAAAAGATGAGTATTTATCTCCACGTGCAGCATGTTGCATAAGGATTAAAAATCAGGAAGAAAAAAAAAACACTTGAACTAGTTTGAACATTGTCGTAATTTATATGCCAGGTGACCAAATCACATGATCAACTATAAAAGCATATCTTCTTTCATCAGTATATATTTTTTGAAATAAGGAAAAAGATAATATGAAGAAAAAAGATGAATAGTCATAGTTATTATTTTAAAAAGGAAAAGAAAAGATAAGAGAAAGAACACTACCTAGAAATTCACCAAAATCAGGGAAATAAGTCCCAGCTCCCCAAAGGCCAAGACGAACCATATAAGCCATATTGCGAGGTTCAGATGCACCAGTAGCTGAGCAATAAACAACCCGAGCTTCAGGTAGTTGAGCCTGTCAAATTTTAATGTAAGAACTTTGAATAATTCATACACTCAAAACTAATTATTTCATTTTGAATTGAACATTAACACAACTAGAGTACAAACCTGTATATCAAGTACTGCTTGACCAGTTTTCGTCGGCTTCTTATCCTTTTCGGGAACCAAATTTTTTGCTTTATGACACTGTAATGAAGCCACACTCACACTTCAATAATAAAGAGTAATAAATATAAATTGAATACTTAAAATACCACTTAATAACAATATCCCTCAAAATTCAACAGCGGAAATATGAATTGACAATAGGAATGATTTCCATTTAAAAAAGGCTAATAAAAAAGGGCAACCCAGTGCACTAGAGCTCCCGCATACGCAGGGTCCGGGAAGGGGTCCCACCATTTAAAAAAGCCTAATACCTCATCAAATATTATAAGACCATCAAACCCGGGTCCACACCACTGCACAAGCTGTTGCATACGGGTACGACCTCTGTCAGATGATGCTATGAGGCTACTGTATGTCGAGAAAATAACTCCCTCCTTAACTCCAACAGACTTTGTATCAAGCTTAGTATAAGGCAGTTTATTCAAAGCATGCACTGGACAGATTCAAGAAAGAAATATATTTAAATGCATAATGAATCTTGTAATATACAAAACAAAATAGTGAAGAAAAAGAATTACAATAACAATCAATGAAGACTCTTAATTAACCAAGGAAGCCAACAAAACATCAGATAAAATTATTTTTTGGATAACATATGAATTATTAGACACAAGAAAGCAAAAAATAATAGGAGGATATGATATATTGTAAACAAAAATACAAGAAAACGCAAGAGACAAAAAATAATGTTAAAAAAGTGAAGCTCTCCAATCCCTTGCAGTATCATCAATTGGAATGAAAACGTCCTAGAATGACAATGTGTGTGTCAATCTTCAAAAAGGTTCCATTAACCTAATAACAATATACTCACTCCGTCACTAATTATAAGATCATTTACAAAGCAACAAAAATTTGTCCTTAAATATAAGACCATCTACAAATTTATAAATGCTTTTATTACTCTTATTCTACATATGCCCCTTATTAATTCTATCAATGTATCTTGGAATATGAAAAGTTAACATTGAATATATCTATACGCAAAGGGTAATTTGGTAAAAATAGTCACAAACATTTCTAACAAATTTATTACTCCCAACATTTTTTCCTTAATATCTGTGATTTTTGTTAGATAGTCCTATAAAAAGGGACGGATGGAGTATGTAGCATAACAATTGAAGTGGCACCGCACACCCAAGACTTTTCACTTCATCTTCATTAATATTATTACCAACTTTAAACTCTTTCCTTAACAACTGAAACTGAACCCCTTCTATCCGTGATTAATACCATTTCTTTTATGTTAACAGTACGATAATTACATGAAACTACAAAAGAAGTTAATCATATCATAGGACTTCAGTTTACAGACCCAAAAGGCATACCTGCAATGCAACTTGCACCCATGTCATCCAAATCTCTCCTGGCATCAAACTTCAAGTCTGAACCAACAGAAATCCACCTGAGTAAGATCATTGGAAAATTAAAATAGGAATTAAAAGACCCACTCCAAGTTGAAATTACAAACAAGTATGTATGCATGAACAATAAAGCACGTTGAAAAGTGAATGTTTATCTCAATTCTTAAAAGCATGCCCATGATTACATGCACAAATTGTGACTTAAACTTACAAGGCTTTTCTCCTTCCATGGTGCCAGTTCTCCCAGATTAGCCCAGCGACTGTTCGACCTTTACCTACACCAGCTCCATCTCCAATAAAGAATCCAGCCCTAGCACCACTGGGAATGTGTTGAAGGTGTCTCTACCATGGAAACAAGCATGAAGGTTAAATTGTAATTATTTATAATTATTTATTATCGATATTTAATCATGTGGTGAGAGAAACCTGACAAGCATAAACCAATGTCTCGATCTGCAAGCATGACAATGCCTTTGAACGTTCCAAATCATTCTTAATCTTTGGATCATAAGTAGGCTCAGGCGGCTGCACTGCAGACAAGGAAGATGTCTCTACAATCGGATCTGGGTGTGGAGATCCAATAGATAGCTTGGATGGTCGCTGTATAACAAGAGACGTTGGTATCAGTAAAATGTACCATTTGATAAATTAACACAAAAAAAAGTTTAACATAAATTGCTCCCAAGAGTATTTAACTCACATAATCTGTAAATGTTTCTCCGGCGATACCTCCATCGCCTTCTTCTTGCTCCACTTCATTAACCAGCTGATATATTATAATATTGACAACAAAAAAAAAAAAAACATGAGATACAAATACAAGGATATGAAAAATAAAAAGACAATAACTTTAAAAGGAAATTGACAAACACATTCCACAGGGAAATTAAAGAAAGGAAGAAAATATAGAAATAACGGAGAACGAAGTCATCCATTGATTTATTTTTAGTTTCTTATTCAGAGTCTGATAGAACACTAAGATAAGGCACATTCTAGAAGATTGTAGTAGGTAATAAGAGTTAGTTGAGATATTTCCTTGATTTTAGGGATATTTCTATTATAAAAGAGAGGGAAGGGTATTGTGTAATTCATTCACGAATATTGTTAGAAACTTGTTAGGAGAGTTCCTCTCTGGTCTAGGGGCCTAGCTCTGGTAGGAGTTCATAGAACTCTGGTTTATCTCTTGCGTTTTTTACATTTCACCATTGTAGAGCCTTTCGTTTAAAATCAGTTGTTGATTTTGCGGTTTCTATTCGAATCTCTCTCCAGAACATTTATCGGACAGATTGTTTTCCAACTGTCTCTCTAGGATTCTGCTCATGGATATATTATGGCAGTTTCTACTTTCTAGGCTAGACTTGCAAGGGCGCAATAGTATACAGCTTGTTTGGTTTGTCTAATTGGAGCTTATCTAGCTCTTGTGCCACTGTTTGGGATAACTTATGAAAACAACTTATGACAGGTTCAGAGTCTATTTTCATCTTATTTTCATAAACTCTCCAAGATAGCTTACAAAAACGGCTTATATATAATGCAAAAACAGTTTGACTTCATTTTATCTTGTGTTATAGAAATAGAAAGTGCTTAGTTTATAAGCTGCAAAATAAGTTCCAAACAAACAAGCCCCTAATAGCCACCGTAAACCATATATATAATCATAATAACAACATCAACTAATCAAAACTAAGTGACATAAACAATCTAAAATCATTCTCTAAGCAACACAACAATCATTATTAGGACCCTAAGAAATAGCTTATTCGTAACGGCACACAGTCATCAGTTAACTAAACAGCAATCTAATCAAATCAAAGTCACATAAACAATGCAAAATCACTCCCTAATCAACACAACCTTCACTCCGTAAGATTCCCCCAATCTGAAAATTAGGTCAAAATCAAATCAAATCAAATCAACTACAGTAAAAAAAACAAAGTAACGAAAGTACAAAACCTCGTTAACTTCTTCAACATCAACATGAACATCAATCCTCACATGACATTGCGGACACGGAAACTTAGCAAGATTACTCGGAGCATTCACAACCGCCTTACACGAAGAACACCGGATTTTCACTGCGGATGAGTCGACGAAGAACACATGCGGCATTTGACACTTCGGACAAGGTAACTCTGCTACACCTTGCGCGGCGGAGAAGTAGGTCCGGCAACCGGCGCAACGCGCGCGTGCGGTGGAAGGTGGTGGTGGTTGCGGTTGGCGATGCATTTTCTGTTAGGGAGAGAGAGAGAAGTTGAGAGGGTGTGAAATGTGAGCGCGAAAATTGATTTATTAGCGGGTGGGTTTGGTGTCTTATATATGGGTCAATTTTTCCTCTTTTTTAGGGATATGCGAAGTTGATGAGTCGATGATGATGAGTCAGTAACTTTTTTTTACTCTTTCCACTCATTGCTGTCTTGAAAAAGTAAATTTCTCTTGAATAGTACTGCCTCGTCCCTATTATAATTTATTTTAGTTTTTTTCTTTTTTCTTTTTATAAGACTATTTTCAAATTTTAAAGTAGATTAATTATTTCTTCATCAATATACCCTTGTTAAATATTTTTCTTTAATATATAATAAATATTCTTAAAAACATTAACAAACTCTCTCTAAAGGGTAAATTTGTAAAACAATAGTAACTGTCAACAAAATTAATATAATAATCAACTTTCTTAAATCTTGTGTTTTTCACAAAAGGGTCTTATATTTCGAGACAAAGGTAGTGACATTTATATTTATCTATACTACATTTAAAAAAAAAAAATGATGTTCTAGCTAATTTTTTCTCTTTCCAAAATTACCCTCAACTTTCAATACAAATAACGCATATAACAAAAAAGTAAATTCAAAAATATTAAAATAAAGGTGTAGCAAACACGATATGAATATACACACACACACACACACACACCAGTTTTTTCATTTACCATTTAAAAAGTGTAACAAACTAGATGAGTATATATATAATTACTTTTCATATCTCAATTATACCCTCAAACAACTTTTTTCTACAATAAAGATTGTTGTTGGTGTCTAAAAAAAATACTCCCTCCGTCCCTATATGTAACCCCTCTTTGCTTTTTTCACATTTCTTAAGAAAAGTTGTTAGTGCAATTAATGTGTCTATTTTGTGTGTTAATATTACCAAATTGTCCTTTTTTTGTATGTGTATTAAATTTGACTTTTCATATTTCAAGGCAAGTTAGTAGTATTAATTAAGGGTATGTTTAGGAAAAAATAATAAATGTATTTAGTAATTTGAAAAGGGGTTTACATTTAGGGACAAAAATAAAGTCAAATGGGTGCTTAGATATAGGGACGGAGAGAGTAAGAATTTAATTTTTTTTTTTGCTATATTGTTGGTGTCAAAAAATGAAAAATAATGGTTAGTTTGATAATCATGGTTAGTTTGATTTGTTTCTTCAAAAAAAACTGGTTAGATTGATTTGTTATAATTTAAAAATAAAAAATATTTAAATTTTTACTTTTAGTCAAAATTAAAATTTCATAAAAAATAATGGAAAAACAGACACGTTAGTGCCCATCTTTTGCTAGTATTTATAATTTATAATTATAATCTTATAAGTTCTCCCTTAATTTCCCTCCAAACTTTCCCTCCATAACATCTATTAATTAATTAAATAAAAAATAAAAAGAAAAAACACATCTTACAAGTTCTCCCTCAATTTTCCTCTAAACTTTCCCTCCATAACATTCTATTAATTAATCAAATAAAAAAGAAAAAGAAAAAACACACATCCCTATCAATTCTATTACTTGAATTAAAAAAAATTAAATTAAGTTCTCTAATTTAAATAAGTACTGCACGTTCCATTTTTATCAAAAAATAAAAACTATCCATGCTCCACGTTCTATTTTATAGTAGTTCTACTTCTTACTTATTAACTAATTAAATAATCAAATTTAGCATGTTTTTGGAACGTGTTGCTTTAACATAGGCAATCCAATGTAAGTGCTGTTGAACAAGTTTTTGCTTTTATACTCATAATTCAACTACCCATCCGTAGCTCTCTTATCCCACTAAACACCACTTATAACCCTTTTATTCCAATTAAACTGATTCACACCTCCTAATTAAACTAACTGTCAATTTTCTTTTTATTGCCTTTTCCCTAAATCAAGGATGCAAATGGATTTCATATCTAGCATTGGTACTCCTAACTTAAGTTAACTTTCATTTTCATTCTATATTTATTTAAATGTCAGACATTGATCATCTAACCTACAAGTTTTTGCTTCTCTTTATTTCTAGATTTTATATATGCTTCTAGATTTATACAGGGCCATCCCTGAGGGGGTGCAAACAGCTCAAACGAGCTGGGCCTCCCTCAAGGATGGGCCTCAATTTTTTTTATACCCAGTAGTAATAGTATCCTTCAATAAAAAAATGAGTATTGCTTTTTAGGCCCCCTCCATTCCAGCAACTTCCATTCAAATCATAGATGGCTGGAAAAGGACTTCTAGGCAACGGAACCTCTCAGCCCCAATTATGATAACTTGTCCGTTCATAGTTTTTCTCAATTGAAGAACTTCTCTTTGCAGTCTCAAGCTCTTGTTCATAATCCAAGGCAACAAGAACAGAGGTGGTGAACAAGAAGCATTAGTGTTGCCACATTATCTACTCTAGATAATTATCACCAAATTGACCTCTTAATAATCTTACATGTCTAACCTCACCAAATATACAATACGAAGAGTTGATTGATGAATTTGCTTCAGTAAATACGCGTAGGAAGTCTCTTTTAGTGCGAATGAAGACTCTTTTTGAAGGTATTCGCCTAAACTCGTTTTATATTATCTATTGCTCTTTTAAAAAAAATACGTTTTGATTTTATCACTGACCTCTTTTCATTCCCTGAGCCGAGCCTCCGAATTCTCAGGGACGGCCCTGGATTTATATATGCTACAACCGACGATTCTTCCACCTCTCTCTTCCCTTCATATGAAACTACGTCAATATATCCATCTCTTCCGTTTTTGATTTTTTTTATGCTTCTGTTTTTCCTTCTTGGCAGGGACAAGGCATGTATATTAAAAGAAAATGCATTTGACACATGCTAAAGCTAAGGGTAAATCCATTATCTTTCACATGTATTTCTTCTCTCTATTTTATATTCCTTTATATTCTCTTTCTAATTATCATAAGCAGCACTAAATTTGCAAGAATATTCATGATCACCACATGGAATGAGATTTGACATTTTCATAAATAGTGACAAATAATGAAACGTATAAAAAAAAAAATTTTTTGTTGTTGATACGTTTTATTATTTATCACTATTTATGTATTTTCAATGAAATCAACTACAGTGAGAGCATAGTTTTGAAATTGAGGAGTGAAATTGAAAAAAAAAAATCTTGCTTCTTTTGTTTGTACATTTTATTGTTAATCACTATTTTCTCTCTTTCATCTTATATCCTCTTACACTTCTATAAATCTAATAGTAAACAAAATAAAACTGAAATTAATACCATGGAAATATTGAACGAAACAAAAGAAAAAAATAGTTTCAAACTCATTGTTATTGTGTCTCACCTCTGTTTTTAGGTTCTTATTTTTTTCCATTCTTAATTTTATTGTTGTTTACTAATTCTTGGTTATGTTTTTTTAGGTACATTGAAGCATTAAAAAATATTCATTCATTCATTTATAATGATAATCTTACAAGTTTTCTAATAATTTTTCCCTCCAAAACCGCCTATAAGATCTATTAATTAATTAATAAAAAATCACCTATTTTCTCTACCCACAACATCATCTACTTATTTAAATTTAAAAATAAATAAAAAAGTAAAAAATATGAAAAACATCCACTCAAAGGAAGTGGTGAAGAGACAATAAAATGAGGATGATATTTATGACCACTCACCAAAAAGGAATTGTATTTGTATACCTTTGAATATGTAATTTGGGAGCTTTCATGTTTTCCTTATATTAATTTCATGCTTCTGTTTTATTTTGTTTTGTTTTGATTTATTTTTCTTTTAATTTGATTTCACGATTCTACCTCTCTTCTGCTTCACGTATTTTTCAATTGAAAGTATGACAAATATTACATGTAACTTATTTTTTCTGAAACCATTAAATTAGAGAAAACACATTAACATTGATAAAATGAAATTTAATCATCATTATATTATATTTTATATAATAAATAATCCTATAAATTCTATTGGTTAAATTAAAAATAAATAAAAATGAAAATTACTTCATCCCGGTTAACCAGAATCCTATTAATTAAATTTAAAAAAAAAATTAAACACAAGTGCGACGAAGACTCGTTGGCTGGGTTGGGAGTTTGTGATGCCGCTAGGGCTAGCTCAGCAGTTTCAGGCCTTCACGGGTTTAGGAGGAGGGAGGAGAGTTAGGTTAGGCTTGCTTCTTGTTTGGCATGCTGTTATCTGGACCATTTGGGCATCCCGGAATGACCTTATCTTTGCTGGTGGCCTTCGCCGAGAGGAGCCAGTGGTGGATAGAGTTAAACTCTTAGCTTGGAAGTGGTTCCAGGCTAAGTGCCCTGCTAGTCCCTGCTCTCTCTATGAGTGGGAGGTGCAACCCGTCCTGTGTTTGAATCGGTAGAGATTTGTGGTGGTAGGTGTTCCTGGGGCTGCTTGCGGTGTTGGGTGGGGTTGTATCTCCCCTTTCTCCCCGGTGTGGCTTTCAGGGTTTTCTTGTGTTTCTCTTTCCTGCAGGTGTTGCTGGGCTTGCTTTTGTGGTTGCCTCTCGGCTTTTTGGTGGTCCTTTTTGTTGTTTTTTATTTGGTGTTTTGGATTCTGTTGGGGTCCTATTGAGTGTGCCTTTGGCTCCGCATGTGGGGCCGGAGGTGAACCTTCTCAGTGGTGTTTTGGGGGGTCCCGCTTGGTGCCTCCTCCCTTGTACTCTATCTTTTTCCCTTTATTTATATATATATTTTGCCATTCAAAAAAAAAAAAAAAAATTAAATTGAGCACCATAACCTACAATCCTCCCACTTGACCACATAACCTCCAATCCTCCCACATTCTTCATTATTTTAACCATCTTTGTACATATGTTCATTTTAAATTAAACAAAAAATTGAAATTTATTTTAGCATAACATAACCACACAGTCCTTTTGTCATAAAAAACATAACCACAATCCTATAAAATCTATTAATCTATGGTTTTTCTTTTCTTTCTCAATCTTATATCATCTAATTCACTTCTATTAATTACCAACAATCCTGTTAAAAAAATTATAATTACCAAGAATAATACCAAAATCAAAAAATGTATCCGTTCATCACACACTTTTTAAATTGAATTCATAATTAATATCATAGACATTCGTACCGATATATTAAAAAACTTTGTATTTAAAATATATCTACTATTAGAAATAACTCCACAAATATTGCCCGGGCGTTGCCCGGGTAGAGGTCTAGTATACATAAATTTTAAATTTGTGTACGAGTACATAAAAGAGTGGAAAAAGGGTTAACTGAAATAGATTTTGTAAGATTTGAATTTGGTTTGTGTTCACCAATATAAAAAAAATTATTAGTTTCTCAAAAATATTAAGATTTAGATTTGATGACTTACTATTTTTTAGACTTCAACTTGATTTTTTGAAAGTCTCATTTGGTCTGATAACATGGTTAAAAGTTTATTTCATGTGAACATCTTTAAATAAATAATGTGATCTAAGTTATATAGATTAGTGAATTAATAGATCAATAAAATTAAACTTATTTTTTATATTTATCATGATTTTTTAGAGAATATAACTAAATATTATATCATGTTTTAATTCTAATTTATAATAGGGTTAATTGTTGAAATTGACCTTGTAATATATGTGAAGTCTGAAAAATGATCATGTAAAATAAGAAACATATATTTTTTACTCTATAATCGCGAAGTCAAAAAAAGTGACATAAAAATTGAATTTTGTGATGATTTTTTGAAACATGTTTAGGATGTCTTAAAATATGGCTTTACACAAAAAATTAGAATTTTTTGAATAGGTACAAGTTAATTGTAAATTTTTAAAGCGCCATAAAACAAAACAACGGAAAGCTCGACCTATAAATCAATTTTTTTTTTATTTTTCAACCAAAACGTGCAAAATTGTAATTTTGTTCCAATATACGGGAACTCACGGTCACATTTATAAGCAAAAACTACTTTTTAAATTCAGTGAATATTTAATATATTTGATCTATAATATAGACTAAATACATTATGTATTCAATGAATTTAAAAAATAGTTTTTTCGTTTATAAATATGACTGGAGAGAGTATAATTTACTCTAACACCCTTGTTAATTATAATTATCGAAATAGTTAAACGGAGTGGAATTCAATAAATCCTTTATTTATTAAAGAAGAATAATATGTTAACTAATATTGTCCGCCTAATTGCCTTTCAATCCCACCTCAAAGTGTTGTCCATGTTGTCCAACCCCTAACTTCTTAATCTTACTAATTAAGGGTACAATGGTCAATTTTATTTGCATAAGAGTAGTGGTATTTTGACAACCATTTTGGTACAACTTTTGAGACAACTTTGTTGTTCTCTCTTCTCATTGGTCAAAAACAATAGATAGAGAAAAAGAAAGAGAGAGAATAAAAACATAATGTGAGTATGAGAAAGAAAGTTGTACAAAAGTTGTACCAAAATGGTTGTACAAATATCATTTCTCGTTGCATAATTCAATTTTCGGTGTGCCAACAAACAAACAAAAAAAACTTATGTGGATACCATTCACATTCCTTTCTCAAATTATGTGGATACCAGTCAAAGCAAACACTTTCCCTCTAGTCTGAGTCTTCTTCGGATTCGTACACTGAGACCCAATATGACCCTCTTCTTTGCAGTTAAAACACACAATGTCCGCATGCTTACACTCTGCAAGTGTATGTCCTTTACTGCCACAACGAAAGCACCGTTTAACATCCTTAGTACAAGCAGTACTCTTATGGCCTTTCTCGCCACAAGTGTAACAAACAACCTCAGCACCAGCATCCTTCTTATTAGACCTCCTCTCATCATTAGCTCTTCCTTTTCCTTTGTCAGCAGGAGCACTGTAAGGCTTTGGGCGACTTTGTTGGCCCTTACCCCTCTTCTCACTCATAATCTTATAATGGGCTTTGCTGTCATCTTCATAGATTCTGCATCTGCTCACCAAAGCAGAAAAGTCACGGATCTGTTGGTAACCAATGGCTCGCTTAATATCAGCACGCAAACCATTCTCAAACTTGATACACTTGGAGAACTCAGCATTGTCCCCCGTGTAGTGTGGATAGAACTGAGCCAGCTCCACAAACTTTGCTGCATACTCTGTCACCGACATGTTTCCTTGCTTTAGCTCAAGGAACTCGATCTCTTTTCTCCCGCGAACATCCTCAGGAAAATATCTGTTTAGGAATTCTCTCTTGAACACAACCCAAGTAATAACTGCATCATCCTGCTCTAGGGTAGGTTGGAGGCTCACCCACCAGTCATCAGCTTCCTCAGCCAGCATATGCGTTCCAAAACGCACCTTCTGATCATCAGTACATTGCATAACTCTGAAAATTCTCTCAACCTCCTTGAGCCACGTCTGTGCTCCATCAGGGTCGTACCTTCCTTTGAAGGTAGGAGGATGATTTCTCAGAAAGGTCTCCAACATCCTCACATCAGCATTCGCACCAGCACCAGCATTTGGATGTTGTCCCACAGCTTGGGCTACAGCTTCCAAAGCAGCAGCAATCGCAGCATCATTTCTTCCAGCCATTCTAGTCCTCTTATAGCAAATAAGATTCACAGCCTCCAGGTCTCTCCTCTGCACAACACACAACATTTAGAATAACATAATAATGGTATTCCAATTGCTAAAATGACACAACTTGACTCACTACTTGGCCGGACGGACCGACCTGCTCTGATACCAATTGTAACACCCCGTTTTCCCAACATAAAAATTTCATTTAAAATCAGAGTATTTTAATCACAACGGAATGTCACATACTTCATTTAAATCATAAAATGGATAATAATAATTATCCTTCAAATTCAACATCATGAAAAATCTTAAACTATTGCAGCGGAAAATAGTTCAACATTTAAAAGTCTTGGCACGCAGGCCTTATTGAAAAATCTCATAAAATTAGTTCATAAAAGAGACACGTAAGGAATAGAAGTAAAAGCAAGCCCCCATCCCGTTACGTATCAGAGCACCTAGACACCAACTGAGAGTCCACTCATGAACGCCTCTAATCTTTATTACCTGCACATTACCCACGGTCGAGGCAACATATACGCAGAAGGGGTGAGATTTCATAGTCAATACATTAAGCATATAATCCAATAAAATGCATTTAACAACTTAAACATTAATAACATGTCAACAATTAACAATCAGTATATTTTTCATTTCATAACAAATACAATCATCAAATATCATTACTAATTTTCATCACAAATCATAATCAACTTAACACTCAGCTTGACGACACAACTCATCTTTGACCATGCAACTCTATCAACTCAACAACAACTCGACAACACAACTCATCTTAGACCATGCAACTCTATCAACTCAACAACAACTTGACAACTTAAACATCATGAAACTTCTTGATATGCAAATGCATGTGGTACCAATCAACAACAAATGAGCATAATAGGCTCTTCAACGTGTGAGCACAAAGGCTGCCGGGCCTAAAGCCCCCAACTTTAATGAGCACAAAGGCTGCCGGGCCTAAAGCCCCCAACTTTAATGAGCACAAAGGCTGCCGGGCCTAAAGCCCCCAACTTTAATGAGCACAAAGGCTGCCGGGCCTAAAGCCCCCAACTTTAATGAGCACAAAGGCTGCCGGGCCTAAAGCCCCCAACTTTAATGAGTATGCAATGGACTCAATCTTCCTACAACTTAGACGACATCATGAACGACTCATACGACTCATAATCATGGACAACTTCTTAATTTCTTGCAACATAGACCGACTCATGCAATCTCAAGACATTAAAGGTCAGCAGCAATGAACAGCAACAGATTTACAACATATAACAGTGTTGGAATATCTCAACATCATTTAAGGAATGGATTACATCAACATAAATATCATAAAAACATCATAACATTATTCATGCAACATTACTAATCATTTCAGTCATATAAACAGACTTCTGTAACATCTGGAAACATTCTAAATCACCCTCATTCTTACTTCTAAGGTCAGCTCAAGACTATACGTGCGAAAGGATCGCATCGGGACAATTTTGGGCAACTAACAGCCTAACTCGCAGTTGCGAGTAACTTTGCTCGCAATGGCGAGCAAGGCATGCGTTCTGGGTTCCTAAGTCTTTACTCGCAGTGGCGAGTTATTATGCTCGCAGTTGCGAGCTTACAGGTCACTCGCAGTTGCGAGTTGCACTGCTCGCAGTTGCGAGTTCTGGGTTCTAGCTCGCAGATGCGAGTGTTCCTGCTCGCAGGTGCGAGCGATGAATGTCAGTACGGCCAGAAACCTAAAAATCACAACTTTTCACCTATATTCATGATTCCTTCATCCAAATAGCATCTAATTATCATCTTAAGTCATATCTAAGGTCTGTACACTAATTTTGCATCAATCTAACATCTGTTCTTGATTCATTCATCAAAATTGATCCTAAACCTAATTCTCAATTCTCACCAAAACTTAATCTAATCATGCTAAATTCATCCTATAGAATTATACTCTTAATAATATTGAAAATTAGTCTCACCCTTACCTGATAATAGCAGAATCGCAGCTCTCCTTGGTTCTTCTCTCTTTCTGACTTTTTCTCCAAAAACGTACGTACTACTTTTCTTAACTTATGTCTGTCTATTTATCTCTCCTAATTACTCTTATCACTACTAATTGCTCATCTCACCACACAGCCCAATTTTTAATATTTTTTATTTTATTTGTCAAATCTTATTTTATTTAATAATAAAATAAGTCATAACAACCTAGCAACTTCACCACAACAAAATACTCCACATTATGCAGTTATAAATCATATAACCCACTCAACTTCATGAATCATAAAATTCACACATATCAATCATGAAAATCACGTAAATCATATATATAAATATATATTTTTAAATAATCGAATAATTAAGACGGGCGTTACAACTCTCCCCAACTTATAGAATTTTCGTCCTCGAAAATTTACCTCAAGCAAACAACTCTGGATAAGACTCCATCATCTTACTCTCTAGCTCCCATGTCAGGCTTTCACCAGTCGTTCCACTCCAAACAACTCTCACTAGAGGTATCTCCTTGCCTCTCAACGTCTTCATCTTGCGATCATCAATCCTCAAGGGTAAGGTCTCCACCGTAAGGTTGTCTCTAACTTGCACATCATCACTCTGAATCACATGGGATGGGTCTGGAACATATTTCCTCAGCTGCGACACATGGAACACATCGTGCAAATTCGATAAATGCGGTGGTAAGCCAACTCTATAAGCCACCGTGCCAATTCTCTCGGATATCTGATAAGGACCAATAAACTTTGGAGTCAACTTCTTTGACTTCAATGCTCGACCGACACCGGTCGTTGGAGTAACTCTCAAGAACACATGGTCTCCCTCTTGAAACTCAAGGTCTTTCTTACGTTTATCATGGTAGCTCTTCTGTCGACTCTGCGACGCTTTCATCTTCTCTTGAATCATCTTCACCTTCTCAGTAGTCTGTTGAACAATTTCTGGTCCTAGAACCACACTTTCACCGGTCTCAAACCAACACAACGGAGTCCTACACCTCCGACCATACAAAGCCTCGAAAGGTGCCATCCCAATACTTGAATGATAGCTGTTATTATATGTGAACTCTATTAACGGGAGATGACTATCCCAAATCCCACCTCGCTCAAGTACACAAACTCTCAACAAGTCTTCGAGTGACTGAATCGTTCTTTCCGACTGACCATCTGTTTGAGGATGATAAGCCGAACTCAATCTCAACTTAGAGCCTAAAGCCTCTTGCAAACTCTTCCAAAATCTAGAAGTAAATCTTGGATCTCTATCTGACACGATGCTTGAAGGAACACCATGCAATTTCACTATGTCTCGAATATAAATCTCTGCCAACTGAGCCACATGAAAACTAATATTAATCGGAAGGAAATGTGCCGACTTCGTCAATCTGTCAACAATTACCCGAATAGCGTCATTTCCCTTAGGAGTATTCGGCAAACTCGTCACAAAATCCATGGATATACTATCCCATTTCCATTCTGGTACATCTAACGGTGTCATCAACCCAGCAGGTTTCTGATGCTCTACCTTCGACTTCTGACAAATCAAACAAGAGTACACAAATTGTGCCACATCACGTTTCAATCCTGACCACCAAAACAGCTTCTTTAAATCATGATACATCTTTGTAGCTCCCGGATGAATGCTCAAGCTACTCCTATGACTCTCTTCCAGAATCATCTTTTTTATCTCATCATTGTCTGGAATACAAATCCTACCTCGGAACCTCAACACACCTTGATCATCGACTTTAAAGTCACCATCTTCAGTTTGATTACTAGCAACCAACAAGTCCACAAACTTAACATCAACCTTCTGTGCATCTCTAATACTTTTCAAGAAATCGTTATCAATTTTCAGCATTCCTAACTTAACGCTCCGAGACGACATTTCACAAACTAAGCTCATATCTCTAAACTGTTCAAGTAACTCAAATTCCTTCACCATCATAGCAGACATATGTAAACTCTTCCTACTTAAGGCATCCGCAACAACATTAGCTTTACCCGGATGGTAATTCAAACTAAAGTCATAATCCTTCAACAATTCGAGCCACCGTCGCTGTCGCATATTCAATTCTTTCTGATCAAACAAATACTTCAAGCTCTTGTGATCACTAAACACCTCAAATCTCGAACCATACAAGTAATGTCTCCAAATCTTAAGGACAAATACGACTGCAGCTAACTCAAGGTCATGAGTAGGATAGTTTCGTTCATGAGTTCTCAACTGTCTTGATGCATAAGCAACAACTTTACCATCTTGCATAAGTACACCGCCTAAGCCCAATTTGGACGCATCACAATACACTGCAAAAGGTTCATCAGGTTTTGGCAAAATCAAAACTGGAGCCGTCGTCAAACGCTTCTTCAATTCATTAAAACTGTTCTCACAATGAACATCCCACACAAAGGTTTTACCTTTACACGTCAACTGTGTTAACGGAAGTGCCAACTTAGAAAATCCTTCTATAAATCTTCGATAGTATCCTGCCAAACCCAAAAAGCTTCTAATCTCTGTAACCGACTTAGGAGTCTCCCATTGGGATACTGCTTCAACTTTAGATGGATCAACTGCAATACCACTACTAGAAATAACATGGCCCAGAAAACTTACCTCGTTCAACCAGAATTCACACTTAGACAATTTAGCATACAACTTCTTCTCTTTCAGCACTTGCAAAACGATTTTCAAATGTTCTGCATGTTCTTCTTCTGTCTTAGAGTAAATCAAAATATCATCGATGAACACATCCACAAAGCGATCCAAAAATGCATGGAAAATGCGATTCATATACTCCATAAACACGCCAGGCGCATTACTCACACCAAAAGGCATCACCTTATATTCATAATGACCATATCGCGTCCTAAAGGCCGTCTTCTGCATATCTTCATCTTTTACTTTAATCTGATGATAACCCGACCTTAAATCAATCTTGCTGAACACACGTGCACCCACCAGCTGGTCCATCAAATCATCAATTCTAGGAAGTGGATATCTATTCTTTATAGTTACTTTATTCAGTTGTCGATAATCAATGCACAACCTCATACTCCCATCTTTCTTCTTAACCAACAATACCGGCGCTCCCCAAGGTGAAACACTCGGTCTAATGAACTTTTTATCTAGCAAATCCTCCAACTGTTTCTTCAACTCAGCCAACTCAGAAGCTGACATACGGTAAGGTGTCATAGACACAGGCTTCGTTCCCGGAACAAGGTCAATAGAAAATTCAAATTCTCTTTCCGGTGGTACATCAGGGATTTCATCAGGGAAAACTTCAGGAAAATCACACACCACTTGCAGCTTATCAATCACTGCTTGATTCTCCAATGATAAGGATGCCATCAAGGAAAACATCAAGATCCCATCACGTTCTAATTGCTTCAGCTGCTTAGTAGACAAAAATTCTGCTCCACTTTCCTCTTCAGCAGAAGAGAAACGCACCGTTTTACTAAAACAGTTAATGAGAACATGGTTGTACTCTAACCAGTTCATACCAAGAATTACATCCATTCCACTCAGAGGCAGACAAACTAAATCAATCTCAAAATCACGATCAAACATAGACAAAGGACATCGTAAGCAAACAAGAGAAGTAGTCACCGAACCCTTAGCTGGAGTTTCGACGACCATTTCTCCACTCATATCAGACACAGCAAGACCCAACTTAGAAGCACAATCAAAAGCAACAAAACAATGTGTAGCACCAGTATCAATAATAGCAACTAAAGGAGTATTGTTAATATAACAAGTACCTCTGATCAAACGATCCTCATTTTCAGTCTGAGTACCAGTCAAAGCAAACACTTTCCCTCTAGTCTGAGTCTTCTTCGGATTCGTACACTGAGACCCAATATGACCCTCTTCTTTGCAGTTAAAACACACAATGTCCGCATGCTTACACTCTGCAAGTGTATGTCCTTTACTGCCACAACGAAAGCACCGTTTAACATCCTTAGTACAAGCAGTACTCTTATGGCCTTTCTCGCCACAAGTGTAACAAACAACCTCAGCACCAGCATCCTTCTTATTAGACCTCCTCTCATCATTAGCTCTTCCTTTTCCTTTGTCAGCAGGAGCACTGTAAGGCTTTGGGCGACTTTGTTGGCCCTTACCCCTCTTCTCACTCATAATCTTATAATGGGCTTTGCTGTCATCTTCATAGATTCTGCATCTGCTCACCAAAGCAGAAAAGTCACAGATCTGTTGGTAACCAATGGCTCGCTTAATATCAGCACGCAAACCATTCTCAAACTTGATACACTTGGAGAACTCAGCATTGTCCCCCGTGTAGTGTGGATAGAACTGAGCCAGCTCCACAAACTTTGCTGCATACTCTGTCACCGACATGTTTCCTTGCTTTAGCTCAAGGAACTCGATCTCTTTTCTCCCGCGAACATCCTCAGGAAAATATCTGTTTAGGAATTCTCTCTTGAACACAACCCAAGTAATAACTGCATCATCCTGCTCTAGGGTAGGTTGGAGGCTCACCCACCAGTCATCAGCTTCCTCAGCCAGCATATGCGTTCCAAAACGCACCTTCTGATCATCAGTACATTGCATAACTCTGAAAATTCTCTCAACCTCCTTGAGCCACGTCTGTGCTCCATCAGGGTCGTACCTTCCTTTGAAGGTAGGAGGATGATTTCTCAGAAAGGTCTCCAACATCCTCACATCAGCATTCGCACCAGCACCAGCATTTGGATGTTGTCCCACAGCTTGGGCTACAGCTTCCAAAGCAGCAACAATCGCAGCATCATTTCTTCCAGCCATTCTAGTCCTCTTATAGCAAATAAGATTCACAGCCTCCAGGTCTCTCCTCTGCACAACACACAACATTTAGAATAACATAATAATGGTATTCCAATTGCTAAAATGACACAACTTGACTCACTACTTGGCCGGACGGACCGACCTGCTCTGATACCAATTGTAACACCCCGTTTTCCCAACATAAAAATTTCATTTAAAATCAGAGTATTTTAATCACAACGGAATGTCACATACTTCATTTAAATCATAAAATGGATAATAATAATTATCCTTCAAATTCAACATCATGAAAAATCTTAAACTATTGCAGCGGAAAATAGTTCAACATTTAAAAGTCTTGGCACGCAGGCCTTATTGAAAAATCTCATAAAATTAGTTCATAAAAGAGACACGTAAGGAATAGAAGTAAAAGCAAGCCCCCATCCCGTTACGTATCAGAGCACCTAGACACCAACTGAGAGTCCACTCATGAACGCCTCTAATCTTTATTACCTGCACATTACCCACGGTCGAGGCAACATATACGCAGAAGGGGTGAGATTTCATAGTCAATACATTAAGCATATAATCCAATAAAATGCATTTAACAACTTAAACATTAATAACATGTCAACAATTAACAATCAGTATATTTTTCATTTCATAACAAATACAATCATCAAATATCATTACTAATTTTCATCACAAATCATAATCAACTTAACACTCAGCTTGACGACACAACTCATCTTTGACCATGCAACTCTATCAACTCAACAACAACTCGACAACACAACTCATCTTAGACCATGCAACTCTATCAACTCAACAACAACTTGACAACTTAAACATCATGAAACTTCTTGATATGCAAATGCATGTGGTACCAATCAACAACAAATGAGCATAATAGGCTCTTCAACGTGTGAGCACAAAGGCTGCCGGGCCTAAAGCCCCCAACTTTAATGAGCACAAAGGCTGCCGGGCCTAAAGCCCCCAACTTTAATGAGCACAAAGGCTGCCGGGCCTAAAGCCCCCAACTTTAATGAGCACAAAGGCTGCCGGGCCTAAAGCCCCCAACTTTAATGAGCACAAAGGCTGCCGGGCCTAAAGCCCCCAACTTTAATGAGTATGCAATGGACTCAATCTTCCTACAACTTAGACGACATCATGAACGACTCATACGACTCATAATCATGGACAACTTCTTAATTTCTTGCAACATAGACCGACTCATGCAATCTCAAGACATTAAAGGTCAGCAGCAATGAACAGCAACAGATTTACAACATATAACAGTGTTGGAATATCTCAACATCATTTAAGGAATGGATTACATCAACATAAATATCATAAAAACATCATAACATTATTCATGCAACATTACTAATCATTTCAGTCATATAAACAGACTTCTGTAACATCTGGAAACATTCTAAATCACCCTCATTCTTACTTCTAAGGTCAGCTCAAGACTATACGTGCGAAAGGATCGCATCGGGACAATTTTGGGCAACTAACAGCCTAACTCGCAGTTGCGAGTAACTTTGCTCGCAATGGCGAGCAAGGCATGCGTTCTGGGTTCCTAAGTCTTTACTCGCAGTGGCGAGTTATTATGCTCGCAGTTGCGAGCTTACAGGTCACTCGCAGTTGCGAGTTGCACTGCTCGCAGTTGCGAGTTCTGGGTTCTAGCTCGCAGATGCGAGTGTTCCTGCTCGCAGGTGCGAGCGATGAATGTCAGTACGGCCAGAAACCTAAAAATCACAACTTTTCACCTATATTCATGATTCCTTCATCCAAATAGCATCTAATTATCATCTTAAGTCATATCTAAGGTCTGTACACTAATTTTGCATCAATCTAACATCTGTTCTTGATTCATTCATCAAAATTGATCCTAAACCTAATTCTCAATTCTCACCAAAACTTAATCTAATCATGCTAAATTCATCCTATAGAATTATACTCTTAATAATATTGAAAATTAGTCTCACCCTTACCTGATAATAGCAGAATCGCAGCTCTCCTTGGTTCTTCTCTCTTTTTGACTTTTTCTCCAAAAACGTACGTACTACTTTTCTTAACTTATGTCTGTCTATTTATCTCTCCTAATTACTCTTATCACTACTAATTGCTCATCTCACCACACAGCCCAATTTTTAATATTTTTTATTTTATTTGTCAAATCTTATTTTATTTAATAATAAAATAAGTCATAATAACCTAGCAACTTCACCACAACAAAATACTCCACATTATGCAGTTATAAATCATATAACCCACTCAACTTCATGAATCATAAAATTCACACATATCAATCATGAAAATCACGTAAATCATATACATAAATATATATTTTTAAATAATCGAATAATTAAGACGGGCGTTACATTCACCAAGAAACTTATCTGCCCAAGCACGCATGCGAGAGACTTCTAAAATGTTTACACAATCGTAAACAAGTAAATTTGTTCTTACACTTGACTTAACAATGGTAGTGTAAACTGAACAAATGAACAGTCTCCTTAGGATTTCTAAGATATAAACTTGAAAATAAATCATAGGTGTTTCGCAAAGGATGATATGATTCAAAGAACAATGATACGATTCTAATGAAGATAAAGATTGCTATGATTCAAAGAACAATGATACAAATCAATTAAGCGAAGATCAGATACTATAGAGGTCAAATAAATCGATTCAAAAACTTCAATGAAGAGTTTGAATCGAATCACACCCATAAAAACCAAAGATACCTGAGGCAAAGGATGATTCAATTCATAATTTCTTTAAAACAATTTGAATTGAATCAGACACACATAAAAACACAATTTGAGAAAAGTTGACCTCCAAGAAACTCTTAAACACAATACTAATGTTTGTTAACAAATGATACTATTGCAGAGGACCAGAGATCATGAATTGACTAGGGTGCTTTATAATATAATTAAGCTATTTAAACAAAAATCATAAACATCATCTAAATAAAAACATCATCAAAACCTAAACTAAGGAGTAACCACAACAAAATTATAAGAACAACACTAAAATTCCTCCAAACTTTTATCCACTTCATTGTTGTCATTAGTCCACCCTGAAGTGTGGAAATCTTATGTGTTTGATTGCACCAATTATTCCGTTTTGTTCTTCAACTTTTTTCCTTTCTTCAACCAATTTTTGTCCTTGTTTATAAACCAATATGAGTCCTTTTCAACGTGCTTCGTTCTCACTCACAGGACTTGTGGAAAACTTTTCAAAAGGTCACCCATCTAGAAATTGCTCCAAGTAAAGCACGCTTAACTATGAAGTTCTTATGGTTTGGGCTACTAGATGGAAGATGCATATTGTCGATATAGATAGTACCAAACAACTCTTATAAGCATTCCTTTAATCATTCATCCCAATACCATACCTACACGGTCTCAAAATCCCTCTCATTCTAATGTGAATTTGGTTCGCCTAGAACCTAAGAAGAGCCACTCATTGTCATGTCTTGTGCACCGAAGATCACTCCCCACCCTCATCAGTCTCGAGCATTACATGCCCACAAGCTTCCACTTTGTTTGTCCATGAACCACATCGTACTGCAAGTGGTTTGCTCTGATACCATTTGTAACACCAAGAGTACTTTCATGATTTTCGTATGACCCCACAAACCAACATGAATCTTTTCAGTATGTGTTGTCCTCACTCACATACTTTATGGACAAACCATGCTGAAAAGAATTGTGTTGCTTTTTGGGGTCAATAGGAAATTCTAAAAGCATTATGGGGAAAAATTAAGAATATGACGCTTTCGTAAGCAAAACTAACAACAATAAAATTAGATTCTAAAAGAAAGCGTTATTTTACCATAAAGTGTGTACAACCCAAAACAAGTTTACAAAATTGCCAATTGTAGTGGCTCTTTGAAGGAGAGCAAAATCCCCACACCAAAACTTTTGTATCCAACATGATTTTGATGTGAGAGATCCCTGTGAATTCATCATTGATCCACACTTAACAACATTTCTCAACTATTTCAAAAAAGAAGATAATGAACCTCACACATTTGACATTGTAGATCTGATGGGGGAGAAGATGGGTTGCAGTCCCTAATTTTGATTGAAGAAATTGGGGGAGAAATAGGTTCAAATGAACCCTAATCTTGATAAACAGAGGCGGGAAGAAGAAAATGTTGACTCATCTGCCACATATACACATCCTAATGTAGCTAGCATGAAATAGATGAAAATGACTGATATGGTACCATTTAATCAAGTTAAAGGACCTTAATGCACTTTTTTAATAAGAGACCAATATGAACCCAAACAGAGATAAAGGGACCAAAATAATGTTTAAGACAAAAGTAAACAAATCAATCAATTAATGTTGGATCACGAGGGGGAGCCCAATGATCATCCATATTGGGCTCAGAGAAACCATACAAGTGAGAGAGTCGCCACATTTTAATCTAAAACCTTAAGACAATATATGTATGGGTTCTCTCACTTATAAAATGATCAACCTCCACTTTTCTAAGTAATGTGAGATTTCTAACTCACACTTGCTACACAACAATTATGAATATTAGAGATGGAGGAGAGAAGAGTAATTATGTTATGCAAAGTAAATTTCTAATTAGACTAGGAGTTCTATTTATAGGAAAAAGTAATGGGCTAATGGCTTAGTAAAAAAGAAGTGCAATAAAAAGGGGGACATTTAACCAAAACCTTCAAGAGGTATTTGAAAATTAAAATATGGAAGACCTACTATAGTTTTAGGATGATACTTGGTTTTTTTCAATACACTTCCTCACGTCCATCACTATTAAGCTTAGTTGGTGGGATATAAAGGGTAGGTGGTCCAAATTTATAGCCTCTATATCATACGATAATTCTTGATATATAGAATTCATAGATGAGAGAAAAATATAGAAAAGAAGCAAATAGAAGAGAGCACAAAGGAAGGATCATCCTCAGGCTTCAAAAACTTCACAGATATGTGGAAGACACCATCTCTCGTGATATGGATATTCAATCATGTCCCTCAAGAGTAATATTGGAGAAAAACTTGTGGAACTATAACTTGGGGTACACAAGAGTAGGTCTTTGCCTCTTTCAACTCTTATTGACATCCTAAAGCAGGGAAAGATGATATAGAAACTGGAGAACTATGACCTACACTATTCTATATCTTCCTAAAGAGAAGAACTTCATCAAGTTTGTCTTATACAAACTTCATAGTGGTGAGAGTCAAAGCCATAGTGGAATCTTGAAGCTGGTGAACAATATTCCGCAAGAGCTTCTCAAACATAGACTGAATGACAATAATGAGGAATACAAATGTGACAAGGAGAACGCATCCCCAACATATGCTACATCAACTAAGCAAAACATTGTCGATAGTGGAATTCTACTAGTTGGTTTTCAAACTAGAATTTCTGAAGAAGCTTATGGATCTTTTTCGATATGCCATACATGCTATAATTGCAGGGAAAGATGTAGTTACCATTCAAAAGAAACTTCATAGGCAAGGTTAGACTCAGATGCCAAGGCTCTATTGCAGTGACTACAATGTTGATGCTCCTTTTATGACAGTGATACAACATATGTTTGTCGGCAAGTACTTTTATGAGTTTGAGACAATAAGTGTTGCAAAAAAGAAATATGTATATGTATTTTACCTCTAGTTATAATATGTAGCATATGATTTTTTAAACAAAAAATTATTAATGTGTAGCATATACAACAAAGTTTATGTATAATGTGAAAGGTCAACCATATAGATGTACAACTTTGAATTATAAACAAAACTGGATGATGTAATCAAAAAATTGAAATGAAGATTGCACAATTGTGTTGCATCTCAATGAGCACATGATCTTTCCTTTCCGCAAATCTATCAACAAACTTAAGCCTTTACATAAAACAAAGTGCTAGTGATCTTCACGAAAGGGAGACGCCGGGTGCCTCAGGTCAATCATCCAGTACTATAACATATTGTAAATCTACAGATGTCAAAAGCAAATATATAAGTATACGCATCACCTTGGAGAAAATTATTTGACCAAAATTCAAACAGTGAAGAAAAGGTGTTAGGATTGAGAGAGAAAGAAAGAAACCTTGAAGTACAGTGTCAACTGCTGCCTTAGGGACAAAAAGCCCTACAATACGTCTGTTGTTATCTGATGTAGTTTCCACACGAACAACGCGTAATCTCTTAAGCATTTGTTGGGACTGTACATATTTTTATTTGCAATTAGAAGTATTTTGCATGATAAAATGACTATTATAATGACCTAATGAGTAAACAATCAACCAGAGGCTCACAAAATCAGCACATTTTTCATTAAAAAGAAAGTTTCTTAGCTCCAAAGTTACGATTTCCACACAATATGATCAGATATAGAGGGTATCCTAAAGTGACAAATTGATATAGCATATACGAATTAATAATTTTAGCATCTGCAAGATATGTTCTTTCGCATGAACGTTTTATGGGTTGGTGAAATACCTTCTTAGAAATCGCCTTTAATACGTTTCCCCAAATAGGAAAAATGACGCCACCTAAGACATTTACTTGCTGTATTCTTGAGCCAACTGAACATAACTTGCCTTTCTTACAATTAGGACCATGCATGCACTGGCAACAAAAGTAACAAGTCAAAATGTGAGATGATGTGAAATTGAAATATCTACATTGTTTCTCACCCCCATGACCAATGAGTGAGTGCAAACCAACATGTATATATACCTGTTTAGATGAAACTTCATATTCGTTTTCCCAACCTATTTGGGCCTCCTTCAAAGATGAAACTTTTGAATATTTCAAAGTTAATTCTTTCATATGCATATCCCTACAATTGCAGGGGAAAATTGGTAAACAAGAAAATTAAACTAACAGAAGGCCAAGTAACTGAAATACATACCGAGTTGATTCTCCGGTAGCGGGACGAACAATCTTATACATAGATGGAGCAGAACTGGAGCAGAAACAAGAACCAACATAATGACATCAGTAAATGAAACCAGAAATCTTTACTATGTACTCCCTCCGGCCTTATTTATAAGCAACATTCATTATAATTTCTTGGCCTCAAATATAAGCAAAAGTCACCAAATTCAACTCTATTGAATAGTTATACAACAAGGACGAGTGGACGACAAAAACTAGAAATGATACCTTTCAAATGCTAAAATAAAATGACGTTTTCCCAACCACTCCCTGTTAGACTTATAGAAGCCGTCACCATCTGAACAAAATCCAGCCTTCTGCTTCTCATTCAGCTTAGTATTTGCCAACTGATGCGTAAAAGATATCAGCAAAATATGTATGTTAGAGTAAAGCACTATTTAGTTAGAACATCTGAGAAAGCATATGTACCTCCCATGAAACCCCACGATCCAAGGTGAATGTGAACAGATCAGCTGAAGCCCCACTCATTTGATCAACATAGACTGTCTGGATCAAAGGAAATTTATCTTCAGTCTTAAATTTTCTATGCAATAACATACGAAAAAGAGTGGCAGCCAGAAGTTTAGGAGGAAAATAAATACCTTTGGAGTCCCTTGCAGTTCAATAACAGTAGCTTTCAAGTCAACAATGCCTGTGTCAAAGTTACCTTCAATGCGAGCTTTGTGAACAAGAAGATCCAAAATATTCACAAATAACTCAAATAGCCTGTCGATACCCAAAAAATTAGTGTATTGAACCAAATGTTCAAAGTTGACGTACCAAATCAATTCATTCACAAAATACAAACCTATTCTGAATCTCAGGAGCTATTCCCAAAAGCCGGTTAAGAAATCGACGAATATTGCGTTTATCTTTATCATCCATGTTGCAATTCATATCACCTCCTTTAAATATAAGAAGCCAACAATTAACAACGAGGAAAAATAAAGATACTGTGGTATCATAAACTTCACATCAGTAAATGATGAAACCATAAATACATTTTGATTAGATATTCAATCTAATATTAGACAAGGGAAAACAATGATTACCAAGACCATCGTCCTTAAAAATATTAACAGAAACAAGAGCAGCTTTTGCCTGCATAATAAAATCTTCGATTGTATCTGGTCTGTCAGATGAGCATCCTGGAGGTACAACAGGAAGAGGAACCTACATAATTACATTATCAGTTGATAGATTGGACTTGTTCATTTCTTATTAAACATATAGCCAATATGCACATTTGTTATTTTAAACGAAAATTAGATACCTGTCCCAGTATTCCACTGTACAAAAGTTCCAGAGCCCTCTTCCCATAATCACTTTCATAATTATATGCATTTAAGGAAGGTCCAGCCCTGTAAAGTTCACAGGAAGTCAGGAACAACATTGACTAAGATGATAAATAAAATTTATCCATATTGGCTCATTGAAAACACAACTGATGAATCCAATATACCTACGATCTCCCTGAGTCAAAGCTCCAAGGGATTCCAATCTCTTAGCAACAGCTGATGCAAACCGGCGTTCTCCACCAAGGTTCGAAAATAGTAACCTGAAGAAAATTTATAAGGATATGAAATCGCGTCAAACAACAGCACCTGTCACTGCAACAATTTTAAATCAGACTTGCTTCGACCTTACCCTCTCTGATCTTATAGTAACCAATGAAGCATTATTACCTTTTCTGGAGCAATATTCTCAGTTATTATATGTCAATCTACGTAACTACTTTTGTTAATGAGAATATTTTAATCAATGAAACTTATTTTATCATTATGCAAAATTCACAAACCAAATTAATAAATAACTTTTAGTGACCTGTATTCTGGTGCTGAGACTTGATTTGATCTATGAGTTCTTCCAAACTGTTGAATTGCTCGGTCGGCACTCCATGGAAGTTCAAGAGTTAAGTGAACCCTTCTTTTCTATTTTGTAAAGGTCAAAGGTAAAATCAGCAAAAGAAGAATAAAACAATTGAAATGTTCACAAAATAATATCACTAGCTTCTGAGCAGAATATTTGCAAAAACCATCAAATAATGACAGAAAACACCGGTGATTCAAGGGATAAAAATATTTTCAAAAAGTTCAATTACCTGATTTATCACTCTTCGGTCTGCCTGCAACGAAACGCCAGCTGATCCAGCTTCAGAGATGATGGCCACTAACTTCTTACCTTCCATAAAGAGCTTTTTCTCATTCATGTTGACCATATCGGCAGTGACATCTTTTCTAAAGGGAAAGAAAAACACAACTAATTAAACAAGCATGAAATGATGTTTATCAATTAGATATGGTGACATTAAGAAACTCACGTATTTCGAGTCTGATAAAACACACCCGTTCCACTAGGGGCCCTCACAAGCATTCCTTTCCTTCCAGTAATTTCTGCAACTTTGTCATGTCCTCCTAACTGCATTAAAAAAAATTCATTTATAGAATCCGGTAAAGAACTATACCTTGGCGTATAGCATTAATTATACAGCATAAAATTTCTCAGACATCTTTTCATAGCAGTTACTTAACTGCTATTGGACAAACAACTATGATTGATAAGAATCGTTACGGGAAGGTACCATTAAAGAAGAAGACGGGGATGAATAAACAAATGATCATTACCTGGTCAATAATATCATCCAACGGATTGTTTGGAAGATCCAAAGCACAAATCCTCTCTAATATTTTGTGCCTACACTGCATGGCTGTGTCATAACTGCAGTAATCCCATGAAAATAATCATCGCTGTCATATTCTTCTTTTTATCTAACTTTTTGTTGATTGTTGTTGTCATAAAATGATAAATTATGACATTGAAACCAGAGTGCCAAATTAAAACAAATAAAAGTCTTAAACCTCTTATGGAGTTCAGTTATGTTTGGTCCAGGAGGGAGATATTTGTCACTTTTATCCTTGCACGAATCACAAGCCCATTTCTCAAGAACAAAATCACCAATTGGGGGAACGAATGATTGATGAGCGTATTTTCCACAGAGGGAACACTGCAATAATTTTTCCCTCTCCTGCACAGAAAAATATGTGAATCCTACGCATATATATGGCATCAAGGAAATTCAAGAAAGTTTTTTTCAGAGAATAATTAATAAAAAAATTACCTCTTTAATACTGTAAATTTCACATTTCGGAAACTCATAATCAGGGTCGGAAGATTCAAGACCAGAGGCAACTGCATTAAACAATGGTAAAATCAAATGGTTACACATATATCCTCTTTGAATAAATTCTCTCATTGATAAAGGATAACAAAAAAATTAGAGAATTTTAAAAACAATATTTGTATCTTTATATATTTAATAACTTTTTTAAAAACAATGTAGTTGATCTGCACCCTTTCTCACCCCATATAAAGGCTGAAAATAAGTATGCATTAACGCATGAGAAAGGGTTGCCGTATACTTGAAGAATAACATACAGAATGATAGTTGCTAAAGTTTAATAAAAATTTGTTAGAAACTCACTTTTAGATTCTTCATCACTTTCAGCATCACTAGGAGGCTCACACTTGGCTACTTTTCCGACTCTAGATTTTCCTGAAACGTCACGACTTGCCAAGTGCCTCTTCCTTTGAAGCTCCTTTACACCGTCGTCTGCTATAATAGAATTAAAAATGAAAACTAATAATTGTAAAATTATGAAAATAAATGAAACTTATACAACAAAACACGGCATGTAGATAGATACCTTGGAGATGTTCGGGCTTTTTTGGCAATGGGAAATTGTCTTCAACAAATTTTAGCAGCAACTCACGAGGTCCAGAAATAAAGTCATCAAGTTCAGAGCCCTAATCAAAATAATAAATAAATAAATAACACATAATGCACATAATGGGAAAAATGCTTTCAAGTTAAATGAAAATGGATTCAAATACAGACATATTTTGAAACAGCATCCTCCGTCCTTGCTTCCCCCGTACTCTGCAGACCTATGACAACACACTTGCCTTCCATTAATGCTTGCTTCGCCAGTTTCACGACAGTAGGGACTTTAGCAGACATACACAAGTGTCTGAAGAATCTCTACAGTTTTAAAATGAAAAGGGACAATTGAAAAACTTCAATAAATAATAAATTTCTAATAGAGATGAGGAACTTGTCTCCAGGAACCAACTTAGACTTAATACCTGGTGGCTTGCCCAATATAATGCCCATATTTTTCTAGTATTAATTTTGACGCTGGATACTCTTGTACATAAATCAATGGCAGACAGCAACTCCTCATGCAAATCCACCCAAACTTCTGTAGCCTTTGTATACGCATGCTACAATATTTGAAAAAAAAGAAAACATAATCAGACAAGCATACAGAATTCAAAAGAAAATTGATAAGAACATACATTACTAGATGAGAATACTGAATATTAGATCATGATGTCGAAATTCTATTATAACAATAGCTTAATACACAAGTAATGGTAATTACTATTAATAAAGCAAGGCAATTAAATTTTTTTCTGTTCGTTTAATTATCTACAGAGAAAGAACTAGTAAAGAGTTGCCATCAATATTCCCAAAGAAATTAGTCGGCCATACCGTCATTTTATCATCTAATGACGCATCAACAATTTCAAACTCAGCACCCTTGTAGCTAAGCGTGCGACACAAATACATCCCTCTGAAATTAGAAAATGAAGCAGAATAATATATATTTCAGATACATATAGGTGCATATGGCTGAGAGTGGATGTGTTTGTAGAAATATTATTACCTTGCTTTCATGTCCATTGCAACTAGTTCTAGAGCTCCAACACCCCCTTTCTCAAGAGCACCTGGATTCGTCACTTGTTTATTAACTTTAAACAATTGCAGGGTAACTTACTATTTTGAAAAGCAAAAAGAAAAGATAAGAGAAAGAACACTACCTAGAAAATCACTAAAATCAGGGAAACAAGTCCCAGCTCCCCAAAGGCCAAGTCGAACCATATAAGCCATATTGCGAGGTTCAGATGCACCAGTAGCTGAGCAATAGACAATCCGAGCTTTAGGTAGTTGAGCCTGTCAAATTTTAAAGAAAGAACTTGGAATAGTTCATACATTCAAAACTAATTATTTCATTTTGAAGTGAACATTAACACAACTAGAGTGTACAAACCTGTATAGCAAGTACTGCTTGACCAGTTTTCGTCGGATTCTTATCCTTTTCTGGAACCAAATTTTTTGCTTTATGACACTGTAATGAAGCCACTCACACACTTCAGCAATGAAAAAGTAAATAAATATAAATACCACTTAATAATAATATCCTTCAAAATTTAACAGCAGAAATACCAATTTTATTTTAAACAGTAGAAATACCAATTGATAATAGGAGTAATTTGCATTCAAAAAAGTCAGATACCTCATCAAAAATTATAAGACCATCAAACTCAGGTCCACACCACTGCACAAGCTGTTGCATACGAGTGCGACCTCTGTCAGATGATGCTATGAGGCTACTGTATGTTGAGAAAATAACTCCCTCCTTAACTCCAACAGACTTCGAATCAAGCTTAACATAAGGCAGTTTATTCAAAGCATGCACTGGACAGATTCAAGAAAGAAATATATTTAATTACACAATAAATCTTGCAATATACAAAATAGTGAAAAAACAATTATAAGTTATAACAACCTTTTCACTTCATTATTACTAACTTTTAACTCATTCCTTTACAACTAAAACTGAACCCCTTCTATCGGTGATTAATTGCATTACGTTTATGTTAATGATATGATAATTACATCAAACTATCAAAGAAGTTAACCATATCATAGGACTTTAGTTTACAAACCCAAAAAGCATACCTGCAATGCAACTTGCACCCATATCATCCAAATCTCTCCTGGCATCGAACTTCAAGTCTGAACCAACAGAAATCCACCTGCGTAAGATCATTGGAACATGAAAATAGGAATTTAAAGCACATTGAAAAGTGAATGTTTATCTAAATTCTTAAAAGCATCCCCATGATTTCATGTACAAACTTACAAGGCTTTTCTCCTTCCATGGTGCCAGTTCTCCCATATTAGCCCAGCAACTGTGCGACCTTTACCTACACCAGCTCCATCTCCAAGAAAGAATCCTGCCCTAGCACCACTAGGAATGTGTTGAAGGTGTCTCTACCATGAAAAGAAGCATCATACGTATGAAAATTAAATTGTAAGTATATATAATTATTTATTATCGATATTCAATCATGTGGTGAGAGAAACCTGACAAGCATAGACCAATGTCTCGATCTGCAAGCATGACAAAGCCTTTGAACGTTCCAAATCATTCTTAATCATTGGATCATAAGTAGGATTAGGTGGCTGCACTGCAGACAAAGAAGATGTCTCTACAATCGGGTCTGGGTGTGGAGGTCCGATAGATAGCTTGGATGGTCGCTGTATAACAAGAGAAGTTGATTTCAGTTAAATGTACCATTCGATAAATTAACCCGAAAGAAGTTAACATAAATTGCACCCTAGACCTAGAGTCTTTAACTCACATAATCTGTAAATGTTTCTCCGGCGACACCTCCGTCACCTTCTTCCTGCTCCACTTCTTCAACCAGCTGATATATTTTAATATTGACAATAGAAAAAATGAGATACAAATACAATGATAGCAAAAGTAAATAAATATACAATTGAAATTTCCCAAGAGATCAATCAAACCCTTAAAAGAAAATTGACAAAGTCATTCATTGATCATTTGTTTTTCGTTTCTTATTCTGAATGCTTCTCGAACACACATTGTTTTCCAACTGTCTCTTTGGGATTCTTGCTTATTTGAGCCTCTATGGGAAAAGTTATGAAAACAACTGACGGCATTTTAGAAACTATTTCCATCTTAGAAGCTCTCCAAATAGCTTACAAAAACAGCTTATAGATTATGCAAATGCAGCTTGACTTAATTTAATCTTGTGTTATAGAAATAGCTTATTCGTAAACACTTATATGATAAGTGCTTATTTTATAAGCTGCAAAATAAGTTCCAAACAAGCCCCTAATAGCAACTAATCAAAACTAAGTCACAACCAATCTAAAACCATTCTCTAATCAATACAACAATCATTATAAGTTACAACGTTATTAAGCAATACAAAAATCATTATTAAGCAACAAATCAAGACCCTAAGAAAATAACTTATTTTATAAGCTACAAAATTAAGTTCTAAACTGCACACACTCACACACACACTCATCACTTAACTCAAGAACAACTAATTAAATCACTCTCCCATGAGCACAAAATTAGGTCAAAATCAAATGATCTACAAAAAAAAATCCAAAGCAATTTTTCACCTCGTTAACTTCTTCTTCTTCTTCTTCTTGTTTACGACCAGCATCACCAACATCAAGAATAACAAAACACAGCGGACACGGAAACTGCGCCAAATCACTCGGTCCATTCACAAGCGCCTTACAGTGGAAACACCGGATTTTCACCGCAGACGAATCAACACGTGCGTACGCATGCGCCATTTGACACATCGGACACGGTAACTGCACCACTCCATGTGGTGCGGAGAAGTAAGTCTGGCAATTGGTACAACGCTGCTCGCGTGCCATGGGAGGTTGTGGTGGTGGCGGTGGTGGTTGATGATGCATTCTGTTAGGGAAAGAGCGAGGGAGAGAAATTGAGGGGGTGAAACTTGAGCGGGAAGAAAACGGTTTTGTTGGCGCGTTTAGGGTTTGGGGTCTTATATAAGGGTTATATCTTCTGTATTTTCTATTTTTCAGTTCCATACGAATTTGTTCAAGATTCGGTGATTTTTTCTTACTCATACCACTCATTGTTGTTGAGAAAAAAAAGAAGAATAGCGATGAATGAATGAAGAGAGCAAAGAGAAAAAAACGAGAGAAGAGAGAAAAAGGTTATGCAAACTAAAAGAATTTCTAATTAGATTGGCAATTCTCTATTTATAAGAAATTCCGGCGAGTTAACTCATTATAAGCGCACTAAAAGATTTTTTGTTTTTGTTTTTTTTGTTTGTTTTGTTTTTGGTTGCAAATGGAAAAGGAGAAAACAACAAAAACACAAACAGGACAAAGAGAAAAAGCCCAACAAAGCTAATCCCTAAGAAAGAAGGTCCCTAAGGAACAAGAAAAACACACAGATACAAAAAGAAAAACTACAAAAGTTATAAGCTAGGAATATTGTCAAAGTTGGATTTTACGCCCGAATTCTTTAATTATTATTACTAGCAAAAAGACGGGCACTCACGTGTCTGTCTTTTTGTTTTTTTATTACGCTTATGCATGTATATTATCAACGATATTTTATCGAAATTTGCGTGTAAATTACAAACAATATATTGTATAATTTTTTTGATATAAATTAAAATTATAAGTAGAAATATTTGTGACTTTCAAATTTTAACAAACCAAAAAAATCATGTTTATCTTTTTCAATAACAACAATAATTTATCAAATATAATATAAACTCTTATCATTTTTAATACAACCAACATAACATTAATATAGAAAAATTTGTTTAAGGGTATAATTGGAATTATAAAAAATTCAGCCTAAAATCTTTATCCCCTTCATATATAATATTGATAATATTCTTCCTATTGTTGTGAGATGTTTCCTATTTTAATGGGATTTAATTTTTTAATTAAAATTAAAATTTAAAATATATATTATTAAAGGATAAAATAGATAATAAGATAGTTTAAATGAAAGGTAAAATAAGTAATGAAAAAGTCAGTCCAAACTCATGTATTTTAAGCCTATTTTCTTTATATATAGTATAGATTATTACAAAAATTAATTAGACGAGCACTCCGTATTCGTCTATTTGCTCTTTTTATTGTGTTAGTGTGTATAAATTATGAACAATATTTTTTTATGAACTTTTGATTAAAATTAATTTCATTTTGATTACAATATTAAGTATAGATAATAAATATTTTGTACTTTCATATTGTAATAAATTATACTTATTTTTTCAATGATACCAACAATATAACAAATATAACATCTTTCAATTTTTTTTAACAAATGGAGTATTAAAAAATGTGGTTATTTAGAATGAAAGTAATGCACATATAGGCAAAAACAAAAATGTTTCTTTATAAATATATAAAATTTATTAAAATAAATAGTTTGATCTGAAGTAAAATAATATCACAAGAAAGGGGGGTTTGAATTGTGATGTAATAAAATTTACCTATTAAAAATTCTCGACAAACACGTTAATAATTGATATTTAGTTAGTTAGGAAATAATCAAGATTTAATAAAGTGATTGTGAATGTGTGTGAATAATAAATATAAAGGAGATAAGGAAGAAAGATCACACACAAAATTTATCCTGGTTCACCCAACGTGGGCTAGTCCAGTCCCCACAATACTTGTGAGATTTTTCAATAGGTAGTTGAGTTATGACTTAATCTCAACTCCTTCTTTCTTTTAGATCTTCTTGATCTTTACAACAATTCTTTCAACCATTACTTGGTCTAGACACTTGCTTTTACGAGCAAGCTTTTTACGACCTTAATTTGTGCCTTCTGCACAATCTCAATTTCTTTTACAAGAGTGAGTAGATTCGAAATAATATTAATCTTTTTGAAAGACTTAATACGAAAAAGAGCAGCTTGCTCAAACTAAGATAATATTCTTGAGTGATTTGCACTTGATATGAAAGAGGTTTTGATTAAAGATTTTCTTTTGTTTTTGCCTCAAAAAGGTTAGTCTTTCCTTTTGCTGAAGTCTTCTATTCATAGGAGAAAAACTCTTCATAGCTTGCAACGCAAGATATATGTGAAGCTTTGAGATGAAACTGATCTTTGCCAGTTGAGATCGATATCTGAGTGTGCTGAAGCTTCCCTTTGTGTCTTGTTCCTTGCTGCGTGAAGCATGAGCTTTGTACAGCTCATTGTCTTAACATTCTTCGCTGTAAGTTCAATCTTGAGCCCAGAGAAAGGGACTTTTGAACTAGGATGTAGCTTTCCTTGTCATGTTGTGAGGTGACCATAAAGAGAATATCCAAATGATCATGGATTTACATGGTATTGCATTTGTCATACATCCTTGATGTGTTGTCGTGTTTATATTGGTCCTTCTCATGCTAAGCTTTTTGCACATGATATTAAATATGTTCTTTTTATGCATATGCATATTTGCTCTTATGATTAAAATTTCTTGTCATGACATATCTTATACTTCAAATATTTATTGCTTCCTTAAATATGATTTCTTTGTGCTTCCATGGCCTTGTGCGTGTTTTGCTTGTTTTGAACTAAGTCCACACTTTTGAGACCAATGATTGAGATCAATCTCTTCATCATAACTTTGTGCTTTTCTTGGTAATTATATACTCCATCCGTTCCTTTTTAAGTGTCTTTTTAGAAAATTAACATCAAAATAGTAATGTGTATTTTTGCACATATTCTTCCTATTATACCCTCATTTTAATCCACCAATAAATTCCTATTTATTTGCAAACACTTTATCTTTCAATAAATTTAATATTTTATCTTTCTCTCGTAACAAACAATTGTTAGTTATTATCTTTTTCTCCAACAAATTTCTTTTTTTTTTTTGCCCATTCTCTCTCTCATAACAAACAATCGTCAATTTTCTAAATATTGTGCGCATCTTTTTAATTATTTTAAGTCAATATAAAAATTATTCCTACTTCACATTAATCAAAATTTAAGAAAAAATTAACTTTCTTCCAACTCCTTTAATTAAAGTTAAGGCTTCTAGGTGGTATTGGCTTGGGATCTGGGAGTGTGCTCCTCCTCGAGGTCTCAGGTTCGATTCTCTCCGGTGTCAATTTGGGTGGGCTAATTTAGCTTCTTCGAAAAAAGTTAAGGCTTTCTAATATGGCTTAAACTTGTCAAAAAAAAAAACTATGGCTTCAACCAATGCTAGAGTCACACTTGAAATTTTTAACAATTGCTATTCATCTTATTTATAGAATTTTAACTTTTCTTGGAACCATTGTTTGGAACAAAATTTTGTTTAAATTTAAAGATAACAAGAAAACAAACTTTGTTTAAAAAAAATAAACAAACCTTGTTTAAAACAAAACAAACTTTAGTTTTCCAAATAGATAACATTAATTAGTTTTATTGAAAAAGATAAAAGTAATTGACAAATGGTATAATTGATAAATCGTATTCTTAAAATACCAAAAAGACAATTAAATAGGAACGAAAAATTCACCCTAAAAAGACACTTAAAAAGGAACGGAGGGAGCAGTGTTTTTATACCTTTGGCTTAATAAAAAACACTCAAGAGCACAAGTTAAATAACAATTAAAATCAGAATTAATAAAGTTTAATTTAATATGTTTGTTATCTTTAAAACTTAAAATAGGGATTTGGATTTTATATCAACATGATCAAATGATTATCTAAAATTTTCTCTATCAATTTGTTATTTAAAAATTGAATCATCTTTTAAATTTGAAAAAATGTATGCTAAATTGGATATAATAAAAAATGACATTTAATGAATGAGAAAATTGAGAAACAAATAAATAGTTAGAATTAAAACATGAAATTATATATATTTTTAATCCAAGTGAGTAGCATGATGCTTGATCTCGTACAATATATCACCGAACAAAGATTGATAAAAAAAGAGAGGGGGGATAAGACCAAAACCCTCTGAAATGGAAGATAATCTAAAACTATGCAAACCTAGTCTATTCCATATATATTCTTACCTTAATTCGAAATGAACAATAATTATAGAAAACAAAGTTGTTTAAGGTTTGCTCTAAAAAAAAAGTTGTTTAAGGTTTCCTTAAAAAAAAAAGTTGTTTAAGGTTAAACCTATATTGGCTAACTTGTCAGCACAACTATTTGCTTCTTTATAAACGTGTGATACAAACAATGAAATTCATATTGATATGTTTTGAAGAATGTAGTTGTTCCATATGTTTCTTACTTCCCAAGACACTGAATCTCGACTTTTGAAATCATGTATAACCATCATGGAATAAATTTCTAACCATATGCTTCTCCATTTCTTGTCTCTGGCAATTTCAATTGCTCAGAAAACTCAACAATGATAGAGTTTGAGATGCCTAATCCTTTTGCAAAACAGCCAATGAAATAAGCTTGATCGTCCCCGAATATTCCACCACAAGCTGAAATATGAGGACTTCCCACATCAATTCCATAAGTATTGCACTTCAATCTAGTTGATTAAATGAGGTTGCCAAATGATTTCCTCAATGGTTGGAGCTCTAGCAGGATGAATTATTACTTTAAAAGCTTTGAGAATGAAATATCATTGATGAGGTTGCCGACAAATTTGAGTTGCTCCCTGCAATAGAAACATTATAAATTACTTGATTTATAGCCAACTTGCAATTGATGAGCTTGTTATTAAATCTTGCACTGTTCCTTTCTTGCCAAATGATTTTGAAAATGTTAACCAAAGCAGATTTTATCACTAATTTGCACTGCTTTAAGCCACCTCTATCATAGAGACTCCATATATCTTCCATAGAACTCAATTTGAATGGCAATATTGAATAGTGAAGCAAGCCAACACCAAATTTCGAATGCAAATGGGCATTCGAAACATAGACGAAATGAAGTTTCCAAATTTTTAAAACAAAAGTTGCAAATTGAGGGCAATTTGGAGCCTCTCTCTTTTTACTTATCATCAACAACGATTTTGTCAAGCATTAATCTCCAGACTAGCAATGACTTTGAAGGAGGCACCAAATTAACTTGGTCCAAATAAATTGCGAAGAATGGTGGGATTTGAAAATGAAAGTATCTTTGAAGGACAAAGTTCTAGAGGATGTGTGCTTCCAAATTATTTCATATGAGTTTTGCTCATTTGATTGTTTCTTGCAGTGCAAAAGTTCCGTCACAAACACGGCCATGATGCCTATATTTTCTTCCCCTTACTCCCAGCATAGTTAAGCCATTCCTCAACCATAGGCTCATCAAACTTCCTTTTCACCTCTGAGACCTTATGCACCAATCATGTCCTTCCCTCAACCATGACCTTACAATACCTATTAGTGGAACTCATCCTGATAAGCCTTAATCTCACTACCATTCCTATCCTAGATTCTCAGTACCACCTCCACATATGGGCATGATGCCTTCTTTTCAGTCATCCTCTGCTGGTAATCCTCATACTCTTCTTCCTAATGGCTCTTCAATTTGTTATCTACCTTGGTACTGAGACTCTCGGTTATTATCACCATATGACTTCTCAAGGAACATACATTCATCAATACTCACCCTTTGAAGGACTTGACCAAATCTAAATTGGAAACGGTCAAGGTTTGCATGTTCTTTCTTCCACTATTATTCCCCTCATAATCACAAATTTAATCTCGTCCTCACTAATTTTCTTCATGTGATTTGTGGGGCCAAACCCCTTCTCCTTCTATCAATGGCTTTCTATACCAGGTTTAGTTGGATTTATCTTCTCAAGATAAAATCTGATGCATTTACTATTTTTCAACAATTTAAACTAATGATTGAAAATTAGTTTGATCATAAGCTTAAGGCTCTATAATCAGATTGGGATGGTGAATTTCATAGCTTCTCTTATTTATTGTCTTAAAATGGCACTATTCACAAAATTATTTGTTCACATACACACCATCATAATGGTCTGGTAGAGAGGAAAAACATGCATATAGTGGAAATGGGACTCACTTTGTTGGCACATGCATGGATCATGCATTTTTTACAAGTGTTTATTGTGTCAACAGGCTCCCTACCTCAGCTTTGAACTATGAGGTTCACTACACAAATATATTTGGTAAACCACATGCAATTTGTGCGCATCTTTGGTTGTTCATGCTCTCTTTTTCTAAGGCCGTGCAATAAACATAGACTCGATTTTCACTCTCAAGAATATGCGTTTCTTGGTTATTCTACAACACACAAAGGAAATAAATGCCTCTCACCTATGTTGGTCAATATGACGTATGCATAATGAATCTTGCGGGTGAATAGATTCCCCGATTAATAGTGATTTGTATCACTCCCCTTTTGGAAGAAGTATGATTCGAATCAGAATCTTGTTGATTCCTATCAATTTTTATCTGGAAAAGCTCTGATTCGAATCATTGTTCATGGCTATCAAATCATTCTTCATCACATCTAAAGTTAAGCATGGTTGACTCGAATCAAAGGACAAAATGATTAGAATCATAACATGTAGAATATTTTCAATTCAAATCAAGGCTTCAAAAAATCAAGTTTTAACATGAAAATAATTTGTAAAACTATACCCAACTTATTTCAAGCTATCTAAAACAAGATATTCAAGACAGGGAGTGACACAATGGATTTGAGAGATTTAGATCAATAGGGTGCTTTACAAGCTAGGCTAAGACAACGAAACAAAACCAACATGTATCAAACTATCAAAGCTAAAATCAAAACCAAACCTATAGGATCAAGGTAGCAACTACAACCTACTGGGAAGTCATCTCCAGAGATGTAGTTTTCAATGAACTCAAATTTCCCTAACCTTCCATGTTTCATAAACCTTTTGCATCTCATTCCTCTCCTCCATTTGTCCATGCTTCAATTCACATAGTCTCCTCCATTTGGAACAATCCTTCCATTCTTTCTCTCCCTATCCCTGCTGTATCCTATCCCATTCCAGAAGTCTCTTCACTTCCGGACACCTCACCTCTTTTTTCACCTTCTTCCTCTCAAAATCCTATATCTCCTCCGTCTATGTCAGATACTAACACTCATCCTATGACTACTAGAGCTAAGGATGGCATTGTCTACCCTAGACTACATCCTACTTTACTCCTTTATCATGCAGAACCAAAAACAGAGAAGGCAGAACCAAAAACAGAGAAGCAAGCTATGGATAAAGGCTGAGTTTGATGCTTTAATAAAGAATGGTACCTGGACTCTAGTGTTCAAGATCAAAGAACATGCAGATGGTTCTATCATTAAGTTCAAAGCTAGACTACTAGCTAAACAGAAGTTTGGAGCCAATTACAACGAAACCTTTTCCCCAATTATTAAGCTAGTGACAGGGAAAATCACTTTTCCCCAATTATTAAGATAGTCACGATGAAAACCATTCTTACTCTAGCTTAATCTCACTCTTGGCCTCTCCTTCAATTAGACATTGATAATGCTTTTCTAAATGGTCTGAAAGTAGAAGAAGCCTAATTCAACATCTTAGTTTTCTCTCAGAGCCTACTATGATAAATATTGGGGATCGGACACTAAGGATAGCCGATCAACTTCTGGTGCTTGTCTATATCCAGGCCTTAATCTTGTTTCCTGGCGGGCTAAAAAGCAGCCGGTGGTTGCCAAATTAGCACATAAACTGATATGAGTGCCATAACTTTAGCTCACAATCCAACATAGCATTCTAGGACAAAATCAATGGAGCTCGATCTGTTTTTTGTTAGAGAAGATACTTCAAAGACATCATCAAGTGGTTTATGGTCCTGGTAAGTCTCAATATCCTGACTTGATGACCAGGGCACTACCTCGAACCAGGCTTGCAGACTTAAGGACCGAGCTCATTTCGTGTGATTCAAGTGATTCTCACCTAGGATGAGCTTGATGGGGGCTATTAAGAGTATAGACCAACTAAGGATTTTTACACTGTCTAACCAAACCAAGTGTAGTTAAAATATGTAGCATATGATTTTTCAAACAAAAAATGAATAATGTGTAGCACTAAAGTTCATGTATCATGTGAAAACTAATCCATCAATAGTATTTCCCTATGTCAAGATCACCCATATAAAAATACGATTTTGAATTATATACAAATCTGGATGATGTAATCAAAAGACTGAAATAGAGATTGCACAATTGTGTTGCATCTCAATGAGAACATGATCTTTCCTTTCCACAAAATTTAGCAACAAGCTTAAGCCTTTACATAAAACAAAAAGTGCTAGTGATCTTCAAGAATGGGAGACGTCAGGTGCCTCAGGTCAATCATCATCCAGTTCTATAACAAATTGTAAATCTACAGATGTCAAAAGCAAATATATAAGTATACGCATCACCTTGGAGAAAATAATTATTGACCAAAAATTCAAACAGAAGTCTAAGCCATATTTGTAACAAAGGATAACTAAGAAAAAAGATTATAAGTTTTTAATGTTGAAGTCTTCGCATGGAACAAAAGTCAATCCTTTCTGTTTGAGCATGACTTTTATTGGAGCAAAAAATATAAAAGAAAGAAAAAGTATACCCCTTATGAGGATAGTTAAAATGACACTGATTTTTCAGAATCAACTATTCTAGTAAGTTTGTCAAAAAAATAAAAAAATTATTCTAGTAAGCATTCATTCCTAAACTGAAACTTTCCATCACACCAACATCATATATCGATATAACCCTTCTTAAAAAGAAAAAACTTCTTAAACCCTTCGCACATGTGTATGCATGTTTGTATGTGCAAGATAAATTTAGGATATCATTATAAAATTTATGGCAATTAAGTAATTTAGAATATTGATAAATTTAGGCCCTTAAGTTATTGATTGAAAAACATGACTGCAGCTTTTTTTAAAAAAAATCTGAATTTAATATCCCTACGGTAATGGGAAATATTTCCATTTTTTTCTAAATATTTGTAATGGGAAAAATTTCCAATTTTTTCTGTGAAAACAAACAACCAAAGAAGGTACATGTCCAGGTATGCTTTTTAGAAAAGGTGTTAAGATGGAGAGAGAAACAAAGAAACCTTGAAGTACAGTGTCAACTGCTGCGCTAGGAACAAAAATCCCTACGGTACGTCTGTTATCTGATGTAGTTTCCACACGAACAACGCGTAGCCGCTGCTTCTTAACCGTTTGTCGGGACTGTACATATTTTTATTTGCAATTAGAAGTAGTTTGTAAGATAAAATGACTATTATAATGCTCTAATGAGTAAACAATCAACCAGAGGCTCAGCAAAATCAGCACATTTTCATTAAAAAGAAAGTTTCTCAGCTCCAAAGTTACCAAAAAGCTATCTATTACGATTTCCATACAATATGATCAGATATAGAGGATATCATAAAGTAACAAATTGATATATCATACGCGAATTAATAATTTTAGCATCTGCAAAATATGTTCTTTCACAAGAATGTTTTTTGAGTTGGTGAAATACCTGCTTAGCAAGCGCCTTTCGTATGTCTCCCCAAATAGGAAAAATGACGCCACCTAAGACATTGACTTGCTGAAGTCTTGAGCCAACCGAACATAACTTGCCATTCTTACAATTGGGACCATGCATGCACTGACAACACAAGTAATAAGTCAAAATGCAATATGATGTGAATTTGAAATATCTACATTGTTTCTCACCCCATGAGATTCTAAATTATATAGATGATACAGTAAATCAGAGGACAGCTTTATCTTATCATAAAATCGCTAAAAAAAGAATGGTTCAGCTGCATGTGTGCCAATTAGGCCACAAGTTCACAACCATGAACAAGCAGCATGTCCTGTGGCCCCGGAGATAATGATGAGGGCCTAATAGTTTATTAGTGACGAATGATGAGACGTATCCAGATAGAGGGGGATAATTCATTTGAGAAGGATAACTCAGGTGTCACTGAGGGGATGGGAAAGTGTGATATATGTAACCATTTGGAAATGATGGACATACTTGGAAAATTGGTTGTGCAAACCTGCTGATCTCAGAGAGGAGATCCGTATCATTCTGTATTATTATTATTTGTACTGTTTGATCTGTGTTCTGGTTTCCATACGTACTCAGAGAGGAGAGTCTCAACGGTAAGCTAGTCTCTTACCGTAAGGGATTATTCCCGTTTTTAAATACATAAAAGTTCCATCTGTACTCTGTTGTCAGTTTCCTCGCATGAAGTTACAATTACGAGAAATAACTTATGGTATATATATACCTGCTTATATGAAACTTCATATTCGTCTTCCCAACCAATTTTTGCCTCCTCCAAAGATGAAACTTTTGAATATTTTGTAGTTAATTCTGCCAGATGCATATCCCTACAATTGCAGGAGAAAATGGGTAAACAAGAAAATTAAAACTAAAAGAAGGTCAAGTAACTGAAATACATACCGAGTTGATTCTCCAGTAGTGGGACGAACTATCTTATACATAGATGGAGCAGAACTGGAACAGAAAAAAGAACCAACATAATGACATCAGTAAATGAAACCATAAATCTTTACTGTGTACTCCCTCCGGCTTTATTTATAAGCAACATTCATCTTAATTTCTTGGCCTTAAGTATAAGCAAAAGTCACCAAATTCAACTCAATTGAACAGTTATATAACAAGGACGACAAAAACTAGAAATGATACCTTTTAAATGCTAAAATAACATGACGTTTTCCCAACCACTCCCTGTTAGACTTGTAGAAGCCGTCACCATCTGAACTAAATCCAGCCTTCTGCTTCTCGCTCAGCATGATATTTGCCAACTGATGCGTAAATGATATCAGCAAAATATATATGTTAGATTAAAGCACTATTTAGTTAGAACATCGGAGAAAGCATATGTACCTCCCATGAAACCCCACGATCCAAGGTGAAAGTGAACAGATCAGTTGAAGCCCCGCTTATTTGATCAACATAGACTGTCTGCATCAAAGGAAATTTATCTTCAGTCTTAAATTTGATGTACAATAACATACGAAAAAGAGTGGCAACCAGAAGTTTAAGAGGAAAATAAATACCTTTTGAGTCCCTTGCAGTTCAATGACAGTAGCTTTCAAGTCAACAATGCCTGTGTCAAGGTCACCTTCAATGCGAGCTTTATGAACAAGAAGATCCATGATATTCACAAATAACTCAAATAGTCTGTTGATACAGAAGGAATTACTGTATTGAACCGAAATCTGAAAGTAGAAGTACCAAATCATTTCATTCACAAAACACAAACCTATTCTGAATCTCAGGAGCTATTCCCAAAAGCCGGTTGAGAAATCGTTTAATATTGCATTTATCTTTATCATCCATGCCGGTACCATCACCTCCTTTAAATAAGAAGTCGCATTTAATAATGAGAAAAAACACAGATAACGTGATATCATAAACTTCACAGCAGTAAATTATAAAACCTGAAACATATTTTGATTAGATATTCAATCTAATATTAGACAAGGGAAAACAATGATTACCAAGACCGTCGTCCGTAAAAATTTTAACCGAAACAAGAGCAGCTTTTGCCTGCATAATAAAATCTTCGATTGTATCTGGTCTGTCAGATGAGCATCCTGGGGGTACAACAGGAAGAGGAAGATCCTACATAATTACTTTTATCATTAGATGGATTGGACTTGTTCATTTCTTATTAAACTTATTGTCAATATCGCATTGGTTATTTTCAACAAAAATTTGATACCCGATCCAGTATTCCAGTGTAAAAAAGCTTCAGAGCCCTCCTCCCATAATCACTATCATAATTATATGCATTTAACGAAGGTCCAGCCCTGTAAAGTACCCAGGAAGTCAGGAACAACATCAACTAAGATGTTAAAATTTATCCATGTTGGCTCAACGAAAACAAAACTGATGAATCTAACTTGCCTACGATCCCCCTGAGTCAAAGCTCCAAGAGATTCTAATCTCTTAGCAACAGCTGATGCAAACCGGCGTTCTCCACCAAGGTTCGAAATTAGTAACCTGAAGAACATCTACTTTTGTTAATGAGTATTTTTACCATAAAAACTAGTACTCTCAATAACCTTGAAAAGCACTTTAATTGAGCTAGAGGAAAAGGAAACAGGTGGTGGACGTATATCATTATACAAAATTCATAAACCAAATTAATAAATAATTTTTGGTGACCTGTATTCTGGTGCCGAGACTTGATTTGATCTATGAGTTCTTCCAAACTGTTGAATTGCTCGGTCGGCACTCCATGGAAGTTCAAGAGTTAAGTGAACCCTTCGTTTCTATTTTGTAAAGGTCAAAGGTAAAAACAGCAAAAGAAGAATAAAACAATTGAAAAGTTCACAAAATAATATCACTAGCTTCTGAGCAGAATATTTGCAAAAACCATCAAATAATAGGACAGAGAGAACACTAGTGATTCATGGGATAGAAATATTTCCAAAAAGTTTGATTACCTGATTTATCACTCTTCGGTCTGCCTGCAATGAAACGCCAGCTGATCCAGCTTCAGAGATGATGGCCACTAACTTCTTACCTTCCATAAAGAGCTTTTTCTCATTCATGTTGACCATCTCGGCAGTGACATCTTTTCTAAAGGGGGAAACACAATTAATGAAGCAAGCATGAAACGATGTTTATCAATTAGATATGGTGACATTATGCAACTCACGTATTTCGTGTCTGATAAAACACACCCGTTCCACTAGGGGCCCTCACAAGCATTCCTTTTCTTCCTGTAATTTCTGCAACTTTGTCATGACCTCCTAACTGCAGTAAAAATTTAAAATTTCATTTATAGAATACGGTAAAAGAACTATAGTTTGGGGTTTAGCATGAATTGCAGAGCATAAAATTGCTACAACAGACATCTTTTCATAGTAGTTACTTAATTTCAATTGGAATAGCATTGACCAACAACTATCTTCAAAAACAATGTTAAAGAGGAAGACGAGGATAAGCAACGAATGATCATTACCTGGTCAATAATATCATCCAAGGGATTGTTTGGAAGATCCAAAGCACAAATCCTCTCTAATATTTTGTGCCTGGACTGCATGGCCGTGTCGTAGCTGCAGAAATCCGATGAAAATATTCATCACTGTCATGCTCTTTTTATTTCTAACTTTTTGTTGATTCAGGAAATGGTGGTTTACAGTTATCATTAAAGCTAGTTATCGAATGTAAAATGATAAATTATGACATCAGATTGCCAAATTAAAAAAAATTATCTTAAGTTTTAAACCTCTCCTGGAAGTGCTTTTCTGGTAATGGGAAATTGTCCTCAACAAATTTTAGCAGCAACTCACGAGGTCCAGAAATAAAGTCATCAAGTTCAGATCCCTAAACAAAATAATAAATAAATAACACATAAAGAAACCGAAATGCAGGAAAAATGCTTTTAAGTTAAATGAAAATGGATTCAAATACAAACATATTTTGAAACAGCATCCTCTGTCCTTGCTTCCCCCGTACTCTGAAGACCTATGACTACACACTTGTCTTCCATTAATGCTTGCTTCGCCAGTCTCACTGCAGTAGGGACTTTACCAGACATACACATATGTCTGAAGAATCTCTACAGTTTTAAAAGGAAAAGGGACAATCCAAAAACTTCAATTAATAATAAATTTCTAATAAAGATGAGGAACTTGTCTCCAGGAACCAACTTAACTTAGACTTACTACCTGGTGGCTTGCCCAATATAATCGCAATAGTTGTCTAAATTCAAATTCGTCTACATTTTCACTTTCATATAACTCCTGAAGCAAATCCACCCAAACTTCTGTAGCCTTTTTATACGCATCCTGTGATATTTGAAAAAAAAAAAAAAAACGTACATAATCAGATAAGCATACTGAATTCAAAAGACAAATGAACGAGTAAAACAAAATAAAGCAAGGCAATTAAATTTTTTCCAAAGAAATTCTATTACAACAATAGCTTAATACACAAGTAATGGTAATTACTATTAATAAAGCAAGGCAATTAATTTTCTCTTCGTTTAATTATCTACACAGAAAGAACAAGTAAAGAGTAGCCATCAATATTTCCAAAGAAATTAGTCGGCCATACTGTCATTCTATCATCTAATGACGCATCAACAATTTCAAACTCAGCACCCTTGTAGCTAAGCGTGCGACATAAATACATCCCCCTGAAATTAGAAAATGAAGCAGAATAATATATCTTTCAGATACATATAGGTGCATATGGCTAAGAGTGGATGTGTTTGTAGAAATATTATAACCTTGCTTTCATGTCCATTGCAACTAGTTCTAGAACTCCAACACCCCCACTGTCAAGAGCACCTGGATTCATCACTCGTTAATGAACTTTAAACAATTACAGTGTAAGGGCCAATGTCCAAATGTACAGGTATATATGCAAACAATAAAAATATCTAAAATGCTCTATGTGATGCAGCATTAGTAAATTGAGCTTAAATGTTGTATATATGTGGTCGTATTTGTAGTTATTAGGCGTATATTTTGTAATATTGTTGTCTCCTTTTTTTACCATCTTTGTGGCCTTTGTTTGCAACCCTTGGTCCAACTTGCTAACAAAATACTCTTGGTCAATAGAACTTAAAATATCAAGCAGGTGCTAAATGATACAAAAAGACGAGTAATTATCAAAGGGTAAAAAAAAATCTTGAACTAGTTTTAAACATTGTCATAATATATATGCCAGGTGACCAGATCATATCAACTAAAAAAACTTCTTTCATTAATATATTTTTTAAATAAGGAAAAAGGAAATATGAAGAAAAAAGATGAATAGTCATAGTTACTATTTTGAAAAGCAAAAAGAAAAGATAAGAGAAAGAACACTACCTAGAAATTCACTAAAATCAGGGAAGCAAGTCCCAGCTCCCCAAAGGCCAAGTCGAACCATATAAGCCATATTGCGAGGTTCAGATGCACCAGTAGCTGAGCAATAGACAATCCGAGCATCAGGTAGTTGAGCCTGTCAAATTATGATGAAAGAACTTGGAATAATCTGTACTCTCAAAACTAATTATTTCATTTTGAAGTGATCATCAACACAGATAGAGTGTACAAACCTGTATATCAAGTACTGCTTTACCAGTTTTCGTTGGCTTCTTATCCTTTTCCGGAACCAAATTTTTTGCTTTATGACACTGCAATAAAAATCAAATCAAAGAAATAGAAATTGAATACTTAAAAAACCACTTAATGATAATATCCCTCAAAACTAAACAGTGTAAATACCAATGAAGCAGAGGTACGGACACGGACACTGACACACCGACACCGCTAATAATTTGAGAAAATCACATAATTCAGTGTAATTATATGTGTCCGACACTGGGACACACCTAAGCCAAATGAATGTCCGTGCTTCATAGGTAAATACCAATTGACAATAGCAATGTTATCCATTTAAAAAAGTCAGATACCTCATCGAAAATTATAAGACCATCAAACCCGGGTCCACACCATTGCACAAGCTGTTGCATTCGGGTACGACCTCTGGTAGATGATGCTATGAGGCTACTGTATGTCGAGAAAATAACTCCCTCCTTAACTCCAGTTTTTGAATCAAGCTTAACATAAGGCAGTTTATTCAAAGCATGTACTGTACAGATTCAAGAAAGAAAGAAATTTAAATGCATAATAAATATTGCAATATACAAAAAAGTGAAAAAACAATTACAATAGCCTTTCAATGTAGAATCTTAATTAACGAAGGAAGCCAACAAAACATCAGATAAAACTATTTTTTGGATAGAATATGATTTATCACACACAACAAAATAACAAATAATAAGAGGACATGATATCCTGTAAACAAGAGACAAAATTTAATGTTAAAATGGTGGTAGTGTGTGTGCCAATCTTCAAAAAGGTTCTATATTACCCAAATCCAAGATGAGGTTGAAGTGGATTCTTAATATACAAGAATTTTACTTTACTTTACGAACCCAAAAAGCATACCTGGAATGCAACTTGCACCCATATCATCCAAATCTCTTCTGGCATCAAACTTCAAGTCTGAACCAACGGAAATCCACCTGCATAAGATTATTGGAGCATGAAAATAGGAATTAAAAGGCGCACTGCAAGTTGAAATTACAAACAAGTATGTATGCATGCACAATAAAGCACATTGAAAAATGCACAATAAAGCACAATGAAAAGTGAATGTTTATCTCAATTCTTAAAAGCATGCCCATGATTTCATGCACAAACTGTGACCTAAACTTACAAGGCTTTTCTCCTTCCATGGTGCCAATTCTCCCATATTAGCCCAGCAACAGTTCGACCTTTACCTACACCAGCCCCGTCTCCAATAAAGAATCCTGCCCTAGCACCACTGGGAATGTGTTGAAGGTGTCTCTACCATGGAAACAAGCATGAAAGTTAAATTGTAATTATTTATAATTATTTATTATCGATATTCAATCATGTGGTGAGAGAAACCTGACAAGCATAGACCAATGTCTCGATCTGCAAGCATGACAAAGCCTTTGAACGTTCCAAATCATTCTTAATCAGTGGATCATAAGTAGGCTCTGGTGGCTGCACTGAAGACAAGGAAGATGTCTCTACAATCGGATCTGGGTGTGGAGGTCCGATAGATAGCTTGGATGGTCGCTGCAGAACAAGAGACGTTGGTATCAGTATAATGTACCACTTGATAAACTAACCCAAAAAAAGTTAACATAAATGCTCCCTAGAGTATTTAACTCACATAATCGGTAAATGTTTCTCCGGCAATACCTCCATCACCTTCTTCCAGCTCCACTTCTTTAACCAGCTTTAATATTGACAAAATAAATGAGATACAAATACAAGGATAGCAAACACAAGTACCTAATAAGCTACAAAATAAGTTCCAAACAGGCCCCTAATAGCCACCGTAAACCATATCTAATACTAACAACAACAGACACGAAAATGAAGGCACACTCATAAGTCAAAGTTAAGTCAGCATCAACAAATTAAATCAAAACTAATTAAGTCACATAAACAATCTACAATCATTATTCTCTAAGCACTTATTTTATATGGTGACCATTCAAACCAGTTTTTATTTATTTATTCAATAAACCTAAAAATAGTTTTTCTCGTTCTCTTTTCTAATCATTCAAACTAACTTATTCACCTCATTTTCTTGTTCAGCATCAGCATCATCATGAACATCAAGAATGACAAAACACTGCGGACACGGAAACTTCACAAAATCACTCTGTGCATTCACAACCACCGCCTTACACGAAGAACACCGAATTTTCACCGCGGACGAATCAACAGAAAACACATGCAAAATATTACATTTAGGGCACGGTAACTCCGCCACGCCATACGCGGCGGAGAAGTAGTACCGGCAACCAGAGCAACGAGTGATATTAGGTCGTGGCAGTGGAGGTGGCGGTTGGGGGAAAGAGTAAGGGAGAGAAGTTGAAGGGTTGAAATGTGAGCGGGAAGAAAACGGTTTTGTTTCGAGGTTTAGGGTTTGGTGTGTTGCTATATATGGGTTTTTAGTAACTTTTCTATTTTTTCTTTTTCTTAATTCCTTCATATGAGGTTGTTGAATCGATGAAGATGAGTTAGTGACTTTTCTTTTACCCCTTCCACTCATTCTTGCTTTTCTGTGAAAAACAAAGACTAGTAGAGTCTAGAGAGAGACATAGATAAATACACGAGGGAGAGAAGATTGCAAAGTAAGTTTCTAATTGTTGGTAGTTGTAAGAAAATGCATGGGTTAACGGGCCAATGTTCAATGGGCTTCTCAATAAAAACGTAACAAGAGTCTGAAAATTTTGAAAATTGTTGTTCACACTTGTGATGAGGCTGAAAAACATTAGTAAAATACGCAAATACCCCTTCGATAGTTTCGGAAGTTAAGTTACGCAAGGGTATTTTCAGAAGTTTGGTTGGAACGAGCAATTTTTTATGGGAGAAGAGCAGAATTCCTGGAAATTTTACCCTATATCCTAACATCTATACCCTCACCCCTACATTTTACTTGAATTGCCTATTGTACCCTTATATAAAGTTAAAATACCACTGATTTTTCCTGAATTTTCTCCTAAATTTGGCGGTTCACCTTGTCCCAACTGCAAAGCTACCAGAAAACACATTTGTTGGTCTATATGGCCAGTAAGGATGCGCTATAGGGGAGTGAATAACGGTTTGAAATTTTTTACAGAGTTTTGATGAAAACGTTTTGAAATATTTTGACTATTTGGAATTATGCTTGAACAATCATAAACTATGACAAATTGTTAAGACTATGCTCTAATAAGAAAATATAGCAAGCTAACAATCAAAAAACACAATGTATATGCAATTGATGAATTGGTTAGGAATTGAAACTAATTGATCCAAGTAAAATAGTGAAAACCTAATTCAAGGAATTAGGCCAATTTAAACCAAAAAGAACTTAGATCAAAATCGATTTCTATTCTATCAATTAATCAATTTAAACATATAGAATTATCAAAATTAAAGAGGATAAGGGAAAAGAGAACGACACCGAGATTTTTATAGTAGTTCACCCTTTCGTCACCGGACCACATCTACTCTTCTTGGTGAAAAACGCCTCCACCAAGGACTTCTGAACACCCCGTTCTCCCAACAGTCGTAATATTAATTATAATAATCAGAGTAAATGATACAACGGGGAGTCACACTGCTTTTCAAAAATTCATAAATAGAAAATAACTATTTATTTAAACCAACATTTAAAATATCTTAAAAACTGCAGTGGAATAATTCTTTCGAAAATATAATTCAACCAAATCCAACATCAATGAAATTCTTGGCACAAAGAATCACTTATTTCTCAATATCTCAATTTTCATCAGCCCAATTTCTGATCACCCAAACCCCTAAATGATTTGCAACAATGTTTATAGGTTCTATGGGAAACATAGCAGTCAAAACAACATAGAAAACATGCATTCTCAACATAATTCATTTCATTATAGCAACCTAGCATAACTTTCTAACCCTAAAATCAAGAACACAACAATTCATCAAATTTCAGAATTATACATATTATTAGTGAAAGGAATCCCACCCTTACCTTAATTCAGCAAAATCTACAGCAAAAGAAATGGATTCCCTCTTCTCTTAGCCTCTTCTAGGTTTCTCCCTCCTTCTCTCAAAAGCTCAGTTTCTAAAAGTCTGTACGTACAATTGTGTTTTTCTGACTTTTTCTTTCTTTTACTCTAAAACATAACTCCCTTCTTTTCTCACATTATTACTATTTAATTCCCATTAACCAAAATAAATATTATTCCTTCCTTAACTCTATTTCCCCTTTTATTTTAAATGACAAAACAATTATTTATTTAAATAAAACACAACACATCATATACCAAATAATTCATATAAAATCATATAAAACACTCAAACATCCATTAAAAATAAATAGAATAAAAATGGGGCGTTACAACTCTCCCCAACTTATAGAATTTCATCCTCGAAATATTACCTCAAGCAAACAACTCAGGATATGACTCCTGCATCTTACTCTCCAACTCCCAAGTAAGACTTTCACCAGTTGCTCCTCCCCAAACAACGCTCACTAGAGGTATCTCTTTGGTTCTCAACGTCTTCACCTTGCGATCATCAATCCTCAAAGGTAAAGTCTCCACCGTAAGGTTGTCTCTAACTTGCACATCATCTCTAGGAATAACATGTGAAGGATCCGCTACATACTTTCGAAGTTGCGACACATGAAACACATCATGCAAGTTCAAAAGATGTGGTGGCAAACCAACTCTATAAGCCATCGTGCCAATTCTCTCAGATATCTGATAAGGACCAATAAACTTTGGAGTCAACTTCTTGGACTTCAATGTACGACCCACACCGGTCATATGAGTGACTCTCAAGAACACATGGTCACCCTCTTGAAACTCAAGGTCTTTTCTACGCTTGCCATGATAACTCTTCTGTCGACTCTGCGACACTTTCATATGCTCTCTTATCATCTTGACCTTCTCCGTAGTCTGCTGAACTATTTCAGGTCCCAACACAACACTTTCACCTGACTCAAACCAACATAAAGGAGTTCTACACCTTCGACCATATAAAGCTTCGAAAGGTGCCATACCAATACTCGAATGGTAACTATTGTTGTACGTGAACTCTATCAATGGTAGATGACTATCCCAAGCTCCACCTTGCTCAAGTCCATGGAGATGTTATCCCATTTCCATTCAGGCACATCTAAAGGCGTCAACAAACCAGCAGGTTTCTGATGTTCAACTTTAGATTTCTGACAAGTCAACAAGCATATACAAATTGTGCGACATCACGCTTCAACCCAGACGACCAAAACAATTTCTTCAAGTCATGATACATCTTTGTAGCTCCCGGATAGATACTCAAGCTACTTCTGTGACTTTCTTCTAAAATCAACTTTTTCAATTCATCATTATCAGGGATACAAATCCTGCCTCGGAATCTCAACACTCCTTGATCATCAACCTGAAAATCACCATCTGCAGTCTGATTACTTGCAACCATCAAGTCTACGAATTTCACATCAACTTCCTGTGCTTCTTTGATACTCTTCAGGAAATCATTATTAATCTTCAACATACCCAACTGCACACTCTAAGGTGCCAATTCACAAACAAGACTCAAGTCTCTAAACTGTTCCAGCAATTCAAATTCTTTTACCATCATAGCAGACATATGCAACGTCTTCCTGCTCAAGGCATCTGCAACCACATTAGCTTTACCTGGATGCTAATTCAAACTGAAATCATAATCCTTCAGCAATTCTAGCCACCTTCTCTGCCTCATATTCAACTCCTTTTGATCAAATAAATATTTCAGACTTTTATGATCACTAAACACTTCAAATCTGGAACCGTACATGCCATCTAACTGCTTTATATTCAACTCCTTCTTCTTTACCAACAACACCGGCGCTCCCCAAGGTGAAACACTCGGTCTTACAAACTTCTTATCAAGCAAGCCTTCTAACTGCTTCTTCAACTCTGCCAACTCCGAAGCTGACATACAGCAAGGAGCCATCGACACAGGCTTCATACCCGGCAAAAGATCAATTGAAAATTCAACCTCCCTCTCTGGTGGCACATGTAACACCCCAAATTTTCCATAATATATATTTCTAACTATCGTCTTATTTAATTATTTATTTTATAAATGATTATCTTGGTATCTTAGTAATACTTTGATTATTTTTCCTTATATGTGTAGTTGTTATTCTGTGATGATTTTATACGTATTTATTTGATTTAGAAATAATATAAAATGTTATATTTTATTTATTAATTTATTATTTTAATCATTTAAGAAAGAAAAAAAAAGTGACAGTAGTGTATATGAGTATCTTTGGGATAATAATAGTTATGAGTGAATAAAATAAAATTAGTTTATATTATTAGTGGGTGGAGAGAATTAATGAATGAGTGTATATAGTTGAGTGAGCCTAATTAGTAGAAGAGAATATATGCACCAATGAGTGTTAGAATAGATCGACCCATGTACAATATATTTAGAATAAGAGAGACATAAAACCCTAATAACCATAGCATGTTACTGAAACCGAAGGGAGAGAGAAACGGTTGAGTATGTGACCTAGTATAGAAACGAAGACCCTTTTCATCTCTCTTTCTCTTAGAAATTCATTCATTCTAATATAGATGCTTATCACATGTCTCCATCTAGTTCCTTTATTGATGAGCCTTGCACGTTATTTTCTTTTAGTTGAAGATCATCATATTATTTCTTTTAGGTGGATCTTGAGATATCCAATTCATATTATCCATTAGCGAAACTACGATATCAGTTTTTGGATCATGGTTCATTGATATTTCTAAGTTTACATGCTTATCTATCTCCCTTTAAACCAATGATTTTCCTATTTCCCCGTTGGCTTTTGGCTACCATTTTTCAAATAGGATCTCTAGAGATAGGAATTCACCTACAAATTCTCACCAGCACCATATTCGTTTGGAAAGAAACAAATCGATTTTAGATTCCTTGTGTCGCAACCTTCAGAAGGAATTTTACTCAATTATGTGTTAAAAGTTGTTGAAGTTGGATCCTTTCGGCACTCTGCCGCGCTGTTGCATTTTATTGACGTTGTGAAGCCACTGCCAAGCAATTTGATTTGGATATGTTCGTTGTGCACTGCCGACCTTGTGTTGTTGCTGTGAATTATATTTAATTCTTGTATTGCACGTGATCGTCAAACCAGGTATGGGGTGAGAGAGAAGAGTTCGAGATCATGAGTGTAAATTAATTGGGATGAACGGGAAAGCCGTATTTCCCAAAGTTCATTCGGGGCTCACCACGACGGTTGTAGCCCTTTGAGAGAATAATTAATTAATGTGCAAATTTAGACGTGGGAGGTTAAAAGAAGAATTAGAAACATAATAAGGTGTTGCTTGATTTAAATTATGTGAATATGTGGTATTTGAAGTCATGGATAAATTTGTGGGTGCTTATACTTGATTTGCTGCAACTATTTAGATTGATGACTTATTTAATGATTGATAAAGATGTGATGTTATGTATTTGAATGTAATTATTGGTATACCACATGTATATGATAACTATTGGAATATGATTATGTGTGATTTAAAGATGTGATATTCAATGATGTGCTTCTAAATGGTCATGTGTGAATGATATGTATTTTGCTAAATGTATTTTTGATATTCTTAAATGTTGATTGATTATCATTTGATACTGTTATATTATGATGTTGGTATGCTATGAATTAATATGTGCTGTTTAATGTTGTTGATCATTTAAAAGTTTGAAGTTGCATGAGTCGGTCTAAGTCGCAAGAATTAAGAAGTTGTCCATGATTATGGAATTGTATAAGATGTTCACGTTGTTGTCTATGTTGTAGGAAGATTGAGTCCATTGCATACTCATTAAAGATGGGGGCTTTAGGCCCGGCAGCTTTATGCTCAAACTATGTTGGGGGCTTTAGGCCCGGCAGCTTTATGCTCAAATACGTTGGGGGCTTTAAGCCCGACAGCTTTATGCTCAAATACGTTGGGGACTTTAAGCCCGGCAGCTTTATGCTCACTTGTTGAAGAGCCTAATTACGCTCATATATGTTGTTGAATGGTACCACATGCATTTGCATATCAAGAAGTTTCACGTTGATTTAAGTTGTTAAGTTGTTAAGAGTGCATTGTCAAGTTGAGTCGTGTTGTCGAGTCAAGTTGTCAAGTTGTGATGTTTTAACGAATTACTTTGTGATGTCTATTAATGAAATTGTGTGAGACGATGAAGGTGATTATTTGTTGATGTTCTTATGAAGATGGTTATTGGTGACTACATGTTTTGTGACTAGTTGGAATTGAATTGTGACATTGCGTTTGTGAAGTTTTTTTTTGATTCTTAAGTTGTAATGATATTTTCTACTAATATAGATTGAGATGATATTGTATATTCTTCAAGGTTCTGAATATTATGTTTGTGATGTGAAACGACTTTGACTTAATTGCTTACGTGTTCTTCTCATTTTTTTATACTATTACATGTTCTCGGAACTCACCCCTTCGTTGTTTGTGTTTGCTGGCCTGGCCTTGCGGTTGCAAAACCGTAGTTATATAGGTTATGAGTCTTGGAGTCAAGTGCATGCCTTTCGTGAGGACTTGTCTTGTGTCGTCAGTTATTTTGGGGAAAAGCACCGCTCTGATAGTGACACGGGAAAAGGGATATGCTTACTTATTTAATTTTGTGCAAGAAAACCATTGTCTATGATGTAAAATGAAATATTTTCAAAAGAAAAGATTCGATGTTATTATTACTATAATTTTTAATGAAGTGAAATATGAATTATGTTTGTTATGAGTCAATGTGATATCCTAAATTTTGTGGAAGAATTCCTATATCATTGGAGAAGTTTTTATTTGACACTTTCCGCTGCGAATCAAACTCTATTTTTAATTAAATAATAGCAATAATTATTCTTGGGATTTAGGGTGTCACAGCACATCTGGAATCTCATCAGGAAAAACTTCAAGAAATTCATTCACAACGGGCAATCTATCAATTACCGACTGATTTTCCACAGACAAATACGCCATTAAAGAAAACATTAAGTCTCCATCATGTTCTAACTGCTTCAACTGCTTTGTAGTCAAAAACCCCGCTCCACTTTCTTCTTCAGCAGAAGAAAAATACACCGACTTACTAAAACAATTAATATGAACATAGTTGTACTCCAACCAGTTCATACTAATGGTTACACAACAAACAACAAACAGGACAACGAGGACAATACAAAAAAGAATGATACATAAAAGAATGAAAGAAACATTCGCGACGATCAATGAAATCCAACATCAATGAAATTCTTGGCACAAAGGCCTCAACATAATAAACATTATTCTCAACAATGATAAACTCGAACAACAAAGTCTTTTCAAAACATGATACATAAAAGAATGAAAGAAACATTCGCGACGATCCCCATCCTAATATGTATCAGAGCCCTAGACACAAGAGCCAACCAACCTACAAGCCTTCATTACCTGCAAGTTACCCATACGAAGGGCAACATTTTGAAGCAGAAGGGGTGAGAAACACATTCAATAATAGTAATATATAATGCATCAAATTAATGAAACAACATCACCTCGCAGCAGGCATCATTAAGAATGTATATAAACGTATACATATAGCACAACATAATCATCTTCAACAATAATAAACAACAACAGCAACAACTTCGTTATCAACAACGACACCGACAACTCGACAATGCGACAACGACAACAACAACTCGACAATGCAATAATGACAACAACTAATGCATCATGCATGTGGTAACAATCTACGCGCGTTGAATGCTAAGCATTCCGGGGCATAAGCCCCTAACATTTTGGATGGTTAAAGCATCCCAGGGCATAAGCCCCCAACAGATGAATGATAAACATTCCAGGGCTTAAGCCCCCAACGGTTTGAATGATGAACATTCCAGGGCATAAGCCCCCAACAGAACATGAGTATGCATATGGACTCGACTTGTATATATCAACATACAACTTCAACAACGACTACAACAACAACATATGTGCCTACAACAATTATGACACACTTCCCAACTTTGACATTAGACGATACAACAACGTCAACAATGGAAATCAACAACATAGCATATATATAAATCAATTACATTCATCTCAAAGTCCAAAACATCCTTCAAAAGCAATTAAGTTTTGATCAATAGGACATAAGCCAAATACCCATAAAACACCTCAACTAAATCCCTAACACTTAAGTTTGAAGTTGGGAAACCAACCATAAGTTTTTGGACTAACTTGGGATTAGTTATGCTAAGTTTTCTTAAAGTTTTCTGAAGACCCACCTGGACTATTTTTATCAAAACTCAAAATCTACACATCTTTTCCACTCCAACCTAAGACCATTATAAAGCTAACTTAATTATCTACAAATTTCATGTTTACACCGAAAGCTAATTCAACACGGAAATAGGTGAAAAAGACACAAGAACGCAAAAATAGAAGTTCTGACAGCACGCAACGAAAGCACGACAAGCAGACACCCATGAGGGGCTGCCTTGCTGCGCTCAAGCGTGGGAAACTGCACTCAGGCGTGGAAAGGCAGCAGCCAGGGACCTGCGATGCAGCTCTGTGCAGTCCCATTTTTCCCGGTTTTACCATTTCGTCCGTAAAAACCTAACCGTTACACCGAATCCGATTCCGTTTTCGCCTACGCGTTCTATTCGACAAATCCTATTATATTTTACTGAGGAAAAAAAAATCATATTTTCAAATCTCCAAAACAACTTATCCCAGAATCACTTATTTCTCAATATCTCAATTTTCATCAGCCCAATTTCTGATCACCCAAACCCCTAAATGATTTGCAACAATGTTTATAGGTTCTATGGGAAACATAGCAGTCAAAACAACATAGAAAACATGCATTCTCAACATAATTCATTTCATTATAGCAACCTAGCATAACTTTCTAACCCTAAAATCAAGAAAACAACAATTCATCAAATTTCAGAATTATACATATTATTAGTGAAAGGAATCCCACCCTTACCTTAATTCAGCAAAATCTACAGCAAAAGAAATGGATTCCCTCTTCTCTTAGCCTCTTCTAGGTTTCTCCCTCCATCTCTCCAAAGCCCAGTTTCTAAAAGTCTGTACGTACAATTGTGTTTTTCTGACTTTTTCTTTCTTTTACTCTAAAACACAACTCCCTTCTTTTCTCACATTATTACTATTTAATTCCCATTAACCAAAATAAATATTATTCTTTCCTTAACTCTATTTCTCCGATTATTTTAAATGACAAAACAATTATTTATTTAAATAAAACACAACACGTCATATACCAAATAATTCATATAAAATCATATAAAACACTCAAACATCCACTAAAAATAAATAGAATAAAAATGGGGTGTTACAACTTCCACTAATAGTAACAATGTTGAATTACAAATGTGATTACAAGAGTTCCTTGAAACTATCCTAGTTCTTCAACCCCTATGTAACCACTCCCCTAAACTTCAAATACCCTTTGAATTTGCTGCTTCATGATGTCTTTGAATCCTCAATCATCCGTGCCACCCTTCGAACTCTTCACTCAAGCTCTTCGATGCTACGTCCGAAAAATGGATCCCCTTGAACACAAGAACAATTAGAAAGAACCCCTGGGACCTTTGGAGGCGGAATGAGATTATTCACTTCACTTTAGAACCTTGATTAAGCCTAATCAATTTCCTTGAAAGAACCAACTTACAGTCCCTATTAGCATCCTAGCAAATCATTTGACTCAAAGAACAAAGTGATTATGAGAAAAAGTGTTTAATCTTTAAGAATGTATAAACAATGAGTTTTTGAGACCTAGAAAGAATAGATGCAAATGATTCAATAATTTGGGTGTTATGAGGAAGTGTGTATATATAGAAAAGGGTGGCAAGTGCAAAATTTCAACCAAAAACAGCATGGTGAATCAATTCACTTAATGTGTGAATCAATTCAGACAGCTAAATGACAAGCCATATGAATTATGAAGTTTGATACGCATCAGACACCTTTTGAATCGATTCAAATAGCTTCTAATGAAGATTGATACGATTCAAACTCTTATGATTCAATCAAAGTCAGAAAGTTTTTATGATACGATTCAACATAATTTCAATTGATTCAAACATAGAAAAGAAAAATTTGATGCTGTCAGAATTTGACTCGATTAAAAAAAATATTTAACTCGATTCACATGACTCGATTCAAAAATATTTGACTCGATACATATTTTTCCAAATGAAGATTGACTCGATTCAAGAAAAATAGACTCGATTCAAATACCATGAAAAAGATTTTGACACACACAAGAAAATTCCTATGCACAACAACACATAAGACACTAGGAATCACATGACACAATGAGGCTTTGGTTTGCTAGGTGCTTTAACATAGTTCTAAGCTATAATACCAAAACTAAACAATCATCAAATAAAACATCTAACAACATCATCTAACTAACATCATCAAAACACTACCTAAAGCTAAACAAGCTTCAACATTCAACCTTTTATGGAAAACACCCTATTTTTAAAATCTTGTTCGGATCGTTAATAACTAGTGAGTATTCCTTCCCAGAATCATCACCGTAACAGATGGCAATAACTAGTGAGTATTCTGATTCAGATCTGGTTCGATTTTCCTTTGCTTTAGGTCCGCATCCGTTTCTGCAATTTTGTTTTGTAAGCATGCTTTAGGAAAACGCAAAATCCACGTTTCTCGATTTCAGTTTCAGAACAGGCATTCTTATAGTTTTGGTTTACAAGTGTGGCCCTGTTTTACGATTTACTAATGCAACAATGTTTTCCGTAATCCTTGTTGATTTATGAAGATATACCGAAAAACTTAAACATTGTTTTCTATTTTTATTCGTTTTCCCTTTTAATGTGTTGCTTGCTTTATAGTGGTAAGATGCAGAGTACTATTGCTCGGGAAGGATTCATAAAATTAATAAAGATCAGTTTGGTGGCATTAAGGAGTCAGCGCGATGGGGTTCAATGGCATGCAGGATTTAAAAGAATGATTTAACTAATTTTCGAACTCATTCTTCATTGCTTTCTTGAAGATAAATTTACATACTCGAAATGGTTAAAAAGGTTTATGGGGAATACATATCTGTACTACCATACATGGTTGAAAATAAGTGCTAGAAGTTTAATGACAAGAAGGGTAATATTGGAATTTTCGATAATTTGTAGGGGTGAAAGTATCAATGTAGGGGTATAGGGTAAAATTTTCTTTGTAAGGATTGGTGAAGCTTGTGATGTGTAAAGGTTCTCTTCGAAGCACGGCTTCTGCATTTACTATAGTCCGTAGACTATTTGACGTATAAAACACCCTATTGAAAGAAGATAAAAGAAAATTAGTAGAAATTTTTAACATTTATTTGACAAGTAACCTTTCACCTTTAAGATGAATAAGTGACGAACCTGTTGGAATATATTATTATTTTATTATATTCCAATATCATTATGTGGGCAAATATCGTAATAATAATTATATTAGCTATTTATCAATTGTGAGCCTTAATTGATTAGTGATCAAATTAAGTAATAAGGCTATTAGGTTTCTAATTGGATAATTAATTAAATATTTAATTAGTTGATATGGACTCAATGAGTGGATGTGCGGATGACCCATTAACGGAATAATGGGAAGCCCTAATGGCCATCCAATATAAAAGAGGCTATGGTCCCCAATATACCGGACACGGCAAACTCTCTCTTCTCCCCATCTGAAGAGAACTTGAGGCATAAAGGTACCGGTTGAGGAAGAACCAAATCAGCCGCCGCTAACTCTTGCTGTTTGTTTCAGATCACCTTCTCTCTTTACCGTTGTTGTTGAGAGGGATGTCATGAAAGTTTTATCCAGGTATTCCTAGTACCCTAATTCTTGATATCCTTGATAAATCAAACATGTCGTAGATCCGATCATAATCATGTTCAATGTGTTGTTTGCTTCCGCTATTGATTCTTAATTGTTGAACATGTTTTACGAAATCTATTTGTATAACACTAAATTTCCAACAAGTGGTATCAGAGCCGCTTCATGTTTGATTTATTGAAATTCTAAACATATGAGATTCTATGTTTTTGTGATGACTGATGTATTTTTTCCGATGACCGCTATGTTGGTTACGTTTCATCGATGCTTTATATATTTACAAATATATTGTTCGTTGACGACGATGGTTTTGTTTTTTGTCCATCATGTATGCCTTTGTCATCCACTCGTTTCTTTTATTTTTACCTGTCGATCTTGGTTTAATTATCTTTCTGATCCAAGATACAATTGCTTTTATTCATTAATGACATTTATTTAATTATACATATGAATCACAATTTTTGTTTTCTTGTGATTAAATTATTCATTGATGGATGCTTCCGTTAATATCCAGTAACAGTTTCTCTTGTTATCCATGCCCATTGTAATTTAAATGAAAACAAGTAAATTATCTTGTTTAATTTAATTTTGTGAATCGGTGTAGTATTTATTTTTCACCAGATTATCTGTTTCATTGACTCAGGATTGAGTCAAAAGTTTGTCTAATTTAATCCTGTAGTAGTCTCCAATTTTCTTTTGGATTGGTATGTACGATTTATCTGTTCTTTTTCATTCGGTCCTTCTTTGTTCATGGATTTTTATTTGGTCTTATTTAAAATCCATTATTGAGGTGTATATGAGTGTCACCAGTATTATACGTAATTTGTTGGCATGAAATAAGGATTTGAATATGGAATTGATAAATATTGAATTTTATGTTGATTTTGGTGGTTTGATTTTAAATCAAATTTTTTGGTTAATATAACTTCCATATGTTCAGTTTAATTTATGTTTGAAATTAGTTTTGATTCACAAGATTTATACACATAAAGTTTATTTTGAGAAATAGACAAACAAAGAGTTAATATATATTTAGTTATTATATATTATTTATAAAATTTATTGTCTGTTTTGAATAGTGTTTAACAACACATCTCAAAATATTATGAAGAAATTTTTAGTATAGAAAGTAAGAATTTGATTCCTTAAAGTTTGGGAAATAATAATTCTAGTTATGTTTGTTTATTTATAGACATATAAAGTTTGTTTCCTTTATTTTGGAAAACATTTGTGCTAGAGTTATGTTTTATTTTGTTTAAAGAATCATTCAGTTTATATATGTGAATCAATTATAGCATGAATATTTTTTGGTACATATGAAATTCAATTTTCTTGTGATTTAAAATTGAATATTTGGTTTATAGCATGATTGTGATATTTGAGTTTATTGTTATTAAGTTTTCTACAATAATATTTTGTCTTATCATGCATTTTGAATATATTTCATGCAATGTTTGTTGTTGCTTTTATGCGATATATGGAAATGTATTGTCATACACACATTGGTGTGATTTGTGACTTGCATCTTCTTTCAAATTTGCGAGTTTGTCTTCACACTTAAGTATTGTCATACATACACACTTTGGTGTGATTTGTGATTTTTATCTTCTTTCAAATTCGTGAATTTGTCTTCACACTTAAGGGTTGTTCAGTGACCTTATGGTTACTTAGCAACATAATGAACTAATTCGGCCTACATTATGTCGGTAGTGCCTTGTAAATTTAAGACATTTCCCATTTGCATTGTAAAATTAAGACCATTCCTATTTAAATTCATTTATTGAATTGTCTAGTAATTCTGGTTGTTTTGGTTGAAACAACAAGTTGCAAAAGTAATCTCTGTTGCGTAGATTTGATTCAATTGGAATTACAAAAGATGTAGTATGGAATTGTTCATGCGAGCTGTTTTAGTCGGCCAAAAGGAAGGCACAGCTTGGCCGGATAATTACATACCTGCGATGGTAAATATGTGGTAATTATTAAGTTTTTCCATGTGGATAATGAGGATGTCAAAAGACACCCATTATCTGACCGGACTTCTTAAGTTTTATCCATGTGGATAATGAGGATGTCAAAAGGCACCCATTATCTGACAGGACTTATTACCATATTTGATCATTGCATTGAGATTACCGTTTGCAGTTAATTCTTAGCAGTCAAAAGATTGTGTTTTAATGGTGCTTTGGTATCTTGTTTTTTTTGGTCTTTTAATTTACAACTTGTGATGATGAATATGTGGTAATTCTTAAATTTTTCATGTGGGTAATGAGGATGTCAAAAGGCACCCATTATCTGACAAGACTTATTAAGTTTTTCCATGTGGGTAATGAGGATGTCAAAAGGCACCCATTATCTGACAGGACTTATTACCAATATTTGATCGTTGCACTGAGAGTACCGCTTGCAATTAATTCTTAGCAGTCAAAAGACTGTGTTTTAATGGTGCGCTTGGTATCTTGTTTTTGTCTTTTAATTTACAAATAAAGATAAATTATGTGTCTTATAATTAACTAATTTTGACATGTCTACTAATGTTGTGTGAATGTAAACTCATTTAAGTATTTAAGAGTTTACATTCACATGCATTATGATAAACATATGAAAATTATAAGAATTTATTCTTTGTCAAAGTAAATTGTCATTGTTTGATCAATATTGTAAAATACCGCTAGCAATTGATATTATTGTTTAAGACTTGATATTGATGATGCATTAGGTATTTTAGTGAGTGCTTTTGCTACTCTTGTTCTCTTTAAACTAATATAGTTTATGTATCTGTTAATTTGAGTTAAATTTTAACTCTTTAAAGTTCTTTTAGGGATTAAAGAATAATATTAATATTGTTCTTGGATCTAGACCTTAGATAAGGTTGGTGAAACTCACATTCTCTCACAAATTCAGCAACTAATGTGAGAATTAAGTTTGACAAGTGAGTATACACCAAATCTCATAGGTCACGTGAGATCATAAAGGTAAGATATCATATGTATTAGAGGTGTTATTTAAGATGACAAAATTTTTGTCATATTTTCTTTGCTTAAATTAAGGTGCTTTTAAAGCAATATAGAGAAAGACAAGCTCTCATTGGAGAGTGAGTATTTCATTAAGATTATTAGGCAAAGAAAATGTTAGGAGCACATTATGTAAACATTTAATCTTGCTAAGACACTATAATTTCGACTATCATGTGACTTGTTCGAAAATTCAGTAATTTCGACTATCATATGACTTGTTCGAGAATTCAGTATTTAGTATTTTCTTTGCACAATTAAGTTTATAATTGTTCCAGTTAGAAATGATCATTTAAATGATCATTTCATAAAGTGTGCAAATAAGGAAAAGTTGAAGCAAGAGGAAAATAAAATAGTGCTCATTCGGAAAATACCTCAAAAGATAAGGGCAAATAAAGAAAATTAGTCTTGACTGACTTATGTCCAATGATGTTGAAAGATATATCAATTTGGAATGGACAAAGTCAATAAAGATTTATTTATACAATTTTGAACTTTTTTTAGATTGTCATTAATGGATTATTTTTTGTATTTAAAAGACAATTTGGTGAATCATTACTTAGATTGTTTTTGTTTTAATTTCCCTTTGAATGTATCAAGATATTTTAAATTTTTTATTTTATGATGATTCAATGTGTCTTTTATGTTCAATTATTGAAGTCAATTCAGTTATGACTTGTGACATTCTATATTGTTTAAAGTTTTGAATACTATAAGTTTTCGTCCCACAAATTAAGGAAATTTTGAGACATAAATTGTTAAGTTTTCTTGAGAATATTGAGTTTGGGGGAGAGATAGGGTAATAGAACAAAATTGAATGAGGAAGAATTAGTTCTAAACTAATTCATATAGTTACTATTATAGTATTTTTTGGATCCTCATGATGACATTATTGTTCTTCCTCTCAATCAAGTTGAGAATTATTTCATGTAGATCAAACTCAACATCCTCAAGAACTAGGGATTCTAGTGTCTTTAGGAATTGACTGAAAAGAGAAATTCTATTTAGTTTAATTGAAAGACTCTATTAGGACAGTCATGATACTAGTTTGCTTGTTACAAATATGGAGCTGCATAAGATGGATTTCAATATAGTGTTTCTTAATGGTGACATTAATGATACAATATGGTGCAACTAAATAAAGCTTTTGTGTCAATTGATACAAAGTAGATAGTTTGCAAAGTCATGAAATCCACTTGTAAGTAGTGTTACCACAAATTCTCAAAAAGTAATTGTCTCGTTTGGTTCAAATTCTCAAAAAGTAATTGTCTCGTTTGGTTTTGAGATAATATTATGGAGAATTGTGGATTTAGTAAGCTAAGTGGGAGTAAATTTATATTTTGAGTTTAAATGTGTCGTTTTTTATTTTATTTAGTCAACTATGATATATGTCAGTTACGTGAAACCAAGAAAATCTTTAACAAAAGTTATTGATGAAAGATCTTGAGGACACCTCTTTTGTATTAGGCATTTCAATACTTAGAGATTTTTCTCGAGGTATTATTCGGATACCACAAAAGAGTTTTATATCTATAAAGTTGAAAATGAATTGACATAATTTATGGGTGATATCAATCACCAAGAGAGACTATTTAGTCTAACATATTGCCCATTAGAAAATTTATGAATTTCAGATATTTAAGTAACGCATATAATTAGATTGTTTGGCAGATACTTTAGCAATTCAAAGTTTGAATTGTTGAAAAGGCAACCATAAGGATTATTAAAGAGAACAAGAGAGCTTATGCTCACATCAGAGATCTAACAATTTGGAGATCATTAGTGTGTTAGAATCTGACTTTTGGATGTTTGTATATAATAGACATCCTAACTCAGGAAATGACTGTAAGTATTTATGTCACTTGGTTGCATAATAAAAAGGCACTCAAAGACCACTTAAGTTATATAGTGACATAATGTAGTCATATAATGTTTTAATAACAAAGTTTATAAGATTCATTAACTTATAAATTATTGTTGTTAAATGATAGAACATTAGAGACAAACTTTATGCTAGCTGACCCACTAATAAAAGACTTGACACCTAAGGTCTTTCATATTGTTGTTGTCATTAAGGATGTCTTGGATTAGTGGGAGTCTCTTTTATTTTATGTTCTATACTTTTGTTTTGGAATTGATACAGACTTTATGTTATGATTTTCTGCAGAAATAAAGTTCACGAGGTTATGTTTATTATATAACCATTTCTGTATCATTTTGTGCAAATATTGAATTTGCAAACTTCAGTTTTGATCTCACTAAAGTTTTCGGTTGGACCAGTTGGAAATAGGCATGATTTAGAGATCACATTACATGAAATTTCCATGTCACTCATCCATATCGATCTATGTCATCAAGTGCATTGATATGGTAGTCGTTGGGGTTCCGTCACGTTATACGTCAGTGACGACAGCCGCGGTGGTCCCATTATTAATGTATGAGGTGGACCAGATTGTAAAGTTGAAATCTAAAGATAAATAGCATTCAGTTGCGCGCCTAAAGAATTCTGATATAATTATTAAGATATGTAGCCCAAGTGGGAGATTGTTGGAATATATTATTATTTTATTATATTCCAATATCATTATGTGGGCAAATATCGTAATAATAATTATATTAGCTATTTATCAATTGTGAGCCTTAATTGATTAGTGATCAAATTAAGTAATAAGGCTATTAGGTTTCTAATTGGATAATTAATTAAATATTTAATTAGTTGATATGGACTCAATGAGTGGATGTCCGGATGGCCCATTAACGGAATAATGGGAAGCCCTAATGGCCATCCAATATAAAAGAGGCTATGGTCCCCAATATACCGGACACGACAAACTCTCTCTTCTCCCCATCTGAAGAGAACTTGAGGCATAAAGGTACTGGTTGAGGAAGAACCAAATCAGCCGCCGCTAACTCTTGCTGTTTGTTTCAGATCACCTTCTCTCTTTACCGTTGTTGTTGAGAGGGATGTCATGAAAGCTTTATCCAGGTATTCCTAGTACCCTAATTCTTGATATCCTTGATAAATCAAACATGTCGTAGATCCGATCATAATCATGTTCAATGTGTTGTTTGATTCCGCTATTGATTCTTAATTGTTGAACATGTTTTACGAAATCTATTTGTATAACACTAAATTTCCAACAGAACCTCTCTTCAACGTCTTAGTTCGATTTTTCCGTGCCAATTTAGATGAACTAGTTTATTTTCTCAAAAAAAGTGTGGAGTTTGGAGTTTGAATCTCATTCTTTACATATTTCAATTTATGTTTTATATCAACCGAATTATGCTCACGAGGATTAGTAGAAAAAAATTAACGAAAGATAAAGAGTACAATATATTTTTGTGATAATTACATTATATAATGACGCACTCAACATATTCAACATAATTGGAGTGTCATTCCCTCAAAAAAAATTTTTGGACCGTCATAAATATATCAATCTTTAATACATGGGTAATGACGCACTCAACATGATCACCACACGCGATGCTGTTGCTATTCAGATCTAGTTTTTTTTTTTTATGGTGATTTTTTTTAACGACCCGAAACCTTATATTAATTACTCCGATGATGTCGTTGGTTACATCCATGAAGGGAGAACAATGTTGAGAATCCAATCGACAAGGGTAAGAAACCAGTTCATTCTCAAAGACCAAAACAAGGGTGGAAGCCTAAAGACAACCCGGAGGGTGTTGGTTCATCCAAGGCCTTTGCTACGGGGGCACCTACTCAGCAAGATGATATTAGTAATGATAATGCCGCCCCTGGGACCAGAAGCTACGGTGCAACATGTAACACCCCAAAATTTATATATATTTTATATATGTAGTTATCTTAATAATTATTAATTAAGAGTGCTATTTTATTCATTACTACTAATATAAAAAGTAAGTTTACGTTTTATTATATAAATTATTTATAATATACTCAGGTACAAGTTTTATTTGGTATCAATATATATGCATAGTAGCTAACTAAAATGTTGATCGTATAAATTTAAAATAAAAAAATGTGTATACTCTTAATACTACTATTTGGGCTTGAGTTTTTGTTCGCTAATCCATTTTTCCGTATACCCACGTAATTTTCATTCTTCTAGTATTTGTTTTAGGTCAAAGTCATTGTCTTCTCTTTGGTGCGCCATTTTATTTAATATAGCAGAAACAAATTGCCCATATTTGCGCGATTGATCCTTCAAACACCCATCCATTCTCTTAATGTCCAATCATAGAGCTACACCATTTCACTTGTCATTCTCTATTTGAATTTGTTGATTCCTGCATGAGAGACTCTGCCAACTTCTTAATCTTTACGGCAAGTTCATCGCCTTGTATGTTGTCACACCTTACTATTAGACTCTGCCAAATTACCTTTCTGTTTCTTTTCCTACCGTAATGTAATTTTAGGAAAAGTTATGTTTCCAAGCCTATCTTGTCAGTTCGTTGACCTTGATGCTTGATGGATAGAAGTTGCGGACTGGGTAAGCCGTTCGTGTTGGTTGCTGCCATCGAGTTTCTTATCTATTGTGAAAGCTTCGATCAGGTATGGGTGAGAGAGACGAGTTCGAGATCATGAGTATGAAATAAGTGAGATGAACGAGAAAAGCCGTGTTTTCCCAAAAGTTTACTCGGGGCTCACTGTTGCAGCCCTTGAGAGAAGAATAAACTAATGTGCAAATATATAAGTGTGAGGTTAAAAGAGAAATAGAAACTTTATTAAGGTGTTATTTGATTTAATTTATGTTGAATTTAAGGTAATTGACGTATTTGATAAAGTTTGTGTGCTGCCTACTTTTTTTTATTTGCTACAGATATTTGAATTGATTAATTATTCAATTATTAATATAATTGTGATGTTATATGATGTTGATCTTGCTGAAATGAATCGTTGGTATGCAAAATATACATGACTATAGATTGTGAGATATTATTTGAACTATGCGTATGTATTAGAAATATGTTATGTGAGTTAGTTGTTGTGCTGATATTGAAATGTGTGCTTATTTGGCTGGTTGGACTCTTGTTGATTGAAATTATGTGCGTCGCTGTGTATTTTATAGTGGTTATATGCTTATGTGAGATTTAGTCAAATACGTTGAATATGTGGTGTTGTGAGATGAAATATTGTATTGTGATTAATATGTGAGATTGAAATCATGTCGTATTAATTCGAAAGTGTTATGAACCATACTGAGTCGAAAATTTGGAAAGAAAGACAATTGATATATTTGAAATTGGGATTATCGAAAAGATTGGAATAACATAGCTGTGACTCGGCTTAAGATGGGACCCAGAAGGGGTGTCCTAGGCCAACGAGGGGAGAAACTAGTTGTTAAAGGTTTAAAAGTGAAAATCATTTTGGCATGTATCTTGGATTGAGAAGAGGGTCTATGAGGTCAAACTTCACCAGGTTTATCAATAATGATAAGACCACCACGATTTCCCCCTTATCAAGAATGATAAGACCACCATGATATTCCCTCAGCTTATCAGTAATGATAAGACCACCATGATATTCCCCCTCCCCGGCTTATCGATGATAAGCCCACCATGATATTCCCCCTCCCCGACTTATCTATGATAAGACCACCATGATATCCCCCTCCCGACTTATCAATAAAGATAAGACCAACATGATATGGTGAATTGTCCAATCATCCATGTGGTGGCATAGTACTATCGATCTCCTAAGCAAGTACTTTAAAATATATTGGTACAAAAGAAAATGAAGAGTCTATAGTTTGAGAGCATGCATATTAAAGTTTGAGTTGTGGCTGAACTGGTTGAGTTAGATTGTTGTTTTAAATATATTTATGATTTGTGTTAAAGATGATTGATGCAACATTGATCGTATTTGGTGATTTGATATGGTAACATTTATACTTGATGAATGGATTGTGTTGATGTTTGATGATTTCTTCTAAATGTGATTTGGTTTGATATAGTATTTAAACTTGATTTCTTGCGTGTTCTTTTCATTTGTTTTATACTATTACATGTTCTTGAAAGTCACCCCTTCGTTGTTTGTGTTTGCAGGCTTGGCCCTGCGGTTGCGAAACTGTAGTTCTATAGGTTACGAGTCTTAGAGTCAAGTACATGCCTTCCATGAAGATTTGTCTTGTGTCGTCTGTTAATTTGGGGAAAACCTATGCTCTGATAGTGACACTAGGAAAAGGATATGCACTTATTTAGTTTTGTACAAGAAAATCATTTTCTATGATGTAAAAGAATATTATATTTTTGAAGGAAGTTAAATGTGAATTATGTTTGTTATGAGTCAATGTGGTATTCTAAATCTTGTGGAAGAATTCTTATATTAATATAAAAGTTTTTATTTGGCAGTTTTCGCTGCAAATCAAACTCTATTTTCGAATGAATAATAGTAATAATTATTTTTTGGATTTCGGGTGTCACACAACAATCTGAAAAAGGTGATGACACCTTACGGTTGGACGCATCTCAACATAAGGATGCGGAAGATACAACCATTCCACAGCCGCAGGTAATGGAGCAAGAGATTGTTGTTACAGATGCTAATGCAGAGCCATGGTTAGAGAGGCAGATAATTGTTTACCACCGACATATGAAATGTTCTGACACTACTTTTCATATGCCGCTTCAGAATGTTTCAGATACAATTGTTCGCTCTCTTAGTCCGGTACAAGAGGTACAACCACTTCTTACTTTGGTGTCTGATTTCCCTAATGTAAAAAATATTGTTGCTGGTCTAGACGATCCAGTGGATCCGGTGTTGCAAAAGGAATTGAACTCGGTAAATGATTTGTTATTGAACAACACCACCGCACACATTCCATTTACTCCTTATAGGCGCAAAAGAAAAAAGCAAGCCAAGCAAGCAAGGTGACTTATGCAACCCGTTCTCAGGGTCCACTCCCCACCTCTCAATGAAGATTCTCTAATGGAATATTCGGGGAGTCGAAAATCATGACTCCCGGGTTGCTTTTAATAAATTATGTCATGTTCAATATCTGTTACTAGTTTTTCTTAATGAACCAATGGTTTCTCTTATCTCTGTCCCGAGTTGGTTTTGGAAAGATACAAAAATTACTAAATATTTTGCTAATAATAGAGGTTCTATGCTGCCGAATCTTTGGGCTTTGTGGGGGGCTGATATTGATTTTGTGGTACGATTTGAGTATCCCCAGTGTGTGGTGTTGGAACATGTCTATAACAATTATCGTGAAGGCAATTGTTGTGCGGACTTGTTAGCTTCCATTGGCCATGGTTTGGTTAGCTCGATTTGATTTGATACTCTTCCGTTGTCGCTGTCTTTAGACTTCTTTAGGGAACGACCCGACCTTCCTAATTTTCAATTTCCCTAGGTTGTTTGTTTTCTTTTTCTTTCTCGCTTTTTTTGTTGCTGAGGGTTTTGGCTAGTCCCCCATCGTGTATATATCTTTTTCCCTTTTTTAATAATATATATGGAGTAGGCGGTAGAGGATGGGAGTTCCGGTTGGGTGCCACTCTAGTTGGGATGTTTCCAGCCTCCTTGATGCCTATTCTATTTCTTGCCTTATAAAAAAAAACTCCGATGATGAGTAGTATTTTATGAAACTTTTTTTATTCAGCACTCATCATCGGCTCATCGCATTGCCAAATTATTGTGAGAATTACATGATACAGTATATTTCAAAAATTATAAATTATTTACTTTTAGAATTTTTTTTTTCAATTTATTTACACACAAACACGCATTTTAGATATTGATAAGCTTGAATCTCTGTTTCCAGATGATATGGTGCAAGCTATTCTCGACACACCACTCTTTGTAGAAGTTCAGAATGATAAAATAGTGTGGATGATGGAACGTAACGAGAGTTATACTGTTAAGAATGGTTATAAACTTGCTATGATGGAATTGTTACATACTGATCGGTTCCATGTTGAAGGAGAGTGACATAGAATTTGGAATGTGAATTCCCCTCACAAAGCTCGTAATTTGTTATGGAGGATTTGCAGAGGGTGTGTTTCAACGCGTCTCCGACTACAATCACGGCATGTATAATGTGAGGTGATATGTCCCTGGTGTGATACGGATGTTGAGGATGATTGACATGCTTTTGTGGGTTGTACGGTGGCGCGTGAGAGTTGGTATTGGGAAGGCCTTTCGACTGTGCTGCAACCGCGAGTTGGAACTGTGAGCAGTTTGGCGGATTTTATTTTTGATATATGTCGTTCCGAAAGCCGAGACATTGCTGGTCGGGTGGCTTCACTTCTTTGGCAAATTTGGGCTGCACGTAATGATGTCATTTGGAATGCCGCTCATCATACTTCAACAAGCATTGGGAGGACGGCACTAGATGCATGGCAGCAATGGCAGGAGGTTCATAAACATCCCCCAGAACCGGTTGTGCAACACGGGCAGAATAGAGTGCAAGGTAACATCTCAGTTTGGGAGAAACCACGCCAGACATGGTTGAAGTGCAATGTGGATGCCGCATTCCATGACCGTAACCATATTACATCTTTTGCGTGTTGTGTTAGAGACTCCCGCGGGCAATTTATTCGGGCTCAAACGAAATGGCAGCGGGCAAATATGACATTTCTAGAGGGGGAGGCAGCAGCCTTACTCGAGGCTTTTCACTTTGCTGATGCGAACAGATGGGATCGGGTTGTCTTCGAGTCCGACTCATCTACTCTATTGCAAGCTCTGTCGTCTCCGTGCCAGGGTGATTCGAAATTCTATGCTATTGTTTCTAGTATTATTTATCATTTATCTTTACATTCCAACTTCGAGGTGAAGTTTGTTAGGAGACAAGCGAACATGGTTGCTCATAGTTTAGCTAGGGCTGTCTGTTCTTGGGCTAGTCACCGTATTTTTGATTCTTATCCTTCTTGTATTGAACATTGGATGATTAATGATAATAGTTAACTTTGTTTCGGTCAAAAAAAACACGCATAGTGTCCCAACAATAAAGGATGTTTCCCTAAAAAAAAAAAATAAAGGATGTGGAAGAGGTTTACCGAGGGATCATCAAGTAGTGGAGAAGGCAGTGGGGAGTTAAGAGACATCGGGATCATGCTTATATGACATGTGTTCGAACCAAATAAATAATTGTAGGAAATTTTGTGAGTAGTCTTGTTTCATATGTTAGGGACGCTCTCTTTTTAACACTCATTTTTTTGTTGAATGAAACCAATATAAGCCAATACAAAGGTGAATGGTGGAGAGAGTTTTAAAAAGAGAGTATTGTTAGCACCACTCTTAATGGGTATGTTATGTCGATGTAAATTAATTTTACTTTAACATCTAAAAAGAATCAATTATTTCTAGATATACTATTAAAGCATGGGAATTTGTTTTGCCTCTGTTGACAACATTCTCATTTTCTCATGGGATTGTTTGTACTTTGTATTAATAATATTGGCTATTCAAAAAAAAAAAAAATACTATTAAAGCATGGTTGATTTGTACAACAAAAAAAAAATATATGGGTGATTTAACATAATACACGGTTGCTATTCGATGACAATGTAAAATGATATTTTGGTGAATATCCTATTTTCTCTAATTTTAAAAAATAAATTAATAATAATTTGGTTTAAATTAGGAGACTTCAATTAAAGTAGAGCAAGTTGACACAAATCAGAAGGGTTGCAACTGATCATTTGGCAACACACCACGAAACGACGTATCATTTACAACTCTCTAAACAAAACACTCTCTATGTTCTCACAATTCAACCATTCCATTCTCTCTACAGGTATGTCTCTCTATGTTGTATTTTTTTTCTTCTTCAGTGTTGGGTGTAGATTTTGAACGTATAGTTTTGTCAATTGCATCATGATGAACTTTACTGCAAAATAGTCTTATTTCCAGGTTTGAATATTTTTGTTGTTTTGCTTGAAATTCTTTTATTTTTGTTTCATCTCAATCTTTCATTGTCCTCAAAGTTCCTTCTTTGTTTTTTTTCTTGTACTTTCTTCTTGTTGTTTTCTGGATATAGCAGTACACCAACGGGTACGTAACGTTAATTTACTTGTTATTTGGCCATTGAAATCTATCTTCTAATAATGATGATAATATTTTTTTCTGAGGAAGAATACCAAGGATAATGATTGGATAAAAAATAATATCAATCAATGATATAATTTATTCTATAATTCATGTATTTTGAGAGTCAGCACATAGTGATCGTTGAATAGAAATTGGATTTCTATATTTTTAAAAAATACTTTTTACTCTTATAAAATATCAAAATATATTTTTGAAATATAACAGTCGATTTCGATCAAAATCTTCAAAACATTATTTTTTTTAAATATTGACATTACTTTGTATATAAAATAAAATCCTTTAACATGTTCACATTGGATATTGGGAACTCATTCTCTTTACACAGATATTTTCTTTGTATTTTTATACATCATTCAATAGTACATAAAATACTTTGATTTTATACTATATTTACATTTTCTTTGTATTTTTATACATAATTCAATAGTACATAAAATACTTTGATTTTATACTATATTTACAGTGGATGAAAGTTCCTTCCAAGTGATGTAAATTATTTTAATATTAATTGATTATTCAAATCAAATAAAAAATATTTGCTTTTATGACTTCGGAAAAATGTCATGCTGAGAGAATAAAATTAAAATAAGGAAAAATATCATGCTTTTATGACTTAGTTTTGGACTTTATAAAAAAAAAATGTTACTTTTGACCACACTTTATATTTCTTGAATCACAAGTTCCATTTTTTTTTTTTGTTAACTGACCTTGAATCCCAAGTTTCTCTTTCTTTATATAATATATTCTTTTTCACCGACACCTTTCAACTTTGTTTGATATTTAACGATATCAATACTTTGGTACCGATCAAGGTAAATTTTGATTTTGTTTTCATTAAAGAGATACATAAGGACAACTAATATAGTTTTTATTTATATATTTTTACTCTAATTGGAAAATCAGAATGAGGTTTAATTAGGCTTTTTTTGTTCTAAGTTGAATTTTAGCCCTCTGTTATGAACCGAAGTTAATCACTGCTTTGAAGAGTCGTGAACAACTTATACATTATTGTTAGGTCCATTTCACAGAAAACAACTTTCACTTTGTTGGAAAAATCATTGCATATATTTTCCTTATATAAAAATATTTGGTATGTGTCTTGTTTTTCTTCATACATATTTGGTTAGCATGTTGAAATATTGTTAATTTACAATTTTGTTTGATGCAGGTTTAATCTTCACCTGTGGAACTTCAAATTGAAAGTGTGATAATTCTCAAATGGGTCTTAGATTTCATATTCTTGTTCTTATATTGGTCTCTTTCTCATTAAGATGTGAATCATGGGGTTGGTTTTCATCAAATAAGGAGACTCACTCTAATGATAGGTCTTATGGAAACCAAGGAAGTTTTAGAGGTTCAAGTGCCGAGTTCTCAATCGAGGCTTTCAACGATCCAAAGGGAATGAAGCTAATAGAGAATGCTAAGAACAAAATGGTTGGATCAAATACTTGTTGGCAAAATGCTTATCAACATCTTTTTGCTGGATGTTCCGAGATTTTGGCTGCTGATGAGAAAAGGTCGAGATTGGCTTGGCATCTAAGTGATTGCTTTCAAAGGGATTCTGGAAGGGTTTCCTTTCCTCATTGTGACACGAAAACATCAATTGCGACATGCCTAAGAAACTTAGACGATCTTGCTCATAAGGTTTACCTTGAATTCTACCTCGAAACCAACTCCATTTGTTATCAATTACAGTTAAGTGCATTTGCTTTTTACCAAACTAGTTGTCAATTCTTTATTTGATTTTTTTATGCTTTTGTTGCACTATGCAAGAAAAAAGAAAAAATCGTGAACGAAAAGCGCTTAGTGATATATCTCATTTTTTTTAAGAAGTGGTGTTTTTGTCTCAACTTGAATAATTTATTGTCTACTTTTACAGGACACATGCATTCAAGCATGAAACTGAGAGACTTGTGACTGAATTGAAAAGTTCGGCTCAGTATGTCGAGGACAAGTTAGATAGCATTGAAGAAAAATCAGATAATTTGCTACAAGGCTCAAGACAGATTTTTGATTCTCTTGAATTGGTTAATAGTCACACAGAGCTAGTTGCTCAAACTGTTAAGAATGTTGAAACTCATATTGATGTGGTATTAAGGCATTCCGAAAGTGTTTACGAACAAACTACAAAAATTGCAGCATCACAATCGCAACTAGAAGAAGGTCAAGAAGACATGAAGAGGAAGTTAGAGGATGGGGTAGCATTGCTCAAAGAATCTTATAGTTATTTGGGAAAAGAAATAGAAAAGTTAAGAGATGAAACAATTGAGATTGAAAATGAAGTAATCAAAGTTGGAGATACTATGTCATCAAAGATGAACACTCTACAAATCAAAGCTGAAGATATTGGAAATATGGCAGGGGTTTCCTTAGAAAAACAACAAGAACTTTTAGACGGACAATCCACAGCACTCAAGGGACTAAATTCGTTGAACGAGGTTCAATTCAAAGCACTAGAGGAAAGCAGGTAAGATTGGTTGAATGTTGTAAATTTGTATTCATAAATCATATTTATGCAAAGTGCTAATCTCATAATTGATGAAATGTAGGAAAAGCCTACAATATTTTTCTGAATATGGACATAAGCAACAAGAAGAGCTTTTACGACGTCAAGAACAGATGCAAGGACTTCACGATCGGTTAATGGAAAATTCAAAAACAATATTATCTGCTCAGGTTTGCAACTATAGTTTCTGGGCTTTCAATCCTTATACGCATGCATCCTTAATAATTTTTTCGATTAAGAACATCTACTTATACTTTATCTCTACTTAAACTTTATAGGAAACTTTTGAGGCGAAACAGGCTACCATGTTTGTTGCTTTGGATAAAATATTTGCTTTGCAAAATGCCATGTTGATTGAATCAAGAGTGATTAAAGCTTTCTTCATTTATGCGATATCAATCTTTGTCATCTTTATGTTGACTAGCACGAAGCAAACCTACAATGTTCGACCCTTACTTTATATTGGTAAGTATACCAACAAGGAGTTTGTCTCCTGAAAATTAAAGGTTGATATTGTAATCATTCATGATTTGTTATGCATGTACATATAATATCAACCATTGATTTTTTCGTCAACCATTTAAATTTCTCATTTACTCTCCAACTCACTTTAGAGTAGCCAAATTCGCAAACTATGTCTTTAGTTTCTTAAACCTCGAAATAATTATTGGTTAAACATAACATGTTATGGATTTTATATTTACAGAGCTTTGTGTTGCTCTCTTTGTGGAAGTATTCATTATTCGTTTAACGAATGACGACATAGAGCAACAAACATGGATAATAAACAAGGTCCGATTATTTTTTATGGTAGCTGCTTCGGCTCAACTTATGTATGCAATTGTCACATACAGGTAAGTATACAAGCAATAAACGTTTCATTCATATCAAAGTTTTATATCTATCCAAAACTCATTTCAATTTTAGTGATAAAAACAACAAAAAAAATAGAGAATTGTTTGTTAATCATGCAGGGACTATGAAAGGTTGAACCATCAAATGCTCCTAACACTGGTTAATAAGATAAACAGCATGGAAAAATTAAAGGATTCAAATTCGGATTTCGATACTACTGATTATCTGGATTGGTCTCAATTTATAGATACTGATTTACCTGACGACGTGAATTGCATTGATGATCCGGACTTTGTAATTCCAGAAGAAGTTGCAGAGAATTCAATCACAACCTCCACAACAAAAAGTTATAACTTGCGCGCACGCAATCGCTTACATTGATTTGATACTTGAAATAATCTATGTACAAACAATTTATTTCGTTAATGTATTTTCAAGATCTGGTCATCGTATATACTAATAAATATGTAATTATTAATCTGGTCATCGTATGTGAAGGTTGACATGCTAGACACATACATTACTTTTTGAAATTTCATGCGATTAAAGTTGTCAATTTAGAATAACTTCAATGATCCATACACAAGAATCTACATTTTGCATTATGATTAAGGAGTTGAATCTTATGGTTGGTTCGCATTATATTCTACAAGTAGTTCTCACAACTTCTAACCAAATTGAAACGAAAGTTGAACTTATTTATGATTTCTTATTTTATTTTAGAAGTGTTCAACATTGAAAAAATGTTTCATATTTGTCACTTATTTCCTTTGATTTTTTTTTTTGGCTTCATGCGGCCGTGACAGAACTTAGAAGTGTAATAAAGAATCCCTTGATTGAATTACTTAAGGATCCCATTTTTTGTGCTTGGTAATATGATTTCTTATTTTAGTTTGGTCGTTCTCAAATTTTGAATATTTGCACCCACAAAATAATAAATTGAAGAAAAAAAGCTGAAAATGATAGAGATTGAGGGAAAAACATGGGGATAAATTTTAGAAACTGGAAGTCGTCGGAAGAAGAAATGCAAAAATGTCGCAACCATTTTAGTCTTGCGACAGGGGATCTCAGATCCGACAGGGGAAAGTTTACTAAAGATATGTTAACTCTTTGAATTTCAGCAGTAAATTGTAAATCCAAAGATCTCAGATCCGACAGGGGATGTCAACGGGGCAGGGTCGGCGGAGAGTACACTCCAGCTCCTTGTTCCCATCCCACATTAGTGAGTTCATCTCTCCCATCTTTATATATCTAGATTCAATTTTAGTGGATGAAAATCTCATGGTTAAACATGAGGACTAGATATAGGTAACAAGATAGGATATGCCACTGAACCAGAATAAATCTTAGTGCCATCTTAGTTACCCTTCTCTCTTTAAATTTCAACAATTTCGATTCAATGCTTTGTTGTGGTTCTTGATAATTGCAAAAGATTAAGTTAAAATCTGAGAATTCATAGAATTGTTTCTTTCCTTTATTAGAATATGATATGATTTAGTTACTCGTTGTGATGACTCAGCAGAGTTCGTTACACTTTTTTTTTTTTTTGACAAGAGTTAGTGATATGATTTAGTTACTCGTTGTGATGACTCAGCAGAGTTCGTTACACTTTTTTTTTTTGACAGGAGTTAGTTACACATATAAGGCATTGTTTGGCTTAGAGCGCATAACACCATGCACTAGGCTACGTACTCTAACATGTATTTCATCTATAGTAAAAATTTAGCATGGTAATCTTAAAGTATCGAGTTTAAATTACCTTGAAGATGGTTTTAAAAATGATTACTAGTGTCACATTTATTAATAATTATTTTCATTCACTAATTTAAAAACTAAAAATCTACTTATACATGAAGAGACATGAATAGGGGTACGAATATGTTAGGCTGAGTTAGGCTTTGTAAAAGTTTGTTTTGTGAAATTTTTTTAAGGCTCAAGTCTGACTTGGGCCTATCATAAACTTATTTTTTCCTGGAAAGCAACTCTTCTTACTTTTATTTTTGCTCTTCATACACTGTGAAAATACCAAATTGCTACACAACAACATATTCCGAGCGGGAGTTAATTGTTGTGGGGCTATTTTTATATTTTCGTGGTGTGTGAGAGCAAAAATTAAAGTGAGAATAACAATTTCCTTTTGCCCGAATCTGATCTTTTGAAAGTCTAGTATGGACTACTAATCCGATTAAAAGCTTATGTCATTTGAACACATTTGAATAAGTAATTTATCTAAGTTGAAAATTAACTCGCAAACTAAAAAGATAAATGATATTAAACTCTTTTGATATTTAACATGATTTTTATAGTGAATTTTACTAACTGAAAATGCTAACAAATTTCTAATTTAATTCTTTCAAAAAAAAAATTCTAATTTAATTCAAAGTTCAAATTATAATATAATATATCACTAATAAATAATATTAGTTATATTTACTTAGGTAGGCTGACCTGATAGATTTAAAAGACTTTTTCTATGGCATTTGGCTTGGCCTTATTACTTAAATATCCTTCTGAACAAACCTAATCCTTCTCTATTAAAAAATAAAAAAAAAATCAAGTCCTGACAAGGATTTATTGCAGGTTAGGCCGTATGTCCATGTAAGCAAGCCTAACCTATTCCCACCCTAAATATAATAATTTTTTGTATTTTTTGTTCTAATATTACATCAATTTAAATTTATTTATTTACAATTTTAATTTCTATATCTAATCAAAAAGTTTTTAAATGTGAATGGTAAAATAAGTTGGTTTTGATTGTGAATGGTAAAAAGAAAAGATGAGTGAACCGGCGAGTTTATTTTGAACCGGTTGGGTTATTATTGGATTTCCCTCAAAACGGTTAACGAACACGACGTTCAAATAATCGAATATCAAACACTTTCCCTCCAACACCATAACTTCAACTAACCGCGCCATTCTCCGACCACCGTAACCGTCACTCGCCGGACCACCGTAACCGTCTCTGCATTCTCGCGTAGAAGCCAACATCATTCACCATACCATTCTTCTCCGGAGCACTGGTATTTCCGATTGTTTTTCTTTGCGTTTTCAGTATCTGTGTGCAATTCTTGATATTACAATGAATCACGTTTTCAATCCCACATTCTTCATAAAATGCAGTTTCAGTGTTTGAATGATCTTCGCTTATGGTCCTTGTTGTTTTGATTCTCTTAACATTGAAAAGGTGAAAATTTGAATACATTCTTAATAAAATGCAGTTTCAATGGTTGAATGAAATTTGAATATCGTTTGATGCATATTGTTTTTTGATTTTTCAATAGTTTTCGAGCAATCTTTGGAATGATTTAAGTTTAATCTTGATTTGAGAAAATATGAATATGTGGTTTTCTTCTTTTCAATTTGTTGTATGCAGAGAGTTTCCCGGCGGTCGAATCACGAAAAGAAAAGCAATCTTTGGAATTTGGTGATCCCCTTAGGGTAAAGGTATTATGCGAAGAATTAACAAATTTCATACTTCAAAGTTTATAGTCATAGTGTTTCTGTAACATATGCAGTCCTTTAAATTTATATTGATTTTTACTTCTGCGAAATTTTCGATTGATAAGTTTTTTGACCGTTCTAAGATTTTCGATTGATAAGATTTTCGAAATTTAGTTACTTCATTGAGTATCCCATACTACATCCCTCGCCGAGAATTTGTATATCATTATTAATTTGAGATTAAGAAATTCCTCTCCTCATTGAAATTCCTCATATTCATTGAAAGTACTTTGAATTAATATTGAATTTCATCTGATAGTTTATCCCATGAATTAATTAAAGTTGGATGTATGTTTGCCAACTACGTTGAATTCCAAAGAATCTAACAACTTAGGTGCTTCATCGAGTAATTTCATCTGATTTGGGACTTAAACATTCCATTATTTCCCTATTGATATAAGGTGTTGCATCCCTCGCCGAGACATTGTATAGCATCATGCGGTTCCTTCTTTGATGACTGATCGCTTTTTGGTATATGTACCTTGATTTCTGTTATCAATTGTTACAATTCTATTTATATGCTTTCTTGTGTTGACTTTGTTGGGCCAGCTTTCTAGTTGATTGATATACCTTGTTTTACTTTCCAATGAATTGTGGTTTTTGTCGTCTCTTCATTATGGATGTTGTTTCTGATTTGATTTTGTTGGGTGGCTGTAATACAGATATGAGTGATGATGAGACAGAATTTCCTGATAGTACCGATTCATCTGGCAGTACTGATGAGTTCATTGAAAAGCTTGAGGATGAACTAGATGATGATGGTTCAGACAACTCATCGTCCGATGAAGAAGCTGAAAGCCAAGATTCCAGGTGCTCTCATCACCTATTTCATATTACATGTGTTACAGTATTAGTTAAGCTATTGCCTAGTTGATTTTACTAATTTATTGAAATTTAGTAGGTGTGAATAATTCATATTAGGTTGTGATTTGTGAGAGGACTAAACATTGTTTAGATATAGAGTACTGTGGTGCTTATATAAATGAATTTATCTGAAAATTTGGGACTCATGCTTAGGTTGTGATTTGTGAACAATGTTTATTATTGTAGTGGTCTCAACTTTGATAGAGTTATTCTTGTTTTCAAAACCTCGTGAAAGATTGTCATGCAAGTTTTAAGTACATTTAAGGCATTGCCTTTATTAATTACGAGATAAAGGAACTCTGAAACGAGGTTCTGGATATGGGGTCCTTACGACGTCCACAATCAATTATACTATTAAATGAATATTACCTAATTATGTCATTTCTTCTTAAGTCAAATGACAACATGTTTTTAGCTATGGTTTGCTTATGTATCTTCCCTGCTGTATGAAAACTTATTTTTTTGGTTTGTGGAATTGTGAATCATTTAAGCATAAAGGAATATATAAAAATTATATTGGTCAAACTATTGACAGATATCTGGACTCAAATGGCCTAGTTTTAGACATGTTCCATGTAGCTGATCTCCACCTATTAGGAAACCACTTTGATTCTTGTTGTTACTGTGGCATTGTGAACCAATTAGCATCAACATATTAGGAGAAATATGGTTTATGGTTCCTATTATTTTTTGCTTATTTATGTTGATTTTGTCTAAGAGACTATAATGTATTCTTTGATTCATGTTTTCTGATCAAATTTCACTCTGCTACACTTTATTGTACAAATTTAATTAGAATTAAAAGACTCAAGTCTGATAGCACCAGTGAAACTAAGGCGTCTACTTCAGCAGGAACCGCGGAACAAAAATTAGGTAATTTTATTGTTGTGGTTGTTTCTTTCATTTTCTTTGCTAGGAACAAGATTCAATCCCATATCAGGTACATGTAACTTTGCCAAAAATTTATTCACACAATTTCTCCTTTAGAGCAAGTAAACCAATACATTTTTAAGAAACGATGTTAGTTTATTTGCCTTAATGCTCTTTTGAACTATTTCATTGGTACAACCTAAGCTTGTTAGACTTGCATTCTTATATATATGTTGTTTGATTTTACTGAACTGGTTTTCCCCTTTTACTTCATCATTAAACAGTATTGATTTTTTATTTACAGAGGCTTTTGTTTCTTATAGAGAAATGAACTAATGATGCAAAATTTATTTCACAATACCGTAAATTTAGTCCATTGCACAATCAAATATTTCACAATATTGCACAATCAAATATTTCACACCTCATACTACCTTTTCTTTAGTCCATTGTATAACAATACCGTAAATTTATTTCTAAAGGCTCTTAGATTATGCAAAATCTCTTCCAAATGTTTGTGAAAATATGATTATGAATCACATACAACTTTGTCACTCTGTCTTAAAAATGTTGTAACTCTCTCTCTCTCTCTCTCACTCTCTCTATATTAATACTTAATTGTTGGAGTATCATCTGTGAATGTAGATGGATGTATGCATCCTGGATCATTTGGAGGCATTTGTATACATTGTGGGCAAAAGGTGGATGGGGATTCTGGTGTGTCATTTGGCTATATACACAAGGTAAAAATTGGCTATATACTAATAATATAGATTTGGATAGTTGTTGTTGCCGCATGTCGCTATTTTCTAATGACTGTTAGATCAAGTTGAAATATTTATTAAAAAGCTAATTCCTGAGTCAGTGATCATGCCTAACAAGTATTGCTACGAGCCTATAGCACTACTTATAAAAGCATACAGCTGAATGGATGGTTAAGGATGGCAATAGGTAGTGTCGGTCCTTGTACATGCTAACCGCACTGCAACAAAGAAGTTCCATAAGTAAATATAAACATTGAGCCTATAGAAGTACCAATAAGGCATTACAAATTAAATTTGTTCTTGTGTTCAAATCTTTAAATCGAATCCATAACACCGTAATTCCCTATGAACTTGCAAAGTTCCCACTACATTTTAAGTCATGAATGAAGTCATAAGACCCTTTTTGAGTAAGTTTGTTCTACAATTTTTTTTATGACATCCTCATATTTTTCGGTAACTTAGAAGAACACCAAGACCACTCGAGCAAGGTGCTGTTATTGATGAGGGATTTGATGAGCTCAGGTCATTGTTGTAAGTCAGAATTGGGACACTCTAGAATTTAGCACTATTGATCCAAACAAATTTCATATAAGATTGTTTAAATTCTTTTGTCTGTACCTTTGAATTCTTGTTGTATCCTATCTTATACACAACCCAACTATTTATTCTGCATAATTTATCCAAGCAACAAGTTATTAAATATGGAGATTTCTGTATGTTTAGGGACTAAAACTTGATGATAAGGAAATTTCTAGAGTGCGCAGCAGAGACGTGCAGAATTTATTAAATCATAGAAAACTTTGCTTGGTTCTGGACTTAGATCACACACTGCTAAATACCACTTCCCTTCATCGTTTGAGCCCAGAAGAAATGCATTTAAAAACCCATACAGATTCTCTAGAAGGTAATATGCCAACCGATGCACCTTTTCTTTTGGTAATTGTCATCATTAGTATTTATTAGAAGTTTTGATTTAATGCATTTCCTCATCTTTTTCGTTTTTATCACGTTAAAGTTCATCTATTTTTTCATTGTAACTTATCTTACTGTCATAGAGCGAGACCTCTATCTTATAATTTTTTTCATCTTTTGCTGAAAGCCTGAAATGCTGGCATTATACAGCTTTCTTGGTTTGCACTTTGCAGTTGTGTTTGTTAAATGCAACAAGCTTTATGCATTCTTTGTTTTCGATTACACTGAAAAATTTGCAGAATAAACAGTTGTTCATGTTCTTTGGCTGCTAAAAGACAGATATCATTGTATTATTCTGCATTTGCAAGTACCAAGCTGCACATCATCACATAGAACATCATAAGTCATATATAGAGTAGATTCATGTCCTCAAAATTACATCTCCTCCTATATCGACAATAAGTTTTTAAATAGATAGAAATGCTTACTCAAATTCTTACATTTTAGTAAAATTAGGGTATTTCAAACTCATTTATATGTTTCATCATCATGAGTGCATTTTCTTACTACTCTTTCTTGATTTCACCTTTGATGTTCTGAGTTTTTTTGGCTTTTTATATATGCTGCCTTTCTGAACTTGTATATGATGAAACAATAGATATCTCTAAAGGTAGCCTCTTCATGTTGGAGCATGTGCAAGTAATGACCAAGTTGAGGCCCTTTTTCCGCACATTTCTTAAAGAAGCAAGTGAAATGTTTGAAATGTACATCTACACCATGGGTGATCGGCAGTACTCATTAGAGATGGCCAGGCTGCTTGATCCTCAAGGGGTATACTTCAAAGATAAGGTAATTTCTCGAGATGATGGGACTCAAAAGAACGTGAAAGATCTGGATCTTGTGTTGGGGACAGAAAATTCTATCTTAATTCTTGATGACAAAGAAGAGGTGAGTGCACGGCAGTCCTCATTGGAATAGCTGGTGATAGTTAATTTATGTGGATGGTAATCTCATAATATTTCAAAGTTCTATAATCAAATAAATCTGCAATCATATGAATATAGCCTTGAAAAACTAATAGCCATTCTACCACTCTTAGTTCTTGTAAACATCAAATGCAAATGAAAGAAAAACTAAATTAGTAATTCCTATGCCCTATCTCTCATTTCAAAGTTCAATTTTGAGGTTCATATCAATTAACTTGAACTAACTACTACTACTACTACTACTAGCATATCCGATTCTTGTCTTTCTTGCGTGAGGGTTTTAATATAGTAGTTTTTCCTGATTATTGGTTAACTTGGTGTTTTTATTTTAATACTTTTTTCGAATTATATGAATCATTCGTCTAAAATTTATTCTCTATAGACGAAGTTCATAGATTCAAATGTGCTAAAGATCTATCCATTTAATGATTCATATGTCATTGTTTATTATTTGAGAATCAATAAACCAAAGTCACCTTCTTTATTGAGATGTATGAAAATGTTGTAGGTATGGCCGAAGTACAGAGATAATCTGATATTGATGGAGAGATACCACTTTTTCAATTCAAGTTGTCAGGACTTCGGCCTCCAATGCAAATCACTTGGTGCATTGAATATTGATGAGAATGAAACTGATGGTGCGCTAGCCAAAATACTCGAAGTGCTAAGACACATCAACTCCAGATTCTTCAATGTATGCCCAATAAGTTGTTGATAAAATGTTTGTTGTATTTGATATGTTGCTAAAACTGTGTGGTGGGGATATGTAGGAACTTCAAGGAGATCTTGTTGATCGAGATGTGAGACAGGTAGTTAGTTATCTTGTTGCTATTTATCTTTCTTCCGGTTCGTGCATTTTGTTGATTGAAATATAAGTTAATTTGTATCCGTGCTATCAATTCCTGTTTTCCAGGTTTTGTCATCATTTCGAGTTGAAGTCTTAAGAGGATGTGTGATCGTTTTCAGCCTTAATTTTCGTGGTGACTTACGAAAACTCAGGAGCATAGCAGAGCGGTTAGGAGCTACTTGTTTGAAAAAACTTGACCCCACTGTGACGCATGTAGTTGCTACAGATTTTGTAACTAAGGAGTCCCGGTGGGCTGTGCAAGAGAAGAAGTTTTTGGTTAATCGTCGTTGGTTAGAGGCTGCAAATTTCTTTTTGCAAAAGCAGCCTGAGGAGAACTTTCTTTGTCAAAATGCACTAGTTTCTGGTCATTAGTTAAAGAGTGTTGTTACAAGGATTTTGTGTTTGTGAAGATGGATGTGGAAGCAACTAAGTTTCATTTGAAACATAGGTCTCACTGATTTCATAATTGGAGTGCTACATATGATATTCTGAATGTTTGGATTTGCTTACTTCACTCAGGAATATTGGACTTTAGGATTTTACTCAGTATAGAGAAAGCCATTATTTGTGACATTTTGTTGTTCTCAAAAGTTTAGGATTTTATACTTCCTATGTTTCTGTTGTTAAATGTTTTTAAACATCAAGAAAAATAATAAATAATTGCTTGAATGAAACAACTTTATTAATTTGCCTTGCTTATTTAGAATATAGTGCAACAACAATACATGTAATGTTACACTAAAGGGAAAATTGAATTAATTGTGGCTTTTGTCCTATAATGAGCGAAAATTTTGATCGTTTCACAATATTATCCTTTTATTATGCGCTGTTGTAATCTCATTACCATAAAAACATAGTGGATTACAAGCTTAACTATAGTTAGTTACTAGACTGTGCAATTACTTGTTACACAAGTAATTGTCTAAGTTAATATCTAATTACACTTCCAAAAGTTCATCACCAACTCCAACCAGAACAATAGCAAGTGGATATTTACTGTATCGTAAATAAAGAATGAGCACTAAATAAGAAAGTTATGAAGTACTTTAAAAACAGAATAATAAGAAAAGAAAAGAGTTTCATAATAGTCCTAAATAATGAAAGTTATGTTCATGGTTTCTAAATGAATTTAGTCCATCAAATTGACAATCATATGCAAAGAGTTGAAGAAATTAATTAATTCGGTCATGGAATTGGCCTAGCGGCATCGTTATCGGAATTTCGATGGGGAGGAAGAAGAAGCGTGTTGCTTCAAAGGTCTGGTGTTATTACTGCAATCATGAATTCGATGACGAGAAGATCTTGGTTCAGCATCAGAAAGCCTAGCACTTTAAGTGTCATGTTTGTCATAAGAAGCTTTCCACTGCTGGCGGCATGTCTATTCATGTTCTTCAGATCTACAAAGAAAACGCCACCAAGTATATTCTCAACTATGTCTATTGCAGCCTCAATAACCGGTCCTTCACAAAAAATCCAATAATCACTGGTCCTTCAAATTTGGAACTATATTTTTGTAGCAAATTAAAACTTCCTCAAAGCCATAGCAAGGTGAGTGATCACTATGAAAGATGAATGGTAAAATTTGAGCATAAGTTGAATTGGAAAAACTATTAATTACTACTCTAAGGATTAATATGGCCTTCTCATATGGGTTAGGTCTATCACCAATTCCATGCAGGCTTCTCTTGTTGAATGAGACTTCGCCTTCAAAAAAAATGGATGCATTGGCTTCATAAGCGAACTCTTTGAAAAAGAAAAATATGTTCAAGCCAAAATTCTAATCAATGTTTTAAAATTCAACCGATGGAACCATGAATTGACACTGTGTTTACGCTCCAGTTATAATTAATTTGAACGTTTCAATTGAGGGCGTAACATTTATAAAATAAGGATTAAGGATTATTGGCCGTTGGGAGTATTTGTTGGACTTAATAATCACCGGAAAACAGTCATTTTTTGAGGCAGCATTGATATTTGAAACTCTTCTCCAACCAATGGAGAAAAGCCTAAAGCCATTCTATCAGATCAAGATGCCAAAATGGCAAAGGCTATTTCTTTAGTTATGCCGGAAACATTTCATAGATTGTGCACTTGGCATATAAGACAGAACCATCTAAGGCATGTGAACCATCTATATCAACAGAGTTCACATTTTTGTTCAGATTTTGAAGGAGGCATAGATCTACATGAAGAGGGAGATGAATTTTTGAATGCATGGAACTCTTTACTTGTTGAGCATAATGTTTTGGAAGGTTTGTGGTTGCATATGATTTTTCAATTGAAGGAAAAATGGGCATGGACTTATGTTCGGAAAACATTCACCGAAGGTATGAGATCTACAAAATTAAGTGAGAGCTTTAATGCTGATTTGGAAAACCATTTAAAGTCGGATTTAAATTTGGTATAATTGTTTACACACTTTAAAAGGGCTATCAATGGTAAACGGAACAATGAGTTTGAAGCTGAATATGAATCAAGACATAAGCTACCTAGATTGAAAATGACGAAGGTTCGTATGCTTGTCCAATCTAGAAATGTATACACCGCAAAAATATTAGAGGAATTCTAAGAGGAATATGAGGAATGTCAAGACACTTGCATAAAGGTTTTGAAAGAAGGTTTGTATGTTGTCACAAATTATGACAATGTAAAAGAGAGGACAGTTATGGGAAATCCTACAGAACAAATAGTTTATTGTGATTCTCGTAACATCATTGGAAAGTTTTGGATGAGCAAATAATTTAAGACACATGGCCAAAATTAAAGTGAGAAAGATTGGAAAAGGATGGATGTTGAATCAGAAACGAAAGCCCATTTCATGAAGCGATACAGTGAGTTGTGTCCTCGAATGATTAAATAGACCAACGAAGCTTTAAAAACTAAAAACTTACACATTTTTGTCCAAAGTTTATGAAGAGTCCAACAAAATATTTGAAGATATGTTGGCCAAAAAATATGTGGATTGAGGGATTGGTTCATGTAACCATATCAATTGCAAATGATGTAATTGACAACAACGTGGACACCGTTGTCGGGGCAAAAGGCATAAAGAAACAAGATTGTTCACGTTCTACTAAAAATGATAATGAATCTAAATTTTTTAAAGATACATAAAATGACTGCTTTGAATGAAACAATATTATTATATAACAATACATAAAATGTTACTTTTAAAGTAAAATTGAATTAGTAGTGCCTTGAACATATAAAATGATAATGAATCTAAATTTTTTAAAGATACAATCAAATTAAGGAAAAAAATTTATGTGCATGATATGCATTGTACAATTATCAGCCACTGTACACTCTAAGACGACTAGTAATTCGGTGTCGACATATTGGGCAATGTCTTAACCTTGATCCACAATCTCTGCAAGTCTGCATTCCAAAATATTGTATAACATATCGTTTAATCTTAACAATTATTAGCTTAATTGTTTCATTAATTATTCTAAAATAAAATCAATCAAAATAAGCTCACCATGTGTCCACATCCAAACGCCAAATCCTTTGCATTGGTCAGACAAACAGGGCAGCAGGCCTACATAATTCCATTGATCACATAAACCATTAAGCAACTTCAATTTAGTGAAGATAATATATAGTAACATTTGATTTGATACTTACAGATTGATTTTGGTCATCTGTTGTTGAATTGCTATGTGCAGGCCGAGAGTATGGAACAGGAGATGGTTTTGGAACTATTCTCTTTGCTCTTCCTGTTACACGTCTGTTATCCATTCACAGACAAAGATAACATCACTTGAAAGAAAAAGTTGCATTGTTATGCCGCACATATCAATGATTAATAAGAAGATTTTTTATAGAATTGTTTAAGGTTTAAGATCGTACCCCAGTTTTCGAAATTCAACACATGCTTTATATTGGAAGGGAATCTCCATGAGAGCGTTAACAGCAAAAGCTGCTTCTTTTTCTGCTGCGCTTGTGTTTTTAGACATTATTTTTGTGAAGTTAACGAACTGCACAAAACCGAAATAATGTGATCAAGTGATGAAAAATAATGAACAGTTATCTTCACTTAAATATCGATCATTAGATTAATTCAATAGATAGAGAGTTCGGCATAGATTATAGTAATACCGGATAAGAATTCAAATAGGTTATTACTTGATACACACATTTTTATTGTTCTATTGTAATACCTGAAAATTGTCAAAATCGCGTGTCGGAATTTTGTCATCAAACTTTTCCATGTCTTCCCAAGGTCCATCACCAACTCCAACCAGAACTATAGCAAGTGGATATTTACTGTATCATAAATAAAGAATGAACATTAATGTATATTAAGCACATGAAGCTGTTTTGAAATTACTGTAAAATCAGAACAATAGGAAAAGAATAAATAGCGTCTTATTAGGCCCTAAATAAATAATGAAGGAAAATGTTATATGCAGTGAAAATTTCACGCGAAATCATCCCCAGCCCATATGGCTAACCATTTACCCCATCCAGCGTGTATTCCAGCCAGAAAAAACTGTAAGTGGTTAAACTTATTTTGCTATGCAATCGTGAGACAATTCCTTACGATGCATAGCACTCCTCAATAAAAAAAAGTATGTGCTTGGAAAAGTATGTATACCTTGCATCAACAATTGCTTTGATTGTCTTCTTTTCTTGAGGACTGATTTCATTATCTACACTTTTTGTAACCTTAAAATCCAACAAATTAATATGAAGTCAGAATCATATGCAAACAGTTGAAAAAATTAACTAAGGTAACATTTTAAATATACCTGACCGTCTGCGATGATAACCAAAACATGAAATTGGCCATGACTTTTCTCGACTATGTCTATAGCAGCCTCAATCACCGGAGCATAAGAAGTCGGTCCTTCACACAAAATCCAATTATATTCCTTCAGTCGTGTATCTTAAAACAGATATTAGTCTTGATTTATCTCAACGATATATCAAATAATTCTAGATGTGCATCAAAATTTATACACGTGATCGAAACGCTATAAACTTTCAACACATAAATTTATAATCCAATTATGATTTTTGTAATGCATAGTTTTCGACACAAAGGCGATCTACACCTAACTTTTACAACATAGTAAAAATGATTGATTGCAATAAGATTATAAGAATAACACTATTAAAAAACAGTGAAGATGATATAATAATGACCTGAGAGTTTCAAGTTTGGAACTATTCTTTTGTAGCAAGCCAAAACTTCTTCAAATCCATGGCAAGGTGAATGATCACTATGAAAGCTGAATACTTCTTGATCATGTGTGGTAGCTGTATATATAATGGTAAAAGTTGAGCCATAACTTGAATTGCAAAAACCATTAATTACATTCATTTTACTCTAAGGACACTAGACCTTACCATCACCAAAGCCAAAACATGGAATCAAGTTGTCTTCATCAAAGGGAGCCAAAGTCTTGCCAACAATTGATATCGCCTTCTCATATGGGTTTGGTGTATCTCCAATTGCATGCAGGCTTTTCTTGTTGAATGAGATTTGGCCTTCAAAAATAGAAAAGGGATGCATTGGCTTATTAACGGAACACTTTGAGAAAAACAAAATATGTTCAAGCTGAAGTTATAATCAATGTTTTAAAAATCAAACCATGAATTGCCACTATCTATTTATTTGAAGATTTCAATCAAGGCTTCATCCTTATTTGAGCAGTTTAAAATAGTTGAACCATGACCATATAAAGCAAACTCGTCGGTTTGATGTTGATTTGATTTTAAAAATATAGATTATAATCAAAACCCTCAAAACCATATAAAGCAAACTTTAGCTCCTAATCATGCCTATAATTTATAATATCATTGATGGAATCACTTGACTAAATTTTGTTCATGTATTGCAACTCACCAGTCCATTCATTACTCTTTGTAAAATCAATTCCAAGGATGAGATTTGATGACTCTAAACCTTCTTTCCTAAGTGCCACAATAACCTATAAAAAAGGACAATGAAAATTAAATAAAATCTTCTATAAAGTACACTTTGCCAATAGCATGATAGCTTAAAAGAGTTACAATTCAATTGTGAGAAATTTTGAAATAAATTGATAGGCCGAACTCATTCCATATGAGAAAAAAAATCAAGCCTCACATAAAAAGAGATAAGACCTAATTTTATTTTATTTTATTTTTTTTATAAAAAATGACGATTTTTACTTTATTATTACATGAGTTGAGATCCCTTCTTTTTCTCAAAAATATTGATTTTTCTTCTCAAGAATGATAAATTAAGAGTGTACAAAAGCATCACTGTGTACACTAAAAAAATTATTAAAAATAAAATTTGGTAAACCAAACCTATGCCTAGTGATTCTTAATATAGAGTGTCCTTTTAAAAAAGTTGTTCTTACAAATTAAGCAAACAATAACATGCTTCACCATGTCAGAGGCACTAACAGTTAATTTCATTGAAAGACAAAAAGTTTGTACTTCCATTAACAAACACTTTCATTGAAGAGTTTATAATCGTCAAACCCTTTGCTAATAGCTTAATTTGTATCCGGATCTATATACTTTTTTGTTTTTATCAAAATGGAAAAATTTTATTATTAGTAAACAACTTTTACATATAGTAGACGAGTAGACCAAAATATTTTCATTTTTTTCTACTTTTTTATACTTGTGATTTATATATATATAAAGTTTCTTTGTACCAAAAAAAAAAATTCATCTTTAAATTTGCTTTAGACCAACAAATATATTGGATCGGCACTAATTTTGATATACAAATTCTGAATCAAATTTTAAGAACATCCCTAAATTTTACTAAATAAAAAAATAAAAATAACACTACCAAAAAATAAAAACAAAACAAACAAAGAGAATGAAGCAACAAAATAAAAAACACGACCGTTAGGTTTAAGAAGACATGTAAAGTACTCTTACAAATTCTTGATTATTTAATAATTATAATTTTGATAGGTTAATTTAGCAGAGGAACGGTTAGGTTATTGGTTCAACTATCTTCTCTAACATAACCTAACATTCTAATTAATTAAAAATTACTAATATTTGAGGTTAAATAATAGAGAAAATCATTAGAAAAATAAAAGTTAGTAAAACATATATACCTGTTCAAGAGTAGTAAAATTATCTTGAATCAAAGAATACTTCTTGAGAGGTTTCTTGGTGTTTGAACTTTGTCCAGAAGTAATTTCTGGTGGAAGTGGTAATGGGACAGGTTTGTGAGTTGGAAAATTGGACGAAGAGATTCTTTCATTCCTAGAATCTTGAGGCTCATGCTTTTTGCTTTTACCTAAGAGGTTACCCATATCATCAATTCAACTAGCGTTTCTCTACATATTGAAAGAAAGGGATGTATATATACACACGTAATGTAAGGTAAAAACGAAATACAAACGAAGGTGCAACCCGTGTGTTTCCTAGAAAATCATGTTAACAAAAAAGGGAAAGATTTTGCTTGTTAGCTTTGTACAATATTTATTCTTTATTTTTCCCTAATCAGATGTTGAACGATTGTTCAATGTTGGGTTTTTAATTTTTATTTTTTTACAGAAAGAATCTTATAGCTTTTCATTATTTATCAAAGCAGTTATAAAATGTGGAATGTTATGATGAACTTGGAAACTAACATGATTTAGTGCTTCCCTAGCTAAACTATGGGCAACACTATTGACTTGTTTCATAATAAACTTTACATCAGAGTTCGCTAAATCAGTCATCAACAAGTGTCTACAATAAGGAATTAGAGCCATAAAATCAGAGACATCATCCCCTTTGTAGATACTATCTGCCACAACTTTGGAATCAATCATCTAAGAGTCTCAGTCAACTTTTGCTCATGGAAGCCAAATTTTAGATGGTTGACGAGGCTCATCGTTTGAAAAAAGAGTTGTTACTTTTCAAAGTACACTTTGAAAAGGCTTTTGACTCTGTTGACCGACACTACTTAAACATTGTTATGCACAAGATGAATTTTCGGAGGTTATGTCGTAAATGGATTATGGAATGTGTCACTACAACTTCCTCTTCTATCCTAGTAACAGACGAGTTCCAATTGAACGAAGACTTCGCCAAGGTGACTCCTTTTCATCGTTTAGATTCTTAATTGTGGCGGAAGACCTCAAAGTTATGATCAATGCTCTTGTCAATGTTTGCTTTTTCGCCAACTACCAGGTGGGTCGAACTGATATTGTTCGTATTTCGTACTTGCAATTCGCTGACGATACTTTGCTTGTTGGAAATAAAAGTTGAGCAAATATATATCCGGTCTTTAAAGACCTTACTTCTGAGGTGACTTCAGGCCCTAAGGTCATTTTTCATAAAAACATGATTGTTGATGTTAATGTTCCGGACAGTTGGTTAAATGAGGCTTCTATTGTTCTGAATAGCAAAATTGGTCATGTTCCGTTCATGTACCCGGGTCTTCCAATTGGAGGTGACTCCCGAAAACTGAATTTCTAGCAACATTTGGTTGAGAGGGTTAATTCTAGATTGTCTGGATGGAAGAGTCAAAATTTATCTTTGGGTGGTCGTTTAGTTTTTCTGAAGTTTTTTTCTCCTATCTCCAGGTGTACTTCAGTTCCCTTAAATCTATTTTTAACCTTTTTTTTTGGAAGTGAGGAAATTAGGAAAATATCTTGGATAAATTGGGACACTATTTGTCTCAAAAAGTAGGATGGAGGTCTATGGGTCAAGAGGATTAGGGAGTTTAACTTGTAATTACTTCGCAAATGATGTTGGAGGTTGAGGGAGGAAAAAGGTTGTCTGTGGTATAGTGTTTTAGCATCGCGTTATGCATAGAGGGTGGATCTCTAGGCGATGGGGTGTAATATCCCGCATGTCAGTATCGGTATATTACCAGTTGATTGTGTCAGAGGATTTAAGTTCATGGAAAATAAGTGTGAAGGAAATATTTTATGACATGCCAGCTTATCATGGATAAAGTAACAGTGTCGTATTAAAAACGCATAAGGCAAGGGCAATTGGGTAATTGCACGTGGTAAGGATATTTATTTGGATTGGCCCCAAAAATATCTCATTTTCAATCTTCTTTCTCTCTCTAAGTTGGGAAGCAACTCTCTCCTCCTTCTCTCTTCTCTTTCACGCCCCCATCATCTCTTTTACCTCTTCACCAATTCTCTTTCTTCCATCACAAGATGTTATGCCATGATCTCTCATGTTGTTATGAGTTTGAGAAGCTTGGGAAGGATTGATTTCATTACTTTCCCTCCTCAAGAGAAGTTCATGAAAAGTTAGGGTTTGTTGGAGGAAGCTTTATTTTGGATTAGAGGTGAGCTAGCAAGGATTATGAAGCTTTGGATTGCAAGAAACAACAAGATTGTGGTGGTTTGATCAAAGAAAGTGAGTTGACCAAAATCTAGGGTTTTGGCTTGCTTGAATTTTGGAGCTATCACAAGAACATGTTTAGGTGAGTTCCATAGATAGATTACTTACCTTTGGGTTTGTATAATCTTGTGAAGAAAACATGAATTATGTTAGTTTATAAAACTAGGGTTTTGGTACCCCTTTGTATCATTTATGATCAAATATTGTTAATTGATGCCATGCACATGATATAAGTTGTTTTTATGATGTTATGGATGATTAGAATGAATTAGAACACTTGAATTGAGGTTTTTATGCAAAATCATGTTTTCTGCAGAATTCTGGACTGCTACAGTTCGCCTGGCGGAATTTAGCTCGCCATGGCGAGCTGAGGATCAGTGCTCTCTGGAGTAGCTCGCCATGACTTCGCCTGGCGAAAAATTTCGCCTGGCGGAGAAATATTTGGCCTGGCGAAATTGACTGCATAGCATGTGTTGTCAATTCGTTTCGTGGCCAGCAAGGGCTATCCGAGGCTTGATCTTGCAGTATCTTTTTAAACTATGAAACCCCTCAATTCCAAGTGCCTAATGTACAATTCCAAACAAGGTTTTAAACAAAGGAAGGGCATGGTAAATCGTTAACAATGCTTGTTGATAAATGATACGCAAGAGTGATATGTTATGCAATATGCTCGAGTAGCTATGATTTACGAAAGGGAATGGATGTAGAGCCTCGACATAGTTGTTGAGAACTAGCAAGATAGCATGAATCCCTAAGTATGTCAAGTATAGGAATATGAAAGCATATGTAAGTAAGACGCGAAGGATAATCTCTTCGCACATGAGCTAGAATGACTTAGCAAGTATGTAAGTTGTGGATTGATAGGTTATTTCTCTCCACCATGTTAAGTATGAACAAGTATAAGTTACCACTAATCGGATCGATCAAGGTTCCGAGGTAAATAAGCAAGTATGTATATGTTTAACTTAGGTGTACGACAAGACTATGACTTAATAAGTGTAGGTGACATGTCTCTTGATATCCACGTCAGGGGGATACAAGGGGTTCTCGTAATGGAAACGATTCAAGCCGTAAGGGACCCGCATGTCACTGCGTAAACAAGACGTAGGTGCTCGTGTCTCTTGTTATCCACGCCAGGGGGATACGGGAGGTTCTCGATCTAAGGGGAACGGTTCAAGCCGTAAGGGACCCGCACGACAACGAGGGAGTCCGATGTACGTACATCGGTCATATATGGGATTGATCTCGGGGTTACTCCACCCGGGACTATCCGTAAAATGAATCAAGATAATAACTGTTTGTTCAACGCTAACCCATGAATGAACTTAGATACGTTATGCACGATGTGACTATAATTATGTTTCATGATTATGCAAGAATGAACCTATACACATTTATGTTTAAGAATAAGAACAAGAGCACTAGATGCTACATGATAAGTATAAGGCATGGATTAGAGCAAGTAAAGAGTATGATACTGGTGACGATCTTAGGTTTCCCTAATCGTCCGGTTTAGAATCATGTCATGATATGCTATGTTATTTTATATTAGGCCTTGTTACGTAAGCGTACACTTGGAAATGCGGTTTAGGTTCCCTTCGACCGCCATGACATGTATAGATGAGAAGCCTATAACAAGTAGGATATGATTATGACGGCTCTAGTAAGCACTACAGTCTAAGAATGCAAGTCCCCACACACGTATAATCAACCGTCAGGTTGTAATGTAGACACGTGGTGACCGTAGGTTTCCCCTTGAGGTTGCCTATAGCCTAGGATTTAGGGGAACTCACTGATACATTATGTCTCATCCCAATCATTATTTGTTTCAGATAAGCAGGATGTTTATGCATGCTCGTAGCCGGATGGATATTACTTCAAGGGTTCGTTCGTACCGCTGCAGGACATTATGGACATCAAAGATGTATTTTTATGTATGGATGAGATGTATTGTATCATTATTGATACGAACGTGACTTGACGTAAATATTATTCATTTGGAAAAAAATTTATGTTGTATATTTTAATGTATCCAATACTAAGAATAACGTCCATGCTAAACTTTCTAGATACGTTTAGTATGGGTGTTACAATTGGTATCAGAGCAGGTCGATTCAGACCGTGCCTTGGGTCATTAATGTTACAACTAAGGTAGTGGGACCATTGGGTTCAGGGTAAATGTTCTAGTTGTTGTTGTTAGTTGAGCCTGATCAACTCAATTTAACATTCAACGAGTAGAATGGATGCCTGAGAGCTGAATATGACCCAGGAGGAACGAAGTATGTGATGAAGTAGTTTGATCGTGCCAAAAGGTGGCCAGTGAACTAATCAAGTAGAAGTGTGAATCCTCCGGGAATGTAAGGCATGTTAAGAAGGAACGTTCCGACAATGTCGGGTAAGATGATAGTGATACTTCATGTACCCGTAAGTGAAGAAGTTGGATATATATATATATATATATATATATATATATATATATCTAATCATGGCCGAAAGATTCGGTAAGAGTTGTTGTTGGAACGGGTTTATGATATTCTAGAATGTCCAAACAAGGTTACAAGGTAGTAAGAGGTCGACATATGTTGACGGAGTCAGCAGGCTCTCAGGAATAGCAATATGTGAATGAAGTTAAGGACATGTATGCTCGGAAAGTTGCGTAAGTGGCAATGTAACGAGGTAAGTTATTCGTAGTGGATGAAGATAAGGATTCAAGATGAAGTTTTATGTTATCAGGAGTAAGGCATTGATTTTCGACGTGCCAAGAATTGTATCGAAAAAGGTTGATGTTGCCATGCATATGTTATAGAATATTCTATGATGATAGGAATGAATGATGTGCATTGTATACTTGAGAATAATAATTTTATGCAATAAATGTTTTCTGAAAAGTAGAGTTGAAGAAGCTCACCAATAGCAAGCCTGGGACGAAACTTTCTGTTTTTATAAAATCTTCCCTTTCGTTCCTATGGTTTGCAATGACTATTGGGGAAATGTCTTCACCATAATCTTTTATGTGACGAAAAATCTTTTATGACATCAAGTAACGAATGCATATCATATCCTAAGATTTCCAAGGAAAAAGACATGGGCAACCATCAACAAAATCGATACGGTTTAAGGTAGCTTTGGAAGTTAATGTGTTAAGAATCAAGAACGAGCCAAGATCAAGAGTATAGAAGTTCTGGCATCTAGAAGAAAAGTCACAGATGTTTATGCAAGAGGTATGAAGTAAGAAGTTAAAGCGGTGCAAAGTTATGAGGAATCACAAGGTTCACGGATTATGTGGAATTATGACGTATCTCTCGAACCTATGTTTTGCTTAATTGACTTGCTAAGGCTCATTATGAAGTTGAACTATAAAGTTTAAAGGATTTTAAAAAGATTTACACGTATAGGTGATTGAGGTCGATATTTTGAAATTTACGAGATTTTCTAAGAACCGGTTTGCTTCGACACTCGTAGAGCCGGCTAGACTTATAAGAGTCTAAGTTTGATGGCACGTATGTGTTATCAACTCGTTCTATGATTTTAGAGCAACGATCGGGGCCTAAACTCAATTTATATAGTAGAAAATTTTCAACGTCAATGACCCATGCGTTAGTTTACGAAGTTTTTCTTTAAAGGAAAAATTAACGAGCAAGCATTGATATGATTAAGCAAAATATAGTATGCGAGAATGCAAAGGCTAAATGTTTAAGACAGATATGTTCAAGTACAAGACGAGTTGTCAAAGGAATTTGAGTTTACTCGGAACCAAGTTCAAGTATGATATGTATACCTCAGCAGGTGAATGCAACCAGCAAGAATGTAAGGTTTACCCCCAAGTCAAGTATTATGAGTATAAGATAAGTTACCACGAGTTTTGAAATTACAAGATAAGTGTAAGGTTATGACGTTGGTTGCAACATGAAAGATTTTGAAAACATTACAAGAAGTTAGTATTCAAGTGGTAAACAGGGATATGAAGTCTTAGTTGCTCTATCGGATTAGAGTAGTGGTTTAAGCCAACCGGTGGGAATCAGAGTAGCGCCATGGAAGCTAATCGTTAAACACGAAACATGGGATTTTAGTATGAAAGAATCTTTGAGAAGAATACTCAGTTGGTAACATAAGTTTAACAAGAAGCATCATAAGACAAACGAGGAATTCTCAATATGATAAGTAAGGATGGATGCTTAATCAATTAGTGTTGGCTAAGGTAAAAGTTTTAAGTGCGTGCCTTTACGTAAGTAAGATGAGAAAGACAAGAGTTGCCATATATTAATTGGCCAAGATATATGAATGATGATAACGGAAAACATGTAAGGTTCAGAAGGTTACCTTTCGTGACTCAAGTAAAGGATCCAAGCATCAAGAATGATGACCGGTATTCGGAGAAGGTATTAATGTTCAAGTAATAATTGAAAGAATTATTTGAAGATTCAAGTTTAGTATTCCGAAGAAGAGGAACAAGTTAACGTCAGGAGGTTCAAGGATTTTCTATGGTTATGATAAGTGGTAATACAAATAAGTATACCATATAAGAAAGGAAGAATCCACTTGCGAAGTAAGCATGTTATCACGAAAGGAGATGCAACTCTTGAGTATTATGCAACGAGCTTCATACCCTTGTATGCAATACTTGTTGAGTGAAAACGACACTTGTTAAGACATATCAAGCCATGATTTTATAACTTTTAAAAGCTAAGATTGGTATTAAGGAACTTGGGAACGATGCTTATTTTAAAACTCATGGAAATTACACATTTTCGAAACTGATAAGATACGTCGTAAGTAAACTCACTTAAGACGTACGAACTTCAGGATCAACTTGTTATGGACAAGTTTGGGGCGAATTGTTAAATCTTTTTCAAAATATAGAAACTCGTCCGGTGGTTCTGTGGCACCTTTATACAATCAGTTTTGGAAATGATAAAATCTTTTTAGTCATGTATAAATTCGTTCCAAGAACCGGAATACCAAAATTTAAGAAAAATTTCTTTAAGGAAGATTTTAGAACACGTATCGTTATCATTTAACAAGAGGCGACACTTGAAATTATGCACATGTTATGGAACAATAATGTCCGTATGGAGCCAATATCATACAGGATACTCGGTAATGTATTAAGAATGTTTGATATATGTGCAAGTGGTTTTGCTAGAAAGTTTCAAGAGCATGTGAACCACGACGTTGGTGATTAATGGTCAGATGAACGGTATTGTTGGTTCCACATCTTCATGTTAAGTTATATGAGTTACCCATTAGTTCGGGCGCAATAAGATGCAATAAGTTCTCAATGAGATCGGAAGATTTCTTAAGACTCGGAAAGGGATTCGTAGAATCGTTTATATGAGTAATGCAAGAAAGAGACATGTGTCTCAAGGTATAGTAAGTAAACTGATGTATGAATTATATGTTTACCCAATAAGATTATGTATGCATGAAAATATGTTTTAAAGTTGCAAGTAAGCACTGCAGGGCAAACCTGGTTTCCAGTAGGATTTCAGTTAAAAGGCAAATCCTGAGTGTTCATGTTTATGATAAGATCTCTTTATGAATGGTTCATGTTAAGCGGGTAAGATACGAGTCTGAGACAATGCGTCTGTGTGTAGCAAGGTAAGTTCCAAATCATGATATACTAAGATAACTCTAAGTTTGAGTGATATTAAGATCAAGAAGGCTATGTTCAGTTACATGTGGGTTAAGAAATATGATGAGGATATGATACGACGAACTTCTTGAGAATGTATGATAAGAATATGTATGACTTAGAGCTAAGACGGTAAGGATTCATTATGATGATTGGTAGTCGATCCCTAAATTTCGAGGACGAAATTTCTTTAAGGGGGTAGAATGTAATATCCCGCATGTCAGTATCGGTATATTACCAGTTGATTGTGTCAGAGGATTTAAGTTCATGGAAAATAAGTGTGAAGGAAATATTTTATGACATGCTAGCTTATCATGGATAAAGTAACAGTGTCGTATTAAAAACGCATAAGGCAAGGGCAATTGGGTAATTGCACGTGGTAAGGATATTTATTTGGATTGGCCCCAAAAATATCTCATTTTCAATCTTCTTTCTCTCTCTAAGTTGGGAAGCAACTCTCTCCTCCTTCTCTCTTCTCTTTCACGCCCCCATCCTCTCTTTTACCTCTTCACCAATTCTCTTTCTTCCATCACAAGATGTTATGCCATGATCTCTCATGTTGTTATGAGTTTGAGAAGCTTGGGAAGGATTGATTTCATTACTTTCCCTCCTCAAGAGAAGTTCATGAAAAGTTAGGGTTTGTTGGAGGAAGCTTTATTTTGGATTAGAGGTGAGCTAGCAAGGATTATGAAGATTTGGATTGCAAGAAACAACAAGATTGAAGTGGTTTGATCAAAGAAAGTGAGTTGACCAAAAGCTAGGGTTTTGGCTTGCTTGAAGTTTGGAGCTATCACAAGAACATGTTTAGGTGAGTTCCATAGATAGATTACCTACCTTTGGGTTTGTATAATCTTGTGAAGAAAACATGAATTATGTTAGTTTATAAAACTAGGGTTTTGGTACCCCTTTGTATCATTTATGATCAAATATTGTTAATTGATGCCATGCACATGATATAAGTTGTTTTTATGATGTTATGGATGATTAGAATGAATTAGAACACTTGAATTGAGGTTTTTATGCAAAATCATGTTTTCTGCAGAATTCTGGACTGCTACAGTTCGCCTGGCGGAATTTAGCTCGCCATGGCGAGCTGAGGATCAGTGCTCTCTAGAGTAGCTCGCCATTGAGCTCGTCATGACTTCGCCTGGCGAAAAATTTCGCCTGGCGGAGAAATATTTCGCCTGGCGAAATTGACTGCATAGCATGTGTTGTCAATTCGTTTCGTGGCCAGCAAGGGCTATCCGAGGCTTGATCTTGCAGTATCTTTTTAAACTATGAAACCCCTCAATTCCAAGTGCCTAATGTACAATTCCAAACAAGGTTTTAAACAAAGGAAGGGCATGGTAAATCGTTAACAATGCTTGTTGATAAATGATACGCAAGAGTGATATGTTATGCAATATGCTCGGGTAGCTATGATTTGCGAAAGGGAATGGATGTAGAGCCTCGACATAGTTGTTGAGAACTAGCAAGATAACATGAATCCCTAAGTATGTCAAGTATAGGAATATGAAAGCATATGTAAGTAAGACGCGAAGGATAATCTCTTCGCACATGAGCTAGAATGACTTAGCAAGTATGTAAGTTGTGGATTGATAGGTTATTTCTCTCCACCATGTTAAGTATGAACAAGTATAAGTTACCACTAATCGGATCGATCAAGGTTCCGAGGTAAATAAGCAAGTATGTATATGTTTAACTTAGGTGTACGACAAGACTATGACTTAATAAGTGTAGGTGACATGTCTCTTGATATCCACGTCAGGGGGATACAAGGGGTTCTCGTAATGGGAACGATTCAAGCCGTAAGGGACCCGCATGTCAATGAGTAAACAAGACGTAGGTGCTCGTGTCTCTTGTTATCCACGCCAGGGGGATACGGGAGGTTCTCGATCTAAGGGGAACGATTCAAGCCGTAAGGGACCCGCACGACACCGAGGGAGTCCGATGTACGTACATCGGTCATGTATGGGATTGATCTCGGGGTTACTCCACCCGGGACTATCCGTGAAATGAATCAAGATAATAACTGTTTGTTCAACGCTAACCCATGAATGAACTTAGATACGTTATGCACGATGTGACTATAATTATGTTTCATGATTATGCAAGAATGAACCTATACACATTTATGTTTAAGAATAAGAACAAGAGCACTAGATGCTACATGATAAGTATAAGGCATGGATTAGAGCAAGTAAAGAGTATGATACCGGTGACGATCTTAGGTTTCCCTAATCGTCCGGTTTAGAATCATGTCATGATATGCTATGTTATTTTATATTAGGCCTTGTTACGTAAGCGTACACTTGGCAATGCGGTTTAGGTTCCCTTCGACCGCCATGACATGTATAGATGAGAAGCCTATAACAAGTAGGATATGATTATGACGGCTCTAGTAAGCACTACCGTCTAAGAATGCAAGTCCCCACACACGTATAATCAACCGTCAGGTTGTAATGTAGACACGTGGTGACCGTAGGTTTCCCCTTGAGGTTGCCTATAGCCTAGGATTTAGGGGAACTCACTGAGACATTATGTCTCATCCCAATCATTATTTGTTTCAGATAAGCAGGATGTTTATGCATGCTCGTAGCCGGATGGATATTACTTCAAGGGTTCGTTCGTACCGCTGCAGGACATTATGGACATCAAAGACGTATTTTTATGTATGGATGAGATGTATTGTATCATTATTTATACGAACGTGACTTGACGTAAATATTATTCATTTGGAAAAAAATTTATGTTGTATATTTTAATGTATCCAATACTAAGAATAACGTCCATGCTAAACTTTCTAGATACGTTTAGTATGGGTGTTACATGGGGGGAAGTTAACTTCGGTGTGGTGGAATAATTTGCTTACCATTCAGAGAGGTGATGGTGAGGGGGTTGGTCGTTGGTTTACCGAACATATACGACCTGAGGTCGGGGATGGAATGGAAACTTTATTTTGGTGGGATCCTTGGTTGAAGGGGGGAATTTTGAAGGATAGATTTAGTTTCCTTTTTTATCTTTCTGATAACAAATTGGCAACTGTAGGTTTTTGTTAGGATGGTGGGAGGGAGGATAGGCTTGGAAATGATGTAGGAGGTTGTTGGCTTGGGAGGAAGAACTGAGGAGGAAATGTTGTGCTCTTTTATTACCAATTGTTTTGCAGGCTGATATGAATGACAAGTGGATTTGACAACTTCATGCCTCTTCAAAATACAACGTTACTAGTGTTTACAATTTTTTGACATCAAGGAATCAACCTCCAAACAATGATCACAATACTATTATTTGGCACGAGGAGGTTCCTCTAAAGGTTAACATCTTTGCTTGGCGTTTTTTGCGAAACCACCTTCCAACAACTGATAACTTAATCATGCGAAGGATACTTCAACCAAATACGTTTTTTTGCTCAAGGGGTTGTGGCTCACAAGAGGATTCTGATAATCTGTTTTTGATTTGTAACTATTTTGGACAAATTTGTTATGAAATTTATAATTGGCATGGAGTGGTTTTAACCATACTAGCTCGAGTAAAGGATCACTTGCTTCTTTTCCGATCGTTGAGTTGCTTCTCAAAAAACATTTGTTCTGGATTTTATTTAATTTGGCTTTCTTGCGTTTGGATTATTTGGTATGACTAGAATGCAAGTGTTTTCAACAAAAGGGAATTCAATCATCCAGCTTATAGATAAAATCTTCTGGTTGTTGAAGACAAATCATCCTAATTGCATGTTTGATCCCTTATGTTTATTTTAGTTTTCAAGTTAATCCCTTATGTTTTAAAAGTTTCAACTTGGTCCCTTACATTTTAAAAGTTTCAAGTTGGTTCAAAACGTTACTCGCGTTGGAATAAGTTAGTCCCTTTTGTCACTTAACGTTTAAAGATTCAGGTTGACAATATGAGTGATGGAACTTAACTTATTTAGAAAATCAATTTTAAAACATTTTTTAATTTTGTTTGTTTTATTAAACTCAATATCATGTCGCGGAAGGGACTAACTTATTCCAATGTGAGTAATGTTTTAGACCAACTTGAAACTTTAAAAACGTAAGAGACCAATTGAAACTTTTAAAACATAAGGGACCAACTTGAAAACTAAAATAAACATAAGGGATCAAACATGCAATTAAGTCTTTTGCTTTTAATTATCACATGTGGTGGCTTAATACCCTTTTATGTTTGGGAGTTATCACATAATTTATCGTTGCTTCTGTATTTTAAGTGTGCATGCATCTTGGTCATATCGCCTTTTTTATCTTTGATAACTTGATGTAACACATACTTCTTTTATCTTAGTTCTTCTATGGCACTCTCTTTGCATGAGAGACTAAGCTTTGATTAATACTCCCTCCATTCATAATAAGTGAGTCTTGTATAAAAAATATTGTCCTAAAATAACTGACTTATTTCACTTTTCATTGCAATATAATTTTTTTTTTCCGGTTATAACTCTAATTAATATTACTTTAATCACTTCTCATTCAATATATTATACTTTGCATTTACATAAAAATGCACCAATAATTGACAAATGAACACTTAAAACCATTTTTCTATCTCATGCACTAATACATTTTTCTTAATAAATGTGAAATGAGCAAAATTCACACTTAAATTGAAACGGAGGAATATATTCCATTTTAACTACTTCAAAAAAAGTAAATTAATACCCAAATAAATCATGGTAATAAAATATTTTAAGGCCTTTCGAAAAAATTATTTTTATTTTTAAGGTAAAGAATATAGTCAAAAAACATCATCTAATGACATATTGACATCCAATTATGTTGACACCTCAATGCGGTCATCTATCATTTCCAACAACCTAATAAAAAAATATTAAAATAAAATAAGAAAAGTAGTTTGCGTATCTAGGTCAAAACCCAAGAAAACAAAGATATGAAAAGATAGATAATACAAGAGTTGTCTCTTTAAAATTCTTATCAGAAAATCATGATAATAATAATAATAGCAATAATAAAAGAGTGAGATATAAACTTATATTATAAAAAAAAATAAAAAAAAATATTACCCAGTGACGACGATGATGATAATAATACTAATAAATAATTTATACTATATACAAAGGGAATATATTCCCATGAGCTTAGCTCAGTTGGTAGGGATATTGCATATTATATGCAGGGCCGGGGTTCGAACCTCGGACACTCCAGTTCTCCACAATTAAGTTATGCGAGCTCTAACCACTAGGCTGCTTGACAAAAAAAAAAAAAACGGGAATACATGAGTTTTTTTTTTTTTGGTTACATGAGAAAAGAAAAAGAAGAAGAAAGAAAAGAAAAAAAAAAGGGATTACATCCTTACAAAGGACACCCCAAGAGCATCAGCTAGCAAAGCTAATGACAAACTAGAAGGAGGCGTTTGGAGCATAATTAAAGGATCTACGTTATTAGCTCCCAACTTTGCTAGCACATCTGCACAAGCATTCCCTTCGCGAAGGGTGTGATGAAGCGATATTGACCAATCTTTTGCCATGAAATCTCTAATAATCTCTAGCTCATTCGAATAATGATGAAACTGAGATGTTCCCTTTGTGACAAGTTGAACCACATGCAAAGAATCTGAGAAACACATTACTTTCCTATATCCAGCCTGCCAACATAGTCTGATGCCCACTAAAAGTGCTTGTATTTCTGCATGGAGAATATTAGATAAACCTACACTCCCATAGAAACCAAATTGAAATGTTCCATCATGGTTACGCACCAAGCCACCAAACCCTGCCTTCCCTGGATTAGCAAGAGCACTTCCATCGACATTGAGAATCATGGCATCCTCATCCCCTTTATTCCAACACACCTCACGAATTGCTCGAGTGGAGTGGGAGGTTGGATTTTCAAACGCCTGTTTGGAAACATGTAGCTGAGTAAAGATAGAGGTTATGATCTGGTACTTCACAGGAGTTGTTCCCTCAAAAATAAATTTGTTACGAGAGATCCAAATATTCCACATTATTAATGGAGCTAAAATACCCGCTTCATCCACTAAAGTCGCGATGATCTTTGAAATATTTTCTAGACCAACCTTGTGACACATCGCTTGAACATCATTAAACCCACAATCAGCCCAAATTTCAACTGAGCGTGGACATAACATTAGACAATGAGAAATAGTTTCATCTTCACTGCAGAAAGGGCAAGTAGGAGTTAAAAGTACTCTCCGATGGTACAAGATACTTCTAGTGGGGAGAGACTTATGGCATGTTTGCCATAAGAAAAATTGCACACTTGCTGAGAGATGTAATTTCCAAATCCACGACCAAGATTCTTGAGAAACTTCATTATTATGTTGAGATAAGAGCCAAGTATAGCCATTTTTTGCGGTATATTGACCATTCAGACTAGCACTCCAAACCCAAGTATCTTCCAAGGAATCAACAAAACATGGAACTATATGTTGGATGGATGTAATAATATTAGGAGGCAACAAGGTATGTAAACTTGCAACATTACAAACCTCGCCATCCCACATGTCTCTGATCTTCAAACAAATATCACCTGGAGCAATATCCTGGACCACTTCACATAAAGGTTGCTTCAAAATCCAAGGTCGAAACCAAATATTTGTGTCCCCATCTCCTATTTTGAAGGTGAAACCGTCCTTCAAGAGAAGCAACGCTTTTAAAATTGCTTGCCAAGTTGGTGACCCATTAGTTGCTATATCCAAAAACAAAGCTCCTTCTTTCAAATATTTATCAGTCAACAAAGAAACCCATAATTTATTTTCTGACTGCAATAAGCTCCAAACAAGCTTACCAAGGAGTGCCACATTTTGAAAATGTGCGGTACGAATTCCTAGTCCACCCATTTTCCTAGGTTGAGCCATCTTCTTCCAGCTAACCATGTGCATACCCTTATCATTTGATCCTTTCCAAATAAAGTTCCTCGCTGTTCTATCCAATCTATCACAAACATATTGTGGGAACCACTGAATTTGCATGTTGTAAGAGGGAAGTGAAGTAATAACTGCATTAACCATGGTGACTCTACCTGGTTTGTTTAGAAGTTTTCCTTTCCAAGAAGCCAACTTAGTTGCCACTCTATCATAAGTTTCAAGAAAGTCATCCTTCTTGGTTCGTCCATAACGAAGTTTGAATCCCAAGTATTTCTCTAATCTGTCTGTAAACTTGATTTCAGTAATGGACTCGAGAGACTCTTTAGTACCTCTACACACACCTTTCGAAGCATATGCCCTGGATTTTTCCAGACTAATTTTAAGACCTGAAAAAGAGCAAAAACTTTTCAAAAGGTTCGCAATAAAGTGAGCTTGTGATGGTTTAGCTTTTGCGAACAACAGAACGTCATCTGCAAAGAAGAGGTGAGAGATCTTGGGACCATCCTTGGTAAGATGTAAGGGTTGCCAATTTCCGTCTTGAACTGCTTGAGTAATCATGTCGCCCAATCTTTCCATGCAAAGAACAAAAAGATAGGGGGAGAGCGGGTCTCCTTGCCGGAGACCACGTAAAGGTTTAAATGGCTCTGTCCTACTTCCATTCCAAAGTAGAGAAACTGAGGTTGCAGATATGCTACTCATAATAAGGGAAATAATAAGAGGAGGAAAGTCAAAGTAGTACAAAGTATCTTGAAGAAAATCCCAGTCAACTCTATCATAGGCTTTCTCAAGATCAAGTTTATAAATCACGTCCCCTTTTTTTCTTTTGGACTTTTGCATGTGATAGATAAATTCCTGAAGAATAATAGCATTATCTATTGTTCCTCTTCCCGGGATGAAGCTACTCTGCAAAGGACTCACAATATCATTAAGCATGGGTCTCAAGCGATTCACAAGCACTTTGGAAACTAACTTACACGTCACATTACACAGACTGATAGGTCTAAACTCTTTAAAGGTACGAGGATTATCAACTTTAGGTATCAAAACCATAAGAGATTCTGTTACTTGAGGATCCATATAACCTTGTTCAAAAGCACTCCTCACAAACAACCAGATGTCATCTCCAATATCCTCCCAAAACATCTTGAAGAAAATAGGTTGGAAACCATCTGGACCTGGAGCTTTGTAAGACTTCATACCCATGAGAGCATGGTAAACCTCATGTTTAGTGATGGTGGTTGTAAGCCTTATTTTTTGGTTGCAATTGAGAGGAGTAGAACTCATCATCCTCGGAGGTCGGATCAAGACGTCTTTTGTACAAAAAAGACCTTTGAAAAAACAAAGGGCTTCTTGTCTGAGGATGTCAGTATCAGTGCACCACTCACCAGAGGGAAGAGTAAGACCGTGAACTTTGTTTCTCTTTCTGCGGATAATTGCTTGAGCATGAAAGAAGGAAGTATTCCGACTCCCAAGACGAACCCACTTTTCTCTCGACTTCTGGTACCAAAGTGTCTCTTCTTGAAACAAAATATTCTCATATTCTTGAAGAAGTTTACGTTGCAGAATAAGAAGGGAGGCCGAGTCCACGTGTTCCAAAGAACGTTGTATTCCATGAAGTCTAGCCTCATATTCCCTTTTCTTCTGAAAGATATTTCCGAAAGTTTCTTTATTAAAAACCAAAGATTCATCCTTGACATTCCTAAGAGAAATTGAAATGTTACCTTGATCCTTCTTCCAAGCATTCTTAACAATGGTAGGATAATCCACATGGGTACACCAAGCTGCTTGAAAACGAAATGGCCTGCCATCTCTAGTTGAAACAACATTACAACAACGTAATAAAATAGGGTTGTGATCAGAATGACGACGAACTAGATGTTCAATAGTCGCCTCGGGAAATTGAAGTCTCCAATTCATATCACTAATACCCCTATCTAACCTCCTTGAGACTAACCGACCTCCTCTACAATTAGCCTGCCAAGTGAACTTACTTCCAAAAAACTCCAAGTCAAGGAGATCACAGTCTGACATGACCTGAGAAAATTTAGAAGCTCTTGTCTGAGAAAAGATTCCCCCACGTTGTTTTGATGGGAGCAAAATATCATTAAAATCCCCTAGTAGCATCCAGGGAAGGGACACACGAGCACGTAGTTCGCGAAGATAGTTCCAAAGTCCTTCTCTAATTGAAATAATGGGACTAGCATAAACACCAGAGAAAACCCATGACACATCGTTACGAGTCACCTTAATTGTAATACATTGACAAAAACATTCCACCACAGAGAAAGAGAAAGGAGAAGTGAGATTCCTCAGGGCCCACAAACCTCCAGCTTGGCCATCTACTTCGACAATTTCAACACTTTCGTAACCTTCTCTATCCCAGAAACTCTTTGATTTCTCAAAGCGAGTATGAGTCTCACTAAGAAAAATAAAGTCCGGTTTAAAGCGTCCTAAAATCTCATGCATATGAGTATGACTTTTGCGATTTGCAAAACCTCTAACATTCCAAGATAAGACAGAAAAATCTTTGAAACTCATCATCATAAACATTGATAAGAGAAAGAAATACACTTACCCATCAAGATAATGGTGTTTCATCCACCATTTCAGCAAAATCATCCTCATCACCATTTGTTTCTCGCCCATCTCCATCATGAAGTATATTCATGTTATTGTCTGTCTTAAATGTATTGTTATTTAAAGGGTCTGGTGGCTTGGTATCTTCAAAAAATTGGAGCCTGTTTGGGCTAACAGCAATAGCTGGCATGGTAGTTTTGATTCCATGAGGAAGCTCGTAGACTTTGGACGTGTTTTGGCTTCGAACATCCGGCTTAGCTATTGGGATCACCTTCCCTGACTTAGTTTGGTGGTCCTGCACAAGAAGAAATTGTCCTGGATACTTTTTACTATTTGGTCCCACAGAAATTGTACGAGTAGACACAAGTGCTTCCGGTGTGTTCTTCTTTGATATAATATCTTGTCGTGGCCTTTTTTTCCTATCCATGCTTCGCTTATTATTTTTATCATGAGATATGGAACTTGCACCCATAACAAATTTAGCCATCACTTTATCCCTTTCTTGCTCCTCATTAAGATCTAATAATTCATATTTATTTTTCATAACATATTGACCTTTTGGATCAGATCCAGTCACGTGATTAGCATTAATAGCCTTTCCTAAATTAGGCTTGGAATTAGCCTTCTTTTTTGGTTTAGAAACAACCAACCACTCTCCATAATTTTCCTGTGTTATCATCTCACTTTCACTGATATTGTTTCCTTGATTATCTCCACCAATAGCGCTTGAAGCTGCACTACCAGTAAGATTCAATTTTTCTTTGCGATCTTGCTTCTGTTTTTGCCTTGCCGTCGTTTCAGATTCTGGTAATGTTGCCGCAGTTTCAACATTACCATGTGTCGTATGTATGCAATTACGTGAGACATGACCATAATATCCACACTTATTGCAAAGCAAGTGCAATCCCTCATATTCAACATGAAACCATTTGTTTCGAAACCAAATTTTCCCAACAACAGGAAGGTTCAAATCAATCTCAACACATATGCGTGCGAACTTTCCTCGGGACGCTTCAATCGTACGAATGTCAACCTTAATCGGACGACCGATTGCTGCACCTAAGGCCATAAGCACATTCTCATCATAATACTCCATGCCTAGTCCGGGTATACGGATCCAAACACAGGTTCGATCAATACTTACTTCAAAGGGATCGAAGTCAGGTGTCCATGGATGAATCGCAAGATAGTGGTCAAAGATCATCCAAGGACTTCCACCCATAGCTTTTTCCAAATCTTCCTTCACATCAAACTTCACCATGAAGAATCCATTACCAATATCTATTATCTCCATACCTCCGGTAGGTTTCCATATTGTTTGCAATTTTTCCATCATCACAAAGTAACCAATTTTTTTCCCTAACAATTTTACTATAATCGCTTGCTGCATCGGTCGTCGTAACTCCTCTAGGATACTCTCATCCAGAAAGCACTTAGGTTTCAAGCGATCTCCTCCCTCCAACTGGATCTTAAAGAGATTCTTTTCAATCAGGTTCATCTTCTCCATTCTTGGATGAAGGTTCCTCTCTCCGGTGAGTTTATCACGGAAGGAAACGGTCCTGTTGTTCTCATCAGGTGGCTTAGGCGGTTGAACTCCACAAAACTCCATGTTCTCCAAAGCCCTAGCAGAGCGTGTTTATTTATCGTATCGCAAATCGCTTTTATCGCAACCTTCTCAAAAAGTGCTTGTATTTGGAATACATGAGTTTGACACTTCTTTCTTTTCTATTTTACTCTTCATTTAAACTATTTTATTTACTATTTTATCCTTTTATTTTATTATTTAAGTTATTAATTAAACAAACTAAATTCATTAAAATGGAAACTACAACACTACAATAAGAACAGTATTTTTTTTTTGAAGGAATCAAAATGAGATATATTACTACAAGGTGTTTCCACTCGCACAAGGCAAAAGAAAGAAACACCACAAATATTTACACAGTTACATCAACTGGTGACAAAAAGCACCACCAAGAAATAAAACATTTACCAAAGAACACCCATGCAAAGCAACGAGTTTTTCCACCAATCTAAGTAACTATAAACAAAATCCACGTGTTTAGATTTTAACCAAAGGAATGAATGATGCTTTATTTTATCAATGAGCACAAAAGGAGCAGTACCGTATTTTGGAATATGCGTTAGTACCCGTCTTTCTGCTAGTAATAATAATATAAATGCTAATTTGAAGTTCATAAAACATAGCTTAATTGACAATCCTGGTATTTTTTTTGTTTTTAAAAGAAGTGGCAAACATCGCATGAATCTCACATTCCACAACCAAAGTGTTGAATTTCGACTCAGGTAAAGGTATTCACCTTAACATGACGGTGTTGTTAGGATGAATATTTTCAATCGAATTTAAATCTTGATCATCGTAATTGTCTATGTGAATTTTGGATGATGCTTATCATTTCGTGTGGCAAAGGATATTGTTGGTTACAGCGAAATATCGTCACACGAAAGTTTTACGAGAAACATTTTACTCATTATCGACCTTCCTTGTTTTTCCACCGGAAAGAAACTTAATTGGCTAATTGCATTTTGGGTTCAGCTTCAGAGAATTTCCCTCGGAGTAAATAAATAACAGTGCAAAAAAAAAAAAATACTAATTTTAGGATAATCTAATGTATTTTCATAAGTTCACACTCCCCCTATTTTATTATAAGCCATTTTGGAAAAAATAGGATTAAATAAGTTTTTCGTCTTGATAAATATAGCGAATTTTAATTTTAGTCCCTAAAAAATTAAATTGAATGTTTTCATCCTTAAAATTTTTTTTATTAAGTTTGTGGTCCTTAATGACCCCATTATATTCATATGAATGTCAAAATTATAACTCTTTTATGTTTAAATTGTATTCATGTTATGTCCGTTTATTATGTTCAACTTTTATATATTCATATTATGTAAAAAAAAAATGTCAAAAACATGTCAACATGATATCCATTGGGGACAAAAAACAAAACAAAAAAAATTATGAGATGTAAACATCTCATTTTATTTTTTAGGGACTAAAATCAAAATTTGATATATTTATAGAGACGAAAAACTTATTTAACCCAAATTTTTTTTTATTATAAGTCGTTTTACAATTCCAGTACATCATTAATGATGTTTTTTTTTATCATATCCTTTGCCATTTATTAGTCTCTATTTTCTCGTATCATTAATGAACGATAATTTTGTAAAATCATTTATAATTTCTCTTTTTAATACAAAATTAATTACACTTCTTTATATTTGTGAAAATGTAAAAACAATTTATAATAAAATACGGAAAGTGTAATTTGCTAAGATATTCTATGATTGAAAAAAATTAAATAATATAATAATATGTAAAATATTAAAGAAAATCAAATGTATTTTTCGATTTTTTTTCCAAGTAGTTTAATAGGATCCCAGTTGACCTTGTAAAGAGTAGAAAATTCTGGATTTGAATTCAAACATCTTTGTCTCAATTTTACTTGCCAGCTGAACTGACAATGACTCTATTATATAATTTAATTACACATATGTTAATTGGGAAACAAGGAGGACATAGAATAAAATAAGTAAATGTCCAAAAATAGCAAATGGCATCATGTGTCCCAATTATGGAATTATATGACTTGACATTCCACACGTCTTTGTCACCATCAACTATCTTATAACTTACGGTCAAGTGAAAACATTTTCTATACATTGACTTCATATTTGAATCATAGTGTCGAGGAAAGTTCATAGAGAGTCTAAACTAGACACAAAGGGCACATAGAGTCTAAACTACTCCCTCCATTCCTTTTCTTTTCTTAGAATTTTTAATACTTTTTATCCAATTTTACCCTTATTGAAAAACACACTTTAAAAATTGGAAGTTTAAATAATAAATGCAATTTGTGTGGTGAGTTTCAATAATTAAGGAGATTAGAATTTTGAGAAAAAAAAAGGAGTAAGTAAGGGTATTTTAGTATAAATCATACAATTATTCCTATAATTTAATGATTCCTTAATATTTGTGCAATCACCTAAAACATCAAAAGAAAAGGAATGGAGGGAGTAGTAAAAAACAACAAAAACGAACCACCCAGCAAGGTAAACAGCTAAGAAGCATGAACTCCGATACATACACCTAACACGATACTGACACGGACACGTCCACATCGTTAATGTAAAAAATATAGGACACCGACACCACTCCATATATGTTAATTTATTTAAAGACGGTCTAAAATGAAAAGTAAAATACATATATGAATATTTAACTTGAGAAATTTATTTCATTAGAAAAAGTCTACAACAAGATATCATAGTATTTGACCTTTATTTATTCATCTACTATCAAAAAAGCTAAAAATGATATAATCAACTATAATGTATATTCTTTCAAAAAAAAAAAAACTATAATGTATATAACCCCTAATTGATCAACTTACATTTCTCAAAACATATGTAACTCTTGTATCTATGGCGTGTGGAAGCAAGATAGAAAAAAACTGTTTTAGATATTTGTGTAAGTTTTCCGACACGACTAGTATGAGTGTTATATAGGTGTCGTACACAAATCGTAGGAGTGTCGAAGTAAGGAAAAAAAACAATTATTCAGGACATCGGTTCGACACGTGTCGTACGGAAGTCATAGGAGTGTCGAACACCAACGTGTGTCAAGCACCGCGACATGCCTAGTCCTAGAGGTGTCCGTGCTTCATAGGTAAAGAGTTCAATATCACATGAGCGAATACACACACCATGCTAGTGGCGGAGCTAGGAAAAAAGTCTAGGGTGGGCCATAAATAGTGATGAAGCTTAATTTTCTTACAAGTACATTTTATCATTGGTTAGTTTGAATGACTACAAATAGGTTATTTGTTGAATATAATTCAAACCAGTATTTAAAAGAATATAGTACATTAAATAAAGAATATAGTATTTTTTTTACCTAAAAAATAGTGTGTATACAATTAAATATTTTTATGATATCATGTTTTTTAAGGATATTTTAATATTTATGTTATATGTTATGCGTTATAAAAGATAGTTGAGGTCCTCTTTTGTATAAAAAATATGTTATGTGTTTTAAAAGAGAATTTTTTTTTTTTAACAAAAAAGGAGTTGAAGTCCCCTTTGTATAAATAAAAAAGAGTAAAGAGACAATTGTACCCAAAAATAAGAGTAAGGAAGTACCTTCTCTCAAAAAAAAAAAAAAGTGTAAGGAAGTACCCAAAAATAAAAGTAAGGAAGGAAAGATTATTTTAAATTGGATAAAGGAGTTATGTTTTATTAAAAAAGAAGGATTATTTTAAAAAGTATGCTTTTTTTTTTTTTTATACAAAAGAAAATAAAAGAATAAATGAAAATGACTATGGCAGGAGTTGAACCTAGCACACAAGACTTGGCAAAAAGGCTGTTAACCACTACAACATGCTATACAAAATCATTGAAACACATTACACAACATAATATATATAATAAGAATTATTTTTTTGGGGTGGGCCATGGCCCACCTTGGCCCATGAGGGGCTCCGCCTCTGCACCATGCACAATCTACCAAACTTGTCTACGGACGCGAAACTAAATTGCAAAAAAAAAAAAAAATAAGTGATGTGTAAACTTATAGTAACGAATCCAGGTTTTGAGAGCGGCGAATTAACTCGACCGCCATCACAGTAACCAATTCACTAACCTAACAACTCATTGTGTCAATAACGAGCTTTATGAGCCATTTCTAGCTAATAATCCATAGCCAATCTCATATCAAACATGACCCACAAGGTGGCAAAAGAATGATGCATCAAAATATGTTTCATGTTATTGGGGAATCAGGGAGGGACGTGTTAGTATTAAGTTGTACGAACACTTCTGTACGACACCGACACTTGTGATTATATTGAATGATGTTATTTTCTCATAAATCTAGCAAAAGAATGAAAAATCACGGTAGTGATAATATTTCAAAGTGAAAATTGCACAAAAAACACCTGATTAAATGCACATAATTTCGTCCCCGTGAGCATAGCTCAGTTGGCAGGAACATGCATGATTATATGCAGGGGTCGGGGTTCGAACCCTGGACACCCCACTCTTATTCACCTTGAAAAAGGTGAATTCTAGCCACTAGGCTACTTGACAAAAAAAATGCACATAATTTCACCCCTAAACCACAATTGTCACATTGTAATTGCTACTCCCAAATCCACGACCACGGTCATATTGCCCGCGGCCTCCTCTACCCCTATAAGGGGTTGTCATTCTCCCTGCAAAAATTCACGGGTTAAATAATCAGCAAGTGAATTATTTTCACCTTTAATATACTGAATATCAAATTCAAAGGCAGACAATTCAAAGGTATCTTATTAGTTTATAGATAAATGAATCGATTTTTTTTTTCCGAATTCATGAAAATATTCAAGACAATGCCAAATATTTCCATGGTTACAGCATTACCTTAGTATAATTTGAGACTAGCAATTTTTTCACTTTATCCAATTTGGTTAGTTCATGAATAAACGTATTTTGTTTTAGTAGGGATAATTAAATACAATGTATGGGATATGATACAAGATGCATATAATTAATGACTAGCATAAAGTATTGATGATTGAACAACAAGATTTACTTGCTCTTGATTTAGTTTGATAAATTTTCCAGGTGTGGTCTGCATCTAGATAGAATGAATTCAAATACTCCCTCTATTCCTTTTTAATTGTCACATTTTGACTTTTTACACAAATCAAGACAACAAATACTTTTACTAATTTTGATACAACAATTTATCTTTTTCCTATAATATAGGTAAATGTTGAAATATTTTGGTATGCTTTTATGGTGAAATTGAAACCCATCCAAGTCCAACCACCTCAGAGACATTAAAAAAATGTAGTCTCTGCTCCCTACGTTGATAGATTACCAACACACCCAATGGTTTTGAATATGAACAAACTAATTTCGTTCTATTCGATTCATATTAATTGTTATTTATGGTTTTCGTATGAATTAAAATGAATAATATAATTACTTCAGCAGCAATAATTGTGCCTTGAAACTAGAAAATGCCAATCAATTTTAATTTCTCATCACCACTTCTCAACAGTCATGAAACATTTCAACATTTACCTAGCTCTTACTTTAATTTACAAGAAATCCATGTACAATTTTGAAGCTCTTAGAGAAGAACCATCAACCATTGTAAACTCTAAGACGACTAGTGATCCTCACTCGACATATAGGGCAATCTCTTAACCTTGGTCCACAATCTCCACAAGTCTGCATTCCAAAATATTTTTAAAAGTAATTAAATGTAACATCAATTAGAGATATAATTAAATATCTAAAAGATATAATATTTTCATAATACCCCTCAATGATTTTTGACCATCAAATTGTCTTTATATGTGTATTTCATCAACCAAAATAAACCCTAAAATTCCTTTCTTAATGTTTAATTTGATTGATCAATTACACATTCAAAGATTTCAATCGAATGTAGTAATTTCAATAAATAAATAAACTGGGAGTAATATTGCTAGAGCTAAAACTCTTGAAACTAGTTTGACAAATTACTCTAAATTAAAAGTGATTATAAGCTCGGTTATAAGCTCACCATGTGCCCACATCCAAACGCCAAATCCTTTGCATTGGTCAGACAAACAGGGCAGCAGGCCTACATAATTCCATTGATCACATAAACCATTAAGCAACTTGAATTTAGTGAAGATAATATATATTAACATTTGATTTGATACTTACAGATTGATTTTGGTCATCTGCTGTTGAATTGCTATGTGCAGGCCGAGAGTATGGAACAGGAGATGGTTTTGGAACTATTCTCTTTGCTCTTCCTGTTACACGTCTGTTATCCATTCACAGACAAAGATAACATCACTTGAAAGAAAAAGTTGCATTGTTATGCCGCACATATCAATGATTAATAAGAAGATTTTTTATAGAATTGTTTAAGGTTTAAGATCGTACCCCAGTTTTCGAAATTCAACACATGCTTTATATTGGAAGGGAATCTCCATGAGAGCGTTAACAGCAAAAGCTGCTTCTTTTTCTGCTGCGCTTGTGTTTTTAGACATTATTTTTGTGAAGTTAACGAACTGCACAAAACCGAAAGTGATCAAGTGATGAAAAATAATGATCAGTTATCTTCATTAAATATTGATCATTAGATTAATTCAACAGCTGGAGAGTTCGGCATAGATTATAGTAATACCGGATACGAATTCAAATAGGTGATTACTTGATACACACATTATTATGGTACTATTGTAATACCTGAAAATTGTCAAAATCGCGTGTCGGAATTTTGTCATCAAACTTTTCCATGTCTTCCCAAGGTCCATCACCAACTCCAACCAGAACTATAGCAAGTGGATATTTACTGTATCATAAATAAAGAATGAACATTAATGTATATTAAGCACATGAAGCTGTTTTGAAATTACTTTAAAATCAGAACAATAGGAAAAGAATAAATAGCGTCTTATTAGGCCCTAAATAAATAATGAAGAAAAATTATATATGCAGTGAAAATTTCGCGCGAAATCATCCCTAGCCCCCCATGCATTCCGGCTTTCAAGTGTTTTAATTGGCTAACCATTTACCCCACTGTAAGTGGTTAAACTTATTTCGCTATGCAATCGTGAGACAATTCCTTATGATGCATAGCACTCCTCAATAAAAAAAGTATGTGCTTGGTTTGTAAATGACATTTAGTCCATCAAATTGACTATGTATACCTTGCATCAACAATTGCTTTGATTGTCTTCTTTTCTTGAGGACTGATTTCATTATCTACACTTTTTGTAACCTTAAAATCCAACAAATTAATATGAAGTCAGAATCATATGCAAACAGTTGAAAAAATTAAGGTAACATTTTAAATATACCTGACCGTCTGCGATGATAACCAAAACATGAAATTGGCCACGACTGTTCTCGACTATGTCTATAGCAGCCTCAATCACTGGAGCATAAGAAGTTGGTCCTTCACACAAAATCCAATTATATTCCTTCAGTCGTGTATCTTAAAACAGATATTAGTCTTGATTTATCTCAACGATATATCAAATAATTCACTACAAGAATTCCCCTATCTACTAACCAATACAAAATTACATTACTGAGGGATTTAGGCCCTCAGTAATTACTGGCGGAATAAACCTTCAGTAACATCCAAAAAACCCTCAATAAAGTTACTGATGGAAAAATCCCACAATAATTCAGTGAGTTACATTACTGACGGATAAATCCGTCAGTATTTTCAATAAAGAACCTACGAATTATTACTGAGGGATATAATCCGCCAATAATGTAAACACATATGTCTTTGCTTTACTGAGGGAGATAATCCGTCAGTAATGGTATAACGGAATTATATAATCTGCCAGTAATTCAAAAGATCCGCCAGTAATGTCTTTGCGACAGTTGTTGGGAAGGTTCTGGTGAACTATCGCAGGTGTTTTGGTTAAATTGGGAAGCGCATTGTGAATTGCTCATTCCTGTTGGCCCAAATTTTTCATCTCACTCATGTTTCATCTCCAGCTTTCTCCATCTCACTTTCCCAAAACTGCAAAACCCTAAAACTCAAATTCATTCCCTAATCTTTAATTTCTAATAATCAATTTCACCCTCAAATCTCCAAGTTCATCCCAATTGCATTCAATCATCGTTCTCTCAACTTTTGTCACTCTCAATCGTGTTGTTCCAAACCTCTTCACTTTATCTACGAATCCTCCTCCAACCTCTCTCTCAATCGTGTTTTTCTCTACCTCTCACTCTCATCGTTCCCTGAATCCTTCTCACTGTGACTCCCGCCCTCAATCTAACTCTCTCACTGCAACACAGCTACAACCCAACTGCAATCCATTTCTTTGACCCAATCTTCGCAGGTTAATTTTTTGTTTTTTTTAAGAATTCTGAATATTTTGTTGATTCATTGATTTTTTTGTTAATCTTTTGATTTTTTTAGTTTTTTCAGTTGAGTGCAATTTGGTTTCGCCGCTGGGTTTCACCGTGGTTCACACTTCGCTCCTACTTCACTTTCTCAAGGTAAAGACTTCTGATTCGTGGTTCGCAATTCGCTATTGCTATTCAGATTCTTAGTCGTGGTGTTTTTATTACTTATTCTGATTGGTATGCCTATGCCTATCATCACTCTTTTCATTCAATTATGCATGTTTGAAGGAATTGTTATTTAATTAATTGTTTTAGTCGATTATGGGATTGAGGTTTTGTTATTAGTGAAATTAAGTTTTTTTATTTTTGGATAAAAGTGATCATGTATAAGTTATTTTTATCAAGTTAATATAAAGTCAAACTTTTTCATAAGCTATCATGGAGAGCTTATGGAAATAAGCTGAATAAGAATTTATGTTAGTAGAAAAGTTCGAATAATTCAATCTATACATGCGATCTAGTGGAGGTGCTTAGACCATTTTTTTTCAATTTGGAGTGGTATTGTTGATTTTTCTTACCTTGTTCATAATTAGAACTCATAGGGATTCGGTGACTTTGGTGGCGGGAAAGTCACCGTGACTTTAGTGTACTTTGGTGTATTTCATGAAAGAGAAATGATAGAGTCGCAACGACTTTCCTGCCTTAAAGGTAGCAAATCCTGACCCGGATTTTCATGAGCTGCAACTTGCAAGGAAAGTTTGGATTGATAGAGTTGTCACGAGTAAAGAACTGAAATTGAATTTGTCGGACTAAGTTTCCTGTTAGTACCTGGCTGTTAACTGATTTTAGTTATTATAGTATACAACTATAAAAAAAAGTTTTACATGGATGGGGCTAATTTTCTTTACATACTTCAAATATTTTTTTATCTATCTTGATTCTAGTTTCTAGGTAACACATTTCAGTTAAGTTCAGCCAGTAATTATATCACAGAACTGACCTGACTCTTGACTATATTCAAAACTCGAACTTGTATGGTTGCATATGCTTTGCCGTTATATTTTACTTTGCATGACAACAAGTGTGTGTGTGTGTGTGTGTGTGTGTGTGTGAAAAGAAAAAAAAGTTGTGTTTATGTTGAAGTGGTGGTTTGTTCCTCCGTATTGTTGGTTTTGGGTTGCGATGCAGGGGTATGCGCTATATAGCAATGTATTGTAATGTCCAGTGTTGTGGGATTGTGGTTATTCGCATCCCTAACACATTAGGACAAATTTTATACTTGGAATTGCTGCTGCACCACCATCATTGTCACCTGCATTTTTGAACATGTGATTTTGATATTATACTTTTGGTGATTTCATGTTGTTTGTTTGATTACTTTAAATTGTTCTGTCATGTATTCTACATGCGCAGGGTGAAAGCAATGAACCAGAAGATTCAGTTGCTGGTACACTTGAGGTAAAGTGCCTCTCCTTACTAGTTTAGAGTTATTCGTATATCAACTTTCAATTTTTTTATCTAATAAATTGGACAGTTTGTCATTATTTTATAGGTTATGTTCATATACATTTATGGTTTCTTGTTTACACCATGTTCTGCAGTAGACACACGCAAGAGATGTTGCAGAGTTTATTCATTCAAGAAGAATGAATTTAATGCGTGGTATTGACTTGAAGAAGATTGCTAAGAAGATGAATGGAGCATCTGGTGCTGAGCTTAAGGTATGTTTTTAATTTGCACTGCATCTTTTTTTTTCTTCTCCTGCTGCTCTATTATCGTCTAAAAAATTGTCCTCGGCCTTGTTGAAGCAATTAGTAGTGGAAAATCTGAATTCATTTGGTTTGGTTCTTGTAAAGCTTTACTCTGTTTGCACTTATTGAGATAAATAATAGGTGACTTTCATTTTCATATAACGTGTTGTTGTCTAAGATATTATCTCAGGTCATGAGGAAAACGAAGTGTTTCAATAGTATGAAATATAAAACTGGTTGTCATAAATCAGTTCATTTCAGAATGAAGAGAAAATTAAAAACCATGAGAAAGAAAACTGTTGCCTAGGATTAAACATCACCACATACTTTTGGCAGAGACAGATTGGTGTGTGGAGGTTCAAAGGGAGGCCTGGGTTTATTGCATAGTTAAGATTAGATGATAGTTGATCGGATCGATGGGGAACTAGACATGGGTGGGTTACTAGTTCCAGTTTGGTATTGCAGGATATATTAACAGTTATTGCATGCTGTTGGTGAAGTTAACAATGACAATGTTGTTGTTGACATGTATGGTAAAAGTGAATTGCTATGAATTTATATAATCCGTAATTTAAAAATGAAAAGTAAACCCTCCCCTCCCTTCCCCTCCTAAACCCTCAATCCAAACACACCCTAAATCTCAATTTCATTTAGAGTTTTCTCAACAATGTGTTTAAAAATTCATAAAATTCATTGTGCCTATGCGTGTTCATACTGCTTTGGATTATGTGTTCATGTTAGAATTAACTGTAACCCCTTCCGAATACTCTTACTCCTTGTCTATTGTATATATGAACAAATATGAACTCATATGATATTATGAAATTACTTTCTGAACCATGATTGTGTACTGGTATGGACCGCAAAGGCGTATAAAGATGAACAAATATGAACTCTCGTTACAGATCAATATTTCTTTAAACTATATAATGAATGAATTTTTCGTTATTTTATTTTTCTACTCGTTAAATTCATCTATTAATGTAGTCTTTATTCTTATGAGATTATCATATCATGTTATATGCATTTGATGAAGCTTTTCAAAGGTAGCAGGATAATTATATGGATACTTTAATAATTATATGGATGAGGCTTCGCAAGAAAATCCCCAAAACACGGGAAGAGGAGGAAATAGGAGCGAAGATCATCGAGAGGGAGATCAAGATCAAATTTGTCCGAATATTATGATAATTAGTTTTTTTTCTTAGTTTTCTAGATTGTAGGAATATTATTAAACTATTTATGATTTTGTATGAAAATTATTTATGTATTGTACAAATATTATAATGATATGTGGTTTAATTAATTTGTCGTATTAAATAAAAAAAATTATTTCTTTAATTTATTTGTGTTTATTTAATTTTATTTCTCTAATTAAAATCAAAAAGTGGGGGAAGGGATCAAAAAAAAAAGGTGAAGTACATTACTGGCGGACATTTCCGTCAGTAATGCAAATTCAATTAACATTACTGGGGGGATAAATCCGCCAGTAATATTATGACAAATCATAATCTGCCAGTAATTACTGACGGAATAATCCCTCAGTAATGCTTTGTCAGGACTACATCCTCATTACTGAGGGAAAAATCCGTCAGTAACATTTCTGACGTCAGTATTACTGAGGGACACCAATCCGCCAGTAATGTGCATTACTGAGGGAATTTTTGCATTAGTGAGGGTTTAATTCCGCCACTAAAAGGCAAAATTCTTGTAGTGATTCTAGATGTGCATCAAAATTTATACACATGATCGAAACGCTATAAACTTTCAACACATAAATTTATAATCCAATTACTCCCTCCGGTCCTATTTATAAGAGAAAGTTAGGTCAACAAAAGTTAATGTATTTAGACTGAATTTTTAACTAGATACATCAACTTTTGTTGACCCAAGTTTCTCTTATAAATAGGACCGGAGGGAGTATGATTTTTGTATTGCATAGTTTTCGACACAAAGGCGGTCTACACCTAACTTTTACAACATAGTAAAAATGATTGATTGCAATAAGATTATAAGAATAACACTACTAAAAAAAAGTGAAGATGATATAATAATGACCTGAGAGTTTCAAGTTTGGAACTATTCTTTTGTAGCAAGCCAAAACTTCCTCAAATCCATGGCAAGGTGTATGATCACTATGAAAGCTGAATACTTCTTGATCATGTGTGGTAGCTGTATATATAATGGTAAAAGTTGAGCCATAACTTGAATTGCAAAAACCATTAATTACATTCATTTTACTCTAAGGACACTAGACCTTACCATCACCAAAGCCAAAACATGGAATCAAGTTGTCTTCATCAACGGGAGCCAAAGTCTTGCCAACAATTGATATGGCCTTCTCATATGGGTTAGGTGTATCTCCAATTGCATGCAGGCTTCTCTTGTTGAATGAGACTTGGCCTAAAAAAAAAAAGGGGGACGCATTGGTCCGGTTATAATTAATTTGAAGGTTTCAATCAAGGCTTCATCCTTATTTGAGCAGTTTAAAACAGTTGAACCATGATCTCGAGAAATCTCGTTGGTTTGATTTTAAAAACATTGATTATAACCAAAACCCTCAAACCATATAAAGCAAACTTTATATAATTGATGATATCATTGATGGAATCAATGATATCATTGGCTAAATTTTGTTCATGTACTTCAACTTACCAGTCCATTCATTACTCTTTGTAAAATCAATTCCAAGGATGAGATTTGATGACTCTAAACCTTCTTTTCTCAGTGCCGTAATAACCTATAAAAAAGGACAATGAAAATTAAATGAAATCTTCTATAAAGTACACTTTGCCAATAGGATGATAGCTTAAAAGAGTTACAATTCAATATGATTGATTACTACTTAAAATTAGATCTAGTTCAATTGTGAAATTTTTTGAAATAAATTGGAAGGCCGAACTCATTCCATATGAGAAAAAATTAAGCCTCACATTAAAAAGAGATAAGACCTAATTTTATTTTATTTTTTTTATAAAAAATTATAATTTTTACTTTATTATTACATGAGTTGAGATCCCTTCTTTTTCTCAAGAATGATAAATTTAGAGTGTACAAAAGCATCACTGTGTTTGTTTGGCATCCCAACTTTGGCCCCAAACAAACAAAAATTATAGAGTGTACACTAAAAAAAAATTATTAAAAAAAAATTGGTAAACCAAACCTATGCCTAGTGATTCTTACCGTTTGGCCAGGCTTTTTTTCGATCTAAAAACTACTTTAAAACAAAGTTAAAATAAAGCTCTTTAAGGAAGAAGCTAAAGCTGTTTGGTTTCTTTATTGGTTTTTAAATTTAAAGTTATTTTTAAGTTAAAAGTTGTTTGGCAAAATATTGTACAAAACTTTGAATTTATTACTTTTTTGGTGGTGTCCGGGGTTCGAACCCCGGACCTTGCATATATTTATGTGTATTTATGTGTTATCTTTATCAACTGAGATAAGCTCACAAGGACAAAACTTTGAATTTATTATGAATATATCTATAATATGTATATGTGTGTGTATAATGAGAACAATTGGTTTTTTCTTTTCCAATTATACTCTATAACAAATTTTGTTATAAGAATACCATATTTTTAGTGTCCGTCAAAAAGATAAGAATATAATATTATATTTGTTACATTGCTGGTGTTAATGAAAAAGATATGTTTAGTTTTTTTAATAAGAAAAAGATATGCATAGTTTGTTACAATACAAATGTGTACAATATATATAAGTATAATTTTTTTAGGCAACTACACATGTACTTTTAATTATATATAAGTATAATTTTTTTAGGCAACTACACATGTACTTTTAATTAAAATCAAAATTTTATAAAAATAATTATACGCATTACTCAACACTAAAAAAAATTATATGCATTAGTGTAACAAAAAAAAAACATACAGACGAACATAAAGTATTACTCTAAACGCTAATGTGTGCGTATAGATTTCCGAGGTTGAAGAAAGGGAATAAAAATATTCAGTATCATTCAATGACAACGTGAATAAAAATATTTGCGAGGTTGTGATAATTAAAAGATATTGAAATTAATTTATAAGTGATAAAAATATAACAAAGTTCCTTCAAAAATAGATAATAAAATTAAATGGACCCTCCTTAAAAAAATGGACCGGTTCAAAAAAATAAAATAAAATAAAATGGAAGAACAAAACATATTGAAAAAATAAAAGAAAAGGTTGCCAGCGTGAGTTGAAGAGAGATGCTTGTGAAATAAATTGTCGAGAAGTAGTTTTTTGAAGTAGCATTCAACAACTTTTAGTCAAAGCTCGTTCCATTCAATTTTATGCATTCTAAAAAAAGTACTTTTTTTAGAAGGTACTTTATTGATATTGTGTTTGGCCTAGCTTCTCCTTAAAAATGTAGAGAAGCTGAAAAAAAGCCTAGTCAAACGGTACTTTAATATAGTGTGTCCTTTTAAAAAAGTTGTTCTTACAAATTAAGCAAACTATAACATGCTTCACCATGTCAGATGCACTAACAATTAATTTCATTGAAAGACAAAAAGTTAGTAAGTCCATTAACAAACACTTCCATTTAAGAGTTTAAAATCGTCAAACCCTTTGCTAATAGCTTACTTTGGATCTATATACTTTTTGGTTTTTATCAAAATGGAAAATTTTTATTATTAGTAAACAACTTTAACATATAGTAGACGAGTAGACCAAAATATTTTCATTTTTTTTCTACTTTTTTAGACCTGTGATTTTATATATATATATATATATATATATATATATATATATATATATATATATATATATATATATATATATATAAAGTTTCATCTTAAAATTTGCTTTAGACCAACAAATATATTGGATCGGCACTAATTTTGATATACAAATTCTGAATCAAATTTTGTTATTTCTTTAAAGAACTTCCCTAAATTGTACTACAAAAATATAAAAAATAAAATAACACTACCAAAAAAATAAAAACAAAACAAACAAAGAGAATGAAGCAACAAAAGAAAAAACACGACGGTTAGGTTTAAGAAGACATAACCTAACATTCTAATTAATTAATAATTACTAATATTTGTGGTTAAATAATAGAGAAAATCATTAGAAAAATAAAAGTTAGTGAAACATATATACCTGTTCAAGAGTAGTAAAATTATCTTGAATCAAAGCATACTTCTTGAGAGGTTTCTTGGTGTTTGAACTTTGTCCAGAAGTAATTTCTGGTGGAAGTGGTAATGGGACAGGTTTGTGAGTTGGAAAATTGGACGAAGAGATTCTTTCATTCCTAGAATCTTGAGGCTCATGCTTTTTGCTTTTACCTAAGAGGTTACCCATATCATCAATTCAACTAGCGTTTCTCTACATATTGAAAGAAAGGGATGTATATATACACACGTAATGTAAGGTAAACACGAAATACAAACGAAGGTGCAACCCGTGTGTTTCCTAGAAAATCATGTTAACAAAAAAGGGAAAGATTTTGCTTGTTAGCTTTGTACAGTATTTATTCTTTATTTTTCCTAATCAGATGTTGAACGATTGTTCAGTGTTTAAGGGTTTTTAATTTTTAATTTTTAATTTTTTGACAGAAAGAAGTTTATAGCTTTTCCTTATTTATCAAAGTAGTTATACAATGTGGAATGTTATGATGAACTTGGAAACTAACATGATTTAGTGATTCCCTAGCTAAACTATGGGCAACACTATTGACTTGTCTCCTAATGAACTTCACATTAGAGTTCGCTAAATAAGTCATCAACAAGTGTCTACAATCAGGAATTATAGCCATAAAATCATAGACCTCATCCCCTTTGTAGATACTGTCTACCACAACTTTGGAATCAATCATCCAAGAGTCTCGGGCTGCTTTTGTTCATGGCAGGCAAATTTTAGATGGTTAACGAGGCTCGTTGTTTGAAAAAAAGTGTTACTTTTCAAAGTAGACTTTGAAAAGGCTTTTGACTCTGTTGACCGACACTACTTAAACGATGTTATGCACAAGATGAATTTTTCCATGTTATGGCGTAAATGGATTATGGAATGTGTCACTATAGCTTCCGCTTCTATCCTAGTAAATGGAAGTCCAACAAATGAGTTCCAATTTGAACGAAGACTTCGCCAAGGTGACTCCTTTTCATCGTTTAGATTCTTAGTTACGGTGGAAAACATTAATGTTATGATGAATGCTCTTGTCAATGTTTGCTTTTTCTCCAACTACCAGGTGGGTCGAACTGATATTGTTCGTATTTCTCACTTGCAATTCGCTGACGATACTTTGCTTGTTGGAAACAAAAGTTGAGCAGATATCTGGTCTTTAAAGATCATACTTCTGAGGTTACTTCAGGTCTTAAGGTCATTTTTCATAAAAGCATGCTTGTTTATGTTAATGTCCGAACAGTTGGTTAAATGAGGCTTCTATGGTTCTGAATAGCAAAATTAACCATGTTCCGTTCATGTACCAGGGTCTTCCAATTGGAGGTGACTCCCGAAAACTAAATTTCTAGCAACATTTGGTTGAGAGGGTTAATTCTAGATTGTCTGGATTGAAGAGTCACAATTTATTTGGGTGGTCGTTTACTTCTTCTGAACTTTTTTTGTCTTATCTCCCTGTTTAGGTCAATTCCCTTAAATCTATTTTTAACTTTTTTTTTGAAGGGAGGAATTTAGGAAAATATCTTGGATAAATTGGGACACTATTTGTCTCAAAAAGTAGGATGGAGGTCTATGGGTAAAGAGAATTAGGGAGTTTAACTTATATTTACTTCGCAAATGATGTTGGAGGTTGAGGGAGGAAAAAGGGTGTCTGTGGTATAGTGTTTTAGCATCACGTTATGGTGTAGATGGTGGATCTCTAGGCGATGGGGGGAAATTAACTTCGGTGTGGTGGAATAATTTGCTTACCATTTAGAGAGGTGATGGTGAGGGGGTTCGTCGTTGGTTTACCGATCATATACGATGTGAGGTGGAGGATGGAGTTGAAACTTTATTTTAGTGCCTTGGTTGAAGGGAGGAATTTTGAAGGATAGATTTAGTTGTCTTTTTTATCTTTCTGATAACAAGTTGGCAAATGTGGCAGGAATGTTTTTGTTAGGATGGTGAAAGGGAGGAGAGGCTTGGAATTGATGTAGGAGGTTATTGGCTTGGGAAGAAGAATTGGGGAGGGCATGTTGTGCTCTTTTATTACCAATTGTTTTGCAGGCTGATATGAATGACAGGTGGATTTGACAACTTCATACCTCTTCAAAATACAACGTTACTAGTGTTTACAATTTTTTGACATCAAGGGATCAACCTCCAAACAATGATCACAATACTATTATTTGGCACGAGGAGGTTCCTCTAAAGGCTAACATCTTTGCTTGGCGTCTTTTGCGAAACCGCCTTCCAACAATTGATAACTTAATCAGGTGAAGGATCCTTCAACCAAATATGTTTTTTCGCTCAAGGGGTTGTGGCTCACAAGAGGATTATGATCATCTGTTTTTGATTTGTGACTATTTTGGACGAATTTGGTATGAAATTTATAATCGGCTTGGAGTGGTTTTAATCATACCAGCTCGAGTAAAGGATCACTTTCTTCTTTTCCAATTGTTGAGTTGCTTCTCAAAATACATTTGTTCTGCTTTTTATTTAATTTGGCTTTCTTGCGTTTGGATTATTTGGCATGACTAGAATGCAAAAGTTTTTCAACAAAAGGGGAATCATGACTAGAATGCAAAAATTTTATATAGCTTATAGATAAAATTAAGCTTCAAACCTTCTGGTTGTTGAAGGTAAATCATCCTAATTTTGCTTTTAATTATCACATGTGGTGGCTTAATCCCCTTTTATGTTTGGGAGTTATCACATAATTTATCGTTGCTTCTGTATTTTAAGCGTGCATGCATCTTAGTCATATCGCTTTTTTTACCTTTGATAACCTGATGTAACACATACTTCTTTTATCTTAGTTCTTCTATGGTACTCTGTGTACTTGAGAGACTAAGCTTTGGTTAATACTCCCTCCATTCCATAATAAGCGAGCCTTGTATGAAAAAAATATTGTCCTAAAATAACTGACCTATTTCACTTCTCAATGCAATATTAATTACGTTTTTCCAATTATAATTCTAATTAATACTACTTTAATCACTCATCATTCAATATATTCAACTTTGCATTTACGATAATGGTAAATGCACCAATAATTGACAAAAGAACACTTAAAATCATTTTTCTATCTCTTGCACTAATACATTTTTCATAATAAATTTGAAATGAGCAAAATGCACACTTAAATTGGGACAGAGAGAGTATATTTCATTTTAACTACTTCTAAAAAAAACTTTATATTTCAATAAAATCATAACAGTAAATTAATACCCAAATAAATCATGATAAAGAAATATTTTAAGGCCTTTCGAAAAAAATTATTTTTGTTTTTAAGGTAAAGAATATAGTCCAAAGACATCATATAATGACGTATTGACATCCAATTATGTTGACACCTCAACTCAATACGGTCATCTATGATCATTTCCAACAACCTAATAAATCTTCTTATATATAAAAGTTAACCCTGGTGAATATTTTAGCCCTAATTTTAACCTAAACCTATTGCATAGATTTACTGTTTTAACCCTAATGCTTATTTTCTGGTTTAACCTTATCTACTTCCTACCCTTTCTCTTATTATTATTATTATTATTATTATTATTATTATTATTATTATTATTATTATTATTATTATTATTATTATTATTATTATTATTATTATTATTATTATTATTATTATTATTATTATTATATTATTATTATTATTATTATTATTATTATTAATATTATTATTATTATCATCATCATCATCATCATCATCATCATCATTATTATTATTATTATTATTATTATTATTATTATTATTATTATTATTATTATTATTATTATTATTATTATTATTATTATTATTATTATTATCTCTTATCTTCTTATATATAAAAGTTAACCCGGGTGAATATTTTAGCCCTAATTTTAACCTAAACATATTGCATAGATTTACTGTTTTAATCCTAATGCTTATTTTCTGGTTTAACCTTATCTGCTTCATACTCTTTCTCTTATTATTATTATTATTATTATTATTATTATTATTATTATTATTATTATTATTATTATTATTATTATTATTATTATTATTATTATTATTATTATTATTATTATTATTATCTTCTTATCTCTTATTTATTAAAGTTAAACCGGACGCTAACTGTTGCCCTAATTTTAACCTAAATTTTATGCTTACTTTTACTGTATTATCCCTGTTTAATTAAATCTATTTAATTTAGTTAATTTAATCAAATTCTTATTTTCAAACGGAGAGATCTCTTATCTCTTATTTATTAAAGTTAACATGGACGGTAACTGTTGCCCTAATTTTAACCTAAATTCTACGCTTACTTTTACTGTATTACCCCTGTTTAATTAAACCTATTTAATTTAATTAATTTAATCAATTTAATCAAAATCTTATTTTCAAACGGAGAGATCTCTTATCTCTTATTTATTAAAGTTAACCCGGATGCTAAATGTTTCATCCTATAATCGTTGCTCCTATTTTCAACTCATCGTTGCTACTTTGTTTTTACTAAACGGAGTCCATCCTATAACAGTTTCCTCCTATTTTGTTTCCCTGCTCCTACTTTGTTTGCAAGATAAACAATAACAAATATATATACTACTAAATCTTGAGGTGTGACGGTACTTGAAATTTTTAGAAATTGCAACTTTAGAATATAATTGTTCTTGAATGTATGATTTAGGGTGTCTCTATCACCCCTAATTTCCCAAATGTTGATGGCTTCTACTTGGAAATAGGAATAAAACTTAATAGTCTGATCAATTCAATATGCTATATTTATTATTATAAAATAATATGAGTGGATGGTAAGGAAAAAGTGAACATGAGTGGACCTTTAATTAAAAAAATAAAATTTAGTATAAGTGAACCAAGTGGATATGAAAGCATGGGTGGCGAACGGTTAATATGCACATGAGTCCTATAGGGGTCCTATATATTTCATGGGTGGCGGCTGCCCCTTTTCATTAGTACCTAGCTTCGTCCCTGTACTTAACATATGATGTTACGTTACGGTATCAAGGACGATGTCATGGAAAATTATGTTATAGTACAGTACCAACGTCTATGATTCTTAATATTATGAAATACTATATGACAATCATGACATTCATCTAAACTATTTTGTTACTTATTACCGTCAAATATTACCTTCCATATGACCCGTGCGTTAGCACGGGTCGATGGTCTAGTATATTGAAATAAAATAAGAAAAGTAGTTTGCGTAACTAGGTCAAAACCCAAGAAAACAAAGATAATATAATACAACAGTTGTCTCGATAATATTCTTATCAGAAAATCATGATAATAATAATAATAATAGCAATAATAATAGAATAAGATATAAATTTATATTATAAAAAAAATATTACCCAATGATGACGATGATGATAACAATAATACTAATAAATAATTTATACCATATATAAAAGGAATACATGAGTTTGACTTGACTTCTTTCTTTCCTATATTACCCTTCATTTAAATTATTTTATTTACTATTTCATCTTTTTATTATATTAATACCATATATAAAAGGAATACATGAGTTTGACTTGACTTCTTTCTTTCCTATATTACCCTTCATTTAAATTATTTTATTTACTATTTCATCTTTTTATTATATTAATTAAAAAGTAAATTCTTTAAAATGGAAACTACAACACTACAATAAGAACAATATCATACATAAAAAAAAGTTTATTTAATTGTTTTTAGGTAACTTATTTTAATCTTACTTTCCAAAAATATTTTATCATAATTGGTATATAGACGGACACGTTAGTGTCAGTCTTTGTACTAGTAATAATAATATATAAATGCTAGTTTTAAGTTCAAAAATCTTAGCTCAATTGGAAATCCTGATATTTTTTTGTTTTTAAATGAAGTGGGAAACACCATTCCACAACCAAAAAAACCAAAGTGTTGAATTTCGACTCAGGTAAAGGTGTTCACCTTAACATGACGGTGTTGTTAGGATGAACATTTTCACTCAAATTCGAATCTTGTCGTAATTGTCTATGTAAATTGTTGGTGATACTTATCATTTCCTAAACTACGACCTTCCTTGTTTTTCCACCGGAAAGAAACTTAATTGGCTAATTGCATTTTGGGTTCAGCTTCAGAGAATTTCCCTCGGAGTAAATAAATAACGGTGAAAAAAAATAAATACTAATTTTAGGAGATAATCTAATGTATTTTCATAAGTTCACACTCCCTCCATATTTTATTATAAGCCATTTTGGAAAAAATAGGATTAAATAAGTTTTTCATAGCGAATTTTAATTTTAATCCCTAAAAAATTAAACTGAATGTTTTCATCCTTACAAAAAATTTTATTTTGTTTTTGGTCCTTAATGACCCCATTATATTCATATGAATGTCAAGATTTTTTTTTTGTTGAAGAAATATGAATGTCAAGATTATAACTCTTTTATGTTTAAATTGTATTTATGTTATGTCCGTTTATTATGTTCAACTTTTATATATTCATATTAGAAAATTTTACCATATACCCCTACATCTATACCTTCACCCATGCATTTTACACAAACTTCCTATTATACCCTCTTATTTATAAACATAAAAGCATCCAGTTTAATCAATTTTTTTCTCTCAACTTTTTCAAGCTATCCGGTTTGCCAGTTGCCACAGATCTTCTTCCTTTTCTTCTCTAAAAACCCAATAATATTCAACATTCATCATTCGTTTTTCTTTTCGATTTCTACTTTCATGTATCAATCTTTATGAATATTTCATGTAATAGTCTTTATGAATCTAACGTCAGGAAAAAAAAACTATGAATCTCTCGTTTTCTATTTTGTTCATGATCTATATTTATTATCTATTAATTTCTCATCAACTCTTAATTTCTTTCCTTATTTTCGTCTGATTTCTCTTTTAAATTAATCCATTCAGATCCGAACAAAATCCGTTGGAATAATGTTCACGATTTTCAATAAGGTAAAATTCATTCACGCTTCGTTGTGAGTCACGGTGATAGAACATTTTTTTCAAAACCGGAAAACAACTTTCGGGTTTTTCCGGTGTCTTTCGTTTCTGGAAAAACAATTGTTCCCGCTCAAGTTTTGTTTTCGGAAATGCTCAAGCATGGTTTCCGGTTTACCTCTTCGTTCGGAAAACTCATAGCCTTCTTTTCGGTTAATCTTGTTTGTTCAACAAACTCATATTTGATTTTCCAGTTTCAATATGTTGCTTGGAAATCTCATACTATGGTGATATTTTTGAAAAATTAATGCGAACAGGAAATGTTTGTTAGAGTATTCCGGGAAAAAAATGGTAGGTAGGGGGTGAACTTGTGCCAAAGTTGTAAAATTGGAAAAAGGGCAAAGGGTAATAAGGGCAACATTGGAATTTTTGATAATTTGTAGGGGTGAAGTTACATAGGTAGGGGTATAGGGTAAAATTTCCTTCATATTATGTTCAAAAAATGTCAAAAACATGTCAACATTATATCCATTGGGGACAAAAAACAAAACAAAAAAAATTATGAGATGAAAACATCTCATTTTATTTTTTAGGGATAAAATCAAAATTTGATATATTTATAGAGACGAAAAACTTATTTAACCCAAAAAAATATTTTGATTTTATTATAAGTCGTTTTATAATTTCAGTACATCATTAATGATGATTTTTTTATCATATCCATTGTCATTTATTAGTCTCTATTTTCTCGTATCATTAATGAACGATAATTTTGTAAAATCATTTATAATTTCTCTTTTTAATACAAAATTAATTACACTTCTTTATATTTGTGAAAATGTAAAAACAATTTATAATAAAATACGGAAAGTGTAATTTGCTAAGATATTATATGATTGAAAAAAATTAAATAATATAATAATATGTAAAATATTAAAGAAAATCAAATGTATTTTTCGATTTTTTTCCAAGTAGTTTAATAGGATCCCAGTTGACCTTGTAAAGAGTAGAAAATTCTGGATTTGAATTCAAACATCTTTGTCTCAATTTTACTTGCCAGCTGAACTGACAATGACTCTATTAGTAATTTAATTAAACATATGTTAATTGGGAAACAGGGAGGACATAGAATAAAATAAGTAAATGTCCAAAAATAGCAAATGACATCAGGTGTTCCAATTATGGAATTATATGACTTGACATTCCACACGTCTTTGTCGTATATGTCACTATCAACTAACTTCAAACTTACGGTCAAGTGAAAACATTTTCTAAACATTGACTTCATATTTGAATCAATGTTGAGGAAAGTTCATAGAGTCTAAACTAGACACAAGGGGACATATAGTCTAAACTAGTAAAAAACAACAAAAACGAACAACCCAACAATGTAAAGGGCTACGAAGCATGAACTCTGATACGGACACCTAATACGATACTGACACGAACACGTCGACATCGTTAATGTAAAAAATATAGGACACCGACACCACTACATATATGTTAATTTATTTAAAGACAGTCTAAAATGAAAATTAAAATACATATATGAATATGGACATATAGTCTAAACTAGTAAAAAACAACAGAAACGAACAACCCAACAATGTAAAGGGCTACGAAGCATGAACTCTGATACGGACACATAATACGATACTGACACGAACACGTCGACATCGTTAATGTAAAAAATATAGGACACCGACACCACTACATATATGTTAATTTATTTAAAGACAGTCTAAAATGAAAATTAAAATACATATATGAATATCTAACTTGAGAAATTTATTTCATTAGAAAAAGTCAACAACAAGATAGCATAGTATTTGACCTTTATTTATTCATCTACTATCAAAAAAGCTAAAAATGATATAATCAACTATAATGTATATTCTTTCAAAAAAAAAAAAAAAACTATAATGTATATAACCCTTAATTGATCGACGTACATTTCTCAAAACATATGTAACTCTTGTATCTATGGCGTGGCAAGAGAGAAAAAAACTGTTTTAGATATTTGTGTAAGTTTTCCGACACGACTCGTATGAGTGTTATATAGATGTCGGACACAGATCGTAGGAGTGTCGAAGTAAGGAAAAAAACAATTATTCAGGACATCGATTCGACACGTGTCGTACGGATGTCATAGGAGTGTCGGACACCAACGCGTGTCAAGCACCGCGACATGCCTAGTCTTAGAGGTGTCCGTGCTTCATAGGTAAAGAGTTCAATATCACATGAGCGAATACACACACCACGCACAATCTACCAAACTTGTCTACGGACGCGAAACTAAATTGCAAAAAAAAAATAATAATAATAATGATGTGTAAACTTATAGTAATGAATCCAGATTTTGAGAGCGGCGAATTAACTCGACCGCCATCACAGTAACCAATTCACTAACCTAACAACTCATTGTGTCAATAACGAGCTTTAGGAACCATTTCTAGCTAATAATCCATAGCCAATCTCATATCAAACATGACCCACAAGGTGGCAAAAGAATGATGCATCAAAATATGTTTCATGTTATTGGGGAATCAGGGAGGGCGTGTTGGTATTAAGTTGTACGAACACTTCTGTACGACACCGACACTTGTGATTATATTGAATGATGTTATTTTCTCATAAATCTAGCAAAAGAATGAAAAATCACGGTAGTGATAATATTTCAAAGTGAAAATTGCACAAAAAACACCTGATTAAATGCACATAATTTCGTCCCCATGAGCATAGCTCAGTTGGCAGGGACATGCATGATTATATGCAGGGGTCGGGGTTCGAACCCTGGACACCCCACTTATTCACCTTGAAAAAGGTAAATTCTAGCCACTAGGCTACTTGACAAAAAAAAAATGCACATAATTTCACCCCTAAACCACAATTTGACACATTGTAATTTCAAAGGTATCTTATTATTTTATAGATAAATGAATCGATTTTTTTTCCTTCCGAATTCATGAAAATATTCAAGTCAATGCCAAATATTTCCATGGTTACAGCATTGTACCTTAGTATAATTGGAGACTAGCAATTTTTTCACTCTATCCAATTTGGTTATTTCATGAATAAACGTATTTTGTTTTAGCAGGGATAATTAAATACAATTTGTGGGATATGATACAAGATGCATATAATTAATGACTAGCATAAAGTATTGATGATTGAACAACAAGATTTACTTGCATCTAGATAAATTTTCCAGGTGTGGTCTGCATCTAGATAGAATGGATTCAAATATATGCCCACATCCAAATGCCAAATCCTTTGCATTGTCCAGACAAACAGGGCAGCAGGCCTGTATAACATTTGATTTGATACTTACAGATTGATTTTGGTCATCTGTTGTTGAATTGCTATGTGTAGGCCGAGAGTAAGGAACGGGAGATGGTTTTGGAACTATTCTCTTTGCTCTTCCGGTGTCTGTTATCCATTCATAGACACAGATGAGAAGAAAAAAAATTAATCACTTCAAATAATGTGACTTGAAAGAAAAAGTTGCATCGTTATGCCGCACATATCAATGATATCATTAAGAGAAGATTTTTTATAAAATTGTTTATGGTTTAAGATCGTTAACAGCAAAAACTGCTTCTTTTTCTGCTGCACTTGTGTTTTTAGACATTATTTTTGTGAAGTTAACGAACTGCACAAAACCGAAATAATGTGATCAAGTGATGAAAAATAATGATCAGTTATCTTCACTTAAATATCGATCATTAGATTAATTCAACAGCTAGAGAGTTCGGCATAGATTATAGTAATACCGGATACGAATTCAAATAGGTGATTGCTTGATACACACATTTTTATGGTCCTATTGTAATACCCTAAAATTGTCAAAATCGCGTGTTGGAATTTTGTCGTCAAACTTTTCCATGTCTTCCCAAGGTCCATCATAAATAAAGAATGAGCATTAATGTATATTAAGCACATGAACAATAGGAAAAGAATAAATATTAGTTCCTAAATAATGAAAAATGTGTTCATGGTTTCTAAATGACATCTAGTCCATCAACTTAGCTACCTTGCATCAGCAATTGCTTTTATCGTTTTCTCTTCTTGAGGACTGAGTTCATTATTACCATAGTCTACTCTTCTTGTAACCTTAAAATCCAACAATTCATATGAATTGACAATCATATGCAAACTGCTGAAGAAATTAATCAAGGTAACATTTTATATATGTACCTGACCATCTGCAATGATAACCAACACATGGAATTGGCCATGACTTTTCTCGACTATGTCTATTGCAGCCTCAATCACCGGTGCATAAGAAGTTGCACCTTCACACAAAATCCAATTGTATTCCTTCAGTCATGTATCTTAAACAATAATCTGGATATCTTAAAACAGATCAGAACGTTTTTAAATCCAATTGTATTCCTTCAGTCAATGATATACAAGAATGTTATAAACTTTCAATCCAATTATGATTTTTGTAATACAAGAATCTGATAAAAGGATATTACATCCCTATACATTGGTTGAAACCTTTTTTTTTTTTTTTTTTGATAAAGCTAAAAATTCATTAATCAACCAGGAGATGCCTGAACCATATTACATCAATAATCCAAAACAAAAACAAACAGAAACCAAATCTAAAAGACATACACAGAAACAAACTAGGCATGGTTGAAACCTAACAAAACACAAAAATAAAAAATCAGCAGAATCATCAAAAATAAAACGGCGAGCACACAGCTCCAACTTCATCATAATTTGCCAACTTTTTTGGTTTTGGAGCCGTAACTATTTTGGTTCTGTAGGTCTCTTTTGGAACACCATTCTTTGAGATCTTCATTTTTTGGAGAGGAAGCTCGATGTTCTTCTTCTTCTTCTTCTTATCAACTGGCTCCAAACACAAGATGGTGCAAAATAGTGCAAAGCCAACCAATAAACATAAAATGAGAAAGAAACCCAAACTGAAAAGAATTCCAAGTAACAAGGCCCGACGCAAAATAATATCCTTCATCATCCTTGTACCAGAGAGCGAGACAAGAGAAGGAACACCAGCAGGTAAAACCAGAGCGAGAGAGGGAAAGTAAGAGACAAGAACAAAAGAGAAGTTTATAACGTGAGAGAGAAGAACAAAAGACAGATTTCTAGGGTTTTGAATAAAAGAGATGATTTTTGTGTGATTGTCTCTGCTAACAATATATAAAAGTTGAATTACATCAAAATTTCATAATCGTCCTTTTAAAATTCATAGTCTAATTGTTTTTTATTTTTTAAAATTAATTATGGATAATGGTTATCACAATTGTAACAAATTTTCATGGATAACTATGAAATTAATTAATTTATTAAAAAAAAAATTGGATAATGGTAATCACAAATCTAACAAATTTTCACGGATAAATAAAGAATCTATTTATTTGTTTTTTAAAAAATGACTTAAATAATATGAAGTTATCCACGGATATAATAAATTTCCATGCATATATGTTTTTGGGATGCAAAATCAATAAATCTTTAGAATACTTTCAAAACATTATTTGTTTTTTAATTAAAAACAAAAAGGTGTAGCCAATTTTTTCTCTACAAAAAAAAAATTGTAACTAATCTGAACTTTCATGGATAGATGGATATCCAAATTTATTTGTTTTTTTGGATGCAAAATAATAAGTCTTTGGAATACTTTTAATTTTAAAAATTATTTGTTTTTTAATCTACTAACAATATATAAAAAAAATTATTTTTGAAAAATCAATAAATTTTTTAAAAAAACCAACATATAAAAATCGAAACTCAATAAAATTTCACAATTGTCCTTTTTTAAAAGTCAATATATTATCATGATAAATATGGACTACTATCTTTTTATTTGATTTTGGAGATTTAGGCACATAAATTCTGCAATGAGTGCGGTGTAAATATATAACGGTCTTTTGGAGAAACAATACAATGATGTTGATTTGATAAAAAAAAATATCGAGTGATGTTGATATTTTGAAAATAGTCACGAGTTTTCCAAATTTTATCATATCGACTATCACATATCGTTACATAAAAAAATACTGTATATATAAGCATATAAAATCTTAAACGAGTACGATGCAAATATTTAACGATGTTTTAAATAAAAAATATAATGTTATTTAATAGAAACACTACATGGATGTTGATATTATGAAAATAGTCGAGTTTCCAAAATTTTATCATATCTATTTTCTCATATATGTACATAAAAATTTATTTATGCATATATAAGCAAGCACATAAAATCTGCAACGGGTGCGGTGTAAATGTTAAACGATGTTTTGCATATATAAAATAAAAAGTAATTCAATAGAAACACTATATTAGTGTTTATATTTTGACAATATTAATGAGTTTCCACACTTTTATCGTATCAACTTTCTCATATATTTACATAAAAATTTGTTTATCAAGATAAAAAGCATAAAATCTGCAACGAGTGCGGTGCAAACATTGAACGATGTTTTGCATATAAAATAAAAAATTATTTAATAGAAACACTACATTGATGTTGATATTTTGGAAATAGTCATGGGTTTCTAAAATTTTATCATATCGATTTTCTCACATATGTACATAAATTTTTTATGCATATATAAACACATAAAATCTGCAACGGGTGCGGTGCAAACACTGAACGGTGTTTTGCATATAAAACAAACAGCTATTTAATAGAAACACTACATTGATGTTGATATTTTGAAAATAGTCATGAGTTTTTAAAATTTTATCATATCGATTTTCTCATATTTTTTATTTTTTATTTTTGCAAAAAGAGTGGTAGCTAAGATGCTAACCAACCCAAAATATATATTAAAGAGAGAAGGATAAAATACAAGATGGAGGGGACAAGACCAAAAAAAATCCATCAAAAAGAGATATACCTAAAAGAAGGCATCCCTAGTAAATCTCTAACATAACAATCATTAATAAAATCAGGAGTATCATTCCAAACACCCAAACTTGCAAGGTAAGGCCGTGATTTGCTAGATAGTCAGCAACTTGGTTTCCTTCTCTATAGATATGTGTCACAATACAGTGCATATCCCTCAACATGACTTGCATATTGTTCCATCTATTTCTTAGTTGCCAAGGCACAAGTGTAGGTTTTTGAAAGGCTAACACAAGCACGGACGAGTCTGTTTCCAACCATATATTCGTCCAGTTGTTATGAAAGGCAATCTCAATAGCTCTTAAGGCTCCACAAATTTCAGCGTGAAAAGAAGTAGAGTGACCTAAAGGCTCAGTAAAGCAAGATAAAAAAGAAGCATCATGCTTCCTAAAAATACCACCACAAGCAGAAGGACATGGATTTCCATTTGATGCACCATCTATATTACATTTGAGCCAGTTGAAATGTAGGGGAGATCAGATGACTTCTTTAACCAATGTAACTCTAGGTTGGTGAGTGGCAACATTAAAAATCTTCAATATAGTAAAGTCCCTGATAGAATTATTGGAAGCTTTATAGGTTGCATTACCTGCTAATGAAGTAGCAGAAATGATAAGGGTTATAACATATGCCTCCAAGTAATGTTTTTGTTGCAAAACCTTGCCTGCTGACAAACCGAATTGCGTTGAAAAGGTTGATTAATGCAGATGTAACCACCACGTTACACTGAGGAGACCAATTCATATCATAAATCTTCCAAATATCTTCCAGACAGGTAAAGTTTAGGGAAAGATTGAGAGCAGAAGCTAACCAAGACCAAATATTGATAGCATAGGAACAAGTGAAAAACATATGGAAAGTGTTTTCCACATGTTTGTGACATTGATTGCACATTGATGGAATGTTGCTGCCCCGTAACATGAGATTTTCATCAGTTGGAAGTTTGTTATACATGAATCTCCAGACAAATAGGGACTTAGAAGGAGGAACATCTACTTTCCAGATAACTTTAGCCCAATGTAACTCCTGAAACTGAGGTTGCTTGAAGGTTTATGCTTCCTTGAGTTGTAATTCACCGGATTATGTATGCTGCCATTGAAGAGAATCAGTAAAGGGTTCCAGAAGAATTGTAACGTGTTGAACCAGGTTCATCAAATTTTGAAATCTTTGTTGTAGTTGTAAAGGAATATTCCATTGACCGTTTAAAATATAATCATTAACATTTGAGGTCAATTCTCTGCTAATGTGATCAGGGATATTGAAGGTTTCAGCAAGGGGAGGGCCACACCAACTATCATTCCAGAAGTTGATAGTTTCACCATTTCCAAGCAGCCATGTTGAATTTGCAGAAATAGTTGTGAATTCTTCTTTGATACTACTCCAAATGGAGGAGTATATATGGTGTTGGATAATTTTGCCACCTCTAAGGACCCTATCTTTCAGAAGCTTTGACCAGGATTTCTCAGACTTCAAAACATTCCAACAAAGATGAAGATTAGTTGCTGAATTTAAACTTTGAAGAGATCTCAAGCTCAAACCACCTTGTTTCAGAGGTCTACACAACTTTTTCCAAGCAACCGTTACCATTTTTCTCTTGTCTTTGTCCCCACTCCAAATGAAATTTCTGATGCATCTTTCTAGATCTTTGATGAGAGAGGTAGGCCAAGAGTAAAGGGAAATGCTATAGATCAACATGCTTTGAATCACAGACCTAACTAGTTGAACCCTGCCAGCCATAGAGAGAAGAGAGGCTTTCCATGCTGACAGTTTCATAAAGATTTTATCAACAACAAGTTGAAGGTGGATCACTTGAGGCTTCCCTCTAAAAATTGGAACTCCCAAATAATTGAAGGGGAATGAACCAGTATTAAAGTTAAGAAGTTGAACAATATTTAGAAGTCTAGATTGGGAAATGGATCCAGAAAATATGATGGATTTTGAGGTGCTAATTACTTGGTCAGAACTGAGGGCATATCTGTCAAATAATTCCTTTAAAGCATGCAAACCTGAAAGTTTTCCTTTATAAAATATCATCAAATCATCAGCATAAAAAGAGTGTGAAGGTACTGAAATGTTTCTGGTGCCTTTGATGAGATCAAGCTTTCCTTGCTCCACTAATTTAGTAATGCTCATGCTAAGGACCTCTTCAGCAATACACAAGAGAAGAGGTGACAAGGGGTCACCTTGTCTCACACCCCTTGAACAAGTAAAATAACCTCGAGCTTTACCATTGAGATTAGCATCCTCTGAAGCAATACACAAGCAATCTTTAATGTTCCTTTGATGAATAAATCCCATTTGCTCCTCAGAAACTATAGATGGCATGATAGGTGCTAGTCTGTCAGCAATAACTTTGGATATGATCTTGAATTTGAAATTAGCCATAGCAATTGGCCTGTAGTGTTCAATAGCAGTAGCATCAGGTGTTTTAGGAAGCAAGGCAATAATGTTAGAATTATAACCTGGAAGAATCCAACTGGATGTGAAGAACTCAAGAACAGCTTTAGTCACATCTTCTCTGATGATTTCCCAATAAGTTTGAAAAAAGTAAGCTCCAAATCCATCAGGACCTGAAGCACTCTCTTTATTAAAAGAAAAAACTGCACCTTTGATTTCTTGTTGAGTAGGAAGCATAGTCATGATAGCATTCATCTCATCTATAATTAATTGAGGGATTACTTCTTCTGCAAGTAATTGGTCATGCAAAACCATGTTCGAAGAAAATAGACTTTTATAATAAGTAACAACTTGATCAGCTATTTGTGATTGGTCTGTGAGAACATTCTCTCCATTTTGAAGGGAGGAAATGATTTTTGAAGACGTTTTGATCTTTGCAATTCTGTGAAAGTATTTTGTGTTCCTGTCTCGCTCTAAATGCCAATTGAGTTTTGCTTTCTCTTGCCAAAAAGATTCTTGCTTGTTCAAAGCATCATCAAGAGTCTTATGCGATTCTCTCTCTTCAGCAATAAATGAGTCAGATATTCCATGTAGTTGAATCAGTGCCTGAATGTCATTCAAATTTTGCTCAGCATTTTTAACATATTCACACACATTACCAAAGCTCTCCTTGTTCCATACCTTCAATTTATCTTTCAAAATCTTAAGTTTTTTGTTCAGGATAAACATAGGGCAACCAATAACAGGATTATTCCAACAGTCTTGGATAAGTTGCGTCCAATCAGGATGTTGAGATCACATCCTCAAAAACTTAAACTGGGAGGCATGACTAATATTACTCAGATGGAACTCTGGAAGAATGGGGTGATGGTTTGAACAGTGTTTAGTTAGAGTGGAAACAGATAAAGAGGTACAAGTGTCCAGCCAAAACTGATTGCATATAGCCCTATCTAGTCTTCTTTCAGTGTGTCTTAAACCTCCTCTATTGTTGGACCAGGTCAATTCAGAACCAGAAGTAGGTAAATGAATGAAATTGTTTAAATCAGTCCAAGATTGAAAATCTTGTATAGGAATTCTAGAAGGATTAATTCTACCTCTGTGCTCATGAGCACCTAAGATAGAATTAAAATCACCAATGAGGCATCAGGGTAAAGGATATTGAGATTGCAAAGAAGTCAGAGATTGCCATAGGTTCCTTCTTGTTATGTAATTTACGGAGGCATAAATAGCAGAAAAAGCTAGTGTTTTATTGTCTTCTATCAAAGAAAAAGAGACATGTTGGGAATCAATAGCCAAAACAATAGGGTTAAGAGACAGTTTGCAAAAACACCACAAGTTGGGAAGAAGATGTTGTCTATCATTAACTGCAAACATCTTAAGATTCAAATTGTGAAACCACCTTATAGGGAAATCAGCATAGTCTAACCAAGGTTCAAAGATAAATAATAAATCAGGTTTATGAAGAGAAATAAACCTTTTGAGTGCTAACTTAGATGGGGAGTTAGCCAGTCCCCTTATATTCCAGAATAAGATCTTCATCTAAAAGGTTTTTGCAGAACCTTCGATCTGGTTGAGTATGAATTCTTACTTGCATTCGCTACTTTCTTCTGAGCTTTTTTCTGAGCTTTGGATAAAATCATCTGAAAACAAACATCATCAGGTTGTGCATCCAAAGTGGGGGCTGGTTCTTTCTCAAGTGTTGCCAGTAAATCAGCTTCTGCCTGCTCATTCTCAGTCATGTTTTCCCAGGAATTGTTGAAAAATTCCATATCTATTTGCACTCTAGTCGGAGTAGGAACCTAAATCTCTTGTTCTGCATCTTCTGTAGGATTTTTCTGCGTGGCATCCATAAAGGAACCATCTGAACTATCTTCGTCAGTAAGATCATCTCTTCAACAATAATAGGTTGTGGTGGCTCAACATTGAGTTTAACCTCCAATAATCTATCTTGTTCTTTCAGCACAGCTGCAGGACTCAGGGCAATCTCTGGAGATTTACCTTTATCAGTAACCTTATTCTTACTTTGAGCTTCCTCATCATTTTCACCAACATTAACAACTTCTGTTTCAACATTAGTCACCTCTTTAGATTTGTTCTGTTCCACTCTGCCATCTCTAACTTGCACAAAATTCTGTTTATTATCTCTAGCTTGTTTCCTTGGCATCAATTTCTCTTTATTCGGCCCAGGTTCACCTTCAGGATACCATTTCTTGAAAAAATCAATGTGATGCCTTATTGCCCTGCAATGAGTGCAATAATCTGGTACATTTTCATATTCAATATCCACATAAAACGCAAACCCTTTCCGTTCAACAAGCAGTTTGTGCCTTAGGGCTTGTGTTAGGTCAAGTTCCACCAAAACTGAAGTAAACTATTTTCACAAGAAAGGGGGGTTTGAATTGTGACCTGTTTAAAATATGTCTGATAAAAAAATTTCTCAAGTATATATATACTTGGATTAGGTTAGTATGTTAATTAATAAAAAGAATAATATTGTGAAGTGTGTGAGACAAAAATAAAAGAGATAGGGAAAAGAAAATCACACACAAGAAGTATCCTGGTTCACCCAATATGGGTTAGTCCAGTCCCCACAATCCTGTGAGATTATCCACTAGGTAGTTGTGTTAAGTAACGTTAACCACAACTCCTCTTTTATCTTCTTTTTACACAAATGAGTAACTTTTACTCTTTGCTAGATCCGACTGATCTTTCCTGCAACCGAGTAAATCTACCTTTGCTTTTACAACCAAACAACAAACGATTACAAATCACCCTTGCTAGATCTACCTGATCTATCCCTACAAACGAGTGATTTAACCCTTGTTTTTTACACACTTGTTACCTACAAGCTTTACAACCCAATAAGAAATAAATTCTTACTTGGACCAAATATCAAATAAAATTGAGTAGTGCTTTACTAAAAAATAGCTCAAGAACAAAAGAGCAATTTCTAGTTCACTGGAAATAAAAAGAGATAGCTTTGTGTATTTTTGCTTGTGTGTATATTGCTTTGCTTTCTCAAAAATTCGGTGCATATAATCTTGTGAGAGGCTTGCTATTTATAGGCCAAGGAAGTTGCTTGCCTCTTGCCACCTATGCATACATGAGGAGCGTGTGTCTCAAGCCTGTTTTTCTTCTTTCACCTTCTTCAAATTTTTGCGGGTCCCATACATGCTCAAATAGCCAACCAAAAAGGACCTTGTATATTTTCTAACCATTCTTACCATGCCATGTGTCCATGTATACAAAATATCCCTTATGTCTTATGTAGATTCAAAGGATCCATATCATGCTTTCTTTCCTTCTCTCACGTGACTTTAAGAAGAGCAAAACAGCTCATGTGTTTCTTTCCTTCCTTCCACGTGCTTCTTGTTGATTGGATGCAAGAGAAAAATATCCATTTTGATTGCAAGACAGCCTTTTTCCTTCTTTCCAATTTTTAGCCAAAAGACCAAATTTGTTTGTACTTCCTTTGTTCCTTTGATTAGATATGTAGTGGTATTGGAGACAATTAAAACCAAAACCATGAATCAAAAACCAAAACCAAAACCTCTTATATGTGTGTCATCGTGTCCTTGATTTTGGGCAAGTTTATCCAACTTTTATCCATTGCATTTTATCTACTAATGTCTTGCTTTGTCCATTGTATAAGTCTCAAATAAATTGTTAGAAATCTTTGTTTTATCATTTCTTTTGAGTATAAGTTCCTGCACTAAAAATACTCAACCAAAATGTTAAATACAAAAATCAGAAATCAATTTATATAATTAAATTTAAATATATCTTTATCATTTTTAAAACAATTTTTAAAAGAGGATTTATGAATATTATCTCAACATTCTCCCCCTTTTTGACAATGACAAAATATATTTGAATTTGATTTTATAAATGTGTTCCGATTAAACTCCCCCTCAATATGATATAAATCTTGAGGGTTTGAAATAACCTTATTGTTTTTAAAAGAGGCTCCCCCTCAAATTGATAATCTAAGTATCAAAGCATAATTTTCTTTTGACAGATAATGATGAAATGATCAAAACAAATTTATAATAGACAAGAGCAACTTTTGAAACATTAATATTAACATTCCATTTCCAGCATAGTTAACTAAGACATAGATTGTATACAATCTTAATGTTCATATTTAGCAATAAGTTGCTAAAATACAAAAGACTAAAGTTAAAGATGCAAAGGATAAAGAAATACACTTAAGTGCATACAAACAAATAGGCACATGGGCCAAACAGTCTACTACCAAAACATATATAAGAGGCATTTTTCAAATTCATAACAGAGTGTGTGTTAAACAACACAGGCACACTCTTTCTCCCCCATTTTGTCATTCTCAAAAAAAAGGGGCACAACAGAAGTTGATTGAAGGAAGCTTGCTACTGATTATTTCCAGGTGGATTGGAGGAAGAGGCATAAAAACCAGGAACAGGGGGCGTAATATCATAGCAGGAGTAAATGAAGCTTTCAAAACATTCAAGCAGATGATTCACACTTGCATGAACAGAAGTGAGTTCAGTGAGGATTATTTCATTTGTGATGACAGGTTTCTTAGTTTCAACAGGAGGTTCATTTCTAGGAGATGTTCCTGTCGATTTATAACTTCCAAAAGAGCTGAAATGAGATGGACCTGGTGGAATCTCATTGAGAGGTGAATCATTGAGGAATTTGTTCAAAAAATCTGAACCAAATAGAGCAGAGCTATTAACGCTAGGAAGTGGAATAGGAGAGATTTGAAAGGGTGAATTACCAAGACCAGTTGAAAGACGGAGTTCAGTTGAAACATTTTGATCAAGAGGAGGAGGTGAATCTAATATTTTTGGAGATTCATGAGAGTGGATGGATGTTGATGAGGGAGAAATCTGGTGTCCAAGAACAACCATGGCATTCACGAGTTTGAGAAGAGGGCTTTCTTCTGCTTCCTTCCTAAGAAAAGGCTCTCTTTGAAGAGGAATCTGATGGATTCTCAAAGCTTTAGGCCCATCATTCACTTTGATATGAGAGATGTTTTTTGCAGTGAAAGGCTTCCAATTTCTCTTGACATCTTCTCCTATAAAGGAGATTTTGTATTCCTTGAAAATCTTAGTGAGTCCCATAGCATAAGGGAGGCCACCTTTACCATTGGTGTCACGTATGGCAGAGATCATGTGTTGAATGATCAAGTATGGAAGATTGACTCTCTTTCCATTGGTTAGGTGATAGAGCACCATGAGATCAGTGTCATTCACACGATATTTGGCACTACTTCTTGGCATCAAGCTATAAGTACAAAGATTGTGCAAAATCTTGTACTCATTCTTAAGTGCAGTGACAGGAAAATCTTTTCCAGGTTGAACATTTTCAAACATTTCTCTAATGACAGTGTTTCTATCTACTCCAGCAATATCATACCACTTACGACCAAATAGCTGAACACCAGAATTTGGAATTTTAAAAACCTTAGCTAGAATGTCAGTAGTGATAAGAATATTTGAGTTATTGACATCAGCTGAAATTAAGTCATGGCCTTCAAGAATGGTAGCTGAATGATAGAATTTTTGAACCAAGCCTGAGTAGATGAACTCATCAATCTCACAGAAGGCTTTCCATCCAATAATTTGCAGCACATCATCAAGGTGGACATGTCTTTTCTTCATATCCACGAAATCGAAAGTCTTGCTTTCAGAGAGAGGCCTGTTTGAGGATCCTACAGGAACAAAGCTGGTTTGATAAGGACTGGTGATTGTTGCGGTATTGACAGGTTTAGCAATGATTTCATCCAACATTTTCTCCTTCTTAGCTTCCTTGCGATCATATGGAACAAAGGTTGAAGATGAGGGTTTGAAGCGTTTTTGGTTTTGAATGCAGTCCTTAGAATCATCATCCAGATGGACATAAGAGACTCTCTTTTCAGACAGTCTAGTGGACTTTCTCACTTCATTTGAGATGGATTGTTTGGTGTTGATTCTTGGTGTGAAGAGTTCAGTGAAGTTTTCAGCTTTCACTGGTGCTGAGATGGTGAAGCTTTTAGGTGGAGAATACAAGAAAGGATCGATTGGGTCTTCAGGAATGATGTTTAATGGAGTTGTGATTTCCTCAGAGATGTAGGTGAAGGAAGCTGGAGGAGTTGGTGGTGGTGAGTGTTCAGGTGAGTGACGAGAAGGAGAGGGATGAAGCAGTTCGATTGCTTCAAGAGTTTCAGAGAAGGGTTTGTTTGGTTCAGCCATTTTGATAAGTTCAGAGAATGGGTTGGAAGGAAGATGAAGTGAGGGGTTTTTAATGAAGAAGAAGAGGTTGTAGAGGGGACAAGAATGACTTGTTTGAGTTGATGTTATGCAGGTAATTTACGTAACCCAACACTGAAATGATGATTCTAGGTTTAGCTCACTAGTTTAGGGAGAGATCAAATGGATCAATGGCTGAGATTGAGAGTCATTTAAATATGTCTGCTAAACTAGAAGAAAAAGGAGAGAAGAGCGTGAGTGATTAGAAAAAATAGGAAGGTGATTTTTAAAAAAAAAGATTTTGTGGGACATAGGAACCGATTTTAGAGAAAATCAAGTAAAAAAAACTTTCCTTCCCCTTTTTTTTTTTCGTAAAAAAAATAAATAATAAAACAAATAATTATTCTAGGTAAGGATTATTGATTATTTTTAATTTTTCTTTTAAAAGATAAAAACGATCTTCTACTAATGGTTTAGTAAAAATATCTGCTAATTGATCGTTAGTGTTAACGAAAATAAGTTCAACTTCCTTTTTATTCACATGATCACGAATAAAGTGATGTTTAATTTCGATGTGTTTAGACCTAGAATGTTGAATAGGATTTTTTGATAAATTTATAGCACTGGTATTATCACATAATATTTGAATATTTGCGTACCTTAATGAGAAATCTTCTAATTGATTTCTAATCCATAATACCTGAGAGCAGCAATTTGCAGCGGAAATATATTCAGCTTCTGTGGTGGATAATGCTATAGTACTTTGCTTGCGACAACACCAGCTGACTAAGGCTTCTCCTAAGAATTGACATGCGCCACTTGTACTTTTTCTTTCGATTTTATCTCCGGCGTAGTCGGCATCACAGTATGCCATGAGGTCAAAATGTGATCCCTTTTTGTACCACAAACCGACACCTGTAGTGCCTACAAGGTACCTGAAAATTCTTTTAACTGCAATGTAGTGTGATTCTTTTGGTGCAGTTTGAAATCTAGCACATAGACCAACTGCAAAAACAATGTCAGGTCTACTAGCAGTTAAATATAAAAGAGATCCAATCATTCCTCTATATTCTTTTTCAGGAAAATCTTTTCCATTTTCATCCTTGTCAAGACTAGATGAAGGATGCATGGGAGTAGTCATAATTTTGGCTTCATTCATCTTGTATTTTTTAAGAAGATCTTTGACATATTTTTCTTGACAAATGAAGATACCATTTTTATGTTGTTTGATCTGTAATCCTAAAAAGAATTTCAGTTCTCCCATCATGCTCATCTCAAATTCACTCTCCATGAGTTTTGAAAAATCATCACACATTTTTTCATTTGTGGATCCAAAAATGATATCATCAACGTACACCTGTACAATTAATAAATCATTTTTGTCAATTTTTCTAAAAAGTGTGGTATCAATTTTTCCTCGAGAAAAACCATTTTTGATCAAAAAGATACTCAATCTTTCATACCACGCTCTTGGAGCTTGTTTAAGTCCATAAAGAGCTTTAGTTAGTTTAAGCACATGATTTGGTTTTCCTAAATTTTCAAAACCTGGAGGTTGATGAACATAAACTTCCTCATTTAAAAAACCATTTAAAAAAGCGCTTTTTACGTCCATTTGAAAAAGTTTTATGTGTTTATGAGATGCATATGCAAGAAGTATTCTTATGGCTTCGAGTCTAGCCACAGGAGCATAAGTCTCATCATAGTCTATGCCTTCTTGTTGATTGTAACCTTGGGCTACCAATCTAGCTTTGTTTCGTGTTACTTTTCCTTCTTCATCCATCTTGTTTCTGAAAACCCATCTTGTACCAATGATGGAATGAGTTTGAGGATTAGGTACAAGAGTCCAAACTTGATTTTTTTCAAATTGAAGTAGTTCTTCCTTCATTGCTTCGATCCATGATTCATCAATGATTGCTTCCTTTATCGATTTTGGCTCGATTTGAGATATCATTGCTAAATCATTTGTTTGAAAGGATCTTCTTGTTCTTACTCCATCTGCGGTTTCACCAATTATTTGATCTTGTGGATGGTAATCAACTGTTCTCCATGATTTTGGAGGACTTTGAGGAGCTTCTTCGTTTGAAGATTGTTGGTGAGAGTTGTTGATGATAGGGTTGATTTCTTCATCTTCTTCAATGATTCTTTCTTGATTTTCAATTTCCTCAAATTCATCAAACTTAATGTGCATACTTTCTTCCAAGATTCTTGTTCTTAGATTAAAAACTCTGTACGCTTTTGAAGTTGTGGAGTAACCAAGAAATATGGCCTTGTCTGATTTTGAATCAAACTTACCCAAGTTGTCTTTGCTGTTTAAGATGTAACAATAACATCCAAAAATATGAAAGTAAGAAATGTTTGGCTTTCTTCCTTTCCAGAGTTCATACGGGGTTTTGTTTAAAATCTTTCTTATTGAAACTCTGTTCAAAACATAGCAAGATGTATTTATGGCTTCAGCCCAAAAATATTTCTCAACATTTGATTCATTTAAAATAGTTCTTGCCATTTCTTGCAAAGTTCTATTTTTTCTTTCTACAACACCATTTTGTTGAGGTGTTCTAGGACAAGAAAAATTATGAGATATTCCACTATCATTGAAGAATTGTTCAAAGGATGAGTTCTCAAATTCTCCCCCATGATCACTTCTTACAGAAATGATGTTGGCTTCTTTCTCATTTTGAACCTTTTTGCAAAAAGTTTGAAATGCTTCAAAAGAATCATTTTTGTGTTTTAAAAATAAAACCCAAGTGAATCTGGAATAATCGTCAACGATTACAAAGCCATATTTTTTTCCACCAAGACTTTCTATTGAGATTGGACCAAATAAATCTATGTGAAGAAGTTCAAGAGGTCTTTGTGTTGAAATAAAATCTTTTGAATGAAAACTACTTTTGACTTGTTTTCCTTTGACACATGCTTCACATATTTTGTCCTTCTCAAAGTTGATCTTAGGAAGTCCTCTTACTAGATCAAGTTTTGATATTTTAGAAATTGTTTCCATACTTACATGGCCAGCCCTTTTATGCCAAATCCATTTGTCTTTTTCAAGAGATATAAAACAGGATTCGACAGGGAGTTCATCTATGTATAGAACGTAAACATTTTTAAACCTTGATCCCGTAAATAGAATTTTTCCTGAAGATTTTTGTCTTACTTCGCATGTGTGTAGTTTGAATAATATTTCATATCCACTATCACACAATTGACTGATGCTAATTAAATTATGTTTTAATCCTTCCACAAACTGAACATTTTCAATTTTTGCAGAATCTTTCTTACCAATAACACCTGTACCTTTGATTTGAGATTGCTCATTATTACCAAAGGTAACGAATCCTCCTTCCTTTTTGATGAAGGAGAGGAAGCTTTGTCTATCTCCAGTCATATGTCTTGAGCATCCACTGTCCAAGTACCAGGGCTTTTTCTTGACTGTTATGAGACATTCCTGCAGTAGAAGTTAGTAGTGCCTTAGGTACCCATATTTTTTTGGGTCCTTGATGGTTAGTGTTATACTCAGAAAATTTCTTTTTATGAAACTTAACGGGACTTGTTTTGTGATTAACCCTTGGTTTTTGAAAGATTTGATTCTTCTTTTTCCTAAAGCAAAAAGGTTCTAAATGTCCATATTTTTTACAAAATGTACATTTGTATTTTTCACAAGTTTTCTCATTTCTTTCAGGAATAAAAAAATTCTTATAAAGTTTTTGTTTATGATTAGTTCTAAAACCTAATCCTGCTTTATCAAAGACACTTACTTGAGATCCCATGATTTTTTGAAATGTTTCAGTTGATTTAACAAAATTTGAAATATCATTTTTTAATTGTAAAACATTTTCTTTTAAAATAATGTTTTCCTTTTGAGAGTCATTTTTATTTTCAGAGATTTCTTTTGATTGAGAATTTTGAATATTTTCAATCAGATTTTTGTTCTCTTTTTCCAACATTTCTTTTTCCCTTTGTAGTTTAAGATTTTCACTTCTCAATTCTGCACATGTTTGTTCTAAGATTTGAGAGTTATAAAAAAGATTATCAAACAAATATTCGGTTTTTTCACATGATGAGCAAGGATCAGGATTTACCTCTTCATTGTCTGATTTTGCCATTAAGCAAAGATCTGCTTGTTCATCTTCATTTGCTGATTCTTCCGGTTCATCCCATGTAGTTAAGAAGGATCTTTGATTTGATTTGAAGTTGTTTGATTTTGTTTTGTTTAATGGACATTCATTTTTGTAGTGTCCAAGTTTGTAGCAACCGTAACAGGTAACCTGACTTTTGTCAACTTCAGTCTTTGTGTTTTCTTTCCTTGCTGAAAAGTTTCTTTTGTTTTAATCTCTTCTGTGAATCATTCTTTGAAGTTTTCTGGTGAGAAGAATGATTTGATCTTGATGATCTTCGTCATCGGGTTCTTGTTGTTGATTGTCAAAATCCATTTCTAGTTCTTGATTTTGTGATTCTTGATTTGTTTTGAAAGCAATCATTTTACTTTTGTTTGAGGACTTGTCCTCTTGCAAAAGAACTTCATGTGCTTTTAGAGATCCTATAAGATCTTCTAATCTGAGTTTTTTCAGATCTTTTGCTTCTGTTATAGCTGTTACAATATGTCTCCAAGATTTTGGGAGACATCTTAGAATTTTTCTTACTCTTTCATGGACTGTAAAGTCCTTTTCAAGAGAACGTAACTCATTCATAATGATAGTAAACCTTCCATACATTTCATCTATGGTTTCGGTTTCTTTCATTTCGAATAGTTCAAATTTACGAACACCAATGTCAATTCTTGTTTCTTTTACATGACTGGTGCCTTCATGATGTATTTTTAGTGTATCCCAAATTTGTTTGGCATTTTTGCATTCTTGTACTCTATCGTATTCTTCCCTGCTCAAAGCCATGGTTAGAAATAATTTAGCTTTAAAGTTTAATAACATGCGCTTACATTCCTCCTCTGACCAGTCTTCTTTACTCTTTATATTTAGATCTTCATCATATGGAATATAGTCTCCATTTTCAACTATGGTCCACATGTGATTATCTTGTGATTGTAAAAATAGTTCCATTTTTCCTTTCCAGTAATAGTAGTCTGCTCCTTCAAAGAGCGGTGGTCTATTTGAGGAGCCTCCTTCGGACATAAATTTTATTTTAGACATATTTCCTTTTCTTGGATCTTCTACACCGTTGGGTGTTTAGGCTTTGAATTTTCTTCCTTCTACACCGTTGGGTGTTTAGGTTGTGTTGAGACTTTTCTTCTGAATCTTTTTCCTCCTGCACCGTTGGGTGCGTAGGCTTTTTAGAGGCAGAGCTCTGGTACCAATTGAAGTAAACTATTTTCACAAGAAAGGGGGGTTTGAATTGTGACCTGTTTAAAATATGCCTGATAAAAAAATTTCTCAAGTATATATATACTTGGATTAGGTTAGTATGTTAATTAATAAAAAGAATAATATTGTGAAGTGTGTGAGACAAAAATAAAAGAGATAGGGAAAAGAAAATCACACACAAGAAGTATCCTGGTTCACCCAATATGGGTTAGTCCAGTCCCCACAATCCTGTGAGATTATCCACTAGGTAGTTGTGTTAAGTAACGTTAACCACAACTCCTCTTTTATCTTCTTTTTACACAAATGAGTAACTTTTACTCTTTGCTAGATCCGACTGATCTTTCCTGCAACCGAGTAAATCTACCTTTGCTTTTACAACCAAACAACAAACGATTACAAATCACCCTTGCTAGATCTACCTGATCTATCCCTACAAACGAGTGATTTAACCCTTGTTTTTTACACACTTGTTACCTACAAGCTTTACAACCCAATAAGAAATAAATTCTTACTTGGACCAAATATCAAATAAAATTGAGTAGTGCTTTACTAAAAAATAGCTCAAGAACAAAAGAGCAATTTCTAGTTCACTGGAAATAAAAAGAGATAGCTTTGTGTATTTTTGCTTGTGTGTATATTGCTTTGCTTTCTCAAAAATTCGGTGCATATAATCTTGTGAGAGGCTTGCTATTTATAGGCCAAGGAAGTTGCTTGCCTCTTGCCACCTATGCATACATGAGGAGCGTGTGTCTCAAGCCTGTTTTTCTTCTTTCACCTTCTTCAAATTTTTGCGGGTCCCATACATGCTCAAATAGCCAACCAAAAAGGACCTTGTATATTTTCTAACCATTCTTACCATGCCATGTGTCCATGTATACAAAATATCCCTTATGTCTTATGTAGATTCAAAGGATCCATATCATGCTTTCTTTCCTTCTCTCACGTGACTTTAAGAAGAGCAAAACAGCTCATGTGTTTCTTTCCTTCCTTCCACGTGCTTCTTGTTGATTGGATGCAAGAGAAAAATATCCATTTTGATTGCAAGACAGCCTTTTTCCTTCTTTCCAATTTTTAGCCAAAAGACCAAATTTGTTTGTACTTCCTTTGTTCCTTTGATTAGATATGTAGTGGTATTGGAGACAATTAAAACCAAAACCATGAATCAAAAACCAAAACCAAAACCTCTTATATGTGTGTCATCGTGTCCTTGATTTTGGGCAAGTTTATCCAACTTTTATCCATTGCATTTTATCTACTAATGTCTTGCTTTGTCCATTGTATAAGTCTCAAATAAATTGTTAGAAATCTTTGTTTTATCATTTCTTTTGAGTATAAGTTCCTGCACTAAAAATACTCAACCAAAATGTTAAATACAAAAATCAGAAATCAATTTATATAATTAAATTTAAATATATCTTTATCATTTTTAAAACAATTTTTAAAAGAGGATTTATGAATATTATCTCAACAAAAACCCTAGCATACAAGCCAAAAGTTCTTTCAAGCATAGGCTTAGCTGTAACAGAGTCAGTGCATAAAGGGGAACCTATACCACTAGCTATTGAAAACAATATGTTTTTCCTCCAATATTCTTGTGCCAGGCCATAGATTCGAGCCAAACTTGCGCAGATGAGTTTTGTTACGTTCTAGGGTTAAATTCCTTTGACCAAGCAAACAATTTTAGAATACCAGGGTTTAGATTCCAAGTAGCAGTGGATCTAACCCTTCTAACATCCTCTAAAGATGAAAAAATGAATTCATAAAAGCCCTTACAAAGTGAGATGATTCCCCATCGAGCAAAATCTTTCCAGATCAAGGATAACTTGGCTTTTAAGGCAACAACACTAAGAGGAGAAGAACCCTTTGGCCAAAGGATCCTGCCTTGCAGGTTGAGCTTGCAAGCATCCATACCTGTTTGATATTCATCTTCTGGAATCGGTATTGCATACTCATCACCCTTAAAAACTGCTTGAGGAAGCTGAGAGTCAGGAATCTCACAAATATTGGAGAGAACCTGCGCGAAGGTTTTTGTTGGTTTGGATTGATTGATGATTGAATTATAGGTTCAGAATCAATGTCAAGACATTTCCAAGGTATGTTAAAAGGTTTAATGGTGGAAGAAGCAAGAAAAAACTAAGGCGGTTTAGGGTTTCAAAACAAGGATGACGGTGAACAGTGTTTGATCGCCAGAATTTCTCTCTCTAGAAACATTCTCTCACCTCCCAGAATGATGAAATTTATGATTTGGTTCTCGATTTTCTCATATATGTACATATAAATTTATTTTAAAATTTTATCATATCGATTTTCTCATATATATACATAAAAATTTATTTATGCATATATAAGCACATAAAATCTGCAACGGGTGCGGTGCAAATATTAAACGGTGTTTTGCATATAAAATAAAAGTTCTTCAAGGATAATAAATGAAAATTATCAACATTAATTAATATAATGTTTATATTGAATATATTTTTTCTTATATATTAAAAAATATGATTATAAAAATTGATATAAATTTTATTATTAATTAACAATACCTTTTATGTCATCTTACTTTTATTAGCCAATGAAACAACTAATTTTATCTGCTATTTTTAACAAATAGAGCCTTAAAAGTACTAAAGGTACCTACTTAAAACCCGAAAATGAACTTGTTGTGTGTCCTTATGACCAATTATGTGAATGAGTGAAAACAGTGAATCAAAACTTTAATCAAGCCATCTGTAAAAAAAAAAAAAATCTATAATCAAGCCAAAGTCTTGTAATATCTTAGATTATTTCCTAAATGTTTTGATATATTTTTTTGGGAGGCATATAAAAGTTTCTATATTCTTTGAAGAAAAAAAAGTTTATATATAATTTACTGGACTGTTCCCGACAATTTAGAGGCCCGGTTACAGACTTGACATTTTTTATTTAAAAAGAATTGAAAAAATAATCCAGCACTATTTATAGCAAGGGCGGACCTGAACAAGGCATATGGAGTGGCAAGTGCCACACTTGTTCAGGTCCAATTTATTTTTTTTTTTTATCGGCTCATTGTATATTTTTACTCATATATTAATACAAAACCTAATTTATTTTTATGTTTATACATGCGTCTACATTTTTACTCATATATTAATACAGAGACATATTGTATTTGTAATTTATACACGTGTCTATAATTTTACTTGTATAAAAGAACCTATTTAGTTTTAATTTACATGTGTTTATATTTTAACTTATATATTAATACGGGGACCAATTTTTTTTTTAATTTATACACATGTCTATATTTATATTCATATATCAATACAAAGATTTTTTTTATAATTTCTATGCAAGTTGCGACTTGCTTCCAAAAAAGAGCGCAACACACTCACCCGTCCGTATGCACGGGTATCCTGTTAGAGGTCATTTGACATCTCTTGTAACCTATATATAAAGAGATGTTCTTAGAACAATTAGTAATGATATAATTTTAGTTCATTTTCAACAAATAGATTATTTTCTTTGTAATTTTGGTTGCTACAACTATTTTTAATATAACTTCTTATTAAATTTAATATTAGTATTGAAAGTCCAGATCCGCCCCTGATTTATAGTGATAGACAATTAAATTGTAGTTAAATATATAAGCAATGGTTCAAACATATGACTTTTACCTATGGATAAATAGACCTTTACGTAGAGACAATTCTTAATTGATAGCAAAATTGTTGTCTTCCAAACCTTTACCTACGGAAAAAAGACATTTAGTGACGGATTTTGTCCGTAAATACAAGTTTTTTTTTTTTAAATTTGAGGCCCCTCTAAGTGTGGGGCCCTGTGCCAAAGTGCTGCTTGAGCTTGGCCAGGGTCGGCCCTGTCATTTAGCATTTTATATTAGGCAAAGACAGAAGAATATAATTGTACAAAACTAGCAAGCAATATAAAGCGTCAAGAATAGAATCAGATACCAAGATATAGTACATAATTAATTTTTTTTCAATCTTCTTTAAAACTTCACCGCTTGTTTTGTTCATATGCTTTTCTAGGAACCACACTATCTGGCAACTTCGTTTGTATTTCGTTTTTTTAACCTCAATCTATTTATTTTTTTTCGTGATCACAATATTACATTACACACACATATATATACCTCTAAATCTTTCATTATGCAGAAAACCAAGTTAAATCTCTTCAAACAAAAAAGAAAACCTAGTTGAACTTGATTCCATGGGAAACCTCTTAGGTAAAAGTAAAAAGCGAAATCCTCAAAATTCTAGGAGTGATAAAGGAGGAAGAATCTTGTCCAACATTCCAGTTCATGAACCTATCCCATTACCACCTACACCACAAGTTGCTTCAATGTCTAAAAAATCAAGTTTTGGGACACATAATTCTGGACAAACTTCAAACACCAAGAAATCTTCCAAGTATGCTTTGATTAAAGATAACTTCACAACTCTTGAACAGGTATATATGTTTCATATAATGATTTTCTCTATTACTTTTTTTATCTCAAATATTAGTCATTATTAATTAATCAGTATGTTTTTTTTCCTTGCATCGAAAAAATAATTACTTTTATTAATTGAGTCATGCGAAGAATCTGTGAGAGTTTACATGTATTCTTCAACTTTTCTTGTTTATGTGTCTTTTGTTGCTTCATTCTGAGTTTTTCTTCTTTAGTACAATTTATGGAAGTCTTCCAGAAACAAAATTTGATTGAGAACTTGTATATCAAATTAAATTTGTGTCAGTCCAATACATTTGTTGGCCTAAACTAAATTTTAAGATGAGTTATTTTTTATTTTTAAAAAATTAACTTATAAGAGTGAGCAACATAAAAAGTTGGTATAGCATAAAGAGTTAAACATGCTAAGGAAAAAAGTTTGATAAAGAAAAACATACTGGAAGCATATAGGTCCACATTATGTAATTAGCAACAACTTTCAAGATTTTAAACTCTTCAATGAAAGTGTTTGTTAATGGAAGTAATAACTATTGAACCACACTAACTTGAAACATGGACCACATTTTCTATTTAAATTTAAATTAAAGGGAAAAAGGAACACCAAAATGTGGCGATGCTTGTTACTTTTTGCTTAATTAGTGTACTAACTTTTTTAAAATACATTCTTTATTTTTTCTGAAGAAGCTAAATTAGTCCACCTAAATTGGTATCGGGGAAAATCGAACGTGAGACCTCGAGGAAGAGCACGCTCCCAAGTCCCAAGTCAATAAAAGACATTCTTTATTAAGAATCGCTGTTTCATTTTTAAAAGAGAAAAAAACCAATATTATTTAATTTTCATTGTTCTTTTTTATAGGTTACTGCGGCACTAAGGAAAGAAGGTTTAGAATCATCAAATCTCATCCTTGGAATTGATTTTACAAAGAGTAATGAATGGACTGGTATGTTGATGTACATGAACAAATTTTAGACTAGTGATTTCATCTTTCCATTATACATTGCAAATTATATATAAAAAGCCATGATTAAGAGTTAAACTTTTCTATGCATGATAATGAATGTATCCTTTTTTTTGAAGGCCAAGTCTCATTCAATAAGAAAAGCCTGCATGCAATTGGAGATACACCAAACCCCTATGAGAAGGCCATATCAATTGTTGGCAAGACTTTGGCTCCCTTTGATGATGACAACTTGATTCCATGCTTTGGCTTTGGTGATGGTAAGCTCTAATTAATCCTTAGAGTAAAATGAATGTAATTAATGGTTTTTGCAATTCAAGTTATGGCTAAACTTTTACCATTATATATACAGCTACCACCCATGATCAAGATGTATTCAGCTTTCATAGTGATCATTCACCTTGCCATGGATTTGAAGAAGTTTTGGCTTGCTACAAAAAAGTTGTTCCAAACTTGAAACTCTCAGGTCATTATTACATCATCTTCACTTTTTATGTGTGGTAAAACAAATGTATAATTGTAGTTAGGGACGAATCTACGACTACAATAACAGAGTTTTCCCTATCAAGCTGCCATGATTCCAATATTTCAGTAGAATTTGATCTATTATGAGTATTGCTCCCAAAACTTAAAATATGTAGATTGTATTCTTTTGCTTAAGATACATGACTGAAGGAATGATTGGATTTTGTATGAAGGACCAACTTCTTATGCTCCGGTGATAGAGGCTGCAATAGACATAGTCGAGAAAAGTCATGGCCAATTCCATGTTTTGGTTATCATTGCAGATGGTCAGGTACAAATATAAAATGTTACCTTAATTAAATTATTATTCAACTGTTTGCATATGCTTGAAAATCATATTCATATGAATTTGTTGGATTTTAAGGTTACGAGAAGTGTAGACTATGATGATAATGAACTCAGTCCTCAAGAAGAGAAAACGATCAAAGCAATTGCTGATGCAAGGTAGTCATTTAGAAACCATGAACACAATTTTCATTATTTAGGAACTAATATGATGCTATTTATTATTTTCTTATTGTTCTGTTTTTAAAGTACTTCAAAACTGTTTCATTTGCTTGATATACATTAATGTTCATTCTTTATTTATGATACAGTAAATATCCACTTGCTATAGTTCTGGTCGGAGTTGGTGATGGACCTTGGGAAGACATGCAAAAGTTTGATGACAAACTTCCGACACGCGATTTTGACAATTTTCAGGTATTACATAGCAATAGTACAGTAAAAACGTTAGTCTTAAGTCATAACCTATTTTGATTCGTCCGCTATTACTCTACTTCTACGCAACTCTTTTCAGTGAAGTGTAAGGCATCAGATAATCTAACTGCCCTGTAGCCGTTAGATTAATGTAATTGTCGACGTTTGACTGAAGATAACTGAGACATTATCTTTTTCACCAGTTGGTCACATATTGTTTTTTGTTTTGTATAGTTTGTTAATTTCACGAAAATCATGTCGAAAAACACAAGCGAAACTGAAAAGGAAGCAGCTTTTGCTTTGGCTTCTCTGATGGAGATCCCCTTCCAATACAAAGCATGTGTCGAATTTAAAAAACTCAGGTATGATCCTTAAACATTAAGCTACGTTATTTTTATCTATTTTATAAAAAGTCTTCTACAAATGACTTGTGCAATCCACGAAATCTCTACATATAATATTGATATTATATATACTTTGGATTCATTATGGTGACAACTTTCTATGAAACAATGCAACTTTTTCTTTCAAGTGACATTATTTAAAGTGATTAACTTTTGTTGTTATCTTTGTGTCTATGAAATGGATAACAGACGTGTAACTGGAAGAGCAAAGAGAATAGTTCCAAAACCATCTCCTGTTCCTTATTCTCGGCCGGCACCAAGCAATTCGCCGGCATCAACAACAGATGACCAAAATCAATCTGTAAGCACTAACTAAAACTTAGAATGCTGTATGTTATTATCCAAAGTGAGCAACTCAGTCTAGAGTGTTATATTAACTGATACTAAAAAAAATCAATGATTGATATTGTGTATGCATATATCGAATCCAGAGTTCAGTACGTAAATCAATGAATATACTTAGACCCAAAAAATATTCATGAAATATATATCAATCTTTATTTTATTTTTTTTGGCTTAAATGCACTTTTCATCCCTTATGTTTCAAAAAGTTGTGATTTTGGCCCCCTTTAAAAAAAAATGGATATTTTGACCCCCTAACTTTTGGCCCTCTTTTGATTAGCTGATTTTATGCCAATTTCTCAGTCTCTGACGGTGTAAACTGACATGGGGATAGAAGGATGCTGATAAGTAGAGTCCAAACTTGCATGGTGTCCAAACTGACATAATAAGTGGAGTCCAAACTGATAAGTGGATCCTTCTTTAAAGGGGCCAAAAGTTACACAATGTCAGTTTGGACTCCACTTATCAGCATCCTTCTATCCCCATGCCAGTTTACACCATCAGAGACTGAGAAATTGTCATAATCTCCATCAAAATCAGCTAATCAAAAGAGGGCCAAAAGTCAGGGGTCAAAATATCCATTTTTTTTAAAGGGAGCCAAAATCGCAACTTTTTGAAACACAGGGGTGAAAAGTGCATTTAAGCCATTTTTTTTACCAAGTGGAGTACTTTCTTTAGAGTAGTCAAATCCTATATCAGTTACTAGAGAACACTAGGTAAATTTGATGTCAAGAAAAATATGTTCTTAAGAAGTTTAATTTTAGTCCTACAATTAAACATGTTGTGTATTTTTAGTCCAACAACAGGATGAAAAAATTGAATCAATATTTTATAGGGATTAAAGTTAAATATTATTGAATTTATTAGAACCAATGAGAACAACCATCATATACTTATAGCATTTAACATTCTTCCTATTTTTTGGTTTGTTACTTGATGATTTATGTAACACATGGAATTATGTAGGCCTGCCCTGTTTGTCTGACCAATGCAAGAGATTTGGCGTTTGGATGTGGGCACATGGTGAGCTTATAACCACTTTGAATTTATTTATTTATTTATTGAAATTACTACATTCGAATTAAATCTTTGAATGTGTAGTTCATCAATCAAATTAAACCCTTAAGAAAGGAATTTTAGGGTTTACTTTGATTGATGAAATACACATCTAAAGACAATTTGATGGTAAAAAAATCATCTTAATTATTTCTCTAATTGATGTTACATTTAGTTACTTTTAACAATATTTTGGAATGCAGACTTGTAGAGATTGTGCATCAAGGTTAAGAGATTGTCCTATATGTCGAGTGAGGATCACTAGTCGTCTTAGAGTTTACAACGGTTGATTGTACAATGCTTATCATGCAACATGAAATAGTTTGCATAAAATTTATATGTAGTGTTGATGGTGTTGCTCTAAGAGCTTAAATATTGGACATAGATTTCTTGTAATTAAAGTAATAGCTTGGTAGACGTTGAAATGTTTCATGACTGTTGAAAAGTGATGAGAAATTCAAATTGATTGGTATTTTCTAATTTCAATGCAGACTTTTTTTTTAAGAAGCTAATCTAACCTTCAGCAACAATTAATATGAATCGAATCGAACGAAATATGTCGATGATGTTTTAGAACTGCTATGTACTGTTGCAATTGGGACTATGTACGATGGGCCAAAGATTCAAAACTCAAATGAGTATGAAACAATGAAGAGAGCTTCTTTTTCTACATTTGGAAATTGTGAAATTAAGATGCCACAAAATTAAGCAAATGATTGAGAATTCTAAGATTGATACATTTTAAGGTTTCTGTGATTATTGGGGAATCTTAGAATTTAATCTGTTTAGAAGACTGATTAAAAATATTAAATTAATCAAACTCTTCAGTACTAAACTCAGAAGAGCTTAGTTGTTGCGTTTGAAGGTTTATGAGTAAAATGTTTCTTTTATGATGCAAAGTTTTGACCTTGTTTGACAACTTGCTGGTACATATTTCTCTGGTGCAAATTAGGGATCTTCACCATGAATGTTGATTATTTCAAGAAGGACAATGACGAACTTATAGGCCAATTCACTCAGGGATTGTCGAAATCTATCGCAATTGTTTTCCTCATTGCTTGAAACATGCATACTCTCCAACCCTTTTTCCTCCATAACGTTCCAACTCTCATTACATACCTACGATTCATAAAGGTTTGAGAGCAAAACAAAATACAAACTTAAAGATTGGAACTTACAAATGTTCGACAAAGATAAAGATCGGAAGGCAAAGCAAAACAAAAATAAATTGGGAGCAAAAATAACGCTTGACCCCCAGATAATAAAGCAAGATAGAGTATCATTATAACCAAAACATTTTTACAACATTCTAACAAAATTTTGTAGGCAAACTACGCGCAGACAAATAAGGATCACACCATGATAAAGGATAGCTTTAATTGACGACAGTCTCAGACCAACAAAAAAATCACCTGTTGCAAAATCATATTGTCCTTGAGACTATAGACATGAAAGTCCATTGTTGACCAACATATTGTCCTACAAAAAAACATAATAAAGTAGTGGCGAGGACTAGAAAACTCTGCAATCAAAATAAAGTCCACAACTTGCTATTGATAGTTATCCAACATATTGGCGAATCATATTGTTCTTAAGACTATAGGCACAAAGGTCCCTTGTTGACCAACATATTATCCTCCAAAACATCATAAAGTAATGGTTAAGACAATCTGATTGACCAACTAAGAATAATATAGTCAATATCGCAAACTCTTCACATTATTAATAAACTAAATGATGTAGAAGTGACTCAAAATTGAAGGTTGGAATTTCGTCAAAATCGGAGTACGATTTTTAGAGCAGAATTGGCACTTCCCATTCGTAAAAAATCGGAGCACGATCTGACAAAATCGGAGTACGATTTTGAGCTGACACAGAAAAATAGAATAGTATTTTGGGGCCTGATTTCGTTCCAATTTTTGAGGGGTTGCTTTTACTATAAATACAAACCTTGTATCAGATGAATATTGTGTAAAAAATAGGGTTTAGAAGCCAACATATAAACTAGGGTTTATAAGAATTCTCTTCGCAACAAACACTAGGGTTGGGATTGTTTTGATTCACCTTGAACAAAACACAGTTAGGATTGAGTCTCTTGGTCACAGGAAGAGATTGAGACTTGGGTAGAATTAGGTTTGAAGATTGATTCTTGTAACCCTCAATATCTCTTTGTAAAGAAACTCATATCATTATAGTGGAACGGAGAGTTGCTCTCTCCCCCGAAGTAGGTCATCATTAGACCGAACATGGTAAACAGATTCTTGTGTTCTCCTTCTTCCTTTATCTCTTGCTTTTTATTTTTGGTTTGAATTACATTGTCACCTGCTTGATTTAATTGTTTGGTTTTATTTACTCCATGCATCAAGTTTTTTATTAGTGTGTGTTTGCAACGAATTCACCACAATTGGCGCCTATCGTGGGGCAAGGGTCAAATCAATAACCAGGTATGATGGGTTCCAAATGGGATATTGAAAAGTTTACCGGTAGTAACGACTTCGGGTTGTGGAAGGTAAAGATGAGGACAACTCTAATTCAACAAAAGTGTGTTGAAGCATTGAAGGGAGAAGCATAGATGCCTGCACATCTAACATCTGCTAAGAAGACTAAGATGAATGATAAAGCGGTCAGTGTCATCATTCTATGTCTTGGGGATATGGTGTTGAGAGAGGTAGCAAGAGAGACTACTGCCGTGTCTATATGGAATAAACTTGATTCATTGTACATGACCAAGTCCTTGGCACATAGACAATGTCTGAAACAACAACTCTACTTTTACCGAATGGTGGATTCAAAACCTATAATGGAGCAACTGACGAAGTTCAATAAGATTATTGATGATCTGGCGAACATAAATGTGAATCTGGAAGACGATGATAAAGTCTTACACCTACCGTGTGCTTTACCTAGGTCCTTTGATAATTTCAAGGATACAATGTTTTATGGCAAAGAGGGCACTATCACTTTGGAGGAAGTTCAAACAGCTTTGAGAACCAAAGAGTTAACCAAATTCAAGGAGTTGAAGGTTGATGACAGTGGAGAAGGCTTGAATATCTCAAGGGGGAGAAGTGAAAACAGAGGAAATGGGAAAAGCGAGAATTCCAGGTCGAAGGGTGGTGGTAATAAAACAAAGTACAAATGTTTTATTTGTCACAATCCAGGCCACTTCAAGAAGGATTGTCCAGAGAGAAAGGGCAATGGAAGTGGTAGTTCATCCGTTCAGATTGCAAGTGAAGAGGAAGGTTATGAGAGTGTTGGAGCACTAACTGTGACAAGTTGGGAACCTGAAAAGGGCTAGGTTTTGGACTCTGGATGCTCTTATCACATCTTTCCTAGAAAGGAGTACTTTGAAACTTTAGAGCTAAAATAAGGTGGAGTTGTTCGCCTTGGTAATAATAAGACTTGCAAAATTCAAGGTATATATGGGTACTATCCGTCTCAAAATGTTTGATGACCGTGATTTCATTTTGAAGAATGTGAGGTATATTCCCGAACTTAAGAGAAATTTAATATCAATAAGTTTGTTCGATGGTCTAGGATATTGTAATAGAATTGAACGTGGTATGATGAGAACAGAACAATAGGAAAAGAATAAATAGATCATATTAGTCCCTAATTATGTTAGGGAAAAGAATCAAAGCATATCTTGAATCAAATCAAGCCATTGCATCCCAAATTATGGACAAGCCTATGTTTCTCTAGCCTATGTTTTGCCAAAATTATGGACCACTATGGTTTGTAGAGCCACATGAAACTTTTTTAACTGTCTTCAAATCCATTATTAAGCTATTATCCCTTTTTTTTAGACAAGTGATTTCATCTTATAATTAAGAATTAAAGTTTTCTATGCATGGTTGTAATCGATGTTTTAAAAATCAGACCGAACCTGAATCAATAATAAGACCTTTCAACTATGGTTCAACGACTTTAATCCGTTCGAACTGAAATGAAACTGCAGTCAAACAAATCAGTTTAATAACTGAACCGTAGACAATGTCAGTTCAAGTCCTCTTCCTAACATGCTTCTGACATGCTTCTGATCATTAGAGTCTGAAGTTATAGCTTCTGATCACTAGAGTCTGAAGTTAACTAGTTTTACAATTGAGATTGTACTTGGATTAGCTTGTTCATAGGATGATTGTACTTTACTTTCTTCCTATAAATACCTCTTGTAAACTCTTTCACATTCATGAGAAATGAGAATATTCATTTTACACATTTCATAACACCTTAATTAAATGTTTCAACCGTTTGCATACATTTGCAAATCATATTCATATGACTTTGTTGGATTTTAAGGTTACAAGAAGTGTAGACTATGATGATAATGAACTGAGTCCTCAAGAAGAGAAAACGATCAAAGCAATTGCTGATGCAAGGTACGTAATTTGATGGACTAGACGTCATTTAGAAACCATGAACACAATTCTCATTATTTAGGGACTAATATGATGCTATTTATTCTTTTCCTATTGTTCTGTTTTTAACGTACTTCCAAACAGTTTCATGTCTCTAATATACATTAAGGTTCATTCTTTATTTATGATGCAGTAAATATTCACTTGCCATAGTTCTGGTTGGAGTTGATGATGGACCTTGGGAAGACATGCAAAAGTTTGATGACAAAATTCCGACACGAGATTTTGACAATTTTCAGGTATTACTAGCAATAGTAGCATACAAATGTGGGGCTCATGTAGTAACCTATTTGAATTCGTATCCGGTATTAATCTACTTCAAAGCCGAAATCTAGCTGTTAAATGAATCTATTGATCGAAATTTGACCTAAGATAACTGATCATTATTTTTCATCAATTGGTCAAAGAATTTCTGTTTCGTATAGGTTGTTAACTTCACATAAATTTCTGTTTCGTGCAGTTTGTTAACTTCACAAAAATAATGTCTAAAAACACAAGCGCAGCCGAAAAAGAAGCAGCTTTTGCTGTTAACGCTCTCATGGAGATCCCCTTCCAATACAAAGCATGTGTTGAATTTCGAAAACTTGGGTATGATCTTAAACGTTAAACTATTCTATAAAAAATCTTCTATATATTAATGATATCATTGATATGTGCATCATCTTTTTTTCGTCATTTTTTCTATACATCTATGCATTTACGCGAAATCTTTACTATAATGTTGATACGATACTTTTGATTCATTACGTTGACAATTTTCATTGAAACAATGCAACTTTTTCTTTCGAGTGACATTATTTGAAGTGATTAAATTTTTCTTCTTCTCATCTGTGTCTATGAATGGATAACAGAAGTGTAACCGGAACAGCAAAGAGAATAGTTCCAAAACCATCTCCCGTTCCATACTCTAGGCCTACACATAGCAATTCAACAACAGATGACCAAAATCAATCTGTAAGTATCAAATATTATCTTCACTAATTATTTCTGTCTACATTGAAGTTTCTTAATGGTTTATGTGACCAATGGAATTATTTAGGCCTGCTGCCCTGTTTGTTTGACCAATGCAAAGGATTTGGCATTTGGATGTGGGCACATGGTGAGCTTATAACCACTTTTAGTGTAATTAATGAAACAATTAACCTGGACCAAAAAAATTAAATAATAATTGTCTTAGTTATTTCTTCAATTGCTGTTAGATTAAACAGTATTTTGGAATGCAGACTTGCAGAGATTGTGGATCAAGGTTAAGACATTGTCCAATATGTCGACACAGAATCACTAGTCATCTTAGAGTGTACAATGGTTGATTGTACAATGCATATGATGCACATAAAATTGTTTGCGTTATATGTAGGGATGAGCTAGGCACTCTTAATCCAATTTGCCTTAATTTGATTGTATCTTTAAAAAATTCAGATTCTTTATCAAGACACTATTAATCCAATTTTCCTTTAAAAGTACCATTTCATGTATTATTGTTGCACAATTCTAAATAAGCAAAGCAATCTACTAATATTGTTTCATTCAATCTAACAATGTCTAAGAAAGGTTATGAAATGCCAATATGTCCGTTTTGCTTGATTGTGTCCCTTGGATTGTAGCTTGACATTGAGTTCAATTATCAACTAAGCTTTATTTGTGGTTTGACATCGAGTTCCATTGTCAGCTTAACTTGATTGTGTCCCTTGAATTGCAGCTTGATGGTGAGTTCCATTGAGAGAAATTGAATTTTAGTCAAGTGGTTGCTGCATAATATTAGAAAAGTGAAATGAATGACATGGTTAAACAAAATTTAATACAATGATAAGAAAATAATGTAAAACACTTACTGATAACTATTGTACTACATTTTCTTGCGATTTTCTCTTTTTTGGGAATGTAAGTTTTTGTTTCTCTTCCTAGATGCTTTCTCAACCCAAGATTTGGCTTGTTTTTTTTAGTTGAACGTGAACAATCTTGTTTCTTTATGCCTTTTTCCCTGACAACGGTTTCCGTGTTGTTGTCAATTTCATCATTTGCAATTGATATGGTTACATGAACCATTCCCTCCATCGACATATTTTTTGGCCAACATATCTTCAAATAGTTTGCTGGACTCTTCATAAACTTTGGACAAAAATGTGAGTTTTGAGTTTTCGAAGCTTCGTTGGTCTCTTTAAGCATTTGAGGACACAACTCACTGTATCACTTCATGAAATGGGCTTTCGTGTCTGATTCAACATTCATCCTTTTCCAATCTTTATTACTTCCCAACCCTGTATCTCTTGTTCATCGCTTTAGTACATAATATGCATGACATCCATAACTTGCAAAACATGACTACATAAGATGTCATGTGTCTCAAATTTATGACAATCACAAGAAACTTTTTGTTCCGTAGGATTTCCCATAATTGTCCTCTCTTTTACATTATCATAATTTGTGACAACATACAAACTTTCTTTCAAAACCTTTATGCAAGTGTCTTGACATTCCTCATATTCCTCCTAGAATTCCTCTAATATTTTTGGGGTGTAAACATTTCTGGCTTGGACGAGCATACGGGCCTTCTTCATTTTCAATCTAGGAAGCTTATGTATTGATTCATATTCAACTTCAAACTCATTGTTCCGTTTACCATTGACAGCCCTATTATGAAAGTGTGTAAACAATTGTACCAAATCTAAATCCGATTTCAAATGGTTTTTCAAATCAGCATTAAAGCTCTCACTTAATTTTGTAGATCTCATACCTTCGGTGAATGTTTTCCGAACATAAGTCCATGCCTATTTTTCCTTCAATTGAAAAAACATATGCAACCACAAACCTTCCAAGACATTATGCTCAACAAGTAAAGAGTTCCATGCATTCAAAAATTCATCTCCCTCTTCGTGTAGATCTATGCCTCCTTCAAAATCTGAACAAAAATGTTAACTCTGTTGATATAGATGGTTCACATGCCTTAGTGCACAATCCATGAAAAGGTATCGTTTCATCATATATCAATGCTGCCTCAAAAATGACTGTTTTCCGGTAATAATTAAGTCCAACAAATACTCCCAACGGCCAATAATCCTTAATTCTTATTTTATAAACGTTAGAGAGCTTTGGTTATAATCAATGTTATAAAAATCAAATCAACATCAAATTGACGAGATTTTTCGAGGTCATGGTTCAACTGTTTTAAACTGCTCGAATTAGGATGAGGCCTCAATTGAAACGTTCAAATTAATTATAACTGGAGCGTAAACACAATGTCAATTCATGGTTCCATCAATTGATTACTATCTTGGCTTGAACATATTTTTCTTTTTTCAAAGTGTTCGCTTATGAAGCCAATATGCATCCATTTTTTTAAAGGCGAAGTCTCATTGAACAAGAGAAGCCTGCATGGAATTGGTGATAGACCTAACCCATAGAGTAGAACATGTAAAAAAAATAAAGTAACTAATAGTTTTTCCAATTCAACTTAAGCTCAAATTTTACCATTCATCATACAGCTACCACACATGATCAAGGAGTATTCAGCTTTCATAGTGATCATTCACCTTGCCATGGCTTTGAGGAAGTTTTGATTTGCTACAAACTTGAAACTATACATGACTGAATTAAGGAATATTATTGGATTTTTTGTGAAGGACCAGTGATTGAGGCTGCAATAGACATAGTTGAGAATATACTTGGTGGCGTTTTCTTTGTGGACCTGAAGAACGTGAATAGACATGCCACCAGCAGTGGAAAGCTTCTTATGACAAAAATGACACTTAAAGTGCTTGGCTTTCTGATGCTGAACCAAGATCTTTTCGTCATCGAATTCACGATCGCAGTAATAACACCAGACCTTTGAAGCAACACGCTTCTTTTTCCTCCCCATCGAAATTCCGATAACGATGCCGCTAGGCCAATTCCATGACTGAATTAATTAATTTCTTCAACTCTTTGCATATGATTGTCAATTCATGTGAATTTGTTGGATTTTAAGGTTACAAAAAGTGTAGATAATGAACTCAGTCCTCGAGAAAAGAAGACAATCAAAGCAAATTTCATTTAAAAACGATGAACATAAGTTTCATTATTTAGGACTATTATGAAACTCTTTTTTCTTTTCTTATTGTTCCATTTTTAAAGCACTTCATAACTTTCATTCTTTATTTACAACAATTACACAAAGTAATTGCACAGTCTAGTAACTAACTATAGTTAAGCTTGTAATCCACTATGTTTTTATGGTAATGAGATTACAACAGCACATAATAAAAGGATAATTTTGTGAAACGATCAAAATTTTCGCTCATTATAGGACAAAAGCCACAATTAATTCAATTTTCCCTTAAATGTAACAGTAACATTACATGTATTGTTGTTGCACTATATTCTAAATAAGCAAGGCAATTTAATAAAGTTTTTTCATCCAAGCAATTATTTATTGTTTTTCTTGATGTTTAAAAACATTTAACAACAGAAACATAGGAAGTATAAAATCCTAAACTTTTGAGAACAACAAAATGTCACAAATAATGGCTTTCTCTATACTGAGTAAAATCCAAACATCAATTATGAGAGTGAGACCTACGTATCAAATGAAACTCAGTTCCTTCCACATCGATCTTCACAAATACAAAATCCTTGTAACATCACTCTTTAACTAATTAGCAGAAACTAGTGCATTTTGACAAAGAAAGTTCTCCTCAGGCTGCTTTTGCAAAAAGAAATTTGCAGCCTCTAGCCAACGACGATTAACCAAAAACTTCTTCTCTTTCACGGCCCACCGGAACTCCTTAGTTACAAAATCTGTGGCAACTACATGTGTCACAGTGGGATCAAGTTTTTTCAAACAAGTAGCTCCTAACCGCTCTGCTATCCTCCTGAGTTTTCGTAAATCACCACGAAAATTAAGGCTGAAAACGATCACACATCCTCTTAAGACTTCACCTCGAAATGATGACAAAACCTGGAAAACAAGAATTGATTGCATGGATACAAATTAACTTATATTTCCATCAACAAAAATACAAAATGCAAGAACTAGAAGGTAAGTATCAACAAGATAAATAACTACCTGCCTCACATCTCGATCAACAAGATCTCCTTGAAGTTCCTACAAAACCCCACCACACAGTTTTAGCAACATATCAAATACAACAAATTTTTTATCAACAACTCATCTGACATACATCGAAGAATTTGTAGTTGATCTGTCTTAGCACTTCGAGTATTTTGGCAAGCGCACCATCAGTTTCATTCTCATCAATATGCAATGCAGCAAGTGATTTGCATTGGAGGCCGAAGTCCCGACAACTTGAATTGAAAAAGTGGTATCTATCCATCAATATCAGATTATCTCTATACTTTGGCCATACCTACAACATTTTCATACAACTCAATAAAGGAAGTGAATTCGGTTAATTGATTCTCAAATGATAAACAATGACATCTGAATCATTAAATGAATAGATCTTTAGCGCATTTCAAACTATGAACTTCATTTATAGGGAATAAACTTTAGAGGAATGATTCATTATAATTCGGAAAAAGTATTAAAATAAAAACACCAAGTTAACCAACAATCAGGAAAAACTACTACATTAAAACCCTCACACATGAAAGACAAGAATCGGGTATGCTAGTAGTAGTAGTAGTAGTTAGTTCAAGTTAATTGAATGAACTAAAAATTGAACTTTCTCTTAGATTAGAGACCGCAATATAAGTTGGTAGGGCTGTTCCAAATCAATTTTACTTTGAAATGAGATATAGGGCATAAGATTCATATGGCTGTTCCAAATTAATTTTACTCTGAGTTTCCTTCCAATGATTAAGAAGCTGTTAGTTCAAGTATCCAATGATGTGGGAGATAGGGCATAGGAATTAATGATTGTAGATTTCTTTGATTCATATTATAGAACAGTGTTTAATTTGTTAATACGTCCACATAAATTATGAGATTGCCATCCTGTTAGAAATTCTCAAATTTCAACACATCCAATTAAACAATTCAGCAAAAATAAGTCAGAAACTAGCAGTGCACTCACCTCTTCTTTATCATCAAGAATTAAGATAGAATTTTCTGCGCCCAACACAAGATCCAGATCCTTCACGTTCTTTTGAGTCCCATCATCTCGAGAAATTACCTTATCTTTGAAGTATACCCCTTGAGGATCAAGCAGCCTGGCCATCTCTAATGAGTACTGCCGATCACCCATGGTGTAGATGTACATTTCAAACATTTCACTTGCTTCTTTAAGAAATGTGCGGACAAAGGGCCTCAACTTGGTCATTACTTGCATATGCTCCAACATGAAGAGGCTACCTTTAGAGATATCTATTGTTTCATCATATACATGTTCAGAAAGGCAGCATATATAAAAAGCCATATAAACCCAGAACATCAAGAAAGAGTAGTAAGAAAATGCATTCATGACCATGAAGCATATAAATGAGTTTGAAATGCATTAACTGACACTTTTAATAAAAACTAATGATGACAACTACCTTCTAGAGAATCTGTATGGGTTTTTAAATGCATTTCTTCTGAGCTCAAACGATAAAGAGAAGTGGTATTTAGCAGTGTGTGATCTAGGTCCAGAACCAAACAAAGCTTTCTACGATTCAATAAATTCTTCACGTCTATGTCGCGCACTCTAGAAATTTCCTTATCATCAAGTTTTAGTCCCTGAAAATACAAAAATCTACATATTTAACAACCTGTTACTTGGATAAATTATGCAGAATAAATAGTTGGGTTGTGTGTATGATAGGATACAACAAGAATTCAAAGGTAAAGACAAAAAACAATTTAAACGATTTTATAAGGAAATTTGTTTGGATCAATGTGACCTGAGTAAAAATGATATAAAAGTGCTAAATTCTAGAGTGTCCCAATTCTGACTTACAACAATGACCTGAGCTCATCAACTATTAGTTACATTTCCCTCTCTATAGATAATCTCTCAATCTATTGAGCATCAAATCCTTAATCCTAACTCATCGATAACAGCACCTTGCTTGAGTAGTCTAGGTGTTGTTCTAAGTTGCTGAAAAATACGAGGATGTCATAAAAAATTGCAGAAGAAACTTACTCAAACAGGGTCTTATGAATTCATTAATGACTTAAAATGTAGTGGGAATTTTTTAAGTCCATAGGGAATTACCGTGTATTCCTAATGGCCCTCATTAGTCCTGAATGCTGTCTTGGGAACATAATTCGTGCTTAGTATTCTCAAGAGAGATAATATTCTCTAGAAACTTGTCTATGATGAGCAATATTTATTAGCAAAATTGCAAATTAGATAATTTTTAACAGATTTTGAAATACCATCCCGGAATTTGCAAGTTAGCAATTGTCTTGTTAAATGTTATGGATTCTATAGGCTAAATGTTTATATTTACTTATGGAACTTCTTTGTTACAGTGCGAGTAGCATGTACAAGTACTTAGGTACCGGTGAGCAAGAGTATTGAAGTTGCTACCCATACAAAATTGTTTATTTTTATTGAAAACGTGGCTACGAGGACCGACACTAACTATTGCCATCCTTAACCAACAAACCAGCTGTATGCCTATAGGCTCGGAGCAATACTTGTTGGGCATGACCACTGAAGCAGGAATTAGCTTTTTAACAAATATTTCAACTTGATCCAACAGTCATTCGAAAATAATAGCGACATGTAGCAACAACAACTATCCAAATCTATGTTATTAGTATCCCGTAAGATAATCATTAGAAACAATTAATTTTTACCTTGTGTATATACCCAAATGACACACCAGATTCCCCATCCACCTTTTGCCCACAATGTATACAAATGCCTCCAAATGAGCCAGGGTGCATGCATACATCTACATTCACAGATGAAAGTGCAACAATTAAGTATTAACATAGAGAGAGTGAGAGAGAAAGAGACAACCACAACGATAGAATTACCTAATTTTTGTTCCGCGGTTCCTGCTGAAGTGGACGTCTCAGTTTCACTGGTGCTATCAGACTTAAGTCTTTTAATTCTGTCCAAATTTGTACAATAAAGTGTAGAAGAGTGAAATTTAATCAAAAAACATGAAACAATAAAATAATAAAATAAAATTCAAAGAATACATTACACTCTCTTAGACAAAATAACATGAATAAGCAAAAAATAATAAGAACCCTACAACCATATTTCTCCCAAAGGTTGATGCTAATTGGTCCACAATAACAAGAAGAATCAAAGTATTTTCCTAATAGGTGGATTCAGCTTCATGGATAAAACAACACAAAAATGTTATCTTATGAAACATGTCTAAAAATAGGTCATTTGAGTCCAGATATCTCTCAATAGTTTGACCTATATAATTTTCTATAATATTCCTTTATGCTTACTATTATCTAAAAAATAATATTTCATACATAAGCAAATGATAGCTAAAAAATTGTTTTAATTTATTATCTTTGAATTGACATAGTGAAGTTAGTAATATAGTATATTACTATTAGCTAGATCTGCTGCTGGCATCCTAACAAGTTTCAACTTTCTAATACTTCCTTCACCTTATGTTTGTCCAAACCAGTTACTATCATATTCTTAGCTAGAATTTACCGCCATGCACTTTAAAAAATTTCACGTATCCATATCTTATCACATCCAACTACGTATTCGGACTTAGTAGACCAAGACACAGTGCTGCTGCTGCATCTCTGTCAAAACACCTCAAAACTAGTATGCATTACCGCCATGAACTTTGCAGCCCTACACATCAGGATTCAATTGCGACAGAAACTCCACAAATTATGCTCTAGCCAACCAGGACAAGACTAAGTATATGAGGCAATTAAATACAAGACCACTGCTCTTGTTGCATCATTCACTCATAACTATACTTACATTAATTACTTTGCCAAAAAAGGAGCTAACGTTGAGAAACATCAAAATCCTCAAACGATTCCCTCTTAATGTTTCAGTCCAGCACTTAAGTGCAGTACCAATATTCCTAATTCTGCAAAACAGAATTTAGCAGCAACATCACATTAACTATTCTTACACTGCCGGCTCCATCTATTGATTTGTATTTCACCCTTTAGGTAATTAGGTTATCCATTTAATAATATAGTTGATGGCGGAAACTTGCATGACAATCTTTCATGAGATTTTGGAAACAAGAATCACTCTATCAAAATTGAGACCACTACAATAATAAACATTGTTCCTACTGAATAGACCACAGTACTCTATATCTAGACAATGTTTAGTCCTCTCACAAATCACAACCTAATATGAATTATTCACACCTACTAAATTTCAATAAATTAGTAAAATCAACTAGGCAATAGCTTAACTAATACTGTAACACATGTAATATGAAATAGGTGATGGAGAGCACCTGGAATCTTGGCTTTCAGCTTCTTCATCGGACGATGAGTTGTCTGAACCATCATCATCTAGTTCATCCTCAAGATTTTGAATTAACTCATCAGTACTGCCAGATGAATCGGTACTGTCAGGAAATTCTGTCTCGTCATCACTCATCTGTATTACAGTCACCCAACAAAACCAAATCAGAAACAATATCCATAATGAAGAGACGACAAAAACCACAATTCATTGGAAAGTAAAACAAGATATAACAAATAGAAAGCTGGCCCATCAAGGTGCAATTTTTCAACAAAGTCAACACAAGAAAGCATATAAATATGCAACCAAACAAGTCAATATGAATTATGGTTACTGTTGTGTTAGTAACAATTGACAAACAGAAATCAAGGTACATATACCAAAAAGTGATCATTCATCAAACAAGGAACTGCATGATCCTATACAATGTCTCAACAGGGAATGTAACACCTTATATCAATAGGGAAATTAAGGAATGTTTAAGTCCCAAATCAAAGGAAATTACTCGGTGAAGCACCTAAGTTGTTAGATTCTTTGGAATTAATCGTAGTTGGCAAAACTTTTAGATGAAACTTTAATTAATTTAGGGAATGAACTTTTAGATGAAATTCAATATTAATTCAATGATGATTAAGGTACTTGTGTGTGTGTGTGTGTAGATTGAGGAGAGGAATTTGACACCTTTTACGTATACCAATAATCAACCAGTCATCTAAGAAAGAAATTTCTACATCTCAAATCAACGATGCTTTACAATGTCTCGGTGAGGAATGTCTCAAATCAAGTAGGATGGTGCTCGGTGAAGTAACTAAGATGTTTAATTCTTTCCCCTTGACACTTAGCTTTTAATTGAATAATCCGAAAACTTCACAGAAGTAAAAAAATAAATTTAAATTTAAAGGACTGCATATGTTACAGAAACACTATGACTATAAACTCTTAAATATGAAATTTGTTAATTCTTGTATAATACCTTTACTCTTAGAGATCACCAAATTCCAAAGATTGCTTTTCTTTTTGTGATTCGACCGTAGGGACTCTTGCTGCATACAACAAATTGAAAAGAGGAAAAAACACATATTCATATTTTCTCAAATTAAATTATTGTAAAGATCGCTCAAAACTATTGAATAATCGAAAAACAAAATGCATCAAACGGTATTCAAATTTCGTTCAACCATTGAAACAACATTTTATCAAGAATGAATCCAAGTTTTCCATGTTAAGAGAATCAAAACAACAAGGACCGTAAGCAAAGATCATTTCAACCATTGAAACTGCATTTTATCAAGAATGTGAAATTGAAAACGCCATTCATTGTGATATCAAGAATTGCACACTGTTACTGAAAACACATAAAAAAAAAAATCGGAATCACCAGTGCTTCGGAGAAGAATGAAGTTGGCTTCTCCAACGAGAATGCAAAGACGGTTGCGGTGGTCCGAAAATGGCGCGGTTAGTTGATGTGTTGGTGTTGGAGGGAAATTTTTCAAAAAACTTCATAATCAAACCAACTTATTTTACCATTCACATTTAAAAGCTTTTGATTAGATAAAGAAAGATAAAATTGTAAATAAATTAGTTAAATTGATGTAAAATTAGATGAAAAAAAATACACAATAAATATCTTAGATGTGAGAATAGATTAGGCTCGCCTACTGAGGTGTACGACCTAACCTGCAACAACGCCTAGTCAGACTATGATTTTATTTTATTTTTTTAAAATAGAGAAGACTTATACTTTTTTAGAAGCATATTAAGCATAAGGCCAAGCAACATGCCATAGAAAAAGTTTTTTAGGCGTATCGGACCGGCCCAGAAGAGTAAATATAACCAATATTATTAATTACTAATATTATTATATTAGAATTTGCACTTTGAAATTAAATTAGAAATTTGTTAACATTTTTGGAGAGTCAAACTTAGTAGTCTACATCACTTTTTTTACATATTCAAATGTATTATTATAAACTACAGTTGAAATATGATATCATATATATTAAAATTCACTAAAAATTCATGTTAAATATCAAGAGTTTAATCTCATTTATCTTTTAATTCGCTAGTTTATTTTAAACTTAGATAAAATTACTTATTCATATGAGATAAGCTTTTAAACGGACTAGCAGTTCATACCAAACTTTCAAATGGTTGAAAAAAACTTTCAAAAGGTTAAATTCGGGCAAAAGTAATTTTATTGTAACAGCCCAGGTGGGCCCCTCGCAAGGCACTGCACCCCCCTGCACTGCACTGTTACTCACAAGCTTAATCACTATCCCCCTGATAGTGTTTTTGCCTCCCGTGGGAATCGAACCTAGTACCAGGGGTTAAGTACTACTTCAATGCATTCCCACTACCAATTGAGCTACATATAAGATAGGTTCCAATCTAGTCTTGAGCTTTGAAAAATTTCACAGAACAGACTTTTACAAAGTCTAGCTCAACCTAGCATATTCACACCCCTATTCACGTCTATTCATGTATAAGTAGATATATATTTTTTAAAATAGTGAATGAAATAAATTATTAATCAAAATGAAACTATCTTGTCAAAAAAGTAAAAACAAAGTGACACTAATGATCATTTTTACAACTGTCTTTGAGATAATTTAAAGTCGATATTTTAAGATTAAAATGCTAAATTTTTACTAGGTTTGTTAAAAGGATCTAAATTTTAACTATTGAATTGGTCATTTTTAAAAAATTTACGAAGGATTTTTCATTGAAATGAAAGAATACATACATGTTAAAGTACGTAGCCAAACACAGCTTTATATGTGTAACTAACTCTTTTGTCAAAAAAATATAGAGTGTGTAACGAACTCTGTGTTGAGTCATCACTCATCACAAAGTTAGCTCATCTATAAATAGCTATGTTGTTGTATCAATTCTATGAATTCTCAGATTTTAACTATAAAGGAAACAATTCAATGAAAAACTCATTCTTTAGCAATTATGAGGAACCAAAGAACAAGAGTAATTGAATCTAAATTGTTTAAATTTAAAGAGAGAAGGGCAACTAAGATGACACCGAAATATATTCTAGTTCAGTGGCATATCCTATCGTGTTACCTATATTTTGTCCTTATGTTTAACCATGATATCGTGGGAAGTCTTGTTGTAAACTAAAAGAGAAATATCATAATTAACAAATAAATATGACTAATAATAAAGTAAAATAAAACACAAGGAACTTATCAAATTTGGTTGCCGACACGGCTCCATCAAAAGCTTCATTTTCAAATTAGAGGAAACCTGCAAAACAACATGTAACCTGAGGCATGACATAGTCACTGTCCTTGAAGATTTTATCTACTCATAAGTGCATATCCTCCCAAGATACAACAAGTCCTTCCTTCCCCGGTATGAATCATAGCCGGATCAAATTTATCTCAAAGATAACAGGAGATTTTATCTAGAGACCCAGTATTTTGGATGTGAGAAAATAATGTTGTGTCAAGAGAAACATGAACTGAGAGAGTATGTATGTGTGCAGTGACGGACCCAGAAATTTTATATAGTGAGGGCCATATCTACATATATATTTCTAACATTAAATATTTACTTATATATGAAATATTTTTGTTGGTTTTTTTTTTTTCAAAAGTTAAGACAATAAAGGAAGTGTTTCAGAAAATATATTAACAACTTCTATAATTGTTAACTCAAGTTCATTTTCTATGAGGAAGACAATTTTTTATCAGATTTTATTTATCTTCTGTTTAAACTTTCAATTACCAGAGTCGTATTGCCCTCGGAATCATTGGGTTAATTAACACCAAAGAAAAATATTTTAAACACATAATATTATTATTATTCCATGCTTTGTCTAAAAGTAAAATAAAAAACAAAATCAAAGAAATAATGGGGAAGTGCATTTAAATTGGGGTACGCATATTATATTACCCTTTATAATATTACACTTATAATAACTATGAGCTACTGAAGAAATTATGTGGAACTGTGAGGGGGTGGGGTTCAAAAAACTCAAACATAGTGAGGGCCATGGCCCACTCTTCTCTCAACGTGGGTCCGTCCCTGTATGTGTGTATACTTTGTGTGGATTGATATTTTTCTCTACTAACTAATGGTTTATTCCATACATATGTATATATACAGCAAGCAATGGACATTCTCATAAGCTAACAAAAAACCGTTAGTGATGAGACACTAACCTTTGACTAACCATAATAACAGAAACACATGGTCAAACGGAATAAAATGAGTATCTCTTAACAATGATGAGTCATGGAGATATTAAAAGGGGATACGGTTTAGCATTTGGAACCGGTCAACAAATAGAAATTGAACAACAATTCTAATTTAAATTGCTTGCTAGTAATAAGAAAACTTTTGAAATAATAATAACTCAAAAATACAACAAGTCAAGCTTAGCCAACACTTGCTCTCTTTTGATATTGACCATGTCGAACCTGAGATCTTTGGATGGTGGTGTTGAATGGCCTCTGAGTGTAGGCCTTCGTTGCAAACCTTCTTCTTTGACGGCGAGGTTGGTACTTGCGAAGACAGTCCAATGTTTAACTGTATGCAGATCGCGGGTCAAAATTCTTGCATCCCAGTTTGGGAGAATGCAGAACAAGTGGATCTCAGGAAAAAAACGGATCAACGTTTAAAGATTGAATTGATTTACAATTTACTGCTGAAATTTAAAGACGTAACATATCTTTATTTTGTGGGTGCAAATTATAAATTCAAAATTTGAGAACGAGCAAACTAAAATAAGGAATTATATTAGTAAGCACTAAAAATTATATCCATGAGTATTACATGGATGAAGCCAAAAAAATGTCAAAGGAAATAAATGTGAAATATGTAACATTTTTTTCAATTATCACGAAGTTGTGAGGAGCAATAATGGTATCAAGTGTCAATGTGTCATCAAATTTTATCTCTACAAACTGATTATAATTAAGCTCAATTTTACTAAATGCAAGTTAATAGGTTGATCATAGTGTGAGCATCATTATTATAGTCCAAGATTTGCATACACATGTAAACCTATTCACGGATTTAAAAGGTAGTTTTAAAAATATAGAGAAGACAATATCTTCGGGAACATGAAGACTAACCTTTCGATTTGTTGGAGCAATAGATATCTCAATCTTCTGAATGTTTATGTTGAAAGCAAAGGAAGAGAGTGCAAACGGCGGTTGGAGATGAGATTAATTTGCAAAATTGATGCGGCGGAATTGTATTTATATCCGTTTTGTTTTGTTGAGGGAACCCTATCTATTATTATTAGGGTTTTTTTTTTGAAATAATTATTATTATTAGGGTTAAATAGGTTTTTGGTGTAAACTAGACTTTCCACCCGTGCTACCGCACGGGTCATATACAATGCAAATGTAGTAAGGAAAAGCAAAAATTCATTGTATAGTTCGAACTTAATATTCAAATGTTATTTAAAATCAAAAGTAATTGAAGTTTTTCGAGTTTACACATTTTAGAAAATTTCTTTAAACACTACATTTGAAGTACTATCAATGCAAACACCATCTTCATGAAGTAGGTGAAGAAAAGTATCCCACAGTGAAGAAATTAAACTCATGAAGTCCACCCTATTTCATTTCAAACTCAGCAAATTCAAAGTATCCCACAATGAGACTTTTTATCATAAATTGGCAAGATAAAAATGACATTCATAATACAATAGAACATGAGATGTTGCATTTTTAATCTATATTCTTGATAACTGTCGTTTTTACATAAAATATGGATTAGGACATGAAAAGAATATATGGATTTTAACATCTGCAGAATATATGGATTGGAACATCTGCAGCAGAACACAAACTCTAGCTGCCTCATACCAAAGCGGGCTTCGAAATTATCTTCCGAGACCAGAAAAACGTGAGTTGAATCGGCAATAGAACAACACCGGAAGCAGAAAAAATGGCCCAAAAACTCTACAACAGCAAGTCAGCAAAACATGACATAGCATTAGTAGCAGACCTCTCAAATGGAAAAAGTGCAGATATACTACCAGGAAAATTCTCCAATTCCTAAAAAAGAGTAGGACTCTCTTAATGTGCACTTTTGAGTATTCATAACAAAGAGAATAAAAATATCCTAAGTACTAAAAAGAAATTAGTAACTTTTCAATATGGTACAATTTTTGACAAATTCAAATGAGAGAAGCAAACTCAACAATGTATGGTATGAGTCCTTGGAAAATTTTAACGATGCACAAAAGAAAGGGCAACTAACTATAAATGTATAAAGATATATCATTTGTTAAGGATTCAAGTTTTTAAGGATACATGAAGTTTAAAATACCAAAAGCTTGTATGCAAAGAACCTAAAACGTCCAAAACCAATATAACTAAATATGCAGAAAATATATAAACAGAAAACATAGCCAGCCCAAAAAACAACAAAATATACACAAATATATTTAATATAGTTAACCATCTGAACAAAGGTATCACCTATAGCTAATATAGTATTATGATTACACTTAGTTAAATCACACTTCAGGTAGCTTATTTTGTCCAGATATATTTGCATAAATAAGGCAAACTTGACAGCCAATGTTGATATTATTTAGGAATGATGGCTCATATTTTAAACTATTTTAAACTATAATGACAAACTTCTATACTGAAAAAAAAAACCTTTATAGTGAATTATGAGATTTTTTTAGCATCAATTCTTGTTTTTTTCGAGTATAGTGCCATAAGTAACTTAATCTGGCAAGTAAAACCAATGACTGCATTGAGTAGTTATAATAGACCTATGTACTATCATTGTTGAATGGTATATAGCTGAAAAATTTGAAAGGCTGAATCTGCACGCTGTCAATGTAAATACAGTCTTGTTATTAACATTCAAACATTGGTCGACATCCTATAAGTTAAATATGGCACATATCCTTTGTTAGTCCCTTTTTTTCAGCTTTCAACCAAACAAATATAGTGAAGGGCAAGACTGCATAATAATGTTCCAAATCAATTTTAGGGGTTGCTTATTCATCAAGTAATTACAATGCAGAGGCCGAAAATGCAGAGACTCTAACTAATGACATATTTTGGTCTTCAATTATCAAAAGGTAAAACAGTGCAAATTCTTTCATTAGAAGATGCCTTAAGTTCAATCAACACATGATTCATAACTTCATCCAAAATGACTCCAAAGTCTTAATCATGAAAACATAGCCAAAATATAAATGAACAACACAGATTTATGATTGCTTAATCTTCAAGTCACTGGAATACAACACAGTACACATAAGTAGCTGACATAACAAAGTAGTACACATAACGACGGATAAGAGCTCCTCTAATAATTCCTTCATTGCTCAAACACTAAGCCACTTAAATGCAACAAAAAAAAAATACAAACAACCAACAAAGTACACACCTAAAAACTAACAGAAACACATCACATCTGAGCTGCGAGAATGAACTCAACTAATTTTTCTAGAATTACTCCTCAAATCGATAATACGGGCCACCTTCACCTGCACATGCAGACGGAGGCATTTTGGTTCTCAGAACCAACATGAGAGGTGCACAAAGATAGACAACCCTATTATTGGTTGTTCCAGTAACACCTAATTTGATAGTCATTCCTTTAGTCAACTTACGGGCATCGCACAGTGCTTTCCACTGTCCGGAAAATACGCACGACACTCCTTCATCATGACAGAAGTCCATAAACAATTTCCAAGTGTACCCAAGTTAATCAATGACAGTAAATTCAGATGACTCATGAGGAAATGCAGCTTGGCAGAACCAAAGCCAATTCATCTTCTGATTACATACAAAAAACATCTTGAATTAAATATAAACAGAATTATACCAACACACTGAAAAAGGAAAACGCTAACAATAAACTCACCAACTTTTCAGTAGTAACATCAGCGTGGGTTAACCCTTGACCATTACATGACAGAAGTTAGTGGGAAGAAAAAGGGCATTATAACCATATCGAATGAAGGGATTTATGTACTCATGAGCACTCTGATTTGGCAGTAGCAGTCTCTCTGGAGGAATGAATTGAGGATACATCAATTCCTCTCCGTGCATATTTCGAACTTCAAGCAGGAAAAGGTGTCGGTTTGCATGTACAACTGTAACCTACGTGACAGCAAAAATCTTATAAAACCTCTTCAAGATCTCCCAACCATCTGCAAAATAAACCTTACCATTCTTCTTTTCAACGGCCTCCTCAATCGCGTAGCATCACGAAAGGAGCCACCTCTAAGCCAAACCCTCTTGCAAAGCAAGCAGGCAGCCTTCCCTTTTTACATAAAAACATTGGTTTGACATTAAATAATCTAGTTTGTCACCAAACAACAACACAATAAACAGAGATTGACCAAATGAACACAGTCATGAGATCACAAAAGAATAATATATAATATAATAAACAAATACATATGCGCTTCATGTATGTGATTGAAAAAACACAATGATTGAGTGACTAAGAGTTTAACCGAGTGTTGTATATGTCCAATAAAGCATCGATCGTTTTGTTCATGCAACACAAATGATTCTTATAACAGAGTACATCACACATTGAGTGAAAAATGGATCAAGGATATCACGACTCACACTGCAGATATCATATTCCATGTGACAGGTCCTCAGATTAACCAAGTCCCTTCTAAAAGCACTGTCAATAGTCGGACCAACATTACCCTGAACTGCCAATACCAGATCAAAAGTGCACAAATAACGAATTTGTCTAAAGTGACAACATTAGAATAAAATGAAATGAAAAAATGACTTCTGAGTTAACAAAATCCAACGTCAAATTGCAGCCTAAAATAATTGAGGAATGAAATTGAAGCATATAGAAGATAGAAACGGACCTCCGAAACCCCATCCAACACCGAAACCGCAACCAACACCAAAACCTGCAAAAGAAAAAAAAAACAGTGTGAATTAGATAGAGATTGGGGAAGGTGAATGAATGAATGGTGATAATGAAATTAGCATACCAAATCCGATGCCAGCACCGTTGAAGTTTGTGATTACCACTTCTTTTCTTTTGTTTCTATGCAGAACAAAGGAAAGCCAGTTAAGATATGGTGTACTGTTCATCGTCAAAATCCTCCATGTGCGCTCAATCCCAACTCACATATCACAACATACAGATCACAAAAAGAAAGTAGGAAGCTTAGTAGAATTGTGATACACAACATACAGATCACAAAAAGAAAGCAAGAAGCTTAGTAGAATTGTGATAATATGATGATGATCAGAACGAATTTGAAGAAAATTAGAAACAGTGAAAACCCTATGAAAAAACAGTTTCTATAACAAAGATTGGATAAATCATTTGACCAGACTAATTGAATTAACAATTTGCACTGCCAATTCAATTGGTGAATGCTTCAATATGAATTATTAATTCTCTTATACACTATATGATGTGCAGCAATGAAAATAGTTGACCATACATCTTAAACATTTTCAGAATGTACGTAGCTTACACATCTCAATGACAGTTAACACACATACACACATATTCAAATAGCGAAGGAACAAACAGACCTGAAGTAATTCACCTAAAGCCTCTTCGGGCGCCATTCTTAGTCCACCCTTTCCCAAACCAAGCCGCTGAGATAACACTGCTCAGCTTCGACGCAACAAAGCAAACTCATTAATATCTGAGACAATAAAAGCAATTGAACAAACAAACTACATACACAGGTTTACAAAATTATGCATACCTTTCAAATCTACTTTGGTTTCAGCTAAAGCAGAAACAATGTAAAACCTGTTCTTCTTATCCTATTTCGCAACAATATTAATTATCAGGTATCATATATCATACACATTCAATAACAATAATCATAAAAAAAAAGTAACTTTTTTTACTTATATTATAAATGTACCTTCAAAAACAAATTTTTACCGAGGTCATCATTGCCAACATACTTTGCCTGAAGAAAAAACAGACACTATATATTATCAGATAAAAAAATGATAGAAATTTTAAAGGATAAAAAGTAATTTATTTACCTGTGCCTCAACAGTTAAAACAACTGGATGTTCATACTTGGAAAATTCAATTTGAAGCTCCTGAAAAAAATAAAAAGTAAAATAAACATTGCAGTTAATCAGAATCATGAAATCAACGGTAGTGAAATTAGGGGTATATATGAAATTGAATAAAGTTAATCTTTAACTGATGCAGAAGCTGTTCCTTTGAGATACCCATCGGCGGCGAAACGGTATCGGTGGAATCGCAGAGAAGAAAGGAACTACAGTGGAGTAAACACGAAACCCGTTAATGAAAAAAAGATACAAAGGAAAGAGAGAGAGAGAGAGAGAGAGAGAGAGAGAGAGAGAGAGAGAGAGAGAGAGAGAGAGGGAGAGTGTTGGCGGTGGTGATGATGATAAGAGGAAGAAGAAGAAACGCGTGAGAGAAAGAGAGGAAAAACAGGAATTTGCGGCTTTGAAAGAAATTTGCGTCGAGAGAGGGAGAGGGTTGGCGGTGGTGATGATGGTAAGAGGAAGAAGAAGAAACGCGTGAGAGAGAGGGAAAATTTGTTTTCCTATGGCATTATTTGTTTTCCTTGATTTTTTTGATTTGCCGTGCCTTTTTTTTCTCTTCTTTTGTTACTATAGCTTTTTCGTGATTATGGTTAAGGTTAGGGTCAAAACAGTAATTTTATTCTCTAGGGTTTAGGTTTAATTAGAGCAAAAATTATGGCGTTGCGTAACTTTTATATATAGAATGATTTGCCGTGCCTTTTTTTTCTCTTCTTTTGTTACTATAGCTTTTTCGTGATTATGGTTAAGGTTAAGGTCAAAACAGTAATTTTATTCTCTAGGGTTTAGGTTTAATTAGAGCAAAAATTATGGCGTTGCGTAACTTTTATATATAGAATGATTTGCCGTGCCTTTTTTTTCTCTTCTTTTGTTACTATAGCTTTTTCGTGATTATGGTTAAGGTTAGGGTCAAAACAGTAATTTTATTCTCTAGGGTTTAGGTTTAATTAGGGCAAAAATTATGGCGTTGCGTAACTTTTATATATAGAATGATGTAGTCAATTTGTTTTTAACCCTCATGAAAAAAATAACATGTTTTGATCTTTATAATTTTTTTATGTAGTTTTGGTCCCTATTAAATTTAAATTTGTTTAAGGCTAAAGTGTACTTTCCCCCCTAACTTTCAAAAACTTGCAATTTTGCCCCCCCCCCCCCCCCCCCCCCCCCCCCCCCCAACTTTCTATTAATGTGTTTCACTAATATTAAATATATTGGTCATATATTTTTTTTTTTGAGCGAATATATTGGTCATATTTATTATCCAAGAAAATGAGATAATTTTATAACAAAACAAATTATATTTTAGTTGAAAATAAGCCTACTAGAGAAATTAATCTTAATGTTGTCTTTCAAAGGTTCCAAAAAATTAAATTATATCATTATGCTAAATCACGTGAGACGCATTTAGGATCATGTGGCCCACTCATGTTTTTTTGTTTTTTTGTTCTTTTTTGGTAGTAAAAAGCGGGGGGAAAACGAAAACAAGACATGATAAAATCACAACAATGAGCTAAAAAAAATTATGATGTATTATGTAAGGGGTCCTTTTCTCATATTATGCCTAACGCATGTAAATCTCTAGGAATGGCCCTGCACTTCCCTACCACTTATTGCTCTCACAAAGCCATCACAGTCACAAGCTAGAGAAGTTTCAGTTGGCTCTTTCCTCCCTAATTCATCGTCAGTGGAATGAGTGAAGGAAGGAAGGGACAAGGTTCAATGTTGATTCTCAATCTCTGAGAGAGGTGAGGGAGTGTCTGCAACGAAACCGAAGGATTGATAATGTGGGGTTTGTATTCTGCAAAAAATCGACGATTGCAGTTATATTGTATGATGAATGACTGCAGTCAGAAATTATGAAGAAGATGATGAATGATTTGAATGGAATTATAGAGAAGTTATATTGTGTGATTTGATTAATGGAACCTGGAAGTGCTGCATTTCTTGTTCCATGAACTCATTTTTTTCTTTCTTTTTTCTTTTCCTATTCTATTTTTTTTTTCAATTTTTGTGGTTTTTTTAATTTTTCGATTTCTTTTTTAATTTATTTAATTCAGAAAATGATTATGTGAATTTTTTATTTTTTAAAATTCAATAATTACACACGCGGCGTGCCACGTAGGCATTGACCGGTCAAAATTGACCAAAAGGATTAAAGTTGCAATGGGGCTAAATCTTAGGGGGCCAAAATTGCAAGTTTTTGAAAGTTAGGGGGGAAAGTGCACTTTAGCCTTTGGTTAATTATGCTTAAACTTTTAAATTTTTGAACGAATTTTTTTAAAGACTTGTTTAAATCAGTATAAAAAGATTTTAAGGTCAAAATTAGCTCAAAAATTTATAAAAAAATTAGCTCAAAAAAATAAAAAAGACAAGTAAACATAAGTCGTCCAGTTTCTCTCTGCTTACCTTCATCATGAATAGCCTAATTAACATAAATAAAATAAAAGGATTTGGGTGAAACAAAATGTTTCAGTGAATTCCACATATCCTAGGTTATTGGCAATCTCGGGGAAACCTATGATCGCAATATGTCTGTACATATACATAATCTAGGATCAGCAGTTGTCTTTATACTACCATACTTCGTATCATAAATTCATTCATAACATGTAATCATATTCATATCTTGCTAAGTTAGCGTGGATCAAACAATGTTATCTGAGTTGATTTTACGGAATGAGCCGAGTGGAGTAACCCCCGACACATTTCCATGAACATATCTGGCAAAAATTCCTATCGTATCAGGCTAACGTCGGAACTCCTCTTATTGTCGTGTGCGTCATCCCATTTGAAAAGTATCCCATCCAACTATTCGTGGATCCATTAGGATCACCACTTACATATATTTAATCTGATGAAGTGTCATTGCATAATATTAATATTATTATGTTAATTCACCCGAGTCATTAATCTATCCAAAATTAATCATTCAAAACTGATTCTTACACTCTTGCAATGCATTAAGTATTAATTAAATGTTTAGCTTTGATTCACCCTTAAATAAATTCATCCGGGGGTAATTTAAAAGCATAAGATACAAGATTCAGTGAGCCGTGCATTTTCTAAGTTTTTGAATGGAGTTCTCGCAGTTTGCTATATGCATAAGGTAATCGATTACCAGTTGTTGGTAATCGATTACCACGAGCCCAAGATCACTCTTCAGTGCAACATAATCACTTTTCCCACATCAAAACTTATCAAATCGCTTCTTTCAACACCAAGGAATCAAAAACTGTAAGCATTACATGGGGGAATCTAAGCATAGTAATCTACAATATAAGTCGTATAACTCAGTCAAATAAGCACTTCTATCCGGGGAAAGTTCTAAATTAAAAGGAACTCACGTAGATTAATCTGGCCACTTTTAAATTCTTGTGTATGGATCATTGAAGTAATTCTAAACTGACAACTTTAACTGATGTGTGTCCAGAATGTCAACCTTCACATACAATGATCACATGCATGCATATTCATTAGTAATCCAAAGTCATGAAAATACATTAAGGAAATAAGTTGCTGTACATAGATTATTTCAAGTTTCTAATTACTACAAAATAGTAGTGTGTGCTTGTGGTGGTAAGAAAAATCAATGTAAACGATTGCGTGAACGCAAGTTATAATTTCTTGTTGTGGAGGTTGTGATTGAATTCTCTGCAACTTCTTCTGGAATCACAAAGTCCGGATCATCAAGGCAATTCACATCATCAGGTAAATCAATATCTAACAATTGAGACCAATCCACATAATCAGTAGTATCGAAATCCCAATTTGAATCCTTCAACTTTTCCATGCTGTTTATCTTATTAACCAGTGTTAGGAGCATATTATGGTTCAACCTTTCATAGTCCCTGCATGATTAACAACCAATTCTCTATTATTTATTGTTTTTATCACTAAAATTGAAATGAGTTTTGGATAGGTATAAAACTCAGATACGAATGAAATGTTTATTTCTTGTATACTTACCTGTATGTGAAAATTGCATCCAAAAGTTGAGCCGATGCAGCTATCATAAAAAATAATCGGACCTTGTTTATTATCCATGTTTGTTGCTCTATGTCGTCATTCGTTAAACGAATAATGAGTACTTCCACAAAGAGAGCAACACAAAGCTCTGTAAATAAAAAGTCCATAACATATTATGTTTATCCAATAATTACTTGGACATTTTAGAAACTAGAGACATAGTTTGTGAATGAGAAATTTAAATGGTTGATGAAGAAATAAATGGTTGATATTATATGTACATGCATAACAAATCATGGATGATTACAATATAACTTTAGGAGACAAACTCCTTGTTGGTATACTTACCAATATAAAGTAAGGGTCGGACATTGTAGGTTTGCTTCGTGCTAGTCAACATAAAGATGACGAAGATTGATATCGCATAAATGAAGAAAGCTTTAATCATTCTTGATTCAAGCAACATGGCATTTTGCAAAGCAAATATTTTATCCAAAGCAACAAACATGGTAGCCTGTTTTGCCTCAAAAGTTTCCTATAAAGTATAAGTAGAGATAAGTATAAGTAGACGTCTTAATCAAAAAAATTATTAAGGATGCATGTGTATTCAGAAACAATAGTTGCAAACCTGAGCAGATAATATTGTTTTTGAATTTTCCATTAACCGATCGTGAAGTCCTTGCATCTGTTCTTGACGTCGTAAAAGCTCTTCTTGTTGCTTATGTCCATATTCAGAAAAATATTGTAGGCTTTTCCTACATTTCACCGATTATAAAGTTAGAATTTTGCATAATATGATTTATGAATACAAATTTATAACATTAAACCAATCTTACCTGCTTTCCTCTAATGCTTTGAATTGAACCTCGTTCAATGAATTTAGTCCCTTGAGTGCCGTGGATTGTCCGTCCAAAAGTTCTTGCTGTTTTTCTAAGGAAACCCCTGCCATATTTCCAATATCTTCCGCTTTCGTTTGTAGAGTGTTCATCTTTGATGCCATAGTATCCCCAACTTTGATAACTTCATTCTCAATCTCAATGGCTTCATCTCTTAACTTTTCTATTTCTTTTCCCAAATAACTATAAGATTCTTTGAGCAATGCTACACCATCCTCTAATTTTCTCTTCATGTCTTCTTGACCTTCTTCTAGTTGCGATTGTGATGCTGCAATTTTTGTAGTTTGTTCGTAAACATTTTCGGAATGCCTTAATACCACATCAATATGAGTTTCAACATTCTTAACAGTTTGAGCAACTAGTTGTGTGTGACTATTAACCAATTCAAGAGAATCAAAAATCTGATTTGAGCCTTGTAACAAATTATCTGATTTTTCTTCAATGCTATCTAGCTTGTCCTCGACATACTGAGCCGAACTTTTCAATTCAGTCACAAGTCTCTCAGTTTCATGCTTGAATGCATGTGTCCTGAAAAAGTAGACAATACATTATTCAAGTTGAGACAAAAACACCACTTCTTAAAATAAATGAGATATATAAAAAAGCAATCAAATAAAGAATTGATATCAACAATACACTATTTTTTTTTTTATTGCATAGTGCAACAAAAACATAAAAAAGCAATCAAATAAAGAATTGACAACTAGTTTGGTAAAAAGCAAATGCACTTAACTGTAATTGATAACAAATGGAGTTGGTTTCGAGGTAGAATTCAAGGTAAACCTTATGAGCAAGATCGTCTAAGTTTCTTAGGCATGTCGCAATTGATGTTTTCGTGTCACAATGAGGAAAGGAAACCCTTCCAGAATCCCTTTGAAAGCAATCACTTAGATGCCAAGCCAATCTCGACCTTTTCTCATCAGCAGCCAAAATCTCGGAACATCCAGCAAAAAGATGTTGATAAGCATTTTGCCAACAAGTATTTGATCCAACCATTTTATTCTTAGCATTCTCTATTAGCTTCATTCCCTTTGGATCATTGAAAGCCTCAATTGAGAACTCCGCACTCGAACCTCTAAAACTTCCTTGGTTTCCATAAGACCTCTCATTAGAGTGACTCTCCTTAGTTGATGAAAACCAACCCCATGATTCACATCTTAACGAGAAAGAGACCAATATAAGAACAAGAAAATGAAATCTAAGACCCATTTGAGAATTATCAAACTTTCGGTTTGAAGTTCCACAGGTGAAGATTAAACCTGCATCAAACAAAATTGTAAATTAACAATATTTCAACATGCTAACAATTCTAAGGAAACAAATTAAATACTTTTTCAGGTTGAACACATGAAAACCAAATATGTATGAAGAAAAACAAGACACATATATACGAAATATTTTTATTTAAGGAAAATATATGCAATGATTTTTCCAACAAAGTGAAAGTTGTTTTCTGTGAAATGGACCTAACAATATTCATAATGTTCTTTTGAGCAAAAAGTGAAACTGAGAAATTAAATTCGTGATTTTCCTTCCAATTAGAGTAAAAATATATGAAGAAAACTATATTAGTTGTCCTTATGTATCTCTTTAATGAAACAAAATCAAAATTTACCTTGATAGGTACCAAAGTATTGATCATATGATCGTTAAATATCAAACAAAGGTTTGTGATAAGTTGAATTTGAAAGGGATCGGTGAAAAAGAATATATTATATAAAGAAAGAGAAACTTGGGATTCAAGTTCTGTCAACAAAAAAAAAACTTGGGATTCAAGAAATATAAAGTCTTGAACATAAAAGAAAATATTTTATATTTGATATGAATAATCAATTAAAATTAAAAGTAAAATTAAAATGATTTACATCACTTGGAAGGGACTTTCATCCTCTGTAAATATAGTATAAAATCAAGTATTTTATGTACTAATAAAAATACAAAGAAAATATCTGTGTCTTGAGAATGAGTTCCCAATATCCAACATGAACATGTTAAAGGATTTTATTTTATATACAAAGTAAAGTTAATATTTTTAAAAAAAATGTTTTGAAGATTTTGATCGAAATAAGACTGTTATATTTGAAAAAAATATTTTGATTTTTTAATAAAGTAAAAAGTACTTTTCAAAAATATAAATTTCAAATTCGGTATTTTTTTTACTTTATTTAAAAAAAAATAGTAAAAAGTACCGAATTTGAAATCTAGAAATCCAATTTCTATTTAACGATCACTATGTGCTGACTCTCAAATAAATTATTTTTTATCCAATCATTATCATTGATATTCTTCCTCAGAAAAAATATATATTATCATCATTATTAGAAGATAGATTTCAATGGGGCACATAACAAGTAAATTAACGTTACGTAACCGTTGGTTTGCTGCTATATCCAGATAACAACAAGAAGAAAGTACAAGAAGAAAAACAAAGAACGAAAATGAATGTTTGAGATGAAACAAAAATAAAAGAATTTCAAGCAAAACAACAAAAATATTGAAACCGGGAAATAAAAGCATTTTGCAGTTTAAAGTTCACATACAATTACGTCCATGATGATGCATGAACAAAGTAATAAATATAAAATATGCAATTGACAAAACTGTACATTCAAAATCCCAGAAGAAAAAAAAAAGACAACATTGAAAAACATACATACCTGTAAAATGGAATGGTTGAATTGTGACAACATAGAGAGTCTTTTGTTTCGTCGGGTGTTGCCAGACGATCAGTTGCAACCCTTCTGATTTGCGTCAACTTGCTCTAGTTTAATTGAAGTCTCCTTTAAACCAATTTATTATTAGTGAATTTTTAAAATAAGATAAAATAAGGAGGGTGTATTGGATTGGGATTTCCAAGGATTTTAAAAGACTTTTTGGTTATAGAAAAAACTTGAAGTATTCAATCAAGATTTTAAAAGATTAGAAATAATTTAGGTGGTATTCAATTAGGATTTTAATGATTTTTTAAAGAGTCCAACAAAATTCAATGGTATTCAACTAAGATTTTTAACAATTTAAAAATTGTCTTTGGTATTAAAAAAATGTATAGATTTTAATAGATTACTTCATAAAAAAAATAAATTTCATCTAATTTGATCTTGTGTGATTTCTTTTATCTTTCATCTTTTATATATTATACCATTGGCAAATGAAATTATAGATTGCATAATGCAATTACCAGGTTCTGCTATAATGTCATTGCCGGTTAAGAGGCCATTATTTGACAACAGAAACTCCTTGAACACTTCTGTTAAGAAATCAAAGGTGTCACCATTTGATAATCAATGTAAAGATAGAGACGATACTCCTTTGTCGAGGAAACTTGCAATGCTGGTTGGTAAATCTGCTGATAGGTCACTTTCTTCCTTGAAGAAAGAATTTGATTTGGTAGAAAAATTATTTGAAGAATTCAAAAAGAAAAGACAAGAAGAAGAGGAGAGATTGCAGTTATCCGAAAAGAGAGGTATTGGGAAGTTCTCCAAAGAGCTAGGAAATATGAAAAAGCAATTTAGTTGTGTTGAAAGACCTAATGAATCTCACAAGAAAATGCAGAGCGAAAGCAAGCACAACTTTGTTTGATGGACGACTTGATTGTGTGTAAGGATGAGAAAGAGAATTGCCATTGATTCAACTGTTGTTGACTGTTTGAATATTGTGTAGCACATACATTTTAGATTGACGGCGTGTCCGGTGTCCATGCTAGGTATTCATGTCTATCACTGTTTCATCAACTATTACATAAATGCAATATGTTTTACACCTACCTGATACTATAATTGAAGTAATTAGTTTTGAAGAAACCAATAGAATAAGCAAAATCTTTCATTCATTAAACTCTTCATTTGTATTGGTAATTACAGTGGAACAAAAAAATAACTAAAAAGTAATCAATTTAATCGTAATATAATCCTAAACTTTGCAAAGAATACAAACAGGGTTGTTATGGATTATCACCACCACTGTTGCCAAAGAACTCCAATATTCGAACTTTCAGAATACGTCTTCTAAAACTTAGCCAGGACAACATCTCAGCCACCTATTATAATAAAACTCGAGACAAAGCGATTTTACTTGCATTGTTAACTAATTACAAGTAACTATTGTGTTTTCCTGACAATGTAGTTCTCCTCAGCCTGCTTTTGTAAAAAGAATTTTGAAGCTTCTAGCCATCGACGATTAACCAAAAACTTATTTCAGGATGCTAGTATGTGATTGATGATTGAATGCATGTGGGTGTGTATGTTCTGGTGTACTGATGTCATACCAGATGTCCTAACATCCTAAATTGTGAGAATTTATTTTTCTCTAAAGCATTCTATGTAGGGGTGTTCGCGGTCCGGTTTGGATCGGTTTTGAGGTAAAAAATCAACCGATCCAAAATAAAAATTATGTGCGGTTCAGTTCGGTTTGGATGATTATGTTAAAAAAAATCCGAACCGATCCGATCGAAATATATGCGGTTTAATTTGGATCGGTTTTTGGATATCCAAAGTGCAACATGTAATTTTTTTATTAATATTGATATTACTCATACACAGTAAAATAATATGTTTGATACAAAATATGACACAAATTTATAAAAAAAAGATAACATTGCACAATGAAAATGATTGATTATATTTGAAATAGATGAAGTAGTAATAATATAGATTAAATTAATGCAATATATAAGATTAAATAGCAATAAGAAATATATTGATGCAATATATAATACTAATAAAATAATAAATAAGTTTAAAATTTTACTTTTGCGGTTCGGTTTGGTTCGGTTTTGAAAAGGCAATCCGAAATCCGATCTGATCCCAGCGGTTTTTCCAAAATAACATCCAAACGCATCCAAAAATATTCGGTTTTTTGCGGTCTTCGGTTTTTTTGGATCGGTTTGCGGTTTTATTTTAGATCGGTTTGGATTTGAACACCCCTAATTCTATGTGGGAGTTTATTTCTCTCTGGGTTGATGTTTATTGTTTTATCTTGGTTTTCGGGTGTCAAACATTGATTACGTTTGAACCTTTTTAACCGGTGATATCTTATTTTTTCTTGGGAAGGGAAAAAGTAAGCAAAACCCTTGAGAATCGAGGTCCGGGAGTTGTTTTCGCTACGGGAAGGTGTTAGGCACCCATAACGACTATAGTATTCTATAGGAACCGTCTTTAATTTCTACGCGCGCGCTTTATTTTTAAATGCTATTTGAAAGTGATATTAAGCCTAAAGGTATTCTAAATGAAGAATTGGAGGGAGAAGAATGTGTTTGAATTTTTATTTTATTTGAATTGAAGGAATTGTGTTCCTTGCCTACGTACCCGATTAAGGGATCAAATCCACCGTAGTTCTCTTCCAAAAATGTTTTTGTTTTTGTTGGTTGATTTTAAGTTTGAAAATTGGAATTTTTGAAGAATGAGGGAGAGAGGCCTCAAAGGCATGAGAATGTGAAATTGTGAGGTTGAATTAGTCATTTTGCAAAAAGGAAGTCAAAGTATGATTAAAATTCATTAAGTTTTTATTTAAGAAGAGAAAAGGAAAATTCAATGGGATTTTGACCCCAAGGTTTATTAAGAAAAATATTTGAGTGATGTCATTCATATTTTTTGGAAAATTTATTTTTCTAAGTGTAAATCCTAAGCATTCATCTAAACATTCAATCCTAAACATACATCTAAACATGCATATCCTAAGCATACATCTAAAGTGAGGTGTGTGCATGTGTCGGTGCTTGTGTCGGTGTACATTATTAGAGTCCATTGTCCATATTACATCCTTCACCTACATACACACTACTTCCTTGTGAGAATTTAGTCCCACACAGATGAATTAAAAGCAAAAGAAATGTAAAGAGATGGGATGAGAAAGTGTGATAGAGAGCATGCTTATGATGTATGAACCATGAAACACAAGAAAATGGTTAGTAGCACATGATAATATGGAGAAAAATAAGGCAAAGAAAATACCATAATAGAAGCATGGAATCTAACACAAAACAAACCAAGACAAGTGCAAAATATGCCTAAAAATTCACCCATGGGATACAAGCATCACATAGCTCATAACTCTCATAGTCCTATACATTTTTAAAGGTATATATTATGTTCTTAAAATGAGAATCAAAGCCATGTGATGAACCCTACATCTTCAAGTGAATTTAGACATTTTTGCACTTTTTATTTATAGACACAACTTGCAAGGCAAGTAACTACCCAAGATTCACACTCTTTTTTTTTTTTAAGCAAAAGAGGATAGTGTAGCAAAGGACCACACTACCCCAAATATATTACGAAAAGCAAAGAGAAAAAGAAAAAAGTACAAAGGAGGGGGACTAGACCAAAACCTCCTCAAGGATTAACAAACCTATAGCAAGGTAACCCTATCAAGTTCTGCACATAATAACTTCTAATACAATTAGGAATGTCATACCAAACAGTTAATCAATCAAAATCTAACCCTTCATTGGCAAGGACATCTGCACAATGATTCCCTTCTCTAAACACATGAGATGCTAAAAAGTTCATATTCCTAATTTTTTTCATACAATTGTTCCATCTATTTCTAAGCTTCCAAGGGATCAAAGAATGGTTCTTGAAAGCATTAACAACCAGGATTGAATCCGCTTCCAACCATAAATTCTTCCATTGATGTTGATAAGCAATTTCAATGGCCCTCATGGCACCAGAGAGTTCTGCGTGAAATTATATACAAATAATATCTAAAAATTCCAAGAATCATAGGACATGTTCTACAAACAAATTATCAAGAATTTGAAAAGAGATTAGACAATTTTTTTTAAATTTTGTATAAAATCAAGAAGTAAAAACAAGAAAATGTACTAATATTTTTTTAGTAAGATTTTCAGTAAACAAATTGCATAAAAACACCACAAAATTGACAAGAAACATACACCAATTTTTATGGAATTTTTCAAGGAATTTTAATACGAATGGGAGTGTGAAAAGCATAGCCAGTGGGACAAATAGCAAAAAGGAAAGCAAGGAACGAAAATCTACCAAGGACAAGCCCAGGCCCAAGGTTATTGATGGATCTTGGACTATCCAAACGCCACAGGGACGTTGAATTGATCCAACTCCATCACACCCTAGATCCAAGGGCTGAGAGCATGCAGCACATGGTAACAAAACTCAGACACATGGAAACAAAGGATCACAGGCATACACGTGGCAAACCATGAATCAAACGGTGCAGATCAAGAAGAGAATGAACCAAAATGAACCAGACCGGTTCAGGTGTTTATATAAACACGAACCTACCGGTCCAATTCATTCCTCCTTCTCTCTTCTCTCTCTACAACGTTTTAGAGAGAGAAGCTCTGCAACTTCTCTCTTCTTCTCCGTCGTCTTCTCCGACGAACACCACGACGGAGGTACGGTGGCTGCCGGTGGCGCCGCCATACCTGAACCCTTTTTCAAAAACTTTTCACGTTGTTGTGTTCGTCTTGGACTCCTCTTCATGATTTTGACACTTATTTTTGGAAATGAGTCTTAGATTCGAGCAGATCTAATCCTGAAGCTTACGTTCCTAGGGTTTCGAATTTTTTTTGAAATCTTTTGGAATGAAACCCTAACTTGAACTATTCTCTACTCTGATGTTGAATTTGGACTCTATTCTGAAAAATAAACGGTGAACCTTCGTGATTTTATATCTTAGGGTTTCGTTTCAGATTTTTTTGAATCTTTTCGAATTTCACATCAATTCACCGTTTATTTTCCATTATGAACCTTCGATGATGATTACGAATGAGAAGGAGAGGGTTTTCATGTATTTACCTAGATTTGTTTGGAGATTCGAACAAAAGAGATCCTGCGTTCGTTCTTGATTGTTCTGGTAAGCATTCAAAACCTTCGCAACCAAAAATAAATCGGTGAATCTTCTTCTCCTTCTTCACCGGTCTGATTCTTGCTTCGATCTCTCTCTTCTCTTCCCTCAACAAAACCCTTCGTGATCGCAAATTCGTCTTTGACGGATTCTTGCTTGAATTGCGAAGGTGAAGATTCAGTGATGAGGTTTTCTCTGAGAATCTTCTACGAATTCGTATCCATTTTGTGTAGATGTTGTTGAATTGAGTTTTTCTGATGATGATTGGTACGAATTGGTATGAATCTGAGGGTTTGTTGCGGTGGTTTTGAGTTTGTTACGGTGGTGACTTGGGAGAGAGAGAAATTCTGTTAGGGTTTTCTGATGATGTGTCAGTGATTGAATGGTAAAAATCCCTGTGTAATTGGTGATGTGGCTGCTTTTATAGGCTGCCATGTGTGCTTGGTGGCCAATGGCTTGTTGACATGTGTCCTTGGGCTTGCTTGGGTTCGAAATTGGACTATCTCTGGATTTGAGGACCTCTTTGCAATTTTGAAACCTTTGAGGACTGACCTGCAAAAATTATTAAGGACTATTCTGCAAATAAAACAAAGACTTTAAGAAAAAATAAAATTTCAAAATGGACAACAACAAAAAAGACTTTAAAAAAATAAAATTTGGACTTAGAAAAAGGACTTGAGTGCAATTTTTGGAAGTTTGAGGACTTAAAAGAAAATAAAAAATAAAATTGGATTAAAAACGATAAATTTGACTAAACGTAAAGTAAAACGATTAAAAATGACAAAACGGACTAAAATGAACCAATTACCTAAATGAGGTACTTTAAAGTAACCTCTCTCTGCCGAAATTTCGTGTGAAATGACCAAAATGCCCCTGGGGACTAAAATGACTAAAAATGACTCAGATGCAATTTAAAAAATGGACTTTTAACAGGAAATTAAAGCAAGAATTTTTTTAAATCAATTTAAAAGACTCAGAGAAAATTTTTAGAATTTAAACAGAGTTTTAACACTTGAAAAGACTAAAATGCCCCTAGGGGCTAAACTGACTCAAAATGACTTCAAATGCAATTTTTGAAATGGATTTTGACGTGGAATTGAAATGAGGACTTATTCTAACCATTTGAAAGGACTCAAACAAATTTTTTAAAGGGCTGAAAGAAATTTTATCATAGGAAATGACTAAAATACCCTCCTATGTGAATTTTGCAAATAATGTTGAAATAAAATGCAAAGAGAGATGTAATTGATCAGAGACATATCAAATGACTTGAAATACAAGAAAAGAATAATTGAACAAGTATTTTTAGGTCCAAAATTAGGGTATAACAGCTGCCCCTATTTAAGTTTCTTTGTTCGGAGAGTCAAGAGACGAAGTCTTTGACTTGACGGGACGAAGATACTTAAATATTAACATTTGCACTGCTTTTGGACATAAAAATACGCTTTCAGATTTTCAAAAACCTGAATGCCATGCAATACTTTGATTATGAATGCAGGACAAACGACTGGAGTCTATGGAGCATGTCACGTCACTGGGGATTCAGGTGGACATTGACAGGGTAGACGAACCAGGGGATAGAAAAATAAGGTACAAGCTGTTCTTTGGATCGAACTAGCCACTTGACCAAGGAATACAAAACAAGAGATAGGTACAAGTTGTTCTTGGGATCGAACTTGGCACTTGACCGGAAACATAGACATATAGGTAGATACAAGCTGTTCTTTGGATCGAACTTGACACTTGATTGAAAATACAAACAGATAGGTAGGCACAAACTGTTCTTTGGATCGAACTGCTGTTTGGCTGGAGATATAGACAAAAGGGTAGATACAAATTGTTCTTTGGATCGAACTTGTCGTTTGACTGATGACAAAGCATAAGCTGGGTACAAACTGTTCTTTGGGTCGAACTTGCTGTTTGTCCGGAAGCATGGGCATATAAGCAGGTACAAGTTGTTCTTTGGATCGAACTAGTCACTTGACCGATAACAAGATACAAATTGGAAGTTTGATTCAGAAAGATTCAAATTGAGAGTAAGTTGATATTGACTTGATTTGAAGATAGACATGACCATTTTTGTTGGCCCAAAGGAAAATTGAGAGTGGATTAATATTGACAATGACATTGAATTGAAAGTTTGATGTTGAAAGAGGGATTAAAAGTTGAGATTGATCAGAGACATAGACATTAACATTGAATTGAGAGTTGAAATTGAATTGAATTGGAAATTGACATTGAATTGAAATTGAGATTGGATTGAAATTGGAAATTTGATTTGAAATTGAAATCGAGATTGAGTTGAAACTGAAATTGAGGTTGGATTGAATTGAAATTGAGGTTTGAGAGTTGAGATTGCATCGAATTTGAGATTTGAGATGATTTGAAATTGAGATTGGAGAGTTGAGATTGCAACGAATTTGACAATTGAAATTGAGACTGGATTGAAATTGGAGATTGAAATTGAATTGATTTAGAGATTGAGATTGAATTGAATTTGGAGATTGACATTGAAATTGGATTGAAGGTTGAAATTGAATTGAATTTGCCAGTTGAAATTGTGATTGGATTGAGATTGGAGATTGATTTAGATTGAAAATTGAAATTGGAAATACAACATGTATGTATGGTATAACAAGATTATTGAATGTATGAGCACATAAAATGCATGATTATGCATGTATGAATGCTTGAAATGCATGATTGGTTTGTAGTTTGACAGAGAAGTTTCACAAAGGCAGACAAAACATTGGAAGATTGGGCACGTAGTGGCTCGTGCTGCAACATATTCACAGGGGAAAACCTCTTTGGAGAGACCGTCGTTGAAAGACGTATCGAAACCATGGCTGAGGGCAATAAAACTTGTAGAGAAGGGAACCTTGGAAGATTCTTTGATACAGGTCGCCGTTGTTAGGCGCGTCCGTGCTGGGTAAACATTGGATGTTCGTATCTGTGGTCAATGCTTTTCAATATTTCATTCTTTCATTCTTCATTTTTCAATCCCATTTTTGCCTGAACCGCCCTTTCGGATTTTCGATTCACCGGGGAGTAAGATTCTTTTTATTGCCCCATTTTTGCCTGAATTGCCTTCATAGGTTGTCAATCAGCGGGGTGCTCATTTTTGCCTAAGCCGCCCTTTCGGGTTTTCAACTTAGCGAGCTTTTTATTTGCACTTTTTTCCATTTTTTCATTTTCATTCTGTTTTTTCATTCTTGCCATTGACCACAGATCATCCTGGGGAGTAACCTGCTTGTAACATGTATTGAAATAGACATTGACACTCATTCATTCATGCATGTTTCATTGAAATGTTCCCTATTGCTCAGGTTTGCTTTTCAAAATAGACAGGAAAATATGTTTCAATTTTCAAAAATGTTTGTTTCAGACATTGACATTTGTCAAATAGAAAGAAATATTTTGTATATAACATTGAAAGTAGAAAGAAAAATAGAGTTTCAAACAATAGCAAAGGCTCAAATTGATGTAGAAGAATGAAAATTAGCCAAAGGCATAATTCCACGGATTTACAAAGCTTGGAAAATGGTAATTTTATCGGTTGGTGATACATTGAACACGATGACCACTACATTTCCTAGAAATTTTGAATTCACAAGTACAGAAGTCTCTGATGAAGAAGATCATTGACAGTTGCAGGAGCCCCAAGGGGTGATGGTGATTTGCCAGATATAGTTACTTGTCTTTTATTGTTAACCTCATTTTTGCATGAACCGCCCTTTCGGGTTTTCGGCTCATCGAGGCGCTCATTCTTGCCTGAGTTGCGTACAATCTCAGTGAGCTCTTTTATAATCATTTTTTTTTGTCCCTAACTTTTGCCTGGATCGCCCTTTCGGGTTTTCGATCCACCGGGAAGCGCATTTTTGCCTAGGCCGCCCTTTCGGGTTTTCGACCTACCACGCTGTTCTTTTCTTTTTAGAGAAAGTATTTCTTGACTATATCGGCATTAACAGGATTTGGGAGTTCAACACCATCCATGTGTGTAAGAATCAAAGCACCACCAGAGAAAGCCTTCTTGACAACATAAGGACCTTCATAGTTAGGTGTCCACTTGCCCCTTGGGTCGGGTTGCTGACTTATCGTTCTTTTCAATACAAGTTCGCCTTCCTTGAATTCTCGAGGTCGGACTTTCTTGTCAAAAGCATTCTTCATTCGTACTTGATACAACTGTCCATGAGCCATAGCATCCATACGTTTCTCTTCAATCAGATTCAATTGATCATACCGACTTTGACACCATTCGACCTCAGTTAACTTTGCTTCCATGATCACTCGAAGAGATGGAATCTCCACTTCCAGAGGGAGAACTGCTTCCATACCATACACAAGAGAGAAGGGAGTTGCCCCGGTTGAACTGCGCACTGTAGTACGGTAGCCATGCAAGGCAAACGGTAGCATTTCATGCCAGTCTTTGTAAGTGGTGACCATCTTCTGAACAATCTTCTTGATGTTCTTGTTAGCGGCCTCAACTGCACCATTCATCTGAGGTCTATAAGGAGAAGAGTTGTGATGTTCAATTTTGAATTCTTCACATAAAGCTTGCATCATGCTATTGTTCAGATTGGAACCATTGTCAGTGATGATCTTGTTAGGAACACCATATCGACAGATGATGTTATTCTTGATAAACTTCACAACCACTTGCTTGGTCACATTTGCATAGGAAGCGGCTTCAACCCACTTGGTGAAGTAGTCAATTGCCACTAGAATGAAACGATGTCCATTGGAAGCTTTTGGCTCAATTCTTCCTATCATGCCAATGCCCCACATAGAGAAAGGCCATGGGGAAGATATAACATTGAGAGCGCGCGGAGGCACATGAATCTTGTCAGCATAAATTTGACACTTGTGGCATCTCTTAGCATATTTGTGGCAGTCACGCTCCATAGTTATCCAGTAATAGCCGGCTCTTAACAGTTTCCTCGACATAGTGTGGCCCGAAGCATGGGTCCCAAAAGTACCATCATGTACATCATGCATCAATTTCTCAGCTTCTTGTTTATCAACACATCTTAACAAAACCATGTCATAGTTCCTTTTGTATAGGATTTCTCCGTCCAGAAGGAATCTACTAGCCCATCTTCTCAAAGTCTTTTTATCCCTGTTGGAAGCACCAGGCGGATATTCATGATTTTGCAAGAATTGTTTGATGTTATAATACCAAGGTTTTCCATTACTCACATCTTTATCAGCTTGACTTGACACGTTTTCAATAGTAAACACATGAGCGGGTCTATCGAGACGCTGCACTTTAATCACGGGCACATCATTCCAATGATTGACACGAAACATAGAAGACAAAGTAGCAAGAGCGTCAGCCATCTGGTTTTCATCCCGAGGGATGTGGTGTAGTTCAACCTTTGTAAAGTATGTCAACAGACGTCTGGCATAGTCACGGTAAGGGATCAGCTTCTCATGATGAGTCTCCCATTCACCCTTTATTTGATTAATAACAAGTGCAGAATCTCCATAGATGTCAAGGTGCTTGATTCTCAGGTCAATGGCTTCTTCAATGCCCAAGATGCATGCTTCATATTCAGCTATATTGTTAGTGCATTCAAAAGTTATTCGAGCAGTGAAAGGGATATGGTGCCCCTGCGGAGTTACAATGATGGCTCCAATTCCTTTACCATAAGCATTAACAGCACCATCAAACACCAATCCCCATTTGCTATTGGGGTCCGACCCTTCATTGATCAGTGGTTCTTCACAGTCTTTTGCTTTCAGATACATAATCTCTTCATCAGGGAAATCAAACTTAATTGGTTGGTAATCATCAAGAGGTTGACAAGCAAGATGCTCAGCAAGGACACTTCCTTTGATTGCTTTCTGAGCTTTGTACACAATATCATATTCAGACAACAACATTTGCCAACGTGCAATCTTTCCAGTAACAGCAGGCTTTTCGAAGATGTACTTGATTGGATCCATTCGGGATATCAACCAAGTTGTATGATTCACCATATAATGACGTAGGCGTTTGGCAGCCCAAGCTAAAGCACAACAAGTCTTTTCAAGCATTGTATACCGAGTCTCACAGTCGGTGAACTTCTTGCTCAGATAGTAGATAGCATGCTCTTTCTTACCAGTCTCATCTTGTTGACCGAGAACACAACCCACTGAATCATCTAACACCGACAGATACATAATCAAAGGCCTTCCTTCCACTGGCGGGACAAGGATAGGTGGCTCCAACAGGTATTCTTTAATGCTATCAAAAGCTTCCTGACATTCAATTCATCATTCCATACAACAGGTTGATTCTTTCTGAGCAATTTGAAAATTGGTCCACAGGTAGTAGTCATGTAAGATATGAATCTTGAAATATAATTCAGACGCCCGAGGAAACCTCTGACTTGCTTTTCAGTTTGAGGGGCCGGCATCTCTCTGATGGCTCGGACTTTATCAGGATCAACTTCAATGCCTCTTTGACTGACAATGAAGCCTAGCAGCTTTCCGGATCTTACACCAAATGTGCACTTGTTAGGATTCAACCGCAGCTTGTACTTTCTCAATCTTTCAAACATCTTTTTCAAATACACAACATGCTGCTCCTCGTCACTTGACTTCACAATCATATCATCAACATATACTTCAATCTCTTTGTGAATCATGTCATGAAACAGAGTGGTCATACCCCTTTGATAGGTAGCACCAGCATTTATTAAGCCAAACGGCATCACTTTATAACAGAACGTTCCCCATGGAGTGATGAAGGACGTCTTTTCTCTATCTTCTGGAGACATTCGTATCTGGTTGTAGCCAGAGAAACCATCCATAAAGGAGAACACTTTAGATTGAGCAGTACTGTCAACAAGCACATCAATATGAGGCAATGGGAAGTTATCTTTTGGACTGGCTTTATTCAAATCTCTGTAATCAACACACATTCGAACTTTCCCATCTTTCTTTGGCACTGGTACAATGTTGGCAATCCACTCAGGATATTCAGCTGTCATGAGGAAACCCGCATCAATCTGCTTTTGTACTTCAGCCTTGATCTTAAGAGCCATGTCTGGACGAGACCTTCTTAATTTTTGTTTGACAGGAGGACATTCAGGCCTTGTCGGTATCCGATGTTCCACAATCTTGGGATCTAGACCCGGCATATCTTCATAAGACCATGCAAAGACATCTGGATAATCATGGAGAAGCTGAGTGATCTTCTTTTTCACCTCTGGCTCAAGTGCAGCACCGATCTTGATCTCTCGCTTGTTCTCTTCAGTACCCAGGTTGATAAGCTCAATTTCTTCCTGGTGAGGCTGAATGGCTCTTCTTTCTTGCTCAAGCAGTCGAGTGATCTCATACGGTATCTCCTCATTATCTTCCTCATCTTCAGCTTCATATACAGGGAATTCAAAATTTGGAGGAACCATAGGGTCACTGTGTTCAACGGGTTTATTGTGGTTCAATCTGCATAATATGATTGGGATGATTTTAGAAAAAATGTTTTTCATGCAGATTTTTGAAATTAATAAGAAAAATATAGATGTTTTGGTTTTTTCTGGCATTACCATTATTTCCAAGAAAAAAAAGGCACTAAAAAGTAAAAAACAAAGAGTCGTGAGAAAGACGACAACTTTTATTGATAACGGCAATGCCGAAACAAACATGCCCTTACAATGATATCACTTTCGCCTTGGGCAGAGCGAAAGGATTGTTATTTTGAAAACAAAGAAAACATGAGCAACAAGACACATTACATGGAAGCATGCATGACTAAAGGAACATCAATGGCCTCCCAATTTCTCACAGTGCCTCCTGGTACAACAAATGTAGGCACATAACTACTCTCAGCAGCATATTCAGCAATAGCATTGATAAACCCAGCACTGTAGAAAGTTCCTGTTGAAACGCTTGAGGTCGGGGAGAATCCAAGGCCCTCTTTACGCTTGTTTTCCAAAATCTGAATCACTTTGCCCCAGCCAGCAGCTTGCCCTTCTTGAACAGCTTTCTGGGCGTCTTTCAACGAAGCCATGCTAGCACCAGCTCTTCGGGGTTCTGTACCCTCAACAGTCAAACCTTGAAATGACGTCCCTTCAGCGGACCCTGCTTCAACACAAGAGAAAGATGATACTTGGCTAACTAGATATGCTTCTTCACCATGCACAGTGACAATCTTACCGTTCTTCACAAACTTGAGTTTTTGATGTAAAGTAGAAGTTACTGCCCCAGCGTCGTGAATCCACGGTCTTCCGAGGAGACAACTGTAAGAAGCATTGATGTCCATGACCTGGAAAGTAATCTGAAATGTCTCGGGACCAATGGTAATTGGCAAGTCTACTTCCCCAAGAACATCTTTGTGAGATCCGTCGAAAGCTTTAACCAAATAGCTGCTTCCCCTTAGAGAAATTCCATGATGACTTAACTGTCTCAGTGTAGATTCAGGCATTACATTTAAAGATGATCCAGTGTCCACCAGCACATTGGATATCATGTCAGACTTGCAGTGTACTGAGATATGCAGAGCTAAGTTGTGATGTTTCCCGGCTTCGGGGAGTTCATCATCACCAAACCCCAAGTTATTGCAAGCAGTAATGTTACCCACTATTTCGTTAAACTGATCCACAGAGACTTCATGATCAACATAGGCCTGTTCTAGTACCTTCATTAGCACTTTCCTGTGAGCCTCCGAGCTCAAGAGCAGAGACAAAATGGATATCTTTGATGGAGTTTGTAGCAGCTGGTCAACAATCTTATAGTCACTCTTTTTAACAAGCCTCAGAATTTCATCTAGATTAGATTCCTCAATAGATTGGCCTAATGGGCCGGGGCTCTTGTCAACAGGAGGAGCAACTGGTGGAGTCACCGTGGCAATAGGTGTAACCACCTTCTTTTGGAACAAGGGTGGACGAACTTTTTCGCTTCTTAGGGCTGTAATTTCTCCCGCAACATTATCAACTGTAGCTGGGGATACCAGAGGCACTTCCACTCCATTCTCAATCATGGTTGCATTGTACTTATAAGGTATTGCTTTTGTAGAGGCATAAGATACAGGACCAGGTAACCTGATCACCAAAGGTTCAACATTTCTTGTCTGAGATACCGTTTCAACAGGAGAATCATGAAACACTGGCACAATCACACATACATCACTGACAATCAAGTGTTTGTCATCCATCAGACTCTGTATATCATCTTGCACCACATAACAACCCATAGGATTTTGAAGACATTCTGAACAAGAAGCATGATCGTGATTGAACAAAGCAGCCTGGCAAAGTTTGACATGTAGCGGTACCAAGGGAGTAACAACATTGCGGACATCCAACACGGGATCCTCTTGAGGAACAGGGATTCTTTCGAAAGCCTCGATCATGTTAACAGCAGCATGGTTTGGAAGTGGATTGTCAAGAACATGAGGAACACTATTTTCAAAAGTCAACCGTCCTTTTTCTATCAGGTCTTTCACAATATATTTCAGAGCATAGCAACCTTCAACATCGTGGCCTTGAGCGCTCTGATGGAATTCACATGTGAGATCCTGTCGGAACCTGGGAGGCAACAGATTAGGCGGAGGCTTGCCTGGTCTAGTGACACAGTGTCCCTTAGCAAGTAAAGTTGGGAGCAGCTCAGCATACCGCATAGGTATTGGTGGAAAAGAAGGTTTGGGTAGGGGACCCTGTTGTTGCTGTTGTTCTTGCTGAACAAGAGGCTGGTGTTGCACTTGTTGAGCAATGGCATTAACGGGCACTGGTGGTTAACCCGGTGGCAGAGGATATTGCTGATAGAATGGCGGGAAGAAAGGATGTTGAGAGTATTGCATGTATTGGTAGGGCAAAGTTAATTGAGTAGCATTTGTAGATGGGTTACCAGATACCATCCCTACTTCGGATTCTTTCCTCTTATGATGGCCATTACCATACTTCTTTGGTGCACTGGCTGAAGATTCACCCTTCTCAAGAACAATGATACCCTCTCTGACAGCCTCCTCTAGACGACTTCCCATGGTAACCATGTCGGAGAAGTTGTTTGGAGCAGAGACTATCATTCTTTCCTTATATTCCTTCTTCAGAGTCTTCAGGAATGTCTGTGTTAATTCTTCCTCATCGAGTCGAGGAGAAACACGGGCAGCTGCCCCTCTCCATCTCTGGGCATACTCACGGAAAGTTTCATCTGACTTCTGAGACAAGGACTTAAGAGAGTCCCTATTTGGCTTCAAGCGGGTATTGAACTCGTAATGACTTTCAAAAGCAGCAGCAAGATCCTCGAAAGTATGGATATTATCTTTGCTCAAACCAGTGTACCAATCTGCCGCATCCTCTGCTAGGCTGTCTTGGAAGCAGTGTATCATCAGTGCATCATTATCTGCATAATTGGCCATCTTTCGGACGTACCGAATGACATGGCTATGTGGACAGGAAGATCCATTGTATTTGTCAAAATCTGGCACCTTAAACTTCTTAGGAACTTCAAATCGGGATACCAAGCATAGATCACGAGCCTTAGCAGAGACATTGTTTCCACGGCTAGCTTTGACCTCACGGAGTTCTCCAGCCAACTCCCTTAACTGTCTTTTCATAGCTTCCATTGCAGGATCTTGTCCACGCGGAGTATCGACATCAATCACCTGTTGCATAGTGTGGACAATAGGATCGGTAACAACAGTGGTTACTTGAGGCATAGCAGTGGATACAGGAATCTGTCCTTGACCAGCAAAACCAGAGATACCAGCAGCAGTATTAGGAGAATAGTAAGCCGAGAGTCCATAAGGACGCCCATTGGGCATAACAAACTGAGCATCAGACACCACAGTAGACAGTGGGATAGATGGAATTGCTTCAGTAGAAGCTGGGACAGATGTGGCTGGTTGTTCTTGTGCAGCCATCAGAACAGACATAGTGTCATGAGCCTTAGCCAAGTCTTCTTTCATAGCAGCCAATTCGGCACGGAGCTGAGCATTTTCTTCTTCAAAGTTAGCCATAATCCTTCTCTTGTGAAATCTTGTTTGATGAACTCTATCTGGTTGGTAAACCTTGCGAGCACGAGACACCTTTCTGGCTGCGGCGGACAAAACCAGGAGGCAATGAGCACGAGAGAAGTTTTTTGTGACCAATGAATGCATATGATGCATGAAATGGGTTAATGCATATGCAAAAAGACTCCTTTTTTGTGTTATCGAAGGGTTTCAGACAAATTAGAAGTTTGTAAACATTACTAAACAACGGTTAACATAAACGGGAAACAAACAAACAACATATAATTTTTGCAAGACAATTCCCTTTGAAATGCTAAGCCAAGGGATAGACTTTGAAATGTAAAAAAACACAAACAAATGGAAATAACAACAGGAAATGGAGATCCTCAAGCGTAGGAAGTGGAAGCATCATCCTCAGACTCAGACTCATAGCTGCAGTATCGTGCATAGAAGTCACGGGTACCCCTAGCCCTCTTAGAGTCTCTCATAAGCAACTTATATTTCTCTTCAATCTCTCTCTTAGCCTTAGCTAGCTCTTTCTTCAGTATCAAGACCTCATGAGTCTTCTGCTCATCCTTTCCATCCAAAGTCATGATCACGTTCTCAGCCTCATAGTATCTAGCCCTCCACTGATGCTTCTCCCGACTCTCCATAGCTAGATGCTCCTGATACATCTCCTGGGTAGGTGGGAGTAGAGGCAAAGGCATGGTAGGAATAGATGCAGACACATATCTCATAGAGGGGTAAGGCATACCAATCTCCGCAACTTGGTTTATCACCCACTGTGTATAGGCCTCATGAGCAACACCGGACCTTACACCCATGTGCTTCACCTCTTTCTTTCGGAGCTTGGACCAAGCTTCCATGAAATCCTCTCTTATTCCCGTGGGAGCATTGGAGTAGTGAAAGAAGTAAGGAGCTGTAGCAAGATTGATGGGCTTTCCTTTCATCGGGAAACCAAACTGTCGCAAAGCGAGCTCCGGGTTATAGTTGATTCCACCCCGGGTACCAAGAAGAGGTACATTAAGAAACTTTCCACCACCAAAGATAATTTCCTTAACTCTAGAAGCTGGAGTGAGCCAAACCACTTCATTAGGAGTGAGAGCCATAATCCTCTGTGAAATAGACCAGTTCTCCGGATTGTCGTGGAAAGACTTCGGAAGGTGCGAAATAAACCACCTATAGGGGAGAGGCACACAACAAAGAATATATCCACGACCTTTGCCGGAATGATCGTGAATAGCATGGTATGTGTCAGCTAGCAGAGTAGGAACCGGATTCTTGGAATGGAAGATCATAATAGCATTCATGTCCACGAAGTCATCAAGATTTGGAAAGAGAATAAGCCCATAGATGAGGAGTGCAAGAATAGCCTCAAGAGTGTCCTGACAAGTGGTCTTGAGGTTGGCTTTCTCAAGAAGATACTTCGAAGTGAACCATCGGATACGAGCCTTAGTGACAAGATTCTTGGAGACATCGGTGGTCTTGAGATAGAGATCTTTAGCAATAACCAATGGAGTAGGAGGATTCTCAAGTCCCGCGAAGGGCACCCCCTTAGCAATAGATAGACCCATCAAGTGAGAATAAGCCTCTAGAGTAGGCACCAACTGAAAGTCGGGAAAAGTAAAACACCGATACTCCCGATCATAGAATTGCACTAGAGTGTGCACAAGCTTCTCATCCACATTAGTCTGGAGAATAGTAAGTAAAGCACTGTAACGATGTCGGAAACCAGTCGGATCCTCAATCTTGAGTGCCAAATCTCTCAAACTAGCCAAATCCACTTCCTTGAACTTGTAGGACTTAGTCTTCCCCATTCCTACAATGTTTACAAATTCAATTCGTCTAAGCCCTTCGATAACAATGCATGGAAAAAGTTTATGCATGTATGCATGTATGCATGAATGCATGATTATATTCAAGTTCGGAGAAAACATGGTGGGTTAAAGTTCAAAGTCGAGGAGTCATGGGTGGACACGGTGTCCGGTGAAACTAGGGCTTTAGGATAATAGTAACCGGGTTCTAAAAAGTTCCCAAGTTGCAACCTCTCCGACGTATATCATGGTGCCACGAGACAAACACTCGCTCCATGATTATCCGTAAGAAGGTCTAACTTGAGTGTAGTATGGCGTGACGACTAAAACTCGAGACAACACTCGGTTTAGCCTCCGCACTACATCCTAGAAAATGGCCATGGTTGGGTTCGGTTATCTACGGTTCATAGCATCCTAGAACAATTAGAAGTAAAGTGCCTAAACGCGACAACACGCGCCGACAACATCACCCCCAAAATGCCTCAGCTATGTGGGATTGATCGTATAATCCAAAACACGAGGCAACCCCCGGAATGAATTGTCGATTATATCCCTCCTAAATCCTAAGTTCACTCAGCCCGGGTGCAGGACTTTTGATATTCTCACCCCACACGTTTGCAAGAAATTAAACATTTATTCACATAGGAAAGCAAGTAAAAGAAACAAGTAAAAAGAGCGCAAGCATGGAAATAAAGATTAGGCGTAACTCTCGAATGTCCCCAGTGAAGTCGCCAGCTGTTTTATCTTGGTTTTCGGGTGTCAAACATTGATTACGTTTGAACCTTTTTAACCGGTGATATCTTATTTTTTCTTGGGAAGGGAAAAAGTAAGCAAAACCCTTGAGAATCGAGGTCCGGGAGTTGTTTTCGCTACGGGAAGGTGTTAGGCACCCATAACGACTATAGTATTCTATAGGAACCGTCTTTAATTTCTACGCGCGTGCTTTATTTTTAAATGCTATTTGAAAGTGATATTAAGCCTAAAGGTATTCTAAATGAAGAATTGGAGGGAGAAGAATGTGTTTGAATTTTTATTTTATTTGAATTGAAGGAATTTTGTTCCTTGCCTACGTACCCGATTAAGGGATCAAATCCACCGTAGTTCTCTTCCAAAAATGTTTTTGTTTTTGTTGGTTGATTTTAAGTTTGAAAATTGGAATTTTTGAAGAATGAGGGAGAGAGGCCTCAAAGGCATGAGAATGTGAAATTGTGAGGTTGAATTAGTCATTTTGCAAAAAGGAAGTCAAAGTATGATTAAAATTCATTAAGTTTTTATTTAAGAAGAGAAAAGGAAAATTCAATGGGATTTTGACCCCAAGGTTTATTAAGAAAAATATTTGAGTGATGTCGTTCATATTTTTTGGAAAATTGATTTTTCTAAGTGTAAATCCTAAGCATTCATCTAAACATTCAATCCTAAACATACATCTAAACATGCATATCCTAAGCATACATCTAAAGTGAGGTGTGTGCATGTGTCGGTGCTTGTGTCGGTGTACATTATTAGAGTTCATTGTCCATATTACATCCTTCACCTACATACACACTACTTCCTTGTGAGAATTTAGTTCCACACAGATGAATTAAAAGCAAAAGAAATGTAAAGAGATGGGATGAGAAAGTGTGATAGAGAGCATGCTTATGATGTATGAACCATGAAACACAAGAAAATGGTTAGTAGCACATGATAATATGGAGAAAAATAAGGCAAAGAAAATACCATAATAGAAGCATGGAATCTAACACAAAACAAACCAAGACAAGTGCAAAATATGCCTAAAAATTCACCCATGGGATACAAGCATCACATAGCTCATAACTCTCATAGTCCTATACATTTTTAAAGGTATATATTCTGTTCTTAAAATGAGAATCAAAGCCATGTGATGAACCCTACATCTTCAAGTGAATTTAGACATTTTTGCACTTTTTATTTATAGACACAACTTGCAAGGCAAGTAACTACCCAAGATTCACACTCATGCAGCAAAATTATATACAAATAATATCTAAAAATTCCAAGAATCATAGGACATGTTCTACAAACAAATTATCAAGAATTTGAAAAGAGATTAGACAATTTTTTTTAAATTTTGTATAAAATCAAGAAGTAAAAACAAGAAAATGTACTAATATTTTTTTTTAGTAAGATTTTCAGTAAACAAATTGCATAAAAACACCACAAAATTGACAAGAAACATACACCAATTTTTATGGAATTTTTCAAGGAATTTTAATACGAATGGGAGTGTGAAAAGCATAGTCAGTGGGACAAATAGCAAAAAGGAAAGCAAGGAACGAAAATCTGCCAAGGACAATCCCAGGCCCAAGGTCATTGATGGATCTTGGACTATCCAAACACCACAGGGACGTTGGATTGATCCAACTCCATCACACCCTAGATCCAAGGGCTGAGAGCATGCATCACATGGTAACAAAACTCAGACACATGGAAACAAAGGATCACAGGCATACACGTGGCAAACCATGAATCAAACGGTGCAGATCAAGAAGAGAATGAACCAAAATGAACCAGACCGGTTCAGGTGTTTATATAAACACGAACCTACCGGTCCAATTCATACCTCCTTCTCTCTTCTCTCTCTACAACGTTTTAGAGAGAGAAGCTCAGCAACTTCTCTCTTCTTCTCCGTCGTCTTCTCCGACGAACACCACGACGGAGGTACGGTGGCTGCCGGTGGCGCCGCCGTACCTGAACCCTTTTTCGAAAACTTTTCATGTCGTTGTGTTCGTCTTGGACTCCTCTTCATGATTTTGACACTTATTTTTGGAAATGAGTCTTAGATTCGAGCAGATCTAAGCCTGAAGCTTACGTTCCTAGGGTTTCGAATTTTTTTTGAAATCTTTTGGAATGAAACCCTAACTTGAACTATTCTCTACTCTGATGTTGAATTTGGACTCTATTCTGAAAAATAAACGGTGAACCTTCGTGATTTTATATCTTAGGGTTTCGTTTCAGATTTTTTTGAATCTTTTCGAATTTCACATCAATTCACCGTTTATTTTCCATTATGAACCTTCGATGATGATTACGAATGAGAAGGAGAGGGTTTTCATGTATTTACCTAGATTTGTTTGGAGATTCGAACAAAAGAGATCCTGCGTTCGTTCTTGATTGTTCTGGTAAGCATTCAAAACCTTCGCAACCAAAAATAAATCGGTGAATCTTCTTCTCCTTCTTCACCGGTCTGATTCTTGCTTCGATATCTCTCTTCTCTTCCCTCAACAAAACCCTTCGTGATCGCAAATTCGTCTTTGACGGATTCTTGCTTGAATTGCGAAGGTGAAGATTCAGTGATGAGGTTTTCTCTGAGAATCTTCTACGAATTCGTATCCATTTTGTGTAGATGTTGTTGAATTGAGTTTTTCTGATGATGATTGGTACGAATTGGTATGAATCTGAGGGTTTGTTGCGGTGGTTTTGAGTTTGTTACGGTGGTGACTTGGTTCAGTTACGGTGGTGACTTGGGAGAGAGAGAAATTCTGTTAGGGTTTTCTGATGATGTGTCAGTGATTGAATGGTAAAAATCCCTGTGTAATTGGTGATGTGGCTGCTTTTATAGGCTGCCATGTGTGCTTGGTGGCCAATGGCTTGTTGACATGTGTCCCTGGGCTTGCTTGGGTTCGAAATTGGACTATCTCTGGATTTGAGGACCTCTTTGCAATTTTGAAACCTTTAAGGACTGACCTGCAAAAATTATTAAGGACTATTCTGCAAATAAAACAAAGACTTTAAGAAAAAATAAAATTTCGAAATGGACAACAACAAAAAAGACTTAAAAAAAATAAAATTTGGACTTAGAAAAAGGACTTGAGTGCAATTTTTGGAAGTTTGAGGACTTAAAAGAAAATAAAAAATAAAATTGGATTAAAAACGATAAATTTGACTAAACGTAAAGTGAAACGATTAAAAATGACAAAACGGACTAAAATAAACCAATTACCTAAATGAGGTACTTTAAAGTAACCTCTCTCTGCCGAAATTTCGTGTGAAATGACCAAAATGCCCCTGGGGACTAAAATGACTAAAAATGACTCAGATGCAATTTAAAAAATGGACTTTTAACAGGAAATTAAAGCAAGAATTTATTTAAATCAATTTAAAAGACTCAGAGACAATTTTTAGAATTTAAACAGAGTTTTAACACTTGAAAAGACTAAAATGCCCCTAGGGGCTAAACTGACTCAAAATGACTTCAAATGCAATTTTTGAAATGGATTTTGACGTGGAATTGAAATGAGGACTTATTCTAACCATTTGAAAGGACTCAAACAAATTTTTTAAAGGGCTGAAAGAAATTTTATCATAGGAAATGACTAAAATACCCTCCTATGTGAATTTTGCAAATAATGTTGAAATAAAATGCAAAGAGAGATGTAATTGATCAGAGACATATCAAATGACTTGAAATACAAGAAAAGAAGAATTGAACAAGTATTTTTAGGTCCAAAATTAGGGTATAACATTTATGTATAAGAGTTTATTTCTCTATGGAGTTTATTTCTCCTGTTCGTTCTTCTGTGAGGCTGGGTTCTAGACTATTCTGCTGTGTATGCCTCTGATGTGCTGGATGATGTCTCAATATGTCCATTATACATTATTTTTAAAAGTTGTCTTTTTTAAGTAATGTTGATGTTTTCCTGTTATCTTCTTTCGTGATGAGTACTTATGTTAAAAGTGAAAGAAGTTATGACGGTATGATCTCCTGCTCTTTTGTTTTATCTATGCAAGTTCCTTGGCTTTTGAAGATATGCGCTGCAAAGGTTGTTTTAGCCAAAAATTGCCAAAGAGGGAGATTGTTAGGTTTTTAGACTTGTATTGGCTGCATTTTGTTAAAACAAGAGTTCTAGTAAGATGTCGGACAAGATGTCTTGACATGTTGGTACGACTTCATAGCGTGTCTTGTTCCGCTTTCTTGGAGATTCATTTTAAACGTGAGATCCCTGAAGATTCTTTGAAGATTTGATTCAGGTACGTAGTTGACCAAGAAGCGTGTGGTTTCTAGAAGCAATGATAGAGGTTTAGCTTTGTCGTGTTTCTTAAGTGTGATGTTGTAACATTTAAGGAAACACCATATTTGCTTCAGAATTCTGTGCTGAAAACCGTGCGGTTCAGGTGATTGTTTGGCCTGAGTTATGCATCAAGCTCATTCTGCATTCATGCTATATAAAGGAAGAATCAAGACCTAATTCATCACTAAATCCGCAATTGTCAAAAGTGTCTATTAGGGTTTTAGTCTGTCCTTGTTATTTTTGAGTCACTCTTGTACCTTGTTGATGCATAAAGCTAGACTTTAGTTGAGTTGTAAACTTTGAATCACTCAAAGCTTATAAGCACGAGTTGATTCTTTGTGTAGGAGTGTGTCTCCATTAATTGTTATAATTGAGTCAATCACTGGGACTGTGGTTGAGAGGAAGTGAGAGGGGGATCTCATATCTAGGAGAGTCTTAGATAGAAATTGCATGAGTAGTGATTAGGTGCGAAGCTAGTAGACTGAAGATAGTTTTTATGCATGCTTCAAACTAATACTATTATAGTGAATTTCCTTCCTGGCTTAGTAGCCCCCAGATGTAGGTGACGTTGTGTAACGCCCTATTTCTATTAAAGCGATAAAACACGCAAATAAAACATTTATTCAAGAAATAGATGCTACGTCTTCAACAAAAATTCCAACAACATGCATTTATAAAAATTCTCAACAGTCGCAGCGGATATAAATCATACATCACCAAAGTATACATGTCATAATATCAACATACAACCATAAATAAAATCTCCAAAACCGGACAAATGGGCATAATCTCCATAACAAAAATAAATCCAGAATATCATAAAACCGACACCTAATCAGAGCCTAATCTAAGACTCTAAAGAACCGATAACGGAGATTAGCTCCCACTATCCAAGCAATCACCAAGCAACTAACCAAAAGCAAACTAGTCCTGCACTTCGTCTAGCCATTCATACGAACAGGTAGGCGGTCAAAACCATTGGGGGCAAGCTTCACATCAATCATAATCAACATAAAACAAACATAAGCATTCAAGGATTTCATGCACAACACATATACATACCCATCCCTCCTAGAATACTAACATCACATGATTATTATCCCCCATTCCATACACCTCAAGCTATCACATTACTAACATCGCATAACAAGCATATTCAATCTCTAAACAAGTCATCGACATACGTTCATCATTTATTAACATCAACCAATGAAAGGATTACTCACCTCATTCCTCATCTAGCATACTTAACTCAACAAGTACAATTCATCATTTCAAAGCTATAAGCAAGCAATCATCATTATCAAAGAAATCACCACATCATATGTATATACATATACAATTCTCACCTCATTACTATTACCAAATTAATTATCATCAAATAGATTCACCAAGTGTATAAGCACAAACAAGTAAGACATGCAATTAGAGCATAATTCAATTATTCAAAACCATTAACAAAATCCACCAATGTACATACACACCAATCCACACAATCACAACATTCACCAAATTTCACCAATGCACAAATTCATCAAGTCACAGATTCAATTATGACACAATTCATCAAATGCATGCAATGTTCTAGACTCTTCTTGTTGCATGCGGTACCGTCACCAACAACAAAGGTAGTCACCTCATGATGCAACAAAAACATCAAATCCATTGAATACAAAGTATTCAAATCTCACCACTGGGTATAAGTATCCTAAACCATTGAATACAAATTAGTATTCAAATCTCACCACTAGATGTAAACATCCTAAGACTCAATATGACTATGATGCATGGACATACAAGCAAAGACTCGACAATGCAAAATCACCTCATATATATTCAACAACCACAATGTAAGAGATCACCTCCATTTACATTGATCAACTCCAACAACAATTGCATTATCACGTATTTACATCCACATAATAAACAAGTCACGATTCAAATAAGAGTCATCACCGCATTATCATCACATAATTATCATCATAATTATTAACAAACATTAACATCAACTATATCATGTAGTTTAACAATTCCATACAATTTCTCACAATCCAAGTAAGGAGAAAATACAACACATTATGATAAACATCATATTCAACACCTATCAATCATTCACATATCTTCTTTTATTCATATCAAGCTAGACACAAAAGATTTGCCAAGTATTTGGTCTTAAAGATTATTTTCGACAAGGTTCGTCTATCATTTACAACTTTAAAATAATTGAGACAAATGAACCAAAACCAAGTAAATAAACTCTAGGGCCTCGACTATGTATACACTTAGATCACATATGAGTGTAGTTGAATATACATGTGCGTTTCACCAGCCGACTACGACAAGTCATCAAAATCACCAAGTTAGGACAAGTTTGAATCATTTCTTCCACATTTCAAAATCAACTCATTTTCAAAACAAACCAAGTTAAACCACGTTGAAATCATTCACAACCATTTCTAGAAAACATGAATATGGTACACAACCTTAATCCCACCCCTTTTTCTTAAGAAAACAAGCTTCGGAAAGATTCGATGTTTTGGCGTTTTTCAAAAGTTTAAGGTGCAAATCTCCGAACCAAGTCCACTTCAATTCACTTGATGTTTACAGAGCTTTAGAAAGTTCATTTACTTTTAAATACATCAAGTAATCAATTTGGAATGGTCCGGGCCGACCCAAAACCCTAAAAACGACAAAATATGAGCTACTACACTGTGCAACTCGCCATGGCCACTAAATCACTCGCCATGGCGAGTTTGACACAGGAGGCACTCCCAACTCGCCTTCAACTCGCCATAGCAAGTTGTGACAGGCTGCAGAAATTCTGCTCTCGGGAAAACTCCAATTTTCACTCTAAAATCCAAATTTTGACTTCCCAATGCCCAAATTTGATCCCAAAGTTTGTCTAAACATTTCTAAACATGAGAAGGCAGTCAAATCCATATAAACTTGACTCAAAACATCATTTCAACAAAAATCATCATTTGACCCATTTTTCATGAAAATATTCAAGAACAACACAAATTCACTTCAAGCTCTATGATTATGATTACCCATGACATCAATCATCAACAAGAACATCTCACAACAACACAACAACAACAACAACAACAACAACAACAACAACAACAACAACAACAACAACAACAACAGAAGTGAATTCATCAACAATTCATCAACAACCACATCATACTTCACCAATTTTGAGCAAAAACTCAAGTATACATATATACATAACTTGAGCATGTAAATTCATCATCAACAACTTAATTAACATCAATTTCACATACCCAAACATTACATCAAAGCATAAATACGAATTTCATCAATTAATTTCATAATAATCACTTTATACAATTAAGCACGTATGCATAGAATTAGGGTAGAAGCTACAACTAAGTGATTATGATTGAAATCTAACCCCCTTACCTTAATTCTTCACAAATCTAAGCTAGTGCTTCACTTTAGCTCCAATCCCTTGAATCTCTACCTCCCTCTAGCTCTCCTAGCTCTTCTCTCTTCAAAACCCTTTTCTTCTCTTCTAGCACCTTCTCCCTCTACCTCTCTCAAAATGTTTTTATAAAATGAACAAAATGACACTATGTGACCTAATTTCCTCAAAGCCTAAGGTTTAAATAGGCTCACTACTATTGGGCTTAACCCTTAATGTCTTAGTGGGCTCTAAACTCTTAAAAACTAACTCTCAAAGTTTCTATCCTCATACGGTTAAAAATTATCAAATAATTACCCCTTTCAAAACTAATTACCACTACCGAATAATAACTTAGTAAATATAACAGTTCTTACTTAAAACACTAAAAATAACTCTCGCCAAGAAATTACTAGATTACCCTTACTTACAAAATGACCAAATTACCCTTTTTGCACTAAAACCCATTAGAAAGCACCCGATGATAAATAATCACGCACAAGCACATATAACCACATATTAAAATAATTAAAAATAAATCTAGTGAAAATCGGGTTGTTACACGTTGCACCGAACTGGGTTAACAAATAACTTGTGTTCTTTACTTTCTATCTTTTTGTGTAAGTTGTTATTTGTTTGTGTTGTCACGATGTCTTGACATCTCTCTTGTCATTTCACTTGTCACGACATCGTGCTCAACATCTTTTCTGCGTCCCAGAATTTCAAGTCTGCTTATTTATCAGGCAAATTACGTGCAAGTAGATCTTTTGTGTAGCTAGTGTCGCTTTGCTGCATTTAAGTTTTGTGGAATGAAAGGAATCATCGTATTTTCAAGAACATCGAAACTCATATCCATCAGTTGCTGGATAAAGTGAAATTATTTTCCTATTGGTAGAGGAAGACAACTAATATTAATATTCATTATAATTTCCATATGTGGTGGTCGAGCCCGTTTGTTTGTTTGGGCATCGGCTAATCTGTTTGTATTTTTGTCTCTTTTGTGACCTGCTGGAGTGTATACTTTTGATATTCTTTTTGGCACACCTTGTGCTATTAAGGGCACTCCTTTGTTAGTAGTATATATTATCGTAATAACAATCATTTTCCTTTAATAAAAAAAATCACTTATTTGAAAAATAATTTATTTTGTTTGGATACAACAATATAAAATGGAATTTTTGTTACAACATTTACCTTTATCTTTCGCTCCTCTTAATATGTTTTCATTTGAAACTGATGAGATTTTTTGCTGTAGATCCTGGTTTTTAAAAAAACTATAACAAACAAATACAATGCTCTTTAGAGTGATTTTTTTAAGTTATAAAAACGACCTCATAGAGTATGTTTGTTACAGATTAAAATAAAATAATCTGGTTTCAATAATTTAGAGATTTTTCTTAAACATTTTATAATAAAATCAGAACCTATTTTGTGGTTATTTAAAATAATAAAATCATTTAAAAAAAGAGTTTGTTTAAGACAATTATATAAAACAAATTTTTTGTTACGAAAATACTTCAATATTATGACCGTTATACAAAAACACTACCAAAACACTTCAATTTTTTGTTCAATCTTTTGACAATCATACAAAAACATTTCAATTTTTTTGTTACAAAATACACAATAAGTTGAAAAATATATGTCAAATGATTAAGATAAGATTAAATTGTGTTTGGTGGTCATTAACTTACATAAGTATAAAATAAAAAATAGACTATTGATTGATACTGTTGATGAATAAAATAAAAAATAGGCTATTGATTGATACTGTTGATGATTAGAAAATTTTCAAACATAGTAGTTTGTTCAGATATTTACGTTACATAAATATTTCAAAAAATTAAAAACTTAAATAAAATATTTAACTGATAAGAACAAAGTAACTAATATTTTATTTGACATAACTATTAGTTTTAAAAAATAAAAAATAAAACAAAATATTGAGAATAAAATATGGCATAAAAAAATCTTAGTGTATATATATATAAAAAAATATATCCTATTGGATTGATAGATAGGGTTTCAGTGATATGGATTGATAAAATAGGGTTTCATTTTGTAAACAAGAAAGAGACGGCAGACTCTTCTCTATCTTCTTCTCAGGGGACAAAAAGTATCTGGTAATTTGGTGTTCGGCCGCAGTGGTAAGTAAAAGAATCAAACAATTTTCATCTCTAATCTTGTTCTATTAAGTAGTTTTGTAATCTCTAATTTTGTATGTTATTTGTTAACACTCTTCATCCTGTTTTTGTTTGATCAGAGACTCACCATCTCATTCATTTGTCTATTAATTTCATGTTTCTTAAAGATTCATCAAAACCCTAATTTAAAGCTTTTCCCCCTTTTTCTTAAAGCGTGGTTACTTCTTTTAATAAGTATTTTTAAGTTAAAAATATTGTTAATTGCATTGATTTACACTGTATTGTCGTTGGCTTCGAAAATCTATGAAAAAATTGTTCTAATGCTCTTAATACTTATTGATTGATTCTACATGTAGCTCTATAAATACCAGCATTGTAATTAAGTCTTATTCACCGTTACATTCGTGCATGCAGTTCAATTTTAATTAAATATCATATCTTTGTGTTGGTTGATAGTTAGTATAGTTAATTAATTGCATGCATTAAAATGTCATTGATATCTGAAGAAATGTTTTAAATCTCTATCCATGAAATAGCTTAAATTGAATGCTGAATTAAAGACTATAAAGCATGAACACCAACGAGATCACGCAGACACTAGTAGTAATAATTTTAGAAATTAAAGCTTTGTCTTGGGTGTGAACCTTACAAAGATTAAAAATCGGAGCAAGTTTGTATTATGAATGGTGTTGGAATTCTTGGGAATGTTTAACTAGATAGTCCTTTTGGGGTTTGTTGGTGTTTTGTTTTTGCTGTTGTAGCTGCTGTTGGAATTCATGACACCTCTCTACTGGAGTGAGGGCTGATTGTTTTTGCTGCGTTGAAATTGCAGATTCGAACTACATCACCAAGATGCCTGTCAGATGGATTCTTCACTGGCAACCGAGCCAAGGAACAACAGTGAACAGCCACGTACTAAATGAAATTTCACAGTGTGTTGAGAATTTTAATGGCGTCAAAGACAAAAGATGCAAAGCTACCATCACTTTCTACAAACCCAATTTAAGAGACCAATCAATGAGTGCTCAATTCCCTCGTGATTTTCTTGGGATATCGCTGATGGAACAACCCAACAAATATTACTTGATCATTCGCGACAATAAGCTTGTTGTTGAGGCTGATTCTTCAATCTTAACTATCATGGAGAAACTTCAGTCCTATAAATCTAAGGTTGCACTGAATTGTGAGGGTTTGCAGTATAATCTCGGTGATTTTCAGATGAGACTGATTAAAGTTGTTCCAAATCAAGCTGAAAGTCTCAGAGGAATTCTAATGGAGATTGAGTATCTCCCCATTTCTTCACTTGAAAATGCCAAGCCAATTATGGAAGAGTTCATTGAAATATGGCGAGAAGTGCTGTCCAAAAAATCATTACCTGGTCAGTTCATGCGAGCGGAACCAATTTTTGCAGATTACGGACTCTCTGACAATTACACTTCGCAACATACAGCTGTTCAGTATGCTGCTGCATTGCCCCAACTATTTGCATCAGTTCAGTTAAGGAGTTAGTTAGGACCATTGAAGGAATGTTGTTCCTAATTCTTTATTTTTTACTCCTCTTTAACTAGACAATTAATTTATTTGATCCATGGAGTCTATGGAAACGTCACAAGGCAAACATTTGTAACTGAATTCCATTTTCTCTTCTCATTTTCACATATTATATAGCAAATCATGAAGCATTTATATTATGTTGTTTCAGTTTCCCCAAGAATTTTTTCATGTTGCTAAATATTTAGCTGCTTTTTGGATATCTGTTTTTCTTTTCTTTCTGTTACAACCAAGAATCATTTTGCTACGAAGAGTTTATTTTAATTATTTCAGCATTAATAATTTCAATTTTTATTAATTTATTTTAATAAAGATCAAGTTTTTCTTCCTCTTATGTGTTTCTTCACTCTAATAGCAACAAGGCATTGAGCAATGTTACATAACGGTGTAATAGCAAGAGTATAAAACATTAGCTAGCCGGATCAAATTCTTCAATATCATATTGTAAAATAGATAATGAATATAATTAAACACTTTAATAACAAGTATTTCAATTGGAAAAATTGGTAGGACTATTTCAAAGTTGAGAAAGGAATCATTATGCAAAGGCACTAAAATTAAAGTCAACAGAAACTTTGTAACAAAGAGGTGATCAACCATGTTACCTCAAAGTTAATTCATTTAAATCTGAATGAGTTTTGTCTTGGCATTGCTGTTTTATTGGGCATCAATTTAACTATCCACTGATAATTAATGGAAGTTCAATTGAAAGAGTACTTTCATCAAGCTTTCAGCACAGCTTGAAATTTGTTAAGTTCCTAAGATAAACTAAAGAAAGTTAAGTTAACAAGTGAATTAGGAACTTGTATAGGTCTGGGGATATTAATGTCTTAAGGTTGTTATTGTTGAGAATTAAAGAAGTCTCACATAGTTGAGTCAATTAATTTGAAGTTTTGGACTATAGGCCTCCTATAAATTCGGTGATCGTGTAAAAGGTCCGGCCAAAAAAAGGTTGAAAAGATAAAGAGTGATGATTCTGCTGATTTTTTATTTTTATTTTGTATTTAGTTAGGTTTCAACCTAAATTTTGTCCTGAATTTGTACTTAGTTTTATAAATATATAAAATAACTTTCATCTAATACTATTGGCAAATGAAATTATAGATTGCAAATGCAATTACAGGTTCTGTCATGTACCAGAGATAATTTTTTATGTACCTCTTTTTTCGTCATCTATGCACACCTCTTGTATACTGTTATAATGTCATTGCCAGTTAAGAGGCCATATTATTTGACAACAGAAACTCCTTGAACACTTCTGTTAAGAAATCAAAGGTGTCACCATATGATAATCAACGTAAAGATAAAGACGATACTCCTTCGTCGAGGAGACTTGCAATGCCAGTTGGTAAATCTGCTGATAGGTCACTTTTTTCCTTGAAAGAATTTGATTTGGTAGAATAATTATTTGAAGAATTCAAAGAAAGAAGACAAGAAGAAGAGGAGAGATTGCAGTCCATAAAGCGAGATATTAAGAAGTTCTCCAAAGCTAGGAAATATGAAAAAGCAATTTAGTTTTGTTAGGTGTCCATGTTAGGTATTCATCTCTATCACTGTTTCAACAACTATTACATAAATGCAATATGTTTAAAATCTGATACTATAATTGAAGTAATTATAATTGAAGTAATTAGTTGAAGAAACCAATAAAATAAGCAAAATCTTTCACTCATTAAACTCTATTTGTATTGGTAATAACAGTGAACCCAAAAAAAATTCTAAGAAGTAATCAATTTAATGGTATACTAGTATAATCCTAAACTTTAGAGAACAACAAAAAAATCCTATACACTGTGCAAAAAATACAAACAGGGTTTGTTATGGATTATCACCAATATTCGAACATTCAGAATACGTCTTCTGAAACTTAGCCAGGGCCCAGGACAACATCTCAGCCATCTGTTATAATGACACTCGAGACAAAGCGATTTTACTTGCAACAACCCTCTTTAACTAATTACAACTATTGTGTTTTCCTGACAAAGAAGTTCTCCTCAGGCTGCTTTTGCAAAAAGAAATTTGAAGCCTCTAGCCATCGACGATTAACCAAAAACTTATTTTCTTTCTCTGCCCACATGGACTCCTCAGTTACAAACTCATTAGCAACTACATGTGTCACAGTCGGGCCAAGTTCTGTCAAACGAGTAGCTCCTAACCGCTCTGCAATCCTCCTGAGTTTTCGTAAGTCATGACCATGAAAAGCACAGCTGAACACGATCACACATCCGCTTAGGACTTCCCCTCGAAGTGATGACAAGACCTGGAAAACATGAATTGATTGCAAAAATGACATAACATTATCAGAATATCACACCAGGATGCTGACAAATTAACTTATTATATTTCCATTAACAAAAATACAAAATGCACGAACTAGAAGAAAGATAAATATCAACAAGATAACTAACTACCTGCCTCACGTCTCGATCAACAAGGTCTCCTTGAAGTTCCTGCAAAACACCACCACACAGTTTTAGCAATATATCAAATACAACAAACATTTTATCAACAACATATGAGACATACATCGAAGAATTTGGAGTTGATCTGTCTAAGCACTTTGAGAATTCTGGCAAGCGCTCCATCAGTTTCGTTTTCATCAATATGCAATTCAGCAAGTGATTTGCAATTGAGGTCGAATTCCTGACAACTTGAATTGAAAAAGTGGTATCTCTCCATTAGTATCAGATTATCTTTATGCTTTCGCCATACCTACAACATTTGTTAGCAACATTTTCATACATTTTCAATAAAAGGTGGTGACTTCTGAATCATTAAGTTGATAGATCTTTAGCACATTTGAAACTATGAACTTGGTATATAGAGAATAAACTTTACAGGAATGGTTCATTAAAACACCAAATCAACCAATAATCAGGAAAAACCACTACTTTATAATCCTCACTAATAATCCAAGATGGTAGTCTTTTTATAGTCCCTTGGGCGCTAACTCATGTTAGACCAAAAGAGCGATTTTAGACTGATATATTTGAAGGATGCTATAAATGAGTTGTATTTATAATTTCCAGGAGATATGACCTTCCTCAACTTACAAGCCGATTTTGTAGGGTTGAATTAGACCAAAACCTATCAAAGAAGTCTATAATCATTTGGTTGTTTAAATTTTTTTTTTTTTAATAAAGTAGTTTTTTTCCAAGGTTATTTCTACTCTTACCAATGAAGAATGCTAGGAACACTCTTTTTTTAACACTTGTGCTCTTATTGGATGAAACTCATCTAGGTTCCACATAGATTAACTATCATTCCAATTAAATAATTCAGAAAAAACAAGTCAGAAACTAGCAGTGCACTCACCTTTTTCTTATCATCAAGAATTAGGATAGAACTTTCTGTCCCCAACACAAGATTCAGATCCTTCTGCTTCATTTGATCAGTCCCATCATCTCGAGAAATCACCTTATCTTTGAAGTATTCCCCTTGAGGATCAAGCAGCCTGGCCATCTCTAATGAGTACCGCCGATCACCCATGGTGTAGATGTACATTTCAAACATTTCACTTGCTTCTTTAAGAAATGTGCGAACGAAGGGCCTCAACTTGGTCATTCTTTGCATATGCTTCAATATGAAGAGTTTACCTCTGGCGATATCTACAGTTTCATCATATACAAGTTCAGAAAGGCAGCATATATAAAAAGCCATAAAAAGCCAGAACATCAAAGAAAGAGTTGTAAGGAAATTAACTCATGAGAATGGTGCTATTTTTAGGACATGAATCTACTCTATATATGACTTATGATGTTCTATGTGATGATGTGCAGCTTGGTACTTGCAATTGCGGAATAATACAATGATATCTGTCTTTTAGTAACAAATATTTATTCAGAAAATTTTCAAGATGGAATCGAAGACAAAAAATGCATAAAGCCTGTTGCAACCTTTCGAAAAGCATTTAACAAACACAACTGTAAGATTAGATGGAATATAAGTTCTTCAACCCACTTTTCGAAAAGGTGTATAATGTCAACATTTCAGTATAAGATGATATAAACACAAAACAGTAGAACTAGCATACATTATGTTGAATACAGAGGTATCTTGTTCACTAATAATAAGATAAAGTTACAATGAAAAAACAGATGAATTTTTACATTATAAAAACAGCAGAGACGGGAAATGCATCAAGTAAAACATCTATAAAATGGTGCGTTGGTTGGCACATACCTTCTAGAGAATCTGAATAGGTTTTTAAATGCATTTCTTCTGGGCTCAAACGATGAAGGGAAGTGGTATTTAGAAGTGTGTGATCTAAGTCCAGAACCAGGCAAAGCTTTCTACGGTTTAATAAATTCCGTGTGTGTAAGCTGCGCACTCTAGAAATTTCCTCCTCGTGAAGTCTTAGTCCCTGAACATACGAAAATCTCCATATTTAAATCATGTAGAATAGTTGGATTGTGTGTATGATAGGATACAACAAGAGTTCAAAGGAGAAGATAAAAAAATGAATAAAAATAGGATTTATAGTGATATTTGCAAGACCTGAGAGCAAAATTGATACAATTATCAAAATAGTCATTAGAAACAATGTGTACCTTGTGTATGTACCCAAATGTCAAACCAGAATCACCATCCATTTTTTTCCCACAATGTATACACAAGCCTTCAAATGAGCCAGGATGCCGACATACATCTACATTCATGGATGACACTGCAACAATGAACACATATAGATAGACAGAATGACAAAGTTGTATGTGATTCATAATCTAAACCTTAAGAAATGATTTAAGGTATAGTTAATTGCTATCCAATGAACCGTTCAGTTAAAGCAAACAACAAAAAAGATTGCAAGTCAAACAAGCTTTACGCTGCACAAATTAAAAAGTTAAAAAGAGAATTTAGGTTAAAAAGATAAACTAACAGAAATTATCACATAATTTCTTAAAAATGTTTTGGTTTACTTGCTCTCAAGGAGAAACTGTGTATGAATAAAATTTTGAAAATTTACATGCACGTGTGGCAGGATTGAACCTTGTTCCTAGCAAAGAAAATGACAAAACAACTAAAACGATCAAAATTACCTAGTTGTTGTTCCACGGTTCCTTCTGAAGTAGACGCCTTATTTTCACTGTAGCAAAGCGAAATTTGATCAGAAATCATGAAACAAGAAAAAATTGAAAGAATACATAATTATATGTGCCATAGGTTGATGCTAATTGGTCAGAATAATAACAATAATCAAATTTTTTACCAACAGTTAGCTACATATGGATCAAACAATACAAAAATGTTCTCTCATGGATCATGTCTATAAATAGGTTGTTTGAGTTCAGATATCTCTTAACAGTTTGGCCTGTATAATTTTCTAGTCACCCTTTACTTTAACTATTGGACTCTTGTAGAAAAATGCCTCTTAATGATGCTTTTAAAGGTTTTCTTATCTAGGTAAGATGAGACTCTACCGTCTATTATTCAATGCAAGTGAAAGAAACTTAATCTACGATGATTTTATTCATGGTCTTCTATATTGTTTGATGCAACACTATGTATGGTTCTTATAATTACAAAACATAGATACTTGAGCTTAAATGGTTCAGAGTTCCACAAACCAATGCCTTAAATGTAATTAAAACCTCGCATGACAATATTTCGCGAGTTTTTGGAAACAAGAATCACTCCCAAAACATAAAAAAACTGACAATTCATGATAATCATCAATGATAATACAAATAACCTATAACAGGTTGAAAGTAGCTAGTGAGCAACTTACTGAAGTACAATTAAAATTGTAAGTTGTAACCTTATAATGTTTAGCCCTCTCACAGATCATAACCTTATATAAATTATTCAAACGTAATAAATTTCAATAAATTCGTAAAATCAAACACGCAACATATTAACCAATACCATAACTCGTGTTGGTTTTCAGCTTCTTCACCGAGTATTACAGAGATCTGTATTGCAGCCTCAACATAATCGATGTACTCATCAGTACTGTCAGATGAATCAGTAATTTCAGGAAAATCACACTAGGCAATCGCTTAACTAATACCGTATTAAATCATATGGATCATATTTGTTTTCAACTTCTTTATCTGATGATAAGTTGTCTGAACTATCATCAGTACTGTCAAATGAATCGGTACTGTCAGGAAATTCAGTCTCATCATCACTCATCGGTACAGCCATCCAACAAAACCAAATCAGTAGCAATATTGATAAATAAAGAGACTACGCAAACCAAAAAAAATTGGAAAGTAAAACAAGTAGCAAGCCAAGTGAAAATAGAAAGCAAATTTAGAAACCGTCCCATCAAGTTGCAAACTTTGAACAATCTAACTATCATTGACACAAATCGTCAAAGGTGTTCTGAAATAAAGTAAATGAACAGTCAAAGGTGTTCTCGAAATTCCAGAGATTGCTATTCTTTTTGTGCGCGTTCTGGCCATAACGAACTCAAATTTCAAATTTTTAAACACAAATCGTCAAAGATCACTTAAAAACTATTCATAAATCAAAGAAAAAATAAACATATGCATCAAAGTATATACAATAACATAGCATCACATATTCAAAATTTCCCCGTTCTATATTTCTCAAATCAACTTCCATAGATTGCTGGGAATGTAATTGAAGCAGCATTTTATTCGATCACCGTTCTATTCAATATCAAGAACGCAATTCTTTGCAATTGTATTGAATAACAAGAAATTCACAATTGAACCATTACTGAAAACGTGATTCTTTGCAATATCGAGAAACATTATTCTGTTACTCGAAACCTTTACAAGAACTGAGAAAAGGAACATTATGGATAAAGAAGCGAAACAAACTAACCTAAATGATGTTGGATTCTTCGATGAGAATGCAGAGGCGGAGCTCCGGCAAGGAACAGTGTTCCGGGAGCAGCCGTTACGGTAGTCCGGGGAGGAATGGCGCGGTTACAGTTCGTTGAAGTTTTGGAGGGAAAGGGTTTTTGGTTTATTTGAACGTTTGAGTAGTGTTCGTTAAAACGTTTTTTTGGGGGAAATGACTCGGTTCATTCATTTCTTTTATACATGGTTCCCAATCAATCTAAATTATTTTACCATTCACATTATCAAATCAAATTATACAAAACGTTATTATTTAAAAAAAAATCATTTTGTACCCAAAAAAAAAAAAAATCATTATTCAATTTGGTAAAAATGGATAAATTTTCCCACAAATTCTAGCTCAACAAACAAAAATGTTCAAATTGTTGTTGACTGAAGTTTAAACTTATCCTCCCCCACTTGTTTGTGTATGTGTTTCCAATAGCTCTTGTCATTCGTCTATTGTAACGCCCCATTTTTATTCTAATATTTTAGTAGATGTATGAGTTTTTTTTTATATGATTTTATTTGTTATATAGATGATTTTATGTGAAATATGTGTTTTGGGTGATTTTATGTGATATATGATGTGATGCTATTTTATTATATGATTTAGGGAATTGTATATTATTTAAATGAATATGGCTTTATTATTTGTGGAAATATTAGGAGAAATAAAAATAGGAGTAAAATATTAATATTTTGGTTAATGGGAGTTAATTAGTAATTATGTGAGTTTAAGGGAGTTAAGAAAAATAAAGGAGAGGTTATGTTTATTGGGAAATAGAATAGAGAGAAGTCAGAAACATTTTTCACGTACAAAAGAAAACATAAGTTTTTGGGAGAAGAGGAGAAAACCTAGAAGAGGCAAAGAGAAGAGGAGGAACAATTCTGTAAGCTTTTGATTCATCTAAACTAAGGTAAGGGTGGGATTCCTTTCACTAATAATATGTATAATTCTGATTTTTGATGATTGTGATGTTTTGGTATTAGGGTTAGAAAGTTTTAGGTTAATTGCTATAATATGATGAATTGTGTTGTTGATGCATGTTTCTATGTTATTTGATTGCTATATTGCCTAATTGAACCTGAAAACTTCTGTTGAAACGTATTTTGGGTAATCAGGGATTGAAAATTGGGATTTTCGATTGAAACGTCGGTGTCTGAATGTTCTACAGACAAGTGATTATGTGAGGTTTGGGAAATCGATTTTTTTTTTTGAGTGGTGGAAAATTGAATGTTTCTATAGATTATGATAGAGGGAAATGTCAGGAGCGTGTAGGCGAAAACGGCACTGAAATCCGCTTAACGGTTTGAATTTTATGCGCGAAATGGTGAAAACGGAAAGAACGAAGAAAAAGCTGTGCTGTCAATCGAGCACGGCCGTGCCGTGCATGGCATGGGCCGTGCCAACGTTCTGTTTCTTCGTGCTGACAGAACTTCGGTTTCTGCGTTTTTTGTGCTTTTTCACCCATTTCTGTTTTGAATTGGCTTTTGATGTAAACATGAAAGTTGCAGATAATTAAGTTAGCTTTATAATGGCCTTGGTTTGGAGTGGAAAAGATTTGTAGATTTTGAGTTATGATAAAAATAGTTCAGGTGGGTCTTCAGAAAATTTTAAGAAAACTTAGAATAACTAATCCCAAGTTAGTCCAAAAACTTATGGTTGGTTTCCCAACTTCAAACTTAAGTGTTAGGGATTTAGTTGAGGTGTTTTATGGATATTTGACTTATGTTCTATTGATCAAAACTTAATTGCTTTTGGGGGATGTTTTGGACTTTGAGATGAATGTAATTGATTTATATATATGCTATGTTGTTGATTTCCGTTGTTGATGTCGTTGTATCATCTGATGTCGAAGTTGGGGAGTGTGTCATAATTGTTTTAGGCACATATGTTGTTGTTGTAGTCGCTGTTGAAGTTGTATGTTGATATACACAAGTTGAGTCCATTTGCATACTCACATCTGTTGGGGGCTTATGCCCTGGAATGTTCATCATTCAACCCGTTGGGGGCTTATGCTCTGGAATGTTTATCATTCACCTGTTGGGGGCTTATGCCCTGGGATGCTTTAACCATCCAAATTGTTGGGGGCTTAAGCCCTGGAATGCTTAGCATTCAACGCGCGTAGATTGGTACCACCTGCATGATGCATTAGTTGTTGTCGTTGTCGCATTGTCAAGTTGTTGTTGTTGCCGTTGTCGCATTGTCGAATTGTTGATGCCGTTGTCGCATTGTCGAGTTGTCGGTGTAGTTGTTGATAATGAAGTTGTTGTTGTTGCTGCTCTTTGTTGCGGAAAATGATTATGTTGTTGCTATATGTATTCTTTATATACATTATTAATGATGTATGTTATGATATGTTGTTTCTTTCATTAATTTGATGAATTATATATTATTATTATTATTGGATAAGTTTCTCACCCCTTCTGCTTGAAAATGTTGCCCTTCGTATGGGTAACTTGCAGGTAATGATGGCTTGTAGGTTGGTTGGCTCAAGTGTCTAGGGCTCTGATACATATTAGGATGGGGATTCGTCGCGAATGTTTTCGTTTTCTTCATTTCTTTTATGTATCATATTTTTGGGAAAAGACTTAATAATGGAGTTTATTGTTGTCGAAAATAGTGTTGAATATGTTGAGGCCTTTGTGCCAAGATTTTCATTGACGTTGGATTTGGTTGAAATTGTATTTTCTAAAGAATTATTCTGCTGCATGTTTTGGAGATATTTTAAATATTGGTTTAAATAAATAGCTATTTTCAATTTATGAAATTTTGATTAGCAGTGTGACACTCCGTTGTTGGTCTACTCTGATTAAATTAATTATTATTACGTTGTTGGGAGAACGGGGTGTTACAATTGGTATCAGAGCAAGTTGGTCCGTCCGGCCAATTAGTAGAGTCGTGTCGAGCCTAGTAGTGTTGTTTGAAAATTTTGTATTTTCCTCGTTGTCCTGTTTGTTGTTTGTTGTGTAACCCTTAGTACGAACTGGTTGGAGTACAACTATGTTCATATTAATTGTTTTAGTAAGTCGGTGTATTTTTCTTCTGCTGAAGAAGAAAGTTGAGCGGGGTTTTGGACTACTAAGCAGCTGAAGCAGTTAGAACATGATGGAGACTTGATGTTTTCTTTAATGGCGTATTTGTCTGTGGAAAATCAGTCGGTAATTGATAGATTGCCCGTTGTGAATGAATTTCCTGAAGTTTTTCCTGATGAGATTCCAGATGTGCCACCAGAGAGGGAGGTTGAATTTTCAATTGATCTTCTGCCGGGTACGAAGCCTGTGTCGATGGCTCCTTACCGTATGTCAGCTTCAGAGTTGGTAATGTTGAAGAAACAGTTAGAAGACTTGCTTGATAAGAAGTTTATAAGACCAAGTGTGTCACCTTGGGGAGCGCCTGTGTTGCTAGTTAAGGAGAAGGAGGGTAGCATGAGATTGTGCATAGATTACCGTCAGCTGAATAAAGTGACGATAAAGAATAGGTATCCACTTCCGAGAATTGACGACTTGATGGATCAATTAGTGGGTGCTCGAGTGTTTAGCAAGATTGACTTGAGGTCAGGTTATCATCAGATTAAGGTGAAGGATGAAGATATGCAGAAGACGGCCTTTAGGACACGATATGGACACTATGAATATAAAGTGATGCCTTTCGGTGTTACTAATGCATCTGGTGTGTTCATGGAGTATATGAACAGAATTTTTCATGCTTTTCTGGATAAGTTTGTTGTTGTATTTATTGATGATATATTGATTTATTCTAAGACTGAAGAAGAGCATGCAAAACATTTGAAGATTGTGTTGCAGGTGCTGAAAGAAAAGAAGTTGTATGCAAAGTTGTCAAAGTGCGAGTTCTGGTTAAGGGAAGTAAGTTTCCTTGGCCATATTATTTCTGGTAGTGGTATTGCAGTTGACCCATCAAAGGTTGAAGCGGTATCACAGTGGGAGACTCCTAAGTCAGTTACGGAGATTAGAAGTTTTCTTGGTTTGGCCGGTTATTACAGAAGATTTATCGAAGGATTTTCGAAGTTGGCACTTCCATTGACTCAGTTGACCTGTAAAGGTAAAGCTTTTGTGTGGGATGCTCAGTGTGAGAGTAATTTCAATGAGTTGAAGCGTAGACTGACGACGGCTCCAATTTTGATTTTACCAGAGCCAGATAAACCTTTTGTTGTATATTGTGATGCGTCCAAGTTGGGCTTAGGTGGTGTGCTTATGCAAGATGGCAAGCTAGTGGCTTATGCTTCGAGACAATTGAGAATACATGAGAAGAACTATCCTACACATGATTTAGAGTTGGCTGCTGTGGTTTTTGTGTTGAAAATTTGGAGACACTATTTGTACGGTTCGAGATTTGAAGTGTTTAGTGATCATAAAAGTCTGAAATATTTATTTGATCAAAAAGAGTTGAATATGAGGCAGAGAAGGTGGCTAGAGTTGTTGAAAGATTATGATTTTGGCTTAAATTACCATCCGGGTAAAGCTAATGTGGTTGCAGATGCCTTGAGTAGGAAAACGTTGCACATGTCGGCTATGATGGTGAAATAATTTGAATTGCTGGAACAGTTTAGAGACTTAAGTCTTGTTTGTGAATTGGCACCTCAGAGTGTACAGTTGGGTATGTTGAAAATTAATAATAATTTCTTGAAGAGTATCAAAGAAGCCCAGGAAGTTGATGTGAAATTTGTAGACTTGATGGCTGCTAGTAATCAGACTGCAGATGGTGATTTTCAGGTTGATGATCAAGGAGTGTTGAGATTCCGAGGCAGGATTTGTGTCCCTGATAATAATGAATTGAAAAAGATGATTTTAGAAGAAAGTCACAAAAGTAGCTTGAGTATCCATTCGGGAGCTACAAAGATGTACCATGGCTTGAAGAAACTGTTTTGGTGGTTTGGGTTGAAGCGTGATGTCGCACAATTTGTTTATGTGTGTTTGACTTGTCAGAAATCGAAAGTTGAACATCAGAAGCCTGCTGGTTTGTTGACACCATTAGATGTGCCAGTGTAACATCCCGTTCGTCTGCTAATGGAAATTTTACCTGTTATATGCATCAGAGGAGTTATGTTTTGGGAAGTAAGTATAATGGAGATATTTATTATGTTATGCCAGCTTAATACGGGTAAAGTACCAGTGTCGCATTAAACACGCTTGAGGCAGGGGCAAAGAGGTAATTGCGTGGGAAAAGATATTTATATGGATTGGCCCCAAAATTATTTCATTTTCTCATTTGTTTCTCTCTCTAGGGTTGAGAGAAAGAGTTCTCTCCTCTCTCTCTCTATGGAACCGCCCCCTTTCCTCCTCTCTAGCCCCTCAAACTCTTCCAAGATCATCAAGGGATAGGCAAGCATGAATCAAAGAAGCTTGTGGGCAAGAAACAACAAAGGGAATGAGTAGAAGCTTGGATTCAAGTTAGGATTTGAACTTTGAGAAGCTTGAAGCTTGAGGCAAACACAAGAATCAACCTAGGTGAGTTCCATAGATAGAATATCCACCTTTGGGTTTGTGTAATCTTGTAAAAAATCATGATTTATGTTAGTTTAGTGTTTATGGAACTTTAGTACCCCAAGCCAATCCTAGGTGATTATATGTTAAAATTGCCATGAGTTATGTTTAAATAAGTCTATATATGTTGTTGGATGTATTTGGTGCATTACAGGGTCGAATTGGACGAGTTTTGGGTCGAAAATGGCGAAAACCCGCAGCCGAAACACGCGAAAACGCAGAATTCGCAGCGCTGCGCCTGAACAAGGGCGCTAGGCGCCCACAAGTCAGGGAGCCAGCGCTAGGCGCCCCAACCCTGGCGCCAGGCGCCCCAGACAGGACAACGTTCGCGTTGTTCTGCGCTCGGGTGCTTGGGGGCAGTCGCGTGGGGGTCCGTAGCGATCGTTTCGAAGTGTTCTTTCACTGTTTTCACTTATTTTACAACTGGAACAAACTTGGCTTTATGAAATCATAGAATTTTCTAAATGGCTTAAGTCTTGGGTTTTTGCATTTTCGGTCTTTAGAAATTATTGGAAATTTGCGCACCTCGTCAATTGATCCTTGCATCATTAATCATGGCAATCTTAGCATGTATCACAAGGATGGCACTAGAGAGCTAAGCATGATGGGGTAGCGATGAACTAAGATGGGGGAATAAAAGTAGAGCCTTGACATAGCTTGTCAAGAACTAGAATAGCTTACAAAGAAATAGAATGCTAGACATGAGTTTTATGCTTGATATGGTGCGAAGTGAGATAAAGTATTCTCTTCGTATAGGAGCTAGAGTGACCATACGAGTATGGTAAAACGTGAATTGATTAGATATCTCTTCACATAGCAAGTTATGCAAGCATATAGTTTACCTCTAGTCGGATCGTGTAGGCATCCGAGGTAAAAGAGATAGCTAGTATAGATTTAATACTCATGCATATATTTATAGACCAAGACTTTTAAGTTAAGGTGCCATGTCTCTTGTGTCCACACTAGGTTGGTTCAAGAGGTTTCCATTAGGTGAAACGGGGTTAGCCGTAAGGAACCCGCATGTCACTTAGTAAGCAAGAGGTAGTGTCGTGTCTCTTGTGTCCACACTAGGTTGGTTCAAGAGGTTTCCATTAGGTGAAACGGGGTTAGCCGTAAGGATCCCGCACGTCACTGCAGGAGTGCCGTTGGTTTACCTTAGATAGGTTTCCATCGGATAGATAGGGATTGCGCTCGGGGTTACTCCACTCGGGGCTTTCCGTAAAATGAACTCAGATAATGTTTGATTGTTAAACGCTAACTTCATGAATGAATCTGACTGTGCATATTTATTAGATATATTTATGTTATGTCATAGAGCCTTGACGTAGATCGTCAAGAATAGTAGAACATAGACGTAGATCGTCAAAACTAGTATGATAGCAAGATATGATACGTTGTTAGAAACATCGTATTATGCATTAGAGCAAATAGAGAAAGATATGCCGATGACGGTCTTAGGTCTCCCCTAACCGTCCGGTTTAGAATCGTGTCATGATTATGATAGACTTGGGCCTTAATGCGTAGAGCGTATTCTTGGCAATGCGGTTTTAGATTCCCCTCGACCGCCATGACACGTATAGGAAGTGAAGCCTATAACAAGTAAGATAAGACTAAGACGGCCCTAGTATGCACGACCGTCTAAGTATGCAAGTCCCCACACACGTATAATCAACCGTCAGGTTGTAATGTAGGCACGTGGTGACCGTAGGTTTCCCCTTGAGGTTGCCTATAGCCTAGGATTTAGGGGAACTCACTGAGACATTATGTCTCATCCCAATCCTTATTTGTTTCAGATAAACAGGTTGGAATAGCAAGCTAGTAGCTGAATGGATGTTACGACAAGTGTTCGTTCGTACCCGCTGCAGGATGAGATGGATAATCAAGGATGCATTCATAATATCTTTAGAAAAGTTGAGTTGTATTATTATGTACGAACGCATTTGGTTGTGTATATATATTCATTCGTAGTTGTTTTGTTGTAAAATTTTAATGTATCCAATACTAAACTTAACGCACGTGCTAGACATTCTAGATACGTCTAGTATGGGTGTTACATTTGGTATCAGAGCAGGTCGATTCAGACCGTGCCTTGGGTCATTAAGTTACAACAAAGATAGTGGGACCATTGGGTTCCGGGTGAAAGTTCTAGTTGTTGTTGTTAGTTGAGCCTGATCAACTCAATTTAACATTCGACGATTAGAATGGATGCCTGAGAGCTGAATAGGACCCTGGAGGGACGAAGTATGTGAAGAAGGTGCACCGGAAGGTGTGAACTTAGAAGCAAGAATTCAGTATGAGTATTAGTAAGAAGTTGATCGTGCCAGTAGGTGGCCGATGAACTAAGCAAGTAGAAGTATGAATCCTCCGGGAATGTAAGGATATGTTAAGAAAGGACGTTTAGACAGCGTTGGGTAAGTTGTTGATGATACTTCGTATACCCGTAAGTGGAGAATACAGAAATATCTTAGCAGGACCTGAAGCTTCAGTAAGGGTCGTAGTTAGAATGGAAATGTATTCCAGAAAGTAAGCGCAAGGCTACAAGATAGAAAGCAGTCGACGTAGGTTGACGGGATTAGTAGACTCTCAGGATTAGCGTTATGTTATTGAGACCATGGACTTGAATGTTCAAAGTGAACGAGGTTCTAGTGTTCGGGAAGCTACGTTAAGCGGTAACGCAGAGAAGTAAGCTACTCGTAGTAGAAAAAGGATTCAGTGAAAGTTTTATGTTAACAGGAATGAAGCATTAGTTTCCAAAGTGCCGAGAATTGTATCGAATTAGGTTGATGCTTGCCATGCATATGTAGTAGGATATATTTTAGATGTTAGAAATGACTGATGTGCATTGATTTACTTGAGATAAAAAAAAAAATTTTGCAAAGTATATTTTGAAAAAAAAAATGAGCTGAAGAAACTCATCAATAGCGAACCCGGAGCGAAATTTTTCAGTTCGTCTTTAGGGAATGCAATGACTATTGGAGAGTTGTCTTCACCATCTTTTATGCAATGAGAAATTGTTTTTTTTATATCGAGTGACGAATGCATATCACCCCCTAAAGTTTCAAAAGGGAAAAAGGCATGGGCAACCATCAACAAAAATCGATCCGGTTTAACGTGACTTTGGAAGTTAATGTGTCAAGAAATAAGAATGAGTTTAGACCAAGAGTTTAGAGGCACCAGTATCTAGAATGGAAGTCACGGATGTGAAATCACGAGGATTTTGGATATCGCAGAGTTAAGAGTACCCCTCGAAACTATGTTTTGCTTGATGAACTTGCGAAGGCTCGTTAGGATGCTAAGTTGTAAAGTTTACATGATTTTAGAAAGACATACGCATATGGGTGATTGAAGTTGATATTTTTGAAATTCAAAATGAAATTTTGTAGGTACCGGTTTGTTACGACTCGCGTAGTTTGGGCTAAACTCACTAGGACTAAGATTTGATGACACATACGTGTTACCAACTCGTCCTGTGAATTTAGAGTAACAACTGGAGCCTAGATTCAGTGTATGTTTTTATTTAGTAGAAAATCATCAACGTCAATGATCCGTGTGTTAATTTATGAAGTTTTCTTTTAAAGAAAATAAACGAGCACGCATAGGAATGAATAAGCAAAACATAGTATGCGAGATGTGAAGATACAATGTTAGATGTATAAGGAAGTGTGTCCGAATGCAAGATTAGTCTACCATGGGAGGATGTAAGAGCGTTCCATGGAATAGTAGGTATGTAATAGTAGAGATGTGCTCCTTGAGTTAAGTTGCTCCGGAATAAGAGTAAGTGTGACATTGATATGTCCAGAGGTAAGTTTCCTTGAGATTCAATCTTACCAGCAAAGAGTAGAATGAGGTTGCAGAGTAGCATGCAACATAGAATTATCGAGCAGAGTTCAAGTAGATATCGATGTAATAATAGAAGAATAAAGTTCACTCGTCTCAACGGATCAGAGTATTGGTTGAAGCCAACCGGTGGGAATCAGAGTAGCGCAACGGAAGTTAATTAATTAAGTTGCGAACAGTAGCCATGGAACATGGAATTTTGTAGTAAGAATCTTTGTGAAAAATGTTCCAGATAGAAATACCATTTCAGTGAAAAGTATTATGTGGAAAGCGAGGAGTTCTCGTTATGTTAAGTAAGAATAGATGCTTATGCAGCCAGTAATGATTAAAGTACAAGTTTAAAGAAAGCATCTTCACTCAGGTAAGATGAGAAAGACTAGAGTTAACACAGATGAATTAACCGAGTTGCCTTTTGGTGATGTCTAATTCGTAGAAGAGCTGTTGGTTAGTCAGAAAGAGTATATGCTATGTTAATGGAGTACGATTGATGAGTTATGCCTGACGAAGTACATACCCTCTTATACCATGCTTGTTAAATGATAACGATACCTTCTAGAATGGTGTCAAGCCATGATTTTATAACTTTTAAGGATAAGATTGGTATTGAGGAACTTGGGAACGATGTTTATTTTAAAAAAAAACATGAAATTTCACATTGTTAAAACTGATGAGATACGTCGTAAGCGGGTAAGCTCACTTAAGACGTACAGACTTCAGAACCAGCTTGTTAGAGACAAGTGTGAAGGAGAGTCATAAAACCTTTTTTTTTTTTAGATATAGAGACTCGTCCTGTGGTTCTGCAGTACTAGTATAGACTCAGTTTTAAAATGATATTTTCTAGTCATGCATCTATTCGTTCCAAGTGCCTATGTACCAAAGTTTAGAAACTCTTAGAAACAAAAGCTAGAATGAGTATCGTTATTAAATAACAAGCAATGGCGCTAGAAAGTATGCCAATACTAGAAGATAGAATTTTATGAATGACAAAACCCATGTGATACTCATGTCGTACGAGATGCACAGATTTGTGCTTAGAGTGTCCAATGCAAGTGCAAATGAACTTACTAGAAAGTTTCAAGAGCATGTGGACCGCCAGACAGGTTAATAGATTGTCAGATGAATCAGTGTAGTTGATTTCACTTCTTCATGCCAAGCTAGACAAGTTACCCATGAATTGCAGTACAGGGAGGTTATGAAAGATAGAAAGATTTCTTAAGACTCCGAAAAGAGATGATAGATTTGCCGAATCATCAAGATGAGTAACAAGTAAGAGGCAAAAGTCGCAAAGTGCGGCAATAAAGATTATCTATGTGTGATAAGATGTATGCATGATAAGATGTGTTAGATACACGTAAGCACTACAGGGCAAACCTGGATATCAGTAGAACTCCAGTTTAAAGGCAAATCTTGAGTGATTCAGATAGAGAAAAGTTACTTAGATGCAGAGTTCATGCTAAGCAGAGAAGGCATAGATCCGAGACAAGCAATCCTCATATCACAAGAGTTAGTTTTAATCACTATGTTCTCAGATAGTTCTGTGATTGAGGAAGATAGTAACATTGAAGAGACCGTGTTCAATTATACGCAGAATAAGAAAGAGGAAGAATCGCATGCTTTGTTGAGAAAAGTATCCTACAACCTCCCTAGAGTGGTTTTGATCAGATATTGTGTAGCAAGAACCAAAGGAGACAGATTTTAGTTGCAATGATTGTAGATGATTTCTAAATTTCGAGGACGAAATTTCTTAAGAGGGGTAGAGTGTAACATCCCGTTCGTCTGCTAATGGAAATTTTACCTGTTATATGCATCAGAGGAGTTATGTTTTGGGAAGTAAGTATAATGGAGATATTTATTATGTTATGCCAGCTTAATACGGGTAAAGTACCAGTGTCGCATTAAACACGCTTGAGGCAGGGGCAAAGAGGTAATTGCGTGGGAAAAGATATTTATATGGATTGGCCCCAAAATTATTTCATTTTCTCATTTGTTTCTCTCTCTAGGGTTGAGAGAAAGAGTTCTCTCCTCTCTCTCTCTATGGAACCGCCCCCTTTCCTCCTCTCTAGCCCCTCAAACTCTTCCAAGATCATCAAGGGATAGGCAAGCATGAATCAAAGAAGCTTGTGGGCAAGAAACAACAAAGGGAATGAGTAGAAGCTTGGATTCAAGTTAGGATTTGAACTTTGAGAAGCTTGAAGCTTGAGGCAAACACAAGAATCAACCTAGGTGAGTTCCATAGATAGAATATCCACCTTTGGGTTTGTGTAATCTTGTAAAAAATCATGATTTATGTTAGTTTAGTGTTTATGGAACTTTAGTACCCCAAGCCAATCCTAGGTGATTATATGTTAAAATTGCCATGAGTTATGTTTAAATAAGTCTATATATGTTGTTGGATGTATTTGGTGCATTACAGGGTCGAATTGGACGAGTTTTGGGTCGAAAATGGCGAAAACCCGCAGCCGAAACACGCGAAAACGCAGAATTCACAGCGCTGCGCCTGAACAAGGGCGCTAGGCGCCCACAAGTCAGGGAGCCAGCGCTAGGCGCCCCAACCCTGGCGCCAGGCGCCCCAGACAGGACAACGTTCGCGTTGTTCTGCGCTCGGGTGCTTGGGGGCAGTCGCGTGGGGGTCCGTAGCGATCGTTTCGAAGTGTTCTTTCACTGTTTTCACTTATTTTACAACTGGAACAAACTTGGCTTTATGAAATCATAGAATTTTCTAAATGGCTCAAGTCTTGGGTTTTTGCATTTTCGGTCTTTAGAAATTATTGGAAATTTGCGCACCTCGTCAATTGATCCTTGCATCATTAATCATGGCAATCTTAGCATGTATCACAAGGATGGCACTAGAGAGCTAAGCATGATGGGGTAGCGATGAACTAAGATGGGGGAATAAAAGTAGAGCCTTGACATAGCTTGTCAAGAACTAGAATAGCTTACAAAGAAATAGAATGCTAGACATGAGTTTTATGCTTGATATGGTGCGAAGTGAGATAAAGTATTCTCTTCGTATAGGATCTAGAGTGACCATACGAGTATGGTAAAACGTGAATTGATTAGATATCTCTTCACATAGCAAGTTATGCAAGCATATAGTTTACCTCTAGTCGGATCGTGTAGGCATCCGAGGTAAAAGAGATAGCTAGTATAGATTTAATACTCATGCATATATTTATAGACCAAGACTTTTAAGTTAAGGTGCCATGTCTCTTGTGTCCACACTAGGTTGGTTCAAGAGGTTTCCATTAGGTGAAACGGGGTTAGCCGTAAGGAACCCGCATGTCACTTAGTAAGCAAGAGGTAGTGTCGTGTCTCTTGTGTCCACACTAGGTTGGTTCAAGAGGTTTCCATTAGGTGAAACGGGGTTAGCCGTAAGGATCCCGCACGTCACTGCAGGAGTGCCGTTGGTTTACCTTAGATAGGTTTCCATCGGATAGATAGGGATTGCGCTCGGGGTTACTCCACTCGGGGCTTTCCGTAAAATGAACTCAGATAATGTTTGATTGTTAAACGCTAACTTCATGAATGAATCTGACTGTGCATATTTATTAGATATATTTATGTTATGTCATAGAGCCTTGACGTAGATCGTCAAGAATAGTAGAACATAGACGTAGATCGTCAAAACTAGTATGATAGCAAGATATGATACGTTGTTAGAAACATCGTATTATGCATTAGAGCAAATAGAGAAAGATATGCCGATGACGATCTTAGGTCTCCCCTAACCGTCCGGTTTAGAATCGTGTCATGATTATGATAGACTTGGGCCTTAATGCGTAGAGCGTATTCTTGGCAATGCGGTTTTAGATTCCCCTCGACCGCCATGACACGTATAGGAAGTGAAGCCTATAACAAGTAAGATATGACTAAGACGGCCCTAGTATGCACGACCGTCTAAGTATGCAAGTCCCCACACACGTATAATCAACCGTCAGGTTGTAATGTAGGCACGTGGTGACCGTAGGTTTCCCCTTGAGGTTGCCTATAGCCTAGGATTTAGGGGAACTCACTGAGACATTATGTCTCATCCCAATCCTTATTTGTTTCAGATAAACAGGTTGGAATAGCAAGCTAGTAGCTGAATGGATGTTACGACAAGTGTTCGTTCGTACCCGCTGCAGGATGAGATGGATAATCAAGGATGCATTCATAATATCTTTAGAAAAGTTGAGTTGTATTATTATGTACGAACGCATTTGGTTGTGTATATATATTCATTCGTAGTTGTTTTGTTGTAAAATTTTAATGTATCCAATACTAAACTTAACGCACGTGCTAGACATTCTAGATACGTCTAGTATGGGTGTTACAGAAATGAGATTGCATCTCCATGGACTTTGTGACGAGTTTACCAAACACTCAAAGAGGGCATGATGCCATTTGGGTTGTTGTCGATAGATTGACGAAGTCGGCACACTTTATTCCGATTAATATCACTTATTCAGTAGCTCAGTTGGCGGAGATTTATATTCATAATATTGTGAAGTTGCATGGTGTCCCGTCGAATATTGTGTCGGATAGAGATCCGAGGTTCACTTCGAGATTTTAGAAGAGCTTGCAAGAAGCTTTGGGCTCTCAGTTGAAGTTGAGTTAGGCTTATCATCCGCAAACAGATGGTCAGTCGGAAAGAACGATTCAATCATTAGAAGATTTGTTGAGGGTGTGTGTACTTGAGCAAGGTGGAGCTTGGGATAGTCACCTACCGTTGATAGAGTTCACGTACAACAATAGTTACCATTCGAGTATTGGTATGGCACCTTTCGAAGCTTTATATGGTAGAAGGTGTAGGACCCCTTTATGTTGGTTTGAGTCGGGTGAAAGTGTTGTGTTGGGGCCTGAAATAGTTCAGCAGACTACGGAGAAGGTCAAGATGATAAGAGAGCATATGAAAGCGTCGCAGAGTCGACAGAAGAGCTATCATGATAAGCGTAGGAAGGACCTTGAGTTTCAAGAGGGTGACCATGTGTTCTTGAGAGTCACTCCTATGACCGGTGTGGGTCGTGCATTGAAGTCCAAGAAGTTGACTCCGAAGTTTATTGGTCCTTATCAAATATCTGAGAGAATTGGCACGGTGGCTTATAGAGTTGGTTTGCCACCACATCTTTCGAACTTGCATGATGTGTTTCATGTGTCGCAACTTCGGAAGTATGTAGCGGATCCTTCACACGTCATTCCTAGAGATGATGTGCAAGTTAGAGACAACCTTACGGTAGAAACTTTACCTTTGAGGATTGATGATCGCAAGGTGAAGACGTTGAGAGGCAAGGAGATACCTCTAGTGAGAGTTGTTTGGGGAGGAGCAGCTGGTGAAAGTCTTACTTGGGAGTTGGAGAGTAAGATGCAGGAGTCATATCCTGAGTTGTTTGCTTGAGGTAATATTTCGAGGACGAAATTCTATAAGTTGGGGAGAGTTGTAACGCCCCATTTTTATTCTAATATTTTAGTAGATGTATGAGTTTTTTTTTATATGATTTTATTTGTTATATAGATGATTTTATGTGAAATATGTGTTTTGGATGATTTTATGTGATATATGATGTGATGCTATTTTATTATATGATTTAGGGAATTGTATATTGTTTAAATGAATATGGCTTTATTATTTGTGGAAATATTAGGAGAAATAAAAATAGGAGTAAAATATTAATATTTTGGTTAATGGGAGTTAATTAGTAATTATGTGAGTTTAAGGGAGTTAAGAAAAATAAAGGAGAGGTTATGTTTATTGGGAAATAGAATAGAGAGAAGTCAGAAACATTTTTCACGTACAAAAGAAAACATAAGTTTTTGGGAGAAGAGGAGAAAACCTAGAAGAGGCAAAGAGAAGAGGAGGAACAATTCTGTAAGCTTTTGATTCATCTAAACTAAGGTAAGGGTGGGATTCCTTTCACTAATAATATGTATAATTCTGATTTTTGATGATTGTGATGTTTTGGTATTAGGGTTAGAAAGTTTTAGGTTAATTGCTATAATATGATGAATTGTGTTGTTGATGCATGTTTCTATGTTATTTGATTGCTATATTGCCTAATTGAACCTGAAAACTTCTGTTGAAACGTATTTTGGGTAATCAGGGATTGAAAATTGGGATTTTCGATTGAAACGTCGGTGTCTGAATGTTCTACAGACAAGTGATTATGTGAGGTTTGGGAAATCGATTTTTTTTTTGAGTGGTGGAAAATTGAATGTTTCTATAGATTATGATAGAGGGAAATGTCAGGAGCGTGTAGGCGAAAACGGCACTGAAATCCGCTTAACGGTTTGAATTTTATGCGCGAAATGGTGAAAACGGAAAGAACGAAGAAAAAACTGTGCTGTCAATCGAGCACGGCCGTGCCGTGCATGGCACGGGCCGTGCCAACGTTCTGTTTCTTCGTGCTGACAGAACTTCGGTTTATGCGTTTTTTGTGCTTTTTCACCCATTTCTGTTTTGAATTGGCTTTTGATGTAAACATGAAAGTTGCAGATAATTAAGTTAGCTTTATAATGGCCTTGGTTTGGAGTGGAAAAGATTTGTAGATTTTGAGTTATGATAAAAATAGTTCAGGTGGGTCTTCAGAAAATTTTAAGAAAACTTAGAATAACTAATCCCAAGTTAGTCCAAAAACTTATGGTTGGTTTCCCAACTTCAAACTTAAGTGTTAGGGATTTAGTTGAGGTGTTTTATGGATATTTGACTTATGTTCTATTGATCAAAACTTAATTGCTTTTGGGGGATGTTTTGGACTTTGAGATGAATGTAATTGATTTATATATATGCTATGTTGTTGATTTCCGTTGTTGATGTCGTTGTATCATCTGATGTCGAAGTTGGGGAGTGTGTCATAATTGTTTTAGGCACATATGTTGTTGTTGTAGTCGCTGTTGAAGTTGTATGTTGATATACACAAGTTGAGTCCATTTGCATACTCACATCTGTTGGGGGCTTATGCCCTGGAATGTTCATCATTCAACCCGTTGGGGGCTTATGCTCTGGAATGTTTATCATTCACCTGTTGGGGGCTTATGCCCTGGGATGCTTTAACCATCCAAATTGTTGGGGGCTTATGCCCTGGAATGCTTAGCATTCAACGCGCGTAGATTGGTACCACCTGCATGATGCATTAGTTGTTGTCGTTGTCGCATTGTCAAGTTGTTGTTGTTGTCGTTGTCGCATTGTCGAATTGTTGATGCCGTTGTCGCATTGTCGAGTTGTCGGTGTAGTTGTTGATAATGAAGTTGTTGTTGTTGCTGCTCTTTGTTGCGGAAAATGATTATGTTGTTGCTATATGTATTCTTTATATACATTATTAATGATGTATGTTATGATATGTTGTTGCTTTCATTAATTTGATGAATTATATATTATTATTATTGGATAAGTTTCTCACCCCTTCTGCTTGAAAATGTTGCCCTTCGTATGGGTAACTTGCAGGTAATGATGGCTTGTAGGTTGGTTGGCTCAAGTGTCTAGGGCTCTGATACATATTAGGATGGGGATTCGTCGCGAATGTTTTCGTTTTCTTCATTTCTTTTATGTATCATATTTTTGGGAAAAGACTTAATAATGGAGTTTATTGTTGTCGAAAATAGTGTTGAATATGTTGAGGCTTTTGTGCCAAGATTTTCATTGACGTTGGATTTGGTTGAAATTGTATTTTCTAAAGAATTATTCCGCTGCATGTTTTGGAGATATTTTAAATATTGGTTTAAATAAATAGCTATTTTCAATTTATGAAATTTTGATTAGCAGTGTGACACTCCGTTGTTGGTCTACTCTGATTAAATTAATTATTATTACGTTGTTGGGAGAACGAGGTGTTACATCTATCAATAAAAAAATTGACAATTTTTTTTTGAACAAAAAAAGAATATTAGACATTTGATATGCACAGGTGCGAGTTTAAATACATTGCTAATACACACCTTCTAATTTTTAAATGGGTGTGCACACACACACACACACAGATATATATATATATATATATATATATATATATATATATATATATATATATATATATATATATATATATATATATATATATATGACATTCGTTGTTAGACTCTTTTAGAAGATAGAAAAGCTTAATTGCACTTTAACCCCTCAAGTTTTTAAACATGAGATTTTACCCTCTGGTTTGTTTAGTCATTTTGACCCTCATTTTTAGTCAACTGGCATCTTTGTCTCTTGGTCACATTGAATATTAATAGCTTACAAATTATAAAAAAAAATATAAAAAAAAACAAATAAAAAAATTATTTCAAAATATGTCTTTGGGTATCAAAAACTTTAGTTCATCACCACGAAAACTTTATTTCACTAATCTAATTACAAATTATGTACCCGCTCAATTGACAATTTATTTTAACAAGCTCAATTGATATTTTTAATTGAAGATTTATATATAAAAAAAAATGAGTTATATATTAGCAATATAAAATCGTTTTTTTGTACCAAGTCGATATTGAAGAATTAAGTGTTGGACAGATTTACTAGGCTACCATCAGTTTGTGAAAGATTAATGACAAGCTTTTCAGATTGAGGGTTAGGGAGGTTATGCGTTGAAAGATAAGTGAAAGTTGATAAAAGGTAGTTTAAAAATTGGCATCAGAACCATATCGAGAATTCCGAAGGTAGAATCAACGTGGTAAAAGAGCGCATTTCGTTACTTGATATTAAGGGGGAGGACCAAGATTTAATGGAAGAGTTGTATACCTTGTCAAATAATTTACTTTGCAATCAAAATTAAATTGGTTTTGGGGGGAGTTGCAAATTCAAAGTTTTTCTATTGGTTGATGTCTTCTAAGAGGCGATCAAATGCTATAATAAAGAATAATGTCAATGGTTTATAAGTTGAGGGTGTGAACAATGTTAGAAGTGCAGTGTAGAATCATTTCGAAACCCATTTTCAGTCAATTACCTTTGTTAGCCTAGGTGTGGATAATCTGAATTTTAAATTGATCAGTATGGTAGTCGAGGGATTAGGTTAAAAAATTTCGTGGAGGAAGTTAAGAAAGTAATTTGTGACTGTGATAATTTCAAGAATACATGCCTCTACATTCAATAACACAAACTAACTCACTACCACACTCTAATCAGGTAATAATCAAACTATGTTCCAAACTCTAATCACTATGTTCCACAAATCCTCTGCCTTCTGTCTTCACAAAACAGCCGTAACCTCCATTTTTTAACCCACCGCATCCAGACTGTGCGTTTTCCATGTAGATCTCAGTTTGGGTGGTGTGACGAGGGTCTCTTCCTCCACACCATCGTCACTTTTCGTCGGATTTCGTTTGCTATCTTACCGATGGTCGTCGTTCGTCAGCGTTTTACCCTTTATCGTCGTCGTTTCTTTGTGTCGTCGACGTTTCAAGGGACGTGATGGGGTTGTTCTTGGTTGTTCAATCCAGATCCGGTTTTGTTCCGTAGGATTTCTAGTGATTCCGTGTTAAGTGGCTGCGTTTTTTTGCTTTTCGTTTTCGTGTGGCTCCTGCTCAGTGTAGTGATCTGGTGTATGCTTCGATCCGGAGCTGTTTGTTTTTTTTTTTGACTCAGCACAACTTGTTTTGGTTCTGTTGTTGGGTTGTGTTGATCGGAGCTCCGCCACCGAGGTTGTTGGTCTTGTTCGTCTCTATTGGTTCGTCTTCGTGTTGTTTGTTTGTATTGTTTCCATTTGTTTGTTGTGTTGTGGTTGTGTGTTTCGGTTGTGTTTTGTCGAGGGACTAGGGTCGAGGTTGTTTTAGATCTCCCACAATCCTTTGGTGGTTCATTGCTCAGCATTTTGGTCTGTTTTGTTTGTGTTTGTTTTGCTGTGTTTTAGGTGTTGTGTTCTGTCTCGGGTATGGGGTCGAGGTTGTTTAGATCTCCCTCAGCCTCTTGGTGGTTCTCTGTTCATCTGTCTTTTTGTTCTGTCCGTGTTTGTTTTGTTGTGTTTGTGTTTTAGGTGTTGTGTTCTGTCAAGGGTCTAGGGTCGAGGCTATCTAGATCTCCCTTAGCCTTTTGGTGGTTCACTTTATTTTCAGGGTCGGTTTTGTTGGTGTTGTCGTTTTGTTCCTTTGGAGCCTTGCCGCTAGGGGCCTCCTGCTTTTGGATTAGGATTTGGTTGCTTGGCTGTTGTTGCTCGAAAGAGCTAGGTGTGCAAATGCTTCGTGTTGACGGAGTAGTCGTTTGTTGCACCTTAAGCCTTCCTGACTACTCAATTGCCGGCGGGTGCAGGTCCTTCAAAATTAATCCTCCTTCTTCGCAACTCCAAGATCGTTCGTCGTCGTAAGGATCGTGGTGGTTTGTGGTTCCCTAGTCGAGGGTTGGGGTATGCGCCGGTTTATTCAGATGGTGGTGATGTAGATTGATTTGGTGGTTGGTTTTGATTTGTTTGTGTTCGAACTGGTTCGCTTTGCGCAACTGTTTTGCCTTTTCTCTGTCTTTGGATTTTGGCACCGGGTTATTGGTGGGTCGAGTTTTTGGACAGGTTTAGGTGTCTGCTCTGGTATGGTTCGTGAGTTGAGGGGTGCCTTTTGACTTGTGTCGGGAGTCTTGTGGGCCGATCGCTTTTGATTTGAGGTTGGGAGCAAGTTTGTGACTCAGGTCCTTTTAGGCTGTTGTAATGTCTCCTTCGATAGACCGAAACTTGAGTGGTGGTTGAAGCTAAACGTTTGAAGCAAAATCTCTATCGGGTGCCTAATTGATCACTGTTGGCGGTGTTGGTTCTTTAAGGGTGCTGGTGGTTTTTCTTTAGGGGTTTTTGGTGTTTTTATTTTCTCTTTTTGGTGTAATATATACTTGGGATTTAATCCCTTTATATATAATATATTTTGCCATTCAAAAAAAAAAACTATGTTCCACAAACTGGTATGTACAAAAATCATTCTCAGAAATCAAATCATAAAATGAACTATTTTTAAATTTCTTTATCAATAACTGTGATTGTTTTTCGAAATACAAGAGAAACTGAAAAAAAATAGTTTACAAACAACATACTTATAAATAGAAAATATTGGTTTCTTTACTTCCAAACTATTGTATTGTCTTCTTTCCTGTCATCTTGCATCACTTTATCACTCATTGGAGATTGGAGGTAGATGGTTGATTGGGAAATACAGTAAGAACTTAGGATTACTCATTGACCTAACTGTAACAACTAAGATATACAGAAATGGAAAACTGAAAAAAGAGGAATCATTGATATATTAATTTGTAGTTTTGGACTATATCCTCTACATTAAAGAACACAAACTAACTAACTAACTATGTTTATTTATCGGGAGGATAACTATTGCGCTGATTAGTTAGCTTCTCATGGGCATGTTATGGTTGACTCTGTTTGGTTTGGTTTGACATGCCATCTTTTTTGTATTTAGATTTATTTAGGGAATGGAATAGCTTGCCTAACTATCGTCGTTTTTCTTAGGATTTCCGTTGTTTCTTTCCGTTTTCTGCATCTTTTTCTTAGAGTTTTGGCCTAGTCCACCCTCTTGTATATATATTTTTCCCTTTTTTAATAATATATATGAAGTAAGCGGTAGAGGATGGGAGCTTTTTGGTGCTCCTTGATGCCTAACCTACTTCTTGCCTTATAAAAAAATATATATATATATATGTTCCACACTCTAACTAGATGTCTACTCGTGCGATACAAGGGTGAATTTTATTTACTTATTGATGATTATTGTAGTTTTAAAAAATATTATAGTATATATTGATCTGTATGTTTGTTTTATTGATTTTTCTTTCAATTTATAATATAGGATGTTTTATATAACAGTCCGATTTTTGTCAGATTTATTTTATTTATTTTTATGTGTGTTTGTGTGTGATTACTTGTATTTGAGTGTATTTTATTCGGGATTATTGGATTTTGGCTTAAGAAGGGTATTTTAGTCATTTTAGACTTAGGGGTATTTTGGTCATTTGGTGAGCGAAGGTAAATTAGTTTTTTTTTTTTTTTTTTAAGAAGGTTATTTTTTTTTTTTTGTGAGAATAGTTATTTTTATTAAGATAGAAATAACTAGTAATAATTTAGAGATATTAATTATCCGGTGTTTTAACGGATTAAGTGAGTGTAGTAACTTTTTGAGAATTTAGTGACATGAGTTTTAGAGGCCCATTAAACTCTAACCTAATTTAGCCCAATATGTGGTGTGTATATAAGGATACTTGTTAAGAGAAAAACTAGGTCATTTCTCATTATCACAAATTGTCATAAACATAGAGAGAGGTAGAGAGAGAAAGTGGGAGCAAGAGAAGAGCTTAGAGGAAAGAAGACCAAGAGCTTAGGAGAGGTGAAATTCAAGAGCTAAGGGGAGAGTGAAGCCATAGCTAGTGTTGGTAAAGCTTTGAGGTAAGGGGGTTAGATACTTATTCTCATAATCACTTTTCTTCTTGTTCTACCTTATAATTAATCGTTGAATTGATGAATTGATGATTTTGTTTGGTGAATTTCACGCTCTTAATTTATGTGCAAATTTGGGTATGTGATTATTTGTGTTCTTGGTGTTTGTTTGTATTGTTGTTTATTATATCGTGGTATTCAATTCTCTCTTAGTGTGTTCTAGATTGTAGCGTGTCACTGTTTGTTCAAGATTTCTATGTGAACGATGAATGTTGTCTTTGATTGCCGTTTAGCCATGTTCATTAGTTAGATTATGGGATTGGGATTAGGTGACCACCGATTGATATAATGGGTGTTAATTGTTGAAAAGTGCTTATTATATGTTGGTTTCAAATACTCTCTTGTGTTAACCGATTCCACTTTTTCTTTTAATTCACGTAATGATGAATCATGACTTCATGGGTGTGGAATTTATGTGGCTGGAAATCATGGTTATAATATTTTAATTGGAAAGCAACTAAAATGAACCTTGTCATGTGAAGTTTTTTTAAAACGCATGATGACCTTGCCATAGTCCACAAGCATGAGGGATTTTTCAAAGTGACAGCTATATCCCTGCCGCATAATAATAATTTTTGGTAATATGATGAGCCTGCTTGAGAGTCAATTTGGTAGTTATCTTATAGTGATTTTTGTATCTTTAGAAGTACTAGCTAAAGTTGTGATTCTCTTATTTACAAGTTGGATTTTGAGAATTTCTTCTGCTATCCAAGTTGCTATTATTTCCCCTATTTTTACTTGGTTCATTGCTACTCCAATTACTGTGTCGTGGCTACACCTTTCATTCAAAGTATGGTGTATCAGGCACCTTTTCATATACATAGGCATCAAATAATTGCTTCTGTTTGGCTAAAAGAGTATACCATATTTTTTTTTAGTGATCCTATAGGTATGATAGTATTATGTTGAAAATTATTCTACTAGTTCTAAATGTGTTTGAGATAATAATTTTTGGACGATGAATTGAATTGGTTAGTTGAAAATGGACGATCTTTGAAAAAATAGGCGAAGTTTGCCAAAATTGAGTTTAATGATTCCGTAACTTTGTATATGGCTTTGTATTCATGATGATGTGATAGAATAAGAATGAATTAATTTTGTTTGGGTGTTTAATGCGATGGATATCATGATGTACCGTGATGTCCGTTATATGTGAAATGTGAATTTGGAACCTTATTGCTTCTTTGAGATGAATGTTATTGATGACGATTTTGGTGTTGGTAATTTGTAATAAAATGTGAATTCATACATGCAATTTGGTGATGATATTGATGGTGTTTGCATGTATGAAAGGTGTCGGTGTTCATGTTGGTGGACTATTGTATGAACGTATGCATTGTGGTGTCATATATTCATGCATTCATAAGTGTTTAGAGGCGATGTTTATGATACAATTTCGTATCAAGAGGCGATGTTTTGAGGTGACGACCTTGACGATGATTCGGTACCACATGCATATAAAGTCGTGTCTAGGCGCATTACATACATTCATTAATGTTTAAATGTGTTATGTTTGATATGTGCTTGGTGAACCTTGGTGAAATATGTACATTGATGAAATTTTGGTGATTGCATACTTAGTGAAATTTGGTGATATATGAAGGTGTGAAAGTACACTTGTTATGATATAGCACATTTGTATGATTAATGTTGAATAAATGACGATGAATCCTTGTGAATAATATGATTAGATCTCATTGATCATCTGAAATTAGTTATGTTGTTTATTTTCATTTAATTGTGCTTAATTTGATTTGAATGATGTCTAACCCCCAGTGGTCGTTTGGTTGACCGCCTGCCTTATTCTTATGAATGGGTAGACGGTGTGCAGGATTAGTTGCTTAGCTGGCTTGGTGAGTTGCTTGAGGATAGCGGAAGCTTCCTCCTTTATCTGCTTTGGAGTTTAGTAGTGTCGGGCTCTGATTAGGATATCGAGTCTTACTTTTATTGTTGGTTTATGTTGAGATTTTTTTATATGACTGTTGAGATATTTCTTATGTGTTGAGCCTTGTTATGGCCTTTGAGGTGGTTACTAGATGTACCTGAGGATGACTGTATGTCTCTGAGATTTTTATGTTGATTGTTGAAATTTTCCGCTGCGTAGTTTTTTTGAAATTAAATATTTGTATGTCTTGAAACAAATGACGACGTGACGTCTAAACCTTTTTGGATATTTATTATTTAAAATCGCATGATTATTGCTTCCGGGTTTAGGGCGTTACATTTTAAGCAGGAATATAAGTTAGTTGTTTTAATATATTTTTTTAGCATTATTTGAATATTGAAAATAAAAATGGTATAATTATCAACAACAAAAAAAGAAAATAAAAATGGTACTCCTTCCGGTTCTATTTATAAAAGAAAGCCGAGTCAACCAAAATTGACGTATCTAGATTGAATTTTTAACCAGATACATCGACTTTTGTTGACTCAATCTTCTCTTATAAATAGGACCAGAGGGAATATATCATTGGCGATATTGTAAATTATAGAGATTAGCATTTTAGTCCCAAAAACTACCAAATAACAAATTAGTATCAATTTATTTTCTTTGTCATTCAACTTATTCGTGTATAAGTAAAAAGTCTTACATTGGAATTAAATTGCCATGTCACCGACAGGGTTGGAGCTAGCCGAAGGGCTAGACTCCCACAATGTAGCATATCAATGTTTGAATTTTGATCGAAAGAGGAACATACTTTTAGTGTCATCACATATTTCAAGTAGTACTATGAGAAACCAAAAAAAATAAAAATAGTTCAATAGTAACGTTGAGCAATAATTAAGTGAGAGGATTCGCATTATACATTTTTCTAGTAATTAATTAATACTATATATGTTTTAAATAAAAAGCAATGGGAGATATAAGGAAAAGGGTGCATATAGAAACTATAGTTATAGTGAAACCTATAGCCCAAAGAGGAACGTCAGATGCTTGAGGTTTTAAATTTAAGGAAAATTAAGCATCCTTGAATTACAAAGAACTTGCATTAGAGTTTGTTCTCTTGATGTCGTGCCCTACAACTACAAGCTGGAATAAAGAAACTTGAGCAATAGATGTTCACATATCAGACAAATTATCTACCAGAAATGATTTAATAGCCCATGAATGGTTACTAATACAAGTGATCATGGATGAATATTTATTTGAAGTTGATCAACAGTTGATTGTACCATCACTCAGCTACCAAGTGATTTTACCCATAATTGTTGCCATGTAATCTTGTTATTTCTCCTATGCTGACTTCCAAACTAGGAGAGCAAATTTTGATCCAAACCACAAAAACAGTTAGATTATAACTGTGGAGGCCATGGTTAAAAAGTTTGACCAGTGGACTCCAAGTCCAAACAAGACTCATGTTTTTAAGCTTAAATGCACTTTTAGTCCCCCTATTTTCTTAAATCCATAATTTTGGTCTCCCTATTTATAAATCCGCAATTATGGTCCGCTAATTTATGAAATTAAGCTTCTTTAGTCCCTCTCTCAATTTTGACCTTCAGTTAAGATGTTGATGTGACAATGATGTGATGGCATGTCACCTCCGCATACCCCTTCCACGTCATCACATCGCTGCCTTGTCAACATCTTGATTAAATATTGGATGTCAAAATTGAGAGAGGGACTAAAATTGCTTAATTTCATAAATTAGAGGATCAAAATTACGGTAATAGAAATAAAAGGGCCAAAATTTCGGATTTAAAATAATTGGGGGACAAAACTGCATTTAACCATTGTTCTTGACATGTTCGCGACTTGGATAGTGTTTGTGACTTAAATAGTGGTAGCTTTTCTTGCTTCGAGTTGTCTTCGACGGTTCAAATTGTGGGCCTACCTTTAATTTTTTTTCAGTTGTCGTTGAGTCTCAACATCCAGATCAATTTTGTTGTTTTTAGTTAGTGGACCTCATACACTATGATTATAGTACATACCTAATCATCATTTATAATTATAATTCTACAAGTTCTCCTTAAGAAAAATTCCTCCAAAACTCTAATTCTACCAATTAATCATTAAATTAAGAAAATAGAAATTTAAATTAAAAAATAGAAAAATAGCTTATATATCCCCGCTAACTCACATCACTTACACATGCAACATAAAAAAATAAAAAAAAAATAAAAAAACCCCTCATATTATCCCACCAACATACCATTCTCATGACCAAATTATCCACAAATAATTACTCATAAAGACAAGGTATACATGAGTAAATTCATAACAAACAGACTATTGGAACCACAAACCACACCTACTACATGCAATTGTCGCAGCAATTGCATGTTTACTTTCCTCCTTTCTCAATACATTTATCCTTTTTTTTTGTTATTTCCTTCTCTCTTCATGTATCATCTTGTCATTCTCTATTCCTTATATTAGAGTTGTGTTTTGTTTATTTATTTTTCATAGGCAACACTTTTGATGTATGCACACAATATTTGATGGAAAAAGTTCAACAGCTTCCTTACTCATTCTTATCTCATGTTATTAATTTCTATAATAATTTGTCCAAAAAAATAAAGAGAAGCAATATTTGGTTTTCATCTTGCAATGTTTGGTACAATCTTATTAGTCCATCTTTTTCCTCTTGAGGATCTTATTTTCATTTTTCCACATTCCTTTTGATTTGATTTTAATCTGTTTGATACAATCTTAATCCTATTCTTTTGCATAACTATTAAACTCTTTTTTCTATTGTTCTTGTTTGTTTTTCTATCTATACATTAATTACAATGAGATTTTACAAATGTGTCATTTTTTATGAGAAATGCCAGTAACGCACATTTGAACATACACTTTTCAACACACTCTCTTTAATTGATTACCATTTCTACTATATTGACACCTTAAAAGTTATACCATAACTTATCCCTCCCTTTCTCTCGTTATATTAATTAAATTATAAAAAAATTCATTTTTAGTTATGTTACGGTTTCGATGAGAAAACTCACACCAATAACAACTTGATGTGTGGAGCAAGGGATAATAAAGCAACCAATAATCAAAGTGAATAGAACAGTTATAATCACAAGCCAAAAGTAGAAAACAACACAGCAAGAGAAAAGAAGAAGAGAGAACACAAAGAATCTGTTTACCCAGTTCGGTCCAAATTGACCTAGTCTGGGGGAGAGAGCAGCCCTCCGTTCCACTATATGATGAGTAACGTTACAAAAGAGATGGATTACAAGAATAAGTCTCCCGCCTAATTCTACCCAAATCCCAGCCTCTTCCCGTAACCAAGAGACTCAATCCTAATAGTGTTTCCCAAGGTGAATCAACCCTCAAAACCTAGTGTTTGTTCCAAAGAGACAAACTCTATACAAACCCTAGTTTTGTTGTTGCCTTTCTAAACCCTTGTTTCAGCCCCCTCTATCTCAAAGTTTACACTGATACAATGCTTATATTTATAGTAAAAGTAACTCCCATAAAATTGTACCAAATCTGGCCCAAAAAATACGTTTTTGAAAAATAACAGCATGCAAAATCGGGCCCCGATTTTTACCATTCGGGCGCCGATTTTTCTAGTACCAAACTGCTCCCAAAGACAGCCAAAATCGGGCCCCGATTTTTGCCATTCGGGCCCCGATTTGTACTTTCAGCAAACATCAATTTTTGGCCTCCAAACTCCAATTTTGAGTCACTTTCACAACAATCTCCACCTTGACTCCAAATTAGTGATGATGCCCATTTAACATCAACATAACATCAACACCTTGCTGCTCTTTCCCTTGCTTCCCACTACACCAAGTAGCTCCACAAGTTTGCACCCTAATCCCTTCAGCCATCGGAATGTCTTCCGCCTTCTCGAAGGTACTTGCAGTCCAACTACGCCAGGAATTTTAGGTAGTTCCACAAGCCTTTACCATAACCTCTTCAACACGAGACATCTCCCGCTTCCTTGAAGATCTACTTGTTCCCAATCACCCTTGGCTTTTAGAGTAATCCACAAGTATACACCTCCCATCCCTTCAGCCCTCGGAATGTCTTCCGCCTTCTCGAAGGTCCTTGCAGTCTAACTACGCTAGGTATTTTAGGTAGTCCCACAAGCATTCACGATGACATCTTCAACACAGGACATCTCCCGTTTCCTTGAAGATTTCCTTGCATCCAATCACCCTTGGCCTTCTTTTAGAGTAATCCCGCAAGTCGTGCTATACATTCTTCAACCTTATGAAGAAATCCCTTGCTCACCATAGAGCATAGCACCCAAGGTCCTCCATAGTCGTACCATTACCGGTGTGTTCAACTCCACCTCACGCTGAGCGTACTCTACCTCAACTAGCAAATGCGTACATCCCACTATGTCTTCAACCTTGAAACTCCACCTCAACAGGTAGATCATGAGTATTGTTGCCTCCGCCTATCCAGACTGATCATGAGTATTCTTACCACCGCCTCTCCAGGCTGATGTTGAGTGTTTAACGTCTCTCCAGACGAACACCGCTCCACTAGGCATCAATCCCAAGGTGACCAACATCACCTTCATCCTCCAAACAACACCACACCATCAGAGCACCTGCATCCTCATAACCCTCAGTGACAATTTGTGCGGAGTTACCATTAATCTCCGGACAATCCTTCATGAAGTGACCCATCTTGTGACAGTTAAAGCATTCAGATTTTGATTTTTTACCACTCTTTCTCCGGTTACCTCTACCTCCACCATTCCCTCTTGTGACACTTAGGCCTTCACCGTTTTCATGAACTCTCAAGTCCTTGGACTTGGTCAACTCCTTGGTTCTCAAAGCCGATTGAACTTCTTCCAAGGTAACAGTGCCTTCTTTGCCATAGAGCATGGTATCTTTGAACGATTCATAAGATTTCGGTAGAGCACACAACAAGAGTATAGCTTTATCTTCATCCTCAAGTTGCACCTCAATATTCTCCAAGTCATCAAGGATTTTGTTGAACTCCGTAAGTTGCTCCATGATGGCCTTTGACTCCACCATCTTGAATGAGTAGAGTTGTTGCTTTAGGAATTGCCGATGAGCCAAAGACTTTGTCATATACAAAGATTCCAACTTTGCCCACATTGATGCCGCGGTTGGTTCCTTTGCTACTTCTCTCAAAACTTTATCTCCGAGGTGTAACACCCTATTTCTAATAAGCGGTAAAACGCGCGAATATACTAACATATTCTAGAAATAGATGCTACGTCTTCGAATAAACCACAAATCATACATGCATAAAGATCATGTTACACAACATAGCAGCGGAACAACATATAATTCATAACCATATCTGGATCTTCAAACTAAATACAACTGTATCCTCCAAATCTCAAATAACAGAATATCTCAACAACTCCAAAATACAAAGTCAAATAAACAACATGCAATGACTATCCTAGATCAGAGCCCTAATCTAGACACTTGCATGAAAAAGAGGAAATCCACTCCTCGGCATCAATACGCAACAACTAAGCATCCTGCACTCCATCTACCCGTCCATACGGAAAGGTAGGTGGTAAACCACTGAGGGTTAGCATTACATCATCATAATCTATATAAGATTAACAAGAACTTTGAAGATGAAAGATATAATCAAGGATAAAGAATGACAATTCATACATAGTTCCTCAATATTCACAACATATAAGTAATCCAAGATCATTCAATATCATTATATCAAGTTCATATCCACAAGTGTATCATACACATATCACAACCTCACCTTGTCAATCAACAATTAACAATTCAATCCGCAAGTACAATTAGCAATAATCATCCATCAAAACACATCTTAATGCAATTCAATCCACCAACAGTTTATGCAATGTCTCTAGAATCATCTAGATGCATGTGGTACCAAACACCTCAAGGTCGTCACCTTCGATGCAACAAAAACATCGTAATCACCTCAATTGGATATAAAATCCACCACCATCAGTCATGTATGCATGAACATATGACCCAACTACAAATGCATATGTTCACACAAACAATAATCACCTCACCATCACCAAAACTTGTATATATGCAATTAACAACAATTCACCACCACATAACATATATACAATTGCCGACAACATCCACAACACAAGCAACATATAGTTGTCACACAAATATACACCACCAATCATCTCCATATATGTGATATCAAATATCCATAAGGATTCACAAGTCAATTGATTCTCAAAAGTCATCTTTAGTTAAGTTCGTCTCTCAAAATCACAACATTAAGTTAATTGAACACTTTGAGTCAAAACCAAGTAAACAAGCTCAATTGCCTATGCCATGTATTCTCACAAGTCACTTATAGGTGCAGTAGAGGATACATAAGCATTTCATCGGCCAAATACGAAGAATTCATAAAAATCACAAGGTTCGTCTCACCGAAACACTTTTCAAGAATTTTTCCATTTTCTAAGCAAAACAAGTTAAATCCCTCACATCATAGTTTAAATACTACTAAACACCTTAATTGAACTCATAAAACATAAGTTTGAAGTTTGGAAACAATCCAAAGGGTTTGGGTCGATTTAGAAATAGTTATGCGGATTTTTCGTAAAATTTCACCAAGAACACCTTGGAGTATTTCCCTCATAACTCAAAAATCAAGAATCATTTTCAAGTCAAACCAAAGCCATTGGAAAGCTAACAAAATTATCTACAACTTTCATGTTTACACCGAAAGCCAATTCAAAACAGAAACGAGGGAAAAAGACGCAAGAACGCGAAACAGAGGATGCTGCCACTGTGCAGCTCGCCGTGGCGAGTAAATCTACTCGCGAGGCGAGTAAGCATCACCGAAAGCACCTCCTGCTCGCCTCCAACTCGCCTCCCACTCGCTGTGGCGAGTTGGGACAGTCCTGTTACGAGAAAAACTCACTTTTTCACCCCAAAACCCCAATTTTGACTTCCCAAAGCTCAAATTTGATCCCAAAGTTTGTTTAAACATTTCTAAACATGAAAAGACACTCAAAATCATGTAAAACATGCATCAAAACATCCTTACAACAAAAATCATCATTTGACCCATTTCTCATCAAACTTCAAACAAAACAACACAAAGTCATATCAAACTCTCCAATTATGATTACCCAATGTTTTAATCATCAACAACAACATCTCTCAACAACAACAGCAGCTAAACATCATGAATTCACCAACAATTCATCACAACAGCATCTCATATCACCATTTTTGGACAAAAATGCAAAGTATACATATAACCACAACTTAAGCATGTAATTTCATCATCAACAACTCAATTAACATTTAATTTACATACCCAAACATTGCATCAAAACATGAACACGAATTTACAATCAATTAGGTTCAATTCATCAATTTCATAAAATGGGTAAAAAGGAAAAGAGATGAATTATGGTTGAAACCTAACCCTCTTACCTCTAGCACCAAGATTCTCCAACCCAAGCTTCAATTTAGCTCCTAGATGATGAATCCCTCTTGCCTCTAACCCTTGCACTTGTTCTTCTCTCTAGCCTCTATCTCTTCTCTTCTCAAATGAAAAATGAAATGAAAATGTTGTAACCCTATCTCTCACCAACACTAGAGTTTATATACTAGCTCTATTCAAGTGGGCTTATTTCTAAAACCTTAATGGGCCTAACCCATTTCTATTCTAACACTCAAAATGTCACTACTCACTTACCGGTAAAATATAACACTAACGGTCACTTAACGGTAAATAAAATAATTACTACACCCTCTAGCACTTAGTAAAATAAAACCCTCACTAAGCACTAAAAATAATATTCTGCAAAATTACAAAATTGCCACTGCCCTCAAAATGACCAAAATGCCCCTAAGCCCAAAATGACTAAAATACCCTTCTAACACCGAACTCTACGAATCCCAACCAAAAATACACACAGAGACAATTAATCACATAAGAGCACATAGAACACACATAAATAAATAATAGAATAAATCTAGCGAAAAACGGGATGTTACAACTCTCCCCCACTAAAAGAATTTTCGCCCTCGAAAATTACCTGAAGGAAACAACTCTGGATACGCAACCCTCATCCTACTCTCCGATTCCCAAGTGGCACTCTCACCCGTCGGTCCAACCCAAATCACTTTAACCAAAACGATCTCCTTGCCACGCAGACGCTTCACTTCACGATCCTCAATTCTAACTGGCCAAGTCTCCACGGTCAAATTATCCCTTACTTCCAAATCATCCACTTGAATCACATGAGACGCATCATACACATACTTCCTCAACTGAGATACATGAAACACATCATGAAGATTCGACAAAGATGGCGGTAACGCAATCCGATACGCTACAACCCCTACCTTTTCAACAATCTCAAAAGGTCCAACAAAACGAGGAGTTAACTTCCGACACTTCAAAGCACGACCAACACCGGTTACAGGATTCACTCTCAAAAACACATGATCACCAACCTGAAACTCAATATCCTTCCTCCTCTTATCATGATAACTCTTCTGTCTACTCTGAGACGCTTTCATCTTCTCTTGAATCATCTTAACCTTTTCCATAGTCTCTTGCACAACATCCGGTCCTAACAAAGCACTCTCTCCTGACTCATACCAACACAAAGGAGTTCTACACCTCCGACCATACAAAGCCTCAAACGGTGCCATCCCGATACTAGAATGAAAACTGTTGTTGTAAGTAAACTCAATCAACGGTAAACATTCAATCCAACTGACACCTTGCTCCAACACACAAGCTCTCAACAGATCTTCCAAACTCTGAATAGTCCTCTCCGTCTGACCATCAGTCTGGGGATGATACGCAGAACTCAATCTCAACTTAGTTCCCAAAGCATCTTGCAAACTCTCCCAAAACTTAGAAGTAAACCTCGGATCCCGATCCGACACAATACTAGAAGGAATACCATGCAATCTAACAATCTGCTCAATGTAGATCTCAGCCAACTTCGCCACAGTCATACCGGTCTTAATAGGAACAAAATGTGCCGACTTCGTTAACCGATCAACAATCACCCAAATAGAGTCAAAACCCTTAACAGTCTTCGGCAACGCCCCAACAAAGTCCATCGATATACTATCCCACTTCCACTCTGGCACAAACAACGGTTGCATCAAACCTGACGGTTTCTGATGTTCAATCTTAGACTTCTGACACACCAAACAAGCATACACAAACTCTGCAATATCCTTCTTCATTCCAGGCCACCAAAACAACCTCTTCAAATCTTGATACATCTTAGTCGCTCCTGGATGAATACTCAAGCTACTTCTGTGACCTTCTTCCAAAATCTGCTTCTTAAGCTCAAGTACACTTGGCACACAAACACGATCACGAAACATCAAAACACCGTTCTCATCCAATCTAAAGTCTCCACCTTTGCCTTGATTAACCAACACCACTCGATCTACAAGTTCTAAATCTTCCTTCTGACCATTCTTGATCTCCTCCAGAATATTACTTGTTAGCTTCAACATTCCCAACCTCACACAATCTGGCGTCAACTCACTAACCAAACTCAAGTCTCGAAATTGCTCAATCAACTCCAACTCCTTCACCATCAAAGCAGACATATGCAACGACTTTCTACTCAAAGCATCAGCAACAACATTGGCCTTTCCAGGATGATAGCTCAACTGGAAGTCAAAATCCTTAAGATACTCTAACCATCTCCTCTGCCTCCTATTCAACTCCTTCTGGTCAAACAAGTACTTCAAACTCTTGTGATCACTGAACACTTCAAACTTAGAACCATACAGATAATGCCTCCAAATCTTCAATACATACACAACGGCCGCTAATTCCAAATCATGAGTCGGATAATTCTTCTCATGCACTTTCAACTGCCTTGAAGCATAAGCCACCACCTGACGATTCTGCATAAGCACACCACCAAGACCCATCTTAGAAGCATCACAATACACAACAAATGATTCCTTAGGATTCGGCAAAATCAACACCGGAGCCGATGTCAACCTCTTCTTCAACTCTTGGAAACTCTTCTCACACTTAGCATCCCAAACATAAGCTTGTCCTTTCCGAGTCAACTGCGTCAATGGCAACGCCAACTTAGAGAATCCTTCAATGAACCTCCGATAATAACCTGCCAATCCAAGAAAGCTCCTAACTTCAAAAACAGACTTAGGTGATTCCCATTGCAACACTGCATCAACCTTCGACGGATCCACCGCAATGCCACCTTTAGAAATCACATGACGAAGGAAACTCACTTCCCGCAACCAAAACTCACACTTTGACAACTTAGCAAACAACTTATTCTCCTTCAAAACTCCCAACACCATCCTCAAATGCTCGGCATGCTCTTCTTCGGACTTAGAATACACCAAAATATCATCTATAAACACCACCACAAAACGATCCAGAAAAGGATGAAATATTCTATTCATGTACTCCATGAAGACACCTGGCGCATTAGATACTCCAAATGGCATCACAGAATACTCACAGTGTCCATACCTCGTTCTGAACGCAGTTTTGGATATATCTTCCGCCTTTACTCTAATCTGATGATATCCTGATCTCAAATCAATCTTGCTGAACACTTTCGCACCAACCAATTGATCCATCAAGTCATCAATTCTCGGAAGCGGATACCGATTCTTGATTGTCACCTTGTTCAACTGCCGATAATCCACACACAACCTCATGCTTCCATCTTTCTTCTTAACCAACAACACAGGAGCTCCCCACGGAGAAACACTCGGCCTGATAAACTGTTTCTCGAGCAACTCTTCCAACTGTTTCTTCAACTCACCCAATTCTGATGCAGACATCCGATAAGGCGCAATCGAAATAGGACTCGTTCCAGGCACCAAGTCAATTGCAAACTCAACTTCCCTCTCCGGCGGTAACTCGGTAATGTCGTCCGAAAAAACTTCTGGAAACTCTTGCACTACCGGCAAATCACCAACTCCTTTCTCACTACTCTCCTTCAAGGAAGCAAACATCATGAACACACAAGCTTCGCCATCCAACGACTTCTTCACTTGCTCTGCGGTTAAGAACCTTCCACCTTCTTCAGCTACCGGTTTAGAAAACATTACACTCTTGGTCAAACAATTAATGTTAACACCAAAAGTCAACATCCAATCCATACCAAAAATCACGTCCATATACTTCAACGGAAGACACACAAGATCCAACTGAAAATCAACAAGAACCTTAACATAAACCACAACCAACTGAGCCTCTGCAGCCAAAGATACCTCCCTTTCCAGACCCAACGAACCTGAAACAACCTGCTACTCCCCCACTACACTCAAACCCACCTAAAAGAACGGAACAGCAAAACAAGTACCGACAGTACTTTCGTACATGTCGCATACAAACAGGAAAATCAACGGGTTTTGGTCTGGACAAGACCGACCACGGCTCTGATACCAACTTGTAACACCCTATTTCTAATAAGCGGTAAAACGCGCGAATATACTAACATATTCTAGAAATAGATGCTACGTCTTCGAATAAACCACAAATCATACATGCATAAAGATCATGTTACACAACATAGCAGCGGAACAACATATAATTCATAACCATATCTGGATCTTCAAACTAAATACAACTGTATCCTCCAAATCTCAAATAACAGAATATCTCAACAACTCCAAAATACAAAGTCAAATAAACAACATGCAATGACTATCCTAGATCAGAGCCCTAATCTAGACACTTGCATGAAAAAGAGGAAATCCACTCCTCGGCATCAATACGCAACAACTAAGCATCCTGCACTCCATCTACCCGTCCATACGGAAAGGTAGGTGGTAAACCACTGAGGGTTAGCATTACATCATCATAATCTATATAAGATTAACAAGAACTTTGAAGATGAAAGATATAATCAAGGATAAAGAATGACAATTCATACATAGTTCCTCAATATTCACAACATATAAGTAATCCAAGATCATTCAATATCATTATATCAAGTTCATATCCACAAGTGTATCATACACATATCACAACCTCACCTTGTCAATCAACAATTAACAATTCAATCCGCAAGTACAATTAGCAATAATCATCCATCAAAACACATCTTAATGCAATTCAATCCACCAACAGTTTATGCAATGTCTCTAGACTCATCTAGATGCATGTGGTACCAAACACCTCAAGGTCGTCACCTTCGATGCAACAAAAACATCGTAATCACCTCAATTGGATATAAAATCCACCACCATCAGTCATGTATGCATGAACATATGACCCAACTACAAATGCATATGTTCACACAAACAATAATCACCTCACCATCACCAAAACTTGTATATATGCAATTAACAACAATTCACCACCACATAACATATATACAATTGCCGACAACATCCACAACACAAGCAACATATAGTTGTCACACAAATATACACCACCAATCATCTCCATATATGTGATATCAAATATCCATAAGGATTCACAAGTCAATTGATTCTCAAAAGTCATCTTTAGTTAAGTTCGTCTCTCAAAATCACAACATTAAGTTAATTGAACACTTTGAGTCAAAACCAAGTAAACAAGCTCAATTGCCTATGCCATGTATTCTCACAAGTCACTTATAGGTGCAGTAGAGGATACATAAGCATTTCATCGGCCAAATACGAAGAATTCATAAAAATCACAAGGTTCGTCTCACCGAAACACTTTTCAAGAATTTTTCCATTTTCTAAGCAAAACAAGTTAAATCCCTCACATCATAGTTTAAATACTACTAAACACCTTAATTGAACTCATAAAACATAAGTTTGAAGTTTGGAAACAATCCAAAGGGTTTGGGTCGATTTAGAAATAGTTATGCGGATTTTTCGTAAAATTTCACCAAGAACACCTTGGAGTATTTCCCTCATAACTCAAAAATCAAGAATCATTTTCAAGTCAAACCAAAGCCATTGGAAAGCTAACAAAATTATCTACAACTTTCATGTTTACACCGAAAGCCAATTCAAAACAGAAACGAGGGAAAAAGACGCAAGAACGCGAAACAGAGGATGCTGCCACTGTGCAGCTCGCCGTGGCGAGTAAATCTACTCGCGAGGCGAGTAAGCATCACCGAAAGCACCTCCTGCTCGCCTCCAACTCGCCTCCCACTCGCTGTGGCGAGTTGGGACAGTCCTGTTACGAGAAAAACTCACTTTTTCACCCCAAAACCCCAATTTTGACTTCCCAAAGCTCAAATTTGATCCCAAAGTTTGTTTAAACATTTCTAAACATGAAAAGACACTCAAAATCATGTAAAACATGCATCAAAACATCCTTACAACAAAAATCATCATTTGACCCATTTCTCATCAAACTTCAAACAAAACAACACAAAGTCATATCAAACTCTCCAATTATGATTACCCAATGTTTTAATCATCAACAACAACATCTCTCAACAACAACAGCAGCTAAACATCATGAATTCACCAACAATTCATCACAACAGCATCTCATATCACCATTTTTGGACAAAAATGCAAAGTATACATATAACCACAACTTAAGCATGTAATTTCATCATCAACAACTCAATTAACATTTAATTTACATACCCAAACATTGCATCAAAACATGAACACGAATTTACAATCAATTAGGTTCAATTCATCAATTTCATAAAATGGGTAAAAAGGAAAAGAGATGAATTATGGTTGAAACCTAACCCTCTTACCTCTAGCACCAAGATTCTCCAACCCAAGCTTCAATTTAGCTCCTAGATGATGAATCCCTCTTGCCTCTAACCCTTGCACTTGTTCTTCTCTCTAGCCTCTATCTCTTCTCTTCTCAAATGAAAAATGAAATGAAAATGTTGTAACCCTATCTCTCACCAACACTAGAGTTTATATACTAGCTCTATTCAAGTGGGCTTATTTCTAAAACCTTAATGGGCCTAACCCATTTCTATTCTAACACTCAAAATGTCACTACTCACTTACCGGTAAAATATAACACTAACGGTCACTTAACGGTAAATAAAATAATTACTACACCCTCTAGCACTTAGTAAAATAAAACCCTCACTAAGCACTAAAAATAATATTCTGCAAAATTACAAAATTGCCACTGCCCTCAAAATGACCAAAATGCCCCTAAGCCCAAAATGACTAAAATACCCTTCTAACACCGAACTCTACGAATCCCAACCAAAAATACACACAGAGACAATTAATCACATAAGAGCACATAGAACACACATAAATAAATAATAGAATAAATCTAGCGAAAAACGGGCTGTTACACGAGGCACAAGACAATGGCACTCCTGGCCTTGTCCACCATCTCGGTCTTCTCCGCACGTGACATGGTGACCGGTAACGCACCTTCACCCTTCAAAGCTTTCTCACACTTTTGCTGTATTAACACCGCTTCCATCTTTACCTTCCATAACCCAAAATCGTTATCTCCGGTAAACTTCTCAATATCCCACTTCGAACCCATGGTACTAGATTATCCTTTGACCTTGCCCCACGGTGGGCGCCAATTGTTGCGGATTCGATGAGAAAACTCACACCAATAACAACTTGATGTGTGGAGCAAGGGATAATAAAGCAACCAATAATCAAAGTGAATAGAACAGTTATAATCACAAGCCAAAAGTAGAAAACAACACAGCAAGAGAAAAGAAGAAGAGAGAACACAAAGAATCTGTTTACCCAGTTCGGTCCAAATTGACCTAGTCTGGGGGAGAGAGCAGCCCTCCGTTCCACTATATGATGAGTAACGTTACAAAAGAGATGGATTACAAGAATAAGTCTCCCGCCTAATTCTACCCAAATCCCAGCCTCTTCCCGTAACCAAGAGACTCAATCCTAATAGTGTTTCCCAAGGTGAATCAACCCTCAAAACCTAGTGTTTGTTCCAAAGAGACAAACTCTATACAAACCCTAGTTTTGTTGTTGCCTTTCTAAACCCTTGTTTCAGCCCCCTCTATCTCAAAGTTTACACTGATACAATGCTTATATTTATAGTAAAAGTAACTCCCATAAAATTGTACCAAATCTGGCCCAAAAAATACGTTTTTGAAAAATAACAGCATGCAAAATCGGGCCCCGATTTTTACCATTCGGGCGCCGATTTTTCCAGTACCAAACTGCTCCCAAAGACAGCCAAAATCGGGCCCCGATTTTTTGCCATTCGGGCCCCGATTTGTACTTTCAGCAAACATCAATTTTTGGCCTCCAAACTCCAATTTTGAGTCACTTTCACAACAAGTTATAATCACATAGATAACTAGCCTCCACAACAATTATTATAATCTCACAAGCTCTACCACAACTTTTCTCTTCAAAGCTTTCATTTTAATATTTTAACTTTTATAATCTTATAAATTATCGCATAAATAAAAAATCATTTGTCTTAATGTACTATTTAGTTTTGTGTGTAATTTTTTCATTAAAGTCGTATGTTCAATAAAGTTATGATATACTAAAAGATTATTATAATTTGTAATTTATTGTATGATAAATATAATATATTTTTATTTTCTTATAAGATATAAAATATTAAAATGTTGCATATTTTTAATTACAAAATTTTCTTATACACGACAATAACGATTCAAACGAGCTTTACAAATTTCATTATTTACCTTTTTCCATTTGGAAAGTTTTGTTTTTATCCTATTTTCAATTCACTATTCTACCTCTTCTACTTCATTTATTTTTCATTGAAGAGTGCGAGAGACATTAAATATAAGTGGTTTATTTCACTTATTTGTTAATTTTATACCATTTTTATTTTCAATATTCAAATAATGCTAAAAAAATATATTAAAACAACTAACTTATATTCCTGCTTAAAACATCCTATATTATAAATTGAAAGAAAAAACAATAAAACAAACATACAGATCAATATATTCTATAATATTTTTAAAACATTATTGACCACAACATAGTCATGAGTTTTAAAAAATTTATTTTATTGACTTTCTTATATGTGTATATAAAAATTTGTTTTCGTGTAAATAAGAAAATAAAATCCACAACATACGCGATTCAAATATTTAACATTTTTTTATATATAATATATGAAGAAAAAAAAAACATTTGATAGTACTAACAAAGTAATTGTTTTTTATATGATTACCACAATGTTACGTGACCCGTGTGTAACCGCATTGGTCTATTACTAGTTAAAAAATAAAAGGTCTTGTTCACGAGTGCTCCTGGGGCACTTTTTAAGCATACTAAATTAGGAAATTATTCTTTAAAAGATTCAAATAGTTCAATTTCCAATGTATCGAATACATAATTTTTCATAAAAAGTTACATTTGTATATTACATTTTGATTGATTGATATCTTAAAGGGGTAAATACCCCCTAAACAAGAGAGAGTAATGTAGAAAAAACTTTTCTTTTAACTCCCAAACAAGAGGAATGTTTTCCCTCCTTTCTCCCTTGCCTCCCTTTCCTTCCCTTCCCTTCCTCAGCCTTTCCTTTCCTTCCCCTCAAAACATACTATGTAAGACCTGGCTAACTCCAGAGAGAACAAATCCTCTCCTTCTAAAATAACTCATCTCAGAGATATGTTTCCCTCACCCAGACGATACGTCATTTGTTTCTTTATTTTTGTTTTCCTTCAATCCTATTCAAGAATCAAGTGACATTCAAAGTTTGTTTCAAATTGAAGAAGAAAATAAGATTGAAGGTAATATCACCAATAATGAAGAGCTACGGAATTTGTTTTCCTTTTACTCCTGTATAAAGTTGTGGTTCAAATCACTGATAGATTATATGATGGGGTAAGAAAAGAATTTTTTGGTTAATCGCTGATGGCTTTTTTTCCTTCATGATTTCATAAATTCTTGTTGATATTTAATAACCGTTAGGTTGTATCTTGTTAGGTTGTTTTTTTTCTTCATGATTTCATAAATTCATAGATTCTTTTATTCATAAATTTTATCTAATAGGTTGTATATGATACCGTGCCACAACCGTTATAATTGATGTTGGTCGTCATTCTTTATCACCACCTTTTCTCATTATTAAAGGTGCATACAATTTTAGTTCAAAACATCAGGTGAAAAAAACATGTCCAAATTGCCGGCTTGCTAATGATAAGCACACATATAAAGCTAAGACCAGTTGAATACGATGTGACAAATCAAAGTTTGAATTTCGATTAAAAGACATACAAACATTTAATGTCTCAAAGTATTTTAAATAAGATGATTAGCTATATATTTGGTGGAGAGATTTTACTAGAAAGAAAAAAAACACACACAAAAAGTTTTACATCACTATCTAGAACTTATTATAAAATAGTTCCCTTGAATCCCTTCCAATTCATCCTCAAGCAAGTGTCTGCCATATTGAATTGCAGAGGTAAAATCCCCATGAGAAACCCACACGAAAGTTACTAAAATAGGAAAAAGAGAAGAATCTGACTAATTTGTCTTTCTTGCACAAACTAACATGTCACTACAAAAAACGCGCATAGATTGCGGCGGTTTTTGGGCTATTTTGCGGGGGTTTTTAACCTCCGCGGATTGTTTTGCGGGATTTTTGAAAACCCCCACTTATACTAATCCCACAAATTATTTGTGGGGGTTTTTAGTGACTGCTGGTATTCTGATCTAAAACCGCCGCAAAATTTGTGTTTTGTTTTGTGGGAGTTTTTAACCTCCTTAGATACATTGGTATTTTTTTTTTTTTTGCTTGTTTTGTGGGAGTTTTTAATCTCCTTTGATACTAAGGTACTATAATATACATTTTCTTTGTTACATAATTTTTGATACCAAGTGACCGCTTGTTTTGTATTTATAAAATATACTAATACAAATCAACATTCATTTCAGTAAAAATAAAATAAGAGTATCATAAAATGTACTAATAAAACTCAACATTCATTTCAGCAAAATTACAATATGAGTATCATAAAATGTACTAATACAACTCAACATTCATAATAAGCTTAAATAAAATAAAACATTCCTCAGCATTAGATCATCATCCTCTCGCAATCTTGCATCCATGGGTGCTAATTAGGCTCAGTTGCAACATCAGTTACCAAAACAACATCAAGACTTAATCTCTACCACTCCTACATAAAAAATCAGAAAATTATCATAAACAAATGAAGGGGAAAAAGTAATAAACTCTAAAATAAACCATGGTAATCATTATGTATGGAACTCAACTGCAACTAGCAGGTTTTGAACAAAACCCATGGACCAATAAAACACAGTCCAAATTCACACCCCTAGAAACAAAACAGCAAAACTCAGTCCAAATTAACAAGCTCAAAGAAAGGAAAAAAACACAATACTAACAGCTACATAACTGTCACAACTGTTGAGCAAAAAAAAAACATGAACTAATGTCTGCAAAATCAGACCTGTAGACAGCAAAATAAAACTTAAACCAGAGAAAATATACCTGCACAAAACTAGAAGAAATGGAGCAGACCAATACAACAAACTACGAAAGAAATCTGAACCCAAAACACCATAACTTCATTGTTATATTTTGCAGAACAATTGTTTCAGTGAAGTTGTGCACCTCCGTGTTATAAGTTTGACATCGTACACAATATGAGAATTGAATAACCACTATCCAAGCTTGTAAACTTCCCTTTCCAATTGGTATCAGATGATGTAGAAGAAATGGCCGAAATATTACGCCATTATTAGTATACAATATCACCAAGTCAAAAACTAGTATGCTTCAAATCCAAACATACAACCATAAACCAATAGTTTATTCAAATTTAACTTACCATTGCAGCCTTAGCTGCATCATTTACAAATGATGAATTATTTGGTTTCTGAGTTTCGAGGTACAATTCTCCACGAGTTGGTTTGCGTCAATTTTCTTGATTTTAACCATGACTGCATATTCATAAAGATGAGAAAATATAAGAGCTGAAATGCAAAATGAACTATATTATGACAAAATAAATAAAAGATGGGTATTGTGATTGCTAACCTTTCAAGATGGGTTTTGACAAAGCAAACTAAAGTGGACTGCAGACCGAGTGAGCGTGATTGAAGCAAGATTCAGTGAACCAAAAAAAGATTGTAAAGAAACACAAATATGATTGTAAAGAAATAATTGGAAACATGAACCATCACCGCCAAGGCTAGCTACTCTTTTGTTTTCTTTTTATTAAAAAATTCCTCTAAATCAAATCTTTATATAAACCATAGAGAGTATATCCCAAAAAGAAAATATTGAGTCACACTGGTTGTTAATTATTTGTCCAACACAAAGTAACTTGTCAAACACAAAGTAACTATGAAAAGTAACTTTTAAAACTAAAAGGCACTGCTAACACCCAATCAGAAACAGAAACAGAATCAGAAAGAAACTAAGAAAATACAAGGCACTCCTAACCACCCAAAACTAGGGACCTCACACCAAACTAAAACCACACTGAAGCTGCAAAACTATAACTTTTGTAAACATAGCAGAACAGCAGCCAATAAACACTAAAATGGCGACTCATTTAAGCCTTTAAGTCATATATTTGGTTCCAAGTATCCAATCTAAGTTATGATAGTCTGATTGATGTAGATTCTGGTGTGAACATACAATTTGGCAAATGAAAACTGTGGGAGAAAACCCCATGTCAAAATCTTTTTTCGTTTGAAAATTATCTCATCTTGAAGTTGAGCCTTTTTACATGATTTGGTACAGCATGCAGTGTCATAACCTTTGCGTTTTACTTACAATTTGAACAAGGGATTTTAGTGTACATATCTTGGCAATAGTTATATATGTTATAAATACAAACATACTGATAAAAAAGTTTACCACTGCTAACAAAATCATCAAGTTCTTACATGTAATAACTAAAAACAAACTAACATCCAAAAACATATGTCACTTAGTCTGTAATCAAAAACATATTTCATAGAACAAGAAAAACACAAATTACAGAAATCACCTTTTAATGTTCTTTTAAATTGATACTTTATTCAAAGATATGAACTAAAAATATGAAACATATGTCCATTGGTGGTATTGACACCTCAATCCAAAAACCTAAACCACTTATTTAAGATACTTAGCCAAAATTAGAAATCCTAATATCCAAATTCTCAAACTCAGCAGTAAATAATCAATATATAAAGATGACTATGGTGATTCACTGACCTTGCAAGTTGGGTTTCCACCAGGCGTTAACCTTGATTGAGTAAATAAATAAAAAAAACCAGGTTAATACAAGATTCTGTGAACAAAAAGAAACACTAATTGGATTCTAAAGAACAGATTTGAACAAAAAGAAACACAAGAGTGATTCAGGGTTTAATTTTATTGAAATAGGCAAAGTTTCTAAAACCACAAAAAAAAAAAAATACAATTCAAAGATTATAAACCCTAATCCCCAAATGAGATTTATCAATTAACTAAAATTGAAAAAGAATGAAAATACCTTTGAATAATTAGGGAGTGATGGAGGGTGAGAGGGTGATGAGACATATTTCTTCAATGAGAGAGAGAGAGGGGGGAGCGTACTCCGGAGTGAAAGAGAGAAGTGATCTCTCAAAAGGCTTTCTTCGATGGGAGATGGGAGAAGGGTTCTGAGAGAGAAGTTGATTCTGTGAGTGAGAAGGGTTTTTATTTTGTTTTGTTTTGTTATTGAAATAAGAAATATGAAAGAAAAAAGGGGGAAAACGAAAAAATAATGAAATATCAAAAAGCTAGGAGAGCGCCACATGAAAAAGCAAGCGGGAGAGTGAAATCTGGGAAAAAGGTACTTCAAATTGTGGGGGTTTTAAAACCGCCGCAAAATAGTGGCAATATTTACCTGCTGACCCCTTTTTTAACTAATCTGCGGGGGTTTTCAAAAACCTCCTCTAAAAAACCGCCGCAATTGAGCGCGTTTTTTGTAGTGTGTGTGGTCGCACACCGAGCCAAATTTTGCGAATCTAATGCTCCCTGGCTATATTCTCATATATCTTAATTATATCCATGCCAACCACCGCTAGATCTAAAGAGTGCATACTATAACTCAACTTTTGTGTACTCTTTTCTTTTCTAGCCAAATTGATTGTGGTATAAAAAAATATAAGTTTTAATGGAATTTCATTTAGTATTTTCGTCATTATTGTCTCACTATTGCTTCTCAGATGTTAAACAATCAAAACAATTTTTTTAAGGAAGTAATGTCTTTGTTAAACACCATAAGAATGTTATTTGAACAACTATTTTATGTGATAACTTGTGAGACAAATATAATTTACAAAGAAATGTTGGTTTTGACACAAAAATCAAAGCAATGGAAAGAGACTATGAAAACATGGTGTTAGTATGAGAAAAAAGTTGTCATAAAAGTTATCACAAAATAGTTGTTCAAATATCATTTCTCTTAAATTTAAGGCTTATTTGATCCAATCGTCCTCTAAATAATTTCAAATTTTCATTTTGGTCCCACAATTAATAAAACATACGTTTTAGTCCCTCACTTTTTCCTCTGTTTGCCCAATAAATCCTACCAGTTAACTTTAACCTCAAATGTCTATGGTGGACCAACCTTCAGAGTGGTCCACCATAGATCCTATTAATTTTTTAATATGAACCGTTCGATCTTTTTTATTAAAGAGGACTGTTAGATCATGCATGTCTATTGTATCTTACTGTGAACCCAATTTCTCCCTTTCTTCATCTTCTTCCTCACTGTTCTTCATCTTCATCAATCATCATATATTCATCCATTCATCACAACCCATAATTTTTTAAAATTTTTTTTTCAACAACTATGTATATAACAACAACAACATACAATTTATATACATACAATTTCATTCATTTTCATTATATACAAACAAAAATAACACTATTATTTTTCTTGCAAAATCATGGTTTTGGCAATAGACTGTTAAAGTAGAAAGGAAAAAAAACAACTCCCACTCCACTAACAAACACATGCCTACTGGAGAGAGAGATATGGGGCAGCACCTAGCAAGGAAATGAAAAACAAAAATTCTGCAAACAGCTGAACCACTACCAATTTGTGGTGGTCTAGATCTAACAATGAAAGTGACGGTTTGGAGACTAAAAAAATTGTCTCCAATCCAAAATTAAATTTCAGAATAAGATAGACATGAAGAGAGGATGAATATTACGTATTTTGTTTGACAAAAGATGGCCGAAATACCACAGTGGGTGGCCGGAAAAAGAGGAGAGGGAGAGTATGGTTTTGTAAAGAGGAAGAAAGAAAAGGAAATGAAAGAAGAGTCATGATAGGGAGTATATTTTGTAAAGAGCGGAAGTAATTATGGGTTTTTTTTAATTTTGTTTATGAATGTGTGTGACAATGATATGAATATGTTGAAGAAGAGTGGGGAAGAAGATGAAGAAAGGGAGAAATAATCATGTGTCGTTGACTCACCGTAAGATAAAATATAATTGTGTGATTCAATGGCCATCCTTTTAAAATCACAGATCAAGCGGTTTAAATTAAAAAATTGAATAAGGTCTACGGTGGACCACTCTTAACATTGGTCCACAATAGATATCATTTGGGGTTAAACTTAACAGTTATGATTTATTTGGCAAACGGAGGAAAAAGTGAGGGACTAAAACGTACGTTTTATTAATTGTGGGACCAAAATGAAAACTTGAAATTATTTAGGGGACCATTGGATCAAATAAGCCAAAATTTAATGTCTCTTAAGTACAAATTATATGATAAAAAATGTAAAAATACTTGACATACTGAAGTGTGAGTTCAAACCTACAACACTTTTTTCTCCATACTTAATGTGTGTAAATTTCGTTAGGTGAACTCTTTAAAAGATGAAAAATGAAATTTAATGACAAAACATAAGTGAATTTTCTTTTTATTTTTTCTATCTCTGATTTTCATGATTATTTTTGTTTTCTTTTTGGGAGTGAATTTTTTTTCTCCCAGTTTTTTTTTAAATTGCAAAAAATATTAAGCCTTGCTTGTGTAAGACACACAAAAACAAAAGGCGAAAGCGATAGAATACAAAGGTGCCGTATGTATGTGGAACATCCACGAGGAACTACCAAAAAACTATGTATACTTGAGGAACCTTATAACAAGCCACCCACATAAAGAACAAACCAAATCCCAAACCCCTACACCCAGATAATTATCCAAAGCTTTCAAAATTTTAAGTGCAAAAATAGGGGAATATTTATTTTTGCATCATATAATTCCCTTCATTATGCTTTCATGCATTTGAGCACTTTATCATCGAAACAACTAAGATCGTGTGTGAAAGGTTGTATGGCTTTAACAACTATTCAACATATCTCTCTGTCTCTGATTTTGTTTATGAATTCATTGAAAATTAATATAAAATAAACCATGTGAGTGATAGAGCTAAGTAAAGTGTTATGTGTAACTGGATCAGAATAAAATAGGTATAGGTATTACTTTATTTATTAGGAGCTTATAGTGTTACTATAGTTCATACTTCATTGGAGGTAATGAATAAGTTTGGAATCTCTTTATGTAAAAATTAAAAGCAATATGCTACTAAATTTTGGGTCATGTTAACTTGTGCCCTAAGGGCACATATTAAGGAACCCAAAAGGAGCAACTTTGCATTGGAAAACATAATATTTTAACTTTTTAGAGGTTGATTGCACAACTTTTGATACTTATATTTCTATAATAATTTTCTTAACATGTGCCCTTGAGGGCACAAGTTAGCATTTACCCTAAATTTTTTTGCTCACAATATTGTTAGAATGAAAAATTTCTGAATTATATATGGATTTTTAACACAATAGAAAAGGTCTTTCGTTAAAAGACCCCAGAACCCTTTCTCTCTTACTAATGGAATTGATTTTACACTACTCAATCCACATCATGTAAGTGTTAAAACTATAAAGCTAGTTAAGCAAAGATTCAAACAGATAGAAAAGTTGGTTTGCAAAGCATCTTTTGGATGCATGGCAAACAGCCCAAATCGTAAGGTTGCGAAGAGAGGATGCCCCGTTGACGCATCAAAGAAACTATACCGACGTCCACGTGGTTGAATGGTCGAAACCGGCTCATGGCAGGTACAAATGTAATATTGACGCCTCTTTCTCCTCTTCCATGAATATGGTGGGTATAGGTATTTGTCTTCGTGATGAAAGGGGCGAATTTATTAGTGCTAAAACAGATTGTTTCTCCCGTCTCGGCGATGTTGCTGTGGGTGAGGCCGTAGCTTTTCATACGGCGTTGAAGTGGATGGTAGATCTTCACTATGATAATGTTGACTTTGCTTTAGATTCCAAGATAGTGGTTGATCACTTTCGATCTTATGTAGAGGATGATAGTGAGCTTGGATGTATCATGCATGCTTGTAGACAGTTGTTTGACAATAGTTTTCAGAACTCTCATGTTGAGTTCAATAGGAGGCAAGCCAATGGGGTCGCTCATGAGTTACATAGGGTAGCCCCATCTAATGCTAGCTCCCACATTTATGATAATGTACCGTCATGTATTTCTTTTTTGATTGATAATGAAAAGCACAAAATTTCTCCCTTCAAAAAAAAAAAAAATTATGAACCAATTCATATTATGCAAAAAAAGTTAACATCCTAAGAGATGATCGGATAAATTAACACATAACCTAATTTTCGTCGTCATAGCAATAGTTTAAACACAACATTATATGTTTTTGCAACCTAGGGATTATGGCTCAGGGACAAAAGGAAATGTAGAGAAAATAGAGAAACTCTCTAATATTCTCAAAGAAAGTTGTTATTATTGGAATTCTTCAATGCTTGATGATGCCAAAACACTAGGTGGTGAGCCTTATTTATACTACTCTAGGTAGACTCTCCATTACAAACTAGAAATATCTAGAAACAAAGAAAAGTCTAGAGATATGGATACTCTAGTACATAAGACTAGAATGATCTAGAAAAGTTAAGACTTCCCTAGTGCTTATTTAGTAGTGTCTAGTAGCTTCCTTATTATTCCCTAATATTCTAGAGACTTCTATATTATTCTTTAGTCTTCTAGAGACTTCCACATTATTCTCTAGTATTCTAGAGTCTTCCATATTATTCTTCATCATTCTCTATCATTCTCCATAATTCTTTATCATTCTCCCCCGGGTTGGAAGAGACTCGAGTCAAGAGTTTCTTCTTCATCCTTAAGGCAACAACTATAACATTTTCCCGGGGTGGCTTAGGAACCGGACGAAGTAGACATGAATTTGTTTTATCCTTGAATGGTTCCTTTGTGAGTGAAAGTCCAAGTAGCTTGAATACTTCTTCTCCATCATTGAATTCATTGACCGGTAGAGGTGCCAACTTGATTTCAATCACATCTTTCACAAAAAAAGCAAGTATTGACATAACCATCGTATAATGCGCGACGATCATATTGACAAGGCCTCCCAAGATTAATGTGGCAAGTATCCATTGGAATAACATCACACCATACATTTTCTTTATAATTGTTGTCAATGGAAAATGAAACAGCTGAGTGTTGAGATACTTTTACCTCATTATCCTTGTTGAGCCATTGCAAATTGTATGGATGTGGGTGCTCCTTTGTCGGCATCTTCAATTTTTCCACCATATAATTGGATTCAACATTCTCACAACTTTTGTTATCGATGATGACATTACAAACCATGTCTTTCGTTATTGTTGTTTGCAAGCTTCTTTCAACCTCCATAGATTCACCATATTCAACAAGAGGATATTCTTCGTCATATATTGCTTCGTCATTCTCCTCTTTTTCAATCACTTCATGAATGTCATCAGGACCATATTCATCATCATATATTGGATCTCCTTTTCCCTCTTCTTCAAACACTTCACAAATATCAGCACCAACATATTCTTCATCATAGATTGGTTCTGCCATTATATCTTCTTCAAATAATTCATGGATGTCTTCTCTTTCTTCTTCAAAAATATTGTTTATCTCCCCATTGACAATGGTGATTACTTTACGATTGACACAATCTAAGGCTATGTGTTCATACCCTTGACAAATGAAACATTTAGGTATCTTGGTATTTCTCTTTGTGATTGTGTTATGTTGGGGTCTAAATGAGGAAATAGGTTGATGGGTTAGGGGTTTGTGATAATTGATATGATTTTTGGTGGAGGAAAGTGGTTTGTATGAATATTTTTTGGTTAATTGTTTTTGAGTAAAATTGTTTTGATAATAATTAGGAGGTAAATACTTACGGGTTAGTTTCCGACGCATTTTGTCCCACGTCTTGATCTTGCTTTTCCCTTCACACTTACGTCTCCTTTTAAGATTTTCCCACCAAATTAAAGCATGTTTCTTTAGCTTTACTGCAACAATCTTTACCTTGTGCTCCTCTGGTATCTCCTTGTACTCAAATACACATTCAATAGCCTGGAGCCAATCAACAAACTCGTCTGGTTGCAGTTCTCCTTCGAAATCTGGAATGTCGATCTTGATATCATTCATCCGAGGTTGACATCTGTGTGAGCGACTGCTTCTAGATAATGAAGAGTCACTACCGGAGATATCATCTTCAAATCTCCTTTGTTGTGCTTCCAAAAGGGCTTGTTGGGCATTGACGGTTGTTTTATCTTGGTTTTCGGGTGTCAAACATTGATTACGTTTGAACCTTTTAAACCGGTGATATCTTATTTTTTCTTGGGAAGGGAAAAAGTAAGCAAAACCCTTGAGAAACGAGGTCCGGGAGTTGTTTTCGCTACGGGAAGGTGTTAGGCACCCATAACGACTATAGTATCCTATAGGAACCGTCTTAAATTTCCACGCGCGCGCTTTATTTTTAAATGCTATTTTGAAAGTGTTTATTTAAACCTAAGAGTTTTCTAAGTGAAGAATTGGAGGGAGAAGAATGTTTGAATTTTATTTTATTTGAATTGAAGGAGTTTTGATTCCTTGCCTACGTACCCGTTTAAGGGATCAAATCCACCGTAGTTCTCTTCCAAAAATATTTTTTGTTTTTGTTGGTTGATTTTAAGTTTGAAAATTGGAATTTGAAGAATGAGAGAGAGGCCTTGAAGGCATGAGATTTAAGAAAAAGTGGGGTTTGATTAGTCATTTGCAAAATATGGTCTAAGTATGATTAAAATTCTTTGAGATTTTGATTAAGAAAATAAAAGGGAAAATTACAATGGGATTTTGATCCCAAGGTTTATTATGAAAAAAGGGTTTGAGTGAAGTTGGTTCATATTTTTTGGAAAATTGATTTTTTTCTAAGTAATAAGCCTAAACATTCATCTAAACATACAATCCTAAACATACATCTAAACATGCATATTCTAGCTATATACCTAAAGTGGTGTGTGTGCATGTGTCGGTGCTTGTGTCGGTGTACATCATTAGAGTCCATTGTCCTTATTACATCATGCCCTAGGTTACATTCTATGGTCTTGCAAGAAATTAAATTGCATAAAAGTAAAATACAAGAATTCCTAAGCTTTTACATTCTAATTTTTGCATGAATTTAAATGGCACGAAATTAAAGTGCAAGAAATGAAAATAAAATTGAGGGATGAAATATGCTCATGAAACATGAAAGGAAAAGGGTTAGTAGCACAAAAATATAGAAAAGAAATGGAAATAAGTGAAGAGAATTAAAGTAACTAGAAATTAACAAAGAGATAACCAAGAACTTAATCAAAAAACATGATGAAATAGTACTTGAAAGATTACTAAAATTCTAAGGCAAAACTAAGACCTAGAATCCTCATATCAATGGTAACATCTCAAAAGTTTTAATTCAATCATGATGTGAGAAATCAAGGGAAATTAGTATGCAATATGATCATAGTATTTTCAAGCCTATTTGCACTTTATTTAACACAAGAAACACACATTATTCACAAGGTGAAGGACTTATAACAAGAACAGCAGGCATATGCTAAATCAAGAAACAAAATCACTCCAAGAACGACATACTCAAAGTCACACTTACACACCAAAATTCAAGGACAAGATCACATCACAATTTTCACGAAAGTCTTAACAAAAAAGTAGCAAAAAATGACAAAACAAACGCACATTATTTTGAAGTAGATTTTAACAAGTAACTACATTCCAAAGAACAAGTATCAAGTGCTAAAAATTGACCACATCAATATTCCAAAACACTTAGAAATTTTTATCAAGATTCGAGTAAAAAAATGAATACAAAGTACTAATCAAGAGTCAAGATAAAAATTATATTGTGATCAAGATTTGGCATGTAAGATACATCAAAAATTATCAAAAAATGCGTCAAGAAACTAGTAGAATTTTTGTGGAATTTTTCATGCAATTTGAGGCAAACAGGGGGGTGCAGTAAGCAGCACTGGGGAGGTATAAACAGCAAAAGAGTAGAGAAAGAAAAGGAAGGCAGAATCTAGTAATGGGCTTAGGTACATGGGGTTGGTAATTGGGTATGGGCAAGATCCATGGGTTGAAATACAATATAAATTGTTGTTGTTGAAAGAAGAAAAACGTGATCTTCTTCTTCATTCAAAACACAGCATTATTCTTCTCTCTCTCAACACCACCGCCCCAAGCCTTCTTCTCCGGCAAGTTCACAAATTCCGGCACGGTGGCCGGTGGTGCACCACCGTGCCGGAGTTCCAAACTCCACCATTTTCAAAACAAACTACATCATTTAAAATCCTTTTCTTCCCTCATTCCAAAAATCCACTTAGTTTTCACGAAAAAACAACAACACAACCTAGATCTAGCATCAAAGTTACGGGAATTTTATGAACAAAGATGAATAACAACAAACATTTCGTGACAGAGAGAAAAAGTGGAGAGGAATACCTCTAATTCGGATCGGAGAAAGTTTATCACAAGGACGGGAAAACTTCGATTGCTTGTGTATTTTACTTCCTCCTTTTGCTGCGTTTTCTACTGATTCAGCTTGGCTTGAAGGCTTGTGCCGACCTGAACTCTCCTTCTCTGGTTCGATCTGCTCTTCACGTTCATGATTCGGTATGGTTCCGTGTTGTCGTTCGTCTCCGATTCAAACTCGAACTCGTCACTGCTTTTTGCGCGTCCTTCCCAAGATGAATCCGACTTCAGTTTGATTTGAATGGTTGAAATAGAAATTTGCGGTGTTGTTACGGTAAGGTGTTAAGGATTTGTGGTTATGTGATGAATTTGGTGGTGGAAATGGATGAATCCGAGACTGTTATTGGTGTTGATGGTTGAAGGTGGTGGTTGAAGGTGGAGGTTGAAGGTGGTTATGGTGGAGATGTGGTGGTTATGGAGCTTGAAGATGAAGTTAGTTAGAGGAGAGAGAAAGTTGTTAGAAGAGAGGGAAAATAGAGAGAAAATAAATTATGAATTTTTGTGATTTTTGTGGAGTTTTTGTGAAAAATGGTTAATTGTTAACCTTGACCAATTTTGACCTATTTATAGGTGATGTGGAAAGCCTTGGACCAATTGGAATGGGACATGTGGCACTGAACTCTAACAAACTTTTGTGAACCAATAACATTTGGACACGTGGCACTTGGACTCTAACAAACTAAAAAAGGGATAAAAATGCAAATAATAAAAGTACAAGGACTAAAAATGAAAATTAAAACTAAAATTGAATTGAAAAAGTAAATTGAAAATTAACGTAAAGCGAGACGATTAAAAACAACAAAGCAGATTAAAATGGATCAGAAATTTTGTGTGAAATGACCAAAACGCCCCTAGGGACTAAAATGACTCGAAACGACTCAAATGCAATTTTAAAATGATTTTTTAACAAGGGATTAAAGCAAGAGTTTATACAAGCGAATTAAAAGACTCAGAGACAATTTTTAGAATTTAAACAGGGTTTTAACACATGAAAAGACTAAAATGCCCCTAGGGGCAAAACTGACTCAAAATGACTTCAAATGCAATTTTTGAAATGGATTTTGGCATAAAATTGAAATGAAGACTTATTCAAACTATTTGAAAGGACTCAAACAAATTTTTAAAGATTGAAAGAGATTTTATCATGGGAAATGACTAAAATGCCCCTAGGGGCTAAACTGACTAGAAAATGACTCAACTGATATTTTTTGAAATGAATTTTGACATGAGATTGAAACAAGGACTTATACAAACCAATTTAAAAGACTCAAACAATTTTCAAGGATTAAAATGAGTTGAATGCAGGAAATGACTAAAATACCCTTTTTCATGAATTTTGCAAATAACATTGAAATAAAATGCAGAGAAAGATGCAATTGATCAGAGACAGTTTAAATGACTTATAATGCAAGAAAAGAAGAATTGAGTTAGTATTTTTAGGTCCAAAATTAGGGTATAACAACGGTCTCTTGTAGTTGTTGAATTTGTTGCCTCATTTCTTCCATCTCTTGCAAACTTCTTTCATTTTGTCTTCGAGGTGCCATTTTGATAATGGTGGTTGGTGATCTTTTTTGCTGAAGATTGTGGTGGTGAGTGGCGGTTTTGTTGGCGGTGAAGACTCGTTAACCAAGGATTTTCTTCACTTCCCAAACAAAATGACGGTGTAAGTTTCGCGAACAAAATGGCCGCAAAGTGAAGTTTCACAAAGGCAACTCCTTGCTCAATTGAAAACTCACTTTCCGTTGATTTTTTCGCACAAACTCAACTCCGTGGTATCGTAACCAGCTCTGATGCCAAATCTGGCTCAGGGACAAAAGGAAATGTAGAGAAAATAGAGAAACTCTCTAATATTCTCAAAGAAAGTTGTTATTATTGGAATTCTTCAATGCTTGATGATGCCAAAACACTAGGTGGTGAGCCTTATTTATACTACTCTAGGTAGACTCTCCATTACAAACTAGAAATATCTAGAAACAAAGAAAAGTCTAGAGATATGGATACTCTAGTACATAAGACTAGAATGATCTAGAAAAGTTAAGACTTCCCTAGTGCTTATTTAGTAGTGTCTAGTAGCTTCCTTATTATTCCCTAATATTCTAGAGACTTCTATATTATTCTTTAGTCTTCTAGAGACTTCCACATTATTCTCTAGTATTCTAGAGTCTTCCATATTATTCTTCATCATTCTCTATCATTCTCCATAATTCTTTATCAGATTATGAGACTCCTATTTACAAATATGATGACAGAAAAATGAGTCCTAGTTGTCAAAGTTTAAGGAAAAACAATAGGATTCGTATGTAAGAAGAGCAAAGTTGGTTATTTCATGTAATTTGATTAAAACATAATTGAATTTATGAATTTACCGATCAAATAATAATGCTTCTCATTGATGAGAAACAATATTGTTGGTATTGAATTCCTGGAATTGTTTGATCCACATCAACAAAAGAAATTGAAAACAATTTAGTATTAGGTTTTCTAGGGAATTTTGAGTGTTTATGAGATTTTGGTGATTTCAAAAGTGAAATTGTTTTTATTTCAAAAAAAAAAAGTGGAACAGTTTTATATTATTAAATCAGATCGAAAAATAAATTGATATCCAAAGGTAAAATGGAGTTTATTTGGGAGTTACAACTCCTAATCTCCAAGAAGATTCACTGATGCATACATGTTGTATGTCCTCTACAGTGTCATAAAGACTTTCGTTACAAGAAGTCGTTACCTTTTAGTCACCATCAACGATATTGCTACTTGGTCACCATGGAAGCCTAAAATATAAGGGAGAGCTACATATTAGGCCACTACGTACCAAGAGCAACCAGTTTAGTTATAATCCTCTTTAAAAAATAAAAAAGTATAATGTGAATCCTCTGACATAATTATTGCTCAACACTCCTATTGAACTGTTATTATTTTGGTTTCTCATAATACTACTTGAAACATGTGGTGACACTAAATGTAAGTTCCTCTTTCGACGAACATTGATATGCCACATTGTGGAAATTTAGCCCTTCAACTAGCTCCAACCCTATTTAATTCAAATGTGAGACTTTTTACTTATACACCAATAAGTTGAATGACATAGAAAACAAATTGATCAATGACTAATTTGTTATTTGGTAATTTTAGGGACTAAAATGCAAATCTCTATAATATACAATATCGCCGATGATATATTTGGTTACTTAAAAAAATAACCTTATTATTTTAATATATATATATATATATATATATATATATATATATATATATATATATATATAGAGTTAGGATCCGTTGACACCTGGTGTCAACGAATTCGTTGACACCAAATCTCAACCGTTCAATCTAATTAATCTAATGGTTGAGAATATGGAAACTAAAGATTGAAATGTGTGTGTATCATGTGATAATAATTTGTTGTTTTAATTATTCCCTGAAATTACTCCAACAAAAACAAAACGCTTAATCCTTGAACGTCTTCCCTGTCGGTCTATTGTTATTGAGCGCACAAGAATAAAGAATGATGTAAGGACCACAACATTAAGCCTTTGAAACTTAATTTAGTCCCTAATTGAATTTCAATTGAAATTTTGTTTCTTGATACTACATAGGGGGGTTTTTGTCACGGTGTATTGGAGTTTCTTGCAAAGGGCAATAAAAGTGAATCTGAAGCAGCATGCTCACACATATGTATACTGAAATAAATCCCACAAGACATGGTGTAAGAAATTGGAATTAGAAAGCAAAAAAAAAATTGTATTTCCCTATCAAGTGTATCCACCAACAACAACAATTCATATTATTTTGTATTGATTATTTTGTAGACATAATCAATTGAACAATCTGTTGATGAAAATATTATGATATGAGATGGGACTCCACTATTTTGATTCGATGAATTAATTTATTTAAGTATTATGGGTGACGATGAGAACTGATCATGGATGAAAAATGGATCAAAATAATGTGTGGAATTGATTTGTAATTGCAAAAGGAAATTAGGTTAAGCATATTTCTACTTTAATCTTTGTTTGAATTCATCTACGCCACTAATTGAATAGTGGGCTTTTAATTTCTAGGAGCGTCACATTAGATTGATGAAGGAGATGACAGTGCAGGTATACACAATGGAGAAGGAGATGATACACTAATACTATATTGCAGATAGAACGATAGAATGAAGAGGGTGAGGGTTCACGTGCACACTTTAAGTGAGTTAATGAGAGCCTTTAGATTAAATAAAATTGATGGTTGAGATTTGGTGTCAACGAATTCGTTGACACCAGGTGTCAATGGATCCTGACTCATATATATATATATATATATATATATATATATATATATATATATATATATATATATATATATAGTAGACTCCAATGATTTGTGGCTTTGCCTAATGTGATCATAATTCATAATTAGAACAACATTAAGATGGCACACTTTATGAAGACAACAACCGTAGAGAAGTGAGAATACAAATCTACTCTACCTTTAAAATGTACTGACCCGTAGATTTCCTTTACTTTGTGTTCTCGTAAAATATTCGCATATGAAAGATTGTATAAGAAATTTTTGTAGTTAAAAATATTCAACATTTTAATATTTTATATCTTATGAGGAAATAAAAATATATTATATGTATCATACAATAAATTACAAATTATAATAATCTTTTAGTATATCATAACTTTATTGAACATATGACTTTAATGGAAAAATTACACACACAACTAAATAGTACATTAAAACAAATAATTTTCTATTTATGGGATAATTTATAGGATTATAAAACTATAAAAGTTAAAATAATAAAATGAGAGCTTTGAAGAGAAAAGTTATGGTAGAACTTGTAAGATTATAAAAATTGAGTTGTAGGGGCTAGTTATCTATGTGATTATAACTAAAAATGAAATTTTTAATAATTTAACTAATATAAGGGAGGGAAAAGTTATGGTCGAACTTGTAGGGTGTCAATATAGTAAGGATGGTTTACCTTCTCCGACACCTCTACCCTTTTTTTTTGTTTAAAAAACATGACACATTTGTAAAATCTCATCGTAATTAATGTATAGATAGAAAAACAAATAAGAACAATATAAAAAAGAGTTTAATAGTTATGCAAAAGAATAGGATTAAGATTGTATCAAATCAAAAGGAATGTGGGAAAATGAAAAATGAGATCCTCAAGAGGTAAAAGATGGATGTATTGAGAAGGGAGGAAAGTAAACATGCAATTGTTGTTACAATTGCATTTAGTAGGTTTGGTTTGTGGTTCCAAGAGTTTGTTTGTTATGAATTTACTCATGTATACCTTGTATTTATCAATAATGCTATTTGTGGATAATTTAGTCATGAGAATGGTGGGTTGGTGGGATAAGGAGGTTTTTTTTTTTTTTTTGGTGTTGCATGTGTAAGTGATGTGAGTTAGTGGGGATATATAAGTTATTTTTTTCTATTTTATAATTTAAATTTCTATTTTCTTAATTTAATGATTAATTGGTAGAATAAAAGTTTGGGAGGAATTTTTTTTTAAGGAGAACTTCTAGGATTATAATTATAAATGATGATGACTAGGTATGTACAATAATCATGGTGGTATGAGGTCCACTAACTAAAAACAACAAAATTTGAACAAACTCATTAACAACTAAAAAAATAGGCTAAAGGTAGGCCCACAATCTGACCGTTGAGGACAATCCGAAGCATGAAAAGCTACCGTTATTCAAGTCGCAAACACGTTAAGAACAATGGTTAAATGCAATTTGGTCCCCCAATTTTTTTAAATCAACAATTTTGGTCCTTTTAATTTTATTACCGTAATTTTGATCCTCTAATTTATGAAATTAAGCAATTTTATTCCCTTTCTCAATTTTGACATCCAATATTTAACTAAGATGTTGACAAGGCAGCGATGTGATGACGTGGAAGGGTATGTGGAGGTGACATGTCATCAAATCATTGTCACGCCAACATCTTAGTTAAATATTGGAGGTCAAAATTGAGAGAGGGACTAAAGTTGCTTAATTTCATAAATTAGCGGATTATAATTGCCGATTTATAAGTAGGGAAACCAAAATAATGGATTTAAGACAATAGAGGACTAAAAGTGCATTTAAGCTTAAAAACATGAGTCTTGTTTGGACTTGAAGGGAGGTGTCGGAAATTAAAGAAGTCTCACATGGTTTGAAGTCCACTGGTTCAAACTTTTGAACTATGGCCTCCACATTTATAACCAGTGGCGGAGGTAGTGGGGGGCCTTTAGGGGTCAAGGTCCCCCCTACATTTGCAATAATTTTTTTAGATGCTACAATTAACTAGGCTAAAATGTTTAGTAAGATATGTATTAGGTGATAGCCCCCCCAGTTAATCTAATTAATGACTATTTTTTCTATCAAAAAATGTACTTTTTTTTTACTATGTTACTAGATTAATTGACAACTAATAACATTAGTTTTATACTTTATATTATTTTAAATTATCTCAAATTTTGTAAAATATATTGATATGGTCCTCCCCATAACACATTTTAAGTCAACACTTGTATGTTGACTATTCTTACAGATTAATTCCTCTCATACTAAATACAATTATGAATTGTCCATAAGCTCTAGCTTAACTGATAAAAAATTTCAAAATTGTTTGGTCGGATGCAATGTTCGGGGTTCGAACCCCGTCCTATGTTTATGAGCGTGAGTTTATAATAATAATTTTGTCAATTCGTCTGTCAAACAAAAAAGAAAATATTAGTTTAGGGTTTCTTATATACCTTTTGTATTGAAACAATTATTTTTTAATCAAATTATGTTCCATATACTCGGTCCCCCTAGCTTAAAATTCCTGCCTCCGCCCCTGCTTATAACACAAACTAATCCAGTACCGTTTCACACTCCAGTTGTGAATGTGCAAATAATCTAATTGTTTTTGTGGTTTGGAACAAAATTTGCTCTCCTAGTTTGAAAGTCAGCATAGAAAAAACAAGATTACAGTGCAACAATTATGGGTAAAATCACTTGGTAGCTGAGTGATGGTACAATCAATTGTTGATCAACTTCAAATTCATATTCATCCATGATCACTTGCATTAGCAACCATTCATGGGCTATTACATCATTTCTGGTAGATAATTTGTCTGAGAATCCTGCTCTTTACCAAAATGGTTATGCTCATTCCCAAAGTAAATATCCAAAATACCCCTACGCATGTTAACTCACGCTCGTGCAAATGACAACGTAAGTTAACTCACGGTGCATGAGTTAACTCACGCTACGTGACTTAAGTCACGCCGAAAAATACACACTGAAACCCAGCGTGAGTTATCTCACGCTGCCACCCATTTTCCAATTTTTTAGCATAACTAGTGCATTGGCTCTAGTGGAAGTCCAATCCATGTTAAATCACAGCCATCCCTACCAAGTGCATTGGCTCTAGTGGAAGTCCAATCCATGTTAAATCACAGCCATCCATACCAATACGTTTTTCATTTAAGAATTTTTGTCTTATAGTTTAGGAAGAAAGGATAAGGTATGATATTTTTATTTCTTTCTAAAAAAAAGGTATGATATTTTTATTATTATAAAAAGTAACCGTCAAAGTTGATATAATATAATATTCTAGCTCTATTGAATATAATATAATATTCTAACTTCATTAATGAAATTATAATCACATGGAGAGGAATGAGAAGAAATAGAGAAAATCTTGTGTGGATCAAGACCAAGAATTTTGGTTTGGTCACACACAAAGAGAGAAGAGAGAAGAGAGAGAAGAGAGAAGAGAGAGAAAATGTAGAAGAGAGAAGAGAAGAGAGAGAATGAGAAAACTTTGTGTGTGTGACCAAACCAAAATTCTTGGTCCTGGTCCACACAAGTGTTTCTCGAAGAAATAAACAAATGACTTGGTTGGGAAGGGGCGGGGTTTCTTTAATGAATTTATAGCAAGACATGATGAGTTGACAAGCAAGAACAGAAACAAGCAAAGGTGCCTTCTTCATTTGATTGTCACACTCATACACCAACCATTTTTCTAATTCACGTGAGTTAACTCACGTTGAGTTTTACACTAGTGTGAGTTAACTCACGTAGCGCAAGTTAACTCACGTAAGGGTATTTTGGACATTTACTTTGGAAATGAGCAAAACTGTTTGGGTAAAGAGCAGAATTCTTTGTCTAATATGTTCCTCTTTGGGCTATAGGTTTTGATAGTTTCTATATGCACCCTTTTCCTTATATGTCCCATTGCTTTTTATTTAAAACATAGTATTAATTAATTATTTAGGTCATATATCATAAACTTCATACAGTAACTTTACTGTTAACTAATTCAATCAAAAAACCAACCAATCATGTGAATATAATTATATTTACGTTTGTAGTGTTTAATATTATAAATTTTGTTGCTCAGCTGGTAACGACATTGTATAATATATGCAGGAACGGGGTTCATCTTAAAAAGTTAATTTCTAAGAGGTGAATTTCTAGTCACCAGACTTTTCGATCTAAAAAATTAATATTATAAAATATAAATAAACTTAAAATGTCTCTAATTTTATTCTTACTAGTTTTTTAAAAAAGCTTACTTCAAATTTCAATCTAGGACTATAAGTTTGTTGGGTCGGCAACATTGATCTTTATTCTTTTAAATTTTTCATCAGCAGCTCTAATAAAAATTGAAGTACAAAAATTTGTGATATAGTCTTGGCAATAATTTTTTTTATTGAAACCAAGTTTACTTCTATTATTTCCAACATAGCTCAGAAACTAATCAGAAAAAAAATAAATAATGAAAACCTATGAAAAGCATAAGATAGTTTACTCGTTTAACATTACCAACTTCTCTCTACATTTCTCTCTATAAACCTAAAATATCTTAATCATAAACTATCTACCATAACTAGACCCAAAAATTCGTCGCTGACAACCTCTAAGAAATCAATATAAATGTAACGCATGTTCTGAAGTCCTAAAAATCAATTTATCAAACACATAAACATAATTATTTTTGCATAATTACACGTAATATTAAAAAAATTAATATTACATTGCTCCTAAAGAAATCATATCACATCATGATTATCATCAACTAACATGTAATTCATAGGAGTTACATATTTTGACACAAAAGCATACACAATTAACATTAACAAAGACATATCAACACATATTATGAACCAATTCATATTATGCAAAAAAAAGTTAACATCCTAAGAGATGATCGGATTACTTAACACATAACCTAATTTTCGTCGTCATAGCAATAGTTTAAACACAACATTATATGTTTTTGCAACCTAGGGATTATGAGACTCCTATTTACAAATATGATGACAGAAAAATGAGTCCTAGTTGTCAAAGTTTAAGGAAAAACAATAGGATTCATATGTAAGAAGAGCAAAGTTGGTTATTTCATGTAATTTGATTAAAACATAATTGAATTTATGAATTTACCGATCAAATAATAATGCTTCTCATTGATGAGAAACAATATTGTTGGTATTGAATTCCTGGAATTGTTTGATCCACATCAACAAAAGAAATTGAAAACAGTTTAGAATTCGGTTTTCTAGGGAATTTTGAGTGTTTATGAGATTTTAGTGATTTTAAAAGTGGAATTGTTTTTATTTCAAAAAAAAAAAAAGTGGAACAGTTTTATATTATTAAATCAGATCGAAAAATAAATTGATATCCAAAGGTAAAATGGAGTTTATTTGGGAGTTACAACTCCTAATCTCCAAGAAGATTCACTGATGCATACATGTTGTATCCTCTACAGTGTCATAAAGACGACTTTTTCTAGTAACACCCCAAGAATACATGGTTACACCCAAACTTATTTAAAATTTAATCATAATACCAAAATTGCCCATGGTTACACCCCGATTATACCTTCGTTATAATTGCATCTATCTATAGTTCGTTGAAAGGAGTATAACCCAATATGATGATCGGTTGATTAATTCTTTTCAATAATTACATAGAATGGAAAATTTTATATTATTCGGTTTACTTCTATGATCGAATAATTGATTTATACTTCTTTTGTTGTTTTACGTTTTATCCCGATAGTAACATAGAAAAAGAAGTCAAAGAAGTAGAATCTAGCATTATGATCGATTAATTGATTCCATTTCAGAGCATATCACAAGAGAGAATGGAAGATTTTATATTATTTGTTCTCCTTCTATATGGATCCCAGTAATAGCAACGATGAATTACAAAGTGTTAATAGAAATTCTTCCTAAACCCCAAAGTTAGATGATACATATACAATTTTAATTTTTGTTAAGATAAACCCCAAAGTTAGATGATACATATACAATTTTAATTTTTGTTAAGATATTCCGGTTGTAGTGATAAAATCATAGGAATAAAGAGATGGATGAAGAGGAAAATAAGAGGAAATGATGAAGAAATTATGGGATGAGAGGAGTAAAAAGAGAATTTGAAAAATGGTAGTACCTGAAAATTTGGGAAGGAATTAAGGACATTTTCGTCAATTTAGGGTGTAATTGGAAGTTTATGTGGTGTAACTAGATAAACTCCATAAAGACTTTCGTTACAAGAAGTCGTTACCTTTAAGTCACCATCAACGATATTGCTACTTGATCACCATGGAAGCCTAAAATATAAGGGAGAGCTACATATTAGGCCACTACCAAGAGCAAGCAGATTAGTTATACTCCTCTTTAAAAAATAAAAAAGTATAATGTGAATCCTCTGACATAATTATTGCTCAACACTCCTATTGAACTATTATTTTTTTGGTTTCTCATAATACTAATGTAAGTTCCTATTTCGACAAACATTGATATGCCACATTGTGGAAATCTAGCCCTTCAACTAGCTCCAACCCTATTTAATTCCAATGTGAGACTTTTTACTTATACACCAATAAGTTGAATGACATAGAAAACAAATTGATCAATGACTAATTTGTTATTTGGTAATTTTAGGGACTAAAATGCAAATCTCTATAATTTACAATATCGCCAATGATATATTTGGTTACTTAAAAAAATAACCTTATTATTTTAATATATATATATATATATATATATATATATATATATTAGACTCCAATGATTTGTGGCTTTGCTTCATGATCATAATTCATAATTAGAACAACATTAAGATGACACACTTTTTGAAGACAACAACCATAGAGAAGTGTGAATACAAATCTACTCTGCCTTTAAAATGTACTGACCCGTAGATTTCCTTTACTTTGTGTTCTCGTAAAATATTGGCATATGAAATATTGTAATCAATTCAACCGTATAAAACGATTAAAGTAACTATTGTACCTAATAGGTTGTATAGGATACCATGCCACAGCCGTTAGAATTGATGTTGGTCATTCTCTATCACCCCCTTTTCTCATTATTAAAGGTGCATACAATTTTAGTTCGAAACATCAGGTGAAAAAAATATGGTCCAAATTGCCGGCTTGCTAATGATAAGCACACATATAAAGCTAAGCAGGGCCGTCCCTATGAAACTGAAGGCTCGGCTCTCGTAATAAAAAGAGACCCTTAATAAAAAACGCACAATTTTTTTAAAAGATTAATCTTCTATTTAAATTGAAAATAACACTCGTATAATGATTATTAACCATTGAAATCAAAATTAGCAATTATTTTCACTAAAGACGTGTTTTTTAACTTGGAAATAAAACCATGGAATATGATTTTTTACTTAGAAATTGAAACATGAAACATTTTTATTTTCTTATTTGAGTGGGGGTGGGGATATTGAGCAATAATTTTTTTCTTGAGGCCCGCCACTTCGAGAGACCCAGCTCGGTTGAGCTATTTGCACTCCCCAAAGAACGGCCCTGAAGCTAAGACCAGTTGAATACGATGTGATGAATCAAAGTTAGAATTTCAATTAAAAGACATACAAGCATTTAATGTGTCAAAGTATTTTAAATAAGATGATTAGATATATATTTGGTGGAGAGATTTTACTAGAAAGAAAGAAAAAATCACACAAAAAGTTTTACATCACTATGAACTTATTATAAAATAGTTCCCTTGAATCCCTTCTAATTCATCCTCAAGCAAGTGTCTGCCATATTGAATTGCAGAGATAAAATCCCACATGAAAGTTACTAAAATAGGAAAAAGAGAAGAATCTAACCAATTTGTCTTTCTTGCACAAACTAACATGTGTGGTCACACACCGAGCCAAATTTTGCGAATCTAATGCTCCCTGGCTATATTCTCATAAAATATCCATGCCAACCACCGCTAGATCTAAAGAGTGCATACTATAACTCAACTTTTGTGTACTCTTTTCTTTTCTAGCCAAATTGATTGTGGTATAAAAAAATATAAGTTTTAATGGAATTTCATTTAGTATTTTCGTCATTATTATTACCATTTATCACTTAATATTTAACTATAGTTATTTCTTGTATTTAACTTAGTTAGTCTCTTAGTCTTTCACTAGCTTAATTAGAATTAAAATAGCCAGTACCGTAACTGTTTTGGCTACTTAGTTTCTTTACCATTGTATATAAGCTAGTGTACTGTATTGTATATATCATCAAAAACTGATCAATGAAATTTCTTCAAATTACTTTTCTGTGCATACCAAGATGGTATCAGAGCTAATCCCTTGAAGCTCTGGATCCGTCAAAATCATATGTTCCTTCTTCCTTTACTTTCAAATTCATTCAATTCATTTTTCTTTGGATTCAATTCATCTATCAACATCGATTGCTTCATTCTCCAACTATGGCAATCCAGAGTTTCGATTCGTATGCCGATTTCGCCACCAATGCTTCAAATCCGTTCTTCCTTCATCCCAGCGAGAATCCAGCTGTGGAACTGGTTACGCCTCCATTGGAAGGTAACAAAAACTTTCAATCATGGATCAGATCGATGCGTCTTGCTCTCACATCGAAAAACAAGATCGCTTTCGTTGACGGTACGTTTCTCACTCCAGCTAAATCTGATACTCTTTACAATCAATGGACTCGATGTAATAGCTTAGTTCTTGCTTGGATTCAGCGATCTGTTTCTGTCAATGTTCGAAAATCAATAGCTTTCTTTGATAAAGCTTATGATGCTTGGAAAGATCTACATGATCGTTTCGATCAAGGCGATATGTTTCGTATCGCCGATATTCATGAAGAAATTTGTCGTATGTCTCAGGGAAGCTTAGATGTTTCTAGCTATTATACTGAGTTAAAATCTTTATGGGATGAATTGGAAAATTTTCGTCCCCTACCTTCTTGCAAATGTGCAATTCAATGTTCATGTGGTGCTGTTCAATCTTTACAAACCTTCAGGGATCAAGACTACACTATTAGGTTTCTGAAAGGGCTCAATGATGAATACTCTCATGTGCGTTCCCAAATTATGTTGATGGATCCTTTTCCTCCTGTTACCAAAGCCTTCGCCTTAGTCACTCAACAAGAACGGCAGTTTCATATTCCAACAATTTCTGATGTTGATGGTGACCTAAAATCAACTACTGGTAGTGTTGCATCAGTAAACAATATGTATTCTAATCGAGGGAGAGGAGGATACAATAATCGTGGTCGTGGAAGATCTAATGGAGGAGGTCGTGGCCAAAATCAGAATCGCCAATGCACTTATTGTCACAGAAGCAACCACACGATCGATACTTGTTACTTGCTACATGGCTATCCTCCGGGTTATCAGAATAGATCAAATAAAGGCGCACAATCAGGGAGCTCAGTGAATCTGGCACCTACTGTTGGTATTGAAGAACAGAACAAAATCACTCATACACCTGCAACATCGAATTCTGGTTTTTCCTTCACACAGGATCAATACAAAAGTCTATTGGATTTGCTTCAACAAAATAAGCAACAAGCTTCATCTGCAATTCATTCTGCCAACACAACTCTAACCAATTCAAATACTAGCTCAACCAATCCTTTTGTTTTAAATGTCAATTCCAATTCTGATTTTGGTAAGCATTCTAACTTCTGGATCATTGATACAGGAGCTACCGATCATATCACAAATAATGAATCCATACTTACCAATAGTCACTCCATTAAGCCCACCACCATACACTTGCCAAATAACACCTTTACTACTGCACTCATGGCTGGAACTGTTATCCTTTCTGATGATTTGCATCTTAAAAATGTCCTTTATGTTCCAACTTTTCATGCCAATTTGATTTCTGTTCCTCAATTAACCAAAATTAGCAAATGTTCAGCTATCTTTTCTGCTGACTGTTGTTCTTTTGTGCAGAAAACTACCAAGAAGATGATTGGTACAGCTAGATTGGTTGGTGGTCTCTACATAATGGAGTCTATTTCTAATTCGGTTTGCCATGCTATTTCACATTCTGCTTCCAATTGTAGCACAAATAATATCTCTGATTCTGCCTTATGGCATATGAGATTAGGCCATATTTCCTTTGATAGGCATCAATGTATAGCAAATCAGTTTCCTTTTATTCATTTTAATAAAGCAAGAATTCCTTGTGATGTTTGTCATTTTTCAAAACAAAAAAAATTACCGCATTTCAGTAGTATCACTAAGACCACTCATATCTTTGATATCCTTCATGCTGATATTTGGGGTCCCTACTCTCATACTTCTATTTTAGGGCACAAATATTTCTTAACCCTTGTTGATGACTTTAGTCGATTCACTTGGGTTATTCTTATGAAATCTAAAGGAGAAACAAGAAAACATTTAACCAATTTTATCTCCTTTGTTGAAACTCAATTTGATACCAAACTAAAGTGCTTAAGAAGCGACAATGGTGTTGAATTCCTCATGCATGATTTTCTTTTATCCAAAGGAATTCTTCACCAAAGGTCTTGTGTGGAAACCCCGCAGCAAAATGGTATTGTTGAGCGAAAGCATCAACATATTTTAAATGTTGCTAGAGCACTTTCTTTTCAATCTAATCTTCCTAAAACTTTTTGGAATTTTGCCATTCAACATGCTGTGCATCTCATCAATAGAATTCCCACACCCCTTCTTTCCAACAAATCTCCTTATGAGATTATTCACCATAAACCTCCCGTCTTCCTACACCTCAAAATTTTTGGCTGTTTATGTTATGCATCCACTTTACACACACATAGGACCAAATTTGACTCTAGAGCTCGTAAGGCAGCCTTCATTGGCTATAAAGAGGGTATCAAAGGATACGTACTTTATGATTTGTCATCTCATCAACTTTTCATCTCTAGGAATGTCATTTTTTATGAGCATTATTTCCCTTTTCACCAATCTTCAAATGCTACTACTCCTACCTCATTTAACCCTTCATTCAATGATAATTCTGCATTTCTTTTTGATTCCTATGCTGATGAAAACAACTTGGCTGCATCCATTCCTCCATCAAATTTATCTTCACCTAGCGGTTCCCCCACTCGCAATACCTCTATTGTATCTTCCCCTGGTAGTCCTTTATCTCCTCCTTCCACTTCTTCTTCTTTACCTCTCCCTCAACCCGTTAGGCATTCTACCAGAATTATAAATAGACCCAGTTACTTGCAGGACTATCACTGCAACTATACTAGCTGCACCAATCCATCTTCAGGTATTAATACTGCTATTACATATCCTTTATCTTCTGTTTTGTCATATAACAATTGTTCTTCTTCTTATAAAAATTTCTGTCTTTCAGTTATTACTAACCCTGAACCCAAAACATTTATTCAAGCCTCAAAACATGAATGTTGGCAGAATGCTATGAAAGCTGAGCTTGATGCTCTTTCTTTAAACAAAACCTGGACTATTGTTGATCTTCCTGCAGGTAAAACCCCTATTGGATGTCGTTGGGTATATAGGATTAAATACCATGCTGATGGCACCATTGAGCGCTACAAAGCTCGCCTTGTTGCTAAAGGCTTCACTCAAATGGAGGGGGTGGATTACTTTGAAACTTTTAGCCCTGTGGCCAAGTTAACCACTGTCAGAGTTTTACTTGCCTTAGCTGCTGCCAAAGGATGGTTTTTAGAACAATTGGACATCAACAATGCATTTTTGCACGGAGACTTAAATGAGGAGGTATACATGTCTTTACCCCCTGGTTTTGAAATTCCAAATTCTGATTGTTCCTCTAAAGTGTGCAGATTGCACAAATCTCTCTATGGTTTAAAGCAAGCTAGTCGTCAATGGAACCATAAGCTTACTACAACGTTGATTTCTCTCGGATATTCTCAATCTCAAGCTGATCACTCACTCTTTGTGAAAGCTTCCGACTCTACTTTCACAGCCTTGTTAGTATATGTGGATGATATTGTCTTGACTGGAAATTCAATGTTTGAAATCAATTATGTCAAGCAGATTTTGGATAATCGTTTCAAAATAAAAGATCTTGGTCCTTTAAGATTTTTCCTTGGCCTTGAAGTTGCTCGCACCAAGGCTGGCATTTCCTTAAATCAAAGGAAATATGCTTTAGAGTTGCTTAATGATAGTGGCAATCTTGCCACTAAACCTGCCACAACTCCTTGTGACCCTTCCACTAAGCTCACCAATGAAGGCAGCACTCCTTATTCTGATCATACAGCTTATAGAAGGCTCATTGGTAGGCTTATTTATCTTACACATACCCGACCAGACATAACATTCTCAGTACAACAACTTAGTCAATATGTTTCCCAGCCTCTTGAATCTCATTTCCATGCTGCAAATCGTGTGCTCAGGTATCTTAAATCTGCCCCCTCTCAAGGCCTCTTCTTCCCTGCCTCTACATCGCTACAATTATCTGGATTTGCTGATTCTGATTGGGCCTACTGTTTGGATACTAGAAGGTCTATTACTGGTTATTGTGTATTTCTTGGCTCTGCTCTTGTCTCATGGAAATCTAAGAAGCAATCTACTGTATCTAGATCTTCATCTGAAGCAGAATACAGGGCATTGGCTAGTTTATCTTGTGAGATTCAATGGCTTCATTACCTCCTTGCTGACCTACACATTCCTATCAAATCTCCATCTTCAGTTTATTGTGACAATGCATCAGCAATTTATCTTGCTCATAATCCTACATTTCATGAGCGTACAAAGCATATTGAGATTGATTGTCATGTGATTAGAGAAAAAATTCAAAAGGGCATCATTCACCTCTTACCAGTTCCATCATCATCTCAACTTGCTGATGTATTTACTAAACCACTTCATGCCACCTCGTTTCAAAACTTCATTTCCAAGTTGGGACTTTGCAATCCGCATAGTCCAACTTGAGGGGGAGTATTACCATTTATCACTTAATATTTAACTATAGTTATTTCTTGTATTTAACTTAGTTAGTCTCTTAGTCTTTCACTAGCTTAATTAGAATTAAAATAGCCAGTACCGTAACTGTTTTGGCTACTTAGTTTCTTTACCATTGTATATAAGCTAGTGTACTGTATTGTATATATCATCAAAAACTGATCAATGAAATTTCTTCAAATTACTTTTCTGTGCATACCAAGAATTATTGTCTCACTATTGCTTCTCAAATGTTAAACAATCAAAACAATTTTTTTAAGGAAGTAATATCATTGTTAAACACCATTAAATTTGAAGAATGTTATTTGAACAACCATTTTATGTGATAACTTGTGAGACAAACAAAATTTACAAAGAAATGTATGTTTTGGCACAAAAACCAAAGCAATGGAAAGAGAATATGAGAACATGATATGAGTATGAGAAAAAAGTTGTCATAAAAGTTGTTATAAAATAGTTGTTCAAATATTATTTCTCTTAAATTTAATGTCTCTTAAATACAAATTATATGATAAAAAATGTAAAAATACTTGACATACTAAAGTGTGAGTTCAAACCTACAACACTTTTTTCTCCATACTTAATGTGTGTAAATTTCGTTAGGTGAACTCTTTAAAAGATGAAAAAATGAAATTTAATGATAAAACATAAGTGAATTTTCTATTTATTTTTTCTATCTCTGATTTTCACAATTATTTTAGTTTTTTTTTGTAGTGAATTTTTTTCCTCCCAGTTATTTTTTTTTTGAAACTGCAAAAAATATTAAGCCCTGTTTGTGTAAGACACAAAAACAAAGGGCGAAAGGGATAGGTTACAAAAAATTATGTATATAGAACATCCACGAGGAACTACCAAAAAATTATGTATATTTGAGGAACCTTATAATTAACAAGCCACCCACATAAAGAACAAACCAAATCCAAAACCCCTACACCCAGATAATTATTCAAAGCTTTTAAAATTTTAAGTGCAAAAATAGGGGAATATTTATTTTTGCATCATATAATTCCCTTCATTATGCTTTCATGCATTTTAGCACTTTATCAACCAAACAACTAAGATCGTGTGTGAAAGGTTGCATGGCTTTAACAACTATTCAACATATCTCTCTGTCTCTGATTTTGTTTATGAATTCATTGAAAATTAATATAAAATAAACCATGTGAGTGATAGAGCTAAGTAAAGTGTTATGTGTAACTGGATCAGAATAAAATAGGTATAGGTATTACTTTATTTATTAGGAGCTTATAGTGTTACTATAGTTCATACTTCATTGGAGGTAATGAATAAGTTTGGAATCTCTTTATGTAAAAATTAAAAGCAATATACTACTAAATTTTTTTGCTCACAATATTGTTAGAATGAAAAATTTCTGAAGTATATATGGATTTTTAACACAATAGAAAAGGTCTTTCGTCAAAAGACCCCAGAACCCTTTCTCTCTTACTAATGGAATTGATTTTACACTACTCAATCCACATCATGTAAGTGTTAAAACTATAAAGCTAGTTAAGCAAAGATCCAAACAGATAGAAAAGTTGGTTTGCAGCCAATAAGAATGTGGGATAGCCGTTTTACTTGAATGTGATAACTTCCAAGCAAAAATATATGGACAAAAAGGATTTGACCTTGGCTCTTTTAATTTTTACACCATATATATAAATTCTAGTTTATTAGTTCTTTTTTAACTTTTAGAGTGTGTTTGGACCAATTAGTTTTTCTAGGTGAAGTAATTTAGAGGGTAGTTCAAATTCTTTTATGCAATTTCTAAGGTTTGGATGATAAATTTTGAAGAATTTTTAAATGGATGAATTTCGTAAAATGTTTTGTCAAAGCTAAATTTTTAGAGAATTTCAAATTGGTCCTTATTATTATTTCAAATTATCTGAATTTGTTTATATATATATATATATATATATATATATATATATATCAAACATTTACATATTAGTCCCTATTATTTTTCTTCAAATTTTGATAATTGACTCCTCTATTTTTTTAAATTGCTAATCGGCTCCTCAACTTTATAAAATTCTCATTTTGAGTCAGTTTTCATTATATACTAATACTTCTATTTAATTTTTTTTTAAATTTATACAAAAAATCTAGTTCAACAAAGTTAAAAAAAATAAAAAAAATATTACAAAATATTAAAAATAAAGGAAATAAAATTAAAACATTTAAAATGTCTAAAATTCTAGTTTACCTAGAATTTCCTATTAGTTAATCAAAATTCTCTCTCATGTACCAAAACTCCCTAGTGTAACCGACCAAGACAATATAAATGCAGCTACTATTTGATAAAATAAAAGCCACCCTTAATAATGCTTGCTAAATATTTATACAATTTTCCTAAACAAACTTTCACTTATAGCTTGGTAGTGTTGTGTGAGGGAGAAGGCTAGTCAAAGATTTTGTGTTGTAATGATTAAAGTGATTAGGATGTCTTTACTCATATGAAAATGATTTTTTTAAGGAAAGGACAATAAATAAACAAGGAGCAAAGGAAACAGTAAAGAAAAAGTAAAGTTGGATAGAAGGGGGGAAATTAAAGGGAAAAAATTGTAAAAAGAAAAGAAGACAATGACTGTATGCCAGGTTGATTTGTTCAGATGCTTAGTGGGTCCATCTTGAATTTCTGAACTGATTAATGATAAAAGATTAAAAGGGTTCTTTTCAACTTGGGCCAAATTTAGAAGGAACATCTCATGGACCCACTCTTTTATATAGGTTTTTTAAAGTAAAAATGAATGAATCAATATTTTTCTTTTGGTGAACTGTGAATGAATCAATTAATTTCACTTTATATGTAACAAAAAATTTAACAACAAAATATAACAATATTTAACAGATATTTTGCATTAAAAATGATAACTAATAGTTTTTTCTTATTAACATATTGAACCTACGTTTGGATGAACGGTTTTGCAGGAGAAGGAAGTGAAAATACTCCCTCCGTCCTTATATCTAACTTCCCATTTGACTTTATTTTTGTCCCTAAATCTAAACCCCTTTTCAAATTACTAGATGCATTTATTATTATTTTCCTAAACATACCCCTAATTAATACTACTAACTTATCTTGAAATTTAAAAAGCCAAATTTAATACATATACAAACAAAGGACAATATGGTAATATTAACACACAAAAAAGACATAATAATTACAATGACAACTTTTCTTAAGAAATGTGAAAAAAAGCAAAGGGAGGTTACATTAAGGGACAGAGGGAGTATTACTTTCTCTTTTAAATTATGAATAATATAAAACAGTTTTTAAAATTAATTAAGTGTAATTAAAGATTATATAATCATTTAAAATGTTGGTTTTTTATTTTATTAAAAAGACTATATATATATATATATATTTAGGGGGCTGTTAACTTGCATCCACCTAAAAACACTAAGGTGCAAGTTAACAAGTTGCACCTACTTGTACTTTACTAAAACACCATTTTGTCTCTATTAAACTTTATTTTAATTAAAAGGACATTTTTGTAAATAGCATAAATAATATTTGTTCATAATAGAAAAACATGGGTGTTTTGGTAAATAACTAGTATGTGCAGCTTGTTAACTTGCACCTTAGTGTTTTTAGGTGGGTGCAAGTTAACCGTCCATATATATATATATATATATATATATATATATATATATATATATATATTTTAAAATATAGACTAAGCCCTTCAATAATCTTCCTTCATAACATTTTTCCTAAACAAAGTAAAACATAGTACTTATTTTTAAGTTTTTTGTTGATAAAACATTTTTTTACGTTTAGGGGATGCTATTCTAGTCGAAGGATTCGTATCCCTCGAACGGCAATAGTCGTGTTCGAACCTATAATCTCCGAATGTAAGATCTATCTTTGTAATACTAGACCAAGCCTTTACAGTTTTTACTAAGAAAAATTCGTTTAAGTAATATTACAGCAACTATAAAAATTATTGCATAATAATAAAATAATACAACATTGATATTGTCCTCATAGATTATGTGTAAAATATCAATTCAAAAATGTGTTTACATTTTGACCAAGAAATAAATCATATTTTTGAATTTTTATATTGCTATATAATCAAGAATCAGATATATTGACTTAATGGATTAAAATGTTAGGAATAAGTTATAATTGATTTTATTTGGTATACCCTAAATTAGGTTTAATATGTTTATTTTAGGGGCTTGTCAAAAAAATGTTTATTTTAGGGGAACCATTAACATGATTTCATTGCCCTATTCTTTTTCTTCAAATTTACAAGATTAACCAAATGACTTATAAGCTCATATTACTAAAAAAGACCTATTTGATAACAATAAATTTTCTCACAAGCTTATAACTTATTTAAATTAGCTTATAGTTTTATTTTATTTAAGCTAAATCAAATAGCTTATTGATTAAAGTCTATAACAAATCATGTACGTTTCTCTCAATTTTAATCGGTGTTCTTTTTTTTCTTCACGAAGAAGCCAAATGGAATATATTTTAAAAAAGAAGTAAATAATCCCAAGCTAATTGCACAAAATGTGCCCGTAAAGAAATCAGATAAGTCTAATATTACATGAAAAACAAAACAAAAAAGGGTTAATTATGTTTTTGGTCCCTACAAAATTGCGACCTTGTAAGTTTAGTCCTTACTTAATTTTAATAGCATTTTTAATCCCTACAAAAAAAAATTTACATATAATTTTAGTCCCTGCTAAAATAAATTTTTTTATTAATTTTTTTATTAATTTTTTAATTTTCCTGATTTTTTAAATGATTTTAATTAGATTTTTCATTTATTTAATTAAAAAATGATTTTCTATTTATTTTTAATTTAATAATTACCCACGTGGCATGCCTTATGGGCGTTGACCGGTCAAAAGGACCAAATATGCAAAGGGGCTAAATCTTAGGGGACCAAAATTGTAGTTTTCATACTTAGGGGGCCAAAATCGCAACTTTTTGAAAGATAGAGGGCCAAAGTTGCACTTTAGCCAAAAAAATATCGCAAAAATTTGATTTCTACGTCCATATTTTTGTTACTTATATCTTAAACTTTTGTCGTTTTAAAAAATTCATATTTAATTTATTTCATGTTAAAAAATTATAGATTTTAGTAAATGAACCTTTCATAGTGTTCTAAACTTGTATAAAAAGAATCGTTAAAAAATTTAAGAGTTTAAGGATAATTAAACAAAATTTATTTTAGCAGGGACTAAAATTATATGTAAATTTTTTTTTGTAGGGATTAAAAATGCTATTAAAATTAAGTAAGGACTAAACTTACAAGGTCGCAATTTTGTAGGGACCAAAAACATAATTAACCTAACAAAAAAAGATAAAAACCAACACATGACATTGCCGTGGAGTATCCAAACAAAGTTTGTACACCAAGTTTGTACACATTAAACCATAACCATAAATGAAGTTTCACCCGATCAACAATCTGAGCGATAGATGATTGCTTGTTTTAAAAAATTCTTAGATTACACAACGTCTAAATAATCCAAACAGAAGTTATTCAAATTATTTGAAAACAAGTGTGACCATCCCTCCCGAAAAGATGGGCACCAGCAAACTTAGAAGCGAGAATATCACTATCAGAAAGGAATATAGTAAAAATTTCTAGCCAATGGAGAATAGAAGACCAAACAATCCCAAAAAGATTGCAGTGTTAAAACAAACGATTAATCGACTCCTCTTCCCACAACTTCCCGAACATAACAACGAACTTTGTTGAAGAATATCACATCGAAGCAATTTATCCTTAGTTGAGATTCTTTTAAAGGAACATCTTTGTTCTAGATAATGTCTATTGAATAAGGTTGGGCTTGTGATATAGTTTACAGACTCCTTTTACCGAATAACCTTGAGGTTAATCAAGCTTCCAAACCCATGTATCCTCAAACGAGTCCCGCAAAACAATATTATCCAATAAATAGCAACATTCCACAACCTTTGGTACCTTTTAAAATTAGGTTATTGGATTGTCGCTTATCCCTACCCTACTTAAATCATGTCTAAATCAACATTCTAATGAGCCATGTGTCATATTAAGAACGTATAGTAATTAATTAATTAATTAATTAATCAGAAAATTAAAGCGGCAGAGTAAAGTATCTACGACATAAGACATGTTACAAGAAGTGACATGCTACAACATTGCTAATTAATAACATATTCAATTGCAAAGTTGTTAATGAAATATTCTTTCGTGAACATTCACTAATATTTTAACAATTACTACATGCTTTAAGTATAATATACGACTATAAACAAAGAAAAAAAGTATAATATACGACTGTAGCAAGACAATATAGTATTTTGGGTTTGCTTTTGTATGCTATGGTTTTCATAATCAAATATCTTTCTAGTATACGCGGTGTCTTTAATCCAATCCAATATGTTGGACAAAGGGGTATCTATATGCTATGGTTTACATTATCAAATATCATTTGTTCAGAAGACTAGTCATCATTGCCTCTTATCAAAACAATGGAAGTTAATATAGGACCACATTTAGTAACATAAACAAATAGAAAGTAGAGCAACAATACCTAGAACGATCAAGATTTAAATAAAATATGATATGATATGATGGGTTCTGGCCTCAAAAAATTCATACCAAAAATAGTTTTGAATAGAAAAATGTCTACAGGTAAATCTTGCTCTAGCTTTTTATTATTGTGTACAAAAGCAGTCTTGCGTTTCACCTTTTTCTTTTTAAATTTACTGCGTTTTTTTTTTTTAAGGAGACTAGAAACTTGTGATGTTCTTTGGAGGCGTAAAATTATACCATAAGTGGCAGCAAGGAATTGACTTCGTCACCTACTTACAGTGAGAGAAAGCATGCCCAACGTAGAATATGAAATTCTAAATATTATTTTACAGTTGTAAATTACAATGCTGAAATTTAAATTGCCTAAATATACAAAAATTAATATTTATATTCTAATGTTTACGACACTCATGGTGTCTTGTGAAGAACCACTTTTAAAAGAGGAATTGACTCATGTCAACTTGTTTGTCAATATGTACAACCCTATGAAGCTTGGATATGTAGTTTACGACACTCATGGTGTCTAGTGAAGAACCACTTTTAAAAGAGGAATTGACTCATGTCAACTTGTTTGTCAATATGTACAACCCTATGAAGCTTGGATATGTAGTACGAGTGCAGGTACGATATGATACGGGTACGCGGTTACGCGAAAATTTTAAAATTCAGGATACAATACAATTAAGATATGTTAACAAATATTTATACTAAAATTTATATGCATGTAAAGTATTTGAGAAGGAAAAAAAAAGCATTGTTTACAATTCAACACTCCCTCTGTTTTAAAATAAAAGCAAAATTCACTTTTTAGGTTCATTCATTTAATGATGTATGTGGTCCATATTATGAACCACATACATCATTAAATGAATGAACCTAAAAAATGAATTTTGCTTATATTTTGAAACGGAGGGAGTACTACATAATCATAAAAGTTACAATTTACAAAAAATAATACATGTGATCAAAATAAAAAAATGTAAAGTTTTCGTATAAATCATATTCTATTTTTATTCATATATTAGGATATCAACAAATGTCTCAATAAAAGAACTCAAAACATAGTTTGTTTAAGAGTAAATTACACTCCCCTCCCCTCATAGATGCTTGAATTACACTCCCCTCCCCTCTTATGTTAAAATATACACCCCCTCCCCTCTTATTCAAAACATATTAGAAAATATTTCACTCTCCTCCCCTAAGAGATGCTTGAATTACATTCCTCTCCGCTCTTATGTTAAAACCTACACTTTACTCCCTAGATAATTTTTATTTTATTTATAATAATCTAGCAAAAAACCAATAATCTAACACACATAGAAAAAAAATAGTATTGCGGGTCTATTTTAATATAATTAAAATTTGAATACACATTTTTGCTATTTTTTATTCACAATTTAATTAACATAGAGTTTTAAACCCTATTATTAATTTTGAAACAACCTAAGATAAAATTAAAATATGTGAAAAATTACTATAGACAATAAATTATGGTTATTTGTAAGTTAATTTTATACTATAAATTATGAAATTAATAGCAAAATATTTAAATTTAATTATCATTGACATTTAAATTATAAAGAAATGAATTTATTTTTCCTTAAATGGTGGTTCGAAATTAGTATATATTATAAAAATGTTTATTTAAGTTAAAATAGATTAAAGTGTAGTGAATATTTAATTATTAAGGGAGAAAGTTGTAATTCAAGCATCTTATAGGGGAGGGGAGTGTATATCTTACTTTTCAAGGGAGAGAAGTGTATATTTTAACATAAGAGGGGAGGGGAGTGTAATTCAAGTATCTTTGAGGGGAGGGGAGTGTAATTTACTCTTTGTTTAATACTAATTGATTGAATCTCCTCTCTCTCTCTCTCACTCACTCTCTCTCTCTCTCTCTCTCTCTCTCTCTCTACTTCCATCTACCAAAAATATAATTTTTTATTGATTAATCGAAAAACAATTATAGTGATTCATATCTTAAATTGAATCATATACATCTCCATTGAATTTCCGCAACAAAAAGTAAACTCTAGTATACATTTAGACCTCTCCGTCAAACGACTTAAACACCTGAAAAAGATCTATCAAGCTCCTTAGTAAAATCAACTTCCAACGTAATCACCTACAAAGTCGATACCACACCTTTAAAACTACTAGACACATAACAAACATATGATCATGTGACTCCATATATTCCCCATAGAACACCCACGATGTTTCGTAAGGGTTCGTGACAATCCTCCTCCTTAAGAGATTAAGCCTAGTGGACACTCGATCAAGGTGCTTGAAGCCGCTTGGACCTCCTCCAAAGTAGTGGTGCCTTCCTCTTCGTCATCATCCATATTCACTTAAACTAATTAAAAGACTTCGATAAAGAACAAAGAAACAAAAAAGTCTTGTCCTCGTCATCCATATTCACATCAAGTTTTCCAAATCATCAAGAATGTTGTTAAATTTGGTCAGTTGCTCTGTGATAGGTTTAGACTCCACAATCCTAAATGAGTAGAGCTGTATTGTCAAAAATTGTCTAAGAGACAAAGGTTTCATCCATTACAACTCCAACTTAGCCCATATAGATGCCTCGGTAGCTTCCCACGTGACATGATAACACGATATTACTACTTTCCTTGTTTATCATTTGTAGCTTCTCCGCTTGTTTCAAGTTAGATGAGATCACAACTTCATCCTTTCATCCTTTGTAGCTTCTCCGCTTGTTTCAAGTTAGATGAGACCACTTGCATATTAACATTCCATAACACAAAATCATTACTTCCAGAGAACTTCTAGATATCCCACTTTGAACCCATGACACTCACCTAACAAATTTACCCCATTGTCCCACGATGGACGCCAAATGTTGTGAATTCAAGACTTAAATAACACATCAATAAACTTAGATGCGTGGAGAAAAAGAAAGGAGCAATCAAAATCAAAGTAGCTTTAAGAAGCAGCAGCAACAACAACAACAACAAACAAAACTAGACCTAAGTGTGAAGGAACACCACAAGCATAATCAAAAGAACCAAGCTAGATACGGGACTAGGAAAAACTAGCACACCAATATTGGTTTACCCAATTTTTAAAAATTTATCCTACATCTAGGAGAGAGAACAGCTCTCCAATCCACTATGAAAATAGTGATACAAAAAGGATACAAGAAATTAGATCTAAAGCTCACAAAATTCAAACCCTAATTTCTACACATTTTTCAGTCACTCACAACCCACTATGAATCCTAATAGAAAATAGTAAAGAAAGCTTTTTGGTCCTTTCTCTTATGATCTCACTAAATAAGGTCTTTGTGAAGGTGTTTCCCAACCCAAGAATCTCTCCCAAGGACAGTCATCCTTAGCTTTTTTCCCATAATATTTCTCTCTTTTCGATACCAAAATCTTGAAGCAACCTTAAAAAAAAAATTAAGATTGAAAGCTTATATTAGTACTGAGACCCTAAAAATATCGGGCCACGATTTACTTGAATCGCACCATGATTTGGAGCTCGTACACAATTTAATACTAAACTTTATCCAAAATTGGACTATGATTTTTGATGAACCAAAAACTGCTTCTCCTATCGCACCACGATTTTTCGAAATCATACCATGATTTTTTATGAACCTTCAACATTATTGATTAATTTATCAACATGATGCAAAATGAAGTCTAAAGTTTTGGGGGTAAGATAGAGTTAACCGTAGAGAAGTTAGGAGAGCTAACCCGTTTGATTAAATTATTATTAAGGAAATCTAAAGATTAGAGGCTACCAAACCGAATCTAATTCCATTTCAAGGTAACCATAAACCTGTACGTCGTATATACAAATTTTCATATGATAAGATTGGCCACATTCATTTTTATCCTTCCTTTTTACATGACTGTATTATACTGAAGCCCAGGGTCCAGGGGCATGCAGCTTTAGTACATAGCTTGCACATGATGAACCAATACGTATAAGATTCTATATACCTTGTTCCCTTTTGCATGGAATGCTAGCTAGGTATCTAATTATGAAAAAACACACTATGACATCATAAAATACATGCAGATATTATTATTTTTTATATAAAAAATCATGTGAGTTGGATTTCAATGCTTTTAGAGAGATATTTATATATTTCTCGCATAAACCCCTACCATAGTTTATATGAACACAATAATTCATTTTTGGTAATTATAAGATCATAGATAAATTCATACCGACTGAACCAAGAGATATATACTACATATTATTTCTGAAACAATACATACAATCAATTACAATATACAAACCTCAATACATACTACTCCCTCCGTCCCGAATTAATTGAGTCATTGACTCATTTCACACTTATTAATAAAAATGTATAAATAAAGGGTCTTGCTAACCAGTGTCCTCAGGGCAATGGTTAAGGAACTTACAAATAGAAATTTTGTCTTGGAAACATAAGATGTTGCTTTTGATAAAGTAATGATTACATATCTTTTTCATTAAAACTTGCTTGATTTAGATGCTTAACCATTGCCCTTAGGGCATTGGTTAGCATTCTCCATAAATAAAGGGGAAAGTGGAATATATTGAATTGGGAATGATGAAAGTAGTATTAATTAGAGTTATAAAGGGGAAAAAGTGGAATATATTGAATTGAGAATGATGAAAATAATATTGAAAATTGAAATGTCTCAGTTATTTTGGGACACTTTTTTTTAGTAAATGGTTCAGTTAATCCAGGATGGAGGGAATATATATTATGTAGAAAAAACCTCAATTTTACATTATAATGATGAAAGACATAAATATCAAATGTTACATGATTAATTAATAATTATGGCAGCATAGATTATATATATGGACGGTTTAGTGGACCCACAGAAGCTTTTGAGAGGGACACTGTTTTTTGTTAGTTTATGAGCAGACAAAAGCAGAGAAGCTTCTTATCCTCTCCCTCTAGGTTTTCACACAACAACTTACACATAGAATCTCTTCAAAAGCCAAAGTATTATATCCCCTTTTACACTTTAGCCCTTCATTTTTCACCATAATTCCACTTTAACCCTTCATTTAGTAATATAATATACCAAAAACTCAAGGGTAAATTGTACATTCTTTGATCACAACAGTGGCCTATTTAGTTCAATGTTACTCAAGTTGTTTTAGTTCATATTCCTATTTCCCAAATTCTCTCTCTCTCTCTCTCTCTCTCTCTCTCTCTCTATTTCTCTATCTACAATTAATTCATCAAAAGTTTACAATGGCTCCAATGACTCTACCACCTGGATTCAGGTTCCACCCTACAGATGAAGAACTTGTTGCTTACTACTTAGAAAGAAAAATAACAGGAAGAACTATAGAGCTTGATATCATTGCAGAAGTTGATCTCTACAAATGTGAACCTTGGGATTTACCAGGTACATTTCTTAAAATAATATATAATCATCTCATGCATTCATATTTTTATTTTTAATTTTATATAATTCAGTCATCAAATATATATATGAATGGTAGTAATTTCTATTATTTGATTTTTTTTGCAGAAAGATCATTTCTTCCTAGCAAGGATATGGAGTGGTATTTTTATAGTCCAAGAGATAGAAAGTATCCAAATGGGTCAAGAACAAATAGAGCAACAAGAGGTGGTTATTGGAAAGCAACTGGAAAAGATAGGGCAGTGAACTCTCAAAAGAAACAAGTTGGAATGAAGAAGACACTTGTTTATTACAAAGGTAGAGCACCTCATGGGATTAGAACCAATTGGGTTATGCATGAATATCGACTTATTGAATCACATCCTGGTGCTTCTCTCTCCTCTTTGAAGGTACATATTAAGATTTATGTAACATTTTTTTTTTAACGACAAATGTTAATAATTAGTTGTTAGTAATATTCGTGAGAGAATTTGAAATTGGCATGAAATTATTTCTCTCATTAATATTATCTTGTTCTTCTATTAATCTTCTCTTTTTAAGAAGGAATATGTTAGCTTGGTAATTTTTAGGCTTTGTTTTGTATAAATATCATTTAAGAAATAACTAAATAGAACTAGGGTTTTGATGAAAATAGGTAATATTATGAAACATTTGTGTCATAATAAAGGAGGGAAACAGTTGATTTCGGTTGTTAGGTTGCTGTATACAAATAGTAGGAGAATGATTCTTTTTCTCTCTCTTTTATCTATCTTTTATAGTTTTGTAACCAAAAAAAAAAAAAATCTATCTTTTATAGTTTTATGTATAACAATTGATTGTGTTGTCCCCTTCTAATTAGGAGTTAATGTTAGTTTTTTTTTTTTTTTTACTTAAGGAGTTTATTTAGTTTTGAGAATGTCTTGTTTTGATGAAAATAGAATTTGGTATTTGAGTTTAAGTATCTATTCTCTTAATTTTATATATCATTTTTTGCTGCTTTAAAAAATTGAATTTTTTCATAGATGGAACCCTAAAAGGATACAAAAATAAATTCATGAGACAAAACCGTTGTTTAGTGCTTGCTTTAATCCAAAATTTGTATATCACTAGTCTATACAGGATTCTTTTGAGATTGATCAGCTTATGTTGTTATCATTATCTCACATAATCAAACTCATCTCTACTGTTTTGAACCTTGTTCTACAAGGATGCACATGCCTACACTAGTCACTATATGTTCCTTTATTTTCTTTTTCTTTATATGATTTGCAAACTTTAATTTTTCTTTTGTCATCTTTAAAAAAATAGCTTATGATCTAAATGTTGTGATGAAAAATTCAGATCCGTGTACGTAGTATTACTATTAACCCTTTTCCTTTTCCAATCTTGTTATACATTTGCTTTATATTTTCTTACTTTTTTCTTGCATTGCATCCAATATCATAGTGTTTAATTTTAAGTACACTCTCAATGTATAGTATGAATTAAATCATTGCTTTTGACTACACAAATAAATGTACCTTTAAAAGCTAAGTAATGTTATGAAAAAATTTCAGGATTCCTATTCATTGTGTCGAATTTTCAAGAAGACAATTCAAATTCCAACAAAAAATAATGAAGAGGAACAAGTTAAGGATACAAAGAAAGAAATGATGGTCTTAGAAGAACAAATGCAAGGGGAAGACTCAAGTGGTGGCACAGAGATTTCAAGAGAAGTAATGCAAACTATGGATGAAAAAATTCTTAATCAAGATAAACATCCAAAATTTCCATGTGATGCTTCTTCATCTGAGGTCACTCAAGGAACATGTACACCAACAGATACATGTAATGATATACCCACAGAGGATTTTCATGCACAATTTGCCTATGAAGAAGAAAATAGTTCAGCTATTTCTTATCCAATGGGAATAAGCTACCCTTCAAATTTATTTCAGGTAACATTTTTGATACTGATACTTAATAAGATTATTTGGTAGCATAAAAAAAAGATTATTATTAAAATTATTTACCTTTAATTAAAACAACCTTAAAAATCATATATACAATTGATTGTGATTGTTTGGTAGCATAAAAAAATACTTCAATTTCATAAACTACATGATTGTTTGATTTTGTATTGTAGTAATATTCACGTAGATGTGTCATGAATCTATTAGATTAGTAGGGGACATATGAAAAAGCAAAAGTGGGGTCATTGTATGATCATTATTATATTGATCTGCTTGGTATATTAACTTTTCCTTTTTCTCCATGTTTGTAGCATTTATGCTCATGATGACTTCCTTTGCTTATACTCTGCATTTCCAGCCCTATTATGTATTAATCAAATTTAGGGCTTCATTATCACACCACAAATGTTACATACAATAAATCACTTCCAGTTCTTACTTCACACATTTGCATCAACTTGAACCTTTATAAAAATGTTGAAATGCCAATGAAAATTAGAGAGAGAGAAAGTTACCTCTATTTTTTGGAGTATATTTTAATAGTATATGTCTTAGTAATTTTACATGTAAATTTTTGGATTTTATCAATGGCCCACATAGCTTATTTTTGAGTTTCTCTTTTGATCTTAAAGTGATGAAAGTTGGGAGTATGATGAAGTCCTCAATCTTTTTATAAAGCTCACTTCTAAAATTCACTTGGACTGACTCCAATTTAGCTTTTCTTCACCATTCCCTATAATTTCTTTTGACTGACTATATACTCAAAACGTTTTCCAAAGTAAAGATCTCTTTACTCCCATTTTTCCTCACGGTTTGTTAGGTTTCAATGACTAAAGCATATGCACATACCAAACCACTAAGATACATCTTTAGCTTTAATCACATTCTTTTTTATCAATAATGTTTTGATCATTTCCAATTTTAGCAAAAGCTATAGTGATGTTACAACTATTTCAACTATCTTTACAATATTTATTGAATTCATGCGAGCAATATATGCATTTGATTGGGGACTTCAGTAAGTTCAAATTTTCTCTTACACCCATAAATCAAGTACATCACTTTTTAATCTTTTCAATTTAAACCTAAAGCCTCTACAATAGAAATAACCCTACTCTTCTTTTGCCACTTGCACTATTCCCAAGAGTAACTTTAGTTCCAATTAGCTAGGCATGAGTTATACATGCATATGTCTTCATAGTTCATATATTTCAATAAGAACATTATTATTTTGAAGAAATTCAATAAGAACATTATAATTTATTTTTAAAGAGCTAGCAAAAAATACATAATTCAACATAAATTTGGTGACGAGATAATTAGTATTTATATAATTAAAATATTAAAGAAAAGCTTGCATAGTTCATATATTTCAATAAGAACATTATTATTTTGAAGAAATTCAATAAGAACATTATAATTTATTTTTAAAGAGCTAGCAAAAAATACATAATTCAACATAAATTTGGTGACGAGATAATTAGTATTTATATAATTAAAATATTAAAGAAAAGCTTGCATTTAGTCTTATATAATTTTCGTCGATAAATTTGGTGACGAGATAATTAAACATAAATTTAATTTTTATGCACTAATATTTTGACATTGATTTTATTTTTTCTAGTAATATACATCATTGATATTTAATAATTAATATAGCATTTTTTTTAATGATGCAGGATATAGAAATACCTATGTATGGTGGCTTCTATAATCAATTCCCTCAAACACCTTTAATGATGGAAGATTTCTCACAAATAGAGACAAAATCAATAGTGAAGCCTGATATATCTCATGACTGCTTTTTGTATGACAAATACAGAGACTGTATGAATGGAACACTTGAAGAAATCATCTCTTTATGTTCCTCTCAAGATCATTCTGTGGCTTTTCCTATGCCAGAGAATGATTATTATACTAACATAAATGCATGACTCAAACTATAGTATATCATATCATTAATATTCATTTGACACAGAAACATTTGTGTTGGCTAAAATAACCACACAAATGGTTTTTTTTTTTGTTCTTTTCTTTTTTCAGCCGCATAGTAGAGGCTACTACACATATGGTGTACTGAAAAGATAGTAGAATATGCTGGCCAAGGAGGCTAGCTAGTTGGCATAGTTTTCTTTTTCTTTTGTTTGTGTTTTTTTTTCCTTTTTTCATAGAGGGTTTTTTATTTTGTTACAATGTTATATAATCTTGTATGTTGGTGTTCAAATATTTTGTCTTCTATGGAAGCAAATGGATATGGGGATAATTTATTTACAATTGTGCTTCTTTATGCACTTCATTATTTGTAGGGAGAAAAATCAAGCAATTCAAGAAATTTAGCTACACATCCAATGATTTTAATGGGATACACAATCAAGGATTTTACTCGACTACTTTTGTAAGATCAATACGAGATAGCGAAATCGAAAATCGTAAAGTCAAAATAGAAGAGTTTTACTCTAATACTCAGTTACTTTAGTTAACTAATTCACATACACACACAAGCATATATAGCTAGACATGTATACACAAAATTGTTACTTCTCATGTACACACGTACAAGCATAAAATTAAAATTATAATACAAGAACAAAATACTACCTCCGTCCCTAATTATAGGACCCTTTTGAGAAAAAATTTTGTCTCTTTTTATAAGACCCTTTTGGTATTTCCAAGTACATTAATTAATTCTTTACCAACATACCCCTATTTATTTATATCTTTTTCTTCAATCAACATTAAATATTACATTGAAAACATAAACTAACTCTCTCTTTTAAAGGATAAAATTGTAAAAACAATACTAATTACTAACAAATTTATTACACTTATCAATTTTCTTAATATGCGTTATTTTTTCAAAAGGGTCTTATAATTAGGGACGGAGGTAGTAACTTATAAATCATAAATACATTAAACTAAATTAATAAGTCATAATCTTCATCCCTCAAATTCATAACATCCAAGTAATGAGTTCATAAAGTAACTTAAAATGCAAAAGACTAAGTTCATAAGTACTAAAAAAAAAAGCCAAGAATCCTTCAAAATCGCGAAAAAACCCGTGATTTTGCTGCGGTTTCACGATTTCATGTGATTTTGATGGATCTTACCACGATTTTGCAAGTTTTTCAATTCTACAATCAATTTGAAACGATGAATGTGAGTAAAATCAAAAAATCGTAGGATTTTGCGTGCGATTTTGATCGTGATTTTGACAATAATGGGAATACACATACATACAAATACAACAACGAAAAACTAGAACACCCAGATCTGTTACATGATTTGACACCAACAAACTGCAACCGTAAGAAATGTATATCACTCAAAATGTTTTTTTTTTTTTGAAAAAGCTAAATTAGCCAACTCAAATTGAAACCAGAGAGAATCAAATCTAAGACCATGAGGAGGAGCACACTCCCAGGTCCCAAGCCAATACCTGATGAGAACCTAATATTCTCACCTTATAAAAGAGAATTTTGATAAAAAAAGTCACTTTATGTGAATTTGGAAGCTTTGCTTCTTTTTGGTTCTGGATTGAACCATGCATTGATCATATCAAGAATCCTTTCTTGTGGTGATCCTCAATCCCATAGACTTATCACTTTCTTGGATTAGGAAGTGTGGCGTCCAGTTCTTTCCATTCTATTTCTCCATTTTATCCAAAAAATTTGTTTGGGTCAAAATTCTGCCATTTATCCATTATAGCCCAAATTTCCATTTTTTTTCATTCTGTTTTATTATCATATTTTATCCAACATTCACAAAAAAATACAAAACTAAAATCACAACCCTTTCTGTCTTTTATCATTTGGTAATCAGAGCATAGGTTCAAATCAGGTGTTATCTATCCTTTGATTTTTATTTTTCAATTTCAAAATCTTTTTCATTTGCATACTATCCTTGAAATTTCTTCATCTCAGTTTCTTTTTGAAGTATTAAACAAAAAAATATGGCTCATGAAATTCAAGCTTCAATTGAATATTTTGATAAAGTATGGAGAGAAAAAAGTCTTGAGAATATCAAGAGAAGATCAAGTCCTTCTTCTGCTCTTAGGGTGTGTTTGGATCACCAAAGAAAGTGAAAGAAAAGATTGTAAGAGGAAAGATTGTTAAAGGAAAGAAAGTATGAGGAAAGTGAATGGAAAGTGAGATGATTTGTTAGGTTGTTTGATTATAGTGAAAGTGAATAGAAAGTGGAAGGAAAGAATAAACTATATTTTGTAAATGACATTTATACCCTTTTATAAAAATGATATATACACATATGTATTATACAATTTTAATTTAATATAACAAATTATTTTAATAACATGTGTACCAATAATGTGTGTGTGTGTGTGTGTGTGTGTGTGTGTGTGTGTATATATATATATATAAATATAAATCATCTGCCACTTAATACTTTTAGGTACCGAAAGATACATAGCTATTATTAGTAAAAAAATAATAATTATATATCAAAACTCAATTAATATATTATAAACAAGATGATGGGTGGGTTTTATATTAAAATGAATGGAAAGTAGGATGATTGTTTAGTTGTTTGGTTTAAATGAAAGTGAGAAGAAAGTGAAAGGAAAGATAATTATATATTTAATAATTGACATTACTACCCTTTATATAATATTATATATTTTGTCAAAAGTATTATATCATATCCTATGATAACAAGTGACTGAGAGTACTTTATTCAAAAAAAAAAAAAAAAAGGTGACTGAGAATACTATTAAAATAAAAGCGACAAAAAATTGAACAAAAGCAAAATTGTGTAAACGGAGTAGTAAACAAAGGTTTCCAAACGGATGGCATTTTTGTCTTTTTATAAAATTAATGGGCATCCAAGGCTTTCCTCTCCATTATGGGCGGAAAGGTTTTTAGGAGTGGGGTCCACCAAAATCAACACTTTCTTTCCTCTCTGACACACAACCAAACGATGGAAACTCTTCTCTCCACTTACTTTCCATGCTCTCTTCTATCTCTCCACTTACTTTCCTTGGAACCAAACATACCCTTAGAGAGTCACAAAGAAATAGGAGAGAGGAAATGAGGGCAATAATTGATAGAGGAATGGCTGATATCTCCAAAACACTAGAGGAGAATCTCCTTCAAGTTCAAAATCATTATATAGAGCCTAAAATAAATGTTGAAGAAAAAGAGAGTCTTGTTATAAATGAAACTCATGAGGAAGAATGTGAAAAGAAAAGAGAAGAAATAAAAGAAAGTGGTGAAAAAGAAGTAGAGGAAAAAGGAGAAGAAAAGGAGAATGAGAAGGAAAAGGAAGAGAAAAATGTTGGGAAGTTTTGGCTTACTATTACATTAGTACCTTCTTCTAAGTTGGTTTGTGTTTTCAAATGTTGGGATTCTTCTTCTAATATTATTCAATTGTCTAACATTTCTTTATGTCATGAAGGAAACAGAGAGAATGAAGAAACTTTTTCTCAACAGGTGGAAGGAAATTATGTGCTTTGGAAAGATGATCATGTCCACAAATCACAAGGGGGAGAAAATCCAACAAATTTTATCAATCAAAATAAGGAGTTTTCTAAAGTGGAAATTCCATGTGATGAATTCTATAGAGTTATTTTTGACCCCGGAGGTAATCAATCTACAAATTCGAGGTCGAATTCTCTTGAAGAGGGGGAGTATGATGAGAACCTAATATTCTCACCTTATAAAAGAGAATTTTGATAAAAAAAGTCACTTTATGTGAATTTGGAAGCTTTGCTTCTTTTTGGTTCTGGATTGAACCATGCATTGATCATATCAAGAATCCTTTCTTGTGGTGATCCTCAATCCCATAGACTTATCACTTTCTTGGATTAGGAAGTGTGGCGTCCCGTTCTTTCCATTCCATTTCTCCATTTTATCCAAAAAAATCTGTTTGGGTCAAAATTCTGCCATTTATCCATTATAGCCCAAATTTCCATTTTTTTTCATTCTGTTTTATTATCATATTTTATCCAACATTCACAAAAAAATACAAAACTAAAATCACAACCCTTTCTGTCTTTTATCAATACCACTAGGCCAACTCAAATGGGTTGTATCGCTCAAAATGTTACATTTGATTTACAAGAGGTATACTACCAATAATAAATGGTGTAGTGATTGCTAATGAATGCAACCATTTTTCTTTGCTAATGATAGATTGGTAATGAATGCATTGTCTAACACACCCTTACTAGATTGGAGTGTTGTTGGAAACTCCAAACTTGTTTTGTAAGTATTGATGATGAGATTTGGAGTGTGGTTTCGTAGGACAATTTACTAGCTCATTGGTGGTGTTGAGATGTTGAACTTTGGTCTTTCCTCGTTGTACCAGATCACAAACAACTAAGTGCATGTCAATGGATATGTGCTTCATGCAAGTGTTGTACACTGGATTTTGAGTGAGATATGTAGCACCTAGATATCGCAACAGATGAGAGGTGTTGGACGAAGGTACAACTAACTCAGTGATGAGTGATTTGGTCCAAGATAATTCAGTTGTAATGTTGGCTAAATATCTATATTACCTTGCTATTGATCGTTGTTTGGAAGACCTTGCTATTTGTTGTTATTGTTATTGCTGGAGGCTGTTTTTCTAATTGATTACCACTTCCTTTATTCCACACATTTTGTTTCATTTATGTGATTTTGTCGGAATTAGTGTTTTGATAGAAGGTGTCAAATTAGTGTTTTTTCTCTTGGTATTCATTGTAAGTGTGAGTGGCTTGAAAAATGGGTAGAAATTAAGTCTTGTTCTTTGTGAGATTTAAGCTAATTTCTTGTAACCCCTTTGTATCACTTTCATCATAGTGTATTGGAGAACAGCTCTCTCCCCAATAGTAGGTCATATTGGACCGAACTGAGTTACGAATCCTGATGTATTTGGCTTCATTATTGCTCTCTTATCTTTGTTGCTATGAATATGCTTATGGCGTTGCTTTACACATAGATTTAGATCTATTTGTTGTCGTTGTTGCTTAAGACTACTTTACTCATTGATTACAAATTTCTTTGCTCCAGACATCTCTATTTCATTGGTGTGATTTTGTCCAAATTCACGATATATATATATATATATATATATATATATATATATATATATATATATATATATATATATATATATATATATATATATATGAAAGACTTCATATGGTGTTGTGATAGAAGGTGGCAAAATTATCATCTTTCTTTAAGGTGCTTAAGGTTATTCCGGAGTGAGGAAAACTTTAGCATCACTTGTATTTGTTCTTTCAAGAAGAAATTAAATGTACTTTTGTTGTGAGAGAAATAAACTTGTGGAAGTGGGAATTGCCTTGTCTCCAAGGAATTAAGGAGCCCATATTTTTAATGAAGAAGTTAGTGGCAAATTTGGCGATGCATTGGTTTTATGTGATAACGATAATGATATCACCTGCATACAATCTTGTTCCTAACATTTTAAGGGTGGTTAAGTTTGAGAAAATGGTTCTCTTACCTAATACATCACAATTTTTTTTCTTTTCCGATGACTAGTTCTCATGTTCCTCATTGTTCTCTCGAAGATATTTTTTTTTTATTAATTGAACAATGATTTGTTGGAAATATAGAGTCTAAATTCATTTCAACTGTAACACTTTTTACAAGATCTATATTTTTTTTGTAAAACCTATCTTCACTGCAAGAAAAAGCCCTATTATTTGCTATAATTTTTGTTTGTAAGAACCGTCGGTAGAAGTAACTTTTTGTTTGTGTTTGTTTATTTACTATCATTGTTGTGAGAGTTAACTTAAAATCAGGTTCTGCAGAAATCGTGCCACGGTTGAAGGGCAACGTGGCACGATGGGATCGCAACGTGGCAAGATGGTGCGCTGGCAGCGAATAACAGAAACGTATTTTTGGGTGCATATTTGTTCCAAATTTTAAGCGATACTTTTAATATAAATATAGACCTTGTATCAGAGTAAACTTGAAGATAGAGGGGGCTGAAACAAGGGTTTAGAAAGGCAACAACAAAACTAGGGTTTGTCTAGAGTTTGTCTCTTGGGAACAAACACTAGGGTTTGAGGGTTGATTCACCTTGGGAAACACTATTAGGATTGAGTCTCTTGGTCACGGGAAGAGATTGGGGCTTTGGGTAGAATTAGGCGGGAGACTTATTCTTGTAACCCATTAATATCTTTTTTGTAAAGCTACTCATCATTATAGTGAAACAGAGGGCTGCTCTCTCCCCCAGACTAGGTCAATTTGGACTGAACTGGTTTAACAAAATCTTTTGTGTTCTCGCTTTCTTTCTCTCGATGTTTTGTACTTTTGCTTGCATTTATAGCTGCTATCCACTTTGATTTTGGTTGCTTGATTATCACTTGCTCCACACATCAAGTTGTTATTGCTGTGACTTTTCATCGGATTCACAACAGTTGGCGCCCACCGTAGGGCACGGGTCAAAGGATAATCAACTACCATGGGTTCGAAGTGGGATATTGAGAAGTTTACCGGAGATAACGATTTTGGGTTGTGGAAGGTAAAGATGGAATCGATGTTAATACAACAAACGTGTGAGAAAGCTTTGAAGGGTGAAGGTGCGTTACCGGTCATCATGTCATAAGCGGAGAAGACCGAGATGGTGGACAAGGCCAGGAGTGCCATTGTCTTGTGCCTCAGGGATAAAGTTTTGAGAGAAGTAGCGAAGGAACCAACCACGGCATGGATGTGGTCAAAGTTCGAATATTTGTATATGACAAAATCTTTGGCTCATCGACAATTCCTAAAGCAACAACTTTACTCATTCAAGATGATGGAGTCAAAGGCCATCGTGGAGCAACTTATGGAGTTCAACAAAATCATTGGTGATTTGGAGAACATTGAGGTGCTTCTTGAGGATGCGGGTGCTCTGATGGTGTGGTGTTGTTGGGAGGATGACGAAGGTGATGTGTCTCACCTTGGGAGTGATGCCTAGTGGAGCGGTGGTCATCTGGACACTCAACATTAGCTCGGAGAGGTGGTGGTAAAAATACTCTTGATCAGTGTGGAGAGGCGGAGGCAACAATACTCATGATCTACCTGTTGAGGTGGAGTTTCAAGGTGGAAGACATAGTGGGATGTATGCATTTGCTAGTTGAGGTAGAGTACACTCAGGTTGAGGTGGAGTTGAACACACCGGTAATGGTACGACTATGGAGGACCTTGGGTGCTATGCTCTTGTGGTGAGCAAGGGATTTCTTCATGAAGACGGAACACATTTCAGAGGTTGACGAACGTATAACATGGCTTGCGGGATTACCCTAAAAAAAGGCCAAGGGTGATTGGATGCAAGGTGATCTTCAAGGAAGCGGGAGATGTCCTGTGTTGAAGATGTTATGGTGAATGCTTGTGGAACTACCTAAAATTCCTAGCGTAGTTGGACTGCAAGGACCTTCGAGAAGGTGAAAGACATTTCGATGGCTGAAGGGGTTAAGGTGTGTAATTGTGGATTACTCTAAAATCCAAGGGTGATTGGGCACAAGTAGATCTTTAAGGAAGCAGGAGATGTCCCGTATTGAAGAGGTTATGGTATAGTCTTCTAGAAATACCTGAAATTCCTAGTGTAGTTTGGATACAAGGATCTTTGAGAAGGCGGAAGACATTCCGATGGCTGAAGAGGTTAAGGTGTGTACTTGTGGAGCTACCTAAAATTCCTTGAGTAGTTTGGACACAAGGATCTTCAAAAGGCGGAAGGCATTCTGATGGTTGAAGAGGTTATGATGTAAACTTGTGGAGCTACATGGTTTAGTGGGAAGCAAGGGAAAGAGCAGCAATGGTGGTTGATGTTAAATTGGCATCATCACTGATTTGAAGAAGTCAAGGTGGAGAATTGTGAGAGTTAACTTAAAATCAGGTTGTGCAGAAATCGTGCCACGATTGAAGGGCAACGTAGCACGATGTGATGTTTCAGTTATGAGGCAAGTCCCTGGAAAAATCGTGGCACGATGGTGCGCTAGCAGCGAATAACATAAACATATTTTTGGGTGCAGATTTGTTCCAAATTTTAAGCGATATTTTTACTATAAATATAGACCTTGTATTAGAGTAAACTTGGAGAAAGAGGGGGCTGAAACAAGGGTTTAGAAAGGCAACAACAAAACTAGGGTTTGTATAGAGTTTGTCTCTTGGGAACAATCACTAGGGTTTGAGGGTTGATTCACCTTGGGAAACACTATTAGGGTTGATTCACTAGGGTTTTGGGTAGAATTAGGCGGGAGACTTATTCTTGTAACCCATTGATATCTCTTTTGTAAAGTTAATCGTCATTATAGTGAAACGGAGGGCTGCTCTCTCCCCCAGACTTGGTCAATTTGGACCGAACTGGGTCAACAAATTCTTTTGTGTTCTCTCTTTATTTCTCTCGATGTTTTCTACTTTTGCTTGTGTTTATAGCTGCTACCCACTTTGATTTTGGTTGCTTGATTATCACTTGCTCCACACATCAAGTTGTTATTGGTATTATTTTTCATCGAATTCACAACAATTGTTTATTATTTTACAAAATAAAATAAAAAAATCGTTCTTATATTTGAAAAAAAAAAGGTAAATTAGAAATTCAGAAATCAGACAAAATCAAAACAAATCCTCGGCACAAAGGGTTAATTGGTCTCAATTGTTCATTGTTTCAATCTTAGATTGTTCAAATATTGCACAATCATTCTTTGTTCAATCGATGAATCGGTCTAAAACAGAGTTAAATGCAGCAAAATGATGAGAGAGAGAAAGAGAGGGAGAGAGAGAGCAATTATACTGGTTTCTCCCATAAATAGATAGTAGTCGTTGCACTTTCAAGGGATTTCACTATAATCTCATAGATTACAAATTGCTCAAGTACACAAGCAAGGAACTTCCTTTAATTACACAAGAAAGATATTTCTATTGCTCAATCACACAAGAAAGAGACTTCTGCCATCTAACTTAATCAAATGAAAGATTGTAAGTTTTTACACTTGATATACAATCAGAGGTGTAATTCAATAAAGTTCAGATGGACTCTGAGACTTACTGTAACACCCCGTTTTCCCAACGTAAAAATTTCTTAAATAAATCAGAGTTTTTCAACTTTAAACGGAATGCTACACTTCTTAAAAACTCATAAACTGAATAAATAACAATTTATTCTTCAAAATCATTTAACATAAGTAATTCAAAACTTCGCAGCGGAAATTAGTTCAACAATAAAAATAATCTTTGGCACGCAGGCCTCAACATAAAAATCTCATAAGTCTTGTTCAACATTTATTCATAAAAATCCATAAGTAATACGTAAGGAATAGAAATAGAAGACATAATCACATCCCGTTACGTATCAGAGCACCTAAGACACACTTGTGAGGAGTCCACTCACGACCGCAACTAATCTTGGTTACCTGCAAGTTACCCATACGAAGAGCAACATTTTCAAGCAGAAGGGGTGAGATTTCTCAAACAATAATATTAAGCAGGTAACTCATTAATTACATTTAACATCATAAACTTCATTAACTAGTATCATTAATCTTCCTACATTAGTCATAAACTTCATCTTATATTATCAATAATATCACATACATCATCACATATCATCATATCATAAATCACATAGCATCTTATCATAAACAACTTCATAATCAATCATCATAAGCAACTTCATAATCAATCATCATACACATCATAATCATTCATCATCTTGAGCATCATAATCATTCATAAAGCACTTCATTAATAGCTCATCAACTTGACATCTTAACATCTCGACAACTTGACTTGACAATGCATCTAGACTCGACTATGCAACTCTTAACGTCTTAAACCATCTTTGATCATCATGAAAATGCAAATGCATGTGGTACCATTCTAGGGCATAAACCCTCATCGTCGTGGTTGAGCATAAATATACTCCTAGGGCATAAGCCCTCATCGTCGTGGTTGAGCAAAAGCTCCATCGTCGTGGTTGAGCAAAAGCTCCATCGTCGTGGTTGAGCAAAAGCTCCAGGGCATGAGCCCTCATCTTTAAATGAGTATGCATGGACTCAACATCTTACGTCTTAGAAACTTCATGAACATCTATGACATTTTAAAACTACACGATCTTTAAATAGCATCTTTCTATAACACATCTTTAAATCACACATCTTCAAATAACACATCCTTATATAACACATCTTTAAATCACACAACTTCAAATAGCACATCTTTATATAACACATCTTTAATTCACACAACTTCAAATAACACATCTTTATATAACACATCTTTAAATAATACATTATTTTCACATCATTAAAACATCCATCATTCGACAACACGTCAATTTCACATCCTAATACATAAGAATTAAATAAGCTACTTATCATTGAATAACTCATACTCCCTCCGTTTCAAAATACATGTCCAAGTCAACCACTTCACATATGCCAATACACAATTTTGACCGTTAATATCTTTAGTTATCTAAAGTAAAAAATTATAAAAATTTAATATTTTGAAAATATTTGTCGAGACAAATCAAACAACATCTTATATGCTAATATTTGTATTTATACATTAGTTAAAAAGTATGGTCAAAGTAAGTCAAATGAATAGTGCACATTGCAAAAATTGGACATGTATTTTGAAACGGAGGGAGTATAATTTAAAATTCCAAAATCAATTGATAATATATCACATGGTTCTATACAATTTAAAATAAAAGTAATCAGCACTAAAATCTATAACTGACAGTAGTATTTGATCTCTATCACTTGTGTAGAAAACTTTTGAATCAAATTTAAAAGCTAATAATATAAAATTATCAATTGCTAATAAATTTTGTTTGAATGATAAACCATAATCACGGTCCTATTATTTGCAAATTCATATACTGATTAGAAAACAATTTACGTGTCCATGGCTTCATGTAACCAGTTACTCTCATGTGTTATTAAATCAAATTATGAAAAACATGAATGTCAATCGAATATAGCATAATATCCTGAACACGTAATACGATATCAATTAAACAAACCTAATCAAAAAGGCCGAACATGAATATATTGACATATAAACATCACTATACGTTAATCGGATTCAAATTAATGACTTTTTCACACTTTGACACATAGGAAACGAAAATAGAATATAACCATGAATCATTTATAAATTTAGCACATAAAAATAATGAAATTCAAACACAAGAATATACCCAAAATCACAGCAGCAAATTAGAGCACGGATTTAACATGAATTATTCATGAAAAATAATGGAAAACAAAACCCTTCACTACCCATATGTTCATACAACCCTTATGGTGAATAGAGACTCCCCCCTTACATCAATTCAGTATTTTTTTCATCTCATAATCATCAATTCTCACTCAAACCTTAATTCTCATAATCTTACAAAACTCATCCTAAAACACGTTAGATGCAATTTAATGATTCACAGACTTAATATTAGTGAAAGATAGTCCCACCCTTACCTTAGATTAATTCCTGAATCAGCAGCAGCTTTCTTCTATCCTAAGGTATTCTCCTCTTCTCTTGACTTTTCTCTTCTCTTCTCTTCTTTCTTGTTCTACTCTTTTCCAAAAAGCGGTTTAAGGTAAACTCTTTCCAACCTAAGCTTCTCCATTTATAATACTAAAATATTCTTCCCAAATCTATTTAGGTCCAATAACTTATTCTTATTTCTATTCTAACCTCCAATTCTACTTACACTAATAATTCTCATATTCTAATAAATAATAGAATAATGCCACATAATAAAATACTATACCCTCATATATATAAATAAATCACATAAATAGACTCTAACTTAATAAAAATAATTAAATAAAAAGGAGGGCGTTACACTTACGAAATTCTAAAATTTGAAAGTTTGTTAGAATTTCTCTAAGTGTTCTATGCACCATTTGCTTTTGACAGAGTAAGTGCACATGTAAAATTCAGAGTTTTGTCCTATCTTTCTTCAACTACTCAGATCCATAATTAGGAGAAATTATAGGAGCCATTGTTGAAGAGTGTCAGCGCATCAAATGAGTCCTTGACAAGCTTCATCAGAGCGTTCAGATGTTGCCTCAAATGGTTAATGCCATCAAGTAGTCATTCGAAATTCTTTTGCTCTTAATAGAATGATAAGTTACATTTTCTTTGTCTTTGTATACCTTTGTTCGTTTCTGCACATGGTCAGAAGAAGATAAATTGTACTACTCTAAGTCTGATAGTGACATTTCTTCAGACGACGACAAACTTCTTCACAATATTCAGCTTGTGACGCCGCCATTAGAGGCCCCAACCTTTAGAGTCTTCATTTCTTCAGATGCTTCTGAACGAAATTCTTCTGATCAAAACGTTAACTTTCTAGTTGACCTTTCTTTAGATCTTCTTCAAAGTTATATAAGTTTCTTCTTTTCTGTGGATGCTACCTTATGCATTCAGAGTCTTTATATTACATGATTAGAACTTTACTTAAGAGACATAATTTAATTCTATAGTTCTGTATTCTTAAGCACACATTAACGTATCCAATTGTTCTTACATATCTTGTTATGATCAAAACTTCAAAGGCATCGTACAAAATCTATTTTGGTTCAACATAGTTTTTTGTCTTCCGACCACGTGCAGAAAAAAAGAAGAAAATTCAAGGACAAAGTGAATGTAACGAATCATTCTATTAGAAGCAAAGCATTTTCGAATGACTACTCAACGACATTATCCAATAGAGGCAACATTTCGACGTCTCTGATTAAGCTTCTCAATGACTTATTTGATGCGTTGACACTTCTTCAACAACAGATCTCTCATTCTCTATTATATAAGGACTTGAGTAATTGAAGAAAAATAACAAGACTTCTATCATTTTACAAGTGCCCTTGTTCTGTCAAATTATATAACGCACAAATACTTAGAGAAATTCTTACAAACAGTGAATCAGTGAGAACTCCAAGAACGACGGTGGACTGTGAGTCGGTGAGAACAAGGTTGTCAAAATTGGGACTTTACTTCAGGTCGAAAAGGAATAGCAAAATCAGGACTCGTAAAATCGCAATCAAAATCGAAGGATTTTACTCAAGGACTTTTGTAGAATCGATATAGAAAATTGTAAAATCGGAATCAAAATCGATGAATTTTACCCATAAAAATTAATACTATATATATGTTATAAATGATATATAGTCATAAAGGACTTAGTTTATAAGAAATCGTAAAATCGCAATCAAAATCGATGGATTTTGTCTATTTTGGGATTCTACTATGGATTTGAGTCGTTGAAGGTAAAGAAAGTCGTAAAATCCGGGACTTTAGGATTTAAATTGGGATTTTGACAACAATGGGTGAGAACATGGATAATGACTGTGAATCGGAGGTGGATCGATATACGACGGTTGATCGAAATACGAAAGAATCGTTCGAAGACCATGCAATTAGATTAATATTGTTAGAGACAGAAAATAGATGAATATTACTTAATACCAATTATTAATTAATTAATTAATAATTAAAATAATGTTACTGACTTGTTTTTTCTGAATTATCTTTTTTTCTGAATTATCTAATTGGAATTGTTGGTGATAGTTAATCTATGTGGATGAAAATCTCAAAAATGTTTTCTTTTTACCACTCTATAATCATATGTTGCGGGAGATAGATATTCTAGCACTCTTAGTTCCTACAAACATCGAATGCAAGTGTAAAACTAATTTATTACAGCTTCATAATCATTGGAAGCGTCATTGCAAAGTAAAATTCATTTGGAATAGGGATATTAATGCACCTCTTTTCAAAACACATTTTCCTGTTTAATAAAGTTCATGTAAGTCCTACCACTTTTGGAAGGTGTTTCACGTTAAGTAGTGGAACCGACATGAGTTTTATCGAATAAGAACGCAAGCGCTAAAAAAGAGTGTTGCTAGCATTCTTCGTTGGTTAGAGCAAGTAATGAACCATTCCTCTAAAGTTTATTCTCTATATACCAAGTTCATAGTTTCAAATGTGCTAAAGATCTTTCCACTTAATGATTCAGAAGTCACCACCTTTTATTGAAAATGTTGCTAACAAATGTTGTAGGTATGGCAGAAGCACAAAGATAATCTGATACTAATTGAGATATACCACTTTTTCAATTGATGTTGCCAGGAATTTGACCTCAATTGCAAATCACTTGCTGAATTGCATATTTATGAAAATGAAATTGATGGAGCGCTTGCCAAAATTCTGAAAGTGCTAAGACAGATCAACTTCAAATTCTTCGATATATATCTCATACGTCGCTGATAAAAAGTCTGTGGTATTTGATATATTGCTATAACTGTGTGGTGAGATTTAGTAGGAACTTCAAGGAGACCTTGTTGTAAGAGTTAACTTAAAATCACGTTCAGAAATCAGGAGCAACGTGCCACGATCAGAAGCAACGTGCCACGATGGAGAGCAACGTGCCACGATTGGAAGCAACGTGCCACGATGGGTTGAAAACAGATCCTGATGCAAGCACTGGAAAAATCGTGCCACGATGGAATCGTAACGTGGCACGATGGTACGCTGAAGGAAATAAAGAAAACGTATTTTCAGTGCAGATTTGTTCCATATTTTAAGGGTTACTTTTACTATAAATATAAACCTTGTATCAGATGAAACGAAGAGTAGAAAACAGGGTTTAGAAGCCAACATAAAAACTAGGGTTTATAGAGAATTCTCTTGGCAACAACACTAGGGTTGGGTTTGTTTTCGATTCACCTTGAACAAAGCACTATTAGGATTGAGTCTCTTGGTCACGGGAAGAGGCTGGGATTTTGGGTAGAATTAGGTTTGAAGACTGATTCTTGTAACCCTCTGACATCTCTTTGTAAAGAAACTCATATCATTATAGTGGAACGGAGAGCTGCTCTCTCCCCCAGAGTAGGTCATCATTAGACCGAACTGGGTAAACAGATTCTCGTGTTCTCTCTCTCTCTCCTCTCTTGCGGTTTTATTTTTGTTTGATTTATTTTTGTCATCCGCTTCAATTGATTGCTTGGTATTAATTTGCTCCACACATCAAGTTTTTATTGGTGTGGTTTTCACAACGAATCCGCAACAATTGGCGCCCACCGTGGGGCAAAGGTCAAATCAATAACCAGGTATCATGGGTTCGAAGTGGGATATTGAAAAGTTTACCGGTAGTAACGACTTCGGGTTGTGGAAGGTAAAGATGAGGGCAATTCTAATTCAACAAAAGTGTGTTGAAGCATTGAAGGGAGAAGCACAGATGCCTGCGCATCTGACACCTGTAGAGAAGACGGAGATGAATGATAAAGCGGTCAGTGCTATCATTCTGTGTCTTGGTGATAAGGTGTTGAGAGAGGTAGCAAGGGAGACTACTGCTGTGTCTATGTGGAATAAACTTGATTCATTGTACATGACCAAGTCCTTGGCACATAGACAATGTCTGAAAGAACAACTCTACTTTTACCGAATGGTGGAGTCAAAACCTATAATGGAGCAACTGACGGAATTCAATAAGATTATTGATGATTTGGCGAACATAGATGTAAATCTGGATGACGAGGATAAAGCCTTACACCTACTGTGTGCTTTACCTAAGTCCTTTGAGAATTTCAAGGATACAATGCTTTATGGCAAAGAAGGCACTATCACCTTGGAGGAAGTTCAAGCAGCTTTGAGAACCAAAGAGTTAACCAAGTTCAAAGAGTTGAAGGTTGATGATAGTGGAGAAGGCTTGAATGTCTCAAGGGGGAGAAGTGAAAACAGAGGAAAGGGGAAAGGCAAGAATTCCAGGTCAAAGTCTAGGTCAAAGGGTGGTGATAATAAAACAAAGTACAAATGTTTTCTTTGTCACAACTATGGTCACTTCAAGAAAGATTGTCCGGAAAGAAAGGGCAATGGAAGTGGTAATCCATCCGTTCAGATTGCAAGTGAAGAGGAAGGTTATGAGAGTGCTGGAGCACTAACTGTGACAAGTTGGGAACCTGAAAAGGGCTGGGTCTTGGACTCTGGATGCTCTTATCACATCTGTCCGAGAAAGGAGTACTTTGAAACTTTGGAGCTGAAAGAAGGTGGAGTTGTTCGCCTTGGTAATAATAAGGCTTGCAAAATTCAAGGTATGGGTACTATCCGTCTCAAAATGTTTGATGATCGTGATTTCCTTTTGAAGGATGTGAGGTATATTCCTGAACTTAAGAGAAATTTAATATCTATAAGCATGTTTGATGGTCTAGGATATTGTACTAGAATTGAACGTGGTATGATGAGAATTTCTCATGGTGCATTAATTATAGCTAAAGGGTCTAAAATACATGGTTTATATATTTTAGATGGTTCCACTGTTATAGGTCATGCATCGGTTGCTAGTGTAGACACTCTGGACATAACTAAACTGTAGCATTTGAGGTTAGGTCATGTCAGTGAGAGGGGTTTAGTTGAGCTAGCTAAACAAGGTTTGCTAGGGAATGAAAAATTGAACAAACTAGATTTCTGTGATAATTGCACATTAGGCAAACAACACAAGGTGAAGTTTGGGGTGGGTGTGCATAAATCTAGTAGGCCTTTTGAGTATGTTCATTCGGATCTTTGGGGTTCAGCATCAGTTGAAACTCATGGGGGAGGTTCATATTTCATGTCTATTATTGATGATTTTTCTAGAAGGGTATGGGTATACATTCTGAAGAATAAAAGTGACGCTTTTGAAAAATTTAAAGAATGGCATACACTTATAGAAAATCAGATTGGAACTAAACTGAAAGTGTTGAGAACTGACAATGGCCTGGAGTTTGTTTCAGAGCAGTTTAATGAGTTTGGCAGGAAACGAGGTATAAAGAGGCATAGAACCGTGGCATACACACCTCAACAGAATGGTCTTGCTGAAAGAATGAACAGGACCTTGTTGGAGCGTGTGAGGTGTATGCTGTTGGGAGCTGGATTGTCCAAGAGTTTCTGGGGAGAAGCTGTTAGTACTGCAGCATATTTGATTAACAGATGTCCATCAACAGGGATAGATCTCAAGACACCTATGGAGGTTTGGAGTGCGAGACTGGCAGACTACTCTAATTTGAAAGTTTTCGGAGCTTTAGCATTTGCTCATGTGAGACAGGACAAACTTGATGCTAGAGCTGTGAAGTGTATTTTCATGGGTTATCCTGAAGGTGTGAAAGGTTACAAACTGTGGAAGATGGAACCTGGAGGATCAAAATTTATTATAAGCAGGGATGTTACTTTTGATGAGACCCGCATGGGGATGAAGTGCAAAGACCTGGATACAAGCTCAGAAACGGGGGTAGAGAAAATTCAGTTTGAGGTGGAGCCTACCACTGATGAAAGGGAAGGGGAGGATCAGACTCCAGTACCTGATGAGAGTGAAGGCCAAGAAACAATTGATCCTGACTATCAGCTAGCAAGAGATAGGATAAGGAGACAAATTAATCCACCTGTTAGATACGGTTATGCTGACCTCATATCTTATGCTTTGAATGCAGCTGAAGAATTGCAAGACTCGGAACCAAAGAACTTCAGGGAAGCATTAGAAAGCAATGAAAACAAGGACTGGATGAGGGCAATGAATGAGGAAATACTTTCATTGGAAAAGAACCAGACTTGGAAACTTGTTTCATTACCTAAGAATCAAAGGGTAGTGGGAAGCAAGTGGGTGTTTAAGAAGAAAGAAGGTATACCAGGGGTCGAAGCACCAAGGTATAAGGCAAGACTTGTAGCAAAGGGTTTTACTCAGGTGGAAGGGATTGATTACAATGAAATTTTTTCACCGGTGGTAAAACATTGTTCTATAAGGATACTTATGGCGATTGTTAACATGTATGATCTTGAGTTAGAACAAATGGATGTGAAGACCGCATTTCTACATGGAGAGTTGGAAGAAACTATCAATATGCAACAACCAGAAGGTTTCGTGGAAGATAATACAAAAGTGTGTTTGTTGAAGAAATCTTTGTATGGGTTGAAGCAAAGTCCAAGGCAGTGGTATCGTCGGTTTGATGAGTTCCTAGTAAAGGCTGGTTTTGTGAGAAGCAACTATGATAGTTGTGTTTACATGATGAGAAGAAATGAGAAAGTCATTCTCTACCTTCTCCTTTTTGTAGATGATATTCTTATGGCAAGTTCTAACATGCAAGAGATTCAGAAGCTCAAGAAAAGATTGAATGATGAATTTGAGATGAAGGATCTTGGTAATGCAAAGAGGATACTTGGTATGGATATCATAAGGGACCGAAACAAAGGTGAGCTGTTCTTATCTCAGCAAGGTTACTTGAGGAAAGTGGTGGAGCGGTTCAGAATGAAAGATTCTAAAGTCGTTGGCACTCCTCTTGGTCATCACACGAAGTTGTCAATAAAGCAGTGTCCTCAATCCGATGAAGAGAAAAGCAAGATGGAGGGTACTCCCTATGCAAGTGGGGTTGGAAGCATCATGTATGGTATGGTTTGTAGTAGACCAGACTTATCCTATGCAATAAGTGTGATAAGTCGGTTTATGGCAAATCCGGGTCAAGTACACTGGCAAGCTTTGAAGTGGGTTCTGAGATGTTTGAATGGGACTTTGAAAGGTGGTCTGAAGTATACAAGGTCACAACCAGGAAGGGATGCTTTGGAAGGATATGTGGATGCGGACTATGCAGGTAATGTAGACACTAGAAAATCTCTATCAGGTTTTGTGTTTACTTTGTTCGGTACAGCGGTAACTTGGAAGGCAAATCAACAATCAGTTGTAGCTCTTTCAACAACTCAAGCAGAGTACATAGCCCTTGTTGAAGGGGTCAAGGAAGCCGTATGGTTGAAAGGTATGATTGGAGAAATGGGGATTAGTCAAGGGTGTGTGAAGATACATTGTGATAGCCAAAGTGCCATTCATTTGGCAAATCATCAGGTCTATCATGAAAGAACAAAACACATTGACATTCGTTTGCACTTTGTTAGAGACATGATTGAGACAAAGGAGATCATGGTGGAGAAAGTGGCATCGGAAGAAAATCCAGCAGACATGTTCACCAAATCATTACCAAGATCAAGATTCAAGCATTGCTTGGACTTGATTAACTTCATTGAAGAATAGATGAAGGTTGGAGAGAGCAGCAAGGTGATTGATGGTTAAATTGGCATCATCACTGATTTGAAGTCAAGGTGGAGAATTGTAAGAGTTAACTTAAAATCAGGTTCAGAAATCAGGAGCAACGTGCCACGATCAGAAGCAACGTGCCACGATGGAGAGCAACGTGCCACGATTGGAAGCAACGTGCCACGATGGGTTGAAAACAGATCCTGATGCAAGCACTGGAAAAATCGTGCCACGATGGAATCGTAACGTGGCACGATGGTACGCTGAAGGAAATAAAGAAAACGTATTTTCAGTGCAGATTTGTTCCATATTTTAAGGGTTACTTTTACTATAAATATAAACCTTGTATCAGATGAAACGAAGAGTAGAAAACAGGGTTTAGAAGCCAACATAAAAACTAGGGTTTATAGAGAATTCTCTTGGCAACAACACTAGGGTTGGGTTTGTTTTCGATTCACCTTGAACAAAACACTATTAGAATTGAGTCTCTTGGTCACGGGAAGAGGCTGGGATTTTGGGTAGAATTAGGTTTGAAGACTGATTCTTGTAACCCTCTGACATCTCTTTGTAAAGAAACTCATATCATTATAGTGGAACGGAGAGCTGCTCTCTCCCCCAGAGTAGGTCATCATTAGACCGAACTGGGTAAACAGATTCTCGTGTTCTCTCTCTCTCTCTCTCCTCTCTTGCGGTTTTATTTTTGTTTGATTTATTTTTGTCATCCGCTTCAATTGATTGCTTGGTATTAATTTGCTCCACACATCAAGTTTTTATTGGTGTGGTTTTCACAACGAATCCGCAACACTTGTCTATCAAGACGTGAGGCAGGTAGCTAGTTATCTTGTTGATAGTTATCTTTCTTCAAGTTCGTGCATTTTGTTAATGGAAATATTAGTTAATTTGTGATCTTAGTGAGATATTCTGATAACGTTATATCATTCTTGCAATCAATTCATGTTTTCCAAGTTTTGTCATTACTTCGAGGAGAAGTCTTAAGAGGATGTGTGATCGTTTTCAGCTGTGCTTTTCATGGTCATGACTTACGAAAACTCAGGAGGATAGCAGAGCGGTTAGGAGCTACTCATTTAACAGAACTTATGCCCACTGTGACACATGTAGTTGCTAATGAGTTTGTAACTAAGGAGTCCATGTGAGCAGAGAACGAAAATGTTTTTGGTTATTCGTCGATGGCTAGAGGCTTCAAATTTCTTTTTGCAAAAGTAGCCAGATAGTTTCAGAAGACGTATTCTGAATGTTTGAATATTGGTGTTCTTTTGCAACAGTTGCGGTGATAATCCATAACAAACCTGTGTGTATATTTTCACATTTTCCTTACATTTTTTTTTTTCCTGCATACAGTGTATAGGTATTTTTTGTTGTTCTCTAAAGTTTAGGATTATACTAGTATACGATTAAATTGATTACTTTTTAGGTTCTTTTTTTGTCCACTGTTATTATCAATACAAATGAAGAGTTTAAAGAAAGGTTTTGCTTATTCTATTTGTTTCTTCACCTAATTACTTCAATTATAGTTACATTTTGTTGTTTGTGATTTCTATCTTTATGAAGCCTACAGTTTTTCCTAAGTTGTATCCTATAGTACCAGGTGCTAAACCTATTGGATATTCAACGGTCAAAAACAGTGATACGCCTTCAATCAAAAATGTATGTGCTATACAATATTCAAACAGTCAACAATAGTCGAATCAATGGCAGCAAGGTCTAATATTTCCATGATCAAATATTAGACCATCGAGCAAAGTTGTGCTTCTTTTGCTCTGCATTTTCTTGTAAATATCACTACTACTTATTCAAAGTTCCATGATCAAATTGTACTGTAACTTCTATACTTTAAACTTTATGTCTAAACATGATTTTGTTAACTTTCCTCCTTATCTTTTCCTCAAGCATAATCATTAAGAGATATCTAGTTCATTATGACGCAATATCCATCCACTTTGTCATGGCTAATGTTAAGATCATCACCATGTCGTGCACAATTTCCGAAGGAGTGCAGTATATGAAAGCAAAGTTCCACAAACCCATCTGCTGCTTGATCAACGTATTCTGATAATCTGCTCCAAAGGCCTGCTTCCAGCCAGTCCTCACGCACCTTGTGTCAACCAAAAAAGGCATGGAAATCATTTTCATATATGTGCCATCACAGTAGCGACAATAGACCTAACAGTCCACACCCTTTGTCTGCAACTTTGTTCAAGTCGGGAGTATTGTAACAACACAAGCCAATTCCCAAGCACTCGGAATTCTGAATTATCAATGAGTGTATTTAAAGCAAAGTGATTAACCGACTTCACTGTGTAATTGCCTCTGTTATTAAATTTCAATACTCTTGTTTTCAATGCCTAGGTGTAGTGCTGCAGTATTTTCCATATCTTGTGATTAACTAATTTCTTTTCATATTTCCAAGCTCTTTGGAGCACTCCTCAATATCTCTCTTTATGGACTGCAATCTTTCCTCTTCTTCTTGTCTTTTCTTTTGAATTATTCAAATAATTTTTCTACCAAAAAAAAATTCTTTCTTCGGGGAAGAAAGTGACTTGTCGGCAGATTTACCAACCGGTATTGCAAGTCTCGTCGACAAAGGAGTATCAACTTTATCTTTTCGTTGATTATCATATGGTGACACCTTTAATTTCTTAAGAGAAGTGTTCAAGAAGCATCTGTTGTCGAATAATGGCCTCTTAACTGGCAATGACATTATAGCAGTATATATTACACCTCTTCTTAACAGGAATATCACGGATTCTACTCTACAAATACACTTCACTACCTCTTCTTTTATTTTGATAAGGTCTGCATAGTTTCCAAAAGAAGAGATACACATCCCATTACAAAAGAAGGTGTATAATGGTATAATTTGACTTAATTTGTCACTTGTATAATATATGATATATCACCAATAGAGTATAAAAATGATATATGCCACTTATATAAAAGATAAAATCAGACACATAAGATCAAATTAGATGAAAGTTATTTTATATTTAAAAAACTAAGTACAAATTTCAGGTTGAAAGCTAACAAAATACAAAGAAGAAAAAAAAGCAGAATCATGAAAACTAAAACCAGCATCCCAGCTATACCCACGGTGGGAAACCTAACCTATAATTCCATTCAAACTCCTCTATCTCCTCTTTGACGATCACCAAATTTGTAGGAGAGGTTTAGGGTACCCATGGATTTGTGAGAGGGTTTTTTCTTAACCTGGTAACTGATTTGGTGGCCAGCATCAGCAGGGTTATCAAGAAGTTCCTTGAGAGGGATATAGATGGTGCCGATTGTGGTATTCCATGGGAGGAATTTGTTATAGGAGAGGAGTTTGACTTTGAGAAACAGGCGATTCTTCTTAGCTAGAGATCCGTTGACGGGTAACTTGATGCGAAAGTTCCATGTGGGGTTTCTTCCGGAGTGAGGGTAGTAGCGGGTGTTGGTGAGTTGTTCGAAGTATGGGTCGCCAGAGATTGAAACAGCTGCGTACATCTCGGACTTGGAGAAAATATTAACATCTTTGAGATCTTTTGCGGATATTATGTTTAGTTGTATATCCAGGAACATGGAACCTTGAGGTTTTTTGATTTTTCTTGAAACAGCATTGTTATTCTTATTAGTAGGCTCCATGATCTTCTTTTTTTGGAGAGGAGGCTCGCTGTTCTTCTTCTCCTTCTTCTTGTTAACAGGCTCCCAGCACAAGATTGTGCAGAACAATGCATAGCCAAACAACAAATACATAAGATCCAACGCACTGCCAGAAGAAAAACACGCAAATGAAAACAAAGAGGAGAGGATGCTAAATACTAAGGCCAAACTCAAAACGCCCTCCTTCATCATCACCACTGTACCCAAAATCTGATACACCATAGACAAAAGTAGGAACAGCAGCAGATAAAACCCTACAGAAGAGAGAGAGAGAGAGAGAGAGAGAGAGAGAGAGAGAGAGAGAGAGAGAGAGAGAGAGAGAGAGAGAGAGAGAGAGAGAGAGAGAGAGAGAGTGTTTCTAGGGTTTAGAGAGAGAGAGAGAGAGCGACAAAGAGAGTTTCTAGGGTTTTGGTCAATAATGATTTTGGGTTCTATTTTGGATGTTGATAGATAGTATTTATAACGAGAGAATTGGAAGGAGAAAAGAATTGTACGTGAAAGCTCCAGGCAGGTCACTATCAACCTTTTCAAATGGAGCATTAGTTCACATTCACGTGATATTTTTGGTTTTAATTTAATAAAAAACAATGAGTTGTTAAAATATTCCAAAAAACTTTTTTTTTTTTTAACTTTTTGGGTATATAAAAATTTCTCTAAAAATTGTAATTGAACATTTCCAATTTGTTTATATTTTTCGGAAAGGAATTGTTTGAGATTCTTCCTCAATTAGGAGGTGGGTTATCAAACTATCCAGAGAAAACTCTTTTATTTAATGCTTGAGAGAATTTATGAAATCCTTTCAGATAGGTAGTTGTTTGTCAATGATCACAACAATTTTGTGAACTATCCTCTAAATTTCATGAGAATGTCTCTCCACGAGCTTATCATCAGCCATCTAAAACTTCAGGTAGCGACTCATAATGATAAGTCATCTTAGGTTATTCTCGGTATATTTGTGAGTCAGTTTAGTATAATATTTGAGTTATTATAAAGGAATTTTCGTGAAGATGCACATGGTTTAGGGGACATTTTGCGGTGTTTTCAATTGAGTCATGTAATTACGTTTTATTCCTAAGCCAGACCATTTCATAGGTTTTTTATTGACAAATCATGTAATACAACAAGCAAGACACCTCATGGAAGTATTAGAAGATATGGAACGAAGGTTATCAAGGTTCAAGAAGGCTTTGGAGACATTACAAGTTAGGAGAATTCAATCACAATTTTCAAGAACAAGTTGTAGAAGGAAAACACTCAAAGAACAACGAAAAAGACAATATTCGCACCTAAGACTGAGGCCACGCGCCTCAGGCGAATGGGACAAAGAGCATTTGTTCTATGTCAGCTTCAATACACCCCTCACAAAGCCTCACGTGCTCACATGTGTTGTTCTGTAGAAAAATAACATTATGCTGTTTTTCCCTGCGGGTCAGGGTAAAAAGCCCAAAATTTCAAACGAAACCTAGTTTGAAATTTGGCTAAAGATAAGTTCCTTCCACACAATGATATTCATTTTTGTGGTTCAATAGAAAGGCAGACACTTGGAGCATAAAAATGGAGTCTCGCACCTCCTCCACCTTTTGATCTAGAGTATATTTTATTTCTTCATAAGTTTGTATCTTGTTACCATGAGTAACTAAAACCTTTTGATTAGGTTTCTAAGACAACCTATATTTTTTTGTTGACGGGTATATTTAATTGAAATTGTTTATTCAGATATTATCAGAGTTATATTTAGTTTCATATGTTTCGCGTGAAATGTTTTCTTACACTTGGGAGTGTGACATATCTAGCTTGTGGATTGAAGTTAAATTAGGGTTTAATATTTGAGTCTTGCTTTAATCAGAATCGTTACATATGAATTTTATTCTAATGCCTTTGATTTATTAGGGAACTCTAGGGTGCGTGGTTATATTTTAAGATTTGTATACAATGTGGATTTTTTAGATAGCAATTTAGCTATTTTTACATTTGTCTTGTTTCAATTACGTTCCTTTGAGAGTGTAAGTCCCCCACTTTTTTAACGATACAAATGTGTAGGGAAGCCTAGATGAGTGATGATCCTTTACCGTAATTCCAAGTATGACCTTTAGGGTGATGATAAGCAACGTGACATCTGGAGGGATTATGTCCCACGGAGTTAACCACTTTTATATAGTCCTTAGTTCATAATTGATACAAGCATTTGCATTATTATTCCATCAAAGAAGTAGACGGGATTCAAAAAATCCTAATCACCGCCAATAATCTACATCAAACTTATTTTCTTATTTATGCAATGAAATCTACTCACTTTGCATAATTAAATCAAACTTGAAAACTTCCCCATATTAGTGTTTAAAGGATTAAATATGTTTTTGGTCCCTATAAAATTGAGACCTTCTAAGTTTAGTCCTTACTTAATTTTAATAGTGTTTTTAGTCCCTATAAAAAAAATTGCACTCAGTTTTAGTCCATACTAAATCTACATTTGTTTAAATATGCTTAAACTTTTAGGATTTTGTATAATTTTGCAGAAGTGTTAGGAACGTTACTAAATTATCTGAAAATTTTATTTTTACATCCTGATTTTTGTTACTTTTATCTTGAACTTTTGTTTTTTAAATAAATTCATATTTAATTCATTTCATGTTAAAAAATTCTTAATTTTAGTGAACGAACCTTTTGTAATGTTCTAAACTTGCCTCAAAAAAATCATTCAAAAACTTAAGAGTTTAAGGAAAATTAGAGAAACTTAGTTTTAGTAGGGATTAAAACTACATGTAAAAATTACTTTTATAGTGACTAAAAAAGCTATTGAAATTAAGTAAGGACTAAACTTAGAAGTTCCAAATTTCATAGGGACCAAAAACATATTTAACCCTTCTTTTAATTCACAAGTTAAGCAAATTGCCTAGTTGAAAAAACAATCTATGCACTATGTTATTAGTTGGAACGATTTGATGCACTTGTGAAATTTGTCGTCAACTCGTAACATGCTTTTTAGCTTCAGCTTGACTAGTATTATGTTTCTTCTTCAGATCATCCCACACGAGTCTAGCAGTCTTGCAAGAAATGTAATAATCATGTCATCTGCGAATCCGTTCAGAATATACTTTTTGCGTAGATGATCATTCTTATTCCATATGGCTAATTTTGGAGTAGAAACTTTGGTATCCATAACTATTGTTTTAGATTTTTTTTTTTTCTTTTTCAAACATCTAATTTCTTACCGTTGTCGGTTGTTCAATTTTTTTCAAAGGAACTATTGAAATGTCATTTTTCGAAACTGTTGTGAATTCGGTCAATTCCAAACCTCACATCAATGAAATTTAGATTCGCGGAGAAACTATCAATAGCAACCAATAACCAAAAGAAAATAACCACAAGCAACAACAACAATCTAGATTTAATCTAGAAATCAAGTGCATATCAAAACCACAATCTAACCAAAGAATAAACAAGATAAAGAGAGTATAGAAAAGATAACAACACCAAGAAATGTTTACCCAGTTCGGTCCAACTTGACCTACTCTGGGGGAGAGATTGATCTCTGCAATCCACTATCAATGAGTTATAAAAAAAAATACAAAAGAGTGACAAGAAATTAACTTCAACAAGTTCACAATGAACAACCTCTAATTCTACCCTTTTCCCAATCCCAGACGTTGTGATGACAACACCGTGAAGAAAAATATACCTCGTGTCCGTGATATACATTTCTGACTTTTATGCTATGTATACATATATTTTATGATATGTTTAATTTTTATTTGATAAATAATAGTCAGAATTATAATGTGCCAAAAATATATATATAAATTAATAAAAAAATGCTATTTGTAAAAAAAAAATTAAAAATTTAAATTAAATGCTTTTTCTAGCGCTTATTTAAATAAAAAGATGTTAAATCTACACCTTTTAGCAACGCTTAGTGGAATAAAGCGCTATCTAAACCTATTGCTACATAGCGTTTTAAAACAAAAACACTAGCATAAGTTGTTTTCTATTAGCGCATAAAGATAGAAGCATTATTTTAAACCTCTTCTAGATGGTGTTTATTGTTGTAATATAAGCGTTATTTAAAGACGTTCTTTGAGAGCGCTTTCTAAAGAAAAAAAAAGCGCTATATAAACCCTGCTTTAGACATCGCTTTATACAGAAAAAAAGCGGAATATTACCTTTCTATGACCATTTTTGGCATAGTGGATGGAGGTGGCAGGTAATAGGGTGCTTGTTGAACACCCTAAGGTTGTTAAGGGTCCTGAGTTTGTTGAGATAGTATATAATCAATCTGATCCCTCAAAATCCAATACTTCTTTTCACTTTGCCCTAGAAAATGTTTTAATATGAAATCTTGCAAGGTCATCTTGTAACTCCCAAGGTTTGATATGAAATCATGCAATACTTCTTTTCACTTTGCCCTAGCAAATGATGTGAATGACAAATAAGGTTTTAATGATAATGATGACAGGTCATCATACGTTATTCTTACATAGCAATTTTAGGGTGTTTTGTTATAGTTCATGAAGAAATCATGCAAATCGGCAAAGCAAGACATCTGATGATTTGTGAAGGCCTTATTCTCACTAGTACAAAATTGACATAAGGATTATTTATATTAAACCTACTATATTAAAAAGAGGTGTGAAATTGAGTTAAGGTGGCAATTTTGTAAATATATTAAAAATTTCATATTTAGTGGTAACCTTCTAAACCTGATTTTAAGAATAAACGGGTGTTATATATGAAAAAAAAGAAGGTGGCAAACCTGTAAATATTATTTTATACCTTATTTTAAGAAAAAGGGTTTGATATCTTTTTTGTTTGTTAAAGAAATCAAATTAATTCATTAAAATTAACCTCAGATAGAATCGAACTAAAGACCTTAAGATGAATACACTCTAATTTTTCAATTAAACACCGTCGAATATACCCCCATTAAAACTCTCCCACTCACTATTTTCCCATTCAACTGAAATCACTCTCACCATATAACAAATAATTATTATAATAATAATAATCATATAATTGAAAATCAAACAATCAAACCCACTCCAGTTTCTTCACGTTTTATAAAGGAAAACCCTTTTCTCAAATCTCACCAAAATTTATTTATTCAATCGATCAAACCCACATCAAACTCGAAAACTCTCAACCAACACCTTCTCTATACAACATCATCACCGCTTTCTGTTATCGTGAAGCTTCAATAGATCTCCAGTTTTGCCTCTCCGGTTCCTTTCTCCCCTTCCTCAATCAAACCCTTCAATTGAACTCTGTTGTTCCTCAATCGAACTCTCCTGCTCTCCGGTTTCGCAATTGCTAATAAGTTTCACAATCTTTCTCCAGATTTGAAACCGAACTCTCCTATCGTCATTATGGTATTCAGTTCCTTATTGGATCAGAGTGAAGCTATTCATCCATTCTTTTAGTAGTATTGTTATTATTTCATTCACTGATCAAGTTTCATATCAAACGATTTTGATTGATTTGGGACTCGGGAATTATTGTTTGTGGAGGTTTAGTGTGTGTGTGTGGGGGTGTTGGGGGGGGGGGGGGTTGGTTTTTATGGTGTTGGAAGGTTTTTTGGCTAATGTTGCGATAGCAGGTTCTAATTCTGATTTTTGGTCCTTGGTTAGGGTTGTATTGCCTGGAGTTTGTTCCTGCTTATTGTGTTTTTTCAGTTGGGGCCAACTATTTGGGGAGATTAGATAACATGTTTATTTGGGTGTTAATGCAGGTTGCTTGCACAACATCCTTACTGATACATATCTTTGACAAATACCAGGTAAGGCTGAAGCAAAAATTAGAAGGGTTTAATATCTTTCTTATCCTTAGAACTATGTGTGTTTTTTTCCTTCTTAATTCTGTTTAAATTTTATTCATTTAAAGAGACTAATTGTATAAAAATGTCATAATTTTGATCCTCGTATGATCCAAAGTGTTTAGTATTTCACTAATATTGAAGGCATGCCTTAGTTTTTCTGCCATGTTTTTCCAGGGTAGAGAACATGATTCATAGAGAAAGATCCTCATAAATTGGCCATTTGTTTGTCCAGGGTAGAGATAAAGGCTGCATATTAGTATTTTTTGTATGTTCTTGTGTGAACTCAACAAGCTGTGTCACTTCTCTACTCGGAGACTTGCACTGGCACAAAATAAATGTGGCTCTTCCTCGTGATAAGGTAATTTTGTTATGCTCAAACTCTTTCTACTTTTTACTAAGATAGCTTTCACTACTTTTAGGAACAAGCACTGCCTTTAACAATAGTTTGTCACATATATTCACTTTGCTTTCTTTGCATTAACATTTTTTGAAGCTCGATCCTTCTCAAAAGAAGCTCTATCATCTAGCATTTACATACAAGTCTATGGATTTAGGCTGTTTACTAAAAGTTAGGAGCTAAATATTTTTCTCAAATAAGTTCTCATAAACAAAGTTACCAAACTGGTTTTGTGCTTTGAAAATTATTAACCAGTAACATGATTAGAAATAAAATTTAAGCGAAGTGGTTTGTGAAGATTATTGTGAATGTATGCAGAATTTTTTCTTTGACAACATTTTTAGGCTGTGTGTCAACATTATATTTTCTAATTTGCTAATTGCAGAACTAGGTTCAGTTTAGTGCCTTTCTTTGTTACTTTGTGTATAATTCCTTTAAGGGAACAAGTTGGGCAATATGGAGAGATTGGAAAATTCACTGTTATTATAAACTTGATGCTTCATTATACAAATAAATTAATCTAAGAGCTTTACTTTATTATTATGCTATATTTACATGTATTTGTATGTGTGCGCGAGCGCGAGATGATGCCAAAAAATCTCATAATTGTACATCTCTATATTAGTAAACCAATAGATGATAAGAAAATAAAGTATACCAATGGTAAAGTTTACCAATGTGAAAATGAAGCAAGGAATGGTTAAGTGAAGATGGGAGGAAGAAGGAGTAAGATGACTGTATGACAGACACAACATAATGGAGACAGAACGTGAGAGGTGAGACGACGGATACAAGATAGGAAGATTGGACAAGTTGTTTGCGACTGTCAGCAACCACTTTTTTGCATGGTCGTTCAACTGAAACAAGGCGACAGAGGTAAATCACAATTAAGTTTTCACTGTCTCATTCTTATAATTTGATACATTTGAAATTATTGAACTTTCTAAAATTGTTGATTCCAGTTATCGAACTTTCTAAAATCTGCAAGTATATGTTTGTTTCAATCTGATTTTCATTGTCTTTTTTTTTTCTTTTCCATCACGTTTCAGTTTATTCTCTTTTTAATTTTCTTCTTTTGTTTCTTTCAAAGCGTGTTATTAACTTTTTTATGTTGACATGAGTCTTAAGCACCCAAAATGAGACTAACAACATATATTATATATATATATATATATATATATATATATATATATATATGTATATGTGTGTGTGTGTGTGTGTGTGTGTGTGTGTGTGTGTGTGTGTGTGTGTGTGTGTGTGTCATATTAAATGAGAGGACTAACTATTGTGAGAGATGAGAGGAGTAGATAATAACCCTTGGATCAACACAAACCATTCAGATCTTACTTTTGCTTAATTTCAAAGTATCCCTACATTTTCTGACCAACATGCTGCTAATGAAACGACGCATTCAACTCTCTCTTTCTATCAATCCATTCTTTGCATCTATTCCTCCTCGTCTCTCTCACACATGACTATCTTCCATATATTCTTTTTCCTAATGAACAATTTTCCAGTGACGAATAAATAGGTTCCTTTTGATTTAGTGGCACCATGTGATTAGATGCAAATGTGTAATGTGTAAACTGGGCAGAGTTTTAATTAGATTAGAGACAAAAGGGACTGGGTTTATTCCAAGACAGATTGGTCATTCTTTTTTATTTTCTTGTATCTATTTTCTGTTCAGATTGGAAAGCTAGAGGTGCAACAAAAAAATTCAGTAAATCCTTGTTGATGGTTTCCAATAACTACTCAAAGGAGACAAGAAAGAAAAGGGTTTGGTTTGTGATAGGGCTCGAATTACCTGTTGAGAATGGAACACTATAGATGTGAAATTAGTAAGAAATAAATGAAGTTTTTGAAACTTAAAATACAATAGAAAAAAATGATAGTCTTTCAACCATTTTTGCAATATTAATACTTCTTTGAAAATAGGCTGAAGAGATGGATTGTTAAAAAAAAATGAATGAAGAGGTGGAAAACGAGAAGCAACGCATTGGATAGACAATAAAGCAATGCAATAGAATAACTGAAAAGAAATTATATGAACCGTTTGTATTCATCCAATGGTTATTATGTGCTTCTCTCATCTCTCACATTAGTTAGTACTCTCATTTGATATGTCCTATATGTATAGTTGCCTTTAGGAAATTTTACCATGCATTTAAATTGAGTTTAAATATGAGACAATCTTTTTAAGAGTGATGGATTAGAAATTGTGAAAGGTTAGCTAAAAAACTGCAAATGTTTAATGATCCCCTTTAGCTAAAATTATTACGGATGGTTGCATATTGGTGTCATAATTTTGTTGTGATTCAAAACTGCAGAAGCTTGTGATGTATTGAATAAATGTTGTTTGTTCCGTATTTAGCACTTGTGGGTTCTAATTTTATCACGTTAAATCTTTCAATGTGTCCAAATACGTGAAGTTGACATCTTTAGATTCTCTTTTGCGGTTGAGCTCGCTGAAGAATTTTATGAAAGGTTTGCATTTTTAACTTTTGTTTGTTGATATCATTTATTTATTTTTCTAATTCCTTTGTATCTCTTTCTTCATTTTTAATTTTTCTTTGTAACAATATTTTGGGTAAATTGTGCTTACTAACTTGTTTGTTTAATTTTGCAAATCTAATGTTTATCTATACATTCAACCTCTGCATGTTAGAATAGAGTGAAGGCAGTACACATGCTTAGTACTGTCTTCATTCATCTTATCAGTTTTTTAATGAACTTTTTTGTTGTTAATTTAATTTCTTTTTTAATTGCTGGCTTTTACAGGGTCAGGATGTTGCATTGGAGGTTAATCTCTTGTGACATATCCAGTGTGATCTTCTGCGTAAGTTACTTAATTTTTTAGTATCCTACATACAATGCTCATAGAGTTACTTTGGTCATTGCTGAATAATTGACAATGTATCTCTGCTACTACCCTTGTCCATCATGTGCACTCTATTGGACATTAACATTTTCCTTAATACCCTGCAGAAGAGAAATCAGTTTAACAAATGGTGGATGAAGCTCTTCGACAAGTCCCCAATAAAGATAGTCAATATCATTGCTTGCATGAACATTATATTTTTCATGTTTTCTGAAGCAATTTTATTTTATAGCAATTTTTTTATGTTGATATTTTTGTATTTTTAACTTGCAAGAGACAGAAATATTGATATGGTATATTCTCTTCTGTAATTCAATTTCCAATTATGAGTGAGCCCTTCTGAAATATAAAAGACTGATGAAGGCATTTAGACTATTTTTGTGTGTGATCATGTGGAAACGATTTTATTATGATGAATGTTATCGTAGTGTTGGAAACTAATTGTGAATGAACTCAAGTGTTATTTAAGAAAAATTAGCTCTGTGTATGTTCATTTACAATTTCAACATAAAATCTTAATACACTTTCGTGTATGCATATTGGTTTTTATTAACTGTAAATAAAAAAAATCATTGTGGAGTGGAATAGCCTAATGCCCTGTAGGTGCCAGCCTGCCTGCAGGTTGATATTTTTTTTTAATGCGTTACTCTATTTACCACACCCGTTTTTTGCAATTAAAAAGGGGTTATATGTCCATTTCCACACCCGTTTTGTGACAAAAAAGGTTTTAAAAAAGAATAAATCACACCTTTTTTTTTACATATAAAGGGTGCAGTAAGTAGTTTTTATACCGGTTTTAAAACAGGTGTGGTATGTCATACATACAACACCCGGTGATATAACCCCAGTTAAAAATAGGTCTAAAAACTCAAAATAACAGGTCTTAAATCCCTTTTCTGCACTAGTGTCTAATTTATTTCTTCTGATATTCAATATAAACAATATATGGATCCAGAACAGTATCGATAAAAAAGTTAAAACTAAAACTCTTATTTATTAAATTAAATATAAAGAAAGCTAAATGATAAAAAATGTGTACAATGTCTCTTCAAAAATGAAAAATATAAGTGTATTTTATTTAAAATTTCGTCCAAAAAAAAAAAAAGGGCAAGCCTTGGCTCAATGCTTTCGAAAAGAAACCAAGGAATTTGTTCCAATGACTCCAAATTCTTTTCTTTAACATGCAAATTTTTATTTTACATGATCGGAGTAATGTTACTGTAGGAGAAATTACAATATTTTTCATGAATGAATTAGACCAATATTAAATGAATACTCCCTCTTGAATGACAGATAAGTAAAAATGTATAGGGATGAAATATATTTGACATTTCAATCTTTAATTTCTTATATTTCATTTTCGAGGGAGCTTCTCTTAGACCTAATTCCTTCTCCTAGACCTAATTTAAGAAGGTGTTTACAATTTTAGAAGATTTTTTTTTATCACAGGAAGCCTTGGAGTATGACGATTCATGTAGCAATACTAGCATCGATAACACTCCAACTAGTAAATCCAGTGAAGCGGTCATCTGACAGTGTAGATTCCAATGATGTCATCGCTGCTGAAATTGGAGATGCTTCTACTACTAAGCCAAAAGTTGGTTCGTGTGAAAGTTGAGCCTTCTCAGTGAAATGGCGGGATGAATTGTCGTGTGAAGCACGGTCTAACATGTCTTTTTTTTTTGTTCAAACTCTTGATTTGATTTTGAGGATATGATTGTGTTTGTTGTTTTACTTTATCCCTTTTGTGTTGCCGTAAAACTTATGTCAATTTTTGGTAAAGTTTTTGAATAATTTTCCTGGATTATCTTATTTTGTTTATTTAAGTTGTTCAAAAAATTTCTTAAGAAAAAAATGTTCACAAAAATTTCCTCTACAATTGATAGTTTTTAGTTTCTTTTTACAATGTTATATCGTCATTGATATTTGACAATAAGGTTTTAGAAAAATAGTGAACTCATTTATCTTAAAAAAACAGACGATGTAGATACTAATGTAACGTCAAATGTGGTCTACAGAGAAGTATTTCGTAATTTATCATAACTAATGTTGTCTTTACGTACTATTTTCAAAAAATATGAATGTTATCTTGATATGATTAGTGTGAATCCATGTTTATGATAGGATTTATATGGGAACTATCATGTTATTTGGTATAATATATATTTTTTTGACAAGTATTATGGACAGGCTCCTTAAAAAAAGGTATTACGAACGGACAAAATGGTGCCTCTTTAGTTAGTAGGACCATGCTCCGATGGTCTAATATATATAATATGCACATCTCAATATGTAGGAAACTCACTGATAAATATACATTGAAGATAGAAACCAGAAAGTTCACAAAAAACAAAAACAAAACAAAATAGAAACCAGAATTAGAGCATGGCTTAAAAGTTCCATGCAAGTTGATTCATATAGTCTAGATCATGAGATATAAATTCAGAGTTAAGTACACTCTCCAACAACCCAAAATCAAAGTTAGAATTCTCAAAACAACCATTCATATCAATATCTTCTTTCTCATTAACTTCTTTTTCATCCATTCCCTTCTCACAAATCTTCTCCTTTTCTTGTTCCACATGAGCTTGTGTTCCTTCTTCTAACATTGAACCTCTACAATCATCAACTCTTGAAACCCATATGCTATTCTCATTGCAGGAAGTAGAACAAATGTTTGATACGTTCTCAGTTAATTTTCGAGGCAGTTCGTGCTCGGGAACAACGAGTTGATTAGGAAGTACATTGAAAGATGTTTGATACTGGTTAGGGGAAACATTTGTAGGAGTTTGAAGAATATTATTTTGTGGAGGTAGTGATGAAAAAGTTTGATTTGTTGTTTCAATGAGATAATTAGTATTTGGTGGCATTTGTGAACTAAGAATGAAAATGGAATTGGAACTTTGAAAATTTGAGTTGTTTCTCTTAGGATGAGAAGAAGAAAGTAAATTGTGAGTTTGTGGATCTAAGCCTTGAGAAATTAACTTCTTTTTAATGCAAGAGTTCCAAAAATTCTTCACTTCATTGTCAGTTCTACCAGGAAGGTGCTTTGCTATTTGGGCCCATCTGCAGCAGACAAATAATGCATGCATTCATGAATATGCAAGCACTCATATTATACTACTATTACAAATATTTTTCTCTCCCCTCTAAAAAAAACAAAACAATTCTCTCTCATCTCTTTGTGCTTGTAAGTTGGAACTATTATTGAATTGAGCCCTTATACATGGGCCACCTTAGGTGGCATACACCCTTTGACACCTATTTGACCTCACAATTTTTAAGTGTCTCAATTTAGTCTACGACGAAAATAATATACAAATTAATATCTTCATACCAGAACAAATTCGTCTCTCTATTATAATGAGTTAAAATTAAAGGAGGAACTAATTTCTCCTCTATAAGAATAGTTATAGACTAATTTCGACATTAATTCTTGTCTAAGACTGAATCGGGCCGCAAGTAAATTTTGAGAAATCAAATTTGTTGTTTAGTTTTATTATTACTCTTTACCTGTTTCCAAGAATTCTATGTATGTCAATTATGATCTGCTCTTCTTCAGCAGTGAAGGAACCTCTTTTTAGATCTGGTCTCAAATAGTTTGTCCATCTTAATCTGCAACTCTTTCCACATCTTTGCAGGCCTGCATATAACAAACCACAGCTAGCATCATATTTTTTTTTGCTATACACACAAACACACTAAGAAACTAAAAGAAATGCCAATAAATTAATTTGAGGTTTCATAACACAATTGCATATGATTCTTGATGTTTCAAAGAATTGCAGTCAAATGCTGCCTCAATCATAAGCACAAGTTGTTTGCATAAACAATAAAAATCATGACGTCCCGGCCGACACATAACACACAATTGTGATCCACAACTGTAATTATGGCTGCAATATAAAGCATTTTGAGGTTTCTGCAACTACAATTTGAACCGCATTTTTTTTTTTTTGAAAAGGCGTCCTGGAGAAACAAAGAGTCAAAGTATGTTACATCAAAAAAATCACTGCAAACGCAGCAATAGAAGAAAAACTTAGGAAACTGCATTTAAACACGTCAAAGGATTCAGCCTTCAAGTGTGGTAATAAAAATCAAACAAAACGTAACATGATTTTAACCACAAATATATCTGACTCTTACCTTTTCGAGTAAGGATGTGAGAAGATCAACCGCATTAAAAGTAGTTGTCCCGAGACAAATCATGGTTTCAACACACACATACTCATACTAAAAATCTTTAAACACACTTTAAAACAGGCACAATAATAATTCACAAGTATAGAATAAAGAAATTTATACCTGCAAATTTTGGAACAGAACTCCAGCTTTTATGTCCATGAGTGGTGATATATGTAACAAGCTTATCATCTTCTTCAGGAGACCATAATCCTCTTTTGATCTTCTGCTTGCTGCAACAATGATGGCCCATTTCTCCAAATAGCCTTATGAGAGAATTTAGAATAAATGTTTTTTTGAGCACATCATTTAAATAGAGACACCTTAGAAACTGTAATGACAAGAAAGTATATGGGTCCCACCTCCAAAATCTAGTGTCACACTCTACATATGAATCGGTGGGACCAGATTAAAAGACTGATTGACAAGTGCAAGAATCCTCTCATGAATGAATGAAATGATGAGCTTAATTTACTCTCACTATCAAATTCGTTTAGGAATTTAATCAAACATGGTGGTCCTTGATTAACAAAGATGGAAAAAAAAAGTTGTCTTATTTTTTGACAAAAAAGGTTTGTCTTGGAAAAGTGTTCAATGCATAATTTAGAAAATCTTTGTTCATTCTTATAATCAATGTAGTGTAACTTAATTGGGTTTTGACTCTTTCAAGGGTTGTCCCCCTTTTAAGTTTTCTACTATTTGTTTTCCATAGTAAAGTCCACGGTGAAATTATTACTATGAGTCATTAAGCTTTTGCAACATTTCTCTTCATAAAGTATAATGCTAACTAACTTGAACATAAAATAGAGTATACAATTAAAATTTATCATTTTTTAACATAATTTTTTTTTGTGATAAAGTGAGATACTAATTATCTAATTATTGAATAGTAAATAATGTTTTAAAATTATAAAATTATTTTTTGATAAAATAGAAACTACAGAATTAATTTTATGGTATGTGAGAAACATTTTATGTTTTTATTTTTTTTTTTTCGGTTTATATTTTAAAAAAATACACATTGTTTTACTTGATTTTCTATTTTCAAATATATTTATAAGGAAAAGTAAAAATAATAGCATGCTTTGAGAAAGTATTTATTTTTCTTTGTGATTTTTACTTCTAATTATAAAATTGTCATTTTATTTTCTATCTGCTTTCTGTTTTATAGACTTGTGAAAAGTACTTTTCTTTAACATGTTTTCTTTATAGATCTTTTGAAACAACAAAAGGTATAAAAGTAAAGTGGCAATTTTATAATCTAAAGTAAAAAAAAAAAAAACTTATCTAGCAAAGCATGTTCTTATTTTTATTTTTATTTTGAAGGCATGTACTCATTTATTTGTTTTCTATACCAACAGTGAAAACAGAAAAAATTCGATGATTTTGTCAAAAAATTAAAATAAAATTGATGATAATATGTTAGTTTTCTAATTAAAAACTAATAAAAAAAAGTATGTTGTAATCAAGCAAACATTTAACCACTTCTGCTTTTTTTTTCTCCTTTTGCCCGGCTAGTTGTCAATATGTAAATTTTTGATCATCCTATAATTGGTCAAAAATGACATATACATTGAAGAAACATAATCAATTTCATTAAAGAAAGGAGAAAGAAAGAAGGTCCTATTGGTTATCAATGCAAACCACGTTTGAGAAATGAGCTGGCACTAAAACTTCATGTTCACTCATAATTTGGTGTCCTTATCTCGAAGGTCTAAATAACCTGGAGTGTCTTTGTGTCTATCTTGAAATTCATTATCATCTTTTTCTCCTAGGAAAAATCTAATACCATTTTTCTTATAATAAAATCCACTACCATTATATTGATTACACTCCAACACTACACAACATTTACAGAAGTCTTGTAAATGAATTTACAAACAGAAATCTTAGTCACCATAACGGACACGATTGTACTTCAACAACAGGGGAAACAGATATATGTATATACTAAGACTTGCACGGTTAGACGTTGAAAATTCACGGTGTGCTAGACTCCTAGTATGTCCATTTTAGTAGGTTTATCAATTCTTCAAGAAAGTCTCTATGATTTCTAAGAATCGTCATATGGCCGCTTGTCAAATAAAGAATAAATAAATTATTATGACAATTGTTTTATATATAGGGGGCCGCTAATTTACACTCATATAATTTTGTTTCTATTCTAATTAAATTTAAATAGAAGAGTAGTTTTGTAACTATCTTAAAAAAGATACAAAAAAGACAATGACATGCTTAAACTACAAAACATGTAATAGAGACAAACTTTTAAGAAAACAATATTTAGAACGATAAAAGTGAGTGTAAATTAGTATGGTGGGTGTGAACAATTTGATTAAATTTATAAAAATAAGTGTATATAATCAAGTGGGTGTAGGTTGCTAACTTACACCTTAGTGTTTTTAGGTGCGAGTAGCTTGCTTATTTACACCTTAATGTTTTTAGGTTGGTGTAAATTACCAGCCCCGTGTGTGTATACACAAAACACAATATATATATATATATATATATATATATATATATATATATATATATATATATATCCTCATCATCTAATTATTCAATGTCATGTCATATTTATGTATTAATTTATTTAAAAATCAAATTAAATTTTAAATGAGTTTTACCTACAGGATATTAGTACTCCACTAAATTTCAGGGTATCTAAGAATTACCCTTTAAAAACCAGAATTTAAAACAAAAAATGATCAACCACAAACAAAAAATGATCAACCAAGTAACTTATGTCCCTTCCTTCCCCTCTCTCTTCTCTCCTTTTCAAACCCTAGCCGTCACCCCTTTCTTCTTCTTCTTGTCAGAGGGGTGATTTAGGGTCAATTTTGACCCAAAAATCACCCCTCCGAGTTGTTTTCCTCCTTATATCCTAATTGAATAAGTGATTTCATATATTTTCAGTTTTCTTTCGTTTGTTTTTGTGATTTCGTCGTCTCTGAACGACTCTGTTTGTTTTGATTACCCGTCTTTGTGCGGTGTGTTTTTGATTTCCCGTCTTAGTGGTGTGTTTATTTGATTCAGGTTGAAAGATTAGCTTTGAGCAAGTGCATATCTGATCAATGACAATGACTTTTGCGCCGTCAACGTTGCAGATCCGGAGACATGAATATTTTGGAGACTTTAATATAGTCATGTTTGTAGGCATATATAGTTTGCCGTTTTATGCTATTAACATGGATGCTGTGAGTTTGTTCACAGATTCATCCTTTTTGTTTTTAGCGAATTTGGATTTGTATTGTATCGATGTACTCTATCAATTTGAATGAATGAATATCGTTTATTTTTGTCAAAAAAAAAAAAAGAATTACCCTTTAAAAATTGTAGTTATGTGATGGTGGTATACATGCAACACCGCTTATATAATGTTTTTAGTTGCAAAAATGATAGTATAATTTGGGTGAGTCTCGCACTTGATGTTGTGAACAATAGAGTTTCAATAAAAAGCAAAGAATTGAATAATACTTGATATAAAAGACTATATAATAATACCTGCTTTAGAGATAGAATCAATTTTATATCAAGAACCAAAACATAATAATAATAATAATAATAATAATAATAATAATAATAATAATAATAATAATAATAATAATAATAATAATAATAATAATAATAATAATAATAATAATAATAATAATAATAATAATAATAATAATATTTAATAATATTATGTAATATAAATCAGAGACATGTTAGATATATGCAATCTAATATGCTTCTAGATGCAACACAACCATTATGCAAGAACACCGCTCCATTTCCTGAAGTGGTTGTCAAATGGGCAAATATTGAGACATATGCTGATATACCGTTCTTTGGATGTTGATTTTCGGTGACAATGAGAAACTAATAGGAAACTACTGTAATTGTCAAATATAAATTTAATCGTTATTGTCATGTAACAAAATCTTTTGTTAATAAGTTAGTTGTCATTTATTAAATCATTATATTATTATTTTCTATGTGATCTTAAGATTAGTTCCAACCTGTTTTTCATATTGCCTTCAAGTTCTTTATGGAGATTTTTTTCCTATGCATATCAGTTTACTAACAACAGAACATCTAATATCCTTATTCCATCGTCGCAAGTGTAAATTACTTCATTTGGGAAGACATTTACAAATGAATTCATAAGGGAGGGAAGGTCGGGAGGTGGCTTTCATTCTTTGTGTTATGATTTTTTTTAAGAGGTAAATATTCCCTTAATGCAACAATCAATTATGTGAGTATAGCAGAGAGGAAAATATGTGAAGTTAGAGAAAAATGAGAACACTATATAAGCAAGATCAAGACTTTTCATATTCGACTACAACTTCAATTTTTTATTCCCGTACGTATTTTCAACTTTGGTTCTTTTACAATTTTTTGGAGCAAATAATTTATTCTCTCTGTCCGGAGTATTACATTGCTTTGAGCCGTTTATACATGTTTTGGTTTTCGTCTTTTCTTCTGACTTATTATTCACTACATTAATTTTTTTTCCTGAGACTACTCACTAAATTAGTATAGAACTTCCTTTTGTTGAAAGTATATATGCCATCAGAGTATTATCTGTGATTATGTGATAAAACTTTATTCTAGACATCTGAAATGCAAAGTCTTAAAGAAATTATTTTTTCACTAGCACACTACTAGAAATCTTGCGTTTTGCTGGGGAATAATGCCAGGAGCATCAACTCCTGGCAAATTTGCCAGGAGCAATGCCAGGGATGCCCCTGGCAAAATGACTTTAGAAATGGTGGGACCCGATTCTCATAAAAACAGGGGTTTTGATTCTCATAAAACGTGTTATTGCTCTCCCCTCTCACCGTCAGTGCTCTCCCTCTTTCATGAAACCCTAAATACCCAAAATCCCCAAATTTCTTCTCCATTCATCGATCTCTCCCTCTCACAACAAATAATCGAAGTGTGGGCTTTAGAACTTCTCTTTCTTTCTTGTTTGTTCATTCACAATCTCACAACAAGCAAGAACTCTCCAAACTCACTCTTTCATGGCCTCCCAAGCAAGCCTCCTCCTTCAAAAACAACTCAAAGGTAATCAATCTATCTATTCCCTTTTTTTCATTTCATCGCTTATTTCAATTTGTTTCGCGTCAATTTTCCGCTATTTTTTATTAACCTTACTTTTTCTCACAAATCTTTGTAAACACCCCGTCGATGGCTTTTCCGCTGGTTTAGTCGACGAAACCAACATTTTTGAATGGAGTGTAACCATAATTGGGCCACCAGATACACTTTAGTAAGCTCTTTTTTAATTAATACCCTTTTTTTAATTTTTCATTAATTTATATGATTTTCAATTTTTATTTTGTTTTTTAGCTTCAATAATGATGATTTATTGGATTTTCTGTGATGGGGTTTTAGATTTTTCAATAAAGATCGTTTTTTTAATTATACTTATTGGTGGGTATTTAGAGTTTGGTTCAATTGTTTGGTTTTTGATGATATTGTTTCACGAGGATTGAATTGAATATCAAGTAAAAGAAGTTATAGTGAAGGAGAGTGATATTCGAAGGATTGATAAAAAGAATACAGATTATGGCCCTGTTTGGATAAACAACTTATTTTTGCAGCTTATAGCTCAAGTGCCTATCATGGTAAGCGCTTATGTGTAAGCTTACATAAGTTATTTCAATGCTTATAGCACAAAGCACAAGCACATATCATGATAAGCGCTTATGTAAGCTTACATAAGTTATTTTGATAGGACAATATAAAATTAAATTGTTTTTGTATATTTTACGTGCAAAGTTTTGATAAGCTATCCTGGAGAACTTATGAATATAAGCTGAAAAAAGATTATGCGAAATTTCACAAGTTGTTTTTATAAGTTCTCCCAGTTAGTCTCACAAAACTTATACCAGTTTATGAGGTCAGATAAAACAGTTATGTTTATTTTATTTTCAATGCAGCTTCTCAGTTGCAAATTATTATACTTTCCTGGTCCGCCATTGCTCTCAACTCAGTTTCTATCATTGACCGCCGATACCATCTTCCTCTGCATCTTTCGTTTGAACTTTCCCTTTGCTTTATAGGTAAACTCATCTCTTTTGCTCATGTGTTAGTTTGTTCTTTTTAGTGATTTTGTGCGGCTGAGATTATTAGTGATTTTGTTCTTCTTATTAGTGATTTTGTTCTTCTTTTTAGTGATTTTGGTGGTGCCATTGTCTATCTAACTCAAGCCATGATTCGTGTTCTACTCTCAAGTCTGGTGTAATGTTTTCATGAGGTATTTGTCTATGTTCTGGTTTGATTTTCATCAGTTTTTTCTTCTTTTCTTTCTGTTAAGGCTTTGATGAAATATGTAAAGTGTAATAACATGCTAAGCAAATGCTCTTGAGAAAAGACATGGTCATCCGAATATGAATTATGTAAAACTTAATCTTTGTTGATGATCAATAATTTATGCCCATAATGACATTTATGTATATATGAATGGAAGGAAGAAAAAGCATATAAATGTGTGATTTCTTACCTAATTAAATTATATTGCTTATTAGATCTACAAAACCAGTTTATATTTTTGTAATAACTACAAATCAGGAGCATTAAAACCTCAGGATCCCTTTGATATGATTTAGTCTTTTGTTTCTTTAAATCTGGAAGTTGCATCATACCAACTTGATTTTGTATTGATTACTGCTGGTTATATCTTCTGTCTTAATTGGTCTTGTTTGGTTGGTTGAAGTTGCTTCAGAAATTCTCTCATTGACATTTCACTCTCCCTGTCCATAGTAGAGTTGTAGGTTATTGTGGAGAGATGCTAAGGAGGTTCAGTTTCTTATCAAACATGTTCAATTTGAATTTGATGTCGTTTAGAGGAATGAGAATTTGATGTCATATTTGAGTCTTGATGCTGTGTTTTGAAGTTATTAAGTTTCTTATCAATTTTTATCAATGTATTGTATTAATAAAAATGCATACTATCTATCTAATAATCATTCCCTAAAAGAAATATCTATCTAATTAAAAAACAATTTTAAAACGTTTTTTAAAATTATTTTAATTATTAAATTTTAATATTTTGATTTTTTAAACAATTAAAAAACTTTTTTTTTTAAATTTCGTTCGCATTTTGCCAGGGGTTAACCCCTGGCAATTTCCCTAGCATATGGTTTGAAAATGACTGATGTCAACACCTGCAAAAGCCTGCATACGGCTGAAAAGTCTGCATTGAGACTGACACATTTTGCCAGGAGCTAAAGCCCTGGCAGGTTCATTTGCGATGAGCAGATTTGCTGGTGATTCTGCTCCTGGCAAAACTCCTGGCAAATGTCCATTTGCCAAGGCTTTCTGCATTTTGCCAGGGCTTCTGCCCCTGGCAAATTACCAGATTTCTTGTAGTGGCAAGGGGCAAAAGAGATTAACTGTGTATTTGGAATCACAGTGAAAGGTTTTAGATAACGGGTTGATATTATAATTTTCTTATGTTTAATTTATATTTCTATTTTATTTTGAGCATCTTAGATAATATGAGGTGTACATGTTAAGTGAGAGATATGTTTATTATCTTATGTTTAAAACTATTTGTATTATTAAATAGCAATTTATATATCTTTATTCATGTAATAGCTACCATTTGAAAGTAACATTTTCTTTTTGAACCTATCACTTTTATTTCAATACACGAGTTAGCGCAGTAGAAAGAGCGGACAGACGGGCACGAGAGTGCCCGTCTGGACGCTAGTGTAATATAAATCTAATCTTAAGAGATACTAGATAACCTAATATAATATTAAATATATTAAAGATGTTTCTAATATTCTAACATTCCCCCTTTAAAATTTAAAAAACTTTAAGTTTTTTTTTATGAAATAAGTTTTAAGTTTGTGACAAATATACTCTTTGAAATATAAAATGTAACATCTGACATTATCCAACCCAAACATATATCGTTTGGCGAATTCAACTAAGAATGTTAAAATAGTCTTTCGATGGGTCCAAAGAAAAGAGGAGAAAGAACAATTAGAGAAGGAGGAAAGGGGATATGTACATTGATTTATTAGAACATTGATCCTATTCAAATGCTCACATACTTAGAGAATAAAAGAGAGAAATTGAGACCCCAAGAATAGGGAAGGAAATGTTTTCAAATTCTGGTTATGCAACTTAATTCTTTTTTCATGATCTCAATGTGTACTTATTCATCTTAGTATTTGGACTTACAAGTCACAAATTAGGCCCGATGCAACATAACCATCTTAGTTAATTAGTTTATTGCACTCTAAGAATTTTAACTAACATGGTTAGTTAGTTACTTGGAGTGCAAGTAACTTAACTAACCTTAGTAACTAATGGAATTAAAACTAATTCATCACATATACTTCGTAGGAATCTCATAGGAACCACATAAACAAAATATTTCCTAGGTTGCTTACCTATGAAGCAATTCTTGCACATATTTGATTGCACTGTAATTCTAGGACAAACCAATAACCAATGCATTTGTTTTCAAAGTGCTAAGATTTTCAAAATTTAGATGTTCATACCTTAGATGTTATAACCATGCTTCATCATGTATCAATTCCAATGGAAGGTAGTGAAAGTCTAAAGCATTTATATAAGTTTGAAATGTTTTACTTTGAGACATAGGATCTCTCAAAGTAGTCTTGTGACTTGAATCAAATACCTCCATTGGATTATTGGCAAGATAAAGCCTTTTTCCAGCAATTGTCCCATATTCAATAACTTGTTCGTCATGCTTGGTACATATAGCAACCATGGTTCCTTTGATCAATAAATCACCTACACCTTCAGCTAGAATTGTTCTATTGTTACAAAATATTATCTTAGATTTCTTTGAACCATCAAAGTTGAGAAGCCATTCCATATGGCTAGTCATATGATTGTTGGATCCAGTATCCAAGTATCATCTTTCCATGCTTCCAAGTTCATAATTTGTAGTTGCCTTGAGGAATACGAGATCATAATTTGAGTCATTTTCACCATGAGCCATATGTTATCTGTAACATCCTAGACTGCTTTCAGGATTGCCGACTGACCCCAAAAACCAAAACGAGTCTTTTCGGCGTATTTTGTCCTCACTCGCATGCTTTTTGAGAAACTTTCTAAAAGGTCGCCTATCCTAAAATTACTCCAAGTCAAGTCAAGCACACTTAATTGTGGAGTTCTTATGGTTTGGGCTACCGAAAAGAAGATGCATCATGTTAATATAGGTAATACCAAACGAATTCTTATAAGCATTCCTTTAACCATGCAGTCCCATACCTGCACAGTCTCAGGATCCCTCTAATTTTGATGTGATTCGGCTTTGCCTACAAGTTGTCAGGAGTCAAACCATACCCCGCCCTCATCAGCCTCAGGAAATACATGCCTGCCAACTTCCACTTGGTTCATCCACGAACTACATCGTACTGGGAATGGTCTGGTCTTATACCACTTGTAACATCTGAGACTACTTTTAGGATTGTTGACTAATCCCACAAACCAACACGAGTATTTTCAACATGTTTTGTTCTCACTGACACGCTTTTTGAGAAACTTCCTAGAAGGTCACCCATCCTAAAATTGCTTCAAGTCAAGCATCTTTTTTTCGGTAGCCCAAACCATAAGAACTCCATATTTAAGAATGATTGATTTGGAGCAATTTTGGGATGGGTGACCTTCTGATGAATGTAGTTTTGCATCAAACAAGATAAGTATTTGTATCGTCTCCACAGGGATTAGTGTGATATCAAAGATAGTTTAACATCAAATATCATTCCAAGTATTAAGAGTACTTGTTTGTTTGAATTCTAACTAGCTAAACTAAATTGCAAAAAGTAAAAGCTGAGATAAATAAAGATTGAAACTTGTTAGGAGTAGAGTTCCTTAACCAAGCGTCACACATAAACTAATGATCCATACGAATTCTAGCTTTATAACCAATATTATCACAATCAATTCTAGACTATTCTTCTTGTCCAAAGCGATATAATTGACTCTAAGGTATCGTTTAAACATTCGAGTCCAAATCCCTTAAACGATCACAAAGATGATCAGATCACTTAATCGACCGTGTCCAGCCTGACTAAGTGTCCGAAAGCATTAAACTCTTGATTATGGTGATTATCAAAGATTAACAAAGATGTCAAGTAAGTTTAACCTAAGATATATTGCTACTCTAGCTCTAGATTCAAGAGTTCGTGTCCAAATCATATTGAATCTCATTGAAAGCATTAACACAAGAATAACAACAATATTGAATATAAATTGCTAGAACCATATATTGCAAGATCAAAAGATTACATGTTAGCAATGATTAAGTACCTCTCATCCCAACAAAGAATATTTAGCTACACATCATCATGGAAGCCTTGCAAGGATGGATTGAAAAGGAAGGATTCATTCACCTTGTGATGTCTCAACAAAGGAAGAAAGATCCAACTTCCAAAATCACTCTCACTCTATATGATCTACCCTATTTTATCTCTCTAAGAATGTAGAAAAAATCTAATAAAACAGTCTATATCTCCCCTTCTATAAGAGAGGTAAAAGTTCTATTTAAATGGGCTGAGTTTTTACACCTACGCTAATAGCGAAATATACGCTATTAGCGAAGTAGGTCGGCCTAAGCTGTGGCCAATGAAATTGTGCCACGTTGGTCCTTTTGCCCTGCTTCGCCCAAATCACGCTAATAGCGTAGTCCCCTGGAGCATTTACGCTAATAGCGTAGATCACGCTAATAGCGTGTTTCTTGACAACCAGTTGTCTGGAGCTCTTACGCTAATAGCGTAGATGTCGCTAATAGCGACTTTCTTCCAAACCACGCCCCAGATACGCTAATAGCGTATCTCTCTGTACAGCTTTCTACCATTTTGCACTTTTTCATGATTTTTGGTCTTTGCTCAGTGTCTTGGGGTAAATTCCTGCATAAAAGGATAGAGTAAGATATATAAAGCGTAATAAGGCATTTAACGCTAATTTCTCGGCTTTTCCTTCAATAACTTGCAAAACAAGTAACAAAAAGTGCTTAAAATATAACATGAAATTAACACTTCTTGGCATTTATCAAACTCTCCCCAACTTAACTCTTTGTTTGTCCTCAAACAAAAGATTGAAAATCAAACAAGTAAATGACAAGACACAAGTGCAAAAAGCTTTGAAAACATTTTCAGATGAATGATTTAAAAGTGAATGTGCGGGCAAGTCTAAGTTTCCAACTAATCTAAAATTCTACTACCAACATGGGATGAGTCCTAAGTACAAAGTTCATGTCAAATATTTCAAGACAATAATACATTTATTCACGAACCACACCTAACACACTTCTTTGAAAGTAGATAAACAATTGAAAACATATAAATGAGGGTTATGAACACACATCCGGCAATCAAGTTAACATTCCAATCAAGTTATGTGTCCATCCAAATATCATTTCAAAAGGCATAAAAACATGGATCAAAAGGTCTTTAAGGGTTATAACTTGGCTTGGCTACAAAAGAAATGTCATATGTGGGGCAATTGAAATCAAAAAGTCTATCAAAGAGGAACATTCCTTGTATCAACCATTAAAATTCACAATCTTCGCTACCAATCATTACAAACCTTTGGTGTTTACACATGATACACTTTGATCTTGACAACTTATTCTATTTTTGGATTTTTCTTTCTTTTTCTCTTTTTCTCTTTCTTTTCATGTACACATTGTTTTCTTTTCTTTTTGTATTTACAACACCATGTTGTCTTGATCAAAGATAAAATTACACCATTATACTTGACATAAGATTTACATCTACCTTCTCTCCCCAACTTGAATCAAAATACACCCTATTTGAATGTTCCCTTACTCTAAGGCAAAAGAGACAAATAAACATTGAAGTTTTAGGGTTCAACAATTAAAAACATATCAGAGTCTTAAAGTGCGTCAAGAATGAACTGGATATTGAAAAGTTTAAAGGCAAATTCATCAAGCATTGTGCTTATGAATTGACAGTTCATAATTGAGGACTCCGATTCACTTGGCTCAAATGGGTTAGCAAATACTCGCTCTTCTCACAAGGTAGGCTATTTGTGGTCAAGTATGTTTCACTCATTAACAAAAATGTGCCTTGATCACTTCCATGCCTTCACACAATTTAAAACAATTATTGGATTTAAAATAACACAATCGAGTTAAACAATGAAAGCCGGTCTCCTTGCATATGTACAAACACTTGAGGTTTCCTCACTTTTAGCTAGTACTAAGTGGTTCACAAACAAACACATTATTGCGAAGAACTAAATGACATGAAATTTACACAAAGTACTTGTTCCATATTCGAGTAAAAACCTAGAAAAACTGGAAACTTGTACCTTGGCTTTGCGCTTTTGATCACAACTATGAATCATTATCAATCATCTGAGATTTGAAATTTAAGCAAGAATGATACAAAAGAAACTTCCACAATTAAAACAAAATGAAGTACCTAATCAACCAAAAGTGCTAACAAAATTATTATGCATTAAAACAATAAATGGACTTGCAAAGTTGGGTTGCCTCCCAACAAGCGCTTGTTTAACATCGTTAGCTCGACGCCTTTTTCGTTAGGGTGGCCAAAATGAGACGGACAACACATCATCTTTTGAAACCCTACGCTTTGGGAGGAATTCCATGAACTTTAGGTACAGCTGATGTGGAGTCCATGTCCTCCTTAACATTGGTTTATTGAACAAGGCACTAATTTCATCAATGACCCGATCGATTTCTACCATGTTCACTTTCTTCCCCCTTGCTTCCATTAAGTCTTCCTTGCATAGTAACCGTTCCTTTTTCTCTACCACCTCTATCACTTCTCCATCATCAACAATTTTGGCCTCCTCAGAATCTGACCGTTCTTGAGGAAGTTTTATTTCAAGTGGCGGCTCTATTTCTTTCATTATATCTTCCTCAAGTTCAACAACACCTTCTCCAACAATCTCTCCATCATGAGTGGATTGAATGTTGGATTGGTTCTCCATGATTTGTGCTTGCATCATCTCCAACTGTAATGATAAATTCTTCAATCTCTGGTTGGTATTTTGCGTGTTTATCATGGATTGTTGCATGAAGATGTTCAAAGTATTTTCTATCACCGAATATCTCTCATCTTCATAAGAATGATACTGTTGATAGGATTCATACTCGGGTGGAGTATAGAAGTTGCTATAACCATGATCAGCTATGATTTTTTTCTAGGTGATGATCCTGAAACGGAAATAACTAACAAGAAACTTTTCTTTATTTATCAAAGAGGGGTTAGTACAAACAACTATCAAGTAAATAAAATATTTACGGAATATGTACGAATACTTAAAATGATAAATCAATCGTTCTATCTATGATATCTAAACACCAATCCCCGGCAACGGCGCCATTTTGATGAATGTAGTTTTGCATCAAACAAGATAAGTATTTGTATCGTCTCCACAGGGATTAGTGCGATATCAAAGATAGTTTAACATCAAATATCATTTCAAGTATTAAGAGTACTTGTTTGTTTGAATTCTAACTAGCTAAACTAAATTGCAAAAAGTAAAAGCTGAGATAAATAAGGATTGAAACTTGTTAGGAGTAGAGTTCCTTAACCAAGCGTCACACATAACCTAATGATCCATACGAATTCTAGCTTTATAACCAATATTATCACAATCAATTCTAGACTATCCTTCTTGTCCAAAGCGATATAATTGACTCTAAGGTATCGTTTAAACATTTGTGTCCAAATCCCTTAAACGATCACAAAGACGATCAGATCACTTAATCGACCGTGTCCAGCCTGACTAAGTGTCCGAAAGCATTAAACTCTTGATTATGGTGATTATCAAAGATTAACAAAGATGTCAAGTAAGTTTAACCTAAGATATATTGCTACTCTAGCTCTAGATTCAAGAGTTCGTGTCCAAATCATCTTGAATCTCATTGAAAGCATTAACACAAGAATAACAACAATATTGAATATAAATTGCAAGAACCATATATTGCAAGATCAAAAGATTACATGTTAGCAAGGATTAAGTACCTCTCATCCCAACAAAGAATATTTAGCTACACATCATCATGGAAGCCTTGCAAGGATGGATTGAAAAGGAAGGATTCATTCACCTTGTGATGTCTCAACAAAGGAAGAAAGATCCAACTTCCAAAATCACTCTCACTCTATATGATCTACCCTATTTTATCTCTCTAAGAATGTAGAAAAAATCTAATAAAAAGTTTATATCTCCCCTTCTATAAGAGAGGTAAAAGTACTATTTAAATGGGCTGAGTTTTTACACCTACGCTAATAGCGAAATATACGCTATTAGCGAAGTAGGTCGGCCTAAGCTGTGGCCAATGAAATTGTGCCACGTTGGTCCTTTTGCCCTGCTTCGCCCAAATCACGCTAATAGCGTAGTCCCCTGGAGCATTTACGCTAATAGCGTAGATCACGCTAATAGCGTGTTTCTTGACAACCAGCTTCTGCTTCGCTCCAGGTACGCTATTAGCGTAGTTGTCTGGAGCTCTTACGCTAATAGCGTAGATGTCGCTAATAGCGACTTTCTTCCAAACCACGCCCCAGATACGCTAATAGCGTATCTCTCTGTACAGATTTCTGCCATTTTGCACTTTTTCATGATTTTTTGTCTTTGCTCAGTGTCTTGGGGTAAATTCCTGCATAAAAGGATAGAGTAAGATATATAAAGCGTAATAAGGCATTTAACGCTAATTTCTCGGCTTTTCCTTCAATAACTTGCAAAACAAGTAACAAAAAGTGCTTAAAATATAACATGAAATTAACACTTCTTCTTCTTCTTCTTCTTCTTCTTCTTCTTCTTCTTCTTCTTCTTCTTCTTCTTCTTCTTCTTCTTCTTCTTCTTCTTCTTCTTCTTCTTCTTCTTTCTTCTTCTTCTTCTTCTTCTTCTTCTCTTCTTCTTCTTCTTTCTTCTTCTTCTTCTTCTTCTTCTTCTTCTTCTTCTTCTTCTTCTTCTTCTTCTTCTTCTTCTTCTTCTTCTTCTTCTTCTTCTTCTTCTTCTTCTTCTTCTTCTTCTTCTTCTTCTTCTTCTTCTTCTTCTTCTTCTTCTTCTTCTTCTTCTTCTTCTTCTTCTTCTTCTTCTTCTTCTTCTTCTTCTTCTTCTTCTTCTTCTTCTTCTTCTTCTTCTTCTTCTTCTTCTTCTTCTTCTTCCTTCTTCTTCTTCTTCTTCTTCTTCTTCTTCTTCTTCTTCTTCCTTCTTCTTCTTCTTCTTCTTCTTCTTCTTCTTCTTCTTCCTTCTTCTTCTTCTTCCTTCCTTCTTCTTCTTCTTCTTCTTCTTCTTCTTCTTCTTCTTCTTCTTCTTCTTCTTCTTCTTCTTCTTCTTCTTCTTCTTCTTCTTCTTCTTCTTCTTCTTCTTCTTCTTCTTCTTCTTCTTCTTCTTCTTCTTCTTCTTCTTCTTCTTCTTCTTCTTCTTCTTCTTCTTCTTCCTTCTTCTTCTTCTTCTTCTTCTTCTTCTTCTTCTTCTTCTTCTTCTTCTTCTTCTTCTTCTTCTTCTTCTTCTTCTTCTTCTTCTTCTTCTTCTTCTTCTTCTTCTTCTTCTTCTTCTTCTTCTTCTTCTTCTTCTTCTTCTTTCCCGTTACACATCTTTGCATCATTAACAAGAGGTTTCACTCTTTATTGGATGACTTTTGTGACATCTTGAAAGCTAAAGCGCACTTTTAATTGCTTGTTCAATCTATCCCAAATCCTACTCCCAAGAAGTGGAAATTTTCCACCAAAAGTTGTTCCCAAGAATCTCCTATAAACTTGTCATCTTCGCATCAATAGATCATTGGATGAATGAATAATGAATCTTTCCTGAATCCTTAATCTCAAGGACTTGTGACTCTACATACAACCTATTGAAACCCACACATACTAAAGAGAATAAAAGAAATTATTAGTAACGTAAAAATTAAAAAATAAGAGAGAGAGTGAGAGAGAGAGAGGAATGGAGGAATTTCCTTTCAAATTCTAGTTATGCAACTTAATTTTTCTTTCATGATCTCAATGTGTACTTATACTTCTTAGCAGTTGGACTTGCAATTCATTAACTAGGCTCAATACAACTGAACTACCTAAGTCAGTAATTTGATTGCATTCTAATCAACTTAACTAACTTTGTTAGTTAGTTACTTGTTGTGCAAGAAACTATAGTAACTTAAATTACTAATTGAATTACAACTAATTCAACACATATACTTCATTCTTAGCCTATACAAATGAATCCAATTTGTTTTGCCATACACATTGTATTTCAGTTCTTACTATTGAATAAGTAGTAGTGAAACTGCTATCAGGTAAACAATACGAAGGTTATTGTACCCTTCCCAAAAACAAACCCCTTCCCAAAAACAAACGCCAAGTCCCAAAACCCAGACACACCCTTCCTCAACGTCACTTCCGCTCTATGACCGACTAACCACTCATAAAATATGCAAGACCACCCAACCCCCCCCCCCCCCCCCCCCCCTCCTCCCCAGAGCCGGAAAATAAAATAAAAATGTGATTTGTTTCTAATTATAAGGCATCTTTAAAAAGTGTTTGTTCTTAAATATAAGATTATCTACAAATTTTTAGATACATTCATTAATTTTATTTTCTAATTATACCTCTTATTAATTCTACCAATTGTCTTTTTTTTTGACAAATTCTACCAATTGTCTTGGAAGTATAAAAATCAACATTTAATGCATCTGTACATAATACAGTAGAAACTCTATAAATTAATAATGTCAGGACCAGAGAAATTTATTAATTTAGAGAGTTATTAATTTATCGATAAATTAATAATTATTAATTTAAAGAGTTTTTAAGTAATTATACTGTACATACCAAACAAAAATGCAAATTAGTCTATGCCTCTTAGAATTATGTTGCAGCGAACCTTGAGACTCAACGTAAATTAGTAACTACTGTGTTCATATGCATTGGAAATCAATAATGACTTTTGAACTTTAAAGGAAAACAGACAACTATTGAATCATATTTCAATAGAGTGTAATATATTTTTTTTCAGTTTCTATGAATTATTAATTTATGATTTTCTTGGGACCGAAAATTATAAAGGGATCTCCTGAAAAATTATTATCTTATTATTTTATCGAGTTTTTCAATTTTTTACATTGGCCCAAGTCGGGACCGGACAAATTTATTATTTTAGAGAGTTTATTAATTTACCGAGTATTAATTTAAAGAGTTTCTACTGTAGACAGTTGAACAATAGTTATGCATTTTGTAGACAAATTTATTTTTTATTCCAACTTTATTATTTTTTTAAGTTTAATTGCATGTTTGATCCCTTATGTTTATTTTTTATTTCAATTTGATCTTTTAGGTTTTAAAAGTTTTAAGTCAGTCTCTTACGTTTTAAATTTTCAAGTTGATCCAAAACGTTACTCACGTTGTAATAAGTTAGTCTCTTCCGTGACATGATATTGAGTTTAATAAGAAAAAAATTTAAAATTGATTTTCTAAATAAGATAAATTTCATCATCTACATACACATTGTCAACCCAAATCTTTAAACTGTCAAGTGATGGAAGAGACTAACTTATTCAAATGTGAGTAACGTTCTGAACCAACTTAAAACTTTTAAAACTTAAAGGGCAAACTTAACAAGTTTTTTTTTTTTTGAGCAACTTAAAAGTTTTTTTTAATACTCAGTAAATTTTGTAATGTATTCGTAGATTAAATGAAGGAGGGAGTACATATCTAGCACTTGGCATACGTGGGATTTAGGAGACTTGGTTTCAAAATCTACGCATAAAATTTTCAGAACTAGAGTATTTTTTTTCTTTTCGAAAACCAACACAAAAACGAGACGCAAGACGACAAAAATGATCAATTTTTAAGTAACTTAACAACTGATAGAACCTGCTAAAAGGAAAGTCTTTGAACAAACAGTTGTTTATTTTTGACAAAACAAAAAGTTGTTTTATAGACAATATAACACAAAAATATCACTCTTTCCCCTTTTGGAATAAAGTATAGTAATAAAATATTTATTATATAAAAAGATATTTACTCCGCGACTTACTTTAACTTAGCAATCTATAAATCCTAATTTAACGCATAAAAAAATCGAAATTATTGGACAAGATGTTGTAACCTGGTTTGAACCTTAACTCTAACATTTATAGCGTGAATTTTTAAATGGCTATTATCATTTTGTATTTTTAACTTTAACTTGAGTAATTTAGTTTTATTTCATCACTTGAAAATTAATTTTATCAATTCAACTTTGACTATTCGCATATTAGTGTTAAGAGTCCCACATCGGATATGAGATGGCCTGACAATGTGTTTATAAGTGGGGGCAATCCTCACCTCACAAGCCGGTTTTATGGGGTTGTGTTAGGCCCAACCACAATTTCTAAGATCGTATCAGAGCCTATTCAAAATCCATTGGGCCACATGCTATTAGGTTTCCGCTATCGGCCACCCATCATTTATGTCTACGAATCAAGCCCTGTAGTGCTGGTCATGAGGGGGTGTGTTACGAACCAAGCCAGTTTTATGGGGTTGTGTTAGACCCAACCACCATTTCTAAGATGCTATCAGAGTCTCTTCAAGATCCATTGGGTCACATGCTATCTGGTTTCCGCTATCGGACCACCCATCAATTATGTCTACGAACCAAGCCAAGTAGTGCTGGTCGTGAGGGGGTGCGTTAAGAGTCCCACATTGGATAGGAGATGGCCTGGCAATGTGTTTATAAGTGGGGGCAATCTTCACCTCACAAGCCGGCTTTATAGGGTTATGTTAGGCCCAACCACCATTTCTAAGAACTAATATTCATTAACACACAAAATTTCATATGAATCGGACATTTGTATCTCTGTGATATTGTAGTTGAGTTTTAGTCACATTTTTTAAATGTTTGTATATAAGCTCACTTGAAGTTCTGCGAAGTATCAAATAGTTTAGAGGTTTCATGAAATTTTACAGGCTTTGATCTATCAAATAATTTAAATTAACCATATTCTTGAAAATTATTTAGAAGAATAACTCATCTTAACTTGAAAATTATGACAAGGTTTTTAGACTGAAATAATCTTTCAAAACAATAATTTCAAGATATGGCATCTAGAAAGGTAGTGATAAGATCGATAGAGCTGGTGGAGCTTGGTGCCCTACAAACCATAGATCATTACAACCTCTTTGTTTCTTGCTAAACTAAAGCAAGTTTCCCCAATCCCCGTTTATAACAAACTAGTTACAAACCCGTGCTTCGCACGGGGTGCATTGCTTTTTTCCGGATAATTTTGTTTGCAAACACGTATTTATTAATACTTAAAATTAAAGTGATTGCGAAGATAGATATTATATGCATAACGATATTCTTACATTGATATAAAACTAAAAAGCATAAATCATAGCATACCATGTTCAAGAAGGGTCTATTGTGCTGAATAGCTAAAACAAAAGTTATACAATGCAAATTCCAAAGTAATTGTTCATGACGGATTAGAAATAGAAGCACTTGTTGTGCGTGCTAGCCTACCTAGTTTCTAAGATTGTTTCGGACAATCTCAACAAATAATGACTTCGGAGGATCCTCTAGTTCAAAGAACAATCTATCTCCTTCACATAATTTGCTGTCTTTTAGAAATTTGTTCCAATCCTCTCCTATATATTTTTCATTAGGACCCCTGTTAGAAGTAATAAGCTTGCATTCATATTGTTTTCGGGTATTCCATTCCACTAATGTGATGTTGTGTTGTGTATCTGGAAGCACGTTGATGGAAATTTTATTGGGGAAGTGCTAAAGAGGGAATAATAATATGAATCAGTTAATGGTTAGAATTAGAAAAATTGAATATAAAAGTAGTAGTGTAGGTGTAACTTACCATCATCTGAGATGTCAGTCTGTTTTCCCAAGGCTTAGTGACCTTTTTTGCGAAGTGATACAAATCAGGATCATAATAGTCTTCATCGTCTTCTGAATCTGAATCAATTTCAATGACTTCCTGCTTAATAGTTTTGTTTTGAGAAGAAGCGTTGTTCTCGTTGACCACAGCTGTCTTGAACCTATTGAATTTACCGGTAAATTCGAATGTAACTTTCGTTGGTTTGTTCCACTGAAATGTTGTTGCAACATTTATACCAGATGTGATGAAATTTTGGTTTTTTGATTGTCCGAACCTTACTCTTATACTTATTTCATTTTCATGTATGAGCCATGCATAAGGATGTTTCTTTAGCTTGTTGAAGTAGTGTTCAAAGAATTCATGGCAGACACGAATTTTTCTCTGAAAATGTTCAGAGATATATAGATATTTTAGAACATAACCCTTGGAAAGAAGTAGAATGTATAAAGTAGTTTATTTCTATAAACACAATTTTTGTTGCCAATAATCTTGTATAAGTACACAGCTGAATCTAATTACCATTCATATCATATAAATATTAGAAGTGCAGCAGATGAAATGATCAATTCATACAAAAAAAATTGAACTATTACAAAAATATTTTGTCATATATAAACAGAGCAGGATCACAGTTTTCAATAATTTTGTGAATTGTCTTTAGTTGATTGCAAAAAGCTAACTCATGACATCATATGACCTCAAACACATGATAATTTTTCTTTTAAATGAGAAACTGATTTACTTAGAGATTCTATTGAGTACCTGGTATGGATAAACAATCGATTCAAAGCATCTCCTGAAAAGAAAGAGACAAAAACTTCTGGTTTTTATAAATCATATATAGTAACTTAAGAACAAATAAATAGAAACAAAAAAACATTTCTATACCCAAAAATGAGCAAATTAAGGAATATTGCACAAACATTAGAAATATTTATCAAAGCCTAACCAAGTTTTGATTCATGAAAAGAGCATATATTTTGTTCATGAGACCAGGAAAACAACGTAATAATTAAGATGAAATTACTAATTGGAACCAAGTTGAATTATTTTTTAAAAAATTTGCTCTAAAGGAGAGATGTTCAAATTACGGAATATTGTTATTCTTCGTAAATTTGAGAACGAAGGTCGCATGCTTTGCACGGGTTGAATAATGTATTTTTCAAAAATTTGGCTGTGAAGGAGAAATGTGCAAATTTTGGTAAATTGTTGTCCTTCATAAATTGTATTGTGAGAATTATGTGACTGTAATCAAGCGCAATTACCACCGAAATACAAAACCATAGCTCAGACTATCCACAGACCTGCAAAGACTCCACTGAGCACCCAAAAACGAATATTGCACAAATAAGAAGATAAAATCGAATAGCAGCTTGTCGCCCTCTTGTCGGTGATTGTCCCTAACAAATTGGAACCAACTTCCTCCCAAGGATTTTTTAGCCTTGTTACGCTCAGTGGTAATGAGGCGGCAATTGTATTTCTGACCGGTAAGCACATCAAGCAACCACATTGTCTTTCTTGTAGTTGTATTTTTCAAAAAAAAATAGCTGCATTTTTCACATTCTAGCAAATCAAGGGAAAGAGCAAAATATGAGTGAAAATGCAAACTTAATATTCATAAAAAAAAAGGTCAAAAAAAAAATGTAATGACAATTATTTTTTAATCTAATATAACAATAAAAAAAGGGTCCTTAAACGCATGGTTATTTGATTTTTTTTCTTTCAAAAATGATATAAAGGATGGAAAAAACCTAGAATAAAAGAAAATTGTCAAAGAATGGATGATAATTACTATAGCCATTTTGAACATCAAAATTTACTTGAATCTTGAAATAAAGGGGAATGGAGAGAAGTTTCTTTGTAACACTCTTTAAGGTTCTCATGCAATTTTTTTTTATGGTTCAAGCAAACGTTATAGTTCAAGTATCCGCTAATAAATACTGTTACAAACCAAGTATATGATATCTCATATAATCCATTAGATATTAAGTTGTTAACTATTAGTTACAACAAAGATGTATGATGACCAAGGTTTTTCTATATGTCCCTGCAGCCAACATCATTTTTTGTTTACCTTAAATAACAGTCCAAATTGTGTACTTTGCATTTTTAAAACTTCAATAGTCTTAGATTAATATCTAAAGAGTGCAATATTAGATGTAGTTAGTTGATTATAAGGAGTATTATCTCATCAATATGCAAGAGTACATGGTTAAACATAATTGAATGCATAGTTTGTTAGTTTAACACTCATCATAGATTCTAAAGTCGTGATACATAGACCAATTAACATTTTTTTGATATGTTGCCCTGCACTCATTTTTAAAACTATATGTGTAATTCCAATTGTACTTTGCATTTTTTCATCCGCGAATATGTCTAGATCGCTTTGTCCCGGTAAATAGTAGGGTTTGAAGTAATCCGGCAATAGTTGGTGCCTTAACCATCCTTTCAATTGCAGCTGAACCTCCACTCCGGCATAACTCGAGCAATGCTGCAACTGCATTCTCCTTACCCGTCGCCACTCCTTACTCGAGCAATGCGGTGTTCCACAACGCATCATTCCTATCAATCCAAACAAAGCAAACAAAAAGATGTAAATACAATGATATAAAATTACGTTATTCAACCCGACTCAATAGTCCTGAACAAAGAAAAAAATTGATGGTTCTAGTTAACGACACATTTATAAGAAGCACAAAAAGTTTATCACTGCAAATTAGGAATTGTCTAATTAAACAATAAGTTAGTTAAGTCCTAATACTGCACTAATGGAACATGTTTTAGAAATCTTGATTGTCTGGTATTATTCCCTCAATCTCAGCTTGCAAAAAACAAAGAGAAGAAACCAGAATACTGATCTAGGAACATAAATCATCAAAAAATTTGCTTCAAAATCAATTATAGGCAATAATGTTAATGTATTAAACCACATTTTATTAAGATCCTCTGAAATTTAAAAATGAAAGTAATTTGCTCTAAAGGAAGTATACATGGCCTTAGGTATCCATTTCGCACTACATTTTAGTGTGTTGAATTGCTATATTGGTTGAATGAATCTATTCCCTTGAAATCCATTTTAGTAACATGACTCTCACATTCATTTCCTTTATTACATCCTCTAGAGCAGAAACCTGAAAAATAGATCATGTGTAAGTCTACTGAAACGAACAGGTCATACATTGAGAAGGACTATTGAAATCTGTACCTCGATGTCACCAGATTTTATTCTATTCAGACAAGCTGCCTCAATTTTCCAAATCCTCCTGTAAAACATTTAAAATTTGAGGAGCATAAAAATTTAGCTTCATTTATAACTACCTAAAATCAGGTTTCTCAATGCAGGCACATTAACTACACCTTTCTGAAGAGAAGTGGACGATATCTCTTACTCTGGCTCTTCTCGCCACGACGAATTTCCTTCAAACTGTCACACAAAAAAATACACCAAATCTCAATCAAATTAACACCAACAACCATAACACATCACAACAAAATTCGCGTTCACTTACTTCAAAGACCGAAAGCACACCATCACAGACTCACAGTTACATTATCTTTTGTTCTATGAGAATCCAAAGGCACAATTTCTGGATAAATTTCTGGATAAAGTTCTATGAGTATATTTATTGTCCACAAACCAATAGTTATTTTGTTCTCCCAAAGTTGATATTCAATAAAAGAAATGTTAAAATATGAGATATATTCCATGACAACAATGACAAAAATAAGCACACTAATAATAATTATTTGGAATTGTAAGCTCAATTAACTCATTTGGTCTCCAGGATAATGAGGAAAAATTCTATCACTAATAGTTCTCAAACTGTGAAAATGTAGAAAAAAACAATTAGGTTGGATTTCATTGACTATGTCTCTTCAAATATAAATTCCAACGGGAAAATTTCAGAACTAATCAACATTGATACCGAAGGAAGTGATGCATAGCACACGAAGAATGCCAAAGTTTCTGCTGCTAAGAATGAAAATGATGGAAGAAGAAAAACCATATTTGCCTAGCTTGTGATTTAAGGCAAACTCTATATCTCACAATATCAATGTGATTTAAGACAAACTCTATATTTCTCAATATCAATGTTAGCTTGAAATATAAATAAGGAATCATGCAGCAAAATATTTACCTACGATAGAAAAATAGAATGTGATATAACAAAAATAAGATTTGATAAAAAAAAAAAAGAAGGTCCGGCAATAAACTATAAACTACTCAGTCATTAATAATCAACCATGTATCAAATTTCTATGAGAGAAAGATAAGATGTGGTAAATTGTAAACTAACAGTAAACAACACAAATCCATTAAAGTCGCTTGAATATGCTGCAAATAACTACTTGAAAGTTGAACATGCATAGTGGAACTTCCACTTTGAGTCCAGTACAAATTTGAATTCTAAAAGCATTAAAGCCACTTTAATATGTTGCAATTACGTGCTTGCAAATGGAATATGCATAGTGGAACTTCCACTTTATAGTTTCTAAACCATTCACTATTAAATAAATTCTAAAAGTATCACGGGTAACAGTTCCAGCAATTGCAGAAAAATGAAGAAAACAAAGCTGATGGAACTTTCAATTGGGCTAGAATATGGTTGTGGCTGCTGCCGCATCAATATTGTGGCTGCAATCGCCGCTGCAGATCACAACTTCTAATCTTATTTAAAGGTTATGTTTCATCTCATAATAATCACATAGACTCTTAATAACAAATGCACATTTAATTTCCAATGAAAATTTCTGGAATCAATTTTAAAATAATAATTTAAATTAAGTCTCACTCATCTCTTATCTGTAACAATAGAAATTTTAAAATATGATGGCTAGAATAATACATAATGTTTTCACAAATGAATGCAAAACAATTTCTAGGTTCTGACTTTCTGATTGAAGCAAGTATTTACCAATTCACTGTCATGCAGCTTCTACTCAACTGGTGCTTCATATAAATCTTAGATCCACAACAGAAACAGATTTTACGTAGTAAATGAACATCTTACTATTTGGAAGCTGGTATTGTCAACATCTGACAAAAATAATATCTCGAAGACTATGAAACACTGACACAAACATAGACACAAAAACCAAAAACGACACTGACACATCGACACCACTAATAATTTGAAAAAATGATATGATTTAATGTAGCCACATCAACATGTGTGGTGTTGACGTGTCGTGTCCGACACTCTTCAATCGGAAGTGTCGGTACTAAATAGCTCAAAGATTTACCATTAACTAATTGGAAGACACCGTGAGCTTTGGAAGCAATGCAGGAAAATTTAATGCTTAAACATATAAACATTTATTTTTGTATAGTTTAAAATTGGAAATTTATTAGGGTCCCATATAGCATATTATCCACAAAAATGAAAATTCTGCATTTCATGAACACGACGCATTTTCACTTCTACACTTGTTTTTGGAAGCTTAAAATACCATTTAAACCATTTTTGCAGAGAAAGCGAAGGAAACCAAATGAACACAGTAATGTCTCTTGACAATTGATAAAAGCAAAGCTTCGAAGAGAATCCAAGGACACAAGCTTATCCTAGAAAGACATATCAAAACACCTACATTCTTCTTCAAGTAAATACACCAGAAAATTGTTAAGACAGCTACTTCCATAATACAGTCTACACCCGAGAAAATACTCATTTCTCACAAACCAAAAAACGAAGAAAATCATATTCAGGACTTACACAAAGAAAACTCCTTTGAGGTATCTAACAAACACTTGTAAATAGAATCTGTTCATCCCAGAAATTAAAAACATTGAAAATCATAAATTCTTGAAAAAACCTTCTACAACATGAAACAAAGAATTTGGTTATTTCCTTTTCTTATACCTTAGACAGATCAATAGCTCTTTTTCTAACCACATTTTCATATCATACGCATCAAATAATTGATTGTATAACTCTAAGGTCTGTTGAAAGCAAAATTTAAAGTTCATGCATACATCACTGTCAAATCTCCACTCTCACAACTTATTAATCAGACATATGATATGATGAAAAAGCTGGTAACTTCCCCTTTTCTTTCTTCCTAAACTAAACATTGCATCAATTAGCATCCTCAATAAAAAGCAATCACTTGTCCCTCATTCCTCAGAAAAGGTCACCAATTAAGTACTATTAAGTAATAATCTCAAAGTGTCTACACTATACATCAAACACTCATAGCAATAAAATCTTACCTATCATTGGTTCCTTTCCAAAAACAGATAAACTATCTAGTAAGATGAAGCAAATTCTCTTCTTCATACTTTTAGTACTCTTCGGTCATATCTTTTTTACCACTACTTTAGCTCATTCACCTGCTGCAGCACCTAAAGCTCCGGCAAAACCTGCCCCTGCCACACCAGCTCCTGCAACAGCACCAACAAAACCATTAGTCCCTTCATTACCTCAATCACCCTCAGTTCATGTTCAACATCAAAGAAGGACTATGCTTAAATTTTGGTGGAGGAATTTAGCACTGATAGAAATAGTGAAGGAGACTTGAATAATCATACAAAATCCTCATCACTTCACAGTTTGCTAGCTGACATATTGCTTCTAAAGAAGGCTACCACAAAATGCCAGATCAAACCTCTCCTCAGGAGGATCACCAATGAAGTCAAATACAGCGTCTGCATTTAAGAAATCTTCATCTGCCGTATACCTGCATAATGCATTTGAGATTAAGAAAAAGTCAAATGAAAAGTCACTACATGTTTAGAAGTCCCACACTACGAAGGCAGCTCGGTTGGTGAGCTAAGGGACATTGAAGGAGTTTAAAGTCAGAGATCTCGGATTTGATCCGGGAAACTAACATAACTTACTATTGTCTGCCTATAAAAAAAACATAAAGCTGCTTTCCATTCAGTAAATAGAAATATACCGGCTCTTTGTTACTATACACTTCATCCCAGCTGCTTTAGCGGCTGCTAGACCTATAGCACTGTCCTCGACCACGACACATCTGTAAATAAGAAATAACAACATTTCATATTCAAAAGTTGCACACTACATGCAGTTCAAAAACAAAATTAAGAAATCATATGATTCTAACTTGCTCTCATCCAAATAAAGTATCTGATTGGTTTATTTGTTTTTGAACTTGCACTCCATACACTTCAAATAGGGTTAATAATAAGTTGCTCTAAAATTTTGGTTCAAATAAATGCCATAAAATTCTACTGTTGGTGAATAGGTTTCAGAATGTATATAACTTTCATATCCTAGAATACTCAGCACAACTAATTAACTAATCTTGCAAACAAAATAGAATGAATTCTATTCTATAATGTCTAAATGACGATGACTTCACAAGCAGACAAGCACTATCTTACAAACTAACAGAGATTTGCCATAATCTATATCCTTCAATTCATTAAAACTATCAAGGTTTAAAATAGTTAAATACCATATCCTGCATGAAGTCCCTTCCTCTTGGCCTCCTTCATGCGCCTAGCACGGGAGAGGGAGTGAATCTTAGTTGGCTTCCTGATAATGAAGCCATCCTTAAACAACTTCCTGATGTTTTGGCCTGCAAAGAGAGAGCCACCAAACCATTTAAATAAATTGAACAAAGTTATTGTATCAGGAAAAAGTTAATGTATCAGAGCTGGAACAGGGTAACCATCATCCTCCAGGAAAGAAAATGAATAGAAAGGATGCAAGAACAAACCATCATCTTGTAGATTGCATCATGTAATGCAGCAATTCTCTGTTATATCACAGACCATGGCGCGGCCACAATTTAAAATGTTACACTACATTAGCTAGATACATGATGTTTCAATATCAAGCAAAACTATACAAATCCAATATAAACTAAACCGTACACAATTTTGTTGGTAAGTTACTTCTAAATAACTTCAGTTAAATTAAAAATAGGTTCTCACTTTTTACCAAGGAATTGACCCATTCGAGCTTCCCAACGGCCACATTTGTGCAGTGTTACTCCTCTGTACTTCGAACTCCCTCTTGAGAAAACATTGCTTTGTAGACGAAGTGTTTGCACAAACTCCTCTTTCGATAAATTCTTCGTCTAAGTAACAAAACATCGAAAAATTACATGATATAATCCATCTAGTTTCACATTCATCAAGTATACTTGAAAATTCTCTAACCTGTTAAAGATCATCATCATAATCATTCAAATTGAAATTTATGTCAGCACCAACTCCCCTGAATTTAATCGCAGGTCGATCATAGGCTCTGATATTCAAAATTTGGAATCAACTCAACCATAAAAAAAATTAATTACACAAAAAAATTGAAAATATGTTCAAAGATTTACCTAGCAGCAACATGAGCTGTGTTAAATCCACCTACAAAAATCAAATACAAATTTCAAATTTCGTCAAAAACTAAAACAATGCCTAAAATAGTAAATCATATAATATACTAATTAGTTCCAAAATCAAAGAAATTCAAAAACTCAATCATAAATTACAACCAAAACCATAAAACACATATTCAAAATAACTACCTGCCAGTCTCCGAAAATCACCAGACCGATTAAACTCATGCGGCCGTCGATTATGATGAGAAGGTGACGGTGAACCTCTCCATCTTCCTACTGATCCTAAAGACTCTGAACTCCCCTGCTTCCTCTCTCTCAATGACGAACTTTTTCGATTCAACGGTATCGGTTCCAACGACATCAATAATCAAATCCAAACAGCATATATCCACTACTGCCACAAACAACAACAACAACAACAAATAGATCAAATACACCTCAATTTCACACCAAATCTACAATCATAAACTCAAAAACCAATGCTCACTAATAATCAAAGTAACCTAGGGTTTTAAAACCAAATTCAAATCAATCTAACACCATCTACTCACTATCACCACCACCAAGGCACTAACAACAACATCAACAATAACAAAACATATGAGGACCCGTTTAAACCTCACCATCGATTAAAAACAAAGAAACTAAAAAGAATATCACAGAATATCACAGAAAAGAAACATGCATGAATTAGGTAAGTATATAATCTCACCTTCTCATTTTCGCCGATCACCTTCAATCCAATCCCACCGCCGTTGAGTTCTTCGCCGATCACTCTTCCCTAAACATGCAAGCTAATAGTTTGATGAATTGGTGACCCGTTAATCGGCGTCGACCCGTTAATCGGCGGTGATTTCTCCCTTCGTCCCTCTCCTCTCCCGTTCTTCCTCCCGTCCCCCCTTCTTCCTCCGTTCCCGTTTCTCTCTCCCTTTTCTTTTGTTTTTTTCTTTTTTTCTTACAGCTTCTTATATATAGTGGGGAGATGTTTATTTACTAATTTACAAAAATACCCCTCTAAGGGCAAAATTGTAAAAAGCACAGCCATGGATTTTCCTATTTGGTTTAGATTAATATCCTTGCCTAGTGGATTCTATTCTAGTACAAGGATGAAGAATTTGTGAATGAAAAAATCTCACCGACATGAAAAAAGTATGCCGTTATTGTCTTGCCATCATGGTAGCTAGTGGACAAGACGATTTATAATGATCAATATCGATGAGGAATGGCTCTCATTGTGGAAATTTTATGTAAAATATGGTTACTTTATCCATACCAATATGGACATAGTCAATTAAGGAAATTTCATCATATAAATTAAAGTAGCTTTGTAAGTTTTGAAAGCATATATATTGCCTTAATCATCACCATCATGTTTTTTAAAGTTACGGAAATTTTCTCCGTAATCTATTATCATATGTACAGGTGGGTTTGAACATTGGAGACAAAATATGTTTATTCTAGGATACCTGTTGGTTTATTTAAATATGAAAGCAACAATGACGTCAAAATCAAAGCAACAATGGCTCATGCAATTATTGAGAGACACTAATTGTACTCTACAAGCGATTTCCTGTCTACCCTACGAATTAAATTTTTGAAAGGTATTTGATAACTGTTCGCATGCAGTAACCAATTTGTGATAATTTTATTGAAAAGGTTCTCCTCCTATTTCGTTAGTCTATATATCTAAGGTTGATTAAGTAAGAAGGAGTAGTGCTAATCACACTCTCTCTAACACTCAATTTTTTATTGGGTTACATCAACGTGGATCCTACACTTTGAAAATAGAACTCACATAAAATGATGAAACCTAATAACAAATTAGGTTCTCAAAAATTAGGTCCATAAAATGATGAAACCAAATAAAATGGAATCCACATAAAATGATGGAACCACATAAAATGGAACCCACATGAGGCCTATATCACAGGGTCTCAAAATTTTGAGGACCTAATTTTTCATATAAACAAGAAATTTAAGTTTGACTAACAATTAACAAATGTTAACCGTTCAAAAAATAAGTAAGCCAATGTTAAATTTAATTTGCTAATCGAGCCGTTAGTATAAGTTTCGAAATTTACCTACGATTTTGTGTTTAGGTAAATACTTAAGAAGAAAAAATAAAGTTTTTTTTTTTTTTTTTTTACCTCTGTCTACACTTTTATCTGTCACTAAACACTATAAATATTGTCCTCGTGAGCTTAGCTCAGTTGGTAGGGACAACACATGGTAGGAACAACGCATGGTAATATGCAAGGTTTGGGGTTCAAACCCCGGCCACCACATAAAAAAAAACACTAAATATTCGTTTAAATTTTTCATTTAATTTTAATTACGTTTAAATTTTTCATTTAATTTTTATTACTAATCTAATTTTTAATAAATAAATTATTCATAATATTGCTACTTCTATTAATTTTTACATTCATTTCTTAAAAATATATCTCGTGAAAAGGAAAAAAAATGAATCACGTCATAACACATAATTACAAGATTTCTTTTGGGATATAAATATAAGCAAATTTGATCCTAGATACAACAAAAGATAATTTAAGAAAGTAACAAAGAGATGTTAGAGTAGTCAACTTAAGCTTATTGGCAAAATGGAGAAGGAGGTTGATTCAAAGTGAAAATTCTATGTGGAAGGGGGTGTTGGTGGAGAAGTACAGTTTGCGGGATGGGAGGTTGTTGGATGAGAATAATGTTTCGTGTTTGTGGTTTGCATCTCATTTGTGGAAAGATACAATGTCACTAGAAGACCGTGTTAGCTCAAATTAGTTTAATCTAGAGTTGATGAGGCAGGTTGGAAACAGCGGGTTGACTAGTTTCTAGCAGGATAAATGGAAGGAAATTGCTCCGTTAGTTTTCAATAATTTCCTAGGTTTTTCGCGATTTCAAACTATAACAAAGCTTTTGTGAAGGAAATGTGGGAGCTGACAATTCTTTTTTGGGAACTTTGGTTTATCTTGGAGGAGAAATTTGTTTGTTTGGGAGGGGAAGCTTTTAGATAATATGATAGAGTTGTTGGAGGGTTTTAATTGTACACAAAAAATGGATTGATGGAAATGGATTCCGAAGGAGAATGGAATGCTTTCGGTTTCGTCGACATATACGTTGTTGGAAAAATTGTTTGTGTGGGAAGATAAGTGGAGTGATATGGAGAAAAAGTTTTTGGTTATATTTGGAAAGGCAATGATCCTTCACGAGTGATTGCCTTTTTGTGGAAACTTTTACTTGACCGCATCCCGACTAAAAATAATCTCCTCATTTGTAATGTACTGCCCCTTGAAACTTCAGTCAATTGTGTTTTTTAAGAGTCAGAAAGGGAAAATGCTAGTCATATCTTCTTGTTTTGTGATGTGACAAGTAGGGTGTGGCGATTCATGATGCGTTGGTTATAGTTCATGTTTATTCTGTCTTCGAATTTGTTTGTTCATTTTGAATGTTTGATTGGCAAAGCGACAAATGAAAAGTTGTGGAATGGATATTGGATTATTTGCCAAGCAATGATTTGGGTGATTTGGAATACGTGTAATCTTAAACTTTTCTCAAAATATGATTAAGGAGGTGGATGAATTGGTATAGGAAGTTAAGGTATTATCTTGACGGTGGACTTTGGTTAGATTGAAGGTTCCAACTTACTTGTACTATGAGTGGTGTTATAACCCCAAAGATTGTATTTTGAGGTGATTTGGGTTGGTCTTATTGCATGGTGGAAGTGCTGTTAAGGAGAAGTTTTTGCTGGTTGCTGCTGGTTGTGTAGGAATGGTGTTCCTGTGGTGCGTTTTGGTTTTAGCAAGGCATTGTTGATCCATTTTGTTTTTGAATTTTTCTATCCTGCTTTGTTTTCATTTATGCTGCCAGGCCTGTGTATTTTTAGTTTTTTATGGTTTTTGAGTGTGTTAGTCTTGTATTTGTTGCCATGTTGGTTGAGGGCTGATGTGTTTTTCAACATGCTTTTGTCCTGTTTGCTGATGTGTATTCTTGTTGAATGTTTTACTCTCATTATTCGTGAGAGGTGTTGCATTAATAAATTAGCTGATTAAAAAAAACAATGTAAAATACCGTTATAATTATAAGTGTTGAAATTTGACGTCTACAAACATGCATAAGTCAATGTTCAGATCTTGAATAACATCAAACTTGAGGATTGAACAATAATGTGTGCTTATAACCTTACATTTAATTGTTTCTTATGTCAACAATTGAGAGAGGAGAAACTGTTTTTTTGTCCACTTACTTTCTTTCTAGCTCGTTTGTTTTCACCTCTCTCTACAAACTTCCGCCAAGCCACCATCTTACTCTCCCCCTCCTAATCTAAATCAACCTACTTAAAGATGTAGATCCAAAGCCTGGTGGTGCGATGAGAGCATTTCTCTGCACCACCACAACTTCCTCTAACACTCTCAAAAGCTTATTTTGTAGTCGCTAGACTTGAGTTCGCAAGATCCGGTCTTGGTTTTAATGGTATCATGCCTCGTTGGAGATTGGACTGGACTACTCATGTGTCGTAGGAGGAACCAGTATAAATTGTTTTGTGTCTGTCTTCTCTCTCTTTCTCGGACTCTTTATCTTTTATCTGCATGTTCTGTTTTTTCGCTGCATTCAGACTCTGAGTCAGAATTTGCAACATCATATTTTGTCCAAGTTTGTATTAAACACTTAGAAAAAGAAGACGCAGTTCAACCCCTCCCCCCCGCCCCCCTTCTTGTGTGTTTTTCTTACATTCAGTTGTTATTTTTATTTTTTTCCTCTGTTGTTGTCGGTTTGTTGTTCAGGTGCTGCCAATTTTGCTACTGCCTGATTGCTTTGTTGTGGGTCTTTGACATTTTGTTTGTGTGTATGTACTGTTGTTTTACGGTTTATTATTAGATATTGGTGGTTTTGGATATGTTGCCTTTTGTTTTGGTTTGGTTTCAATATCCCTAAAGAGTCTGTTGGTTCTCTTAACCCTAAAAGGTTGTTTTGTTACATCGTGTGCTGGACTCATCCCTCGATCTGAGTTCATACACGTATGTGAAATTGGCTATGTTTTGTTCATGATATTTTTGGTTCTCTGATGTTTCCAGGTCCTGCTGAGAGCTTCATGTCTTAAGGTGTTAGGATTGCCTCCCCTCCGATACAGTTTTTTTATGCGTCGTAGTTTGTGACTAGTCTCAGATTGTTATGGTCAAAAGAGCTTTTATGTTTGTTACTGTTTTCAGGAAGTTGTTGGTACTCGGATCTCGAATATTCTGTGTTAGCGGTTGATCCATACGACAACTTTGGACCCTAAACAGTCTTTCAGATGCTTGCTCTTCACTAATTTTTGTGTAATTTGCTTTTGAGCCCGTACACGGATTCATTAGGTTGCGTTTGTGATAAGTGTGTGTTTGTTAGAATTTATTAGGGCCAATTCACTACATTTTGATTTATCATGTTATATTTCTATTTGGGTTTTACCTCGGTCAGGTCTAATGTCCCCATAGTCTCTGTATCTTTTTATTTTAGTTTAGTATTGTTTTTACTTTTGGCTTAAAAAAAAAATGAGAGATTGAAAACTCTTAAGTATGAATTAGTGAAACACAGAGAAAAAAACAATAGCAAGAAAATTGTTCAAATTCACATGCATTCTTAAATGGTGTTATCTCTTGAGAAGTGTTCTTCTAACAACCACCTAAGTTTGATGATTTAAAACATCTTGAGTTTTGTATATTAACTAAAAAAAGTCACTCCATGGTCTCAAACAAACTGCCAAAGCTTGGCCAACATTCTCCACATTCCTATATATTCGTGTTTATTTGTCTCTATCCTTGTACTTGTTTATGTTTTTTTTTTTTTTTTGCAGAATCATTGATTGATATAATTTGCAATGGTCACAATTCCAAAAGAGGCAGTCTTGCTAATGTAGGTCTTTCCTTCCACTAATTCATTCGTTGGTGGAATGAGTTGCCTTTGACCTTCCATGCTTTAAATTTGTGAATTTTTGAAAGGATCATGGTGTAGTCCACTTTCTTTTGCATCTCTTATTATTTCATTTTACCATACTATTTAGATGGTTCTCCTTGGCATCATCACCATTTGATAAAGAACAAAAAAATATCCAAAAGAAACGGTAGATTTGTAATTAAATCATATTTTATTTATTGATAGATGCATGTAATAACAACAATCACCTGCAACCTCAAAAACATACAATTGAAGGATTTGGGTTTTAATTCAGGTTTAGTTGTCCAACCGAATAATGATTCAACCCAATAAAGCATTATCTTCGAACTTTTTTTTTTTTTATAGGAATCCTTTAAACGGAGGTTTCCTTTCAAAAATTATCGTATGCTGCTTCATACGATGCGCACACGGTATTCTTTAGTAAAATACGAAAGAATAGTTCGCTTTGTGCTCATCGCGCAGCTCCGTACGTACCTTCAAACTTCATTTTACAAGGGTATATATTACGTACTTGTTGTACCAATATAGCCAAGACCTTTGAGTTTTCAAAAATTAAAATTAAAATTAAAATTACCCAGTCCTTAATATAATTTCTTGTGACACTCATCGTCAAAGATGTTAAGTAATTCGCTTTTTGAAACCGGGGCTTTCTTAGACTATATATTAAATTTTATGATTTCTTCTTTCATTTAATATGTTTTGGAGTCTCAATTGATGCAATTACTAGTCTAGAAGTCGAAATAACAAACATATTCTATTCAATAAAAGGACAAGTTATTGCTCAAAAAAAAAATAAAAGGACAAGTTATATAGTATTATTGTCATAGCAGTTGAAAGCTTCGCATATACACTATGTTTAATTAAGATTCAGAAGGAGGAGCTAACTGTATTTCAACACTTAGAGAAACAAGAAATGGTACAGATAAATCATATGATGTTGAAGTGCTCTAGTGAACAATCAATCGTTCACTTAATCAAAGCATATAATTAATATGTACTATATATAAAATATTAATCTCAAACTTTACTTAAACACAACTCCTAACTAATTCCTTTCGTGCATCATTCATGTCACAAGCTATGACTTTTAAGAATTATGTTTTTGATCCATTTTGTTTGCGTAATATTTTTTTCCTCAAAGTAAATATATTTTTTTATTCTAAGTAAAATAGTTCTCAGTTCATATTGCACTTGTTATTAATCTATTTTTTTCTTCAAAAAATTAATCTATTTTTTTTCATCTTCTTTCCCGTCTCATACTTAATCTACCCTCCCTTTTGCAATTTAGGACTAAAACATTGTTTTCTCTCACACATGGGCCAAGCCCATTACTTTTTTCTTTCTATTTAACTTGGGATTTTGTTCATGTCACTCATAAAATTTCTCTTTAACATCCCAAAATGACCTATTTGACCCCATTAGCAGTTAACCACTGTTTGCACCAGCGGTAAAACACTGTTTTCGGAAGAAAGCCTGCATCATGTTGCAACTTTAGTGCATACACCGGATTAAGGTCCCATGTAAATAAAAATTTGAAGTGCTCTATAGCACATGCCTAAAAATGTAAACAAACACATTTATAATAACATATTATAATAGGATATACAACAAACATAAAAACAAAATAAATTACTACCTCAAGTGGAGACATGTATCCTCTGATGGAACTCTTCTCAGGTTCAGTAGTCTCAGAAAGATGAAAGTAAGGATTAGCTAGTGTCATCCCACCCTATGCCATTCATGTATCCTAGTAAAATCCAGCGTCCAATTGAGTCATATGAGTTTAATGTGCTTGTTGCTCTCGTCGGAGAATATGGTACAACCAACAAAAAATAGCATGACATCCCTCACACACCAATCCCGCATGTTATCTTTCTCTTATTCCTCCTCGTCCCTATCTGCATCCTCCAACTCAATTGCCCTACTAAGGTTCCCCTCATATAATCACTTCAGGAAGGGGATACCTATAAAACCACCACCTCATTGTCTCTTTGTCTCCTCCATCGCCTCATCCTCAACAACACCCAACAACTTTGTCATCAGGAGCACACCTTTATCATAGGAGGACTGATCCTCGTGCCTCATCATCTTCCCTTCGATGGGGATGTGTAGAAGACACAACACGTCATTCAGGCACATATGGAAGTTGTTGGTCTCCTCATGTCATCTTTCTGACAATGTAGTAACCATGGCAGTATTGATGGTCTTGAACCCAGTTTGAAGAACTGGGAAAACACCGGATCCATGAACTTGAGTCTAAAACTAGTCGAAATAGTCAGTTGGATATGTAAGGAAATCTTCCTCCCATGTGTGATTGCCTTTACCGTATGCTCGTGAGTCTGAAATACAAATAAAACAAAAATCTAATCGTTAAAAAAATATTAATTAAAATAAAAATTTAAACAATAAAGAAATATAGTTATACTTACACTAACGTCGCTCTAAATCGTAAATGCATCTTATTAAACAATAACTTGGGGAAATTTAAAAATAAATTAGATGGTAGTAGAAAATGACACACAGTCAAATTTATGCTTAGCTGAAGTTCCTTAAGCTGGATTAGGGTTATGCAAATGCAAAACAACCCAATACGAGATTCAGGTTTTTCTCAAGTCCATAGGTCCAGGAATGTCATAGGATTGTTAGAATAAGTCAAAACTTAGTGAAATTTAATAATTTGGTATTTTGCTTGTGTTTGTGTTTATAATGTCACTAACTATAGTGTAACATAGGTTAAATTATGTAAGCAACATTGTGTTTTTTTATTCCCCATATATCCGCAAACCAACAGTTGTCTTCATGTTTTATTTTCACTCATATACTTTACGGAAAACTTTCCAAAATGTCACCCGTTTAAATAGTGCTCCAAGTCAAGCACAACTATGAATTTCTTATATTTTGGACTAACAAATAGAAGATGCATTTTGTTGGCAAAAAGAAGATGCATTTTGTTGGCACATGTAGTACCAATAAATGCTTATAAGCCCTCCAACCATATAGTGTTATATCTACTCGTCCTCAAAATCCCTCTTATTCCGATGTGATTTGGTTTATTCATGTGTTCCATGCCTAGAAACATGTCTCATTGTGTGTGTCATATTCACCGATATAATCACTCTCTGCCCTCGTCAACCTCAAACTTCTAATGTATTCCTATATAACTAATGTTTGCTTATAAATACCACATTTATAGAATTCATTAAACACACACGATCAATCAACACACACAATTTATACATTTTTTTATTAATAGGACTAACGTTTTTTTTAGGGAAGGACTAGTGTTTGCTTTTAAATAGCACATATGTGCAATTCATTAGATACACACTATTCACAAATTTTTATCATTTTGTTTACTTGTCGTTTATGCATTTATTTAGAAGCTCATAAAAACATCAAACTCCATTGCTGAGAATCATAGTTCATTCTTCAACGTAATCGTTTGAAATGCAAATAAAATCACAATTGAGAACAATTATCTAATGTTTATTGATTTGTGACCATGCCTTAAAGTATAGAAACTTCAAATGCTTAAATATAAATGTCTTATAGCTTATAAAAACAAAAAATAGAAAGGCCTTATTTTTATTATTCTTAGAATTTAAGTTGGACCTAACTCAAATAGATCCTTTGCAAGGAGTACCTGTAACAGAGCTTACAGGATAAAAATTAAAGGCTGAATCCCAAGCATAGGCAAATTGATTACCATCACCTCCACTCAAGGCATGACCATTAAATAAGAGGCAATTATCTCCTTGCTTCTTAAGAACTATAGGGTCAATAGGCATTGAAGATTGAAACCCTTTACAATTAATCATTATTTGACTTTGTGGACAGAAGCACTTGTTGATTACAGTAACCTTCCATACAGGTTTACCTCCTACGACTCCCCCAGTTTTTGCTACGATAATAAAGAGGCTTTTCAGCGGGCATGCAGCATAGGAACCTGAAATTTTTAGGGTTTAGAAACTAAATTAGCAAAAACATATTGTTTGCACATATTTTTTTTGAGAAAAATATTAGGTTATGAGAAATTATAATTCATAACCGTGTACAATTTTGGTCTCTTACAAATGTCTTTGAAGAATTATGAATTATGTAAGTTTAAATCTCTTGCAAATGCATAATTACAAGGGATATTCGTTTCCGAAACCGTTGACATAACTGCATGCAGCTTGGATTATCTGTTATTTGTACTCATATATACAAGGAGGGAAATTGTTGTGCGGATGCTTTGGCAACTATGGGGCATGATTTGCTCGACACTACTTGGTTCCACATTTTGCCGTCTTTCTCTGTCGGTTGATTTTACTAGAGATAGAAATGGGTTGCCCAACTTTAGTTACCGTAACCATTTCTGTCTTTTTTTCTGTATTGTTTTTATGGTTTGTTTTGAGGGTATTGGCCTAGTCCCCCCTCCTTTGTACAGATTTTCTCCTTTTTATTAATATTATTACGTATTAGGAAGACGGTAAAGGATGGGAGTTGTTGTTGGGTGCCAACCTAGTTGGGATGCTTCAACCTCTCCCTGATGCCTAACCTTTCTGTTTGCCTATCAAGAAAAAAAATTACAAGCATTTATTCCTTAGAGAAATTATCAAAGCATACCTGTGATGACTAAAGTAAGGAAAATGATGGAAATAAAACACTTGGAGGTGGATTCCATGGTGCTTAGTTGCTGAATCTTGTGGTTTTGGTTGTGAACTAATCCTTGAAACAACTGCCCAGTCCTGAACTAAGAATAATACATATATAGTGTAAATTTGATTCTTTTCCCTTAACCAAACTGATAGAAATATTCCACATTTTATTTTTGACGGAAAAGAGGTAAATATTAAACATAATATACAAAAAATAAATAAAAAAATTATACATAATATACAGAGACAAATTTTTCTATCCATAATAACGCACATTCATTGAATGTGAAAACTTATTTTAAAGTTTTTAGTCAAAATAATATATTTTATTATTTTCATTAATTACCATATGAATTTTATAATACGGTTAATTATTATAATAATAACTTTTCACATATGATCACATATACATATATATATATATATATATATATTAGAATTTTGATATTTTAATTTAAATTTGAATAATAAGGTTGATAATTATAACAAAAACTTCTCACATATGATAATATATATCTATTAAAAAATTTAACATTTAAATTCCTTCCAATGACAAATTTTTTTTAATTATAGCTTTAAATAATTAATATCATTAAGGGTTAAATATGTTTTTGATTCCTATAAAATTAGGACCTTTTAAGTTTAGTCCTTACTTAATAATATTAGTTCTTTTCGTCCCTAATTTTTTTTCTGCACTCAGTATTAGTCCCTCATCAATTCAAATTCGTTTAATTTATACTTAAACTCTTGAGTTTTTGAACAATTTTTTTAAGACGTGTTAAGAAAATTACTAAAAGCTCCTCTGCAAAAAATTGTCGTAAAATTTGATTTCTACATCCAGATTTTGTTAATTTTATTTTGGCTAAATTGCAATTTTTGTCCCTTAACTATTTAGGTAGTATCGCTTTGGTCCCTTAATTAAAATTCGATTTATTTTGGTCCCTTAACTTCTCTCCGTTACACATTTTGGTCCTTTCCGTTAGTTTTAATTCAAAAACGTTAGGTTTTCTTCATCTTCTTCTCCTCTTTTTCATCTTCATATCATCTCCATCAACCTTCAACAACAAGAATCCCACAAAAATTTCAGAAGAAAATGAAGAAAACCTAACGTTTTTGAATTAATACTAACGGAAAGGACCAAAATGTGTAACAGAGAGAAGTTAAGGGACCAAAATAAATCAAATTTTAATTAAGGGACCAAAGTGATGCTACCTAAATAGTTAAGAGACCAAAAATGAAATTTAGCCTTTTATTTTTAACTTTTGTTGTTTTAAAAAATTCATATTTAATTCGTTTCATATTAAAAAATTCTAAATTTTAGTAAATGAACATTTCATAGTGTTCTAAAGATAATTAAACAAACTTTGTTGTAACAGGGACTAAAATTAGAAGTAATTTTTTTTTTTTGTAGGGACTAAAAAACCTATTAAAATTAAGTAAGGACTAAACCTAGAAGTTCCCAATTTTATAGGGACCAAAAACATATTTAACTCTACCATTAAATATAAGAATTTTATACAAAAACGTTAAACATAAAATAATACTTTTCATTTAAACAATAAATACTAGTGATTTTCTGTTCAATATTATATAATTTTTGGTCAACATTTTTGGCTATAAATTCAATTTTTCCTCTAAAAATTCTTTAAAAATAATATCATTTTTTTTTACAAAATTATAATTGCTATTGTATGAATATGATATATTGGCATGCCAACAATGTTGCCACCCAAATATACCACCGATAACACCTTCAGAGGTATCTACTAAACTAAATATAAAAATAAATGTCCGTTTTTTTTTACTATTTTGCCCCTTTGGGGGTATTTTCGTAAATTGGTAAATAACCATCTCCCCCATATATATGTTGTGGTATGTTTCAATTCATTCCTTCCCACTACCTCAAAAACGCGTTCTCTCTAAACAAACAAAACTGCTTTCTCTCTAATGATACTCTCTCAGCCGCGATCTTCTTCTCACCGCCGTACCTCGCCGTCTCCGCCATACCCAGCTCTGAAGAACATTATCAGGATCGGTGAGGCTTCGTTTGAGTGTGTAAAGAGTGTCTCCTTCAGAATTTGCATGTGTAAATTGAATTAGGGTTAGGGTTATTGCTTGCATGTTTTCAGAAAAGGGTTTTTTGATTTTAATTGAGGTTTTGATTCCTTGGTTTTGTGTTGTTGTTTACTGATTCTGTTTTGTAAAAAATTTGTGAGAAATTTTCAGAAAATTATGTGTTTCGGTTGTAAGTTTGCTTGCATGTCTCCAGAAAATTGTTTTAGTGATTTTAGGGTTTCATTTCTTGGTTTTGGGTTTGATTTTAGGGTTTGTTTTAGTGATTTTAGGGTTTGTTTCAGTGTCTGTGTCTTCATTAGTTTTCTGCCTTAATTTTGTGTTTCACTGTTATTTTGCATTGATTAGTTGATTTGGAATGACAGGGGTTTTATGATATACAAAGTTTTTTGACGATGCTAATGTTTGTGGTTCTAATTCTGCTTAAATATCTTCAGAAAATTGTATCTTTGATTTTAATTGAGGGTCTGGTCTTTTGATTTTGGGTTGTTGTTTAGTGATTGTAGTTTGTATATCATAAGTTAAAATTGCAACCACAAAAGAAGTGAAAAAATTTGAGAGAGAAGAAATAATGGGTTTAGTCTGAGATAAAAATAATGGGTTTAGAAGTATCTTTTGATTTTTTTGGTTTAGAATGATTACTGAAAAATATGTATTTTGTACATTGATTAATTTTGAAATCTAATGTTTTGAATCCATTACTTATTTGTTATTTACACACACCCTTTTATTGAAAATTTAGATGGACAATGGATTTGAGGATGGACAAGCAGCTTTTGATATGATGGCAAGCAGTCAACAGAGGAAAAAAAGGGTTAATTTCTAATTTTTCATGTGTTGTTTTAGTTTTGCTTCATTATAGTTTTTCTACATATAATTCACTGAGACCTCCATCACCACTCTCACTTTCACAGTGATTTAGTTAGGAACTGAAAACTAAATTTGCATCATACATCAATGTTGATTTGTTTCAGAATTGCTAGATGCTTCTGATCCTTTGATTTGGGAGTCCTTGATGAGCCCTCTTTTATTTAGGGTTTTATGGAATTGAGTAATAAGAATAGTGAGAGTAGAATTGGTCAAAGTTCAAAACAAGCTATTGACTCAGTAGACACTGAAATAAATTGTATCACGGAGGAAACAATCAATATTAGGAGAATCTTAAATTTAATTAAGTTGTGATCAAGTTGAATATAAAAATGATCAAATTGTGATTCATCAGTATGCAATGTTTTCTTTTATACTTTAGTTGCGATATAAAATATCGAATCTCATCATCTTTTCTCCATATATTTGCTGTATATATATCAGACATACCCTTAGGGATGGATGGATGGCTTATTTGCTGTATATATAATGCCGAAGATTCAAATGTACCGTCGAATTCAGGTATGTTTTTAGTCTATAGGATCGAAGAATGTCCATCGTTATATATAAAAGCTGATCATTAGTGAACACTATAATTGGTCTGCATTTCATATATAAAGATTTTTAATTAGATATTATTTTTTTAGGCGTCGAAATTAAGGTGAATGATGTCAATGAGTTATTTGGGGCTGATGTTGATAATGAATTTGAGGACACTGCTGCTTCAGGTAAATCTAACAATGAATTGAAGTTTAAAATGCTTTTCGGTAATGATGCTAGCAACTCTATGGAGTCATTGGCATAGCCATAACCTGCAATTGTTGGAAGGTATGATGGTGCTATTTTTTTCAAATTGACAACAAATCATTCAAATTGTGATATTACTATTACCACTTTTATCAGAAGTAGTAATATCATTTTCAAATTGGTTGGATATATAGTTCTGTTATAGAATATGCTTCTATATGCTTCATACGATGCTTCTATATGATTCAATATTTTGATTTCATTGCATCTTTTTTTGCAGGTTGTGAGTCTACCAATTCGCAAAATTAGACAACGAAGAATGAAAATTGCTGAACTAGAACAAGTTAGCTCAAGACCTGATGTTGTTGTGGTAGAAGTGTTTTATATTGCAGAAATAGTTTCAAATTGTTGGGTATCCGCTTCTTTTGAGGCCGTTATGCAAATGATGTTTCATAATTTCATTTTCAGGTTTGGGATGCTACTGCAGCAGATCCTAAGTTGCTGGTGTTTTTGAAATCTTATCGTAACACCGTACCTGCACCTAGGCATTGGTCACAAAAGAGAAATTTTTTGCAGGTTAGTTAGCATCCTAACTTGATAGTTATTATAGGTTAATGATGTAAACATGTCTGATGGTTGTGCCTTGCGTGTGTGATGTACTAATGGGGTGAAATTGATGAAGTCAATAAGGTTTATCTTATATATGTATGGATGTGGTTCTTGCAGGGGAGCGGCTTTGGCAATCACCAATCCCGGACTGGTAGGTGTTTGGAAATGGGCATCCTTGAGTTGTTTCTCTTTTATTATCTTTGTTATATTGATTGGGAATATGGTGTTTTATGTTGTGTAGCTGTGTCTTGAATTTATGTTGTGGACCTTTTTTGATAACTGCTTTCCATTTTGGAATGAGGTTTCTTGGTGCTGTTTTTATCAATCTGCTAAAAATTTAAGGTTAATTGAATACTTAGTCTATTGCTGGGAGTTTGTAACTATGTGAGTGATGTACTACATTCTTGCTTATGTACAAAAGAATCGTTTAGTCAAATTATGTATGGCATTGAAATCCAGGGAAATCTTGGTGGAGCTCGAATAGGAATAGTTGTGAAACCGTCTGCTGAATTTGTTGCTGGAATACTCGCGACTTGGTTTAGTGGAGGTGTTGCTGTTCCACTTGCACTCAACTATGCAGAAGTAGAGCTTCTCTATGTGATGAAGAATTCGGTATGCTTTGCAAACACTCACTTTTCTTATACAGCATCTCCTTTCTTTTGTCTGTTTAATGTTTAGCTTGTGAACATTAAGAATTCAGGACTATATTAATTTTCCATTGACATTATCTTGGTACCTTTTATATGAAATTTTCAAATAGCTGGTTTATTTGTAGATTTTTTTTCCTTCGTGAAAAGTATATATGATGTAAATATGCTTCAAAATGAAACTTACCTAAGGAAAAAAAAAGTTGGTGATGTGTCTTCTATATTGAGTACTGAAGATCATGGTGAATTAATGCAAAGCATTGCCAATAAAACCTTTTCTCAGTTTTTCCATATTCTGCCTGTTCCTAATAATTCCTCTTAGAAGAGTAGAATTGGACATTCACAAAATGGGGAAATTGATGCAGACAGAATTTTCCTGAAAAATGTCGAAAGATCAAGTAAGAATATCACATTTTCAGCTTTTAAAAATGGATGAAGTAGAATATCTCCGTATCAGTTTTCCAAGGCAATTCTTTCTCATCATTTGTTTTTCATATCCTTTGGATTAGGTGAAGATCCGGCACTGATTTTGTACACTAGCGGGACAACAGGTAAAAACAAACAGATATTAGATTGTATGCTGATTGTTACTTCAAATTTTGCAGACAAATTGTCTTCTTCACTGGTCCTACAGGTATATAAAATTGTTCATAACACATTGATTAATGTTTAATTTTGAACTAAGCTAAATATAATTGATTATGTGAAGCTAAATGTTTAAATATAATTGATTATGTGAAGCTAAATGTTTATGTATTCTCTATTATTACAGTTGGAGGGCTTCTTAATGCAACATGTGGGAATATTGGTGACTGATAATAGCAATATTTGCTCTTAGCAGCAACCAAATTGTTGTTGTAAGTATTCTCTTTTAGGTTCCATCAATTCAAACCTTCTTCTTGTACTTGGAACTTCCCTACTTTGTGGTGGCATTGCAAACCTTGGAGTGGAACAAAAATATGATAGAGTAAGTCCCTAAAATCCAATTAACACTTCCATTTTAAATCGAGGTATTTAACTAAGTGGTTGATCACCAATCCCCTTTTCCTATCTCCTCAGTCCTCCCATTCAAAAATAGCATCTTAGCAAAAAGTCTTGACAACCAAGAAAGAGAATGTTAATTGAAAAGAGATTTTTTTTTGTTAAGATGTTATGGCTTGAATAGAGGGGAGGGGGTAAGAGAAGGGTGACAGGTGATTTCTATTCATAACAGATTTGGTGAATGAACATAAACACCATTGCATCCGTTTTTAGCGGTTTAGAAGGAGAACAATTATAGTTGTACAGTTTAATAATAATGCTAATGAGTAACTGCCTCGCTAATCCCTCCAGCCTTTACTCTTATAAATCTCTTTTACTCTGAGGAAAAAGGGGCTTAACCCCCATACTTACAATCTAAACATAAACAAATTCAGGGTACTTAATCTTGAAATTCACAACATGGCCTTATTAGATCGGTGTAAAGCTTTTTTGCAGGGTTATTTTTTTATATTCTTTCATTATTTCGAGGGATTTGAAAGCTTTGTTACATTAATCTTATGTATTTTCATCTGTCATCTAAATTTCATTCTTTAGTTTAGGAGGTCTCCTTTAGTTCTCATCTTTTGTAATTCTTCCTTTTCACCTTAACAAATATGAGTACGATTGATTAAATAATCCCAATAAATAGAGGCTATTTCATACAAGTTTATTGGGAGTGATAAAGCATTAAAGGAAAAGCAAGGTCGGCTTATTTACAACATTCATGATCTGACAAGTTAAGTAAATAATCTATCCTATGGATAGTGGATACCACAAACTAGAGATCATTAAGAAATTATTAGGAATATAAAATAACATTGAAGTCTTCATCAAATCAACTAAGTTGAATGAAAGAGCTTTACTCATTGATGACCAAACTCAAAAGAGGTATAAGTGTCGCTTGATTACTGCGGAGATAGCAAGTCATGGCCAATAGTTCAACTTTTGCCGAAAACATGTGTTAGAGATAGGTGGTAAACTAATCTTTGATCTTGAACAACCACCTAAAAACATACACGTTCAAGTTGTTCCCAAATAGAACTGCGTTGTTCAACATCCGCCACTTTGACAAATCGCCTGAACTCTAATCCAAAACTATTTTGACTTGGGGATGTTGTTTCTTTGGTTCATTTTGTGTGATGTAAATATTGGTGTTAATCCCTTTTTGGTAACTTGGTGACAGCTACACTCGCTTTTATAATTTTGGCTGATATGTAATCGTAATTTGCACATTATTGGTTCTTTCATTGGTTCCAAATAGTTTCATCTTAATTGTTATTATGTTTTTCTGGTATTATGAACAAAATATATGTTGTTTTCATGAATCAAGACTTGGAAAGCCTTTCATAAATATTTAGATAAATATTTCTCATGTTTGTGCAATATTCATTAATTTGCTTATTTTTCCCTTGGAACAATTTTTTTACAAGATACGTTGTTCCATGTAATTGTAATTTACACATCATTGGTTCCTTCATTGGTTCCAATTAGTTTAATCTTAATTATTATGTTGTTTTTTTTTGTTCTCATGAACAAAATATATGCCCTTTTCATGAATCAAGAGTTGGTAAGACTTTGATAAATATTTTATAATGTTTGTGCAATATTCCTTAATTTGCTATTTTTCTTTTGGAACAATTTTTTTTATAAAATACGTTATTCAACCCGTTTGAAGCACGGGTTTGGGTGTTTCATTATTGGTTCCAATTAGTAATTTCATCTTAATTATTACGTTGTTTTCCTGGTCTCATTAACAAAATATATGCTCTTTTCATGAACCAAAACTTGGTTAGGCTTTGATAAATATTTCTAATGTTTGTGCAATATTCTATAATTTGCTCATTTTTTCTTTGGAACAATTTTTTTACAAGATACGTTGTTCAACCCGTGCGAAGCACGGGTTTAGGTGTTTCATTATTGGTTCCAGTTTATTTCGAATATTTAAGTATTTACACTTACAATAGATTTTGCAAATTTGTAATTTTTTAATAAGCGAGGGTAGATAAGGCATTGAATTTTGAGTCCTGAAATCATCTTCTTAAAAGAGAATGCGCCCTTTATACACGCAAACGAGGATTGAACATTTTCTTTGTTAGATGGTGTGAATAATTGAAACACTAATTTTATTTTATTTTATTGGCATTTCATCTTGTGTTAATCGAGTATGCATTTCGGTCAAGTGACGAACATGCGAATGAAGAATAAGTGTTTCTTGGTTAATTTTTTTTTTTCTTTTTTCTTCCTCACTAGACTAGCACTAGACAATGAAGAACCAAAATTCTTATTATGCGATCTTCGTTCTCGAAATTACGAAGAATGGCAATGTTTTGTAATTTAAACATCTCTCCTTTAGATATGCATGCAATATCTAAATTTAGAATCAGTTTACTTTTAAGTGTATTAACAAATATGTATTTGCCAATAAAATTATTCGAAAAAAGCAATCCACCCTGTGCGAAGCACGGGTTTGTAACTAGTTTTTCATAATGAAAAAGAAATAAGACGGGAGAACACAAATCGAAACCACCAAAAGAATTTAACAAAAACAGTAATTTTACAATATGAACTTGACATGAATTAGTGATATAAATGTTAACTCTAAAGTGCAGAAATCTTGTTTTTTTTTTTTGACAAAAAAGTGCAGAAATCTTGTTATTAAGTAGACCTTTGTTAACTGCTGATACCCAAGTCACTGCTACCCAAATCACTATTCAGAGAGAATAGGGTTTGTGAAGAAGTATGTGGTATCAGCACCATGTGAGCTCTATTCATAGACTCACTTATGTGCACCTATTAGATATTTTAAAATAAAATATATATGTTTTTGAAATATATTCAAAACCATATATTCGTTTTTTTTAATCCAAAATTTACCTTTTGAAATAATTTCAAAATTGTATCATTAATTTTATTCGAATCAAAAATATTTTTTTTCAAACAAAGGAAACTTACCAGAGAAGCAATGTATCAAATGAGAGGAGTTTTAAAATGAGAGGTGAGAGCATTCAATTATAGCCGTTGGATTAATATAAACGGTTCAGGTCATATTCCAATGAATATCCCTTCATTTATTTCATTCACACGCGCTGTTGTTCATGTCTTTGGATACTTTCCTTTCCCTGTCTCCCTCATCTACTCTCTGGTCTTCAATATTTCTCTCACCAGAGAAATATTCAATTATAGCCTACACACAAAGGAGGTTGAGTTTGGTAGAGAAATATTGAAGACCAGAGAGTAGATGAGGGAGACAGGGAGGAAAAGTATCCAAAGATATGAACAACAGCGCGTGTGAATGAAATAAATGAAGGGATATACATTAGAATATGATCTGAACCGTTTATATTAATCCAACAACTATAATTGAATGTTCTCACCTCTCATTTTAAAACTCATTTGATACACCCTCTATATATATATATATATATAAAGCAAAACCATATATTCGAATCAAGAATATATATTTTGAAACAATTTAAAAATCATATCTTTTATTTTATTTAAATCCAAAATATATATCTTTTGAAACAATTTCAAAACCATATATTTTAATTTATTTAATTCGGATTGAAATAAAATAAGTATTTTGAAACAATTTCAATATAATATCTTTGTTATAAATTTATAAATAAGTCTTATTTATTGAACTTATATATTATAAACAATTTTAGATTCTAGCAATACGTCGTTGCCACTCAAGTGACGAGATCTGACAAAACCTTTATGTGATAGCTATCTTGTTGCCCTTATATCTTCTATATTGAAAGCATAGATTATGTCACCCTTGTATAGCTTAATATTTATATCTATATTGAAAGCATAGAAAATGTCTTATATCGCATACTGACTTAGTTCGGCATGTCCATTAGTTTTTAGAGTCACATTCCATCAAGAGGCCTAAAGATATTTCTCCAGTTATGCAGGATGGAAAAATCTCTTATAGGTCACTCATGTCTCTCATATTAACTTACCTTATAATTGTAACACCCGCAAACCCCATATGCAATATTTAGTAATAAATCAATTTATAAATACAAGGTTCGAGGTGCTACACCTTCAATAATCCAAAACATGCATAATTCATTTTAATCATCAATGCATGTATTTGAAATTGGTGAAATGTGTCATACTTGACTATATGACTAGATAATTATCTGCCGTTGTGTGTGAGCATTAAAATCCTTCTTCTATTAAAATAAACGCAGCACCAGGCTTCAAATTGATCGTACATGCTGCCCATGTTGATCGCAAGTCATCATAAGAAGCGAAAGAGAACTCATAATGGCCATTAGTCTTCCATAGTTTCGGTAGCTTTACAACGATATCCTTGAAAGAGTATGGTTTATCCCCCTTGTTCAGTACTAGTCTGCCCTGAAGGCTAACCTTACACGCTTCTAACCCTCGAACAAGCCTCATTCGTAATCTTAATTGAAAGTGTGTCTCCAAGAATTGACAGTGATGGAAGCGGTTCAGAGAATTGTACCCGAGGTCCTCTGACAGCCTGTGCAAAGGACGATTTTTTTAGTAGCAGCCACTGCAGAAGGAGAAAGTGTAGCTTGCGCGAATGATTTTGGAGAAAGGTCGAGAACTAGCTAGTTAGTCTGAATCCCTAGAATGATAAGACGCGAATGATAATCTCTTCGCACATGATCTAGAATGACTTGGCTAGTATGTAAGTTGTGGATTGATAAGTTATTTCTCTCCACCATGTTATGAACAAGTAAGAGTTTACCACTAATCGGTTCGATTAAGGTTCCGAGGTAAACAATCAAGTATGTACATGTTTAACCTATGTATACGACAAGACTATGACTTAATAAGTGTAGGTGGCATGTCTCTTGTTATCCACATCAAGGGGAAACAAGGGGTTCTCATAATGAGAACGATTCAAGCCGTAAGGGACCCGCGTGTCACCGAGTAAACAAGACGTAGGTGTTCGTGTCTCTTGTTATCCACGCCAGGGGGATACGGGAGGTTCTCGACCTAAAGGGAACGGTTTAAACCGCAAGGGACCCGCACGACACCGAGGGAGTCCGATGTACGTACATCGGTCATGTATGGGATTGATCTCGGGGTTACTCCACCCGGGACTATCCGTAAAGTGAATCAAGATAATAATTGTTTGTTCAACGCTAACCAATATGAATGAACTTAGATACGTTATGCACGATATGATTATGTTATGTTTATGTTTATGTTTATGATTAAGTTAAGAGCAAGAGCATTAGATGCTACAAGACAAGAGCAAGTTATGAACATGATACCGATGACGATCTTAGGTTTCCCCTAATCGTCCGGTTTAGAATCGTGCCATGATTATGTTATGTTAGGCCTCGATACATAGAGTGTATTCTTGGCAACGCGGTTCTAGGTTCCCATCGACCGCCATGACACGTATAGGAAGTGAAGCCTATAACAAGTAAGATAAGACTATGACGGCTCTAGTATGCACTACCGTCTAAGTATGCCAGTCCCCACACACGTATAATCAACCCGCAGGTTGTAATGTAGACACGTGGTGACCGTAGGTTTCCCTTGAGGTTGCCTATAGCCTAGGATTAGGTGGAACTCACTGAGACATTATGTCTCATCCCAATCCTTATTTGTTTCAGATAAGCAGGATATTCATGCATGTTCGGAGTCGGATGGATATTACTTCAAGGGTTCGTTCGTAAGCTGCAGGACATTATGGACATTAAGGATGTATTTTTATGTATGGATGAATGTATTGTATTAAGTTTTATACGAACGTGACTTGATGTAAATATTATTCATTCGGAAAAATTTTAAGTTGTATATTTTAATGCATCCAGTACTAATATTAACATACGTGCCAGACTTTCTAGATACGTCCGGTATGGGTGTTACAATTGGTATCAGAGCAGGCCGATTTAGACCGTGCCTTGGGTCATTAAATTACAACTAAGGTAGTGGGACCATTGGGTTCCGGGTAAAAGTTCTAATTGTTGTTGTTAGTTGAGCCTGATCAACTCAATTTAGCATTCGACGATTGGAATGGATGCCTGAGAGCTGAATAGGACCCAGGAGGAACGAAGTATGAAATGGAGATGCACTGGAAAGTGTGAACTCATAAGTAAGAACTCGGATAAGTATTAGTAAGAGTTTGATCGTGCCAAAAGGTGGCCGGTGAACTAACCAAGCACAAGTGTGAATCCTCCGGGAATGTAAGGCATGATTAAGACAGGATGTTCAGACAACGTTGGGTGAGATGTTAGTAATACTTCGTATAACCGTAAGTAAAGAGTTGGAATATCTAATTAATACCGGAAGCTTCGGTAGAAGTAGTTGTTGGAACGGGTTTGTTGTATGCAAAGAAAATATATTCTGGAACGTAAGTACAAGATTACAAGTTAAGGATAAGTCGATATGTGTTGATGGAATTAGTAAGCTCTCAGGGATTGAGATATGAGAACGGAAGATAAAGATTTATATGTTCAGTAAGAGTAAGGTTCTAATAATGAATGAGTTGGCAGAGAAATAAGTTAAGCTGTTCTTAGCGGACGAAGTGGAAGTTTATGTTAAGTGCTACGGTAACAAGATATCAGTTTCTAATGTGCCGTGAATTGAATCGATTAATGTTAATGCTTGTCATGCAAAGGTTATAGAATTGTTTTTAAGACGATCGAAAGGAATGATATGCATTGGGATACTTGAGGAAATAAGATTTTATGAAAAAAAATATGATTTTCTGGAAAACTAATTTTTAGAAAATACGCCAATAGCGAAAATTGCGCTAATAGAGAAATTACTCCAGGGGATTTCGCTAATAGCGAACCTGGGGCGAAATTTTCAGTTTTTCTGAAACCTGTCATTTCGTCTCTAGGGTCAGTAGTAGCTATTGGGGGTTGTTTTCACAATCTTTTATGTAACAAACACTCGCTATAACATCAAGTATCGAATGCACGTCACACCCTATGATTTCTAAGGGAGAAAATGCATGGACAAGTATTAACGGAATCAATCCGGTTTAAGGCAACATTAGAAGTTAATGTGGCAAGAGTTGACGAAGAGCTTGGGTCAAAAAGTTTTAAGGTTCCGGCATATGAATGGATAAAGTGGATACGCGTGCCTGAGATGGAAGGTAAGTGGTAAAGAATTATGTAAAGTCGCGAGATTTTCAGATTTAAGAAAGTTATGAGTACCCCCGGATCTATGTTTTGCTTAATTGAATTGCTAAAGCCCGTTAAGATATTGAATTCAAAAGTTTACAAGATTTTAGAAAGGTAGACACATATGGGTGATTGGAGTTGATGTTTATAGATTTTAAAATGGAATTTTTTTTTGTAGACACCGGTTGTTACGACTCACGTAGAGTGGGCTAAACTCACCGGAACTAAGGTTGGATAACGCAGTTGTGTTGTCAACTTATTCCGTGATTTTAGAGTAACGACTGGGGTCAAATTTATTACGTTTTTATATAGAGAGAAACCGTCAACGCCAATGACCCGTGTGTTAAATTATGATGTTTTCTTAAAGAAAGAAATTAACGAGCAAGCATTAATTTGATTACGCAAAACATCGTATGCGAGAATACAAGGATGCAATGAAGTATGATCAAGAAAAGTATGTATGAATTATGATAAGTTTACTATGGGAATTCAAGATTTCTCAGAAACAAGTTTATGTATGATAAGTGTATGTCATGACGTGAACTCAACCAGTGAGAATATAAGGTCTATTCCCAAGTAAAGTATTATGGTAATGTGACAAGTCTACTATGAGATTCAATCTTGCAAGGTATTGTGAGGTGCATGTTTATGGCAATGGTTGCCATATGAAAAGTTCAAGAAGATGATGCTAATAGGGGAAACTTAGTGTGAAGTTTCAGTCGTCTTAAGGGATTAGGATATTGGTTAAAGCCAACTGGTGGGAATCAGAGTGGCGCAACGAAAGTTAATAAATAAAGTTCAGACAGTAATCATGGAATATGGAATGTGATAGTAAGAGCCTTCGTTAGAAGCATTAAGGGACAAGCGAGAAGTTCTCAAAATATTAAGTAAGAAAGGAGACTTATGTAATCAGTCATGAAAAGGGATAAGGTATGTGGATGTGACTTCATCTAAGTATGATAAGGAAGGCTAGAGACACAACAAATGAAGAATATGTACTATGATAAGGAAGATGCATGTAAGAGTATGTGCTATGACAAGAGAAATACATGTAAGAGCGGAAGGATTCCTTTTTGTGACTCGAAGTAGAGATTGAATTATTAAAGTGTAGAACCGGTATTAAAGAAGAAATGTTATGCAGAATAAAGTAGTAATATGTGATCGTAACCGGATCTGATGTTTTGAAACTTCAAGTTTATTGTTCTTAGAATGAGATAATGATATGAGGATCAAGGATCCTATAAGATATATGTTATGCATTTATGTGAGTCTCCAAGATATGTATGTAAGACAAGAAAGAATAAGAAAGAAGTTACTTTTGAAGTTCAAGAATTTTATTATGGATGGAGATATAAACCATGAGTTATGCACGAGGAAGTGCATACTCTCCTATGTCAAACTTGTTAAATGATCAAGATACTTACTAAGAAGATTTCGAACTATGATTTAAAAAAAAAAAACTCCTAAATTTGAAATGGATATTGAGGAACTTGGAGACGAAAGTGTTTTTAACATGATACTTTTCACAAAATTCTTTTAACAGATCATGTCTCCATTTGTTCCAAGGATCCGAATATTCATGTTTAGAAAACTTTTTAAAAGCAATATGTTAGAATGAGTATCGTCATTATTTAACAAGAAACGACGCTTGGAGGTATGTAAATGCTATGGAAAGTAAGATGTGATGAAGTAAACAACAACAGTTTTTCGAAAAGTCTTATGAGACGCACAAGTATATGTTAAGAGTATTCAAATGCAAGAGGTCTAAGTCGGAAGTTTTAAGGGCATGTAAGTTACAAGTAAGCACTGCAGGGCAAACCTGGGTTCTGGTAGAATTCCAGTTAAAAGGCAAATCCTGAGTGTTCATGTTTATGACAAGATACCTTTAGGGATGGTTTATGTTAAGCGGGTAAGATCCGATTCTGAGATAATAAGTTTATGTGTAGCAAGGTAAGTTTCGAGTCATGATATATTAAGATAACTCTATGTTTGAGCGATATTAAGATCAAGAAGACTATGTTCAGTTACGTGTGGATGAAGAAACAAGACGAGGACATGATGTGATGAACCCTTTAAATATGTATGAATAGAAGAAGTATGACTCAGACCATAGATGGAAAGTTTTTTTTTCATGATGATTGGTAGTTGGTTTCTAAATTTCGAGGACGAAATTTTTTTAAGGGGGTAGAATGTAATATCCCGCCAGACAGTATCGGTATATTACCCGTTGACCGTGTCAGAGGAATTAAATTATGGAAAAGTAAGTTAATGGAAATATATTTTATGACATGTCAGCTCTTTACGGGAAAAGTATCAGAGTCGTTTTTATCACGCTTGAGGTAAGGGTATTATGGTAATTTCACGTGGAAGGGATATTTAAATGATTTTGGACCAAAATATCTCATAATTCTCATTTCTTTCTCTCTCTAAGTTGGGGAAAAACATTTCTCTCCCTTCTCTCTTTCCTTCTCCCACGCCCCTTTCTCTCTTTCTTTCTCTAATCTTCCTTAAGTTTCTTTCCACCAAATAATCATGTTTTATGATGTTCTTCCAAGGCCTTTTGTCAATAGAAGCTTGGAATTTGTTTGTTGTCTCAACTCTCTCTCTCTCTAATGGATTTAATCTAAGGTTTGGTTTGATCAAGAAGTTAGGGCTTTGGGTTTTGTTGGGAGCTCATGATGATTATGCTTTGTGGGATTGATGAAGCAAGCAAGAATCAACTAAGGGTTTGCTTTGAAAACAAGATGATATATATTGATCAAAGGATTGCAAGTGGGACAAAAGCTAGGGTTTTTGCTTAGGAGCTTATTGATGCTTCAAGAACTTATGAGGTGAGTTCCTTAGATAGTTCCCACCTTGGGATTATGTGTTTAAGCTTGCAATGAAACTATGTAATTTTTAGGGTTTAAGTGTAGAAAGTTATCCCCTTTCATGCCATGCATCTTTATACTTGTGAATACTTGTTTAATGGTTGTTTTACAAGTTCCATATGACTTCTAGCACCACAATATGTCTTGGGATGTTCTGTATTAAGGTTGTTGGATTAAAAACACCATTTTTGCAGGTCTGGACTGTCATAACTCGCAACGGCGAGCAATTACTCGCCATGGCAAGAAAACACCACCGAAAGAGGTGTTTACTCGCCATGAACTCGCAGTGGCAAGTAAGTAACTCGCAGTGGCGAGTAGCTGAACTCGCAGTGGCGAGTAACATGGGTGGCAGCACCCTGTTTGCCCGCTTCAGGCCCTTTCACCTCCGTTCAGTCCAGTCTTCTTCGAGCATTCTTTTACAGTAATAAACCCCTCAATACATGATTCCAAGGCATGGTCTTTAAAATGTTCTCTTGATCATTCAACAAGTATTTGTAGTGTATAATTAAGTATGGCGTAAGAGAATTATGGCATGAGTTTAACGGGTAGCAAGCAATAGCTAATGCGGGAATAACTAGAGCCTCGACATAGTCGTCGAGAACTAGCTAGTTAGAATGAATCCCTAGAATGATAAGACGCGAATGATAATCTCTTCGCACATGATCTAGAATGACTTGGCTAGTATGTAAGTTGTGGATTGATAAGTTATTTCTCTCCACCATGTTATGAACAAGTAAGAGTTTACCACTAATCGGTTCGATTAAGGTTCCGAGGTAAACAATCAAGTATGTACATGGTTAACTTATGTATACGACAAGACTATGACTTAATAAGTGTAGGTGGCATGTCTCTTGTTATCCACATCAGGGGGATACAAGGGGTTCTCATAATGAGAATGATTCAAGCCGTAAGGGACCCGCATGTCACCGAGTAAACAAGACGTAGGTGTTCGTGTCTCTTGTTATCCACGCCAGGGGGATACGGGAGGTTCTCGATCTAAGGGGAACGGTTTAAGCTGCAAGGGACCCGCACGACACCGAGGGAGTCCGATGTACGTACATCGGTCATGTATGGGATTGATCTCGGGGTTACTCCACCCGGGACTATCCGTAAAATGAATCAAGATAATAATTGTTTGTTCAACGCTAACCAATATGAATGAACTTAGATACGTTATGCACGATATGATTATGTTATGTTTATGTTTATGATTAAGTTAAGAGCAAGAGCATTAGATGCTACAAGACAAGAGCAAGTTATGAACATGATACCGATGACGATCTTAGGTTTCCCCTAATCGTCCGGTTTAGAATCGTGCCATGATTATGTTATGTTAGGCCTCGATACATAGAGTGTATTCTTGGCAACGCGGTTCTAGGTTCCCCTCGACCGCCATGACACGTATAGGAAGTGAAGCCTATAACAAGTAAGATAAGACTATGACGGCTCTAGTATGCACTACCGTCTAAGTATGCCAGTCCCCACACACGTATAATCAACCCGCATGTTGTAATGTAGACACGTGGTGACCGTAGGTTTCCCTTGAGGTTGCCTATAGCCTAGGATTAGGTGGAACTCACTGAGACATTATGTCTCATCCCAATCCTTATTTGTTTCAGATAAGCAGGATATTCATGCATGTTCGGAGCCGGATGGATATTACTTCAAGGGTTCGTTCGTAAGCTGCAGGACGTTATGGACATTAAGGATGTATTTTTATGTATGGATGAATGTATTGTATTAAGTTTTATACGAACGTGACTTGATGTAAATATTATTCATTCGGAAAAATTTTAAGTTGTATATTTTAATGCATCCAGTACTAATATTAACATATGTGCCAGACTTTCTAGATACGTCTGGTACGGGTGTTACAATTGGTGAAATTACCATAATACCCTTGCCTCAAGCGTGATAAAAACGACTTTGATACTTTTCCCGTAAAGAGCTGACATGTCATAAAATATATTTCCATTAACTTACTTTTCCATAATTTAATTCCTCTGACACGGTCAACGGGTAATATACCGATACTGTCAGGCGGGATATTACATTTTCTCTCATCTATCTTTTCTCTCATCTATCTGTCATTTGTGTGTGACCTGTTCATTCTCGTAACATTGCTAATAATATCAAATCATATACATATGTGTGTGTCTTTTTTTGGTGGTGGCCGAGGTTCGAACCCCTGACCTTGCATATATTATGCATTGTCCCTACCAACTGAGCTAAGCTCACGAGAACACATATGTGTGTGTCTATATATATATATATATGGTTGGCTTTTTCCAATTATACCCTTGAACAATTTTTTCTATTATCATGTTTTTTTTGTTAGTGTCATTAAAAAAGATAAGAACTTATATTATATTTATTTTATTGTTGGTTTCATTAAAAGAGATAAACATGATTTTGTGGGTTTGTTACAATTTAAAATTCACAAACATCTAATATCTTTACTTTAAATCAAAATAATAATTTTATAAAAATCACCGTTCATAATTTACATGTATTAGCGCAATGAAAAGTGCATAAAGATTGACATGAGTGCTAGTATATATAAAAGGAATACATGACTTGCTAAATTTTTAGCTTTCAATGATACCATTTGTTTAAACTACAATTTCATCTTTTTTAGTATATATAAATGGAATACATAAAAGACTGGCATGTGAGTGCTAATTTTTTAGCTTTCAATGATAACATTTCCTTTATAGATTAACATGACCCTTTTCATAATATTAATTAAATATTTATTCAAGGTTCAGTTTTTGTTATCGGGTCACTCAAGTAAAATTGTATTAGATCCAACTCAACTTTTATGATGTTTTCTTGTTAGACCCCTTAATATCTTTTAGGCCCCCAAAATTCCATTTTTACCCCTAATATATACGTCCAGTAGATACATACATGTCCACATTGGGTAGAACGAGTAATAGAAAAAAAAAGATGTCCTACATCGGATGGATTACACACATTAGTAGTATTTATATAGTGAGGGTGTACCTCTAAGCGGTTACATAATTATGTGAACGAAGTAAGCACTAACAAAAAAATAAATAAATATTTATATATTTTATAATTTGGAAATGTTAAATTAAATAATTAATTTAATCATGCTTAGAGAGTGTTTTCTTACTCCCCAAGTTTTGCTAAGATACTAGACTTTCCACCCGTGCTGCCGCACGGGTCGTATACATTGCAAATGTAGTAGGCCAAAATAAAGTTTAATAGCGCAATTACAACTTATAATTTTAATGCCATCATTTTTTAGTGCAAACATTCATTTTGTTTTTTCATGCTTACAATTCAACATTCATTTTTTGAGTCATTGGGTCAAACTTACAATTGGTATATTAAAACAAAGCCTAAATCGCAAAAGAAAATAAAAAAATCATTGAAGAATGTCTGAGTGGAAACAATTTCAAAGCCAAAATCTAGAGCACACATTTGACCCGTGCGACGCACGGGTTTTTTGGACTGCAATAGACACCAATTAATTATATATACCCATTGATGTTAGATAAGTCATGTGAAAAAATTGTATTATCATTCAACATAGTGCAATAAACAGTCATATTTTTTGGGAATGAATTGTAGACAAAATTGGTTATCCTAAATTGCAAAATATTTGTCCATAGATCACATTAGTTATCCTAATCTTCAACTTTTCTCTTGGAGTAACTATTGAAATTGCAGCGTATAATCGCACTCATGAAAACAAAGACGTTGGCGGATACATTCAAACATGTTTAAGAGATTGCTCTTGACTAAAAAATATCACTTTAGACATCAATAGACCAGATGTGTTCACTTGATCAGCTACCCTGTTGACTTTTTCTTTTAATATTATCCTAAGTCCGTTTGAATCTGTTACAACAAAGCATAAAATAAAATCAGTAACTTAACAAAAAGATCATTTATTCTCAAAGTAACGTATTAGGGACTACTCTTAACTCCTTTAAAGCATGAACTCAAGTTAATTACAAATTTGGCAGGTTGAATTTTGCACAAACAACCACAATATACAATAAATTTAACAAAGAAAGTAACACTTTGAGGACCATGTATTGCAGGTCGACTCTCCAATTCATAGAGACAATTATAACTTTTAACTTCCTAATACAGTCATATATGATTTCAATGTTTTCCAATTGAGAGAAAATTTTCATTCAAATCAAGTGATTTCAAGACAATTTCTTTAAATTGCCTAAGAATGTCTTATGCTAATATAAGATGGAGAACAAAAAAAATCTATAAGACGATAAAAACACTAAAGTAGAAAATCCAATAATTCAACTAAAGATAAAAGGATGAAAGAACCTCCTAAAGCAACACAAATGAGCAGAAAAAAAATATTGAAAAAGAAGCCAAATAAAATCATCAAATACAACAAACATAAAGGTTCAAAAGTTGGTCATTTTGAACATTCATCATAGGCATGATATGGCAATCTTTTATGTGGGATACTCCTCTACCAATCAAACCTGCAAATTATGAATAGCCAATCATACCTGCAAATCGAATCAGTAGCACATATGAAGTAGGAACATTACATTTTTCAAGAATGAAATAAAACAACAATTCGTATTCCAATCAAATTTTTATAACATATGTTATGCTAATCAAATTCAGCTGACATTTTAAATCACCTAAATCAAATTCATGAAGAAATGCTTGTTTTCTTGGTAAATATCAGAGGCATAAATTGGAAACAAAATGTTTGAACAGAAAATCCAAAAACCAAATTGAATTTGTGAACCACAGACCTTAACCAATAGGATCACAAAGCCTTAATAATTAGTCTTCATTCAAGCTTCACAATGTTGAATTTGGCTACCGCAAAACCATTCAACCTGCAAAAATAGATAATGAATAACGTGTAATTTAGATGAATAGATATGTCATAGAATTGTCAAAAGAAACATAGTCGTGATTTCTGCCGACGTACACTCAATCACAACCAAAAAAACTATAGAAACTATGAGGGACAATATAAAAAGAGAACCCTAGAAAACTTTCACCAATTCCTACTGAAAATCCAAATTACCTCATTCTATTTGTAGACGTCGTGATTCAATTTTTAAAATGATAATTTCTACAAATCTAGAACAGAAAAAGATCAAAATGAACAGGGTCTTTTAAGAATTTAAAAGAAACAGCATAATTTCAACATTGTAATCAAGAGCCAGATAGCTATACTATATGTGATCATGTTGTGTTAGTTAGATCAGCAACCCTGATGTAAAAGTAAAAAAGGCATAAAAATCGCAAACAGAGAATATACATTATTTATTACAAAATTCGACTAATTTGTGCCTACCACTCCGATTAAAGAGCGGCTAAAATACCTATCTACTATTCAAGGTTGTTTACAAAGTATGTCATACCCACATGTCCATGTTCATTCTACAAAACATGCCTAGAAGTAACAATCTAAAATATAAATGCATTATTTTGAAATAAGCCAAAGAAGAAAAACAGAATTTGAAATATATTTTAATCTTACCCTTCTATCTTCCAGGTTAGCAACTCCATCATCAACTTCGTCTTCGCTATCACGGTCTGATAACACTTGTTCCAGTGCCATGGGCTTCATCAACCCACAACAAAATGAGCAATGGACTCAGAAACAAATCAAATACATTATCTTACTAATCCATATCAAGTGCTAAAGCTAAGACAATATGCAAATTATATGGATTTAATCCATATATTATCTAGTTAATCCTAAAGACATGAAAACCAGTAGCAATTCAGTTAATATTGACCCCATGCACTCTTGTTTTTTAGAGATAAAACAAAATAAAATTTCTAAAAGCTAATGGTAATTACAAAATGAGGATTAACATTTTAGTATTAAATCCATTTATGGAGAAGCCAGATAACTGTTGAACCGAAAAGGCAAGGGATCTCTATGGTTATCAAATCAAAAGAATCTTCAATTCACTTATAGAAATTAACTTGTAGATAAAACAATCCATACACCAAGCATGTTAGGAAGTACATTAGGTGAATAAAAAATCAATGAGATCTAAGACAGTTAATTACCTGAACTCTGTGTGAGTGAAAGAACTGCCTCTTCTGCAGGTGCATACGAATGGAGAAACAATTTTGACAAAAATGAGCATATTAGGACTTCATAAGATTGAAAATAAAACAATAGTGTTAATGGCCTACCACATATTTTGTAATATCATATTTTGAGCGCCAAACTCCTTCCCATTTGTTGTAAAATTGAATATGTGAACCACATAACTTAACCAATAGGATCACAAAGCCTTAAAAATATGATATAATTCTTCCTATATCTTCTAATTGCAGCTTTTTGTCAAGCTGCATAATAATCAATCTTCATTCAAGCTTCACAGTGTTGAATTTGGCTACCGCAAAACCATTCAACTGGCAGAAATAGATAATTAATAAAGTGTCAATTTTAGATGAACAAATATGTAATAGAATTGTCAAAAGACACAAAGTCTTGATTTCTGCCGACGTACACTCAATCACAACCAAAAAAACTATAGAAACTATGAGGGACAATATAAAAAGAGAACCATGGAAAACGTTCGCCAATTCCTACTGAAAATCCAAATTACCTTTTTCTATTAAAATTATGAAGACGGTACGACGATACAAATTCTGACACGTCAATTGCTGCACTTTTTTAGTAGAAATAGCCTAAACACCATGAAAACATGGGAGTTTAAAGCATAATATCACCTTATGAGAATGCAATCCACGTTAATTATCAGTTTTAGAAGAAATTCAAAATAAATGTATAAAATCTAATCAATAAGCTAAAACACATTTTGAATTTATGACAAAATTGGAAAGAAATTGAAGGGAGGAGGGAGATAAAGATTTGACCAGAAAAACAATCACGACATCTACAAATTGAATCAACTCTCTATGACGTCAGTCCACAAATCAGCAAATGTAAATTAAAGACAAAAAATGAAGCTTTGTTTTATATACTTCTTCAATTCCAACAACCATGTAGAGTACCAACTTACGTTCTGTTGCGTGTCATCCTATGAATAAAGATAGGGATCTGAATATATTGAATTCAAAGAATATGCTAGCTATTGTTCTAAGTTTCTTTAATGAAAAAGTTATAGCCATTGCTCATAAATTTGAAGACTTCGATTTCAATAAGTTTTCAACATAAAATTTCAATTTTCAAAATGATAATTTCTACATGAAAAAATAAAAGACATTAGAGTAGAGTAAGTGAGTAAGTACCTGAAGACGATTACAATGTATAATCTGAAACTCATGCAGGCACATGTAAAGGCTCTGTGAAGGTCAAACTGGTTTCCGAAATTCATTATGATGCAGGTACCCGGAGACAATAACAATGGAAAAGTTGAATCTAACTCATATGAGTAAATTCTAAGAGAAATAAGATTGGAAAAAAATGAAGCATTAACTCCATATTAGAACAAAAAACTAACATACGACCACTATAAGTAACACTAAACTCAAATCAAATTAGAACACCAAATTAACATACGACCACCATAAGTAACACCATACTCAAATCATTTGCCATTATTAGAACAAAAACTATTTTTTGACAAATTAAAATAGAAACCAACGATTTTGAGTTGGAAAATTTGATAATTTTCCTATACAGAAATGAAATCAACAACTTTTTTTTTATCAAATGGGTAAGCTAAAAAAATCAGAGTTGAAATTGATAAAAATCCAGATTCAATTGATAGAACTAATTCCCTAAATTATGGCCTAATAAAAGAGGAATTCAAGATTCAATTGAGAGAAAGAGAACATGTTTAAAAAAGATAAGGTGGTAGAAGAAATTTGCAAACCCTACTAAATTAAGTGAAAGAAAGATAGAGCTCTAATTCCAATTTCGCCGAATTCCAATTTCCCCCAAAAATCCTTCCGCGACCGTGCTGTTTCACTAAGAATTCTAGCTTCTTCAAGCTCCTTTCCTATCAAATCGAAAAAATCAATCAAAACAACACCGGCGATACAAAAACCCTAATCACGATACCAAAATCGATCAAAACGTAACGAAACTAAAAACGCATACCGAGGGATCGAAGGTCTTGAAAATGATGTTGCATGGAAGCATTCTCTTTGACGAAAACTTGAAGAGGCTTATTGCCTTGATGAGGTTGAACGGCGACGACGAATAAAGCTTCGAGGAGAAGATCGGCGCTGATTCGAATGTCGGCGATGATACGTTCGGCTTGACCGAGTTTCTATATTTTTGTCGGCCATGTTTTCTATATTTCTATATTTTTGTGATGTGGTTAATAGAGAAACATGATATTAGGTCAAATTTGTTTCAACAACAAAATAGTTTCGGAAAAGGGCTATAGTTGTTTCAGAATTAAGCTTTAGGTTAGGGTTAAAACAGGAAATTTATTCCCTAGGGTTTAGGTTAAAATAAGGGCTAACATTAGCTTACTGGTTAACTTTTATATGTGATGTGGTTAATAGAGAAACAGGATATTAGGTCGAATTTGTTTCAACAACAAAATAGTTTCGGAAAAATATGGCTATAGTTGTTTCAGAATTAAGCTTTAGGTTAGGGTTAAAACAGGAAATTTATTCCCTAGGGTTTAGGTTAAAATTAGGGCTAACATTAGCTTACTGGTTAACTTTCATATATAAATAGATTTTGGAACGCAATATGAAATATTTTGGTGCACTATATAAAATATTTTGGTATGCAATCTAATATACTTTGGTACTTTATCTGAAATATATTTTTGTACATAGCAATATATATTTTTGTAAACAATATGATATATTTTGGTACTTGATAAATATTTGGCAAGTGTACCAAAGTCTATCGAAGTAGTAAAAATATCGATCCACGAGGACTGTATTTAACTTCAACTTAACAAGTTCGTTATTCGTTAGGATGTGTAAAGTTTATATTGGTTGCCCTTGGCAGTTGGTAATTGGTTGTAACAATCAGTAAAATATCTTGTGACAGAAATTATACTGAGATGAATGATTAAGCCGTTGAATACGCTATTGCTCTATATGAGATAATTGTCCTCTCTCTACTTCTCAAGTATTAATCTTTCTTTACGACAAGTTAACAAAGTAGTGTTGATCGCTCTCGCGCATCAACACCCATTCCTAAGCTAGAATCGCCTACTCTATCCCGAGTCTATGTGGCAGCAATAACTTAGGAAGCAATATGGAACGTTATCTTATGTGTCATAACCCTCAATTTCCCATCTCTGGGCTCCTAATGTTGAGTTAAACAGATTTACTAGATCAAGATCAAAAGCCAGGGTTAGTGGTCATTCAATTCCTAAGATCATTTCATATACATAATTGAGATAGTTATGGTTAGTGGTCCTACAACAATCATTTTAGAAAAGCAATGAGCATAAGTATAAATGATTAAAGACTGATTAATATTGATAATAGAGAGAGTACAACTACTGATTCATATATTACAATAGGTTCATCATGGCTTAATCAAACTATAGTTTAGCTACTCATAACTAAACTATCATAAACATACATGGTATAAGCATACATAAATTCTTACCAACTTGAGAGTTGGTATGACTCTAGGAGCTTGCTCCTCTGTTTCCTTGTTCCTTCTATGCTCAAAATCCCATCAAACTTCTGTGTCTAAAACATTCCCCCAATCTTTCCCTTTATAGGCAAAATAATGTGGCCAACAGAACGCACCATCGTGCCACGATGACTCCTCATCGTGGCACGTTTAGACATCAGATGCACGCTTGTCAGCAGATCAATCGCACTAAAGAGTTTCCAGATCGCACCATCGTGGAACGTTGCTAAGGCTTCGTGCCACGAAATTTCCAGAGAAGACAGCAATTCACAAACCTTTCCATCGTGCACGAAGCTCCTGAACGTGGCATGATCACTTGGCTTTTTAGGAACTTTTCTTCTTTTCTCCTCTTTGAGTGCTTGTTCTTGTTATAGTCTAATTTCGCCATGAATAATAGGTAGTTGTCTCTCTTTATGTTACAAAAAAAATGTAAAATACAACTAAAAACTAGTAATGACAGACAGTCATCAGTACTCAATGTGAGATGTTTTTGTACTAGATGAATTAATTGTTTCCAAAGTTTATCACATAGTGAATTTTCTATATAAATAGAGAGCTCACATAGTCCATTCTACATACCAAAAAAAGATTTCTGAAACTTCGAACTTTTTTCTTCTCTTTTCCCTTTTCGACTTGTTGAGAAGTCTTTCTTCTTTTCATCTCCTTTTTACGTCCCTTCGAAATTTAGAGTATTCTTAAGACCATAAACCCTTTTTAGATATATTGTTCCTTCGAAAATCGCATAGTTATACGGGTACCACAACATTGCTTCTAACCGTCAACTTGCATTTTAACATCCTTCCATCAACGCTTGTCAAAAAAATTAATTTTATATATCAACACCATTTTTTTAAAATAAAAACAAGGGTCCTTAAAAACAAAATCCTTCATCTTATACCAGAATCCATCTTAGTGTTTATAACCGCTTTTGTCGTTGCTAACTCGCTGAAAGACCTACTGAGTATGAAGAGAACTTCTAAATTATTGAACAAAGTATGTGAGGATAGAGAGGTTTTGCATGCATGTTCCCTAAGAGAAATTCACTTACTGTTGTGGCCGGCTCACCCTCAACGCAAATATATAGATATTTTTTTTGATCGATTACGTTGGAGCCGAAACCCGGAATACTGTTTTAGGGTCGGTTTAATCAATCTTTGTGAACGGACAACAAACTTTAGATTAGCAAGAGACTTGTTACAAATAGCAGCGGCAGAAGGTCATGATGCAGAAAAGTATGCGCTGACAATGTTATACATCTTTTCTGGAGATCCTAAAACGTATACCTTAGGCATTTTTTGGTTGACTAAGTTATGGAAAAAAAGATGCCTATTCAAATGCAGACGGATGATCGATGAGTCAATTGAACTTGACAGGCTGGAGACATGGAAGGCATTGGCCACCAAGTTTAGAGTTCTCTATGGTATGCAATCATTTGCCTGCAGGTTTAAAGTGCATACCTCCAAAACTGAAAAAAGGAGTCTGGATTGCATTTTCCGATGAAGACTATAGTTTCGACACATGTTTAGGTTGCCGTCTTGACAAGGAAGTCGTATGGTTCATTGATAAAATTGGCTATGATCGACCTGAGCATCATAACCATATTCGATCTTAAGTGTATGTGTGTTACAATTACCCTATTTTCTTCAATAAGATATATGTTATAAGTTGATGAAGGGTTACATTTATTCGATCACTCTTTGAGGATGAATCTATTGTTTTTGTGTGGTTTTCTAAAATAAGTTGTCCTTATAGCATAGCAGACTGTGCAAAGCTTGGTTTTATTGCATTTTGGAATGCTTTGATTCTCACATTATCTACTGTATCTAGAATTGGCTTCAAATCTTCGTAATATCTCAATTTCTTCACAATTGAATGTAATTTTTTGATTAAGACTTCTGGATATGTGAGTGTTTTGATTTAGACTTGCGCTTTTTATTTATGAAAGTTTCAAGAGTCTGAGACATTCGTTTAATTTCTATTAAATACATGTCTGAGACTCACGTGCTTGTTTTTCCGCACTTTTTATTGTTCTAACGTGTGTAATTATCAACGATATTTTATAGAATTTCCGTGTAAAATACAAATGATATTATATATATATATATATATATATATATATATATATATATATATATATATATATTTTATAAGTATAGATATAGATATTTCTGACTTTCAAATGTAGCAAACTCAATAAATCATAATTATCGTTTTCAATGACAACAATAATATAACAAATATAATAAAAAAAATTATCTTTTTTAATAACACCAACAATATAACATGAAGGTGAGAAAAACACAAGAAGGGCGGTTGAATTGTGTTTTGAAAAATTCTTCGTTTCTCCTAAAACTGAACACACTTGATCAGAAGCTAAGTGAGACAGCTTCTAAAGTGATTATCAGAATCTAAATGCAGCGGAATAAAACAGAGAGAGAAGAAGAACGACACAAAGCAATTATACTGGTTCCTTCCACAATCCGGAAGTAGTCCAGTCCCCCTTGCACTTCCAAGGAGATTTCACTAAGAGTAATATCTGATTACAATTGCTCAAGCACACAAGCAAGAGACTTCCTTTTCTCAAGCACACAAGCAAGAGACTTCCCTCAAGAACACAATCAAGAGACTTCCTGCTCAAGCACAACTGCAAGAGGCTTCTAACTAAACAAAATTACACAGAAAATTGTCTAAGGTTGAACACTTGATATACAATCAGAGGTGCTCACAGTACAAATCAGATACAGACTCAATGACTTAAGAATTTCTAAGATAAGACTTTGAGACACAGAAATTCTAAGTGAATGCAAAACAATTTCAGCAGAGGTTTGGCACTTGTATGAGAGTCTTTCGTTTAGCGTTCTTGCATTACCAATTCTCTAAGTCTTCACTCCTTTATATAGAGGTGTGAAAGAGACGTTGTGAAATTGCCAGCACATCAAAGAGTCATTGTTGAAGCTTTATCTTTCACCAATGATCTTTTGCCTGATTTGGTTGTTGTCCTATGAAGAACCAATTTGAAATCCATTCCTTATCCAAAGGAACATCTATGCAGGCGAAGCCGTATTCTGGAGCTGTTTTCTTATCTTGTAGCGTGGACACAAAACAGAGTAGTGGAGAAGGTGGTTGTACAGTTCGTACAATAGTACAATGTCAACGCTTTCGTCCATATTGCAAGCACATGCCTTCAAACATCTTTGAAATGACCGTTGCAAAATTCCACTAATCTTTTGTTGTGTTTTCGAATCCAATAGACAGCTTTTGCAGTGATGATTCTTCAATCCTTGAATCTTTTGCAAATCCAGTTGATCTTCAGCTTCTGGTGAAATGACTTCTGATGAGGCAGCTTCTGATAACATAGCTTCTGATGATGCAGCTTCTGAATGATACAGCTTCTGATAACGCAGCTTCTGATGATGTGGCTTCTGGACCGCTTGTCTTCAGGAGCACTATTCTTCAGGAGCGCTTTACTAACTTCAGGAGCGGATTTTCTTCAGGAGCACTTTTCTCTTCAGGAGCGAGTTGCCTTCAGAAGCACTAAGCTTCAATTATTGTTGATTCCTTTAGCTCTTCATTTGCTCATTCAGAACCAATAAATGATGTAACTTTTTAATTAAGGTCCTGTACACTTGAAAAATATTAGCTAGTCCAATTTACAATTTTTAATACCTTGTTATCATCAAAACTCTTTAAGGTTTATTGTTAAACACATTTTGTTCCAACAATCTCCCCCTTTTTGATGATGACAAACAATAGTATTTAAAATTGATCAATTGTTGTTAATCCAATTAACAAGTTGACTTTGGGGTTCTGAGGTTTGTAAGCTCAGAATCTGAGGTTTGTAAGCTCAAACTCCCCCTGAGTCTGATAGTCTTTAAGGTGAGGTTTGTAAGCTCCCCCTAAGTTCTATCCAGGTTAATTAAATTCATTTTTAGCGCAATAATAATCTTAGAGCTTTAAAATGAAATAAGTTATAGATGAGAAGAGTGGTTCAATTAATTTTATTTGAAATTTGATACTCCCCCTTTTTGATACACCCTTCTTTAGGTAAGACAAAAAGTTATAAGTTTTTCAAAATTTTCAAATATCATTAATGGGGCTCAGAGCCTTTAAATACTATCACATATACTCCCCCTTTTGTCATTATCAAAAAAAAATAAAAAATCAAGACAAAAAGATTTGAGAAAAATTCAAACAATAAGAGAGTATAATAAAGTATCAGAACCTAAAATCTATAACAAAAAATAAAATAGCCAAGCAATGAGTATATAGATGAACAAAACAAAGTATTCAGGCATTCAAGAATCAGAACCATGAAGGATTCAGAAGCAGTAAGAAACTTAAGATAAGAAGTGATCAGAAGCAAGAAATAGACAGGATTAAACAAACAACAAACGATATATAAACACTAAAGTGTGCAACTAAGGTTTGGTTTGAAGTAGTTTCCTCATCCTCTCCATTTCTTCAGCTTGTTGCTTCAACTGATCTTCAAGAAGTTGTTGCTTCTGGAGAAGCTCTAATTCCCTCTCCTTAGCTTCTTGTTGTTGCTTTGCCATCTTCTGCCTCAGAAGCTTGAACATCCTTGCGTCTCTGGTCAAATATTCCATTTCAGAGAAGAAAGGCTTGTTTGCCAGAAGCAGTCTAGGACTTCTGACTCTGAGTCTTTGCTTCAGGTTCTCCATTAACCTTCTTACAGAAGCTTCCTTGATTCTGATGCACTTGGCCTTAACAACTTCTATTAACTCTGCAGCTCTGTTTTGAAGTGATGTCCATGCTTCTTCATATGCATTGGTGAGATCAATTGTCCTTCTTTGATCCACCAGACCATGCATTTCAGAATGGATCTTGAGTAGCTCATTGTCAATACGTTCAGATTCCAGGATGTCCAGGGGTGGTTGTTCAAGGGTTTCCAGGTCAGAATCATTAAGAGTATTATCTTGAACAAGGACGGATTCTGGAATTGTGAGTTGTTCAGCTTGGGTTGAGGTTGATGGTTGGTCAGGATCAATGTCCATGGGAGTGTGTTGGTGAGAGGATTCTTCTGGTTGTTGGTTAAGTGGGGAGTTGGTTTCAGTTTCGGTTGGAGGTTGATGTGGTGAAGTTGATGTTTGAGAGTTGAGTTGGGGGTCAATGTTAACAGTTGATGATTGAGGTTGTGGAGGTGATGTGGGTGTGTGTGGTTCAGGTGGTTGTTGATGGGGGCTTTCTGAAACAACATTTTGAGAAGCAGTTGCTTCTGGAGTTGCTTCAGAGGCTTTCTCTGAGTTGGGTTCAACATCTTCTGGAGGAATCATGTTGAGAGGTTGAATGTTAAGAGGTTGAGGGTTAAGGCGAAAGATAGTATCAATGACTCTATCTCTCTGCTCAGCCATTTTAGCCAACTTCTCATTGATTATATGACCAACTGGTTCATAAGTGGTTGACTGAGAGGGCTTTTTGTTGGTTTTGGTTGATGTTGACTAGCCTTTTACTGGTTTTTGAAAAAGTTGAGCTATGGGTATATCATCATCAGAATCTGATGATGATGAGGATGTGGAATCTGATGAAATATTGACTACTGATGACATGTTGTCATTACGTAATTTTTAGGACTTATTGTGACATTTTGATAGAGTTCTCATGCAATTTATACTGTTCTGGAGTGCAAAAAGCTTAAATATTGAAGTCTGTTCGAAGGAAATCGCGCCACGCCAATTTCAAGCTGTGCTGCGATTTTTGAAGCAAAAATTACATCCTCCCTGTTTGAGGGAAATCGCGGCACGCCTATATACATGGCGCGGCGCGATTTTGACGGGTCAGGCCCATGACTTCTATAAATACTGCACTCAATCTGAAGAACAAGGGTTACGATTTTGGAGAGCAAAGTGCGATTTTGAGACATCGGAGACGGCTAGAAGGGCGATTTCTTCAACCTTTTACCAATTCATGTATGTTTTAATTATTTCGTTGATTATGCTATTTGTAAACTCGATTATGAGTAGCTAAATCTCTTAGAGATTAGATCCGAGATGAATCTTTGTAACCCTAATTGACACATGTTGCTGTGAAACTCTATTTTGTTTATGAATTCAATTCTAGTTTATTCAATTCAATTGTTCTTAATGCTTTTTATATCTTGATCACATATAACTTGATTTCGTGAGAATGAATGACCACTGACCATGGCTTTCAACTTAGACCTAATTGAATTGTTCTAATAAACAGGGTTAGTCTAGGAATAGATAATCGTTTGTTAGTGATAATAGGTTAACGTTCGGTAAAACCTTCAAGAATTATTAGACCACCTAAGGAATTAGGGGCTGCAGTTTAAGAAGAGGGTCCTAACTCAAGGGATTGATTAGGGCTAATTTGTTAATCATCGTAAACTAGAAGAGGGTTCATAACAAATAGGTGCAGTAGACCAATTAGGGGAACTTAGAGGATTCGACGGATCTGATCTCATCTTTCTCTCATATTTTCTTAATCAAATTTAATTTCTTTTATTTGATTTCATAAAATCAAACCAAATCTTCTGCCTAGTGGCAAACTAAAAATAAACTTTACACATCCTAATTATATAACGAAATTGAATTATTGAAGTTAAAAACAGTCCTCGTGGGATCGATATTTTTTCTACTTCGATAGTATTTGGTGCACTTGCCAAACGTCTATCAAGTTTTTGGCGCCGTTGCGGGGGACTGTTGAATTAATTCAACAAGGCAATTACGTTATAATTTAGGGTTTTTGCAATTTAAATTTCTGTTTTTAATTTTATTTTTCTGTTTTCATATTCACTTGATTACTTTGCGTTGTGCAGTGCTACTAAGGTATTTTGCTGTTTATGCGAGGTAAACAGAGCTCAGACGACTTAGAGTACGATCCGGAAATTGAAAGAACTGCTAGAGCACTTAAGAAAGCTGTCCGATCGCAAAGGTTAGCTCAGTCCGTTCCACCGGGTGTTCGAGAACAAATACCGGAGCCACTATCAACTGAATCTGAAACGATCTCTTCTCCTAAATCTGCAACTATGGAAGGAGAAGGAGTTGTACCACCGAGACCTAAGCTAGGAGACTACGGATTAGCCACTCATCGCGGTCAACTGACCCATACTTTTCAACCAGCTAACCCCGTAGCTTTCGACATCAAGACAACTGTCCTCAACGGTTTGAGGGACAAGCAATTCGATGGGACTGAAGCTATGAGTCCTCATGAACACTTGAGCCGCTTTGCTGAAACCTGCGAGTTTTGTGTGCAACCAGCCACCGTGACGGAAGCACAAAAGAAACTAAGGCTATTTCCTTTCACCTTGACGGGAAGAGCAAAAGATTGGTTGCTAACAATACCAAACGGGACTGTCCAAACATGGGTAGAGTTAGAGCTGAAGTTCTTGGAGAAATATTTCCCTATGTCTAAGTATTGGGACAAGAAGATGGAGATCTCTAACTTCAAGCAAGGAGAAGGTGAATCATTGTATGATGCTTGGGAGCGATTCAATTTGCTTCTTAAGAGGTGCCCTAACCATGAGTTCACCGAGAAACAATACCTCCAAATCTTCACTGAGGGGGTAACACCAAACACTAGAATGTTCTTAGATGCTTCCGCGGGAGGTAGTCTCAAGAGCAAAACTGATCATGAAGTCCAAGCTTTAATTGAGAACATGGCTGGAAATGAGTATCGTGCTGAAGCTAAGAAGAAAGAAAGAGGAGTGTTTGGGGTGAGTGAACAAACTGCTATCCTTGCTAACCAAGCAGCTATGAACAAACAAATCGAAGCTCTAACTAAGGAGTTTCAAGGCTTCACTTTGGCTCATAAGCAACAACAAGTGGCTGCAATCAAGTGTGACTTATGTGGTGAAGAACATCCCAACGGTGAATGTGTTCCAGAAGGATCAAGTGAAGAAGCTAACTTCATGGGAGGTTATCAAAGGCAGAATCAATACTACAATTCAGGCATCAATAAGCATCCAAATCTAAGCTACTCAAATAACAATGCTTTGAACTCTCAGATGCTCACTCCTCCTCAACAACAACAAAGGAAGCCATCAGCTCTTGAGGAAACTATGATGAACTTCATGAAGATGACTCAAAGCAACTTTGAAGAGATGAAGAAGAGTCAAGAAGCTGAAAGAAAGAACAATGAAGCTTCTAGAAAAATGCTTGAAACTCAACTGGGGCAATTAGCTAAGCAATTGGCTGAACAAAACAAAGGCGGATTCTCAGGTAACACTAAAGACAACCCTAAGAATGAGTCTTGTAATGCTATTGAATTGAGGAGCAAAAAGGTTTTGACACCTTTAGTTCCAAAAGCTACAAAGAAGGTTGATGATGTAGTTGAGGTGGAGGAGAATGATGTAGTTGAAAAAAATGATGAGGGTGAAGTTGAAAAAGAAGATGATCATGGAGTAGTTGAAAAAGAAAGGAAGAAAAAAATAGAGGGAGAAAAAAGTGAGAAGTTAATTGATGAAGATTCAATCTTGAGGAAGACGAAGAGTCAAATATTGAAGGATGGAGACAAACCACAAGTTATTCCATCATATGTGAAGCTTCCATACCCTCACCTTTCAAAGAAGAAAGAAAAGGATGAAGGTCAATTCAAGAAGTTCATGCAACTTTTCTCACAACTTCAGGTGAATATTCCTTTCGGTGAAGCTCTCGATCAAATGTCGTTGTATGCTAAATTCATGAAAGACTTGTTGACTAAAAGAAGGAAGCCTAAGGATGATGAGAACATAGCACTTTCTGAGAATTGTAGTGCTATTCTTCAAAAGAAGCTGCCACCTAAGCTGAAGGATCCTGGTGCATTTACTATCCCTTGTTCAATTGGACCGGTAGACATTGGTAGAGCTTTATGTGACTTGGGAGCAAGTATCAACCTGATGCTTCTTTCAATGATGAAGAAGCTTAAGTGTGGGGAACCAAAACCAACAAGAATGACCATTACTTTAGCTGATCGGTCAATCTCTTATCCTTTCGGTGTACTTGAAGATGTGCTAGTCAAGGTTAATGACTTGGTGTTCCCAGCAGATTTTGTGGTCTTAGATATGGCTGAAGATGAAGACATGCCACTCATTCTAGGAAGACCTTTCCTTGCAACTGGTCGTGCTTTGATTGATATTGAACGTGGAGAGTTAATGTTGAGGTTCCATAAGGAGCAGGTGGTTTTCAACATTTTTGAGGCAATGAAGCAACAAGATGAGAACCACAAGTGTTACCGGATTGACGTTGTTGAAGAAACAGTCGAAGAGAACTCCCTTGAATCTCAACCTATTCAACCTATGGAAGGAGAAATCGTTAAACCTTTTAAAAGTAAGGAGGTGATTGAAGATGTTCGGGTGCAAGAGTGTGTTAAGCAACTTGAAGTAAGCACAGATCAAATGCAACAACAATCATCATAAGACATCATTGACAATAAGTATGGGGGATTTGGAAGTTGGAACAACATGCCTAAGACTACTTTCACTAATCCTTGTAGTGTGTTTGCTTACAAGAAGATCCCCTTTGGAATGCATAATGGGCTGGCTACTTTTCAATGGTGTATGCTTTCTATCTTCTCTGATACAATAGAAAGAGTTAGGAGGTACTGTGACAAAGAGTTGGTAAGGAACAAGCCTGTTGATGAAGCTGTGGATCTAAGGAAGTCTGGTGCACAAGGAACTTTCAAGGGTAAGGAACAAAAGCTGAAACGGTACCGTAAAGGAGGACTCCCAAACAATGAAGAGGGAGAGACATCAACTGATCCTTAGGGATAGTCATCAGTCAAGCTAGTGACGGTAAAGAAGCGCTGGGTGGGAGGCAACCCACTATTTATTTTTCAGGTATGATTTTATTGCTTTCAAAAACAAAAACACAAAAATATTTTTTCTTTTCTTTTAATACAAGGCAGGAAAGTTTTAAAAATTTGTTCAAGGATACCTCTTGCCAAGAAAATCATGCAAGGTACTGATGTCTTGCATGATTCTCTCCTAAAAAGTTTTTCAAAAATTCAAGGAACTCAGGCATTTTTCAAGAAAACAAAATTTTGGGCCTGAGGAAGCAAAGAATGCTCCCTGTTTGACCAAAATCGCGCCGCGCCTATATATGGCCGCAGCGCGATTTTCATGAGCAACTGCCTAGCCCCCTGTTTTAAGGAAATCGCGCCGCGTCTTGTATTTGGCCGCAGCGCGATTTTGCTTGGAAGCTGCCCATAGGTTTCAAAAACTAGCCGTTACAAACCCACCATCTCCCAACCATTGCAAAACTAGCCGTTACTAGCCGTTACAACGCAAAATCGCGTCGCGCCTTGCATTTTGGCGTGCCGCGATTTTGCCCAAACAGCCCTATAAAAACATCACTGTTCATCATCATTTTTATTCCATTCTTCCTACCTTTCTCTACCAAAACTTCTATAAACTTCCATTCACGAATTTTTCTCATCTTCATCTCCTTTTTCACTTCCTAAACATCATCTACCCACAACCCTATCATCAATTCATCAATCCAAACCAACACCAAACCACCATCATTCCCAACTTTCCCAAAATTCACAAAACTTCCCTTTCACCATCTTCCTAAACCACAAATGGCCTCAAACCAAAGAAACACCCGCTCAAAGAAAACAACCAACCCCAAACCATCCACAAGCAAATCCAAACGCCCTCGTGCCGCATCCGAACCACCCGAAAACGCTATCCATTTCATCAATGACCAAGCCCAAGAGTTCCATCAATCTATGAAGAGTTTCAAAGTCATAGGGGAGAGGAAGTTTGATTTCACAAAGCTTGTGAAGTAACCTTTCTTTGAGTCTGAATTACGAAGGAGGGGGTGGACGAGGTTGAATGAGATGATCGACGAAGCAAACAACAAAACGGTGATCGTCGAATTCTTTGCAAATGCAAGGGTGTTCGATACACCCTTTCAATCTTTTGTTCGAGGAAAGTATATTGATTTCAGCCCAGATGCTCTCAATGCATGGCTGAATGTTCAAGCACTGGAGGAGTGTTGGGTTGAAAAATTGAGGAGGGAGAGATTTGCCATTATGGAGGATACCTTTGATGAGATCATCACCACCATGTGTAGGCCTGGGTCGACTTGGAAAAGGTCCCGGATGCTTACCTATGCAGAGATGCTGCCGATACCCAAGGCGTGGGTGTCCTATTTGGTCCAGACTCTTGAGAGTGCATCTTGCACTTCTGAAATTCCTCTCAAGAGGGTGCTTGCTGCCTACGCCATCATCAAGGAGCACCCTATAGATATTGGCCGCCTCTTGGCCAATAGTCTTCATGATCTAGCAACCGGGAACACCACACAATTGGGGCATGGAAGTCTAATTAATTGGTTATGTGAGCAAGAGCTTGTCCCGGCTTATGATAGTGATCTCAACACCAGCAATATGAAGCCAATCACGGACTCGGTAATGGATGGATTTGTGAAGAAATATGAGGGCTATATGAAGGGGAGAGAGAGGGAGGCAGCAAGGCAACAACAAATGGAGCAAGGAGGGAGTAGTAGCCAAGGTGGTTATGCTCCTCTTCACCCAAAGCTTGAGGAATTCATGCATGTGCAAGCTAATTGGATGAATGAGACTTCGGACCAGCTGTGGGTGAACCATCCTAGGTTCTCAGCTGCGTTTGCTGCGGAGGCTCAATTGCATATGGGTCCGATTAGTGGGTCTTATGAGAGGTTTGGAGGCTCCCGTGAGCGCATGGAGCAATATTTTACACATCAAGAAGAGTATGGTCTGCGGATGAGGAGGGAAATCACTGATGATTTCAATGCCACCGAGCAAGATCAAGGGGATGGCATCTTTGAAGGATTGAGGACACCGAGGGCTGGACACTCGAATGATGATGTGAACATGGGCTGATCTACTGATGGATTAGCATTTTCTGCTTTGTATTTTATTTTCAGTCATTTTTCTTTTGATGTATTTTCTTTATTTTCTTTTTAATGTCAAAGTCCATTGAACTTATTTCCCTATTGTAATTGCTCCTGCACTTGTTTATTATTAATGAATTTGTTTTGTTTCATGTGACCTATTCCAGTTTAGTAACAGTTGTTTGATGAAACGGTATTCCAAAAGTTCTAAAGGATGGGTGACTTGATTCAAAGGCGAAGTGTACGGCGTTGCTAGGTAGTCACATACTCCCAGAAATCTCAGCCATAAGGTTCATTGCCAAATTTGTTTTTCAATTTACTTATATTTAGATTAGTTTTCCATGCAACTACATTTCTAGAACTTGCATTGTTTCTCTATTATTGATTGGTCTTTGTCAATTACACACTGAGGCAAAAGTGCTTGGTCCTGTGAGCCTTTTTGAAGCCTAGCCTGTTTTAATTTGTTAAATTTATCCTTTCTTAACCAATTGTGAGCCGGTAGGATTAGAACTTTTTGTTCGGTGACAAACTACTTTGACTTGTCCCTTAATATATTTTCTGAGTTAAGGCATTGTAGAATGTTGCTAAAGATTAAGTTTGGGGTTGCTATTGGAATTTGCAACCAACTAAGTTTGGGGTGGGGTACTAGAGAATAAGAGAACAAAAATATGAAATTGACATGCGAAATACACACAAAAATGGTGTATCAAAAAAAAAAAAAAGAGAAATTGAATGATGAAAAAGGGACAAAACATTGAAAATCCGAGTAACTTCAAACTCGATTGTCCCTAAATGTTAAAAATGTTCTCTAGTACCTTTGCATTGATTGTATTTCCACAAGGTGAATGAATGAAGGATTGAATTTTGTGCTTTAACTTCCGTAGGAATGCCTAACTCAAATTTTGTGTAGCCTACTTATCCAAATATATCCCACCTTCACCTAAGCCCCGTTATAACCCTAAAGACCTCAAAAGTGTGTAATGATATTGACTTTGATTGATGTTTAGAAACTTTTCAAGCGTATGGTAATATGTAGACCTGCATGTCGACTGGTAGAACCCTATTTCAATTTGAATGCGTGGAGTTGTGAATTGGTGGATGCGAACAAGTCAAACTAGCTCATCTTTAGCTAGAAGGAGAATGAACTTTTGGGTACTATCGTTTTGTCAGGTAACTGTTATTTTACTGTCGTTTGTCACTGTTGCAAGCAAATTCCTTGAAGACAAGGAATGGTTTAAGTTTGGGGTTGTGATGACATGCTGTCATTACGTAATTTTTAGGACTTATTGTGACATTTTGATAGAGTTCTCATGCAATTTATACTGTTCTGGAGTGCAAAAAGCTTAAATATTGAAGTCTGTTCGAAGGAAATCGCGCCACGCCAATTTCAAGCCGTGCTGCGATTTTTGAAGCAAAAATTACATCCTCCCTGTTTGAGGGAAATCGCGGCACGCCTATATACATGGCGCGGCGCGATTTTGACGGGTCAGGCCCATGACTTCTATAAATACTGCACTCAATCTGAAGAACAAGGGTTACGATTTTGGAGAGCAAAGTGCGATTTTGAGACATCGGAGACGGCTAGAAGGGCGATTTCTTCAACCTTTCACCAATTCATGTATGTTTTAATTATTTCGTTGATTATGCTATTTGTAAACTCGATTATGAGTAGCTAAATCTCTTAGAGATTAGATCCGAGATGAATCTTTGTAACCCTAATTGACACATGTTGCTGTGAAACTCTATTTTGTTTATGAATTCAATTCTAGTTTATTTAATTCAATTGTTCTTAATGCTTTTTATATCTTGATCACATATAACTTGATTTCGTGAGAATGAATGACCACTGACCATGGCTTTCAACTTAGACCTAATTGAATTGTTCTAATAAACAGGGTTAGTCTAGGAATAGATAATCGTTTGTTAGTGATAATAGGTTAACGTTCGGTAAAACCTTCAAGAATTGTTAGACCACCTAAGGAATTAGGGGCTGTAGTTTAAGAAGAGGGTCCTAACTCAAGGGATTGATTAGGGCTAATTTGTTAATCATCGTAAACTAGAAGAGGGTTCATAACAAATAGGTGCAGTAGACCAATTAGGGGAACTTAGAGGATTCGACGGATCTGATCTCATCTTTCTCTCATATTTTCTTAATCAAATCTAATTTCTTTTATTTGATTTCATAAAATCAAACCAAATCTTCTGCCTAGTGGCAAACTAAAAATAAATTTACACATCCTAATTATATAACGAAATTGAATTATTGAAGTTAAAAACAGTCCTCGTGGGATCGATATTTTTACTACTTCGATAGTATTTGGTGCACTTGCCAAACGTCTATCAACTACCTCTTCTGGTTCAGGATCAGAATCCTTCTTAGCAGACTCACTAGCCATCAGCATCAGTTGCTTGGCTTATGAAACTACAGACTCTTGTAGCTCAGCTGCAATTTCCAAGACCTTTTCAGCTTCTGCCTTTTTCCCTTGTAAGTCCTTCAAATCCAAATCAGAAGCAGCTTTAGCTATCTTGGTGATATGAGGAAAATCCTTGGTCCTCCTCAAAGCTGGCTTCCTCTTCCTCTTTGGTATAGCAGGTTGTTCAGGAGCAATACCAATACTTAGGACCACATTAGAGTTGATGTCTTTAGCTATCTCTTCAATTGATGGCATTGCAGAACCACCAATTTTAAGCTTGTCAGAAGCAGGTTTTGTCTTCTTAGCAGATTTTTCAACCTTCATATACTCTTCTGCAGTCATTTTCCTCTTTGATCTTCTGCCTTTTGCCAGAGGCACCGCACCACCATACATTTCCTCAGGTACCTCATCCAATTTGATGACCTGGTTGGTTGCCTCATAGTGATCCTTTATGTAGTACATCTGCACATCAATAGGATCCTTTTTGCAGATGGGTGGAAAATCTCTCATAAGATCAGACCTGACATGGGATTCACTTAAATCAGTTTGGAGTTTGGTGACCTCACTGATTAGCTCCATATTCAAGAGAGTATGAGCATTGATGAACTTCCCAGTCTTAGTGTCAATCATCTTATCAGTGAAGGCTTGAGCTCTACTTAGGCTGTCCAAGACACCTCCTTGATAGAATATCTCTGATAAGAGTCTTCCATAGGGAACCCAGGGTTTGTCCTGCAGCTGACTTTGTTTCAGACACTCTATCAGGTACTTGAACATGTATTTTGGCACGTTCACCTTTTCCTTCTTGATGAAGTGCTGGAGAAAGACTTTCTGAGCCAAATTGGGTTTTTCACATCCACCACAAGGTAGTAAGTTCTCATTCTGAATCTTCAGAAGCATCTTAGTTACCATGCCCAATTCAGCATATTTCTTCTCCCTCTTGAAATTGTATATGACCAAGTTAGCTTTTTCTTTCCAAATGCGTTTTTCAGCAGCACTTGAAAGATCAATTCCAGAGTAATATCCAGACGCTTCAACCTTAAGAACAGCTTCTATCTGCCATTGTGTAATTCTTACTGGAATACCGCAGATGCTTGACCTGATTTCATCTTCAACAAAAGGCCCAAGTCCCATTTCTTCTCTTGTCTTTCCCTCTAGCTCTGGATACATCAAAACCATTTGATTCTCTTCAGCTTGAGATGCTGCTCTGTTATAAACTTTTGCTCTTACCCAGAAGTGCCTAACCAATGCTTCATATGTTGGTCCATTCAACATTGTGAAGTATTCCAGAAGTCCTTGCTTTTCATAGTAGCTTCTGATCCAACACTTATGGAAAGCTAGTGATTCAAAATCCACTCGATTTTCTATCTGAACCTTTAAATCCCATTCTTCCAATTTCATGCTTCTTCGTCTGAAGTCATATTCAGGGACCATTCGTCCAGAAGATTCTGATGCGCCTTGCATGCTTGATGTAGATTCTGATACTTTTTGTTGCGAGCTGGATGATGCCATTTGATGAAGATTGAAGAAGATTTGGAGAAGATGATGTTTTTAGGATTCTAGGGTTGAGAGAATGCGCTTACTTCGCAAAAGGTTTGAAAGCAAATGTGTTTGTTGTGAGTGAGTAGAATTGACAAAGTGTTAAAAGTAAAACGATTGCAATTCAAAAAGAGACAAACAAACATAACATTAATGACAAAATTGGGGGCGCGTGAAAAGTACTTTTAAAGCTATTAAATCATCATTGCCCTTTTTAGTTATACACCAATACAAACAGGCCACGTCAGAAGTTCACAGAGTAACTACCAAGTTAGTGGGCCAGAAGTTACCATAAAAAGTAACTCCCAACGTTTCCACTAACTCTACTATTCAGAAGCATAAAATCCAGCTTCTGGACTTCAGATGCTGACGTCATTATCAGAAGCGAGTTTTCCTCAGAACCTCAATAGAGAGCTTCTGATGGACTACTGCTTCTGAACTAACTTCAGAACCTAAAATCCTATTCAGGAGCAAGCAATCATTTAATCAGACACAAAGTGCATGTTCAAATTTTTCATGATAAAATCAAATCTTTCAACAGTTAAAAGCTTAGTAAATATATCAGCCCATTGATTTTCAGTATCAATGAATTGTATATCTAAAATTCCTTTTTGAACATAATCTCTGATAAAATGGTGTTTGATTTCAATGTGCTTAGCTCTTGAATGCAAAATTGGATTTTTAGACAAACAAATAACAGCAGTATTATCACAATAAATGGGAATATTGTTAGCAGTTATCTGATAGTCTTCCAACTGATGTTTCATCCAAAGTAGTTGTGTATAACAACTTGCAGCTGAAATGTATTATGCTTCTGTTGTAGACATAGCAATAATTGTTTGTCTTTTGCTAGCCCAGGATATAAGATTATCACCCAGAAATTGACAATTGCCACTGGTTGACTTTCTTTCAATCCTATCACCAGCATAATCAGCATCACAGAATCCAATTAGCTTATAATCTAAGGATTTCCTATAGAGGAGTCCAAGATTAGTTGTTCCTTTCAAATACCTGAAGATTCTCTTGACAGCAGTCATATGAGATTCTCTAGGATCTGATTGGAATCTTGCACATAAGCATACACTGAATAAAATATCTGGCCTAGATGCAGTAAGGTATAACAAAGAACCAATCATACCTCTATACAACTTCTGATCAACTTTAGCTCCTTCATCTTCTTTGCTTAAGGTGCACGTAGGGTGCATTGGAGTGTTCATCACTTTACAATCTTCAAGCTTGAACTTCTTCAGAAGCTCCTTTGTATACTTTGATTGATGAACATAGACTCCATCTTTGCATTGATTAATTTGAATGCCCAGGAAGAACTTCAGCTCTCCCATCATGCTCATTTCAAATTCATCCTGCATTAACTTAGAAAATTCCTTGCAAAGAGATGCATTAGTAGAACCAAATATTATATCATCAACATATATTTGCACAACAAGAATATCTTTCCCAAGGGTCCTTCTGAAGAGTGTTGTATCAACCTGTCCTCTTTTAAAATCATTTTTTATTAAGAAATTACTTAGTCTATCATACCAAGCTCTGGGAGCTTGTTTCAAGCCATATAGTGATTTCTTCAGTTTAAAAACATGGTCAGGATATTTAATATCCTCAAATCCATGAGGTTGCTTGACATACACTTCTTCTTCAATGAATCCATTAAGAAATGTACTCTTGACATCCATTTGATATAATATTATGCTATGATTAACTGCATAGGAAAGAAGTAACCTGATTGCTTCCAATCTTGCAACTGGAGCAAATGTTTCAGTGTAATCAATGCCTTCTTGTTGACTATACCCATGTGCAACAAGTCTGGCTTTGTTTCTTGTTACTTCTCCTTGCTCATTCAACTTGTTTCTGAATACCCATTTTGTTCCAATAATGTTCTTGTGCTGAGGTTTGGGTACCAGATCCCACACATCATTCCTTTGAAATTGATTCAACTCTTCTTGCATAGCTAAGATCCATCCATCATCTGAAATTGCTTCTTCAACTTTAGTAGGTTCAATCATTGAGATCAGTTCAATCATTGATTCTTCTTGTCTGAAGTATGATCTTGTTCTCCTTGGACTATCTTTGTTTCCAATGATTAGTTCCTCAGGATGTGAAGATTTGTGCTTGAAAGTGTTTCTGAGAGGATCTTCTTGATGTGAGCCATCTTGTGCTTCATCAGAAGCAGTTTCATTTTGCGCTTCTGATGTAGGTTCAGCTTCTGGACTTTCTTCAGATTCAGCTATCTGATCAGGTTCTGGAGTAGCTTCAGGAACCTGTATCTCTGTAACACTTTCACCCTGCTTTGAAGTTTTATCTTCAAGCTCTTTGTCATCAAATTTAACGTGCATAGATTCTTCAACACAGAGTGTCTCTGAATTATACACTCTGTATGCCTTTGACCTTTCAGAGTAACCTAAGAAGATTCCTCTTTGGGCCTTGGCATCAAATTTCATTAGGTAGAGCTTGTTGTTCATAATGTAACATGTACATCCAAATTGATGAAAGTAAGAGATATTGGGTTTTCTTCCTTTAAAGAGTTCATATGCTGTTTTCTCCAAAATAGGTCTAATATAGATCCTGTTTTGAACATAACATGCTGTATTCACTGCTTCTGCCCAAAAATGTTTAGCCAAATTGTTTTCATGGATCATGGTTCTGGCCATTTCTTGTAAAGTTCTATTCTTTCTCTCTACAACCCCATTTTGTTGTGGAGTTCTAGGAGAAGAGAATTCATGGATAATTCCATGTTTTTCACAAAAAGCTTCAAATGGCTCATTTTCAAATTCTCCACCATGATCACTTCTGATTTTCAAAATCTTTGACTCCTTTTCAGTTTGAATTTGTGTGCAGAAGTTACTGAATACCTCATATGCATGATCCTTACTTTTCAGGAATTTCACCCAAGTCCATCTGCTGTAATCATCAACAATGACTAATCCATATTTACTTCCATATAAGGATGCAGTACTCACTGGTCCAAATAAATCAATATGGAGTAATTCTAAGGGTCTGGAGGTTGAAACAATGTCTTTGGTTTTAAAAGATGATTTCACAATTTTCCCTCTCTGACATGCACCACATAGTGCATCTGAATGATAGTCAATGTCTGGTAGCCCTTTGACAAGTTGTAACTTACTAAGCTTAGAGATTAACCTCCAGTTAGCATGTCCCAACCTTTTGTGCCACATCCATTTCTTATCATTCACTGATAGAAGGCAAATCACCTTCTGATCAGCCAGTTCAGAAAAATTGATTTTATAGACATTATCAACTCTCTTTCCCTTGAACACAATGGAATTGTCTTCCTTGTTGATTACTGTACAGTTGGTTTTCTCAAAAAGTACATCATAACCAATATCACAAAATTGACTAATGCTCAAAAGGTTATGTTCAAGACCATCTACCAACCATACATTATTAATTGAGGTAGAGGAATTACCAATAGTTCCTGTACCTATGATCTTGTCTGACTGGTTGCCTCCAAATTTCACATTTCCTCCCTCGATCTTTCATTGTTAGGCTGAGGAAAGTTGACTTCTCTTCTGTCATGTGTCTTGAGCAACCGCTGTCTAGGTACCATGATCTTTGCTTTGGTGCTGCTCTTAGACATACCTGCATCATTGACATTTTCAGATTTAGGTACCCATTGTCCTATGGGTCCTGGAAGTTTAGTGCTTAAGGCTTTACTCTTCGCTCCTTGTACCTTGTGCTGTGAGTTGGGTTGCTTCTGATTAACCATTACCTTTGGTTTTGGTACTTCAGAAGCAGTAACTGTCTTCTTTTGAAACTTAGACTTCAGAACCTCAGATTTTGGTTTCACCAGACTCTGAGGTACGGGTTCTGATCTTTTCAGGATCATGATCTTTGAAGTCTTGGAATCAGATTTGATCATAGCCTTTGACTTAGAGTTCTTTGGCTTTGAAGTAATCTTAGCCTTAGAACTAGAAGCTTCAGGTTCTGATTGAACAACAGTTTCCAACTCAGCACCTTCAGGTACAAAGAAGGTTTTCAGACCTTCCTTGATGCATTCACAACAAGATTTTAGATTGGTTTTCTCAAGTTTCACTTCTGGAAAACCAATTCCTCTGCCATTGTTCTTGTAAATGCTATAAATCATAGAAGCCACTCTGCTTCTGTCAATGCCAGATATAATAAAATCTTCAAGAGCAATTTCATGGTTACTTAAAGGTTTTTCATTACACTTTTCTTGTAGCTTCTGACATAAGAACCTGAGCTGATCTTCATACGTTTTACACATGAAGTCAAAGCCCCTAAGTCCTTGTTCAGAAGCTTTCAGATCCAATAGAGTTGATTTTTGCTGTTTCACCAAATCAGCATATTTTTCTTTTAAATCCTTCAACTCATTGGTTCTTACTTCAAAATGTGTAAGAAGTTCTTTAAGTGACTCAACAAGTTCATCTCTGGGAATTTTGGAATATACCTCGTTTTCATCTTTTGAGTCTGAATCTGATCCAGCTTCTGAAGTTGCTGTTGCTACCAGCCCAACAACTACCTTTGCATCTTCATCAGCTTCCTCTTTATCAGATCCAGATTCACTTCCCAAATCATCCCAGGTTGCCATTAAACTCTGCTTGATCTGCTTCTTGAATTTGCTTGGTTTGAATGTAGACCTCTTTGACTTGTCCTTTGACTTTTCTCTTTGAAGATCAGGGCATTCAGCAATGAAATGTCCAGGCTTCTTACAGTTGAAGCATCCCTTCTGATCTTCTTTCCTTGAGCTTCTGGAGTTACTCCTCTTGGTTAAAAACTTTCTGTTCTTCTTGGCCAGATATTGAAGTCTATTTGAGAGCATGGCCATTTCAGCAGCATCTGGTTCATAATCTGAACTTGATTGATCTTCCTCTTCAGATTCAACCACTTTGAGAGCTTTTGATGACTTGCCTTTGGATGGAAGAGCTATTGATTTACTCTTCTTAGTATACTCATGTTCATTAAGACTTAACTCATGAACTTTGAGAGAACTAACAAGATCTTCGACACTTAAAGTGTTTAAATCTTTAGCTTCCTCAATGGCAGTCACCTTTGGTCTCCATCTTGTAGGTAAGCTTCTGAGTATCTTGCTCACATGGTCAGAAGCAACATAGCTCTTCTTTAGAATTTGTAGCCCAGAGACTAAGGTTTGAAACCTTGAGTACATCTCTTCAATAGTTTCATCATCCTTCATCTTGAATAACTCGTACTGATGTACAAGCATGAGAGCTTTAGCTTCTTTGACCTTCTTGCTGCCTTCGTAGTTTGAACAGAGTGAAGCAAACATAGCTTTAGCAGTGGATTTGTCACTCATCTTCATGTATTCTGCTCTGGGTATAGCAGTGACAAGAGCTCCTCTGATAATATGATGCTTCTTGTAGAGTTTCTTCAACTCAGGAGTATGTTTCTTTCTATCCACAGCAGCTCCTTCTTCATGAAGGACTAAATCACCAACACCATCTTCTAGAATATCCCATAATTCTTCATCTAGGCTCATGATATAACAGTAAAAGTTGGTCTTCCACCAAAAAAATTCTTCAGCATCTCCATTGAATTTTGGGATCTTTCCAACACTGGATTTCTTACTATCACTATAATCATGTGAGACATGTTTATAGCTAGTATCATCAGAACCAGTAGGAGGAGGAGTAGACATGTTTTTCTCAGATCTTTGACTGTTGCACGGTTAAGTGTTACACAACAGACCAAGGCTCTAGATACCAATTGAAGGTGAGAAAAACACAAGAAGGGGGGTTGAATTGTGTTTTGAAAAATTCTTCGTTTCTCCTAAAACTGAACACACTTGATCAGAAGCTAAGTGAGACAGCTTCTGAAGTGATTATCAGAATCTAAATGTAGCGGAATAAAACAGAGAGAGAGAGAAGAAGAACGACACAAAGCAATTATACTGGTTCCTTCCACAATCCGGAAGTAGTCCAGTCCCCCTTGCACTTCCAAGGAGATTTCACTAAGAGTAATATCTGATTACAATTGCTCAAGCACACAAGCAAGAGACTTCCTTTGCTCAAGCACACAAGCAAGAGACTTCCTTTGCTCAAGAACACAATCAAGAGACTTCCTGCTGAAGCACAACTGCAAGAGACTTCTAACTAAACAAAATTACACAGAAAATTGTTTAAGGTTGAACACTTGATATACAATCAGAGGTGCTCACAGTACAAATCAAATACAGACTCAATGACTTAAGAATTTCTAAGATAAGACTTTGAGACACAGAAATTCTAAGTGAATGCAGAACAATTTCAGCAGAGGTTTGGCACTTGTATGAGAGTCTTTCGTTTAGCGTTCTTGCATTACCAATTCTCTAAGTCTTCACTCCTTTATATAGAGGTGTGAAAGAGACGTTGTGAAATTGTCAGCACATCAAAGAGTCGTTGTTGAAGCTTGATCTTTCACCAATGATCTTTTGCCTGATTTGGTTGTTTTCCTATGAAGAACCAATTTGAAATCCATTCCTTATCCAAAGGAACATCTATGCAGGCGAAGCCGTATTCTGGATTTGTTTTCTTGTCTTGTAGCGTGGACACAAAACAGAGTAGTGGAGAAGGTGGTTGTACAGTTCGTACAATAGTACGATGTCAACGCTTTCGTCCAAATTGCAAGCACATGCCTTCAAACATCTTTGAAATGACCGTTGCAAAATTCCACTAATCTTTTGTTGTGTTTTCGAATCCAATAGACAACTTTTGCAGTGATGATTCTTCAATCCTTGAATCTTTTGCAAATCCAGTTGATCTTCAGCTTCTGGTGAAATCACTTCTGATGAGGCAGCTTCTGATAACATAGCTTCTGATGATGCAGCTTCTGAATGATACAGCATCTGATAACGCAACTTCTGATGATGTGGCTTCTAGACCTCTTGTCTTCAGGAGCACTATTCTTCAGGAGCGCTTTACTAACTTCAGGAGCGGCTTTTCTTCAGGAGCGCTTTTCTCTTCAGGAGCGAGTTGCCTTCAGAAGCACTAAGCTTCAATTATTGTTGATTCCTTTAGCTCTTCATTTGCTCATTCAGAACCAATAAATGATGTAACTTTTTAATTAAGGTCTTGTACACTTGAACAAATATTAGCTAGTCCAATTTACAATTTTTAATACCTTGTTATCATCAAAACTCTTTAAGGTTTATTGTTAAACACATTTTGTTCCAACATAACATGATTAATTTTTTTTTTAAGGGTATAATTGGAATAAATCCAGCTCAAAATCCTCCTAAAAAGGGTTATTTTCTTTATATATAGTATAGATATAAAGACACTTTCAAACTAGTTATATTGTGTGTGTACACCTCTTCATTTTTAATTTGGAATTGTGTTCAAGAATCATATTCATCCATTTTATATCTAGTTACTAGTTATATTGAACTGGGACATCTCCTCTACTCAGTGGCGGAGTCAGGAATTGTGTAGAGGAACGGTGGTTCAAGTCCCCAGGACCTCATTTTTTGAATAAAAATATTATTAATAGAATAGAAAATAAAAAAAGTGAGTAGCATGGATCAAACCCACACCCTCTGTGGGTTAGGGAGTTCGACAATCTACTGCAGCGCACATGTAACATTTGATAAATTATGGATAATATGATAATTATAGGTAAGTTGGGAGTTGCAGACCTAAGGTCGCTTCTATGGGTCTTTTAGGCGATCCGCCACTGAGCCCGGGCTAATGCCCATGCTAGCTGTGGGTGGCTCCGCCCCTGCCTCTACTTCATCTTTATTTTAAAAATCAATCTTAGAAGCGTTACTAGATGTACTTTTTAAAATAAAATTTAAAAAGAAGTGTAAACTTTAGATAGTAATGGATCAAAGGTGGTAGGCCAATCTCCATGGGACCAGTGGTGGTGGCATGGGAAATAGATAGCTGATCAGCTCAATGGAGAGAATAAAAATAAAATAATATAAACAAATAACGACAAGAGTGAGTCCCAAAGCAAGTGGAATAAAGCAATAGACAGCCCAACATGCGAGTTTGGATTATTACAATATGTCATTTTCTTTTGCCGTTCAACAGATAATCTGTCTCTTTTGTTTCTTCCTCTTAACCTACTACAAGTATTTTTAAATATAAATATAAGTCACATTTTAAATTATTGATACATTTATTAACTTTTTTTAAATATATACTCCCTCCAGTCACTATTATAAGCAAAAATTCACTTTTTAGATTCATTCAATAAATGATGTATGTAGTTTATATATGGATCACATACATCATTTATTGAATGAGCCTAAAAAACCAATTTTTGCTTATAATAGTGACCAAAAGGAGTATGCATTTGTCAAAAAAAAAAAAGCTTTTCTAAGTATATATGTAATTAATAGAGAAGTCCTGATATAGATCACCTTCATAAATGATCTATTGTGAGCTAATATTTTCAATCACTATTTTTAGTCTCTATTTTTATGTCAATTTATGTGTAGCCTTTGTATTTTTTAATTAAATTGGGTAGAAATGTGTAGAATATTGTAAAAATTTCTTCCAAAAAATTTAGAATTTTTTAACAAAACATGAATTAAATATGAATTTTTAACAGCCAAAAATATAAAAATTCATATTTAATTCATGTTTTGTTAAAAATTTCTAATTTATTTTAGAGAGATTTTTTTTTTTTTGTAGTGTTACAAACATAAACTAAAACTTCATATTTAATTTATTTTTTTAGAGATTCTTATAACATTATAAACTATTCTGGAATTTTTTGTTCAAAAATATAAATTCTACATGTGAGTTTACTTAAAAAGAGAGATCAAAAGAGAAGATTAAAAAGTTTTGAAGGACTAAAAGTAGAAGAAATTTTTTAGAGGGACTAAAATTAAAATTTTATATATTAATAGAGACCAAAAGTATATTAAACCCTTTATTTATAATAGTCACCATGATTTGTGACATATTTTTACTTGTAATAGTTATAGGATGGAGTAGACCAAACAATTGAATTCAAATGGTTAATGATCTTCACCAAATAACAAATCGTTTAAGAGAATCTAAGTTTAATTCTTAATTGAAATAATTTTTTATCAAACTATAGTTACTCTCAAACTTTAAATTATCAGAGTTCATTTCTCATCATGAGAATAAGAAGGTTAACAAAAAAACAATAATATCTAAGGGAGTAAGTATGAAATGACCTATTATTCTTTAAAAAAAAAAAAATGAAGTGACCTATTATGCTAATTTTTATGGTACGGACAAAGTATATATTATGGTAAGTTAGAGTATATAATATGAGAAGTTGTAACTCTCACTCTTTCACACACTCATTTAAACTCCCTAACCATCCACTTTCTAAAACCTCTTCATTTCATTCTTATTCTTCCATTCTCATCACACAATCATCACCACCTACATTTAATCATCCTCCACACGAATGGCTTCAAGATCAGCACGTTGGCGTCAGAGTTGGGCACCACAGCCATTAACACCATTGATGGAAGGTCCTGACCCTGAAATGCAAGAAGAAGGGGGCAAAAAAGAAAGCTCTTGGGAAGCTATAAGGGAATGGTTCAAAGCTCAGAAAATTTCCCCTAGTGGAAACATTTCATCACAATCATTTTATGGAACCATTCATGCTAAGACACAAGATTTAAGGTTATTGCTTGGTGTCTTAGGTTGTCCCTTGGCTCCTATTCCTTCAGATCATGATCCTGCTTTAAGTATTCATCACAATCATATCAAAGATACCCCATTTGTAAGCTCTAACTACTAATCATAATGTTGCATTTTTTAACATTTATTTTGGTATAAATAATTGGAAATTGCAAGATATGTCTTAGCTCATTTAGTACCTAACCATGGAATAAATTTATTTTTAAAAATTAAAAGCTATCTTGATTTTATAGAATTATATAAATGCATATTTCGATTGGGTTAAAATTGTCAGAACTACCACGAACCACCACGATTTTGAAAAATACATCTTAGAAGTTCAACAAAATTACAATGTCAGCGTGATTTTGTCAAACCTATATTATTTTTTTTTTAATGTTAGTTATTTATTTTATGTATTATCCTATCTAGTAAGATGTGGTTGGTTAATTTAGTCACTTTTTTTTTTAATAGGAAACATCAACAGCCAAGTACATCATACAACAATATTTAGCTGCAACAGGATGTTTGAAACAACAAAAGGAGAATAAAAACATGTATGCAACTGGGGTGGTGAAGATGATTTGTTGTGAAACGGAGATATCATCAGGGAAGAATGTAAAGTGTTTGGGGACAAGAAGTAGTGAAAATGGTTGCTTTGTACTTTGGCAAATGTTGCCAGGAATGTGGTCACTTGAATTGGTTGTTGGTGGCCATAAGATTGTTGCTGGTAGTAATGGTAAGACTGTGTGGAGACATACCCCTTGGTTAGGTACTCATGCTGCTAAAGGCCCACAACGCCCATTACGTCGCATTATTCAGGTATAATCTCAAAATATTACGCCTCCGATCACATTTTTAAGTAAAAAACAACTTTTTAAGTTTACTGAATAACCAATGTATCTGGTCTATATTAACGCATATATAATTTTAATAAGTTATTGTTATCATCACAAATTATTTAGTGTAACTTTCTAAGGATGAAATTGCCTTAAATTTTTGTTAGGTAAACGAGTAGTAGTTGTATTCCTAATTTTTTTACCCTAACATAAAAAGAAAATCATGTTAAGTAATGTGGAGATGTGATACTTCATTCTCTAGAGACGTATAATGATGTAATGTTCATGTCTAATGTCGCGTCTTTATATTAGGTTTCAAATCATGCTCTTTAATGATTGAAAAATATAAAGATGTTTTTGATTCATGTTATAGTTTCTTATGATGAATAGAGTTGCTAATGTCTAAAATTAAGAGATTATGTTGACCGATTACAATTTCAATGACAAAATTGTTTACCCACTTAGAATGAATGTGTGCTTTCAATTCCAATAGTGGAAGCACTTAAATGAACTTTTTCTTTTTGTGTTAAAAGATGTGCTAACATATGGATAAGCAAACCAACCAAAAGAAAGATATTAACTTAGGTTAAAACTTGTCTTATTTAAAAGATAATTTTATATTTAATAAAAGCAAGAAATGACTTTTGGTCTATATTGTCTTAGAAACCAAACAAATTTTGAACTATAGTTTTGTATATTCTATATTTGTGTTTGGTTTCTTGGTTGGTGGGTGGTAGATTTCATTTGTTTCTTAGGGGGACAAAGTAGTGTTCAAAGTAGCTTGTACCAAACAAAGAAAGAGATTGAAAAGCAAATTGAGATTGAAAAAATACAATAAAATCCCAATGAATATTGAAGGGTATATTTCGAGCTGACAATGATAGAGAAACTGTCCCTTACTTTACACTACAAACGTGAAATTTTATTTGGAAATTACAATGCCACGTGATTGTCAATCTTACGTCAGCATCTGATTATTGTACATAGTTAGTGAGTCATGATCTTGGGATTGCTGCTTATTGCAGGGTAGCCTAGGTATTAGGGTACCCCTGAAGAATGAATTATCCTTTTGCTTTTGCTTTTTCTTTTAGCACTTTGATGAATAGTCCTTCGTCCACTACATTATTGTCCCTGCTTTCATACCTTCATATTCCCTTTAACATTATTTGTACTTGTTTCTTTTTGTTAACAATGTTTGGCCTAGGATAACGTTTCATTCCCTATAGGAGCAGCCATTTTTTTTTTAAAATTACATTTATAATACAATATGGAGTTTGATTAGAATAACATCCATATTGTAATGTTTGTCCCTACTATGAGTATTAAGAACTAAATTACTACCTTGTTAAAAAAAGTTTGGCTAAAGAATGTCTCAAGATACTCTTTAAGAATTTCACATTTATAAAATATTCATTAAAAATGACAAATGTTTTATTTCATAGTATTGCATAGACAAAAAAATTAAAACTTTGTTATTTAAGATGCTTAAAGAATACGCCAAAACACTCGTTAGTATTTTCTAAAAAAAGCAGATATCTCTTCTCTATTTTTTTTATAAGCAGAGAAATTTGATTTATATAAAAGAACTTGCATTTAACAACTTGTATTTTGATGGTGCAAATATTAGGGTTTGGATCCAAAGAGCACAGCAAGCTTATTCACAAATGCACAATGCTTAGGTGAAAATCGAATCGGCAACGTTGATTGCTTCGTGCTAAAGGTATGTGCAGATCGTGAGACTGTGATAGAAAGAAGTGAGGGACCCGCAGAGGTAATAAGGCACATTCTATATGGCTACTTTTGCCAAAAAAGTGGACTCCTCATATACCTAGAAGACTCACATCTCACTAGGGTTCCAACACAAGAAAGTGATGCAGTTTATTGGGAAACCACCATAGGTAGTAGCATTGGTGATTATAGAGACGTTGATGGGATCTTGATTGCACATCAAGGACGGTCCATCGCGACGGTGTTTCGATTCGGAGAACTCTCTATGCAGCATAGTAGAACCAGGATGGAAGAGATTTGGACCATTGATGATGTTATGTTTAATGTACCTGGACTCTCCATGGATCATTTCATTCCTCCTGCTGATATTCTTGACAATATAAATTCTCCATGATAATAAAAAATGATGAAGTGTATTGGGAGATCAACATAGGTAGTAGCATTAGGTTTTTGTTAACTTTTTTTAAAGGCAATGTGAATTGTAACTTTACTTTGGAGGGGGTATAATTAAAGTATTGGTGGGGGGTGTAATCTTTTTTGTCTTTGTTTTTGTTAATTAAGTTTTTAATTAGTAGTATGTACTATGTACTTTAAGTCATTAAGCTCAAATGACAAAATCAAGAGGGGGAATGGAATAAATTGATCAATTGGTAATATAATGAATATATTTTTATGTATTTCATTATTTGGATGAAAAGTGTTGGATATTGATCAACGATGGGTAGCACTTTGGTGTCATTAATGGCATCGTGCCATTAAATCTGGGCCATACAAACACATTGTCATTGCATCTGGGCCACACAACACATCTATCTTGGTGTCATTAATGACCCAGATTTAATGGCACGGTGCCATTAATGGCACCAAAGTGCTGCCCGGTGGATGTGTTTTCTTTTTAAGAAGTGCTTTTTGTTTTTATGTTTACCCGTGTTAATAATTTATACATTTCAACAACTTTATATGAATTCTTTAACAAAAAACACTACTCCCTCTGTTTCAAAATGAGTGTCGCTTTAGCCAAAAAAATTTGTTTCAAAATGAATGTCACTTTTGGTTTCCAATGCAATAATAACTTTTTCTTTTTAATTGTACCCTCCAATTAATACTCTGCAGACTGCTTCCAAAATATTACTTTTAAAACTAACCAATAGTTAATAAGGATAATTTGGTAAAAAAACCATTCTCTTTTTTTTAATCATTGCATTTCTTAATATGTGTGTAAACACCTAAAACGACACTCATTTTGAAACGGAGGGAGTATTAAAATAGACATAATTAAAAATAACTTCAGTGAAATGACTTTGGGAACATTTTTTTAAAGAACAATGTTTAATTACAAATAAGATTGATATGGATTAGTGCAAATATAATTGGTAGAATGATTGGCATTTATATTTAAATCTAATTAGTGCCGTTAATGATATTAGAAAATCGTGATTTTTATGTAACATTTTTTTTTCTCAAAAGAAAAAATAATCGATCATTTTCTTTTATCTTTTCTTTTGGAATAAAACATTTTGTTTTATCTAGATATTGAAGTGTGTAATTGATCAGTCTGTAAAGAGAAAATTTGTGTTTTTTATTAAATATTTTAGTCTTTAATTAGTTGTCCTTTTATTTTCTAAAAAAGATTTTGTCAATGAAACTTGTGTACTAGATTACAGAATCGTGTATTTGCTTTGTGATCAAATTTATCGTAGCAAGTGAATCGATCTTTTTATTCTTGCAATCGTTGTATTTGAAAAAGCTAGTCAATAATGAACTAAAGTTGTTGAAACAAGGAAAAGTTCTGCCGACCCATCTTGATCATAGGATTAAACCTTTTATTTTAAATATAAAACAATAAAGAATAGATATGTAAAAAGAGTACTCCAACCATAGGAGATACTACACGCCATTTTTCTCTATTTTCTTTAATCAAATGTTTGATAATGATAAATAAGTATATGTGAGTGATTTGTAAAATAACTTGTATGGACACTCGGTTAAGCACGAGCTAGAATGTCGTCATAATTGAAGGAGAAAATATTGTGAGGTATCTAGTGTCAATCATTTACTTAAAGCCTGAAAATTTTTAGATGAACATGTGGTAGTGTCATTTTCACTTATGTGATTTTTCTTTCTCCAAATTGTCGATCTACATCAATGTAGGCTCCCCCAGAAAGTCCATCCGTGATATCACATCGTGGTTCAACATTGTGGGGCTAGCATGAGTAGTTCTTGGTGGGGGATCATGAACAGGGAGTTCCTGACACTTAATGGAGACATATTAATGTATGAAGTGTAAGTTAATTCCACTTTGTATGCAAGAGTAGATGTGAACAACATACAAGTGAGACGACTCATATACAAAGTGTCATAAGACTATGAAGGAATATGTGATGTCAATCTCACTTGTGTGATTGCTCTTAGCCTTATGTGATAATACAATCCAACATAGGCTCCCACGAAAGTCCAAACATCGTGATGATTTGTTTTGCTAGTGTTTTATCTTGGTTTTCGGGTGTCAAACATTGATTACGTTTGAACCTTTTAAACCGGTGATATCTTATTTTTTCTTGGGAAGGAAAAAGTAAGCAAAACCCTTGAGAATCGAGGTCCGGGAGTTGTTTTCGCTACGGGAAGGTGTTAGGCACCCATAACGACTATAGTATCCTATAGGAACCGTCTTTAATTTCTACGCGCGCGCTTTATTTTTAAATGCTATTTTGAAAGTAGTTATTAGGTCTAAAGGTATTCTAAGTGAAGAATTGGAGGGAGAAGAATGTTTTTTGGGTTTTTATTTTATTTGAATTGAAGGAATTTTGTTCCTTGCCTACGTACCCGTTTAAGGGATCAAATCCACCGTAGTTCTCTTCCAAAAAATGTTTTTGTTTTTGTTGGTTGATTTTAAGTTTGAAAATTGGAGTTTGAAGAATAGGAAGAGGCCTCAAGGGCATGAGATTAGGAAATTGTGAGGTTGAATTAGTCATTTGCAAAATATGGTCTAAACATGATTATTTTCATTGAAATTTGATTAAGAAAATGAAAAAGGAAAATACAATGGGATTTTGATCCCAAGGTTTATTTTGAAAATGGTTTGAATGATGTTTGTTCATATTTTTTGGAAATTGATTTTTCTAAGTGTAAAAGCCTAAACATTCATCTAAACATACAATCCTAAACATACATCTAAACATGCATATTCTAGCTACATATCTAAAGTGAAGTGTGTGCATGTGTCGGTGCTTGTGTCGGTGTACATTATTAGAGTCCATTGTCCTTTACATCATGCCCTAGATACATTCTATGACCTCTTTGCCAAGAAATTAAAAGCATGAAAGTAAAATTGTACAAGAATTCCTAAATCTTTACATTCTAATTTTTGTATGGAATTGAAACTTAAAATGCAAGAAATAAAAGTGGAGAAAGAGATGAGATATGGAATGAAATGGAAATGCTTATGGAGAATATGAGACATGAAATGAAATGGTTAGTAACTGTTAGCCAATATATTTTACTAGCTGTAATAAATATGGTCAAAGTATAGTTGACCTAGATTTAAAGAAGATTCGAACAGAGTGTTGTATTGAAAGCAAATATGGGTTCGAAGATGGTAGAAGACTTCGATAGAGCAGTTTTCGAAGGTGGTTATCAACAGTTATTCTTTAAGTCAGTTTGTATTTTAAGTTTGTTTTCAAATAAGTAAAACTGTCGACTTGTGGCAGTTGTAGTTTGAATTTCAAAGAAGTGTAGTTATTTCTAGACTTAGTATAAATAGTAGTTTTTCATAGGAAAAACGGGTCACAATTCCATCATACAAACTTACACTCAAAGTATCCGTATGGAAGCGAGAAACGAGTCACAAGTTGCAATGTATGAATCTGTGTACCAACTTTTATTTAATCAATACAATTTACCCTTTTTTCTTTAAGTGTTCTTGCACTTTACTTTGTTAAGTTCAATTGAGTTCAAGTGGATTGAATTCGATTGTTTTTATTGTATTTCTTACATTTTCGACACCAAAAACACAGAATTTCTAACAACAAGAACAAACACAATATGTCCTAAGATTTACTGGTTGATCTTGCAAGTTACCATTTGTAAACCAGCGGTTGTTTACGAAAATCCAACGTAAACAAATTGGCACACCCAGTGGGACCGTTTGTGCTTTTTGTTTATAGTTTTTGTTAGAATTTCTTTTAATTCTGGTTTGTTTTGTTGTGTATGCAATTAAGAAATAAGAAATTGCTTCTTAATATGACACGCGCTAACAACCAAAAGAAAACAAATCCAACATCTTCAAATGAAGATGTGGATCAAGTGACGGTTGAAGATGATGTTCCATCCCCAGGGAATGTTAGAACATCACAGGCTGTTCCAACTAGTAATACAGTCACTCAAACATCGTCTCAGGCCATGCCTTCGATGGCCACAGTAATTTCTCAAGCCATGCCTTCGATGGCTACCCAAACTTCCCATGATTATCCAAATAATACTTCTATTCAAGGAGTTTGGGATCATAGATCAATGCCATATGGTATGCCATCATCATTGATGCAAGGCTTACAAACTAGTGGTAATATGTTTTCAGAGAATTTAAATGTTTCATTACCACAACTTTTTGGTCCTGGGGTATCTACAACATATAGAAGTCCCCAACAAAATTTAACCAACGCTTCTATGGCTGCCATTAGGCAAACTATGGAAGAAACTAATCATGATATGGTTAATATGATGACCCAACAAATTGGTACTGTCATAAATCCTTTAATTCGAGACACCAACACTAGTTATCAACGGTTGTCTGATCAAATGGAAAGAATAGCCAATTTCTTTGGCGCTCCACCAATCCAAAATAACCCATTGCCTCAAAATCGAAATTTGAGGGCAATAGAAATAATTGCTGATGAACCAGTGGTTCGAAATCATGAAAATATTGTCCAACCACAAGTAGTACAACCACAAGTTCAGGCAGAACCTGAAAGGCAACCCATTTTGGTTAACAGAAACCAAGATGCCGATCAAGTGGTTTTACAAGCCCGTCGGAACAATTTCGATGGTCAGAATAATATAGCGGGTATTGTCGAGGCTTTGTTAGCCCAAAATGGTTTTAATATGGGTTTACATAGACCAAATTTTGTGTCTCCTTTGTCTGAGTATGTTTTAGACGCTGAATTGCCTAGAAATTGGAAAATTCCAAAGTTTACCAAATTTGCTGGAGAAACTAATGAATCTACTGTCGAACACATTGCTAGGTTTCTCATGGAAGCAGGAAATATTGCAGAAAATGAAAATTTGAGAATGAAATATTTCCCAAGTTCTTTGACAAAAAATGCTTTTACTTGGTTTACAACTTTACCTCCTCATTCAATTTATAGTTGGAACCAATTAGAAAAAGCCTTTCATGAACAATTTTACATGGGTCAATCTAAGATTAGTTTGAAAGAATTGGCCAGTGTTCGACGTAAAAGTCATGAGTCAATCGATGATTATCTCAATAGGTTTCGTCTCCTTAAGGCTAGATGTTTTACTTCTGTTCCAGAATATGAATTGGTCGAAATGGCTGCTGGTGGCCTCGATTATTCTGTTCGAAAGAAATCAGATACCCAGTACTTAAGAGACATGGCCCAATTGGCAGACAGAGTTCGACAAGTTGAAAGACTTAAAGCTGAAAAAGCTAGAACTCATAACAAATTTCCTAAAAAGGAAAAAATTGCCTATATAGAAACAGGAGATAGTGAACCTGAATTCGATTGGGGTTTAGATATCGTTGAAGACAATGATATAAACCTAGCAGAATTAAAAGATGGACCTCCATATGCTTGTAAAATGTTGAGGCCATCCAATGGAAAAAATCCTGAAGATCCCAAGAGTGACAAATATCCTTCTAAAACTTATACTTTTGATATTACTAAAAGTGAAGAAATTTTTGATCTTTTAGTTAATGATGGCATAATATTAGTGCCACCTAATATGAAGTTACCTCCTTTGGAACAAAGGAAGAAAAGAGGATTTTGTAAATTCCATGGTTTTTTAGGTCATAACTTATCTCGATGTACTCGTTTCAGGGATTCTGTACAAAAAGCTCTTGATGAAGGGAGGCTGAAATTTGGAGAGAAACCAAAACAGCAAGTGGATGGAGATCCTATGAAAAAGGCAGAGTCCATGTTTGCTGATGTGTCTGCCAATGTGGCAAAATCCATGTTTGCTGGTATTTCTATCAATATGGTGGAAATTTCAGATAATATTGATGCAGAAATGGTTACTGAGGACCATCAAATTGAAGAGCCAGTGGTTACTGAAGATCAATTGGCCAAGGAAATGGAGAAAGCATATCCAAAGGCTGAAGAAGATTTGGTTGATTTCTTAAACCGATGTAAAATATCTAACACCAATGCTATGCTTTGTCCTCGATGCAGTGCAGTGTTCGATAAAGAAGCTGCGAAATCTGTTGAAGGATATCAACCTCAAACAAAACGTAAAGGAGGGTGGTTCGAGAACCGTTCTAAATTTGGCTTTAACAAAAGAGGTGTTCCTTACAAGATGAAAACTTCAGAGAAGTATCAAGTGAAGAATCATAAGAAGACTTTCATTCCTTCATCGAAGTCTCCTATTGATACTTGGGTTTTCTCTGGGGGCAAGAAAACTGGTCATTCTGCGCCTCCAGCACCACCAACAAAATGGGTAAAAAGAGCTGTCAAAGTTCCAGACCAACCAGAGAGTTCTAATCCTAACAAGTATGCTTACAAAAATAACTATAAAGGTAAGAATCCTATGACTAGAACTCAATGGCGCCGTTTTCAACGCCAGAAAAAGGAAGGACTTTTGAAAGATGTCACTAATGATGACAAAAGTAAGGGAAAACAACCAATAGTTTTCGAAATGGTTAAAAAACCAGCTACTGAAAGAATTTTCCCTCCATTATCTTCTGCTTTAAACATCCCCAAAGGGGATGATGATATTCTAACTTCTACTTTTTCAGATTCTGAACCAAGTCTTGACATTATATGTGTGGTTTCTGTACTACCAATTGAATATGCATATGATGTATCTTCGAAGGCCAATCATGATGATGAATGTGATTTCACTGAGGAAATGGCTCGTCATAGGCCTCTGTGTTATTATGTTATGAACAATGGCTGCATCGAAGATCAACATGCAGTGTTCGAGAAACCTGATGATAACATGAAGCTTCATTTAAAGCCTTTGTTTATTCAAGCTAAATTAAATGGTGTTGGAATTAACAAAGTATTAGTAGATGGTGGTGCTACTGTTAATCTCCTACCACAATCTTTTCTAAGAAAACTTGGTATTTCTGAATGTGATTTGAAACCACATAATGTAGTGCTCACTAATTATGAGGGATCTACTGGACAATCTCTTGGTGCTATCGAACTAGAATTGGTAGTAGGAAGCATAACTAGAGCAACTGTGTTTTTGGTAGTTCCTTCTAAAGCCAATTTCAATGCATTATTAGGAAGGGAATGGATCCATGCTGTAGGTGCAGTTCCTTCTACAATGCATCAAAGGATTGTGATTTGGAGGAAAGATGGTTTGGTAGAGAATATTGAGGCTGATCAGAGTTATTATTTCAAAGCTGAAGTTGATAATCAAGATATCAACAAAAAGAACTTTGACAAACAGCTTCAATTTATTGCACCATTCATGGAAAATGATGCATCAAGTTCTATGACTAAAGAAGAGAAATTCTTTGTAAAACTTGCACCAGAATGGGGTTTTCGTTGGAAAACTGCATTTGACGATGACTTCGTAGTGGTGAACAATGAAGATTGCCATGAGAAGATGCCTGTAAAGGAAACAGATTTGCTGAAGACAAGAAGTACTTCGTACAAGAGGGTTACTGATGACCAAGGATATTCAGCAAATAGAATCTCACCAACTGGGTGGGATATCAATAATTGATCAATGGTTGAGCCCAGCATATGGGAAAAGATTACGGCTTATGTAGCCGAGAAAAACTTCGATTTGGCTGAAACAGCCAAAGAAGAAGAGGTCTTCGATACTTCAGTAGAAAATAATTCTGATGACCTCATTGATGATAAAAAATTAGACTGTATTTACGATGATGAACCTTTGGGTTTTGAAGAAGATCCAATGGGATCTACAATAAAAATGAAGGCCCAAGATCCTCTTGAAGAAGTGGATATAGGAGATGGTTCTGTAAAAAGACCAACATACATAAGTTCAAAGATTCCTAAGAGCTTCAAAGATCGAATTGTGGCGCTTTTGAAAAATTACAAGGATTGCTTTGCTTGGGATTATCATGAAATGCCTGGTTTGAGTAGAAAGGTAGTAGAGTTGCAATTGCCAATCAGGACAGACAAGAAACCAGTGAAGCAAATTCCAAGAAGGTTTGCACCAGAGATTCTACCAAAAATAAAAGAAGAGATAGAAAGACTCCTCAAATGTGGCTTCATCAGACCTGCAAGGTATGTTGATTGGTTAGCTAATGTAGTTCCTGTTAAAAAGAAAAATGGAAGTATAAGAGTTTGTATTGATTTTAGAGATTTAAATCTCGCCACTCCTAAAGATGAATATCCTATGCCAGTAGCAGAAATGTTGGTAGATTCTGCAGCAGGTTTCGAATATTTGAGTATGCTTGATGGTTATTCAGGTTATAATCAAATATTTATTGCTGAAGAAGATGTTTCTAAAACAGCATTTCGATGCCCAGGGGCATTAGGATGTTATGAGTGGATAGTAATGCCATTTGGTCTTAAAAATGCTGGTGCTATATATCAAAGAGCAATGAATTCAATGTTTCATGATTTTATTGAAGATTTTATGCAAATTTACATTGATGATATTGTTGTGAAATCATCTTCTGAAAACAAACACTTAGAACATTTACGTTTATCATTCGAAAGGATGAGACAATATGGATTAAAAATGAATCCATTAAAATGTGCGTTTGGTGTTTGTGCAGGTGATTTTTTAGGGTTTGTTGTCCATAAAAAAGGCATCGAAATCAATCAAAATAAGACTAAAGCTATAATGGAGGCTAAAGCACCCTCTACCAAAAAAGAGTTGCAGTCTTTATTAGGCAAAATAAATTTCCTCAGAAGATTTATCTCTAATCTAAGTGGCAGAGCACAAGCATTCTCGTCATTACTTCGATTAAAGAAAGAGGAAATTTTTAGATGGGAGCCTGAACACCAAAAGGCATTTGAAGACATAAAGTCATATTTATCTAATCCTCCCATTCTTTCACCTTTGTTGAAAGACAAAAAGATGAAGTTATATATAGCATCATCTGAAAGAACTATAGGGAGTATGTTAGCACAAGAGGATGAAAATGGTGTAGAAAGAGCCATTTATTATCTTAGTAGAGTTTTAAGTGATGTTGAAACAAGATATCATCCTAGTGAAAAATTATGTCTTTGTTTATATTTCTCATGTATGAAACTTAAGCATTATATAAAGCCTTTTGATGTTTATGTTTATTCCCATTTCGACATTATTAAGCACATGTTATCTAAACCTATTCTGCATAGTAGAGTTGGTAAATGGGCTTTGGCACTCACAGAATATTCTTTAACTTATCAATCTTTGAAAACTGTGAAAGGCCAAATAGTGGCTGATTTTATTGCTGATCATTCCATTGAAGAACCTGTGACTGGGGGCATCGAAACATTTCCATGGACATTATATTTCGACGGGTCTAGTCATAAAAATGGTTCTGGAATAGGTATAGTTATTGTTTCACCAACAAATGAGGTAACCAAATATAAATTTCGAATTAGCCAATATTGTTCGAATAATGAGGCAGAATATGAAGCCTTAATAAATGGTTTAGAGATTTTGCTCGAACTGGGGGCAAAATGTTTAATTATTAGAGGTGATTCTGAATTAGTAATAAAGCAAATAACAAAAGAATATAAATGCCTCAAAGAAACTTTGATAATGTATTACACTATAGTTAATGCATTACTTAAACATTTTGTTCAAATTGAAGTTCAACATGTTCCTAGAGCAGAAAATCAAGAAGCTAATGATTTAGCTCAATTAGCTTCTGGGTACAAACTTTCGAAGGAACAAGAGCAAGAGGTTATTGAAATTAAAACAAAGCGTAATTCGATAGACATTGTGTCTAACAAATTGTTAAGACCAAAACTTGGGGGCATGGAAGCATCTCAAGGATACCTTCAGAGTGCAAAATTTTCTGAAATTTTGGTCATTAACAATTTGGATGATGATGATTGGCGAAAACCCATAGTCAATTTTTTGGAAGACCCAGATGGCACAACTTGTAGAAAAGTCAAATATAGAGCCTTGAGTTATGTGATAATAGGCAATGAATTATTTAAAAAGACTCCAGAAGGAGTTTTACTTAAATGCCTTAGTGAAGCAGAAGCATATTTGGCTGTATCGAATACTCATAGTGGTGCTTGTGGTACACATCAAGCGGGCCATAAAATAAAATGGCTTTTGTTTCGACAAGGTGTTTATTGGCCAACCATGTTAAAAGATTGCATAAATTTTGCTAAAGGTTGTAAAGAATGTCAAGAACATGCTGGAATTCAAAAAGTACCAGCTAGTGAATTACATTCAATAGTGAAGCCTTGGCCATTCAGAGGATGGGCTTTAGATGTAATTGGGGAAATCAAACCTAAGTCATCCAAAGGATACAAATATATTCTGGTTGGAATAGATTATTTCACTAAATGGATAGAAGCTGTTCCACTAAAAGATGTTACTCAAGATGAAGTTATAAACTTCATTCAAAAATTTATTATTTATAGATTTGGCATACCAGAAACTATTACTACAGATCAAGGATCTGTATTTACTGGTCGAAAGATGGTAAAATTTGATGAAGAAATAGGTTATAAATTGTTGACTTCAACACCATATTATGCTCAGGCAAATGGTCAGGTAGAAGCAGCAAATAAGAATTTGATTACTATAATCAAAAGAAAAGCTAGCCAAAAGAAAAAACCCAAAGAATGGCATGAGTTTCTTTATGAAGCTTTATGGGCAGTTCGAACTTCTCCTAAAGAATCTATAAATACTACTCCTTTTCGATTAACATTTGGCCATGATGCTGTATTGCCAACAGAAATCTTACTTCAATCTACTCGAATTCAAAGACAAATCGAAATTCCAACAAATCAATATTTGGATATGATGTTGGATGAATTAGTAGATATTGATGAAGAAAGATTAATGGCTTTAGAAGTGCTTACAAAGCAAAAAGAAAGAATAGCAAAAGCCTATAACAAAAGAGTTAAATCGAAATTATTCCTGCAAGGGGACTTAGTTTGGAAAGTTATCTTGCCGATGGATAAAAAGGATCGATGTTTAGGAAAATGGTCTCCTAGTTGGGAAGGACCATGGAAAATTCTAAGAGTTTTTTCGAATAATGCGTATGAGATCGAAGAACTACAAGAAGATCAGAGAATTATACGCATAAACGGTAAATATTTGAAAAAATATAAACCGATGTTACAAGAAATTAAAATTACACAAGAGTAATTTGATTCGAAATAAAAACTTGGCATTAATTTAAAAATGCCAACTGATGGGCAGGTTACATCGAAATGCTTAAAATGGAAAAACCATTACAAAAGAAAACACAAAGTACTTAAAGATTAAAAAGCATTTAAAGATGGTTTTCACCATTCAGTTACAATCCCAAAACGATCGAGAAACCAGCGAATTTCTGTATCGAGACGACACCTGAAGCAAGCATTGACCAAGTAGTATTCATGATCTGGCCCAGGTAGAAGTGCATACCAGCCTCCAATTCTCCCATCTCCTGCACAGTTGTGGTAGTTGTTGCAAAAACGACGCCTAGTAAGCCAAATAGGCATGGGCCTATTCCACCAAGGACAGCGAAATCGATAAGTTGAAGTTCCTCCCAAAATGTCGCTTCGAAATTCTGCCAATCGATGTGTCCATGCAAGATCTTCGAAGTCTTCGAGGATGTTTTCTGCCATAGGCATGGAGAGCGCATTGATGAGAAGACGGTAGTACTTTGCACTCAGAGAGCCAGTGGCGTTGATAGCAGTAGTAAGGAGACGTTTCATTTCTTCAATGTTTGGATTAGCATCCAACATGTGTTGAGTGCTTCGAAGAATACAGAACATGGCGTTGCCATGATTCCATAGTCTAAGTTTAAAAGCAAACTTAGAATGAGCCACCATAGAATTGTTGTACCATTCATTGGGGTCGTAGAGAAAGTAGAGGACATCATTTCCAAAAGCCTTAGAAACTTCAGAATCCTCACTGACACGCCAATGCCTGCTATTGGTATGGCGAAAGGCGAAAAGATCTTTCCTGCTTTGAGCAGCAATCTTTGCAGCAATCTTGACTAAAAGATCATCACTCAGATTATCAATGGTGGTCATGATGATTTAAGAAAGAAAAAGCTTTGAGTAAGAAGGATTTTTCAGACGAAGACGAAACAAAGAAAAGAGTGATTTTTATAAAAAAGGAAAATCATATTTATAGTGGAGGGAAGTTGAAAGAAGTGGCTCAATCAGACGGTTCTTCTTACTTTGAAGATGATGACATGTGGGAACAGTTATTCCAATGGCCAATGGTTACTTAACTTTGTAACCTGAGGGAAGTTTTAAAGGTTTTCTTTTAAAAAGGATTTATCTGTGTTAAAAGGTCATTTATTGGTTTTATTTCTTTTCAACTTCCTAGACAAGTTTAACTTGTTGGGTTAAACAAAAAAGTTACTTTTTTGTTTCCTCATCATTAAAATGTCTTGGAAATTGTGCCAATCTTGTTTGGATTTAAATAAAATTTGAATTCGATATAAGAGAATAAGAAAGGAATTTCGATGATTGAAAAGAAATTGTCGTTCAAAATAGAAAATGGTCCACAGATTGTTATAAAGACATTACAGACCAAGATATTCGATAAGGCTGAAATAAAATAAAAGTCTTAGAGAATAAAATAGAAACAGAACTAAATCTCAAATGATGAGATGAGTTTCTCGATTTGGCTTTTGTATTCAGCCAGTTGAGTATCGAGAGCATGGTTGTCACTTGCAAGTTGAGCAATGGTAGACTCTAGTTCCTTGGAGAGCTTGAATTTGTTAACAGCTTCATTGGCTTCTTGATTTCTGGCTTCATCCTTAGCCAAAATTTCAGCTTTCTGAGCTTCCAACTCTTTAATCTTGGCATCGATGTCAACCACTTGCTGCTTTGCATTGTTTCTCTCTTGCTGAAGAGTTTTAAATTTCTCTTGGAAAGATGACAGTTCGATCACAATTTGATCATGATGCGCTTTCTTCTCTTCCATTTGAGCTTGATCAATTTTTCTCTTCTGGAAGTTTTGATTAGCACTCTCCAACATTGGTTCAAGATAATTAAACAGGTTTCGAAATTTCCAACCAGTTGGGAGAGCACCAAGCTTTTCGAATAAACTCCTGATTTCAGCAAGAGCTCCAGCATCCTTTTCAATCAACTCTAGCAAGTCGGCTTCGATGATCCTCTTTTGAAATTCTGCTAGCAGGTTGTTCTATGAAGTCTCAGAGGGATTTCCCTTGGATGAATCAGAAGTTTGGCCAGTACTAGTTGAGAAAAGAGTATTACTCTTAGCTATCAAAGCAAAAGCATTGAAAGGATCATCTTTGGCCAATCGATCGATTTCTTCCAGATCGATCATAGGAGTATCTTGTTGAGCAATCATCTCTGCATCACCAGGAGCATTTTGTTGAGTAGTTATTTTTGTATCTTCAGTAGCAAAGTTTGATACATTATCTCCAAGGGTGGGTGCAGAATGAGATTGGTCATTGTTGAGTGATTCATCATTTACCAAGTCATCAGTGGGTGTTTCTGTTTGTTGTTGTTGAGGAAGATCCACTTTAAGACCTTCTGGACTGCTAGCATCATCATGCTCATCTTCTTTGTCTTCAGCAATTGGTGAAGTGGTCTTCGAAGAAGGAAGAACTTGCCCATGTTGTGATGGATTAGTTTGTTCTTGTTCGATACCCTAAAAAGAATAAGATAAATGCTTAAAACAAGACATTTAGAAATATTTCGTATAAAATATGGTTTCGATAAAATACCTTCGAACCATTATCACCAACATGTGAATGAGCACTAGAATGAGAAGTCTTTCGAAGACGTTTGAATGGTTTAGATGGTGAGATGGGGGGAGAACTTTCAGAAGCTTCCACTTCGACTTCCTTTTCTTGGACAAGTGATATTTGTTCCTGTTTTCTTTTCCTTCTTCCTTCAGTATTGACTTTGGGAAGTGTTACTTTGGAAGCTTCGATCTGTTCTTTAGTTATCTCCACCTCGCTATCATCATCAGAGAGATCGACAGTTGCTTGTTCTTTCTTGTTCTTTGATCTAGAAGGTCCTTTTGATGAAGTTGTTTTCACTTTGGGTTCCTTTGATTTAGGAGGTTCCTTCGATGCAGCCTCAGATTTCTTCGATTCAACTTCTTTAGTTTGGGAAGCTTTCTTTTTCTTCTTGTCAGACTTGCTTTTCGAAGTGTTCTGGGTGCTGGCATCATCGAGCTTTGCTTCTCCTGGAGTTAAAGGCAAAGCTGAAATATGTGATTATACAGATAAGTACTATTTCTTCTAAAAATAGTATTAATATATTTTAGTAAAAGAAAAAATCATACCCATGATACTGGGAGTTTCGATTCGAACTTGGGATAATTCATAGCCAAGTTCACCATTATATTGGTATAAATTGCATTTAGCATAGGTTACTAAATTATTCTGTGGGAATTTGAAATTATAAAGTAACCATTTTGGGTATGGTGGCCTAAAGGCCAAAGCAAGATTACAAGATGGAAGTCTTGCTAGTCTCATTTTCTTTTCTAAAACATAAAGATATTTATTGGGTGTTCCAGGGGGAAAAATTGTTTCTGGAATTTTTTCTCGAACTTTATCTCTCAAAGTTTGAGCAGCATAATATACTGTCCTCTTTGGATGTAAAGGGTCATATGCTGTTTGATAATATCTTTGAAATTGCTGAATTTCTTTAATGTGCGTACCTCTAGTCTTCTTGTCTTTGTTCTGCAAAGTGTGAAAAGTACTGGTCAGTTGAGGCAGCAATTCATCAGGATTCCCTCGATTGGATTGGCGTGTGTAATAATTTCGCCACCATCGAAAGAATGCTTCAGAGCATGCAAATGATGTTGAGAAATATGTAGGCTCGAACACAGTTGTTCTCCTGGCTTGAATTATGGATTTCCACACAGGTTCGATCAGAGGAATTTTCCATTCACTTATACTTTTGAACAAAGAGCTGGGTTTCGATTGAACCATACCAAACTGTCTAGCTACATGGTTAGGTTGATAACCATATACTCCATAAGGGCTACCAGGTGTAAGTCTGCTAGATAGATAGGTAGGGGTCAAATAAGCTTCCCATATAGCATTGACTTCTGTTTTGTTGGCTGTTTTCGAAGTAGTGGGAAAGTCCTCTTTGAACCAGTTAGGTCCATATTTACTAGTGGTAAATGGTGCCATCATAAGGGTGAAAATGGGACAATCAAGCAGGGTTTCATAAGCATTCTCAAAAAGTTGTTGTGATGATTTGTTCCCATCGGGGTGAAACATAGCTAAGCCTATACCTTCAGTGGTTTTTTCTGAGTATGCTGATGTGTAAGAGGAAGGTAGGATCGAAGCAAGTTTTGATCCAAAAATGGCTAAAAGCCATAGTTGGAACAACCATATGGGTCCTGATACAACTAAATTCCCACCAGTTTGGGGATAATCTCTAAGATTATTAGTTGTATGGTTAAGGGTTTCATAAAAGAACCTAGAATCAGTTTGCTTAAACAGATATCTGTTCCTTCATGTAACTGACTAGCTAGACACATGAATTTCTTAGGGACTTGTACTGACCTTGAGCAAAAAACATGCATAGATAACCAGTAGGTCAAGAAAGCTACATGTTCATCTGCAGATACTTCAGCACATTTGGTATCATGGTTGTTAGCTATAAACAAACCATAGGTAGGGCTATCGAAATTTACTGAGTATTGAGAGGTGGTAACATCTGGATTAAAGGTGTATCCAGTTGGTTTTAAGCTAGTAAGGCCAGCCACATCTAAAAGGGTAGGAGTGAGCATTCCACATTTCAAGTGAAGGCTGTTGTTCGATGGGTTCCAAAAATGTAAAGCAGCAAATATCAATTCATTATGGTATTTTGGACCATATCGAGATATTTGGATGAGATCAAAAATCCCTTTCTCCTTCCAGAATTGTCCCTTTTGTTTTTGAACTTTGTCTAACCAAGCAATGTATTCTGGATAAGTTTTTGGTTCAGTCCTAATTTTGGATTTTACAAAACTTAGGTCAAAAGGACCTTTTGTGAAAATTAAAGGAGGTTGAGTTTCAATACACGGGAAAAGAGAGTTAATCTCTGGAGTTTCAGGTTCTAGAGAAATGGGGCCTAAGAATGCATGTGGAGTATCAGTACAAGGGATGATTACCTGGGTTTTCCAGATAGCTTTTTCAGCTTCATTGATCTCTGGTTCGTTCATAAAAGCAGGAGCAGCACTGGCGATTTCTTTAGTAAAATCAATGGGTTCTTCGCGATTCACATGAGAAGTTCCTGCTGCGTTCGTCATTGTTTAAGTGTTTTTGTGAGAGGTTGATGAATAGTGAAGATTTCGTGTTTAAAGATAGGAGTTGCAGAAAATTCAAAGTTTTTTCTTCGAGAGAATTTTTGGCGGAGAAGAGGAACAGTGAAAGTGAAAATGAAATGGTGAAAAGTGAGAAGAGTAAAGGTGAGTTTGTTTCTATATAGACCTTTGATCATGACACATGTCAAGATCTTATTTTGACAGTTTTACCATTAAAGTGTTGTCTTTTCCAATGTTAGAGAACGTGGCCCACTAACTAAGATTGTGGGGTCAGTATTTAAAGGAAATTTGAATTAATTTTTGAATTAAATACTGACATCATTCATTTCGATGGAGAATGTTAGTTATTTTTTCAAAAACGTCTTTTTCTTCTTTGGTGAAATCGAAAATGGCGTTTCTGGGGGGCAATTTGTTAGCCAATATATTTTACTAGCTGTAATAAATATGGTCAAAGTATAGTTGACCTAGATTTAAAGAAGATTCGAACAGAGTGTTGTATTGAAAGCAAATATGGGTTCGAAGATGGTAGAAGACTTCGATAGAGCAGTTTTCGAAGGTGGTTATCAACAGTTATTCTTCAAGTCAGTTTGTATTTTAAGTTTGTTTTCAAATAAGTAAAACTGTCGACTTGTGGCAGTTGTAGTTTGAATTTCAAAGAAGTGTAGTTATTTCTAGACTTAGTATAAATAGTAGTTTTTCATAGGAAAAACGGGTCACAATTCCATCATACAAACTTACACTCAAAGTATCCGTATGGAAGCGAGAAACGAGTCACAAGTTGCAATGTATGAATCTGTGTACCAACTTTTATTTAATCAATACAATTTACCCTTTTTTCTTTAAGTGTTCTTGCACTTTACTTTGTTAAGTTCGATTGAGTTCAAGTGGATTGAATTCGATTGTTTTTATTGTATTTCTTACATTTTCGACACCAAAAACACAGAATTTCTAACAACAAGAACAAACACAATATGTCCTAAGATTTACTGGTTGATCTTGCAAGTTACCATTTGTAAACCAGCGGTTGTTTACGAAAATCCAACGTAAACAGTAACACATGACAATATCAAAGGAAATGAAGTAAGAGAAGCATTAGAATATAAAGGATAGAAAGTAAAGGCAAAATGAGTGCAAACATGGCTAAAATTTGTTCATAGAATACAAGAACCAAATGACCTATAATTCTCATATCCCAATACATTTTTAAAGGTTTAGAATCAAGTCTTGGAATGGGAATTAAGGCAACATGATTTACTTGGCATTTTAAAACAAACTTTAAACATATTTGCATTATTTATTTACACAAGTGACTTGTAAACTAAGTAACCTATCAAGACTCACAATCATGCAGCAATATCACACACAAACAGTGGTTAAAACTCCCCCAAATCAAGTGGCATAGGTCACAAATGTTCATCAAGCAATTGGGATTGAAATCAAGCAAATTTTCATTCATTTTTAGCACAAAATATCACAAAATAGTAGGAAAATTAGCCACATTATGTTCACCAACTTTTAATATGCAAAATTATCACAAGAACACCACAAAGTTATCAAGAAATGTGTATGAAAATTTTTAGAATTTTTAAAGCATTTTTAGACACAAAAACATATAAGATTTTCACAAATTTTCAACAAAAAATAGTAAACAATTGACAAGAAAATATCACACATTTTTAACCAAGATTCAACATATGACAATATCACAAAAAATATCAAGAAAATGATCAAGAACACATAGGAATTTTTTAGGAATTTTTAAAGGAATTTTTAGGCTAAAAATAGGCAAGAAACTTACTAATTTTAACAAGAATAAGAAGGAAAATGTTTCAAATATTTTTCTCAGGCTTTAGCACAAAAGAAAGTCACAAAAATGTCAAGAAACATATTAAGAACACCTAGAGAAATTTTTAGGATTTTTTTATGAAAGGATTAAGCAAAACAGGGGTGCAATCAGCAGTTTTCAGCAAAAACGTAAGAAAAAGGGGGGGATACATAGCAATCAGGCCCCTAGACATGCAGAACGGGCCAAAGGAGCAGGCTGGGTCGGTTTGAGGACGGGTTAAACCGGTTCATGGCAGTATATATAGGCCTGAACCGGTTTTAACTCATTCTAAACCTCCCTTCCTCTCTCTAGGCCGAACATGTTCTCTCTTCCTCTCTCTACAACCTCTCGTCGGATCCTGGGAATAGTATGAACTTCACGGCGAACTCATGAGTTTTCCGATGAATATTCCGGCGAACTCATGAATTTTCCGACGAAGGTACCAGTAACCGTCCCTATTCAAAACGTTTTTCATGATTCTCAAACCAAAAACTTCTCCTCTTTTCAAAATCAAACCCTATTTTCGGAGGAGACGCATGGATTAGTACAGATCTACGAAATTCTTTACTGATTTCTTATTTTCAAAGTTTTTTCGAAAGGCAAACCCTAAGGTTGGTGGATCTGTACTAATCTATGCTTTCACACGTTCTATTTCGGACGAAACACGTTCATAGCTTCAAATGATTAAGTCTGGGACGAAATGAAAGCAGAGAAAGTGACGTTTACCTCGTTGGATTTGCAGAAAGACGAAGGAAGGAAAGCTTCACGTAGTTCGTTCTTGTTGCTTCTAGCAGGCGAGATCGAAACGAATGTGAATCGTTTTTCTTTTTCTTCTTCGTATTCTGTGAACTTGTTGTTGGATCTTCCCTGGCAAATCTTGTTGAACTGGTTTTCCTACTTCGTCCCTTCTTCTTCTCGCTCTCCCTCTGTGATCGTACCAAATTAGTCCTCGCGACGAAACGGTGCTTGAATTGCAGAGCTCAATATCCGATGATGATGATTCAATGGTTGAATCTCTGAGGATTATACTCTGTGGTAATCTTTGGTGAATTCTGAAATTTTTGTTGTTTGGAAACGTTTTTTGGATGAATATTCGAACTGGTGATGAATCTGTGGATATTGTTACGGTTGTGATTGATGAATTTGGTGGTTTTTTTGTGTTGTTATGGCGGCGGTTGGGAGGTTAGGGATGACCGGAAAAGTTTGTTCCGGTGGTTCTAATGGTGGACGAATTCTGTTACGGCGAGGGAGAAGAGAGAGAAAGAATCTTTCTTTCTTTTGATTTTTTTTGTGAAGTTTTTTTTTGGGAAGTGTGAAAATGATTCGTGTTGACTGGGTCTGTGATGACTGGATTTTATAGTGACAAGTGTAAGTGCTGGGCCAATCAGGAGCTGCCATGTGGACTAGGACCCTTAACAAACTTTCTGGACCAGTAAAAGACTGACACGTGTACAACACAGATGACTTGGACACACATGGACTAATCTGCAATTAAACTAAAAAAGGGACTTAAAAAGTAATTAATGATAAAATTGGTAAAAAAACGTAATTTGGAAATAAACGTAAAGTGAAACAATTAAAATTGACAAAACGGACTAAAACGAACCAATGGCCTAAATGAGGTACTTTAAAGTAACCTCTCTCCGCCGAAATTTCGTGTGAAATGACCAAAATGCCCTTAGGGGCAAAACTGACTCAGAATGACTTCAACTGCAATTTAAAAAATGGATTTTGATATAGAATGAGACAAAGACTTATTCACACCACTCAAAAAGACTCAAACAAAATTTTGAAAGACTGAGAGACATTTGACATAGGAAATGACTAAAATACCCTTGCATGTAAATTTTGCAAATAACATTGAAATAAAATGCAGAGAAAGATGCAATTGATCAGAGACATATCAGATGACTTATAATGTAAGAAAAGAAGAATTGAACAAGTATTTTTAGGTCCAAAATTAGGGTATAACAGCTGCCCCTATTTAAGTTTCTTTGTCCGGGGAGTCAAGAGGCGAAGTCTTAGAATTGACGGGACGAAGATACTTAAATATTAACATTTGCACTGCTTTTGGACATAAAAATATGTTTTCAGATTTTCAAAAAACATGAATGCCATGCAACATTTCATTTATGAAAGCAAGACAATCGAACCGGAATCTACGGGCTGTGTCACACCACCAAGGGATTTATAGACATCAAGGTAGAAAGAACGGGCAACAAATAGACAGGTACAAGCTGTTCTTTGGATCGAACTTGCCACTTGACAGAGAGATACAAACAAGAGATGGGTACAAGCTGTTCTTTGGATCGAACTTGCCACTTGACCGAGAGAATACAAACAAAAGATAGGTACAAGCTGTTCTTTGGATCGAACTTGCCACTTGACCAAGGAAATACAAACAGGAAATGAACACAAGCTGTTCTTTGGATCGAACTTGCCACTTGATCGGAGATACAAACAAAGGGTAGATACAAGCTGTTCTGATCAAACCTGCCACTTGATCAATACCACAACATGTAAGTAGGTGCAAACTGTTCTTTGGATCGAACTTGCCGTTTGACCGGAAACAAAACATAAGCAAAGGGTACAAACTGTTCTTTGGATCGAACTTGCCGTTTGACCGGAAACATAGACATATAAGCAGGTACAAGTGGTTCTTTTTGGATTGAACCTTGCACTTGACCAGTAACAAGATACAAATTGAAAGTCTGGTTTAACAAGATACCAATTGAGGGTAAATTGTCATTGACTTGATTTGAAAATAGACATGACCATTTTTGTTGGCCCAAAAGTAAATTGACATTGATTTGAATTGAATTGAAAGTTGAATTTGACATTGACATTGACATTGGCTTGGAAATTGAAATTGACACTGACATTGACATTGGCATTGACATTGACATTGACATTGACATTGGCATTGGATATTGAAATTGACATTGACATTGACATTGGATTGGCATTGACATTGACATTGACATTGGCATTGACATAGACATTGACATTGGCATTGGCATTGACATTGACATTGACATTAACATTGACATTGACATTGGCATTGACATTGACATTGACATTAACATTGACATTGACATTGGCATTGACATTGACATTGACATTAACATTGACATTGACATTGGCATTGACATTGACATTGACATTGGCATTGACATTGGGTATTGACATAGACATTGACATTGGCATTGACATTGACATTGACATTAACATTGACATTGACATTGAAATTGGCATTGGGTATTGACAGTTGACAGTTGGATATGCAACATGTATGTATGGTATAGCAAGATTATTGGATGTATGAGCACATAACATGCATGATTATGCATGTATGAATGCTTGAAATGCATGATTGGTTTGTAACTTGACAAGAAAGTTTCACAAAGGCAGACAAGACATTGGAAGATTGGGCACGTAGTGGCTCGTGCTGCGACATATTCATAGGGGGGAAAACCTCTTTGGAGAGACCGTCGTTGAGAGACGTATCGAAACCATGGCTGAGGGCAATAGAACTTGTAAAGGAGGACCCTTGGAAGGTTCTTGGATACAGGTCGCCGTTGCTAGGCGTGTCAGTGCTGGGTAAACATTGGATGTTCGCATCTGTGGTCAATGCTTTTCAATATTCCATTCTTTCCTTTTTCATTTTCAAACCCCACTTTTTCCTGAACCGCCCTTTCGGGTTTTCGATTCGCCGGGGAGTAAAGATTCTTTTCATTGCCCCATTTTTGCCTGAATTGCCTTCATAGGTTGTCAATCAGCGGGGTGCTCATTTTTGCCTAAGCCGCCCTTTCGGGTTTTCAACTTGGCGAGCTTTTTATTTTCATTTTTCATTTTTTTTTTCACTTTCATTCTGCTTTTTCATTCTTGCCATTGACCACAGATCATCCTGGGGAGTAACCTGCTTGTAACATGTATTGAAGTAGACATTGACACTCATTCATTCATGCATGTTTCATTGAAATGTACCCTGTTGCTCAGGTTTACTTTTCAAAATAGACAGGAAAAGTTTTTTTTTAATTTTCAAAAAAATGTTTGTTTCAGACATTGACATTACCAAATAGAAAAGAAATATTTTGTATAAAGCATTGAAAGTAGAAAGAAAATAGAGTTTCAAACAATAGAAAGGCTCAAATTGATGTAGAAGAGTGAAAGTCAGCCGAAGGCATGACTTCACGGATTTGCAAAGCTTGGAAAATGGTAATTTTATTGGTTGGTGATACATTGAACACGATAACCGCTACATTTCATAGAAATTTTGAATTCACAAGTACAGAAGCCTCTGATGAAGAAAATCATTGACAGTTGCAGATGCCCCAAGGGGTGATGGTGATTTGCCAGATATAGTTACTTGTCTTTTATCAACCTCATTTTTGCATGAACCGCCCTTTCGGGTTTTCGGCTCATCGAGGCGCTCATTCTTGCCTGAGTTGCGTACAATCTCAGCGAGCTTTTTTCATATTCATTTTTTTGTCCCTAACTTTTGCCTGGATCGCCCTTTCGGGTTTTCGACCCACCGGGAAGCGCATTTTTGCCTAGGCCGCCCTTTCGGGTTTTCGACCTACCACGCTGTTCTTTTCTTTCTAGACAAAGTATTTCTTGACTATATCGGCATTAACAGGATTTGGAAGCTCAACTCCATCCATGTGTGTAAGAATCAAAGCACCACCAGAGAAAGCCTTCTTGACAACATAAGGACCTTCGTAGTTAGGTGTCCACTTGCCCCTTGGGTCGGGTTGCTGGCTTATTCTTCTTTTCAATACAAGTTCGCCTTCCTTGAATTCTCGAGGACGGACTTTCTTGTCAAAAGCATTCTTCATTCGCACTTGATACAACTGTCCATGAGCCATGGCATCCATACATTTCTCTTCAATCAGATTCAATTGATCATACCGACTTTGACACCATTCAGCCTCAGTTAACTTTGCTTCCATGATCACTCGAAGAGATGGAATCTCCACTTCCAGAGGGAGAACTGCTTCCATACCATACACCAAAGAGAAAGGGGTTGCCCCGGTTGAGCTGCGCACTGTAGTACGATAACCATGCAAGGCAAAAGGTAGCATTTCATGCCAGTCTTTGTAAGTAGTGACCATCTTCTGAACAATCTTCTTGATGTTCTTGTTAGCGGCCTCAACTGCACCATTCATCTGAGGTCTGTAAGGAGAAGAGTTGTGATGCTCAATTTTGAATTCTTCACATAAAGCTTGCATCATGCTATTGTTCAGATTGGAACCATTGTCAGTGATGATCTTGTTGGGAACACCATATCGACAGATGATGTTATTCTTGATAAACTTGACAACCACTTGCTTGGTCACATTTGCATAGGAAGCAGCTTCAACCCACTTGGTGAAATAATCAATTGCCACTAGAATGAAACGATGTCCATTGGAAGCTTTTGGTTCAATCCTTCCGATCATATCAATGCCCCACATAGAGAAAGGCCATGGGGAAGATATAACATTGAGGGCATGTGGAGGCACATGAATCTTGTCAGCATAAATTTGGCACTTGTGGCATCTTTTAGCATGTTTGTGGCAGTCACGCTCCATAGTTATCCAGTAATAGCCGGCTCTTAACAGTTTCCTTGACATGGTATGGCCCGAAGCATGGGTCCCAAAGGTACCATCATGTACATCATGCATCAACTTCTCAGCTTCTTGTTTGTCAACACATCTCAGCAAGACCATGTCATAGTTCCTCTTGTATAGGATTTCTCCGTCCAGAAAGAATCTACTAGCCCATCGTCTCAAAGTCTTTTTATCCCTGTTGGAAGCACCAGGTGGATATTCACGATTCTGCAAGAATTGTTTGATGTTGTAATACCAAGGCTTTTTATCATTCACATCTCTATCAGCTTGATCTGGCATATTTTCAATAGTAAACACATGAGCGGGTCTATCAAGACGCTTCACCTTGATCACAGGCACATCATTCCAGTGATTCACACGAAACATGGAAGATAAAGTAGCGAGAGCATCAGCCATCTGGTTTTCATCCCGAGGGATGTGGTGCAGTTCAACCTTTGTAAAGTATGTCAACAGACGTCTTGCATAGTCACGGTATGGGATCAGCTTCTCATGATGAGTCTCCCATTCACCCTTTATCTGGTTAATAACAAGTGCAGAATCTCCATAGATGTCAAGGTGCTTAATTCTCGGATCGAGGGCTTCTTCAATGCCCAAGATGCATGCTTCATATTCAGCTATGTTGTTTATGCAGTCAAAGGTTATTCGAGTGGTGAAAGGAATGTGGTGCCCCTGCGGAGTTACAATGATGGCCCCAATTCCTTTACCATAAGCATTAACAGCACCATCAAACACCAATCCCCACTTGCTATTGGGATCCGGCCCTTCATTGATCAGTGGTTCTTCACAGTCTTTCGCTTTCAGATACATAATCTCTTCATCAGGGAAATCAAATTTAATTGGCTGGTAATCATCAAGAGGTTGACAAGCGAGATGCTCAGCAAGGACACTTCCTTTGATTGCTTTCTGAGCTTTGTACACAATATCATATTCAGACAACAACATTTGCCAACGTGCAATCTTTCCAGTAACAGCAGGCTTTTCAAAGATGTACTTGATTGGATCCATTCGGGATATCAACCAAGTTGTATGATTCACCATATAATGACGCAGGCGTTTGGCAGCCCAAGCTAAAGCACAACAAGTCTTTTCAAGCATTGTATACCGAGTCTCACAGTCGGTGAACTTCTTGCTCAGATAGTAGATGGCATGCTCTTTCTTACCAGTCTCATCTTGCTGACCGAGAACACAGCCCACTGAATCATCTAACACTGACAGATACATAATCAAAGGCCTTCCTTCCACTGGTGGGACAAGGATAGGTGGCTCTAACAGGTATTCTTTAATGCTATCAAAAGCTTCCTAGCATTCATCATTCCATACAACAGGCTGATTCTTTCTGAGCAATTTGAAAATTGGACCACAAGTAGTAGTCATGTGAGATATGAATCTTGAAATGTAATTCAGACGTCCGAGGAAACCTCTGACTTGCTTCTCAGTTTGAGGGGCCGGCATCTCTCTGATGGCTCGGACTTTGTCAGGATCAACTTCAATGCCTCTTTGACTGACAATGAAGCCTAGCAACTTTCCAGATCTTACACCAAATGTACACTTGTTAGGATTCAACCGCAGCTTGTACTTTCTCAGTCTTTCAAACATCTTTTTCAAATACACAACATGCTGCTCCTCATCACTTGACTTCACAATCATATCATCAACGTATACTTCAATCTCTTTGTGAATCATATCATGAAACAGAGTGGTCATACCCCTTTGATAGGTAGCACCAGCGTTTATCAAGCCGAACGGCATCACTTTGTAACAGAACGTTCCCCACGGAGTGATGAAGGACGTCTTTTCTCTATCTTCAGGAGACATTCGTATTTGATTATAACCAGAGAAACCATCCATAAAGGAGAACACTTTGGATTGAGCAGTACTGTCAACAAGCACATCAATATGAGGCAATGGGAAGTTATCTTTTGGACTAGCTTTATTCAAATCTCTGTAATCCACGCACATCCGAACTTTCCCATCTTTCTTTGGTACTGGTACGATGTTGGCAATCCACTCAGGATATTCAGCTGTCATGAGGAAGCCCGCATCAATTTGCTTTTGTACTTCAGCCTTGATCTTAAGAGCCATGTCTGGACGAGACCTTCTCAATTTCTGTTTGACAGGAGGACATTCAGGTCTTGTCGGTATCCGATGTTCCACAATCTGGGGATCTAGACCCGGCATATCTTCATAAGACCATGCAAAGACATCTGGATAGTCGTGGAGAAGCTGAGTAATCTTCCTTTTCACTTCTGGCTCAAGTGCAGCACCAATCTTGATCTCTCGCTTGTTCTCTTCAGTACCCAGGTTGATAAGCTCAATTTCTTCCTGGTGAGGCTGAATGGCTCTTCTTTCTTGCTCAAGCAGTCGAGTGATCTCATACGGTATCTCTTCATCATCATCCTCATCTTCAGCTTCATATACAGGGAATTCAAAATTTGGAGGAACCATAGGGTCACTGTGTTCAACGGGTTTATTATGGTTCAATCTGCATAATATGATTGGGATGATTTTAGAAAAAGTTTTTCATGCAGATTTTTGAAATTAATAAGAAAAATACAGATGTTTTGGTTTTTTCTGGCATTACCATTATTTCCAAGAAAAGGGCACTAAAAAGTAAAAAAACAAAGAGTCGTGAGAAAAACGACAACTTTTATTGATAACGGCAATGCCGAAACAAACACGCCCTTACAATGATATCACTTTCGCCTTGGGCAGAGCGAAAGGATTGTTATTTTGAAAACAAAAAAACATGAGCAACAAGACACATTACATGGAAGCATGCATGACTAAAGGAACATCAATGGCTTCCCAATTTCTCACAGTGCCTCCTGGTATAACAAATGTAGGCACGTGACTTCCTTCAGCAGCATCTTCAGTAATAGCGTTGATGAACCCAGCACTGTAGAAAGTTCCCTTTGAAACAGCAGATGTTGGAGAGAATCCAAGGCCCTCTTTACGCTTGTTTTCCAGAATCTGAATTACTTTGCCCCAGCCAGCAGCTTGCCCTTGTTGAACAGCCCTCTGGGCATCTTTCAATGAAGCCATGCTAGTACCAGCCCTCCGGGGTCCTGCACCCTCGACAGTCAAGCCCTGAAACGACGTCCCTTCAGCGGACCCTGCTTCAACACAAGAGAAAGATGACACTTGGCTAACCAGATATGCCTCTTCACCATGTACAGTGACAATCTTACCGTTCCTCCTGAACTTGAGCTTCTGATGCAACGTAGAAGTTACCGCTCCAGCGTCGTGGATCCACGGTCTTCCGAGGAGACAACTGTAAGAAGCATTGATGTCCATGACTTGGAAAGTAATTTGGAATGTCTCAGGACCAATGGTAATTGACAAGTCTACTTCCCCAAGAACATCCTCGCGGGATCCATCGAAAGCCTTAACCAAATAGCTGCTACCCCTCAGGGAAATTCCATGATGACTTAATTGCCTTAGTGTGGACTCAGGCATTACATTCAACGATGATCCAGTGTCCACCAAAACGTTGGATATCATATCAGGCCCACAGTGCACCGAGATATGTAGAGCCAAGTTGTGATGTTTCCCTGCTTCGGGGAGTTCATCATCACCGAATCCCAAACTGTTGCAAGCAGTGATATTACCCACTATTCCATTGAATTGCTCCACAGAGACTTCGTGATCAACGTAAGCTTGCTCAAGTATCTTCATCAACACCTTCCTGTGAGCTTCTGAGCTCATGAGCAGAGACAAGATGGATATCTTTGATGGGGTTTGTAGCAGCTGGTCAACAATCTTATAGTCACTTTTCTTGATAAGCCTCAGGATTTTGTCCAGATTGGACTCTTCAATAGATTGGCCTGCCGGGCCGGTGTTCTTGTCAACAGGAGGAACAACTGGTGGAGTTATTGCGGCAATAGGTGTCATCGCCTTCTTTTGAAACAAGGGTGGACGGATTTTTCCGCTTCTCAGAGTTGTAATTTCACCGGCAACATTGTCAACTGCAGCTGGGGATACCAGAGGTACTTCCACTCCATTCTCGATCATGGTTGCATTGTATTTGTAAGGAATTGCTTTTGTAGAAGTATATGATACCGGACCAGGTAACCTGATCACCAAAGGTTCAACATTCCCTGTATGAGATGCAGTTTCAACAGGAGAATCATGGAACACTGGCACAATCACGCATACATCACTGACGATCATGTATTTGTCATCCATCAGACCCTGGATATCATCTTGCACAACACAACAGCCCATAGGATTCCGAAGACATTCTGAACAAGAAGTATGATCATGTTTGAACAGAGAAGCCTGGCAAAGTTTGACATGTAATGGCACCAAGGGAGTAACGACATTGCGGACATCCAACATGGGATCCTCTTGAGGAACGGGGACCCTTTCAAAAGCCTCAATCATATTAACAGCAGCATGGTTTGGGAGTGGATTGTCAAGAACATGAGGAACACTATTCTCAAAAGTCAACCGTCCCTTTTTTATTAAGTCTTTCACAATATATTTCAGAGCAAGGCAACCCTCAACATCATGGCCCTGAGCTCCCTGATGAAATTCACATGTTAGATCCTGTCGGAACCTGGGAGGCAATGGATTAGGCGGAGGCCTGCCTGGTCTAGTGACACAGTGTCCCTTGGCCAGTAGAGTTGGGAGCAGCTCACCGTACCGCATTGGTATTGGTGGAAAGGAAGGTTTGGGTCGGGGACCCTGTTGTTGCTGCTGTTGCTGTTGAGCAGGAGGCTGTTGTTGCATTTGCTGAGCGATGGCATTGACGGGCACTGGTGGTTGGCCCGGTGGCAGAGGATATTGCTGGTAGAATGGTGGGAAGAAAGGATGCTGAGAGTACTGCATGTAATGATAAGGCATAGGTAATTGTGTAGCGGCTGCAGATGGGTTACCAGACACCATCCCCACATCAGATTCTTTCTTCTTATGATGACCACTACCATACTTCTTTGGTGCACTGTTTGAAGATTCACCTTTCTCTAGGACAATAATACCATCTCGGACGGCCTCCTCTAGACGCGTTCCCATTGTAACCATATCAGAGAAGTTGTTTGGGGCAGAGACTATCATTCTCTCCTTATATTCCTTCTTCAGAGTCTTCAGGAATGTCTGTGTTAATTCTTCCTCATCAAGTCGAGGAGAAACACGGGCAGCTGCCCCTCTCCACCTCTGAGCATATTCACGGAAGGTTTCATCTGATTTCTGAGACAAAGCTTTAAGAGAGTCCCTATTTGGCTTCAGACGAGTGTTGAACTCATAATGACTTTCAAAAGCAGTAGCCAGATCCTCGAAAGTATGGATGTTGTCTTTACTCAAACTAGTGTACCAATCTGCTGCATCATCTGTCAAGCTACTCTGGAAGCAATGGATCATTAGTGCATCATTGTCGGCGTAGTTAGCCATCTTTCGGACATACCGGATAACATGGTTGTGTGGACAAGAAGTCCCATTGTATTTGTCAAATTCTGGCTCTTTGAATTTCTTAGGAATCTCAAATCGGGATACCAAGCATAGATCACGAGCTTTAGCAGGAGCACCATTGTTTCCTCGGCTAGCCTTGACCTCACGGAGTTCTCCAGCCAACTCCATCAACTGTCTTCTCATAGCTTCCATTGCGGGATCTTGTCCACGCGGAGTATCGACATCAATTACCTGTTGCACAGTGTGTACAATAGGGTCTGTAACAACAGTAGTCACCTGAGGCATAGTAGTGGACACAGGAATCTGTCCTTGACCAGCACAACCAGAGACACCAGCAGCAGTATTAGGAGAATAGTAAGCTGAGAGACCATAAGGACGCCCATTGGGCATAACAAAACGAGCATCAGTAGCCACAGTAGATAGTGGGATAGACGGAATTGCTTCAGTAGAAACTGGGACAGATGTGGCTGATTGTTCTTGTGCAGCCAGCAAAGCAGACATAGTGTCATGGGCCTTAGCCAAGTCTTCCTTCATAGCAGCCAATTCGGCACGGAGCTGAGCATTTTCTTCTTCAAAGTTAGCCATGATTCTTCTCTTGTGAAATCTTGTCTGATGAATTCTGTCTGGTTGGTAGACTTTGCGGGCACGAGCCACTTTTCAGACTGCGGCGGACAAAACCAGGAGGCAATGAGCACGAGAGAAGTTCTTTGTGGCCAATGAATGCATATGATGCATGAAAATGTGTTAATGCATATGCAAAAAGACTCTTTTTTGTGTTATCGAAGGGTTTTAGACAAATTAAAAACTTGTAAACATTACTAAACAACAATTAACATAAACGGGAAACAAACAACCAACATATAGTTTTACAAGACAATTCTGACATAAACAAATGGAAATAACAACAGGAAAAAGAAACCCTCAAGCATAGGAAGTGGAAGCATCATTCTCAGACTCAGACTCATAGCTGCAGTATCGTGCATAGAAGTCACGGGCACCCCTAGCCCTCTTGGAGTCCCTCATAAGCATCCTATCTTTCTCTTCAATCTCTCTCTTAGCCTTAGCTAACTCTTTCTTCAGTGTCAAGACCTCATGAGTCTTCTGCTCATCCTTTCCATCCAAAGTCATGATCAAGTTCTCAGCCTCATAGTATCTAGCCCTCCACTGATGTTTCTCCCGACTCTCCATAGCTAGATGCTCCTGATACATCTCCTGGGTAGGTGGGAGTAGAGGCAAAGGCATGGTAGGAATAGATGCAGACACATATCTCATAGAGGGGTAAGGCATACCAATCTCCTCAGCTTGGTTTATCACCCACTGTGTATAGGCCTCATGAGCAATACCGGACCTTACACCCATATGCTTCACCTCTTTCTTCTGAAGCTTAGTCCAAGCTTCCATGAAATCCTCTCTTATTCCTGTGGGAGCATTGGAGTAGTGAAAGAAGTAAGGAGCTGTAGCAAGATTGATGGGCTTATCTTTCATCGGGAAACCAAATTGTCGCAAAGCAAGCTCCGGGTTGTAGTTGATTCCACCCCGGGTACCAAGAAGAGGTACATTAAGAAACTTACCACCACCAAAGATAATTTCTTTAACCCTAGAAGCGGGAGTGAGCCAAACCACTTCATTAGGAGTGAGAGCCATAATCCTCTGTGAAATAGACCAACTCTCCGGATTGTCATGGAAAGACTCCGGAAGGTGTGAAATAAACCACCTATAGAGGAGAGGCACACAACAAAGAATATATCCACGACCTTTGTCGGAACGATCGTGAACAGCATGGTATGTGTCAGCTAGCAAAGTAGGGACCGGATTCTTGGAGTGGAAGATCATAATAGCATTCATGTCCACGAAGCCATCAAGATTCGGAAAGAGGATAAGCCCATAGATGAGAAGTGCAAGAATAGCCTCGAGAGTGTCTTGACAAGTGGTATTGAGGTTGGCTTTCCCAAGAAGATACTCTGAAGTGAACCCTCGGATGCGTGCCTTAGTGACAAGATTCTTGGAGACATCGGTGGTCTTGAGATAGAGATCCTTAGCAATGACCAATGGAGTAGGAGGATTTTCAGGTCCTGAGAAAGGTATCCCCTTAGCAATAGGTAAACCCATCAAGGAAGAATAAGCCTCTAGAGTAGGCACCAACTGAAAGTCTGGGAAAGTGAAGCACCGATACCCCCGATCATAGAATTGCACTAGAGTGTGCACAAGCTTCTCATCCACATCAGTCTGGAGAATAGTAAGTAAAGCCCCGTAACGATGTCGGAAACCAGTCGGATCCTTAATCTTGAGTGCCAAATCTCTCAAACTAGCCAAATCCACTTCCTTGAACTTATAGGACTTAGTCATCTTCATCCCTACAATGTTTACAAATTCAACTTGTCTAAGCCCTTCGATAACAATGCATGGAAAAAGTTTATGCATGTATGCATGAATGCATGATTATGTTCAAGTTCGGAGAAAACATGGTGGGTTGAGATTCAAAGTCGAGGAGTCATGGGTGGACACGGTGTCCGGTGAAACTAGGGCTTTAGGATAATAGTAACCGGGTTCTAAAAAGGTTCCCAAGCTGCAACCTCTCCGACGTATATCATGGTGTCACGAGACAACACTCGCTCCATGATTATCCGTGGAAGGTCTAACTTGAGTGTAGTATCGCGTGACGACTAAAATTCGAGACAACACTCGGTTTAGCGTCCGCACTACGTCCTAGAAAATGACCATGGATGGGTTTGGTTATCTACGGTTCATAGCGTCATAGAACAATTAGAAGTAAAGTGCCTAAACGCGACAACACGCGCCGACAACATCACCCCCAAAATGCCTCAGCTATGTGGGATTGATCGCATAATCCAAAACACGAGGCAACCCCCGGAATGAATTGTCGATTATATCCCTCCTAAATCCTAAGTTCACTCAGCCCGGGTGCAGGACTTTTGATATTCTCACCCCACACGTTTGCAAGTAATTAAACATTTATTCATATAGGAAAGCAAGTAAAAGAAGCAAGTAAAAACGAAGCGCAAGCGTGGAAATAAAGACTAGGCGTAACTCTCGAATCTCCCCAGTGAAGTCGCCAGCTGTTTTATCTTGGTTTTCGGGTGTCAAACATTGATTACGTTTGAACCTTTTAAACCGGTGATATCTTATTTTTTCTTGGGAAGGAAAAAGTAATCAAAACCCTTGAGAATCGAGGTCCGGGAGTTGTTTTCGCTACGGGAAGGTGTTAGGCACCCATAACGACTATAGTATCCTATAGGAACCGTCTTTAATTTCTACGCGCGCGCTTTATTTTTAAATGCTATTTTGAAAGTAGTTATTAGGTCTAAAGGTATTCTAAGTGAAGAATTGGAGGGAGAAGAATGTTTTTTGGGTTTTTATTTTATTTGAATTGAAGGAATTTTGTTCCTTGCCTACGTACCCGTTTAAGGGATCAAATCCACCGTAGTTCTCTTCCAAAAAATGTTTTTGTTTTTGTTGGTTGATTTTAAGTTTGAAAATTGGAGTTTGAAGAATAGGAAGAGGCCTCAAGGGCATGAGATTAGGAAATTGTGAGGTTGAATTAGTCATTTGCAAAATATGGTCTAAACATGATTATTTTCATTGAAATTTGATTAAGAAAATGAAAAAGGAAAATACAATGGGATTTTGATCCCAAGGTTTATTTTGAAAATGGTTTGAATGATGTTTGTTCATATTTTTTGGAAATTGATTTTTCTAAGTGTAAAAGCCTAAACATTCATCTAAACATACATCTAAACATGCATATTCTAGCTACATATCTAAAGTGAAGTGTGTGCATGTGTCGGTGCTTGTGTCGGTGTACATTATTAGAGTCCATTGTCCTTTACATCATGCCCTAGATACATTCTATGACCTCTTTGCCAAGAAATTAAAAGCATGAAAGTAAAATTGTACAAGAATTCCTAAATCTTTACATTCTAATTTTTGTATGGAATTGAAACTTAAAATGCAAGAAATAAAAGTGGAGAAAGAGATGAGATATGGAATGAAATGGAAATGCTTATGGAGAATATGAGACATGAAATGAAATGGTTAGTAACACATGACAATATCAAAGGAAATGAAGTAAGAGAAGCATTAGAATATAAAGGATAGAAAGTAAAGGCAAAATGAGTGCAAACATGGCTAAAATTTGTTCATAGAATACAAGAACCAAATGACCTATAATTCTCATATCCCAATACATTTTTAAAGGTTTAGAATCAAGTCTTGGAATGGGAATTAAGGCAACATGATTTACTTGGCATTTTAAAACAAACTTTAAACATATTTGCATTATTTATTTACACAAGTGACTAGTAAACTAAGTAACCTATCAAGACTCACAATCATGCAGCAATATCACACACAAACAGTGGTTAAAACTCCCCCAAATCAAGTGGCATAGGTCACAAATGTTCATCAAGCAATTGGGATTGAAATCAAGCAAATTTTCATTCATTTTTAGCACAAAATATCACAAAATAGTAGGAAAATTAGCCACATTATGTTCACCAACTTTTAATATGCAAAATTATCACAAGAACACCACAAAGTTATCAAGAAATGTGTATGAAAATTTTTAGAATTTTTAAAGCATTTTTAGACACAAAAACATATAAGATTTTCACAAATTTTCAACAAAAAATAGTAAACAATTGACAAGAAAATATCACACATTTTTAACCAAGATTCAACATATGACAATATCACAAAAAATATCAAGAAAATGATCAAGAACACATAGGAATTTTTTAGGAATTTTTAAAGGAATTTTTAGGCTAAAAATAGGCAAGAAACTTACTAATTTTAACAAGAATAAGAAGGAAAATGTTTCAAATATTTTTCTCAGGCTTTAGCACAAAAGAAAGTCACAAAAATGTCAAGAAACATATTAAGAACACCTAGAGAAATTTTTAGGATTTTTTTATGAAAGGATTAAGCAAAACAGGGGTGCAATCAGCAGTTTTCAGCAAAAACGTAAGAAAAAGGGGGGGGATACATAGCAATCAGGCCCCTAGACATGCAGAACGGGCCAAAGGAGCAGGCTGGGTCGGTTTGAGGACGGGTTAAACCGGTTCATGGCAGTATATATAGGCCTGAACCGGTTTTAACTCATTCTAAACCTCCCTTCCTCTCTCTAGGCCGAACATGTTCTCTCTTCCTCTCTCTACAACCTCTCGTCGGATCCTGGGAATAGTATGAACTTCACGGCGAACTCATGAGTTTTCCGATGAATATTCCGGCGAACTCATGAATTTTCCGACGAAGGTACCAGTAACCGTCCCTATTCAAAACGTTTTTCATGATTCTCAAACCAAAAACTTCTCCTCTTTTCAAAATCAAACCCTATTTTCGGAGGAGACGCATGGATTAGTACAGATCTACGAAATTCTTTACTGATTTCTTATTTTCAAAGTTTTTTCGAAAGGCAAACCCTAAGGTTGGTGGATCTGTACTAATCTATGCTTTCACACGTTCTATTTCGGACGAAACACGTTCATAGCTTCAAATGATTAAGTCTGGGACGAAATGAAAGCAGAGAAAGTGACGTTTACCTCGTTGGATTTGCAGAAAGACGAAGGAAGGAAAGCTTCACGTAGTTCGTTCTTGTTGCTTCTAGCAGGCGAGATCGAAACGAATGTGAATCGTTTTTCTTTTTCTTCTTCGTATTCTGTGAACTTGTTGTTGGATCTTCCCTGGCAAATCTTGTTGAACTGGTTTTCCTACTTCGTCCCTTCTTCTTCTCGCTCTCCCTCTGTGATCGTACCAAATTAGTCCTCGCGACGAAACGGTGCTTGAATTGCAGAGCTCAATATCCGATGATGATGATTCAATGGTTGAATCTCTGAGGATTATACTCTGTGGTAATCTTTGGTGAATTCTGAAATTTTTGTTGTTTGGAAACGTTTTTTGGATGAATATTCGAACTGGTGATGAATCTGTGGATATTGTTACGGTTGTGATTGATGAATTTGGTGGTTTTTTTGTGTTGTTATGGCGGCGGTTGGGAGGTTAGGGATGACCGGAAAAGTTTGTTCCGGTGGTTCTAATGGTGGACGAATTCTGTTACGGCGAGGGAGAAGAGAGAGAAAGAATCTTTCTTTCTTTTGATTTTTTTTGTGAAGTTTTTTTTTTGGGAAGTGTGAAAATGATTCGTGTTGACTGGGTCTGTGATGACTGGATTTTATAGTGACAAGTGTAAGTGCTGGGCCAATCAGGAGCTGCCATGTGGACTAGGACCCTTAACAAACTTTCTGGACCAGTAAAAGACTGACACGTGTACAACACAGATGACTTGGACACACATGGACTAATCTGCAATTAAACTAAAAAAGGGACTTAAAAAGTAATTAATGATAAAATTGGTAAAAAACGTAATTTGGAAATAAACGTAAAGTGAAACAATTAAAATTGACAAAACGGACTAAAACGAACCAATGGCCTAAATGAGGTACTTTAAAGTAACCTCTCTCCGCCGAAATTTCGTGTGAAATGACCAAAATGCCCTTAGGGGCAAAACTGACTCAGAATGACTTCAACTGCAATTTAAAAAATGGATTTTGACATAGAATGAGACAAAGACTTATTCACACCACTCAAAAAGACTCAAACAAAATTTTGAAAGACTGAGAGACATTTGACATAGGAAATGACTAAAATACCCTTGCATGTAAATTTTGCAAATAACATTGAAATAAAATGCAGAGAAAGATGCAATTGATCAGAGACATATCAGATGACTTATAATGCAAGAAAAGAAGAATTGAACAAGTATTTTTAGGTCCAAAATTAGGGTATAACAGCTAGTTTTTGGGATGTCATTTCACTTTCATGTACATATTTTTATTCAACCTCTATTATTTCAAGTGTCTTCACTTTTGGTATATATTACTTGGGATCTTGCAATAAAAAAATTTAGATGTGTTATGATGAATCGATAAGATACATGTTTATTAGACATTTTAAATTGATGTGACCTTTTTTCTAATGATTCTAATATTTTGGTAAGATAATTACCTAGTGATTTTCATCTCTTTCAACAAATCCATAAAATTAATAGCAAATTCATTATATGTTCTATACTCTCACAGATAAAACACACTCTCCTTATATTTTTGTGTGATTGCTCTTAGCCTTATGTGATAATACAACCCAACATATAGGCTCCGACGGAAGTCCAAATATCATGATGATTTGTTTTGCAAGTTTTTGAATGTCATTTCGCTTTCATACAAATATTTTTATTCATCCTCTATTATTTGAAGTGCATTCACTTTTGGTATTTTGGGAGATCTTACAATAAAAGAATGTATATGTGTTATGATGAATTGACAAGATACATATTTATTAGACATTTTAAATGATATGACATTTTTTTAATAAGTCTAATATTTTGATAGTATAATTACCTAGTGATTTTCAACTCTTTAAACATATTCATAAAATTAACAACAAATCATTCTATTTTCTATACTCTGTTTATCTCTCACAGATAAAACACACTCTCCTTATATTTTTCTCTTATCATTTCTCTCAAGTTCAAATTCATTTTTCACCTGCTTTCCTTTACTAATTTACTTTATCTCTTCTGAAGAATGAAACAATCCCTCTTAGAATTTTTGGTGAAGATGTATGTCAATCTCACTTGTGGGGATTCTCTTAGTATAATCTTATTGCCCAACCCATTGTAGGCCCTTTGAGAATTCCAAACATTATGATGAACTCTTTTTTTAGTTTTTGAATTTCATTTGCTTATTTTTTTTTTTAATACTATATATAAAGTAAACTACCATTGTCAGCACACTTTTGGGTTGGACTTTTATTTTCAAAAATACCCTTAATTTTTAATTTTAATTTTAAATACAAATAATGATAGGTCCGCAAGTGCACGGAAATATCGGTTTTAGTATAAAAGATGCCGAATCCCACAGAGACCAATGTCAAGTACTTTTATCTATTGTCACGTTGTTTATCTAAGGCGATGCTAATTAGTTTGGTTGCGAAATTTGGAAAATAACTTTGATTTAATTAATTTTAAAGACAAGATGCTGGAATATAATTCATGTGGATTGTGAATACATGTTAAGTTATATTTTATTATTGTAACAAGACAATATTTTCGCGCGTAAAAAGAATTAATTTAAAGAGGTTGTCAGCTTTCGCGTGTACGACATCGAATTTTGACTTTGTAATCTATTCAACCGCTTTCACGCGTACGCCTTACAACTTCAAAACTCTGTTTGAAAAATAATCAATTTACGCGCGAAAAGTTATTTTTAGTAGAAATTTTAGTTTGAAGGTATCGTCGGCTTTTGCGCTCCCGTTACCGTATTTTAAACTCACAGACTCCAGCTTTCGCGTGTACGGCTACAAGTTTAAAATATCGTTTTTGAAAATCAATAATTTCTAAATCTATATAATATAAATTTACGACCTGTTTCATGGCCCTTTATGGAAATATTTTTCTTCAATTATATTCTTGACATGTGTCACCATATTTCATTGTTTTCAATTTCATTCTACTAATGACATGTGGCACTCTAATGTTGTTCCATTATCAAGCATTTGCATTATTGTCACTTTGTGTATTAATTTTTCTAATTAATATATGGAACCATGTGTGTGAATTATGTTGTACTTTTTTTTGGAAGACCAATTATATTGTATTATTATATTATCACAAAAAAAAATGTAAGTCACATTTTTATAAAATGTAAATCACCCATAATAACCGTTGTTAAATCATAATAATCCCCGTGCCAAGTATAGTGACCCTGATCCACCATTTTTTTTAATGAATTCCGTTGAATTATTCAATATTTACTGTAGGAAGGAAAAAAAAACGGATACTTTATTTTAGGACATAAAAAAAATTGGAATTGGAGGTATTTAATTGGAATTGAAAACGTATAATATCAAAAATATGATTTCAGTTGATTCTATTTAATGGTCTTGCTAAAATAAACGTTGAACCTTCCCTAAAAAAAAAAAAATAAGCCTTAAACAAAAAAAAAATCGGAATTGCTTAATAGCTAAAAAAAAAAAATATTTCAAGACCTTTCCTCTAAAATCGCAAAAACCGTTAAATAGATTTCACCATTTTTTTTAATGAATTTCGTTGAATTGTTAAATATTTATTTTAGGAAAGAAAAAAAATCGGATACTTTGTTTTAGGACAGAAAAAAATTGGAATTGGAGGTATTTAATTTGAATTGAAAACGTATCATTAATGAATATCAAAAATATGATTTCAGTTGATTCTATTTAATGGACTAGCTAAAATAAACGTTAAACCTTCTCTAAAAAAAATAAGCCTTAAACAAAAAAAAAAATCGAATTGTTTAATAGCTAAAAAAAAATAATAATTTCAAGACCTTTCCTCTAAAATCACAAAAACCATTAAACATGCATATTCAATGTACTTAAAAGTGAGATTTCCGTGTTATTTTCTTTGATTCAATTTGATTAAAAGTAATAATTTTATTAATGCATATTCAATGTACTTCCGTTTTTCTTTTTCTTTACTAAAATAAAAATTGAACAGTTTAATGAAATTTCTTCGACAAAAAAAAAACAGTTTAATGAAATAAAAATGTGAATAATATTTGTTTTATGACTATTAGTTTTTAAGATTATATTCTTTGTGGTAAATTATAAATTTGATAATCTTTTTAATAGGTTAAGATTATATCTTTGTGAAATAAAAATGTGAATAATATTTTTTTTGTGTGAAGGAAACATGATTTTATTTGATCTAAATGTGAATACATATTATTTAATGCCGTGAAATTTCATTAAACTAATACTCATATCATAATAGAGAAATTTCATCTTTTCTTTATTATAAACATTTACCTTACATCAAATAAAAAGTACACATGGCATATTCACATTGTCCATTGCATTTAATGTTTTTTATCAACCAATTAGAATGGATTATGACTCTTGTACCAAAAAAAAAAAAAAGAATGGATTATGACTCATAATTTTTTTCTTAGCCAATGAAAATAGATCATGACTCATTTAGTTTTTATGAGCCAATCAAAATTGATCATGACATGATTTTTTTTTCTATATATAGACAATTTGTTTTTCATTATCTTCATCTACCATCTTCCTCTCATAAAATAAAAGACATTTTGTGTCCATAATTTAGGTTTCGAGTATACTTTATATGATTGTTTTTCATTGTGGTTGTATTTATGTGCTTTTTGTTATAGCATGTAGGTGTGAAAATTCTTTATTTATTTCCTTCATTTTTTATTTTATCCAGGGTTCCTTTTTTTTTTCCTTCTAATTAACTATTTGCATTTTCGGGGTAACAAAATTCATGCTATTGTATGAAGAAATATGATCTACAAATTTGAGAAGGATTTGAAGGAAGGAAAGGTCTACTTTGGTGTTGCGCTACAAATCTTGGATCTTATCGAACAACGAAACATGACTACAAACAAAAATTTTAGTTTAACACAAAAGTGAAATTATGCGGAGTGAATAGTGTACCTTCAGATATTTCAGTTCAGATATTGATTTGATGTTTCTTATTATGTCATTTATATGTATAATACTTTTATTTTGTTCGGGTTAGTTTTTTCATCACAACATTATTTTCGTTCTTAAAGAGGTAGTACAATCTATTTGGAGGCTTTGATAAACTTTTTTTTTTTTTTAAAGAATGAGGCTTTGATAAACTTGATCATTTGTTATTTATACAAGTACAAAAAAGAAACCATTTTTAGAAAACGCCAATATTGTTTTAAACAATTGTAAATTTGAAACAATTAATTGGACTCAAGTGGTTAATGAGCTCTACTAAAAGATGAATTATTTAAGAAAACTTGAGTTCGCTTATTTTATGAAATAATTTTTGTTAAGACTTTAATTTCCTCTTTGCTCGAATTACTCGAGTCCTTTTCCTCTAGGGCCGGAGGGTTAACCCCAACAACAAAAAAACATATTAGATTTTTTCCACTATATTTTTAAACAAAACTCTGAATAACAAGACTATGGCTAATTGGTCCCCTCAAAAGAAATATAAATTAATTTAGGCTTAAATGTGACCGTCCTTTTGTTTCTAAATGATACACATAAATGTATCAATCATGCAAGATAAATGTCTTTTGTTACTAAATGATTAATGATACACATAAATGCATCAATCATGCAAGATAAATATGGAAGCTATTTGTTTGACCAAATAAATGAAGGATATTATTATGAATGTATTATGAATAATTGAAAAAGACATTTGTAATTTATATGTGTCATCACTTACTCCCTCCATCCCTATATAACCACCCTTTTATTATAGACAAATGGTGCTTACATATAGTAACTGAGGGAGTATATTATAAGTCATTCAAATGTTAACATATGTCAATGATAATTTTCAAGCCAAACAGATTCAAACACTTTAAAAAGGAACAAGATGTAAAAAAAAAAATAGCATTTATCTACAATATTCTTTTCTTTTTTTTTCCGAATATTACAAGTTTTTCTATGGTATATCAATGTATGCAACAAAATAATAGTAAATGCAAAAAAAAAAAATCAAAACCGTGTATATTAATATATATGCTCTTTGCTAAAACCATTTATTATTATTGAATGAATGTATATGTTTATTTTTTTTGCTAACGAATTTTTTTATTTTTTTGTTACTGCTAACGAATGAATATGCATGTTTGAACCCAAAAAAGTAGTATAGAATATGAAGGGCCTACACCTTTAAGAAAAAAAATCGTATACTATCTATAAAAATGAATGAAATGAGCTTCCAAAACCTCTAAAAAGGTAGTAATATAAAAAGAGAAATGATAGCAACACACATTTTAACACACACTTTTCAACATACTTTTTTTATTGGTTGCATTTCGCACGGGTTCCACGAAATCATGTGAGACCAATATAAATTTGGTTGAACTCAAGTGAGTTTTAACTAAACAAAAGAGTGTGTTAAAAAATGTATATTAAAATGTGTGTTGCTAGCATTCCACATTATGCAAAAGGAATGAAATTATTTTAAATGAAAACCGGTAAAGGTTATTGTCCCCTTTTTCTTATTTGATTTCTTCAATTTAATTGCAATCAACATTTGGTCTTCACATTTGTCAAAAAAAAAAAAAAATTGCCAATCATAGACATTGATAAAATCAAGTGTACATATTTTCCAAATGGAAAGGAATTATTTAGGAAAATCCTTGCATAGAATTATATCATGAGAATAAAAGTTGGAAATTAATATATTTTAATGTTTTCATAACAATAAAAAATAGCACAAGAATGGGTTTTGGCCCTCTTTTGTAACAAAAAAAAAATAGCACAAGAAAAAAGCGCACCATACAAGTATGTTCCTTTTTTTACTCATATAAACATACTATCTTTTCCCCTAAAAAAACATATTCGTTTTTTTTAATAATTTTATTTAGGTGAGATTTTTTTTGGTCAATATCTCTCTTTATTTAGGTGAGTGTTGAGTCCAAACTCAAGGATCAAAAATATATTATAAACGTATATATGTATTTGTCAAAAAAAAGTATATATGTATTATCCATCGAGAATGTCCTAACGCTGGTATTGAGAATTGTTCTCACACTTTAATGGGGCTAGGAGTCAATTTATTATTAACTAAATCAACATATATCGACAATATAAGCACATTCTCAATCACACTACAAATCTTTATCTTTTTATCTTTATCTTTATAATAACTATTTGTCTTAAATTACATATAAAGTGCACATGACGGTCTCTCATTTCCTACCTCATTTAATGCTATGATATTTCATTTTTATAAAACAAAATATTCAAATATATTTAAAATTGTCCATGATGATTATGGTACCATTCTAAATTAAATGTTTTTATATAGCATTTACACAAAAAATCAATTATGTCTATATTTGTTTTTTTGGGTCAAGTTATGCCCATATATGTTAATTGTGGGCGTTTACTACTTTGTTTAATAAATGTCTTTCAAGTGGTACTAACATGTTTTCCTAATTCAACTTTCAATTTATGGATCTCTCCCATTTAGTATCAAAAACATATATTCTTGCTCAATGAAGATTTGGTTCAACTGTCGTGAGTTTAGCTTTTACCGCTAACGTGAAAACTTCTTGATGGGTGGTACATAAGTATCTCGATTAGAGCTCGATAAATCTCAAAATCTATCCTAATTCAGATGAGTCCTTGGAGTTTGACTCACTAAACTTTCACTTATAAAAAATAAATAAATTAAAAATAACAAGTTTATTTTGTGAGAAAAACGTCCGCAATGCAAAATATATTCTTTTATTTTTTTCAAATGTATTTGGTAGTTTTGAATATGTCCACCAACAAGCATATTTTTCTTTTGGTGAATTTTAATGGAATGCTTACTAACAAGTATATACACATCATCGTTCATAAAAAAAAATACACATCATCGTGAATATAGATATTTTCTTCAATTTGATGTAAATATGATTTATTTTCAATTTAAATGACTGAATAAGTATACCACTTCTTCTTACGACCACACCCCTTAATTAAGGGAATGTTTAATATAACGTTTCTTTTTACCATTTCTTTTTTACTTAATTAAAAAAATATCACATCATTTAAAATGTTAAATAAATATGTAATTTATCAGCTCAAGTAACACATCAATATTTTTCCATGGTTAATTTCCAGCAAATACCAAAAGTCTTCTCATGGATAATCGCATTAAGCTAAGAGTAACCACAAAGATGAAATTGACAGCACATCTCCGTCCTAATCTTTAAAGCACTAGGTATATAAGTCATCTCATTTATATGTTTTTCACCACATACTCTTGCATCCAACATGAAGTTTTAACTCATATATGACATATTAACATATCTCCTTTATGTGTGAGATATTGTACATTTGTAATATGGTAACATAACCAAATAAGATTAGAGAAAACATATCATGCTATAAAAGTGGGTTGGTGGTGATTTAATGGATGAATGTTTTTATTCTTTTCATTCATGAGAAGAGAGAAAGTAAATTAGAAAAAGAAAGAAGACAAAAAAGCAATTCAAACATGAGAGAGATGATAAGGAAAAAAAGAAATGTTTGTGCTTTGTCGGTGAGAGTATATAGAATAGAGTAAATTCATGGTGATTTACAGGTTTGTTGAAGGAGTTCGAAATTTTTTAATATATATTTTACCAAAAAATTAAACTAAATAAAAAAATGTCATTTTGTTTTAATAATAAATATAACAACCCTTTATTTTGTCAAATTAGCAAAACACATGCAATTTCCCATTGTCAAATCCAACCAAAGATCAAAAGTGAATGAATTTAAAATAATAGAGGTTGAATAAAAGATATAGCATGAAAGTGAATAACAACCAATAACTAAAATTTAAGATGAAAAATTAACAAATGTCATCCAATACCTAACAAAGCAGTTTATCATAATCTTGGGATAATGTTCGGACTTTCAGATGAGCCTACATTGAGTTAGATCATCATATTAGGTCAAAAGCAACCATATAAGTGAGATTGCCACACCACATCTTCACAAAAAATATTAAGTCATTAGGTATATGTGTCATCTCACTTATATGTTGTTCAAAATCTATTATTTTATCCAATGTAGAACGTCAACTCACACTTGATACATTAACATATGTTAATCAAGTGTGTGACTATCCACATCCGTAAATATGTGACATAGTCAAATAAGGTCAATCGGAGGCACATCATGTTCAAAAAGGTAGTTTGATAGTGATTTCATGGAGGCAAGTTTATGTTTATTTATTTCATGATAGTGGAGAAAGGAAATTAAAAAGAAAAAAATAGAATACGAAAAAGGAATTTGAACATGATAAAAATGATTAGGAAAAAAATATATGTAGCATGCTTTATCCAAAAAATTATTGGGAATAAACAGAGTTGCCGGTAATTATATGGGTTTGTTGAAGGGGTTGATGATTTTTAGGTAATTATTTTACCAAAAAATTAGACTTAATTAACAAAGCGTCACGTCATTTTCAAATGTCTAATAAGCATGTGCTTTGTCAACTAGCATAACACATCTGCATCTGCATTTTTCCATTGTAACATCCCACTAAAGACCAATAGTAAAGTAATTTTAAATGATAAAGGTTGAATAAAAAAAATGGCATGAGAGCGAATGAAATCCAAAAACTATATTTAAGTTAAAAAATATATAAAAAAATGACATCTAAACACCAGCAAAATAGTTCATCTTAATGTTGGGACGACACAGGGAGCCTATATTGTGTTTGATCCTCATATTATGCAAAGAACAATCACACAATGGAGATTGACACCACATATCGACTTAAAATATCTAATGAGCATGTATTTTTTTCAACTCAGCATAACACTTCTACATTTTTCAATTCTTAGATCCCACCAAAGAATAAAAGTAAAATGATTTAAAATAATAGATATTGAATAAAAAAACAGCATCAAAGCAAATGACATCTCTAAATTATAAATTTTAAGATGAAAAAATTTAATAAATGATATCCAAAACTAACTAAATAGTTCATCATAATATTGTGTCTTCTAAGGGAGCCTATTTATATATATATATATATATATATATATATATATATATATATATATATATATATATAATCAGTTTAGGCTAAGATCAACCACAAAAGTAAGATTCACACCACATCTTCATCTAAAATCTTAAGACATTATGTACATAAGTTATCTCACTTATATTTTCCTCACCATTTACCATTGAATTCAATGTGAAACTTTAACTCACATATGACACATTAACATCTCTCTTAAATGTGAGACTTTTTGCATGTGTATATGTAATATGGTGACATATCCAAATTATAAGGACAAACTGAGACCTAACATGAAAAAGGAATTTTTTACATGAGATAGATGGTAAGGAAAACAAGTAAGCGGTGTGTGCTTTAACCTTTAAAGTATAGCAAATGGATTGAGTTGCTTGCAATTTTGTAGGTATGTTGAAGGATTAGAAGATTTTGGGGTAATTATTTTACGAAAAAATAGACTCAATTAAAAAACGTCACATCATTTTAAAATTTCTAATAAATATATATTTTTGTAAACTCAAAATAATACATTTATCTTTTTTCATTATCAGAATTCACAAAAGACCAAAGTCAAAGAATTTGAAATAAGGAATGTTGAATAAAAAAACAATGAACGTGAATGAAATTCAATAACTAAAATTTAAGATAAAAAAGTTAAACAAATGACTTATAAAAACTAACAAAACAGTTCATCATGATTTTGGGACTTCTAGAGGATTCTGCATAGAGTTTGATCACCATCTTAGATTAAGAGAAACCTCCCAAGTTAGATTGATATCATATCTTCGTCCAAAACCTTTAGGCATCAGGAGTCATCTCACTTATATGATGTTCAAAATCTATTATTCCATCCAATACAGAACTTTAATACACACTTGATAAATTATCATTCAACTATCCACCTCCGTAATTACATGACATATTTAAATATGGTCAATTGAAATCAGAAAATGTTCAAAAATTTTGGTTGGCGGTGATTTCATGGAGAGGGGTTTAGGTTTCTTTCTTCCATGAGAAGAAATAAAGAAAATTAAAAGCAATAAAAAAAAATCGAAAAAGGAATTGAAACACAAGGGAAGATAGGCGAAAGAAAATAAGTATTGTGCATTTTTTTTGTGAGAGTATAGAGAATAGTGTGAGTTGCTGGTTATTTTATGGGTTGGTCGAAGGAGTCCGAGATTTTTGGGTAATTACTTTACCAAAAAATTAGATTCAATTAAACAAACGTCACATGATTTTTTTTAAGGAAAACGTTACATGATTTTAAATTGTCTAATAAGCATATATTTTTGTCAACTCAGCATAACACATCGACAATTTACCATTTTCACCTGCCACAAAAGTCCAAAAGTGAATAAATTGAAATAATAGACATTGAATGAAAAAAAAAAAAAACATGTGGAAGAGAATGTCATATAAAAACTAAACTTTAAGATAAAAATAAACAAATGACATCCAAAAACTAAAAAAACGGTTGATAACAATATTGTGATTTTCGCATAATCCTACATTGAGTTTGATCATCTCAACATACAAAGAGAATCCACACAAGTGAGTTTGACACCATAGCTTAACCTAAACCTTAAGAAATTATGTATATGAATCATATCACTTATATGTTGCTCAACATCTACTCTCACATCCAATGTGGAACTTTAGCTCACACTCGACACATCAACGTATCTCACTTAAGTATAAGCCTTTCTGCAGCCGACATCTGTCACTGGGATTCACCCATGCTCATTCGCAAAATCAAACTGAGTTATAATATCATCGTTGGACCTTATGGAAAGAGCGAACACTGGTGCGGATCTACTCATTAGACATAGAGCAACCACATAAATGAGAATAATACATCTTCATCCAATATTTTAATTACGGCGAAATTCTAGCCCGTGCTTGGCACGGGTGTCCATACTAGTTAATTATAAAAACCATGTCGCTGAATTTTAAAATTAATTTCTAAAAATTCTACGGACAGATACAGGTTTCACTCTTTCGATATGAAACCAGTATCACATTGTTTCAGCTTTCGCCGTAAATATTCATCGTTAAAAATCAGAATTTTCATACTTAAAAATAATTCTTGTTTTTTTTTGACAAGTAAAAATAATTCTTGTTAGAATTTATAATCATACAATTTAACAAGTATCATTAGTACGACGTTCATCACATTCCGGACTCTATAAAAATCAACTCAGACGTAATGATGATAATAAATAAACAATTGTTCATGTTAAACATAGTAATTGAAAAGGAAAACAAAAGAACAGAGTGAATAATTAGAAACAAAGTAAACCGAACCTGCATTCCACTGCTACAATCGTAAGTCATACCAATATAATTGAAAACAGAACAACCACAAACATATATTTGCACAGCAATTTTAAGGGATCGAATGGAATCACCACTTTAATGCGCAGCAGCAATAACAATCCCCAATTGGAATTGAAGTAAATAAGTGCAGCAACAAGCAACACTAGGGATATAAGTAACAGGAAAGTAATTGAATTGGAATAAGATAAGGGATAATAAAAAAACTGGAATTTGGAATTCAAACAACACGTATAGGAAACTAATTTAATTTAATGGATAACTAGTTACAAACCCGTGCTTCGCACGGGGTGGATTGCTTTTTTTCGGATAATTTTGTTGGCAAACACATATTTGTTAATACGCTTAAAAGTAAACTGATTCGAAATTTAGATATTACATGCATATAAATATAAAAGACCATGATCCATAACATATCAAATCTTAGATAGGTCTACCATAAACGAAACCAAAACAGAAGTTATACAACATAGATTCTAAAGTAGTTGTGTTTGATGGATTACAAAGTTAAATTTTCAAAATGGCCTCATCATCTTCAATTCCAAAAGTAACCACTACCTTTCGTTGTTTCCTGGCCGCGGATGTGTCTGACATACATTTTGGTTGGTGGATCTTCCAAATCAAAGATCAACTTGTCACCCTCTTGTAAGTCGTGGTCTATGACGAAGTCAGACCATTCACCACCTAAAGATTTCTCAGCATTCCTCCTGTCAGCAGTTGTTACCTTGCAATTATATGTCTTGTGTTTTTCCACATCCTCTAAAGTCATCCTTAGATACTTCCTCTTCAAGACTCTTTTGGATATTTGATTAGGAAAATGCTATATGAAATCAAAAATGAAACTGTAAACTCACACAGATCGTTTGAGTACAAACTACTTTTTTAAGGCTGATGCTATGAAACGCTAATATATTACAATTATAACAGCATCTAAATCTAATGTAACAGAGGATATATGGTATATTATACATGCATGTTTATCTCTTTTCAATTGTTTTATTCATTTGCTACATTTCTCTGTATTTTTTGACAGTCAGCAAGTTTGCATAGCTTTATTTTTTGTAGAATATATAAAAATATATTGGAGAAAATCAGAATAATATAGACTTTTTTTTTTGCTACCTATCTATGTGTTATTTGTTATTCTTAACAGATTGAAATATTTATTTCATAATAGTAGATGATGGTAGATTTATTAAAAATAGCTTTTTACATACCAAGGCTTGGGGTCTTTCAATGGAGGCCAAAGCTGCTGTCACATCCTTGTCAAAGTGATGATAATGCACCACATCAGTTCTTTGCAGATTGTTGACAGCACCTGCATTTGGCTGAATTTCATTACCAGTTCTTGCTTCATCCTTACCATTCGTTTGTTCAGTGTCAGCGTCATCGTCTGAAATAATCTCAATAGGTTCTTCTTTAACTCGCACGGGGAAAACATTCGGAATGTGAATTGGTCCTAGTTGTGTTAGCTTATAAATATTCTTGTTGCGTATTAACAAATGATACTGTATTAACAAATGATCTTCGCACGGGTTGAATATACTGTATTAACAAATAATAAATATCATTGTAATATTATGTTTTCTTGACCCCGAAACCGTATTAAGAAATGATCTTCGCACGGGTTGAATAACGTATCTTGTAAAAAAATTGTTCCAATGAGCAAATTAATGAATATTGCACAAACATTAGAAATCTTTATCAAAATATTTATAAAAGCTTTACCACGTCTTGATTCATGAAAAGAGGATATATTTTGTTCATGAGACCAGGAAAACATCATAATAATTAAGATGAAACTAATTGGAACCAATGAAGAAATCAATAATGTCCAAATTACGATAACATATTAGTCAAAATTATAAAACTGAGCGCTACTGTCATAGAGTTACCAAAAAGGGATTGACACCAATATTTACATCACACAAAATGAACCACAAAAACAGCATCCCCAAGTCAAGATAATTTTGGATTAGAGTTAAGGCGATTTTTCAAAGTGGCGCATGTAGAAAAACGAAAGATCTATTTGGAAACGAATTGTAATATTAATTATATATTCAAAAGAAGAGCAAAAATGCATGGTGACTTGATGAAACGTACAAGGTATAAGCTATAACGGTGTCTAACTATAGTGCAACGTCTACCAACACTAAGAAAGTCCAATTAAGAAAAAAAGAGACTTGATATCAAACTACAAAGGCAAAGAGAGAGACCTGATATCAAACTACAAAGGCAATATAAAATCTAGGACTGTTCACCCTGTAGATATTTGCGATATGTAAGCATTACCAAATGCTTTATGGTTTATTCTTATATTTCTTTTAGCAATGGGTTACGTATATTAGAACAAAGAAATTTATAACATGATGGAAGTAAGAACAGAAATAAATGATGAGGGAAATATAAGTATTTAGGGAGAAGAAACATTTGGGTGCATATCCCATTTTAAGGTAAAGAAAATAGTTGCAAGATTAGCCTAGACACAATGAATTGAATGTGATCAAATTATAATAAATAAAATGCAAAACAGTCAATGAGTAAAGATTTGAGAAAAGATTTGATCTAAAACACTCAGATGAAAAACATTGTGTGTTTTAGTTTTTTAGGCTTATAATTTAGACTCACACTACAGAACATATTCCAAATTAAGTACCCTGTATTTAGACACACAAATCAAAACATATTAGTTATTCTATACATGAATGACCTTTAGTTTATTTACCTTAATCGCTGAATCATCCGAATTTCTTTCAACAAAAAGTTCCAGTTCGGGAACCATCTGGACCTCGACATCCTTAGCAAGGGTACGGTTGGCCTTATTGTTTATTTACCTTTAGTTTATTACAAAGATCTCTACATATTAAAGTGAAACTCACTGCGAATAAATAGTCAATTAATATTCCTAATAAATGGTCAAAAGTATGCTAAGTGTGAAAAATATTTGATGATTTTAAAAGCATCGCTTCATTTTATTTTCTTTTTTCAGGATTTGGTGAAAATTAATTCACCATATTCTCCACAAATTCCTAAAGAAATATTAATGATATTTCATATATATGTACTAATGAAGACAACTATTTATATTTTATCTAAAAAATAACAACCTTAATTCCCTATTTCAGGAGTCTCCACACCAACCCTACCCATGATATGATATCACAATAGTATGACTCAATTTTATGTAAAAATCAACACCTGCATTTGTCACCATTCAAAATCTTAAATGAACATGATGGTCACAACTCAAAAATCTGCTCTCTAACTTGAGATTTTAATTAAAAAAAAATTACAGCACAAGATATACCATGTTATTGCCGCTTCCTCCTATCAAATATACAATACTAATTGTGTCAATTCTATTGGTTTCTTGTCCAAATAAGACAGCAGCAGTAGACAAACTCCAAAAAGAAAGAATTATGTTGTTGATGATAACCCTCCACCACTTAAACAGTGAAACTCCTCTTTTTTTCTTAAAGACAAATCTACAGTAATAGCAGAAAGAAGTAACTACATACAGGGATATAAATGAAGTTACAAAAAATAATTCGGTGTCTTTCGTGTAGTGTCAGGCTAAATTTGCCTTGGAGCTGGATCAAACTATAGAAAATTCTGATCCATATTCTCCCCAATTTCCAAAATGGCAGCCATATTCCCACATCGGTAGCAGTAATTTGGAGCGCTAAAAACAGTCAACACATTCTTCTCCTAAAAGAGTAATAAAAAAGGGCAGTTAATACATAGAGCGCATTAGGTGTCCTTGAAATGAATCAAAGTGTTACGGTCAGTCACCTGGCACCAATTATATCCTTCCATCACAAGCTGGTGAGCTCTAGATATCAGGGAGAGACCATTTGTGTGATTGAACTGAGCAGCTATATCCTGTCTAAATGTATATCCAGCACCACATGGAGATATTCCCCAGCCACAACGATCGTCTGGACCACACCACAAGAGATCACACATTGGTCCTTCATGCGAAACCTATATTGAAAAGCAAAATTGCCACTTGTCAGACAATATATCCAGTCAACCTCTACAACATGGTTTTAAGATATACAGAAATGAAATACTAATTGAGGGAAAGATGAGACCTCCAAAGAGCATAGAGCAGCTGGTAAGGCTGAAGCAAATAATTAAAAGTTGATTCAACCAAAAAGAAAAATGCAGACAACTTTCTAAACTAATGAGGAAATGAAACATCTTGAAAGCAATTACAAACTATAGTGAAGAATGGCAAGTTGAAATATCAAATAAAATATATTACTTTGCATACCATACGTTAGGGGAAAAAAGATCATTAATTTGAACGTGATTTCCATAAAAATGTACTTAGTATCAAATAATTTGCAATGGTAAGATATTGCCAGTTACAATAGCCATTTAATAACACACAAACCTCTTGTATGCAATCCAAGTCGCGGATATTATCCAGTGTATCCAAAGATGGCGAGAGACCTCCATGCAAACAGAAAATCTGCAATAAAAAAGGATGTTAGACAATGGTATATAGAAATCAGAGAAACATTTTCAAACATATTCAAGCTCAAACCTGACTCTCAATCAGGGCAGTCAGAGGTAAATAATCAAACAAATCGGTAAAGAATTTCCAAACATTGGCATTTCCATATTTTCTCAAACATTCGTCGTAGAAGCCATACCTGAAATGGTAAGAAAACAAATTAACAACTTTCAGAATAAAATTTCTTTTATGTTTCTTATATTCAAAGATTACATTTTTCTCTTTTCCAAATTTATATCATCCCAAACCAATAACAAATTGGCATTCACAAGCATGAACCACGTAATTCACGCCTACACAATAACACATTCACTCGGATATGCATACAAGCCAGATATTATGTTTCACTTGTACGCTCCAACGTACCATTGGAGTAAAACCACTATCCATTCACCACACACTTTACAACTCTTTCTCTAAAGCCTTAAAAAATCACTATCCACAGCATCACCCAGAATATTGAGAAAGATATAGAAAAATAAGAAGATCATAATATGATTACATAATATGTTTGGAAACTCTTTCTCTAAGAAATTTTATTATTTTCACATATAGATTGACATATAGGTTATTCTTTGTGTATATAGTCTTCAATCAACAACATATAAATTAAACATAAGATAAATAACTAAAATTAAATACAATTGAATCATTGTTCAAAAAGAAATACCATTGAATCATTATTACAACATTATAAAATAAAACATCAAAATTACATTACCCTCTTAACTCATTCAATAGAGCACCGATCTGTTGTCAAAGTTTCCTTCTTTTGCTAAACCAGCTTTGTTCTTGTGCTGCAAAAATCCCTACAACTTTCTCATTTGCTTTTGCATCTTCATGTCTTACCTTTTTCAAATTCTCTATTTCCATCTCAGCGCTTCTCAGCTTTTGCTCTCCCCCATTTATCACTTCCTTTTGAACTTTCCACACAATCAACCCCAAAAGCTGTGCACTTCCTTGAAGCATACTTTAAACAATTTCAGTCAAATTTTTCTCAACCTCAACAGGTGATTTTCAAAGAACTTGAGGTGCTAAAAATGCACAAAAAAAAAAACCAAAATACATTGGATACATTCTATCATCATCAATATTATCACTCTTTTTATACACAATTCTATCCATGATATTTTATTTCCAAGCAAATCTGGTGATGCATATTTTTTAATAACCCTAAATCTGTTGTAAAGGGACCCTTCATATTGTTAACTTGAGTTGCTGCATTTAGAAGAAATAGGAATGTATGAGTTGATAGATATATGTCATATGTAGGATTACATTTTCTAGGGACATTGATTTGAATGAATCATCAATTTAATAAGTGAAATTTTAGTGGTTAAACAATGTGATTTGTGAAGAAAAAAATAAAAGGACTAAATTTAGATGCATTACTATAAGCATGTACAAATCTTGTGATTTTGAATATGGCTCGTCCAAGATGTTGTAGAAAACAACAATCATATAAAGTTCTTGCTAAACTTCACATTTGGATACACTATAACTTAACTTCACATTTGGATGCACTAAAATTTTAAAGGAAAAATACCTTTGGTTAGAAAAATACCTATCAAATGTTTGAAATCAACCTTAAAATAGTTCCAAGTTATCAAATGACAAACCAATCACATTCCAAATCCAACATGAATAGTTAAATCTGAAACCAAAAATGAAGTGATTAGGGAAATTTGAGCACAAACAAAACCAGAGTTCAATCTACTCACATACACAGTGGTCAGAATATCAAATATATCACCTTTTCATCAACTTTTAAGCTTTTGGGAATTACTCCATGTGTGTATCTGAAGTTTACAAATAGAGAACACCTACTTGTAAAATAAGAAACACCATAAAAAATAAATGAGAATAATAATAAGTACAGTTTTCGCTAGGCCTCACCATGAATGTCAAAATTCTGAAGTACAATTGCTTTTAGTTCATTTGGCTCCATCGGTGATACCATTTTCGGCAGCCAGAGAATTCTTTTACTAATGTGCTCTAGTTCTTCTTCCATGATGTGCTAAAAATAAATAAATAAGCTGAGATGGTGGAAACACAAAGAGCATAGAGAGATGAGTGCATAATGTGAAAATATAAAAAAATTGGATATTCTGCACACAACAATAAAAGAAGACTATTTTTAGAGAACAAAACAATGAATCTTGTGCTTGACTCTAAATAAAAGAACCAACATATTGTAAACGGAATGAGCTGGTAAAATGAAGTTATATAGTATTGTAAAAAAACACCATTAAAATCATTAAAGAGGCACACCTAAGATCATCTACAAAGAAACCAGATGCAACAAAATAAACCAAAAAATAATAGAAGCTGACCTGGATATGTAAGTAGCCCTCATAACACAACCCACTCATATAATCCTGCAACCTGAAAAAATGATGTAAAGAAATCAGGAAAATGAAGGATGAGATAGCCAAAGCCAGACATTTAAACACCACATCTAAACTCATAAATATCACCTTTGCTGCATATTTATGTCCATTGACTTGCAATATCCTAATGCAACCTTCAAACTGCAACAACATAATCATTAGGAAAGTGAAACCAGAGTATGAATATCAAATATGACACTAACGACTACACAACCTAATAGTTATGATCTCAAAGCAATAACTCAAACAAATAATCAAGGGCTTTGTGGTATGGCAACTTAAACTTGTCATTTCAAATTGCATAAATTAATTTCAAATAGGCATCTGCAGCTATAAAACTGCCTACACATCAACGAAGTGTATAACAATTACTTGTAAAATGAAAAACACCATTAAAATCAATATAGAGGCACATATAAGATCATCTACAACAACAAACAAACAAAAAAGGAAACCAAAAGAAATCCTGAGAACACAACCCACTCCAATAATTTCACCGCCTTCAAAAAATAAGAAAATAAATCAGGAAAATGAAGGATGCAAATTTATGCCACAATACAGTCATATTTTAAAATCATAAGCATCTTTCTTGTATTATGTAAGACAGAGATTGCAGATTTCTAGATAAGCAACTTTCTTGTAATAAAAAATGAGTTGTGCTATGAATATCAATTGATACAATTCTATGTTAAAACCCTACGAACCACAACTACCAGCAATAAGCTACCAATTACTGTCAAAAAAGTAAGACAATAAATAGCAGTCTATTATTTTTCTGGTGAAAAGCAAGCAAGCAATGTTGCATCAAAATGAAAACCCACCAGGTTTGAAATTCCTTGAGTCCCTCTTGTGAGGCTTTGATCTATGATTATGTATTGATGTTGCCAGCTTAGTGCAGTTAGCTCCTAAGGAATTCCCATGGTCCTGATCCAGTTCCAATCCTGCATCAATATAGTTCATTGATTGAATGAAATTCATCCAAATGTTGCAAGTGTCTTGGAAGTAAAGTAGCAGAATATGAAACAAAACATTAGGATAAAAATATTTTTGAGAATAATTACCTCAAGAAGCCAGCAAATGCTCTTAGACTCATATAAATAGTCAAAACAACCCAAATTCCAATGAATCCACCAGCGGTTGACAAAATAAGTAGACAAATTATGCTAATAATTGCTACTATAACCTGAGAATTAAGAATGCCATAATGAAATAATGCCACTAATTGTATATTCTTAACTTCATACTTGTTACTCAAGGAAACAAAACATTGTAGCAAAAGTTTGGATATTGAAGCCTATAACGCACAAACAGACACCGAAAACGACACTGACATGTTGGCACCAGTCAAAAATTGAAGAAAATTAAATGTAGCCACATGTCGGTGTCGAACACGGAGACATGTCAGACACCAAACACGTCTTTGATGCGAAGTATCGGTGCTGCGTATATTGAAACTGTATTATTTTCAATGATTCTTTAAGATTGGTATAGATTAAAATATAGACTCACCATGGAGAAGGCTGAAAGTAAAAGATCAAAGCAGATTAAAACATGGATGAAGTTGCATACCATGGAGAAGGCTGAATATGCAAAATCAGATGCCCCAAAGTTGACACCATTAAATACAAAGGCCAAACAGTTCAGGGGTTGAGTAAGTGCTACAAACTGGAAAGAGATTTAATATGAATGTAAGTTCCACTCTTTGAAAGGGTTGAAAAGTTAGATTATCAATATATCCTTTTCTAAATTTGAACGTGAATAAATTACCGGGATCCCAACTCTAATGAGGTGCAGGACATCAACATCTTTTGTAAATAGTTTAGCTCCAAAGTGCAATCCTGTTCCAAGAATGAATGCAAGTGCCAATCCAAGAACCATGCCCATCTGCTTTATAACCATCTACACATCACATATAAAATTTTCCAGGTTAAAATATATAAATCCCTAACCTGAATTTATCTGCTAGAGCCGGATAGAACATCAAACAGGCCACAGCAACTCAACCAGGACGTCTTATGCACCATAAGCGGAGCTACCGGGGGACTGCATGTAAATAATTCAGAAAAGAAAGCTTATAAAATTAGTTATCAACACAAAAGTTCAGACACTAAAATTTCAAATGCAAATCACACTCACTAACAACTCGGGATTATATCAACAAATTTAAGATATACATAGTGTGTCAGTGTGTGTGCGCTCGTTTGTGTGTCAGGGAGAGAGATGCAAAACCTGATTTTCAGAGCTTTCTGCAGCATTGGAATCTTTAACATTTTCTACACCCTTAGTAGATTCAGAAATAGGACTTTGAGACACTGATGAAGATACTTTCCCGTCAAATTCCCTGGTCTCGGGTTCCTTCAAACTCGATATTCTAACAACCTCATCAGGTAAGACTTGTACTTTATCCTCACTTCTCTTCACAGCAAGATCAGTTTCCGCAACTGGAGAGCCCAATGATTTCTCTGGTATATCATTCGCAGTACCTCCGCTTTGCATCTCAGAGACAGAGGTCATAGCCTTAACCAAATCATCAGAAACTTTCTGCAACTGAATTATCACCCTCCTTTACTGAATCAGCAGAAAATTCTGCAACTGAATTATAAGGTTCATCTTTTGTGTTATTCGCAGTCCCGGTTTCAATCACATCATTTGAACCGCCATTGTTCTTTCGACTCCCATAATTCAAATCCTTCGGAGAGTCAATTTTCTCCAAACTCTCCTCATATCGAAACTATTCTTAGCTAAAAAATTTGCTCACAATGTTGTAAGAGATGATAAACTCCACATTGCGGAAGGCAGCTGACCGGTCAGGTTGTTATTGGCCAAATCCCTGCATCATAGAAAGTATTAATATAAGTAAACACCATTTATCTTACATATTAATCAGGCTAGAATTATTCAAAAATTATTTCTAGATTCTTCTTGTTAAGTTGCAATCTCTAGTATTTGTACTCATAATTGGTGTTACACTCTATCAAAAAAAGCTTAATGAAAGTAAGTGAGCAAAGTATAATCCTTTAAAGGAACCTCAATTTTTATTCTCCTCAATACATTGTGTTTCTACTGTCCTCATTCAAATGAACCAAATTCAGAGAAAAATTTCTATATCCGCGCCAAGGCCACAAAATATCTTGTGCATTAACAAACCTCACTCCAAAAAAAAAAACACCAAACAAATCTTGTGCACCAAGAAACCTCAGTCCAAAAAAAAGAAAGCAGTTATAAAAAAAGGTGCACAACATAAATTCAAAACACAGCTACACAATTTTTGGGAAATCTCTATACCATAAAACTCAATACAATCCAAAAACTGGAATTGCCCTTAAAGAACAACACAACCAAACATAGAGCAACACATAAATCATAATATTATGAATTTGATTACAAATAATCAACTTAAATATTTCAGTCCTCGTTGTTTAAGTGGCAGAAAAGTGACCTATGATTTCAGACATAAAATTCAGAAAATCACTCTTTTACCGGTTAGATCGATTAAATTGGTCCACTTTAAATCAGTTTCTGTTTTTATTCTTACCCTTTTGACTCTAAAATCTGAACTTTATACATGTTGCATTAACACTATCAATTATTTCCATCGATTAGCAAGGAATCTAAAATTGACTTATTAATAAAAATCACCCCTTGTTAATAACTAATATCCCAATTTACTGATACATAAACATAAAAAAAAAATTGGGGAAAAGATGAACAGAAAGAAAAGATTGCAATACCAAATTGAATCACAAAGAAGAATCAAAGCTCATCCAACAAATTTGCATGTATGAATTACATCTCCAATGAGACAGAACCATCTGCAAAAATTAACCAAAATAACAATAAATTAAACCAAAATCACCAAACAACAAACCAAAACCACAAAATCAAACCCACAAAAACAACTTTCTGAAGACATGCATGCAATTAGATTGATTGAATAAAAATTAGAAAGTTGAAAAATTCAATTCTCTAAAATTATTGTTTGAATAAAAATGAAAACCCAAGGTGAAAATTGAGGGAGAGGGATACGTTCAAGGGTAGAGGAGAAGAGGATTGAGGCTTGATCTGTGACATGCATGCTGATGAAAGATGGACAACCGTGAATCAGTGTGTTCGACGGCGGCGACGGCAAGATCAACGGCGAGGTCGACGGCGGTGGTGTGTTTTATTTTAGAGAGAAGCCGTTTTTTTTGACCATGCTGAAGAAGGAAATGGAAATGAAGTAGTAGTGGGATATTATACCTAAGGCATGATTCTCAATTGATCAAAGGAAGAGGAAGTAACCTTTGGTCAAGACGAAACAGAAAATTGGAGGAAGAAGAAAACTGCGGAAATCGGTGTGTTCGACGGCGAGGTCGACGACGGAGACGGCGAGATCGCGGTGTGAGGAAGAAGAGAACGCGTGGAAATTTTGAAGGAAGAAGAGAACTGTGTATGGTGTGAGCAAAACCAAATATATATGCCATGCCCGTTGATTTTACCAAAATGCCCTTCTCTCAAATTACAGGATTACCAAAATGCCCCTCAGAAGGGCAAAATGGTAATTTCCACGGACATTATTTTTCTAATTTAGTTTAGTAGATAAGGAAACAACAATTGGAATAGATTCTTGTCAAAAAAAAAAAAAAAATTGGAATGGATTCTCACAAAAAAAAAAAAAAAAAAGCTTAATTGCAGTTTTAACCAGTAACTTCCCCAAAGTTGCGATTTTGGCCCCTAAGAAAAAAAACTACAAAACCACCCCCTAATTTTTGCAACTGTGGCAGTTTTGGCCCCCAAGGCCAATTTTAACTCGGTCTACGCTGACGTGGCACCCTAAGTGAGGTGCCACGTGTCTTTTTTTATTTTTTATTTTGCCTTGGGGGGCCAAAACTGCTACAGTTCCAAAACTTAGGGGTGGTTTTGTAGTTTTTGTTTTCTTAGGAGGCCAAAATCGCAACTTTAAGAAAGTTAGGAGGCTAAAACTGCAATTAAGCCAAAAAAAAACAATTGGAATGGATAAAAGGTTTACTCCTGAATAATATTGCAAATAAACAAATACGATAGCAACAAAAACGAAAACTTAGACTACAATAAGTTTGTTTCTAAACAAGTGAATTTCTCTCTAAAAGTTTTGGTCCCTTCAATTGAGTTATTCAGGTCTATTTATAAGCAAAATTCTCCTCTGAAGTGCTTCTGATCATGTTCCAAGTAGTGGAGAATATGGAGGAAGTGAGAAAACTGATTCTGAAACATGGGAAAGAATTGGTCTGGCTTTGACTTCTCACATGCCTTATCAACTTTTTAACCTTTTTTTTCTTCCTTTTTTAACCTTTTTTTTCTTTTTTTCACCGTATTTCATCATTTTGACGCGCGACGACCTTTAACCAACAAATACCTGAAATAAACACACAATACCAGCATAACATTGCAAAAATCTATAAAATCGAGGTCAAAAATGTGTAATTCGAGATAAAATAATAGTGCATTTTGCATGTTATCAAATAACACATGTAACAAATAGATAATAATAAATTTAATTTAAGGAGAGAACTTACGCAGAATTCCTTATGAACTGTTTTGTCAAAAAAAAATTCCTTATGAACTGTTCTTACTGTTAGCCAATTATAAAATAACACGTGGATTACTAATTCATGTCACTAATCGTCCCCGTTAACCCTCTTTTACCTACGTTAACCACAAATCAAACTCACAAAAAACTAGTGTAAAACAAAAACTCATGTTACTTTTTTATCAGGCAATTTTATGTTGTATATATGTGTTGTTCCCCTCAATACACCGACAAAGATTGCTGATAGGCCACACCGAAAGTGCACGGTCTATCGAAGTAGCAGTAAAAGAGAGTATCGTTCCGCTAGGGAGTTGTTCAATTTAACTAACTTTTAGAGAGTGATTAGAGGAGAAGAAAAATTATAAAGTGAGAGGTTCAGTTGAGTAAAAGTAAATAACAATAATAAAAAGAGAGCCTTGGGATCATTGGTTCATCGTAATGATGAATCCTTCGCAAACAAACCCTTAAACTTATAATTCTACGTATGTCCTAATTTCTAAAGACAAGTTTCTCTTAAGTGTATCAAAGCTTCTCTCGAAGTCAGTGAGTGTATTCCTCCAACAACCACACCTATTCTCATGGGTGATTGCCTTTGGAACCCTTGAAGATCGAAACTTTATATGTCTCAAGGTTTGCTAGACTATTCTCATGTTTCGCAATCCTTGTCTAAATTCACTTCTTCGAATATCAAAGCTCCGCGTTCGCTTTATGAATTGATATTTGAGATGATGAATTAACAATTATCAAACCCTCCGTGTTCACTTCCACAGTTTGATAATGGTTAATTCATGTTAAAACGGTGAATTTAGATTAGAAATTAGGGTTACATATAATTAAGGTTTAAGGCTTGGTTTGATCCGGATTACGTCATTAGACTTATCCAACGATCCCAAGACAAAGAAGTCTACTCGCTCATGCTCATCGTAGACATGGAGAAGAAGAGAGAAATCATAAAATAAATAACAAGAAAGTAAAGAAATAAAAAGATGAACTTTATTAAGAAAACAATTGTCACTATTGAATCCCAAAATAAAGATGAATATTTGTGATGGAGAGCTACTCTATTTATAGCTTACATTCAACTTAAAATCTAAGCAATTACAAGGGATTTTCGGTAAAACTAAAACAGAGTAACTTGGGGCCAAAGCAAAAGCAGCAAAAGGCAACTCTGGAGGGTGGCACGGCAGTGCCACATGTTGGCACGGCCGTGCCACATGTTGGCACGGGCCGTGCCAAGCTTCTGACTTGGGGGCTCTATATTTTTGTTCCCGAATCTTCGTATTCTTGCTCCAAATCAGCTGCAGACTCCTTCCTTCTGCTCCAAGACTCCTTCTATCTAATATTCACTCCTGAAATATAAAATATGCAATTGAAGTAAAAAGATTCAAAAAAGAAATAATATTTAAATAAAATAAAATCAAATCTAAATAAAACTAAACTAAATAATGCATAAAACTAGACTCATCAAACTCCCCCACACTTGAATCTTTGCTTGTCCTCAAGCAAAAGGCAATAGACAAAGTAGCAACAAAAAAGATATATCATATGGCAACACAATTGAAAACCAATGTCTCTCTTAAGGTTTTATTTCAAAGTACACTACTCACAATCTCAAGTATTCATTGTGAACCTATTCAACCCAACATCAAGTCTCAAGTGAGTGTGTGTGTGTTCAGTCCAACCCTTTTCTTGCTCCTGTATAAGACAGATATAATGAGGAACAGGTTCTAACCTTAACACTAAAGTAATCGAGAAAAGTCCTTTCTTCATTTCATATAAGAGAGATGGGAAAATTATTTAGAATTACATTAACAATTTAGGCACAAGGGGTTGCAGATTGCTTAGGGGCTATCTATCCTCATAGGAAGTCTTTTTGGAGAGGGTGTCCTTTCCCCCTAGATTCAAAATCACCCTAAGTAGTGCTGCAAAATTTTTAAATCATCTCCGCGTAGGAAGTCTTTTTGGAGAGGGTGTCCTTTCCCCCTAGCTTTGATGAATTTATTTCCTCTTTTGAGGGATTTGGAACTTAAGCTCAATTAGGGAGTCACCACCACATTTAGGAAGTCAGAGAGAGGGTGTCCTTTCCTCCACATGTTGGTGCCATTCTCCCGCCCCATTTTAGTTTAACACATTATAAATATAACCATAAAGCACTTTATTTCCCACACAAACTTATACTACTTTTACTTTTAGAGACTTTTAAGGGTCTAAGTTAACATTAAAGCTAGAACGTGTTCCTTAAAATACCTACTCATACATTTACTCAAAGATTGCAACTGAGTGCTTTTCTCATTGGAGAATTTTTCACAATAAAACAAGATGTGGGTATATCAAGAATAGTAAAAACACAAGAAATCACTTTCATGTACAAGAAACAACCAGAGAAGACAAACAAAAAAAAAATATGCCACAATTTCCATTAAAAACAAGCTACTTAATCATGCCTTTCACAATAAAAAGAAAACAAAAGAATAAAGTTCAAGGGAGTTTGGAAACACTACGACTCTAGACACTTTATTAGGCTCCCCCCACACTTAGGAGAAGCATTGTCCTCAATGATTCAAAAGAAAAGAAAATTAAAAGAAAAGAGAAGGAGAAGAAGAAGAAATAGAAGAAAGAGTTAGGGGAAGAGAGAAGAGATAAGGGAAGAGAGGAAGAGGAAAGCTCACAATTAATTGGGGTCCATAAGGAGGACCTTGGAGATTAAGGTGTTGCATCATCCTCCGGAGCATTTCATTGTTCTCTTGTTTCTAGCGGTTGCCCCTTTGGACATCATTCCGGAGCCCCGCTAATTCAACACATTGCCTTTGTTGTTCGATGCTTATCCTTTCAACCTCATTGTGCATCCATGCCCATCTTTGATTTTCATTTAGCTCACTGGCTTCATGGTCATGGTGCTCTTCCTCATGGTGCAAGTTAGCACCTTCTCCCTCATCATGATCTTGCTCCTCATGTACCTGGTCACCATCAACATACAACAAATTTTCTTCCACCTCGGTGGTAGTCCGAGATGGGTTAGGAAGTAAAAACAAGATAGGCACATTTAATTTGAGTTGGTAATGGATGGGTGGACGATGCTTCATGAAGTTCATAGAGATGAGGGTCTCCATGTTAAGCCTATTGTTTCCCTCAATTGGTTTGATTTCCTCATCCTCACCCACTCCAAATTTCCTAGCTATGTATGTGATGATGTCACCCACCACTATTTCTCCCTTTCCGACAGGCCTAGTACCTACGAAGTCTAGATAATCAAGTAAGTAGAAACAAGTGTTTACGGGGTGGTTGTAAAGCATTGCCCACAACATGAAGAGCTCATCGGTTCTAGTGTTCCCTAACTCGGTTCTACCCCAAATAGTGCAAGCCATTACCCTCTGAAGGTACCTAAGCACAGGGTTGTGAATGTTGCTAGCTTTATTGGCTCTAGTGACGAAATTTGTAAGACCGGTGATATGTTCCCAAAAGGCAGCCTGTTGATAGTTAACCAACTTTAGTGCCGGATCCCAATGGTCATGGATATACCCCTCGTTTGCAAAACCTAAGGCATCACAAAAGTGCTGAAGAGACATATCATAATCAATATTCATTATCCGGAAGGAGACTTTATGGTTAGGGTTATCAAAATTCAACCTATCTTTAGTAAAAACAATGGAACTCAAAAACTCATAGGTGAAATTCTCATAACCCCTCACAGGGCTCAACATATTAGTCCATCCTAATTTTCCTACCAGCCTATAAACATCATCTCTAAGCTCTAGCACATTCAAAGTATGAGAGGATATCGAGAAGGATGCAAGGGTTTAGAGATTAGAATTTTGTACCTATCCCTTTGTGTGTTGTCCTTGAACTTGATTCCATGATTCTTCTCTTCTGCTTGCTTCTTAGAGGGAGGTCCTCTGGAAGATCTTGCTGGTTCCTTACCACTTCTCCTTGAAGCCATTTGACCTTAGGTTGACTTTGTGTGGTTTGGTTGAAGGTTAGGGTTTTGAAAGATTTTTGGTGGAAATGATTGGTTTAGGTTTGGGGTTTGTGTTTGAATAAGGTTTATGAGTTTGGTTGTGGAGATTGGTTAAGAATTTGTGGGTTTTAAGGTTAGGTTAAAGGGAATAGGGTTTTGGTGAATTATAGGTTTGGGTGGATGAAAGTTGTTTTTGATGGAAGGGTTTTGTTTAGATTGATGTTTAGAATTGATTTGGTGAAAGAATTGTGTGAATTGGTGGAGTTTTGATGGAGATATGAAGGTTTGAATGTGTATGGTTATGGAGTTTTTAGAGAGAAGTGTAAAAGATGAAAGAGGTTTGTGGTTGAGAATGAGGAAGAAGAAAGAAAATTTTGTAGTTATAGGGGTGTAGAAGTCGGGCACGTCCGTGCCAAGTTTCTGGAGTTTTTGTGGGTTTTTGCCTTCACAATCTGGCACGGCCATGCCAGCCTTAGCACGGGCCGTGCCAACCTTCTGGTCCAGGGGGCTTCAAAATTTTCATTTTTCTTGAATCGTATCCGGACAATTACCTACAAAACAACTTAAAACAAAGAAAAACAAACAAAACAAAAGCAATTAAATGCGTGGGTTGCCTCCCACGAAGCGCTCTTTTAGAGTCATTAGCTTGACGGTTAGAAAGAGTCCTTAGAATGGATCAAAGAGATCATGTTGTGTAGATGATGCTATGAAGCGTTCTTTCACATTATGATCTTTAAGCAATGCACAAGAGTGAGGATCGGGACCTTTCATAACATTTTCCAACTCAAAGCCTACCATTTTATCACTCACTTGAAAGACAATCCTACCATTTTGAACATCCACTAGGGCTCCCGCAGTTGCGAGGAAAGGTCTACCTAGGATTATAGGGACGTCATCGTCCTCTTCAATGTCAACTACCACAAAATCGGCTGGGGTGTATATTCCTTCTATCTTAACGGGTATGTCTTCAACAAAACCAACTAAATTTATAGTAGAACGGTCAGCTAGCTTTAAGACCAACTCGGTAGGTTTCAACTCTCCTATTCCCATCCTCTTAAAGAGGGACAAAGGTAGCAAACTAACACTAGCTCCTAAATCACATAAGGCTTTGTCAACGGTCTCACTCCCAATCATACAAGGTGTGGCAAAACTACCTGGATCTCTAAGCTTAGGGGGTGTCTTTTGGATAATTGCACTAGTGTCCTTAGCTAAAGCTATTGTCTCATTATGCCCTATAGCCCTTTTCTTTGAAAAAATTTCCTTTAAAAACTTAGCATATAGAGGCATCCTAGACAAAGCTTCCGCAAAGGGGATTTTAATGCAAATTCTTTTAAGGATGTTGACAAATTTATTAAATTGACCCTGTTATACCCTAATTTTGGACCTAAAAATACTAATCAATTTTTCTTTTCTTGCATTATAAATCATCTGAACAGTCTCTGATCAATTGCATCTTTCTCTGCATTTTATTTCAATGTTATTTGCAAAATTCACATGAAAGGGTATTTTAGTCATTTCCTGCATTCAACCCATTTTAATCCTTGAAAATTGTTTGAGTCTTTTAAATTGGTTTGTATAAGTTCTTGTTTCAATCTCATGTCAAAATTCATTTCAGAAAATATTCAGTTGAGTCATTTTTTTTGTCAGTTTAGCCCCTAGGGGCATTTTAGTCATTTCCTATGTTAAAATTTCTTTCAGTCTTTGAAAATTTGTTTGAGTCTTTTCAAATAGTTTGAATAAGTCTTCATTTCAATTCTATGTCAAAATCCATTTTAAAATTGCATTTGAAGTCATTTTTGAGTCAGTTTTGCCCCTAGGGGCATTTTAATCATTTCATGCGTTAAAACCCTGTTTAAATTCTAAAAATTGTCTCTGAGTCCTTTAATTCGCTTGTATGAATTCTTGCTTTAATTCCTTGTTAAAAAATCATTTTAAAATTGCATTTGAGTCGTTTCGAGTCATTTTGGTCCCTGAGGGCATTTTGGTCATTTCACGTAAAATCTCTTATCTGCTTCGTTGTTTTTAATCGTCTCGCTTTACGTTTATTTTCAATTTACTTTTTCAATTCAATTTTAGTTTAATCTTCATTTTAGTCCTCGTACTTTTGTTATTTGCATTTTAATCCCTTTTTAAGTCAAAGTCAAGGTTTGTTACAAGTCAAGTGCCACATGTCCCACTCCCATCGGTCCAAGCATTTCCACATCACCTATATAAGTCAAACTTGTGGTCAATTTTTCAACAACTAATCATTTTTTTTTCTTTCACCAATTATTTTCAATCATTTTCACAAAATACACAAAAAGTTCATAATTATTTTCTCTCTATTTTCCCTCTCTTCTAACAACTTTCTCTCTCCTCTAACTAACTTCCACCATAGCCAAAAAGCTTCAACAACCTCCATAACCACCACATCTCCACCATAACCACCTTCAACCACCACCTTTAATCACTTTAGCCACCTCAAACCACCACAATTTCATCACAATCCTCCACCATAATCCACCATCATCTTCACCATTCAAGTTCCATAACCGAATCAAACTAACAACATTCATCAATTCATCAACAAATCCTCCCAATTATCCGTTCTCCAATCTCCTTTTCGAAGCTTCGATTCAAGATTGTTCCATAGAAATCGAATTCGTACGGCAGCAATTCACAATCGCAATGAAGCTGGACTTGCAAGGCATTAAGGTTCAACCGTGAATCATCTCTACCGAACGCAACCTGGATTTTCGCGAGTTACGGCGAACGGCCAGAATCACAAACCGGAGAAAGAGGTGGCTATTCGTTTGAACAAGAACAAGCAGAATCGAATTCGAAACCGACAAGGAACCCAAAGAACTCGTCCCTCTCTCACTCATCTTCGTCACTATCACAGCAAAATGAGGGAAATTCTTCATGTTCAAGGAGGACAATGCGGGAACCAGATCGGTTCAAAACTCTGGGAGGTGGTTTGCGACGAGCACGGCACAGTCCTCTGTTTCTCAAAACGGTGCTCTCAACACTCGCGGCGGTGTCTTGGTGTTGCGGCCGTGTTCTTGGTGCTGATTCATGGCTTCATGTTCTTCAATAACTCGAAGACGGCGAAAATACGTTGCGTTCGTTCACCTCCGATCCAAATAGAGGTAAGAGTTTTACGAATCATAAATTGACATTCCTGCTTGTAAATTGGTGCTACGAGTTCTGCGATTGTTATCATGAAAGAAAAACGGTCTTGCTAGTGTAGATTTCAAGGGTTGATAATTTTTCCCTCTTAGTCTTGTGCGTGAAAGCCCTTCAGATATTGCGTGCCTGTGCTTGTTTTCCTTTGGCATCTAAACTCAAATAGGAACATAGGAGGAGTAGGAAACAAGAAGAGGATTATGTGTTGTTGTTAGGAGCATGAGTGAAGAAGTAAGAAAAGGGCTGTGTGGTGTTGTTAGAAGCGGTTTACAGAGAAGATGAGGGAGAAGGGTTTATAACCCATTTTCTCTATAACCCATGTTTCGCTCCATTAACCCATGGGTTTTGACCCGTTTGGTACCCATTACCCATGACCCGTCCAGAGAGCCCTAAGCCCAACTGTGCTTGTTTTTTCTGTTTGTTAACTGCTTGCTATGCGCCCCCCCCCCCCCTGCCTGTGCATTTAGACTGGTTTCTCGCTGTATACACCCCCTGCATGTTTCAAAATCGTTGATAAAACTCCTAAAAAATTTTCATGTATTCTTGATCATTTTCTTGACATTTTTTTTGGTGTTTTTATGTGATTAAATCTTGATTAAAAAATATGTAGTATTTTCTTGTTAAAAGTTTACCATTTTTTGTTGAAAATTGTGAAATTTTACATGTGCTTGTGTCTAAAAATTCTCTAAAAACTCCAAAAATTTTCATGCATGTTTCTTGATAGTTTTGTAGTATTCTTGTGATAATTGTTGCATGTTAAAAATTGACAAAAATAATGTGATTAATTTTCTTACTATTTTGTGATATTTTGTGCTAAAAATTGATGAAAATTTGCTTGATTCCAATTCCAATCCTTGATAAATGTTTGTGGTTCATGATGGATGATTTTATGAGGTTTTTACTACTGTTTGAATGTGTTTTTTACTGGACATGTGCATGTGATGATTGGTTGCTTGCTTGGCAAGTTTCGTTTTGTGAATAAATGGTGCAAATAGGTCTAAATTCACATAAAAATGCAAAGTTTGTAATGACACTTGGATTCTCATTTTAAAACCTGGATTTTTATGCCTTGAAAGTATGTTGAATTGTGAGGATTATAGGTCATACTCAAGTCTTGCATTGGTGATGAGATTTTAGGGCTATTTCACATTGCTTTTGCTTGCTTTTTATGTCAATTTTTCTTACTTTTGTTATAGTAATCTTTACTTGCCTTTACTTCTTGATATTGTCATGTGCCACTAACCCTTTTGTTTCATGTTTCTTAAGCATCCTATCCTCCATTTCCTCTTTATTTCTTGCACTTTAATTTTCATGCAAAAATTAGAATGTAAAGATTTAGGAATTCTTGTAAAATTTTACTTTCATGTCATTTTAATTTCTTGGCAAAGAGGCCATAGAATGTATCTAGGGTATGATGTAAAGGACAATGGACTCTAATGATGTACACCGACACAAGCACCGACATGCACACACATCACTATATAGTTAGAATATGCATGTTTAGATGTATGGTTAGGATTGTATGTTTAGATGAATGCCTAGGGTTTATACTTAGCGAAAAATCAATTTTCCAAAAATATGAACAAACTTCACTCAAACCATTTTCCAAATAAACCTTGGGGTCCAAAACCCCATTGAATTTTCCTTTTATTTTCTTAATCAAAATCTTAATGAATCTTAATAATACTTAGACCCCATTTTGCAAATGACTAATTCCACCTCACCTTTTCATAAATCTCATGCCCTCGAGGCCTCTTTCTATTCTTCAAATTCCAATTTTCAAACTTAAAATCAATCAACAAAAACAAAACATTTTTTGGAAGAGAACTACGGTGGATTTGATCCCTTAAACGGGTACGTAGGCAAGGAACAAAATTCCTTCAATTCAACTAAAATAAAAATCCAAAAACATTCTTCTCCCTCCAATTCTTGACTTAGTAAACTCTTAGGTTTAATAAACATTTTCGAAATAGCATTTAAAAATAAAGCGCGCGCGTAGAAAGTAAAGACGGTTCCTATAGGTTACTATAGTCGTTATGGGTGCCTAACACCTTCCCGTAGCGAAAACAACTCCCGGACCTCGATTCTCAAGGGTTTTGCTTACTTTTTCCCTTCCCAAGAAAAAATAAGATATCACCGGTTAAAAAGGTTCAAACGTAATCAATGTTTGACACCCGAAAACCAAGATAAGACAGACCCTCCAAGTTGAGCTTAGCAAGTTTTAAAGGGGAAGGAGCTCTGGTCTTATCAAGTGGTTTCTCAGTTTTCTCACCTAAAAGCTTGACACTTTTTTTCTCAATGTTTTTAACCTTAGCAATAGTTTCTCCTAACTTACTACCCTCAACAGAAATAGCATTAACATGAGCTTTAGGGTTGGCTTCGGTTTGACCAGGAAAGACTCCCGGTGTTTGAGAAAGGGTAGCCACTTGTTGGGCTATTTGGGAGATTTGGGTTTCAAGCATTTTAGAATGAGTAGAGATAGAATCGACTTTGGTATTGAGCTTGGAAAGAGAATCGTTCATAAATTCTGTTTGGTTTTTAAGTTCTTGAAGTTGTTTATTTTGGTTGGCAATAGAATTTTCGAACAAAATTTCTAAATTAGATTTCTGAGCGACTTTTTGGTTGATTGCATAGCCAGGTGGTGCTACTTGTCCATAGGGATTTTGGTTTTTATAAAAGTTTTGGTTTTGCCTCATCCCTTGGTTGTATTGAGCATAGTTCATTTGCTCAACACCATTAATAGCACTACATAGTTGGCAATCAACACCAATATGACCAGATATACCATATATTTCACAAGAAGGAGATGCATAAGTAGAATTGATGGCACTAACATTTAGAGTTTCAAGTTTTTGGGCTAGTGCATCAATCTTAGCAGCAAGGTGATCATAGTTAGAGACTTCGTGCATACCTGCCTCCTTTTTGGAGGATGAAGAACTAGTGATGGCTCTCTCGTCGGTCCACTTGTAATGATTTTGAGCCATGTCTTCAATCAAGGCGTATGCCTCCGTATAGGTCTTGTTCATTAGAGCTCCACCTGCAGCTGCATCAACAGACATCGTAGTAGTATGAGACAAGCCATTATAAAAAGTGTGGACTATGAGCCACTTCTCTAAACCATGGTGGGGACAAAGTCTAAGCATTTCTTTGAAACGCTCCCATGCATCATAAAGAGACTCCCCATCTTTTTGATTGAACCGTGTGATTTGGTCCCTTAGTTTAGTAGTTTTAGAGGGGGGAAAGAATCAAGAAAGGAATGCTTGCCTCATTTGATTCCATGAAGTAATGGAACTGACTTCAACGGAATGGAACCAAGCGCTAGCTTTATCCCTTAAGGAAAAGGGAAAGAGATGAAGTCTTACGGCGTCTTGGTTCTCCTTTAAGGTTCCGCTAATTCGTAGGAAAACAGGGATGTGAAGATTGGGATCCTCGGCGGGGGATCCCGAAAACTGATTATGCTGCACCAAGTTAAGAAGGGCAGGCTTGATTTCAAAGTTGTCATCCTCAACCGTTGGGTACACAATAATAGCTTGTGGCTCAGCCGTAGACGGCGTTGCATACTCTTTGAGAGTGTGATCAGCCATGGTGGTATTATGGGAAAGAATTGGTCTGGCTTTGACTTCTCACATGCCTTATCAACTTTTTAACCTTTTTTTTTCTTCCTTTTTTAACCTTTTTTTCACCGTATTTCATCATTTTGACGCGCGACGACCTTTAACCAAAAAATACCTGAAATAAACACACAATACCAACATAACATTGCAAAAATCTATAAAATCGAGGTCAAAAATGTGTAAGTCGAGCTAAAATAATAGTGCATTTTGCATGTTATCAAATAACACAAGTAACAAATAGATAATAATAAATTTAATTTAAGGAGAAAACTTACGCACAAGTCCTTATGAACTGTTTTGTCAAAAAAATAAAATTCCATATGAACTGTTCTTACTGTTAGCCAATTATAAAATAACACGTGGATTACTAATTCATGTCAGTAATCGTCCCCATTAACCCTCTTTTACCTACGTTAACCACAAATCAAACTCACAAAAAACTAGTGTAAAACAAAAACTCGTGTTACTTTTTTATCAGCCAATTTTATTTTGTACATCTGTGTTGTTCCCCTCAATACACCGACAAAGATTGCTGATAGGCCAAACCGCAAGTGCACGGTCTATCGAAGTAGTAGTAAAAGAGAGTATCGTTCTGCTAGGGAGTTGTTCAATTTAACTAACTTTTAGAGAGTGATTAGAGGAGAAGAAAGATTATAAAGTGAGAGGTTCAGTTGAGTAAAAGTAAATAACAATAATAAAAAGAGAGCCATGGGATCATTGGTTCATCGTAATGATGAATCCTTCCCAAAAAAACCCTTAAACTTATAATTCTACGTAAGTCCTAATTTCTAAAGACAAGTTTCTCTTAAGCGTATCAAAGCTTCTCTCGAAGTCAGTGAGTGTATTCCTCCAACAACCACACCTATTCTCATGGGTGATTGCCTTTGGAACCCTTGAAGATCGAAACTTTATATGTCTCAAGGTTTGCTAGACTATTCTCATGTTTCGCAATCCTTGTCTAAATTCACTTGTTTGAATATCAAAGCTCCGCGTTCGCTTTATGAATTGATATTTGAGACGATGAATTAACAATTATCAAACCCTCCGCGTTCGATTTCACAGTTGGATAATGGTTAATTCATGTTAAAACGGTGAATTTAGATTAGAAATTAGGGTTACATATAATTAAGGTTTAAGGCTTGGTTTGATCCGGATTACGTCATTAGACTTATCCAACGATCCCAAGACAAAGAAGTCTACTCGCTCATGCTCATCGTAGACATGTAGAAGAAGAGAGAAAGCATAAAATAAATAACAAGAAAGTAAAGAAATAAAAAGATAAACTTTATTAAGAAAACAATTGTCACTATTGAATCCCAAAATAAAGATGAATATTTGTGATGGAGAGCTACTCTATTTATAGCTTACATTCGACTTAAAATCTAAGCAATTACAAGGGCTTTTCGGTAAAACTAAAACAGAGTAACTTGGGGCCAAAACAAAAGCATGAAAAGGCAACTCTGGAGGGTGGCACGGCCGTGCCACATGTTGGCACAGGCCGTGCCAAGCTTCTGACTTGGGGGCTCTATATTTTTGTTCCTGAATCTTCGTATTCTTGCTCCAAATCAGCTCCAGACTCCTTTCTTTTGCTCCAAGACTCCTTCCATCCAATATTCACTCCTGAAATAAAAAATATGCAATCTCCTGAAATAAAAAATATGCAATTGAAGTAAAAAGATTCAAAAAGGAAATAATATTTAAATAAAATCAAATCAAATCTAAATAAAACTAAACTAAATAATGCATAAAAATAGACTAAATATTGACTCATCAATTGCCAAGTATTTTCATATCCCTTCCACTAAAAACAATATTTCGATATTATTTTATTACTTCCACAAAAAACAGTATTTTCATATTATTTTATTAATATAAGTTCCTCTTCCTTAGCCTTTGATCAATTGTACTAAACGTGAGCAAAAAATAATGGTAAAGATTGGACTTTAAATCCTCTAAATAAAGATTAGTAACAAACGTGAGCAAAAAATAATGTTAAAGATTGGACTTTAAATCCTCTAAAAAAAGATTAGTAACAAACGTGAGCAAAAAATAATGTTAAAGATTTGACTTTGAATCTCTAAAAAATATTGTTAAAGATTGGACTTTAAATCCTCTAAAAAAAGATTAGTAACAAACGTGAGCAAAAAATAATGTTAAAGATTGGACCTTTTTTTTTTTTTTGGTAGTGGCCGAGGTTTGAACCCCGGACCTTGCATATTTTATGCATTGTCCCAACCAGCTGAGCTAAGCTCACGAGGACGATTGGACTTTAAATCCTCTAAAAAAAGATTAGGACTCAAAATATTTTAGAAAAAAATTTGTTAGCGCTATATTAAATATTAATAAGTAGGGTTCTCACAGTTAATAGTTCGTTCACGCGTTGTTTAGTTTTCTTTCATGTTACAACTAATCAAAGTCGATTAATTTTATGGATTATATATCTGAATTTGCTGGTTTATAAGCGATTATGATTCAAATTGTTTAGGATTAATTTTAAGAATTATTTGATTTTGCTGGTTTATAATTTCCTATACAAACTATGATAGCATGGAATTTTTTTTATATAAATAGAACCATAGTTTTTTTAAATTATTAAATAAAGGGAAAATAAGCAATAACATCCTCTGCTGTTTAGCTCCTTCCACTGCCGTTTAAAGGAATAAAATCATTGCATTTTTCTTTGTGATTTCAAACGTTTTGCATGTATACAATTGATAAACTGCTCCCATGGCCCCCATCCAATATCCAACAAAATACAATGAAATCAAAGTGTTAAAACCATTTAAACAATTCAAAATTGTTAAACGATAATCACACTCATGTTACCAATAACTAAAAACAGAAACACTAGCAAGCTTCAAACCACCATCTTTTGTTTTGGTTACTATAACGCCCTAATTCTATTAAAGCAATAAAACATGCGAATATAGCAAATATTCAAGAATTAGACGCTACGTCTCAACTAAACAACAAACTGCATGCATATATATATAAATCTCAACAGTCGTAGCGGACATATAAATCATACATCTCCATATCAAATCAATACATATGTCATGGTCAAATAACATCATCATAAAATTCTCCAAATCTCAACAATGAGTACACCTCAATGATAAAATAATCCAACAGAATAACAAAAGGACACTGATGCATCCTAATCAGAGCCCTAAACTACGACGCCAAAATGATAACGGAGGCTAGCTCCCGCTATCCAAGCACTCACTGTAATATCCCGCTTATCAGTAACGGAATATTACCCATCAGACGCGTCAGAGGACAAATGTTCATGGAAAGTAAGGGTAATGGAAATGTCTATAAATGGCATAAGTCAGGTATGAGCTAGATATCAGAGATTAAGTGTTACAGAATGTCAAGTACGACGGAAGATGTTTTTATGAAATATCAGTCAAGCAGGGGTTTATGTATCAGTGTCAGGTTAAGCGCGACCAAGATGAAGGGCATTTAAGTAATCTCGCACAAGGGAGTATATAAGTGATTTTGGGGTGGAAACCTCATAATTTCTTCTTCTTTCTCTCTCTAGGTTTTGAGAAGAGAATTCTCTCCTCCTTCTCTCTAACCCACGCCCTCTCTCTCCACTCTAAATCATCCAAACTTCTTCCTAGTGTGATCAAGCATGGTTTTGGGTGGCTTAGCAAGCAAGGAACAAGTGGAGGAAAGATTAAAGCATGGTTTTTGGATGAAAGCTAAGGATCAAGATTGAAGCGAAAGTTCAAGAAAACATGATTAGGTGAGTTCCATAGATAGTTTACCTACCTTTGGTTGTGTAAATTCATGTTAGAAAGGATTGATTTATGTTTATGTGGTATTTAGAACCCTAATGTTCTTTTGAGCAATTCTTCTTGATTCCATGTTAGTTTGCCATGAAATATGTTATTTAAAGCCAATATATGTTGCTGGATGATTATGGTGCATTGCAGGATCAAACTGGACAAGTTTTGGGTCAAAACTGGAAATTTTGTACCTCAGACCCGAAGAGCCACGCTATTAGCGAAATCTACGCTAATAGCGAAATTTTCAGGATGAGCCACGCCCCAGCTGAGCTATTAGCGCGGCTCTCTGGACTTGGCCAACTTGCTTTGGCCTGTTGGCCCAGTTCAGGGTCCGTGGTGCATTCCGAAGCTTTTCTTTCAACGTTTTACAACTTTATAACCCCAAAACAACATCTAGGCAATGCACATAACATCAAACGATTCTTGAAATGAAAATCATGGCAATCTTAACATGAATAGCAAGAGTGATTCAAGAGAGATTAGTCGAATTACTCGGGTAGCAAAGAACTAGGCATGGGATGAAAGTAGAGCCTTGACATAGCTTGTCAAGAACTAGAATAGTTAGTAAAGAATAGAATGCTAGGCATGAGTAGTATGCTTGATTAGATGCGAAGTGATATAGAGTATTCTCTTCGTATAGAAACTAGAGTGCCATACGAGTTTGGCCAGACGTGAATTAATTAGACATCTCTTCACATAGCAAGTTAAGCAAGCATATAGTTTACCTCTAGTCGGATTGTATAGGCATCCGAGGTAAAAGAGATAGTTAGCATAGATTTATTGCTCATGCATATATATAGACCAAGACTTTTAAGTTAAAGGTGCCATGTCTCTTGTGTCCACACTAGGTTGGCTCAAGAGGTTTCCATTAGGTGAAACGGGGTTAGCCGTAAGGAACCCGCATGTCACTTAGTAAGCAAGATGTAGTGGTCGTGTCTCTTGTGTCCACACTAGGTTGGTTCAAGGGGTTTCCATTAGGTGAAACGGGGTTAGCCGTAAGGATCCCGCACGTCACTGCAGGAGTGCCGTTGGTTATACCTTAGATAGGTTTCCATCGGATAGATAGGGTTTGCGCTCGGGGTTACTCCACTCGGGGCTTTCCATAAAATGAACTCAGATAATGCTTGTTTGTTAAACGCTAACTTATGAATGAATCTGACTGTGCATATTTATTAGACATATTTAGGTTATGTCATAGAGCCTTGATGTAGATCGTCAAGAATTAGTAGAGCCTTGACGTAGATCGTCAAGAATAGTAGAACATAGACGTAGATCGTCAAAACTAGTATGATAGCATGAAAAGATACGTTGTCAGAAACATCGTATTATGCATTAGAGCAAATAGAGAAAGATACACCGATGACGATCTTAGGTTTCCCCTAATCGTCCGGTTTAGAATTGTGTCATGATTATAGTATGCTTAGGCCTTGATACGTAGAGCGTATTCTTGGCATTGCGGTTTTAGATTCCCCTTGACCGCCATGACACGTATAGGAAGTGAAGCCTATAACAGTGAGATAAGACTATGACGGCCCTAGTATGCACGACCGTCTAAGTATGCAAGTCCCCACACACGTATAATCAACCGGCAGGTTGTATTTTAGACACGTGGTGACCGTAGGTTTCCCCTGATGTTGCCTATAGCCTAGGATTTAGGGGAACTCACTGAGACATTATGTCTCATCCCAATCCTTATTTGTTTCAGATAAACAGGTTGGATGGCAAGCTAGTAGCCGAATGGATATATCAGCAAGTGTTCGTTCGTACCCGCTGCAGGATGATATGGATATGCAAGGACACATTTATCATATTTTAGAAAAGTCGAGTTACTTTATTATTGTACGAACGCACATTGTTGTATTAGATATTCATTGTGAGTTTTTATGTTGTAAATTTTTAATGTATCCAGTACTAAATAAACGCACATGCTAGACTTTCTAGATACGTCTAGTATGGGTGTTACATTTGGTATCAGAGCAGGTCGATTCAGATCGTGCCTTGGGTCATTAATTTACAACAAAGGTAGTGGGACCATTGGGTTCCGGGTAAATGTTCTAGTTGTTGTTGTTAGTTGAGCCTGATCAACTCAATTTAGCATTCGACGATTAGAATGGATGCCTGAGAGCTGAATAGGACCCTGGAGGAATGAAGTATGTGATGAAGATGCACCGGAAAGTGTGAACTCGGAAGTAAGAGCTCGGAATGAGTACTAGTAAGAAGTTGATCGTGCCAGTAGGTGGCCGGTGAACTAAGCAAGTAGAAGTATGAATCCTCCGGGAATGTAAGGCAATGTTGAGAAGGGTCGTTCCGATAGTGTTGGGTAAGTTGTTAATGATACTTCGTATACCCATAAGAGAAGGATATGAAAATATCTTAGCAGGACCTGAAGCTTCAGTAAGGGTCGTAGTTAGAACGGAAATTGTATTCCAGAAGGTAAGCGCAAGGGTACAAGATAGAGAGCAGTCGACGTAGGTTGCCGGGATTAGTAGACTCTCAGGAATAGCGTTATGTTATTGAGATTATGCACTTGAATGTTCAAAGTGAACAAGGTTCTAATGTTCGGGAAGCTACGTTAATTGGTAACGCAGAGAAGTAAGCTACTCGTAGTAGAAAAGGATTCAGTGAAAGTTTTATGTTATCAGGAATGAAGCTTCCGTTTCTAAAGTGCCGAGAATTGTATCGAATTAGGTTGATGCTTGCCATGCATATAATATAGAATGTTTTACGATGCTAGGAAAGAATGATGTGCATTAGGTTACTTGAGAAATAAGAATTTTCGTGCAAAGAATGTTTTTCCGGAAAATTGAGCTGAAGAAACTCATCAATAGCGAACCTGGAGCGAAATTTTCGATTTTCCCGAAAACTTTCAGTTCGTCTCTAGGATCTGCAGTGACTTGGGGAGTTGTCTTCACAATCTTTTATGCGACGAAAACCTTTATAACATCAAGTGACGAATGCATATCACATCCTAAAGTTTCCAAAAGGGAAAGAGGCATGGGCAATCATCAACGAAAATCGAATCGGTTTAACGCGACTTTGGAAGTTAATGTGACAAGAGTTAAGAAGGAGTTTAGACCAAAAGTTTAGAGGCACCAATATCTAGAATGGAAGTCACAGATGTGAAGGCATGAAGAAAGAATTAAAGTGGTGAAGAGTTTTCTGAAATCGCAAGGTTCTTGAATTTTGCGGAGTTATGAGTATCCCTCAAATCCATGTTTTGCTTGATGAACTTGCGAAGGCTCGTTAGGATGCTAAATCGTAAAGTTACATGATTTTAGAAAGATATACACATAAGGGTGATTGAATTTGACATTTTTGAAATACAAATGAATTTTTGTAGGTACCGGTTTGTTACGACTCGTGTAGTATGGGCTACACCCATTAGGACTAAGATTTGATGACACATACGTGTTCTCAACTCGTCCTGAGATTTTAGAGTAACGACTGGGACCTAGATTCAGTATATGTTTTATATAGTTGAAAATCATCAGCGTCAATGACCCGTGTGCTAATTTACGAAATTTTCTTAGAAAGAAAAATTAACGAGCAAGCACAGGAAGGATTAAGCAAAACATAGTATGAGAGATACGAAGCTACAATGTTAGATGCGTAAGAAAGTATGTCCGAGTGCAAGATGAGTCTACCATGGGAGGTTGTAAGAGCGTTTCATGGAATAGTAGTTATGTAATTGCAAAGATGTGCTCTTTGAGTTAAGTTGCTCAGGAATAAGAATAAGTATGACATTGATATGTCCAGAGGTAAGTTTCCTTGAGATTCAATCTTACCAGCAAAGAGTAGAACGAGGTTGCAGAGTAGCATGCAACATAGAAGTATCGAGCAGAGTTCAAGCAGATATTGAGGTGATAATAGAAAAAGAATAAAATTTCCCTCGTCTTAACGGATCAGAGTATTGGTTGAGGCCAACCGGTGGAAATTAGAGTAGCGCAACGGAAGTTAATTACTTAAGTTGCGAACAGTAGCCATGGAACATGGAAAATTGGTAGTAAGAAACTTCGTGAAGAAGTTCAGGATAGCAATGCAGCTTTAGTGAGAAGTATTATGTGGAAAGCGAGGAGTTCTCGTTATGTAAGTAAGTATAGATGCTTACGCAGCCAGTATTGATTAAAGTGAAAGTTTAAAGAAAGCATCTTCACTCAGGAAAGATGAGAAAGACTAGAGTTACACATGACGAATTAATCGGGTTGCCAATTTGGTGATGCCGAAATCGCAGAAGAGTTGTTGGTTAGTCAGAAAGAGTATGTGCTATGTTAATGGAGTACGATTTATGAGTTATGCCTGACGAAGTACATACCCTCTTATACCATACTTGTTAAATGATAACGATACTTTCTAGAATGGTGTCAAGCCACGATTTTATAACTTTTAAAGATAAGATTGGTATTGAGGAACTTGGGAACGATGGTTATTTTAAAAACATGAAATTTCACATTGTTAAAACTAAAGAGATACGTCGTAAGCGAGTAAGCTCACTTAAGACGTACAGACTTCAGGACCAGCTTGTTAGAGACAAGTGTGAAGGAGAGTCGTAAAACCTTTTTCAGATATAGAGACTCGTCCTGTGGTTTTGCAGTACTAGTATAGACTCAGTTTTAAAATGATATTTTTCTAGTCATGTATTTATTCGTTCCAAGAACCTATGTACCAAAGTTTAGAAACTCTTAGAAATAAAAGCTAGAATGAGTATTGTTATTAACTAACAAGCAATGGCGCTAGAAAGTATGCCAATACTAGAAGATAAAGTTTTATGAATGAATGAATGACAATGCCCATGTGATACTCATGTCATACGGGATACACAGATTTGTGCTTTGAGTGTCCAATGCAAGTTCAAATGGACTTAGTAGAAAGTTTCAAGAGCATGTGAACCACCAGACAGGTTAATAGATTGTCAGATGAATCAGTGTAGCTGATTTCACTTCTTCATGCCAAGCTAGACAAGTTACCCATGAATTGCAGTACAGGGAGGTTATGAAAGATAGAAAGATTTCTTAAGACTCCGAAAAGAGATGATAGATTTGCCGAATCATCAAGATGAGTAACAAGTAAGAGGCAAAAGTCGCAAAGTGCGGCAAGAAAGATTATCTATGTGTGATAAGATGTATGCATGATAAGATGTGTTAGATACACGTAATCGCTGCAGGGCAAACCTGGATATCAGTAGAACTCTAGTTTAAAGGCAAATCCTGAGTGATTCAGATAGAGAAAAGTTACGTAGTTGCAGAGTTCATGCTAAGCAGAGAAGGAATAGATCCGAGACAAGCAATCCTCTTATAACAAAAGTTAGTTTTAATCACTATGTTCTCAGACAGTTCTGTGATTTTGATAAAGATAGTAAGATTGAAGAGACCATATTCAATCATATGCAGAATAAGAAAGAGGATAAATTACATGCTTTATTGAGAAAAGTATTCTTCAACCTTCCTATAGTGGTTTTGATCAGATATTGTACAACAGAAGCCAAAGAAGGCAGGATTTAGATGCAATCATTGATAGATGATCTTTAAATTTCGAGGACGAAATTTCTTTAAGGGGGGTAGAGTGTAATATCCCGCTTATCAGTAACAGAATATTACCCATCAGACGCGTCAGAGGACAAATGTTCATGGAAAGTAAGGGTAATGGAAATGTCTATAAATGGCATACGTCAGGTATTGTTATACCCTAATTTTGGACCTAAAAATACTAGTCCAATTCTTCTTTCTTGCATTTTAAGTCATTTGAACTGTCTCTGATCAATTGCATTGTTCTCTGCATTTTATTTCAATGTTAGTTGCAGAATTCACATAGAAGGGCATTTTAGTCATTTCATGTGTTAAAATTTCTCTCAATCTTTTAAAATTTTGTTTGAGTCCTTTCAAATAGTTTGAATAAGTCTTCATTTCAATTCTATGTCAAAATCCATTCCAAAATTTGCATTTGAAGTCGTTTTGAGTCAGTTTTGCCCCTAGGGGCATTTTGGTCATTTCAAGTGTCAAGTCACTGTTTAAATCCTAAAAACTGTCTCTGAGTCTTTTAATTTTGCGTGTATGAGTCTTTGATTCAATCTCTGTCAAAAATCCATTTTTCAACTGCATCTGAGTCATTTCTAGTCATTTTCAGCCCCAGGGGCATTTTAGTCATTTCACACGAAATTTTGGCAGAGAGAGGTTACTTTAAAGTACCTCATTTAGGCCATTGGTTCATTTTAGTCCGTTTTGTCAAATTTTAGACGTTTCACTTTACGTTTAGTCAAATTACCATTTTTATTCCAGTTTTATTGTTATTTTCATTTTAGTCCTTAAACTTTTAGAAATTGCACTTTGGTCCCACCTTATTTTCTTTTTAGGTTTTATTTTTTAGCCCTTTAGTCCTTTAAGTCAATTTTCTCTTGCGTTTTAAGTCCTTTTTTTAATTGCAGTCCAGTCCTTTAACTTCAACAATTTGCAAATTAGTCCTTAGTCATTTTTTAGTCTAAACATGGTCCAGGGCACGTGTCAGAACCTCATTGGGCAAGAATAACACTTGGCACCTATAAAAAGGTGCCAACTCAGGTCAAAGGGTCAGAATTTTCACCATTCCAGAGAAGCCAACTCATCAAACTACACAGTCATCGTTTTTTTTCACGCGCCACCACAACAGAGCTCTAACATACTCTCTCCACCACTGAAACCACCGTAACCGTTTCCAATTCACCAGAAATACACACAATTGCACCAAGTTCATCACAAAAACAAAAAAATCAGTGAAAGTTACAAAGGTCGAAGCAAATTCAGCAAAAATGTTCAAGTTCAGTTGAAGTTCTCAGAGATTACTTGCGTAATCTTCATCATCGAACCAGAAATCATCTTCCTGCAATCCAAGCGTAGAACGCGATCACAGGAAGAAGTTTGAAGAAGAGAAGAAGGGAAATCGAAAGATCAGAAGATACGAAGAGAAATCTGCAACAAAAACAGTTCAGAGTTCGATTCGATCGAGTCCAAAACCCTAGGGTTTCGAATCCAGCACCAAATCGAAGAACAAACAGTGAAGAAGGTTCCAATCGAAACGGTTAGGGTTCAAGAATCAAGAGGCGAAAGGAAAACCGAAGTATTCCATCGTCTTCTCTCCTTTTCCAGGCATCAACAGGTAAAACATTCAAACTTCTCAGCTGTTCCTTTAACAAATTCATCAGTGAAGTTAATTTAATGGTAAACGGTGTGGATCTTCGTATTTTTTCTCATCTTTCTTTGAAAACATCACAAACAGAGGAAGAGACGAAGATTCACATCGTAAAAACGAATGCCATAGCCTCGTTTCAGATCGTTCTCTTTAAGTTTCAACATGACCGAACCCTAAAAGTGTAGATCTAGAAAGATCTACGAGTTTTCTGAAAGAAATAAGAAGAGATTCGAAAAGAGAATGAAAAGACGAGTGTTATGGTGTTTCGTTTCATCAAAAATAGCTAAGTCTCATGTTCATCGGAATCTGGAAGCGACGGCGGAGAAGATGAAGTTTCCGACCGTTCTTCATCCTCTCCGACGAGTTCAGTTGCAGAGCTCTTAGAGAGAGAAGTGTTAGAGAGAGAAGAGATTGAGGATTATGAGACCTGGACCGGTCCCTTTTGATTTATAGTGTGTGAATTGAACCGGTTCAGGCGAACCAGTTCGGTTCACACCGGTCTAGCATAATCTTCAATCCGCACCGTCTGATCTAGGGTTGAACACGTGTACGCTTGTGATTCTTTGTTTCTGTGTGCCTAAGCCGGTTTACCATGCGCTGCGCGTCCTAAACCGTCAGATTTAGGGTTTTGAGCGAGCTGGATCAATCCAACGCCCCTGAGGCACTTGGATGATCCAGGATCCGTTCTTGCCTTGGGCCTGGGCTTGATTTTGTTGCAGTTTTCGTTTTGTCCTTATTTTTTGCTATTTCCTTCACTGGCTTTGATCCCTGCACCCCTGGCATGCTTGGAATATTTTAGGAAATTCTAAGAAAATTTTATAGAGTTTTTTTAGTACTTTTGTGATGTTTTGTATTGATTTCATACTGAAAAACTTATCAAAAAATATTGAGGCAATTTCTAGTGTTATTTCTTGAATATCATGTTAAAATTGGTGAAAATTGACCTAGTTTTTGTTTCTAATCCATGATGTGCACTTGTGGTATATGATATGGGTTCTCATGAACCATTAGCCACTGTTTGAACATGATTTTAATACTTGTGTGTGGAATTTAGTTAGTGGCTTAGCTTACAAGTTAGTTGTGTAGTTAAATAATGTAAATATGCTTAAAATTTGTTCTAAGATGCCAAGTAACTCATGTTGCCTTAATTCCCATTCCAAGACTTGTTTCTAAACTTTTAAAAATGCATTGGAATGTGAGAATTATAGGACATATGGTTCTTGCATTCTATGAATAAATTTTAGACATATTTGCACTCATTTTGCCTTTATTTCCTATCCTTTATATTCTAGCATTTCTCTTGCTTTATTCCTTTTGATATTGCCTTATGCTACTAACCCTTTTCATTTCATGTTTCATATTCATCCATAAGCATTACCATTTCATTTCACATCCCATCTCTTTCTTCACTTTGATTTCTTGCACTTTAAGTTTTAACTTGTACCAAAGTTAGAATGTAAACACTTAGGGGTTTTGTAATATTTTCCCTTCATGCACTTTTAATTTTCTTGGCAAAGAGGCCATAGAATGTATTTAGGGTATGATGTAAAGGACAATGGACTCTAATGATGTACACCGACACGAGCACCGACACATGCACACACATCACTAAGTAGCTAGAATATGCATGTTTAGATGTATGTTTAGGATTGTATGTTTAGATGAATGCCTAGGACTCATACTTAGAGAAAACCAATTTTCCAAACAAATGTGAACAACTTCACACAAATCTTTTCCAAATAAACCTTGGGATCCAACATCCCATTGTATTTTCTTTTCCATTTTCTTAATCAAATTTCAATGAAAATAATCAAACTTTGACTTCTTTTGCAATTCACTAATCCAACCTCACTATTTCCCAATCTCATGCCCTTGAGGCCTCTTTCTATTCTTCAAATTCCAATTTTCAAACTTAAAATCAACCAACAAAAACAAAAACATTTTTGAGAGAGAACTACGGTGGATTTGATCCCTTAATCGGGTACGTAGGCAAGGAACAAAATTCCTTCAATTCAACTAAAATAAAAAATCCAAAAACATTCTTCTCCCTCCAATTCTTCACTTAGTAACTTTTAGGTGTAAATATCATTTTCAAAATAGCATTTAAAAATAAAGCGCGCGCGTAGAAATTAAAGACGGTTCCTATAGGTTACTATAGTCGTTATGGGTGCCTAACACCTTCCCGTAGCGAAAACAACTCCCGGACCTCGATTCTCAAGGGTTTTGCTTACTTTTTCCCTTCCCAAGAAAAAATGAGATATCACCGGTTTAAAAGGTTCAAACGTAATCAATGTTTGACACCCGAAAACCAAGATAAAACAGCTGGCGACTTCACTGGGGAGATTTGAGAGTTACGCCTAGTCTTTATTTCCACGCTTGCGCTTGTATTTTTACTTGTTTCTTTTACTTGCTTTCCTATGTGAATAAATGTTTAATTTCTTGCAAACGTGTGGGGTGAGAATATCAAAAGTCCTACACCCGGGCTGAGTGAACTTAGGATTTAGGGGGGATATAATCGACAATTCATTCCGGGGGTTGCCTCGTGTTTTGGATTATGCGATCAATCCCACATAGCTGAGGCATTTTGGGGGTGATGTTGTCGGCGCGAGTTGTCGCGTTTAGGCACTTTGCTTCTAATTGTTCTATGACGCTATGAACCGTAGATAACCAAACCCATCCATGGCCATTTTCTAGGATGTAGTGCGGAGGCTAAACCGGGTGTTGTCTCGAGTTTTAGTCGTCACGCGATACTACACTCAAGTTAGACCTTCCACGTATAATCATGGAGCGAGTGTCGTCTCGTGACACCATGAGATACGTCGGAGAGGTTGCAACTTGGGAACCTTTTTAGAACCCGGTTACTATTATCCTAAAACCCTAGTTTCACCGGACACCGTGTCCACCCATGACTCCTCGACTTTGAACTTCAAACCCACCATGTTTTCTCCGAACTTGAACATAATCATGCATTCATGCATACATGCATACATGCATAAACTTTTTCCATGCATTGTTATCGAAGGGCTTAGACAAGTTGAATTTGTAAACATTGTAGGGATGAAGATGACTAAGTCCTACAAGTTCAAGAAAGTGGATTTGGCTAGTTTGAGAGATTTGGCACTCAAGATTGAGGATCCGACTGGTTTCCGACGCCGTTACGGGGCTTTACTTCCTATTCTCCATACTACTGTGGATGAGAAGCTTGTGCACACTCTAGTGCAATTCTATGATCCGGGGTATCGGTGCTTCACTTTTCCAGACTTTCAGTTGGTGCCTACTCTAGAGGCTTATTCTTCCTTGACAGGTCTATCTATTGCCAAGGGGATACCTTTCTCGGGACCTGAAAATCCTCCTCCTCCATTGGTTATTGCTAAGGATCTCGATCTCAAGACCACCGATGTCTCCAAGAATCTTGTTACTAAGGCACATATCCGAGGGTTCACTTCAGAGTATCTTCTTGGGAAAGCCAACCTCAATACTACTTGTCAGGACACCCTCGAGGCTATTCTCGCACTTCTCATCTATGGGCTTATTCTCTTTCCGAATCTTGATGGCTTCGTGGACATGAATGCTATTATGATCTTCCACTCCAAGAATCCGGTTCCTACTTTGCTAGCTGACACATACCATGCTATTCACGATCGTTCCAGCAAAGGTCGTGGATACATTCTTTGTTGTGTGCCTCTCCTCTATAGGTGGTTTATTTCGCACCTTCCGCAGTCTTTCCACGACAATCCGAGGAATTGGTCTATTTCACAGAGGATTATGGCTCTCACTCCTAATGAAGTGGTTTGGCTCACTCCCGCTTCTAGGGTTAAGGAAATCATCTTTGGTGGTGGAAAGTTTCTTAATGTACCTCTTCTTGGTACCCGGGGTGGAATCAACTATAACCCGGAGCTTGCTTTGCGACAATTTGGTTTCCCGATGAAAGATAAACCCATCAATCTTGCTACAGCCCCTTACTTCTTTCACTACTCCAGTGCTCCCACCGGCATAAGAGAAGATTTCATGCAAGCTTGGACCAAACTTCGGAAGAAAGAGGTAAAGCATATGGGTGTGAGGTCCGGTATCGCTCATGAGGCCTATACACAGTGGGGGATAAACCGAGCTGAGGAGGCTGGTACGCCTTACCCCTCTATGAGATATGTGTCTGCATCTGTCCCTACCATGCCTTTGCCTCTACTCCCACCTACCCAGGAGATGTATCAGGAGCACCTAGCTATGGAGAGTCGGGAGAAGCATCAGTGGAGAGCTAGATACTATGAGGCTGAGAACTTGATCATGACTTTGGATGGAAAGGGTGAGCAGCAGACTCATGAGGTCTTGACACTGAAGAAAGAGTTAGCTAAGGCTAGGAGAGAGATTGAAGAGAAAGATAGGTTGCTTATGAGGGACTCCAAGAGGGCTAGGGGTGCCCGTGACTTCTACGCACGATACTGCGACTATGAGTCCGACTCTGAGGACGACGCTTCCACTTCCTATGCTTGAGGATCTCCATTTCCTGTTGTTATTTCCTTTTGTTTATGTTAAAATTGTCTTGTAAAACTACATGTTGTTGTTTGTTTCCCGTTTACGTTAATTGTTGTTTGGTAATGTTTACAAGTTCATAATTTGTCTAAAACCCTTCGATAACCTAAAAAGAGTCTTTTTTTGCATATGCATTAACACATTTCATGCATCATATGCATTCATTGACCACAAAAAACTTCTCTCGTGCTCATTGCCTCCTGGTTTTGTCCGCCGCAGTCTGAAAAGTGGCTCGTGTTCGCAAAGTCTACCAACCAGATAGAATTCATCAGACAAGATTTCACAAGAGAAGGATGATGGCTAACTTTGAAGAAGAAAATGCTCAGCTCCGTGCCGAATTGGCCGCTATGAAAGAAGACTTGGCTAAGGCTCATGACGCTATGTCCGCTATGATGGCTTCACAAGAACAGCCAGCCACTTCTGTTCCAGTTACTACTGAGGTGGTTCCCTCTATCCCACTATCTATTGTGGCTACTGATGCTCGTTTTGTTATGCCCAATGGCCGTCCTTATGGCCTCTCAGCTTACTACTCTCCTAATACTGCTGCTGGTGTCTCTGGTTTTGCTGGTCAAGGACAGATTCCCGTGTCTACTGCTATGCCTCAAGTAACTACTGTTGTTACCGACCCTATTGTACACACTGTGCAACAGGTGACTGATATTGACACTCCGCGTGGACAAGATCCCGCAATGGAAGCTATGAAGAGACAGTTAAGGGAGTTGGCTGGAGAACTCCGTGAGGTCAAGGCTAGCCGGGGAAACAATGGTGCTCCTGCTAAAGCTCGTGATCTATGCTTAGTATCCCGATTTGAGGTTCCTAAGAAATTCAAAGAGCCAGAGTTTGACAAGTATAATGGGACTTCTTGCCCACACAACCATGTTATCCGATATGTCCGAAAGATGGCTAACTATGCCGACAATGATGCACTGATGATCCACTGCTTCCAGAGTAGCTTGACAGATGATGCAGCAGATTGGTACACTAGTCTGAGCAAAGACAACATTCATACTTTTGAGGAACTCGCTGCTGCTTTCGAAGGTCAATATGAATTCAACACCCGTCTGAGACCAAACAGGGACTCTCTCAAAGCCCTATCTCAGAAATCAGATGAGACCTTCCGTGAATATGCTCAAAGGTGGAGAGGGGCAGCGGCCCGTGTTTCTCCTCGACTTGATGAGGAAGAGTTAACACAGACATTCCTGAAGACTCTGAAGAAGGAATATAAGGAGAGAATGATAGTCTCAGCCCCAAACAACTTCTCTGATATGGTTACGATGGGAACGCGCCTAGAAGAGGCTGTCCGAGATGGTATTATTGTCCTTGAGAAGGGCGAATCTTCAAACAGTGCACCAAAGAAGTACGGTAACGGACATCACAAGAGGAAAGAATCTGACGTAGGGATGGTGTCTGGTAACCCATCTGCAGCTGCTACACAATTACCTCTGCCTTATCACTACATGCAATACTCTCAACATCCTTTCTTCCCACCATTCTACCAGCAATATCCTCTACCACCGGGTCAACCACCAATGCCCGTCAATGCCATCCCCCAGCAAGTACAACAACAGCCTCCTGCTCAACAGCAACGGCAGCAACAACAGGGTCCCCGACCCAAACCTTCTTTTCCTACAATACCAATGCGGTATGGTGAGCTGCTCCCAACTCTATTGGCCAAGGGACACTGTGTCACTAGACCAGGCAAGCCTCCGCCTAATCCATTGCCTCCCAGGTTCCGTCAGGACCTAACATGCGAATTTCATCAGGGTGCTCAAGGCCATGATGTCGAAGGTTGCTTTGCTCTGAAATATATTGTGAAAGATCTGATAGAAAAAGGACGTTTGACTTTTGAGAACAGTGTTCCTCATGTCCTTGACAATCCGCTTCCAAACCATGCTGCTGTCAATATGATTGAGGCCTTTGAAAGGGTTCCCGTTCCTCAAGAGGATCCCATGCTGGATGTCCGCAATGTCGTTACTCCCTTGGTGCCATTACATGTCAAGCTTTGCCAGGCTTCTCTGTTCAAACATGATCATGATTCTTGTTTAGAATGTCTGCAGAATCCTATGGGCTGTTGTGTTGTGCAAAATGATATCCAGAGCCTGATGGATGACAAGTACTTGATTGCTAGTGACGTATGTGTGATTGTGCCAGTGTTCCATGACTCCCCTGTTGAAAGTACCTCTCAGACGAGAAATGTTGAACCTTTGGTGATCAGGTTACCTGGTCCGGTATCTTATACCTTTACCAAAGCAATTCCTTACAAATACAATGCAACTATGATTGAGAACGGAGTGGAGGTGCCTCTGATATCCCCAGCTACAGTTGACAATGTTGCCGGTGAAATTACAACTCTGAGAAGTGGAAAAGTCCGTCCACCCTTGTTTCAAAAGAAGGTGGTGACACCCATTGCCACAATAACTCCACCAGTTGCTCCTCCTGTTGACAAGAACACCGGCCCAGCAGGCCAATCTATTGAAGAGTCCAACTTGGACGAAATCCTGAGACTTATCAAGAAAAGTGACTATAAGTTTGTTGACCAGCTACTATAGACTCCTTCAAAGATATCCATCCTGTCTCTGCTCATGAGCTCTGAGGCTCATAGAAAAGTGTTAATGAAGATACTGGAGCAAGCTTATGTTGACCACGAAGTCTCTGTGGATCAATTTGATGGGATAGTGAGTAATATTACCGCCTGCAACAACTTGGGGTTCGGTGACGATGAGCTCCCCGAAGCAGGGAAACGCCACAACTTGGCTCTACATATCTCAGTACATTGTGGATCTGACCTGATATCCAACGTATTGGTAGACACTGGATCGTCTCTAAATGTAATGCCCGAATCCACACTAAGGCAATTAAGTCATCACGGAATTTCCCTGAGGGGTAGTAGCTATCTGGTTAAAGCTTTTGATGGATCCCGCAAGGATGTTCTCGGGGAAGTGGACTTGCCAATTACTATCGGTCCTGAGGTGTTTCAGATTACTTTCCAAGTTATGGACATCAATGCTTCCTACAGTTGTCTCCTCGGAAGACCGTGGATCCATGACGCTGGAGCGGTAACTTCCACCTTGCATCAGAAGCTCAAGTTCATGAGGAACGGTAAGGTTGTCACTGTATATGGTGAGGAGGCATTTCTAGTTAGCCAGGTATCATCATTCTCTTGTGTTGAAGCAGGGTCCGCTGAAGGGACGTCGTTTCAAGGATTGACTGTTGAGGGTGCAGAGCCCCGGAGGGCTGGTGCTAGCATGGCTTCACTCAAGGACGCCCAGAAGGCTGTTCAAGCAGGGCAAGCTGCTGGCTGGGGCAAAGTGATTCAGATCTTGGAAAACAAGCGTAAAGAGGGCCTTGGATTCTCCCTGACATCTGCTGTTTCAAAGGGAACTTTCTACAGTGCTGGGTTCATCAATGCTATTACTGAAGATGCTGCTGAAGGTGGTCACGTGCCTGCATTTGTTATACCAGGAGGCACTGTGAGAAATTGGGAAGCCATTGATGTTCCTTTAATCATGCATGCTTCCATGTAATGTGTTTTGTTGCTCATGTTTCTTGTTTTCAAAATAACAATCCTTTCGCTCTGCCCAAGGCGAAAGTGATATCTTTGTAAGGGCGTGTTTGTTTCGGCATTGCCGTTAATCAATAAAAAGTTGTCGTTTTTCTCACGACTCTTTGTTTTTTTTTTTTTTTTTTTTTTTTACTTTTTAGTGCTTTTTTCTTGGAAATAATGGTAATGCTAGAAAAAACCAAAACATCTGTGTTTTTCTTATTAATTTCAAAAATCTGCATGAAAAACATTTTTCTAAAATCATCCCAATCATATTATGCAGATTGAACCATAATAAACCCGTTGAACACAGTGACCCTATGGTTCCTCCAAATTTTGAATTCCCTGTATATGAAGCTGAAGATGAGGATGATAATGATGAAGAGATACTGTATGAGATCACTCGACTGCTTGAGCAAGAAAGAAGAGCCATTCAGCCTCACCAGGAAGAGATTGAACTCATCAACCTGGGTACTGAAGAGAACAAGCGAGAGATCAAGACTGGTGCTGCACTTGAGCCAGAGGTGAAAAAGAAAATCATTCAGCTTCTCCATGATTATCCAGATGTCTTTGCATGGTCCTATGAAGATATGCCGGGTCTAGATCCCAAGATTGTGGAACATCGGATACCGACAAGACCTGAATGTCCTCCTGTCAAACAGAAATTGAGAAGGTCTCGTCCAGACATGGCTCCTAAGATCAAGGCTGAGGTGCAGAAGCAAATTGATGCGGGCTTCCTCATGACAGCTGAATACCCTGAGTGGATTGCCAACATCGTACCAGTACCAAAGAAAGATGGGAAAGTTCGAATGTGCGTGGATTACAGAGATTTGAATAAAGCTAGTCCAAAAGATAACTTCCCATTGCCTCATATTGACGTGCTTGTTGACAGTACTGCTCAATCTAAAGTGTTCTCTTTCATGGATGGTTTCTCTGGTTATAATCAGATACGAATGTCTCCTGAAGATAGAGAAAAGACGTCCTTCATCACTCCGTGGGGAACGTTCTGTTATAAAGTAATGCCGTTTGGCTTGATAAATGCTGGTGCTACCTATCAAAGAGGTATGACAACTCTGTTTCATGATATGATTCACAAAGAAATTGAAGTATATGTTGATGATATGATTGTGAAGTCAAGTGATGAAGAGCAACATGTTGTGTATTTGAAAAAGATGTTTGAAAGACTGAGAAAGTACAAGCTGCGGCTGAATCCTAACAAGTGCACATTTGGTGTAAGATCCGGAAAGTTGCTAGGCTTCATTGTCAGCCAGAGAGGCATTGAAGTTGACCCTGACAAAGTCCGAGCCATCAGAGAGATGCCGGCCCCTCAAACTGAGAAGCAAGTCAGAGGTTTCCTCGGACGCCTGAATTATATTTCAAGATTCATATCTCACATGACTACTACCTGTGGACCAATTTTCAAATTGCTCAGAAAGAATCAGCCTGTTGTATGGAATGATGAATGTCAGGAAGCTTTTGATAGCATTAAAGAATACCTGTTGGAACCACCTATCCTTGTCCCACCAGTGGAAGGAAGGCCTTTGATTATGTATCTGTCAGTGTTAGATGATTCAGTGGGCTGTGTTCTCGGTCAGCAAGATGAGACTGGTAAGAAAGAGCATGCTATCTACTATCTGAGCAAGAAGTTCACCGACTGTGAGACTCGGTATACAATGCTTGAAAAGACTTGTTGTGCTTTAGCTTGGGCTGCCAAACGCCTGCGTCATTATATGGTGAATCATACAACTTGGTTGATATCCCGAATGGATCCAATCAAGTACATCTTTGAAAAGCCTGCTGTTACTGGAAAGATCGCACGTTGGCAAATGTTGTTGTCTGAATATGATATTGTGTACAAAGCTCAGAAAGCAATCAAAGGAAGTGTCCTTGCTGAGCATCTTTCTTGTCAACCTCTTGATGATTACCAGCCAATTAAATTTGATTTCCCTGATGAAGAGGTTATGTATTTGAAAGCAAAAGACTGTGAAGAGCCACTGATCAATGAAGGGCCAGATCCCAATAGCAAGTGGGGATTGGTGTTTGATGGTGCTGTTAATGCTTATGGTAAAGGGATTGGGGCCATCATTGTAACTCCACAAGGGCACCACATTCCTTTCACCGCTCGAATAACTTTTGAATGCACAAACAACATAGCTGAGTATGAAGCATGCATCTTGGGCATTGAAGAAGCCCTTGACCTGAGAATTAAACACCTTGACATCTATGGAGATTCTGCACTTGTTATCAATCAGATAAAGGGTGAATGGGAAACTCATCATGAGAAGCTGATCCCATACCGTGACTATGCAAGACGTCTGTTGACGTATTTCACCAAGGTTGAGCTGCACCATATCCCTCGGGATGAAAATCAGATGGCTGACGCTCTTGCTACTCTGTCTTCCATGTTTCGTGTCAATCACTGGAATGATGTGCCTGTAATCAAGGTACAACGTCTTGATAGACCCGCTCATGTGTTTACTATTGAAAACATGCCAGATCAAGCTGATGGAGATGTGAATGGTAAAAAGCCTTGGTATTACAACATCCAGCAATTCTTGCAGAATCGTGAATATCCACCTGGTGCTTCCAACAGGGATAAAAAGACCTTGAGAAGATGGGCTAGCAAATTCCTTCTGGACGGAGAAATCCTATACAAGAGGAACTATGATATGGTCTTGTTGAGATGTGTTGACAAACAAGAAGCTGAGAAGTTGATGCATGATGTACATGACGGTACTTTTGGGACCCATGCTTCGGGCCACACCATGTCAAGAAAACTGTTAAGAGCCGGCTATTACTGGATAACCATGGAGCGTGATTGCCACAAACATGCTAAAAGATGCCACAAGTGTCAAATTTATGCTGACAAGATTCATGTGCCTCCACACACTCTCAATGTTATATCTTCCCCATGGCCTTTCTCTATGTGGGGCATTGACATGATCGGAAGAATTGAACCAAAAGCTTCCAATGGACATCGTTTCATTCTAGTGGCAATTGACTATTTCACCAAGTGGGTTGAAGCTGCTTCCTATGCAAATGTGACCAAGCAAGTGGTTGTCAAGTTTATCAAGAATAACATCATCTGTCGATACGGTGTTCCCAACAAGATCATCACTGACAATGGTTCCAATCTGAACAATAGTATGATGCAAGCTTTATGTGAAGAATTCAAGATTGAACATCACAACTCTTCTCCTTACAGACCTCAGATGAATGGTGCAGTTGAGGCCGCTAACAAGAACATCAAGAAGATTGTTCAGAAGATGGTCACTACTTACAAAGACTGGCATGAAATGTTACCATTTGCCTTGCATGGTTACCGTACTACGGTACGCAGCTCAACCGGGGCAACTCCTTTCTCTCTGGTATATGGCATGGAAGCAGTTCTCCCACTGGAAGTGGAGATTCCATCTCTTCGAGTAATCATGGAAGCGAAACTAACTGAGGCTGAATGGTGTCAAAGTCGGTATGATCAATTGAATCTGATTGAGGAGAAACGTGTGGATGCTATGACTCGTGGACAGTTGTATCAAGTGCGAATGAAGAATGCTTTTGACAAGAAAGTCCGACCTCGGGAATTCAAGGAAGGCGAACTTGTACTGAAAAGAAGGATAAGTCAGCAACCCGACCCAAGGGGCAAGTGGACACCTAACTATGAAGGTCCTTATGTTGTCAAGAAGGCTTTCTCTGGTGGTGCTTTGATTCTTACACACATGGATGGTGTTGAACTCCCAAATCCTGTCAATGCCGATATAGTCAAGAAATACTTTGTCTAGAAAGAAAAGAACAGCGTGGTAGGTCGAAAACCCGAAAGGGCGGCCTAGGCAAAAATGCGCTTCCCGGTGGATCGAAAACCCGAAAGGGCGATCCAGGCAAAAGTTAGGGACAAAAAAAAAACAAATATATGAAAAAGCTCGCTGAGAATGTACGCAACTCAGGCAAGAATGAGCGCCTCGATGAGCCGAAAACCCGAAAGGGCGGTTCATGCAAAAATGAGGTTGATAAAAGACAAGTAACTATATCTGGCAGATCACCATCACCCCTTGGGGCATCTGCAACTGTCAATGGTCGTCTTCATCAGAGGCTTCCGTACTTGTGAATTCAAAATTTCTATGAAATGTAGCGGTCATCGTGTTCAATGTATCACCAACCAATAAAATTACCATTTTCCAAGCTTTGTAAATCTGTGAAGTCATGCCTTTGCCTGATTTTCACTCTCCTACATCAATTTGAGCCTTTCTATTGTTTGAAACTCTATTTTTCTTTCTATTTTCAATGCTATATACAAAACATTTCCTTTCTATTTGATAATGTCAATGTTTGAAACAAACATCTTTTAGAAATTGAAAAACCTTTTTTCTGTCTATTTTGAAAGCAAACCTGAGCAACAGGGTACATTTCAATGAAACATGCATGAATGAATGAGTGTCAATGTCTATTTCAATACATGCTACAAGCAGGTTACTCCCCAGGATGATCTGTGGTCAATGGCAAGAATGAAAAAACAGAATGAAAAAAATGAAAAAATGAAAATAAAAAGCTCGCTAAGTTGAAAACCCGAAAGGGCGGCTTAGGCAAAAATGAGCACCCCGCTGATTGACAACCTATGAAGGCAATTCAGGCAAAAATGGGGCAATGAAAAGAATCTTATTCCCCGGTGAATCGAAAACCCGAAAGGGCGGTTCAGGCAAAAATGGGGTTTGAAAATGAAAAATGAAAGAATGAAGTATTGAAAAGCGTTGACCACAGATGCAGACATCCAATGTTTACCCAGCACTGACACGCCTAGCAATGGCGACCTGTATCCAAGAACCTTCCAAGGGTCCTCCCTTTGCAAATTTTATTGCCCTCAGCCATGGTTTTGATACGTCTCTCAACGACGGTCTCTCCAAAGAGGTCTTCCCCTGTGAATATGTTGCAGCACGAGCCACTACGTGCCCAATCTTCCAATGACTTGTCTGTCTCTGTGAAACTTTCCCTGTCAAACTACAAACCAATCATGCATTTCAAGCATTCATACATGCATAATCATGCATTTTATGTGCTCATACATCCAATAATCTTGCTATACCATGCATACATGTTGCATATCCAACCCTCAACTGCCAAATTCAATCCAAGTTTCAACTGTCAAATTCAATTCCAACTGTCAAATTCAATTTCAATTTCAATTTCAATTCCAATTCCAAATTCAATTCAATTTCAACCTGTCAAATTCGAAGCAATTTCCAATTTCAATGTCAAACTGTCAAATTCAAAGCAATTTCCAATTTCAATGTCAAACTGTCAAAATTCGAAGCAATTTCCAATCTCCAATTCCAATTCCAATTTCAATGTCAATCTCCAATTTCAATTCCAATTTCAATGTCAATCTCCAATTTCAATTCCAATTTCAATGTCAATCTCCAATGACAATCTCCAATGTCAATTTCCAATGTCAAACTCCAATGTCTATGTCAAATTCCAATTTCAATCCAATCTCAATGTCAATGTCAAAAGTCAATGTCAAATGTCAATGTCAAATGTCAATATCCAATGCCAATGTCAACTTCCAATGTCAATTTTCAATTCAAATCAATGTCAATGTCAATGTCAATGTCAATTTCAATTTCCAAGCCAATGTCAATGTCAATATCAATTTTCAATTCAAATCAATGTCAATTTACTCTCAATTTACTCTTGGGCCAACAAAAATGGTCATGTCTATTTCCAAGTCAGGTCAATGACAATTTACCCTCAATTGGTATCTTGTTAAACCAGACTCTCAATTGGTATCTTGTTACTGGTCAAGCGCCAGGTTCGATCCAAAAAAGAACCACTTGTACCTGCTTATATACCTATGCTTCCGGACAAACGGCAAGTTCGATAGAACAGTTTGTACCCAGCTCATGCTTTGTTATCAGTCAGACGACAAGTTCAATCTGAAGAACAGTTTGTACCCAGCTTATGCTTTGTTATCGGTCAAACGACAAGTTCGTTCTAAGAGAACAGTCTGTACTCTCCCACATGATGTGGTGATAATCCAACAAGCAAGTTCGATCCAAAGAAACAGCTTGTATCAACCCTTTTGTCTATGTCTCCAGCCAAACAGCCAGTTCAATCCAAAAGAACAGTTTGTATCTGCCTATCTGTTTGTATCTTCAACCAAGTGCAAGTTCGATCCAAAGAACCACTTGTATCGGCCTATATGTCTATGTTTCCGGTCAAGTGCCAAGTTCAATCCCAAGAACAGCTTGCACCTATCTCTTGTTTTGTATTCTTTGGTCAAGTGACTAGTTCGACCCAAAGAACAACTTGTACCCTATTTTCTACTCCCTGGTTTGTCTACCCTGTCAATGTCCACCTGAATCCCCAGTGACATGATAGGTTCCATAGACTCCAGTTGTTTGTCTTGCATTCATAATCAAAGTATTGCATAACATTCATATCGTTGAAACTCTGAAAGCGTATTTTTATGTCCAAAAGCAGTGCAAATGTTAATATTTAAGTATCTTCGTCCCGTCAACTCTAAGACTTCGTCTCTTGACTCTCCGGACAAAGAAACTTAAATAGGGGCAGCTGTTATACCCTAATTTTGGACCTAAAAATACTAGTCCAATTCTTCTTTCTTGCATTTTAAGTCATTTGAACTGTCTCTGATCAATTGCATTGTTCTCTGCATTTTATTTCAATGTTAGTTGCAGAATTCACATAGAAGGGCATTTTAGTCATTTCATGTGTTAAAATTTCTCTCAATCTTTTAAAATTTTGTTTGAGTCCTTTCTAATAGTTTGAATAAGTCTTCATTTCAATTCTATGTCAAAATCCATTCCAAAATTTGCATTTGAAGTCGTTTTGAGTCAGTTTTGCCCCTAGGGGCATTTTGGTCATTTCAAGTGTCAAGTCACTGTTTAAATCCTAAAAACTGTCTCTGAGTCTTTTAATTTTGCTTGTATGAGTCTTTGATTCAATCTCTGTCAAAAATCCATTTTTCAACTGCATCTGAGTCATTTCTAGTCATTTTCAGCCCCAGGGGCATTTTAGTCATTTCACACGAAATTTTGGCAGAGAGAGGTTACTTTAAAGTACCTCATTTAGGCCATTGGTTCATTTTAGTCCGTTTTGTCAAATTTTAGACGTTTCACTTTACGTTTAGTCAAATTACCATTTTTATTCCAGTTTTATTGTTATTTTCATTTTAGTCCTTAAACTTTTAGAAATTGCACTTTGGTCCCACCTTATTTTCTTTTTAGGTTTTATTTTTTAGCCCTTTAGTCCTTTAAGTCAATTTTCTCTTTCGTTTTAAGTCCTTTTTTTAATTGCAGTCCAGTCCTTTAACTTCAACAATTTGCAAATTAGTCCTTAGTCATTTTTTAGTCTAAACATGGTCCAGGGCACGTGTCAGAACCTCATTGGGCAAGAATAACACTTGGCACCTATAAAAAGGTGCCAACTCAGGTCAAAGGGTCAGAATTTTCACCATTCCAGAGAAGCCAACTCATCAAACTACACAGTCATCGTTTTTTTTCACGCGCCACCACAACAGAGCTCTAACAAACTCTCTCCACCACTGAAACCACCGTAACCGTTTCCAATTCACCAGAAATACACACAATTGCACCAAGTTCATCACAAAAACAAAAAAATCAGTGAAAGTTACAAAGGTCGAAGCAAATTCAGCAAAAATGTTCAAGTTCAGTTGAAGTTCTCAGAGATTACTTGCGTAATCTTCATCATCGAACCAGAAATCATCTTCCTGCAATCCAAGCGTAGAACGCGATCACAGGAAGAAGTTTGAAGAAGAGAAGAAGGGAAATCGAAAGATCAGAAGATACGAAGAGAAATCTGCAACAAAAACAGTTCAGAGTTCGATTCGATCGAGTCCAAAACCCTAGGGTTTCGAATCCAGCACCAAATCGAAGAACAAACAGTGAAAAAGGTTCCAATCGAAACGGTTAGGGTTCAAGAATCAAGAGGCGAAAGGAAAACCGAAGTATTCCATTGTCTTCTCTCCTTTTCCAGGCATCAACAGGTAAAACATTCAAACTTCTCAGCTGTTCCTTTAACAAATTCATCAGTGAAGTTAATTTAATGGTAAACGGTGTGGATCTTCGTATTTTTTCTCATCTTTCTTTGAAAACATCACAAACAGAGGAAGAGACGAAGATTCACATCGTAAAAAAGAATGCCATAGCCTCGTTTCAGATCGTTCTCTTTAAGTTTCAACATGACCGAACCCTAAAAGTGTAGATCTAGAAAGATCTACGAGTTTTCTGAAAGAAATAAGAAGAGATTCGAAAAGAGAATGAAAAGACGAGTGTTATGGTGTTTCGTTTCATCAAAAATAGCTAAGTCTCATGTTCATCGGAATCTGGAAGCGACGGCGGAGAAGATGAAGTTTCCGACCGTTCTTCATCCTCTCCGACGAGTTCAGTTGCAGAGCTCTTAGAGAGAGAAGTGTTAGAGAGAGAAGAGATTGAGGATTATGAGACCTGGACCGGTCCCTTTTGTTTTATAGTGTGTGAATTGAACCGGTTCAGGCGAACCAGTTCGGTTCACACCGGTCTAGCATAATCTTCAATCCGCACCGTCTGATCTACGGTTGAACACGTGTACGCTTGTGATTCTTTGTTTCTGTGTGCCTAAGCCGGTTTACCATGCGCTGCGCGTCCTAAACCGTCAGATTTAGGGTTTTGAGCGAGCTGGATCAATCCAACGCCCCTGAGGCACTTGGATGATCCAGGATCCGTTCTTCCCTTGGGCCTGGGCTTGATTTTGTTGCAGTTTTCGTTTTGTCCTTATTTTTTGCTATTTCCTTCACTGGCTTTGATCCCTGCACCCCTGGCATGCTTGGAATATTTTAGGAAATTCTAAGAAAATTTTATAGAGTTTTTTTAGTACTTTTGTGATGTTTTGTATTGATTTCATACTGAAAAACTTATCAAAAAATATTGAGGCAATTTCTAGTGTTATTTCTTGAATATCATGTTAAAATTGGTGAAAATTGACCTAGTTTTTGTTTCTAATCCATGATGTGCACTTGTGGTATATGATATGGGTTCTCATGAACCATTAGCCACTGTTTGAACATGATTTTAATACTTGTGTGTGGAATTTAGTTAGTGGCTTAGCTTACAAGTTAGTTGTGTAGTTAAATAATGTAAATATGCTTAAAATTTGTTCTAAGATGCCAAGTAACTCATGTTGCCTTAATTCCCATTCCAAGACTTGTTTCTAAACTTTTAAAAATGCATTGGAATGTGAGAATTATAGGACATATGGTTCTTGCATTCTATGAATAAATTTTAGACATATTTGCACTCATTTTGCCTTTATTTCCTATCCTTTATATTCTAGCATTTCTCTTGCTTTATTCCTTTTGATATTGCCTTATGCTACTAACCCTTTTCATTTCATGTTTCATATTCATCCATAAGCATTACCATTTCATTTCACATCCCATCTCTTTCTTCACTTTGATTTCTTGCACTTTAAGTTTTAACTTGTACCAAAGTTAGAATGTAAACACTTAGGGGTTTTGTAATATTTTCCCTTCATGCACTTTTAATTTTCTTGGCAAAGAGGCCATAGAATGTATTTAGGGTATGATGTAAAGGACAATGGACTCTAATGATGTACACCGACACGAGCACCGACACATGCACACACATCACTAAGTAGCTAGAATATGCATGTTTAGATGTATGTTTAGGATTGTATGTTTAGATGAATGCCTAGGACTCATACTTAGAGAAAACCAATTTTCCAAACAAATGTGAACAACTTCACACAAATCTTTTCCAAATAAACCTTGGGATCCAACATCCCATTGTATTTTCTTTTCCATTTTCTTAATCAAATTTCAATGAAAATAATCAAACTTTGACTTCTTTTGCAATTCACTAATCCAACCTCACTATTTCCCAATCTCATGCCCTTGAGGCCTCTTTCTATTCTTCAAATTCCAATTTTCAAACTTAAAATCAACCAACAAAAACAAAAACATTTTTGAGAGAGAACTACGGTGGATTTGATCCCTTAATCGGGTACGTAGGCAAGGAACAAAATTCCTTCAATTCAATTAAAATAAAAAATCCAAAAACATTCTTCTCCCTCCAATTCTTCACTTAGTAACTTTTAGGTGTAAATATCATTTTCAAAATAGCATTTAAAAATAAAGCGCGCGCGTAGAAATTAAAGACGGTTCCTATAGGTTACTATAGTCGTTATGGGTGCCTAACACCTTCCCGTAGCGAAAACAACTCCCGGACCTCGATTCTCAAGGGTTTTGCTTACTTTTTCCCTTCCCAAGAAAAAATGAGATATCACCGGTTTAAAAGGTTCAAACGTAATCAATGTTTGACACCCGAAAACCAAGATAAAACAGGTATGAGCTAGATATCAGAGATTAAGTGTTACAGAACGTCAAGTACGACGGAAGATGTTTTTATGAAATATCAGTCAAGCAGGGGTTTATGTATCAGTGTCAGGTTAAGCGCGACCAAGATGAAGGGCATTTAAGTAATCTCACACAAGGGAGTATATAAGTGATTTTGGGGTGGAAACCTCATAATTTCTTCTTCTTTCTCTCTCTAGGTTTTGAGAAGAGAATTCTCTCCTCCTTCTCTCTAACCCACGCCCTCTCTCTCCACTCTAAATCATCCAAACTTCTTCCTAGTGTGATCAAGCATGGTTTTGGGTGGCTTAGCAAGCAAGGAACTAGTGGAGGAAAGATTAAAGCATGGTTTTTGGATGAAAGCTAAGGATCAAGATTGAAGCAAAAGCTAGGGTTTGAGCTTAGATCTTGAAGGAATTCAAGAAAACATGATTAGGTGAGTTCCATAGATAGTTTACCTACCTTTGGTTGTGTAAATTCATGTTAGAAAGGATTGATTTATGTTTATGAGGTATTTAGAACCCTAATGTTCTTTTGAGCAATTCTTCTTGATTCCATGTTAGTTTGCCATGAAATATGTTATTTAAAGTCAATATATGTTGCTGGATGATTATGGTGCATTGCAGGATCAAACTGGACAAGTTTTGGGTCAAAACTGGAAATTTTGTAGCTCAGACCCGAAGAGCCACGCTATTAGCGAAATCTACGCTAATAGCGAAATTTTCAGGATGAGCCACGCCCCAGCTGAGCTATTAGCGCAGCTCTCTGGACTTGGCCAACTTGCTTTGGCCTGTTGGCCCAGTTCAGGGTCCGTGGTGCATTCCGAAGCTTTTCTTTCAACGTTTTACAACTTTATAACCCCAAAACAACATCTAGGCAATGCACATAACATCAAACGATTCTTGAAATGAAAATCATGGCAATCTTAACATGAATAGCAAGAGTGATTCAAGAGAGATTAGTAGAATTACTCGGGTAGCAAAGAACTAGGCATGGGATGAAAGTAGAGCCTTGACATAGCTTGTCAAGAACTAGAATAGTTAGTAAAGAATAGAATGCTAGGCATGAGTAGTATGCTTGATTAGATGCGAAGTGATATAGAGTATTCTCTTCGTATAGAAACTAGAGTGCCATACGAGTGTGGCCAGACGTGAATTGATTAGACATCTCTTCACATAGCAAGTTAAGCAAGCATATAGTTTACCTCTAGTCGGATTGTATAGGCATCCGAGGTAAAAGAGATAGTTAGCATAGATTTATTACTCATGCATATATATAGACCAAGACTTTTAAGTTAAAGGTGCCATGTCTCTTGTGTCCACACTAGGTTGGCTCAAGAGGTTTCCATTAGGTGAAACGGGGTTAACCGTAAGGAACCCGCATGTCACTTAGTAAGCAAGATGTAGTGGTCGTGTCTCTTGTGTCCACACTAGGTTGGTTCAAGGGGTTTCCATTAGGTGAAACGGGGTTAGCCGTAAGGATCCCGCACGTCACTGCAGGAGTGCCGTTGGTTATACCTTAGATAGGTTTCCATCGGATAGATAGGGTTTGCGCTTGGGGTTACTCCACTCGGGGCTTTCCGTAAAATGAACTCAGATAATGCTTGTTTGTTAAACGCTAACTTATGAATGAATCTGACTGTGCATATTTATTAGACATATTTTGGTTATGTCATAGAGCCTTGATGTAGATCGTCAAGAATTAGTAGAGCCTTGACGTAGATCGTCAAGAATAGTAGAACATAGACGTAGATCGTCAAAACTAGTATGATAGCATGAAAAGATACGTTGTTAGAAACATCGTATTATGCATTAGAGCAAATAGAGAAAGATACGCCGATGACGATCTTAGGTTTCCCCTAATCGTCCGGTTTAGAATTGTGTCATGATTATAGTATGCTTAGGCCTTGATACGTAGAGCGTATTCTTGGCATTGCGGTTTTAGATTCCCCTTGACCGCCATGATACGTATAGGAAGTGAAGCCTATAACAGTGAGATAAGACTATGACGGCCCTAGTATGCACGACCGTCTAAGTATGCAAGTCCCCACACACGTATAATCAACCGGCAGGTTGTATTTTAGACACGTGGTGACCGTAGGTTTCCCCTGAGGTTGCCTATAGCCTAGGATTTAAGGGAACTCACTGAGACATTATGTCTCATCCCAATCCTTATTTGTTTCAGATAAACAGGTTGGATGGCAAGCTAGTAGCAGAATGGATATATCAGCAAGTGTTCGTTCGTACCCGCTGCAGGATGATATGGATATGCAAGGACACATTTATCATATTTTAGAAAAGTCGAGTTACTTTATTATTGTACGAACGCACATTGTTGTATTAGATATTCATTGTGAGTTTTTATGTTGTAAATTTTTAATGTATCCAGTACTAAATAAACGCACATGCTAGACTTTCTAGATACGTCTAGTATGGGTGTTACACTCACCGCAAGCAACTACTCCTGCACAGCGTCTACCCATCCATACAGACAGGTAGGCGGCAAAAACCACTGGGGGTAAGCATTACATTGATCATAATCCACATAAAACAAACATAGCATTCAAGGATTCATACATATCACATATACGTAACCATCCCTCCTAGAATACTAGCATCATATGATTATTATCCCCCATTACTTGCACCTCAAGTTATCACATTATTATCATAGCATAACAGACATATTCGATCTCTAATCAAGTCATCGACATAAGCTCATCATTCATCAACATCAATCAGTGAAAGGATAACTCACCTTATTCTTCATTTAGCATACTTAACTCAACAAGTTCAATTCATCATTTCAAGTTATAAGCAAGCAATCATCATTATCAAATAAATCACCACATCATATGCATAAACATATACAATTCCATCTCATCATTATTATCAAAATAGTTATCATCAAATTGATTCACCAAGTGTATAAGCACAAACAAGTAAAACATGAAATTAGTGCATAGTCCAATTATTCACAACCATCAACAAAATTCACCAATGTACATATACACCAATCTACACAATCAGAACATTCACCAAATTTCACCAATGTACAAAATTCAACAAGTCACATATTCGATTATGACACAATTCATCAACCAATTAATTCCAAATGTCACAAGTATGTATTCATCAAACACACTAATCACCAACAAACATCATTCACATACCACAACAAGATAATATTTCAATATGCAATGCGCCTAGACTCGACACATATATGCATGTGGTACCGTAACAACAGTCATTAGATGCCAACCGTACATCTATGTAAGAGTACACCTCCTCTTACATGTAAGAGTACACCTCCTCTTACAACAACTATGTAAAAGTACACCTCCTTTTACATTTCAACATATGACTCAATATGATATGATGCATGGACATACAACAACGACCCGATAATGCACAACTTCACCACAACAACGACAATGTAAAAGTACACCTCCAATTACATTGACTATCTCAACAACATTGCATTATCAAGTATACATGTCCACACATTCAACAATCATAATTCACATAAGAGTCATCATCACACACATCATCATCAACTACACAATATCTCACAACAATTCCACATACTTCTCATAAACCAAGCAAAGTGGAACACGTTCATGATAAACATCATATTCAACCTTCAACAACCATTCATATATCCTCAATTAATCATATAAAGTCATTCAGAAAAGATTTACAAGGTAATTGGTTCAAAGGAACTGTTTTCAACAAAGTTCGTCTATCTTATCTCATTTTCAAAATAATTGAAATTATTGAACCAAACCAAGTAAACAAGATTCAATGCCTCAACTAAGTATACCTCTAGGCCACATGTGAGTGCAGTAGAAGATACTTTGGCGTTTCACCGGCCAAATGTGACAAAATCATGAAAAACTCAAAGTTTGTCTCACTTTGTCATTTTTACAAAAGAAATCCCATTTTCAAAACAAAACATGTTAAGACTTGATGAAACCAATCACAACCAATTTTAGAAATCATATAAATAACATACAATCTTAACCCTACTTCAATTCCATGAGAAAAACAAGTTTCCGGAAAATTGACGTTTTGGACCGTTTTTCAAAAGTTAAGTGAATTTCACAATTTCAAGTCCAAATCGAATCAAACGTAGTTCTAGTAGGATTAAGTGTGTAAACAGAGGTTAAACAAGTCGAAAGAGACATTTTAGAAGTCTCGGATTGGTCCCCAAGTGCACGAAACAAAGATTTAAAAATGGCTGAACTGGGAGCTGCACGCTTAAGCGTCCTCTGCACGCTTAAGCGTCCAACTTCCAGTAGCTTCTGGGAGTGTACGCTTGGTGGGAGTGTACGCTTGGAGCACGCTTAAGCGTCCTACACCAGAACAGTTTAAAAAGTTTCCGGTTCCAACCCCATTCCACCCCAAAATCCCAATTTTTATCATTCCAAATCCCAAAACTGAATCCCAAAGATGTTTATAAGTCATATAACATTCAAAACACTTAAACATACACAAGTTTTGAGATTAAAACATCAACACAACAAAATTCATCAAATCACCAAACTTCCACAACTTTCAACAACAACAACAACAATTCTCATCACCAATTCATCAATTCATGATACCCAATGCATCAATTCATCAACAACACATGCTAAAACAACATTTGAACATGAATTCATCAACAATTCAACAACCACAACTTCATTCATCATCAATTTCATACAAAAACATACAAATTCAACAACAACAACAACACAATTAACATTCAATTCATGTACATAATCATGTCAACAAAATTAAGCACGAAATTCTACAACCAAAATCAAATTAAGCACTTAACCACAGTTATGCAAAGAATTAGGGTAGAATTAAACTAAAGGATTATGATTAAAGCCTAACCCCCTTACCTCAATTCTTCACAATCAACACTAAGGCTTCACTTTAGCTCCAATCCTAGCTCCAATCCTTGAAGCTTGACCTCCCTCTAGCCTTCTCTAGATCTCCTCTTCAAACCCTTGTCTTCTCTCTATCTCTATCTCTATCTCTTCTCAATTGAAAATGAAAATGTTGGCAAAAACCCTATTTCCTCTACCAACTAGAGCTTATATAGGTTCCATCTAATTGGGCTCAACTCACATCACCTTAATGGGCCTAACCCATTTCTATTCTAACCCAAAAATGTTACAACTCACTTAACGGTGAAATGTAATACTAACGGTCACTTACCGGTAACAAAATAAATCACTACACTCTCCGGTAACTTAGTAAAATAACAACCCTCATTAAACACTAAAAACAATCCTCAGCAAAATTACTAAATTACCCCTACTCATAAAATGACCAAAATGTCCCTAAGTCCAAAATGACTAAAATACCCTTCTAACACCGAATTCTACAAATCCCGACAAAAAAAAAAATACACACAGAGGCAATAATCACATAAGAGCACATATAACACACATAAATAATTAATAAAATAAATCTAGCAAAAAATCGGGTTGTTACAGTTACATTCAAACCACCATCTGAGAGGCCATAAAAAGAGAGGACCGCTAAGAAGTATGGATACGAACACCGACACCAGATACAACTCGGATACTGACATGCCAATAACGTTGATAATTTGAGAAAATCACATAATTTAGGGTAATTATATTTGTGGATGCGGATGCAACACGTGTTCAGACTCATCTAATATGAGGAGTTTATGTGATTCATAGGCGACGAGTAATATCATAATTCATATATGGTCGAAAGAGCCATAATGACACCTACAAATGATGATGTTTAAAAATTGAATGACATAATTATCAATTAGTTTTCAGGAGAATAACATAATTTGTTGTCATTTAACGAGGTTGAAGGGGATACTCATAACTTATATCAACAAGAATTCCTAAAATCAATTGCTCAAGGAAGTATGCCACCACATATTTTAAAGGTAAAAAAAAGGTGCACCTTTGATGTTGTTGCGAAACATATACCCTAGATATGGCCTGTTTAATGGAACACGATTGTTACGTTGTGGTTTATTTAAGAATATGTTGGATGTGGAAATCCTAAAAGGGAGCAATGCTGAAAAAAGAGCATTCCTTGCCCAGAATTAAATTAAAAATAAATGTGGTTTATGACTTCCATTTTTGCTTAGTAGAAAGCAGTTTCCCGTTAGACTAAGTTTTGCTATTACCATAAACAAGTTACAAGGGCAGACCATTCCCAATTTCGGAATCTATCTTCCACGACATGTTTTCAGCCGTGGTCAATTATATGTAGCTTTATCAAGAGGAGTTTCTCAAAATTCAACAAAAGTTTTTTTTTTTTTTTGCTAAGCAGGGAGAAAGACAGACATCATGAAACAACACCGACATCCCAACAAGGTTGGCACCCTAGGAAGTTTCCGTCCTATGCGCATCAAACTCTAAATTCATTAAAAAAGGGGAAAAAAAATATGTACAAAGAAAGAGGGGGGGACTAGGCCAAAACCCACAAAAAAAAATGAAGCAAAACAAAACAGAAAATAAATGACTAGGGAAATCTATAATTAGGTAAGCCAATTCTGGCACGATAGAAATCCAAATGCAACTCAGTTGGAAGCGTTTCTAACCAAATAGAACATTGAATCCCATGACCCATATCCCCCAATTTGTCCGCACAGCTGTTACCTTCGCAAAAAATATGAGAAGAAATAACCTGAACACCTAGTCTCCGAGCGGTATGCCATCTGTTCCTAAACAACCACGGAACTAAGGAAGAGTTCGAAAAAATCATCAAAGCACTAGTTGAGTCGCTCTCCAACCAAAGGTTTCTCCACTCATGATGTGCCACATGTTCTATAGCAAGGATAAAAGCAAGTGTTTCTGCATGAAAAACCGAGGCAATACATATGTTGCAAGAGAAGGCACTGAGGAATGTGCCTAAAGAGTCCCTAAAAAGACCCCTATAATCCGCTAACCCACCAACGACGGAACCATCTGTATTAACTTTCAGCCAAGGAGAGGAAGGAGACTTCCATAGCACCAAAATAATTTCCTTGTATTTACGGCGATGAGATGAAATCGAGAAGTCCTCAAGAAATACCAAGTCAGAAGGTAAACATTTACCTGTCGAAACATTGCCGAACATTGCAATCAAAGAGTGGATGCGCACTTTTGCTGAGTGAATAGAATACAACTGAGATTGAAAATGAAAAGCATTTCTGGCTAACCAAATTGTGTGCACCGTATGAATAACTGCTGCCAAATAAATATCAGACACTTGGGATGAACAATGAGTAGGTATGCAATTGAGAAGAGAGGCAATTGAGGAACAATCTATCAAACGATTAAGCTTCCCCCCAAGCCATGTCCACAGCTCAGATGCAAAAGTGCAACAGACAGAGACAATAACACAACCCTTAGTCCAAAGGTTTTCATCCGTGGGCATCTTACCATGCATCAACCGCCAATAAGAAAAGGAGTGAGATGGAGGGATACATCTCTTCCATATGCGCTCTACCCAAGGTAACAAAGGGGAAGCCGGTCTGAGAAAAGAAACAGTCTGTCTCGATGTGAGCTGTCCGTCTGCAGAATGTGTCCAAACAAGAGAATAAGGTAGTTGTACCCGCGGCTGAGTAATAGTAGCTAACCTGAATGTTACTACAGGCACCAAAAGGGACGAAGGCAAGTTCCAATTACCATTATCAATGATCTCCGAGACTTTACCACTGAAACTAGAATGGAAGAAATGATCAATATTAAATAAATTTACCAACGGTTCTCCAAGCCAGTTTTCTGTCCAAAGATTAATCTTATCTCCCGTTCCCACTATCCATAATGTGTTTTGAAGAATGGTGCCTATATCGTTTTTAACACCATGCCAAACCCAAGACTTGACAAAACGACGGATAGGTTGCCCATGAGAAAAAAACCGACTCTTGAATAGAACCGCTTATTGAGAATTTGAGGAAAAGAGATTCCAAGCTAATTTCAACATTGAAGCATCGTTAATCAACCGCGTAGATTTTATATCAAGACCACCTTCCGACCACGGGCGGAAAAGAATTTTCCAAGTGACCGTACAAACCTTTCGAATGAGAACATCACCGCTCTAAATAATATTTTTAATCCAAGTATCCAAAGAACGGAGCAGCCTCCTCGGCCACAAATAAACATGAAAAGAGTAGACTAGCATTCCATGAATATTAGATTTAACGAGCTGCACACGACCCATGATAGATAGACTAGTACCTTTCCAAGTGGAGAGCTTTGTTTTGATCCCGTCAGTAATAATTTGAAAATGAGACACATTAGGCTTTCCTTGAAAAATTGGACACCCCAAGTAGGTAAATGGCAAAGATCCCACATTAAACCCCAAGAGGGAAGAAATCATTTGAACACACGAAGCAGTCATGGCACCAGTGAAGAAGCGACTCTTTGCATTATTAATGATTTGACCAAAAACCTGTGAATACTTATTAAAAATATTTAGAAGTCTACGGATATTACGCTTAGTACCTGTACAAAAAATCAAAACATAATGAGCGTATAAAATATATGGGGGGAGAGAGACCCCATGACAATAGGACATTGGAGTGAGTTGCTCGTCAGTCGAAGCCATGGAAAGAGCCCGACTAAGAACCTCTTCAGCCAGATAAAAGAGAAGCGGTGACAAAGGGTCTCCTTGGCGAACACCACGCGAGCAAGAAAAAAACCCAACAGCTTTCCCATTAACCAACACTGATAAACGAGCGGATTGTAAAATCACCAAGATCCAATGCACAAATTTTTCATCAAAACCAAACCGCTAAAGCACCGTGATAAGGAAATTCCAATCTAAAGTATCGAAGGCCTTTGCAATATCCACTTTTAGAGCTACATTACAACCGTATTGACACTTCTCAAGTAAGTTAATAGCTTCATATGCCAGAATGACACATTCAGAAATGTAACGATCACGGATGAAGCCACGTTGTTCAACAGAAATAATCCGCGTAGTAATGTTAGCCAGCCTATCTGCAATATTGTTAGTGACAATTTTGAACTGGAAGTTAGCAAGTGTTATAGGGCGGTAGTCCCCCATAACACGCGCCCCAGGCACCTTCGGAATCAACACAATCAGATTAGAATTAATATTCGGAGTGAACTGACCAGAAATTAAAAAAATCCTACACTGACTGAATGACATCTGCACCAACAATGTCCCAATAAGTCTGATAAAAATGACCCCCAAACCCATCAAGTCCGGGGACACCGTCACCATTAAGAGCGAACACTGCATTTTTAACCTCCTCCCACTGTGGAAGCCAAAGAAGAATATTGTTATCCTCATTAGACACCAACGAAGGAATATTATCGGCAACCAAGTCATTTTCTATGCAGTTATTGTAGACACTAAAGATGGCTTGAAAATAATTTAGAACATGTACCTCAATGAGAGCAGGATCAGTTAGAACCACATCACCATCTTGAAGAAAAGAAATTGAATTTTTTGCTGCTCGGACTTTGGATATTCTATGAAAATATGCAGTATCCCTATCACCATGAATAAATTTTTGGTCCCTTGCTTTTTCCCTCCAAAGCTCATCTTGATAATTCAATGCCTTCGTAAGAATAAGTTGCGCCTCAAGCTCTTCAGCATAGAGCTGATCCGAAAACCCATCGGTATCTATAATTTTTTGAATCTGATTCACCTCATCCACTGCCATACGAACCTTCCTATCAACATCCCCAAAAACCTTGCGATTCCAATGCCTAAACACCTATTTCATGTGTTTGAGCTTAGCTTGCAACCGAGCCATTGCCATGCCCTCTAGTATTTTTAGACCAATTTTCCGCAACAATTCTCCGAAAATCTTCATGATCAGTCCAGGTTTTAAAAAATTTAATTTTCCCTGAACGTTCTGATGTACAAAAATCCATAGACATAAGCAAAGGGTGGTGATCCGATTGATGGCGTACTAAAGTTGCACAAGTGGAACTACACCAAAAATTGACCCAATTTTCATTACAAATTGTTGTATCAAGACGGAGAGTAATATTATCCGAGCCCAGCCTACCATTGGGCCAGGTGAAGAATGCACCCAAAGTAGGAAGGTGATGTAAAAGATTAGCATTCGACCAATTCATAAAATCAATAGAAGACAAAGGAGGAGGAGGCCGACAACCACGCTTCTTATGACCACCCAAAACAACGTTGAAATCACCAATAAACAACCAAGGACCTTGGAAGCACCCTTGCAAATTAGTCAGATCAGCCCAAAGTTATCGCCGCTTTAAATAGAAAGTGCTTGCATAAACGGAGGCAATATAAACAGTAGATTGATGACAAGAAATTTCTAAGGCAATACACTGATCAGAGATAAACATCACAGTGGCACTAACCTCACTGCCCCAAAGAGCCCAAAGATTAGGTTGCAAATTCTCTCTACTATTTACACAATATTTTGAGACCCCAATACTATCCCAATACCATGGAGGAACACTCTCAAAATCAATCATCGGTTCCGCCACAAAAATTAATAATGGCTTATGAAATGTAAAGAAATTTTTTAAAGCAATTTTGGTATCGACATTGCCAATACCTCGGAAATTCCAATATAACATAATCACTGGGAAGATGGAAGAGGACCGCTCTTTGCACGGGTCTGATAAGGCTTGCTAACGACTTGCTTTTTAAGATTTTGTTTCTGCGACTTTGAAAGAACTTGAGTGAAGCCTTCATCAGCCATTCGTTGGTCATATTCACGTATTCTGGCCCATAAATCTAGATCATTCTGCATGTTTCTACTGCTGTGTACTTCTGGCTGAACAGATGGGACCTGAAATGAAAAATTTGCCTCTACGTCATCAGTGTTACTATTTACTGCGTGTTGGTCTTGGAGGGCATCATGTTCGCGATCTGCAGCAGTGGAGTATTGCTCATTTTCACGATCAACCATGCCTATGTTCTCATCAGTGGATATCTCTTCCAACACGTGAATTGAGGTGCTAGGAAGCTGGTCTGTGCGGTTGTTAGTCACATCTGATTCAACCTCAAATGTGTAAGTAGCTTCGAACCCTTCATTCACAGAATTTTGAGGTATTGCCATTTGTGTTGTGTCATGCGCTATTCCTTTCTCTGTATCTTTATCCGTCATTTTAGTTGTCATATCCTTGCCATCTGTATTTTGTGTGACTGCCAAATCAGTAGATTCTGTACTTGTAACATGCTGCTGTGCGGGAACAGTAACATCATTGTCCAACAATACCATCCCAGGAATATTGCCATCTGTATTTTGCGTGATTGCCAAATCATGAGTTTATGTGCTTGTAACATGCTGCTATGCGAGAACAGTCACATCCTTGTGTAGCAATACCATTTCAGGAATAGAGACATCTTGCTGATCAATGTCTACGGATGCAAACGCCTTTGAGGACCCAATGCCCTCCGAATTATCCTTCGGTTCCCAAGTTTGTTTTGGTTTTTGATAATGAACCGGTTACTTTCTGTTATCAATAGTTTTCTTTCCCACGTTCGTCGGTTACTCATGTCTTTCCGTTCTTCAGGGGTGTAACCGACGTCATGAATTAATATTATGACCAATGTTATGGCAATGCGTACAGAATTCTAGAAGATCGTCGTATTCAATCGCAACGGGGAAAGCAAAACCCTCCCGTTCGACCATCACCTCGTAGAAAACCTTTTTTGAAAGGTCCAAATCAACAAGTATCCGTGTGTAGTGTCCATACAGTTTGTTCCTTGTGACCTTATCAATCAGTAACGGCGTCCCCACCGCACCCATAATTTCATACAAAGTTCGCTCCATCCAATACTCTTGTGGAAGTTCCCACAACCGAATCCATACTTGCGTGTGAGTTTGTCTTTGAGTGTGAAGAATGAAGTCCTTGGTCCATTCGAAAAGTCTGAGCAGCCCCGGTTTCAAGCTTACGGTGTCAGCTGCCCAAACCGTGCGCATGTCTTCTTGCAATGCGAAAAAGAATTCATAAAAACCTCGGCCAAGGGAGAGCATATGCCATGGTCCTTTGACTTTCCATATCTTATGTAGTTTGGCGGTGATATCTTTGGTTGCATACGACTTGTCGCCTTTGTTCAATACCAAACGACCACGGAGATTAATTTTACAGTAATATAATCCCCGGGAGTAAGCAGTGGTTGAAATTGATATGGCTAGCGTTTCTCCACGGATCGAGGGCAACGGGAGAGGATTAGCAGTTGACGGAGCACCACGTAGAGCCTGTGCAAAAGAGGGTTTTGCTGCACAGGCGCAGCAATCTGAGCAGAAGAAACATTGTGTGTTAGAACAATTGCAGCCGCGTTACTGTTTCTGCATGGGATCGCAGCAGGGGTGGAGGGAGGACCAAGCTCCGTCTACCAGTCAAACATGACCAGGAAAGTAGAACGATGATGCAGCTAGGGCACAACCGAGTCAGACTGGGTGGAGAACGGTGCAGAAGAGGTGGTGCAATTGGGAGTCGCGGCCAAACCCTAGCAGAACACAATTTCAAAAATACTTCATGTAAAAAAAGAACATACTAACCAACAAAAGTTCTCATTAAAGAAGGGAAAATAGAAGGAGAAGATGGAGACTTTACAAAAAATGTAGTTTTTAAAGATATTCTTTTATCGCAGTCATAACAATGTTTCTTTTACATAACATGTCATTTATACATTTATTTATGATGTTTCTTTTACACAACAGACACATTTATGTTATGATGTTACTAATTACTATTAGAATAAACAATAAATGATCATTATTTTACCTTAATTTTATATGCAAGCAAACTAAAAATTGTTAAAATATCGTGCCCGTCTTTCAGCTAGTCAAATATAAGTTTTTGGATGTCGTTTGCTTTCATGCAATTCTTTTTTGTCAAGCATGCAATTTTTTTTTTAAATCAATATATCAATAATTTCCATAATATTTTAAAATTTTAAGCAAAATTATACAAACAAACATAATAAAATAATCACATGCGTTAGCGCAGTAGAAAGAGCGGACAAACGGGCACGATAGTGTCCGTCTTTCCGCTAGTCAAATATAAGTTTTTGGATGTCGTTTGCTTTCATGCAATTCTTTTTTGTCAAGCATGGAATTTTTTTATCCAACCAATATTATATCGAATACCTTCACATTTGGTCTTTGGTTATGAGAATAGTAAAATACAAATGTCTTATGTTGATTTAAAAAAATATATGCTTATTAAACATTTTAAAATAATGTGGATTTTTTTCTTATTGAGTCTATTTTTCGTTGAAATATTTACTCTTAAATCTCCACTTGTTTTAACTAACCCATAAAAATTTCAGTAACTCGCTCTATTTTCAATACTTCCATGGACTAAACCATTGTTTCAACAATAACTCACTCTATTTTACCTGGAAGTCACTCTTAGAGCATCCACAATGGTGGTAAACTAATATGGACTCCTTAAATAGATCACACATGTACACATCATTTTTTTATATAATTTTTTAATAAAAGTACTTATTAATGATTTAATGACTCCAATTGTTATACATTAACATGGACTCCAAATGGAGATCGAGAAGACATTGCCATTAGCTACTCCCATGCAGAGCACTTTCTTAAGCTAGAATTTGACCATAGCATCAGTCCTATTGACCTTAGTCTCAAGATATTATTCGTTGGAAACAAGACTAGGGAACTTCCTTGAAAATTCATGCAGAATATCCAAATCAGCCTAAGCAATAATTGAAATTGAAATAGAACATGTTATTTAGTATAGGGACAAGTATTGAACTCAAAGGATATATAAATGAAACTTCAGATAACATAGATGATCTACATGTTATAATTTTAGCAAACAATATTTGCATCTATGAAAAACTCAAATAGAAAAGTAGCAAGAAAATATCAAGTTCAACAATACTTTAGTAACTCGTGCATGAATCTTAATACTTTGACATCACTACTAGTTCAACAATACTTTAGTAATTCGTGTATGAATCAAGTTTAATTTCAATGTATTTGAAGTTCAGTACTACAACTCCAAACATGCAATAGTGAAAAAGGACAAGAGTGGACGTATATCATGTATGGATAAAATCTTGAAACATTATAAATTTCTTTTAGCAACATATATTAATCTAAGCCAAATTTGAAATTGAGAAGGATTGGAAGGTGTGTACCTCATAACCTAACCATTTGGCTCGGGAATCTCCATAGAGAGTCTAGCTCATCAGTGTAAACTTGGTTTCCATATCTATACATAGAGAAGGTGGATCCAAGCTAAGTAAAATTATTTGTCAATGAAAATAAAGAACACCAAACTAAACATTGTGTTCAATTGTTTGTGTATTTGGAGGGAGAGAGTGGTGCATGGGGTCTCAGCCACTGACCTGATGCCATCAGAGTGATACAAGTTAGAAGATGATTCAGACAGAGCAAGGACATAGTAAGCTGGCAACCCAAGTGAAAAGGATGGCAGTGACACCTGTAAGTTAATGGACAGATGAAATTAGCGAACGAATTCTGATAATATAAATCATTCAGAACATAGTTATAGAGAAAATTGAAGTGGAGAACTTTGTTCACATAGCTTCCTAATGCCTCGAAATGTGAAGCATCATCACAAATTGGAGAAATTACTCCGTAAAATAATGATGTACCTGAATCACCTGAATCTCCTCAAATGATCCACTTGCATCGCCTCTAAAATAAAAGGATCAGCTTGCAGCTGTTCAATTTGATTGTGCATTTTCTGCACTTCAGCGGCCACTGGATCACAATTAATCTGAACAAAACCATATTTCAAAACAGAATGAAGCACTTGTTAAAAGTGACAGCACGCAAGATAGAAGAAACATTTGTTAATATTTACGCTAATAAAGAAGAATTATTTAATCAACAATCAATAATACTACAATATGACATATCTAACTATCGGTCAATAATATTAAATTAAATAAAGAACTATTTACACTAAACAACAATCAATAATAATACAGCATTGCATCTAACTATCAATCAATAATATTATGATAGACACCTAATTATTATAACACACACACACACACACACACACACACACACACATATATATATATATATGATGTTAATATAACTTTAGTTAATTACCTCCATCTTATCAGAGTTTACTAAGTCACATTTCCTTCCTCTGTTACACAAGCTTCACACACCAAATTTGTTTTCACATACACGTACTTTAGGTTACCCCAAACCAAACTCTTTATTTGTATAGATATCACCTTTTCGGTCACATGCTTTATCATCTAAATAAAACTAAAATCTGTCAATTACACTCGGTCAATTCAAGTTACACTCAGTCAATTACAAAAGTAAAATCTATCAAATGCATACCTTGTTTGATTCTATAATCTATCAAATTACACTCAGTAGCTGTAATTTCATTTGTCGCTTCTGCATCAGGCCTACACATTGTGTTCTACAATATGATAAATTAGCTAAAATTATCAACTGCTGATGCGGATGTAAAAACATCCCTATAATCTATAATCTATAAATTAATTAACATTCAGACATTCGCAAAAAACACAAGGCATAGAGGCAATATATTAAAATGATTCATTAAGAGAATAAGAATTTGAGGCTCACGGCTTCTGTAATACACTGTGTGTGGTTCTGAATGGTGTCTCGGCCAAACATTGGTCCACAGTCAATGCACGAAAGCTACATCGCATAAACAACTGAAAAATTAAGCATCTTTTAATTAATTAATATGTGAAATGAACATGAATTGAATAAGAACGAACCTTGTTGGCGGATCAAGATCAGAAGTAATTGGGTAACTTAGGTTTTTTGAGGTTGTATCCACAATCTTCACATTGAAACCAAACCATAGTCTTAGTTTTAAAGTTGCTCTAATATGCACAGTGAAGCAGAACGATGGCTCTGTTCTGCAACTGGCGTTAACCTAAAACAACAGAATAAGATACAATCAAGGAGACGACTTTAATTAATTAGGAAAATTAAGCATATAACTACCAGTCACATTTTAAAAAAGCCTCCAGAGTTACATTTCAAAGTCTTAACTGCAGACCAAATTATGAATCATTAGGTACAAATTTAACAGACCCTGATAGGATACACCACCCTCATTAAAAACCAGACTCTGAATATATAAGCAAAGATATTGAGACTACTAATAGTATACCTAACAATAGTTTCTGCCCATTCCTGCGCACTGCGCAGCACCAGCAAACTACAATAACACCAAATATCAGATGTCAAATCCACTAGCTTATCATCCATCTGCTATCCCTTACTTTATGCCACTCAGAGCCTAATATAACCGAAATATAGAAATTAAAATAAAAGATAATTATTCTAATAAGTTGTACTTACTTAACAAAGAATGAGAACCCCCTTCTTTTTTTCTTGATAGGCTACAAACTCGTAACTGACAAGATTCATTCCATCCCTCAAAGACGTGACGAGTGCAACATCAGAGCAAGCAAGAGAGAGTATGAATATGCTATAAGCAGAAAACCAGAAATTTTACAACAACAAAAAATTAATATTAGCAACAAACTAACTGAAAACATAAGAGACAGTTGAGAATTCAGGGAAATAGAAATAATCCTTAATTATGAACTTTATCACAGTACATAAATAGGACAACAAACACCATAAATTACTGAAAGAGTAACATGTTTTATTTACAAATAAAAGCAAATATTAGGCATGAAGAGAAAACAACAAACTTTGCAAAGAATCTATTGGGTTTTTTATTTTAAATCATGTGGATCAAGGTGAGACTATTGGAGATGCTTCACATTTGTAGGTGTAAGATCACCTATTCAAAAAGTGAAACATCACTAAGAAGTTTATGATTGCTTATAGACATTTGGTGTGCCAGACGAGTTCATGCATGTAGGGGAAAAAAAGGGGAAATGTAAATAACATTTATAATGAAGAGGCTAAAAAGGAAAGAAGATGGCCGCCAGTGATAATTATTCCACAAGAACACCAAAACAAGTATTTGCCATTTTTGGTGAATATAAGTGAATCGAACAGCACAAAAGTTGACATCCAAAGTTATTCACATAGGCTATTTTCGCACATACAGACTATTGGTAAATTTCAAATTGACATCAGAAGTCATTCAAAACGTTTCAGTCAGTGTTTATTTTCAAAAACTTTGAAAGTATCGATCATAAAGAAAAATACGTGACCACATACTGCAGCAACTCGAGTCAGTTTCCCTTGATCCTCAACCCCTTCTGGTGTGACCTCAAGTCCAAGAATGCAAGTACATGCACTAACAAAAATACAAGATTTCTCTCATGCGCATATATCCTACTCACAATCTAACTATGTGTGATACCACGCGCACAGACACATTTTCAATGACTAAAAAATCATGACCTATGTGGAAATGGTGCTCCTGAAATGGTAAAACCATAATCAATATTCACAAAGAAGTATGTAGCACCAAAATCAACAAAAAAAGGTATACAAACAAAAATGAAATCAACACTATCTTCCTCTTAAATCTTACAGAAAGAAGCTGCTTGAGAAATTCTACTCTCTTCCCCTAAACTCTTGCAACTAGAAGAATCAACACTGTCTTGAAAACTAAAACAGAAAATTCTATAAAATCAAAAAATTCAATAAACATACACATTAATATATCACTATCAAACAATATAATAAACTGAAACCAAGCTTAAATCAAATAACCTAGAGTACCTATTTGAAGTTGAATCTACATGCTCGATCAATGAAGCCTAAACATGCTCAAACAGTCCAATACATGCTGGAGTAGTGCATACGATACATGCTAGAAATATCGAATTTCAGAATCAGTGATCAAAGTTAAGAATCAACTTGTAATTAAATCAGAAATATCAAATCTAAACAAGCACAATATCAAATCAAAAAATCAAAACCCTAATGTGTTCAAAACCAGAAAAATTGAATTGAAATTAAGAAAAATAGATCCAGAGGAACTACATACCGTTGATTTGTGAGATTTAGAGGGAATCGCGAGAGATTCAAAAGGGAATGCGCGACTTCAGAATGGAGAATGATTCAGAATCGATTTTGGAATCACGAATCGATTATGAGAAAACTTGGATCAGGAATGGAATTCAGAATCGATCAATCAACCAATAAACATGTGAAGAATCAATCGATTGAGAGTGAAGAGGATTCCATTCGAGCGTTTGGTGCAGATGAGAGTGAAGGGAGAATGATGAATCAGGTTACGGTGGTGGAGAGTGAAGGTCGGTGACGGCGGCGAAGAATCGCGGAAGAGAAAGAGGTTAGAGAAGAGTTTGTATCGCACGCGCGAGAGAGAAAGATGTGTGTTTCGGCGTTTTTTTTTTGAGGAAAAAAAAGAAAATAGTAAATTTTCAACGTGTGACTTATAAAAAATAAATTAAAATTAAATAGTTAGAGACTGCGTATCCAAATGGTAGCCAATTGATCTAATATTAACTACCAATTCAGTTTATAGCAAATTTCCATAGTAAATCTAGTTTTTTCTTGTAGTGGAGGGCTTAGGAAGGTGGAAAATATTGGAGAAAATGGAGAAATGTTTCATATTTTTTGAAAGAGCGGTTTTTAGAGAATAATAAATTGATGCTTATAATTAATATATTTTGAATTTTAAAATATTATAACAACAAAGATTAAATTTGAAGAATTCATATAAACCCTCCAAAAGTCCTTAAAACCCTATTCCAATACAATTTTTGAGTTTTCCCAAGTGATGAGAGTTTTGTATTGTGAAGAAAAATGACCCTCCCAAAACCCTCCCCTCCCAATGTATTCTATTTCTTTCACTTGCTCCTCTTTTTTTCCTAAACTCTCCCCTCTCTTCTCCTCCAAACTAGCAAATAAAGCCTAAGTGGATATGATGCACCGCTAAATAGAACCAATTATCCGTATAAAACATGTTTTCTATTGTTTACATGGGGATCATGCAGCACAACCATATCCAATGAGAAAGGTTGTGTCACGGTTTATAAAATTTGCACGATTATGCTCCAAATTTTTTTTACTGGATTGATCTCAAATATGTTTTCGTAGTTTGGTGCCAAGACAACTTTTTCGAATTTCGTAACGATGTATGAATGAAATAAGCAGATAAAAATGAAATAAACCAATAGGATAAATATACATCAAATTATGTTTGAACCCGTAACCCTAACATGTAATATGATATGATGATGAAAATTGACACATGTTAAAATCCAATTGGCTTACGAATTAAGACGTGAACGTGTGGATTGGTTTACAAATTAAAATGTGAGTCATGACACAATTTGATTGGTTGACGTTGGTAAAAAACTATGATCGCATGATTTTGATGTATTAAAACCCATGACATATAATTAACATTGATTACTTGATATACTAAAACTATTTACTTCCTTTTAAACTATGGGTCTTGCTAACAAGTGCCCTAAGGGCATTGTTTAAGGAACCCAAAAAAAGAAACTATGTCTTGAAAATACAAGTCAAACACTTTTAAAAGTCATAACCGTACAATTTCCAATGCATAAATTGCCACTTTTAGATGCTTAAACAATACCCTTAGGGCACTTGTTAGCATTTTCCTTAAACTATTTACTTCCCTTTAAGATAAGTGTGTAATTTTTATAGAATCAAATTTTTGCTAAAATATATTTGTAATGCTGTTACAATTTAAAATTAAATGCGAATGAAAGCAAATTCTATTATTTTTTCCCTTTAAAATGTAGTTACAATTTTTGCTAAAATATATATTTTTTTAATGTAGTTACCTTATTTTTTAAAATGAAGGTTTTGATTGCATATCATAAATTTTTTTAAATAGGTTTTTTTTTTCCTGGTGTGGCAAAGTATCAATTAATCCCAAGTATCCAAGAGTGTTTATATGAGATGGAATGAGTCTCTTCTAACTTAACCAAAGTTCTGAATTCGAATCCAGCCTTTGGCATGCAACGACGTTAAAAACTCTTAGGAAGAGTTTGCCACTTATTTGAGTCCCACAATGCTCCAGATCCAAGGGTTAGTCTTCACAGTTGCGTGTGGAGGAAACCCGGTTTACACAACAAATTGGGATTAGTCTTCACAGTCATGTGTGGAGGATACCCGGTTTACACAACAAATTTTCAATCCCAAGTCACCAAGATTGAAAACAAATTTTTAATCAAGTGAGTCTAGGGTAACTAACAGAATCATATTCCTTTACGGCCCGTTTGGTGCGCAGGATAAGGAGACAGGATATGATTAGATTATCATATCCTGTCTTAATCCGTTGTTTGGTGCACCAACAGGAAAGGATAAGTTTAACCTATTTCTAATCCTATCCCACTCCTCCTTTGTTATTCTTATCCTTAGTTTTTGGTGGGTTAGAATTATCCTATTATGATTAGCACTAGAATTCTTATTTTGCCCTTTCTCTCAATTCATCGCTCATGTCGCTCATCCATCGTTCTCTACCTCTTCCTCCATAAATCTTCAGCACCATCTCTTCTATCTGTTATGGATCTGACCATTTCCTTCACTGCCGCCGTTCTTACAAACATTGTACAAAACTACGTGCCGTCGTTTACGTCTCCGTTTCGTGATTTTATTTCTTCTACACAACATGTTTAAGAACTGGGGGTTAAAATATATAATTAATTATAAGGAAGAAGAAGGTTAACGAATGGATTTTATTTCTTCTACACCAATTTCGTGATTTTAACCATAATCAAAATCCGTTTATTTCAACCATAACAAACTTATTTCAACCTTGACTATGGAAGAAGAAGAAGATTAACAAACGGATTTCAGCCATCGTGATTTTATTTCTTCTAAACCAATTTCATTGCTATCCTTCACCAATTTCCAACAAAAAATAAAGAAGAAGACGGTTTTTTTTTAGAAGAAGAAGAAGAAGGTTAATAATTATGTTTGATAACTTTGCAGAATTAATAATAGCTTAATTTTATTTAATTAAAAAGGGTTAAAATATATAATTAATTATAAGGGTAATTTTGGCATTTCATTATGATTTATGTGATATTATGTTTGTTATCATGTGTGCATCAAACATGTGATATGATATATATTTATCCTGTCAATATCCTTTCCTATCATTATTCAGTTCTATATCATATCCTATCTCTATCTTATATGAGATGGAACGAGTCTCTTCTAACTTAACCAAAGTTCTGGATTCGAATCCAGCCTTGGGCATGCAGCGACGTTAAAAACTCTTAGGAAGAGTTTGCCACCTATTTGAGTCCCACATTGCTCCAGATCCAAGGGTTAGTCTTCACAGTTGCGTGTGGAGGATACCCGGTTTACACAACAAATTGGGATTAGTCTTCACAGTTATGTGTGGAGGATACCCAGTTTACACAACAAATTTTCAATCCCAAGTCACCAAGATTGAAAACAAATTTTTAATCAAGTGAGTCTAGGGTAACTAACAGAATCATATTCCTTTAATGTGCAGCATATGTAGAAATATTTAATTTCACCATAAACATGTGGTAATTTTTTGTTTGTTTGCGTTAATATGCTTCAAGGAAAGGGTCACTGGTACTCCGAAGTTTGTCCATGAGGTAAGGAAGGTCTAGCCAAGAATAATCATCATTAATGTATTGATTGAATTGTGATGGTCGGATTTAGGCAAATGTACCAAATCGTTTATCAAGTAATACGGTTCGGTTTGGATTGGTTTTCAGTCAAAAAAAATGTCTGAACCGATGAACCTTCATCGGTTTGGATTGGTTCGGTTTTCATTATTTTCCAAAAAAGAAACCGAACCAAACTAATCGGTTTGGTTCGGTTTGGATTGGTTCGGTTGATCGGTTTATTTAAAAATACAATAAAAAAATCATATTCTCACAAAATATTTCATAGAACTTTGTATAATTGTATTTCAAATTTTGTTTTTTCATGTTCTCTATTTTTTAAACAACTTTTTATAACTAAGCTTACTCAATATTTCATACATATGATCCAAGATTCATTCATCCATCATTCTTCAAAAACAACTTCATCAAACTCAAATATTTCAATCATTCATGATCCATATATGCATCATTCATCAACAAACAGAAAAATTCCAAAAAGAACATCCTAAAATTAAAACATAGTCAAAATAACAAATCCATGCAAACTGAAATTAAAAAATCCTAAAATTTAAACATCATGAAATTATGGTCGCCATAAAATTAAATAAAAACATCCAAACTAAATCAATCAAATTCCGACGTGAATCAGTTTAGAATTGACTAGTGTTAATCTCTAATATTTTTAAATCTCTAAAACTTATAAAATTATTTCTGAACCAACAAATAAAAAATTTGAAAATTTTCTAGGATGCACTTTTTATTGAGCAGTATATATATATATATATATATATATATATATATATATATATATATATATTATAGTTTTATTTCAATTTTTATCAATACAACTCAGTGACATCACAAGCGATCAAAATTTTACGCAAATCGCAAATGCTTTCTTTTTTGAGTGGCTTTTTCTAATTTTTACTAAACAATGACATATAACGTAACACGTATAAATCAATGGCATAGAAAATGAACATGGAAAACAATGAAATATAATGAGTATAAATCAATGGCATAAACATTATAAAACTAACCAAGAGATGAACGATTTCAACGATGACCGGTGGCAATGAACAATGGGTTTGGTGTGGTGGAAGGCTAAGGTTTCTTTTTTAGTAGAAATGAAAGAGTCTGACTGAAGAGATGAGATGAGAATGAGAGAAAATGTATTTTTTGTTTAATTTTGGGCCTAGCCATAAGTTTGTGTGGGGTAGGATAATATTAGTAAAATAAGGAGTGTGGTTATCATCGGATTGGATCGGTTTCACGGATCTCAAAATGAAAAACCATGAACCAAACCAAACTAGATCGGCTTCGATTGGTTCGGATCGGTTTCAAACCGTCAGATATTTTTTCGGTTTGGTTCGGTTTGGATTTTCGGTTTCGTTGGTTTTGTCCGAACCACTTACACCCCTAAATAAAGTGAGCAGAGTATCATATCCACATGGATTGGGATTGTTGTTCCAACTAGACAATTCACGTTTCTTATTTGGGAACAATTAAAAGAAGTTAAAAAAATAAATAAAGATAAAGAGGGTAAAGATGTTTGCAATTTAGTTTGTTTGCAGCATATCAAGAGTTTAGAAGTTAACTTGGTTTTTGATTGCAGAATGTTATCGGTAGTTAGGATTCTTCAAATCTACTCTATTCATTTGTTGGAATTAGCTAACAGTCGATCCTTATTCAGTTTTTAGCATTTTCTACCTAAGTGACGAGTTCATGGGATTTAACTACCTATCAGCTGTCAAGTTGCACCTGCTGATCACACGTGTACGTACGTGTGGGGTTTTACTCTCTCAAAGGTTTGGGTTCATCGCCCTCTAGCTATCAGTTGCAACCTTCCACCGGAATTTCTACGTGTTTCAATGTTTAGGATTTTCAGTAATGTAGGCAGATACACTTACGCACGTAGAGGTACGTGTAAGTTCTTACTTTGTCAGAGGTATTTGAAACAATGTCAGATATTAGGGTTCCTAAATTCTTAGTGTAATAAATGTGCCCTTGTCTATTGAATCTTAAAAGTACATCAACACACTCTCCCTCTCGGTAGTTTTGCCAACGGGAAACCCTATCTCATCTTCCTTACCAAGAATGAAAGAAGAATGAAGTTTCTGAGCTTATTTAAGTCATGAATTCATTGTGTTTCACTAATTAACGTACTCGGTATCCTAGTTACTTCCTAATTAGGGGAGGTATGCAACAATATTAAGTATGTCACCTTCCTAAGTAACCAAAAATGATTGAATATTTTTTTTTATATTAAATGAAATATACAACAAACAAAATAGAGGTTCATCTTAGAATTACATGACTCAAATATAGAAAAAATTACAAATGTCCTGAAATCATTAGCAATTGCTCTAATACTCCTTTATTTGAGATGAAAAACCTACTGAAAATGACTAAAAGACATGCTAAGAATAACATAAGATGACATGTCATCAGGTTGCATGAAAAAATTAACCGTAAAACCATTTTAACGTAGAATTAAAAATAGGGAAATACTAACATGTGCCCTTAAAAGGTACTCTCTACGGTCCTACTTACAAGAAACAATTGATTTTTTTAGATATATTGAATAATTCATGTATTTGGTCTAGAATATAAACCAAATACATAAATTATTTAATGTATCTCAAAAGTCAATTGTTTCTTGTAAAAAAGACCAGAGGGAGTACTCAAAAGTCAATTGTTTCTTGTAAGAAATAAGAATTAAATTATTTGTATTTATTTGGCAAGAAACATCAAAAAATGCTTAAAACAAGTAGTTAATTACATGTTGATGTGTATTGTTGAAAAACATATGCTCCTACCCTGAATGTTTTAGAAACAACGCCCACAATTATCTTTGAAGTAGACCGGGACTCCGTTTCTAGACTCATGTTTTTGGAGCTTGCTTTGTGTATTCTCCGACAGACCGATGGTCAATTAACGGTGGAATCTGATTGAGTGTCTAAATAAAGTTATTTTCAGATGTTTAATTTGGCTCATCTCAGGAAGTGAATGTGAGGTGTTATTGTATGGTTTTGGTTGATTGGTTGGTTTTCTGGAGGGGTTGCAAGTAGCGGGAAATATGGCCCTTCACGATGGAGGGCGAGGATTTTGGCTATATTCTTTTGTGAGGAGGTTATGCTTTGATTTTGGTTTTGGCGTCGCTATTGGTGGTTAATTTTTATATTTGTTTTTTTGAGTGTTCCGTCTATATACGGCATCTTTTGGTTTTTTTTTTTGTGTTGCCGATCTATGCACGTCTTATGCAAAAACTTAGTTATTAATAAATTTTACCATTAAAAAAATAAATGATCAGAAAGAAAGAGAGATTAATATTGAATAAATATAGATCGATACAAGAATGAGTAATGATGAAAAAGTATAATACAGATGCGCCTCTACTAAACAACGGTCAAAACTTTAAATCAGTATCATGATATCAGTTTTTAAGATGCAGTTTTCACCCGACATTATATAGTACGGGTAAGTTAGGTACCGTTTGGCCAAACTTTTTTACAGCCTAAAAACTACTTTAAAATAAAGTTAAAATAAAGGCCTTTAAGGAAGAAGTTAAAGTTGTTTGGTTTCTTTATTTTATTTTATTTTTTTAGTTTTAATGTTATTTTTAAGTTAAAAGTTGGCAAAATATTGTACAAAACTTTGAATTTTTTTTGTTGTGGTGTTTGGGGTTCGAACGCCGAACCTTGCATATATTTATGCATTGCCTCAATCAACGGAGCTAAGCTCACGAGGACAAAACTGTGAAATTGTTATGAATTAACATTATAAATAAAAAATGTTTAAATTATTTTTTGAAGGGAAAATACATTTGAAATATAATTTTTTTTTACAAATACTATATTTACTCAATGACGTTTATTTTGTGTAAGAAGAATACAAATTCGTGTCATCATATAAAGGACTTGTTAATATTTGAACACGAGAAATAATTTAAGGAGGCTCAAATAATAACATAAATAATATCAAAATAGTTTGAAAAATTAAAAACATAAATCATCTTGTTCAAAAAAAAAAAATATAAATCATCACAAACTCAAACATTTATACTCTCCATCAATGCAACTCCTAATTGATTTCTAACTCTATTTATGTAGCCTTCATGTTGTACTATTCCTGGATTATATGAACTGATTTCTACATTTATATTGCCTTCTTTGTCACGCTCAATCATATAGTTAGAGATAACATCACATTTATTAAACTCTTCATCTTCAACTCCCCACATTCGAATAAAGCCGTGGAGTACTCTTGTACGTGTGTGTGTGTAAGGAGAATAGTTGGTTTTTCTTTTTCAATTATACTCTATAACAAATTTTGTTATAAGAATACCATACTTTTGGTGTCATTCAAAAAGATAAGAATTTATATTATATTATATAATATTATATTTGTTACATTGTTGGTGTCAGTAAAAAAGATATGTTTAGTTTTATTTAATAAGAAAAAGGTATGCATAATTTTTTTAGGCATCTATACTTCTACTTTTAATTAAAATCAAAATTTTATAAAAAAAAAATATACGCATTAGCGTAATAAAAAAAACAGACACGTGGATATAAAGTATTACTCTAAACGCTAATACGTGTGTATATATTTGCGAGGTTAAAGAAATGAAATAAAAATATTCGGTGTCATTCAATGACAACGTGAATAAAAATATTTGCGAGGTTGTGATAATTAAATAATATTGAAACTAAATATATAGGTGATAAAAAGACAATACAATTCCTTCAAAAAAAGATAATAAAATTAAATGGACATGTTCAAAACAATAAAATTAAATTAAATGGAAGAAAAGAACATATTAAAATATAATATTAAAAAATAAACGAAAAATTTCCCAACGTGAGTTGAATAGAGGTGATTGTTAAATAAATTGCCGAGAAGTAATTTTATTCAATTTTATGCATTAAAAAAAGTTCTTGTTTAGTAAGTACTTAATTGATATTGTGTTTAACTTAGATTCTCCTTAAAAATATAGAGAAGCTGAATAAAAGACAGGCCAAACAGCACCTTAGTCACGAAATTTGACGACTGTTCAAAACAACCGATCAAATATGGGTGATATAATAATTATAATGGACAAACACGGTATTCCAATGCTTTTCGTCGATATTCGTTGCAATATTTGCACCATCCATCATTCCCCTCCAACATTTTCCCCCATTCCTATTATGAAAGGTTAAAAACAAATTAAATCCCCCTTTCATATTATGAAAGGTTAAAACTCAATTAAAATTTGTTTTTTTTAAGAAGTTAAATTAGCCCACAGACGACTGTTCAAAACCGATCAAATATGGGTGATATAGTAATTATAATGGACAAACACAGTATTCCAATGCTTTTCGTCGATATTCGTTGCAATATTTGCACCATCCATCATTCCCCTCCAACATTTTCCCCCATTCCTATTATGAAAGGTTAAAAACAAATTAAATCCCCCTTTCATATTATGAAAGGTTAAAAATCAATTAAAATTTGTTTTTTTAAAGAAGTTAAATTAGCCCACTTAAATTGACACTGAAGAGAATCGAACCTGAGACCTCGAAGAGGAGCACACTCCTAGATCTTAATACCAGGACAACTCAAGTGGATTATCAATTAATATTTGTTCAAAATAATAATCAGAAAGTGGTTTATGTGACTTACTAAAGTGCTAAAGAGACAAACAACATATTGATTAATTGAAGAGACAATAATATTGGTATTTTATTAGGATTTTTACCCACTATAAAATGACCAAATCTTGTTCTATTATGTAACACAAGAAAAATAACCTGTCCTGTGTGTTACATAAAAGAGGGGAAGTATATGGCTATCATTAAGTTTATTTATACAATGTTTCTATTTATTTTACTATTTGCAGTTCCAACCAAAGTTGACGGTAAACAATTTTTTTTACCATTCAATTGTTCTTTTTTAAGTTGTTGTTTATACACAATTTTTTTTTTTTGAAGAAGCTAAATTAATCCAACTAAATTGACATCAGGGAGAATCACACGTGAGCCCTCAACAGGGAGTGCAATCTCAGGTCCCAAATCAATACCACTTATACACAATATTTTTTCTTGTTTTAACAATATTTATTCTTCTTTTTCGTTTGACAAATCTAATTTATTCTTTTTCATAATAGCATTTTTATAATGTTGTTTTTTGAAGGAGGATTGGGTAAATGTCTTCGTGATGACGATTGTGTGGAAGAGGTGTGCAGTCCTGGTTGTAGTAAACGGTGTGTTGGTTTTCAGTGTCAATGTCCCATATGATGCCTCTGGTTTTATGACTACTAGCTTCAACAAACGCTTTATATGGATGAATAAGTTTTTGCACTAGCAAAAAGATCTATGTCTATTGTCATTTAGTTATTCCGGTGATATCAAATAAATGGATTTATATTTACTTTTCTTTTTCCTTGCCGTTATGGCTTTGGTATTAGACAATAATCTTCTATATATATTATATGTATTAAAGTAAGGTTTTTCTAATTACAATAATTTACGTCACATTCTATTATATATTCAACTTTCCTCCAGTTGGTTTTTTTAAGGAAATAAGCTTATATCATTTCATTACTTAAAATGTGTTCAATACAATCTAGTGTGTCTATCAAAGTTTGGAAACTAGTTCAGGATGTGGTCGCTTTAGCTAATCTATGGGCTATACCTCATTTGTTTGTCTCTTCACAAACTCAACACTAGAGTTGACATAGTAATGTTCAAAGATAGTTTTACAATTCTAGATAATCATCCCAAATTCTGTAACATCATGATGTGCAGATGAAAAACTATCCACCACTTTTTTGACATCAAACTCAAAATCGATAGGTCCTAAGTGTAAGTGATGAACCCATTCTAAAGCTGATAACAATCCAAGAGCTTCACCAACATGTAGCTCACAGATTGGAGTAAACCATTCAGTTTTTACCAAAACAAAAGTGCTTGTATCATCCCCAATACAAACTCTTATTCCCACTCTAATAGAAAGCTTGGAGAAAGAAGCATCAATACTGCACTTAAATTTTCCTTCAACTAGTTTGATCCATTTCACATTTCCTTCTTGTCGCGGCTGTGCACAAGATGTATTACAAATCATACGTGCATCTTGTCAATCATGAAGCATAACTTTTGCTCTCTCGACAACATAAACTTGAGGATCAATTACCTCATTCCACACTCTGTTGTTTCTCTGTTTTCAGATACTTCACAACACACAAAAAAATAAAGTCGTATCGCCCTTAGATAAATCTTGTAATGCTTTGAACCTAATATTCTTGCTATCCATATCTTATTGTAGGAAACTAGAAATAAAAGAAAAGAAAGGAAGCATACTCAAAACATTTAAGCTACTTGGACATTGAAAAAATAAATGAAGTGTATCTTCATTGCCCACCGTATACAATGTACAATTCATAGGGCATGTGACTCCTTTATCTTTTAGACGTACACGAGTTGTAAGCAATTCCTACAAATTCGCCACATAAATTTTTTTTACCTTTGGAGGAATCTTGAGCTTCCAAATTAGATTCCAAGAGTCTTCTGTTACTGATGGGTAGAGCGGTGTGTTTACTGTATATTCAACTAGGTGGTGATCAAAAATTGACTTAAAGAAAGGTAGATTCCAATCCTTGCGTTCATGTAGCATGCAATCTTAGACTCTTAGATCAGCTAGAGGAAAATCTCCATCAGCATGTGGGATAAGTGTAACATTCTTGTGCGTAGACAATGTATCCCAAGAAAGCCAGTTAATACCTCCATCATTCTTGTGCATAGACAATTTATCCCAAGAAAGCCAGTTAAAACCTCTACTTTGACCTCTTGAATGACCCTACCAAAAGGAATTCATCATTCTTTCAATTTCATCACAAAGAGAGACAGGGAAAGTGAACAAACTCATAAATAGGTAGGGATAGATTGAGGCACAAATTTAGTGCGAACTTCACGACTGGCTTTTGAAAGACTTTTACTACTCCAAGAATTTATCTTCTTCCAAATTCTATCTTTAATAAAGCTGAAAGTTGATTTTTTGCTCCTGCCTATCATAGAAGGGAGTCCCAAATATTTGTCAGTACCTAGAACTGCATGCAAGTCCAAAATGCTTGCAATATTACTATGATATGTAGTTAGAACATTTCATCTACAAAAAATCTCTAATTTTTGGAGGCTCACAGCCTGACTAGAAGCTCTTTCATAGGTTAATAAAACAGCTCACATTTTACTTGCTTGGTTCACATTGGCTCTCAAAAATAGGAAACAATCATCAACAAATAAGAGGGAACAAAAAGAGGATCGTGTTGGAACAAAATGAGTTTAAACAATGTCTCTTGAGTTTTGAAGATAACAAAATATTAAAGTTTCAATTGGATAAGCTAATATTTGTTCAAGTGTGCAGGACCATAGACTAAAATTTATAAGTCTTCAAACAAAATATTGGTTCTGTAAAGGACAAATTAGAGCAAAAGAGTTTTCAGAAGAAGCCAAGTTACAAGTTAGAATCTGAAGAAGTCAGAGTCTGAAGACTACCCAGAAGCTGAATGTTAGAGTCTGAAGATCACCAAGAACATAGTGTTTATAATCTCAACTATTTTGTTAAATGATAATGCAAAAAATGAATGTACTAGTTCTCGAATAAGCATTTTGTGAAACTTCGTAGGAAAATCCAAATTTCTCATGCCAAGGTTCCCACTTTGCGAAATTTGTCGGGAAAACATGATAAGCATAAGCATTTTGTGAAACTTTCATGATAAATCTTTTCGCTATATTAAGCATTAGCGTTAAAATAAACAGTCAAAAATAAACAAGCTATGATTCCTTACAAGTTTGGCTAACTCACCCTGCACATAGCACATTTTTAATCCTCAGGAGATAACTTCTGGAACCTTCAGGATGTATTTGTCGGAGGCAGATTACTCCCAAACTCTTCCTAATCTGTCCGAGACAAATCCTCCCAACCCAAACTCTTCCTAATGTATACATAGCGTGTGTGTCTATATATATATATATATATATGGGATTTGCTAGAACACACCCACTAGTTTTTAAGTGGGAGTGTTTTAGCAAGCTACACCTTAAGGTGTATTTAACTACTTTTTAGTTATAACTTGCTAAAACACACCTTCTAAAAAATAAGTGGGTGTATCCTAGCAAATGCCTATAGGAGTTGCTAACATACACCCACTTATTTTTTAGAAGGTGTGTTTTAGCAACATTCACCTTAAGGTGTATTTAACAACTTTTTAGTTATATCTTTGCTAAAACACACCTTAATAAAAACTAGTGGGTGTATCCTAGCAAACCCATATATATATATATATATATATATATATATATATATATATATATATATATATATATATATATATATATATATATAGTGTTTTGCTAGAAGTCACTCATGAAAGTGTCTTTTAGCAATCCACACCTCAAGGCGTGATTTCTACTTTTCAGTTATAACTTTGCTGAAAGACACGTTCATAAAAAATTAGTTGGTGTCTTTTAGCAAATGCTCATAGAATAACTTGCTAAAAGACACCTTCATAAAAGGTGTCTTCTAGCAAAACCCATATATATATATATATATATATATATATATATATATATATATATATATATATATATATATATATATATATATATATATATATAGATGACTGTACTTGCAGAAAAGTACGGTAAGGAATACTAGGATTCTAGGGTTTGGACTGATCATTCGATCCCTTGAGAATGCTCTCAAGAGTAGTATTTATAGCCTGTCATGGGCTTGGGTTTCGGTTGCTTGGTTCCCAAGCAACAGGGGTATTTATGTATTTTAGGCGGTTTCTAGAGGTTTCTAAAAGCCTAGAAGGGCGGTGCCTCAAGGCGAGCGCGCCAGAGTCTCAGGAGCCCTTCTGGAGGGCGCCTGAGCCTTTCTGGAGGTCTTAGAGCCTTTCTGGAGGGCTTCTAAGCCTTTAGGAATATTATGACGGTTCAATGACATATCAAATGAGAGAAGCTTTAATGTGAGAGATGAGAGGATTAAATGATAACCCTTAGATTAAGACGTACGGTTGTGATTAAATTCAATCTTTAGTGACTCACGTGACTTTTGCTTTCCTGAACCAAACTCCTTCTTCACTCTCCTTTCTATCACCGAGTCTGGGTCAATGTTAAACTTCATCTTCTTCCTCTCTATTCCCAAAAACGTTTCCATAATTTTGGTACTGTCAACTTTAAACAATACAAACAGTCTCAATTGTTCCTAAATATCATCTCCATAGTTTAACGCAAAGCTTTAGGGAAGAAGCCCCTTTCCAAAAAATCATCTCCATTGATTGAGGCAGAGCTCTACCCTGAATTTCTCAGAAAAAATAAATTTCTAACCTTAGTGTTTTTAATTTTTAATTATTAAATTATTAGATCATATCTGATTGAAATCATGATTTCCTTTCAAAAATAAAATTGAAACCATGATTTTGTTGTTAAAAAAAAATCATGATGGGTATGAAATCCAGATTGTCCGTTGATTGTGGTTAGAAAAATCTATCAACTAATTTTTGCAGGCAGCTGCACATTCATAAGGAAGAACTTGTGTCAAAAAATTAAAAGTTGGGTTGATAATTACTCCATACTCATCCAATAAGACAAATCTTGAATCTGTGCTTTTAATATATATTGAGAAAAAGAAAGAAAAGAAAGAAAGTGTAGAGTTTTTGTGAACCAAAGACTGCATGAGAGCTTAGGAAATTTTCTATTCAAAATTTTGTCTAATCCAAGCAAAATTTGCAACCTAAAGAAAACCAGGTGTTGTTCAGAGGCCAAAGAAGGAAGATGAAACGCGTGTAAATTGCAAAGAATGTGATGTGCAAATGGAATCAGAGGAAAATTGCAGAATATTTATAACTGAGTCGGTGTTTGTTCATCTTCGACACATGAATTTCCAGAAATTGGCGTATGGAATCAGAGGATTTGAGGTGTTGGAAGATGGTGAGTAGTGAGCTAAGAGTTTGTGAGAAAAATGGGAAAAGTCTGAGAGAGAAGAATGAAGACAGCAAGAGGATAAAGCTGCTAACATTCCCATGCAGCTATAAAAATTAAGTATCATGGTAAAGATTGATCTAATGGTGAGGATTTAACCCTCTCATCTCTCATTTTAAAAGGTGCTCTCACTTGATATGCCATATATATATATATATATATATATCAATGGTACAAACTGAATTTTTGAGGCCTGAGTTATATTTAGGGTGCTTAAAAAGAAATTGATAAGTCCAACCTAAAAAGTTTGAGAATGGTGACTCTTTTTAAAATGATTGAAGGTTGATAAATTATATTTTTATGTTATCGATTAGCCTATGAATATTGTGTTAGTTATAAAGATGACTATTTTTTATGTTTATATAATACATTACGACTTATATGAGAAATTTACACATATATCTTGTAATGCATTATATAAACACTATGATAGGAGAAATTATGCAATTAAAGCATACAGTTGAGCGGAGTGTTTAAATTTAAAAGATACAATTTGCATCAAAATAGTAAAATAAAGGCATACAGGAAATAACATATGTTGTTTCTTTCTTTTGGAAAAAAATATTGTCAGGTCTGTTTGATACATAAAAATGATTAAGCTGGTTTTGTTTGTGCAATCCCTCGAATGTTGACTGCCTAAGAGATTGTCTTTTAGATTCTCGTAAACCGATTGCTTTTGCTTTAAGATCAAGGATTAGTGTCTAGTTTCAAGTTTTTAAACTAGTTGCGGTGTATTCTCCGGTGGATTGAGAGTTTTTAGGGATGTCGTAATGATTTGTTTATGGAGTTTGGTGGACCAATCGTTTTTGCTTCGAGACCGAGACTCAAGTTTTTGGAGCTTGCATGGTGTATTCTTAGGCAGACCATCAAAGGTCAATTAATATTGGTATTTGATTGAGTGTCTAAATAAAGTTATTTTCAGATGTTTTATTTGGCTCAGCTCACGAAGTACACGTGAGGTGTTGTTGTATGGTTTTGGTCGATTGGTTGATTTTCTGGAGGGGTAGCAAGTAGCGGAGAATAGGAGTTTGGATCTAGTGTTAACAAATTTTACCATTAAAAAACTAAATGATCAGAAAGAAAGAAAGAAAGCATATGAGTACGCAGAAGATACTCATTGAGATTAATATTGAATAAATATATGAATGTGAGAAAAACACAAGAAGGGGGGTTGAATTGTGTTTTGGAAAATTCTTCGTTTCTCCTAAAAAACTGAACACACTTGTCAGAAGCTAAGTGAAACAGCTTCTGAAGTGGTAATCAGAATCTAAATGCAGCAGAATAAAACAGAGAGAGAAGAAGAACGACACAAAGCAATTATACTGGTTCCTTCCACAATCCGGAAGTAGTCCAGTCCCCCTTGCACTTCCAAGGAGATTTCACTAAGAGTAATATCTGATTACAATTGCTCAAGCACACCTGCATGAGACTTCCTTTGCTCAAGCACACTTGCAAGAGTCTTCCTATGCTCAAGAACAAAATCAAGAGACTTCCCTGCTCAAGCACAACTGCAAGAGACTTCTAACTAAACAAAATTACACAGAAAATTGTTTAAGATTGAACACTTGATATACAATCAGAGGTGCTCACAATACAAATCAGATACAGACTCAATAACTTAAGAATTTCTAAGATGAAACTTTGAGACACAGAAATTCTAAGTGAATGCAGAACAATTTCAGCAGAGGTTTGGCACTTATAAGAATGTTGTGAGTCTTTCGTTCAACATTACCAAATCTCTAAGTCTTCACTCCATTATATAGAGGTGTGAAAGAGACGTTGTGAAATTGTCAGCACATCAAAGAGTCGTTGTTGAAGCTTGATCTTTCACCAATGATCTTTTGCCTGATTTGGTTGTTGTCCTATGAAGAACCAATTTGAAATCCATTCCTTATCCAAAGGAACATCTATGCAGGCGAAGCCGTATTCTGGAGCTGTTTTCTTGTCTTGTAGCGTGGACACAAAATAGTAGTGGAGAAGGTGGTTGTACAGTTCGTACAATGTCAACGCTTTCGTCCAAAATTGCAAGCACATGTCTTCAAACACCTTTGAAATGACCGTTGCAAAATTTCACTGATCTTTTGTTGTCCTTTGATGAATTTCGATCCATGACACAGCTCTTGAATCCTTGAACAAATATTATGATCCTGTACACTTGAACAAATATTACCTAGTCCAATTTACAATTTTTAATACCTTGTTATCATCAAAACTCTTTAAGGTTCATTGTTAAACACATTTTGTTCCAACAATCTCCCCCTTTTTGATGATGACAAACAATAGTATTTAAAATTGATCAATTGTTGTTAATCTAATTAACAAGTTGACTTTGGGGTTCTGAGGTTTGTAAGCTCAGAATCTGAGGTTTGTAAGCTCAAACTCCCCCTGAGTCTGATAGTCTTTAAGGTGAGGTTTGTAAGCTCCCCCTAAGTTCTATCCAGGTTAATTAAATTCATTTAACGCACAATAATAACATCAGAGCTTTAAATGAAATGAATTATAGATGAGAAGAGTGGTTCAATTAATTTTTATTTGAAATTTGATACTCCCTCATTTTGATGCACCCCTCTTTAGGTAAAATAAAAAATAGAAGTTTTTCAAAAAAATTTCAAATATCATTAATGGGGCTCAGAGCCATTAAATACTATCACATATACTCCCCCTTTTGTCATTAGCAAAAATCAAATAAGAAGTAGCAACAAAAAGATTTGAGAAAAACTCAAACAAGAAGAGAGTATAACTAAAATTAGAACCTATAATCTCATCAAAAATATAATCAGAGCATAAAAAAAACTGAGTAAAATAAATAAAATATCCAGGCATTCATGAATCAGAACCAACTAAGCATCAGAAGCAGTGTAAAGATAAAACAAGGAATGTTCAGAAGCAAGAACTAAAGTAACTAAAACAAACAACAAGCAAAATATTAACACTAAGGTGTGCAACTAAGGGTTGGTTTGTTGTTGTTTCTTTATCTTCTCTAATTCTTCTGCTTGCCTCTTCACCAGTTCTTCAAGAGCTTGTTGCCTCTGAAGAAGTTCTAGTTCCCTTGCTTTAGCTTCCTGCTGTTGCTGTGCCATCCTCTGCCTGAGCAGCTTGAACATCCTTGCCTCTCTGGTCAAGTAATCAGCTTCTGAGAAGAATGGCTTGTTTGCCAGAAGCAGTCTAGGACCTCCAGCTCTAAGCCTTTGCTTCAGATCCTTTAGCAATCTTCTGACAGTAGCTCCCTTGATACTGATGCATTTGTTTTTTACCGCCTCTATCATCTCAGTAGCTCTCTTCTGAAGTGATGCCCATTCTTCTTCATATGCATTGGTGAGATCAATTGTCCTTCTTTGATCCACCAGATCATGCATTTCGGAGAGGATCTTGAGTAGCTCTACATCCATATAATCAAATTCCAGGATGTCCATGGGTGGTTGTTCAAGGGTTTCTAGGTCAGAATCACTAAGGATAAGGTCTTGATCAGGGTGGGATTCTGAAATGGTGATTTGTTGAGATGGAGTTGAGGATGATGGTTGGTCAGAAGCAATGTGTGAGGTTGAGGTTGAGGTTTGGAGATTGACTTGATGGTTGTCAATATCCATGGGAGTGGGTTTGGGTAAAGTTTGTTCTTCTTGTGGTTCAGTATGCTCTGATTGTGGGTTAGATTGAGGTGGTTGTTGTGGGGAAGTTTGTTGAGTTTGAATGTTGGGTTGGGGGTCAATGTCAGCTAATGGTGATTGTTGTTATGGGGGTGATGTGGGTTTATGTGGTTCAGGTGTTTGTTGATGGGGGCTTTCTGAAACAACATTTTCAGAAGCAGCTGCTTATGGAGTTGATCAGAGGCTTTCTCTGAGGTGGGTTCAACATTTTCTGGTATGATCATGTTGAGCGGTTGAATGTTAAGAGGTTGGGGGTTATGGCGGAGGATAGTATCAATGACTCTGTCTCTCTGCTCAGCCATTTCTTCTAACTTCTGATTGATTATATGACCAACTGGTTCATAAGAGCTTGACTGAGAGGGTTTTGTGTTGGTCTTGGTTGATGTTGGATGGATTTTTACTGGTTTTCGAAAAAGAATTCCTATGGGTATATCATCATCAGAATCAGAAGATGATGATAATGGGGTTTCTAAGGAAGTTAAAGGAGAGTCACTGGATATCTCATGTATTACCGGTTCTGAATGTTCAGCTGTTCTCTTCTGATCATCTTCAGCAGTACCAAGTATGTTAAGAAGTTGTGAAGCCTCTGTCATAACCATCTCTTGAAGATCAGAAGCAATCTCTAAAGCTTTTCCAATAGCTTCAGAAGCAGTAGTAGCAGCTTCTGCTTTCTCAGCAACATGAGGAAAGTCCTTGGTTCTCCTTACTGCTGGCTTCCTCTTCTTCTTTGGTATTGCAGGTTGATCAAGAGCAATACCAACATCCAGAATCAACCTTGAATCCATGTCTTCAATAGCTTCTTCAATTGATGGCATTGCAGAACCACCAATTTTAAGCTTATCAGAAGTGACCTTTGCCTTCTTTGCAGATTTTTCAACTTCCATGTACTCTTCTGCAGTCATTTTTCTTTTTGATCTTCTGCCTTTTGCTAGAGGCACCACACCACCATACATTTCCTCAGGTACCTCATCCAACCTGATAACCTTGTTGGTTGCCTCGTAGTGATCCTTGATGTAGTACATCTGCACATCAATAGGGTCCTTCTTGCAGATGGGTGGAAAATCTCTCATAAGATCAGACCTGACATGAGATTCACTTAAATCAGTTTGAAGCTTGGTGACCTCACTGATTAGCTTCATATGCACGAGTGTATTAGCATTGATGAACTTCCCAGTCTTAGTGTCAATCATCTTATCTGCGAAGGCTTCAACACTGCTTAGCCTGTCCAAAATTCCTCCTTGATAGAATATTTCTGATAAGAGTCTTCCATAAGGAACCCAAGGACTGTTCTGTAGCTGACTCTTTTTCAGACATTCTATCAAATACTTGAACATGTATTTTGGCACATTCACCTTTTCCTGTTTGATGAAGTGCTGGAGAAAGACTTTTTGAGCCAAATTGGGTTTCTCATTTCCACCACATGGAAGTAAATCTTCATTCTGAATCTTCAGAAGCATCTTCTTTTCCATGTTTAAGTCAGCATATTTTCCTTCTTTCGTGGAATTATATATGACCAAATTAGCTTTTTCTTTCCAAATGCGTTCTTCAGCAGCATTTGAAAGATCAATTCCAGAATACTTTCCAGAAGCTTCTATACCAAGTACAGCTTCTATCTGCCATTCAGCAATCCTTACTGGATTCCACAGATACTGGACCTGATTTCAACACCGGTAAAAGGCTCAAGTCCCATTTCTTCTCTCGTCTTCCCCTCCAGTTCTGGATAAATCAACATCATTTGACTTTCTTCTGCTAAAGACGCTATTTTGTCATAGATTTTTGCTCTTACCCAGAAGTGCCTAACCAATGCTTCATATGTTGGTCCATTCAACATCTTGAAGTATTGCATGAGTCCTTGCTTTTCATAGTAGCTTCTGATCCAACACTTATGAAAAGCTAGTGATCCGAAATCCACTGGATTTTCTATCTGAACCTGTAGTTCCCATTCTTCTAGTTTCATGCTTCTTCCTTTATAGTCATATTCAGGAACCTTTCGCGCAGTAGATTCTGAAACTTTTGAGCTTGATGATGCCATTGATTGATTGAAGAAGTTTTGAAGAAGATGATGATATTGTCAAAGTGTTAAGAGTAAAACGATTGCAATTCAAAAGAGACAAACAAACATAACATTAATGACAAATTGGGGGCGCGTGAAAGTACTTTTCAAAGCTATTAAATCATCATTGCCCTTTTTAGTTATACACCAATACAGACAGGCCACGTCAGAAACTTTCAGAGTAACTACAAAGTTAGTGGGCCAGAAGTTACCATAAAAAGTAACTCCTAACGTTTCCACTAACTCTACTATTCAGAAGCATAAAATCCAGCTTCTGGACTTCAGATGCTGACGTCATCATCAGAAGCGAGTTTTCCTCAGAACCTCAATAAAGAGCTTCTTATGGACCACTGCTTCTGAACTAACTTCAGAACCTAAAATCTTATTCAGGAGCAAGCAAACATTTAATCAGACACAAAGTGCATGTTCAAATTTTTCTTTATAAAATCAAACCTTTCAACAGTTAAAGGCTTAGTAAATATATCAGCCCATTGATTTTCAGTATCAATGAATTGTATATCTAAAATTCCTTTTTGAACATAGTCTCTGATAAAATGGTGTTTGATTTCAATGTGCTTAGCTCTTGAATGCAAAATTGGATTTTTAGACAAACAAATAGCAGCAGTATTATCACAATAAATGGGAATACTGTTAGCAATTATCTGATAGTCATTCAACTGATGTTTCATCCAAAGTAGTTGTGTACAACAACTTGCAGCTGAAATGTATTCTGGTTCTGCTGTAGACATAGAAATAGTTGTTTGTCTTTTGCTAGCCCAGGATATAAGATTATCACCCAGAAATTGACAATTACCACTGGTTGACTTTCTTTCAATCCTATCACCAGCATAATCAGCATCACAGAATCCAATTAGCTTATAATATAAGGATTTCCTATAAAGGAGTCCAAGGTTAGTTGTTCCTTTCAAATACCTGAAGATTCTCTAGACAACAGTCATATGAGATTCTCTAGGATCTGATTGGAATCTTGCACACAAGCATACACTGAATGAAATATCTGGCCTAGATGCAGTGAGGTATAACAAAGAACCAATCATACCTTTGTACAGCTTCTGATCTACTTTAGCTCCTTCATCTTCTTTGCTTAAGGTGCACGTAGGGTGCATTGGAGTGTTCATCACTTTACAATCTTCAAGCTTGAACTTCTTCAGAAGCTCCTTTGTATACTTTGATTGATGAACATAGACTCCATCTTTGCATTGATTAATTTGAATGCCCAGGAAGAACTTCAGCTCTCCCATCATGCTCATTTCAAATTCATCCTGCATTAACTTAGAAAATTCCTTGCAAAGAGATGCATTAGTAGAACCAAATATTATATCATCAACATATATTTGCACAACAAGAATATTTTTCTCAAGGGTCCTTCTGAAGAGTGTTGTATCAACCTGTCCTCTTTTAAAATCATTTTTGATTAAGAAATTACTTAGTCTATCATACCAAGCTCTGGGAGCTTGTTTCAAACCATATAGTGATTTCTTCAGTTTAAAAACATGGTCAGGATATTTAATATCCTCAAATCCAGGAGGTTGCTTGACATACACTTCTTCTTCTATGACACCATTAAGAAATGCACTCTTGACATCCATCTGATATAATATTATGCCATGATTAACTGCATAGGACAGAAGTAACCTGATTGCTTCCAATCTTGCAACTGGAGCAAATGTTTCAGTGTAATCAATGCCTTCTTGTTGACTATACCCTTGTGCAACAAGTCTGGTTTTGTTTCTTGTTACTTCTCCTTGCTCATTCAACTTGTTTCTGAATACCCATTTTGGTCCAATAATGTTCTTGTGCTGAGGTTTGGGTACTAGATCCCACACATCATTTCTTTGAAATTGATTCAACTCTTCTTGCATAGCTAAGATCCATCCATCATCTGAGAGTGCTTCATCAACTGTTGTAGGTTCAATCATTGAGATCAGTCCAATCATTGATTGTTCTTGTCTGAAGTATGATCTTGTTCTTCTTGGACTATCTTTGTTTCCAATGATTAATTCCTCAGGATGTGAAGACTTGTGCTTGAATGTGTTTCTGGGAGGATCTGCTTGATGTGAGCCATCTTGTGCTTCATCAGAAGTTGCGCTTCTAATGTGGGTTCAGCTTCTGGACTTTCTTCAGATTCAGCTATCTGATCAGGTTCTGGAGTAGCTTCAGGAACCTGTATCTCTGCAACACTTTCACTTTACTTTGAATTTTTATCTTCAAGCTCTTTGTCATAAAATTTAATGTGCATAGATTCTTCAACACAGAGTGTCTCTGAATTATACATTCTGTATGCCTTTGACCTTTCAGAGTAACCTAAGAAGATTCCTCTTTGGGCCTTGGCATCAAATTTCTTTAGGTAGAGCTTGTTATTTAGAATGTAACATGTACATCCAAATTGATGAAAGTAAGAGATATTTTGTTTCCTTCCTTTAAAGAGTTCGTATGCTGTTTTCTCCAAAATAGGTCTGATATAGATCCTGTTCTGGACATAACATGCAGTATTCACTGCTTCTGCCCAAAAATGTTTTGGTAAATTGTTTTCATGGATCATGGTTCTGGTTATTTCTTGTAAAGTTCTATTCTTTCTCTTTACAACCCCATTTTGTTGTGGAGTTCTAGGAGAAGAGAATTCATGGACAATTCCATGTTTTTGACGAAAAGCTTCAAATGACTCATTTTCAAACTCTCCACCATGATCACTTCTGACTTTCAAAATATTTGATTCTTTTTCAGATTGAATTTGAGTGCAGAAACTACTAAATACATCACAAGCAACATCTTTACTCTTTATGAATTTCACCCAAGTCCATCTGCTATAATCATCAACAATGACTAATCCATATTTACTTCCATATAAGGATGCAGTACTTACTGGTCCAAATACATCAATATGGAGTAGTTCTAAGGGTCTAGAGGTTGAAAAAATGTCTTTGGTTTTAAAAGATGATTTCACAATTTTCCCTCTCTGACATGCACCACAGAGTGCATCTGAATGATAGTCAATGTCTGGTAGCCCTTTGACAAGTTGTAACTTACTAAGCTTAGAGATTAATCTCCAGTTAGCATGTCCCAACCTTCTATGCCACATCCATTTCTTATCATTCACTGATAGAAGGCAAATCACCTTCTGATCAGCCAGTTCAGAAAAATTGATTTTGTAGACATTATCAACTCTCTCCCCCTTGAACACAATGGATTTGTCTTCCTTGTTGATTACAGTACATTTGGTTTTCTCAAAAAGCACATCATAACCATTATCACAAAATTGACTAATGCTCAAAAGGTTATGTTCAAGACCATCTACCAAGCATACATTATTAATTGAGGTAGAGGAATTACCAATAGTTCCTGTACTTATGATCTTGCCAGATTGATTGCCTCCAAATTTCACACCTCCTCCTTCCTTCATTGTTAGGCTGAGGAAGCTGGACTTTTCTCCTGTCATGTGTCTTGTGCAACCGCTGTCTAGGTACCATGATTTTTGCTTTGGTGCTGCTCTTAGACATACCTGCATCATTGACATTTTCAGATTTAGGTACCCATTGTCCTATGGGTCCAGAAAGGTTAGTACTTGAGGCTTTACTCTTCACTTCCTGTACCTTGTGCTGTGAGTTGGATTGCTTCTGATTAACCATCACCTTAGGTTTTGGTACTTCAGAAGCAGTAACTGTCTTCTTCTGAAACTTAGACTTCAGAACCTCAGATTTTGGTTTCACCAGACTCTGAGGAACAGGTTCTGATCTCTTCAGGATCCTGATCTTTGAAGTCCTGGATTCAGATTTGATCATGGCCTTTGGCTTAGAGTTCTTTGGCTTTGAAGTAATCTTAGCCTTAGAGCCAGAAGCTTCAGGTTCTGATTGAACAACAGTTTCCAACTCAGCACCTTCAGGTACAAAGAAGGTTTTCAGACCTTCCTTGATGCATTCACAACAAGATTTAAGATTGGTTTTCTCAAGTTTCACTTCTGGAAAACCAATTCCTCTACCATTGTTCTTGTAAATGCTATAAATCATAGAAGCCACTCTGCTTCTGTCAATGCCAGATATGATAAAATCTTCAAGAGCAATTTCATGGTTGCTTAAAGGTTTTTCATTACACTTTTCTTGTAGCTTCTGACATAAGAACCTGAGCTGATCTTCATAAGTTTTACACATGAAGTCAAAGCCCCTAAGTCCTTGTTCAGAAGCTTTCAGATCCAATAGAGTTGATTTTTGCTGTTTTACCAATTCAGCATATTTTTCTTTTAAATCCTTCAACTCATTGGTTCTTACTTCAAAATGTGTAAGAAGTTCTTTAAGTGACTCAACAAGTTCATCTCTGGGAATCTTAGAATATACCTCATTTTCATCTTCAGAATCTGATTCTGATCCAGCTTCTGAAGTTGCTGTGGCAACTAACCCAACTGCTACCTTTGCATCTTCATCAGCTTCCTCTTTATCAGATCCAGATTCACTTCCCAAATCATCCCATGTTGCCATTAAACTCTGCTTGATCTGCTTCTTGAATCTACTTGGTTTGAACGTTGACTTCTTTGACTTGTCCTTTGACTTATCCTTCTGAAGATCAGGGCATTCAGCAATAAAGTGTCCAGACTTCTTGCAGTTGAAGCATACCTTCTGATCTTCTTTCCTTGAGCTTCTGGAGTTACTCCTTCTGGCTAGAAACTTTCAGTTCTTCTTGGCCAGATACTGAAATCTGTTGGAGAGCATGGCCATTTCAGCAGCATCTGGTTCAGAATCTGAACTTGATTGTTCTTCCTCTTCAGATTCAACCACTTTGAGAGCTCTTGATGACTTGCCTTTGGATGGAAGAGCTATTGATTTACTCTTCTTAGTAGACTCATGTTCATTAAGACTTAACTCATGAACTTTGAGAGAACTAACAAGATCTTCGACACTTAAAGTGTTTAAATCTTTAGCTTCCTCAATGGCAGTCACCTTTGGTCTCCATCTTGCAGGCAAGCTTCTGAGTATCTTGGTCACATGGTCAGAAGCAACATAGCTCTTCTTTAGAATTTGTAGCCCAGAGACTAAGGTTTGAAACCTTGAGTACATCTCCTCAATAGTTTCATCATCCCTCATCTTGAATAACTCGTACTGATGTACAAGCATGAGAGCTTTAGCTTCTTTGACCTTCTTGCTGCCTTCATAGTTTGAACAGAGAGAAGCAAACATAGCTCTAGTAGTGGATTTGTCACTCATCTTCATGTACTCTGCTTTGGGTATGGCAGTGACAAGAGCTCCTCTGATAATGTGATGCTTCTTGTAGAGTTTCTTCAACTCAGGAGTATGTTTCTTTCTATCCACAGCAGCTCCTTCTTTATCAAGGTCTAAGCCACTAACACCATCTTCTAGAATATCCCATAGTTCTTCATCTAATCTCATGATATAACTATAGAAGTTGGTTTTCCACCAAGAAAATTCTTCAGCATCTCCGTTGAACTTTGGAATCTTTCCAACACTGGATTTCTTGTCAACATTGTAATCATATGCAACACTTTTGTTGTTGTTGCCAGATCCATTTCCAGAAACAGATTCGTCAGACATGTATTCTCTGATCTTGGACTGTTACACTGTTAGGTGTTATCAACAGAACCAAGGCTCTAGATACCAATTGAAGGTGAGAAAAACACAAGAAGGGGGGTTGAATTGTGTTTTGGAAAATTCTTCGTTTCTCCTAAAAAACTGAACACACTTGTCAGAAGCTAAGTGAAACAGCTTCTGAAGTGGTAATCAGAATCTAAATGCAGCGGAATAAAACAGAGAGAGAAGAAGAACGACACAAAGCAATTATACTGGTTCCTTCCACAATCCGAAAGTAGTCCAGTCCCCCTTGCACTTCCAAGGAGATTTCACTAAGAGTAATATCTGATTACAATTGCTCAAGCACACCTGCAAGAGACTTCCTTTGCTCAAGCACACTTGCAAGAGTCTTCCTATGCTCAAGAACACAATCAAGAGACTTCCCTGCTCAAGCACAACTGCAAGAGACTTCTAACTAAACAAAATTACACAGAAAATTGTTTAAGATTGAACACTTGATATACAATCAAAGGTGCTCATAATACAAATCAGATACAGACTCAATAACTTAAGAATTTCTAAGATGAAACTTTGAGACACAGAAATTCTAAGTGAATGCAGAACAATTTCAGCAGAGGTTTGGCACTTGTAAGAATGTTGTGAGTCTTTCGTTCAGCATTACCAAATCTCTAAGTCTTCACTCCTTTATATAGAGGTGTGAAAGAGACGTTGTGAAATTGCCAGCACATCAAAGAGTCGTTGTTGAAGCTTGATCTTTCACCAATGATCTTTTGCCTGATTTGGTTGTTGTCCTATGAAGAACCAATTTGAAATCCATTCCTTATCCAAAGGAACATCTATGCAGGCGAAGCCATATTATGGAGCTGTTTTCTTGTCTTGTAGCGTGGACACAAAACAGAGTAGTGGAGAAGGTGGTTGTACAGTTCGTACAATGTCAACGCTTTCGTCCAAAATTGCAAGTACATGTCTTCAAACACCTTTGAAATGACCGTTGCAAAATTTCACTGATCTTTTGTTGTCCTTTGATGAATTTCGATCCATGACACAACTCTTGAATCCTTGAATTCCTCAAATTCAGTTGATCTTCAGCTTCTGGTGAAATGGCTTTTGATGAGGCAACTTCTGATAACACAGCTTCTAATGAGGCAGTTTCTGATAACGCAGCTTCTAATGATGCAGCTTCTGGACCTCTTGTCTTCAGGAGCACTATTCTTCAGGAGCACTTTACTAACTTCAGGAGCGGCTTTACTTCAGGAGCAAGTTGCCTTCAGGAGCGTTTAAACTTCAATTTTGTTGATTCCTTTTGCTCTTTATTTGCTCATTCAGAACTAATAAATGATGTAACCTTTTTAATTATGGTCCTGTACACTTGAACAAATATTAGCTAGTCCAATTTACAATTTTTAATACCTTGTTATCATAAAAACTCTTTAAGGTTCATTGTTAAACACATTTTGTTCCAACAATATAAATCGATAAAAGAATGAGTAATGATGAATTTCATCTTTTACGTTTTTAGCGGTGTTGAATGATATACTTTATCGATCTGAATGAATAAATATCGTTTTGTTTTTGTCAAAAAATAAAATAAAGAATGAGTAATGATGCAATCAGAAGAGACTTATTTATAATGTGAGTTAGCCTATCAACTCACTAACCATCTGACTTAATATTTATGCCAATTTTAAAATCAATGTAATTTCTTGAGATAATAAACCGTGAATAATTGTAGGAAATAGAGAAGAGGAAATTTGGATGCAACTGGTAAGGCAAAATAGAAAACAGTCCTCCAAAAATCCCCACTCCAGATTATATATAGTCGCACACGTCTCTCCCTCTTCGACCCTGTTCTTATTTCCTTTCATTGTGTTTCATACACCCCGGTTTCATTGTGTGCATCATCACTATCAATATTACTTAATAGCTTATACTAGATGCATCTTGTGATTTGTTAATTAATGAATTTATTTATTTATTTTATAAGAGAAATGTTAGTATATTAATTGTTATGTTAATTTTTGTTCTCCTTTTGTAGAATTTGAAATTTGGACCTTCAATTTCTTAACTTTTAACTCAGCGGTTATACTATCCAACTTCTTTATGAAATTCTTTTGACTAACGTATGAAAAAAATTCAAATGAAAAGGTATAATACAGTTTATGTGCCTCTACTATACAAAGGTTAAAACTTTATATCAGTATTATGATATAAAAAAATGAGTGTCGCTTTAGCCAATTGCACACAGATTAAGGAATGCAATAATGTTGTCCAAAGATATGATACTTTTACTAAAATAGCCTCGCTAGTTATTGGTGCATTTGTCATCATTATAAATTAAAGTACAAAATGATACTTTGGAAGTTGTGTGGATATTAATAATTAAGGGTACTATTGGAAAAAAGTAATTAATAATACATTGAAAAGTGAGAGTGACATTCATATTGAAATAAATTATTTTTGATAAAGCAACACTCATTTTGAAACGGAGGGAGACTAAGTTCCCTAAATAATTTTTTTAGAGATGTTACAATTTTCACCCGACATTATACAGTACGGGTAAGTTAGCCACAAAATTTGACAATTGTTCAAAACAACCGACCAAATAAGGGTGATATATCCCTCAAAAAAAAAAATAAGGGTGGATATAGTAACTATAAAGAATAGTGATGGACAAACACGTTATTCCACTGTATTACAATGCTTTTCGTCGATCTTTGTTGCAATGCATTTGCACCATCAATCATTCCCCTCCAACATTTTTCCCCTTTCCAATTATGCAAGGTTAAAAACCAATTAAAATTTATTAATAATAATAATCAGACAGTGGTTTACGTGACCTACTTACTAAGATGCTGAAGAGACAAACAACAAATTGATTAATTGAAGAGACAATAATATTGGTATTTTATTAGGATTTTTACCCACTATAAAATGACCAAATCTTGTTCTATTATGCCACAAGAAAAATAACCTGTCCTGTGTGTTACATAAAAAGAGGGGAAATATATGGCTATCATTAAGTTTATTTATACAATGTTTCTATTTATTTTCCTATTTGTAGTTCCAACCAAAATTAACGGTAAACAATTTTTTTACCCTTCAATTGTTCTTTTTTAAGTTGTTGTTTATTAACAATATTTTTTGAAGAAGATAAATTAACCTATCTAAATTGATAACAGGGAGAAACGCACTTGAGACCTTGACAATAAACCTAATTCCAGGTCTTTCCCTCAAAGAAAAAATACACCTAGTGCAAGGTCTTAAATCAATACCACTTATACACAATATTTTTTCTTGTTTTAACAATATTTATTCTTCTTTTTTCGTTTAACAAATTTAATTTATTCTTCTTTTTCATAATAGCATTTTTTGAATGTTTTATTTTTTTTGAAGATAACTATTGTATTAGTGATGCCGATTGTAAGAATCCGGAGTGCGGTCGTTGCCAAAGAATTTGTCTGGGTTTTAAGTGTATGTGCCCCCCCATATGATGCCTCGGGTTTTATGAGTACGCTTCTACAAACGCAATATACGGATGAATGAGTTTTTACACTAGGAAAAAGATCTATGTTTATTGTCATTTAGTTATGAGATATTCTTGCATGAACTCTTACTTAAGAGATTATTCTTACACCCAACCAATAAAAATATGACACATGTTATTAACTTTAAAAAAAATGTTATTTTAATTAAGGAAATGGAAACAATAAATGGTGGTGGGTGGTTTTTGTTGGTTAAAGAAAGTGGAGAAAGGAGAGAGAAATATTAAAAATAATGAGAAAAAATTATGATATTAATTATTTTTATTATTTTAATGAGATGTTTGATTTTAATTGGTTGGATGTAAGAATGATCTCTTATGTAAGAGTTCACTTTAGTTATTGCGGTGATATCAAATAAATGAATTCTATGTTTACTTTTCTTTTTCCTTGCCGTTATGGCTTTTGTACTCTAAGACAATAATGTGCTGTCTATCTACTATATATTTTTTTTTTATGACTGAGGTTTGAACTTCAGACCTTGCATATATTATGTATTGTCTTTACCAATTGAATTAAGCTCACGAGAACATCTATCTACTATATGTATTAAAGTAAGAATTTTCTAATTACAATGATTTACAAATGATACTCTATACATTCAACTTACTTTGTTTCTTTATTTTTTACTATTATTTCACTTTTATAGGTTCAACATCTAACAAACTAAGCCAATTCTTTTTAGGAGGCCAATTTTAATTTATTTATACATTTATTTTTAGATTCATATACGTTCATTCGGTCATACTTGAGAGAGAAAATGTTGAGATGTATCATGTGTCATTTACATTCTAACATTAAAAAGAAGAGTGAAGGTTGGACAACATATAAGTTGGAAGACTCGTATACTTAATAACTTAAATATTCGGTGAAAATGTGGTAGCATTCTCACTTGGATGATTGCTCTGGGTCCAATGGATCGATCCACACCACTCTTAGCTCCCTATAAATCCCAACGGTCGCAACATAACTGATGGTCGGATTAGGCAAGTTTACCAAATCATTTACCAAGTAATAAAGTGTAAGTAGAGTATCGTATCCTCATGGATTTTTAATTCGTCCAAACAATTCGCGATACTTATTTTGTTTGACGATATCATAATAAAAGAGTTAAGGGTTAGAGATTGCAATTTTTATCTGTTTGCAATTTTTAGGTATTTGCTTCAATGTAAGATGTCTTGGAGCACGAGAACATAATTCCTCCCTCTGTAAAGTCTTCTGAGGCCTCTTGAATATTCATTCTTCAACTTTCCAATGATCACATAAATCTTTGGATGTCTTATTTTGCATGATTTCTTCGTGAATTACATCAAGGACACCCTAAAATTGCTATGTTTCAGGATGAATATAATTACAAACTCGAATATAGAAAACAGTACAAATGTCTCGAAATCACAGGCAATTGATCTAATACTCCTCTGTCTTGTTGGTAAAACCTACTAAAAATGACTCAAAAACATGCTAAGAATAACGTAAGATGACCCATCATCAATTACCCCGTTCGACATTGTAGCGGAAGCGCGAGTGGGAGAGATGTTAACGTGTTATATGTGAGTAAAAGTTTAAGATTGAAAGCAAGAGTAGATGTTGAACAACATAACACTGATATGGCCAATATACCTAATATTTTAAGATTTAGGCTGAATATGTGGTATCAATATCATATGTGGTTTCTTTTAGTCTAAAGTGATGATCAAACTCAATGTACGATACCCCGATAGTAAGAACATTATGATGAACTAGTGTTTTTTTTTTTAGTTTTTGGATGTCTTTTGTTTAATTTTTTTTATATTAAAATTTAGTTTTAGAATGTCATTATTATTTTAAATTCCTTCACTTTTAGACTTTGATGGCAAGTGACAATGAAAAATTGTAGATGTGTTTTGTTAAATTGACGAAATACATGCTTATTAGACATTTCAAAGTATGACATTTTTTTAATTTACTCTAATTTTTGGTAAAATGGTTATCCAAAAATCTAACTTCTTTAAAAAACCCATAAAATTACCGGCAACTTAAACTATTCCCTATACTCTCAAGGACAAAACACATGATACTTATTGTTTTCCCCTTATCTTCTCTCATGTTTAAATTCTTTTTTCATATGCTTTCTCTTTTCTACTAATTTTCGTTATCTCATGAAATAAAGAAACATAAATCTCCCTCCATGAGACCACGACGAACCAACTGTTGGAACAAAATGTGTTTAACAATGAACCTTGAGAGTTTTGATGATAACAAGGTATTAAAAATTGTCAACTGGACTAGCTAACATTTGTTCAAGTGTACATTACCATATACAAAAATTTACATCTTAAATAGGTTCTGGATGAACAAAAGAGAGCTAAGAAATCAACAAAAAGGAAGCTTAAAGTGTCTGAAGAGAAGTGCTCCTGAAGTCAAAAGTGCTCCTGAAGACAAAGTGCTCCAGAAGTGATGACGTCATCAGAAGCAAGTTCACCAGAAGCAACCTCATCAGAAGCTGAAAATCACCAGAAGCTGCAGTTCGTCAGAAGATGCAAGACTTAAAGTTTTCAAAAGTTGTTCAATGGATTTGAACTCGTCTAAGCATTGCAGAAGATTGGGAATGAGAGGCAACAGTGGTGGACTGTGCTCCGGTACGGTGGCGATGAGTCTTCGCGGTGGGATGAAAGGTGTCTGCAGACACGTTAGTACTCGAACGCTCAAGTCAGTAATGGAACTAAGAAAGAGTGTGTAGAAAATGTTGTGTAAAGTGAATTGTACCTTGAGGGTGAAACTAAGGCACCGATATATAGTCTCATGCGAGAATAACCGTCTATGGGAATTGCGGCTTGTGATTAGGGAGCGGTTAGAGGACACATGTAGGGTGATCGTTGCGTGGAGGCGTGCTTGGATGCGATGTGGTGCATTGATGTTGGCTTGTTTCTTCAGGCATCGAGCCTTGAGGCGGTGTATGTTTAGTTCACGTGTTGCCATGGGAATGGTCGTTTGGCCGGTCCAGAACAGAATCAAATCACACGATTGGAACGAAAACCCCGATAAATGCAATGAATCGAATCAAGATTCTTAAAAACATTCTAAATTGAATCTAGTGTTTTAAAAACATAAAGTCTTGAGAAAACTTTAATAGTAAGAAATACCTAAACTTAAGAGTAGCTATTGTAGATGATTTCAAGACAGAGATTAGCTAGGGTTATTTAACATAACTAACCAATTTTCTATTAACTACCTAGAATAAAACATTACCAAGACCATCCTCAAAACCATAACAAAAAGGCAGCTAGAGAACTATAACGGACATTCAGTCATTATGCTCACACCCTTGATGATATGGACCTCTCTAAAAGAATATTTGATGAAGTAATGGTTGAGTGTGAAGGCTTTGCATTCAATTTGGATAGGAGAATCAACATTCCTCATACAGCTCGCACTCGTGTATAGGGGCATGCCAGAGATGAATAGGAGCATTAACATTCCGTAAATAATTCACGGATTTGAAAGCTATCTCGGCATCACAACCTCCACAACGACGCTCACACAATCTTTTGTGAAGACTTCTTTTTAGGCCATCTCAATATCTTTTACACCCCCCAAAATTAAGTTTTTACCATTAATGTATACGTCTGGTAGATACATCAAAAAGGGTTTGATAGTGATTTCTCATGAGAGTGATTTACTTATAATATATATGTCCGGTAGACACACCATGACAGGGCCGGCCCTACGCATAGGGCGGGGGTGTGACGGCCTAGGGCCCATGCCGGTAGGGTCCCTAAAACAAAAATTTATGGTGGGGGTGCATATAGAAATTTTTGGTTTTTTTGGAGATGTATATAGCAAAGTTCACTGAAAGGCCCCAAATATTGACATGCTGAAATGTTGGGCTGAAGCATGTTAATGTTTTTAGCACTTTTTGCGTGATTTGCTATATATACCCCCATATATCACAAAGATTTCCATATACCCTATAAAAAAATTTGCCAAAAAATTTATTATCGAAGAAATTTGTGATATTTTTCGGGCCTTTTGTTTGTAATAATGTGCGTCATTTAAATAAAAATATTTGTGATATTTATTATCCAAGAAATTGAGATTATTTTTTTTTCTTTTTTCATCAGACTCGTCATCGTTTTCATCATTACTGAGAAAATTGAGATAATTTTATAACAAAACAAATTATATTTTAGTTGAAAATGGGCTTACTAGAGAAATTAATTTTAATATTGTCTTTCAAAGGTTTCAAAAAATTAAATTATATCATTAAAGTATTGTTAACTTTCTTGAATTGATTAAAAATGATTGCAAAGTTGAATTTGGTAATGCAAAATCAAGCGAGACGCATTTAGGATCATGTGGCCCTATTGTTCTCAGGCGTTTTAATTTGTTTTAGCAATTTTTTATAATATAATAATAAGTATGTATCATGTGCATGATTGTATTAATTTAAATTGTAATTACTATATGATAATTAATCTTATTATTACTATTATTATTATTATTATTATTATTATTATTATTATTATTATTATTATTATTATTTAGAAGACGCATGAGAAATACTTAATTTAACTAATTAATAACATTGGAATAGTTGTTACTAGATATTATAGAGTGATAAACTGAAAATATATCAAATATAAATTTATAAATAATAAATATGTATTCCGTTCATGATTTTTATATTAATAATTTATAATTACTTTGATTATTATTTAGAGGATATAATACTTTTAAAAAATCAATTTAACTAATTAATTTGTGACTCACTGTTGTCCCATATATGAATTGTATAGTAATATGATTTAGTGACTTACATTTATCCTTTTTTTTTTATAGTCATTCTTTGAAAGGATATAATAATTAATAATTTTTTTTGAAATATATAATAATTAATAATGAATAGTAATTAAAAAAAATAATTTTATAATATGACAATGAGATAAAACAATTGTAAGAAAATCATTTTTGCAAAATAAATAATCTTGAAAATGTGTAAGTTTTTGATATGTAGTTGTATAATTTATAAATGAGAAACATTTTGTTACTCTCCCAAAGTTATGTTAATTGTGATCATTGAATCAGATATAATTGAATAAATTTAGTTGCAAAAATATGTATCAATGAGAAATAGTCATATGTTTTTCTTTTCTTTTGTTTTTTCTCGGTGAAAACATTTTCCCCATGTTTTGTTAAGTATCGGTAAAAAAAAATATTTCTCTCATATATTTTATATTATTCATAAATGAAATGTATTTGTTAATATTTTTATTAGAAACACAATGTGGAATAAAGTTTACGGATTAAAAAAAGTGATTTTGACATTCAGTAATGTATATATTTTATAAAAAAATTATATTAGGGGTGTATTGAATTAGCATTCTAAGGGATTTTTTTTTGTGTATTCTACGGAATTTTAGAAGACTTTTTTATTATGAAAAAATCTTGTGGTATTCTATCACAACTCTTTGTCTTATAAAATGTCTTATAGTATTCAATCAAGACTCTTCATCACTTAAAAAGAGTCTTTTTTTGATGATGGCCAGGTTCGAACCCCGGACTTTACCTTCATCACTTAAAAAGAGTCTTTTTTTGATGATGGCCGGGTTCGAACCCCGGACTTTTACATATATTATGCATTGTCCAAACCAACTGAGCTATGCTCACACGGACAACTTAAAAAGAGTCTTGTTGTATTCAAAACCATTCAAATTTCCAAGAATTGTTTAATAAATTGGATTCTGTGGGATTTTATATTGAAATTTTAGCATTAAAAAATCTTTCATGAAAACATGAGATTTTCCAAGATTGTTTTTTCTAAGATTTTATTTTCTCTCTTCCTCTCTCTCTACCCTTATCCCCCTCCCACTTCCTCTCTACTCTCTATCTCTTGTAAAATAAATAAATAAAAGATTATGTATTGAGAATATTGTGAAGGAGAATGTGTTATAATCATTTCTTCTCAATGAGTCTTTAAAATTCATTTTTTTTAATCTTATAAATTCATAAAATCATTTCAAATCCTTTAAAATATTAAGATGTAAATCTGTTGAAATCCAAATTGTAAATCTAGTCAGTCTTTTAAAATCATCAAGAATTTTTTAAATAAAGATTGTCCTTTAAATCACCCTTAAAATTTGTGATTATTTATCATGATAAAAACCATCTCTTTTTTTTTTAAAAAAAGAATAGGGCTCGTTTATTACACTTAAAAATAAATGTGATTTTGATATTCGTTAAATTAAGATATTATTTTTTCAGAGATTCTATAAAAAGTAGAATTTATTTTGTTTGTTTATCGTAATTAAATTCATATTTTTTAAATAGTTTAGTTTGTTTGGATACAACTATATAAAAGAGATTTTTTATTACAAAATTACGTCAATCTTTTGACATGTATTTTCTCTCTCATCTTAAAAAATATATTTTTTTAAAGAATAAAAAAATCTATATTTTTAAAATCTACTTTTAATATCTTCTCATTGAATTTGTTTTTAGATTTTTTTTTAAAAAAAGTGATATTTTTTTGAAAATCTACTTTTAATATCTTATCATTTAACAATCTTTTGACACTTATTTTCCCAACCATCTAAAAAAATACATTTTTTTAAAGCTACTCGTAACAACTTTTCATTTGAAACAGTTTCTAGATTTTTTTTGTAGATTATAATTTTTAAAAAAAGTTGTAAGAAACATATACATACTCTTTAAAGTGATTTTTAAAAAAAAAATAGTTTTTTCTTAAAAACTTATAACAAACTGTCTCATTATGCCAGTTTAATATGAATTAAAATAAAAATAATTTTTACATTGAACAAGTTAGATATTATTTTTTTAAAGATTTTATTAAAAAAAATCATTATCTATTTTGTGTTGTTTATCATGATAAAAATTATTATTTTTTAAGATAATTTAATTTTTTTGAATACCACTATGCAACAAATGTAAAATATATAGATCCGTCACTGTGCGCTTGGTTAGAGTTAGCCAATGTAAAATATATAGCTACCTCGTATGAAGCTTGGAGGAAACGTTCCAATGCAAAAATGAATGCAGCTAGTTCTCGAATAAGCATGTTGTGAAACTTGGTAGGAACAGCTGTGCTATTTAAATATATAATCCAAATTTTTCTTGCCAAGGTTTCCATTTTGCGAAATTTTTCGGGAAAACAGAGTATTCTTTGATTCATTCTCGATAAAAACATGATAAGCATAGCTTAAATATATAATTACATTGTATTACAAACACGGTATTCCAATGTATTACAATGCATTTCGTCGATATTCGATGCAATAATGCATTCGCACCATCTATCATTCCCCTCCAACATTTTCCCCCTTTCCAATTATGCAAGGTTAAAAACCAATTAAAATTTGTTAATAATAATAATCAGACGGTTGTTTACGTGACCCACTTACTAAGGTGCTGAAGAGACAAACAACAAATTGATTAATTGAAGAGACAATAATATTCGTATTTTATTAGGATTTTTACCCACTATAAAATGACCAAATCTTGTTCTATAATGCAACAAGAAAAATAACCTGTCCTGTGTGTTACATAAAAAGAGGGGAAATATATGGCTATCATTAAGTTTATTTATACAATGTTTCTATTTATTTTCCTATTTGTAGTTCCAACCAAAATTGACGGTAAACAATTTTTTTACCCTTCAATTGTTCTTTTTTAAGTTGTTGTTTATACACAATATTATTTGAACAAGTTAAATTAACCCACTTAAATTGACATCAGGAATAATCACACATGAGACCCTGAGAAGCTTCACACTCCCAGGTTCCAAACCAATACCACTTCTACGAGGTTTCAAATCAACACCACTTATACACAATATTTTTCTTGTTTTAACAATATTTATTCTTCTTTTTCGCTTAACAAATTTAATTTATTCTTCTTTTTCATAATTTTTTTATTCCTCTTTTTCGCTTAACAAATTTAATTTATTCCTCTTTTTCATAAATTAGGTGAATGTATTAGTGATGCCGATTGTAAGCATCCGGAGTGCCCGCAGGGCGAAAATTGCCGAGGAGTTTGTCGTCATTCTAAGTGTATATGCATTTTTTGAAGGAACTAAGTGTATATGCATGACGCCTCGGTTTTCATGAGTACCAGCTTCAACAAAATTATCTATGTCTATTGTCATTTAGTTATTGTGGTGATATCAAATAAATGGATTTTATATTTACTTTTCTTTCACTGTCAAAAAACATATATTTACTTTTCTTTTCCCTTGCCGTTATGGCTTTTGTACTCTCAGACAATAATCTACTATCTATCTACTATATGTATTAAAGTAAGGTTTTTCTAAATACAACAATTTACAAATGACACTATTATACATTCAACTTCCCTCCAATTAATTGTTTCTTTATTTTTAATAATGATTCTATTTTTATAGGTTCAACATATAACAAACTAAACCAATTATTTGTTGTAGGGAGGCCAATTTTAATTTATTTATACATTTATTTTTAGATTTATATATGTTCATCTAGTTTATATATTCATGCATGACTCAATTATATGGTTAGCTTGATGATAAACATGTTTTTTTTAACAACTATTCCTATTTTTTTTTTTTTAAAATAACTTTTCCTAATTTATTTTTGGTAAATTTTAAAATAGTTGATCTATAATCTACTATCTACTATGTATATTAAATAAAGGGTACTATTATGGATACCCATGCTAAGCACTGGTTAGAATCTGGTCATACTTGAGAGAGAAAATGTTGTGATGTGTCATGTGTCATTTACATTCTAATATTAAAAAGAATAGTGAATGTTGGACAACATATAAGTTGGAAGACTCCGGTACTTAATGCCTTAAATATTCGGTGAAAATGTGGTAGCATTCTCACTTGGATGATCGCTTTGGGTCCAATGGATCGATCCACACCACTCTTAGCTCCCCCATAAATCCCAACGGTCGCAGCATAACTGATGGTCGGATAAGGCAAGTTTACCAAATCATATACCAAGTAATAAAGTGTAAGTAAAGTATCGTATCCTCATGGATTTTCACTTCGTCCAAACAATTCGCGAAACTTATTTTGTTTGACGATATACTAATAAAAGAGTTAAGGGTTAGAGATTTTAATTTTTATTTGTTTACAATTTTTAGGTATTTGCTTCAATGTAAGATGTCTTGGAACATGAGAACATAATTCCTCCCTCTGTAAAGTGTTCTGAGGCCTCTTGAGTATTCATTCTTCAACTTTCCAATGACCACATAAATCTTTGGATGTCTTGTTTTGCCTGATTTACATGATTTCTTCGTGAATTACATCAAGGACACCCTAAAATTGCTATGTTTCGGGAAGAATATAATTACAAACTCGAATATAGAAAACAATACAAATGTCTCGAAATCACAGGCAATTGATCTAATACTCCTCTGCTTTGCTGGTCAAACCTACTAAAAATGACTGAAAAACTTGCTAAGAATAACGTAAGATGACCGACCCATCATCAATTACCCCGTTCGACATTGTAGCGGAAACGCGAGTGGGAGAGATGTTCATGTGTTAAATGTGAGTAAAAGTTTGACATTGAAAACAAGAGTAGATGTTGAGCAACATAACAGTGATATGACCAATATACCTAATGTTTTAAGATTTAGGCTGAATATGTGGTATCAATATCATACGTGGTTTCTTTTAGTCTAAAGTGATGATCAAACTCAATGTACGATACCCCGATAGTAAGAACATTATGATGAACTAGTTTTTTTTTTAGTTTTTGGATGTCATTTGTTTAATTTTTTATATTAAAATTTAGTTTTAGAATGTCATTATTATTTTAAATTCCTTCACTTTTAGACTTTGATGGAAAGTGACAATGAAAAATTGTAGATGTGTTATGTTGAATTGAAGAAATACATACTTATTAGACAAACATCTCATCAACTTCCTCACCACACAAACTCTAAAAGGAACTATCAAAATGAAGGATAATCACCCCTTCCATCATCATGACGCAGTAAGAATGCAAGGAAATAAACAACAGAGATTTAGGAAGAAAGAAGAAGTTAGTATACCTGATAAAAAAGGTAAGGACATTATTGAGAAGATGAGAATAAAATTTTAATTGTAATTTTAGTCCTTTACAAAATTAGAGCTTTTATTGTTGTAAAATAATTGATGCCCATATGCAGCTGTAAAATATTGAAGAATCTGACAAAACATCTCATATTTAGCCTTGTTTTTTTCAAAAAAAGAAGTACAATGAAAAAAATTTCAACTCAATAAAATATTCTTGGAATTTTTTTATGTGGGACACCCCCTATAAATTCTATAGGCTCTTCAAATAGGTTTTAATGTGGGACACCCCCTATAAAAATTTTGAGTTGAATTTTATATTCAACTTTAGTTCTAGACCATTCATTTTATAAAAAATTTAATAAACAAGTTCCTTCATTCGATGGAGTGCATGTGTCTAACATTCAATTGAAAAACTTTGACGATAAAGCAAAAGCGATTGAGCGATTAACAAAAGCAAAAGCGGTATGCGGTTAACAAAAGCAAACGCCATCTGCGATTAACAAAAGCTAACACGATAAGCGATTCAGGAAAACATGATATGCGATTAAGCGATTCCGAAAACACGCCCTGCGTTGACAATTTCTCCGACTCATTAATTCTTTGAAGTTTCCTTAGAAATCAAACGATGGACTCTGTTGCAGAATCAAACAACAAATCAATCGATTCTCTCTCTAATTCATTCTTTTGTTAAAATTGATTCCTTAATTTGCGATTGAATCAAAACGCTATTTGTGTCTGAAATATAAAGCTATTTGCGGTCACTATAAAAAATAAGGGTCTTATGCGATACTCAACAGAACGCTAAACTACGATTCATACAAGTGTGGTTTGTGATACTGCTTTTCACTCTTCTCAATCACTCGGCAAGGGTTTCAGAGTGTTGAAGGTTTTCTCTCCGACGTTGTGAGAGTTTTTGTGTTTCTCTTCTTGTAAGAGTTTGCGGTGCTAGTTTTCTTTCTAGCGTGGGTACGATGATAGACGTGAGTTTGGAAGACTTATCACTAAGTGATAATGAAGGACTATATTTCGACATTGAGGAGGAAGAGAGTTCTGAGAATGATCCTCGCTTATGTCTGGTAGGCCATTTTCTTGTCAACCGTCTTGGTCGACTTAAGGAGATGAAAATACGGATGTCTGAAGTGTGGCGACCGGTGAAAGGGGTGGCGGTGAAGGAAGCACAACCAGGGATATTCTTGTTCCAATTCTTTCACAAACTTGATATGGAGGAGGTATTGAAGGGTGGTCCGTGGACATATGACAATCACTCTTTGGTTCTGGAAAAGCTGCAAATAGGGGTGCCGTTGAAGGATATAAAATTGAACTATATGAATCTTTGGGTTAGGGTTTATAATTTTCCAACTGGTATGATGAAGGAGAAAGTTGGAATGGGATTAGGGAACTATATTGGAGAGTTTTTGGAATATGATGGAAATAACAATTCTAGCTTCTGGCGTGAGTATATGAGGTTAAAGGTGAGGTTTGATATCAGACGACCATTGAAGATAGGCAAGAAGATCAAGGCGAATGGGGGAGAATGGTGTGTGGTGAATTTCAAGTATGAGAGGTTAGGAACCTTCTGTTTTGTGTGTGGGGTGCTAGAACACAGCGAGAATAAGTGTGAGGTTAGGTTCTCTCAGCCAGATGTTACGATTCCAAAACGATGGTCAAACGTTATTAGGGCAGATCCATGGAAGCTGGGTGGGAAGGCGACATCACAATGGTTACGGGAAGATGGGGGTTCTAAGGTTGATATGGAAAAGGAGGGAGGGAGAAGAGCCGAAACAGATGGACAGTCTAAGCCCCATAGGCAGCAGGCGTCCCCGACTTCTGTGGAGAGGGTGACAACAAGTCAGGTACTGGTGGGTAAGCAGACTGGTTCTATGCTTATCTTAGATGGGGCCAACGATGGCGTGAAGGAGTTAAGGCATGTAAATGCTCCTTTACTTACTTTTACTAATGATATGAGGGCGAGTACATCATGTTCAGCCATTCCCTCGACTATTGATAACCACAACCAGCTGCACAATCCTAGTGAGGAGGAAAATAATGCAGACATGGAATATCAGTTTCAGAGAAAGCGTATGCAAGAGGACAAACAACCTGTTGAGGATTCCACAAATCAAACAAACCAGCATTTTTTATCGGCACGTCCTGGCAGCCAGAACTGCCGGGACCAATGATTATTTTGAGTTGGAATTGTCGAGGATTTGGCAGCCCGAGTGCAGTTCCAAATCTTCGAAACCTGGCTCGAAGACACAAACCAGACATTCTTTTCCTATCTGAAACGTTGGCTAATACACGAAGCATGGAAAATATTCGTGTCATGTTGGGATATGATTCATGCCTAGCAATTGATGTGGAAGGAAGGAGCGGTGGGCTGGCAGTGTTTTGGAAAGATGTTTCTAATTGTCGTGTGTTAAATTACTCTCGAAATTTCATTAATCTGATTGTGGAGGATAGAGAAGCTGGTGATTGGAGATTAACTTGTTATTATGGCTTTCCTGAACATGCGCGTCGTCGTGATGCTTGGGATTTACTTCGAGAGTTGCGGGATATGTCATCTCTTCCGTGGTGTATCATTGGAGACTTTAATGATCTGTTGTCTCAACAAGACAAAGCTGGTATTCATCCTTATCCTAATTGGTTGTGTACGGGTTTCCGTGAAGCGGTTGAAGATTGTGCCTTATCCGATATTAAATTGCATGGTCACCCATTTACGTGGATCAAGAGTCCGGGTACCAATCGAGTGCTGGAAGAAAGATTGGATATGGCTATGGGAAACTCTGAATGACTTCAACGTTTTCCAGAAGTCAAACTTACTTGCTTACTTTTCACTCAGATCACACTCCAATACTGCTTGATACTATACCTACGGTTCGTCATAGGTATAATTATTCTTTTAAATTTGAAAACAGTTGGCTCTTAGAGGACGATATTGAGGATGTGGTGATGGATGGCTGGGGTGGTACTAGGGGGTTGGAGCTCGGTGATAGAGTTGTGAATTGTTCTACGAAGTTGCAAAGCTGGGGTAGGAGGAAGAGAGTTCGGTTTAAGGAAGAAATTAACCAGTGTGTTCGTATATTAGAGGAGCTTCGTGCCCAGTCGAATGGTATGATGCGTACACAATATGTCGAAACTCGGGCGAAGCATGCTCGACTACTTGTACAGGAGGAGGCCTTTTGGAAGCAAAAAGCGAAAATGAACTGGTTGAAGGAAGGGGACATGAATACCAAGTTCTTTCATACATCTGCGATAGCCCGTGGCAAAGTGAAGAAGGTTAGTAAGCTCCGAACGGATGATGGGAGGATTGCTACGTCTCAACAGGATATGTGTACCATGGCACAAAGTTATTTTGAGCAACTATTTGCTGTGAATGCAGGTGTCCATGAACCGGTACTGGATTAGACGAGTCAATGTGTGTCGATGGATGACAATATAATGCTTACAACACCTATTACAAAAGAAGAATTACGTTAAGCCCTTTTTTCAGATGCAACCGGACAAGTCCCAAGGTCCAGATGGTTTTAATCCGGCATTTTATCAGAGATTTTGGCATGTGTGTGGTGATGATATTTTTCAGGCAGTGGTTTCATGGTTGGATCGCAGTTACTTCCCTTCAAACCTTTCAGAAACAAATATATGTTTGATTCCGAAGTGCGAAGACCCGGATAATATGAAAGATCTTAGGCCTATATCTCTTTGTAATGTGTTGTATAAAATGGTGTCAAAGTTGCTCGCTAATCGACTGAAACGATGTTTGGATAAATGTGTGTCAGAGGAGCAGTCAGCGTTTGTTGAGGGCCGCTCTATACTGGACAACGCGTTAATTGCTACCGAGATAATCCACTTAATGAAGAGGAAGACGAAGGGATGGAGATGGGAATTGGCTCTCAAGATTGATATTAGCAAGGCTTATGATAGAGTGGATTGGGGGTTTCTGCGTGGTGTGCTTATGCGAATGGGGTTCAGTGAGAAATGGATCCAGTGGATAATGATGTGTGTTAGTTCTGTTACTTATTCGGTGCTTATGAACTTTGACAGAGTGGGACCTATTGTACCCGGCCGAGGATTGCATCAAGGTGACCCGTTATCACCATATTTATTCATTTTGGTGGCTGAGGGCCTCTCGACTCTAATACATAAGGCAATTAATAGAGGTGATATTCATGGGGTACAAGTATGTCGCAGCGCACCAGTGGTGTCCCATCTGTTGTTTGCAGACGATTGTTTCTTGTTTTGTAGGGCCAATGTGGTGGAAGCACAACGTTTACTCACTATTCTTAACACTTATGAGGTAGCATCTGGACAAGAAATTAACTTATCAAAGTCTGAGGTGTTTTTTAGTTGCAATATGAGTGAGGCGGCGCAGATGGATTTGTCACACATTATTGGTGTCCGACATGTGATGGGTACCAGAAAGTATTCGGGGATACCTTCGATGATTGGTAGAGATAAGAGGTCTGTTTTTTCTTTTATCAAGGATCGTATTTGGAAACGAATAAATGCACGGAGGGGACAAGCATTATCAAAAGCTGGAAAGGAAGTTATGATCAAATCTGTGTTACAATCTATTCCTTCATAAATAATGAGTATTTATCTTTTGCCGAATTCAATCATAGATGATATTGAAAAGATGATCAATGCGTTTTGGTGGGGAGGAAGGAGTAACAACCGAGGGATTAAATGGATGACATGGGAACGTGTGGCATGCCCCAAAGAATTTGGTGAAATGGGGTTTCGGAATTTCAAAGCTTTTAATCTCGCTATGGTAGCTAAGCAAGGATGGAGCTTTCTGTCTAAACCTGAATCTCTGGTTGCTAGAGTCTTTAAATCGAGGTACTTTCCACGTTCCTCATTTTTGGGTGCTAAACTCGGACATAACTCGAGCTTTGCTTGGTGGAGTATTTGGAATTCGCGTCAGTTACTTTTATATGGATGTAGGTGGACAATTGGAAATGGGCAGCAGGTCAACGTGATGAATGATCCATGGGTTCGAGGTGTTCATGGTAGTTTGATTCAATCCCCACAAATTCAGGGTGTGCATAGTTTGCGTGTGTCTGATTTGATAGTTGACGAGGAACGAGTTTGGGATATTGATAAGCTTGAATCTCTGTTTCTTGATGATATGGTGCAAGCTATTCTCGATACACCACTCTTTGCCGAAGTTCAGAATGATAAAATAGTGTGGACGATGGAACGTAACGGGAGGTATACTGTTAAGATTGGTTATAAACTTGCTATGATGGAGTTGTTACATACTGATCAGTTTCATGTTGAAGGTGAGTGACATAGAATTTGGAATGTGAATTCCCCTCACAAAGCACGTAATTTGTTATGGAGGATTTGCAGAGGGTGTGTTCCGACCCGTCTCCGACTACAATCACGACATGTACAATGTGAGGTGACATGTCCCTGGTGTGATACGGTTGTTGAGGATGATTGGCATGCTTTTGTGGGTTGTACGGTGGCACGTGAGAGTTGGTATTGAGCAGGGCTTTCGACTGTGCTGCAACCGCGAGTTGGAACTGTGAGCAGTTTGGCAGATTTTGTTTTTGATATATGTCGTTCTGAAAGCCGAGACATTGCTGGTCGGGTGGCTTCACTTCTTTGGCAAATTTGGGCTGCACGTAATGATGTCATTTGGAATGCCACTCATCATACTTCAACAAGCATTGGGAGGATGGCACTAGATGCATGGCAGCAATGGCAGGAGGTTCATAAACATCCCCCACAACCGGTTGTGCAACACGAGCAGAATAGAGTGCAAGGTAATAGCTCAGTTTGGGAGAAACCACGCGAGACATGGTTGAAGTCCGCGTTCCATGACCGTAACCATATTACATCTTTTGCGTGTTGTGTTAGAGACTCCTGCGGGCAATTTATTCGGGCTCAAACGAAATGGCAGCGGGCAAATATGACAGTTTTGGAGGGGGAGGCAGTAGCCTTACTCGAGGCTCTTCACTTTGCTGATGCGAATAGATGGGATCGAGTTGTTTTCGAGTCTGACTCATCTACTCTAGTGCAAGCTCTATCGTCTCCGGGCCATGGTGATTCGGAATTCTTGCTATTGTTTCCAGTATTATTTATCAGTTATCTTTACATTCCAACTTCGAGGTGAAGTTTGTTAGGAGACAAGCGAACAAGGTTGCTCATAGTTTAGCTAGGGCGGCCTGTTCTTGGGCTAGTCACCGTATTTTTGATTCTTATCCTTCTTGTATTGAACATTGGTTGATTAATGATAATAGTTAACTTTGTTTCGGTCAAAAAAAAAAATTTAATAAACAATGACATGAAATTTTCTTAGAAGCTTATTTTTTTACTGGTATATATAAGGTTTTTGATAGTAGCAATGACAAAAAAAAAAAAAAAAGTTAGTTTAAGCCACTCCACATTATTCTATTGTTTAATTGTAAAAATGGTAAATGCTTTGTATATATCTTTAAACTTATATATAAATATATAAATAATTGCATTAACCCCAATTTTGCTTTAAAAAAAGTATTTTCCTAATTTTCGTTATCAATAGCAAACAAGTAAGTTTAGTGAATTATGATTTTCAATTTGCTAAAGGTAAAGTAGAAGTTTTGGTATGACCCAAATGTCTTTGAATGACATGATAAGAAGATTTTTGTTGCAAAATTTATCTCTGTTAATCTCTAGGTTAAAAAATTAAAAATTAAACTTTGTTAAAAATAATAATCAGACAATGGTTTACGTGACCTACTTACTAAGGTGCTGAAGAGACAAACAACAAATTGATTAATTGAAGAGACAATAATATTTGTATTTCATTAGGATTTTTACCCACTATAAAATGACCAAAGCTTGTTCTATTATGCAACAAGAAAAATAACCTATCCTGTCATGTAACAGAAAAGAGGGGATATATATGGCTATCATTAAGTTTATTTATACAATGTTTATATTTATTTTCCTATTTGTAGTTACAACAAAAGTTGACGGTAAATAATTTGTTTACCCTTTTATTGTCCTTTTTTACGTTGTTGTTTATACACTATATTTTTTCTTGTTTTCAATAAGCTTCTTTTGATTGCGTCATTTTCTATATTTTTTTTTTCATAATAGCATTTAAAGGATGTCTTAGTGATGCCGATTGTGCGATTGGTTTAAAGTGCGGTCTTCCTAAGAAGTGTATTGGTTTTAAGTGTAGATGCGCCCTAAAAGTACCAGCTTCATCAGAGTACACAAACGCTTTACAGGGATGAATGAGATATTGCACTATCAAAAAAGATACTATGTTTTATTTTTATTTTTTTGAAGGAAAAGATACTATGTTTTTCCCATCTGCTAGAATATTATATGAGTGTGTATTGTCATTTAATTATTGTGGTGGTATGAAATAAATGGATTTTATATTTACTTTTCTTTTCCCTTGTCGGTATCGCTTTTGTACTCTAAGACAATAATAATTAAATAAAGGGAGCGATTGTTTCAGTTTTAAAAAATTAGATTTTGATTTAAGAGAATTTGAAATTTTTGTCGAGACTTGAAAAAAATATGAAGCCATTTTTGTGTGCTTACTTACATAAAAATATTTTTTTTAATACTTGAAGCTTTTATACTTGAGTTCTTTAATTTTAGAAATTTTTTTTTTAAAAAAAGGTTGTAGGAATAGCTTTTCATTTTGAGACTAAGCTTTGTTTTTTTTACAAAATGCATTTTTTAAAAATTTGAAACAGATACTACCAAAAAAAAACTTTTGGCTAAAAAAATATGTTTTTTTAATAAAATCTCAAACAAACAAGCCAAAAATAAGGTAGCAAAAAATATTATTGAAATTGACTTCAATTTAATCTCAATAAATAAAATATGGAGAATGCTAAACAATGCCCTCAAACATTGGTTAAGAAACCAAAATAAGTAGTGTAATTATTACTTAATCAAAAGCCAAAAACTTATATTTTCAAAACAAATTTTCTATTTATAGTTTCCTTAACCATTTCTCTGAATGCACTAGTTAGCAAGACCATAAAATATTTGCTTCTCATTACTTCCCTGCGATTTCAATTTTTTCATCACTTCAAGTCGTCAAGTCAATTTGAAAATTTGTCTACGGAGGATTCTACATGTTATGTTGAAATTGTATAGATAAATTCTATTGATAATAATTTTATCGTAATATGACAAGATCGTCATCCGATATAAAAGCTCCTCATTTAATCTACTATATATATATATATATATATATATATATATATATATATATATATATATATATATATATATATATATATATTAAAGGTAATGTCCGTTGAATTTACCAATTTGCCTCTAGGAGGGGCATTTTGGTAATTCAATTATTGGAGTGTGGTTTTTGTTTTTTCTTTTAGGGTTGGCCTATGAATTTCCATTTTTGCTCCTAAGAATTTTTTTTAATTATTTTCTAATTTTTAATAACTTTTAATTATTTTCCAATTTTTATATTTTTAACTATTTTTCAATTTTTTCTCCCAAATTCAATTGTTTCTACATTACCGTTGTGGGAGATTAAGGTATCGTTTGACCCGATTTTTTCAAACTTCTCTACAATTTTAAGGAGAAGTTAGGCCGAATACAATATCAATTAAGTACTTACTAAAAAAAGTACTTTTTTTGAACGCATAAAATTGAATGAAATGAGCTTTGACCAGAAGTTGTTGAATGTTACTTTAAAAAACTACTTCTCGACAATTTATTTCACAAGCACCTCTTTTCAACTCACGCTGGGAACCTTTTCTTACAATATCAATTAAGTACTTACTAAAAAAAGTACTATTTTTGAACACATAAAATTGAATGGAATGAGCTTTGACCAGAAGCTGTTGAATGTTACTTTAAAAAACTACTTCTCGACAATTTATTTCACAAGCACCTCTTTTCAACTCACGCTGGGAACCCTTTCTTTATTTTTTAATATTATATTTCAATATGTTTTTTTCTTCCATTTAAATTTATTTATTTTTAACCGTTCCATTAATTTTTTAAGGAGGTTCCATTTAATTTTATTACCTTTTTTTTCAAAGGAATTTTATTATCTTTTTATCACTTATATGTTTAATTTCAATATCATTTAGTCATCACAATCTCACAAATATTTTTATTCACGCTGTCATTTAATGATCCCAAATATTTTTCTCTCCTTTCTTCAACCTCGCGAATATATACACACATTAACGTTTAGAGTAATATTTTATGTCCGTTTGTCTGTTTTTTGGTTACGCTAATGCATATAATTTTTTTAGTGTTGCTTGGTTGAGTGCTACGTCACCAATTTTTTTTAACTATTTTCCAATTTTTATATTTTTAAAAACTTTTAACTATTTTACAATTTTTTATTTTTAACTATTTAAAACTAAGTTGATGGTTCATGGTTTTTAAGGTTTATATTTTGACATATTACAATGATTCACAATTATCCGTCATTTTACCATCTATCCTTTCAATGTAATCTTCCAGACTGAATATTACTAAGCATATGTGAAGAGACTGAATATTGCTCAGCTGATATTACTTTTTTGACATCAAAGAGATTTTTTATTTTTTAACGGTCAAATTATTAATAACCAAGTTCCTACACAAGATGCTAAAGAGTTTAATGTGTTTCCTTCGTTCATTCTGTGTCATGTAAATATTGGTGTTAATCCCTTTTTGGTAACTCTATGACAAGCGCTCACTTTTATAATTTTAACTAATATGTAATTTATGATGTTTTCATGCTCTTGATAAAGCTTTCATAAATATTTTGATAAATATTTATAATTTTTGTGCAATATTCATTAATTTGTTCATTTTTCCTTCGGAACATTTTTTTACAAATTTGCCATTAGGAGGGGCAATTTGGTAATTCAATAATTAAGAAAATTTTACTGCCCACCTAAAAATCCTCAATAATAACCTATTTTTATTTTAAATTTTCTTAATTCATCTTATTAAATTCACCGTTGCCACTTCATTCACATCATAAAACATATATATTATATAAGAATCATGAATTTTCTATGAATTATGTATTATTTATGAAATTTTAAGTGGATTATGTATGAATGTTTAAAAGTTGAAGTTTTTTGGTAATTAAAAAAAGTTATTATTTGTACCAAAAGATAAATAAATTCAAAACTCCATGGATACCCATGGATACCTCAATACCCACGGGTACCTGTATAGTGGGTACCCACAAAGATACGGGGCGGGCACGGGTATCATATTTATCCAACGGGGCGAGGACGAGTATCATGAAGGTGAGAAAAACACAAGAAGGGGGGTTGAATTGTGTTTTTGGAAAATTCTTCGTTTCTCCTAAAAACTGAACACACTGGTCAGAAGCTAAGTGAGACAGCTTCTGAAGTGGTAATCAGAATCTAAATGCAGCGGAATAAAACAGAGAGAGAGAAGAAGAACGACACAAAGCGATTATACTGGTTCCTTCCACAATCCGGAAGTAGTCCAGTCCCCTTTGCACTTCCAAGAAGATTTCACTAAGAGTAATATCTGATTACAATTGCTCAAGCACACCTGCAAGAGACTTCCTTTGCTCAAGCACACTTTGCAAGAGTCTTCCTTTTCTCAAGAACACAATCAAGAGACTTCCCTACTCAAGCACAACTGCAAGAGACTTCTAACTAAATAAAATTACACAGAAAATTGTTTAAGGTTGAACACTTGATATACAATCAGAGGTGCTCACAATACAAATCAGATACAGACTCAATAACTTAGGAATTTCTAAGATGAAACTTTGAGACACAGAAATTCTAAGTGAATGCAGAACAATTTCAGCAGAGGTTTGGCACTTGTAAAAATGTTGTGAGTCTTTCGTTCAGCAATGCCAATTCTCTAAGTCTTCACTCCTTTATATAGAGGTGTGAAAGAGACGTTGTGAAATTTCCAGCACATCAAAGAGTCGTTGTTGAAGCTTGATCTTTCACCAATGATCTTTTGCCTGATTTGGTTGTTGTCCTATGAAGAACTAATTTGAAATCCATTCCCATTGTGAAGGAACATCTTTACAGGCATAGCTGTTATTCTGGAGCTGTTTTATTGTCCTGTAGTGTGGACATAAAACAGAGTAGTAGAGAAGGTGGTTGTACAGTTCATACAAAGTACAATGTCAACGCTTTTTGAAGATAAGGTTCCAAGGCCTTCAAATCTTTACCAAAATGACCGTTGCAACCATCCACTAATCTTCTGCAGTGTTTTCGAATCCAATAGACAACTTTTGAAGTGTTGATCTTTGAATCTTCAGCTTGTGGTGATAATCAGCTTCTGAACTATCTGCTTCTGATGGCTATACGCTTCTGAAGGCTATCTGCTTTTGTTGACCTTCAACTTCTGATGACCTTCAGCTTCTGATGACTTTCAACTTCTGATGATCTTCAGCTTCTGATGATCTTCAGCTTCTGATGACGTCATCATTCTTTAGTAGCACTTAAGACTTCAGATGCACTTCTTTTCAGATGCTTTCAAGCTTCCTTTTCTTTAGTCCATAGCTCTCTATTTGTTCTTCAGAACCTTTATATGATGTAAATTTTTAACTATGGTCCTGTACACTTGAACAAATATTAGCTAGTCCAATTTACAATTTTTAATACTTTGTTATCATCAAAACTCTTTAAGGTTCATTGTTAAACACATTTTGTTCCAACAATCTCCTCCTTTTTGATGATGACAAACAATAGTATTTAAAATTGATCAATTGTTGTTAATCTAATTAACAAGTTAACTTTGGGGTTCTGAGGTTTGTAAGCTCAGAATCTGAGGTTTGTAAGCTCAAACTCCCCCTGAGTCTGATAGTCTTTAAGGTGAGGTTTGTAAGCTCCCCCTAAGTTCTATCCAGGTTAATTAAATTCATTTAGCGCGCAATAATAATATCAGAGCTTAAAATTGAAAGAATTAACATATAGATAAGAAGAATGGTTCAATTAATTTTTATTTGAAATTTGATACTCCCCCTTTTTGATACACCCCTTTTTAGGTAAAACGAAAGGATAAAAGTTTTTTCAAAATTTTTAAATATTATTAATGGGGCTTAGAGCCTTTAAATACTATCACATATACTCCCCCTTTTGTCATTAGCAAAAAAAATCAAATAAGCAATAAAAACAAAAAGATTTGAGAAAAACTCAAACATGAAGAGAGTATAACTATAATCAGAACCTATAAACTTATCAAAAATATAATCATGAATATAAAGTAATTCAGAGCAATGTATGAGCAGAATATCAAGCATGATGGATCAGAACCAACTAAGCAAGTTACTAACATTCAGAAATAAAAGATGTTCAGAAGCAAGAACTGAAACAGTTAAAACAAACAACAAACAAAAATAAACACTAGGGTGTGCAACTAAGGTTTGGTTTGTTGTTGTTTCATCATCGTCTCCATTTGTTCTGCTTGTTTCTTCAACAGATCTTCAAGAACTTGTTACCTCTGGAGAAGTTCCAGTTCCCTTGCTTTAGCTTCCTGCTGTTGCTGTGCCATCTTCTATCTTAGTAGCTTGAACATCCTGGCCTCTCTAGTCATGTAGTCAGCTTCTGAGTAGAATGACTCATTTGTCAGAAGCAGCCTAGGACCTTTCTTGATTGACTCCACATTCTTCAAAAACTTCCTTACAGCAAAAGTCTTGATTCTGATGCATTTTCTTCTTACAGATGCTATCAGATCAGTAGCTCTCTTCTGCAAGGATTCCCATTGTTCCTCATAGGCTGATGGCAGATCAATCATCCTTCTGTTCTGTACAAGATCTTGCATCTCTGAGAGGATCTTGAGTAACTCAACATCAATGTACTCAGATTCCAGGATGTCCAGGGGTGGTAGTTCAAGGGTTTCTAGGTCTGAGGATTGGTCAGAAGCACTAGGGGAAAGGTCTTGAACAGGATTGGATTCTGGAATGGTGAGATGTTCAGATTGAGTTGAGGATGATGGTTGGTTAGGAGCAATGTGTGAGGTTAAGGTTGAGGCTTGGAGATTGACTTGATGATTGTCAATATCCATGGGAGTGGGTTTGGGTAAAGTTTGTTCTTCTTGTGGTTCAGTATGCTCTGGTTGTGGGTTAGATTGAGGTGGTTGTTGTGGTGAAGTTTGTTGAGTTTGAATGTTGGGTTGGGGGTCAATTTCAGTATTGGTTGGTGTTTTATCTTGGTTTTCGGGTGTCAAACATTGATTACGTTTGAACCTTTTTAACCGGTGATATCTCATTTTTTCTTGGGAAGGGAAAAAATAAGCAAAACCCTTGAGAATCGAGGTCCGGGAGTTGTTTTCGCTACGGGAAGGTGTTAGGCACCCATAACGACTATAGTATCCTATAGGAACCGTCTTTACTTTCTACGCGCGCGCTTTATTTTTAAATGCTATTTGAAAAATGATATTTACACCTAAGAGTTTTCTAAGTGAAGAATTGGGGGGAGAAGAAAGCGTTTGAATTTTTATTTTATCTGAATTGAAGGAATATTGGTTCCTTGCCTACGTACCCTTTTAAGGGATCAAATCCACCGTAGTTCTCTTCCAAAAAGGTTTTTGTTTTTGTTGGTTGATTTTAAGTTTGAAGATGGAATTTTGAAGAATGGAGATTGAGAGGCTTCATGAGCATTGAGGTTTAAGAAAAGTGGAGTTTGATTAGTGATTTTGGAAAATAGTCAAATATGATTAATTTTCATTGAAATTTGATTTAAGAAAATAAAGAGAAAATACAATGGGATTTTGATCCTAAGGTTTATTTAGAAAATGATTTGAGTGACGTTGTTCATGTTTTTTTGGAAAATGATTTTTTTGTTAAGTTTCAATTCCTAAGCATACATCTAAAGCATTCAAACCCTAAACATACATCTAAACATGCATATCCAAGTCATACATCTAAAAATATCTATGTGATGTGTGTGCATGTGTCGGTGCTTGTGTAAGTGTACATCATTAGAGTCCATTGTCCTTTACATCATTGGCCTAGATACATTCTATGGTCTTGCAAGAAATTAAAAATTGCATAAAAGGAAATTACAAAGTTCCTAAGTTTTTACATGCTAAATCTTGGCAAGAATTAAATTGCAAGAAAAATAGAGATGAATATGAGATGAGAGGAGCTTATGGGATGCATGAAATATGAAATGAAATGGTTAGTGGAACATGACAATGTCAAGAAATAAAAGCAAGTAAAAATTACTATAACAAAAGCAAAGACATTACCACAAAAACATAGCAAAAATGATGCAAAATATGGCCAAGATCATACCACAAAATGCAAGGTCCACATGACTCATAATCCTCACAATTCAACACACTTTTTAAAGGCATAAACTCAGGTTTTAGAATGAGGATCAAGACAACATGATGAACTTGACATTTTTAGATTGAATTTAGACATATTTGCATTATTTATTTACAAACATAACTTGCAAACCAAGCAATTAAGCAAAATTCACATACATGCAGCAAAAGCTCATACAAACAGTAGTCAAAGCTTCACAAAATCCTATGGTATAGATCACAAACATTCATCAAGGAATTGGAACTAGAATCAAGCAAATTTTCACAAGTTTTTTAATATAAAATATCACAAAATAGCAAGAAAATCATCACATTATTTTTTATCAAATTTTAATATGCAAAAATCATCACAAAAATACTACAAAATTATCAAGAAATATATATGAAAATTTTTAGAATTTTTAAAGGATTTTTGGACTCAAGAACATGCAAAACCTCACAAATTTTAACAAAAATAGTAAAGAATTAGCAAAAACATACTACATATATTTTCCTCAAGTTTTAACACATAAAAACATCACAAAAAGGTCAAGAAAAATATCAAAAACATATGGGAGATTTCATGGAATTTTTGAGTGAATAGGGGTGCAGGAAGCAACACAGCAGGTGTACATAGCAAAAAATCCAACACAGACGAAAAAAACCAAGCCCAAACCCAAACCTGTATGGATCCTGGATCACAAGGGAGACTATGGAGCGTTGGATTGATCCAAACGGATCAAACCCTAGATCCTGTGGCTACGAAAGAAAGCTAGGTGAACCAAGAATGAACCGGACCGGTTCAGGGGCCTATAAAACCCCAAACCTACCGGTCCAATTCATTTCCTACGTTCACTTCTCTCTCTTCTCTCATCTTAGTGAGAGAAACTCTCACTTCTCTCTTCTCCTCTGGTCGTCTTCTCCGACGAACACAACGGAGGAGGTGCGGTGGCTCGCCGGTGGCGCCGCCGCACCTGAACTCTTTTCCGAAAAATCTTATGTCGTTGTGTTCGTCTTTGACTCCTCTTCATGATTTTGAAACTCGTTTTTTGAAACAAGGCTTGGATTCGAACAGATCTACACTTGAATCTTACGTTCTAGGGTTTCAAATCTTTTTCTAATCTCTTCGAAACTAAACCCTAACCCGACCTATTTTTGTACGCCGATGATGATTATAAACTTGGATTCATGAAATAAACGGTGAATCTTGGAGAATTTACATTTTAGGGTTCGGTTTTCAATCTTTTACAAAACTTTTCGAAGTTTTCGCTTCGATTCACCGTTCATTTTCAATTTCAAGCCTTCGATGATGATTTAGAGTGAAAACGAGAAGGATTTGTATGTTTACCTGGATTTGAATGAGAGTTTCAGATGAGATTCTTCGGAAAACTTGAATCCTGGATGTGTTCTTGATGCTTCTGGTAAGTTTTGCAAAGAAACTGAAAATAAATCAGTTCTTGATCCTCTTCTTCTTCACTGATCGAATTCAAACTTCGATTTCTTCGTCTTCTCTCTCCCAACCTTCTTCTTGTGATCGCCATAGGGTTTGAATTGCAAGAAGAAAGGAAGCAGTTCAATGATGATGATTACGTAAGTAATCACTGAGAACTTCGCTAAATTCGAAAAGATTTTGTTGAATTGATAGTGTTTTTGCTTCGATCTTTAGATTTTGGTGTTGATTTTGTGTAATTTGTGACGAATTTGGTGAAGGATTGAATTGGTTAGGGTTCGGTGATGATGAATATTGATGAAGTTCTTGATGAACTTCAGCAATGTTCTTTGGCTTTGTTGAATTTTTGATCTAACTGTCAAGAGAGAGAAAGTTATGATCTGTTTCTGTGATTTTGATGTGTTGGCGCAATCTGAGTGGGATTGTGATGATTGGGACCTTTTATAGCTTGACATGTGTTCCTGATAGCCAATGTGTGCTTGCCACGTACTCTGGACTAAACTTTGGACTGAAATTTGGACTTGGGGCCTTTCTGCAATTGTAAAAATTAAAAGGGCCAATCTGCAAATAAAAAAAAGGACTAAAAAATGAACTGGACCAAAATAGGACTACTCTGCAATTGTAAAAAAAAAAAAAACTTAAAAATAAATTTGAAACAAAAAGGACTTGAATGCAATTTTTAAAAACTTGAGGACTAATATTAAAAATGAATTAAAATTTGATAATTGGAAAAAAAACTTAAAGTGAAACAAAAATAAATAACACAAAAAGGACTAAAATGAACCAACTACTTAAATGAGGTACTTCAAAGTAACCTCTCTCTGCCAAAATTTCGTGTGAAAAGACCAAAATACCCCTAGGGACTAAAACGACTCAAAACGACTCAAATGCAATTTTAAAATGGTTTTTGACATGGGATTAAAGCAAGAGTTTATACAAACAAATTAAAAGACTCGAAGACAATTTTAAGAAATTAAACAGAGCCTTAACACATGAAAGGACTAAAATGCCCCTAGGGGCTAAACTGACTCAAAATGACTTTAAATGCAATTTTTGGAATGGATTTTGACATGGAATTGAAATAAAGACTTATTCAAACCATTTGAAAAGACTCAAACAATTTTTAAGGACTAAAATGAGTTTGGATGCAGAAAATGACTAAAATACCCTTTTTTATGAATTTTGTAAGCAATATTGAAATAAGATGCAGAGAAAGATGCAATTGATTAGAGACAAATTCAAATGGCTTGGAATGTAAGAAAAATATTTTGAATGACTTGAAATGCAAGAAAAGAAGAATTGAGCTAGTATTTTTAGGTCCAAAATTAGGGTATAACAGTTGGTGGTTGTTGTTGTTGTGGTGATGAGGATTTGTGTGGTTTTGGTGTTTGTTGTTGGGGGTTTTCTGAAACAATTTTCTCAGAATCATCTGCTTCTGGGGTTGTTTCAAAGGCTTTCTCTGAGTTAGGTTTGACCAGATGTAATTCACCTGAGTAGTGTTGGACAAGATTATCCAAGACAGAAGTGTCTTCTTCTTGCTCAGGTGCTGGTGGTGAAGAGGGTGAGATGGGGGTAGAGGTGACTGGAATCTGACATACCTTGACTGAAGTTCCAGCTACTGAAGTGGCAGCATCTGGTGCTTTTAGGACTGCTTCTGAAGTTCCAACTTTCTTCGAAGCTTTATGAGCCACTTCCTTGACTTCTACAAACTTCTCCTTGAAGAATTCATCACACTTTTCAAGTCCTGAAGCCTTAAGCCTTTGATCCCTCTCCAAATTGTACTGAGTTTCCTTTCTTTTCAGTTCAGCTAACATTTGAACAGCTTGCTCATCAGCCTCCATCTTCATATCAGAAGTTACTTCCACCATTGGAGTAAAGATGAGGGCAGCAACCTGTTTCTTGCTGACATCAGTTTCTTCTCTATTCCTCTTCTTCGTAGGAATTGAAGCAACATCAATTTTCTTCTTCTCCTTTCTATCTGCTATCTCATTAGCAGCATATTCCCTAGCCATTTCGGCCTTCGCAGAAGTCATTTCAACCATAGAGGTTTTCATTTGTACAGGTGCCTTCTTCTTCTTCAGCTTGGGCTTAGCCTCTTCTTTCTCTAGCTCATCCAGAGCTTCATCCAGTTTTTCTTTATGGAAAACAGTTTCAGCTTTCCCTCTCTTTCTCTTAGCAACCTTCTGTTGCTTGCCCTTATCAGTAGCACCCTTGACTTTCTTCACTTTAACATGAGCAGCTTCCTCCTGAGAGCTTGCATCTTCCTCCAAGACATACTCAGCTACTGATTTAGCTAAGATTTCAGGATTACTTTCCTTAAAGATGCAAGGAAAGTCCCTAATAATCTCAGTTTCTTCTGTGGTCATCTCCAACCACTTTTCATCTTGAGGGGCTTTCTTGAAAATATGCATAGAATGTAAGGTTTTGCTACTGATGGTTTTCTCAGTAGTAGAGGCCTTGAAACATTTATCAGAAGCATCCCTTGTTTTCTTCAGAAATTCCAGCACTCTTCCCTGATAAAGGATCTCAGACAACAATCTTCCATAGGGCACTTGTTTCCTTCCTTTGACAGTGCCTTCATTAATAGCCCAGCAGAGATGATCCATGACATATCTTGGGAAGTTTATCTTTTCAAGCATAGCCATGAAATAGACTGCTAGCTTCTGTTGGTTGTTGGGTTGATCAGACCCTCCTGCTCTTTGAAAGAAGAAATCAGTGCAGAATTTCACCAACATCCTGTTGTGAATTTCCATTTCTGAAGGCTTGCCCTCTGAGTTTCCACCCAGAAGCAAGTTGAAGTAGCTTTGCAGCAGGATGTCATCTTTCTTTACAATTTCTTGGAACCTGCCTTCAGCATCCACTCTACATGCTTTAGCTATAACATCCTCAGTGATGGTTATAGGAATGCCCATCACTTCAGACCTTATTTCTAAGCTACTAAATGAGGTGGGATTATTTTCCACCGTCATCTTCCCTTTCTTCGACCCAGCTTGTTTACCTACGACCTTCGCAGGCTTTCCATTGAAGACTTCAGCCCTTAACCAGAAGTCTTTGACCAAGTTCACATAAGTTGGCCCATTCAGCATCTCGAAGTACTCAGATAACTTCTGAGTATCTACCAAACCTTTCATGTCCACATCGTACTTCTTAAGTGAAGCAAAGTCCACTGGTGATTATATTTGGACAATCAGAGAGTTGATTGGAATAGTCATAGTCTTTTCTTTGTAAACTGACCCAGATTCTGATGCGCCTTGCATGCTTGAAGTAGATTCCGAAACTTTTGAGCTTGATGATGCCATTTGATTGATTGAAGAAGATTTGAAGAAGATGATGATTTTAGGGTTCTAAGGTTGAGAGAATGTGCTTACTTCGCAAGTATAGGTTTGAAAGCAAAGTGTTTGTTTGTGAAGTGAGTAGTGTGTGAATTGTCAAAGTGTTAAGAGTAAAAACGATTGCAATTCAAAAGAGACAAACAAACATAACATTAATGACCAATTGGGGGCTCGTGAAAGTACTTTTCAAAGCTATTAAATCATCATTGCCCTTTTTAGTTATACACCAATACAGACAGGCCACGTCAGAAACTTTAAGAGTAACTACCAAGTTAGTGGGACAGAAGTTACCATAAAAAGTAACTCCCAACGTTTCCACTAACTCTACTATTCAGAAGCATAAAATCCAGCTTCTGGACTTCAGATGCTGACGTCATCATCAGAAGCGAGTTTTCCTCAGAACCTCAATAAAGAGCTTCTGATGGACTACTGCTTCTGAACTAACTTCAGAACCTAAAATCCTATTCAGGAGCAAGCAAACATTTAATCAGACACAAAGTGCATGTTCAAATTTTTCTTTATAAAATCAAACCTTTCAACAGTTAAAGGCTTAGTAAATATATCAGCTCATTGATTTTCAGTATAAATGAATTGTATATCTAAAATTCCTTTTTGAACATATTCTCTAATAAAATGGTGTTTGATTTCAATGTGCTTAGCTCTTGAATGCAAAATTGGATTTTTAGACAAACAAATAGCAGCAGTATTATCACAATAAATGGGAATACTATTAGCAATTATCTGATAGTCTTCCAACTGATGTTTCATCCAAAGTAGTTGTGTACAACAACTTGCAGCTGAAATGTATTCTGCTTCTGCTGTAGACATAGAAATAGTTGTTTGTCTTTTGCTAGCCCAGGATATAAGATTATCACCCAGAAATTGACAATTGCCACTGGTTGACTTTCTTTCAATCCTATCACCAGCATAATTGATAAGTGCCAAGAAGTGTTATTTTTATGTTATATTTCATACATTTTTTGTTACTTGTTTTACAAGTTATTGAAGGAAAAGCCGAGAAATAAGTGTTAAATGCCTTATTACGCTTTATATATCTTACTCTATCCTTTTGTGCAGAAATTAGCCTCAAGACACTGATTAAAGACCAAAACCATGGAAAAACACTATTTGGGCAAAAGCTGATCCAGGAGAGAAGCAGCTCGCACTCAAACTTGCAACTGCGAGTAGCAGATGCGAGCAACTCGCAACTGCGAGCTCCCTTACTCGCAACTGCGAGTTAGGGCGGTTTGACCTCCTCATTTATGACGTGGCAACTTTGCATTGGTCCAGAGAAGCAACTCGCATCTGCGAGTGATGTAGCTCGCATCTGTGAGTTCAGGCAGGGCAGAGGCTATAAAACACCCACTTGCTATTCCTTGAACATATTATGTTGGGATCTTAGCTTGATATTTTTCTTAGTTTCTCTCTTAGGTTTTAGCTTTAGATATTTTTATAGAGAGAAAGAAGGTAGTTCTTCAGAGAGTGAGAGTGGTTTTGGAAGTTGGATGCTTACTCCTTAGTTGAGACATCACAAGTGTAATGAATCCTTCCTTTTCAAGCTATCCTTGCAAGGCTTCCATGATGATGTGTAGCTAAACACTCTTTGTTGGGATGAGAGGTACTTGATCTTGCTAAACATGTAATCCTTTTGATCTTGCAATATATGATTCTAGCAATTTATATTCAATATTGTTGTTATTCTTGTGTTAATGCTTTCAACAAGATTCAAGATGATTTGGACACAAACTCTTGAATCTAGAGCTAGAATAGCAATATATAAATGGGTATCATTTTCACAGATTTAAGATTAAACATAACTCTTCTACCCTAGGGTTTGAAACATGCAGAGAATGATAACAGAGAAGAAACAAACAAACCTGATTGTTTAGCAATACAAGTGCAGAAATGAAAATGAAATGCAAATGACTTGGATTGACTTGAATGACTCCTTGAAGCTTAAGGGTTTGTGTTTCACGTGAGTTCAACAAAGGAAGGGAGAAAATTTTTGATGAGAGAGAAAGCAAAACCGAAAAATGAAATAAAAAAGATGATAATGGGAGTTTAAAGTGAGATAATGGGAGTTGATGGCCTTGGGTTTCGTAACTGCCCAAAACTGCAGCTACTCGCAGGTGCGAGGAGCTTTACTCGTAGATGCGAGTGTTTTGGCAGTCAACGCAGTCAAACCCATTCAGCTCGCAGTTGCGAGCTGTTTTACTCGCAGTTGCGAGTACTTTTGGTTCAAACTTTTGCTCTCTGTTTGGATTCAGTTTTTGGATTCAGTTTTACACCCAACAAAGGGTGTAATGCATGCACATGACTCTAATATCTAATTATGCATTAAAACACTAAATGGACTTACAAAATTGGGTCGCCTCCCAACAAGCGCTTGTTTAACGTCGTTAGCTCGACGCTTTTTTCCGTTAGGGTGGCCAAAATGAAACGGATAGCACATCATCTTTCGAAACCCTACGTTTTGGTAGGAATTCCATGAACTTTAGGAACAACAAATTTGGTTTCCATGAACATTTTTATGTTGGGATCTTAGCTTGATATTTTTCTTAGTTTCTCTCTTAGGTTTTAGCTTTAGATTTTTTATAGAGAGAAGTAAGGTAGATCATATAGAGTGAGAGTGGTTTTGGAAGTTGGATCTTTATTCCTTTGTTGAGACATCACAAGTGTAATGGTTCCTTCCTTTTCAATCCATCCTTGCAAGGCTTCCATGATGATGTGTAGCTAAATACCCTTTGTTGGGATGAGAGGTACTTGATCTTTGCTAACATGTAATCCTTTTGATCTTGCAAAATATGTTTCTAGCAATTTATATTCAATATAGTTGTTATTCTTGTTGTTAATGCTTTTGGATACTTAATCAGGCTGGACACGGTCGATTAAGTTATCCGATCGACTTTGTTATCTTTTAAATGATTTGGTCACTAATGTTTAAAAGATGCATTAGAAATAACTATATCGTTTTATGACACGATCGATTATGTTATCTTTTGAATGGTTAGGGCACGAATGCTTGAAAGATAACTTAGAAATGATGATATCACTTTGGACACGAAGGGTATTGTAGAGCTAGAATGACAATCTATCATAGGTTATATCACTCTTGACAAGTTTGTAGATCTTTGATAGTCACCTTTAATCATGAACTTAATGCTTTTGGACACTTAGTCAGGCTGGACACGGTCGGTTGAGTGATCCAATCGACTTTGTTATCGTTTAAGGGATTTGGACACGAATGTTTAAACGATAACCGAAGTGATTGTGATAATGTTGGTTATATAGCTAGAATTCGTATGGATCATTTGGTTATGTGTGATGCTTGGTTAAGGAACTCTAGTCTTAACAAGTTTCAAACCTTATAATCTCATCTTTTTACTTTTGCATATTAGTTAGCCTAGTTGTAAATGAAACAACCAAACAACCACTCTTTTAACTTGGAATGATAATTGACGTTGATGTCGCACTAATCCCTGTGGAGACGATACAAATACTTACTTATCTTGTTTGATGCTAAAAACAACTTTCATCAATAATCAGCATCACAGAATCCAATTAGCTTATAATCTAAGGATTTCCTATAAAGGAGTCCAAGATTAGTTGTTCCTTTCAAATACCTGAAGATTCTTTTGACAACAGTCATATGAGATTCTCTAGGATCTGATTGGAATCTTGCACACAAGCATACACTAAATAAAATATCTGGCCTAGATGCAGTGAGCTATAACAAAGAACTAATCATACCTCTGTACAGCTTCTGATCTACTTTAGCTCCTTCATCTTCTTTGCTTAAGGTGCACGTAGGGTGCATTGGAATGTTCATCACTTTACAATCTTCAAGCTTGAACTTCTTCAGAAGCTCCTTTGTATATTTTGATTGATGAACATAGACTCCATCTTTGCATTGATTAATTTGAATGCCTAGGAAGAACTTCAGCTCTCCCATCATGCTCATTTCAAATTCATCCTGCATTAACTTAGAAAATTCCTTGCAAAGAGATGCATTAGTAGAACCAAATATTATATCATCAACATAAATCTGCACAACAAGAATATCTTTCCCAAGAGTCCTTCTGAAGAATGTTGTATCAACCTGACCTCTTTTAAAATCATTTTTGATTAAGAAATTACTTAGTCTATCATACCAAGCTCTGGGAGCTTGTTTCAAGCCATATAGTGATTTCTTCAGTTTAAAAACATGGTCAGGATATTTAATATCCTCAAATCCAGGAGGTTGCTTAACATATACTTCTTCTTCAATGACACCATTAAGAAAAGCACTCTTGACATCCATCTGATATAATATTATGCCATGATTAACTGCATAAGACAGAAGTAACCTGATTGCATCCAATCTTGCAACTGGAGCAAATGTTTCAGTGTAATCAATGCCTTCTTGTTGACTATACCCTTGTGCAACAAGTCTTGCTTTGTTTCTTGTTACTTCTCCTTGCTCATTCAACTTGTTTCTGAATACCCATTTTGTTCCAATAATGTTCTTGTGCTGAGGTTTGGGTACTAGATCCACACATCATTTCTTTGAAATTGATTCAACTCTTCTTGCATAGCTAAGATCCATCCATCATCTGAAAGTGCTTCATCAACTGTTGTAGGTTCAATCATTGAGATCAGTCCAATCATTGACTCTTCTTGTCTGAAGTATGATCTTGTTCTTCTTGGACTATCTTTGTTTCCAATGATTAGTTCCTCAGGATGTGAAGAGTTGTGCTTGAATGTGTTTCTGGGAGGATCTGCTTGATGTGAGCCATCTTTTGCTTCATCAGAAGCAGCTTCATCTTGCGCTTCTGATGTGGGTTCAGCTTCTGGACTTTCTTCAGATTCAGCTATCTGATCAGGTTCTGGAGTAGCTTCAGGAACCTGTATCTCTGCAAAACTTTCACCTTGCTTTGAAGTTTTATCTTCAAGCTCTTTGTCATCAAATTTAACGTGCATAGATTCTTCAACACAAAGTATTTATGAATTATACACTCTGTATGCCTTTGACCTTTCAGAGTAACCCAAAAAGATTCCTCTTTGGGCCTTGGCATCAAATTTCTTTAGGTAGAGCTTGTTATTTAGAATGTAACATGTACATCCAAATTGATGAAAGTAAGAGATATTGGGTTTCCTTCCTTTAAAGAGTTCATATGCGGTTTTCTCCAAAATAGTTCTGATATAGATCCTGTTCTGGACATAACATGTTGTATTCACTGCTTCTGCCCAAAAATGTTTTGGTAAATTGTTTTCATGAATCATGGTTCTAGCCATTTCTTGTAAAGTTCTATTCTTTCTCTCTACAACCCCATTTTGTTGTGGAGATCTAGGAGAAGAGAATTCATGGACAATTCCATGCTTTTCACAAAAAGCTTCAAATGGTTCATTTTCAAACTCTCCACCATGATCACTTCTGACTTTCAAAATCTTTGATTCTTTTTCAGATTGAATTTGAGTGCAGAAACTACTGAATACATCACAAGCAACATCTTTACTCTTTAGGAATTTCACCCAAGTCAATCTGCTATAATCATCAACAATGACTAATCCATATTTACTTCCATATAAGGATGCAGTACTTACTGGTCCAAATAAATCAATATGGAGTAGTTCTAAGGGTCTGGAGGTTGAAACACTGTCTTTGGTTTTAAAAGATGATTTCACAATTTTCCCTCTCTGACATGCACCACAGAGTGCATCTGAATGATAGTCAATGTCTGGTAGGCCTTTGACAAGTTGTAACTTACTAAGCTTAGAAATTAATCTCCAGTTAGCATGTCCCAACCTTCTGTGCCACATCCATTTCTTATCATTCACTAATAGAAGGCAAATCACCTTCTGATCAGCCAGTTCAGAAAAATTGATTTTGTAGACATTGTCAACTCTCTTCCCCTTGAACACAATGAATTTGTCTTCCTTGTTGATTACAGTACAGTTGGTTTTCTCAAAAAGCACATCATAACCATTATCACAAAATTGACTAATGCTCAAAAGGTTATGTTCAAGACCATCTACCAACCATACATTATTAATTGAGGTAGAGGAATTACCAATAGTTCCTGTACCTATGATCTTGCCAGATTGGTTGCCTCCAAATTTCACACTTCCTCCTTCCTTCATTGTTAGACTGAGGAAGCTGGACTTTTCTCCTGCCATGTGTCTTTTGCAACCGCTGTCTCGGTACCATGATTTTTGCTTTGGTGCTGCTCTTAGACATACCTGCATAATTGACATTTTCAGATTTAGGTACCCATTGTCCTATAGGTCCTGAAAGGTTAGTACTTGAGGCTTTACTCTTCACTTCCTGTACCTTGTGCTGTGAGTTGGATTGCTTCTGATTAACCATCACCTTAGGTTTTGGTACTTCAGAAGCAGTAACTGTCTTCTTCTGAAACTTAGACTTCAGAACCTCAGATTTTGGTTTCACCAGACTCTGAGGAACAAGTTCTGATCTTTTCAGGATCATGATCTTTGAAGTCTTGGATTCAGATTTGATCATAGCCTTTGGTTTAGAGTTCTTTGGCTTTGAAGTAATATTAGCCTTAGAGCCAGAAGTTTCAGGTTCTGATTGAACAACAGTTTTCAACTCAACACCTTCAGGTACAAAGAAGGTTTTCAGACCTTCCTTGATACATTCACAACAAGATTTAAGATTGGTTTTCTGAAGTTTCACTTCTGGAAAACCAATTCCTCTGCCATTGTTCTTGTAAATGTTATAAATCATAGAAGCCACTCTGCTTCTGTCAATGCCAGATATGATAAAATCTTCAAGAGCAATTTCATGGTTGCTTAAAGGTTTTTCATTACACTTTTCTTGTAGCTTCTGACATAAGAACCTGAGCTGATCTTCATAAGTTTTACACATGAAGTCAAAGCCCCTAAGTCCTTGTTTAGAAGCTTTCAGATCCAATAGAGTTGATTTTTGCTGTTTTACCAAATCAACATATTTTTCTTTTAAATCCTTCAACTCATTGGTTCTTACTTCAAAATGTGTAAGAAGTTCTTTAAGTGACTCAACAAGTTCATCTCTGAGAATCTTAGAATATACCTCATTTTCATCTTCAGAATCTGATTCTGATCCAGCTTCTGAAGTTGCTGTGGCAACCAACCCAACTGCTACCTTTGCATCTTCATCAACTTCCTCTTTATCAGATCCAGATTCACTTCCCAAATCATCCCAGGTTGCCATTAAACTCTGCTTGATCTGCTTCTTAAATTTGCTTGGTTTGAATGTAGACCTCTTTGTCTTGTCCTTTGACTTTTCTCTTTGAAGATCAGGGCATTCAGCAATGAAGTGTCCAGGCTTCTTACAGTTGAAGCATCCCTTCTGATCTTCTTTCCTTGAGCTTCTAGAGTTACTCCTCTTGGTTAGAAACTTTCTGTTCTTCTTGGCCAGATACTGAAGTCTATTTGAGAGCATGGCCATTTCAGCAACATCTGGTTCAGAATCTGAACTAGATTGTTCTTCCTCTTCAGATTCAATCACTTTGAGAGCTCTAGATGACTTGCCTTTGGATGGAAGAGCTATTGATTTACTCTTCTTAGTAGACTCATGTTCATTAAGACTTAGCTCATGAACTTTGAGAGAACTAACAAGATCTTCGACACTTAAAGTGTTTAAATCTTTAGCTTCCTCAATGGCAGTCACCTTTGGTCTCCATCTAGCAGGCAAGCTTCTGAGTATCTTGCTCACATGGTCAGAAGCAACATAGCTCTTCTTTAGAATTTGTAGCCCAGAGACTAAGGTTTGAAAGCTTGAGTACATCTCCTCAATAGTTTCATCATCCTTCATCTTGAATAACTCGTATTGATGTACAAGCATGAGAGCTTTAGCTTCTTTGACCTTCTTGCTGCCTTCGTAGTTAGAACGGAGAGAAGCAAACATAGCTTTAGCAGTGGATTTGTCACTCATCTTCATGTACTCTGCTTTGGGTATGGCAGTGACAAGAGCTCCTCTGATAATGTGATGCTTCTTGTAGAGTTTCTTCAACTCAGGAGTATGTTTCTTTCTATCCACAGCAGCTCCTTCTTCATCAAGGTCTAAGCCACTAACACCATCTTCTAGAATATCCCATAGTTCTTCATCTAAGCTCATGATATAACTATAGAAGTTGGTTTTCCACCAAGAAAATTCTTCAGCATCTCCGTTGAACTTTGGAATCTTTCCAACACTGGATTTCTTGTCAACATTGTAATCATATGCAACACTTTTGTTGTTGTTGCCAGATCCATTTCCAGAAACAGATTCGTCAGACATGTTTTTCTCTGATCTCGGACTGTTACACTGTTAGGTGTTATCAACAGAACCAAGGCTCTAGATACCAATTGAAGGTGAGAAAAACACAAGAAGGGGGGTTGAATTGTGTTTTTGGAAAATTCTTCGTTTCTCCTAAAAACTGAACACACTGGTCAGAAGCTAAGTGAGACAGCTTCTGAACTGGTAATCAGAATCTAAATGCAGCGGAGTAAAACAGAGAGAGAGAGAGAAGAAGAACGACACAAAGCAATTATACTGGTTCCTTCCACAATCCGGAAGTAGTCCAATCCCCCTTGCACTTCCAAGGAGATTTCACTAAGAGTAATATCTGATTACAATTGCTCAAGCACACCTGCAAGAGACTTCCTTTGCTCAAGCACACTTTGCAAGAGTCTTCCTTTGCTCAAGAACACAATCAAGAGACTTCCCTGCTCAAGCACAACTGCAAGAGACTTCTAACTAAACAAAGTTACACAGAAAATTGTTTAAGGTTGAACACTTGATATACAATCAGAGGTGCTCACAATAAAAATCAGATACAGACTCAATAACTTAGGAATTTCTAAGATGAAACTTTGAGACACAGAAACTCTAAGTGAATGCAGAACAATTTCAGCAGAGGTTTGGCACTTGTAAAAATGTTGTGAGTCTTTCGTTCAGCATTACCAATTCTCTAAGTCTTCATTCCTTTATATAGAGGTGTGAACGAGACGTTGTGAAATTGCTAGCACATCAAAGAGTCGTTGTTGTAGCTTGATCTTTCACCAATGATCTTTTGCCTGATTTGGTTGTTGTCCTATGAAGAACTAATTTGAAATCCATTCCCATTGTGAAGGAACATCTTTACAGGCATAGCTGTTATTCTGGAGCTGTTTTCTTGTCCTGTAGCGTGGACACAAAACAGAGAAATGGAGAAGGTGGTTGTACAGTTCGTACAAAGTACAATGTCAACGCTTTTTGAAGATAAGGTTCCAAGGCCTTCAAACCTTCACCAAAATGACCGTTGCAACCATCCACTAATCTTCTGCAGTGTTTTCGAATCCAATAGATAGCTTTTGAAGTGTTGATCTTTGAATCTTCAGCTTGTGGTGATAATCAGCTTCTGATGAGCTTCAGCTTCTGATGAAGTTGCTTCTGAACTATCTGCTTCTGATGGCTATACGCTTCTGAAGGCTATCTGCTTCTGTTGACCTTCAACTTCTGATGGCCTTCAGCTTCTGATGACTTTCAACTTCTGATGATCTTCAGCTTCTGATGATCTTTAGATTCTGATGACGTCATCATTCTTCAGTAGCACTTATTACTTCAGATGCACTTCTTTTCAGATGCTTTCAAGCTTCCTTTTCTTTAGTCCATAGCTCTCTATTTGTTCTTCAGAACCTTTATATGATGTAAATTTTTAACTATGGTCCTGTACACTTGAACAAATATTAGCTAGTCCAATTTACAATTTTTAATACTTTGTTATCATCAAAACTCTTTAAGGTTCATTGTTAAACACATTTTGTTCCAACATATCATATTATCCGTACCCATGGGTATCCATTGACATCTCTAGTCTTTGTTGTAGATCATGTGAAAAGATTTATATACATTGAAGCTAAAACACAAAATGATATAAATTAGGTAGAGAGGCTTTCAGCTATCTGTCTGATGCAGAAGTTTGTTCACCTGAAAGAACTGGATACTAAATTGTAGTTAATATCTGCCTTTGCTGTAGATCATGTGAAAGGATTTATATATGTTGAAGCTGAAAGTCAAAATGATATAAATCAGGTAGCTTTGGTAATAGGGTTTTCATTGGTTTATAGATAGATATCAATTATTACTGAAAAAGTGTTTCTACCGCTGACTAAATATGTTTTCATTTGTTACTCGTGATCAAGCCATTTTGAAGATTTAATTTTGTAATCCATAATGCAAGAGTACTCTAAATATTGTATTATGGTTTATAATTATCGGTCATTTCGCAATTTATTCTTCCAATATAATATTTTGTCAAATACGTTACTGAACCCCCGTGCGAAGCACGGGTTTGTAGCTAGTTTTCATTGAATTCCAAACCCATTTGAAAATAAACAAGAGAAAAACTTTATTAAACCTATACAATTTACACTACAAGAAATTTGTCATTTTGCGACACTTACTTTACGACCCTTAGCTTATAACTGTCACCTAGTGAGCCTCAGATAGTTAAGCAAGAAGCCATTTTGATATCTTCCAAATTCTTCCCAAATTCAGCCTCATACTTTAAGAGACACAATTTTGGGCACAAGATGTGCACTTTCCTGTGCAAAGTTCCTTTCCTAACCTTTTTAAAGTGCTTCAGTATTCACTGACTTCATGTTTGTTCTAAGTTAACCTTGAAAGCTATTATAGAGATATTCTTGTAGATTTTAGAGCTATTATTTGACGTTGATATGAATTATCAAAAGATTCTCTGACATTAAAACTAGAAGATTAGTTTGCATGGATATTGGTTTCCAATTGCAGGTGTAATTTATGACGTTGAGAGGTTCCGACTCGATTTATTCGTGTAACTATGGCCGACATCAACTAATTGTCAATATTCTCAGGTAGAACCTCTGCGAAGAACAATGGATATGGAACCTCCTATGTAACTTTGTGCTAGGAATGAAGACTACCATTGCAAAGCCTTTGAAGGATGCTCAAGTTATATGCAAGATGAACTTTACAGATGTAACGCCCTATTTCTATTAAAGCGATAAAACACGCGAATATAACGAATATTCAAGAAATAGACGCTACGTCTAACACAAAATTCAAAATCCAAACATACATGTGTGTGTGTGTATATATATATATATATATATATATATATATATATATATATATATATATATATATATATATATATATATATATATATATATAATATCTCAACAGTCACAGCGGAATATAATTCATACATCTCCCAAATATATAAATATATATATATATATATATATATATATATATATATATATATATATATATTGAACCACCAAAACCTTCCTAAAGACTTAAATGACCTCTAGAAGGTCCAGTCCCATGTTATCATCACTTCGCCTTGTCCCAAGACTCGTGCTTGGGGGGCTGTGAACCGTCATAATATTCCTAAAGGCTTAGAAGCCCTCCAGAAAGGCTGCTCTAAGACCTCCAGAATGGCTCAGGCGCCCTCCAGAAGGGCTCCTGAGACTCTGGCGCGCTCGCCTTGAGGCACCGCCCTTCTAGGCTTCTAGAAACCTCTAGAAACCGCCTAAAATACATAAATACCCCTGTTGCTTGGGAACCAAGCAACCGAAACCCAAGCCCATGACAGGCTATAAATACTACTCTTGAGAGCATTCTCAAGGCATCTAATCATCAGTCTAAACCCTAGAATCCTAGTATTCCTTACCGTACTTTTCTGCAAGTACAGTTGGCGCCGTCTGTGGGAACCTCGGTAAAACTAACCTAGCCCACACCCTTATTCTAATCGCTATTTAGAAAACACAAACGATAAACTCTATATCGCATTCCTCACTGAGATGGAGAAACCTTTTCTCAATCTCTCAGGCCATATCCACGATGACCCAATCCTCCGGTCACGATGTCGTTCGATGAAAATCAGTTTGAAAGCATGGCAGCAACCTCGCCGCGATAAGAAGTTGCTTCGTCGCCGCATGTCAACACCTCATCTCGTTCTCACACAGAGTAACCACCTCCAAAGTTATACATGGCAAAGTAACTATCGCTACCCACTACGGCAGTTGTTTTCTCATTTCGTCCACCAGGGGCGAGAGAGGTCGCGATTGTAATGTTTTCAGGTACCCCTCCAGCTGTCTCCAAACGATGGCCCATAAAACGATTCCCGAACCTCAGTTTTCATCTCGCCGGGAAGAATTTGGTCGAAGCCGCCGACGCTGCTCGTCCTGCGTATGAATCCAATTACATCCGAATGAATTTTTCGATCAGGAATGCTGAACAATGGACTTTACCACCTGGAAGCTACTGTTTTAAGTCTGAAGTGTCAGCTTCAAGTCACCTAATTTGTACTCAGATGAACACTCCAAGGGAACACTGTGCAACCGTAGCAACATCACTCGAGACTCAAGAGCGAAATTAACAATCAGGTTTCATCTTCCCGATCATTAAGTGTAGAACAAACTGTATGACTAAGGTAATCCAAAAGTACTCATTTATCCAATCAAATTGGTGCCTTATGTCTTTGAAAAAATATTAGTTGTATGAATCGACATCCTCATTTGCTTTGGAGATTATTTTTGGTACATACACATGGACGACCAACTGCCTGATTATTATTCTTTGCTAATCTATTATTTCAGCAACAATATTTCATATCTATTCTGATGGACGAGTGAGTGTAAGAGGAGTAAGAAGTAAGATAATGGGCGAGTTAGTTCCAATTCAACTAGATGAGTTAAGCCACAACTTAATATGAGAAAGAAGAGAATAAGAAATATAGGTAGAAGAAATAGTTCCCTTTAACGCGAGAAAAAATAGAATAGTATACTTAAGTAAAAGACGTAATTCATTTAGCAGTAGAATAACAAGAGTAAAATAGCTATAAGTATTCCTTTGTCACTAGCAGAATTATTACAACACCCTTTAACTATCCTAGGTACCCAATGGCACAAGTGAAGTGTAGTATTGTTAAAAGGTCACATAAAAGGGATTCTGTCAAGGAAAGCCTTGGTATTTAAGTGGTCCAGGTGACCCACCTCTCTTTCCTGGGAACCCCTTTTATGCACCATTTACTTTGCAAACTAAACTAATGCTTAGTAAAACATAAGTATTAGACTAATAGCCACATGTTAGGATGAAGACAAAATGGACCCAAATAGAAGAATAAAATGAAGCAGAAGACTTAGTTCTAACTTCATAGGAGGGGGTAGAGACATAGAAAATAAAGTACCAAGCAAGTTAAAATTCAAGTTAGTAGGGAAAATAGAGGGAGTATAAAATAAATAGAACGAAGTGGGCAAGTTAGTATGAATCTAATAAGGAAATAGCGAATTTCGATTTAGGAAAAGTAGTAGGAAGAATTAAATCCAATCTAATAAGAAGAAAGAAAAATATCACAAGATAATTAAGAAAGTTGTGGAGTGAGAAAGGCGAAAAAGAATAGGAAGAGGAGTAAGAAATGTGGGCGAGTTAATAAGAGAAGAATAGTTAGTTCTCATTAAGAATGATTGCATATGATTAAAGGCTCCTTTATTTATGATATTGATTTCTTGAAAGTACGGAAGAATTGTTATATTTCAGATAAATAAGGCTTGGGAGGCAAAACAAGCCCGCCAAAGGCAAGATTAACGAAAGGAGAGTACTCGCCAAACAACACGCCATAATGCATATGGAAGCTATTGTCCCGCCATTAAGAACAGGAATATGAAACTCTAAGTTATCCTAACCTTTATCAAACTTTGAGATTTGTTTTGCAGGTTTTTAACAAAGATAAAAGCCTTCTCAGAGTGAAGCCTTCCCTCAGAGTGGGAAGCATGATTAAAGCCTTCTCAGAGAAAAGTCTTCCCCCAGAGCGGGAAGCAAAAGTCCTCCTTCAGAGTAGGAGGCGCCTTCCATCAGAGTTGGAAGTGAAAAGTCTTCCCCCAGAGCGGGAAGCCAAAAGTCCTCCTTCAGAGTAGGAGGCGCCTTCCATCAGAGTTGGAAGTGAAAAGTCTTCCCCCAGAGCGGGAAGCCAAAAGTCCTCCTTCAGAGTAAGAGGCGCCTTCCATCAGAGTTGGAAGTGAAAAGTCTTCCCCCAGAGCGGGAAGCCAAAAGTCCTCCTTCAGAGTAGGAGGCGCCTTCCATCAGAGTTGGAAGTGAAAAGTCTTCCCCCAGAGCGGGAAGCCAAAAGTCCTCCTTCAGAGTAGGAGGCGCCTTCCATCAGAGTTGGAAGTGAAAAGTCTTCCCCCAGAGCGGGAAGCCAAAAGTCCTCCTTCAGAGTAGGAGGCGCCTTCCATCAGAGTTGGAAGTGAAAAGTCTTCCCCCAGAGCGGGAAGCGAAAAGTCCTCCTTCAGAGTAGGAGGCTCCTTCCATCAGAGTTGGAAGTGAAAAGTCTTCCCCTAGAGCGGGAAGCCAAAAGTCCTCCTTCAGAGTAGGAGGCGCCTTCCATCAGAGTTGGAAGTGAAAAGTCTTCCCCCAGAGCGGGAAGCAAAAGTCCTCCTTCAGAGTAGGAGGCGCCTTCCATCAGAGTTGGAAGTGAAAAGTCTTCCCCCAGAGCGGGAAGCTAAAAGTCCTCCTTCAGAGTAGGAGGCGCCTTCCATCAGAGTTGGAAGTGAAAAGTCTTCCCCCAGAGCGGGAAGCCAAAAGTCCTCCTTCAGAGTAGGAGGCGCCTTCCATCAGAGTTGGAAGTGAAAAGTCTTCCCCCAGAGCGGGAAGCAAAAGTCTTCCCTCAGAGTGGGAGGCGCCTTCCATCAGAGTTGGAAGTGTAAAATAAAAGGTCTTCCCTCAGAGTGGGAAGCACGCCTTCCCTCAGAGTGGGAAGTGCGATTAAAAAAGCGCTACTACTACGACATCAACGAAATCTACAAAATCGACAAGCACCCCAAACGTCAAAGGCTCTGGCGGGGTGAAAAATCGGCAAATCGACTCCATTAGAAAAACAAGAGAATGGAAAAATAAAGTCTCCAAATCGCCAAACAAATGAAGGTCAACCGAGCCGACAAAAGTCGCCGGAACATCAACGCCAAATGTTGAGAATCTGAGGTGACACAGTCACCGGAGCATATAAGAAAATAAGCACGACAATTCAAAATCGTTGAAAATCCCCGAAGCATCAAAAGTAATAAAATTGTTTATGTAAATCTCCAAAACGAATTCGGCAAACAAAATCGATGCAAATTTAATGAGGAATCGCCATAAAGAAGTCAACTCGTCACGACGTACAAACCACTTCGCCTTGTGCCAAGACTCGTGCTTGGGGGGCTGTGAGAGGTCGACCTATAAAACAATTCGAATATATACTCCTTGGGGGTCTTCGAAGAAGACGTAAAAACACCCTAGGGGGACTCTCCAAGTTCGGACAAACGACGCCCATAGGCACATACAAAACATTAAGCAAATTCAAACACTTCGTCTTGTCCCAAGACTCGTGCTTGGGGGGCTGTGAACCACCAAAACCTTCCTAAAGACTTAAATGACCTCTAGAAGGTCCAGTCCCATGTTATCATCACTTCGCCTTGTCCCAAGACTCGTGCTTGGGGGGCTGTGAACCGTCATAATATTCCTAAAGGCTTAGAAGCCCTCCAGAAAGGCTCTAAGACCTCCAGAATGGCTCAGGCGCCCTCCAGAAGGGCTCCTGAGACTCTGGCGCGCTCGCCTTGAGGCACCGCCCTTCTAGGCTTCTAGAAACCTCTAGAAACCGCCTAAAATACATAAATACCCCTGTTGCTTGGGAACCAAGCAACCGAAACCCAAGCCCATGACAGGCTATAAATACTACTCTTGAGAGCATTCTCAAGGCATCTAATCATCAGTCTAAACCCTAGAATCCTAGTATTCCTTACCGTACTTTTCTGCAAGTACATATATATATATATATGCCATGGTCCAAATACAACATCATACAAAAATACTCCAAGTTCGACACGTGGACAAATCTCAACAAGATAAAATAAAGCCAACAAGACATAGCAAGACTCTACAACCTAATCAGAGCCCTAAGCTACGACACCAGACGATAACGGAGAAAGCTCCCACTATCCAAGCACTCACCTCAAGCAACTACTCCTGCACAACGTCTACCCATCCATACAGACAGGTAGGCGGCAAAACCACTGGGGGTAAGCATTACATTAATCATAATCAGTAAATAATAGTTGACATCAATAATCCAATTCATTTCTCAAATGGCTTGCATGAACAGTTAATCCTCAATAATTACATTCATATAACAAATTCAAACATCACAACTAGCATTCATCAACATGTTCATCACCAACAAACATCGTTCACATATCACAACAAGACACCATTTCAATATGCAATGCGCCTATACTCGACACATATATGCATGTGGTACCATAACAACAACAATAGATGCCAACTGAACATCTAAGTAAGAGAACACTTCCTCTCTTACCAATCACCTATGTAAGAGAACACCTCCTCTCTTACATTTCACATATGACTCAATATGATCATGATGCATGTACACACAACAAGGACCCGACAATGCACAATTTCAACATAACAAATGTAAGAGTACACCTCCTCTCTTACAAATCACCAATGTAAAAGTACGTCTCCAATTACATTAGCTATCTCAACAACAATTGCATTATCAAGTTTACATGTCCACACATTCAACAATCACAATTCACATAAGAGTCATCATCACACACATCAACTTACCAAATATCACAACAATTCCATATACTTTTCATAAACCAAGTAAAATGGCACAACACATCATTTCATGATAAACATCATATCCAATCATCAACCATCTTCCACATACCATCAATTAACCATATAGAACTATCCACAAAAGATTTGCCAAATAATTGGACTTCAAGATTATTTTTGACAAGTTCGTCTCTAGTTTCACCATTTTAAAAATAATTGAACCAAATAAACCAAAACCAAGTAAACAAGATTCAATGCCTCAACTAAGTATACCTCTAGGCTACTTATAAGTACAGTAGAGGATACAATTTCGTTTCACCGGCCAAATGCGACGAAATCATGAAAATCACGAAGTTCGTCTCACTTTATCACTTTTCAAGAAATTTTCATTTTCAAATCAAAGCAAGTTGAATCCATCACACCATAGTTTAAATACCATTAAACACCTTAAATGAACTTAGAGAACATAAGTTTGAAGTTAAGAAATATTCCACAGAGTTTGGGTTGACTTAGAAATAGTTATGTGGAATTTTCGTAAATTTCCCTAAGACCTCCTTGGAATAATTTCCTCATAACTCTCAAACCAAAAATCATTTTCAAGTCAAACCAAAGCCTCTGGAAAACTAACAAAATTCTCTACAACTTTCATGTTTACGTCGAAAGCCAAATCAAAACAAAAATGTGAGAAAAAGACGCAAGAACACAGAACAGACGTGCTGTATGAACAGTAGCGCTTCTGAAACAGCGCTCCTAAACAGTGCTTCTGAAAACGGTAGAGCGTGAACAGTGCTTTTGAAAACGGTAGAGCGTGAATAGTGCTTCTGAAACGGTAACGCTTGAACAGTAGCAGATTTTTTTTAACCTTCACGTTTTCGCGCATAAAAACCAAACCGTTAATCCGTTTTCGATGCCGTTTTCGCCTACATTCTCCTAACACTTAGCTCTATCATAATCTACAGAAAAATTCAAGTTTCAACCATCCCAAAATCATTTCTCCCAAACCTCACATAATCATTTCTTTTGCAAAAAAGCTTAAACATCGATATTTCACACGAAAAACCCGTTTTCTCCCAAACGACTCGACTAACACAACCACCACATGAAAAGAGAAATTCTACCAAGTCCAATTCAACCAACAATATCAAAAACACAGCCAACAACCTCATATTTCAAAATTTCATTTGGGTCCTTCACATGAACAACTTAACATAAACTTCACCAATTTGAACAACAACAACAAATCTCATCATAATTCATCATTTCAATGATACCCATTGCATCAATTCATCAACAACACATGTTAAAGCAACAACAACAACATTTGAACATGAATTCATCAACAATTCAACAACCACAACTTCATTCATCATCAATTTCATACAAAAACATATCATGTTCATATCTACCCATTTTAACATACAAATTCAACAACAACAACACAATTAACATTTAATTCATGTACATAATCATGTCAACAAAATTAAGCATGAAATTCTACAACCAAAATCAAATTAAGCACTTAACCACAATTATGCAAAGAATTAGGGTAGAATTTAAACTAAAGGATTATGATTAAAGTCTAACCCCCTTACCTTAATTCTTCTCAACACCAACTAAGGCTTCACTTTAGCTCCAATACTAGCTCCAATCCTTGAAGCTTGACCTCCCCTTAGCCTTCTCTAGATCTCCTCTCCAAACCCTTGTCTCCTCTCTATCTCTATCTCTTCTCAATTGAAAATGAAAATGTTGGCAAAACACTATTTCCTCTACCAACTAGAGCTTATATAGGTTCACCTAATTGGGCTTAACTCACCACACCTTAATGGGCCTAACCCATTTCTATTCTAACCCATAAATGTTACTACTCACTTAACGGTAAAATGTAACATTAACGGTCAACTACTGGTAATCAAAAATAAATTACTACAACTCCCTAGCACTTAGTAAAATAACCACTCTTACTAAGTACTAAAAATAATCCTCAGCAAAGTTACAAAATTACCACTACCCTCAGAATGACCAAAATACCCCAAAGTCCAAAATGACTAAAATACCCTTCTAACACTGAATTCTAGAATTTCCGACCAAAAATACACATAGAGGCAATTAATCACATAAGAGCACATATAACACACATAAATAAATAATAAAATAACTCTAGCGAAAAACGGGTTGTTACAACAGACATGCTCAGGTGCCAAGTCATTTTTTTGATAGAGAGGTACAATGTTGAAGTACCCGGGGGGATTCATTTTTTCATCAGCTCACAATCTGCTGATGCCTCTGGTTGCACCAAAGTTTCACAGTCTGTTGTTGAGGATATATAGCAGTAGATGTGGTACTGATAGCAGTGCAGGGATCCTGTTTGTTTATGAATAGAAAATCATGTTATATACAGGAAGTAGAGCGCAAAATTCAGATCCTACAGACTGAAGCTACAACTCTTTGTGCCCAATTGACACTATACAAGGTTTGTATTGTCTTTTATTTAAACCGCAACACTTTTAGAAGCTCCATTTTGCAGTGTAGCCCTGTTTTGTTTATTGGATTTCTTGGTGAAGCGTAGTGCAATATATTCAACTGCATTGATCATCACTTTCCTCGAACCACATTGATACATCCTTGTTGCAATTATAGCTAAATACATAATATTACTTTTGGAAGCATATTCTATTCATTTTTCTCTCAGAAATTCTTCATATATAAATTGTTCTAGATATTTATATAATCACTTTGGTGATTTTGGATTTCGGTGTTATAACATATTGTTGCTTTGTTTGTGATTTAGTGCTTCTCTATAATAAGCTACTTAATAAGCTTAGGGATTGTGTTTTCATTTTTACATAGTAGTTAGGCGACTTAGAGAAAGTGTAATGACAAAGAAGAGCCTTCATATCCGGGATGCAAAACTTCTCAAGGCTAGTGTTGAGATTGTTCAACTTGAAGGCAAGAAATAGAGTTCTGTATGAGAACAGAAGATTTATACGTCACGATTCTACGAATATGGGTGGTGTAAGTAAATTTTCTCCCCTTTTTATGCCTCTGTTTGTTCTTTATAGTAGCTAGATCATGATAGGAAAAATTGGCTTTCCCATTCATATCATTGAAAATAAAGTAGATTTTTTTTATAAAGTTCACAATAGACTTTGATTCATTAGTTAGAAAATAGGATTTCCCGTTCATGATTTGATTCACAATTTGATAATCACGACAAATTTTAATGTATCGATCAGGTTCAAGTTGTAAATGGTGTTCCACTAACAAGGGACTATTCTTTTGCCAAATATAACAAGGTAAATGTTGGTTCAGTCTTTACCTTCGCGCCTGCTCACATGATTTAAGTTGTAAATGCTGGTTCAAGTTGTAAATGGTGTTCCACCAACTAGGGACTATTCTGTGGTATATATCTTCTACTCACATGATTTAATGTTTATTTATATGCTTTGATGCAGTCTATTGACATAACTTGATACACATACGAGGAATATTCTGTTGTATATATCTTCTACTCACATGATTTAATGTTTATTTATATGCTTTCATGCAATCTATTGCAAATCCTGTAGGAATATGAGTTTTTTATTCTAATACAACTGTTTTGAATGTTCAACCATTAATGTTTTGGTTTTTGAATGTTTAAATTGTACTTTATTTGCTGTTGTTTTGATTTATTTGATGCATGGATCAATGTTGTCACACTTGAATGAATTATATGAATGACATTTGGTTATTTACAGTTTATATATTTTTGCATTTTAAGTATTTATAAATATATTTATTTAAATTTTAAAAAAATAAACTAAACATTTGCAACTGTTGTCAAGGGTCGCAAGTCCATTAAGTTAGATTAAGTTGCCTACTTTGCGAGAGTTGTGAAGGGTCGCAATGCCCTTTGCGACGGTTGTAACGACCGTTCCTTGAACTTTCGCAAATGTCACTTGCGACCCCAACATTAGCGCCTGTTGGGGAACAGTCGCAAATGTACATTTGCGACCCTTCTAACAGTCGCAATCAATCATTTTAAAAGTCGCAAAATGTCTTTTTTCTTGTAGCGTTATTTTCGAAAAATTCTCTTAAAAATTTCAGCAAAATATAATCACCTCAAATAACCATGGAAAATGGGAGTGCATCTTTGTTCCATTTAGACTTCCTCCATTTACTCCTTTTTACTTCATAGATGTGTGACATATGACAAAAATAAAATCAAGGACTAGGATTAAAATGTTCTCCCCATTATGTTCCACACACCTAACACAACTTAATTACTCTGTTCTTCCCCCTTCCAACTCCTGCCACAACAACAACCTCATCTCTCCACCGCCGCCACATCCGGCAACACCGCCGCCACTTTCGACGACTAATTCATAATATACCTCTCTTCTGCTCTATACACCGTTATAGCACAGCCCCATCTTACCGTCGTTGTGTCCTTCCGACGGCGGCGGGACGGTGATTGTGCAGTCTTCTTTTTCATCGTTTTCGATTTTGAAATCACTAAGAACAGTATGAGTTTGTTTTCTGATTTTGGAATCAAATTTTCTTCTGGAATTTGAAATCGTGAGATCTAGATGATATGAAAACAACGACGGCGAGAAGTGATGCTACAACAAGTGGCAGCAGCCCCGTTCAGAGGTAGAGACAGAGATGGAGGAACGATAGCCACCACTGGTTTGGGTTTGAAATCGCGATCTGTAGATAACTACAACAACAGCGAGGAGCGGGAGACCGACAAGAGGCATCAACTCTGGCCGGAGGAAGAGGCAGAGAAAGAGGAAAGAGAGCGGGAGGCCGCAAAGATGTTGATTGGGAGGAAGATGGAAAACGTGAATGTTGATTAGAGTATTATTAAGTAAATCCTTATTATTTTTGACCTTTTAATCTCAACCCTTAGATTTATTTTTGCCATATGTCACACATCTATGAAGTAAAAAGGAGTAAATGGAGCAAGTCTAAATGGAGCAAAGATGCACTCGGAAAATGCCAAGATTAAATTCTATGTTTTGTTTTTAGGCATCAAAGTACGTCTTTAAAAAAAATATCAAAGTACGTATTTTGATCAAGAGGAATAAAATCATATATTTTTTATTATTATTAAAAGGGATAAACAAGTTCTTGATTAGATTCTATGTTTTTTTTACAAGAGAAAACTATATTTTTATGATAGCCTCCCATATTCCAACACTCCGAATGAATGAACAAATTAGAAGGAATTAAAAAACACTGATTCGTCCACCTCATCAAACGTAACCAAATCTCCCTCCCCGTAGCACACCAAACAAATCTAGTCTTTTGTATTTCTTACAAAATTTGATTACTTTTTGTCCACGTTTTAATTTGGTCTACGTCAATCGGAACATTGTTGGTTAGAAATAAAATTGTAATGTTGGATGAAATTTCAAACATTGCTGAAAATATGTTGTGTTTTAGCTTTTTAATTTGATTTTAACGTTGGAAACAAAAAAAAATATCGTCTAAAAAAACCGCACCAACCGATTCAAACCAAACAGCATACTTATTTATGTTGCGGTTCGGATGACTTTTACCCTTAAAACCAAACCGCACCGCGAACACCCCTTCAAAACCTGATGCAAAATGCTAACTGAGAATGAAATACACAATTGCAGAACTTCAGACGCGTAAGGAACCCTCGTGCAAAAATAGATTTCAATTTTCTCCATTAAAACCTGCGTAGGACAATCGCTCCAATCCGAAAAAGTAACTTAAATTCTGCATATTTGTATCATCTAGATATGCTCCATTTTTCTATCTACAATAACGATTTTTCTATCTACAAGTAACGCAAAAAATAATTTAGTGGATTCCATTCCAGGGGCTGAACAATATTCTTCACTCCAAACCAATCAAACACATGATTGCACTTTCCACACCCTACAACTCATACAATATATTTTGAGTTTCTCGGAAATTTAAAATTATTATATTTTCCCTGATTCACTAATCACCGTTAAAAGCATTATATTGAACTTATTCTACGAAAATTTCACCACATATAATTTAAAATCATATCAAGTACTTAGAGTAAAACATTAATATTTCATTTTACAAATGTGTACATCAACTTTCGCAAATTATAAGAATTCTCATCAAACAGATCAAAACTAGCTACTGTAAAATTACTCGTCTTACAATAGCTTAGATGATGGATCATCATTGATTCGTTGTACGCTGGATAATTAGGTGGAGAGGGAGGACGAAGCGCTGACCAACAAACACTGTTCGGAATTTAGATAAATATGCAGTACCAAACAAAAGAAAGTAAAGCTTACAGTAAGTTTGTTGTGCCGTGGAAAACCAATACCTTGAGAGCAAAATTCGTCTAGACTTCAGTGCAATCCAAACCGCCAATCTCTCTCCAAGACCGGCCCTGTCAGCATAGAGAAAGAGGGATGAATATAATAACTAGCAGCAAGAAGAAATTTCATGCCTATATAATAGCATAGACCCTGTCAGGCGATGTACTTTGCTAGGATCTGAGTTATGGTGATCATGAATCATTCTACATCGTAACAGCTTGGGGTTTATCACTAATTTTGGCCATATAACTCCTCTTATTGAGGGAGCATACAAGTAGTCCTTATAGTAATCCCGGTATTTCTACCATGGCTCTCTCCTTATCCAATTTGCCTTTGAGCCATTTCTTGGTCTCCTTTCACAACTCCTACTAGTCGGTTGACAAGAGCGTACTTTGATAGCTTTCTGAAAGTGCACGGTTCTATCGAATTGTAAAAAAATTAATCAAAAGGGAGTTAAAGTAATTATCAATCAACTATAAAGTTTTGGCTAAAAGCAATGGTTTGTTTTAGATTCAAATTCTTTTTTTTTATAAGTCAAGAGATAGGTGTTGCATCAAGGTTAGTCTGAAGGACAGATACCCCCATCCCATGCCGCCGTCCGCCTACTCATAAAAATATTATTAAAAAGGGAAAATATATATATAAGAGGGGGGAGAAACCAAAACCCTCAAAAATCAAGAAAAACGAAATTAAAAAGAAAGAAAAATGACCCGAGGAGAATGTTGCTCAACCTCCCTTGGATTCACCCTTGGAACGCGTGTGGTAGGAATTGAGTTTACTTTGTTGTTTCTTCTGCTTCTTCGTCAGATAAGGTGTAACGGGGACATCAACATCTTTACCTCGAATGAGATATTGTCTAACAAAATAAAGTTCCTTATGAAGTTGCGGATTACGCGCTGCTACATTAGGATCAGCAATAATATTCTAAACTGTCGGCATAGTATTTGTAGCCAAAGTGAGAACCGGCTGTTGTAGTTCAACAACCTGCTCATTTGCAATCTTCTCTAAAACGGTTATGTTCAATGGTGGTTGTGACTGGTGCCTAACTATCTCATCGGTGACGTTGTGCAACGACATGTGAAACGAAGTCTGAGACTTTTCTATATGTGATGTATCAAGAGAAATAACACAAATACGACTATGTTTCTATATTAAAAAGCGTCATGGGATTGAGGTTTTCATCATAATGTTAAATCATAACATTCCCTATCTATTTTTCTATTTTTTAATGAATTCATTCCTAAGGAGAAGGTGTTCTTTGGTCTTTCATGTTTCCTCTTGGAAATATGAATGTATCTCAACAATTATCAAACCTACTGATGATGGAATAACATATGATGTTTTTAGCTATATTTTTAATTATTTTCTTTGCATTTGAAGGCAAAGTAGAAGTCATTGAGAGGTGTCGTCAATAGGTTAAAAAACTTTTTGTACTTTTTCATTTGAGTAGTTGTAATTCAATGTTATCCTAAAACATGCAACTCTATAGTTGTTTTGAGTATTTTTTTTAGTGAGAAATCATATAAATCAGCAAAACAAGACATCATGTGAAGGATCAATGATATAAGGATTGAAGATCAATGGTTCTTGGAAGGTATTTGAAGACAATACACAGTGAAGAAAATTATGTTGAAGTTCCAAGGCAATGCAAGGTGGAAGAACGCTTCAAAAGAGATGAAAACTGTAGAATTCACGCAGGAGGAGCTGCCTGAAGTGTCCACATGCCCAAAACCATGAACCCTGTGCATGAGGAGATCAGCCTTTGCGCCTAGACAAAAAGTTCATTACGTCATAAAGACAGTAATGACTTGGGGGGAAACTTTTCTTGACCGTATAGAAGCCCATAATAATAAGGCCTAAAGAGCCTACACCCAAAGGGAACCTGGGAACCACGGTGAGACAGTACGCTAAGCTCTATGTGGATCACCGCATATATAAACACATGCCACAACTCCATCTTGAACACCCAAATAATCTCCAACTGCCTACCTTATCGTATGGAGGCAGTTACGAGCAACAATGCCTATATAATGGTGATTCTACATCACTCTCAAGGTACAATCCACATTTACCAGGTCATGCACTTTTCCGCCTCTCTCACATTCTGACTTGTGCGTTGAAGTGCTAACATGACTGCATGAACCTTCCACTTCCACCGTGAAGATTCAACTTCCGCCATATCGGAGCACCCTGGACAACCATCCAAATTCATCAATCGTCATCGGGTCGATCAATTGATTAATTTTACTTTTATGTTATTGATCATACTATGCATCGTTTTTGTGTTAGTTATAAAGATGACTACTTTTAATGTTTATAAAATGCATTACGAGTTATATGAGTAATTTAATCATATATCTTGTATTGCATTATATAAACACTATGATAGATGAAAATATGCAATTAAAGCATGCAGTTTAGCGGAATGTTTAAATTCAAAAGATTAATTTTGCATCTAAATAGTATAATAAATGCACAAAAGGGATAACTCTGGCGTACTAAAGCAATATTAAACCAAGTTCAAACCCACTTGGGTTGGCCTAGTGGTATTGGCTTGGGACCTGGGAGTGTGCTCCGCCTCAAGGTCTCAGGTTCGATTCTCTCTGGTGCTAATTTGAGGGGGTTAATTTAGCTTCTTCAAAAAAAAATATTAAACCAAGTTCAAGTTAGTTTGTTTTGATAGAAAATATTGTCAGGTTTGTATGATACATAACAATGATCAAGCTGGTTTTGTTTATGTTATCACTGAATTGTTGACTTTCTGAGGGGTTCGTCTTATGATTTCTTTTTGGTCGATCGATTTTGCTTCAAAATTGAGAATTATTGTCTAGAATAGGGATTTTGGGCTTGTTGCGATGTATTCTCCGGTGGATTGGGAGTTTTGAGGGATGTCGTGATTATTTGTTTATGGAGACTGGTGGGGTAATTGTTTTTTCTTCGAGACCGGAAGTCAGTTTCTAGACTCAAGCTTTTTGGCCTTGCTTGTTGTATTGGTGGAATCTGAATGAGTGTCTAAATAAAGTGATTTTAATATGTGTAATTTGGCTCAACTTATGAAGAGAATATGTGAGGTGTTGTTATAGGGATTTGGTGGATTGGTTGGTGTTCTTGAGGGGGTTTGAGCGGTGGGAAATAGAAGTTTGGATATAGTATTGGTGGTCATTTGCGATGAAGGCCGAGGAGTTTGGCTTAGTTTATTTTTTTATGCTCTTGTAAGGAGGTTATGCTTTGATTTTGGTGTTGGTGGTTAGTTTTTGTATTTTCTTTTGGGTGTTCCTGCTTTATACGATCTCGTTTGGTTGTTTTTTTTTTGTCTTGCGAATTACTGTTAATCTTATGCAGAGACTTGGTTATTTATTTTTTTGTCTTTTGCCAATATTTGTCGTTCAATAAAATAAAAACAATGATCAGAAAGAAAGAAAGAAAGAAAGCAAGCATAGGAGTACTCAGAAGATACTCGTTGAGATTAATATTGAATAAATATAGATAGATCAAAGAATGAGTAATGATATAATGATAAGAGACTTATTTTTAGAGTGACTTAGGTTAACCAACTCACAATCCGTCAAACTAACTTGTTAACCTATAAACTAACAATAGTTAATTAATTATAATTTAATAATATTTATGCAATTTTAAAATCAATGTAGTTTATTGAGATAATAAACGGAGGAAAGATTCTTCATGTTCACCGCATCTGAAGCATGTTGCGGAATTAATAATATTCCTGTGGTTCAACAACGTTAATGTGGGGGCTACGTTATGACTAGGGTTGGACAAGATTTGTGTAATCGACCCAAACCGGCCGACCCAACAGGCCCGTAGACAAGCGGGTGGGTCCATTCGGGTTGTACGGGTCATTCGGGTTGAAGAAGACGGTTATGGACAGGTTATATCGGTCGGTCTCGGATGGGTTAAATCCACCCATCGAAACCCATAAGCAACCGACAAAATAGCTTTATTTATTATTTTCCTAGTGTTTGGCAGGTTAGGTAACATAAATAACGTAAAAAAAATAGGTAACATAAATCCCTTTTTTATCTCATTTCCCAACATCCCCTTCTCTCTCTAGAAACATCATCGCTTCCACTTCTCTCTACCCAAATCATCTCACTTCCTCTCTTCTTCTCTCATCCTCTCTTCTTAATCTTCATCTTTTCTCTTATACTTTGATCAGACTTCCTTCATCTTCATAGCTTCATAGCCAACACTTAAAAGTTCTTCATAGATCTTCAACTTCCAAAACCATTGTCTGTTGGTGAACTGGATCTTGATAGTGTGTGAAAGATACATGCAATTGATTTGTTATTCAAGCTTCTAACGCTATTGATTTGTTATTCATTCATAGCTAACATCTCTGATCTTCTTTTGAAGCTCCAGATCTTGAACCACTGATTTGTTTTCATAACTCTATCCCCATTGATTTTTTATTTTGTTCTGTAAATAGTTTATTAAGGCTGTAATTGTGAAGTTATGAAAAAGTTGTTTGTTATGTATGAGATATACCAAAAAAAGTTGAATTTTTTGTAGCTGGATTTTTTTAAAGCTTTTGTTCTTTCGCGTTTGAAGCTCGCATCTAAACCGTTACAACCCACCCGAACAACCGACAAACCGAATAAACCGAATCCGATCAAACCGAGTGCATAAAGTGGACGGAGATGGGTATGATTTTCTCAACCGTCGGTCACCTCGGATTGGGAATTTTCACCCGAAAACCGTCCGAGGCCGACCGATGTCCACCCCTAGTTATGACAAGCAAGCCAAACCAGAAACTTATATTTTTCAGGGACTTTTAATTTCCAAATCCAGTTCCAAGGAGCATTTGCAAGGGTGTCAGAGTCAAGATGGGAAAGTAACCAGTGGTAGCCACTTTTTGAGGAGTAGACGCCAGATTTATTATGGGACCAAATGTAAGATTTCACCCGAATCCCTAAATCACATTTTTGAGATGACAGTTTTCACCCGAATCGTATATTATTCCTGCACATAATTTTAACATTATCCAAAATTTTCCCCCTTTTCTCTTGTGAAAGGTTAAAAAAAAAAAAAAAAATTAATTAAAAATCATTAATTCTTATAATTAGACAGTGGTTTACGTGACCTACTTACTAAAAGTGCTGAAGGGACAAACAGCAAATTGATTAATTGAAGAGACAATAATATTCTTATTTTATTATGATTTTTAGCAACTATAAAGTGATCAAATCTTGTTCTATTATGTAACAAGAAAAATAACCTGTTCTATCTGTTACATAAAAAGAGGGGAAATATATGGCTGCAATCATTAAATTTATTTACACAATGTTTCTATTTATTTTCCTATTTGTAGTTCCAACCAAAGTTGACGGTAAAAAAAAAATTTTACCCTTCAATTGTCTTTCTTTACGTTGTTTTTTGTACACAATATTTTTTTCTTGTTTTAACAAATCTAATTTATTCTTCTTTTTCATAATAGCATTTGCTGGATGTGTTACTGATGCTGATTGTGTGATAAAGAAGTGTAGTTCTTCTTGTCGTATAAAGTGTATTGATTTTCAGTGTCTATGCCCAACTGGTTTTTAAGAGTACCAGCTTCAACAAAGTACACAAAAGCTTTATGCGGATGAATGAGTTTTTGCACTAGCAAAAAGATCTATCTTATTTCCCATCTGCTAGAATATTATATGAGTGTCAATTATCATTTAATTATTGTGGTGGTATCAAATAAATGGATTATATATTTACTTTTCTTTTGCCTTGCCATTATGGCTTTTGTACAGACAATAATGATTAAATAAAAAGTGCGTTTGTTTCGGCTTTTAAAAAAAAAAAATATTATAGGTTAAAAGAATTTAGAGATTATTTTTTAAAGATTTTTTTAAAATTACAAAGTTATTTCTGTTTGTTTACTATCATAAAAATAATTTGTTGAATACTTGAAACTTTTACGCTTGAGTTACTTGTTTTTAAAGGTTAGTAGGAATAACTTTTTATTTTGAGGCTAAAAATATTTTTTTTAACAAAATGAATTTTTTTTTAAAAATCTAAAATACACACTACAAAAAAAAAATTTATTGGTTAAAAAATATAGATTGCCCGTACGCGGGTTTGCTAAGCTGCACTTGTGATGAGTGTTTGTTTGATTAGGATTGATTAGGGTGGGTTCACCTTATTTGGTTTTACCACGTATTTGAGTCAGGTCTAATGCCTTCCGGTAACTCCTTTTTATTTTTATTTATATACCTGTTCCTTTTGCCAAAAAAAAAAAAAAAAACTCTAATCTCAGTGTTCTTTACAAAGAAAAAAGAAGTCTTTAATCTCAGTGTAAAATTCGTCTACAGAGGATTCTACATGTTATGTTGAAATTTACGGATAAATTTTATTGATAACAATTTTTATTGTAATACGACTAGATTATTATCCGATACAGATATAAAATGTAACACCCATACTAAACGTACCTAGGAAGTTTAGCATGTGCATTCACTTGGATACATTAAAATTTACAACAATAAATCTTCGAATGAATAACATATATACAACAAATCACGTTCGTACAAACAACAATATAATACATCTCGTCCATACATAAAAAAGAACATATCCTTAAAGGTCCCTGACATCCTGCCGCGGGTACGAACGTGCACTTGCTGAAATATCCATCCGGCTACAAGCTTGCAAAACCATCATGCTTATCTGAAACAAATAAGGATTGGGATGATACATAATGTCTCAGTGAGTTCTTCCTAATCCTAACCTTTAGGTAACCTCGGGGGAAACCTACGGTCACCACGTGTCTACAATACAACCTGACGGTTGATTATACGTGTGTGGTCATGCTTTCCTAGACGGTCGTGCATACTAGATCCGTCATAGGTTCATCTTACTTGTTATAGGTCTTTACTAAACCTCATACGTGTCATGGCGGTTAAGGGGATCCTAAGACCGCTATGCCAAGATACGCTAAACGCATTGAGGCCTAAACATAACATATTCATGACACGGTCCTAAACCGGACGATTAGGGAAACCTAAGATTGTCATCAGTATACATTCATATCCTGTTCTATTCCATACTTGCTCATAGCTAACATCATATCATAATCATAGTCATATCGCATCGTACATAGTCATATTCATTCATTCATTCATTAGGTTAGCGTTGAACAAACATCATTATCTTGGTTCATTTTACGGAGAGCCCCGAGTGGAGTAACCCCGAGTGCAATCGCATACATAATCGATGAAAACCTAGCTAAGGCACATCGGACTCCCTCAGTGACATGCGGGCCCCCTTGCGGAGCTTATCCCATTCTCACGACACCTACATTTTGCTTACTCAGTGACATGCAGGCCCCCCCTTGCGGAGCTTATCCCGTTCCCATAGAGAGAATCCCTTGAGATCCCAACCTTGCATGGATCACAAGAGACATGGCACCTACATCATTCATTAAAGTCATAGTCTTAATCATTCATGTAAGGTTCAACCTATACATGCTTCCTCATTTACCTCGGATCCTTGATCGATCCGATTATGGTAAACTACATACTTGTTCATTCATGTTCATACTTATTCATAGTGGAGAGATTAACTTATCAATCCACGGCTTAACATGCTTGCCTAATCATTCTTGATCATGTGTGAAGAGAATATACTTCGCCTCTTAACTTACATAGGATTCTAGCTTAACATTCTAGTTCTCGAAAAACTATGTCGAGGCTCTACATTCATTCCATTCCTTAGTTCATCACTACCCGAGTAATTCGGCTTAAACTCTCTTGTGCCGTCCTTGCCATACATGCTTAGATGTTGTTTTGGGGTTATAAAGTTGTAAAACGATGAAAGAAAAGCTTCAGAATGCACCACCGGCCCTAGAATGAGCCAACAAGCCAAAATCATGTTGGCCAGGGCAGAGAGTTTCGCCATTGGCGAAATGTTTTTGGGCAGGCTCTGTAAATTTTGCTATTAGCGAAACTATTTCGCTAATAACGAGTTTCTTCTGGTCTGTGGTGCAGATTTTGCAATTTTGACCCAAAACTCGTCCAATATGATCCTGCAATGCACCATAAACATCCAACAACTTATAGAGACATACATAAACATATTTCATGGAAATTTTAACTTATAATCAACAAGAATTGGCCAAAGGGACATTAGGGTTCTAATACCCTCCAAAACTTAAATTCATAAATTCTCACAAGAATTTGCACATCCCAAAGGTGGGAAACTATCTAAAGAACTCACCTTATCATGTTTCTTGCAATTCTTCAAGCTTCAAGCTCAAACCCTAGCTTTTTGCTTTATCCGTGATTCTTAACTTTCAACCAATCCATGCTTTAATCCCTTCCTCCATTTGTTTCTTGCTTGCTAACCCACCAATTGAGTAAAACTTGGAAAGATTAGTGGATTAGAGGGAGAGATTGGGGGCGGTTCTAGGGAGAAGGAGGAGAGAATTCTTTCTCTCAAACCTAGAGAGAGAAAGAACAAGAAATTATGAAAATTTTAGCCCAAAATCACTTATATACCCCTTTGCATGAAAGTACCAGAATGCCCTTCGTCTTAAACGTGTTTAACCTGACACTGATACTTAAACCCTTGCTTGACTAATATTTCATAATAATATCTTCCGTCGTACTTAGCATTCTTTATCACTTAACCTCTGATACATCCGATGGGTAAAATTCTTATTGCTGAAGAGCGGGATGTTACACTCTACCCCCTTAAAAAAATTACGTCCTCGAAATTTAGAGATCACTTAATATTTACCAAGTTCAAAGCATAGCTTCTTGAAGTAATCCTCGTATTATCGAAATTAACTCTCTCATAGTCTTGGCTTTCTTAAAACATCATGGTCAAAACTTATCCTTTCGGTTTGTTGGACTAATTATCTCGAATCCATTTCTTATCCGTTTAACATTAACCATTCATATGAGTAACTTATCATTAACTGGAACACTCAGGATTTGCCTTCTAACTGGGGTCCTACCGGATTCCAGGTTTGCCCTGCAGTGCTCGATTGCATCTAAGACATCTTATCATGCATACACATAGTTCATACATAATCTTCCTTACTTTACCTTGAGACTCATGCCTCTTACTTGCATTACTTATCTTGACGATTCCACGAACCTCTTATCTCTCTTCAGAGTCTTATGAAATCTTCCGATCTCATTACAATTTCATTGCACCCGAATTCATGAGTAACTCATATAACTTGTCATGGGGAAGCGGAATCAAATACGCCGATACACCTGACATCCATTATTCAATCTTTTAGTTCACATGTTCCTGAAACTCCCGACTTAAACCACTTACACTTGAACATTCATAGCAAAAATCCGTACATTCCATGCGATCTTTAAGTGAACATTGATGTTTTACTTCATCAAACCTTAACTTCCATGGTGTCTTACATACTCTCAAGTGTCGCATCTTGTTAGATAATAACGATACTTGTTCTAACTTTTTGCTTTAAGACATTTTCTAAACATTGGTATTCGGGTCCTTGGAACGAATAGATGCATGGCTTTTTAAAAGAACATTGCACAACCAAACCCATAACGATACTGCAGAACCACAGGACAAGTCACTATATTTTTGAAAAAACTTTACAGCTCGTCCCAAGCTCGCCAATGACGAGTTGTTCCTGACGCCCGCACGTCTTAAGTGAGCTTACTCGCTTACTATGTGTATCATTGGTTTCAGAATATAAAGATACCATATTTTTAAAAATAAACTTCGTTTCCAAGTCCCTTACTACCCATCTTAACTTTAAAAGTTATAAAATCATGGTTTGAGATTATTCTAGCAAGTATCGTTATTCCTTAACTATATATACTACCACCTTCCCAGATGAAAGAAATCGAACTCCCTTTTGAGCAGCTAGAACTACGAAAGGGTTGTTTTCTAGGGCCTATCCTTCTCCTCTTAAACACTTTCTAGTGACCAAGACTCTTCTGATCATCATTGCTTTTTTTTTTCCTTCATGAATGAAAGTCATGATGGGAGAGGCAGGCTAAGTCAAGCACTCAAAGCAATTGAGTGCTTGACTAAGTTAAAAGAAAATGACTCTTTCTTCGGTGGACATGGCGGAGGCTCATGCACTTACACTTAGGAAAGGTTCTGACCTGGCTTTTTCTCTACAGCTATCTTCTGTTTTTATGTATGAAAACAGATCCATCTCAGGTCTTGAAAGCTTTTCATAGTCAAAAAAAAGTCGTCTACAGATCGCAGTCTGAGGCCTATTGTTAGTGATGTGCAGCAACTCCTAATGTCCCTGCTGGTCGGTATAAAGGGTGAACAGATTAGCCAATGCTTCGGCCGATTGGGTGGCAAAGCATCTTCCTGGCTGAAAGTGTCGACCTTACTGGGTGCAGAGTCCTCCACCAGCTAAGCTGTTCTTGCTATTTTAAGAGAAGATCATCATTGTCTGACTTAGGCCTTGATGTCTTTTTATTTCAGCATGGCACATGAGGGTATGAGTCTCATCGTGCATAACTCAAGAATTGTTTCTACTTTCATGATAAAATTCTTAAACTTCAAAAGTGGTTTCTTTCCTATTCCTTCTTAACTTATATGTATATCTCAGAGACACACATTACTGCATAACATAAATCATGTAGGATCCTTGACCCACATGACAATATCTCGTTCCTTTGTCCCAAGAAAATTGAACTTAAATCTTCAGAACATCATATCCGGGTAACGCTCAAATGTTGTTACCTTTTCCTGTTGGGCACTTCTTCTTCGAATACCGGTTATCACACTTGATGATTCGATCATTACTTTGAGTCACAAAAAGGGAATCATCCGAATCTTACATGTATTTTTCTTATCATAGTACATACTCTTTCTAACCGGCTAACAGTCCTTGCACGTATTCGACATCACCAATTAAGCAACCTGATTACTTCATTTGTAGTGACTCCAGCCTTTCCTATCTTACTTAGGTGAAAACACATCCATTATACTTTACCGATTAATTTCTGTTGCGTCACTCTGATTCCCACCGGTTGCCTTTAACCAATACTCTAATCCATTGAGACGAGTGAAACTTCACATTCCTTTTTCCTATATGATTACTATCTTCTTGAACCCTTCTCAAGACCTTTCATGTGGTAACCAACGCCGCAATCTTGCACTTCTCATTGCCTTGTAAGATTGAATCTCACGATAGACTTGTCATATTATCATATTACTATACTTGTGGATAGCCCTTACATTCTCACTGGTTGGATTTACCTCCTGACATATCCATATCATACTTAAACTTATTCCGGAGCAATCTCGAATTCCCATGGTAGACTCATCATGTACTCGCACATGCCTTTCTTGAACATTCAACATTGCATCTTCGTATTTTCGCATACTATGTTTTGCGTAATTGATGACAGTCAGTCATTCACTATTTTTAGAGTCATTTTAATTAAATTTTTAGTCTATTTTTATTAGTCTAGGATTTAATTTAGAGTTATTTTGAATAAATTATCATTTCCGATTTATCAAGTCAAATAGTATTTTATTATCATTATTGGTCAATTAGTGACATATTTTTAAGGCCAAAGAATGAGAACAAATTAATGTGCCATTTATCTAGCCTATTGAAGAAAAGGAGGTATGACTAGAAACTTAATAGTAAGTTTGGTGTATGGTGGTACATGGATAGTAAAAGAAGTTGGGCTGTTACCTTACCCGAGAGAAAATGATCAACAAAAGAACTTGTTGAAGGCAATATAAAAGGAAGCAGCACATCACAAAAGAGGTATCACGTTTTCGGCAGAAAATAATTGACGATTTGGAAAGACAAGAGAGGCACGCATCACGAGACGGCTAGGAGGCACATGGTTAGACCATTTACAATGGTCACCAACATTAAACACCCTTCAACACCCACTTTTTCAATTCCCAACACTCCACATCATCTTCTCTCTCTTAATTCAACACTCATTCAACTTTAACCTCTCCAATGGTTTTTTTTCATTCAACACTCTACCCCACCACCTTTTATTTCTTATTCTTATTTAATTTTATATTTTTGTTTTTATAATTACATAAAATTACAATTATCGATTATAATTAAATTAAAATAAAGAAACACTTAACATTTTTTTTTGTAAAAACAAAATTTATTTAAATAATTTATTTTTATTTTCTTAACTTAAAATGCAATACAACAAACTAAGCACGCAACACACAAATAACTTAAAATGCAAGAAAAAAAAAGCACACAACACACAAGCAATTTATTTAGTACGATACAAATCATCTTCAATCACGAAACATTCCAAACTTTTGTGTGTGTTTGTAATTTTATTTGGCGAGCATGTATATTTAAGTATTTAATTTTTTTTTTCCATGTTTAACATATCAAATGGCGCCATTTGTTGTTTTTTTTTTACTATTTTTTTTTGTTTGCCATGTGAAATGGAGAGCATAATATTTATTTATTTATTTTTTTTTTTTTTGCATGCCATGTGAAATGGCGAGCATCCTATTTGTTTTTTTTTTTTAATTTTTTTTTTGCATGCCATGTGAAATGGCGAGCATCCTATTTGCACGCCAATTGCACGCCGCCACGTGGCATCCTGTGTCAGATTAATTGGTGTTGAATCCGTTAATCCTCTCTCTCGTCCAGCAGTTCATTCAACACAGTTTCAACATGCCATTGCAGTGCTTTTGCTTGTTTAATGTCAGGTTCAACAGCACCATTGCACATAGTCTTATAGAAAAACAATATCAACAGCAGCACGAGGAAGAGAAATTGAGGAGTAAAGCCGGCAACGACGGAACTCTATCGGTTTATTTTCTTTACCATGTTGTTTATTCCTTTAACTATGTCTAGCTAATTTTCTTTGAGATTAAGTATTCTGATGTAACCCTAATTGAACCATGTTGTTGTGAAACTCTATTATTATGTTTATCTATCTAGTTTTATTCAATTCAATTGTTCTTAATGCTTTTTATATCCTAATCAAATATAAATATGTTTTCGTGAGAATGAATACTGACCATAGCTTTCAACGACCTAATTGAATTGTTCAAATAAACAGGGTTAGTCTAGGAATGGTAATCGTTTATTTGTGATATTAAGTTAACGTTCTTAAAACCTTCAAAGAATATTAAACCACCTAAGGAATTAGGGGCCGTACTCTGAGAAGAGGGTCCTAAGTCAAGGGATTGATTAGGGCTATTTTGTTAACCATCGTGAAACTAGAGAATTATTCGTAAGAAATAGGTGCAGTATACCAATTAAGGGAACTCAGAGGATTCGAAAGACCTGATCTCTGTTGGAACAAAATGTGTTTAACAATGAACCATAGAAATTTTTGATGATAACAAGATATTAAAAATTGTAAATTGGACTAGCTAATACTTGTTCAAGTGTACAGGACCACAGTTAAAAAGTTACATCATTAATTGGTTCTGAATGAGCAAATAAAGAGCAAAAGAAAATGAAGCTTAGACGCTTCTGAAGGCAATACGCTCCTGAAGACGGAAAGCGCTCCTGAAGTCAAGCTGCTCCTGAAGAGAGTAAATCGCTCATGAAGAAATGGTGCTCCTGAAGATTACCGCTTCTGAAGACAAGAGGTCCAGAAGCCACATCATCAGAAGCTGCATTATCAGAAGCTGTGTTATCAGAAGCTGCATCATCAGAAGCTGCCTCATCAGAAGTCATTTCACCAGAAGCTGAAGATCAACTGGATTTGCAAAAGATTCAAAGATTGAAGAATCAACACTGCAAAAGCTGTCTATTGGATTCGAAAACATAGCAGAAAATTAGTGGAACATTGCAACGGTCATTTCAAAGGTGTTTGAAGGCATGTGCTTGCAATTTTGGACGAAAGCGTTGACATTGTACTTCTGTACGAATTGTACAACCACGTTCTCCACTACTCTGTTTTGTGTCCACGCTACAAGACAAGAAAACAGCTCCAGAATACGGCTTCGCCTGCATAGATGTTCCTTTGGTTAAGGAATGGATTTCAAATTGGTTCTTCATAGGACAACAACCAAATCAGGCAAAAGATCATTGGTGAAAGATCAAGCTTCAACAACGACTCTTTGATGTGCTGGCAATTTCACAACGTCTCTTTCACACCTCTATATAAAGGAGTGAAGTCTTAGAGAATTGGTAATGCAAGAACGCTGAACGAAAGACTCACAACATTTTTACAAGTGCCAAACCTCTGCTGAAATTGTTCTGCATTCACTTAGAATTTCTGTGTCTCAAAGTTATATCTTAGAAATTCTTAAGTCATTGAGTCTGTATCTGATTTGTATTGTGAACACCTCTGATTGTATATCAAGTGTTCAACCTTAAACAACTTTCTGTGTAATTTTGTTTAGTTAGAAGTCTCCTGCAGTTGTGCTTGAGCAGGGAAGTCTCTTGATTGTGTTCTTGAGCAAAGGAAGTCTCTTGCTTGTGTGCTTGAGCAAAGGAAGTCTCTTGCTTGTGTGCTTGAGCAATTGTAATCAAATATTACTCTTAGTGAAATCTCCTTGGAAGTGCAAGTGGGATTGGACTACTTCCGGATTGTGGAAGGAACCAGTATAATTGCTTTGTGTCGTTCTTCTTCTCTCTCTCTGTTTTATTCCGCTGCATTTAGATTCTGATAACCACTTCAGAAGCTGTTTCACTTAGCTTCTGACCAGTGTGTTCAGTTTTTAGGAGAAACGAAGAATTTTCCAAAACACAATTCAACCCCCCTTCTTGTGTTTTTCTCACCTTCAATTGGTATCCAGAGCCTTGGTCTGTTGTGTAACACTTGACAGTGCAACAGTCAAAGATCTGAGAAAAACATGTCTACTCCTCCTCCTACTGGTTCTGATGATACTAGCTATAAACATGTCTCATATGATTATAGTGATAGTAAGAAATCCAGTGTTGGAAAGATTCCAAAATTCAATGGAGATGCTGAAGAATTTTCTTGGTGGAAGACCAACTTTTACAGTTATATCATGAGCCTAGATGAAGAATTATGGGATATTCTGGAAGATGGTGTTGGTGATTTAGTCCTTGATGAAGAAGAAGCTGCTGTGGATAGAAAGAAACATACTCCTGAGTTGAAGAAACTCTACAAGAAGCATCATATTATCAGAAGAGCTCTTGTCACTGCTATACCCAAAGCAGAGTACATGAAGATGAGTGACAAATCCACTGCTAAAGCTATGTTTGCTTCACTCTGTTCAAACTACGAGGGCAGCAAGAAGGTCAAAGAAGCTAAAGCTCTCATGCTTGTACATCAGTACGAGTTATTCAAGATGAAGGATGATGAAACTATTGAGGAGATGTACTCAAGGTTTCAAACCTTAGTCTCTGGGCTACAAATTCTAAAGAAGAGCTATGTTGCTTCTGACCATGTGAGCAAGATACTCAGAAGCTTACCTGCAAGATGGAGACCAAAGGTGACTGCCATTGAGGAGGCTAAAGATTTAAACACTTTAAGTGTCGAATATCTTGTTAGTTCTCTCAAAGTTCATGAGTTCAGTCTTAATGAACATGAGTCTACTAAGAAGAGTAAATCAATAGCTCTTCCATCCAAAGGCAAGTCATCAAAAGCTCTCAAAGTGGTTGAATCTGAAGAAGAAGAACAATCTAGTTCAGATTCTAAACCAGATGCTGCTGAGATGGCCATGCTCTCCAACAGACTTCAGTATCTGGCCAAGAAGAACAGAAAGTTTCTCGCCAGAAGGGGTAACTCCATAAGCTCAAGGAAAGAAGATCAGAAGGGATGCTTCAACTGTAAGAAGCCTGGACATTTCATTGCTGAATGCCCTGATCTTCAAAGAGAAAAGTCAAAGGACAAGTCAAAGAGGTCTACATTCAAACCAAGCAAATTCAAGAAGCAGATCAAGCAGAGTTTAATGGCAACCTGGGATGATTTGGGAAGTGAATCTAGATCTGACAAAGAGGAAGCTGATGAAGATGCAAAGGTAGTTGTTGGACTGGTAGCAACAGCAACTTCAGAAGCTGGATCAGATTCAGAATCAGAAGATGAAAACGAGGTATATTCCAAAATTCCCAGAGATGAACTTGTTGAGTCACTTAAATAACTTCTTACACATTTTGAAGTAAGAACCAATGAGTTGAAGGATTTAAAAGAAAAATATGCTGATTTGGTGAAACAACAAAAATAAACTCTATTGGATCTGAAAGCTTCTGAACATGGACTTAGGGGCTTTGACTTCATGTGTAAAACGTATGAAGATCAGCTTAGGTTCTTATGTCAGAAGCTACAAGAAAAGTGTAATGAAAAACCTTTAAGTAACCGTGAAATTTCTCTTGAAGATTTTATTATATCTGGCATTGACAGAAGCAAAGTGGCTTCTATGATTTATAGCATTTACAAGAACAATGGCAGAGGAATTGGTTTTCCAGAAGTGAAACTTGAGAAAACCAATCTAAAATCTTGTTGTGAATGCATCAAGGAAGGTCTGAAACCCTTCTTTGTACCTGAAGGTGCTGAGTTGGAAACTACTGTTCAATCAGAACCTGAAGCTTCTAGTTCTAAGACTAAAATTACTTCAAAGCCAAAGAACTCTAAGTCAAAGGCTATGATCAAATCTGATTCCAAGACTTCAAAGATCAGGATCCTGAAAAGATCAGAACCTGTACCTCAGAGTCTGGTGAAACCAAAATCTGAGTTTCTGAAGTCTAAGTTTCAGAAGAAGACGGTTACTGCTTCTGAAGTACCAAAACCAAAGGTAATGGTTAATCAGAAGCAACCCAACTCACAGCACAAGGTACAAGGAGTGAAGAGTAAAGCCTTAAGTACTAACCTTTCAGGACCCATAGGACAATGGGTACCTAAATCTGAAAATGTCAATGAAACAGGTATGTCTAAGAGCAGCACCAAAGCAAAAATCATGGTACCTAGACAGCGGTTGCTCAAGACACATGACAGGAGAAAAGTCCAGCTTCCTCAGCTTAACAATGAAAGAAGGAGGAAGTGTGAAATTCGGAGGCAACCAAACTGGCAAGATCATAGGTACAGGAACTATTGGCAATTAATAATGTATGGTTGGTAGATGGTCTTGAACATAACCTTTTGAGCATTAGTCAATTTTGTGATAATGGTTATGATGTGCTTTTTGAGAAAACCAACTGTACAGTAATCAACAAGGAAGACAAATCCATTGTGTTCAAGGGAAAGAGAGTTGATAATGTCTATAAAATCAATTTTTCTGAACTGGATGATCAGAAGGTGATTTGCCTTCTATCAGTAAATGATAAGAAATGGATGTGGCACAGAAGGTTGGGACATGCTAACTAGAGGTTAATCTCTAAGCTTAGTAAGTTACAACTTGTCAAAGGGCTACCAGACATTGACTATCATTCAGATGCACTCTGTGGTGCATGTCAGAGAGGAAAAATTGTGAAATCATCTTTTAAAACCAAAGACATTGTTTCAACCTCAAGACCCTTAGAACTACTCCATATTGATTTATTTGGACCAGTGATTACTGCATCCTTGTATGGAAGTAAATATGGATTAGTCATTGTTGATGATTATAGCAGATGGACTTGGGTGAAATTCATAAAGAGTAAAGATGTTGCTTGTGATGTATTCAGTAGTTTCTGCACTCAAATTCAATCTGAAAAGGAATCAAAGATTTTGAAAGTCAGAAGTGATCATGGTGGAGAATTTGAAAATGAATCATTTGAAGCTTTTTGTGAAAAACATGGAATTGTCCATGAATTCTCTTCTCCTAGAACTCCACAACAAAATGGGGTTGTAGAGAGAAAGAATAGAACTTTACAAGAAATGGCCAGAACCATGATCCATGAAAACAATTCACAAAAACATTTTTGGGCAGAAGCAGTGAATACAGCATGTTATGTCCAGAACTGGATCTATATTAGACCTATTTTGGAGAAAACATCATATGAACTCTTTAAAGGAAGGAAACCCAATATCTCTTGCTTTCATCAATTTGGATGTACATGTTACATTCTGAATAACAAGCTCTACCTAAAGAAATTTGATGCCAAGGCCCAAAGAGGAATCTTCTTAGGTTACTCTGAAAGGTCAAAGGCATACAGAGTGTATAATTCAGAAACACTATGTGTTGAAGAATCTATGCACGTTAAATTTGATGACAAAGAGCTTGAAGATAATACCTCAAAGCAAGATGAAAGTGTTGCAGAGATACAGGTTCCTGAAGCTACTTCAGAACCTGATGAGATAGTTGAATCTGAAGAAAGTCCAGAAGCTGAACCCACTTCAGAAGCGCAAGATGAAACTGCTTCTGATGAAGCACAAGATGGCTCACATCAAAAAGATCCTCCCAGAAACACTTTCAAGCACAAGTCTTCACACCCTGAGGAGCTAATCATTGGAAACAAAGATAGTCCAAGAAGAACAAGATCATTCTTCAGACAAGAAGAATCAATGATTGGACCGATCTCAATGATTGAACCTACAACAGTTGATGAAGCACTTTTAGATGATGGATGGATCTTAGCTATGCAAGAAGAGTTGAATCAATTTCAAAGAAATGATGTGTGGGATCTGGTACCCAAACCTCAGCACAAGAACATTATTGGAACAAAATGGGTATTCAGAAACAAGTTGAATGAGCAAGGAGAAGTAACAAGAAACAAAGCCAGACTTGTTGCACAAGGGTATAGTCAACAAGAAGGCATTGATTACACTGAAACTTTTGCTCCAGTTGCAAGATTGGAAGCAATCAGGTTACTTCTATCTTATGCAGTTAATCATGGGATAATATTATATCAAATGGATGTCAAGAGTGCATTTCTTAATGGTGTCATAGAAGAAGAAGTGTATGTTAAGCAACCTCCTGGATTTGAGGATATTAAATATTCTGACCATGTTTTTAAACTGAAGAAATCACTATATGGCTTGAAACAAGCTCCCAGAGCTTGGTATGATAGACTAAGTAATTTCTTAATCAAAAATGATTTTAAAAGAGGACAGGTTGATACAACACTCTTCAGAAGGACCCTTGGGAAAGATATTCTTGTTGTGCAAATATATGTTGATGATATAATATTTGGTTCTATTAATGCATCTCTTTGTAAGGAATTTTCTAAGTTAATGCAGGATGAATTTGAAATGAGCATGATGGGAGAGCTGAAGTTCTTCCCGGGCATTCAAATTAATCAATGCAAAGATGGAGTTTATGTTCATCAATCAAAGTATACAAAGGAGCTTCTGAAGAAGTGATGAGTCATAGATAGTCTTATTTATTGCCTTATTTAGTTTAGTTTTATTTTAGATTAGATTTTATTTTATTGCATTTTATTTTAGTTTAGAATATTTTACTTCAAATTGTATTTTATTTTATTTTAGGAATAAATATATGGTGGAAGGTGCCTTGGAGCAAAAGAAAGAGGACTGGAACAAATACAGCGCAAGAATACGAAGATACGGGACAAAAATATGTTCCCCCAAAGTCAGAAGCTTGGCACGGCCGTGCCCATCCCAGAATCCACTTTTACTGCTTTTCTTCAAGCCCAAGTTACCCTGTTGCAGCTTTACCGTTTTATCCCTTTAGTTGCTTAGTTTCTAAGTCAGATGTAAAGCTATAAATAGAGTAGCTCTCCACCATAAAACGATCATCCTTTACTTTGTTTATTTCAATTGCTATTTTAATAAAGTCTTTATTTTCCCTTTTACTTTCTTTGCAATTTACTTTACTGTTATTTTCTCTCTTCTTCCCCCATGTCTACGATGAACATGAGTGAGTAGACTTCTTCGTCTTGGGATTGTTGGGGAGTCTAATGACTCGATCCTAAACAAAACATGTCTAAACCCTAATTTCTATGTAACCCTAATTTCTAATCTAGATTCACCGTCTTAACGTGGATTAACAATTATCAAACTGTGGAAGCGAAAGCGGAGGGTTTGATAATCATTAATCCATCATCCTAAACATCAATTCATAAAGCGAGAGCGGAGTCTTGATGTTGGAACAAGTGAATCTAGACAATAATTGCAAAACAGTGAAATAGTCTTTGCAATTATTGAGACAAAGAGTAGTTTCAATCCTCTATGCATCTTCTAGTAATCATGTCAGTGAAATAGGCTTGGTTACTAGAAGTAAACTCTCACTGGACTTTCATCGGAAAGGTGAGGGGCTAAGGGAAACTGGTCTTTAGAAATTAGTGTGTAAATCATGAAATTAGATGTTTAGGTTTTGTCTAGTGAAGGATTAGTCATTATGATGAACCAATGATCCTAAGGCCCTTTATTATTATTGTTTTTTACCTTCAGCAATCAAACTCTCTTTTATTAACTTTCTCTCCTCTAATCATTCACTAAAAGTTAATTAAGTTGAACAACTCCCTAGCGGAACGATAACTCTACTTACTACTATTACTTCGATAGGCCGTGCACTTGCGGCTTGGCCCTGTCAAGTTTTTGGCGCCGTTGCCGGAGAGTTAACTAATTTAATTAGCTTTTCCTTAGTGATTAGAATTCTCTCTTCTTTCTCTTTTCTTTTTATTTTTAACTTTTTATTTTTCTGTTATCGTTAACTTCTTGGGTTCTCAACCTTTTATGCGAAGAACTAGAAATCAAGCGGTATTCATACCCGAGATCGAAAGGTTCTTACATAGAAGAAGGAGAGCAGCACAAAATAACACCGCCATGGCCAATCGCACTCTCAAAGAGTATGCAACGCCGTCTACGGCTGAGCCACAAGCTGTTATTGTGTACCCAACGGTTGAGGATGACAATTTTGAAATTAAGCTTGCCCTACTTAACTTGGTGCAACAAAACCAATTCTCGGGATCCCCCACTGAGGATCCCAATCTTCACATCTCTGTTTTCCTACGAATTAGTGGAACCATGAAGGAGAACCAAGAAGCCGTAAGACTTCATCTCTTTCCCTTTTCCTTAAGGGATAGAGCTAGCGCTTGGTTCCATTCCCTCGAAGTCGGTTCCATTACTTCATGGGATCAGATGAGGCAAGCATTACTTGCCCGTTTCTTTCCACCATCTAAAACCGCTAAACTTAGAGACCAAATCACGCGGTTCAACCAAAAAGATGGGGAATCTCTATGATACGTGGGAGCGTTTCAAAGAAATGTTAAGACTTTGTCCCCACCATGGCCTAGAGAAGTGGCTTATAGTCCACACTTTTTATAATGGCTTGGCTTATACCACTAAGATGTCTGTTGATGCAGCTGCAGGTGGAGCACTTATGAATAAGAACTACACGGAGGCGTATGCCTTGATTGAAGACATGGCTCAAAATCATTACAAATGGACCGACGAGAGAGCCACCGCTAGTTCTTCATCCTCCAAAAAGGAGGCAGGTATGTACGAAGTCTCTAACTATGACCACCTCGCTTCTAAAATTGATACACTAACCGAAAAACTTGAAAAACTCAATGTTAGTGCTATCAATTCTGCTTCTACTCCTTCTTGTGAAATATGTGGTATAACCGGTCATGCTGGTGTTGATTGCCAACTAGGTAGTGCTATTAACGGTGTTGAGCAAATGAATTATGCTCAATACAACCAAGGGATGCGACAAAATCAAAATTTTTATAAAAACCAAAATCCCTATGGACAAGTAGCACCACCCGGTTATGCAAACAACCAAAGATTCACTCAGAAATCCAATTTGGAAATCTTGTTGGAAAACTCTATTGCCAACCAAAACAAACAACTTCAAGAACTTAAAAACCAAACTGGATTTCTGAATGATTCTCTTTCCAAGCTCAATACCAAGGTTGATTCTATTGCTACTCACTCTAAAATGCTTGAAACACAAATCGCCCAAATAGCCCAACAAGTGGCTACATCTTCCCAAACACCGGGAGTCTTTTCTGGTCAAACCGAAGCCAATCCCAAAGCCCAAGTTAATGTTATATCTTTTGGGGGTAGTAAGTTAGGCGAAACTTTAGCTAAGGTTAAAAACATTGGGAAAGAAAATGTCAAGCCCTTAGGTGATAAAGTTGTGATAGAAGAAGCAAAACCACTTGAAGAAAACAAAACTCCATCCCCCTTAAATCCTGAAAAGCTTAAACTAGAGGGTAAGTTTGAAAAATTTGTTAACATACTTAGGAAGATTTGCATTAAACTTCCCTTTGCTGAAGCTTTGTCTAGGATGCCTCTATATGCCAAGTTTTTAAAGGAAATTTTTTCAAAGAAAAGGGATATAGAACATAATGAGACAATAGCCTTGGCTAAGGAAACTAGTGCAATCATCCAAGAAGCACCCCCTAAGCTTAGAGATCCAGGTAGCTTTGCCATACCATGTGAAATTGGGAATGAAACCATAAACAAAGCCTTATGTGACTTAGGAGCTAGTGTTAGTTTGCTGCCTTTGTCTCTTCTTACAAGGATAGGGATAGGAGAGTTGAAACCTACCGAAATGGAATTAAAGTTAGCTGATCGTTCTACCATGAAACTTGTAGGATTTGTCGAGGACATACCTGTTAAGATAGAAGGGATATACACCCCCACTGATTTTGTAGTCGTTGACATTGAAGAGGACGATGACGTCCCTATAATCCTAGGTAGACCTTTCCTCGCAACTGCGGGAGCTCTCATTGATGTTAAACTTGGTAGGATAGTCTTTCAAGTGAGTGATCAAATGGTAGGATACGAGTTGGAAAATGTTATGAAGGGTCCCGCTCTTTACTCTTGTTGCATGCTTAACGATCATGTTGTGAAAGAACGTTTTATAGCGTCATCTACACAATATGATATCTTTGATCCATTCTAAGGACTCTTTCTAACCGTCAAGCTAATGACATTAAAAGAGCGCTTCGTGGGGGGCAACCCACGCATTTAATCGCTTTTGTTTTGTTTTTCTTTGTTTTAAGTATTTTTGTAGGTAATTGTCCAAGTTGATTCGAAAAAATGGAAAAATTTTGAAGCCCCAGGACCAGAGAAGAGGCACGGCCCGTGCTAGGTATGGCACGGCCGTGCCAAGTTTTGAAGCAAAAAAATGATGGATGAAGTCAGAAAGATGGCACGGCCCGTGCCAATAGGTGGCACGGCCGTGCCCGACCTCTTGTTGCCCATATATACAAATTTTTCTTTCTTCTTCCTCATTCACAAACAACAACCCTCTTTCATCTTTCAAACTTCTCTCTAAACCTCCATAATCCCTCATAGGTTCAAACCCTCATATCTCCTTCAAAACTTAACCAAATCACTCAATTCTTTCACCAATCAACCACAAACTTCATCCAAAACAAAGACCACCAATCAAAAACATCTTTCATCCATTCAAACCCATAATTCACCAAAACCCTAATCTTTCAAAACCTAACCCAAACACCACAAAACCTTAACCAATCTCCACATCCAAACCAACAAACCTTCCTTAAACATCAACCCCAACCCTAAACCAATCCTTTCCACCAAAAATCCTCCCAAACCCTAAACCTTCAAAACCAATTCCAACAAGGGTCAATGGCTTCAATAAGAAGTGGTAAAGAACCAGCAAGCTCTAAAGGAGGACCTCCCCCAAAGAAGCAAGCACAAGTGAAGAATCATGGAATAAACTTCAAAAACAACAAGCAACGGGACAGGTATAAAATTCTAATCTCTAAACACTTGCATCCTTCTCGTTATCATGATCCCAATACTTTAGATGTGCTAGAGCTGTTTGATGATGTTTCTAGGTTGATAGGAAAGTTAGGTTGGACTAATTTGCTGAAACCTATGCGGGGTTATGAAAACTTCACTTATGAATTTTTAAGCTCAATTGTTTTCACTAAAGATAAGTTGAATTTTGATAACCCTAACCATAGAGTTGTTTTTCGGTTGATGAATATTGATTATGAGATGTCACTTCAGCACTTTTGTGAGGCCTTAGGTTTTACAAATGAAGGATATATTCATGATCATTGGGATCCTAGCCTAAAACCGGATAACTATGACCCAGCTGCCTTTTGGACACGTATCACCGGCGTTTCCAACTATGTTCCTAGAGCCAACAAAGCTAGCAACATCCACAACCCCGTACTTAGGTACCTCCAAAGGGTAATGGCTTGCACTATTTGGGGTAGAACCGAGCTAGGAAACACTAGAACCGATGAATTGTTCATGCTATGGGCAATGCTCCACGACCACCCCGTCAATACTTGTTTTTATTTGATTGATTACCTAGACTTTGTCGGTACTAGACCGGCCGGTAGAGGAGACATAGTGGTGGGTGGCATCATTACATATATAGCTAGGTGTTTTGGAATGGGTGAAGATGAGGGGATCAAACCAATTGAGGGAAACAATAGGCTTAACATAGAAACCCTTATTGCTATGAATTTCATCAAACATCGTCCACCCCTCCATTACCAACTTAAGCTAAATGTGCCAATCATGTTTTTATTGCCTAACCCATCTCGGACTACCACCAAGGTGGAAGAAAATTGGTTGTATATTAATGATGTGCAGGTTCTTGGTGAGCAAGATGATGATGAAGAAGAAGGTGCTAACTTGCACCATGAAGAGGGGCACCATGCCCATGAAACCGGTGAGCTTAATGAAAATCAAAGATGGACATGGATTCACAATGAAATCGAGAGGATGAGCACCGAGCAACAAAGGCAAGGTGTTGAGATCTCCGGCCTTCGCAATGAAGTTCAAAGGGGCAACCGTGTCAATGATGAAAATAATGAGATGCTCCGTCAGATGATGCAACATCTCCAACTCCAAGGTCCTCCTTACGGACCTCAATAAATTGTGAGCTTTCCTCTTCCCACTCTTCCTTTCTCTTCACTCTTTCTCCTACTATTCTTCTACTCCTTCTTTCTTCTTCTTCTTCTTCTTCTTCTTCTTCTTCTTCTTCTTCTTCTTCTTCTTCTTCTTCTTCTTCTTCTTCTTCTTCTTCTTCTTCTTCTTCTTCTTCTTCTTCTTCTTCTTCTTCTTCTTCTTCTTCTTCTTCTTCTTCTTCTTCTTCTTCTTTTTAATTTCTTTTTCTTTGAATCATTGAGGACAATGCTTCCCCTAAGTGTGTGTGGGGGGGGGGGGGGGGCTAATAAAGTGTCTAGAGTCGTAGTGTTCCCAAACTCCCTTGAACTTTATTCTTTTGTTTTGTTTTTATAGCAAGAGGCATGACTAAGTAGCTTGTTTTTAATGTAAATATGGCATGAATTTTTTTTTGTTTTGTCTCTTCCTTAGGTTGCTTCTTGTACATGAAAGTAGTTTCTTGTGTTCTTGCTATACCCATGTCATGTTTTATCGTGAAATTCTCCAATGAGAAAAGCATCCGGTTGCAATCCTTGAGTAAATGTATGAATAGGTATTTTAAGGAACACGTTCTATCTTTAGTGTTAACTTAGACCCTTTAAAGTCTTAAGAGTAAAAGTAGTATAAGTTTGTGTGGGAAAATTAATCAAATTGTTCTTAATTGTTATATTCTTTTTAATTTGTTAATGTTAAAAGGGGCGGGAGAATGGCACCAACATGTGGGGGAAATGACAATTACATCCTAACCTCCTAATTGTGGTGGTGACTCCTTAATTTGAACTTAAAATGAAACAAATTCATCAATGCTAGGGGGAAAGGACAATTACATCCAAAAAGACTTCCTACGCGGAGATGAAACAAATAAATAATTTTGCAGCACTGCTTAGGGTGATTTTGAATCTAGGGGGAAAGGACAATAACATCCGAGAAGACTTCCTACGAGGATAGATAGCCCCTAAGCATCTGCAGCCCCTTGTGCTTAATTGTTAAATTAATTCAATCTTAACTTAAATTCCCATCACTCTTATATGAAATGAAGAAAGGACTTTTCTCGGTCACTTTAGCATTAAGGATAGAACCTATTCCTCATAATATCTGTCTTATACAGGAGCAAGAAAAGGGTTGGACTGCACACACACACTCACTTGAGACTTGATGTTGGGTAGAATAGGTTCATGAGGAATATTTGAAATTGTAATTAGTGTACTTGAAGCAAAGCCTTTCTTTTGAGACATTTGTTCTTAATATTGCCATAATCAAATCTTTTGTTGCTGCTATGTTTGCTGCCTTTTGCTTGAGGACAAGCAAAGATTCAAGTGTGGGGGAGTTTGATGAGTCATAGATAGTCTTATTTATTGCCTTATTTAGTTTAGTTTTATTTTAGATTAGATTTTATTTTATTGCATTTTATTTTAGTTTAGAATATTTTACTTCAAATTGTGTTTTATTTTATTTTAGGAATAAATATATGGTGGAAGGTGCCTTGGAGCAAAAGAAAGAGGACTGGAACAAATACAGCGCAAGAATACGAAGATACGGGACAAAAATATGTTCCCCCAAAGTCAGAAGCTTAGCACGGCCCGTGCCAACATGTGGCATGGCCGTGCCAGTCCCAGAATCCACTTTTGCTGCTTTTCTTCAAGCCCAAGTTACCCTGTTGCGGCTTCACAGTTTTATCCCTTTAGTTGCTTAGTTTCTAAGTCAGATGTAAAGCTATAAATAGAGTAGCTCTCCACCATAAAACGATCATCCTTTACTTTGTTTATTTCAATTGCTATTTTAATAAAGTCTTTATTTTCCCTTTTACTTTCTTTGCAATTTACTTTACTGTTATTTTCTCTCTTCTTCCCCCATGTCTACGATGAACATGAGTGAGTAGACTTCTTCGTCTTGGGATTGTTGGGGAGTCTAATGACTCGATCTTAAACAAAACATGTCTAAACCCTAATTTCTATGTAACCCTAATTTCTAATCTAGATTCACCGTCTTAACGTGGATTAACAATTATCAAACTGTGGAAGCAAAAGCGGAGGGTTTGATAATCATTAATCCATCATCCTAAACATCAATTCATAAAGCGAGAGCGGAGTCTTGATGTTGGAACAAGTGAATCTAGACAATAATTGCAAAACAGTGAAATAGTCTTTGCAATTATTGAGACAAAGAGTAGTTTCAATCCTCTATGCATCTTCTAGTAATCATGTCAGTGAAATAGGCTTGGTTACTAGAAGTAAACTCTCACTGGACTTTCATCGGAAAGGTGAGGGGCTAAGGGAAACTGGTCTTTAGAAATTAGTGTGTAAATCATGAAATTAGATGTTTAGGTTTTGTCTAGTGAAGGATTAGTCATTATGATGAACCAATGATCCTAAGGCCCTTTATTATTGTTATTATTGTTTTTACCTTCAGCAATCAAACTCTCTTTTATTAACTTTCTCTCCTCTAATCATTCACTAAAAGTTAATTAAGTTGAACAACTCCCTAGCGGAACGATAACTCTACTTACTACTATTACTTCGATAGGCCGTGCACTTGCGGTTTGGCCCTGTCAAGAAGTTCAAGCTTGAAGATTGTAAAGTGATGAACACTCCAATGCATCCTACGTGCACCTTAAGCAAAGAAGATGAAGGAGCTAAAGTTGATCAGAAGCTGTATAGAGGTATGATTGGTTCTCTGTTATACCTCACTGCATCTAGGCCATATATTTTATTCAGGGTATGCTTGTGTGCAAGATTCCAATCAGATCCTAGAGAATCTCATATGACTGCTGTCAAGAGAATCTTCAGGTATTTGAAAGGAACAACTAATCTTGGACTCCTTTATAGGAAATCCTTAGATTATAAGCTAATTGGATTCTGTGATGCTGATTATGCTGGTGATATGATTGAAAGAAAGTCAACCAGTGTCAATTGTCAATTTCTGGGTGATAATCTTATATCCTGGGCTAGCAAAAGACAAACAACTATTGCTATGTCTACAGTAGAAGCAGAATACATTTCAACTGCAAGTTGTTGTACACAACTACTTTGGATGAATCATCAGTTGGAAGACTATCAGATAACTGCTAACAGTATCCCCATTTATTGTGATAATACTACTGCTATTTGTTTGTCTAAAAATCCAATTTTGCATTCGAGAGCTAAGCACATTGAAATCAAACACCATTTTATCAGAGACTATGTTCAAAAAGGAATTTTAGATATACAATTCATTGATACTGAGAATCAATGGGCTGATATATTTACTAAGCCTTTAACTGTTGAAAGATTTGATTTTATAAAGAAAAATTTGAACATGCACTTTGTGTCTGACTAAATGTTTGCTTGCTTCTGAATAGGATTTTAGGTTCTGAAGTTAGTTCAGAAGAAGTGGTCCATCAGAAGCTCTTTAGTGAGGTTCTGAGGAAAACTCGCTTCTGATGATGACGTCAGCATCTGGAGTCCAGAAGCTGGATTTTATGCTTCTGAATAGTGGAGTTAGTGGAAACGTTGGGAGTTACTTTTTATGGTAACTTCTGGCCCACTAACTTGGTAGTTACTCTGAGAACTTCTGACGTGGCATATATGTATTGGTGTATAACTTAAAAGGGCAATGATGATTTAATAGCTTTGAAAGTACTTTTCACGCGCCCCCAATTTTGTCATTAATGTTATGTTTGTTTGTCTCTTTTGAATTGCAAACGTTTTTACTCTTAAACACTTTTTCAATTCACACACTACTCACTCACAACAAACACATTTGCTCTCAAACCTCCTGCGAAGTATGCGCAAAAACCCTAGAACCTTAAATCTTTTTCAAATCTTCTTCAAATGGCATCATCAAGGTCGCAACAGGAAGTTTCAGACTCTTCTGCACGAATGGTTCCTGAATATGACTACAGAGGAAGAAGTATGAAACTGGAAGAATGGGAACTACAGGTTCAAATAGAAAACCCGGTGGATTTTGAATCACTCGCCTTCCATGAGTGTTGGATCAGAAGCTACTATGAAAAGCAAGAACTTATGCATTACTTCAAGATGTTGAATGGACCAACATACGAAGCATTGGTTAGACACTTCTGGGTGAGAGCTAAGGTTTATGACAAAGCTGCGTCTATAGCTGAAGAAAGTCAAATGGTGTTGATTTATCCCGAACTGGAAGGGAAGACCAGAGAAGAAATGGGACTTGAGCCATTTACAGGTGTTGAAATCAGGTCAAGTATTTGTGGTATTCCAGTAAGAATTGCAGAATGGCAGATAGAAGCTGTACTCCGTAGAGAAGCCTCTGAAAAATACTCTGGAATTGATCTCTCAAGTACAACTGAAGAACGCTTCTGGAAAGAGAAAGTAAACTTGGCTCTGTACAACTCCATGCAAGCAGGAAAGTATGCTGATCTGAGCATGGATAAGAAGCTGCTTCTGAAGATTCAGAATGAGGACTTGCTTCCATGTGGTGGAAGTGAGAAACCCAATTTGGCACAGAAGGTCTTTCTCCAGCACTTCATTAAGAAGGAGAAAGTGAACGTGCCAAAGTATATGTTCAAGTACTTGATAGAGTGTCTGAAACAGAGTCAGCTGCAGAATAGAACCTGGGTACCTTATGGAAGACTCTTGTCAGAAATATTCTATCAAGGAGGAGTCTTGGACAAACTAAGCAGTGCTGAAGCCTTCATAGATGAGCTGCTTGATACTAAAACTGGAAAGTTCATAAATGCACAAACCCTCAAGAATATGAAGTTGATCACTGTTGTCACCAAGCTTCAAACAGATTTGAGTGAATCACTTGCTAAGTCTGACCTTATGAAGGACTTTCCACCCATCTGCAAGAAGGATCCTCTTGAAGTGCAGATGTACTATATCAAGGAACACTTTGAGGCAACCAATGAGAGAATCAGATTGGAAGATGTAACAGAGGAAATGTATGGTGGTGCTCTGCCACGAGCCAGAGGCAGAAAGTCAAAAAGGAAGATGACTGCAGAACAATACCTAGAGGTTGAAAAATCTGCGAAGAAGTCTAAAGTCACTTCTAATAAGCTTAACATTGGTGGTTCTGCAATGCCATCAATTGAAGAAGTGGCTGAAGACATCAACTCTAGTGTGGTCCTGAGTATTGGTATTGCTCTTGATCAACCTGCAATACCAAAGAAGAAAAGGAAGCAAGCAGTAAGGAGTGTTTTATCTTGGTTTTCGGGTGTCAAACATTGATTACGTTTGAACCTTTTAAACCGGTGATATCTTATTTTTTCTTGGGAAGGGAAAAAGTAAGCAAAACCCTTGAGAATCGAGGTCCGGGAGTTGTTTTCGCTACGGGAAGGTGTTAGGCACCCATAACGACTATAGTATCCTATAGGAACCGTCTTTAATTTCTACGCGCGCGCTTTATTTTTAAATGCTATTTTGAAAGTGTTTATTAAACCTAAGAGTTTCTAAGTGAAGAATTGGAGGGAGAAGGATGTTTTTGGATTTTTATTTTAGTTGAATTGAAGGAATTTTGTTCCTTGCCTACGTACCCGTTTAAGGGATCAAATCCACCGTAGTTCTCTTCCAAAAAATGTTTTTGTTTTTGTTGGTTGATTTTAAGTTTGAAAATGGATTTTGAAGAATGAGAGAGAGAGGCCTCAAGGGCATGAGACTTATGAAATTGTGAGGTTGGATTAGTCATTTTGCAAAAGAAGTCAAAGTTTGATTATTTTTCATTGAAGTTTGATTAAGAAAATAAAAGGAAAATTCAATGGGGTTTTGACCCCAAGGTTTATTATGAAAAATGTTTGAGTGAAGTTTGTTCAAGTTTTTTGGGAAAATGATTTTTTTAAGTATAAAGCCTAAACATACATCTAAACATACAATCCTAAACATACATCTAAACATGCATATTCTAACTATATAGTGATGTGTGTGCATGTGTCGGTGCTTGTGTCGGTGTACATCATTAGAGTCCATTGTCCTTATTACATCATGCCCTAATTACATTCTATGGCCTCTTTGCCAAGAAATTAAAAGTGCATAAAGGAAAATATTACAAAACTCCTAAGTGTTTACATTCTAACTTTGGTACAAATTAAATTGCAAGAAAAATAGAGATGAATATGGGATGAAATGGAGATGCTTATGAAATGATGAAACATGAAATGAAAGGAGTTAGTAGCACATGACAATATCAAAGGAAATAAAGCAAGAGAAACACTAGAACATAAAGGATAGAAAATAACCCAAAATAAAGGCAAAATGAGTGCAAAACATGGCTAAAATTTACTCATAAAATGCAAGAGCCATATGACCTATAATTCTCACATTCTAACACATTTTTTAAAGGTTTAGGATCAGGCTTTAGAATGGGAATTAAGGCAACACGATTAACTTGGCATTTTAAAGCAAACTTAAGCATATTTGCATTGTTTATTTACACAAGTAACTTGTAAACTAAGTGATTAACCAAGATTCACACTCATGCAACACTTTTAAACACAAGCAGTAGCAATGAACTCACAAACTTCAAACAACATACACCACAAACAATTACCAAAAGCTTGAGGTGGATTTGGACAATTTTTACAAGACTTTTCACATGAAATCAAAAGATAATGCAAGAAAATGTGATGATACTTTTCAACAAAATTTTCCAGTAAACAAAATGCATAGGAAAGTCACAAAAATAACAAGAAACATACATGAATTTTTTTAGAATTTTTAAGGGATTTTTAAAGGACTTTTAGACTCAATATGTGCAAGAAAATCACCAATTTTAACAAGAATAGTAAAAAATGCTACACATATATTTTTTTTATCAAATTTTAATATGTAAAAATGTCATAAAAACATCAAGAATATTATCAAGAACCCATGGGAATTTATTTGGAATTTTTTAAAGGTTTTTTGGACTAAAAAGTGCAAGAAAATTACTAATTCTAACAAAAATAAGGAAAAAAAATGCTTCAAATATTTTTCACAGGCTTTAGCACAAAAAAGATCACAAAAATGTTAAGGAAAATATCAAGAACACATAGAAAAATATTCAAGAATTTTTGTGAATAAAATTGGACAGGTAAGGGTGCAAATAGCAAAAGAACAGCAAGAAACATGCAGGACAGGGGGGTGTGAGTAGCAGAATATCACGCAGGCATGGCAAACACAGCTATGGGCCTAAAGAAGCAACCAGGCCTGAGGGATGTTGGTAATGGAGCGGGTTATGGGTCCTGGACCTGGATCGGTTCAGCCAAGGGTATAAAAGCAACAACTCATGGTTTTTTCCTCATTTCCCTTACACATCTATACCGAAAATTTCCCTCTCTCTACATTTCTGGAAACTCAACCAAATGAAGATCTTCATCTTCCTCATTACTCCGGCGCGGTGGCCGGCCACTCAAGGTGGCGGCGTCGCCGCCGGAAAACCTCCAAACACCTCCGTTTTCAAAGATTTTTACATGAATCCAAAGCTCTTCTTACCCTCTATACGAATTCGGCATTAAAAATTCGAAATCCAGTTCAAATTAGCACAGATCGGAGATTAAACGCGGCAATCAAAAGAAGAAGAATTATCTCGTTTCAAATCGGAGAAGGTTGGATTTACTGCTTCGGATTCGGACTCTTCTTCTCGGATCTGCTGCTGTTCTTGCTCAATTCGTCGCTATGCCATTCCCGTTTTCTTCTCCTTTCCACGTTTTTCTTTTTCAGTTCTGGATTTTCACCGGTTGCTGTTTCGGAACTGCTTGCTTCGTGCGGCTCAACGTGCCTCTTCTCCGGTCCGGTTCGAATTCGATTCAATTTCCGGCGAATTGAGGAGGAAACAAAAACAGTGCTGCTCCTTGTGAATTGTATTCAAATCAGTGAATTCACGTTGATGATGAAATCGGATTGGTGCTTGATTCGAACTTGTAATTGGCTGATATGTGAAACGGATCGTGTGTATGGATCTTGTGGTGAATTTCGAAAAGTTTGTATGTGATTGCAGGGAGAAATATTCACGAGTGTTCTTGATAAAATTTGTGTTTGATTCTGAAAATTGAAAAAGGAAAGGGAGTTAGGGTGGTTTGTTATGGTGGTTGAAGGTTGTTATGGAGGTTTTATGGTGGTGGAAGGTGGTTATGGAGGAAAGAGAAAATTGAGAGGTTGAAGATGAGTTAGTTAGTTAGAGGAGAGAGAAAGAGGGAAAAAGAGAAAAAGATTTTATGACTTTTTGTGAATTTTTTGTGGAAAATGATTGAATGTGAAAAATTGACCGAGACTTTGACTTATATAGGTGATGAAAGGGATGCTTGGACCAATGAGGAAATGCCACATGGACTTGACTTGTAACAAACTTTTGTTGGACCAATAACATTTGGACACATGGCACTTGGACTCTAACAAACTTAAAAGGGATTAAAATGTAAATAACAAAAGTACGAGGACTAAAATGAAAATTAAACTAAACTTGAATTGAAAAAGTAAATTGAAAATTAACGTAAAGCGCGACGATTAAAAACAACAAAGCAGATTAAAATGAATCAGCAATTTTATGTGAAATGACCAAAATGCCCCTAGGGGCTTAAAACGACTAACATGACTCAGATGAAATTTTAAAATGGATTTTTTAACAAGGGATTAAAGCAAGAGTTTATACAAGCGAATTAAAAGACTCAGAGACAATTTTTTAGAATTTAAACAGGGCTTTGACACATGAAAAGACTAAAATGCCCCTAGGGGCAAAATTGACTCAAAATGACTTCAAATGCAATTTAAAAATGGATTTTGACATAGAATTGAAATGAAGACTTATTCAAACTATTTGAAAGGACTCAACCAAATTTTTAAAAGACTGAAAGAAATTTTAACACAGGAAATGACTAAAATGCCCCTGGGGGCTAAATTGACTAAAAAATGACCTAACTGATATTTTTTTGAAATGAATTTTGACATGAGATTGAAACAAGGAAAGACTCAAACAATTTTCAAAGATTAAAATGAGTTGAATACAGGAAATGACTAAAATACCCTTTTATGTGAATTTTGCAAATAACATTGAAATAAAATGCAGAGAAAGATGCAATTGATCAGAGACATATCAGATGACTTATAATGCAAGATAAGCAGAAATGAGTTAGTATTTTTAGGTCCAAAATTAGGGTATAACAGCTGCCCCTATTTAAGTTTCTTTGTCCGGGGAGTCAAGAGACGAAGTCTTAGAATTGACGGGACGAAGATACTTAAATATTAACATTTGCACTGCTTTTGGACATAAAAATACGTTTTCAGATTTTCAAAAACATGAATGCCATGCAACATTTCATTTATGAATGCAAGACAATCGAACCGGAATCTACGGGCTGTGTCACACCACCAAGGGATTTATAGACATCAAGGTAGAAAGAACGGGCAACAAATAGACAGGTACAAGCTGTTCTTTGGATCGAACTTGCCACTTGACCGAGAGATACAAACAAGAGACGGGTACAAGCTGTTCTTTGGATCGAACTTGCCACTTGACCGAGAGATACAAACAAGAGACGGGTACAAGCTGTTCTTTGGATCGAACTTGCCACTTGACCGAGGAAATACAAACAAGAAATGGATACAAGCTGTTCTTTGGATCGAACTTGCCACTTGATCGGAAATACAAACAAAGGGTAGATACAAGCTGTTCTGATCGAACCTGCCACTTGATCAATACCACAACATGTAGGTAGGTGCAAACTGTTCTTTGGATCGAACTTGCCGTTTGACCGGAAACAAAACATAAGCAAAGGGTACAAACTGTTCTTTGGATCGAACTTGCCGTTTGACCGGAAACATAGACATATAAGCAGGTACAAGTGGTTCTTTTTGAATTGAACCTTGCACTTGACCAGTAACAAGATACAAATTGAAAGTCTGGTTTAACAAGATACCAATTGAGGGTAAATTGTCATTGACTTGAATTGAAAATAGACATGACCATTTTTGTTGGCCCAAAAGTAAATTGACATTGATTTGAATTGAATTGAAAGTTGAATTTGACACTGACATTGACATTGGCTTGGAAATTGAAATTGACATTGGCATTGACATTGGATTGGCATTGACATTGCATTGACATTTGACATTAACATTGACATTGACATTGGATATTGACATTGACATTGGCATTTGACATTGACATTGACATTGACATTGACATTGACATTGACATTGACATTGACATTCGATATTGACATTGACATTGGCATTTGACATTAACATTGACATTGACATTGACATTTGATATTGACATTTGACATTTGATATTGACATTAACATTGACATTGACATTGGCATTTGACATTGACATTTGACATTGACATTGACATTAACATTGACATTGACATTGAAATTGACATTGACATTGAATTTGACAGTTGACAGTTGGATATGCAACATGTATGTATGGTATAACAAGATTATTGGATATACGAGCACATAAAATGCATGATTATGCATGTATGAATGCTTGAAATGCATGATTGGTTTGTAATTTGACAGAGAAAGTTTCGCAGAGATAGACAAAACATTGGAAAATTGGGCACGTAGTGGCTCGTGCTGCAATCATATTCACAGGGGAAAACCTCTTTGGAGAGACCGTCGTTGAGAGACGTATCGAAACCATGGCTGAGGGCAATAGAACTTGTAAAGGAGGACCCTTGGAAGGTTCTTGGATATAGGTCGCCGTTGCTAGGCGTGTCAGCGCTGGGTAAACATTGGATGTTCGCGTCTGTGGTCAATGCTTTTCAATATTCCATTCTTTCCTTTTTCATTTTCAAACCCCACTTTTGCCTGAACCGCCCTTTCGGGTTTTCGATTCGCCGGGGAGTAAAGATTCTTTTCATTGCCCCATTTTTGCCTGAATTGCCTTCATAGGTTGTCAATCAGCGGGGTGCTCATTTTTGCCTAAGCCGCCCTTTCGGGTTTTCAACTTAGCGAGCTTTTTATTTTCATTTTTCATTTTTTTTTCACTTTCATTCTGTTTTTTCATTCTTGCCATTGACCACAGATCATCCTGGGGAGTAACCTGCTTGTAACATGTATTGAAGTAGACATTGACACTCATTCATTCATGCATGTTTCATTGAAATGTACCCTGTTGCTCAGGTTTACTTTTCAAAATAGACAGGAAAAGGTTTTTTTTAATTTTCAAAAAATGTTTGTTTCAGACATTGACATTACCAAATAGAAAAGAAATATTTTGTATAAAGCATTGAAAGTAGAAAGAAAATAGAGTTTCAAATAATAGAAAGGCTCAAATTGATGTAGAAGAGTGAAAGTCAGCCGAAGGCATGACTTCACGGATTTGCAAAGCTTGGAAAATGGTAATTTTATTGGTTGGTGATACATTGAACACGATAACCGCTACATTTCATAGAAATTTTGAATTCACAAGTACAGAAGCCTCTGATGAAGAAAATCATTGACAGTTGCAGATGCCCCAAGGGGTGATGGTGATTTGCCAGATATAGTTACTTGTCTTTTATCAACCTCATTTTTGCATGAACCGCCCTTTCGGGTTTTCGGCTCATCGAGGCGCTCATTCTTGCCTGAGTTGCGTACAATCTCAGCGAGCTTTTTTCATATTCATTTTTTTGTCCCTAACTTTTGCCTGGATCGCCCTTTCGGGTTTTCGACCCACCGGGAAGCGCATTTTTGCCTAGGCCGCCCTTTCGGGTTTTCGACCTACCACGCTGTTCTTTTCTTTCTAGACAAAATATTTCTTGACTATATCGGCATTAACAGGATTTGGAAGCTCCACCAGAGAAAGCCTTCTTGACAACATAAGGACCTTCATAGTTAGGTGTCCATTTGCCCCTTGGGTCGGGTTGTTGACTTATCCTTCTTTTCAACACAAGTTCGCCTTCCTTGAATTCTCGAGGTCGGACTTTCTTATCAAAAGCATTCTTCATTCGCACTTGATACAACTGTCCATGAGCCATAGCATCCATACGTTTCTCTTCAATCAGATTCAATTGATCATACCGACTTTGGCACCATTCAGCCTCAGTTAAATTTGCTTCCATGATCACTCGAAGAGATGGAATCTCCACTTCCAGAGGGAGAACTGCTTCCATACCATATACCAGAGAGAAAGGGGTTGCCCCGGTTGGACTGCGCACTGTAGTACGATAACCATGCAAGGCAAAAGGTAGCATTTCATGCCAGTCCTTGTAAGTGGTGACCATCTTCTGAACAATCTTCTTGATGTTCTTGTTAGCGGCCTCAACTGCACCATTCATCTGAGGTCTATACGGAGAAGAGTTGTGATGTTCAATTTTGAATTCTTCACATAAAGCTTGCATCATGCTATTGTTCAGATTGGAACCATTGTCAGTGATGATCTTGTTGGGAACACCATATCGACAGATGATATTATTCTTGATAAATTTCACTACTACTTGCTTGGTCACATTTGCATAGGAAGCAGCCTCAACCCACTTGGTGAAATAGTCAATTGCCACTAGAATGAAACGATGTCCGTTGGAAGCCTTTGGTTCAATTCTTCCGATCATATCAATGCCCCACATAGAGAAAGGCCATGGGGAAGAGATAACATTGAGAGCATGCGGAGGCACATGAATCTTGTCAGCATAAATTTGACATTTGTGGCATCTTTTAGCATGCTTATGGCAATCACGCTCCATGGTTATCCAGTAGTAGCCGGCTCTTAACAGTTTCCTTGACATAGTGTGGCCCGAAGCATGGGTCCCAAAAGTACCATCATGTACATCGTGCATTAATTTCTCGGCTTCTTGCTTATCAACACATCTCAACAAGACCATGTCATAGTTCCTCTTGTATAGGATTTCTCCGTCCAGAAGGAATTTGCTAGCCCATCGTCTCAAAGTCTTTTTATCCCTGTTGGAAGCACCAGGTGGATATTCATGATTCTGCAAGAATTGCTTGATGTTGTAATACCAAGGCTTTTTATCATTCACTTCTTCGTCAGCTTGATCCGGCATTTTTTCAATGGTAAACACATGAGCGGGTCTATCAAGACGCTGTACTTTGATTACGGGCACATCATTCCAGTGATTGACACGGAACATGGAAGACAGAGTAGCAAGAGCGTCAGCCATCTGATTTTCATCCCGGGGGATGTGGTGCAGCTCAACCTTGGTAAAGTATGTCAATAGACGTCTTGTATAGTCACGGTATGGGATCAATTTCTCATGATGAGTCTCCCACTCACCCTTTATCTGATTAATAACAAGTGCAGAATCTCCATAGATGTCCAGGTGCTTAATTCTCATATCAAGGGCTTCTTCAATGCCCAAGATACATGCTTCATATTCAGCTATATTGTTTGTGCATTCAAAAGTTATTCGAGCGATGAAAGGAATGTGGTGCCCCTGTGGAGTTACAATGATGGCTCCAATTCCTTTACCATAAGCATTAACAGCGCCATCAAACACCAATCCCCATTTGCTGTTGGGGTCCGGCCCTTCATTGATCAGTGGCTCTTCACAGTCTTTTGCTTTCAAATACATAATCTCTTCATCAGGGAAATCAAACTTAATCGACTGGTAATCATCAAGAGGTTGACAAGCAAGATGCTCAGCAAGGACACTTCCTTTGATTGCTTTTTGAGCTTTGTACACAATATCATATTCAGACAACAACATTTGCCAACGTGCAATCTTTCCAGTAACAGCAGGCTTTTCAAAGATGTACTTGATTGGATCCATTCGGGATATTAACCAAGTTGTATGATTCACCATATAATGACGCAGGCGTTTGGTAGCCCAAGCTAAAGCACAACAAGTCTTTTCAAGCATTGTATACCGAGTCTCACAATCGGTGAACTTCTTGCTCAGATAGTAGATAGCATGCTCTTTCTTACCAGTCTCATCTTGCTGACCGAGAACACAGCCCACTGAATCATCTAACACTGACAGATACATAATCAAAGGCCTTCCTTCCACTGGCGGGACAAGGATAGGTGGCTCTAACAGGTATTCTTTAATGCTATCAAAAGCTTCCTGACATTCATCATTCCATACAACAGGCTGATTCTTTCTGAGTAATTTGAAAATTGGTCCACAGGTAGTGGTCATGTGAGATATAAATCTTGAAATGTAATTCAGACGTCCGAGGAAACCTCTGACTTGCTTCTCAGTTTGAGGGGCCGGCATTTCCCTGATGGCTCGGACTTTGTCAGGATCAACTTCAATGCCTCTTTGACTGACAATGAAGCCTAGCAACTTTCCAGATCTTACACCAAATGTGCATTTGTTAGGATTCAACCGCAGCTTGTACTTTCTCAGTCTTTCAAACATCTTTTTCAAATACACAACATGCTGCTCTTCATCACTTGACTTCACGATCATATCATCAACATATACTTCAATCTCTTTGTGAATCATATCATGAAACAGAGTGGTCATACCCCTTTGATAGGTAGCACCAGCATTTATCAAGCCAAACGGCATCACTTTATAACAGAACGTTCCCCATGGAGTGATGAAGGACGTCTTTTCCCTATCTTCAGGGGACATTCGTATCTGATTATAACCAGAGAAACCATCCATGAAGGAGAACACTTTGGATTGGGCAGTACTGTCAACAAGCACATCAATATGAGGCAATGGGAAGTTATCTTTTGGACTGGCTTTATTCAAATCTCTGTAATCAACACACTTTCGAACTTTCCCATCCTTCTTTGGTACTGGTACAATGTTGGCAATCCACTCAGGATATTCAGCTGTCATGAGGAAACCCGCATCAATTTGCTTTTGCACCTCAGCCTTGATCTTAAGAGCCATGTCTGGACGAGACCTTCTCAATTTCTGTTTGACAGGAGGACATTCAGGCCTTGTCGCGGTATCCGATGTTCCACAATCTTGGGATCTAGACCCGGCATATCTTCATAGGACCATGCAAAGACATCTGGATAATCATGGAGAAGCTGAATAATCTTCTTTTTCACCTCTGGCTCAAGTGCTGCACCAATCTTGATCTCTCGCTTGTTCTCTTCAGTACCCAGGTTGATAAGCTCAATCTCTTCTTGGTGAGGCTGAATGGCTCTTCTTTCTTGCTCAAGCAGTCGAGTGATCTCATACGGTATCTCTTCATCATCATCCTCATCTTCAGCTTCATATACAGGGAATTCAAAATTTGGAGGAACCATAGGGTCACTGTGTTCAACGGGTTTATTGTGGTTCAATCTGCATAATATGATTGGGATGATTTTTAGAAAAATGTTTTTTTTCATGCAGATTTTTGAAATTAATAAGAAAATACAGATGTTTTGGTTTTTTCTGGCATTAGCATTATTTCCAAGAAAAAGGCACTAAAAAGTAAAAAACAAAGAGTCGTGAGAAAGACGACAACTTTTATTGATAACGACAATGCCGAAACAAACATGCCCTTACAATGATATCACTTTCGCCTTGGGCAGAGCGAAAGGATTGTTATTTTGAAAACAAAAGACATGAGCAACAAGACACATTACATGGAAGCATGCATGACTAAAGGAACATCAATGGCCTCCCAATTTCTCACAGTGCCTCCTGGTATAACAAATGTAGGCACGTGGCTTCTTTCAGCAGCATCTTCAGTAATAGCATTGATGAACCCAGCACTGTAGAAAGTTCCTGTTGAAACACCCGAGGTTGGGGAGAATCCAAGGCTCTCTTTACGCTTGTTTTCCAGAATCTGAATCACTTTGCCCCAGCCAGCAGCTTGCCCTGCTTGAACAGCCTTCTGGGCATCTTTCAGTGAAGCCATGCTAGTACCAGCCCTCTGGGGTTCTGTACCCTCAGCAGTCAAGCCAATCACACATACATCACTGGTAATCAAGTGCTTGTCATCCATCAGGCTCTGGATATCACCTTGCACCACACAACAGCCCATAGGATTCTGAAGACATTCGGAACAAGAAGCATGATCATGTTTGAACAAAGAAGCCTGGCAGAGCTTGATATGTAATGGTACCAAGGGAGTAACGACATTGCGGACATCCAACACGGGATCCTCTTGAGGAACATGGACCCTTTCAAAAGCCTCAATCATATTAACAGCAGCATGGTTTGGGAGTGGATTGACGAGAACATGAGGAACACTATTCTCAAAAGTCAACCGTCCCTTTTCTATTAGGTCTTTCACAATATATTTCAGAGCAAGGCAACCCTTAACATCATGGCCCTGAGCACCCTGATGGAATTCACATGTTAGATCTTGTCGGAACCTGGGAGGCAAAGGATTAGGCGGAGGCCTGCCTGGTCTGGTGACACAGTGTCCCTTGGCCAGTAGAGTTGGGAGCAGCTCACCATACCGCATTGGTATTGGTGGAAAAGAAGGTTTGGGTCGGGGACCCTATTGTTGCTGCTGTTGCTGTTGAGCAGGAGGCTGTTGTTGCACTTGCTGAGCGATGGCATTGACGGGCACTGGTGGTTGGCCCGGTGGCAGAGGATATTGCTGGTAGAATGGTGGGAAGAAAGGGTGCTGAGAGTACTGCATGTAGTGGTAGGGCAGAGGTAATTGTGTAGCAGCTGCAGATGGGTTACCAGACACCATCCCTACATCAGATTCTTTCTTCTTATGATGACCATTACCATACTTCTTTGGTGTACTGGTTGAAGACTCACCTTTCTCAAGAACAATAATACCATCTCGGACGGCCTCCTCTAGACGAGTTCCCATTGTAACCATATCAGAGAAGTTGTTTGGGGCAGAGACTATCATTCTCTCCTTATATTCCTTCTTCAGAGTCTTCAGGAATGTCTGTGTTAATTCTTCCTCATCAAGTCGAGGAGAAACACGGGCAGCTGCCCCTCTCCATCTTTGAGCATATTCTCGGAAGGTTTCATCTAATTTCTGAGACAAGGCTTTAAGAGAGTCTCTATTTGGCCTTAGACGGGTATTGAATTCATATTGACTCTCAAAAGCAGCAGCCAGATCCTCAAAAGTATGGATGTTGTCTTTGCTCAAACTAGTGTACCAATCTGCTGCATCATCTGTCAAGCTACTTTGGAAGCAGTGGATCATCAGTGCGTCATTATCTGCGTAGTTGGCCATCTTTCGGACATACCGGATAACATGGTTGTGCGGACAAGAAGTTCCATTGTATTTGTCAAATTCTGGCTCTTTGAACTTCTTAGGAACCTCAAATCGGGACACCAAGCATAGATCACGAGCTTTAGCAGGAGCACCATTGTTTCCTCGGCTAGCCTTGACCTCACGGAGTTCTCCAGCCAACTCCATCAACTGTCTTCTCATAGCTTCCATTGCGGGATCTTGTCCACGCGGAGTGTCAACATCAATCACCTGTTGTACAGTGTGTACAATAGGGTCGGTAACAACAGTAGTCACTTGAGGCATAGTAGTGGACACAGGAATCTGTCCTTGACCAGCAAAACCAAAGACACCAGCAGCAGTATTAGGAGAGTAGAAAGGTGGGAGTCCATAAGGACGGCCGTTGGGCATAACAAACCGAGCATCAGTAGCCACAGTAGACAGTGGGATAGAGGGAATCACCTCAGCAGTAACTAGAACAGAAGTGGCTGGTTGTTCCTGTGCAGCCATCATAGTGGACATAGCGTCATGAGCCTTAGCCAAGTCTTCTCTCATAGCAGCCAATTCGGCACGGAGCTGAGCATTTTCTTCTTCAAAGTTAGCCATCATTCTTCTCTTGTGAAATCTTGTTTGATGAATTCTATCTGGTTGGTAGACTTTGCGAACACGAGCCACTTTTCAGACTGCGGCGGACAAAACCAGGAGGCAATGAGCACGAGAGAAGTTTTTTGTGACCAATGAATGCATATGATGCATGAAATGTGTTAATGCATATGCAAAAAGACTCTTTTTTGTGTTATCGAAGGGTTTTAGACAAATTAAAAACTTGTAAACATTACTAAACAACAATTAACATAAACGAGAAACAAACAACCAACATATAGTTTTACAAGACAAATCCAACATAAACAAATAACAGAAAAATGCAATCCTCAAGCATAGGAAGTGGAAGCATCATCCTCAGACTCAGACCCATAGTCGCAGTATCGTGCATAGAAGTCACGGGCACTCCTAGCCCTCTTGGAGTCTCTCATAAGCAACATATCCTTCTCTTCAATCTCTCTCCTAGCCTTAGCTAACTCTTTCTTTAATGTCAGGACCTCATGAGTCTGCTGCTCATCCTTTCCATCCAAAGTCATGATCAAGTTCTCAGCCTCATAGTATCTAGCCCTCCACTGATGCTTCTCCCTACTCTCCATAGCTAGATGCTCCTGATACATCTCCTGGGTAGGTGGGAGTAGAGGCAGAGGCATGGTAGGAATAGATACAGACACATATCTCATAGAGGGGTAAGGCATACCAATCTCCTCCGCTTGGTTTATCACCCACTGTGTATAGGCCTCATGAGCAATACCGGACCTTACACCCATATGCTTCACCTCTTTCTTCCGAAGCTTGGACCAAGCTTCCATGAAATCCTCTCTTATGCCTGTGGGAGCATTGGAGTAGTGAAAGAAGTAAGGAGCCGTAGCAAGATTGATGGGCTTTTCTTTCATCGGAAAACCAAATTGTCGCAAAGCAAGCTCCGGGTTGTAGTTGATTCCACCCCGGGTACCAAGAAGAGGCACATTAAGAAACTTCCCACCACCAAAGATGATTTCCTTGACTCTAGAAGCGGGAGTGAGCCAAACCACTTCATTAGGAGTGAGAGCCGTAATCCTCTGTGAAATAGACCAACTCTCCGGATTGTCATGGAAAGACTCCGGAAGGTGCGAAATAAACCACCTATAGAGGAGAGGCACACAACAAAGAATATATCCACGACCCTTGCCAGTACGATCATGAATAGCATGGTATGTGTCAGCTAGCAGAGTAGGAACCGGATTCTTGGAGTGGAAGATCATAATAGCATTCATGTCCACGAAGCCATCAAGATTCGGAAAGAGAATAAGCCCATAGATGAGAAGTGCAAGAATAGCCTCGAGAGTGTCCTGACAAGTGGTCTTGAGGTTGGCTTTCCCAAGAAGATACTCTGAAGTGAACCCTCGGATGCGTGCCTTAGTGACAAGATTCTTGGAGACATCGGTGGTCTTGAGATAGAGATCCCTAGCAATAACCAGTGGAGTAAGAGGAGGCTCAAGTCCTGAGAAAGGTACCCCCTTAGCAATAGACAGATCCATCAAGGAAGAATAAGCCTCTAGAGTAGGCACCAACTGAAAGTCGGGGAAAGTAAAACACCGATACTTCGGATCATAGAATTGCACTAGAGTGTGCACAAGCTTCTCATCCACATTAGTATGAAGAATAGTAAGTAAAGCCCCGTAACGACGTCGGAAACCAGTCGGATCCTCAATCTTGAGTGCCAAATCTCTCAAACTAGCCAAATCCACTTCCTTGAACTTGTAGGACTTAGTCATCTTCATCCCTACAATGTTTACAAATTCAACTTGTCTAAGCCCTTCGATAACAATGCATGGAAAAAAGTTTATGCATGTATGCATGTATGCATGAATGCATGATTATGTTCAAGTTCGGAGAAAACATGGTGGGTTGAAGTTCAAAGTCGAGGAGTCATGGGTGGACACGGTGTCCGGTGAATCTAGGGCTTTAGGATAATAGTAACCGGGTTCTAAAAAGGTTCCCAAGTTGCAACCTCTCCGACGTATATCATGGTGTCACGAGACAACACTCGCTCCATGATTATCCGCGGAAGGTCTAACTTGAGTGTAGTATCGCGTGACGACTAAAACTCGAGACAACACTCGGTTTAGCCTCCGCACTACATCCTAAAAAATGGCCATGGATGGGTTTGGTTATCTACGGTTCATAGCGTCATAGAACAATTAGAAGTAAAGTGCCTAAACGCGACAACACGCGCCGACAACATCACCCCCAAAATGCCTCAGCTATGTGGGATTGATCGCATAATCCAAAACACGAGGCAACCCCCGGAATGAATTGTCGATTATATCCCTCCTAAATCCTAAGTTCACTCAGCCCGGGTGCAGGACTTTTGATATTCTCACCCCACACGTTTGCAAGAATTTAAACATTTATTCACATAAGAAAACAAGTAAAAGAAGCAAGTAGAAATATAAGCGCAAGCGTGGAAATAAAGACTAGGCGTAACTCTCGAATTCCCCCAGCGGAGTCGCCAGCTGTTTTACCTTGGTTTTCGGGTGTCAAACATTGATTACGTTTGAACCTTTTAAACCGGTGATATCTTATTTTTTCTTGGGAAGGGAAAAAGTAAGCAAAACCCTTGAGAATCGAGGTCCGGGAGTTGTTTTCGCTACGGGAAGGTGTTAGGCACCCATAACGACTATAGTATCCTATAGGAACCGTCTTTAATTTCTACGCGCGCGCTTTATTTTTAAATGCTATTTTGAAAGTGTTTATTAAACCTAACAGTTTCTAAGTGAAGAATTGGAGGGAGAAGGATGTTTTTGGATTTTTATTTTAGTTGAATTGAAGGAATTTTGTTCCTTGCCTACGTACCCGTTTAAGGGATCAAATCCACCGTAGTTCTCTTCCAAAAAATGTTTTTGTTTTTGTTGGTTGATTTTAAGTTTGAAAATGGATTTTGAAGAATGAGAGAGAGAGGCCTCAAGGGCATGAGACTTATGAAATTGTGAGGTTTGATTAGTCATTTTGCAAAAGAAGTCAAAGTTTGATTATTTTTCATTGAAGTTTGATTAAGAAAATAAAAGGAAAATTCAATGGGGTTTTGACCCCAAGGTTTATTATGAAAAATGTTTGAGTGAAGTTTGTTCAAGTTTTTTGGGAAAATGATTTTTTTAAGTATAAAGCCTAAACATACATCTAAACATACAATCCTAAACATACATCTAAACATGCATATTCTAACTATATAGTGATGTGTGTGCATGTGTCGGTGCTTGTGTCGGTGTACATCATTAGAGTCCATTGTCCTTATTACATCATGCCCTAATTACATTCTATGGCCTCTTTGCCAACAAATTAAAAGTGCATAAAGGAAAATATTACAAAACTCCTAAGTGTTTACATTCTAACTTTGGTACAAATTAAATTGCAAGAAAAATAGAGATGAATATGGGATGAAATGGAGATGCTTATGAAATGATGAAACATGAAATGAAAGGAGTTAGTAGCACATGACAATATCAAAGGAAATAAAGCAAGAGAAACACTAGAACATAAAGGATAGAAAATAACCCAAAATAAAGGCAAAATGAGTGCAAAACATGGCTAAAATTTACTCATAAAATGCAAGAGCCATATGACCTATAATTCTCACATTCTAACACATTTTTTAAAGGTTTAGGATCAGGCTTTAGAATGGGAATTAAGGCAACACGATTAACTTGGCATTTTAAAGCAAACTTAAGCATATTTGCATTGTTTATTTACACAAGTAACTTGTAAACTAAGTGATTAACCAAGATTCACACTCATGCAACACTTTTAAACACAAGCAGTAGCAATGAACTCACAAACTTCAAACAACATACACCACAAACAATTACCAAAAGCTTGAGGTGGATTTGGACAATTTTTACAAGACTTTTCACATGAAATCAAAAGATAATGCAAGAAAATGTGATGATACTTTTCAACAAAATTTTCCAGTAAACAAAATGCATAGGAAAGTCACAAAAATAACAAGAAACATACATGAATTTTTTTAGAATTTGTAAGGGATTTTTAAAGGACTTTTAGACTCAATATGTGCAAGAAAATCACCAATTTTAACAAGAATAGTAAAAAATGCTACACATATATTTTTTTTATCAAATTTTAATATGTAAAAATGTCATAAAAACATCAAGAATATTATCAAGAACCCATGGGAATTTATTTGGAATTTTTTAAAGGTTTTTTGGACTAAAAAGTGCAAGAAAATTACTAATTCTAACAAAAATAAGGAAAAAAAATGCTTCAAATATTTTTCACAGGCTTTAGCACAAAAAAGATCACAAAAATGTTAAGGAAAATATCAAGAACACATAGAAAAATATTCAAGAATTTTTGTGAATAAAATTGGACAGGTAAGGGTGCAAATAGCAAAAGAACAGCAAGAAACATGCAGGACAGGGGGGTGTGAGTAGCAGAATATCACGCAGGCATGGCAAACACAGCTATGGGCCTAAAGAAGAAACCAGGCTTGAGGGATGTTGGTAATGGAGCGGGTTATGGGTCCTGGACCTGGATCGGTTCAGCCAAGGGTATAAAAGCAACAACTCATGGTTTTTTCCTCATTTCCCTTACACATCTATACCGAAAATTTCCCTCTCTCTACATTTCTGGAAACTCAACCAAATGAAGATCTTCATCTTCCTCATTACTCCGGCGCGGTGGCCGGCCACTCAAGGTGGCGGCGCCGCCGCCGGAAAACCTCCAAACACCTCCGTTTTCAAAGATTTTTACATGAATCCAAAGCTCTTCTTACCCTCTATACGAATTCGGCATTAAAAATTCGAAATCCAGTTCAAATTAGCACAGATCGGAGATTAAACGCGGCAATCAAAAGAAGAAGAATTATCTCGTTTCAAATCGGAGAAGGTTGGATTTACTGCTTCGGATTCGGACTCTTCTTCTCGGATCTGCTGCTGTTCTTGCTCAATTCGTCGCTATGCCATTCCCGTTTTCTTCTCCTTTCCACGTTTTTCTTTTTCAGTTCTGGATTTTCACCGGTTGCTGTTTCGGAACTGCTTGCTTCGTGCGGCTCAACGTGCCTCTTCTCCGGTCCGGTTCGAATTCGATTCAATTTCCGGCGAATTGAGGAGGAAACAAAAACAGTGCTGCTCCTTGTGAATTGTATTCAAATCAGTGAATTCACGTTGATGATGAAATCGGATTGGCGCTTGATTCGAACTTGTAATTGGCTGATATGTGAAACGGATCGTGTGTATGGATCTTGTGGTGAATTTCGAAAAGTTTGTATGTGATTGCAGGGAGAAATATTCACGAGTGTTCTTGATAAAATTTGTGTTTGATTCTGAAAATTGAAAAAGGAAAGGGAGTTAGGGTGGTTTGTTATGGTGGTTGAAGGTTGTTATGGAGGTTTTATGGTGGTGGAAGGTGGTTATGGAGGAAAGAGAAAATTGAGAGGTTGAAGATGAGTTAGTTAGTTAGAGGAGAGAGAAAGAGGGAAAAAGAGAAAAAGATTTTATGACTTTTTGTGAATTTTTTGTGGAAAATGATTGAATGTGGAAAATTGACCAAGACTTTGACTTATATAGGTGATGAAAGGGATGCTTGGACCAATGAGGAAATGCCACATGGACTTGACTTGTAACAAACTTTTGTTGGACCAATAACATTTGGACACATGGCACTTGGACTCTAACAAACTTAAAAGGGATTAAAATGTAAATAACAAAAGTACGAGGACTAAAATGAAAATTAAACTAAACTTGAATTGAAAAAGTAAATTGAAAATTAACGTAAAGCAAGACGATTAAAAACAACAAAGCAGATTAAAATGAATCAGCAATTTTATGTGAAATGACCAAAATACCCCTGGAGGCTTGAAACGACTAAAAATGACTCAGATGAAATTTAAAAATGGATTTTTAACAGGGAATTAAAGCAAGAGCTTATACAAGCAAGTTAAAAGACTCAGAGACAAATTTTAGAATTTAAACAGAGTTTTGACACATGAAAAGACTAAATTGCCCCTAGGGGCAAAACTGACTCAAAATGACTTCAAACGCAATTTTTGAAATGGGTTTTGACATAGAATGGAAGCAAAGACTCACTCAAACTATTTAAAAGGACTCAAACAAAATTTTAAAAGACTGAAAGAAATTTTGACATGGGAAATGACTAAAATACCCCTAGGGGCTAAACTGACTAAAAATGACTCAACTGATATTTTTTGAAATGAATTTTGACATGATATTGAAACAAGGATTTATACAAACCAATTTAAAAGACTCAAACAATTTTCAAGGATTAAAATGAATTGAATGCAGGAAATGACTAAAATACCCTTTTATGTGAATTTTGCAAACAACATTGAAATAAAATGCAGAGAAAGATGTAATTGATCAGAGACATATCAAATGACTTATAATGCAAGGAAAGGAGAATTGAACAAGTATTTTTAGGTCCAAAATTAGGGTATAACAAGGAGGACCAAGGATTTTCCTCTTATTACCAAGAAGGCTGAAGCTGCTACTAATGTGTCAGAAGCTATTGGAAAAGCTATGGAGATTGCTTCTGAACTTCAAGAGAGGGTAATAACAGAAGCATCACAACTTCTTAAAATTCCTGGCACTGCTGAAGATGATCAAATAAAGTCAGCTGATTGTTCAGAACCTTCTACAACCGGTAATATCTTCACGCACTCAGAACCAATAGTATATGAGATATCCAGTGACTCTCCTTCACCCTCTTCAAAATCCTCATCATCATCTTCTGATTCTGATGATGATAAACCTATAAGTCTTCTGTTTCGTAAGCCAGTAAAAAGCCATTCAACATCAACCAAGACCAACAAAAAGTCCTCTCAGTCAAGCACTTTTAAGCCAGTTGGTCATATAATCAATCAGAAGATAGAAAAAATGGCTGAGCAGAGAGACAGAGTCATTGATACTATCCTCCGCCATCACCCTCAATCTCTTAACATTCAACCCCTCAACATGATTGTACCAGAAAATGTTGAGTCAACCTCAGAGAAAGCCTCTGAGACAACCCCAGAAGCATCTGCTTCTGATAACGTTGTTTCAGAAGACCCCCCTCAACAACAACCAGAACCAGAAAAAGCCTTTTCACCCCCTCAATCTGAACTTAAAACTGCATCACCCCCACAACAACAACCAATTGTTCCTGAACCATCTGTTCCTGAACAATCAATTCCTCAAAAGACCGTTCCTGAACTTACTGTTCCTGAACAACCAGTTACTAAACCTATTCCTGAACCTGAATCTATACCAGAACCTGCATATAAAACTGCCGCTCCTGAACACAATGTTCCTGAGCTAACCCCTGCTTCCATAACTCCTTCACAAGTACAAGTTATCAAGATCACCCATCATACTGGTGTATGTGATATGGACACAGACTCTGAGAATGATCAAGATGATCATGCCTCTGATATGGTAGTTGACCCCACTCCTGACCAACCATCAACTAGCCAATCCTTAACTACAAATGACCAATCATCATCAAACCTACCAATTGTTCACCTAGCCCCTCCAAAACCCTCTAAACAACCTTTACCTCCCACCATTTTCCTGAACTCTCAAGTACTACAAGATGTGTGGGAAGATATTGCTTCTGAAGTTCTCAGACTGACAGGAGGAAGAAATGACTTGGGTCATCAAGTTAACTATCAGAAGCAATGGAGAAGGATCAAGGAAAGGGTCGTCAACCTGATTTCAGCACTGCATGATTCCTGCATTGAGGCTCAAGAGCAAGCCAAGCAGAAGCTGAAAGATTGGTTGAATGGAATAAAAGAGGATACTGGAGATGTAGAAATTCTTGGTACTTGGGTGAAGAACCCACTCAGTATCAAAGGCAGAGAACCTGGTGAATTCCTGCCTAAGGAGCTGCATCTGATTATCCCTTCTGAGATCCTGGAGAAGATTGATGCACCTAACCTGGCTCTAGCTCAGGAGAACAAGGTGCTCAAAGAAGAAAATGAAAGGCTTGAAACAGAGCTACTAGAGCAGAATCTGAAGATATCAAAATTGGAAGCTGATATGCAAGAAGCCAAGATCAGAGAAGACTCCTACAGAACAGAGATGGACAAGAAATATGCTGATGTTCAAGAGCTTCTGAAGAAGATTTTAGAAAAATAAGCCAAACCCATAGCTGCACACCTTTAGCTTATTTTTTGTATCTTTAGGCTTTTGATATTCTTGGTTCATTTCTGCTTCTGATTTTTTTTCGCTTCTGATATCATCTGCTTCTGAATTCTTCTTGCTTCTGAAAATCTTTAGCTGTTTATACCTTGTGTGTTATTATTTGCTTTGATAATAATGCTTGCTATGCTTGTTTATTTAATCTTTGAAGATGGTTAATATGCTTTAAAATAATTTGAATTATGCTCTGAACCTTTAATCTTATGTTTTTCTCATCTCTTCTTTTTGTTTATGTCTTTTTGCTAATGACAAAAGGGGGAGTATATGTGATAGTATTTAAAGGCTCTGAGCCACATTAATAATATTTGAAAAATTTGAAAAATTTCTATCTTTTTGTTTTACCTTTAAAAGGGTGTATCTAAAAGGGTGAAGTATCAAATCTCAAATTAAATTAATTGAACCATTCTTCATATCTATAAGTCAATTCTTTCAATTTTTTTAAGCTCTGATATTATTGTGCGTAAAAATGAATTTAATTAACCTGGATAGAACTTAGGGGGAGCTTACAAACCTCACCTTAAAGACTATCAGACTCAGGGGGAGTTAGAGCTTACAAACCTCAGACTCTGAGCTTACAAACCTCAGAAACCTCAAAGTCAACTCGTTAATTAGATTAACAACAATTGACCAATTTTAAATACTATTGTTTGTCATCATCAAAAAGGGGGAGATTGTTGGAACAAAATGTGTTTAACAATGAACCTTAGAAAGTTTTGATGATAACAAGGTATTAAAAATTGTAAATTGGACTAGCTAATATTTGTTCAAGTGTACAGGACCGCAGTTAAAAAGTTACATCATTAATTGGTTCTGAATGAGCTAATAAAGAGCAAAAGAAAATGAAGCTTAGACGCTTCTGAAGGCAATACGCTCCTGAAGACGGAAAGCGCTCATGAAGTCAAGCTGCTCCTGAAGAGAGTAAAGCGCTCCTGAAGAAATGGTGCTCCTGAAGATTACCGCTTCTGAAGACAAGAGGTCCAGAAGCCACATCATCAGAAGCTGCATTATCAGAAGCTGCGTTATCAGAAGCTGCATCATCAGAAGCTGCCTCATAAGAAGTCATTTCACCAGAAGCTAAAGATCAACTGGATTTGCAAAAGATTCAAAGATTGAAGAATCAACACTGCAAAAGCTGTCTATTGGATTCAAAAACATAGTAGAAAATTAGTGGAACATTGCAACGGTCATTTCAAAGGTGTTTGAAGGCATGTGTTGCAATTTTGGACGAAAGCGTTGACATTGTACTTCTGTACGAATTGTACAACCACGTTCTCCACTACTCTGTTTTGTGTCCAGGCTACAAGACAAGAAAACAGCTCCAGAATACGGCTTTGCCTGCATAGATGTTCCTTTGGATAAGGAATGGATTTAAAATTGGTTCTTCATAGGACAACAACCAAATCAGGCAAAAGATCATTGGTGAAAGATCAAGCTTCAACAACGACTCTTTGATGTGCTGGCAATTTCACAACGTCTCTTTCACACCTCTATATAAAGGAGTGAAGTCTTAGAGAATTGGTAATGCAAGAACGCTGAACGAAAGACTCACAACATTTTTACAAGTGCCAAACCTCTGCTGAAATTGTTCTGCATTCACTTAGAATTTCTGTGTCTCAAAGTCATATCTTAGAAATTCTTAAGTCATTGAGTCTGTATCTGATTTGTATTGTGAGCACCTCTGATTGTATATCAAGTGTTCAACCTTAAACAACTTTCTGTGTAATTTTGTTTAGTTAGAAGTCTCTTGCAGTTGTGCTTGAGCAGGGAAGTCTCTTGATTGTGTTCTTGAGGAAAGGAAGTCTCTTGCTTGTGTGCTTGAGCAAAGGAAGTATCTTGCTTGTGTGCTTGAGCAATTGTAATCAGATATTACTCTTAGTGAAATCTCCTTGGAAGTGCAAGGGGGACTGGACTACTTTCGGATTGTGGAAGGAACCAGTATAATTGCTTTGTGTCGTTCTTCTTCTCTCTCTTGTTTTATTCCGCTGCATTTAGATTCTGATAACCACTTCAGAAGCTGTTTCACTTAGCTTCTGACCAGTGTGTTCAGTTTTTAGGAGAAACGAAGAATTTTCCAAAACACAATTCAACCCCCCTTCTTGTGTTTTTCTCACCTTCAATCTCATCTCTCTCCTTATCTTTTCCAAAACTATCTTTATTTTCTATTTATTTAATTTTATGCAATCAAAACTACTGCCTAGGGCACCATTGAATTAATACATCCTTTATTTTAACGCTTTTTCCGAGTAGAAATTGAAACAGTCCCTGTGGATACGAACTTATAAATTTATTTACTTCGATATATTTTTAGTACACTTGCTAAAAGTCTGTCAGTAATTATACTAATACTTGCTCGTTAATTTCTCTCTTTAAGAAAACTTCATAAATTAACACACGGGTCATTGGCGTTGATGATTCTTCATCATGTATATAAAAACATAGTGAATCTGGGTCCTAGTCGTTACCATAAAATTCATGGAACGAATTGATAACACAACAGTGCCATCATTTCTTGCTCCAAGTGAGTTTAGCTTACTCTACGCGAGTCATGATAGACCGGTACCTACAAAATTCCATTTAAATCTCAAGAACGTCAACTCCAATCACCCATATGCGTGTATTTATTTTCAAAACTACGTAAACTTTATGATTCATCATTATGACGAGCCTTAGCAAGTCAATCAAGCAAAACATAGATTCGAGGGGTACCCATATCTCCACAAAATTCGAGAATCTTGTGATTTCACATAACTCTTCACCACTTTAACTTCTTACTTCATGTCTTCACGTCCGTAACGTCCATTCCATATACCGAAAACTCTAAACTCTTGGTCTAAGCTCCTTCTTAACTCTTGACACATTAACTTCCAAAGTTACCTTAAACCGAATCGATTCCGTTAATGGTTGTCCATGCCTTTTCCTTTAAAAACCTTAGGATGTGATGTGCATTCGTTACTTGATGTTATAAAGGGTGTTTATTGCGTAAAAGATTGTGAAGACAACCCCCCAATAGCCACTGCGGACGCTAGGGACGAACTGACAGTTTTTTGAAAAAACTGAAAATTTCGCCCCCAGGCTCGCTATCAGCGAATGCTTCTGCAGCAATTTCGCTATTAGCGAAATTTTCGCTATTGACGAGTTTCTTCAGCTCAGTTTTCCAGAAAAACATATTTTGCATAAAAAAAAATTATTTCTCAAATAACCCAATGCACATCATTCATTCCGAACATTATAAAAAAAAAACAGTTCATAACCTTACATGACATCATTAACATCAATCGATACAATTCCGGCACATCAGAAATTAATGTCTTAGTCGTTCTAACTTTTAACATCGATCCTTAACTTCTTCCGTTACAAATAGCTCATCTCATTACTCCTACTACTATCTCTGAGAGCTTACTGATTCTGTCAACATATGTCAACTTCTCCTATTCTTGTAGTCTTTCATTTACGTTCTAAAATACAATTCCTTTCTATATCACAATCCCGTTCCAACAACGACTCTTACCGAAAGTCCCAATCAAACTAAGATATTTCCAAATTCTTCTCTTTCGGGTATACGAAGTATCATTAACATCTCACCCAATGTTGCCAGAACATTACATCTTAACATTGCTTTGCATTCCCTGAGGACTCAACTTCTACTACTTAGTTCACCAGCCACCTTCTGGCATGATTAAATTCTTACTATTACTTGCTCCGAGTTCACACTTCTCTGTTCATCTCCATCACATATTTCATTCCTCCTGGGTCCTATTCAGCTCTCAGGCATCCGTCATAACCGTCGAATGTTAAATTGAGTTGATCAGGCTCAACTAACAACGACAATTAGAACATTTACCCGGAACCCAATGGTCCCACTACCTTAGTTGTAACTTAATGACCCATGGCATGATCTGAATCGACCTTCTCTGATACCAAATGTAACACCCATACTAAATATACCTAGGAAGTTTAACATGTGCATTCACTTGATATTGGATACATTAAAATTTACAATAATAAATCTTCGAATGAATAACATATATACAACAAATCACGTTCGTACAAACAACAATATAATACATCTCGTCCATACATAAAAAAGAACATATCCTTAAAGGTCCATGACATCCTGCCGCGGGTACGAACGTGCACTTGCTGAAATATCCATCTGGCTACAAGCTTGCAAAACCATCCAGCTTATCTGAAACAAATAAGGATTGGGATGAGACATAACGTCTCAGTGAATTCTTCCTAATCCTAACCTTTAGGTAATCTCGGGGGAAACCTACGGTCACCATGTGTCTACAATACAACCTGATTGTTGATTATACGTGTGTGGTCAATCTTTCCTAGATGGTCGTGCATGCTAGATTCATCAGAGGTTCATCTTACTTGTCATAGGTCTTTACTAACCTCATACATGTCATGGCGGTTAAGGGGATCCTAAGACCGCTATGCCAAGATACGCTAAATGCATCAAGGCCTAAACATAACATATTCATGACACGATCCTAAACCGAACGATTAGGGAAACCTAAGATCATCATCGGTATACATTCATATCCTGTTCTATTCCATACTTGCTCATAGCTAACATCATATCATAATCATAGTCATATCGTATCGTACATAGTCATATTCATTCATTCATTCATTTATTAGGTTAGCGTCGAACAAACATCATTATCTTGGTTCATTTTATGGAGAGCCCTGGGTGGAGTAACCCCGAGTGCAATCCCATACATAATCGATGAAAAACCAGCTAAGACACATCAGACTCCCTCAGTGACTTACGGGCCCCCTTGCGGAGCTTATCCCATTCCCATAGAGAGAACCCCTTGAGATCCCAACCTTGCGTGGATCACAAGAGACATGGAACCTACATCATTCATTAAAGTCATAGTCTTAATCATTCATGTAAGGTTAAACCTATACATGCTTCCTCATTTACCTCGGATCCTTGATTGATCCGATTAGTGGTAAACTACTTACTTGTTCATTCATGTTCATACTTATTCATAGTGGAGAGATTAACTTATCAATCCACAGCTTAACATGCTTGCCTAATCATTCTTGATCATGTACGAAGAGAATATACTTTGCGTCTTAACTTACACAGGATTGTAGCTTAACATTATAGTTCTCGACAAATTATGTCGAGGCTCTACATTCATTCCCTTCCTTAGTTCATCACTACCCGAGTAATTCGGCTTAAACTCTCTTATGCCGTCCTTGCCATACATGATAAGATTGCCATGATTTTCAAGTCAAGAATCAATTGATGTTATGTGCATTGCTTAGATGTTGTTTTGGGGTTATAAAGTTGTAAAACAATGAAAGAAAAGCTTCGGAATGCACCACCGGCCCTAGAATGAGCCAACAAGCCAAAGTCATGTTAGCTAGGGTAGAGAGTTTCGCCATTGGCGAAATGTTTCTGGGCAGGCTCTGTAAATTTCCCTATTAGCGAAATTATTTCGGTAATAGCGAGTTTCTTCAGGTCTGTGGTGCAGATTTTGCAATTTTGACCCAAAACTCGTCCAATTTGATCCTGCAAAGCACCATAAAGAACTCACCAATGATCTTTTACCTGATATGGTGGTTGTCCTATGAAGGACCAATTTCAAATCCATTCCCATTGTGAAGGAACATCGTTGCAGGCAGAGCTATTTTTCTTGTCTTGTAGCAGAGACAAACACAGAGTAGTGGAGGTAGTGGTTGTACACTTCGTACAATTGTACTTTGTTAACGCTTTTTGAAGATAAGCATCCAATGCCTTCAAATCCTCCCAAAATGACCGTTGCTTTACATTTCTAGTCTTCTGCAATGCTTAGACGAGTTTAAATCCGTTGAACAACCCTTGAAGCTTTAAGTCTTGCAACTCCTGATGAACTTCAACTTCTGGTGATCTTCAGCTTCTGATGAGATGCTTCTGATGACTTTGCTTCTGATGAAGTCATCACTTCATGAGCGCTTTGTCTTCAGGAGCACTTTTGACTTCAGGAGCACTTCTCTTCATACGCTTTAAGCCTCCTTTCTGTTGATTTCTTAGCTCTCTTTTGTTCACCCAGAACCTATTTAAGATGTAAATTTTTTGTCTATGGTCTTGTACACTTGAACAAATATTAGCTAGTCCAATTGGCAATTTTTAATACCTTGTTATGATCAAAACTCTCAAAGGCTCATTGTTAAACACATTTTGTTCCAACAATCTCCCCCTTTTTGATGATGACAAACAATAGTATTTAAAATGTGCAATTGTTGTTAATCCAATTAACAAGTTGACTATAAGGGTTTGAGGTTTGCAAGCTCCCCCTGAATCTAAAAGTACTTAAGGTGAGTTTTGTAAGCTTCCCTTGAGTTCTATCCATGTTAATTAAATTCATCATTTAAAAAACGCAATAACACTCAGAATATTCTCACATTAATAGACTAAGAGATAAGAAGGTGGTCCTATTAATTTAAGATGATTAAAAATTAAATTAATGGGGCTCAGAGCCTATAAATACTGTACATACTACTCCCCCTTTTGTCATCAACAAAAAGTTTAAAAACTAAAGACAAAACGAAAGAAGTAAGAAAAAGATAGTGAGAAAATATTCTATAATCAGAGCATAAACTATATATATATAAATCAGAGCACAACACAATAAATATATCAGAGCATAAATATGATAAGTAAAACAATCGAGTTCAGAAGTATATCAGGGCAAACAAATATATCAGAGCAAGGCAATTGATATCAGAAGCATAAAAATATGATCAATAGCGCAAAAGATGTTCAGAAGAAGATTCTAAACAAAGAAACTTAAACTAAACAAGCTAAAAACTGTGTGCAACTATGATTTAGCTTGTTTGTTAAACATCTCCATCATTTGTTGCAGCATCATATTTGTCTGTTCTTGTTGCTTCTTCATTTCTTCTTGTTGTTGCTTCATCTCATTCTTAAAGTCCTCATTGTTCTTTATCAGTTTCTCTTCTCTTGCTCTAGCTTTCTCCAGCTTAGCTTCAGTAGAAGACTTTATTCCAGCAGGAGTAGCTTCTGTTCCATAAGCTCTTTCTTTAGCTTCCTGTTCTGAGATTCCAAATGAGCATTCCTTTGCACTAAATCCAGGCTATCAAATGCTGATTTGAAGTTGATCTTGCTCAAGAAACTGAGATCCAGGTCTCTTGGATATACACCAGAAGGAATAATGTCAATGACTTCTCTTCCTTTAATACTTGGAGGATTCTACACCCAGGTGCAGAGAATCTTAACTTGTTGCAGATTGTTATCAACTCCCTTGAGCCAATCTTGCAACTTCTGCTGAGCTGAAGCTTGAACATCTGTGCAAGTTCTCTGAAGCTCTCTCATGACAAAATCCACTCTATCCTTGAGCCTATTCCAGAGCTTCTCATAGCTTTCCTTGTGAATCGGGTCATTTATGGATTAAATGAGGATGCAAAGCTCCTGTCCAATATTCTCACACACATCTGCTAATATAGTAGAATCAAGAAACAATGTGGGTGGTAATGGGATATGTGGCTTGGCAGGAGTAATGGGTACAACAGCTAGATTGGATGATGAAGGTTGGATGTCTGTGGATGTTTATGTTTGAGTGATGCTCGTTGAGGGTTGGTTATTTATGAAGTTTGGTGTTGAAATGCTGGTTGTTGGTTTATCAAGAATTGACTTTTCAATCATAGTTGAGGATGATTGTTCAATCTTAACATCAGGAACATCTGATGTGATCATGAAGTCAGATTCACTGATGGCTTCAGGAGAGGCAGGTGTTAGAATATGTCCAAGAAAGTATTGTTCAGGTACAATATATTCAGGTGCTATATGTTCAGGGACAGTTTTAGATGCATGGTCAGGACAGGTTGTTGAGGCCATTTGTTGGTTAGGAGTAACTTCAGAGGCTCTTTGTAAGTTTGGCTCAACACCTGGCAGTTCACCTGAATAGTGACTGACCAGATTGTCTAACACATTTGTTTTTGGTGTTGTTTTGATTGATGAGGGTGGTTGAGATGATGATGAGTCAAGAGGGTTGGATAACTCAGAACCTATATGTCCAGCTGTGAACTCTGCATCAGCAGGAACAACATTCAAGGGTGGAATCATTGGTGGTTTCAAAGGATTATTAACTGGAAATCTATTATAGAAGTCTGCTTTCCTTTGTGACATTCCAATAATTCTCTCATATATGTCAGATCTTACAGGTTCTTGAGTGGTGTCAACAGCAGGCTTTTTATGGATTTTGGTTGTTGATGAATGGTCCTTTTTAGTGGTTTGATAGACTAAACCTATGGGTAAATCATCTAACTGAGAAGAGTATAAAGATGAGGTGGATTGGGAGGATGAGGATTGGGTTGAGTGTGATTCTACTTCTATAACAGTATTAGAGTGTGGAGAATCAGGAATACCTGTACCAGCTTCTGGAGCAGCAGTTTCTGATCCAGCAGCAATGTCCCCCTGGACTCCTTCAGTGGCTACCATCATCAGCCTTTTAGCTTCTGAAGCAACTAATCCTTGTAGATCTTCAGCAGCTCTAACAACCTCTTTTGCATCAGCAACTACATCTTTTCTAGCAAGACTGGATGCAGGGACCTCAATATCTTTTGCAATCTCCATAGCCTTCTGAAGTGCAGCAACATCCTCAGTCTTTTTCTTCCTTACCTCCCTGGTAACCAAACCAGTAGCAGCTTCAATTTGCTCTTCCTCTTCAGCTACATAAGCTGATTCCTTTAGCTTTCTGATGGCATCCTTCTTCTTCTTCTTTGGAACTGGAGGCTGTTCAGGAGCAGTTTGTGAAGAAGCAACATCTTTTCCACTTCTGGTCCTCTTGGTCAGAACCTTACTTGTATCCAAGTCCTGAACTTCCTATTGGATTGATGGTAAGCCAGAGCCACCAATCATCAGCTTTTCAGAAGCTTTCTCCTTTTTAGCCTTCTTGGAAGGTTGCTTCTCTTCCAAATACTCTTCTTTGGAGGTAGTCTTCCTCTTAGACTTTCTGTTATTGGCTACAGGCAGAGCACCACCATACATTTCCTCTGGCACATCTCCCAGCCTGATGACTTGACCATATGTTTGAAAATGGTCTGTGATGAAGTGAATCTGAACTTGCAGATGGGAGGAAAATCTTCCATCAAATTTGACTTAGCTTTAGACTCACTGATGTTAGTGTTAAGCTTCTTGAAGGCATCTTTAGGAGTCAAAGGCATGTTCCTGAGAGTCTTGCCATTGATTACCTTCCATGTCTTAGTTTCCAGTTGCTTGTCAGTGAAGAAGTTGACAACACTGAGAGCCTTCAGAATCCCTCCCTGATGAAGGATTTCTGATATCAACCTCCCATAAGGAACCCAACACCTGTTTTTCAGTTGACTTTCCCTTAGTTCCTTGATCATATGCTTGAATATGTACTTGGGTACATTGACTTTTTCCTGGTTGATGAAGTGGTGAAGGAAAACTCTATGTTCGAATGAAGGTTGATTACTGTCACCACATTTTGGTAGCAGGTTCTCATTCTGAATCTTCAGAAGCATTTTCTTTTCCATGCTCAATTCAACATACTATCCTGGCGTCTTGGAGTTGAATATGGACATGTTGACAATCTCATTCCAAGGAGTTGTTTTGGGATTAGGTATCTCTAATCCTGAGTATTTACTAGATGCATCTCTTCTGAGAACAGATGTTATAGCCCATTCTGAGATAAATACTTGAATCCCCATGATGCCTGATCTAATCTATGTGCATCGGAATGATTCCAGCCCCATTTCTTCTCTTGTCTTCCCTTTCAAGTTGGGATTTATCATAATCTTCTCTTTTTCTTCTAATTCAGAGGCAGCTCTGTCATACACCGAAGCTCTTATCCAGAAGTGCTTTACCAATGTTTTGTATGTTGGTTCATTCAACATATCAAAATATGGCATTAGCCTTTGTGCTTCGTAGTAGCCTCTGATATCACACCCATGATAAGCGACAGAGTTGAAATCAACTGGATTCTCTGTCTGAATCTTCAACTCCCATTCTTCCAAGGACATAGTCCTCCCTTTGATTTCATAAGCAGGTTTATCTTATGAAGATGATTCTGTAGCAACTTCTTGCATGTTCAATGTTGATTCTGGAATATCTTGTTGCTTGCTTGATTCAGGAACAGAGCTTGATGATGCCATTGTTGATGATGAAGTTTTTAGGGTTCTAGGTTTTGAGTTGCAGAGGATGCGCTTACTTGGCAAAGAAAGGTTGAGAGTAGAAAGTGTTTGTTGTGAAGTGAGTAGTGTGTGAATTGTCTAAATGTTTTTAGTAAAACGATTACAATTCAGAGAAGGGGACAAACAAACACAACATTAATGACATAGGGGGCGCGTGATAGTATTTTCAAAGCTTAAATCATCATTGCCCTCTTACATTATATAACCGTACACATAAGCACGTCAGAAGTTTTCAGAGTAACTGCCAAGTTAGTGGGCCAGGTGTCACCAAAAAGTAACTTCCAGCGTTTCCACTAACTCTGTTATTCAGAAGCACAAAACCCAGCTTCTGGACTTCAGATGCTGACGTCATCTTCAGAAGCACATTTTCCTCAGAACCACAATAAAGAGCTTCTGATGGACCATTGCTTCTGAACAGACTTCAGGACCTAAATTCCTAGTCAGGAGCAAGCAAATTTTAATCAGACACAAAGTGCATGTTCAAGTTTTTCTTTATAAAATCAAATCTTTCCACAGTTAAAGGCTTATTAAATATATCAGCCCATTGATGCTCAGTATCAATGAATTGTATATCTAAAATTCCTTTTTGAACATAGTATCTGATAAAGTGGTGTTTGATTTCAATATGCTTAGCTCTTGAATGTAGAATTGGATTCTTTGACAAACAAATAGCAGCAGTATTATCACAATAAATGGGAATATTGTTAGCATTAATCTGATAATTTTCCAACTGATGTTTCATCCAAAGTTGTTGTGTACAACAACTTGCAACTGAGATGTATTCTGCTTCTGCTGTAGACATAGCAATAGTTGCTTGTCTTTTGCTAGCCCAAAATATCAGATTATCACCCAAAAATTGAGAATTGCCACTGGTTGACTTTCTTTCAATCCTATCACCAGCATAGTCAGCATCACAAAATCCAACCAACTGATAATCTAAAGATTTCCTATAAAGGAGTCCAAGATTAGTTGTTCCTTTCAAATACCTAAAGATTCTCTTAACAGCAGTTAAGTGAGATTACCTAGGATCTGATTGGAATCTTGCACACAAGCATACACTGAATAAAATATCTGGCCTAGATGCAGTGAGGTATAACAAAGAACCAATCATACCTCTGTACATCTTCTGGTCTACTTTTGTTCCAGTATCTTCTTTGCTTAAAGTGCAGGTAGGATGCACTGGAGTGTTCATCACTTTACAATCTTCTAGTTTGAATTTCTTTAGAAGCTCCTTATTGTATTTTGATTGATGAACATATACTCCATCTTTGCTTTGATTGATTTGAATTCCAAGGAATAACTTCAGCTCTCGCATCATGCTCATTTCAAATTCATCCTGCATTAACTTAGAAAATTCCTTGCAAAGAGATGCATTAGTAGAACAAAATATTATATCATCAACATATATTTGCACAACAAGAATGTCTTTCTCAAGAGTCCTTCTGAAGAGTGTTGTGTCAACTTGGCCTATTTTAAAATCATTTTTGATCAGGAAATTACTTAGTCTATCATACCAAGCTCTAGGAGCTTGTTTCAAGCCATATAGTGATTTCTTAAGTTTGTAAACATGGTCAGGATGCTTAAGACCCTCAAAACCAAAAGGTTGCTTGACAAACACTTCTTCTTCAATGACTCCATTTAAAAATGCACTCTTGACATCCATTTGATATAATATTATGCCACGATTAACTGTATAAGATAGAAGTAACCTGATTGCTTCCAATCTTGCAACTGGAGCAAATGTTTCAGTGTAATCAATGCCTTCTTGTTGACTGTAACCTTGTGCAACAAGTCTTGCTTTGTTTCTGACTACTTCACCTTGCATAGCTAGTATACATCCATCATCTGAAAGTGCTTCATCAACTGTAGCAGATTCAATCACAGATAACAACTCTATCATTGACTCTTCTTTCTAAAATATGATCTTGTTCTTCTAGGACTCTCTTTGTTTCCAATGATTTGATCCTCAGGATGTGAAAACTTGTACTTAAATGAGTTCTTGGATTGAGTAGCTTGCTGAGAGCCATCTTGAGCTTCATCAAAAGCAACTTCATCTTGTGCTTCTGAGGTAGGTTCAACTTCTGGACTATCTTCAGATTCAGCTATCTGGTCAGGTTCTGGAGTATCTTCAAGAACCTGTATCTCTGCAATACTCTCATCTTGCTCTAGAGTTTTACTTCCAGGCTCTTTGTCATCAAATTTAACGTGCATTGATTCTTCAACACAGAGTGTTTCTGAATTATACACTTTGTATGCCTTTGACCTTTCAGAGTAACCTAAAAAGATTCCTCTTTGGGCCTTGATATCATATTTCTTTAGGTAGAGCTTGTTATTTAGAATGTAACATGTACATCCAAATTGATGAAAGCAAGAGATATTGGGTCTTCTTCCCTTAAAGAGTTCATATGTTGTTTTCTCCAAGATAGGTCTGATATAGATTCTATTTTGGACATAACATGTTGTATTCACTGCTTCTGCCCAGAAATGTCTAGCCAAATTGTTTTCGTGAATCATGGTTCTAACCGTTTCTTGTAAAGTTCTATTCTTTCTCTCTACAACCCCATTTTGTTGTGGAGTTCTAGGAGAAGAGAATTCATGGACAATTCCAAGTTTTTCACAAAAGTTTTCAAATGGCTCATTTTCAAAGTCTCCACCATGATCACTTCTTACTTTTAAAATTTTCATTTCTTTTTCAGACTGTATTTGAGTGCAGAAGTTACTGAATGAATCATAAACATTGTCCTTGCTTTTCAGGAATTTTACCCAAGTCCATCTGCTGTAATCATCAATAATAACTAATCCATATTTACTTCCATATAAGGATGCAGTGCTAACTGGTCCAAATAAGTCAATGTGAAGTAATTCTAAGGGTCTGAAGATTGAAACAATGTCTTTTGTTTTAAAAGATGATTTCACAATCTTCCCCTTCTGGCATGCACCACAAAGTGCATCTGAATGATAGTCAATGTCTGGTAGGCCTTTGACAAGTTGTAACTTACTAAGCTTAGAGATTAATCTCCAGTTAGCATGCCCCAACCTTCTATGCCACATCCATTTCTTATCATTCACTGACAAAAGACAAATCACCTTCTGGTCAACCAGTTCAGAGAAGTTAATTTTGTAGACATTCCCCATTCTCTTTCCTTTGAATACTATGGATTTGTTTTCTTTGTTGATTATTGTGCAGTTGGTCTTTTCAAACATCACATAATAACCATTTTCACAAAACTGACTGATACTCAATAGGTTATGTTCAAGACCATCTACCAACCACACATTATTAATTGAGATAGAGGAGTTTCCAATATTTCATGTACCAATGATCTTGCCAGACTAGTTGCCTCCAAATTTCACACTTCCTCCTTCTTTCATTGTGAGGGTGAGGAACATAGACTTCTCTCCTATCATATGACTTGAGCAACCGCTGTCTAGGCACCATGATTTTTGCTTTTCCTTTGCTCTTAGACATATCTCATTTTCATCTTCAGAGTCTTAGTCAGGATCTGCTTCTGAAGTCTCAGTAGCCACTAACCCCACAGCTACATTTGCTTCATCTTCAGCTTCTTCCTTTTCAGACCCAAATTCACTATCCAAATTTTGCAAGGTCGCTATTAAACTCTTCTTAATCTACTTTCTGAATTTCCTTGTGTTGAAACTTGACTTGTTTGACTTCTTCTTTGATTTCTCCTTCTGAAGATCAGGGCAATCAGCAATAAAGTGTCCAAGCTTCTTACATTCGAAGCATCCCTTTTGATTTTCTTTCTTGGAGCTCTTGTAGCCACCTCTCTTACTCAGAAACTTCATGTTCTTCCTTGCCAGATACTCAAGCTTGTTGGATAGGATAGCCATCTTCTCAGTTGGATCTTCATCAGAGTCTCCATCAGGTGACTCATCTTCAGATTCAATAACTTTAAGAGCTTTTGATGGTAGAGCAATGGATTTAATCTTCTTAGCAGGCTCATGTTCATTAAGACTAATCTCATGAACTTTGAGAGAGCTGACAAGATCTTCAACACTTAAAGTGTTTAAATCTTTAGCTTCCTCAATAGCAGTAACCTTAGGTCTCCATCTTGTAGGCAAGCTTCTTAGTATCTTGCTAACATGATCAGAAGCAACATAACTCTTTTTCACTATTTGTAGTTCAGAGACTAGGGTTTGAAACCTTGAGTACATCTCCTCAATAGTTTCATCATCCTTCATCTTGAACAACTCATATTGATGAACAAGCATAAGAGCTTTTGCTTCTTTGACCTTCTTGATGCCTTCATAGTTAGAACAAAGAGAAGCAAACATAGCTTTGGCAGTGGATTTACCACTTATCTTCATATAATCTGCTTTAGGTATAGTAGTGACAAGTGCTCCTCTGATAATATGATGCTTCTTGTAAAGTTTCTTCAGAGCAGGAGTATGTTTCTTTCTGTCAACAGCAGCTCCTTCTTCATCAAGAACCAAGTCACCAACACCATCTTCAAGTATGTCCCATAGTTCTTCATCTAAACACATGACATAGCTGTAGAAGTTGGTTTTCCGCCAAGAAAATTCTTCAGGATCTCCATTAAACTTAGGAATCTTTCCAAAGTTAGACTTCTTGTTGTCACCATAGTCAAATGGAACAACATTGTTGTGCGCAGGTCCAACATTGGAGGATTCACCAGACATGTTTTTCTCAGATCTTTTTCTATTACACTGTTAAGTGTTAACATAATAGATCAAGGCTCTAGATACCAATTGAAGGTGAGAAAAACACAAGAAGGGGGGTTGAATTGTGTTAACTTTTTCTCCGTTTTCTCCTAAGCTGAAAACACTTGGTCAGAAGCAGATAGAGTACTGCTTTTGAAGTGATGTTCAGAACTAACTTACAGCGGATAAAAACAGAGAGAGAAAGAAGAAAGACATAAAGCAATTATACAGGTTCCTTCCACAAACCGGAAGTAGTCATGTCCCCCTTGCACTTCCAAGGAGAGTTCACTATAATGTAATATCTGATTACAACTGCTCACTGCTACAACTATCAATAGACTTCAAATTTCTCAAGCACAACTGCAAGAGACTTCCTATGCTCCTAAACACAATCAAGAGACTTCTAATGCTCAAGCACAACAGCAAGAGACTTCTAATCAAACAAAATTACAAAGAAAAATGTTTGAGATTGAACACCTGATATACAATCAGTGGTGTTCACAATACAAATCAGATACAGACTCTTAAGACTCTAGAATTTCTAAGATATGAACTTTGAAACAGAAATTCCAAGTCAACTTTGAAATGCAGAACGTTGTTGATTGTTGTTGATTCTTTTGCCAATCTCTAAGTCTTCACTCCTTTATATAGAGGTGTGAAAGAGACGTTGTGAAATTGCCACCACATCAAAAAGAGTCGTTTGAAGCTTTGATCAATCACCAATGATCTTTTGCCTGATATGGTAGTCGTCCTATGAAGGATCAATTTCAAATCCATTCCCATTGTGAAGGAACATCGTTGTAGGCAGAGCTGTTTTTCTTGTCTTGTAGCAGAGACAAACACAGAGTAGTGGAGGTAGTGGTTGTACACTTCGTACACTTGTACTTTGTCAACGCTTTTTGAAGATAAGCATCCAATGCCTTCAAATGCTCTCAAAATGACCGTTGCTTTACATTTCCAGTCTTCTACAATGCTTAGACGAGTTTAAATCCATTGAACAACCCTTGAAGCTTTAAGTCTTGCATCTCCTGATGAAATTCAGCTTCTGGTGATCTTCAGCTTCTAACGAGATGCTTCTGATGACTTTGCTTCTGATGACGTCATCAGAAGTAGCTCTCTTTTGTTCATCCAGAACCTATTTAAGATGTAAATTTTTTGTCTATGGTCCTGTACACTTGAACAAATATTAGCTAGTCCAATTGACAATTTTTAATACCTTGTTATCATCAAAACTCTCAAAGGCTCATTGTTAAACACATTTTGTTCCAACACATGTCACAGAAAAGATCCCAAGGGAAAAATGTGTCTACTGATTCTGGCATTGGTGGTACTGGACGTAGTGGTGCTCAAGTACAGTATGATTAGAACAATAACAACAATTCTACCTCTGAAAAGAACCACTATTCAGTTAGACCTCCATCATTCAATGGAGATGCTACTCAGTTCTCATGGTGGAAAAGCAGGATGTGTAGTCACATCATATTAGTTGATGATGAGCTATGGGACATGATTGAAGATGGTGTTCACTTCCCTGTTGACTGTGAAGGTATGGTGATGGTGATGACAGATCATCTTACGTTATTCTTAATTAGCATGTTTTTCAGTTATTTTCAGTAGATTTTAGCAGCAAAGAGGAGGAGTATTAGAACGATTGCCTATGATTTCAGAACTTTTGTAATGTTTTCTATATTTGAGTCTGTAATTCTTGTTTTCCCGAAACATAGCTATTTTAGGGTTTTTTTAAAGTAATTCACGAAAATATCATGCAAATCGGGAAATCAAAACTAGTAGAAAATCCTTGTGGGTTTAAAGCAGACTAGTAAAAAATGGTATGAAAAACTTTCCATCTCTCTTATTCAACAATGATACATTCAGGCATCTATAGATCATACTTTTTTTTTGTTCATAAATCAACTAATACATTAACTACTCTACTTACGTATGTGGATGATATTATCTTAGCTGGAAATTAACTTACCGAAATTACAAGGATTAAAACCATGATTGATTAAACTTTCAAAATCAAGGATTTAAGCAAGCTAAAATATTTCTTTGGCCTTGATGTTGCTTACTCTAACCTTGGTACTTACGTTTGTCAAAGGAAATACTTCTTGGGTCTACTCAATGACTTTTGATTACTTGGCTCCAAACTTGTTACTACTTCTATGGATCTTTCTATCAAGTTGCACCACGATGGAGAACAATTATATGAAGATATATAAATATATATATTCAAATCACAGGCTTATAAGCATATTTATGTATTTGACTAATATAAGGCAAAATATTTGTTTTGTAGTACAGCTACTCAATCATTTTTTATTAGCACAAACAAAAGTTCATTACAATGCTACATGTAGAGTCAGAAATATTCAAAGGGTTGGAAAGGGGTTATTCTTGCACTAATGTTGACTGGGAAGGGTGTGTATATAAAAAAAAATTAAAGATCCATTAGTTGTTTATGCTTCTTCCTTGGTTCCTTTTTAATATCATGTCGCACCAAGAAGCAAAGCACTATATCAAGATCCTCTAGTGAATTAGAATACAAAGCACTCTCAGGTGCAGCTTGTGAAATGTATTGGATAATCTACTTGCTGAAGGATTTCAAAACAAACAATTCTAAAGCTCCATTTTTGTACTATGATAATCATAGTACATTACACATTGCACCCAACTCGGTTTTTCATGAAAGAACAAAGAATCTAGAAATAGATTGTGACTTTATAACAGAAGTTAATAGCGGTCATGCATAACGTAACTTTGATTAACCGCTAGGGTAATCGTTGTAGCAGTGCAGAATCAAATAGTGGCCGCCAGCTGATATAGCGGTGAAGTGGAGGGTAACGGATAGCGGCCGCTTCAGCCGCCATTTGATTTTAGTAAGAATTTTTCAAATTGACCCTATTTTTAAAACCTTTTTTAGGGCATTTTATGGATTTCGTAAACCCTAACATTTTTCAACTTTTTCTCTCTTCTCAGTTGCGCCACAAAAACACACTCTTCTATATTCCAACTGGAAAACACGACTTGAGGATCTCTTCTATCTTTTTCTGTTATTTTTTTCTTCCTCTGTTTTCTTTTGTTTTGTGATTTCTCTTGTTTTATGCTTTTTTTATTTGTTCATCTGTCTTTTGTTTTTCAGTGATTTGATTTATCAATGTTTAATGATATTTGAGTGTTATTTTTAATTTTATATTAAATACAATTTGGTTTATACTTTATGGTATTATTCATGTAATTCTTCCAAAATCTAATTAAATATCAGTGACCGTTATTTGTCATGCCGCTATATGTTATCCTCTTATCTCATTTTTGGGGTCATCCACGACACACCGCTATATAGAATTGACTACTATGCTTTGTAAGAGACAAAGTTCAAGATGGAACAATGAAACTTCTTCCTAGTTCAAGTGAAACTTCTTCACCAAGTCAATGCATCATAAACCATTTCTTGCTCTATTATCCATGCTAGGCATGGTAGAGATATATCGAGCAGCAACTTGTGGGGGACCGTTAAGAATGAAAAATTAAGAGAGGTTGCTTGAGGAACAAGTCATCTCCCATAGCTCTAAGCCTCTAACTTACTTGTTACATAAGCATGTACTCTATTATGACAGTTATAATATATAGTGCAGTAGATCATCATAGTTAGCGTATAAATAGAACTCACCATCACTGTAACAAACTCAATTGATGAATAACATAATTTCTTTCACAATGGTATCCATTTTCTAGAATTCTCAATTCACTTTCTTAATAATCAGTTCACTTTAGTTCCACATAACCAACACTCTCAAAAAATATTCAAAGGATTGCTTTCAAAAAAATTGTATTCAGAAAGCAGAATTTGAGTAATTCTTATGTTATCTCTTTAGGAGGTCTAAAATCAACCTTATCTTTTTTGATATTTTTAATAAAATATTATATATATTATTGATTTTTTATTATTATAAAACTTATTTTTACTAAAATTGACTAAGGATTCACTCTTAAATCATTTTTAAGAGATCCATATTAAACAAACTTCGCTATTAAAGTTAGAAAATTGAGCTTTAAGCTTTTGAAATTGTTCTTACGCACCAAATAATTACTTTGTCGTTAGAGGTAATGAAGGTAAATTTGAGTGCGTGAGAGCAATTTCAGAAGCTTAAAGAACAATTTTTTTTAAAGCTATGTTTAGCTTTTATAATAAAAAGTTTCCCAAAAGGAGACAGATGATAAAACAGGGAAAAACAAGAAAATAAAATTTAAGAGCAAGTAATTAATATCGGCAATTCAAAACTACGAAACCACCGTAATCCTATCTTAATCAAAAGTTGTTTCCTTGTCCTGTTTCTTTTTCTTTAAAACAAAAGCAAATAGTATAATATTTAATGACATCCCAACATTACTTTTAATTTAATTTGATAAGTTGAATCCTCTAATTGGCCAACAACTAGGGGCAATGTTTCGGGTGATAAAGCATTTTCAAGACTACAACATGTTATGTAGATTTCGCTATGTCATGTATGTTTTCTTGTTTCTTTGTTTGGTTTCTTTTTCTACTTGAATATTAAAAACACAAAAGAATGAATCTTTATTGCCTGCTTATGGCTTATTTTCTTTTAGAATATGAACTTAAGGAAGTTTTGAGTGTTTGTGAGGGGGGAGGAAAGGGTTGTGGGGACAAAAGAAGTTTATGTTCTTTACTTTGATTGAGATATATAATGTGAACATTTTTTGTGAAGAAATAATGTGAACATTTTTTAAATAGACCCAAAGTTGTGATTGGGATTGGTAAGAAAAAGAAAGTAGTTGAACTCCTTTCAACAGAAAAAAGAAGTAGTTTAACTTAACCGCTTGTATTAGATTGGCAATTGCTAATAATCCATAACGCACTCTTTAGCATTCTCTTAATATTTTGGGTTTTGCCCAATAGTAGACATCTTATATTTGAGATTTCTAATAGGGATCTCCAAAATAGTTTTAAGGTATAGATTCGTACCATTTTAATATGAAGCACAAAAAGAAACGAGGTAATTGAGTTTCAAGTAGTTAACGACCATTTTTGGAGAAATTCTAACATGGTCACAAGACCAAACAAATAGTGTTTGGTCACACACACATAAACAAGTCTTCTTTTCATTTGAGTGTGTCTAAAGGTTAATTTGGTCTTGTGATCATGGAAGAATAGCTCCCATTTTTTAGTCTTACATCATTCTTCTATGGGTGCGTTGAATCTAAAAAAGAAAAGAGGTAATTGAGTTCAAGTAGTCATTGACCTCCACTAAATGATGAATTATTAAGGAGAATATAAGTTTAATTTTAGGTGGAACACTTTTTTAGCCAATTTTACTTATCTTTCGATATAGCTTCAGATTACCAAGACTCGCATCTCTTGAAAACCGATGGATTTACACTATAAAAAATTAAAAAAAAAATCTAGGGATAACTGTTGAAATTCACCTGAAATATACACAAAGTCTAAAGAATGACCTTTTTATAGACTCAAATTACAAGAATAGAATGTGTTTTTATTTTTACAAAATCATTTTTCGGATTTCATGTATATTAATTACAACATCAATTTGAACGATTATCCCAAAAGCCTAAATAGGGAAAACCTCGTTATTTTAAGTAAAATGCTACCCCCTTTTTTCCCAATTATATATACTTCCTTCATCTCAAGATAAAAGTCGTTTAAGGTTTGTTAACAATTTTTAAGGGAATGATTACTAATTGTTGTTAGTGAAATGGTTAAGTTTGATGAAATTCAATAAATAAAGGTATGATAGTTGAAAAAAATGTTGTGTTGGTATTCTAAAATGACAATTATTTTAAGAAAAAATAATTATAAAGAGACAATTATTTTAAGACGGATAAAGTATTATTTTATTAAAACTAGTGAGGCGCACCTTTTAAACTTCTTCGAAGTTCATGTTAAAAGCAAGTTTTCTTTTATTCGTGTTGTTAGTGATTGACAAGTATATTAAATTTCTTAATACCAATAAAAAATTGGACTAACATGCTATACAAATTTAATCCCAAATAAAACCATACATAAAATCAAGGGTGCACCTTTAACTCATTTTCTAGAAGTTTTTTTTTTTTGTCACGTGAGCATCAACTAGCAAAGTTGATGAAAAATTAGATGGACGCTCCTGAAGTACAATTAGAGGATCTACATTATTAGCTCGGCTTTGATAGCACATCTTCACAAGCATTTCCTTCATGAAAGGTGTGATGAAGAGATATTGCCCAATCTTTTTGCAAAAAAAAATTCTAATAATCTCTAGCTTTTTAGCATAACGATGAAACAGAGACGTTCCCTTTGTGACATGTGTAACCACATGCAAGGAATATGAGAAACACATTATTTTTCTAAATCCAGTATGCCAACAAAGTTTGATGCCCACTAAAAGTGGTTTATATTTCAGCATGAAGAATATTAGACAAACATACACTTCCATGGAAACCAAATTGAAATGTTCCATCATGCTTACGCACCAAGCCACCAAAACCTTCCTTCCCCGGATTAATAAGAGTAATTTCGTCCATATTGAAAACCATTGCATCTACATCCCCTTTAGTTCGAGGGGAGTGGGAGGTTGGACTTCCAAACGCCGGCTTGTAAACATGTAGCTGAGAAAAGATAGATTTTGTGATCTGGTACTTCAAAGGAGTTGTGATTCATCCATATTATCAGCGAAGCTAAGATACCTACTTCAGCCATTAAGATTTCTAAGATCTTTGAAGTATTGTGTAGACCAACCTTGTGACACATGGCTTGAACATCACTAAACCCACAATCACTCTAAATTTCAACTGGATGTGGACATAACATTAATCAATGGGAAATGATTTCATCTTCAATGTAGAAAGGGAAAGTATGCGTTAAAAAACTCCCCCAATGACACAAGACACTTCTAGTCGGGAGAGACTTGTGGCATGTTTGTCATAAGAAAAATTGCACATTAGCTGAGAGATATAAATTCCAAATCCACATTCAAGATTCTTGATAAATTTCATTATGATGTTGATGACGGAGCATCATATGATACTTTTGGTTGAATGCACTTCCAAGTGGTAGCATAGTCACTTCGGACCAGCTAAAAAAGGCTCTTCTCAGCTGCTTTTTTACAGCTATAAAGTACATGGTAAAGAGGCGAGAAATTTCCATTTTTCAACAAGAAGACGGAGAAAATCTTTATGATGCATATGAAACGTATAAGCTGCTTCTTAAGGGGTGCCCAAGGCACAAACTTTTGAAATGGAGGTAACCCTTATCTTTACTAATGGTCTTAAGACCCAAACTAGAATGCTTTTAGATGCTTATGCAGGTCGTTCGATGAAGAACAAAACAGTTGTCGAGATTCGTGAACTTATTGACAACATGTCCTTGAACGAGTATAGGTCTCAAGGTAATGATATGAATGGTGTGAAAAATAAAGAATTGCTGAAACTCGAAACACATGATGCTTTACTTAGAAATCACAAGCTTCTTACCAAAATAATAGAAGAAATAGCCAAGAAGCTGGAAGTACAAGAGGTGGTGAAGTTGTCAACCAATGGCATCGGATGCAACTTCTGTGAGCAAGCGCATGAAACTGGAACATGTCTTAGAGCAAGGTTGGGGTTATCTGAGGGACAATTGAAGTACATGGGAGTCGTTGCTAGGAAGCAAAGGTACCCTTTCTCTAACATCTTTAATTCTTGTCGGCCAAATCATCAAAATTTCTTTTTTGGTGAAAGCAATAATTTTCAACCATCTCAAGTCACCAAGTGACAACAACCAATGAAAAATCCTAAAGAAACTCTTGACCAATACATGAACGTAAAAATCAAATTGAAGCTCTTACAAAGAACCAATAAGAATATAGAAGAAACATTGATGCTTCAATTAAGAATTTGGAAACTCAAATTGGGAAAATCTGTACACAAATCCCTACTCTTGAAAACTCAAGAAGTGAGTACTGCATGATGGTGTTGAATGAGGAAAGTGGTCGAAAAGAATCTAATATTAAGGGAGGTGGAAGGTTGAAACACCAGGTAAGTAAATCAATAACACATTAATATTACCCTACCATTTATGCTATTGAACATAACCATATTTATCTAAGATTTACAAACAGGTTTTTGGCCAAACAACGTGAACTTCGGAAAATCGAAGAAGCGCAAAGAATGGTATGCCGCCAAACTAAACATAGGGAACCGGAATGGTGGACAAGAAGGTTTGGTTAAAACTAGAGGAGTAAGAATCTAATTAATCAAAGTAAGAATGAGACCATAAGGGAAATTTCTAAGGAGAAGTTGATTAAGGAGGAGAATAATGTTGAGTCTATTACTCAGGAAGTGGTTAAGGATGCGACTTCTGATGAGAAAAGAATACCAACCATGGATGTGAAGTCCATGATAGGAAATAAGCCTTCAAAGAAAAACAAAAATAGAAGGAAGATGGAAAACAAGGGGAATGTTGAACTATCGGAGTCAGTAGTTGAGGAAGATACACAACATGATCTTAAAGGAGGCAAGACTCTTAGTGAGGGAGTAGAAGTTAGTGAGCATCAAAAAAATGAAAATTTTCAAGAGCTTGTTAGAGCTTTAGAAAATTTAATGCAAATATACCTATCAAAGAAATGGTCAAAAAGAGTCATTGTTGTAAGAAATTTTTGTAGGAGATCCTGAAGTTGAAGGAGAAGCCCTCTAAAGAAAAGTTTATTTCCCTAACCCAAAATTGTTGTGTGATTCATGATTTTCAAACACCACGATAAGAAGCAGTTCCTGGATGTTTTAATGTCCCTGTTACTGTAGGGAATATTTTTTGTAGGAGAAGCTTTGTGTGATCTGGGAGCAGGTGGAAATCTTATGCCACTATCCACCTTCAACCTGGGTCGAGGATTAACATTACGACCTTGTTTTATGAATGTTAGTCTTGAAGATGGAAGTGAAACAGAACTTGTAGGTATGGTGAGAATTATGATAGTTGACATCGATGGATTTCAATTCGAAATCGATGTTATTGTTTCACAAGATAAAGGATAGCAAGATTTCCTGCTGATTATAGGAAGGTCATTCATGGTGATTATTAAAGCTTTGGTTGACTTGGAGCAGAAGGAGGTTTTCATAATGTCTAACAGTTATTATCAATGCTACAAGGTGACTCCACCCTCAAATGCATACAATTTGGCTAGGAAGCATGCTGACAATTGGGAAACATTCAAAGCCCTTGTGGAACAATCTGATGGGTCGAAATCTGAAGAATGGTCAGATTATGATGGAGACTGTTCATATGAGGAAGAAGAAGACAATGAACCTGAAGGTTTGGGGATCCCAAGCTCACCTTAGACAAATACGTCAAGTTCGAGACGCTAAACAAGAGTTGAATGGGAGGCAACCCATATTTTTATTTCCCAGTCATTTATTTTTCATAGCAGCTCCATCTTATAATTTATTTCTCTTATTTTTGGTAAATCGGGACTAGACACGTTGTTTTTACATGAATAACATAATTTTCCCTTTCAAAAATTGAAAATTTTGTTTTAGACTTGGATAATTATTCCAACCATTGTCAGCAGAGAGCTAGCTTACTTTTGAAGTTCAAGAGCACAATAACTTTTGTAGCTTGCTGCGGAAGATACTTAAAAAAAGTCATCATTAAAATTATGTATAGCATAACCGGTGAGATTTTGAACCAAATATATATTCCAATATGTTTCTATTTTCTTCTTTCATTATGAGTGTTCCATGTTGGATTGTTATTTTTGCTCGAAATTTCAGTCGTTCTCTAAGGTCTATCAGTTGTATTGTCATACACACGAGACATTTTTTTTTGGTAACTAGAGCCTTTTTTCAAGCCACCCTGAAGTATTATTATATATCCTTTGTGAAACTACTTTGAGTCTCCATGCATTAATTTTTTTCTTGGTTACTTTTATGTGACCTTGCATCATGTCACAAGTTATGAACCCTATTGATTATATATGTTTGATTTCATTTTGGAGTTAGATAGGTTAGTGAAATACTTGTCATAGTTTAAAATTAAGTTTGGGGTTGGTATTTGGGATTAGCAACATATGTTTGGGGTGGGGTACTAATACTAACTATTGATATGAGGTACTAGCTTTCATTTATGAGGTACTAGTTTTCATTGATAACCAAGTTCTACAAGTACCCCACCTCAAACATTGAATGTTGTTAATTTCAAAGAGCAACCCCAAACTTAATTTCAAACCATGACAAGTATTTCACTAACCTATCTAAATACAAAAGGTAAATCAAATAGATATAATCAATTGGGTTCAAACCTGTGACATGATTCAAAGTAACAGAAAAGTAACCAAGGAAAATTAATGCATATATGGAGGCTCAAAGTGGTTTCACATAATGATAAATAATAATATTCAGGGTGGCTTGAAAAAGTCTCTTGGTACCAAAAACAAATGTCTCTTGGCTTTCCTCTTAGTTTTCCTACCAGGCTTCTTGCCTATCATAGACATCACATTCATGGTTGGGATAGCTGTCTTTTCAGATGTTATTCCTTCCCCTTGTTCCTTAGTTTCTAATTCAACCTGAACTAAGCTTTCTTTTTCACTAGGTTTTTCTTTGGATATCTCTTTCCTACTTCCTCTCCTACCCAAATTAGTTTGTTCTTTACCCCTACAAGTTTTCTCAAACCTTTTAGTCCACCATTTTAGCTTGCTATGTGATGTTTGGTGATGAACTATTTTCGTGCTTCTTCGATTTCTCGAAGTTCACGTTGTTTGGCAAAGAACTTGTTTGTGACCCTTAAATAGATACAGTTATTCTAAAGAGAAGAAACAAATGGTAAGGTAACATTGACATGTTCTAAGGTTTTTAAGAGTGTTTTCATCCTATCGACCTTTCCTTCTTTCTTAGGATATTTCCCAAGTGGGATTTTTAGAGGGTTAGAATGACTTACTTGGTGTTTCAGTTCATCTTCTCCCTAGAAGCCGCTAGTTGATCTAATTTCTAAGAAGCTAGTGCCTTAAGAATGTCATTATAATATGGTCAAAATTTTAAATGCACCTTCATATCTTTCCTTTATCAGTTATATGGTAGGAAAACGATTTGGTACACTTGCCTAATTCGACCATTAGTTGGTCCACTTCATTTTCACTGCCCCTTGGTTGGGCGTTGTTTCCTAATAAAAGAGGATTATTTGATTCTTGCACTACAATAAGTATTATGCCGGTTTTATCTAAATTAAATTATCAAACCATAGAGTCCATGCTTAGCTCTTTTTTTGCTCCTAACGACATAATTACTAAACAAAGTTCTGTAAAATTATTTTGTTGATGTGAATCAAAGTAAACTGAAACAAAATAGATAAATTTTTGTTGGGATTGAATTTCAAAAAGTATTCCTTGTATGTTTCCTCTTAATCAATTGTTTGCTTTGTATGTTTAACGCCCTATTTCTATAAAAGCGATAAAACACGCGAATAATGCATTTATTCAAGAAATAGACATTACGTTCTCCAAAAGATCTCAAAGCATGCATATTAAAAATTTCTCAAACACTTCGCCGCGGACAAATAGCATACATCACCAAGTAGCCATAGTATAAATATCAAATACAACATCAGATAAGATCCAAATATCCACATACGGATAAAGTCTCAACATCAAAATCAATCCAAAATAAATGTACAGACCGACAACCTACATCAGAGCCTATACTAAGACTCTAACAGATAAACAGAGGAAGCTCCTGCTATCCTCAAGAAACTCACCAAGCAAGCTAAAAGATCAATCCTACACACCGTCTACTCGTTTATTCAAATAGGTAGGCGGTCCACCACAGACCACTAGGGGTTAGCTTCACATCATCATAATCAAACATAAACAAGCGAAAACATTCAAGGATTCATGCATAACACATATAAATACTCAACATTCCTAGAATATTATCATCACATATATTACCCCAGCTCAACATTAATCATGTTATCATATTTCTATCATAACACATCAAGCATATTTATACATTAGATCATTATCAAGATTCATCACTTAACAACATCAATCAATATAAGAATTACTCGCCTTATTCCTCATTTAGCACAATTAATCTCAACAAATACAATTCAACATTTCAAAGTTACAAACAAGGAAATTATCGTCACCAAAAGATCACCCAATCACATACATATAATTCACACTTCATCACTTCACCAAAACAACATCATCATTTAAAATCACTAAGTGTACAAGTATAACAAACATCATCAATTACACAATTCACCAAGCTCACCAATGCACATAAACAATTAGGATTCATGCAAAGACATAATATACGCCTAGACACGACTCCTATATGGACATGGTACCATCACCAACAACAACATGTCGTCACCTCATGATATAACAAAAACATCATAAGCATTAAATACAAAGTATTCAAATCACACCACTGGATATAAATATCCTAAACCATTGAATACAAAGTATTCAAATCACTCCACTGGATGTAAACATCCTAAGACTCATGATGCATGAACATATGACACACTATGTACATGTTCAACAACAAACTCACCAACATCATCACCATTGGATATATATGAATATCCTAAATCACCTTCATTTTGCAAATATGCATTCACCAACAACACCATCATTTAACATATATGCATTCACCAACAACATCACCTTCATTTAACATATATGCATTAATCAACATCAACTACATCATACAACTCAACAACTCCATACAATTTCTCACAATTCAAGTAAAGGAGAAAATACATCATACTATGATAAACATCGTGTTCAACACCTATCAATCATTCATAGATCTTCATATAATCATATCAAACTATTCACAAAAGATTTGCAAGGTATCCAGTCTTAAAGATCATTTTCGACAAAGTTCGTCTATCGTTTTACAACTTTAAAACAATTAAGACAATTGAATCAAAACTAAGCAAACAAGTTCTAGTGCCTCAACTATGTATACACTTAGATCACATATGAGTGTAGTTGAGTATACATGTGTGTTTCACCGGCCAAATACGATGAAATCATAAACATCACAAAGTTTGTCTCACTTTATCATATTGTAAAACCAATTCATTATCAAAAGAGACTAAGTTTGTTTCAACAAGACATTGGTTAAATACTCTTAAACATCCTAATTGGACTCTTAATACTCAAGTTTTTAAGCTTGGAAACAAACCATAAGTTCTCGGGTTGACTTGGAAATAGTTATGCTAAGTTTCCTTAAAATTTCTCCAAGACCCACTTGGAGTGTTTTCATCATAACTCAAAATCCACAAAACATTTTCAAGTCAAACCAAAGATATTAGAAAGCTAACAAAATTATCTAAAACTTTCATGTTTACACCATAGGCCAATTCAAAACAAAAATGGGTTAAATAGCACAAAAAACGTAAAAACCGAAGTCTTGACAGCACGCACGGTCATGCCGTGCATACGCACAGCCGCGCCAAAATAGGCAGAAGTACACGCACAGCCGTGCTCGGCTGCCAGCACAGATTTTTCCGTTTTGTTTTGTTTTCACGGTTTCGTGCGTAAAATTTAAACCGTTAATCGAATTTCGATGTTGCTTTCGCCTACATGCTCCTGACACTTAACTCTATCATAATCTAAAGAAAATTCAAGTTCCAATCATCCCAAAATCATTTTTCCAAAACCTCACATAATCACTTATTTGCAAAAACGCTTAAACACCAACTTTTCACACGAAAAATCCGTTTTCTCCAAAACGACTCGACTAACACAACCACAACATGAAAATAGAAATTCTACTAGGTCTAACTCATCCAACAACACCAAAAATTCAGTCAACAACCTCATATATCGAAAGTTCATTTTGGTCCTCCACGTGAACAACTTAACACAAACTTCACCAATTCAAACTACAACTTCACGAAATGGAATACCCATGGTACAAATCATCAACAACAACATATTCAATTCAACAACAACTTCATTCAAGCATGAATTCACCACAGACAACAACAACAACAACACTAATTCATACCAATTGAGCAAAAATCAACAAAATCTCATCTAACCACAATTCAAGTAAATAAAACCAACAACAACATGTTTAGCAACAAATTCACATACCCAAACTTAGCATCAAAATAAGAGTACGAATTTCACCAATTAAATTCACAATAATCATTTTTCACAATTAAGCACTTATGGGTTGTTGTAGAAAAGAGATTATACTAAAATATTATGAATGAATACTATCCCCCTTACCTCAATTGAGCACAAACTTAGCTTAGGCTTCACTTTAGCTCCACCCTCTTGAATCTCTACTCTTCTCTTCTTCTCCCAAGTTTCTTCTCTCTAACCCTTGTTCTTGCTCTTTCTCTCTCTACCTCTCTCCAAAGTTTTGTGAAAATGAATGAATGAGTCTATGTGACCTAATTTCCTCAAAGGCTATAGTTTATATAGGCTCAACACAATTGGGATCAACCTTCAAATGTCTTAATGGGTTTAAAGTTCTTATTAACTAATTCACAAACTCACTTAACGAATAAAAATAATGAATAGTTACCGGCTCTTAATTAATTAATCACTCCGCTACACTAGTAACTTAGTAAAAATAATCTCTGCCATTAAAACAGTACCAAAAATCCTCTTAATGAAATTACTAATTTACCCTTGCTCACAAAATGACCAAAATGCCCCCAAGTCCGAAATGACTAAAATACCCTTCACAAGCTAAAATCTACTAATCCCGGATAAAATACACCCAAAGACAATTAATCGCAAACAAGAACCATTAAACACATATAAATAAATAATAAAATAAATCCAGCGAAAATCGGGCTGTTACAGTATGCCTTATATAAATCCACAAATCCCTCAGGATACATATCCATCTCTAGTTAACGATGTGAGATCCATTAAACCAACTAACTTCTGAAGCGTCACTGGAAAAATAGTCGATTGTTTCAATGGCATACACGTAAATATTTATATATGAATATAAACCTACCTGTTATCTCTAACTCGATAACACCTATACATAATTTAAACCATGCCCCTTAGACAGTCAATATGACTAGGCTCAAACTACATCAAAAGATCAATTGAGGAACACTACATCGTCGACAAAGCATTAATAACAGATTTAATCTAAATATTATATTGAATGTATAAATTATATACAACCATCCAGATTAATAGTACTACATAGATTCCTAGCTATTTACATTAAGTCCCAACATAAAAGAGAGTTTAGTTACCTATATTACGCATAACTGACAAAAGAAAGTTGATAGATGTTGGAGATGCATGAACAAGCTTGTTTCCAAGTTTCCTAGCCCTCCAATGGTGACTTGATAGACAATTGGCAAGTGTACCAAAAAACTATCGAAGTAAATCGTGACACGTTTTAAGTAAATCGTGACACGTTTTCCTTTGAATAACAAACAGCTGAATTAGGGTTTCAGCAAATCGTGTCACGTTTTTGCCATCGTGACATGTTTCCATCAATGTCGAGAGCATGTTTTTGCTTTGTCAAATCGTGTCACGTTTTGCTTCTTTGTATTTTCTTCAGTTTTTCTGCTTTTCTTGCTGCTTAAGTTTCCTTGTGAACTCCAAAATGTGATCAAAATACATATAAAATTATGTAATGACGAGATGTCATCATGACTCGTTCTCTCTGCCATATGTTCTTTCTCTATTGAATTTGGTTTACAGTGGTTAAACTTTACAGAAATGACCTACACCTCTACTTATTGCGGTTAAGAAATTTTAAGTTCGCTAGGCATGGTAAGGCTTGCCTAGCGAATCGGGATTACTTCCTCAGAGGGGAAATCTATCCATCTTCAGATATTTTATCGAGCCACCTTCGTTCGCTAGGCAAATCAAATCTTTCCTAGCGAACCGCCTTTAAAATTTCGTTCAGGAACTCTCTTTGTTAGCTCGCTTTCACGTTTCTCAGCTACCCTAGCAAATCGAGCTTGTCCCAAATGTCTGTGATGCTCATGCTTGGATTTTGGCGCGTGTGCTTGCCTTACTTTGCTTTGTATTGGTGTAGTCATGTTCAAAAGTTATTAATTGGTATTTAAAATAGATGTAATAGTTTTATGGCACAGTTTACAGATATTAATGATATTTATATATAATTGGGGCTTTTGTATAAAATTACTTGCAAAACATGTACATAAGTGCTATTGAAAATAACAATAATTTGGCACTTATCATTCCCCTAAAAACCCAATTCTAGATGCTCTTCTAGGTTTCCATGCAGTGTAAGGATAAGGTGGATGATATGGATAAATGTTTTATGAGAAGCCTAGGTTTGGTCTCACCATTGGATGAGGGTTGTGTTTATTTCGGAGGTAAATCTTATAACAAGTCTTAATACAATTCTAAATGATTTTGCTATCTCTTAGTGATAACTTTTCGCTAGGCAGATCCTTCATGATAGAGTTCCTACCCGCCATAACCTCTTTAGATGGAGGGTGTTAGAGAATAATGTGGTAGATGGTAGTTAGATGATAGTTAGATGGTTAAGGTGGGAGATTCAGTCTCGTAATGTCTTGGTCGGAGTTTTTACCTTTTTTCAGAGTGTAGGGAGTGTTCGGAGAGCTAGGCTAATTTTGGCGTTAGATTGTCATGTTGTTGTGTGGTTCATCTGAATTCCTCGGAATGATTTGAACTTCTATGGGGATTACCTTTAAAGAGTATCTAGTGGATAGATTGGAATTGTTCGAATTGTAAATGGTTCCTTCCTTGGCAAGAATCCTAGTTACATGGGCTCCTTTTACGAATGGAAGATGAAACCCGTTCGATGCTGGGAAAGATAGAGTTTTCGGGTGTTGGCGGAGGTAGGTTGTGGTGCCTCCAAGTGTCTGGCAAGGCACTTTAGATTTCTTGTGTTGACCTAGTTTTGTGTTGTCTTCTCGGTTAGCTGGGCTTTACTTATGATGGAACGCTTGTGTCTGGGAGCTTTTTACTTGGTCGCTTACGACCTTCTATATTTGTGCTCCTTGTTTGTTTTGGTTCGTTTTATTGTTATTGTTCTTATTGTTTCATTTGAACTTGAATACTTCGAAAGACTCTCTTTAGTTTATTAATTATCTTATTTTCCATTAAAAATAAATAAATACTATGAGTTTGTGTCTCTATCCAGGAACGACCCAACATGTTAAGAGGCCTAAAACAAATTTTATAATAAGGTCTTTTGGAATTTTAAAAAAATAACACAATGCTTAAAAACATAATAAATCAAATTTTGTTGAATCCAAAATTAGACCTTAGGACCAAAACGATTTGAGACCTTAAAATTGACGAACTAAATCAAACAAATATTGATTATTAATAATATGTCATATTATATACTTATTGCTAAATTGATATATTTTGGGGTTTTTTTTTTTTTTAACTAAAAATCTTAAGGCTTAAAGCCTTTACTTGGGTGACTCAGCCCTTAGAGCAGCCATATCTCTATCATATGTATGTGACTTAACACTCTTTTGAGAAGTTAAAGAAATCGTAATTCTTTTGGGAGATTAGTCAATTTAGTCACTGAATAGGAAATGAGTTGTTACTTTAGTCTCTGAATGCAGATAAATTGTAAAATAGTTCCTGAATGCAGACTATGTTAGTCAATTTAGTCCATAAATGCAGACACTGTTAGTCAATTTAGTCCATGAATGCATACTCCGTTAGTCAATTTAGTTCCTAAATGTAGACTCCGTTAGTCACTTTAGTCCCTGAAATTGACCAAAAGAGTCTACATTCAGGGACTGTTTTACAATTTCTCTGCATTTAGGGACTAAAATGACTACTCATTTCCCTTTCAGGGACTGGAGTGACTAATTCCCCTAATTCTTTTCTAAAGAAATCACTCCTTGGAGCACATGACCGATTTATCCCAATACCTTTCAATTTCGACAACAGTTTGCTAATGATATACATGTGCATGGAAGAACGTGCATGCTTGACTGAACAACTACCATACATTAATTCCAAAAGAAACCACTGTCAGTTATATAAGATCTATTTCCAAAATCAACATGGCTTGGATTGCTTTGAAATAGCAATAAACAAAAACAAAACAAAAAAACAAAGGTGGTATATTTGATGATGCCATCTTCTTTCACCTTTAAATGTTAAGACTCATATAACTTTGAGCACATAAAGGTAGAAGCTTCCTCGATAACTGCACGCATGGAAGTGCGTTGTATTCTTCCTAACCCCTTTAGGCTTTATTAACTTTTCCTATTTCACTCTCTCTCTCTCTCTCTCTGAGTACTACATTAGTGGAGCAAGAGAGAGCTTTCTTTAACAACTTGCAGTGTGCCTTAAAATTTTCTCTGCAACCAATAAAGGTTGTTGGCGCCACCCTTTTATTTTTTATCTCTTAGGAAAGAAAAGCTACATGGTCATGGTTCTAATTTCCTATATGGAAATGGAGAGACAAGGTGAAGGTTTATGCATGTGTGTATGCTTGTTTATATATTGATTATAGTTCTTTTAAAGCAAGTTTTAACAAGCTGGAAGGCAAAGCTACCCATATAGGGTCTTTATAAATCTATGAATTAAATGTACCTAAAGATTACTACATATTATCTAAAGAACATATCAGCAAAAGGATTGTCCTTCCTTTTTTCCCAATCTCTCTCTCTCTCTCTCTCTCTCTCTCTCTCTCTCTCTCTCTCTCTCTCTCTCTCATATAAGATTTGCATGGATTTAAAGGCTTTATTACTCCCTCCTTTTGCTTGATGACTAGGTAATATTCATAAGTAAAATGCATAAAAGGGTTAATTTTCTTAAAGGAAGATTTCTTCAATATTTTAATTTATATATCATGATCCCATAAATGAAATTGAGTTTAGCTCACTTGGTAGAGGATAATGCATAATATATATAGTGGCCGGGGTTTGAATCCCGGACACAAACTTCTGTTGACACAAATAATGGGAATTTTTGTTAACATTCACATTTATTGTAACTTTTGGTTTAAAATTGAAATTATGCCCTATAAAATTTAAACGCAAATTTTATTGTAAATCCTCAATAAGTAATATGATTCTTGTTTATCTTATAATAGTGCTAATCTATTTTTTTTTAATTTAAAAAGAAAAGAAAGAGACACATATAAACCTCCAAAAAAAAAATAGAAGTGGACTGTTAACATTTTTAGTAAAGTATAACCTTTTTTTTTTTTTTTTAATTCACAAAATCCACTGTTTCACTAAACGTGGTGAGATCCAATTTTGAGCCGATTTTATTAGGTCAATAATAGAAACACCCAAGATTTTTTTTGTTTTTTTCCTAGCGTGCCCAATGTTGTACATTAAAATTTAATAAATATTGTTTTTCTACTTAGCTAATTAAACACCTTATATCCCCTCTCTTGTGAATAAAAAATTACCAATTATCGTATTATCAGATGCAACTACAATAAGAGTAAAGATCTAGCACGACATTTACTTTTCAAGAGTAGGATCTCCCCAAAAAAATATTTTCACAATAGATCATCAACCTAGCATATATTATTTCTTGTCCAATTGTGTATATATTTGTTGTAGGATCTCCCCAAAAAAATATTTTCACAAGAGATCATCAACCTAGCATATTATTTCTTGTCCAATTGTGTATATATTTGTTTTTTGCACACTTAAATTCAAGATTTAAATCTAGAACAAAGTAATAGATCATCACATGTTAGGTTACTACGGTTGCATTCAATCTTTGCTTTATTAAAACAAAGTTAGTAAAGGAGGCAATTTCCTATTAGACAAAAATAGAAGGTAGAATTAAAATTTTGAAGTGAAATCTTGTGTGATAAGATATAGCCATGTTGTCCTGATCATGTTATTCTCAAAGAACATAGAGCAGTAAAGAAGAGGAAAGATAGTGAAAGACAGATACTCTCTGTCGGTTTCAACTTCATATCCCTTAGGGACTTGAAGAGAAAGCTAAGATCATGTGGCAGTGTACCTCTTCTCTTGAAAATGACTTGGCATTTTTTTAAAGTTGATTATTCTCTCTTTTAACTTTCTTCCATTCACTCTGCAATATCTTTCTATATTCCAATTTATATATATGCCTTGAGTACTCTGAGATTTGTCTCTCTTTAACATAAATAAAATACAATAAATAAAATAAACCTATTTTGGTTGTTTTTATATTTTCCCAAGAGATTTGTTTTCTTCAATCATTGAGTAACTAACTTGTACCAACTAACTTCAAATGATTAATGTCTAACTTATATGTATAAAGGCTAATTATGACTTGCATGTATTGAACAAAGTCATCATCACCTCAAAAGCCTAAAGAAACTCAATTTAAACAGATTTTTTTTATCAATATCAATAATTATATCATTAACTAATTTAATGTTTCTTGTAATTGGTGAAAAATTTAGAAAATCTTACCTTGAAAATATGTGTACTACCTTTGTACTCTAATTAATATATTTACTTATAATAAAAAAATTATCAAATGTTATATTCATTTTTGTATTAAAAAAATACTACTCATATTTTCATTTCAAATTAATTTTTTTACTTTTAATTTCATTTGTTTTCAAACCTCATAAAATCAATGTAACAGTAAATAGCTCCCATGACATAATCTATATGTCATCCTACCGATTTTAATTACAAAATATCTCACTTCTTAGAAGAAAAAAAATACATATAGGGAAAAAAAAAACTGCTTAATAGTGACGCAGAGAATGTTCCACACATAGTGTCAGAATAAAAAACATTAGAAGTGGGTCCAAGAGAAAAAGTACAAAGAAAAATCATCGGTGATGAAAAGAAGAAAAGTTTATATGCTTGCTTCGAGTTTTTCTCATCTATCATAACACCATGCAGACAAGCATTCACCTAAATTTGTTAAAACAAAAAATTTAATATAAAATGATCATATTAAAGATGCAAAGTAAAACATACTAGTGTTCCTGAAAAAAACATACAAGTGAGAATGCTCACATTAACTAGGCACATTAAAAGTGCTTTAATTATATTATCGTTAGAATAATTAAAACGTTGGTTTGCCATGCAAGGCATTATACCTCATAAGAACATGATGATTTCCAAGACCAAATTCAAAACCCTAAGAGAGTTTCACAACAAAGGAACAATTACATAAACATAATTAATTATCAAATAATCTAAAGACATTATATAACTAATTCTCATCCAAATGGTGAGCCTCTACCTTGTGCCATAGTACCAGTACTAATCATAGGACTCATTCTTTCAGCATGAAGAGATGGCCCTCTTCTTGGTGAGGGTCTTTCAAGTTTATTCATAGATGCATCAAATTTCTTTTCACCTAAAATTTCCCCTTGAAGTAAAGGCTTTGTATCATAAATATCTATAGTTTCAATATCACTTCCTCTATCCAATGATGGTGGTGCAATTTGAATTTGATCACCTTTGAAAGGATCATCCAAGCATGATGAAGCTGTCCCTAAATCTTGAAGCCTTAAATCATCACTCCACATTAATGGGTTTTTTCCATTTCCACTATAAGGGTTAGTGTTAGGGTTAGGCCTTTTCTTGCCAAGGCTTAAGTTCTCATTGATTTGCATATATGCATGATGATCTAGGGTTTGCTTGTCCATGTTTTGTTGAAGGTCAAGTTGATCACCACCACCACCGCCTCCGAAAAGGTCAAGATCTTGAAAAGATGTAAAACTAAGAGGTGAACCAAATTCTTTCAATAGTCCCATTTCAGCCATTCCATGAGGTCCAAGAACAACGCCCTTTAAGTTATTAGTTGTAGCAGATGCCATGTTTTCACCTGCAAGTGTCTGATAAGCTTTTTCCAATATACTTTGCATGTATTTCCCTTGAGCTTCAATTCGTAGTTGAAGGTGTTTTTGTACCTGAAATATACAACTAAATTCATGTTAGAACGTGTCCACTGAAAATACTAATTATGTAACAAATTGGATTCTCTAAAGCCGGATGCACTATATATACAATTGACTGCACCGTACAACTGGTTTCAAAGGATCTAGGTTTAATTTTTGAAAAACTATGCACTTTGAAGGTTGAACGAAATCACGGTGCCATCGTTATAATTTCGTCAAACTCGCCATGATTCCAAATATATGTGCACTTATAAAAAGATTTTATAGAGCTTTTGTAAAGTTTGTGTGTTTACCTCAAGTTGCTCATGTAGTCTTCTCTGCACCTCAATTTGCATCCTGATTACATCAAGCTTGTGTGAGTTACTAATTCAAACAGTTCCACACATACATTCCAAAACAAAAATCTCCTCACCCCCAACAAAAAGATTCAAAACAAAAACATGAGCAAGAGAATTTTGAAAATTCTCTCAAAATTTTCTTTACATACACGTTCGTTCAAATTAAAATAAGAGATGTATAATGGAAGAAGGGAATTGGCATGCATACTCATTCATGTTGCGGCCAATCATAGCCGAAGAGGAAGCAGTATTCCGTTGCAGTTCTAAAGCTGAAGCTGCCATATGTAAAGATCTTGTCAATATAAATATAATACATAATCATGTGTAAGGACCATAAAGTTCAAAAAATTAAAAAAAAATTTGGAACCTAGAAAGAAAAGAAGTGTCACCTCTCATACCATCCTTAATTGAGTGATCATTGAATTCCTTGTGGGGTTGCTTTCCAAGCCTAAATTTCTATGTAATAGAAACAACAAAGGAAAAACAATAAAAAAAAAAGGATATAAATTAAGAGAGAGACTCAAATCAACCTGAAAAATTAACCATAAAAAAAAGATTCAAATCATCTCTCACGCTGCGCACCGGTGCAGCAAAATAATTTTTAACTGGGACAACATACTACTGTATCCGGTTGCAAATTTTTGTACAAGTAAATTTTGCTGCACCTTTGCATCGTAGGAGATGATTTCTGAGTCCATATTAAAGTGTTGTAAAGAAAAAAGCAAAAAAGAAGTTGAAATGATTTTTTTTTTTTTTTTGTATTCAAACCTGAAGATGGCTCTTGAGATGGTAAAGGGTAAGACCCTTTACACCCATAACCCTCATGATAGTTTTAGGAGTGGCCTCTGAAAAATTTAAGAAAAACCATCATAAATATCTTAGTAATGATCCAAATATAAAAATAACAAAAAGAGTGTTTGAGAAGAGAAAGAAAAAAGGTGGTGAAAGAATAGTACTGTCAGGTCCTCCAAGCTGAGTAACAGCATCAACAAAACGTTCATGGAGTTCAACAGTCCAACGAAGACGAGGTTTTGGGTCAGTTGTAAGAACAAGACCTGAGTCACCTTGAACACACATGGGTCTATCATGTGAATTCATAGTTGAAGGCTTCTTTGGAGGGAACATTCTTTCCATCTCTGTGAAGAGAATACCGCAGAGATTCAAGAACAAATGCGGATGCAAAATAGGGAAGAATATGGTGCGTTTTTGAAGAAGAGAAAATGGAAGTGAATGGTTTTTGTTAACCTTCTCAAAGTATAAAGCAAAGTGAGAAGGAACTAACTATAGCCTTACATAAAAGAATGTATTTAATATTATGAATTTTATTTATTTATAAAAAGAAATAAAGTTATCCTATTCTAACATGCATACCTTACTTTGTAAAAAGACATGTAACTCCCTATTCTCTTTCTAACATTGCCACCTTGCTGATTACTATATCATGCATGTGTTCACAAAAGTGTATTACAATGGTAAGATTTGATACACTGAATAAGTATTATGAAAGATGTTTAGAATTTTATCAATGATTTTAACAAATTATGTTCCCTCTAATAAAACTAAATATTAATTTTTCATTGATATAATAAAAAGTTGAAATAATGATGTGAACGCAATGTACCAAAAAAAAAAAAGATGAGAACGCAAAAATAGAAAAATAATTTTGGTAATCAAATTTGACATCTATAACTCTTAATTAACATTGGATTTTGGCATATTTTGTCTCTTTATTTTCGTCCCTAATTCAATTTTTGAAGTAGTATTTGTCTATTAATAAAGAGTTTGCCTATGCCCGTAAGTATAACTCAGTTGGCAGAGACATGCATTGTTATATGCAGGGGTCGGGTTTGAACCACAAACACCCCCACTTATTCACCTTAAAGAAAGGTCAATTCTACCATGCATGTATAGTTTATTACATTAATTTCAAATGGTAAACTTCTTATGAAAACAACAATTATTTATTTCAAAATTATGTATTAAAAAGGAAGTGCACAAATTCCTAAATAAATTTACTATTTTTAACTTCTTATATTATAAAAGTTTACACATGTTAGAAAAACCCATGAAAATTATTATACCATGCGTGTATGGTTTATTACATTAATTTAAAACTATGCATAGATAGAGCTTTTTGAGGTATCATGAAGGAGGCCCTCAAGCAATGATGATGATGGACAATATGTATAGACAATAGTGTTCATGACTACACTATCTATTTACATGAAATATTCAACAATATTTGGTTAAAGCATTATTATGGACATAATCTCTTCTTTGGCTGTTTATGTTTGAATGGGGCGTTTCGTGGTACGACACCCTTTTTAGCATAATTATTAGTACGAAGATATCAGTGGCCTCTCAGCTACAATGGTAATAATGGAAAGTGTTGGCTTTATGTCATTACCATGAAAAAGTTTTCAATCATATGTCTGACTGATTTTTTTTTTTTTTTTCTTTATGAATTGATTTGTAGAATGAGTGGCATATTATTAGCTTCACTTTACTACTCGATTATGCGAGTAAAAACTCAATACAGTCAAATTAAGTTCATATTAGCCATTAAAAAAAAATTAACTTTGACATTTACTTTTTGTGTTAAAAGATGAATAAACAAAATCCAGAGGTTTTTGAGATGTTGATACATTATCAGACTTGACGGTTAAGGGCAAAATATTATAATCAATGGATGGGTACGGTGGTGAATGAGCTCATGACGTCGACAAAAATTATAAGAGACTGATATAATAGGAAGCGAGAATAATGACAATAATAGTAAAAGACATAATGAAAACGACGCAAGATTTAATGTGGTATTCAGCAATGTGTTGACTAATCCACGGAAGAATTCCATTATAATCGATGATTACAAATCATGAATAAGAGAGATAATATCAGCTATAGCAAAACTCACTAAGTATTAGTGCAAAAGAAATACTAATATACAAGGTCTTTATTTACATGGCCAATTCTTTGCATATTTCTTCCTATTCTTTGATGTGGGACTTCTTCCCAACACTGTTTCAAGGCATATTTCAATAAATCTCCACCTTGACTTGAATCCTCTCAAAATAACCAGATGAATCAGATGTACTTGAAGTACTAGATGCACCTGATGCATTATACAGAATGCCCAGATGAGCTTGCTCTACCTCAGGCCTTGCCCCTCCAAGGGCAATCAACAACTTCTAACATTGAGCACGTTCAAACAATGTTGAAACATTCTATACGGAACTGGCTTGGTAAACATATCAGCTTGGTTATTTGTTGTATCCACTTTGTTTACCTTGATCCTCTTCTCATTTCTTAGGAAATGGTACCTCACATCAATGTGTTTTGTCCTCTCACGGTGAACTTGATCTCTGGTTAAGCATATTGCTTTCAAACTGTCATAGTACAATGAAGCCTGATCGTGATGTAGACCCAAGTCACTGACCAATCCTTTCAACCAGATTCCCTCCTTAGCAGCTTTTGTCAAAGACATATACTCTGTCTCTGTAGTAGACAAAGTCACTGTAGGCTCCAAAGTAGCCTTCCAACTCACAACAGAATCATCTGGAGTGAATACATAATTGTACATCGATCTTCTACTGTCGACATCTCCTGCATAATCAAAGTCTAAGTAACCAGATAATAGACACTGACTATCACCACCATAATTGAGACCAATATCAGATGTACCCTTGAGATAGCGAAAAATCTTCTTCACTGCTTGCTAGTGATCCTTACCAGGGTTTCCCATGAACCTACTGACAATAATAACTGCATGTGCAAGATCCGGTGTAGGGCAGACCATAGCATACATCAAGCTTCCCACCACACTAGCATAAGGAACATGTGCCATGTATTCCTTCTCCTCAGATGATTTAAGTGCAAATGTTACAGACAGATGTGCATTTAAAGGACTAGGAGTATCAATAGGCTTAACAATAGTCATTCCAAACCTTGATATAATCTTCTGAATATATCTCTTCAGTGACAGGAAAAAGCTTCTTCTGTCTTCTATCCCTGTAAATATCCATTCCCAAAATTTTCTTAGCTGCACTCAAATCCCTCATTTCAAATTTTGTACTAAGTAGCCCCTTTAACTTTGGAATATCAATTTTCTTCTTTGCTGCTAGAAACATATCATCTACGTACAACACCAAATAGATGAAGGAACCGCCTTTGAGCTTGTTGTAGTAGACACAACTGTCATACGGACTCCACGAATAGCCAATATCAATCATGTAGCTATCAAACCGCTTATACCACTGCCTCAGAGACTGTTTCAATCCATATAAGGACTTCTTCCACTTGCAAACATAATCCTCTTTTTTGGGTTCCTGAAAACCATCTGGCTGACTCATCTATATATCCTCTTCTAACTCTCCATGTAAGAAAGTTGTCTTCACGTATAGTTGTTCGAGCTCCAAGTTCTGATGTGAAAGTATAACAAGTAGCACCCTGATGGAAGTGTGTCTGACTATTGGTGAGAATATCTCATTATATAGTCCACTCCCTCTCTCTGACTAAAACCTCTAGCAACTAACTGACCTTTATACTTGATCCCCTCAGTTGGTGGCAAACCATCCAACTTCTTGAAAAACCATTTACAAGTCACTAATTACCTTTCTCCTTGGTGGTCTTCTAGCTAACTCCCAGTATGATTCTTCTTGGGTGACTCAATCTCATCTCCCATGGTAGAAAGCCATTGGACAGATTCAGTGCCAGTAACAGCTTCCTTGTAGGTGGATCATGAGGATCCATTTCCTCTGCAACCTTTAAAGCATAGGCAACCATGTCCTCAAAGTCATACCTCATAGGAGGTACCCCAAAATTATCTCTTTTAATGTGATTAAGAGTTATACTGTGATGTTCCCCTGATGATAATGGAACAACTAATGCTTCAACCTCACAATGTGACTAAGAAGAGCCTTAATCTGCTTCAAAAATTGCCTTAGTTTCTCTCTGCTCCACCTACTTCTCAACACCATAGTCTTCTAGAATAGTGAACTTCACAGTTGTGTTAAACATGAAATTTTCATCAAAGACAATATTCTTACTTATAATAACCCTCCTCTCATATGGGGACCAGATCATATATCCTTTCACACATTCCACATAGCGTATAAATACTCCTTTCTTCACTCTTGGCTGCAACTTCCCCTCGTTGATATGATAGTAGACCGTACAACCAAAAACCCTCAAATTGGAGTAATCAACAGATTTTCCAGACCATAGATCATTCAGATTTATAAATGTGTGAGATCCACGGTTTATCATATAGCATGTTATGTTAACTGCTTCCGCCCAAAACTTTCTTGTTAACCTAACATTCGAGAGCATACATCGAGCTCTCTCTAGAAGTATTTGGTTCATATTTTTGCTACACCATTCTGCTGAGGTGTATTCCTAACCGTATGATTCCTGGAAATCCCATTTGTCTTGCAAAACTCATTAAAGTCAGACCAACAGAATTTCAAACCATTATTAGTTTGCACCCTTTTGACCTTCTCCCAAGTTTGCTATCCACCAATGCTTTCAACTGCTTAAAGTTCTTGAAAGCATCACTTTTATGTTTCATTATGAATATTCCGGTCATCCTAAATAATCATCAATCAACGATAGAAAGTGCATGTGACCCCCAAGAGTCCACACGTGAAGGCCCCGAACAATCGGTGTGGATATAATCTAGTGCATCCTTTGTTATATGAATCGCATTAGGAAACTTACTGCGATGTAGTTTCCCAAAAACACAGTGTTCATTGAATCCAAGATCTTTTATTTTGTACCCACAAAGAAGATCATCTTTAGCCAGAATTTGCATCCCCCTCTCACTCATATGCCCAAGCCTCATATGCCACAACAATATCATATCTTCTTGGTCAATCTAAGAGGAAGCAACGTCAGCAAAATCTGATAGCGCATTTACCTTCTAGAAGTGAAAAGTACCCCGGTTTACACCTTTCATTATCACACTTGAGCACTTGCAAACATGTATAACTCTACATTCAGCTTTGAAGCTAAACCCCTTCTTATCCAAAAGACTCAGAGATATCAGATTATTCATCATGTATGGTATACGTCTAACTTTGTTCAATGTACATAATTTACCATCATGAGTCCTAATCTTGATAGAGCCTATCTCAACCACCTTGCAGACAGACCTATTGGCCATAGCAATATTACCACCATCTAATTGCTCGTAGGTTGAAAACCATTATCTCCTAGGACAAATATGATAAGATGCTCCGGAATCTAGAACCCACACATCAATGTGATATGTGTGACCCTCAGCAACTAAGGTGATATCCTCTTCGGAATGTTTACCATCCTCAACAATATATGATGCCTTCTTTTGTTGCATATGCCTCTTCTTGGGAAAATCATGCTTCCAATACCCCTTCCCCTTACAATAGTTGCAAATATTTATCGGTTTCGGACCCCTACTGACTGGTTTCTGAGAGAACTTATTTTTCTCTGATTTACCATATCCCTAATTGTTGTTTACTACTAGCCCAATAACCTGACTATCTGTAACAGTGCAACTACAGCTATGTCGCAGTTCTCTATTGTGAAGGGCATACCTAACTTCTTTCAGACACAATGAATCTTTACCACTAATGAAGGACTCCCTAAAGTTCTAATATGACAATGGTAAAGAAACTAACAGAATCAAGGCAACATCCTCATTATTAATCTTAATATTAATATTACTTAGATCTAATAATATTGAATTCAATTGATTTAGATGTTCTCTCAATGATACCTTTATGCAAACACAGACTAAACATATGTTGCTTCGAGAGCAACTTGTTGGTTAAGCTCTTCGTCATGTATAGACTCTCTAGCTTACACCACAGACTGACAACAGTATCATTTTAAGCAACCTTATAGTGATGATATGATCTTCCATAGTAAGGAGCAACATAGAATGTGCCTTCTCCTCCAGAGTGGCGATATGTAAAGGATTTGACGCAGGCCTTAACAAAGGTGTCCATAGACTTTGTTGTTTAAGTAACACCCGGATCTTGATCTGCCACAAACTGAAATTATTTCTTTCAGTGAACTTGTCGACTTTCAAACTTTTACCTTTAACCATCGTTCCCGCTTGAAAAGACCCAATCTAGCTATTGATACCAGTTTATTATAACAAGATATGAGAATAATGACAATAATAGTAAAAGACAAATTGAAAAACGACACAAGATTTAACGTGGTATCCAACAATGTGTTGACTAATCCATGGGTAGAGCCACTGAAAAGAACTCCACTGTAATCGATGACTACAAATATTAAATAGTAGAGGTAATACCAGCTATAGCAAAACCCACTAACCATCGTTCCCACTTGAAAAGATCCAATCTAGCTATTGATACCAGTTTGGGATTTAATTTTTAGCTCTGGTAGATAACATCTGGTTTAGAAGATTGTGAATATTTAACATTGTGACATATGATTACTTTATCTAATGAATTTGATTTTCAAATTTAGTGACGTGATAAGTGAGACTTGATATCATTTTTCTCCTTTTTTCTGGAAACCTTAAATATTAATAGTCTCATAGGATTCAAATACTTACTTAACCACCTTGATAACATTTTTCTCCTTTTTTCTGGAAACCTTAAATTTACTTTGCCATCAAAGAAACAGCCATAAATTCAACTTACTTAACAAATTCTACACTTGCATTTAATGGTGTACTATCCTTATCCAAATTGACACAAATTTTGTAAATAAAAGGAAAAATATACAAAAATATAACAAGAATCTAAAAAAAGACATGGAAGTGATCATGAGCATGCATTTGTATGTATGTTCTTTTCCACAAGCGTGCATGGTCTTTCGGATGTAGAATATAACTTTTAACCTTCACTTCCACAGAATAAAGTAATCAAACTTCAAGTTTCCAATTTGAGAATTATCATACAAATTAAGTGCATATAACATTCGAGAAACAATTAATAATGATTAATTATTTCGACAATTACCTAGTATTGTCTATAGAATACCTAAATTCATAGAGATCACGAAAGACATGTATATTGCAGCTACATATTCCTTATTGAGAATTAAGTAATCATTTTCTTTTTGTTGTCTTCCATAAGTAAACATAAATTTTGGAATTTATTTTCATGATAAGATCTACAATAAACGTTTTCTTTTTTACACGAAATGGAGTTTAAATTTGAGAGATATCTACGGGGTCTCACTCAAGGTTTTTTATTTATTTTTTTACTCAATGGGTCTCACTCAAAATAAGAGTTTGTATATATATAATTTTTTCAAAATAAAGAGAATGAAGTCAAATTTTAACGACCAAATTTGTTTTGTTACCATGCACGATAAGAAAGCACAAAACAACAACGTAATATGGAACCCAACTTTAGGGCATGTGGTTGGTAATATTTGAGGATGTAAACATCAATATATAAGGATATTGCTATTCATTGCTATGTGGAGCTTTTGAATTGAGGAGTGGGGGACCTTTTAATTCTATCAAGCTTTTAGTGCTCATAGCCTTATAACTTTCGTGAAACTGAAGTTTGTCCTATCATACATGTTATTGAATGCATTCATTACATCTCGACCCAAACAAATAAAAGTAAAGTAAATTCAATTTGAATTAAAATGAGACGTAAATGAAACTTTAACCACAATTAAAAAGATTAAATCTATGGCAAAAGCTAGAGTTAAAAATTTAAATTACACTTCCTTCACAACAAAAAAATTACACTAATTTTTTTGTTGTTATATTTCTACCAATTTAGAGATCTTTTTTTTTCTGTCTCTATAGAGACCAATTTAACAAATGAATTTTCATCATTATTTTGGTTTTTAAATCAGTCGAAAAATGAGTTTGTGACGAATATTTAGAGAGTGATTTATCGAAATCGGTCAAATCCTTAGAACGGTTATTTTCATATTTTTGGTATCTCAATTGGTCTCTAAATTCGTAGTGAAATTTGTCATAATTCTTTCTTTGGTACTAACATAAGAGTAAAATTTAATCTATATATGCTTTTCCTTCTATTTATTTTAATAGATATATTTTTCTTTTTCTAATTATTGTTTTTGGTGTAATTTTTTTCATTACTTTTTTTTCCAAAGAAAAACTTTAAATTGATGGTGCAAGTTTTTTCAACTCTCATAAATGTTTTTTTTTTAATTAGAGATCTTACAACTTTGTAGTAAACTTTGGGGAGAGGAGAGAGAGAGAGAGAGAGAGAGAGAGAGAGAGAGAGAGAGAGAGAGAGAGAGAGAGAGAGAGAGAGAGATAATTGAGTCTTGTAAATAAAATGTACAAACAAATTCCTCAAAAAAAATTAATTGTTTTTAAACTAGTTAATTCTGAATATAATTTATAAGGAATTATACTATTTCCACTTTACCAAGTTTTTGGGCCTTTTATTTTCAAATAAAAAGCTAAATGCATTCTTTTCATTCAAATCAAAATGGAGAATAAATGCTTTCTTCTTTGACAATGAAAGGAAGAAGATTCCGGCCCAAATTGTGTAAAACTCATTGTAATAACAAAATAGTTTATACTTGCCAAATTCTCAACTCATTTTATTCAAAACCGTCAAAATTTGCCAAAAAGGATCCCACCAATTAGTAGTCTTTGACTAGATCATATGAATTAACCAACCATCAAAACCCAATACATGATTTACAAGTGTTAATAAATTTTATAAATCATGAAATCTAGATGATTAAGACTCTCCATGGCCTTCGTATTTCTTCTCTCGTGCATACTTTTAACTTTAGATTATTTTAAGTTTGTCTCGATTCATAGGCAATACTACTATACCGTCATCATAATCTCGTAAGTACAACTCATCGTATGGTAAAAGGTTGCAAGAACACTATATACTCGACGCGGATTCAATCCGACAAATTCTCCACTTCTCATTATTTAATATGTGTGAGTTTCATCATTAAACTTTTTAAAACAAAACACAGAAAGCCATCATAGTAACGCCGCAGTAATATTGTGACACAAATTGCCCATTTATTTTACAATTCCCAACTTGTTATGGACATATTATTCCTTTTATAAAAATATGATTATAATTACTACAATAGTTTCTGCGATCTTATTTGATTTAACCAAACAAAGCAACTAGACTTCACTTTTCGCTTGTTGAGTTTAAAAAGGTAGAACTCTATGGGAAAAAAGTGAGTTGGGTTTAGTGTTCTAAGGACCTGTTTGCTTGAGTTTCAAGCATCTTTATGGGCTAGAAATGAATATATTCCACCGTATGAATATATTCCTCTACAATGTGAACTTATGGGCCCCGTCTTTATGTTTAATTCCATCTTTTGTAAAGTCTCCCTATCTCCTACCCCCCAAATTAAATTGGCATCTTTCTTTAGCGCCATGAAACTTGGATTATACTAGAGGTTGAGTGTATGATTAAAATGGATGACATATATTATACAAATTTAGAACATTAATCTCACTTACTTGACATAATCAAACTTTGGTTACAAATTTTCTAGGATACATCACTTCAACCTGCTTGGAAATAAAAAGGCAAATATTTATCTACTATTCAGTTGTTTTAGTTCATCAAATTTTCCTTTTTTTAGCAAAATATCATCAAATTAATTTTCATTAATTAACTTTAGAGTGAAGATCTATTTTTTAGCATAAGAGGGTGATGTGACGAGCGGTGTCGTCCCTCTGCACCACCCTCTTTACGGCTCTCACGGTGATCCGCGTCGTTGGTTTCCGATTCAACTAGTACCACATTTGCTACGGGTGGTGGTTGTTGAGTTGTTGGTGTTCGTAAATCGTTGGTTGTCACCAGCGATATGGTTTTGTTTTGTGTGTTGGTTCAAATAACCCGTAAGGGTCCGAGGGTGTGTATGGTGTTTTGATGCTTTTTGCTGGTTCCAATGGGGGTAATTCATCATCGTGATGTTATGCGGTGGTTTGGTTAAAACCCGAAAGGGTCCGTTTGTTATCCTCTATTTCGCCGCCGTGTGGGTTGGTTCAGGTGGGTCATTCGAATCTGTCGCCGCCTTCCTTTCTTTGGAAGTGGTTGCGCCATTGTGGTTGGGCCATGGATGTTAAGTTGTTGTTGATCATAGCAGTAAATAGTTTGTGCGTGTGGATTGGCTAATTACCGCGTTGGCGGTCGAATCCACCCCCCGCTCTCAAGAATCTATCTCTGGTTTTGTATCTCAGTCATCCTTCATTGACATGGGACTGTGTGGACTCAAAAGAATCGTTAATGCTTGATGCCGTTGATGCATTGAGTTGATGGTACGTGATGCGATTTTGTGTTAACGATCGATTCATTCACCAAATTATAGACTCGCAAACGTCAATCGTTAACGGTGTTCGTTTGTTAGAATTGATTAGGGTTAGATCTACTTTGTTGATCTTTTTTTATGTATTACCCGTTAGGGCGGATCCACTTGGATTGTCTGGGTCAGGTTTTATGTCCCCCCCAATTTTTATGTAATTTTCCCCCTTTTTTAATAATATATATGAGCAATTGACAATAGATTATAGTAGGGTACCAACTTAGTTGGACACTATTCTTTTTTATGTCTTTTTGAACATATTAATATGAACATTAATGTAGGGTACCAACTTAGTTGGACACTATTTGTACATCTTTTCTATTAAATTTTTATATAATTTATATGTATAACACCGTTAAAAATTTGTGCCAGAATCTTTGTCATCTTTATGTGCTTATACTTACGAAATAAATTGTTTATATATCGATATGTGAGTCTCGATATGATAAAATTTTGAAAACTCGAGACTAATTTCGAAAGATGTATATCAACATTAATGTTGTGTTTTTATTAAGTATTTTTTTATTTTATACGTAAAATATTGTTAAATATTTTTCCCGCACTCGTTGCGAGTTTTATGTGCCTACATCAATGGAAGACATTTTTTATATACCAATATGAGATTGTCAATATGATGAAATATTGAAAACTCATAACTATTTTGAAAATATCAACACTAATGTAGTGTTTCTATTAAAAAAATCATTTTATATGCAAAACACCGTTAAATATTTGCACTGAGTTTTGAATTTTAAGTACTTATATCCATGGAAGCAGTTTATTATGTATTGATATGAGAAAGTTTTGAAAAATCATTATATGCAACGCACCGTTAAATAATTCCACCGCACTTATTGAAGATTTTATGTGTTTATATCTGCGGAAAAATTTCAATGTATTGATATGAGAAAAACGATATGATAAAATTTAAAAAACTCATGACAATTTTTAAAATATATATCAACATTGTAGTGTTTCTACTTTTTTTTTTTTATTTTACATGTAAAACATTGTTAAATATTTGCGCAACACTTAGTTGCGAATTTTATGTGCGTACAACTGCAGAGCAAAATTTGTATGTACTGTTATGAGAATGTTGATATGATAAAATTTTGAAAATTATAGATTATTTTCAAAATATCAACATTAATATAGTCTTTCTATTAAATTATTTTATTTTATATATAAAACACCGTTAAATATTTGCACCGTACTCGTTGCAAATAATATGTGCTTATATACGAAGAAACAAATGTCTTGATATGAGGAATTCAATATGATAAAATTTTCAAAATTCATGACTATTTTCAATATATCAACATTAATGTTGTGTTTCTATTAATTTTTTATTTTATATGTAAGACGCAGTTATAAATTTGCGCCGCACTTGTTAATTTTATGTGTTTATATCTACGGAAGAAATTTTTTATTTACCTACATGAGAATGTCGATATGATAAAATTTTGAAACTTGTGACTATTTTCAAAATATCAACATTAATGTAGTGTTTTTATTAAGTATTTTTTTAATTTACATGTAAAATACTGTTAAATATTTACGTCGCACTAGTTGTGAATTTTAAGTGCCTACATTTATAGAAGAAATTTTATATATACCAATATCAAAATGTCAAAATTATGAAATTTTGAAAACTCACGACTATTTTGAAAATATCAACACTAATGTGGTGTCTGGTGTTTCTTTTAAATATTTTTTTCATTTTATATGCAAAACACCGTAAAATATTTGCACCACACTCATTTTGAATTTTATGTACTTATATTTGCGGAAGCAACTTTTTATGTATTGATAAGAGAAAGTTTTGAAAAGTCGTTATTGTATTTTAACATATCAACATTAATGTAGTGTGTTTCTATTAAAGATTGTTTTAATAGAAAAAATTGTTAAATATTTTCACCGCACTCGTTGCAGATTTTATATGCTTATATCTGTATAAGCATGTTTTCTATGTATTGACATGAGAAATGTAGTGTTTCTATTAAAAATTGTTTTAATAAAAAAAATTGTTAAATATTTTCACCGCACTCGTTGCAAATTTTATATGCTTATATCTGTAGAAGCATATTTTCTATGTATTGACATGAGAAAACCAATATGATAAAATTTTGAAAACTCATGACAATTTTTAAAATATCAACACTAATGTATTGTTTCTACTTTTTTATTTTATTATATACGTAAACGTTGTTTAATATTTGTGTTTTATGTTCGTACATTTGCAGAAGAAATTTTTTGTGTACTGATTTGAGAATGTCAATATGATAAAATTTTAAAAACTCATGATCATTTTCGAAATATCAACATTAATATAGTATTTCTATTAAATATTTTTTATTTTAAATATAAATTAGATAGATTAATAAATTAAAAGAGTTGTGGAAAGTGGGAAGGTCGAAGTGTCAAATAGACAAATAAAGCAAATTCTAAGAAAATATAAAAAAAATAAAAAATAGTTCATGGAATGATTTGGCTGTCAAGTTAGATGACGTTATTTGGGCATATCGAACTTTCAAAACACACTTGAAGTTGAAGGTGTCTCTGTGTCAGTTAGTTTATGGAAATGCATGCTATTTACTAATGGAACTCGAGCACAAAGAATATCAGACAACAATGTTTCTGACTTTTTGATACAAAAGCAGCAAAGCAATGTATATTGGCACCGCTGAAGGTGCACTCGCAAGGGTGCTATCCCATATGCGGGGGCGCATGCGCATTCAGGAAAAACAGCTAAATGTTGTTTTTTGGCTACGCGGGTTTGGTGTAAAATCCCAAATTTTCAGCCCAAATCCACTTGGAAATCAGCCGATAAATACAACTCCTTTCATTCACAATTATTCATTCAAACATAAAGAGGTTCAATGGGAAGGCAAGTGCTAGGGAGCTTCAAGGGAAGAGTCTCTCTCATATACCTTAGTCTCTAGGGTATGTTTATTTCTTTTGTAATTTTGTCTTTTGTTACAATAAGTAGCTAAACCCTAATTGGGTAGGGTTTTAAGATGAACCTCTATTTATTTGTTGGATTTTTTTAATTTAAGTTTCTTATTCTATTATGTTATAATTTCTATTTAATATTCTTATGTAAAAGTTTTAATGCTTTCATTGACCTTGTGAGTATGACATACCTAGTGCCAATGTCTGATTATAGAATCAAGCAAACTCTCTTTTTCAAATGTTCCATATTGAATTTTATTTTTTCCCTTTAGTATGGTAGACGACAGAGGGCTACCCATTTGTATAACTAATAAGGTAGAGTATGTGATTGAACTTCTAAGATTCATAGACAAAGTTGGAGCCTTGAGAAGACAATTTAGGAATCCCAATTCTTTTATGTTTCAATTACCTCTGAGAGAGTATGACCCCACTCTAATATCTCGTATGTTGGCCTACTGACTACCACTGTTGGACTGAAATACCTACACCCCTTTAGTGTTGTGTATAACCATAGGTGAATTCGCTGCAACTCAACAGCTAGATGGGCATATTGTCCCACAAACTCATCACTTAAATAGAACCCTTATCTTATAACGAAATGAGGACTTATCTTTTAAATCCAACAATTAAATAGAGGAGATTCAAATAATCCTAACCGCAGCTAACACTGTGCAATCAAAACAGGTTACTATCTCCCTACTCCTTTGCGCAATCAAATCAAACTTGCAAAACCCCTTTAATTTACTCGTTTTATTTAATTTAATTGTTTTTGTTTTATGTTCTATTAAGTAATGCTAGTTGCTAAGTTGAAATGACAATCCATGTGGAGATGATCTTATTTATCACATTATTACTTGTGAACGATTTGGTACACTTGTCGAAATTGTCCATCAAATAGCTTGGAATCTATGTAGTACTTTTAATCTGACTTTTTGTGTATGATTTATGCATTCAATATAATCTTTAGTTTAAATTCCTTCTCAATGCTTTGCTGACTATGTAGTGTTCCGCAATTAATCTTTTGATTTAGTCTGAGCCTAGTCAGCTTGACTATCTAAAGGACATGGTTTAAATTATGTATAGGTATTAGGTGTTATCATCCTAGAGATAGTGGGTAGGTCTATATTCATGTATAACTATCCGAGCTTATGTTATAGAAACAATCAACTATTTTGCCACTGATGTATCAAAGGTCAGTTGTTTCTCTGGAACTCGCGTCGTTAATCTTAGCAGGAGACGTATGCTGAGAAATAGGTGGAGTTATATCCAATGCATCAAAAGTATACAATCGATTAATATGCATGAAATATACGAGAAGTAGTTATTGAATTTCAATTCCAGAACAACTTTATCTATTATGTTTCTGTTTACTTTGATTCATGTCACTAAAACACGTTTATAAACATTTGTTAAAAAAAATATGTGTTACAAACATAAATCGAGCTAAGCACGGTATCTGTAAATTCGATATTTTATTTTCTCATAAGAACCGGCATACTTACTAGTATGCCAAGGAAAGAAGAAATCCTTTTTATGACAATAGATGTCACCTTTTATTTATACAACTTAAAATGAGCGTTTCTTTTCTGATGTATACAACTAAACTCATTAAAGTGAGGAATTTTTAGAATAATGTTATTGGAACACAAATGTTTTACACACATACAAACCCATGTTTAAAACTAATTAAGTACTACTTAATTAGGAACAGAATCCCACCATATCAGACCATGTATGCTTATTCATAAAGAGGAAACCTTAGAAACAGTAAAATTCATAGAACGAGAAATAACTCATCAAAATCTAAAACAAATGGATTGATTTCTATCAATGAAACCAACCACATAACATAAAAGAAGAGACTTCCATTTTATTTTATTTCTCTGACAAAAGCATTTGCAGTTCTGGCTTGTAACATCATTTACCAATTGAGATAGGAATCACATCCTAGAGCTTTTGATGAAGGGAGTTACTTAGAATCCCCCAACAATTCATTAAGAATAATTGGTTCTTTAATTACTGAATTAACAGTAGAGTGCATCTCTTGTGAAGAAAATTGATCAATCTTATTGTAAAATAGGTACGCCGCTCTCGTCATTTTCCAAAATACATCCTTGCAATCTCTTGGAACTAAGCTTCCCTTTTCCTGCAAAACTAATCTCAGGAGTTCCTTTCTGTTTTCCTCGATAACATCCTTCATTTTATCAATGGCGTCTTCATAAGTAACAGCTCCATTACCATGAATCATATGCAAAGCCAATGCATTCAGTTTCCCTTGCTCGTATTCTCGCTACAGAACAGCAGAGACCAAAATATTAGTCACTATGAAAGACTACAAACTAAACATAGAATTGCGAGGCTGGAATGGACTTTTTTTATAAAACAAAAATTGGGAAAGGGGAAATGGTTGTTAATCAAAGTTGCACTAATGACAATTTTACAACCATCTCTACGAGATTTAAACTCTGTCCCTTGAGGAGGTCAAACTCTTATCACCGAACCGACAAAAATGTAATTTATACCTTAAAACTTTTAATATCATTGAGAAGACGCCCACAAATGCACGCGGACTTTAAGAGATGATTCATTTCCTGATTTTCAGCAACATCATACGAAAGCTTAGGCCCAAGGAGATAGATTGCTGTAAGAATAATTGGTTCAAAGCCAAATGATACACATGCATTTTGCAAATAATCATCAATTGTTGGGATGGTCTTGGTTCTCGCCCACTCATCTTCTAGAAACATAGCCTTAATCGTATTTAACCACTGCAAAGAAAACAAAGTCAATCCATTATGTGTTCATGATACGATGAATATTTTCTTGTCATTGAAGGTAAGCTTCATACTAAAGTCTTGCTTGATTTGAGAAAACATATGCTCTTTTAATTTTAACGGTCAAATAAATTTTTATCCTTATTTAAGTCCCGGAAGAAATTCCTTCAAACTGTTGTCTCACATCTGTACATTGATATATGTGCAACCTTTAATAACGAGGTTTCAATTTATTGACGAAAAACATTTAGGAAACTTCTGTTTGAAAACAAAGCATGTCTCGACTTTTAGAAATAAAACAAAATTTGTTTGGTAATTTTGGTTATTGTTTGCACTACAAAGTATATCTAGTTGTCGATTTTAAAAAGAATTGAAAGAAAGATATACCTTTCAAGTTGTTTCATTTCTTCATTGTGTATTGATTGGCACATATTGAAGTCTTCTACTGCAAGCTTCAAACTTTCTTAGTTTGCAAGATTGCATGATCTGTTCCACACAAACAATCAAGATTTGACAAAAAAAAGAGACCAATGAAAAGAAAAGAAAAAAAAAGGCACACCTGTATGATGTTTTTAGAATCCTTGTTTCGTCTACAATGTAATGCTCCACTGCTCTCTTGCTTAATATACGCTCCAAACTTTTATGTTGTGGAAAAGTTAGAACATCATTGACCTATGGTACAGAAACATTCAATTTTTCAGGATGAATTGTAATACGGTATAGCGTATCCTGTATTGTCCATGACATATGGCGGAATATAATGGTAGACTAAAAATCTGTCATATAAACACACCATAGCGGCCTATGTCGGTCTGGTACAGCCATGGCAGAATCCCTTTACAAGTTTTCTATGGTTGCTGTCAAAAACTCCACCACGCCATGGCCGCCATTTACCAACACTAGTTGTATATACGGAGATTAAGTGAATGAAAGTTTGAGAAATAAACTACCTCATTATCAACATAAATACAAGTTTATCAGCATATAATTTGTAAGTGGAAGAATCTTGCTTCAGAAGATTTGTTGTCCATGATCTTTGATTAACCAAAACTGATTCATCGGGATGTATAATGAATTGTGAAGCCTTATGTAGCTCTAAAACAGCACTAACATCTTTCAAATACCCTTTCAAAGAATTGCCAAATTTATCTTCTGAATATTGATAAAATGGATCTTACCAGACTTATTTAATGAAGGATATGAGATCTTACCAGACTCTAACAGGTTAGACATCAGAGAGGAGGACCGAAACTATAACTATTATCGTCGGATTCAGGAGCACGAGGTGAAAGAAGCGTTGAAAAGGATGAGTAATGGCAAGGCAGTTGGGCCGGACAACATACCTATCGAAGTGTGGAAAAGTCTTGGCGATAGAGGAATTGGGTGGCTGACAAAACTTTTCAACGAGATTATGAGGACGAAGAAAATGCCGGACGAGTGGAGAAGAAGCACCTTAATTCCAATCTATAAGAACAAGGGGGATATACAAGATCGCGCGAATTATAGGGGAATTAAGCTAATGAGTCATACCATGAAGTTATGGGAAAGGGTAATTGAGCGAAGACTAAGAAAAGAGACTCACGTTACGGATAACCAATTTGGTTTTATGCCTGGGAGGTCGACTATGGAAGCGATCTACTTACTTCGACGCGTGATGGAGCGATATCGGACGGATAAAAAAGACTTGCACTTAGTTTTCATTGATTTGGAGAAGGCGTATGATAGAGTACCTAGAGAGATTTTGTGGAAAGCCCTGGAGAAGAAAGGGGTGAGGATTGCCTATATTAGAGCTATCCAGGATATGTATGAGGGGGCTTCGACTAGTGTGAGGACGCAGGATGGGGATACCGGAGATTTTCCCATAACAATAGGACTGCACCAAGGGTCAACCCTAAGTCCTTATCTTTTTACTTTAGTTTTGGATGTACTGACGGAACACATCCAAGAGTTAGCACCGAGATGTATGCTTTTTGCAGATGATGTAGTCTTGCTTGGTGAGTCGAGGGAGGAGTTAAACGGGAGGCTAGAGACTTGGAGGCAAGCCTTAGAAGCGTACGGTTTCCGCCTGAGTAGAAACAAGACGGAATATATGGAATGTAACTTCAGTAAAAGGAGAAGTGGGTCTACCTTAGAGGTGAAAGTTGGAGATCATATCATACCCCAAGTTACACGGTTTAGATATCTTGGGTCCATAGTACAAAATGACGGAGAAATAGAAGCTGATGTACATCATCGTATTCAAGCTGGGTGGTTGAAATGGAGAAGAGCCTCAGGTGTTTTGTGCGATAAGAAAGTACCACTTAAGCTGAAAGGAAAGTTCTATCGGACAACAGTCAGACCGGCAATGTTGTATGGTACGGAGTGTTGGGCGGTTAAGAGCCAACACGAGAGTAAAGTAAGCGTAGCGGAGATGAGGATGTTGCGTTGGATGAGTGGTAAGACTAGACATGATAGGATTAGGAATGACATCATTAGAGAGAGAGTGGGGGTAGCACCTATAGTAGAAAAGTTGGTAGAAAATAGGCTTAGATGGTTTGGACATGTAGAGAGAAGGCCCGTAGACGCCGTGGTAAGAAGAGTAGATCAAATGGAGGAGAGTCAGGTTAAAAGAGGTAGAGGAAGACCTAAGAAAACTATTAGAGAAACCATTAGAAAAGATTTAGAGGTCAATGAGTTGGATCCAAATATGGTCTTTGATAGAACATTATGGCGGCATTTGATCCATGTAGCCGACCCCACTTAGTGGGATAAGGCGTTGTTGTTGTTGTTGTTGTAATATTGATAAAATGGATCTGCAATCACAACATACAAATCAGATTCTTTGTTTTTTTTCCCTTCTAAATAAAAGAAATTCTAAACATGCACTTAAATGTTACAAATGATCCAACCTGAAGATACATCATAACCCTTGGAACGCAACATTCGAAATGCCATTGCACAAGTTGTTGGGTCTAGAAAAATATCTTCTTCTCCTTGTAGCCAATATCTGTTTTGTCACAAATTAAATATGTGGATAAATCCAATTGAAAGAAGTCCGAATCTCATATGAAACAATTGTAAAATGATCATTGGGGCCACCATTATTAATAATAATTTCTCATTCCTCAAATTTGTTTTTAATGTGACGAGAGATCCAATCGATGAAAATGAAAAGTTTACGTGCATGTACATATATTTGAGTGTCTAAAATGTCATTATTACCTGTATGTTTCAACCAATACACCTTGAATTTCCTCTTCAAAATGACGATCGATTCCCAAACTTTTAAGACTATCAATCATACAGAGACGTGTTGGAACAAAATGTGTTTAACAATGAACCTCAAAGAGTTTTGATGATAACAAGGTATTAAAAATTGTAAATTGGACTAGCTAATATTTGTTCAAGTGTACAGGACCACAGTTAAAAATTTACTTCGTTAATTGGTTCTGAATGAGCAAATAAAGAGCAAAAGAAAATGAAGCTTAGATGATTCTAAAGGCAATACGCTCCTGAAAGTAAAAGCGCTCCTGAAGTCAAGCTGCTCCTGAAGAATAGTGCTCCTGAAGACAAGAGGTCCAGAAGCCACATTATCAGAAGCTGCATCATAAGAAGCTGCATCATCAGAAGCTGCACCTGCAGAAGCTGCATCATCAGAAGCTGCCTCATCAGAAGTCATTTCACCAGAAGCTGAAGATCAACTGGATTTGCAAAAGATTCAAAGATTGAAGAATCTACATTGCAAAAGCTGTCTATTGGATTCGAAAACATAGCAGAAAACTAGTGGAACATTGCAACGGTCACTTCAAAGGTGTTTGAAGGCATGTGCTTGCAATTTTGGACGAAAGCGTTGACATTGTACCACTGTACGAACTGTACAACCACCTTGCAATTCTGAATAGTTGAATTAGTGGAAACGTTGGAAGTTACTTTTTAAAAGTAACTTCTGGCCCACTAACTTGGTAGTTACTCTGTGAACTTCTTACGTGGCCTGTATGTGTTGGTGTATAACTAAAAGGGCAATGATGATTTAATAGCTTTGAAAGTACTTTTCACGCGCCCCCAATTTTGTCATTAATGTTATGTTTGTTTGTCTCTTTTGAATTGCAAACGTTTTTACTCTTAAACACTTTTTCAATTCACACACTACTCACTCACAACAAACACATTTTGCTCTCAAACCTCTTGCGAAGTAAGCGCAAAAACCTTAGAACCCTATATTCTCTAAATCTTCTTCAATCATCATCAAATAGCATCATCAAGCTCAAAAGTTTCAGAATCTACGTCAAGCAAGCAAGGCGCATTAGGATCTGGGTCAGTCTACAAAGAAAAGACTATGGATATTCCATGGAAATCCGTAATTGTCCAAGTAGAATCGCCAGTGGACTTCGCTTCACTTAAGAAGTACGAAGTGGACATGGAAGGTTATGTAGAAACTCAGAAGCTGTCCAGATACTTCAAGATGCTTAATGGGCCAACTTATGTGAACTTGGTCAAAGATTTCTGGTTGAGAGCTGAAATCGTAAATGGAAAGCCTGTGAAGGTAGCAGGGAAACAAGATGGGTCGAAGAATAAAAAGATGGAGATAGAGCTGAATCCCACTTCCTTCAGTAGCCTTGAGATAAGGTCTGAAGTGATGGGTATTCCTGTAATCATCACAGAGGAGATTATCGCTAAAGCATGCAGAGTGGATGCAGAAGGAAGATTCCAAGAAATAGTAAAGGCGGAAGATATCCTTCTGAAAAGCTACTGCAACTTGCTCTTGGGTGGGAATTCAAAAGCCAAGACATCAGAGATGGAGATTCGCCACAGAATGTTGGTGAAGTTTTGCACTGATTGTTTCTTTCAGAGAGGAGGAGGATCTGATCAACCAAATTTCCAACAGAAACTAGCTATCTACTTCATGGCAATTCAGAACAAGATCAACTTCCCAAGATATGTCATGGATCATCTCTGTTGGGCAATCAATGAAGGCACTATCAAAGGAAGAAAGCAAGTACCCTATGGAAGATTATTGTCTGAAATCTTCCACCAAGGAGGAGTACTGAAGGTTCTAAAGAAATCAAGGGATGCATCTGACAAATGCTTCAAGGCCTCTACTGCTGAGAAGATTATCAGTAGCATGACCTTGCATTCCATGCATTATTTTAAGACAGCCCCTAAAGATGAAAAGTGGTTGGAAATGACTACAGCTGAATCTGAGATTATCAGGGACTTTCCTTCCATCATTAAGGAAAGCAATCCTGAGATCTTAGCTAAATCAGCAGCTGAGTATGTCTTGGAGGAAGAGGAAAGTCCTCAGGAGGAGGCTGCTCCTACTAAAGGAAAGAGGGCCAGAACCAGTACTGAGTCAGAAGCTGCTGTTGCTAAAACCAAAAAGCAAAAAGTTGCTAAGTATGAAGCTGAATCTGTTTCTGCCAAGGATAAAGGAAAGAGGCAGAAGGTTGGTGCTGCTTCTATTCCTCAGAAAAGAAGAAAGGGTAAGGCAGATCTGGTAATCACCGAAAAGCAGCTGGAGGAAGCTCTTGAAGAAATAGAAAAAGAAGAAGCAAAGCCTAAGCTGAAAAGAAAGAAGGCTCCACTTGACAAGAAAAGCTCCATGGTTCAAGTGACTCTAGCCATGAAGAGAATGGCTAAGGAACATTCTGATGACTTTTTAGCAAATAGGCGAGAAGTGAAAGCCATGAAAGAACTTGAAAGAGAACAGGAAGGAGAAAGAATACTAATCGTGGATGAAGCTGATGATGAAAATGTAGAGCAAGTTCAGAATCTTGGAACTTCAGAAGCAGTAGATAACTCAGTAATGTTATCTAAGGTACCTCAAGTTTCTCACACATCTTGTACCACATCCTCTATTCCTTCTGAAGACACTTCTTTTTTAGATCACCTAGAAAGTCATTATCTAGGTGAACTACCCCAATCTAGCTTTAACTCAACCTCAGAAAAAGCCTCTGAGACAACTCCAGAAGCATCCGCTGCATCACCATAAAAAGCCTTTTCACCCCCTCAATCTGCACCTACAACTTCATCACCCCCACAACAACAACCAATTGTTCCTGAACCATCTGTTCCTGAGCAACCAATTCCTCAAAAGACCGTTCCTGAACATATTGTTCCTGAACAACCAGTTACTCAACCCATTCCTGAACCTGCACCTGAAACTGCCGCTCCTGAACACATTGTTCCTGAGATAACCTCTGCTTCCATAACTCCTTCACCAGTACAAGTTATCAAGATCACTCATCATACTGGTGTATGTGATATGGACACAGACTCTGAGGATGATCAAGATGATCATGCCTCTGATATGGTAGTTGACCCCACTCCTGACCAACCATCAACTAGCCAATCGTTAACTACAAATGACCAATCATCATCAAACCTACCCATTGTACACTTAGCCCCTCCAAAACCCTCTAAACAACCTTCACCTCCCACCATTTACCTGGACTCTCAAGTACTACAAGATGTGTGGGAAGATATTGCTTCTGAAGTTCTCAGACTGATAGCGGGAAGAAATGACTTGGGTCATCAAGTTAGCTATCAGAAGCAATGGAGAAGGATCAAAGAAAGGGTCGTCAACCTGATTTCAGCTTTGCATGATTCCTGCATTGAGGCTCAAGAGCAAGCCAAGCAGAAGCTGGAAGATTGGTTGAATGGAATAGAAGAGAATACTAGAGATGTTGAAGTTCTTGGTACTTGGGTGAAGAATCCACTCAGTATGAGAGGTAAAGAACCTGATGAATTTCTGCCTAAGGAGCTGCATCTGATTATTCCTTCTGAGATCCTGGAGAAGATTGATGCACCTAACCTGGCTCTAGCTCAGGAGAACAAGGTGCTCAAAGAAGAAAATGACAGGCTTGAAACAGAGCTACTAGAGCAGAAGCTGAAGATATCAAAATTGGAAGCTGATATGCAAGAAGCCAAGATCAGAGAAGACAACTACAGAAAAGATATGGACAAGAAGTATGCTGATGTTCAAGAGCTTCTGAAGAAGATTTTAGAGAAATAAGCCAAACCCATAGTTGCACACTTTTAGCTTATTTTTTTTGTCTCTTTAGGCTTTTAATATTCTTTGATCATCTCTGCTTCTGATTTAGTTCTTTTCGCTTCTGATATTATAAGCTTCTGAATTCTTCCTGCTTCTGAAAATCTTTAACTGTGTATACCTTGTGTGTTATTATTTGCTTTGATAATAATGCTTGTTATGCTTGTTTATTTAATCTTTGAAGATGGTTAATATGCTTTAAAATAATTTGAATTATGCTCTGAACCTTTAATCTTATGTTTTTCTCATCTCTTCTTTTTGTTTATGTCTTTTTGCTAATGACAAAAGGGGGAGTATATGTGATAGTATTTAAAGGCTCTGAGCCCCATTAATAATATTTGATAATTTTGAAAAATTTCTATCTTTTTGTTTTACCTTAAAACGGTGTATCAAAAAGGGGGAGTATCAAATTTCAAATAAAAATTAATTGAACCATTCTTCTTATCTATAAGTCAATTCTTTCAATTTTTTTAAGCTCTGATATTATTGTGCGAAAAATGAATTTAATTAACCTGGGTAGAACTTACAAACCTCAGACTCTGAGCTTACAAACCTCAGACTGAGCTTACAAACCTCAGAAACCCCAAAGTCAACTCGTTAATTAGATTAACAACATTTGACCAATTTTAAATACTATTGTTTGTCATCATCAAAAAGGGGGAGATTGTTGGAACAAAATGTGTTTAACAATGAACCTCAAAGAGTTTTGATGATAACAAGGTATTAAAAATTGTAAATTGGACTAGCTAATATTTGTTCAAGTGTACAGGACCACAGTTAAAAAGTTACTTCATTAATTGGTTCTGAATGAGCAAATAAAGAGCAAAAGAAAATGAAGCTTAGATGATTCTGAAGGCAATACGCTCCTGAAAGTAAAAGCGCTCCTGAAGTCAAGCTGCTCCTGAAGAAATAGTGCTCCTGAAGAATAGTGCTTCTGAAGACAAGAGGTCCAGAAGCCACATTATCAGAAGCTGCATCATCAGAAGCTGCACCTGCAGAAGCTGCATCATCAGAAGCTGCCTCATCAGAAGTCATTTCACCAGAAGCTGAAGATCAACTGGATTTGCAAAAGATTCAAAGATTGAAGAATCTACATTGCAAAAGCTGTCTATTGGATTCGAAAACATAGCAGAAAACTAGTGGAACATTGCAACGGTCACTTCAAAGGTGTTTGAAGGCATGTGCTTGCAATTTTGGACGAAAGCGTTGACATTGTACCTCTGTACGAACTGTACAACCACCTTCTCCACTACTCTGTTTTGTGTCCACGCTACAAGACAAGAAAACAGCTTCAGAATACGGCTTCGCCTGCAAAGATGTTCCTTTGGATAAGGAATGGATTTCAAATTTGTTCTTCATAGGACAACAACCAAATCAGGAAAAATATCATTGGTGAAAGATCAAGCTTCAACAACGACTCTTTGGTGTGCTGGCAATTTCACAACGTCTCTTTCACACCTCTATATAAAGGAGTGAAGACCTAGAGATTTGGTAATGCTGAACGAAAGACTCACAACATTATTACAAGTGCCAAACCTCTGCTGAAATTGTTCTGCATTCACTTAGAATTTCTGTGTCTCAAAGTCATTTCTTAGAAATTCTTAAGTCCATTGAGTCTGTATCTGATTTGTATTGTGAGCACCTCTGATTGTATATCAAGTGTTCAACCTTAAACAATTTTCTGTGTAATTTTGTTTAGTTAGGAAGTCTCTCGCAGTTGTGCTTGAGCAGGAAGTCTCTTGATTGTGTTCTTGAGCAAAGGAAGTCTCTAGCTTGTGTGCTTGAGCAAAGGAAGTCTCTTGCTTGTGTGCTTGAGCAACTGTAATCAGATATTACTCTTAGTGAAATCTCCTTGGAAGTGCAAGGGGGACTGGACTACTTCCGGATTGTGGAAGGAACCAGTATAATTGTTTTGTGTCGTTCTTCTTCTCTCTCTCTGTTTTATTCCGCTGCATTTAGATGCTGATCATCACTTCAGAAGCTGTCTCACTTAGCTTCTGATCAGTGTGTTCAGTTTTTAGGAGAAACGAAGAATTTTTCAAAACACAATTCAACCCCCCTTCTTGTGTTTTTCTCACCTTCAAGACGGGCATATATATCCAGAGGATAAACCGTTGGAACTGAATTTTTGAAAAGAGAAAACATAAATTAATGCACAAAAAGGTTAGTAACTATGATAAATTTGGAGAAACATAAGTCTAAAAATTTACCTGCATTCCCAAACTTTTGTAATACTGATTTGAGGTAACTAAGACAGTCAGCATTGTTTAAGTGCTGAAAAACAGCTGCTGTTGTAGCAGGTGAATTAAAGAAAGATCCATTCTTTCTTTGATACTTCATTACTGTATTCAAGTTCAATGAGTTCAACATTCCTTCTGATACATATGCTAGATATGCTCTCCACCCTTCTGAGTTACTTTCAAAGCCTCTATATTAAATCAAATGCACCAGAAATAGGTCAGTTTGGTGATTTTCTATTATATATTTTAAACCTCTAACCCATTTGAGGTTGGCCTAGTGGTTGTCTTGGAATCTTGTAGTTTGCTCCTCTCAAGGTCTCAGGCTCGATTCCCCCTGGTGCCAATTTTGGTGAGCAAGTCCATAAATGGGGCCCCCGCATGTGGGAGGTGGGATTGGTCCCCTCAGATTAGTCAGTTATTGGATCGGATACCTAGTTTTTTTTAAAAAAAAAAAAATTAAACCTCTAATTCCTAGGCGAAAACGGGCTCCAGCAATCCGTCTAGGAGGTAAATCAAGTTTGAGCAACGATTGCTCCAGCAAAGATTCAAACTAGGGTACTCTCGATCGATTAGTCATTAACTAAACCTCATTAACAACTTGTAGTCAACCTCTTTGAAGAATTTAGGCTTAAAGAAAAATAAGATCTCTCTACTTTTAAAAGGAGAAAAACTTGAAACATATACTCTAGAGAAAATGAAAATACTACCTTTGCAGCTCTTTGTCCCGCTTTTGGATCATTGCTTCCACACTTGTAGCTCCAGTAGCAATGTTAATGCCCAAATTTTGTGCATATTCAATCAATGAAGGAAAAAGTATATCAAATCCTATGGGATGGTGTTGTTTGTCATCATTGATTGAAGTCAAGTTTGACTCAATAAATTTAAGTCCTGCAAAAGCGGACAAGAGAGTATATATTAAACAAAACACCGTAGCGAAAAGCAGACAGACGGACACGTTAGTTTTTGTATTTCTAAAAGCTTTTCTAACATCAAATGAAGATAAATGGGAGAAGATTAAAGTACCCTTATTCATCTTATCTTCACCAATACCCCATTGCTTTAATGCTAGGATACATGCTAAGGTAGACAAGAGAGCATCATTGGTCAACAATGGATGGCGATCGGGAAGACCCCAGGAGCCATCGACAAGTTGATTATCCAGTAACCAATTCAAGCACTGAGGGAAAAACGGGGCATGAAGCGACGTTGAAGAAGGAATCATTGCCACCAAGGCTGTATCATATGATGAAACTGAAAGTTCAACCTTGTTGAACATGTTCTTGATTCTTTCTTTACAGTCGTCAAAACACTACGTACAACAACAAAAATGATATATATCTTCTTTCCTTGCTAGTCCTCCAAGAAAGAAAAAATATTTATGTTTATGTTTATGAAAAAAACTTAAATATGCATGTCATACCAAAGCTGAAGTATTGTTCTTCTTCTTCTTCTCTAGTAGAGTTGATGTAAGCATAGAAGAATCTATATATGAGTAAAAAAAAAAAAAATTATACACAAATAACCAGGGCTGGCCCAACAGATTAGGAGGCCAAAAGCAAAAATTTTAATGTGGCCTTTAAAAATATTTTTTTTAAACAAAATATTTATATAAAATCAATTTTGTGGACACCAAAATTTGAATTCATGACCAAAAGTAATTGATGTCTTTTTAGTAAAATCAGTTAAGCTATGCAAATGTCTGTAATTTATCAGTCATATAACATACTTATAACGAAATTAATTTTTTAGAGGCCTTTTTTTTCACCCAAAATTTTGAGGCCTAAAGCCCTTGCTTGGGTTGCTTGGTCTTTAGGCCGGCCCTGCAAATAACGCTTAATAAAATATGAGTAAAAAATAAATGTTGAAAGAATATATATGTGTAAATATTGAAAGTTTAAGGTGTGCAGCGCAAATTCACACTCTTACTAATATGTGGACCCGCTCAAGCTACTAAAGCAAATATTGACGGCCTTTTTTTTTTTTTGTGTATGTTAACTTTTGATTTTTTTTTTTTAAGAAATGGTCTTGATAATCTGGAGTTCGACGGAGAGGTAAGTAAAACACAGTAAAATATTGTTTCACCTAAAAATTTTGATTAAATTCTATTGAGTTGAAGTTTGATTGTGAGTCGGGCGTTGATGGTAGTCGATCAATTGAAAGACCCAAAAAGATTTATGGGGCTAGGTTTTTAATTTCAATAATTTTTTTTTATATAAGGTTTTTCAAGAAAATTGTTTAGTTTGGTTTAGTCTAGTGACAATTTGTGTGTGCCAACATGTTTGAGTGTTATTGTCTAAAAGGAAAATGTTTCCACGAAAATACCAAAATATATTTTACTAAACAAAATAAGTCCCTCCACATAAGGTGTGTGAGAGCCCAACGAAATTTACATAATTATATTACAAAGTACTATCTCCGTTCTAAATTATGTCACTTTACAATATCAAGGAATTACTAATGTTTATTTTCTTATTATGTCTCTTATTATTTTTTGCTTTATCTTTTTTCAATTCTTTTAATTTATGTTTTTCATACAATTAATGAAGGATGTTTTTGTAAAACAAGTCACAATTACTCTTTTCTATACAGCATTAACTACATTTCTTAATCTATGTGAAATTGTTAAAGGAGAGATGCTATTTCTCCCGAGAAAAAATCAGCGAAATGGTCCCGAATGCATTGCAGCCGTTGGATCTCTCACTTGAGTAACATATATATGAGCTGATGAAAATTAACAGGGCCTACCACCCATACAAATTTGCACGTCGTGATACTCTCGGGATAAAGTTTCTCGCGATATGTATCTTTTTCCTTGTTAAAGTGATATATAATTTGAAATGGATAAAGTACAACCAAGAAACATCAGTCGGGGAATGGGGTTAAGCCTCCAATAGTAGTAATCAAAATTAAAAATGAAGTATTTCGATTTTAACCACCAAAAATAGTGAAAAATAGTGAAGCTGATCTTTTTTAAAAAAAATATGAGTATTTAAAAAGTCATCTTTACACTTCGTATATTTACCAAAAAAATTAGTCTTCAAGGTTTTTACCGTAGGAGTCATATTTAAAATATTCAATTCTAAATAAAATAAAAAAAGTAGTGTAAAAGCCATCTTTATAGTTCATATTTTTTCTTCTCTTTTACAATGTTTGCGAGTTGGATTTTAAAATGCCAGTTTTATATTTTAATATATATTTGGTTTTTAAAAAAAATTAAAAGAAAAACATTATAAATGATAGTGTAATACTTCTTTTTTTATATAATTGATCGTGTAATACTTCAATTATACTTAATATATTTTTTAAAAACATTGTGTTCTTATAATTTAAAATAGAAAAGTGTTTCCTTCTACTCGGAAATTCAACCGGCAAAGAGAGTCTAAGTTTATAAATAAATAGTGTAGTAGCACTCTAACAATTGTTCAATGTAGCAGCTTCACCAAACTCTCAACATTAACACAAAATTAAGAAAATACAAATATTTCCATCTAAATAGTAAAAAATAACATGGCCCTTTAGCACACAAAAATAGTAATTAAAAAGAGTAAAACTCAAGAGAGAGCTCTACCTGAAGTTGAAGAAGTGCAAGAGAGAGGAGTGATGAAGCGTGAAAGAGACATAACTGAGTTAGAGAATATGGAATCAATAGTTAGAGTTAAACCTCATTTGGTACGGACCTAGGTATTTATAACTTTGAAACTTCATACATAACTCTAAATTGAGTACTGTATAGATGTAGTATTAAAACAAAAAGAGGTATATATATGTTATCTTTATATATGTCATCAAACTTTCACATAGTTGTGAGGTCTCAGATTTGGATATCCAACTTAAAAATATCGACATTAAACTATCATTACGGACATTACGGACATTAGCTATGTCATTTAATAGCATATGTAGAATATTGACATGTGTCTCTGTAAACTTAATTCAATTGATAGAGATAATGCATTGTTATATACAGGGATGAACAATGCAGGGGTGAGGGCTCAAACTCACACTTCTAGTACCCTACGTGACCAAAAATAATAATAATAATATTGATGCATGTACAATAAGGCCAAATGCTATTAAGTTCACGATACTATATTTAGATAAGACCCAAAATCCTGCAAGCTGCATATTAGGAATTAATTAGCATATGCTATATGCTATGTAATATTGTAAAACAAAATGAAATCAAAGCAAGTGGAGTTAGTTATTAGTATATTTTTGAAGCAAGTGGCGTAAACATAACCGTCTTTTCCGCTAAATATCCTTTTTTTTTTCTTTTGTCAATAACTAAATAATAGCAATAATTGATTATAGCCACTTACGACATATGGTGAATTTGTTTTTTTGGTTGTCGTCCTATTAATAGCATCTGCTGAACAGTCGTCTACGTAAGATTAGAGAATCTTTGTCACAAAAGATAATTGTAAAACTGGGAATAGCAAACAAGATAAAACATCCTTCCTCCGTCCCATAATACTTGACATGGTTGACCTTATTACGCATGTCAATGCCTAATTTTGAGCTTAAATATCTTGAATAATATATTAGAAAAAATTATGAAAGTTTGATAGTTTGAAAATACTCGTCGAGACAAATCTAACGATATCTTATATGATATTATTTATCTTTGTATATTAGTAGGAAAATATGATCAAAGTAAGTTAGGTCAAAATTACAGATTTTCAAATGGTCATCTATTACAGGACGGAAGGGGTAATTGATTACATCTAAGTATCCAAATTGAAGTGTCTGGTGATGGTGATATAGAATACATAAACCGCTAACGATTAGAAAGAAAGAAAAAAATCGAAGGATACAAAGACATAAATCTGAAAACATAGTAACTAAAGGATCGGCTAATTATTGCTTTCATGAATCAAGTTAAGTTTTTTTTTTTTTTTTTTTTTACGTTCACAAGTTAAGTTAAGACCTAAAAGGGATATTAAAACATAAGCTTGGTGTTGAAAAAATAAGGGCCAAATACCTATTTTGATAATCTCAGGTTAGTTAGTTTGCTAAAAAAAAATCTCAGGTTAGTTTTAATTTTTTAAGGTTTTAAATAAGTCTTTATTACCTTTTTAAGAATTTATTTGAAACTAAAAACAATTTAAAGGATTTATTTGCAACTTAACAAACTTAAAAGAACTGTCCCGATACTTTTGTCAAACTTAGAGGATCAAAAGTGGTATTTTGCCAAAAATAAATTTTCAAGCTTTCAAAATTTTGGTTATCATGTGTGTGGTGATTTGGTGTGAAAGAAATGCTCAGATTTTTCGTTAAAAAGATGAATCGTTACAACAATTTCTCAACAAAATTAAGTTACAATCTTATTGATCAATGAACACAACTATTGTCGGAGTATCATAATGATGCAAGGTTTTCTCTGCAGCATCCAAAAGGTTCGTTCTCACCATTCCAGAATCATCAAGGGACAAGTAAAAAGAGAATGTAATGTATCTTCAATATCGTCGCCACACATAACACATTCAGAGGGGCATGTTACACCTCTTCCAAGAAGGCGTGTGTGAGTTGGAAAGCAATCAAGACATGCACTACAAACAAGATTTTTCACCTTTAGCGGCGCTTTGATCTTCCATATATAATTCCAATGTTCCGGCCTTCGTAAGTGTGTCGTATCTCGAATGGATTATGTACATATCCGATACACACTTCGAATAGAAGACCGGACATTCTTTTCTCCCTTACACAGCAAAGTATCAACAGTAAGTTGCAGAGAAAGAGGAATATTTAGGATTAAATTTGTAGTATGTTGATCGAATAAAGGAGAAACAAGATAGGTTTTTCGTGTCTTGGACGACAAACCAATCAGTTCATTAACATAAATTAAGCAAAATTATGTGTTACTTGTCTGTGTTGGCGAGATGCTATCACATGTTATTAGCAAAGGATGGTCCATCTATAGAATCTGTGTACAAGTACCTATACACATCTGGCACCTTGCTTCACCACATCCTTGGTGCTAAAGATACTTCGTCAAACATAACTTGGGCTTGTTCCAATTTCACCTTTGCCTATGCAAACCTTTAAAATCAGAAAATAAAGTTAACCCAAGATAAAACTTTTGTGGTTTGAAGTGAAAACAGAAAACATTGTCTTTAAGTAAACATCCCATAACATTTCATTACATTAAGAACATAAGGTCCTTGACAAGTTCATGTAGGGAAAATATTTATCTTTAGAAATTTTCTTTTATTTGGGAGACATAGACGCCAAACGATTCACATTTCATATTCACTTAATTAAGAGGAATATATGATACCAATATCACTTGATTTTATTGGAAAGCAAAATAGAAGAAGCAGAAAGATGAAAAAACATCTCACAATCTTGATAAGATTGTCTTTTATATTGCGCCCTTTCTGCTTGACAGGTTTTTCTTCAATCTAAGATATTGTGTTACAAATTGCAAAAAATATTATTTTTACTGCCTCAGAACAATAAACAGGACTGACATCTACTTCCCACCTGCAGTTGTATTTCCACGGTATTACTATTTGTTCAGAAAATTTTGAGAAAGAAATTGAGATGGCACGACATTAACTACTGAGACTAGGAATATACTTCTCCATCAGTTGAATAAGGTTCACTTGCTCTTATTCAGAACTTCCAACATCAAAGAAATCATCAACAACTGTTGTGAGCAACGCATTTTTAGCCCAAGATATGCGACCATCAAAAAGTTCAGGTGAAAAAAGAGTTGCTACACTGGAGAAGTAACAACATGCCAGCTTCTGCCTTGGAAATTTTAGTTTGTCTAGTTTGCTTTCAACAATTCACCTGCATAGTTCAAGTAATTGCATGATCCTTCTGCAGAATTTTGAACATGAGTCCATGACATTATTTATGACACGTATTTGGATAAATTTTCTAGAAAGCATAGGAAACTAGTTGCCTCAACAATTTAAGGTTATGATTATAATTTTTCTATTTGGATCTATAGCAAGACATACACATCTGAAATTTTTAAAAGATTCAAAAGAAATATATACCTCGCTATTTGTTTCAACTCTTTATTGTGTATTGACTGGCAGAGATTTAAGTCTTCTACTGCTAGCTTCATAATTTCTTGGTTTGCAGGATTGCAAAATCTGTGTCATACTAAAAATCAAGAATTTGACCCCAAAAAAATTAGAGGAATGAAAATTAGGAATCTCTCATAGGAACATACCTGTATGATATTTTTTAAATTCTTGTTTCATTTGGATTTTTAATTTTTTTTTTAAAATTCTTGTTTCATTTGCATCTTACGGTTTTGGCTGGGTGCGTTTTAGGAAAAATGCACGACCGTGCGTTTGTAACGCACAACCGTGTACAGACCCTTGTAGCATGAAACTTCAATTTTACGTTTTTTTTAAGGTATCCAAGGCATGTGTTTAGGTCTTAAGCCCCTAAACTTGATTAATAGGAGTATAATTTGGCATGGTAGGAGTATTTCCCTAAGCTTATGATGGAAGTAAATGTAGCAATTAGAATGGCTATTATTGAACTTGTGATTTCACTATAATTGAATTATGAAATGATTGTGAACTTATTAGATGATTAATGAAGTATACTTGATAAGTAGAATGATGTGTTACGAATATATGTTGGTGATTTCCAAAATAATGGAATTACTTTAGAACCAAAAGTTATAACTCTTCACCAAGAGTTGTAACTCTTCATGAGAACCTTTCATATACATTAGAACCTTTGGCAAAGGGGTGCTTCATGAACCTTAGCATTGATTCAAGTGTATATGATCATAACCTTTGACAAAAGGGTGCTTAATGAACCATAACATTGATTCAAGTCAAAATGGTGCTTTCTCTCATGTGAAGAGTCATATAATGCACTATAAATACTTGGCATTTGGGCATTAATTTGACACACACAGAACATGAATTTTGTTGCATTAACAACATAATTCTCCCTCATTCTCTTACTCTAAATCATCCATCAATTCTCTAATGCATGAGTGAATTGTTGGAACCATAAATCTGTAAAATAATGTTAGGAGATACGCTTGGTGTGGTTGTGCAATACAAGTCAATGAACTCATAGTATCCTGATGGGGATTCACCGGTCATTCCTATTGCATCCAATATCTAGTTATTGGTAGGGGCAAATCAAACCTAAAGGTTAGTGTGGCAACCCCATGCGCTTTGAGTTTTACATGCATAACCATTAAACTTTGGCTTAAACACACTTTTGGCCCCCGAACTTTGCACTAGTTACGATTTTGGCCCCCTAATGAAAAAAAAACCACATTCCAGCCCCCTAAGTTTCCCTTCTGTTGCAACTTTTAATTTTTATCATTCAAAATCAACCATTCAAGACATTAAAAACAGATGGGGTATTTTGTTGAGCAAGTTTCAGATTTACAACACAAAGAATATGGCTTGGAACTGGTTTCTTGATCTTCTATTGTCGTTAGTGGTTGATTTTGAATGATCAAAATTGAAAGTTGCAAAAGGGAGGAAACTTAGGGGGCAGGAATGTGGTTTTCTTTAATAGGGGGCCAAAATCGCAACTAGTGCAAAGTTAGGGTGTCAAAAGTGTGTTTAAGCCTTAAACTTTTCAGGTTTCAAGTGCAGCAGCATCTTTCCAACAATCAAGATATATAACAATATACAATGATGGTGATGTGAATATGTGATAATGTGAAGACATATTGATATGCTTAATGAGATTAGGTGAATAAATGATATAATGACATTGATTGATGATGATATAATGATGATGATATGATGATGATGTTGATATGATGATGGCGAGTATATGATATGACGATGTTGTTGATGTTAATGGTCGAGTCATATGAATTTATGAATTGTCGAGTCATGTTCATGCATTCATGATCAGTCAAAGCGATGATGAAAAAGGATGATGTAGCGACGGTGGGATCACTCAGAAACATACCTCTGGATCCAAAAATGGTATCAAATGCATATAGAGTCGAGTTAGGAACATGACATACATGTGAGTCTATGTGGAAGATGTGTACTTGACTATGTGTAACTATGTGAAAGATGTGTGATTTGACGATGGTGATGAGGTGTGAATGTTATGTATTCAACTTGATGATTATTTGATGATGTGACTACTTGTTTATATTATTGTGATGATGTTTGAAGTTGTTATCTCCAATTAACAATTGAATCAGAATACATGTGAATATTGTATGCTTAAGATGAATATGTATATATGATATGTTGTTGATTATCCTGAATCTATACATACATTCATATTATCCTTGTGTTGAATATTTCTCACCCTACTTGTTGCGGGTTGGATGCTTATGCCCTTGTGGTGTAGACTTGCAGGTTGAGGACACATAGTTGCCGTGAGTTTTCTGAGGAAGGCTTTTGGAGCCTACTCGTCTTTTACCGCTTCTTTTGGAGTCTTGTCTAGTGATGCTTTGATAAGGATAGTTTGGGGTTTTTATGTTATTATCGGATTATTGATGGAATTTTTATGTTCATTTTGATGATGTGTCTTGAGATATGATAATTGACTCTATGTTGTTGAGATTTTATTTTCGACTGCGATGTGTTATTTACATGATGAACTATGTATGTATTGAATTAACGAAGAGTAACACCTTAAAGTATTTGATATATGTTGCATTTTATATTTAAATGCTATATGTGGGGTTTAGGGTGTTACAACCAACACCTAAAACCATAAATTCTCATGATGAAAAAGTTGTATTCATTTTTCTTAAGCTCTTGATAAGATTGAATAATCCTCAAACTCTATATATGAAATATCCATCTACAGATAAACTTATCTAATCATCCTTTTAGTAGTCAGTTAGTGTTTAAGATCAAGAAGAGTTTTTTATTTGGATGTCACAAGAGAATGAAATTCAAAGAGAAATGAAAGTTCAAAGTAGAATGAATGAGTGAGGGTTTATAAGAAAATTTGAAAAAATAATGTGCATGGTTTAGATCACATTAGTAGGTTCATTCAAATCAACATTTGCTTAGATGATTTGAATGATAGCTTTCTTACGAGTTCTTATACATGAACCACTTTAGGTGGCATACACCCTTTTATAACCACACACATTTATGACATGTGGCAGAAACATTGAAAGAAAAGATGAAAAGGGGTGATGATGTGATGTGAAATTACTAAAATACCCCTGACACGTGGGGTGTACATGAGAGGTGTATAAAAAAGGATGTATACCTATCTTTTTCCCTTTCTTATTGACATTCAGTATCCAAAAAAATTTAGATGATTCGAATCACATAGTTAATTGCTTCAAATAAGTGCTAATTGATTGGTATCCTGGAACAAAAAGGCTTATGCAACTCACCATTAAGCATGATTCGAACCTACATTTTATATCAAATTTTAGTCTCTTCAAAATGAATGTTTTTTTTATTTATCATTTTTACATCGTACCTTTTAGAAAAATGAATGTTTTAGTTCATACAAGTCTGGATACTCCAAACATGTAGATGTACTTGTATTGAATATTTATCTGATTCTGATACTTTGCAGATACGTACCAAAAAATATCAGAATTTATTTTTTCAAATTTTAAGGAATACATGTTTGATCCACGTTAAAAATATTGAAATTATTTAACACATACGGCCATTTTAAAGAACTAAGCCATCAAACAACAATAAATGGACCCCAATCAAATGACTTGCATCTTTCTCCATTGTCCTTCGAGAAAGACTTGTGTGGATCAGGACCACACAATTGGGTTTGGTCACAGACATAGTTTTTTTCTTTCTTTCTTTACTTTTTCCATTTTCTCTCTCTTCTCTCTTCTCTCTTCTCTCTCTTCTCTCCCATTTCTTTGGTTGTGACCACACAATGAGGTTTGGTCCATGGTCCACACAAGTATTTTCCTTGTCCTTCAATGTTTCATAACAGATATACACATCCTCAAACTACCCTTTACATCCACAAGTCCTTTTACTAATTCTTTTCCATTTTCCTAAACTTTACCGACAGATCACAAAATGTTACTTCAAAAAAAGATCACAAAATGTTTTCCAAGGAAATTATTGAACAAATTCGATGCACAATTGTAAATTTCTAAACTTATGCATTGATTCTTAATTAAATTAATAAAATGGTATACGCTTGCACCTATAACTTTGGAGGAAAACAATCACATGGTTGTTAACGTTAACAAGAACAAGCTGGCATACAAATACAACAAATGCAAACTTTGTCAATATCATTATAGTACTAACACTTGTTTCAATATCAATCAGAAAATAATGTGGATAGTGTTCATCACAGATACTAATATTAAATACACACAACAACCCAAAGTCTTCTTTTTAATTGATTGGTCCTAATAATGCCACTTGACACGCCATGGTTTTAAATTTGCCAACCACGATGAGAGCATTTTACAAAAAAATTAGAGATATTTGCAACGTGCAAACATATCAAATAATTGTAGACACATTTGTCACTAATTTATTATAACACAAAATAAAAAATTATATTACAACTACAATCACAATTATTACTCAAAAAACAAAACCTACAATCACAATTTAAAATCATGTATCACACGAGACACAACCAATTATTTCAATAAAATTGTTTTTCCCACCTAAAAAGTTACTTAAAAACACATCGAAATAACTAAAAGATTTAACGGTCGTTAACTACAGCTCACTTCAAAAGAGAAAAGGGAGTTGTATTTAACTATCGTTATGATTTTTTTTGTTATTATGTGTTTTTAATCAACTTCTTACGTGAAAAAAGCAATGTTCTTATTTCAAATTTCATCACCAAACCAATTTCTCTTCTGCTTAGGTCCAGTGGGCCCTTCTTCACCTATCAACTCATTGGGCAATTTCAAGCCAGGAACCACCTTTTCCAACTTCTCCAACTCATCACCTAAATTATAAGTAATTTTAGGACCCCATTGTCTAAAAAAATTCACCCAACCTGGCTCAACAATTTGATTCCCCAAATACTCCCCAGAAACAATTTCAAAATTAACTCCAAAATCAATACCCAAGTCACTTTTCTTAGTTTCATTCTTTATTCCAATCTCACTAGTACCTTGAAGAACCAATCCAGGTTTTGGATAAATAGCATGACCATTTAATGAAGAATAAGCCACTGGTTTATTTCCACTTTGAAATTCAACTTCTGAAGCATCAACCCATTGACCATTACTATGTTGTGAAAAATAAACACTTTTTAACTCTCCATTGAAATTACTTACCCTTAAAGTTACATGCTCCCAATCACCAATATGTTCACCAATCTTACCAAGTGAAATATTATCTATAAGCCCAACTTTTAATGTGCCAGGCCCATTAAAAGGGTAAAAAATCCACATGGCTAAATCAGTAAATGTTCCACCAAACATTGGTTTTACATGAAAATAACCTTGACAATTTTTGAAATCACCTTTTTTGACTCTTTCTCTATTAGCTTTATCTTTTGGAAGATCCAACCAATAAGCACCATCATTGCCTCCACCTTGAGGAAGATTTGAGCCTAATGGATCAATTTCCATTGGATTTGATTCTTCTCCTTTCTTATAAAGTAATGCCCCATTTGTGAAATACCACTTAATTGAACATGGTTGAAACTTTTCATTAGGATGCAAGTACATGAAAGGAGAATAAGCTTGTGCTAAAGCCTTAATTTGGGGTAAATTAGGCATTGATGAAAAATTCATAAAGTTGAGATTTTTCAAACAAGAAATAGGAAGAGGGCTATTTGTAATTTCACCAACATGTGCTAAAAAAGTTCCAACAAGAACACTAGGAGCTTGAATACCTCTATTGATTGGTCTAACATAATGAACATTGAAACCTTTTTCATCAATTTTTTTATCTTTACCCCAAATCCATGAATTAATCTCACATTGGTCAGTAAGATCTGATCTCACACATTGGATTCTATCAAGTGAAGGCTTTTCAGGTGTGGTTGTGACAATATGCCCTAAAGGGCTATAACCATTAGGTGCTATTGGTAACCAAATGTAACCATCTTTATCTTGTTTGATTTTTTCTGACTTGCTACTCCAAACAAGTGTGTAATCAATTGGTTTTTTCAATGCTCCATTTGACTCATCTTTGGCAACTAGAACCCAACCAAAGAGAGGTTTGTTGTTTGGTTGACTATAGTGACCTAATGTGAAGAAACCTTGAGGTATTCCTGTTGGTTCAAAGAAAGTTGCTCCTAAGTCATCTTGTCCACCTTCTAAGGTTGTCCAGATTTCGTTGAATGTTGATATTTGTGACACTTTTAGGCCACCTAGATCAATGATTCCATTACCAAATCCACCACCTATACAAACACATATGTAAAGTTATCATTAAGAAAAATATATTAGAAATTAGAATGACACAATTATCACTACTAGAACAAGAGAATTATCGACAGATGTTTATCTTTTCTGTCGATAATTTCTTGTCGGAATTTGGTGACAACACTATCAAGAAGGAAGTGAAAGAGATGAGTACCTTGTGGCAAAGTTGGTATGTTAGCTGGAAGCTTAAATGTGGTGTCAATGGGAAGAGGCTTTTTCTGGTTAGAAGAAGATGAATTGTTCCCCATTATTGAGCTTACTTTAGATAAGAGATTGAATGCTGTGTGTGGGGCAAGTGTGTGACTAATTGGTCGTTATATATAGAGAAACAGCGAATGCAAGAAGCATATACCCTTCACAGTCATTTTGGCGTGTTAAAATAGTATATGATATTTTTATATGAATTTTTTTTTTGTGAATAGTTTTTCTTTGATATTAAATATGCAAAGTCTGTAACCAAAAAAAAAAAAAAATAAGCAAAGTCCTAGCAAAATGTACAAAATAATTTGGAAATAAAATTTAATACTTGTGACTTTTTTAAAGGCAAATTGAATTTAAGATGTAGAGTACAAGAAGATACTCTTGATGACTAGGTAAGATAAACACAAATAAAAGAGTGGCACGAGGATATGAGAGTTCGTTTGATAGTTAAGATAAAATAGACATGATAAACATTTATATCATATTTAATTTAATCCATTCTTTGATGAATTAATAGTAGATAGATGGCAAAAAAACATGTACTTAAATCATATTTAATTTAACCCACTCCTTGATGAATTAATAGCAGAGATGGAAAAAAAAAACATGTACCCTCGATATACCCATGGATAAAATCTACCATGAGTATTGGCGGGTAAGTTGTTTAATTAGGAGTACTTGCAGATAAAACAAAATAACTAGAACTTGTACCCGTGCTACCGCCCGGGTCATAAATAATGGAGAAGCTAATATATTTATAATAATTTCTCATGTCTACAAATTTCACAAAATTGCTTTAAACACTATGATTTTAATATTTATACAATAAGAAAAATTGTTCAAACTTTTTAACTCAACATTAAATAAAATTAGTATATTGTAAACAAAAAAAAAATATAGTTGCAATTTTGGTCTCCCTAATCGGCAAGACACTCAAAAATCAATTGCGGATAAAGTTAATAAGGCAAAATACAAATAAGGTGTCGTATATAGACGGATCACCGGACAAAATCAAACAAACCTCCCAACACCCCAAAGAAAAAGCTGCCAAAAAATCCAAGCAAAACAGCAACCCAGCCAAAGCCAAAATAACATTATGATGTGGTATAAATGAGAACAAAAGGCCAAACATGACAACAACTATATAGTCATCAAAACAATAGCATACCCACGAATACTCATGCATCACAGTCATCACTATAGCAGAAAGAACATGGAGGCATAGCAGAACCGATAGGGAGATTTCAGCACCAAAAGGAAAGCCAAAGGCAGCCACCACAGCTGCTGAAACTGCAGCAGCACCTAAACCCAAACACGCCAACCAACATCACCCACCAATCCACATACACAATAGCCTCTCTTAAAATATTGTTCTGTCTAAAAAAGAGGTTTGATTGAAGGATTTCCTATAGGTGTGACTAATCTAGTTCACAGACCAAATCGTAGGGCAGTCCTCACATGTATGACATTGTTATTAGATGCTTCCAAACTTGATAGACAATCCTTCAAAGAACCTTCGTACTTTGCAAAAATTAGCCCACTCTCCAAAAATTGTGCAAGTCATATCTGAATCATGGAGAAACTTCAATACACATTTCCATCTTAGCCAAAGTAAACCACCAAATCAGTTATGTCTCATTATTTAGCAGAGCAGTTCGACAAAATCCAAACCAAGTTTAAGTTTATTTTCATATTACAAATTAAAAAGAAACTTGAAACTAAGTGCATACCAGAATTCTAGAAGTTACATCAGTCATCAGATGCAGTCAATTAGTTGTTGGTAACTTTGTGAGTCATCTTATATTACTCACTCAAGCCATGCCATGCCAATCATCCTTGAAGTATAATTTACCATTAGTCTTTTCAACCATTACCTAAGTTTCAATTTCATTTGAATCCGCAATGTTACATATGTAGCATAAGCAATTTACAACTGAAACTCTCTTGCAAAGCATGCCGATAACTTCGCTTTTCTCTATTTATGATTTAAACAAAAAAGTTTTACCACCAGATCGCATACCATACATTAATTTTTAGAACCAAATCATAGTAGCATAAAATCTTAATATTAAAAAAAACAGCACCATAAAATATTTTTCTCTTGCATATTTTAATATCACCATATATTTCAGAGTGCACAACACAATTTGTAGCAGTCTACAGTAACATGAAAAGACAATGCGAAAACATGGGTATATGGACACTTGTTAGTCTCCAACAAATATTGAAATTTTAAATGTGGAAAGAAAATGACATTCAACCTGCCTTTTTTATTCATTTGATTTGCTAATCAAACCACATTTCACGTCATACGTAGAATTAGAAACTTTGTCAACCGATGTTCAAATGATTACCGAATTTGCACGTTCAAGTAATGTGTATTGTACCATATTACATATATCGAAATCTTCAAATAGAAAATCCAAAAATCAGAAATTGAACAAAAAAGAAACAATGTCAAGGCTTGTGTAAAATTAAACCTTTGTCTCATGGTTGCTTAATGGATTGACCATCTCAGATCCAGAATTTAATGTTGCATGATGCCTTTCACATCAAAAACTTGGTCCATAAATCTGAATAACAAAAAAACAGTGTCTTCATAAGAAGTTTCACAAATCCTATTAAACCATGTAAATGACCAACTTATCAACATTTAAGAAAGAGATAAGATGTATACATGTGAAAACAACTCTAATAGGTACTACTGTCATACCAGGAACATTATCATATTTCCATAGCAGTCATTCTTCATTCAAGGTTCTACCCTCATCACTTTGTATTAGTTTCATACATTAAACTTGTAGAAGATGATAAACAAACAGAGATTAAACTATTATAACTTAATGTCTACTATAGCATTCTTTAAAACTAATCACAACATGTATAGGTAGTTTAAAACTAATCACACTGTGAGTTGTGACATATCACAAATCCAATTTGACCGGATGAATTTAATCAATCCACTCCAGGTATTTATGCTCAATAAATCTATACCAAAGCAAGTAAGCAAACGATGAAGATGCCCAAGTTCTTAAATAGAGATGTAAAACTCATTGTAATTAAGTATATCATGTTATAGAATGACAAAAAATTACAAAACTTTTCCAAAGAAACCATGTTAGCAGATGGATCAGTATAGTATGAAATTTTTGCAAGAGAAATAAAAACACTTCATATTCATTCCTAAAAATCAAATGTCAATTAACTGACTGTAAATTTCAAAACTGCACATTTAATTTTTGTGTCGAACTTGTTGGAATTTAGTTAAATATGGGCTAAATAAACATAAGCTCTTCATAGTCGGTTATAGTTTTTTTGCTTACCGGAAACCATTAAAAAGTTTGTAGAAAGAAAGAAGAAAACTATCTAAAAAATCCATTTTCATACAAAGTCATGTAACATAGCAACAAACACATTGGCATCAAGTAAGCCGTCTCGGCTATAGAGATATATTTTGTCAAACAACACTTGATTCTAAAGCTCGTGTTTCATGGTCTCCATTATTAAAACAAAACCAAAATAATCGTCATAAGTAACAAAAACAAAGTAAAATACAAAGCAAACAAAACATCATGAGCAAACACACAAATAAGATGTCATCTCATAATAGAAATTATATTAAACAGAAACTCACAAACTCATTTAGTTCTTCAACTATTTTTAACTAAAGCTAGAAACTTTTCAAAACAAAAATTAAGAAACAACCAATCTAACAAATGGTATTGCTCAAAATGTTACAAATGAATAGAGAAACCAACGATTTTGAGTTGAAAAGTTCACAGTTTTCTTCTACAAACTTAAAAATAACAACTTTCATGCAGATAGTTAGGTTAAAAAATCACAACTGAATTTTTTTTTATAAAAAACTCCACTACCTGGAAACACCAATTACTCTATCTTTGTTTTTTTCTTTCCAAACAGCTGCATTTCTTGCCAAAGGAAAGCTCTGATGTAGAATCCATTTTGACAGAACCATGAGTAAGATAAATTCTGACCTAATAGAAGAGGTATTGAAGATTCAATGGAGAGAAAAAGAAAATGTTTTGCAAAGATAAAGTGGTGGTAGAGATTTCTAAACCTTAACAAATTGATAGAAATTAATTAAAAAAAGTGAGAGAGGGAGTACCTAAAACTGATGCAAAATATTCAATCTGAACCATCGTACTCCAATCATCACACTCTGATACTTACAATTTCACCGAATTCCAATTGAAATATCACCAATTTACTCTAGAAATTTATCCAGAAATTAAAATCCTAAAAAAAACAACACAATGCCAAAAATATCAAGATTCCACAGTTACAGAAATTTTGTTGGCAACGAAATCAGAAAAGTGCAATGCGAAGAAGAAATGGATGGAGCGAACCTTGAATTGAAGATGATGATTAGATTGACGATCGTTATAGAAGATGGTGCGATTACCAAAGAGGCTTGACTCGGCGGATTCGAACCGTTCGAGATGAAGGAATGCTTTGGTTCGTTGTGAAAACTTGAATCGATCGAAGAGAGAAAGAATGAAGAAGATGAAGGTTACAATTTTGGTTTGAATTTAACCGTACATTGTTTGTTTTACGGTTACAGTTTTTGGTTATTGTTTGACCATTCCAAGGAGTAGTAGGTTCACTGCACTATGTGTTGGAATAGAAAATAGTCTTTGGAAACAATATTGGAAATTTAATACAGTTAAATGCTACCTCCACGTTGAGGAGTGTGTTGTTATTATGGCCTTGGAAACCAACTCACTTTAGTTGAAAGTCTTCATAGGGGAACTGATAGCAATTAAATAAGGGTAAGGCACTTTGAATGAAGTAATAAATTACAGGGAGCAGCTCAATAGCTTGGAAATCAACCGTTGAGATGTGTTTGGTGCCTAAATCAACGGTCAACAATCATTCCCGCCCAAAACATTAGGTTTAGGGTTTTGCAATGTTATTAGCTATGTTAACAAAGATTAGAAATAAGTTAGATAACAAATGTTAGTATATTAATTGTGAGTGGGGTTGAACCCACAACCTCTCTTCTCAATCCACTCGTTAACCCTCCATTATCCTAGTCAATATTCAGTGCACGAATATCATATTTATCTAATGACATGGGTAGTAAATAACTACTACTATCGGTACTCAAGAATATCCATCATCATCCCTAGTTAATATGATATGATAAGTAAATCATGTCACTTTATTATATCGCGTTTATGCTAGTGTATACTTTATACTAAGATGATAGTTGAGATGAAAAGGATATAGGATAAGAAATTACGAGAGGGTGTCGACTAGCGTGAGGTTACAAGGTGAAGACACCGCATATTTTCTATTAAATCCAAGCTGAGTGGTTGAAATGGAGGAGTGTCTCATGTGTTTTGTGTGATACGAAAGCACCACTAAAGTTGAAGGGCAAATTTTATTAGACAGTTGTAAGACTGACGATGTTGTAAGGGACAGAGTATTGGACAGTAAAGAACCAACACGAACATAAATTAAGTGTAGCACAGATGAGAATGTTGCGTTAGATGTTGGTAAGACTAAAACTTAACGGATAATTGTTATGGATTTTCTATGACCGATAGAATAACCTGTCAACTAAAAAAAGACCAGATAGGATAACATAGTGACAAGTTATATATGGTAATCATCAATCGTCATACTTAAATTTATTTGAGCATTCATATGTATATGTTTTGATAAATAAAATATCGATCATCAACCTTTGCTAATTTTATATCTTATGTCTTTGGTCCATGATCAACTTGATATAGTATAATAATGAATGATAAACGTGTAGATCAAAGTTTGTTTTCCCATACGATAAGAAATTTCTCGTTGACAAAGGTAGCTTGTCCCACCCTTCCTAAACCTAAAAGCATATATCTGTGAAATGAACGCGTCTCTCTCTTTCAATTATTTTCTGTGGTTGTTGTTCGTTATTTATGTTATGAATAACTCACGTTGCATCATAAATATATTAAACTTGTAGATCTAGCTGCCAATGTTGACTAAGCAAAACAAAGCATGAATTATATGATCAATTGAACGTGTCAAGTACAATCAAACAACTACCAAATTGTAACATTTTACTGGTACATGTTTTGCTAGGTTTACTTTTTTTTTTTTGAAGTAATGTTTTGCTAGGTTTACTATTTCATAGATAATTATGTTATGAGAAATGATGACTTATGTCTTCAAGGTATAAGTTAAAAAAACTCAAAATGAAAATTCTATTTTTGAAATTCTTCTAATTTATTTCTCAAAAAATTTGAAATTAACATCTTTCAATAAATAATTACTATTTATGTAATCTTTAACATCTATCTTAAGAGCATATGTTAGGATGATCCTTTTTTTATTATTCAACAATACATAAGTGCAACAATGTTATTATGGTTACGAGATTTATAATTATATATTATAGATTATTATTGATACTATATATGCAGACAGACTTATCCCATGAAAAATCAATCATTTGGTTGTTATATGGGTCTGTTTGTTTAATATTCTTACAAAATTCATTTTTCATGTTTGATTAGAGATTTTTTTAAATAAATTATGATTTTTTTGTTTAAATATATAAAAAAAACATTTTGGTATATACACGCGCATTGAAAAGAAGCGGTTAATGAGCTTCATCGAGAACAAATCGTTTTGGAGAATCCTAGTTCGATTTTTATGTGAAATTTTTTTGTCAACTCATCTTTACATCACTGCCAAACTTTGGTTACATCACTGCCAAACTTTGGATCACCAAAGCCCTTTTCATCTGAAAACCAGAATTAACGAAAAAATATTATAAAAGCATATTTAATATATTTGAGAAGAAGTGGAAGTTTCCAATATCATAGGAGTTTCACACACCCATACACACGGTTTAAAGTTAAATAATCGTCACATGATGCAAAACGCGCCTAAATGTTTTTTCACATATGATGGTAAAGTGGAAACTTATTAAAAAAGATGAAAAACAAGCAAGTATAATGAGCAGAAACTAAGGAACATGCCTAGAAAAAGATGTCACAAGCATGTCTTGCACAATGATTAAACCAAGTAGAGGACAAAACCTTGTCGAATAGTCCAGCTGAACCCATCATGGCCAGTTGGCAAAAAAGGTATCATCTATTTTATTTTGTTTTTATATTCTAATAACATGGTATGTTTTTATTTTGGCAAAATAACATGGTATCATTTCATTTTTTCCTATTCTTTAAAATAAAAATTCATTTTTCCTATTATATGCTTCTCTCGATCAGAATCAGATCCTACATTTGATCGCACAATCTTTTTAGATGAATTTTCTGTTTGAGTTTTAGATGTATTGTATTGGATTAGGAGTGCACATGATCAGAGTGTGGTAGATGAGAATAATTCAAACTGGTTAGTGGTTAACAATTGTTTGCTATACATTAATATATAGGTAGTTAAAATTGATTATAATTGCAACATTATGATACATTTATCAAATCTCGTGTTAGTTCGCTTAGAGGATCAAATCTCGCCTAGTGAACCGTCTTTGGCTTTTCTCCCTGGGAACTCTCTGATTCAGGGACGAATCAATTCATAGGCTATGTGTGGCTAAAACTACACATCCAACTTCCCTATAAAAAATAACAGTAATTTGACACTTATCGTTGTCTCACTATGATACTCATGCAATAGTAGACCTCCAATCAACTATGCAGTAGGCATGGTGAGGAGATACATGTGTGATCCTAAGAAATATCATTTGATTGTAATAAAAAGGATCATGAGATACATCAAAGGCACATTGGCTTACGGATTGGTGTTTCCTAAGACATATTTTGGAACAATATGTTGATGGGATACTCAAATGTAGACTGGTGGGGTGGGGGGGATATGGCCGATAGAAAGAGTCTGTGGATAGACCCACTCTTGTCTTGAAGGACATGAAAATTGAAGTGCATAAATCTTTGCATTTGCAGATTGATAACAAATATGATTGTCTCACCCCAATCCTTTTATTTATTTTACAGATCAGCAGGTTGCTCGTAGAAAGAGGAGGCATATATACAGCTGAATGAGTTATTGTCAAATGCCTGTTTCATTAGATTATTTCTTCATGTATTCAAAAATGTATCAAACTAGTATTTCCACCCGTGCAACGCACGGGCTGACAATTTTTTGTGGAGTTAACAATTATATTTATGAACATACCACCAAAATACAAATTTATAATGCAGTGGTTAGACAAAATCGGGCTATGTTGATCTAAATAAAATCAAAGATGTCATCTATCAAAAATTAGTTCAATTAAGTTAGAATCAAATACATATCATTAACAAATAACAATGAAGCCTACTTGTTATATGTAACACAAAATAGTAGGCCATACTTTAAAGCGCAATCAATCCAAAAAACATAACCCTTATTGTAGATAGATGCATCAACTATACTTAGCTCCAAAGTTATCTACAAAAATAAACAAAGGTTTTTGCATGTTAGCAATGTACTTTCAATAAAAAAAATTGACAATCAAGCTTAAATATAGACAGATTCATACCTCATAAGATACTTTCTACAAATTAGAAAAGACCTCCGGATAAACAACATTTAGAGTTGAGGTGCATGGATTGCCATCTTCATCCAAAATCAACATTTTCAGCCCCTTCTTCGTGGTTACCCTAGAAACAGCTACATACAATTGCCCATGTGTAAAAACAGGTCGAGGTAGATACAATCCAACCTTCGACAATGATTGTCCCTGGCTCTTGTTTATTGTCATAGCAAAGCACAATGAGATCGGAAATTGTCTTCTTGAAAATTTAAATGGAAATCCTGAATCTGTAGGAACCAAATCCATCCTTGGGATTAATACCTTTTGTCCAATACCCTTGCCAGTAATGACGGTCGCAGTAATGATATTTTTCCCAAGGTGATTGACTTGTAGTCGTGTTCCATTACATAAGCCACTGGCTTGATCAATGTTTCTTAGCAGCATGATGGGAACTCCGGTCTTTAGAATCAACCTGTGGTTTGGTATTCCAGAACACTTTATGTCATTCAAAAATTCTGTAGTGCACCAATCCCCTTGAATATCATAGTCTTCATCAGATTTGCAAGTTGTATCCGAACTTAAGTACTCTGTTGCTTCCCCTTCAATTAGTGACAAAACATACTCATTGACTTGTTCAACAGCATCAAGAGTAGGAGCAAGTATCGCTTTCTCTTCAAAGATCCTTCGATTGTCAATGCTATGAACAATACCTGGATAAACAAAATCAACCAATGCTTGTAGAGGATTGTTGCACGGAGGAATGCACAAATCCTCTGGAATATCAATGATGCTCTCTCCATCTTCATCTGCAACCATATCACCATTTCCAATTTTCAAAATCCATTTTGCAAAATCTCTGATCTCATTTGCATTATCACTTGTGCCATCACCAATTAACCTCATGTTTTTTGTGAGCTTTAAGACCTTACAACTATGCCAAATATTAGAAGAATTAACAGAGGACTTCATTATATCACGTTTAGTGCTTTCCTAATGACAGGTAAAATTTGCCTGAAATCACCACCAAGAATAACAACTTTCCCTCCAAAAGGTTTTTTCAAATTATCCTCATCTACAACCCTCATTATATCACGCATAGTACGGTCAAATGCTTCAAAACAGAATTTGTGCATCATAGGGGCCTCATCCCATATTATAAGACTTGCCTCTCTAAGCAACTTGGCTCTAGGATCTTGTTGTTTCACATTGCAAGTCGATTTTTCATTGATTTTCAATGGTATACAAAAAGTAGAATGCGCAGTCTTGCCTCCAGGCAACAACAAAGATGCAATTCCGCTCGATGCAACATTAATGACAATCTTACCTTGTGATCTGATGGCTGCGGATAGTGTCTTCCACATAAAGGTCTTTTCGGTTCCACCATATCCATACAAAAAGTAAAACTGCCCATCCTGTGCCTCAACAGATTTCATGATTGTGGAATAAACACCATACTGCTCATCAGTGAGTTTTTCAAGAAGGGATTTATGTAGCTGACCTTGCTTATCTTTGTCATAGTTCAATTCATCGGCAATGAATTTATTTGCTTGGGCAAGCAACTCATCGAACACTGGGTAAGGCAAAGTTTTGTGATCTTTCAATGACTTCCCATTACACATCAACAACTTCTCAATCACAATAAGGCAAAGATTTTGCAAATCACTATCAGGAATGCACAAATCTGCATAATTTATTTTACATCAAACAATAATTATGGTCCAATATTATAACATATATAATGATGTCGTGTCAGACATGTTATGAATAACTTTGCTAATTTTTTTTTATAGTGTTCATAACGACATGTAGGTGTTATTGTCTAATACAAATATAAGCAAATTTAATATAAAAACAATCAAGTTAACCATATGTAAAGTATAATTCCATTTTAATGTAATATTTGTTAAGTACATTGTTGAGTAAGGTTAAAATAAAGATTACAAACCTGGAATATTGAGCATCCTTCGTCTTGTATAGAGAATTCCATCAGCTAATAACTTCCAAGTAGCTTTCCATACATTATCAGGCTTGTGCATTGTATTCATGATTAAAAGTCTAACAAACAAAACACGGAGCATCTGACCACTCTGTGATCTAGAAGCTTCAATAATTCCATCTATGAACTCTTTGTCATCGGACAATAACCCAAGTGCATAGCATGCATCTTGAAAAGTGTCGTAGAGCTTGCCATTAACAGTCTTAATACAATTGAACCCCTTACAACCCTTTTGAAAGGTCAACAAAATCCGCATGTAGTAAAGTTCACCTGAGCCTACAGGAATGTAAGAAAGCCTCCCAATCTGAAAACCCTTTTTCCTTGGAAGCCATATCCTCTTGTCAGGAAGATAAGTAAATTTTGACGGAAATTCAGCATATGTAAGATGTCTACCCTCACTGTACTCTTGGTTTGCAACAAACCAAGCAAGAAACATAGTTGGAACTGACTGATGATACTTCACAACATTTTGAAGCTTTTGATTTTCCTTGAACCTAACACATTGCTGACCCTCTAGGTGTAAAGCTAATCTCATAACAGATGGCCATTTCTCATGGATATCAAACATGAAAATTCTCCAACATGCTTCACATGGTGACACATAGCGACAATCATAGTAACGCTTAATTTCATCAATCGGCCCTTCTTCATCTTTGTCTCCTGCTTGTTTTTTAATATGGAGGTTTGCTCTATCAGGACCTTTGTTCACATATTTGAATAGATACTTGATTGCATTTGACTTGTTGCAATATTCAGTATTAACATGTGCTTGATATCTCATCAGGAGTGTTGGATTGTAAGGAACAACATACCTATTGTCCAAAGGAGTTCCATTTTTGATCACACTAACACCATTATCTTTTCTTTTATATACCGGAAAACCATCTTCATCAATAGCAGTGGCCTCTAAAAACTTCTTTGGAAAGTATTTTGAGCATCTTTTTCCCTTCATGCAAGGTGAATTCAAGTTCGCACCTCCGCATGGTCCATGCATCATGTATGTTGAAACGACCGAGTGCAACTTTAGATATAGATGTGGATGAGGAATCTCTGCTGATATAACCCTATCTATTTCCTTAGTTGTATGCAGTTTGTTGACACCTTCTAACCATAAAAGAATGTGTGCATGTGGTAGCCCCCTCTTTTGAAACTCTACCGTATACATACCTATGATATATTGAAACAGTTTAATAAAAGATTTAAAAACTATATCGTAAACATACCTGCTTGCACTTTCCCAAACATTTCATTCTTCTTAAAGTCTGTCATCAATTGATCAAGCTTCATCTTGAAAACTCTACAAATTATATCGGGTCTGTCGGATGCACTAAGGCCTCTCTGTGAAACAAAGTCCTTGATTTCTTTCCAATTTTGGTTGCAAGTTATTGTGATGAATAGGTCCGGGTAGCCAAATCTCTTACAAATTGCCATTGCATCTTGGCAATTATTGAACATGTACCTTGGTGAACCTGTAAATGAATCAGGAAGTATAACACGCTGTCCAGCTTTTCGCGGGTCATTGTCTCCCAATTCAACTTCTTCCTGTAATCCATTCAACAAATCTGAATGAATATTTCCCTGATTATTCCGAATATAAGATAGCCTTTGAGCTTCAATCATGGTGTAACAATCAACGGAAAACTGCTGAAGCAATCTTCTTCCAAGAAGAATATTTCCAAACTCACAATCCCTATCTTGCAAGCGAAATGCAATGTACTCTCTAATGGCAACTCTTTCCCTTGAACCTCTTGATTTTTTTTCTTCATCTTCAAATTCCCTATAAGGGATATCTTCCTCATAACCATAATCACCCTTAGGAAATACTAAAGGATATTGAAGTGGCATGTATAAGCGATGTGTCTCGTGTATCCTTCGTAAGCCTTTCCTTACATCATCCACTATAATATCTCTTCCCTGTTCGGTCTCATCATAATCACCTATTATCAACCCAGCTACTTCATCTACCGTAGGTAAATTGTGCATCCTTGAGTCTTTATCCGTCTTTCGAAACAATCTTAAAGCCATCTTGGGAGGTGGACTCTGTTCAAACATATCACGGATCTTTCTAAATGATTTGCACAAAGGGTTACAATCATCCAACATGTTTTTTAGATCTTCCACCAATGAGATGTCAAATCCACCCTCACCATCACTTGCACTGCAACCCAATGTAACAATACCGATCACAATAAACATCTAATGAGAACATAATCAACATTTAATGATAACAATAAACAATCAAGGGTAGGAAAAAGTAGTACTTACTCAAAAACTTTGGTTCTATTTTGAATTTCATTTTGAGTGTCATAGATGTATAGTTGCGCAAATTTTGGAGCACTTCCAGGCTCAGGCAGCAGACTTCCAATTCTATGATAATTCTGTCCGCTTAAGATGAATTGAGGTGGTCCATTTCCATTGTTGAGCTTTGTGAACACTTTGCCTCCAAGGGATGTAAAGGCAAACATACTGTTGTATGCTCTGATGTTGGCTTGATAATGCTTGCTTCTAGGTTCACTTCCATCCAACAATGATGACAGTAATTTAGGCGGTTCCTCTACAAATGGAATATCAACATATCCCTTTTGACAACATAACGAAAACTCTACATCTATGGTCGGTGGTCTAGACTTTGTTGCCCTCTCTTCTATCCAAAGTTTAGCTTTGCACCATTTGCATGTGATATCTGGAGATCCAAAATCAAGGGATCCTATGGATGGTTTTTTAATATATATTAGATATCAAAAATATCATTAAGTGGTTAAAGTATATTTAGTTACACAAATAAAAGTTCTAGACGAACCTTTTCTCTCAGCATCACCATATATATCAACTTTGAAGGCATCCAGAATGATATTTTCTTGATTAACCACTGTTAGAAAATGTGTTAATTTAACTACTTTTTGTGTAATATAGAAAATTTAATATTCAACACTTACCATTGGCTGATGAGTTTGATGATGGACCACCTTGTTCAAATACTGAATCAAAATTAAGTCTTGTAACAGGAAGCTCTTTAAATCTCCTTCTCCTTTGAACTCTAGTTTTTTGTCCCTTTTTGCTTGTATTTAGAACTTGCGGCACTGCATATGTGCATTTGTGTGTGTTGATGATGCCAACAGATTAATGATATGACCCAAGTAAGTTAGATGCTTTAATTTATTAGCAAAACAATATTTTAATGTCTTACTGCCAAAAGGAACACATTCAATGTTGGTAATGTTGGATAGTGGACTTCTTTGTGAGGTTATAGGTTGAGATGATTCTGCCACCTTCCTCTTAGACAAAATGCTATGACTTAGTGTTGATGGAACTGTTAAAATATGATCATAGTATGTCAATGGTTAAAATATGTAACTGTGAGACCAATCTTGAGGAATAAGAATATTGATTCAAACATATAAATAACTCACATGAATTCATAGAAGATAGAGACGGGTTAATTGTTGATTCAGATGATCTCATCATTTTTGACGTTGAATCATTTGCTTGCTCGATAGTTGACAATGCTTCACTTGAATCTACATGGTACCAATTTCAATTATGTCACATCATAAAAAAACCTTTGATAGAGTTTGACCATACTACAACTTGGAAGACTATTAAATTTTGTAGGCAAAATCACAATCTATATAAATACCATTTATCAATGGTGATATAGGATTCCAGTGTGCCTCCTTTGATAGCCTCTTTTTATTATATCTTAAAGCATAGTCCGAATCCTCATTCTCTGCAATTTAATGTGTCAAGCATACTTTGATGTTATTCACATTCCTTCGGTAATTTATAAATTATAAACATTTTATACCAAACATACCTTTATCATTTCTTTTTTCTTTAGACCCTCTTCGCAACATTGCATGTTTTCTCTTCATCCTTGCATGTGAGGAATCGGAATTACCAATGGATGGAGGACTTATTGATTGAGATGGAGATGCATTGGTATATCTAAAAATTAATGTCAAATAAATTTGAGAACCCTAATTGCAAACTTCAAATGTTTGTGGTACAAACATAAAATAAGAACACTTGGGAATATTTTATGGTGGGATGTGATATGTCAAAAATAAAAATTATGCAAAACTAAATAAGTAGATAGATAATATTACCATTCATCAATGGAGAAAGAGGACTTCTAAAAGGCTCCCTGGACAACTTGTTAACTTGATTCATTGTTGGTTTAGTGGAAGACATATTCTCTACAATGGTATTAAAGAAACATAGTTATCTTGATTGGAAATTCTATTATACATTCTCAAGCAATATATATTTGACATGGTGATTAACATTTGGACATACCTTTGTTGATACAACTACTTTGTGTAACCATTAATTTTTTCTTCATCCTTCTACTTGATGGATCATTTGGTTCCATTGTTGAAGGAATTTGTGTTAGAGAATAACCTTGAGTTGGTGATTTTTACACGGATAGGTTTGTGTTTGATTAAAGGATAGAGGACATATTGTGTTGGAAAAATGAAACACCTTTTTGGCCTATACACTATGTGACAAAATTAAAGCTTTGCCAAAACATTGATATGTCATTGTCAATGAATTTTTCTCTATAGACAAACACAAAAATGAAATATCCAAATCAATTGTCTTCTTTGTAGGTATATTATGGCCCACACTAAAGCAACCAAAGACATGCTTTAACGTGAATGTCATTGTTTAATGTCTCAATAAAAGACAAAGTCCATATACCAAGTTGTAAGCATTATCATGAAAAAGAATGCCTTTGCTTTTAGTTTTTTCATACATGATATAATATCAACTACCAATTAAAGCTGCATCAGACATGTACATGGGCATAAGTAATATATAATTAGCTTTGAGCATGACATTGGAATTAACATCATCAAGTTTGTCATATAATACAAATGAAAGCTACATCACACATGCACATGTGACCCAATTGCCAAAAGCATACATCAATTAACATTACATACCAAAAAGTTGGATTTTAACATCCAAACCAAGTGTCATATACATTGTCAAAGTCATATTTTACATAATAAAACATCCATATCCACCCCCAAAATGAGAAGCCATTTTCAAAATCCCTAGTCCAAAAAACAGATTCCAAGATATTTAAACTACCCATCAAGCAATATTATGCCTCCTAACCACTTGAACAAACAATACCGTAGGAGGCCGATCCAACTCAAAGCAAAGTATGTCACCTTCTTTTAGGCGACGGTCTCTGACAAATTTCAACCATTCTCTTCCTAATGCTTTTTCGAATTTGTTTCGTTCAGCCGTGTTGAGCCGGCACTTGTACTCTTTGAGTGTTTCCATATCAACCAAGAGAATCCACTTCCTTGGAGCAGTCAATATCTCTCTAGAAACACGGTTGGGAAAATGCTATACCAAAAGTGACAAAAACACCTTAGTAAATTGCACATAACAATTTTAGTCATATGTACATCGTGGAATTTATGTATTCAAAAAAAATAAACAACCGAATATGTCGCATATTGTTGTAACTTGTAAAACTACTGAATGTATATCTAAGTTATTCTACAATCTCCATACTTATTATATCAGAGTTAAAATAATAACCTTCATATGGATCATGGAACAACATAACTTGACATGTGAAATTTTTAATTCATATAATCCTGATCTTAATTCAAATTTTCTCTTAAAAGGATTTTGCATATTTGAGTAGTACAATATATATTATTCAAAAACTAACATAATGTAAAAATAGAATTAAAAGTGTGAGGAATAATAGAAATATAGACATTGGTTGACCATATACAGACTGAGCCATAGTAGCATCATGTGAAAATAGAATTGTAATTATAAAGAGAAGGTTTTTTATTGTATAACTTACCATTGGTTGACCATATACAGACTGAGCCATAGTAGCAGACACAACTTGCTCAAAACAGTAGGGATCTTCCTCTTGTTGCTCACCTTCATCTTGCTCTTCGTCTGAACTAATATCGATGACTTCTTGATGGGGATCTTCAATGTCAACAACCTCCTGCACGACTTGTTGATTTTCATCAGCATCTTGCACTAACTCCACATTGTTTGCAACTTGTGGATTAGCATCAGCCAAGCGGGTAACAAAAAACATGTTCAAGGGACCTAGATATTCAAATTTGGCAATAGTAGGAATGTTGAAGCCAAACTTCCGAGCGATTGAGGCACCGTTCTTCATTGAAATTCCAGATTGATCCATATCAAAACGGATAACAATGCCTCTGTCATCTTGATCCCTAACAAATCCTTGCTTGTTAACTTGAAGTGTGTCTTGATTTCTTAGGTAGAATTGAAAATCCACAGGTACTTTCTCCTTAGAACAACAAATATAAAGGGTTCAAAAATTCATATAAAATACGTCATATTTTAAAAATAACATGCTTTGAAAATAATTATAATTCAACCAAACTAATAAAGACATTGTTTCCTTACATTCATCTGAACATCATCATGATAAGTAAAGAGAAAAAAGGCATACTACATATATATATTTATGTTTTAATCGACATAACCAAACTGTAACACTTGAACTACATATTAAATATTATGAGTCAAGATCAACAATATGTTACATACCTCTTCTGGGTTGACCTCGCTTATGAAAAAATCCCTTTGCCGCCCATTGCTGCGAAAATCAATGAAATGAGCACATCATATACATGTGACTTGAATCGACTAATTTCCTGAGTAGTGATTGAGCTTCAATATACATGTGACTTGTATCAAAAATAATATTTCCCTCTATTTATCAATGTAAAATACACAATATTCCTTTAGTCATAAAATTAAATGAAAGTTTAATGTAATATACAAAATTTTTCCCACTTAATTTTATATATAGAAAAAAATGAATATTTGTTTAAACCTTTTTAAGGTAAATTGTGCATGACCACCCAAAATACTTTGGTTACTGATATTACCAAAAAACGATAATGCATGACCACACAATATATTCTATCATGCACTTTTATTCCTTTTATAGTTGATTCTGAATAAATGTGAAAATAAAACAATCATAAACCAGATCTAGGGCAAACTATAGATGCAATATATACAACAAAAAAATTGCAGAACCAAGATGAAGGTTTGACTATTAATCATCATTGAAAAAAAAGCAACAGAAATTGATATATAAGCTTAAAGGCCATCGATTGGGAAGGGGACAGTTGCATGTTTCTGTCCGAAATTGAAGGGAAAATAGCCGATATGAGACAAAAAGGGATTACGAATTGAGACAAAAAGGGATTAAGAAAATTTGTACCCTTGGTTTGCCGCAGCCATCGTTGTCGGTGGTCCCCTGTACGCACGTACGAAACAGAAATTGGAGGAAGGAGTAGTAACGTGTTTCTTTGTTGAATGGGATCTGTGTTGCTAACCCTTTATATGATACAAAGTTCCTCCTTTTACAGCAATATTGGGCTTTATTGGGCTCCTGATTTCCTAGTTTTCTCTGCTCCAAACTGTTGCCTAATAATTTGCTATTTAAACACCTCTTTTTTAAAATATCATTTAAAAACAATTCTGGATCCATGGTTTTTGTATTCATGATGAGAAGTGTCATATAATTCTTAGTTGTATATATTTTAAAGAACTATAGTTGTATAATTCATGATGAGAAGTGTTAATTAGTTTTAATTCATATTATTTAATAAACACCTCATTTTCCTGTTTTGAGCAGGTACCCTAATTCTTGTTTTTTAGGTTGGGTGAATTATACTTAAGGTTTTTCGTTAACAGAGAAGTGTACTAATTAATATTCATAAAGAAATAGAGAAGCAAGTAAAGTATAAGGAATAAACCATTGTATTTATTAAATAATATTCTTGTAATATACAGCTGATGAATACAAAGCTATTTGTCTAATTTACACATTCACTAATGGATGCAACTAAGAGCAATTTAACTTGTATGTAATTGACTATATTAATGATCCTTTGCTGTGCACATGGGACTATAAGTGAAATTTCCATTATTGAAATCTGTCTCGAAACCTGCACTTAAAAAAAAATTGTTATTAAACTTCTGAAATTGCAGAATATAACTCAAAATATATATCATAATTAAAAATAGGTTACTCAAATTATTTTTGTAACCCACATAGTAACAAAAATTGTAAAGGGCAATAAATGTAGATTAATACTAATAAATATTAAAACAGGGGAATGCAATTGTCAAAGTTAATATTACAACCCAACTAATGTACCAAAATAACTTAGAGTTAAGTACCAAATTATTACAACTTATACAAAAATCATAGAGTAAACATCACATTAGATGGATTAAAACTTAATAAGCTCTATGATTCAAAAAACTGATGCTCATAAGAGGTTCAGCCAAATCCCTCTTGCACTAATTCTTCTCAATTTTGATTCTCCTCTTCATGATCTTAAGTGGAACATCCATATCATCCTCATCATTGCTGGGAGATGCCATTTTGCTGGTAGCAGTTGCAGAAACTGTGGGAGTGATAACTTGGCAATCAGATTCAGAATCAGCTCCTCCAAACTTAGGCAACAAATCCTGCATTTGTGCATAAGCATATAAGAAACTGTAAGCAAACAGAATATGTGCAAAAGATAACATATAATTTATGAATGTATAACATATAACCTGTTTAACAACATCAGGCACAGATTCAGCAACCTTAGCAAGCTTGGCCTGAATCTTCTCAAGAGGTTCAGATAAGGGGATTAGCTCCTAAAAACATAAGACATTTACACTGTGTCAATGCAGCCACTTAATTGAACATGAATGCAGCACTTAATTGAATTTCTGATGTAAAGTTATTACCTGGGATTCCAAACTGGATTCTCCAATATGCATAGGGCCTTTGCCCTTGTCCATCAACACGCTTAGAGAAGCACTCTCCTAATAAAAACCAAAAAATACACATTAGCTTCAAGTTGAGGTAAATCCACACTTTACAATATTTATATAAACACTACAACTAATTTTTCAAAATAAAAATCTCCTATTTATGAATTAGCATACATTAGTGAGCTTGGAGAATGAAGCCTCTTCCTTGTCCCACTTAGACATAAATTCTTTGATGATAGAAGGGTCATGACATATCTTCATAACACGGAAAGACTGCTCAAATCTGGGATTGAATTCTGCCTTTGTTTCCACTTTGAAGAGATAAGTTTTTCCAATAAGTTCAGCAAGTTCAGGTGCCATTTGTCCCTCATGGATAGCCTACACAAATTTCATATAAAAGGGTTATAAACAGTTCAAATTAAGAGATGCAAAATATTTTCATTATCCATGAAATAAAAACTAAAGATTTACCATTCCATGCTCAGCAAGGAGATCAGCACAACTCTTATTAAAGATAGAAGTACAATCTCTGTCAAAGATGACCAGTGTTGCACAATCACTTTGGTCAATTGCTCTTACCTTCAAGCAATACCTAAGACATTGGATTTTAAAAGGATATTAGATTATAGATAGATAATGCATGTATAACTACCCAAAATATTTACACAAACAATAGCATTGATAAGTAAATTACCTAGGAAACACCTTCCTAACGTGCTTATCGCACTTTTCACAGAAAAACATGGCTGAATCAGGTATGACAGCCTTGGAACACATACAGGCAGTGTACCAAAAATTCTCCTTGTTAACAATCCTCTTTATGGTGCCAACAACAACAAACACAGAATCCTACAATACATAACCAATACTTAATAATTTCATTTTAAAAAACTAATTGACTTTAAACTAATAGTGGACATATATCATTAAACTAATCCTGTATCTAGATCAAAATTCATGGAAATGAAACTATAATTTCTATTGAGGTGGATTTAAACTGAAAGAATAAATAATCAAGCTGTTTTGCACGAAATTTATACATCACTTACAGTTGAGGCATCCTTAAGTCCCTGCATAGTAGTCCTAGGTGTGTTGTACAAAAACTCCTCCTTTGGGTCAACTTTGGTTTCAGGTTGCAGCTGTGTTATAGTCAGTGGTGAAGGTGAATCATCACTTTCAGTCATCCTAAGAAACAACAATAAAATCTATTAAAACCAACATCCAAATACATTGATTGAAATAAATTTCCTATTTGAATGAATCAAAATAAAAAGTCAACCAAAATGGGTACCTGCTCCTCATGCTAAGACCATCAGCACATGTTGGGTTGAAAAGCACACGTGTGCAGTTCAAGCAATTCTGAACATGCAGCTTTTCTACATTAAACAAACATAAGGATCTTAGAATACATTTCAACCATATAGTAAATGGTACATAAGAACAAATATAAAATACAATCATGACTTTAATACTTGAAGTTGTTAAATATTGTATTGCTCACCTTGGTAAATTTTTGCTTTAGCAAGCTGAATGATCACAATGGCATTCTGAATGTCTCCAGTTGCAATGAAATTGTTCAAATCTTCCACATAGCTTCCAAAAAGAGTACATTGAACCTTATGCCTTAAATAAAAATAAAAATTTGTAAGATACTTAACTATAACTACAAAAGAAAAACTAAACCACAAAATAAGGATTAGATACTTACCCTCCAGACTCCAACTCAATCACATTCAGCTTGCTTGTGATACCCTTCCTTTGAATTTCTCTTTCAATACCAACACCACTCAATACTCCAATAAGGTCTGAAATTAACATCAAACCACAACTACTTCAATGAACATAACAAAAAATCTCAAAATGATTTAAACACATGAAAAAACTTTAAAAACAACTTAAAACACAGAGAAAAATACCAGGCAAGTAATCAGTATCGTAGGACCCTCCAACAATTTCAGAAATAGAATGAAGTTGTATGGTGACTTAGTGATTTTGAGATTTGGTATATAACCAACCTTGCTGCTAAACTGAAAGTTCAGCTTAAAGGAGTGTCTAGTAGTCCTATAATTACCCCCATTGTTAGCCACCCCCATGTTTTCAAAAGTGTAGCATTTTCCTTCAAAAATGTCATTTTTGAACTTATAGAGCAAAGTTTTCTTAATGGTAGCATGAATCCTGTTGCCAGCTTCATCCATCAAAACCATTTCAGTCGAGAATGGCAAGGTGTTTCTGCTAAAGTCAGGAACTTGCCATAATCGAATTACCTTTGCCTTGATGTTCCAAAAAGTTTTTTCAGTAGAAATTTCAGAAATTGGAGAGAACTCAGGAAGGTTAGCCATTTTTCTTGTTAAGAAATTTTTTTGATGTTTAGTAATTAAAAGTTTAAAGACCCCAACACTAAACTAAAATGAAAGTTCAAATTAAAATGAGGGAGAAAGAAAGCAGTGCAATGTTAACACTTTGCAATGCTGGGGCAAGTCTGAACAGACACACACTACACCCTTTTATACTAAAAACCTAGGGTTAGGGTTGAATTAAAAAACTATAAAATTTGGGATTGATTTTGGGGGGAAAATTCGAAATTGGAATGGGTGAAATTTTTTACCTCTTGATTTGAATTTAACCTCATCCTTATCTTCAATCCCATCCTCCAATACTGATTTTCGCAGATTGCTTTGAAAAAAATCTGATTTCCCTTGGGTTGAAATAGCTGTTAATGGAAAATATAGATTGAGGGTTAGAAGCGACGGTGACGGGTTGGAGATTCCTTCATGGATTGGGAAATAAAATAGCTGGGCTAAACAGAGGGGTTTTGATGGTGTTTGTCTCTTAGCATCTGATTTTTTTCATTTTGTAGAGTAAGGGTTTGTGTATCGGCGGAGAAGAAGGGAAAGGGGACTCTCTTTTCAGACTTTGCATTTAATGACCCTGTAAAAGGCTGACCCGGGTTGGACTTTTCACTGGGCCGGGTTTGCAATGGGCTGGTATTCAATTTGGATTTTTGTTGTTTTGCTGAAAATAGGCCCGATAACACATGTTTCTTGGAGGGAAATCTACTAATTCAAATTTTACTACCATAAAATGCATTTTGATTATTTTTAAATTGTGGAAAAATTGTGATTACATAGTTTTCTGCTCCAACTTGCTATTATAGATCATAAATTGAGCTTATAAGAATTATTAAAAAATTTGAGGTGGCTTAGAATTGTGACACATTGGATTGGAAGAAATTTTTTTGCTATTTGTTGTTCCATGTTTGTATATTATTAAGATACATGTATATGACAGTTAGAACAAATGTCTGAGAGCTTAATAGGACGTAGGAAGAATGAAGCGTATGAAGACCAGAGGCGGACCTCTTCAAGGCACAGTGTGGCAAGTGCCACACCAGCCTAGGTCCCCCCTTTTTCTTTTTCTTTTTTTTAATTTTTTTTACCGGTTTATTGTATAATTTTATTCGTATATTAATACAAACTTAATTTTTTTATGTTTATACATATGCCTATATTTCAACTTATATATTAATATGAAGATATATTTTTTTTTGTAATTTATACATGTGTCTATATTTTTACTCGTATATTAATAAGATGACCTATTTTTTTAATTTATACATGTGTCTATATTTTAACTTATATATTTACATGAGGACCAATTTTTTTTTTAATTTATACACATGTCTATAATTTTACTCATATTTAATACGGAAATAAATTTTTGTACAATTTGTACACATGTCTATATTTTTATAATTTTTACGCAATTGCGACTTGCTTTTAAAAAAAAAAAAGCGCAACACACTCACCCGTCCGTATGCACGTGTATCATGCAAGAGCATTCGATTCATCTCTTGTAACCTATATAGAATGAGATGTTCTTAGAACAATTAGTAATGATATAATTTTAGTTCATTTTCAACAAATGGAAAATAAATTATTTTCTTTCTAATTTTGATTGCTACAACTATTTTTAAAATAACTTCTTACTAAATACAATATTATTTAATTATTTCACAAAAAAAAAAAGTTGCCCCACTAATATTTTGAGTCCAGATCCGCCCCTGATGAAGACGAGTCAAGATGTCAGAACTCAGGACAAGTAATGATGTGGAAGTACTCAACGTCAAATGGTGGCTGATAAACTGTGAAGTTGAAGATGAATATTTTTCCAGTAACGCAGAGGAAATGACAAGATTAGGATGGAGTACCCCCATATTATTGGACACGTGGTTGATTGGTACTTCCCAAGTGGAAAAGTAAGAGACCCTGGAATATAATAGGATTAACCTCGAACCTTTAATGGTAGTTGTAGTTGAGAGGCAGATAAGATGCAAAGTAAAGCTGCAGTCCTGAGCGCAGATTCAAGGTTGCAGAATAGAAATAGAAACTTGGAATGAGGTGGTCATCACACGATTGATGAAATCAGTAAGCTCTCAGAAACAGTAGAGTATGTAAGAAACGAAGGACTTGAACGCTCGAAACGAACGAGGTTTTGATGTCTGGGTTGTTAAATGAATCAGCTGAGAAATAAGTAAATTCTTAAGGAACAAACGAAGTTAACTTCTCAACGTAGTTATTGGGCGGACAACGTAAACTAGATAAACCATATCGATACTTTCCGCAAGGATGGCCCGCAAGACGACAAGATACAATATGTTTAAGTCGTGTCTTTTGTTATCCACACTAGTGGGATACGGGAGGTTCACGCTAGTGGGACGGGATACTTTCCGTAAAGAGGGCCCGCACGACGACAAGAGGAGTCCGATGTCAGCCTCAGATAGGAATTTCACCGGTTATGTATGGGCGTTACATTTTGTATATTAACTTAGCTAAGAATTCGGTTTTCCATGCCAAAAATAGACATGTAGAGACTAGATTCCACTTTTTTCGTGAACAAGTAACTGGTGGAAATTGAAGGTGATTCAATGTCCAATTGAAACTCAAGGTGATCATTTTCTCAAAGGCAGTAAAGGCTTACAAGATTGAGAAATTAAGAGTTGGATTGGAAGTAACGTTGTTGAAGAAGCAATTGTTTGAATTATGGGAAGATGTTGAGAATAATTCAAATTCAAACTAATGCATTAGGATCAGTTAGGTAGTTAACAAATGATTCCACTATATAGTTAGTTAAAACTGACTATATGGCACTATAAAAGTGCAACGTTGTAAATTTATTCCATTCCACAATTCAATAAAATCCCCATTATACTTCTTATTCTCTCATACTGGTGTGTAATCGTTTTGTTGAGGGGATCTTCTTCAACTTTTGTTCAATTATTTTAAAATCTTATACTTCATTTATGGTCAAAGAAAATGAAAACGATTTGTGTTAATAAAACACAAATTGATTAAAATAAGTAACGTAGGGATAATGTTTTGCTTAAAGCGTGCACAAATCCATCACCTGAATTAGTCAATATTTAGCAAAAGCAATTAAACAAAGAAAGTATAAACAATAATCAGTTTACTAGTAAATGTGGTGAAATACGCAATTTACAAAAGTTGATACATAGAAGAGAGAAAAATAAAAACACAAATAAAATTATGGGTTAAATATGTTTTTGGTCCCTATAAATATGTCAACTTTTCGTTTTAGTCCCTCTAAAATTTTCCTTCAACCTTTAGTCCCTATAAAATTTTCAATCTTCACTTTTTGTCCCTCTTTTAAAGTAAACTCATATGTAGAATTCATATTTTTTAATAAAATTTTCCAGAAAAATTCAAAATATTATAAGAATCACTCCAAAAAAAATTTAGAATTTTTTAACAAAACATGAATTTAATATGAATTTTTATATTTTTTACGGTTAAAAATTCATATTTAATTTGTGTTTTGTTAAAAAATTATAATTTTTTTTCAGAAAATTGTTTTTGAATATTTTACACATTTCTGCACAATTTCATTAAAAAATACATAAATTAAGTTGAAAATAGGGACCGAAAGTAGTGATTGAAAATTTTATAGGGACCAAAAGTTGAAGGAAAATTTTAGAGGGACTAAAACGAAAAGTTGACATATTTATAGGGACCAAAAACATATTTAACCCTAAAATTATATTGTATTGAAAAGAGTAATCACGATGCTAACATAGATCACCCTACGCAAGCAAGATAGAAGAAACTTTAAAACACTTACATTACAGCTTGGATACATAATACAAGTGCACATCAAACTAAGGATGTCGATAATCATCATATTTTCACGAATTTATAATGTTTTCTTACTTTTTTATAATATTTTTGTAGATGCTACTTCAAGTAACATTTAGAAGTAACATTTAAAGTTATAATTTATAGTTTTTATTTTCAATTTTACCTTCATTATCTTAAATTCTTAAGTGACGGTTATCCTAGAATCTCATGGTTGAAAATCAACCCTTAATGGCCTAGGTTCAATAATCTGGCACATAAAAAATAAAAATAAAAAATCTTACGTGAAAAAAGTAAATACTATTTTAGAATAACATTTTTTTTTTTTTTTACATAATGGATAACATATGATGTATTGTCTTATTGTGATATCTATCTATCAGGGGTTACCTAATAAAAGGGATTTGGATTTCCTAAATTCAAACTCCCTCAATTTCCCAGCATTTAGGTCATTGACAGAGGTTTTGTTTTACCTTACGATATCCAACACATTAGACTCTAATATCTCTATCGACAAAATTTATATCAACCTTAAAAACTGAAGTTAAATTCAACAATACAGAATTGTGGTCTAAGGAAATGAAAGAGAGAAAAAAAAATGAACCAGGGAAATGGAAGCTAATATGTTTGTAAGCCTGCAAATGTAGGGGAGAGTCGACATGTATATCTACTAGGCCGGTTTGGGTTGACATATTTAAGCTTATCTACTGACATAAGTTTTGTGAGACTATCTGGGAGAACTTATGAAAGCAGCTTGTGACAGTTTTCACAAGCTTTTTGTGGCTAATTTTCATAAAATCTCCAATAAAGTTTATGAAGACAGCATATAACATATACAAAAATAATTTTATTTAATTTTATCTTTTTCGATAAAAATAGCTTATGTAAGCTTATGCATTAGCACATATAATGATAAATGTTTGTGTTAAAAATTGTTTATCCAAACAAGCCCAGTGTCCCATAATGACTTTTCTAAATTGTGTTGGTGGATGAAGTTGGTAGTCATTTCATTAACATAAGTGAATTTCCTTTTTAAATACAAAATGTATTTTAAAAATACAAGTTGTGTTAGTGGATGAATTTGAGTGGATTTAGTCCTTTTTTGCTTTCAATTTTAGAATAATAATTTTTAAGGCTCAATGTTTTAGCATAGTATTTTCATTAACATATAACTTATTCAATGATTTTGATTGATGTTTTCAATCAAGGGACTATTTTTATTTTTACAAAATTGAGAAACTAAAATGCTACTTTACTCGATTTATTTAGTTGGCCCCTGCCGTGATGCAAGTCTCCCTCGGTCTGCATGCATCTGCTGCAATTGATAAACAGAAGGTAACCCCTCCAACTTCCAACCATCCAAACACATTTAATCAGCAGCCGAGTACCGTATAAGCTTAGCATCACCTTATACATGAACTCATACTTCAATCTTTGTTCATGTTTCCCAGACAGACATACTTGATCTGAAAAAGTGATAAGGATGGATTTCAATCGTGTCAGAAATTGAAGAATTTACTTCTAAAAAATTACAAATAATGGGGGAAACTAGAGCAGTGAACAATTTAAATTTGTTCTTACCTCCAAATATTCATCCATTCCATATTTAGAACCTTCTCTTCCGAGGCCAGACTGTTTAACTCCACCAAATGGAGCCACCTGCATCATCGCACACACATAGATAAATCCACCAAAAAAATATCCTATTTCTGCTTAATCTCATTTGATAAGGAATGAGATTCACCTCTGTTGAAATTACTCCTTCATTAATACCCACAAGTCCATATTCAAGAGCCTCAGCCACACGCCATGATCGTGGAATACTGTTTGTAAATACGTATGAACCCAAGCCTTCATATGTACCGGTATCGTTCCATATTTATAAACATTAAACCAAGAAACATCAGATATGCCAAAGTTAGTAAGATTAGAGAAGAAAAAGAACTTGTCTTCCAGGCTACACAAAGAACCAAATTAGAAAATAGAGCTGCAAAAACTACCTGCATTAGTGTCGTTAGCAATTCTGATAGCATCCTCTTCAGTTTTGAATCTCAAAAGGGGTGCGACAGGTCCAAATGCTTCCTGTCTAGAGTATCACAAATATGTGAATCAACAGAAACAGTCCTCAAAAAATTAACGATAAAGTTCCAGCTGATTAATTCAATACAATGAGAAGAAAAAAAATCAATATTTCAATAAATGTATAATATAGGCTTTGTGCATCACACCCCTGGAAAGCTATCATGGTTTAAAATTCATATCACTATACTCAGACGAGCACTACCTTTTTAAAAGAATAAGTTTGCATAAGAGTGTTGCACAGTTGTGCATGCATGCATGCATGCATGCATGCATGCATGTATGTATGTATGTATGTATGTATGTCCCGATTACAACCTGTTTATTATCATAAAACTTTAAAACACAGTAAAATGAGATCTTTTTCAATTTCCATAGTCACAAACCACAATCCATAAAACAATTGTTTTTAATGGTTAATGTTTATATAGTTAGTATTATGTTGGGGGCAAGGATCCACTCCTCTCCCTACTTATTGTACTCCTTAACTTCTTCAACCCAACCACCAAGTCAACCTTATATGAAGATTCAGAAAACAATCATGAAAGTGTTTACCCAAAAATCAATAGTGATCAGTTGGGGAGTGAGGAATGCAAGAATTACACTAATGAATACGCCGTTAATATTTCTCAAGTGTCTAGCTTGGAACAATTGACATTGACACGTATTATTTTCATCCTACAGCCATTTCACTGTATCTCCATCTCTGTGTCTCTCTTTGATTCTGTAACGAAACCTTCTATCTCTTTCTAATTTTCCAACAGGATCTACCACTACCAGTACACTATTCTAATAATCTGATTGAGAATGGCCTCAACTGTAATGTTATGACCAACTTTTTCATTTAGTACAATTAAAATCAAGAAAACACAGGAAACAACGTTCATAAGTTTGTGCATATCTATTATCAAACTGTAATTCTTCAATACCAATCATCATGTTAATATTATACATATCTAAGAATTTTTTTTGACAGTGGACTATCTAAGAAGTTGTTAGTTTAAATTCACTAATATAATGCAAGGGCATGAAATATCAAATGTGTAGCAAAAGCTTCCATTTTAGAAGTCCGGATATCACCCATGATTTAGGTATGGTCATTATGTCTACATCAGTTAGTCTAGAAATTACATAAAATATCATGTGAAAGTTGCTGGTTGTATAACGTAAGATACAAGCCAGAAACACTAGATAACATCTTAAAAGCTTTACCTTGATATATCCATCTCATTGTCGACATCAGTGATGACTGTTGGCTCATAAAAAGTTGATCCAAGGCTATGTCTTTTACCCCCAAGAATAACTTTTGCCCCCTTCAAATAAAAGCAATTGAATCATCAGAACTATTACCTTTTGTTATTTGACTTGCTTATCCATCGTTCTATAGTTTCTAAAGAGAAGATTAATGGTATACCTTATATGTACATCTGAGCAAACAAAAAACCAATTTAAATTTATATTCTTCTGCTCAAGTATACATTCCAGGTATAGAATAACAAAGAAAGATTGGGGAGAAATCATTAAAAACAAATTGGCATTGTTTGACTGATGTAACGAACCTTGCCTAGTGAGATAACTAAGGTGTTGTTCAAATATAATTAAGAGTAGAAGAAAAAAATCATCACAAAAACGTTGAAGAAACCTAGAATTTCCCTCTTGCAGGGATTAAACATTTTGAATGGACGCATAAGTTGCACTACTAATAAACAATAGTGATCTATAAGGGGATCTCAGATAGATGGTGTAAATAAATTTGTAGATTCAACTCTTAGCTTCATCATATAGACTTCGAGAGATCAAGATGCCATATAAATGTCTGGGAGGATGAAGTGGAGAATCAGACTGGTAGAATAGAAAAGATGGCAAACCTTTGATTTAGCATCGTGAATCAAGGATTCCACCTGTAAGGAAAATCATAAGCAAACCAAGAGGCATATAAGTTTCCACGAGTTGGAGGAGAATCCCTGTAACGGTGCATATAGAAAATCAATTACTAACAGAAACACAAACCTTTTTTACAGCAGCTTCATTGATCAGAGGGCCCTGTTTAGAGATGAATATAAAATATAGTTACAGGGTGGTCTCATAAAGCTTTAACTCTCATATATTTCTATCAAATTTGAGAGATAGCTCTAGAAAAATAGGGACAGTAAAAACAGATTGCTACAGGAATATAATAAAAGAATTATCATATCCAAAAGTACTCTCTATTATTAATTTGTGAAAATCACATACTGAGTGAGAAAAATGGTGATGCAATGCAATTTAGGCAATTTCCATTGTTGGCATAAAGGAAATATGGATTATTAAATTTAAAAATAGACCTACCTGAGCTACACCTTCACTAAAACCATCTCCAACTTTCATACTCTGAACAGCATCGAGCAATGCATTGGCAAATTTGTCATATATACCTTCACAGGAATTGGTTAAATAAAAAAATGCAAATGTCTTAAACACTGAAACAAATAATGTATCTAAATGGAAATTGAATTAGTGTGAGATAGAAGGAGCCAAATAATCAATAGGACTACACTAACACTACTAATAAAGAAAATCTCTTATAAGAATGTTAGTTCAATTTCCTTAGTCTTTATCTTCTGTTTCCTTGTTTGCAATTTTTTTTTTTTTTAATTCAAAACAATTCTGGATTACATGTCATAATTAAGTGACAATTAAATAAGCAAACCCATGCTGAAATCCCAACCATTAAAATTGGGGTAATAGAGGGCTACAAAATGCTATGCAAGAGTCCTGAAAATATTTCTTAATGTTAACTTATAAGGCACATTATACGAACCAGCTAGTATGTGTTGCGACACATTCCTACATTTTAACACCAATTAGGAGAAGGAACTTAGAACAACAAGTTTCAAGTCTCCAATTAGTATTTATAAATTGGGGAATCATTGACAAACAGTCAAACAGAGTTTGGGGATGGCAGATCAGAAAAATGCATTACAATAGTTTGATATCATTTTCATCTAACCTTCTTGCACAAGAATTCTATTTGCACAAACACATGTTTGTCCGCTATTACGGAACTTTGCTGCAAGCTGCACACACAGGAATTCATCATTACTAGTTGACCAAAGCAGAAGGCCTGAGAGAATCCTAAATTCACAACATGCACCTCAACTTTCAATTTTACCAAAAAACCCAAATTCAATTTTTATTGCATTATTCATCATAGGGAGTTGTTAGCATCCCATGCTGAATTGTCCCAACCACATATCTACACATTCAACCCTCTATATTGAAAATCAAAACATTTGACTAATAAAACAACTAATCATCAATCATGATGACTTTTCAAGAGAAAAGATCTACAAATTGGAAAGAAAAGAAAATAACAAAAGGTTACCAAAAGGTAGTTCAATTATAACTTCAACTCTGCAAGATAGATAAGAATTTGAAGCTAAGATAGTAATCATATACTTATACTTCAACAGTTTACAATTATATCGAGTGAAATCCAACTGAAGATGCTACATAATGTCTAAACGAACACAACAGAAGTTTGACTAGTTAAAAGGTATTTATTTAAGAGTTGGGCTGATTGACACTGTTATTCTAGGAAGTAGAAATCAAAGATAAAATTAAAAATAAACAAATATGCCCGGGAACCAGAACATTCACTGTTATTCTAGGTATGTACTCAGTGACTTGAAATATATTTAGCTACTTTTACCCCTCAGACAAAACCAGCAGCTGCGATTAAATTTGAAACTAGGACGTGCGGAACCAGAACATTCACTTCTAAAATTGTAACTTCCTAGCCCAGCAAGCCCAGCAAACAAGCTAACACCAATATCTATTGTTTTGTGTTAACCCTCACATTGATACCAACACATAGACATAAACTTCCATTTCTGGTAGATTTGCTACAAGAACTGCTTGGGGTTTCTAAATCTGCAATTTACTCGTCCTTGCAGAAGAAAAACATGGAGTAGACATCTCATTTCCAGAAAAAAGATTTACATACTACCCTCATCCACTTTTCAGCATTGGATTAATTAGATGCATTTCTATGATTTTCATATAATTATTTGGAGGAAAAAAAGTGAGAATACGAGTATTATCCACAATGGAGTTATCATAAAAAATCCAGGTCACTACAAATGCACACACCCTGTATAATAACAGCTTACAGAAACACATCATTACAGTCAACATGTGTCGTCATTCTTTGTAACTTACTGTTCCTTTCACTGCAACATCCAGGTCAGCATCGTCAAAAACTATGCATGGAGCGTTGCCGCCAAGTTCCAGAGATACCTAGAATTTTAAAAAACGCATATATAAGGGATAAAAATCCATATGAATATAATGATTTTTAGATCTGCATTGAGAAAAAATCAACATAGGAAATCTATGGTGACTATGAAAGCCTACAAAATAAATAATGAGGAAACAAATACCAAATGTGGTTACAATTAAGAGCATCTAATCGTACTTTTTTAACCGTCTCAGCAGAACCTGCCATCAATTTCTTTCCAACAGCCGTTGAGCCAGTGAATGTAATCTTCCTTACCTATAGAAGGTTATAATTTCTTTCTTAGATGTTCAGTTGCATTTAAAGGGTAATTGCTTCTTAATTCAACTGCTGATAGAACCTGTGGACTTGCGATTAAAGCGTCTCCAATATCAGGAGCATTTCCCATAACCACATTCACAACACCCTACATCATCAAATAATAAACTTCAGGCTCAAAATTTCAGTAAGATTTATGCAATATAGTTGAAGAAAGTCAAAACTTATCCTAAGAATCCAACTTAGTATTTCTCTTCGACAGATCCACTTCAGATTTACATTATGTATGCTCCATGAACGTTAAATGCATTCTACAATAATAAACTACAAAGACTTGTGTATTTGAAATGGGACCACAATGTTACAGTATACTACAGTATGAAAGTTAGTAAGAGATACAATCAAGGAAACTACAATAATAGCACATAACCAATGTAGTTATCACATGAAGACATAGCAAACTAGATGCCAAAATATCATAATTTTTATATAATCCTCACAAGTAAGCTCCAGATGTACATTTTCAAGCTTGGATGAATATTTTCAATTAATATAATTGCTAAATTACCAATCACCATAACAGAAAATTATTATGTAGCACCGGCACTACTGATTGAAGGCAAGTCTCGTGTCTGACACGAAACTGACACATGGTCACATTCATTCACTTCCATATTCTTAAATTATTACCGAAAGCTACGTGTAGTGTTGTGTCTGTGTTTGTATCGGTACTTCATAGGGACCAGTAAGCCAAAAATGCAATGGCTACTTGTTACAGTCATAAATGTTGGTTTAAGAAACTACCGCAGGTATTCCAGCTTGAATAGAGAGTTCAGCTGCAGCTAAAGCAGTCAGAGGCGTAAGTTCAGAGGGCTTTATGACCACAGTACATCCACATGCAAGGGCTGGGCCAACCTAATGTAAGGAAAGACAAATTTTGAAACGATTGTTATTTACTTACTCCTGAAACAATATCAAGTGAAAATGGATATTATTTGGATAGTGAAGACCTGAAACTAAACACACCTTTCGGGTAATCATAGCAAGAGGAAAGTTCCAAGGTGTAATTGCACCTACAACCCCTATAGGCTGCAAACACCAAGAAGAGGTAAAAAAGAGTTCTGTAGTCAAATGTCAGGATTTATGAAACAGAAATTGATTATTAAACATTAGAAAATATTTCATCTAGAACATACATTATAAAAGGCAATTGAAAGCATGCTTTCTTACAGCTTTCACAGACTATATTATTGGAAGTCAGGACAAGTTACTCAAGATACACAAATATATAGCTACAGTTCGCTATAACCTAATCCCATTTTCTTTTAACAAAACAAGAATATACTTTTCATTTGCTGAAAAAAATGCCTCCTTGGACTCTACTTGACACATGACCTCAAAATAGAACACTTGGCACTACTCAGACAGTGCCATGTTTTGGCTACAATTATTAGCTATGTTTCAACAACAAATCTTACACCCATGGTATCCACGATTTCCATTGAATTGCTAGTAAGTGAGCCTACATTCAAAATGCCAAAGCAAATCTTACACTCATGAACTATCCTTTTTAATCACACATTCCTAACAATGTGCAACGCTAAGACTTTGACATGATTTGTAACGCTAAATACCATGCACCATTTACATCCCATAAACAAATATAATGAAAAGAATTGATGTACCATAACTATAAAGTTTCTCTACGAAATTTCTTCATATTATGAAATATAAAATTTAAGACAACAAATAAACCTTGAAACTTACCTGCTTTAAAACAAATAACCTCCGATCAGATAGAGGTGCAGGAATTATATCCCCATATATACGTTTTGCCTCCTCTGATGCAAACTCAATAAAGGCAGCACCATAACCTATCTGCAAACAGTAACTTTAATAACATAAATCCTACTTGAGAAAGAACATACAAAGAAAAGGAACGATAATTGGAAAAGTACTCAATAACAAAAATTCAACCGTCTTGTACCTCACCCAGAGACTCTTTAAGAGGCTTTCCTTGCTCCAAAGTTATAAGTTGTGCTAACTCTTCTTTGTGTGCCATTAGTAAATCATACCTTGAAATAGATTAAGAGAAAATTAGTCTTTTACCGTGAGACACTACTTATCTTAATGCTTGATAATACAAAGTCATACAAATTGTGGCAAATCCTATATTTCGTGAACATAGCAAACATACAAAGGTGGACTAGGATTATATGAGAGAAGCCTTAGCCAACCAAGTTATCTTTCTTTTTCACATTTTTACTTCTCCTCAAGTGGTTGATATCTTAACCAGGGCCATGATTAGAAAGTAGCATCAGTTTCTTGTCGACAAATTATTGATGGTTAACCAACTAGCATCAATTTGAGGACCAATGTTAATGTAATAATCCAGGATGTGGATATGTTTAAGACTTTCATATTTATCACGTGTCTTTTAGGCTATCATAACTATTATTTCATCCATATGTTACAACTGTATTATTTTATATAGACCTAATCTTAGGAATTTATTTCCTATCCTGTGAATATGCGGTAAATATCTGTTACATTGCTGGAAGAAAAAAAAATCTTGTAAAGATGCTGAATGACTATTTAATGGGGATGGCCCCAGTCTTTTCCAAACAGAATCCCAGATTATTTTATATGTTTTTGTTATTTTCCGACACGCAAAGGCTTAAATAAAATACACGACAGCAGCTAAGTCAAATATTTCCATCGAAGCAGGTTGCTCATGAAATGAGTAGACAACAATCATACCATTTCCTCAAAAGTTTACTCCGCTCAGAAGCAGTGGTTTTGCTCCATGCTACACAGAAGAAATCTTAGTTATTATAGTATTGTGAATAATCAAATGATACCAACAGCAGAATTTTTTAGTTATTCATCATTTGTTCCAAGTAAAAACGATGCATATGTATGAACATAATTCTAGAACCAATGGAACATCAATCCATCAACAATAAGAAATTGGGAAAGGGTACAACTAACATGGTAAATCCAACTAAACTAGGGCAATACTTTCCGTTGAGTGTAAGATTGATCGAAATATGTATAACTTGCAATTTATGCTAGTCACTCTAATAAACCATACTACAAAAAAGAGTTGAATGTTACAAACTGAACTCTGGCTTATTCACTTTCAAAGTTGTAAATCTTTTAAAGCATACTGCGCGTAATATCTAACCTAATTTGAATTAGCCAAAGCTAATGCTTTGACTTACAGCAAGAGATGTTATTCCTGATAGGTCTCCAAGTTCATAAGAAAAGAAAACAAAAAAATAACCTGAGATTATCCAATTCTTACACTGAACTTTCTATTGTGCAACACAACAATCTCAGACATAACCAAATTCACTCCAGATGTTATAAATAAATAAATAAATGGACAAAGAAAAAAAGAAAAAAAAATCAGTACCTACATAAGCTATTTGATAAGTATACACTAAGTATCTTACACAAAAACATGTTAACCCTCTCTTATTTCTGCTTCTAGTCCAAAATACATGATATTATAGCATGAAAATGTGAAGTTTCTTACATCTATATGCATCAAAAGCAGAGGAAATTGCATCATTTGTTTCCCTTCCACCCATGCATGCTACATCTGCTATAGATTCACCAGTTGCTGGATTATAAACCTACAATAGCATTGCATTTATTATGTCTGGCAGACAGTACTACCATGCAACTTATAGCGATAAAAGAAGAAAAGAAGAATAAGCAGCAGCGAACAGACTATGACCAACATTACTAACTGAAAGCAAATCAGCACATCCCCCTCTTTAAACTTTGCAAAAAAAACCAATTGAAGAAGAAAAGGAGTCAAAAATAACAGCAGCTATGGCATACCTTTATGGTTTTTCCATCATAAGCATCCCTCCATTTCCCTCCAATGAGGCCTTGAGTTCTCAACAGCCCAGAAGTGTTAAGCTGGGAGGCAATACTATATGCATCCGTGCTCATCTGTCATTCAAAAAAGACCCTAAACTCATGCACAGATAACAAGAACATCCCAGAATAATAGTTATAATGATGATGATGAGTAGACACTCATTTTTATAAAGGTACAAAGTTGTATCCCAACGTTTTAGTTACATAGCAATCCTTATTCTTGAAGAAAACTATGAACAAGTGCAACCAACGAGGGCATTGCAGAAAGTTATGATCAAATGAAACCGATTTGTTCACAATTACAGTCACAATATGGTTGCAGAAAGCACAAAAGTTTGATATTGCTTGCAGACAGAATTTAGTTGTTCATTTTAAAACTTTGAAAAGTCGTTTCTTTGGTCATTTTGTGGTCTCGACCCTCTGGTTCCCAACAGAAGCGCCCTGATCATCCGAAGTTTGGACGGGAGGTAAGTAAAGATTGGCCAACAATTGTAACAACTTCGAAATCAGGTCTCCAAAAATTTGTTTTTAACTCGAATTCATTCATTAACCACTTGAGTCCTAGCATTGACACAGACACGAACACCACATTGATATTGACACCGGTAATAGTTTGAGAAAATGAATTAATTGATCGTAATGACATGTGTCGGACACCAGACATGCCTTTTGATATCAAATTGGTTCACATTAATAATACTATCAAACACAAAAATCAGCAAGATCCAATTCAAAATTCTCGCTCTTGAAACAGACAAAAGGTTTACATTTTGAATCAAGACAGGAATATCATCAAACAAAAATAATTAAAAAAAAAATTATTGTTATATACATCTTTGGATTAGTGGCAAGTTTTTTTGTTTTCTTAGTACAACTCTAAATTAAAGTTTTTGTCGAAATCACTGTCAATGCACATAAATGTACAATATGATTTTTTTGTTTAGGAAATAAATGTACAATATGATTGTGATGTACCATGAAGCACATATACTCCTTGGATTAGACGTATCCTAGTGTCAGATACATATTGTGTCCAACACAACACCAACATCAATGATTACATTGAATTATGTCATTTTTCTCAATTTAGTACCAGTGGCAACGTGTCCGTGTCGTATCCGGTATTGGTGTCTGTGATTCATAAGTGATGACAGTTATATAGTGAAGTCACATTTATCAATCTAATCTAATATAATAATAATAATAATGTGAAGAATTGCATATAAATGATATTGACAGTGACATGAAAAGAAAAAGGAAAAACATCAAAAATTACGATGAGAGAAAGAAAACATAAAATTCAGTGAACACATGTGCGTAACTTCATTTCAGAGAGAGAGAGATAGAGAGAGATCGTACCTTGCGAGTGAGAGGAATTTGCATGAGAAAATTGGCAGAGAGAAGATGAGAAGAACGATAGAGAAGAAGCGCCTTTGATGATGATCGGAGTGCGTTCCTCATGCTGCCACCAAACTTCATTGCTGCCATCACCACTGCAATCGTGTCGCTTCCAAATTATCTTTGTTGTTTGTTGTTGTTTATAGAAACGAATAACAATAACAATTCTATTCTATTCGTTTTTACACTTAAAAAAGAAAGAATGTCATGTATTCTTACATCACTCGTGTAATCGTGTCATTCAAAGAATTAAATATCTTAACAAGATATAATATACTCCCTCCGTTTTAAAATGAGTGTCGCTTTAGTCAAAAAAATTTGTTTTAAATGAGTGTCGCTTTCAGTTTCCAATGTAATAATAACTTTTTCTTTTCAATTGTACCCTCCAATTAATACTCTGCACACTACTTCCAAAGTATTACTTTTAAAACTAACCAATAGTTAATAAGGATAATTTGGTAAAATAATCATTCTCTTTCTTTTAATCATTGCATTTCTTAATATGTGTGTCAACACCTAAAACGACACTCATTTTGAAACGGAGGGAGTAGTTTTCTTTCTTTTTGGTACAACAAGATATAATATAGTTATCCTAGTATATTTATTTTTGGGTTAAATATGTTTTTAGTCCTTACATTTTGCGCTCATTTGAAGAATAGTCTCTACATGTCATTAAATATTTTTAAAATCGTCACATTTTATCTCCGTTATGAAAATTAGTTTGTGTTGTTAATTCTCTAATGGAATGCTGATGTGGCAGTTAGCAGGTCCTGATTATTTTAGGGTTAAACATGTTTTTGATCCCTACATTTTGCATGACTTTGAAGAATGGTCCTTATTATTTTAGAGATTCTAAAAACATTTATTGAAATGCAATACTATTTCTCAAAGTCATGCAAAATATAAGGACCAAAAACATATTTAACTTTAAAATAATTGGGACCCATTAACTGCCACATCAACATTCCGTTAAAGAATTAACAACAGGGACTAATTTTGATAACAGAGATAAAATGTGATGATTTTAAAAACATTTAATGAAATATGTAGGGACTGTTCTTCAAAGGGGCGCAAAATGTAAGGACTAAAAACATATTTAACCCATTATTTTATGGAGAATGTTAACCAGTGTCCCCGGGGCATTGGTTAAGCACCAAATAAACTAAGTTTTTATTAAAAAGTAATGTAATTATTACTTAATAAAAAGTGACAGTTTATATTTCCAATACAGAAAATTCTATTTATAGATTCCTTAACCAGTGCCCCGGGGCACCGGTTAACAAGACCCTTATTTTATATGTCCATGAAACGTGGATCTGAATGTTTTATTATGTGTTTGAGACTTTTTTTTTTGTCTAGTCTAGTAGATAGAAATTCACCACCTGACGTAAATAAGTGGGGAATCTGAGATTTAAACTTTGACCTCCTACGTATTACAATGTTTCTACCAATTGCGTTATATGCTCACGAGAACAAAACTAATTTAATTAGTCTTTTTGATTGTTACTAAAAAACTAAAGGGAATCGGGTTTTGACATTGGATACTAACGGGAGGAGGATGAGTTAGAGGCGGAGGAGGTGCAGGAGTTACATTCTTGATTTTAATTAATCATTTATCTTATCCTCTTCTTCATGTGTGTCCCTATTTTTCAAAAGAAAAAATCAATTCTTAGCACACCGTAATTTCTATGCAGGTTAGTGTTTAGGGTCGTCAATCTTGTAGGGAGATGCACCTTCGTGCGTAGAGGTATGTGGGATTCTTACTCTCTCAAAGGTATTTGAAGCAATGACTTAAATTTGGGTTCCTAAATTCTCAATGGTCATAAAGGTTCCCTCATCTATTGAATCTTAGAAGGACACATCAACATGTTCTCCCTCTCGGTAGTTCTACAAACGGGCAGTCGTATCTCGTCTACCTTACTAAGGATGAAAGAAGAATAAAGTTACTATGCTGATGTAATTCCCTGAAGTTACTATGTTTTCCTAATTATCGTGATATGTTATCTTAGTTACTTCCTGATTTCGGTATGTTTGCACCAATATTAGGTATGTCATCTTCGTAAGTACCGTTGTCTAAGGGTTGATTCGCTATAGAATAAAAAAATCTTATGCTTTAGTAAAATTAAATAGTATTCATAAAATAAATGAATAAAGAACTTAAATTAAATAATCCAACAAATAAAATAGATGTTCATCTTAGAACCCTCCTCTAATAAGGTTTAGTTACTCATGGTAACTAATGACATATTACAAAAGAAATAAAACATATCATAGAGACGTAGAGTGAAGAGAGACTCCTCCCTTGAAGCTCCTGGTGCTTGACTTCCTCATGAACCGCTTTGTTCTGGATGAGAAAATGCGAATGAGAGGAGTTTGCATTTATAGGCAAGTTTTCAACTAGGTCAAGGTAATCAGAACCGGACCGGTCTTTAAACCGGCGTACTTATGGGTTTGAGGTTTTAGGGTTGGACCGGGGTTCAACCGGGGTCGGACCGGTATTAAGTAAATATACATTTTAAATTTTAGATAAATAAAAAAATACAAAAATGATATAATATTCATATTTTTGTACAAATTATTTATATAAATTAATACATTTTTGGGAATAAATTAATTTTTTTAAAAGGTAATATAAATCAATATTTATAGTTTATATGCATTGATACGTATACATTTTAATTTAAAGCTCATACATATATATAAACAAATTAGTAAACTTTTTTTTTGTGGTAAAAAACAAATTATCAAAATTTTAGTCATGGTAAACGATGCTCAAACCAACATCTTCTACTTTTTTTTAGTGGGTCATGTAGGTTGGTTAGGCCCAAACCACTAATATAAAAGCCGTAAGTTGTAGCCCTAATTCAGTTTATCTACTTCTTTTCCCAGTGTGAGCCGCACATCCTCTCCCCATTTCCCAGTGTGAGCCGCACATCCTCTCACCATTATCAGTTTATCACTGTTCACTTGCTATTGCCTCACTCACTACATCTCTTGTCTCTCCAAATGATCTTCTTCTTTCTGTATCTACGTGACCCAACCGTATCCACACCAGTTCCAGCAACTCATGATCTATTTTTAATTTTTTAAGATGTGAAAACGGAAAACCGACCTGACCTGCAAAATCGATCGAACCGGCGGTTTTTCGGTTTTTTCCGGTTTTCAACCGGTTTTCCAGTCTGCTATCTGGTTCTATAAACTAACGGTTTACGGTGCTAACGAACCGGACATTGATCTGGTTCACGGTTCAACCGATTGAACCGGTCGGTCCGGTTCGGTCTTGATTACCATGCTAAAAAAACAGGGCTTTTCCACTTAAAATTCGGAAAAAGTTGTTCTGACCAGTGCCACAGCATGCCAAAAGCGCATGCTGAGGCGCATGAGTGCAAAAACCATGCCCCAGGCGCATGAGTGCAAAAACCATGCCCCAGGCGCATGGCAGCATGTCTGGGACACATCATTGTAATTTCCTGCGTGTTATCGTCTTTTCTTCATCTTTTTTGGATCTTTCCTTTCATATAAGATGTCTTGGGACCTGGGAACGAAATTTCTCTCTTTAAAATGTCTTCTGAGGCCAATTGAATCTCCATTCATGGTCTTCCCAATATCTTCACAAGTCGATTTTCATGATTTCTTCTTTAATTACATCAAAACACCCTAGAATTGTTATGTTTCAGGAAAAGCTAGAATTACATGATTCAAATAGAAAATATTACAAAATGTCCTGAAAACCATAGGCAATTGTTCTAATACTCCTTTATATTAGAGAAGAATACATATCCATTTGCAATTGAATGGTTTCTTTCAACCCCATTGGTTAAGACGTCAGGTAGAGACCAACACTCCTCACTTGTGTTTTTTCTTCCACCACAATAACATGACACCCAGTCTCCATTTCAACCAACTTCTTCTCACATTCATTTGCTTACTCAACAAGATCACCGCACTGAACTTCAAATTTATCAAATGAATCTAGATTTTGTTGGAACAAAATAAGTTTAACAATGCCTCTTAAGTTTTGATGATAGTAAGGTATTAAAAGTTCAATTGGATATGCTAATATTTGTTCAAATGTGCATCACCATGGACTAAAATTTATAAGTTTTAGAGCAAAGTATTTGTTCTGGAAGAATAAATGAGAGCAAAGGAATTTTCAAAGTTGCAAGTCACAGTCGGAAGACCATCCAGAAGTTGACTGTCAGAGTCTGAAGTTCACCCAGAGTTTGAAGTTCATCAGAGTCTGAAGTGAAGAACCTAAAGTTAGTTATTATGGATATTTGAAGACACAAATATGTAGAAGGAATAGAAGACTGGTGTAACACTCTAAACCCTTAAAGCGATAAATTACGCAAATAATATAAATCATACAAGGATCTAGATGTTACTTCTACAATAAGTTCAACATGCCTCAATATTTTTTCTCATAACATCACAGCGGAATAATAATATCATCTCATCAACAACTAAATAAAACATCTACAAGCAACCAGGTCACATAATCATACTACATCACCAATTATAAATTCTCAACTCAACACACTGAGTGAATAAAAATCTCCACAAGACATAATAAAATAAACAGACAGACGCTCTAAATTAGAGCCCGACTCTAAAGACTCCAAAAGCAAAACGAGGTAGCTCCAAAGCTAACCTCCAGCAACTCACCAAGCTAAATCAAACTAATCATGCATGTCGTCTACCCATCCATACGAATAAGGTAGACGATCAACCAAACGGGCACTGGGGGTTAGTTCATAGTTCATAATTAAACATAATCAAATGAAATAACATATTTCAATTTCACATGATTAATAAACTCAACATAGTTTTATCTTGGTTTTCGGGTGTCAAACATTGATTACGTTTGAACCTTTTTAACCGGTGATATCTTATTTTTTCTTGGGAAGGGAAAAAGTAAGCAAAACCCTTGAGAATCGAGGTCTGGGAGTTGATTTCGCTATGGGAAGGTGTTAGGCACCCATAACGACTATAGTAACCTATAGGAACCATCTTTAATTTCTACGCGCGCGCCTTATTTTTAAATGCTATTTGAAAGTGTTTGTTTAAACCTAAGAGTTTTCTAAGTGAAGAATTGGAGGGAGAAGAAGATGTTTGAATTTTTATTTTATTTGAATTGAAGGAATTTTGATTCCTTGCCTACGTACCCGTTTAAGGGATCAAATCCACCGTAGTTCTCTTCCAAAAATGTTTTTTTGTTTTTGTTGGTTGATTTTAAGTTTGAAAATTGGAGTTTGAAGAATGGAGATTGAGAGGCCTCAAGGGCATAAGATTGGAAAAAATGTGAGGCGGGATTAGTTATTTTGCAAAATGAAAGTCAAAGTATGATTAAGATTCATTGAAATTTGATTAAGAAAATGAAAGGGAAAATTACAATGGGATTTTGATCCCAGGGTTTATTTAGAAAATGGTTTGAATGATATTGTTCATGTTTTTTTGAAAAGAGGTTTTTCTAAGGGTAAATCCTAAGCATTCATCTAAACATACAATCCTAAACATACATCTAAACATGCATACCCTAGCCATATACCTAAAGTGATGTGTGTGCATGTGTCGGTGCTTGTGTCGGTGTACATCATTAGAGTCCATTGTCTTTTACATCATTGGCCTAGATACATTCTATGGTCTTGCAAGAAATTAAAAGCATAAGAAAAATATTACAAAATTCCTAAGTTTTACATTCTAATTTTTGCATGAAATTAAATTGCAAGAAAATAAAGACTAAAAATATAAGAAGGAGATGAAATGCTCATGGATGAATGAAACATGAAGTAAAATGGTTAGTAGCATAAGGCATGAAAATGATGAGATTATAAGCAAAGAGAATGGTATAGGAAGGTAGTGAAAGTTAGAAGTAAAAATAGCACAAAAAGGACCTAAAAAGGCTAATGATACTAGAACCAAGATCATGACCTATGATTGTTCAAGTCGTGCTTGTTTTCAAATAGCTTTAGGTACTGTAGCAACTTGAACAATTATAGGTCAAGATCACACTAAAAAAGGTATGAAAACACATAGATATCATCCACACATTTATTCACACATTTACAAAATGAAATGTAACTTGTAATGCAAGAAAACAAAGGATACTAACACAAACAGTGACCTAAGCATGTCACCATGTAAAGAATGCATCACAAAATCATATATCAACGGTCAACTTCATGTATCAAATTGCTAAAGATCAAAACATACCAAAGAGAATACAAGTTGTACAAAAGTAGCAAAATATTCACAAGAAATTCACATGTATTTTTCATCTATTTTTAACACATGGAAATATCATGAAAACAACGAGGAAAATATCAAAGTTATGTAGAAAAAATTAACTAGAGATTTAATGAAAAATTTTAACCGGCAAGAGGTGCAGGAAGCAACATTTGCGTGGAAAATAGCAAAAAAAGGACAGAAATTAGGCCCAGTAACAAGAAGCAGCCCAAGCCCAAGCACGCATGGGTCTGGATCATCCAAATGCCTCAGAGGCGTTGGATCAATCCAGACCTAGATCTGAAGGTCAAAAACGAAAGGGAACCGAACCAGAAACAAACCGGACCGGTTCAACGCCTTTATATAAGGTGTGAGACCGGTCCAGTCTCATTTCTAACACACCTCTCTCTCTCTTCTCTCGTTCTCTCCTCTCTCTAGCTTCACTGGTTGTCTTCCCCGGCGGGTTTGACCACCGCCGATGAAGTTTCCGGCGACGAAACCCTAATTCTACCCAGAAACTCGAATCAAACACATCCAGATGTTCGTAATTCTATCCTAAGCATGAATCTGCAACTTGATTTCATAAAAGAAGCCTAGAACGGCGTAGATCGGATCTATAACCTTTCGGTTTTGAAAAATATTTTGAGTTTTCATGATCCTTTGAAAGAACATGTTCGATCTACTCCGATCTACACCGTTTGAGGACTTAGAACACACATGCAAGGTATAAACAACACGAATTTGAAATGGCAAGGCGAAGTATTCGAAGAGCTTGAGATTTTACCTCGTTGAAGCTTTGAACGAAGGATGAGGAATTTCGTCAGAATATCCTTGCGAAGTGCTTCGTCTCTTGCTTTCTTAGAAATCTTCGATCTGGAAACCCTAACCGTTACGCTTTGGTTTGCAGGTTCAGTGACTTCTTCGTTTTCGAGCTTCTGGTTCGATATACGATCTGAAACCCTAGGGTTTTGGATTGATGTGAACTGGATCTTGATTTCAGAGACTCGTGTGATTTTCTGGATTCGGTTTTGATTTCTGTTTGATTCTTCTTCTTCTCTTCTTCGAACTTATTTTCGCGATCGTATTGGCTCTCGTATTTCGCAATTGAGCCGGTGCTCGAATTGCGAAAGAAAATGCTCGATGATGAAGATCTTCGATCTCTGAGAGCTTGATTTTTCAAAGAAAAGATTCTGTTGCTTTTTCTGCCTATGTATTCATGTTAATTGACACAGGAATGGTGGATTTGGATGATGAATTCAAGTTTCTGGTGATTTAGGGTTTCGGTTAGGGATGAATGTTTTTGAAGTTTTTCTGGAATTTTTGTGTTTGATCTTGATTTTGCTGAAAGAGAAACTGGATTTATGTTTGTGATGTGGCGTTGATTCTGTGGCCAATTCTGACACTGTGCACTATTTATAACCTGCCATGTGTACTTGAGACCCATTGAAATGGTGACATGTGTCCTGGACCTTAACTGATTCGGCCTGGGCTGATTTTTGGACTTGAGGGCTTTTCTGCAAAAAAATAGAAGTTGTGGACTACACTGCAAATAATAAAAAAGGACTTAAAATAAAAAAAAGACTTGAGGACTGGACTGAAAATAAAATGGAAAATGGACTTCTTTGCAAAAATTGACAAATTTGGGACTTGACTAGAAATTTTAAAAGTAAAAGGACCAAAAATAAAAATATAAAAGTGGACTTAAAATGTAAAAAAAAACTTGAGGACTAAAGTTAAAATAATAAAATTGGGTAAAATTGGTAATTTTGATTAAACGTAAAGTGAAACGAATAAAAATAACAAAACGGACTAAAACGAACCAACTACTTAAATGAGGTACTTTAAAGTAACCTCTCTTTGTCGAAATTTCGTGTGAAAAGACCAAAATGCCCCTAGGGACTAAAACGACTCAAAATGAGTCAGATGCAATTTAAAATGGATTTTTTAACAGGAAATTAAAGCAAGAGCTTATACAAGCAAAATTAAAAGACTCAGAGACAATTTTTTGGAAATTAAACAGAGTTTTAACACATGAAAAGACTAAAATGCCCCTAGGGGCTAAACTGACTCAGAATGACTTCAAATGCAATTTTTAAAATGGATTTTGACATGCAATTGAAATAAAAACTTATTCAAACAATTGAAAAGACTCAATCAGTTTTTTAAAGGACTAAAATGAGCTTGGACACAGGAAATGACTAAAATACCCTTTTATGTGAATTTTGCAAGTAATGGTGAAATGAAATGTGGAGAAAGATGTAATTGATCAAAGACAGTTCAAATGACTTGAAATGCAAGAAAAGAAGAATGAAGCTAGTATTTTTTAGGTCCAAAATTAGGGTATAACAAACATCATCATAAATAACAAGTATACAAGCACAATCAAGTAATGCATACAATTCACCTCGTTCAAGTATTCACAACAATCCCAAAGATTCACCAAATGCTCATATACACCGATTCAAGTATTCAAATATGATTCGACTCATCAATCAATGTATGCATGCAATGTTTTAGACTCAATATATGTATGTGAGGAAAAGGAATGGTTTAATTTTGGGGTTGTGATGACATGTTGTCATTGCGTAATATTTAGGACTTTTTATTGACATTTTGAAAGAGTTATGAGGCAACATGAGCTATCCAGGGGTGTGAAAAGCAGAAATTCTGGAATTCAAGAAAGTAAGAAATCGTGTCACGATTTGTCATAATGTGGCACGATTATGGGTCCATAAAGAAGGTTTGATTCTGCCAAAGAAATTGTGACACAATTTTTGGTGGCGTGACACGATATTAAAGAAGGACCTTGAAGGAATCTAGGGTTAAGTAAGAAATTGTGACACAATTTCTTGCACTGTGGCGCGATTTTCAACACGGTAAAAATTTCCTATTTAAGTTGAAGCCAGCTCCAGAAACAAGGGTTACGATTTTTAAAGAGAAAAGTGCGATTTTGAGACCTGAAGACTGCAAAGGGGGCGATTTCATCATCTCTTAACCAGTTCATGTATGTTTTAATTCTTCCATTGATTATGCTATTTGTAAACTCAATTATGAGTACTAAAAACTATCGAAGTAATAAAATTAATTTTGTATCCACGAGGACTGTGTTAATCTCAATTTAGCAATAATGTTAATATCTAGGATGAGTAAATTATTTTAGTGCCCGAGGCAGTAGGTTTGTGTACATAAAAAGTAAATAAACAGAAAATAAAGATTGATTTAAAAAAATAGAGAGAGATGAGACTAAGTCTTTCGAATCATCTGAGTTCCCCTAATTGATACATTGCACCTATTTCTCATGAATATTTCTCTAGTTTCACGATGGCCAACTAAAGTAGCTTTAATCAACCCCTTTACGTAGGACCCTCTTCTCATATTACAGTCCCTAATACCTTATGTGATCTAATATTCTTTGAAGGTTTTAAGAACGTAAACCTAATATCACAAATAAACGATTATCCATTCCTATACTAACCCTGTTTATTTGAACAATTCAATTAGGTCTAAGTTGAAAGCTATGGTCAGTAGTAATTCATTCTCACGAATTCATGTTATATGTGATCAGTATATAAAAAGCATTAGGAACAATTCAATTGAATAAAACTAGATTGATATTCACAATAAATAGAGTTTCACAACAATATGTTTCAATTAGGGTTACATCAGAATCATCTCAGACCTAATCTCTAAGAGATTTACCTACTCATAAGTGAGTTTACAAATAGCATAATCAATGGAAGAATTAAAACATACATGAACTGGTTAAGAGATGATGAAATCGCCCCCATTTGCAGTCTTCAGGTCTCAAAATCGCACTTTTCTCTCTAAAAATCGTAACTCTTTGTTTTAGAAACTGGCTTAAGCTTAAATAGGCAATTTTTCTATGCTGAAAATCGTGTCACGATGCCAAAAATCGTGCCACGATTCCTTCATTAAATTCAAATTCCTATTCTGGTGTTGTCAAAATCATGTCACGATTTTATAGGCATTGACAAACTCCAACTTTTTGTAATTTCTTGCTTTTTGCACCTCCAGGTTGTCCAAAAATGCTCCAGACTCAATAAAAACATCAAAACAGCTGCTAAAAACATGTAATGACAACACGTCATCACAACCTCAAACTTGAATCATTCAATTTACGTGTAAAATTGACAAATGACAATAAAATAACAATTTAACTAACCAAGTGATAATACCAAAAGTTCATCTCCCTGCTAGCCAATTGATGGGCTAGTTTGACTTGCTTGCATCCACAATTCACAACTCCACGCAACAATTTGATAAGGGTTCACGTAGTCAATGTGCAGGTCTACATATTACCTTACGCTTGAAAAATTTGTAAACGTCAATCAAAGTCCATGTCATTACACACTTTAAGGTCTTTGAGGGTTATAACGGAGCTTAGGTAAAGGTGGGGTAATATTTGGATAAGTAGGCTACATAAAATTTGAGTTAGACACTTCTACGAAAATTTAAACACAGATTTAATCCCCTCATTCACCCTTGAAACAATAATTTTCAAAGGTACTAAAGAACATTTGTAACTTATCAGGACAATTGAGTTTGTAAATATTCGGATTTTTCATTGTCTGTCCCTTTTGCTTTTCATTTTTTTAATACACTTAATTGTGTGCATTTTTCATGATTTCAACTTCTATAAAGTTCTTAGTTCTCGAGTACCCTCACCCAAACTTAGTTGGTTGCAAATTCAAATAGCAACCCCAAACTTATTGTTTACAAACACCCTACTTAGCCTAACTCAAAAATAAATCTTTGGGTCAATTCCTAAAAGTCTCTAGGTTTATGTGTAGTTTATTACCGAACAAAAAGATCTAAACCTAAAATGGATAACTTCAAATAAAAAATCAGGGTAGACTTTAAAGGTTCACCCAGACACTTTGTTTTAGTGTGTATATGACAAGGATCAATCAACAGTAAAGAAACAATGCAAATTTTAGAAATGTAGTTGCATGGAACACTCTATATCAGTAAATTGAAAAAAAATGGCTATGAACCTTACAGTTATGGTATCTGGGAGTATTGACTACCTATCACACATGTCGTACACTTCGTCTTTGAGATTCAAGTCATTACCTCCATATGAACTTTTGGAATACCACTTGATCACACAATTGATACTAAACTGGAAAAAGTCAACTAAACAAACAAATTCGTCAATAATAAACAAGTGCAGAATTCATTACAAAATAGGAGTACAACTGAGTTATTCAAACACATTGACAATTGTTTGACTCAACAATAGAAATAAAATACTAAAACAAAAACATTTGAAAAAGGATGGGTTGCCTCCCATCAAACGCTTTCTTTTACGTCATTGAGCTTGATGCTTCAACCAATGTTAAGGTGGCAAAAATGACAGAAAAATATATCCTCCTTCCTCTTCCTCTTGTTTGGTAGGAATTCCATGAATTTGGCACAAAAAATTAGATGCTCCCATGCACCCACTGATAAACATTTGGAATTTGAGTTCTCCCACCTTAGAGAATGACATGTATCCATTTGCGCATGAGTTGTTTCTTTCAACCCCATTTATTGAGACTTATGGTAAAGACCAACATTCCTCACTTTTAGATTTTCTTCCACCACAATAGCCTGAAACCCAGTCTCCATGTCAACCAACTTCTCATGAGACTCGTATGCTTTCTCAACAAGATCACTACACTGAACTTCAAATTTCACAAATGAAACTTGATTTAATCTCAAGAAATCATCTAAAATATTTTGAAGCTGGGTATTGTAATCGAAGTTGATCGGCTCTTTCAACCCTTCACAATCCTTACCCTGATGACTCGCCTCATAAAAATCACATCTCACATTTAATTTTGAGATCTTATCATCCTAATGTTTTATCTTGCGAGATAGCAGATATTTTATTTTTCGTACAACAGGGTAACTACCTCTCCAGTATCATAAAGGCATAATCTGTCTAACATTCCTACAAAACTTGGATAAACTTTTTAGCAGCAAAGTACAATGAGATAAACATGAAGAGCATAAATCATAATTTTTTTTCTTCAAAATTCTTCAATATACAAACAAAGACGTAAATGACAGAAATCCTAAATAATAACCAAATTGCCTCATTGAAATGATTCAACAGTCCCCGGCAACGGCGCCAAAAACTTCATAGACTTTTAGCAAGTGTACTAAAAACTATCGAAGTAATAAAATTAAGTTTGTATCCACGAGAACTGTGTTAATCTCAATTTAGCAATAATGTTAATATCTAGGATGAGTAAATTATTTTAGTGCCTGAGGCAGTATGTTTGTGTGTATAAAAAGTAAATAAACATAAAATAAAGATTGATTTGAAAAGACAGAGAGACATGAGATAGGTCTTTCGAATCCTCTGAGTTCCCCTAATTGGTACACTGCACCTATTTCTCTTGAATATTTATCTAGTTTCACAATGGTCAAGTAAAATAGCCCTAATCAACCCCCTTGACTTAGGACCCTCTTCTTAGATTACAGTCCCTAATACCTTAGGTGATCTAATATTCTTTGAAGGTTATAAGAACGTTAAGTTAATATCACAATAAAACGATCATCCATTCCTAGACTAACCCTGTTTTTTTCAAGGTTGGTTACCTTTGTGTCCTGATATATGTTACAAAGCATGTTCAAACCAACCTTTACCTCCACGCCTTCTCCATTGTTGCATACTGAATCTCATTCTCAAGAGGCTCCTGCCATTGATGTTGGATAGAAAATTCATGCTAAAGATGCAGAAAGTTCTAGTCATAATGTTGAATTGGTTGGACCAGCTAATACTGTTGAACCTGAAGGGGATCGACCGAGGGATGATCTACCTTCTCTTCCTTTCGTATTAGTACTTACGGTCTATTACGTCTGTTGAATAATAGTAGATGTCTTGGATCCGTATCTGGAAAATATGTTTATGTTGGTTAAAATTTTCAAAGCATTTGTTGGTGTGTTATGTTTTTGCCTATTATTTGTATAATTATGTGTGGTAACAAGTTCATTGTGTCTGTGAATATATGTGTTTGATTGTTGGTAACTATGGACAAGGATGATATATGTTTTTGACATTGAATCTTTAGTGCTTGGTTCTCTTTTGTTATGTTTAAAACAAAAGGCATGATGTAATCTATTTGGATGCATTGTCCTACAACATATAATCAAATGTAATGTGCAACATATTTGTCATTGTACCAAAATTCCCAAGTTTTGCCCTCTTTCGTATGCTTTTTATCTTTCAACAGTGATAATTGGTGTCCTTTGTATCTGGTATGTGATGGAACGTGCCATTGTAGGTTGTGGTTCAACTTCTATACATCTGAATACCCGATAGGGTTACTCATTATGTACTGCCAGGGTCTTTTTAAGCTTATTATGTAATGGTCAGCAACTTATGTATGTATTAATAATGGAAATTGGAATACAGAAAAGGGATGTGTTCATGTTGTAGAACGCCAAGCAGTTTTCATCAGCAAAATAATTATTGACCTTGTTGTATTCCCTATGTATCTCCTTCAAATTAGAATTTAAAAATAAAAAATTAGTGTTTTTCATATTCACAATAGTGTCATCTGCACTTTCACATGACATACTTATTAAAATTATCAGTGTTTTCAGTTTGCAAACCGTAAGTTTAATTACTATATATATATATATATCAAAGAATATAAAATGGCCAAAGTATTATATAATACAATTTTGGAGTTTTAAAAAATTCAAAATAGTGTCAACTGCACTTCCACTTGACCTCCTTATTAAAGTCATCAGTGTTTTCAGTTTGCAAACCGTAAGTTTAATTACTATATATCAAGGAATATAAAATGACCAAACTATCATATAATACAATTTTAGAGTTTTAAAAATTGTTTGTGAAAGAAAAACAAGTTACTTCCCACTATGTTTTCTACTCTTCAAAATACCATCAATTTAGATCATTCTTCTCAACTTAACTTCATAATGCGACTCATATCAACTTTCTCACATATTACGACTTTCTTTTAGCCGAGTTAGTGTCGAAGTAACACATTGGTGATAAAGTCAAGGCAGATCACAAAATATAATTTCATTTCGTTAATATGCTAAGGGGACATTTTGATCATGTTAGGGATCAATGTCAAACTTCATTTCATTGTTCTATTGGTTTGGATGTTTAACTATATACATGAAAGGCGATTTATCAAAAAATATTAATATGTGAATATGTATTTGGGTATACTATATATTGGGTCTTACAAACGTAGACCAATCTAGATTGGTTATTTCAATCTGCTTTGGGGTTCAATTTATTTGTTTAAACCTCAATTCACATATGACGTATAATAGATTGGTGGATTTTGTATGTATTGTTGCAGAATACCATGGTTTACTGTTTGAGTTGTGCCCAAAGTCGTAGTGTCTGTTAAACGTAATGTCGTTGTAGATAAATAGTGATATATTATTTATAAAGCGTGGTTCAATTTGTCGACAAGAGTGTCTTTCAATATTCAAGAGTGTGGTTCAATATTTAATTGTCAGGTAGTAGCTAATAAAAAATGGAAAATAATATTTTAAGTAAGGTTTAATGGTCGTAGGTTGGTCCATATCCTATGGTTTTATGTTTGACAATGACATAGTTATGCTAATTGGGGTCTATGCAATACTAACTAAAAGAATTGATGCTACAACACGATAACAAATTCATGCACCAGCAGTTTCTTGTGTAAGACAACAAGTATCATATCCTGCTAGTTCCTTCTTTTGTGTTTTCACTTCATCTTTTTTCCTTCTTTCTCGTCAGCAAGTTAACAACTGTAATGGCACATTAAGACATGCATGCCATATTTATTTGCAATTCACAAGATAGTTTGACTTTTTACCCAATCCAACTTTCCTTTTTTGAGAGAAAGAATGAGATAACAAAGAGAAGCAATTTCCTATCCAATGTCAAGTCCAACCAAAATTTGATACTGTAAAACTGCAAGCTGCTACGGTGCACAGTTCTGGAACACTAAAAAAATTAGGAAACAAAAGCAATGATAATATTAAAAGACAACGTCTCTTCTTATATGTGTATGGTTAATGATGTGTTACTTTGTATTTTTTTGTTGAATGTATCAATATATCAATAAAGACAGTAGTATTTGCCCAAACTACAAACCAAATTCTTTGAAGGTTTGAAGTCCTTTTTGGGCGGCACTTTTTGTAATATTTGTCATTTATTGATATTCTTAAGGTGAGAGTATCGTACCAACTAAAAAGAGACTGCCAAAAACTGAATTTATTGTCTAGGTCCTAACAAAAAAAATTATCCTTTTTATTTGAAGTTCATATAGTCCTCATTATATGTTTCTACGTAAAATATTTCTATTCCATTCTAGCATTTGGTTTGGACTCTTCTTTATTCATATATAGAGCCATACTTATTTAACTTTCTTTTGAAAATTATAGTGTGAAGATGTCTAAAACTTTTGTACACATAGTATAGCACTATATAATACAAGAAAACTGGTCTATGAAGATTGATACGATTCAAAGAACTATGAATCAAAGCAACAAGGCAAGATACAAGACCAGAGGAAACGAGTGATACAAATCAAACTAATTTGATTTGATTCATGAATGATATGATTCATCAATTCATGAATCAATTCAAAATGCACAAGACATAAGGAAAAATGGTAGAAACATTTCATGATATGATTCAAAACATTTTGAATCGAATCAAACAACTTGAAAAATGGGTTGACTATGCAGAATGAAGAGTTCTATATATAAATAACACTTTAGACAACAAGCAACCATAGGACATAATGAGGCAAAAATTGCTAGGTGCTTTAACATGATTTTAGACTATAACTGCCAATATTTAAACATCATCAAATAAAGTTATCTAATGAACATCATCAAAACACAAACCTATAACCACACATAACTTCATCACCCATGCACCTCGTTCATAATGAATAATAGTATCATTCTACCATGGTCTAATGTCATACAAAAATTCAAAGAAATCAGCCACTTTATTAAACAAAGTCATCACATCCACCTATCCATTACGGTGCAAAAATACATTATCCTTTCCAAAGAGATGATACGAAAATCCAAAAGACCATCATCCAAAAAAGTCTGTTGTAACATTGGGATACAATGATCATTGGTAAAAAAAAAATCTATCATCCGATCTTACTTCAAGAACATCCTCAATCAAAACTTGTGGAACACCCGCCCCAGACACCGAACCACTCCTACCTCCGTAACCTTTGCCAAAACAGACCATCCATCTCCCTTAATTTTTGTCCCCTTTTCCCTTTCCTTCTCACTCTGAATAGCTTCCTCTGTCACCCCCGCCAATTCTTTTTTCCTCCTCATCTCCTTCCCCACCTCTCCTTATTATATCTCCCTCAATTTTTTTCTTTCCCCATAACTTTTCTTTTTTCCTCCCTCCCCTTGAATAATTTTTTCTCCCCCACCCTTACTAAAACCACCTCCGTCATTACAAACAAAACTATCAAATTTAGCCACATTTGAAAAACGATGATCCCAAAAATACACATTATTAATAACTTTTTTGAGTTTATCAACATCCCATTTTTTTATAAATTTTGTAAAGCCAAATATCCATCATCTAGAATTCCGGTTCTTAGAAACATAAACACTTGCACACGTCGAAACCCTTTCTCAACTCATGAAACTGAAGATGTTATATATATATATATATATATATATATATATATATGGGGCTGCTAACTTGCACCCACCTAAAAACACTAAGGTGCAAGTCAACAAGTTACACCCACTTGTTTTTTTACTAAAAAAACCAACACTATCCTTTTACCAACTACTCAAATATGGGGTATTCATGTGATTTGATATATATAGATTTAGTTTTTGTATTTATCTCTTCTGCTTTAATTATCTTCTTCCCCAACAATGTTTGTCTCCTTTTTTCTTCTTCTTATTCTAGAACAAATTGCACATAAATGCTTCCGTCATAATTATGAAAGAAAGAGCTTGAATATCAATAATATAAAAATGTGATGATTTAGAAAATCCATAAATCATTCATGATTGATAATTCAGTAAAGTATTTTAAAACATTATTCAATTTATATAGATTAGAAAATTAACAAAAAAAATAATTTTTTTTACGAACGTACAGTGATTGTTACGACAAGGTACCAGTCAGGGAAAAGATAAACATTTGCTAGGGAAAAAATAAAGACAACATTTGCAAAAAATTAAGAAAACAATTATCTGGAACAAAAGGAAAAGAAAATAGGTATTTATGTTTAAAGATAAATTTACACAACTACCTTTAGTTTATACTAGTTCAAAAATAGTGGATAATGGGTTTTTAGTAAAAAAAACAACTGGGTGTAACTTGCTAACTTGTACCTTAGTGTTTTTAGGTGGGTGCAAGTTAGTAGCCCCCAATATATATATATGGGTTATGTTACAAGCCACCCTTTGGTGGTGTCTTTTATCAAGTCGCACCTTAAGGTGTGATTTTCACTTTTTAGTTATAACTTTGATAAAAGACACCTTCCTAAAAGTAAGTTGGTATCTTTTCGCAAATGCTCGTAGAGTAACTTGATAAAAGACTCCTTCAGGTGTCTTCTATCATAACCCTATATATATATATATATATATATATATATATATATATATATATATATATATATATACCTATTATTATTTTTTAATTTATACACGTGTCTATAGTTTTACTTATTTATCAACACGAGTACTTAATTTTTATTTAATTTATACATGTATATTTTTACTCTTTTTTTTTTTACGTTATGTATATTTTTACTTATGTGTGAAGGAAATGTGATCACAAGTGAGTGCGTAAATTGCGTTATACTCATTGTATGTGAACTATCTTTGGAGGTAGAGTTTAGAATGCACAAATGCAATATTTGTGCACCAAACACAACTTGTGCATGTAAGGTCTGACAGCTATTGTGAGCCATTGATATATTAGTATTATATTCAAACAGATCCTGACCATTGGAAAAATGAGAGAGGCAACCTGCTGCCATCAAGTTGCTTTTGTGCAGGTGGGACCCACACGTGGAATAAATTTGATTATTTTAATGGTTTTTTGGCAAGAGTTGTGTTGGACCAATTTAATGGGCCGATTTTGTTGGTGATGATGAATATTGGGCTGATTTTGGTCCTATACAAAAAATTAATATTGGCACACACTAAATAAAAAACCTTAATAATGTATTAGTATTGTCAAAATAACATATGATAAAATACATTTGTATTACAATTGGAAATTTCTTTTAGGATTTTTACAACTGACATATTATAGAATATGGAGAGAATATATTATATGAATAACTAATAATCAATTATATCCCTTTTTCTCTAAAAATAAAATCAACGGTATCCCGTAAAAAATAATTAATTATAGTAGCGTTATATAATTTTATTTTCTAAACAAGATAATTTACTTCTTTTTATTGCCATATTCTCTCCTTGACAGCTTCCACAAACCAATAACGCGTATTTTTTGTTGTTTGGATTAGGAGCAATTTTTAAAGCACAAAGTCTATCCTTCAAGGTGTTTAGGTTTAATAATCAGTTTAGGTTTAATAATCATGCCTTCCAACGAAAATAAAATTGGTAGGATTTTAATGGCACACACTAAAATCAGTAATTTACTTAATATGACTGGTTGAATATTTTTTATGGTTGCATATATTATATATTGTCTCTACCTACTGAGCTAAGTTCGTAGGGACAAAGATTGATCGAATATAATCCTAAAAAGATATAGCAATTTTCCTTTAATCATAATATAAATTAACTATACAATAAATCATATTTATAAATTAGAGATACAATAGATCGAAAATGAATAAAAAATTAGGAGAAGTTGTCAATAGGGTTATAGTTGTCATTAGGGTTAGAGTTGTAATCTTGGTTAGTTGATAATATGAGTTTGATTAGTAATTGCACGTTAATACAAGTACTTTGACTCCAAAACTCTTTCAGTTTGGGAAAGAGCTGTGAGTTTGATCAGTCGTTTTGAAATCTTTGAAGTTGGTTAGGTCAAAGAATCTTGTCATTAGGGTGATAGTTGTGAGCTTAATTAGTCAATAAAGAGTTTGATTACTCAGTGAACGTTCATTAAAGTACTTTGACTCCAAGATTCTTTTAGTTAGGGCAAGAGTTGTGAGTTTGATTATTCGAAAACGGAATATTTGTATTAGGTTAGGTCGAAGAATGTTGTCCTTAGGGTTGTAGTTGTAAGCTTGTTTAGTCGATAACAATAGTTTTATTACTCAGTGAACGTCCATTTAAGTGCTTTGACCCCCAAGATTCTTTCAGTTAGGGCAAGAGTTGTGAGTTTGATCAGTCGTGTTGAGATATTTGTATTAGTTTAGGTCGAAGAATGTTGTCATTAGGTTTATAGTTGTCATTAGGTTGTGGTTGTAAGCTTGTTTAGTCGATAAAAGAGTTTGATTAGTCAGTGAACGTCCACACAAGTACTTAGACTCCAAAATTCTTTCAATTAGGGCAAGAGTTGTGAGTTTGATCAGTCGAGATGAGATATTTGTATTAGTTTAGGTCGAATAATGTTGTCATTAGGTTTATAGTCATCATTAGGGTTGTGGTTGTAAGCTTGTTTAGTCGATAAAAGAGTTTGATTACTCAGTGAACGTTCATTCAAGTGCTTTGACCCCAAGATTCTTTCAGTTAGGGCAAGAGTTATGAGTTTGATCAGTCGTGTTGAGATATTTGTATTAGTTTAGGTCGAAGAATGTTGTCATTAGGTTTATAGTTGCCATTAGGATTGTGGTTGTAAGCTTGTTTAGTCGATAAAAGAGTTTGATTAGTCAGTGAACGTCCACACAAGTACTTAGACTCCAAGATTCTTTCAATTAGGGCAAGAGTTGTGAGTTTGATCAGTCGTGATGAGATATTTGTATTAGTTTAGGTCGAAGAATGTTGTCATTAGGTTTATAGTCGTCATTAGGGTTGTGGTTGTAAGCTTGTTTAGTCGATAAAAGAGTTTGATTACTCAGTGAACGTTCATTCAAGTGCTTTGACCCCAAGATTCTTTCAGTTAGGGCAAGAGTTGTGAGTTTGATCAGTCGTGTTGAGATATTTGTATTACTTTAGGTCGAAGAATGTTGTCATTAGGTTTATAGTCGTCATTAGGGTTATAGTTGTAAGCTTGTTTAGTCCTTAAAAGAGTTTGATTAGTCAGTGAACGTCCACACAATTACTTTGACTCCAAGATTCTTTCAGTTAGGGCAAAAGTTGTGAGTTTGATCAGTCGTGTTGAGATATTTGTATTAATTTAGGTCGAATAATGTTGTCATTAGGTTTATAGTCGTCATTAGGGTTGTGGTTGTAAGCTTGTTTAGTTGATAAAAGAGTTTGATTACTCAGTGAACGTCCATTCAAGTGCTTTGACCCCAAGATTCTTTCAGTTAGGGCAAGGGTTGTGTGTTTGATCAGTCGTGTTGAGATATTTGTATTAGTTTAGGTCGAAGAATGTTGTCATTAGGTTTATAGTTGTCATTAGGGTTGTGGTCGATAAAAGAGTTTGATTAGTTAGAATATTAATATTTTTAGTATATAAATATATTTACTTCTATCCAATTTCTATTCAACCAAACAATTTTTGTAAACAAACATACCATATAAATCTTATTTCCATCTAACTTTAGGTACTACCAAACAAGTATTTAATGATTTTTTCTCTCTCTTTTAGAGAAATTTATTTCCATTCCTAATAACTTTCCAATCCAAACAGATGAGAAGGGTTGCCATTAGTGGTTGATATAAGAATTGTTGATCTCTCAATCCTTCCATTTCAGTTACGTTTTTGAGCTACCATCTTCCATAAAATTCATCTTCCACGCGAGGTTCACCATCTTCCACGCGAGCTTCACAATTTTCTTCTCTTCATCCAAACTTTTGCTTCACATCGGTATGTTTCATTTACCTTGTTTCATCACTGTTTCTATCTTCAATTCCTTTAGGATTTACTTATAATTTCGATTTTGAATTTGGTTTTGTAATTGGAATTTTCAAACTCTTCGATCTTCTTCTTCACCGTTTCTATCTTCTTCTTCAATTTGTATGTTCTTGTTTTGTAATTTGGATTTTGAATATTATGTTGTTTTGTAATGAACGTGAGGTTTTGTCATGAAGTTCTTTAATTTAATTATTTTTTTTGAAATTGAATTATTTTTTTGAAATTGTGTTGTTTTATAATTTGTGAAATTGAATTATTTTTTGAGTTGGTAATTAATTTAAGTTGTTTTGAAACCTATATTTTGGTCATGGGGTTTTGTAATTAATTTAAGTTGTTTTGAAACCTATAATTTGAAATTGAGTTGGTTTGTTATGCTGATAAGTGATAATGTGATTTTATCAGTGAACCATGAATGTATCAAAGGCCTCATGAAGCAAAAAATGAGGTTGGATCAGATATGCCAAGAAGTATTGCTTCTGTCAAAATGTAGCTGCGATTAAGGTCGCAATGACTGTGGAGAATCCTAATCAGTTGTTTTACCGTTGCAAGCACGAAGAGCCAGAAAAAAATGTGGATATTGGCAATGGTGTGAATCTGTTCGATGTGAAACAGAAACTACACAGCAGTTGGACATTAACATGATGGATTTTGATGATGAATTAGATGGTGCACTAGTTGATCAAGCTTTGAAGTTTGATGCTATGAAAAAAGAGCTTGAAGGTAAGTTGGCTGAGATGAAAAAAGTAATGGAGGAAGAGATCGAGACTGTGAAGAAGGAATCTGAGGTGGAGATATCAAAGTTGAAAAAAATGATAGAAACTCAAGTGCAGTTGGTCCAAGAGGGAAACAAAGAACATGTGGTTGAAGTGAAAAAACATGTGGAAGTGGAAATTGATAATTTTAATAAGATAGTCATGGAGGAGATGGTTTCAGAAGAAAAAAAAGTCGATACGATGAGTTATCTTTGCTGAAGGGAGAGCTAGGAAGGTCAAAAAGCTCATTGTGCAAGGTGAAATGGGTTGTGGTTATGATGATGGTCATGGTTGTTTGGCTGGGTTTCTTGAAGAAATGAGTGTTGGCACGGTCGTGCACCATATTCACACGGTCGTGCTATGGAAATAGGAAGAAGATAGGGATGACACCAGTGAAGTGAGACACGGTCGTGTGCAATTGGTACACGATCGTGCGTTCTGCTAGAACAAAAAATGCTTGCATCCAGTGCAGATGTGCGCGGTCATGTCTATAGGATGCACGGTTGTGTGTGATGTTCAGGTCACTATTATGAATTTTATTTAGAATTTCTTTTAGGTTGTGAGTTAATTAAGTGATTTGCTAATTATTAGTTTAGTATTTGTCCACTGGTAATTATAAATTAATTATGGAATTAGTGAAATATTTTGGTTATGAAATTAATTAAATATATTTGATTTTTCCACTGGATATTGTTTGATTTGGTTATTGAACTTGTGAAAATTTAAAATGAAAGAGGGTGGGAAGAGTCAAAAATTTCAACAGCTTAAAATTTTTTAGGATTTCAAAATCAAAATTGTAGAGGGAATGGAAAAAAATCTGTAGTGGTCAAACATTTAAAAGTACAGGATGAAGTGTTATATCTGCTGGATAATAGCATTGCATCTGATACTTTGACAACAACATAGTAGTAGGTAGCTGTGATGTGTCTCAGATTTAGGGAATCAAATGTACTTTTGGTTGGTATTTTGGGCAAATGTGACATATTTAAGTTAAAAAAAGACAAAAGTTGGTTTTGGAGGTACATTTTTTATCAGAAATTGAGTTAAAAGTTGTTCAAAAATCTGTAAAAGGAGATAGTGTTGTATAGTTGGGCAAAGAAAAAGCTGTTTTTATTTTGCTTTTCTTATAACATTAAATTTATAACATTAAATTTGACAGATTTTTGGATAAGAACACAAAATAATTAATATTTATCAGAATTTGTTGGTTACATATTAATTACTCATTTATGTTACACACCAATAATTTTTTGTAACACTATATATACAAGCACAATCTCACAATTTTGCCTAATCTAAGTCTGAAAAATTGAATTTGCATAATATAATTTCTTGTCAATTCATTTATTTTTTAAAAAATTAATGTTCTTATCATGATTTAGGTTCAAGGGTTGCTGAAGCTATTGGATATCATCAATAAAAGGAAGCATGGATTTTGAATAATAGGAGTTCGTCATCAACATGAACAAATGGTATGAAAACTAAATCTTATTATTTGGTTTTCCTATTTTAGTTGTTTTTTAGTTATTTATTTGTAATTTATTTAATGCCTTATCTTAGATTTTTTTTTTTTTAGTTTTGAAGATTTATATAAATATTCGAGCATAATATATTTTTTTGAATTCATGAACACACGACGTAATTTTTCAAAACACGATAAATTGAAAATAGAGTAATATAACATTAAACGGACGATTACATGAAGTTAAAATTACAATTGCTAACATTAATTAAAAATACGAAACATTAAGATAGATGACAAGAATCGATAAAAGCTACTAGTCGAATATCTGACTTGTAACATACAAGTACAACGGGTCTCCCCCGTTTGTCCTCCATTGAAACATGTCTTGAACATCAGAGTCGCTTTCAAGACTCTCAAAACGATAACTTAATTTCCAGTCGTTATGGACAGCTTCCAACGAGTAATATTGTGTTATGACAGAGATTTTCCTCACCTTACGGGTAGGTTCTTGATATCTAGTGAAATACTCGTTGAAATAGCCAGTTAGCTCCGATAGCGTATCGACCGGAACTAAGTACCAAGAGTCAAACTGTTTAGCAATATGCTCAAATATGACGGTGCAACGTATTGCAATAGGCGGCGGTGGTGACATGTTGAAAATGAAAACTGAATAAGTTTAGTGTGTGAGCAATGTGTGAGGGTATGTATGTATGTATTTATAGGGAAAAAAATAATATTTAAACTAATACTTATTAAAAAATATTTGGAAATTATTTAAGTAGTCGGTAGTAAAAGTGGTTTAGGAAAAAACGTGGGGCCCTAGGGGAAAGGTGATTTTCAATGTTTTAGAATAATAAAATAAAAGAATGTCAACCTAGTACCTAGGGGAAAGGTGATTTTCCATAACACCTTTTGAGTAAGGTTACCACCCAACCTGCCGTCAACCCTCATACTCAAAAACCTAAAGTTAGTGAAACTCAAAAAACTCAAAAACTTGAACCTCTCTACAATGGAAGAAAGTAATCCTGATGTCAACCCTCAACAACCTGAACTTCCTTCTGCATTGCCGTGAGTTACCCTCTTATTTCAAGTATTTTGTGCATTCATGAAGTTTCATGTTTCTTGATGGTTTTTTTCCTTCATCTATTTAGTTTTTTTTATGAAATGATAGATATTTGGAAAAAAAGGAATAAAATTTCATGTCTTGAGCTTTTGGTTGATGTTGCCATGTATGAAGTTTGATATAGATTGATTTTTTTTTTCAACTTGTTAGTATATTGATGAAGTTGAAATAAATCTTCAAGTTTTGATAATTTGTTTGATGATGTCATGTATGAAGTTTCATGTTTCTTGATGATTTTTTTCTTTAACTTTTTAGTTTTTTAATGAAGTGATAGATCATAGATATTTGAAAAAAAAGAATAAACTTGAGCTTTTGGTTGATGTTGCCATGTATGAAGTTTGATATATATTGATTTTTTTTCAACTTTTTAAAATGAGAGCTATTTCATATTATGTAGTCATGTGACAATAGAAGTAGATGATGCCACTTTTGGTTGTATTGCCAACAAGGAAGTTGTCGGTGATAAAGTACTTGGTCTACAAGATGTAGTGCAAGAGATTACCTCATTGAAAGTCTTGCTCACCGAAGTGTCGAAGAAACAAGAAACTCTTGAAACGGTATAACATTTTGTTCTTGTAAGTACCTTTCATGCGACTGTTACTATAGTCCTAACGTATTTACGGTATAATAGGCATTAACCAAGGAAGTACACTTATTGCGGACTAACGTTGTGGCGATTCAAACCTCTATTGAGGTTTTTGAAGTGTTAGAAACTTCTAAATGTGTTTGTAATGGTCACGGTTCATCAACAAGCTCCGACAAGGAAGAATTTAAGGAACCACCTGAGCCAACCGAACAAGACCGTTTTGAGAAGGAGCTAGTTGAATTAGGGCTGAGTCATGAATCTGAGAAAGTTGATGAATCTTTCGGCAAATATATTCATCAAGGTTTTGTCCGAGAAGATTTTGCTGAGGGAACATATAAACACAAAGTGTTTAATGGTGGGAGCAGTAGTGCTTTTGGTGGAATGGAAACATTTGACAATTATGATGTTGATGTCAACGTTGCAAAGACTAATTTTTCAAAAAGTGTTGGAAAAGCTTTCGTACCGGACCATTGGCTGGAGGAAGAGACACCGGCCAAAGGTAGGACGAGTGCTAAACAAAGTACTCTCATCACAAAGAGCGACTACAAAAGAAAGTATCAACATTTTAGCCAAAATGCACCAACCATGGTCCCTCAAAGTGGTGTGAACAAGAGATTGAAATTTCACACCCCTTCGCCTACACTGAAGCCAACAGAAAGTCGTTCTTCGAAAAAGAGTGCCAAATCTAAGAGATCGCCGAAGAATTTCAAAGGACAATTGGAAGAAGCTACTCCAAGAACTGTGAAGAAGAAAGGTGGAGTTACAACTAAGGTAAAAATAAATAATATTCAACTAATGCTTTTATTGATTATGTAATATGATAACTATATATGACTGGTGTTTAGCATGCATATAACAATCCAATGTTTACACTGCAGGGAAAGGAAATTGCTGTTGACACCAACAATGTTGCTCTTGACGAAAGAACAAAACAAGCTCTTAGGAATGCTAATGTTTGCGCCTTCCTTTTCGACAAATCACCTGAAGTTAATTTGACTAACGAGACACTTGTGTTGACCATGGGTCTAACAGCTATAAGGTCTGAACTTCAGTGTCTCCTACCTGCTGTACATGTAACTGAATTGGTAAGAACACGGATGACCTTGTATTTGAATTTCAGTTATTTTGGCAAGATTTGGTCAATTTATAAAATGTATACATTGCCAGGTCATTGCATTGGCAGCGGCAAGGGTAATAGGTATACACACCTTGAGGCAGTCTTTTTGGTGCCTCCCTCCATCATTTGCGGTTTGCCTATACTTTTTCTGCAATGTTAAATTTTGTATAAGTTATTTCAAAATCAAAGCAGTAGCATAACAGGGGAATTATTTTGTTTACAAATAGTTTGATTTCGAGGAGGGATTAAAGTTACCAGAAATAAGAGCGAAGTACTGTGGAGACTGGATGGTACCTTTCGCTAAAGTGCAGTTTGTAAGTATACAAATCAAAGCTCTTAAAAGATTACTCGTTGTGAATCTAATACTTTTGCATCATTTTGTATTACAGATATATATCCCATTGAGGGGTGCGGAGGGTCATTGGTTTTTGATGGTGGTACATGTTCCAAGCCGAATCACGTATCACCTTGATTCTAACTGTCCAGCTGGATTAACCAATCACCAACGGCATTACAAGATTAAAAGAATGGTAAATAACATATAAACTATTTTAAATAGATACTTACTATTACTTCTAAAACATTGACATTGTAGTCCACTTTATATTAGGGATTGTTGTTACATCGCCTTGTGGATTGTAATGAATACTCCACGCTCTTCCCCAAGAAGCTTAATGAGTTTGAAAAGTTTGAAATTGTGCGGCCTAGTGTAATGCCTAATGCCTGTACTAGGTAAGATATTGTAATTTCCAAAATTAATGAATCAATTATTTTATTTAGTTATGCGATATAATATAGTTGTTATCACTACATCACCGAAAACTCTGGAGCATGGGTGTTGCACTGGTTAAGTATGAAACATTACTATAGGCCGAAAAATTTTCTTACCATCGGAAAATTTTCTTACCACCGTAAGTTTTTTTTGTGGCAATTCATGTTTGTATATGAATTAGTTATTTTATTCGTTTGCAATTACAATTTACCCATAACCCTAATCAAAAGAGAAGAGGATTTTTTATTGTTGTTACTAATACTGCTATCATGGAAAATGAAATGTTAGTAAAATGAAATGTTAGTAGGACTGTGGGAGTGGTTTGTCTTTATTTGTAGTGTATGATTTTTCAATTAGGATAATAACGTATAAGGGTATGTGTTTGTGTAAGCTTTCATGCGAGTATGCATTTAAGATTGATTAATAACATTTTTTTTTTGGTTTGCGACAGAAAATCACAACTTGAAAAACGACTTCTAAGAGAAAGGCAATTGATGCTGCTGGCAGTTCCAACGGCAAGAAGAAGAAGGGTAGCGCTAATGAGCTGAGAATTATCCTGAGCACCAAATCTGAAAAGACGAGGTTTAACAAGCTTGCACACAGAGAAATACAACCAAATAGGTATCTCGATCCAGATGCTTTAGATGCATTAGGTATAGAAGCCGATGTTATGACACTAATTAATAACATAGGCTGGATTGAATTCGTAGGAAAAACACACTATACCTATGAAACCATCACTCGTGAATTCCTGAGTGCCTTAAGTTTTGTTCAGGATAGAGACAATGTGACAGACCCGGAACACAGGGTTTCATTTAGTCTGGTTAACGTTGAGTTCAGCATGTCACTAAAAGAATTCTATGACAAAATGGGTTTCGCTAGTGCGGAGCTCATTCATGGTTCTCACAATGAGGCTACTAAGCCTCATAATTATGATCAACGGGAGTTTTGGTTAAAGATTAGTGGCCAGGACCATTATGAATCTAAAAGTGCAAAGGCTAGTATGATACACAACCCCGTTTTTCGCTACCTGCACAGAATTAAGTCTTGCATCATTTTCGGTAGGGCTGAAATGGGAACGGTGAGGGATGATGAGCTTTTTATCTTATGGGCTATGGTTAACAAGTGTGCTGTTAGCACTGGCTACTACCTTTTGAGCCATATGGCATCTGTGGCGGGGGCACATAAAGGTAAGATAGTGGTGGGGGGGGGGGGTGATTAGTTTCATTACTTACAAATTGGGGTTGCTTTTTCCAGATGAAAATGCAAACGTTGCGAACTATGCAATTGATATTGATTTTTGTAAAAATATACATATGGTTAGGGATCTAGGGAATAAAAAGAATTTTTAATTGTTGATATTCGGTAAAGATTCAATTGTACTGCCAGATCCATCGAGAACTGACATCACAAACGTAGAAAATTGGCTTTATCATGATGTAGCACCACAGATAACACAAGAGCAGCATACGCAAGATGAACCTCAAGAGCAGCATGCGCAAGATGAACCTCAAGAGCAGCATCATCCAGATGAAGAAATGGGTGTTGACCACGAAGTACAACAACCGGTCGGAGGCATGGAAGATGAAGAGGATTGGCGTCGAAGGGTGGAGGCAAAGATCAACAACCAAGGACAAATGCTTCTTGCAATAATGCAACACTTGAACATCTTCCTCAACCTGGTCCAGAATGAACACGTTGCACCACTCGGTTATTTTAATGTTATTTTTTTTATTTTGAAAATGCTCCTTTCAGACTTGTGACCCTTATTGGAATATGTTGTGAACAATAAATCCAAGTTCCATTTTGTTGTAATTTGTCTAGCTCTAAACTTGTTTGCTAAATTTGTTCCATCTTGAAAATTAATTTGTTCTTGGTCTGTACAAGTGATGTAGGATTTCTACATGTCATATAACTATGTACACGTGAGTATATATAGGATCGTTTTCCACAGGGAGTTGCGTTAATCATAAGCATTTTCACAATCTTTCACATTAAGGTATCGTTTATAAAATGTTTGTTTGTAACACTATATCCAAAAATGACATAAAAGTAAAAACGAGAGAGGAACGAACTATTTCGCTTGCGGTATAAGATAACACGCAAGCATAACAACGGCAATCTCTCGATCGATTAACAGACTCTAGCTTTATAACCAATATTATTACAATCATTTCTACAACATCCTTCGTGTCCAAAGCGACATCGTTATTTCTAAGTTAGCGTTTAAACATTCGTGTCCAAATCCCTTAAACGATAACAAAGTCGATCGGATAACTTAATCGACCGTGTCCAGCCTGATTAAGTATCCGAAAGCATTAAATTCTTGATTAAAAGTAATTATCAAAGGTTTACAAACTTGTCAAGAGTGTTATAACATAAGATAGATTGTTATTCTAGTTCTAGATTCAAGAGTTTGTGTCCAAATCATCTTGAATCTCATTGAAAGCATTAAACATAAGAATAACAACAATATTGAATCATTAAGCTAGAACCTTATACATTAAAAGATCAAAAGATTACATAATAGCTTGTTTGTTACCTCAATACTACAAAGAAGATGATAGCTACACATAGACATGTATACTATACAAGGGATGAAGGAAAGATGAAGATTCCATGTCAAGATCCTTCGTGTCCAAAGTGATCTTGAGTTGAATCTACTCCTAAACCACTTGCTTTGTGTTTCTCTCTTGGAAATAGCTCTGACCTCTCTCTTAGAATGTATAAAAATATCTAATGGAATAGTGAATGACCTAAAAGAGAGGTAAAAATGCTATTTAAAGGGCCTGTGTTTTTGTACCTGCGCTAATAGCGCAACTCACGCTAATAGCGTGGTAAGTTGGCCTATAATCTGGCCAATTGGAGTGTGCCATGTTGGTACATTTTGCCCTGCTTCGCTTAACCCACTCTAATGGCGTAGCTTTCTGGAGTATTTACGCTTATAGCGTAGATTACGCTAATAGCGTGTTTCTTGGACAGCTTCTCCTTTGCTTCGCTCCAGGTACGCTATTAGCGTATCTTTCTGGAGTGATTACGCTAATAGCATATCTTACGCTAATAGCGTGTTTCTTCACATGTGCTTCAGATCCACTCTCCTGGTGCGCCATTGGCGTATCCTTCTGGCCTTTGGCATTTCTTGATCACGCTAGTAGCGTAGAACACGCTAATAGCGTATGACATTGAACTTTGACGTTTCTTGCTCCTTGCTTGTATTTTCCTGCACAAAAAGGGTAGAATAAGGTTCAAAAGCATAAATGACATATTTGCATAATATTTGGAGTTTTCCATGGAGAATCTTGCAAAACAAGTCACTAAAATGCCTAAACTCCCATATGAAATATATCACTTTTAAACACTTATCAACAAGGAATGTATGCACTATTTTATGATGAATGGCATGTCATAAGCTAGTTGTTGCATCAAGGAACAAAAATCCTTATTTTTCTTGATTGTGAAACCCTTATTATGTCATAAGCTAGTTTCTTGGTTTGTATAAAGACTTACAAGGAATGTATGCACTATTTTCTTGGTTTTTACATCCCTTATTGCATGAAGGAACAAAAATCCTAGTTATGTTATTTCTAAGATATATATAAACTAAATTGATATTTCATAACCAAATGTCTTTCCACACGACTGTGATATGCATACACACGACCGTGCGTTACAATACTCCAAATTCTAATCAGGACCAGTACCTTCCCACACAACCGTGTTCTATATACACACGACCGTGTGCTTTAGACTAAGATATAAAGGTTGATTCTTCGTACACGACCGTGTTCGACAAACACACGACCGTGTGCTTTAAACTAAGATAAAATGGCAGGGTCTTCCTACACGACCGTGTTCGAAGTGCACACGACCGTGTGCTTTAAATTAACATAAATATTCCATTTAAGCCCACCATTCACTCATTCTCAACAGTTTCAACAAACTTCACTCATTCCATTTAAGCCAACACTATTCACGACCTTCTTCTCCAAAAATTCATCATAACCACCTAAGTCTTTCAAGACAAAAGCACCAAATCAATCCAAGTCTTCCTTCTTCTCCCATACTTCCTTATCTCTCCAGATCTTCCTTGTAAGTGACTATAAGTCTTATTCTTCATCTTTATTTCTACAAATCTTCCTTGTTAATAAATTTGGGTTTTTTTTTTTTGGTGTGTTAAAAAAATAACATGATTCTCAATTCTCATTATTTATTTATTTATTTAACTATTGAATGATATGGGTGTATTTGAAAGTTTGGGCAATAGAATTGGAATTTATTCTTTTACTCACTAAAGAAAATGATTTGATTTTATACATGCATTTTTTTATTATGAATCAGTTTTGTGCATGCATGTTATCACTAAAAGCCACACATTTCAAAGTTCAATTGTTTGATCTAGCAGTTAAAATTGTAAGTGTGTCTATGAATATATGCATATGAATTTGGTTTTTTTTTATTTGGGTATGAATTTATTTTTTTTATTATCAGAAAATGTTAATAATCTTGTGTTTGTGTTTGTATATAAATTTAATCATAACCCTAACCCTAATCAAAATATAAGGACCCTTTTGATTGTTGTTACTAATACATCTATAATGGAAAATTAAATGCCACCGTGGGAATGTGGTAGTGGTTTCTCCTTAAGATTGATTTATAACTGGTTTTTTACTTTGCGACAGGAACAAAAGTGTTGAAAAATGGCTTCTAAGGGAAAGGGAAAGGGAGTTGATGTTGGTGGCACTTCTTACGGCACTAAGAAAAAGGGTATACATAATGAGAGGGGAATTATTCTGACCTCCGCATCTGAACGGGAAAGGTACAACATGCTTTCGAACAGAGAAATTTGTGTGAATAGGTATCCCGATTATCGTGCTTTAGAGGCATTCGAGATAAAAGCCAATGTTATGACACTCCTTGATAACATAGGTTGGACTGATTTTGTAGGAGAACCACATTACACCTTTGTAACATCTACACTTGAATTTATGAGTACCATTTGTTTTGTTTCGGATAGAGAAAATTCCACCGTTTCATTTAGTTGGGTAACGTAGAGTACAACATGTCACTTTCTGAATTTTGTGACAGAATGGGCTTCGCAAGCACGGGGCTCATTCATGTCTTTCGTAACCCCATTTATAGGCCTCAAAATTATGACCAACACGAATTTTGGTCACAAATAACTACTGGGCGGGGCCATTTTGAATCTAAAACCGCCAAGGCTAGTATGATCCAAAACCCTGTTTTCCGCTATTTACATAGAGTTATGGCCTGCATCATATTCGGTAGGCCAGAAACAGTAACGGTGAGGGCTGATGAGCTATTCATTCTATGGGCTATGGTTCACAACCGTGCTGTAAACACTGGCTACTACCTTCTTAACCATTTGGCATATGTGGCGGCTCAAACCAAAGGTAAGATGACAGCGGGGGATTGATTAGTTTCATCGCTTGGAAGTTGGGAGCGAAATTGGCAACTGATGAAATTGGCATTGAGGGGAAATACACCATTGATATTGATTTTTGTAAAACTATACATATGGTTAGGGACATAGATGGTGAAGGCAGGAATTTTAGATTGTTGGTATCCGACGAAGATTCAATTTTGTTGCCGGATCCATTGAGAACTGACACAACAAATCTTGCAAACTGGCTTTATAATGATTTAGATCCACAGGTACCTCCAGGGCAGCCTGCGCAAGATGAAGAAATGGGTGAGGGACAACAACAACAACCTATGGAAGGAAGGGAAAATGACGATGATTGGCGTCGAAGGATGGAGGCTAAGGCTGACAGGACGTATGAGGAGGTTACACTCATCAGACAAATGCTTGCAGAAACGATGCAGCGACTCAACATGCAATATCCTCCAGCCGGTCCACAATAATCGACTTGCACCTATTGTACCTTATTTAGCTTTGAACTTCTGAAAAATTATCATGTTTTTGTAATTTGTTGTAATTTATTTAGCTCTTAACTTATTTACCTCGTACACATCCATGATGGATACTCTCGTATGTTGTCTAAATATATAATGTTAATGATTGTTGGTTCAATTGGATATGTGCACTTGTTAGTACAAAAAAAGTTCAATATAGACATGTTCAAATACTAGATTGTCACACACGACCGTGCCAAATGCACACACGGTCGTGTGTTTAATGCAGACACACTACATACACTATCAGATTATCACACACGACCGTGTCAAATGTATGCGCGGTAGTGTGCACCTGCCATTACAAAATAAATGAAACAACCAATGAGTGAACACACGACCGTGTCAACTGCACACACGGTCGTGTGGGTTCCCATATTAAAAAAAAAAACCCTTTTTTACTTTCTTTATATGCACCTTTTTCAATTTTTTCCGCACATTTTCCCGATTTTGTTATGCGAATTCTGGTACTGCTTAATTATTATAAGATGATGTTCCATATTTGTAGATTTATAGTGCTTAAAAACATCGACATAATATTGAGTACATACCAAGCCACATACAAAATAGTCATAACTTCAAGATAACTACTTTTGAGTTTCAGGGAACTCAAACAACAAAACACACAACGACATAACTTTAAATTTAATACAAATTCGAAACTTTAAGTCTCAGCACACACAAACCTACAAACACGATTTTAACAAACTACATAAAACAATCAAATTCTTCGATTCATGAACATTTCCACTTTAACAACATTCTTCAAAGTTCAGTCTCCTCCATCACTTATCACACTTAATTCAAGTCCTCCTACATTGTCAAAAAATATTTAATTAGTTTAAAACTTTGATAAGAATATGGACATTTCTAAGATAATACAATAACAACTTCATACATACCATAGGAACTTTCCAATCCTCGTTGTCATCATAGAATTTCTGTTCATAATGAGTTTCTGAGCCTATAGTTGCTCCGTGACGGAACCGACATGACACGCAGTTGTGACCCTTTCCTCCACATACTCCACATTTAGGCGTGTTTCGTTTTTTGTTCGCAATTGCATTTCGAGTTGAAGAATCGGCTGTTGCTCCACCTCTTTTCCTACGCCGCTGCGGATTACCTAAACTTCTTGCTGTCTCTGGACCCACACCAAACACCTCATCAACTTGACCCATGTTGAATGATTCCAATGTCTCAGTGTGTTTTTCAACCATTTCCATGGTTTTGTGTATATAATCTGGATTGCCACACTTTAACACGGTGTTTGCCATCCTATTGCAACGCTCCACAAACATAACATATGTAGTTACAAAAGCAGGATCCCGGTGACTTGAACTATTAGCATTTTGTGCATTGATTATATCTTTAGCACGTTTGGTCCATCGTTCCATCACAACAGTTTCCGGCAATTTTCTTATGTTCATATGCACTAAAACACCTACGACATGTTCACAAGGAATACCAAATGTCTCCAATCTCTTGCACGAGCATTCAAATTTTAATCGTTCTTGGCAATATGAAACAGTCCAATGAATGTCATCTCTAGGGTATTTGAAAACATTATAATTATAAATCGAACCATTGCACACAGTTTCTTCGATTTTACAACGACAAGCTCTCTCCAATACAGGCCTAAAGATCTTGAAAGCAGACCTTATGTAGATTTTTGCAGCTGACTTCTCTAAACATTTAAGTTGAGTTTGCAAAACGATTTCACCAAAGGAAGATGCATAATCTGCCTCTATTTATCTGTATCTCACATAATTAAGCCACCGGAGAAAATGATTTAAAAAATCCACCAGATTTGACAACACACTAACATATTTTCCAAATTCAGAATGAAGACCTTCACATCTTGTGGTTGTTCTAAAACCAGCATAGAATGTACCCGAATGTGGGCAGTTGACCATTGATTCCGCTTCTCACACAGCTCATGAATCCACTTGTTATTTTCTAACCCAAATTCACCGACCAAATTCTCCCACCTACTTTCAAATTCTTCGATATCAAAATCACCGAACATACATCGTTTGAACTTCGGGACAAATTGTGGATTTTTGATATTGCTTGCAGCATTTCTTGCCAAGTGCCAGGCACACAAACGATGATGAGCATTTGGAAATACTATTCTAATAGCATTTCTCATGGATAAATTTCCGTCAGTTATAATCGACACAGGTGCCTTTCCGTCCATTGCCTCAAGAAATCGTTGCAAGAGAGACACATAAGTTTCCTCAGTTTCATCACTAACAATTGCACTGCCAAATATTACACTTTGATTGTGATGATTTACTCCAGAAAAAATAACCAACGGTGTGTTATATTTAATTTTTTTATAAGTAGCATCAAAAGCCAAAACATCTCCAAACACGTCCATTCGGCTAACACCATCGCACCAAAATAAATGTCTAAGTGATCCATCTTCCTTAACAGTGTGTTTCCAGTACATCATATCGTCCGTACTAGACAACCCATGCAAGTAAACGATCCGGAAAATGGTACATCATAATGTCATCAGAACTTAATTCATTGAAATTAATTTTGTCAAAGTCAGTCATGCAATCAACTGCAAATTCATCATCAAAACTGCACCCATACATCGAATTGTACGTGTCTTCCATATCATCATCCGAGGAACGCACGACACTTTCCGAAGAAGAGCCACTGTCCAAGTCCTGTAGAATATAACATGCTAAATAACTCAGTAATTGCAAAACCTACAAGCGTAATTACCGTACGCTTTTTGCTAATATATGCAACTTCTATAATATTTTAGACAACAATGTAATCACTTGAACATACCTCTGAACCTTCCACACCTATGTTGCCTTCCCCCATTATGTTGCTCACATTTGAAACTTGAAAAATTTCAAGAATTTCACTCATATACATTTTGATGTTCCTAATGCATACATAAATTGAATTAGACACAATCACTTTTATAGCCAACGACAGGAAAACTAGGTTGGATATACTATTAGAAGAAAAAAAAAACTTATTCAATGACAGTAACTCACACACGACCGTGCCACAAATCTACACGGTCGTGTGTCTGCTTCAGTACAGATCCTACTAATAACCAGTGAGTTTACACACGACCGTGTGTTTAATCCACACGACCGTGCATTACTGCATAAAAGTAAATCTACAATTCGAAAATGAAGAACACTCAAGAACAACAACTTCAATGGTGACCATCTTGTTCAAAATGCATTTCTGGTATAAAAACTAGTGCTAGTATTCAACAAACATACTTCATCATATCTACTAAGCTTATACGTACCTTCAAGTTTAAAGATTTTAGAATTCTACCAACACCTTCAATGAATCCAGATATACAAACCAAACTAAGATCCAATCTCCAAACTTCAATAGAAAAATGAACTGATATTGAACAATATTGTTGATGGGTAGGTTGGTTGATGATGAGTGAATATTGTTGATGGATACTATGAAGATCATGATGGAGGAGAAGAGAATCAAGAAGGAAACCGTAAAAAAAAAAAAATAACAAATGTGAGAAACTAATTTGGTGATGTGTTGTTGTGAAATTACTACTCTCAATGTTCAAGTTTTGGGGGTGTATACAGAAAAAACAATAAAACCAATATTTCCCAATATAATATGTTTCTTTTTATTAATTATTTATTTTTAGCAGGTCATTGGACCCCACCAAAACCGTCAGCTGTCGATAAATGCACAAGTTGTGTTTTGTGCACAAATATTGCATTTGTCCATTCTAAATGCCACCATCTTTGGAGGTGTCGCCTTCCACTTTACACCAAACTGCCCAAGTCAACTTTATTCAATCACACACTCTCTCTCACTAACTATCCCCAATTCTCTTCATTTTCTAGGGTTTCGATTTCCAATTTTCAATCTGAGATCGATTAAATTCGATTCCGATTCATAAATGGCGTCTTCCAGCGCAGCAGCAGCAGCAGCAGAAGCTCCTGGATCTGCCGATTCCACTGCTCCAAGAAGAAACACAAAACGACCCAAGTGTAATGTTCTCTTAATCTCTACGATCCTTCTACTTTTTGGCTTTTTCAGCTCATTTTTCAGTGACCCATTTTTGTTTTTTGTTGAAAGTTTTCATTTTTAATGGAATTTATGCGTTTCTTTAAAAAGGGGTATTGGGAATGTTGATGATCTTTTGTGATTTGTGTGTATGATGTGATTCTTTGATAGTTTTGATTTAATCCAGGTGTTTCTTTAGAGTTAAATTGAGTGGATGTTGTGAAGAAAAGGGATATTGTGCTTCTTGATGTTCTCTTGTGATGTGTCTGTATCACTGTGATTTGATACTTTGATAGTCTGTATATGGAGTGAATAATAATGGGTATGTTCCTGCCAGAATTAGCCAGGGGTATATAGGTTTAACCGCTTCTCGAATGCAGAGAGGCGGATGGGGATTCGGGTTGTATTAGAGTCGCCTCCTATATATATATATATATATATATATATACAGGCCTGGTTAGCACCGAAAGGTCTAGGCTGGTGGGCAGGGTCCCATGGTCTCGGATTTCTGCCCACACGATTAGTCCCGCAGTATCTGAGCACTGATTGCTCTGGCCGAGTCAGCAATGACACTGACCAGAGCTGTACATGACTAGGAGGGCCGCTAGGACTTGAGAGTGAGCATACTATGCTCGGATGCAGGTCATGTAGTTTGGATATATGCCTTAATGCGTAGGGGAATTGGGTCGAGTCATGGTCCAAAATCCATACCAGTACATGGTAAATAGTCCTTTTGGTCCTTAAATGTGTGAGTGGTTGCGGCAAAAGTCCTTGATTGTATTAAAATTACATCAGTTTAACATTTCTTTTTTTAGTCATTTTGTTCATTGAATGTGTCTGTAGTTAGCTAATTTAGTCATCAAATGTGTTCTTTGTTATTTGATCCATGTATTCCACCCCACTTAGTGGGATATGGCTTGGTTGCGGTTAATGTTTAATGTGTTTTTCGTTTGTCAATTTGGTCCATAAAGTTAGGGACTATTCTGATGGTGCCTCACATATTTAGGGACCAAAATGATGATATGCCCGAATAATAATACTTGCATAGAAGCACCTGTTTGTGTGGTTTAGCTCTATACTGGGAATACTTGTATTGGTGGCTAGAGTTTGTCAAAATCGCAGTGTGATGCTGATTTTGGCAAAAGCTACACTTTAGAGTTTTAACAAAATCATAGTGTTTCTTTAAAAAAAATAAAAAATCATACTTTATGTAGCGAATTTCCACCCCATTTTCATTCTATTTTGATTTTGTAGTTCGTATTTGTTTTAAAAAGTGTTTGGGGTGCATATTGGTTGTTTATTGACCAGATGGAGAGATGTATGCCGATGGATAGTATGTGCTCATTTACCAATAATTACTGTTTTATTTCTTATTTTGGGTATGAAGAGTAATCTGAACTGACATGGAGTTTATCTCAAAATTTAATATCTTCTAGATTCAAAGTTTACTCAGCAAGAACTTCCAGCTTGCAAGCCTATTCTTACTCCTCGAGCGGTAACACTACTAGATACCTTTTTGAATTCATTGCTCATGGTTATATATTCGACTAGTGTCTTCAAATTGTTATTGATGCAGTGGTAAATTTGTACTTAATTTAAGTGTCTCCCTGCAGGTTATTTCGGCATTCTTGCTTGTCAGTGTTGTGTTCATTCCTATCGGAGTTGCTTCGCTAATGGCTTCAAGAAAGGTAAGCACAAGTGCTATAATGAATTGAATTTATGTGTACAGTTACAGATACATGTAAGGCTGAGTATGCCTTTCACTTTCTTGTACCTATCAGGTTGTTGAAATTGTTTATGGGTATGAGTCAGACTGCTTACCGGATGGCACTAAAGACGAGGTAGCATTCATTCAGAGTCCTGAAACAGATAAAACGTGCAACATAACACTGAATGTAAGTCTCCTTGGCACCAGTCTAGCTATGTCCCATAATTCATGAAGTTCAATGAAGTTCACATTGCGGCAATCTTATAATCTTTTCTTGAACTGTGTTCTTATGAAAAGGTGACCAAGCACATGAAATCACCTATTTATGTATACTATCAGCTTGACAACTTTTACCAGAATCATCGCCGGTATGCAATATCTTTTCTTTGGCACATATCAGACATTCTTTTTTATTTTTCAAGCGTTAACTTGTTAATTCAATTAAAGTATTTGTCAAGCATATACTCTATTTAAACATCCTAATGAAATTTCATATAGCCTATCATGTAAGACTGGAATCCCAGATAGTGGCCCAGAGCAAGCAACCCAAAAATGAATAGTGGTGCATTGGATAGTTGAATGAGTGCTACAACAAAATAGCAGATACAGAACATATTATCTTTAAGACTTTAACACTAACAAAATAGCAGCACTAACATACAGATGCTTAAAGAAAATACTTAAAACGTATTCATAATTAAAAACATCTATTGAGTTCAACTTTCTTATAAAATTGGTTATTATAGTTTAATGAATACAATTTATTTTAAAGTCTTGGGTAGATGTAAACACAAGCTTAGTTTTTTTTGTTATTTTAGACAGTATATAAGGATTTATCATACTCAATTCACTTTATCACATTTATTTATGTCAAGTAATTTGGTGGAGTTGAACAAGTGGCCTGGAGGGAAATGTACCAAAGGTCTGTGCAGGAGCAGTAGGTCTCATATGCCTAACTATCTTTGGACAGAATTGTGAAATTAAATGAGCATTAAAAAAGGATGAGAGGGAGTGGTTTGATTATAAAGAATTAATTGAGTAAATAGATAGGTTATTAGATAACCTACTAACTCAGTAGAGATGAACACATGGCCTGGAGCATGGTATGTAAGGTGCTGTGCACGAACACCAAGTCCCACATACCTAACGTTTTTTTGAGGGAGTTGTAGAATTAGAGGGGAGATGAAAGGATAGGAGGAATTACAAGAAGTTGAGTGTGAAGAATCTGTATAATCTCCCTCCTTTCCCCTTCTTTGGGATCTATCTTATTCCTCTCTGGACTCCATTTCTCTTTGCATTTCCATGCATTCATCTTGTATTTGCAGTAGTCTATTTTCACCCTTTATATATTTGTAATAATTGATCCATCATGCATGATTTTTCATATACATATAATCATAGTTATCTTCTATAATTTAGGTATGTTAAAAGTCGAAGTGATGAGCAATTGAGGAGTCCTAAGGGAGAGAACTCAGTAAGTGCTTGTAAGCCTGAAGATACTGCAAATAACAGGTCAATTGTACCTTGTGGTCTCATAGCTTGGAGTTTATTCAATGACACATACAGCTTCTCCGTCAACAATACAAATTTGACGGTGAACAAGAAAGGCATCTCCTGGAAGAGTGATAGGGAGCACAAATTTGGAAAAGATGTTTTTCCCAAAAACTTCCAGAATGGTTCTATAATAGGTGGCGCACATCTTAATGAATCGATACCGGTAAGTAGCTTCATGATGTCTTGTTTTGATGAGTTAGTTTCTATTTTCATGTATACTTATCTCTCTTCACAAGACTCAGCTATAATGTTTTAACCTCTATAACACTGACACTTCAAAATGAAGGTGTGTCTAGTGTCTGACATGACACTGACATGTTATTACATTTAATTAATTCATTTTCTCAGATTATTACCAGTGTCAGTGTTTCATATTTTATGGGTATTACTCATATTGTACATATAGAAATGACTTTTCACATGGAAATTTATGTGCCAAACACCTTTTTCATCTTAAACTTTCAATAACTTCCAATATTTATTTTGTTCACCATGCTCACCTTTTGAATATTTTATGGAACAGTTGAATGAGCAGGAGGATCTTATTGTCTGGATGAGAACCGCTGCCTTACCAACTTTTAGGAAGTTATATGGAAAGATAGAGGTGGATTTGAATCAAGGTGACCTCATAGATGTAACACTTGAAAATAACTATAACACATACAGTTTCAATGGCAAGAAAAAGCTCGTACTGTCTACTACTAGTTGGCTTGGTGGGAAGAATGATTTCCTTGGCATTGCTTATCTCACTGTTGGAGGATTATGCTTCTTTTTATCGTTGGCTTTTACCATTGTATATTTTGTCAAGCCAAGGTACGTACTTGCATTCTCTATTTGCTTTTAGACTATACAAGTTCCTTTTGAAACAGCGCAAATTCATGTGCTTCTACATTTTTTTTGCTTGATCAGTGTTGAATGCATTTCTTTGTTGCATAAATTAGCACATGGAACATTGTATATTAGGCCTAACATTTAAAATTTCAATCCATTCACCCGTTTTAACCCTGAAATTGGCATTTATTATATTTGTCAATTTGATTAGAATCTAAATATTAGAGTGACTTTTATTTTATGTAGCCGATTGGCTGATTCTGAAATTAAATTACTAATACCTTTCTTTATAAGCTCCCTTTAGTGAGTCTGCAGTCTGCACATAGTTTAGAGATTAATGATAAAAAAAAAAAAAAAAAAAAAAACTGTGGCTTGAAGTTGCTGTGAGGCCTATGTTGCATAGGTATGGGTACGGTACCCAGTACGATATGGGTACCGGTACGAGAATACGGTAATTTTTAAAAATGAAGAGCACGGGTACGTCAATAAAATCATGAGTTTTGTTATATAATACAACATGAGAAAGCTAAATTCTTCAACTTACAACAAAATCATCACGATAAAAGTTTAAAAAGTCGAAAAAGTATAGTTGGTTACAACAACAAAAAAACTCACATGCACATATAATACTACATTAACATGTTAATATATAAGAGAAAGCCACAATTTTCACCCACAATAGAATGATGAGCAAAAATGCATACCCGGTACGGGTACTTCATATTTTTACAAGTACCCATGCTTCAGAGTGTGAGGTTCTTGTGTTAACAAGATTTATTGAGCTCAGATACTATCCTGCATCAGCAGACAGATGCAGCCGAGAGATCAATGCTCTCGGCCGTTGTATGAATCCAATGGCCGACCTCTGGCTGCATTGGCAGTCAAGGCAAGAGAGGATCTTGATACACATTATGCATTTTTTCTAATATGTCCATTGTATAATTTAAATTTTATTGATATTTTTTATTTTATTTTTTAAAATAGGAGAATGCTGTTGTATTAGTTGTTATGTTGGGGATATATATTTTCCTTCACCGGGGTTTGAACCCGGTCCTTTAACTCTTTCAACTCCTTTAAATCTCAGAACAGTTTGTTTCAGACTTTCAGTGCTTTTCTCGTTAGCTAAAAACGATTTCTGGAAATCAAATTCTCTGTTTCTTCAACAGCCACTTGAAGTGGTTGTTTTGAATTGTTATTGTTAGTTCCTAATCCTAACCTATTTTTCATTCTTTGTAGGCAACTTGGAGATCCATCATATTTGTCATGGAATAGGAACCAAGGAGGGCAGTAAACAAAAATGCATATTGTGCTATGTTTGTTATTTCCCATTTTCAATATTACAAGGCTTGGTTATTCTACAGTGGCAGGTTTAGCTTTTGTACATCTACTTAACTACTTACTGGTAACACTTGTGTATTTTAGGTGTTTTATCACCCTAAAAAGAAAAAACAACAATTATCTTTCTTTCTTTTTGCATTATGCATCAGAATTTAAATACACTGGTATGTTATAATCTCGTGGAGTACCTGAAACAAATGCTCCCTCTCTCCATGTGTATACTCAATCATCTCTGCTTTCCTCTTTCCTTGATGTTTTTAGCATTTCAATTTTGTTCTCAAACTATTGATGTTTTAAGAACTCAGTACCCAACTAATATTTCTTTTCAATTTTATATTTATTGATTTAGGCCTATCTAAAAAGAAAAATTCATTGATTTAGAGAGGTGATGATTATTCACTCTTATGCACAACCAGTGTGTATGTGTAAAATATGAATTAATGATTTCTTATCTTAACTTTATATATTAAAAGAAAAAGTAACGGTGTTCATCAGCTTGGATAAAACCAAACCAAACTGTGATCCTAAAAAAATCGAAAGTAACGTTGTTCGCAGGCTGGTTTGGTTCGATTTTGAGTGATTTTGTTGCTCAAACCGATCAAAATTTACACTCACCTGAGTCTTTCACACCAATTGTACCATAATGCAACGTCAAAACATCAAAACTTCGAAAATAAAACACTTAAAAGTGTGTTGCCATTTCTTCATCTCCCTGTGACTTTGAGAACGAAATTTTATTAACTTAATATTAACTAATGTAAGTATATAATAGGTAAAATCTTAATAAAAATTCCGAATTAGACATGTGAGTGACCGAGTAATTTTTTTTTTTTTTTTTAAATATGTTGCCTGAACCAACCATGACTGTGTTTGAAGAATGGAAAATGTTAACTAGTGCTCTCGGGATGCTAGTTAAAAAATTTAAATGTTAACTTTTTATGAAAGTTAGGGTAATAAAGTGCATTGAAAATTGACAACTTAGACATTTTAAAAAATAATTACTTAATTTAAAATATATTTAAATATCTACATCAATGAATATGACACATCACATGGAATTCGATCACTCGTCAACCTCCAACGATGCATGGTCTGCTTTACTTTCTGGAAATTCATCATCGTTAGAAAATAGCAATAAATTCTTGTTGTTGTGCACTCTTCTTCCTGCTGAGTTTAGAAAAATATAGCATTGGTGATGTTCATGAGACATCCCTCGTCCCATCATCATAATCATACATATTTATTACCTTAAACACGATTTAGAGGTGGCCAAAAAGTATTAAAAATACTCTCTGGTAAAAATATCAACAACTACAACTAATGTATAAATAAATAAAGACTATCCTTCAAAAAAAATAAAATAAAGACTAAACTATAAGAAAAAAGATAAAATAAAAGATGAATATAGTAATTTTTGCATAAAAATGTTATATGTTTAATCACTATTTATTATCATGTTGTAATACTGTTTTCTAAAATTTGTTTGCACTGCGACAACATAATGAAACGTGACTAGATGTCTATGTAAAATTATTTACTAGCGTGTATAAATTAAATCACAGAGATTAATAACAGGGGAAAATACATTCACCTCCCTTTGAGGTTTATTAAAATAACACTGACATCCCCTTTAGTTTTAAAACTTACACTGATCTCCTTTAAGTTCCCATCAAATTGATAAATACCTCCATTCTTTGTTAACACCATTAACTCTCCGTTAACAAATTTTTAAAATGCCGGAATGCGAACAATGAAAATGACGATGTGAACGACAAGAGCATATTGTTTCTTATTGCTGAAACAGAACGTTCTAACATACATATGTTTTTAGTTTTCCAGAAATCAACCTAACACATGAATGAAATTAATAGACCATTAGACCATCTAATAACATACATAAATTTTTATTTTCAAGAAATCATCAAAGAAAAATCTTTAATGGAATTTTAGCACATTTAAATCTCCAAAACCTTATATTCCAACAAAATTAGACATACGATTCAAATAAGTTCACTCGATTAATTCCATTAAAGAAAATTTCAAACAATTCAAGAACATCATGCGACATGCGACAAAATATCAAAAGTATCACCATATCTTTTTCACTTTTTGACACTTACATTTACCCTGTTATTTATGCATGCGCATTTTTAATGGAATTGTTGTTATTAAACTCATTTCATGTGTTGTTCATTTATGAGAAGCTAAAAACATATGTATGTTCTCTTTCAACAATCATGAAGAATATGTTCTTGCTGTTTGTGTTGCCAATTTCATTGTTCACGTCGTTGTTCTTCAAACCAAAAAAAGATAACGGAAAATTAACGATGTTGATAGATAAGGGAGGTTGTTTATTTGATAAAAACTTACGGGATGTTCGTGTAAGTTTTAAAATTAGAGGGAATGTCAGTGACATTTTAATAAACCTCAAGGAAGATGAATGTAATTTCCCCGTAATAATAATAATACTAGTTCCTCTAAAATAAAATACAGTAGTTATTCAAAATGAAGTTGTATTAAGTAATAAGTTTAAACTAATTGCATCTACAATGTAATAAGTTTATTTTTGATAGAAGAAAGTTGAGTGGGAAAATGTTACTCGCCCGCAAGGTTGTGAGTTTAATTTTTGCTACTAGCTTTTAAACCTCTTTGGTTAGTGATCTGTAAATACTTTTGTTAGCGTTTGTTGAACCTGCAGGCCTGCTCCGACTCTAGTTAGCCTTTAGAGTCCAACTCACCATACTTGCTAAAACATGACTAAAAACATGGTGACAACTTGCAATAGCTGCTCTAATCAGGAAATGAGCCGATACGTTTGCTTGTCGCCTGTATATTGAACTAGGTAACTGGACTTAAAATTGAGAAGCCGTCGACACATGCGTATATTCACACCGTACTCTGTAAGACCTTTTGAAACAGCACTAATAAAACCAACAACCAATTTCATTTTCAACAGCTTTTTGATATGATGAACTAAAATAGAGATTTTTCGTTAAACTTGAAACTGTCAAAAATCATGTCGATAAATATCTTAGAGTTATTTTCTACTATAAGATTATCAAAATGCTCCCGGCAAGCCATGTCTATGCCCAAATACAACCCCAAACAATATTATAATATATTTTTTTTAATAATATTATTTTTGAAAAATCTCCAAAAAAATAAGATATAATGAAATGTTCACATAAAACTATTTTATATTGTTAGTATATAAAATTAAATGCTTAATACATTTATTATACTGATGATAATTTGATTGAAGAGGAATGCTAGCAATACATATTTTAACACGCACTTTTGAACACACTCTCTTTGATCGATTAAAAGTGTGTTGAGTGAAGTTATTATTGGGTTAAAGATAAATTTCCAACTACTAGACTATTTGGACAAGAAAAAAAAAAGTTATTATTCACTCCGTCCTACGATGAGTGTCACATTTCCTTTGTTTATAATAAATTAAAGAAAAATATAAATATATGAAAGAAATTTAATAACTTGTTAATGATGTATTTATATTAATCTAATATTCATTAGAGGGTACAGTTGAACAAATATAATATACATTGTGAATCAAAAACAAAAAATGCCATAATTTTAGGACAAACTTGTTTAGCTAATGCTATTAGAAAAGTGCATGTGGGCATACAGTAAAACCAAAACCCAAATAAATTTCCAAAGATTCCAAATGGAGGAGAAACAATTGGAAATTGCTCTTCTTCCTTTTGTTTTTGTTTATTCACATATGCCTATGTGAGTTAACTCACATTGAAAAATGTCGATATAATTAAGAGAATGAGCAAGTTTGAAAAGGAGAAGAGCAATTCTCGGGACAATTTGGCAGATACATTCGTGAAGTCCACCTAGAACAATTTTTTAAGGCCAATATTTTTTTTCCTTTTTAGAGGCGAATGTTAGTATTTTTCTCTTTGAGAGGACTTGAAACTTGAAATTTGAATTGCCTCTTTATAAATTAGCTCAAATGGTCAAACCTGTTAAACTATCTCGACCAATGTATTGTTCACTTGTTAGAATATACCTTATTGAATTGAAAGACCACCTTCTTACTAGATTCCATATCAAGGTCTCCAAATTCTTTTATATTTTTTACAATTCCAATTCTGTATATTTATATCATTAATTTTTACTATACTATAAATATAAAATATTTTTTTTTTTAGAAAATGAAACAACCTCTATATATGTATATATTAAAAAAATTACACTGACAATAATACAAATTAATCCTACAAGACCATCACGACAATTTCTTAAAGGGCTTCTACCGTAAGATCAAATCTAGTAGCTCTATCTTTTCATATGATCAAAAAATGGCATATCACATATACTCCTTTGATCCGAAAGCAGCTTTTTTGCTGTAACAACATGAAGTTGTAAGGCATGTGAGCCGTCCGATCAAAGATAAGTGGCTGAGATTAAACTGTGTGAAAACTAACTGAATAATCTGAACCGTTGGATCAATGTTCAATGACTGAGATCGACCACTGCGCGAAACTGCATGAAGCAGTTACAACAAGGGACCCGTGTCCCTTTGATCCATCTTCTCAACTTAATCAACACTTTGTTCATAGTAGAGATTAGAAGAGTTCGATTTATTTTGTGTCGAGAGAAGCTAATTATCATGCTCTTGGTCAATGTGGACACTCAACACCTTTTTTTCTTACTATTTTTAATTATGTTTCCGCTTATTTGCCGCATATTGTAATAAGTGATGTTTGCGGAGTTCATCCACATCAATTAAGTTAATAAATTAGCCTCTTCTATATATATAAAAAAAAATATTCTCCTTTATTATTTCATTTTAAAGTCGATTTTCAATAAAAATAATTTTTGTCCCTCAAAATTTTTTATTTTTTTTTTTGAAAACCAATTCAATCAAAAATCAAATTTAGTCGCCCTTAATTTTCTCAGCTTACCAACTTTTTCACAAAAATGAAAAAGTGCTGACATGGCAGAATCTAGTATTATTTATTACACGTTCGAAGGTATAAAGAGCACTTGATATTGAAACACCAACAGTTGATTCCATGCTGTCTCATTCTCATCATCATGTCTCTTTCACGATTCATCATTCCTCTCTCTTGCATTTCAACTTCAGGTCTCTCTCTTCTCTTTGTCTCTTTGTTTTCCTCTCAATTTTCAAACTTTTCTATGTTCTTTGTGCTAAAGGGCCATGCAAATTTCTACTTTTTAGAGGGAATATTTTTTGTTGTTTTATTTATTTTTTTTGTTTTTAAGAATTTGGTGAAGCTGCTACATTGAACAATACTGGGAAAATTTTGGTGTTTGCTGTGATGATAAAATTACACAATTGAAATTTTTGATTTTCAACTGTTAACTCCAAAATGAGATATTTATTTCTTGATTAACGGTATCTAGGAGTTGAATTTACTTTTACAGCTAGTTATTGATAAAAAAATCATAATCATAAGTCCAGAACATATGTATTGAATGTGTGTCCGGTGTTTGACACGTGTCATTGTCAATCACTGCCACGACACTGACAAACGACATTAACACGCGTACTTACGTTCAATTATACCATTTTTGAAACTATTACCGTGTAACTAACTAGTTGGTGTCCGTGTCTGTTTCAGTGCTTTGTAATGATGTGCATATGAAACATGCATTTATCGTTATATGAAGGGTTTTGATAGTTTTTCCTTCTTAACAGATTCTTCGATGATAACATCAACTGCGAAGAAGAATAAGAACGCTACTACAGCTTTGGTATGAAATGCAAAATTTGAAGTTTTTTCTTAAATATTCTTTTATTTTCTGCGAGAATTAGTGTAAGGAAATAATAAAATAAGTGTTATTGCTTGTAGTGTTTTGAAGACACTAATCAAAGAATCAAGAACATGTTCAACAAGGTTGAACTTTCAATTTCTTCATATGATACAGCTTTTGTGGCAATGATTCCTTCTTCAACGTCGCCTCACGCGCCGTTTTTCCCTCAGTGCTTGAATTGGTTACTGGATAATCAACTCGTTGATGGCTCTTGGGGTCTTCCCGATCGCCATCCGTTGTTGATCAATGATGCTCTCTTGTCTACCTTAGCGTGTATCCTTGCGTTAAAGCAATGGGGTATTGGTGAAGATAAGATGAATAAGGGTACTTTACTCTTCTCCCAGTTAACTTTATTGGCTTTTTCTATTGTGCTTCGTTGGATATATATTTGATTATGTTTTATTGGATAATACTCCCTTTAATTTGATTATGTTGCTTCAGTTTTATAATATCTATGACTTTATCTACATTTCAAATTCGATACTCATGTTGTATGTTTTAAATTTGAATTTGGAAAAAATTGTGTTGTTAAGGGTAGATTTGTACATGAAAGGTCCTACCTAAATTGATTTTGGAATTCCGTAATTTTACAGGACTTCAATTTATCGAGTCAAACTTGACATCAATCAATGATGACAAACAACACCATCCCATAGGATTTGATATAATTTTTCCGTCATTGATTGAATATGCACAAAATTTGGGCATTAACCTTCCAATTGGAGCCGCAAGCTTGGAAGCAATGATCCAGAAGAGAGACAGAGAGCTCCAAAGGTAGTATTTTTGTTTTCTCTTGTAATACGTTTCAAGATTTTTCAAGCATATGGATGCAATGATTCTTTTAATAACTTCCAGATACTTTAAAGTCAAAAGTAGAGAGATTTTATTTTTCATTTTGCCTAAATTCTTCAAATGGTTGGGCTGAACTAGTTAACGAGCTTCAGTTAAGGTCAAATTTATTGGTAGTATATAAGTTCACACCCCGACTGGAACAATCCTTGTTCAGACCTTACTTACCTCCCGACCGAATATCAAATTACCAGGACCCCTAAGAAAACAAAATTCCAAACTGACCTATTTCTGGTGCATTTGAATTAATATAGAGGCTTTCAAAGCGATTCAGAAGGGTGGAAAGCATATCTAGCATATGTATCAGAAGGAATGTTGAACTCATTGGACTTGAATGCAGTCTTGAAGTATCAAAGAAAGAATGGATCTTTATTTAATTCACCTGCCACAACAGCAGCCGCTTTTCAGCACTTAAAGAATGCCGACTGTCTTAGTTACCTTCAATCAGTGTTAGAAAAGTTTGGGAATGCTGGTATGATTTCAAACTTACATTTCTGGATACTTATTTTAGCTACTAATATTTTGTGCATTAATTTAACCTTTTTTTCCTTTTTATGATATTCAGTTCCGACGGTTTATCCTCTGGATATCTATGCCCGTCTCTATATGATTGACAGCCTTGAAAGGTTGGGTATTAATCATCATTTCAAAGATGAAATTCATAGTGTATTGGAAGAAACATACAGGTGAGATGCATGCACCTGTTGCATTGAAACTTTTTATTTTCATGTATCGGAACTATCCCCACATTTAATTTGTGAAAAAAACAGATATTGGCTACAAGGAGCAGAAGATATATTTTTAGATCCTACAACCTGTGCAATGGCATTTCGAATGTTGCGTCTCAACGGCTATGATGTCTCTTCAGGTTCGATCGTAACATTTAAGTGCATGTTTGGTTTGTAGTTGGCAAGTTATGTTTAGAGTAAATATGTACTTTTGTAAAACAAAATGGACTTTGAACTTTATGTTTGGTAAACCCTTTAATCTTCAAGTCCATTAGCCAAACCAAGTTTGGCTTCAAGCTATGTTTGCTTGGAAGCAAGATTCATGTTACTTTTCATTCTCATTTTTCCGATTGAGCGGTTTCGTTTACCATATTACCCTATATCTCTTATACTATCTGTTTGGTAATTATACACTAAAAAGTACTTTTGATAAGTATCATCCAAACAAAATATATTTTTCCATACTTCCATTTGAGAAAAGTTACCCAAACATAAATCACATTTGAGCAAACTCAGTTTCACCGAACTTTGTGCCAAATGAGGTTTAACGAAAAGTAAATTTGTAAACTTCAATCCAAACATGTGCTAAGTAGTTTAAAATTTCTGTATTTTTTTTTTTTTTTAAGATAAAAACACCAAAGAAACTGATCTTTATGTTGTTTTTGTAGATCCATTTTATGAATATTCAGAAGATAAATTTGCCAATTCCTTGAAAGGGTACTTGAAGGATGTTAATGCTGTTTTAGAGCTATATAGAGCTTCACAAGTCAATTTACATCCGAATGAATCAATTTTGGTAGAACAAAATTCTTGGACAAAAAATCTTCTGAAGCAGGACTCTTCTTTTAACCAATTATACGCTGATAAAATTCGCATTTATGTTGATAATGAGGTAGTTTATTATCTCAATCTTTCATTCAATTTAACGACATGTATACAATATTACAATCCATCTTGAAAACGAAACGTTTTTGAACAGGTCAATGGTGTTCTTAAGTTTCCATATCATGCGAATTTAGAGCGTTTGTTAAACAGGAGATCAGTGGAGCATTACAATGCAGATGAAACAAGGATTTTAAAAACATCCTACAGGTTGGCCTCCGCAAATTTGTTTCCCATCTTAGGTTCATTTTTTTTTTCATTCCTCTCTTTTTTGTGGTCAGATTCTTGATTGTTTGTATGCCACAGATCTTGCAATCTTGCAAACCAAGAAACTCTGAAGCTGGCTGTAGCAGATTTCAATCTCTGCCAATCAATACACAATAAAGAGTTGAAACAACTTTCAAGGTATATCTTTCTTTTGGTTCTTTTTAAAATTTCAGATATCTAGATATAACTATTGTCTATCATCTGCAGGTGGATTGTTGAAAGCAAACTGGATAAACTAGACTTTGCGAGGCAGAAACTGGCATATTGTTACTTCTCCAGTGCAGCTACTCTTTATTCCCCCGAACTTTCTGATGCTCGCATATCTTGGGCGAAAAATGGGGTGCTCACAACGGTTGTTGATGATTTTTTTGATGTTGGGAGTTCTGAAGAAGAGCAAGTGAACCTTATTCAACTGATGGAGAAGTATATTCCTAGTCTTAGTTAATGCCGTGCCATCTCAAATTCTTTTTCAAAATTTTCTGCACAATTAGTAATATTGTGAAAATGGAACTGCAGGTGGGATGTAGATGTCAATAGTGTTGGTTGTTCTGAGGCGGTAAAGATAATATTTTCTGCAGTTCGTAACACAATTTGCGAGATTGGAGAGAAATCTGTTGAGCGGCAAGGACGCAATGTGAAATACAATGTTATCAAAATTGTAAGATGTTTTTTCATCTTTCTGCTTATATTTTTAGACTAATGCTAAATATTGTCCCTGCAAGACCTTGAGAAGGACCTCATGTTCTGAATGTAATGAAATGTTATGGCATGGCATGTTTACTCAAAGAAAATGTTCATTTTTCACTTGAAATTGAAAAAGTGTATATTGTTTTTACTTTATTTCCTGATTTCAAAGGTTTGTATAGCAAAAACTGAAATTATTTTTTATTGTTTTCACATTTTCTTTTTACAGATCTTTGAAATGTAAAAGAAAAATTAAAACTAGGAGGTGTTTTGTTATTAAAACTAAAAACAGATTATGTTTTCTCAACTTGGGGCCTGCCTGTTTGGATTGGCTTATTTGTGCTTATCTACTGACATAGCTTATCTGTTCTTATCTGCTGACATAAACACGTGAAACTGTTTGGTAGGACTTATAGAAACAACTGATGACATGTACATAAGCTGTTTTTAGCTTAATTCCATAAACTCTCCATGACCGTGTTGACTTTGTTTTACATTTTATTATTGAAATAGCTTATACATAAGCACTTAGTTAAGTTGTTTATCCTAACAGGGCCTTGCTTCAATGACATGAAAATATACGTTGTAACATAAAGACATAATGGAGTTTTCCCTTTTACGAATTTTCTTAATGGATTGAATTTATTCTCTTTGCAGTGGTTAGATTTGATGCGCTCTATGTTTACAGAAGCTGAGTGGTTGAGAACCAAGACCATCCCAACAATTGATGATTACATGCAAAATGCATATGTATCATTTGCCTTAGGACCAATTGTCCTTCCAGCACTCTATCTTGTTGGACCTAAGCTTTCAGACGATGTATCCGAAAATCAGGAACTGGATCATCTCTTCAAGACCATGAGTACTTCCGGGCGTCTTCTTAATGATATTCAAGGTTTTAAGGTATACAGTTCATTCCTTCTCCGTTTATGATGTGTTGGCTCAGTGCTAAGAGTCTGACCTTATAACCTTTCGGATAATGTCCATCACTGCTATGTGGTTCTATTTTTGGTTTTGAGTCTTCCGAGGTGACTAATATTTTTGTTATTGCTGTGCTGTAGAGAGAATCTGAGGAAGGGAAACTGAATGCAGTGAGTTTGCATATGGTTCATGGTAATGGAGTTGTTACTTACGATGACGCCATTGATAAGCTGAAGGGTGTTATTGAGGAAAAGAGAAGAGAGCTCCTGAGATTAGTTTTGCTGGAAAAAGGAAGCTTAGTTCCAAGAGATTGCAAGGATTTGTTTTGGAAAATGATGAAAGTGTTGAACCTATTTTACATGAAGGATGATGGATTTACTTCAAATGAGATGCACTCTACTGTTAATGCGGTACTTAAGGATCCGATTATTCTTGATGAATTGTTGGTAGATTCTAAGAAACACCCTCTGCCAAAGGCAGTAGAGGTGTGATGCCTTAGTTCATTAGTGAAAGATATAATAAGCTAGAGCTGCAATTGCTTTTGGCAAAGAAATAAAGTAAAAGGGAAGTCTCTTTTTTTTGTGTTTTGTTTCATTATAGAATTATTCCATTTCTTTTAGATATTGATAGATTTGATTTTGAAGAGTTTTTTCTGGTTCTGCGAATTTTAGAGTTTCTCATGTTTAGACGGAAGGTAAAACTTGTACAAATAAGTTTGCCTCTTTAGAATCAGAATACATAGTTTGATATACTGGGATTGGCAATAGATTTGATCTTATACATGAGTTCGGTTTATGCTCTCATATGCTTTTTGTTTTTTTTTTACATGTTTTTATATTTTCTTTAGTATTCAGTTAAAAAATTATATTTTTGGTGTGATGCACATTATTGGTAGGCTCTATAGCACCAACACTTTTGATTGAAAACATGTCTGGTGTCTGGCACGTGTCCAACACCGATACATTTGATTACATTCAGTTATGTTATTTTCTTAAACTAATGCTTGTGTCAATGTAATGTACGTGTTTGTGTCGATGCTTCATAGTTGTTAGGGGCGAGTTGCTTCAAAAAATTTAGAAGCATTGGCTTTTAAAGAATTGATTTTAAAAAAGTTGATTTCTATGTCGTGATGATATTTTAAAAGTGGAATGAAAAGAATTGATATTGTTTGGATGATAATATATAATCACACTTTAATAATTTTGCAGTCTTTACATCCAAGTTTAATTTTTATTCAAAATAAAAGTTAGAATGTTTGTTTCCATCAGAATCAGTTTTGCTTTTGTCACCCAAGAATCAATTTCAGGGAAAAACTTTCCCCACTCTCCAACATGTTTGAAAGCATATATCTGGAAAGACAAGATTTTGAACATAAATTATGTGAAGCCTGAAGAAGGCTGAAAGGCTAAGGATGAAATATTCATTTGACTGTTGAAGCTACCAACCTAAGAGTGTTGATGATTAAAATCTGAAGTTGTTAAACTTCCATTGATAGTTTATGATCTCACTAATAATCTTGCCAAATACATTGAAAATTTGAACAAACTCTTAAATGTCTAAACATATACATGCACAAAAACAAAGATGTGACACGACAAAGGTAGAACTTAAGAGAAGCAGGGGACTCTGCTGATAATGTTAGCATCGAAGGTTCCTCAGATACCAAGGGATGTGAACAGGTCACAAAGGAGCTAGAGTGTTCAGCAGAAGGTGCATTTTTGGTCGCGATGCAACAAATCAACACATAAAGATTGCATAGTTGCAGTGTCCCAATCTACGACCATGCCCTGCAGTTCGAAGAATTAGAACTATGCATTTGGATCTGGACAAGTCTGAGAGGCAAGCATCGTAGACAAATGCAGAAGAGGCCATCATAAAAGGAACTATATTAGTGACTGATACAGTTTGTATGTCTCTAATGAAAATAACTAACAAGAGTACCAATTTTAAAATGGTTTGTTCCTACCACCCCGAACGGAGTGTCTTTCAGATAAATACATTCATGAGACCATCTAAACAACACCTATTGACATCCTTCCAATAGGTGTTGTTTATAAACTCAAACTAAAAGTTTCATAAATCTGCAGGAACCTAGTGAGCAGATGCAAGATTTACCATTGGAGATGTTGAACTAGAGGAGCAAAATTTATTGAACAGTATGAACTGCAAACATATTCAAAATTTAAAAATGTAAAGACAGATTCAAAAGCTGGAAACAAGGTGAACTTCAAAACAGCTTTGTCCGTCTTCTTAACAGATCACTATCTTTTTCTGTAATACAATAACAGATTTTTTTTTTGTTGTCTCTTCATGTTTTGATGCATCAACTAAAATATAGAGCACACTGTAATAAGTTACAGAAAATGGTGTTTAATACTTTGGTTGATGCCTTTCATGTAAGGTCCAACTAGTAAGGTTCTCTGGTTCAAATATTTTAAGCACCATAGGTGGAAAGCACCTCAAAATTCAATTGATAAAAAGAATGAAGTCTACAAAACACTTATTTGCTTGTAAAAAGTAATGTCACTGAAATTGTGTGCAAATTCCTATAAGTATCAATACACTTTTATTACATCCAGAGGGAAATGAAGGATATTGTTTCATAGCAGCAAAAAATGAGCAAAGCTTAGATGACAACACTACAAAATTTTGCAGTATTCTCATGCAACAATACAAAAATTTGTAAAATTTCAGATAAGTTATGAATATTGGAAGAAACATCGCTCTAAGAAACGCAATACATTACTTCACTCCAAAACAACATTAGCACCAAGTGCTTTCATTTTCTCTATTATCTGTTCTCCTTCTTCCTTTGAAACACCTTTCTTTATAATAGACGGTGTTTTTTCGACAATATCCTTTGCCTCCTTCAAACCTAAATCGGTAAAGCCCCGCACCTCCTTGATGACTTTAATTTTGGAAGCTGCTTCATACGACAACAGTTTCAATTCAAATACAGTTTTTTCTGGTTTTACCTCCTCTTGGGCTGCAGTTGTGGCTTTTGTTGCCATTCCGGCCAAATTTGCAGACCCTGCTTTCATATATCCCACATTGGGCATTTCTTTTATCCCCATTTTCTTCATCAAAATGAGACCCAATTCCGCACCTTCAGCTAGCGTTAGAGACGCCACTTCATCAACAAGCCTGAAAACTTTCTCTGATGGAGGGCCACGATTGTTATTGGGATCAAATGTTGCAGGATCAAAATCAGCTGGGAGACTTCTTTGATCAATTTCCACTTCCTCTACGTCTTCCTCCTCCTCTTTTCTTGCAACTTGACCAAAGTTTCTCAAAAATACATTTAATTTCCTAGCATTAAGCCCTAATACGCTTTCATAAACTGGTTGTCTATACAAACCATTGTGTAAACGATGCCTTATTCTCAACAGCAAGCTCATTCTTAGCTTGTAAAGATTTCTCCAAATTGGCAAATCAGCTCATTCAACATACATTGCGAACTTTATTCAAGCACACAGCCTGAAAGCAGAATGCAGCAGAACATTTGTTTAAATATTATTATACAAAACTTATTGAACTGTTGAATATTTTATATGGATTTAATAGTGCAGAGTCATCAAACATTGCATAATGTTGAGACTATGAGTAAATAAAAAAATAATGAAGATGGACCCGCACCGTGCATATTCTCATGTTATGGATGATTTAGAAACTACTCAAAGTCAACAGCATAGCAAAATGGAAATACAAGAATGACGACCAACCAGACAGGAAACAAATGAAACCACAAATCACATGCAAAACACAAACACAGGCAATAGGGCTAGCTGACAGTGCTTTTTGCTTTTCAAAACCTGGTAAGGAGTCTAACAATAATAAATTTGGAATGTTCTCATTTGTGAAAGAATAAATTATTTTTTTTAATGGGAAAGAATAGAATTGATTCAGATGTTACTCACTTTAAGTTCTTTGCTTTATATTATTACTTGACATCCACAAATATAAAGGTAGTGTCTGTAGGTGTCATTACTTAAATTTTAATAACTTGAAGTTCACAAAAGTTTGATAACATGCTCAACTTTGAATACTTTTAATTGTGGTATTCTGTTTTGTCGGCTGTGTTAAAAATGCAATGATCTTAACTAACCTTATGGGACATTTTGATCCTCTGATGATGCAAACAAGACATTCACCATGTAAATGAAAAGGCAGAATGAAATCTACAAGTTGATACATGAAGATTCTCATATTTTGGAAAAATTCATCGAGTATTATTCTTCTGTTAAAGAAAATCCTATCATAATAACAATAAATTAATTTACTTTCAATTCAAAACTTAAGCCAATGACAAAAAGCTTCTCTCAACTCTCTGTTTTAATGTATATGCAACTGTGTTGTCAATCGCCAAACTTAGAAAATAGCAATTTGTTCAAGTTCTGCTATCCTACAATGCTATAGTGCTGGTATAGCCGTCGTTTGACAACACTTTGTATTAAATCATGTATGGCCACTATTTCATAACACTGATATGTAATGTCATACACGTTCCCTATATGATAAAATCAATATAGAGGAACCCTACTCTCGACTCTCCAGGTCACACTCTAACATAAAGATCATGATTCACCGCTGTAAAAACAACACACAATTACACATTAATCATCTCAGCCATCAGTTTGAGATAAGTTGGTTCAATACACCTTAACCAAATTATCTTCAAATAACCAACACCATTGATTAGAGATTGGACAGAAGAACAATAACCGTGTTACACATTAAATGGGTGGAATCCTAACCCAAAACATATACACCCTCCGGTCACTGTAGCAAAAAAGAAACACTTTTTAGGTTCATTGAATAATTGATGTATCAGACCAGATACATCACTTATTCAATGAATCTTAAAAAAAAAAAAATTTGCTTTTAATAGTGATCCGAGGGTGTACCACTTATCCTATATCTTCTAAACTAGAGACCTCCCAACTTCCAAGTAAAGAGTATTTTCTTGCTCCTAAACAATTGAGCATAACCAAATACTTTCAACCAGACAATTCTTTTTCCATAGGTTCCCTTCACTCCACTTGAGTTAGGACCTGTTTGGATTGACTTATTTTTGAGCTTATGCAAATAAATAGGCTTTTATGTTCATTCATAAGTTCTTACTAATGAAAATTGTATCTTCATAAGCTATTTTTTTTTCATAAACTACCTTGACAAGCTTATCAATAATCCATAACAGCTTATTAATATGCATAAGCTGTTTTGCATAAGCTCAAATTTAAGTTGATCCAAACCGGCCCTTAATCTTATTCATCATACACTAAAATGTGGATACCTGGTATTCAAATCTTGGTTTTCCATGGTGTGGGAATCTAACTCATTCCACTAGACACTACCAAGACAAATTGATTAATAACAAAAATTCATTCAAATCTAATCTAATCTAATCTTAATTCTTACAAACAGAAAAGAAATAACAACAATCTCACATTTAAAATTGTATCGAGCGAAAAAAAGATAGAAAGAAAACCTGGACGGCGTATCTAACTGTTTGTGGCGGACGACAACGAACTCCGGCGGCGTTTCCCGGGCAGTTGAGGTCAGTCAGTGCAAGTTGTTTGTGATACGAAAAAATTAAATGTCGTTTTGATGGAGCTGAAGAGCTTCGTTGAGTTTGAGTAGGGTTTTAGTTTTTTTTTTATTATTAAAATAAAATAAATTTTTTAATGATGATGGGCCTCTTCCAAAAAAAAAAGTGGATTGGGTATGGGATATCTATTTTTTTGTTATGATTTTACTAATTACACTCCCCATTTTATTTTATTTATTTATTATACACTCTTTGCATGATTATATTTAAATAACAAATTGTCCTTATAAAAATTATAGTTCATTTCCTGAAAAATTTCAATTAAATACATTTAAATATAATAGTATTGATGTTATATTTGCCTAAAATTTTGTATGAATGATCTATATGATATAAACTTATGATCCAACGATCAAATTTAAAAACTATGTATCGAGTACAACGATATTGAGTGGTGTAACATTACATCGGTGTAATTTGATCTCTCATATATATATATATATATATATATATATATATATATATATATATATATATATATATATATATATATTATGTGTGACAGGTTATGGGGCATCAGACACGGCTCATCATGTGTTTCTGTCATGTCCCTCTCTTGCTTCTCTTTGGAGTCTTGTTCGGTTGTGGATTGGTGTGGCATCTGCCGAGCCGGATCAATTAAAGGACCATTTTGTTCATTCTTCAGGTGGTTTACGAGCTCGTCGCTCCTTTATGCAGCTTCTTTGCCTTTGTTGTCCTTGGGTTATGTGGACTGAACGTAACAATAGATTACTCAAGACCATGGAAAACTCCGCTAACAAGCTCTTAGATAAAGTTAAATACTTAAATTACATTCTTATTGGTGGGTGAAAGCTTATAATGCAGATATTGGTTTAAACTTTCATATGTGGTGGTCAAACCCTTTAGTTTGTATGATTATAGGCTAATTCCTTTTTGTTTCCTTTGATTTCGACTGATTTGTATGTAAACTTTTGAGGTCCTTGTCAGCACTCCTTGTACTAATAAGGACTCTTTGTTGGTATTAATATATTTTATTCTTATACGTTAAAAAATGATTTTATTTTAATTTATATTTTATAAAGTTAAATCAAAAAACTGTTTCTTGATCCTTATTGTAATACTCAATTATAAAATAAATTAAAATTTTAAGTTAGTATAAAGTATTTAAATGAATTGTTTGGATCCATCTATTATCACCTAATTCTAAATTCATCCATTTCATCTATTTTGCCACTGTTAATCTTGTTTTGATGGTTTCGAACCCAACTTCCACTTCATTATATGATTTTAACTATAGACATAAGATATGATAATGTAACATGATTAACTTATAAAATCTTATGGATTCACAAAATACTAAATACAGCTAAGATTTGATGGTTTGAGTAAAAAAATTAGATAGAATATAATAGTTTATTATATCATGTTTCTTTTATCCTCACCATCAAACAAGCCCTTAAAATCTCTTAAATATTCCAACTTAATGGATACAAAACGGAGGTAAGTATCAACCTCACCATGAAGGGCCAAATATCATAAGCATATCATAAGAACGTTGGAATAGACAGACTTCCATTCTTTGACCCACAAAAGCCATTGAAAGTGACACACATACATAGACCTTTATCATTATTACAAGATAATACTATCCTCCTACACCAAAGATGGACAAGAATAAACTAAAGAGAGAAAAATAATTATTGTATCTATGCTTATTCGATCGACAAATCTATCTGGTGGTCAATTTCTACAAAAATAATTCAAGGGCTTAAGGCTTGTATGCATGTCATGCTCATTTTGTTATCATAATCAATTTGGCTTAGCTATGTATCATTATGTCATATGTTTATGTCATCTATATGCGTAAGGAGTTAGAATTGTCCAAGTCACAAGCTTAACGTTAAAAGTTTCACATTATTTAAAAACGTGAAGGTTGAATAATTTATAAATGAAATAACATATAAATTTATTGTCTTAATGTTTTTTGAGTTAAAGTGTGATGTCTCATTCACTTATTTAGTTGCTCTGAACTTAATTTAAATGGTTGCTTTGAGCTCAAGACAAGTCAAGTGTTTGATTCGTAAAACAATAATTACTTGACATAACGGGACAAGACAAGTCTGAACGTTACAAGACAATACATATTACATAACGGTATTGCAAAGAGATAATATTTGTTATACTGAAACATAAAAAATTGTATTTATGTATTTTTGATAGTTTGTACTCTCAACAAAAAGTTGCCTCATAATTTAGTGATGAAAAAGAATACCTGATTTTTTTCTCATCCTTAGTACCCATTTTGTCCAATAAAATGACAAGTTTTTGAATCAAACAAGTACAAAAAAGTTGTCAAGTCCAGTCATTGTTTTTTAGCTTATCAAACGCACGTATAAGCAAATACTAATATTTTTTTCAAGTGCATTAAATAACATAAGCAAATAATATTTTTTTTTCAAGTGCATTAAATAACTTAGGTATATGGTCTATATTATAGACTATATACATGAATTATTTAAAAATGTAAAAAAAATCTTTATTTATATATATAAGATCGGACCTAAAACACAAAGCTAACATTTGACTAATTTAAGAGTATCAGGTTCTCTTTTAGTAGACAAAATGTTGACTAATTGTAATGTGCGGAGCTAATTAGAAGAACTTGTTCTACTGATGCGACCCTTACGACCGGCAAGCAACACAACAAATTAACGCAGTTTTTGTTCCATTTGTATATTCCATTTTCTTTCTTTTTGTATTCTAAATAATTCCATGATGAATTGGCATTCAATGTATTGAATATTGTAAAAAGTAAAGGACATTCTTTCATAAACTTGGTTATATTCACACTTTATAAATATCATAATGAACAAAAAAAGGTATAATTACTTTTTTTTTTTTTGACAAAAGGTATAATTACTGTACACTTACAAATATTTCAAGGAGAATAGATTGTAAAGTTATTTACAAAGAATCCATTAAAGCATTTATCAAATTCATGGAGATACATAAGATTGGGAAAATTTTGTTGGAACAAAATGTGTTTAACATTGCCACCTTAAGTATTGATGATAACAAGGTATTAAAAAAAAATCAATTGGATATGCTAATATTTGTTCAAGTGTGCAGTACCATAGACTAAAATTTCATTAATCTTAAAGATATTGGTTCTAAAAGAACAAAAGAGAGCAATGAAATCTACAAAGGAAGCTTATGTTGCAAGTCTGAATCTGAAGACCACCAGAGTCTGAAGGTTCATCAGAAGCTGACAGCCAGAGTCTGACTTCACCAGAGTCTGAACTTCATCATAGTCTGAAGTCAAGAAGATGTAGTTAGTTAAAGTTGGTTGTTTTGAAGACACGTGATTGCAGAAGGAATAGAAGCCTGGAGCAACGACTATTTCAGAGGAATTAGAAAGCATTTGATGCTTATCAACTGAAGAGCGCATGAAAATGACAATAGTACAATTGTACAACCACTACTCCACTATTCCACTACCATTTCTGAACATAGTACTGCTACAGCTGTGTCTACGCTGGATAAATCTCCAAACAAGGAATGAATTTCAAATTATTACATCCTAGGACATTAACCAAATCAAGCAACATATCATTGGTGATCCTGAAGTTCATCAGAAGCTGACTGTCATAGTTTGACGTCACCAGAGTCTGAAGTTTATCAGAGTTTGAAGTCAAGAAGCTGGAGTTAGTTAAAGTTGGTTATTTTGAAGACACGTGATTGTAGAAGGAATAGAAGCCTGGAGCAACGGCTATTTCAGTAGAATTAGAAGGCATTGGATGCTTATCCACTCAAGAGCGCAGGAAAAGGACAATAGTACAATTGTTCACCACTACTCCACTATTCCACTACATGTCTGCACATAGTACTGCTACAGTTGTGTATACGCTGGTTAAATCTCCAAACAAGGAATGAATTTCAAATTATTCCCTCCTAGGACATTAACCAAATCAAGCAACAGATCATTGGTGATTTGATCAAGCTTCAGTAACGACTCTTTGATGTGTTGGCGTCCTCTCAACCTCTCTTTCACACCTCTATATAAATGAGTGAAGACTTACAAATTTATAGAGACTCAACAACGTTTTGATAGTGCCAAAACTCTGCTGAAATTGTTGTGCATCATAGACTTAAAATTTCTTATAAACTTTCATATCTTAGAAATTCTAGAGTCTTAAGAGTCTTATCTGATTTGTATTTTGAACACCATTGATTGTATATCAAGTGTTCAAACCAAACATCTTTATGTGTAATTTTGTTTGTTTGTAAGTCTCTTGCTTTTGTGCTTGAGCATAGAAAATCTCTTGCTTGTGTGCTTGAGTATTTGAAGTCTCTTGCTTGTGTGCTTGAGCATTTGTAATCAGATATTGATTTTAGTGAACTCTCCTTGGAAGTGCAAGGGGGACATGACTACTTCCGGATGGTAGAAGGAACCTGTATAATTGTTTTATGTCTTTTCTCTTCTCTCTCTCTCTCTCTCTCTATATATATATATATATTTACATTATCTGCTGCATTAGACTTTGAACATTGTTTTGGAATCTGAACTCTATCAGACTCTGGACTTGGACTTAGTTTAAAAAGAAGAAAAAGCTAACACAATTCAACCCCCCTTCTTGTGATTTTCTCACCTTCAAACTCCTCTTCTCCCATCACACTTTGCTCACTTTTAACTGAACTTCTGAAAATACCCATCACGCGACTTAAGTCACGCATGTGTTAAACCCAACAAGACTTAAGTCACGTTCGCTTAATTGGTACATCCCACGTGAGTTAACTCACGTGAGCCAACTCTTAAACTCTCCTTGCCAAAAGCACAAGGATGTTGTGATATGAATGTTGAAATACATTGAAGGTGCTCCAAAAAAAAAGTTTGATTTATCAATACAGAGGACATATACAAATTTGGAGGACAGCTCGGGCTGGCCCAAACAGGATCCGAAAGGCTACAATGATAGGCTCAACAGGGCCGTGGAGTAGGCATGTGGTTGGGAAAGTGAAGTGTAATGTTGATGTTATAAATTTTGTTTTTGATCAAATCATATTTAATATCGGAATATGCATCCGTAATGATCAAGAACAATTCATAACAACCAAGGCTCAAGTAAAAAATAGTGATCTAATGGCTTTAGAAGATTAAGCATGAGGTCTCGTTGAAGCCATTAAATGTTTTGGTGACTAGGACTTTGACAATGAGTCTATTGAACCGGATTACAAACTAGTGGTAATGGAATTTTGAGCAATACAAATCACCATATTGAATTTGGATTTCTTTTGGAGACGTGTAGATGATAGTCATCATCCAAGTTTTGGTGCAAGTTATATTAAGAGACAAGTTAATTGTGTTGGTCATGGTCTTACGAGGGCATCATGGTATTATGTCAGTCTTTATACTTTCAATTGTATCTCATATGCTATTAAACTTTCATGTTGAATGAAATGAGTTAAGTTTGATCCGGTAAAAATAAATGTCCTATGACAAATATTTAAAAGAGTTTTCATCTATGTATGTCGCCCGAATTTGTTATAGAAGTTTATTAAGAATATGTGTTGGTTTAACCTAGTTAACATCTTCAAAGATAAATGATTAATTTACTATCTTTTATCGTTATTTAACTGTTTGATTGAAAGGAAGAAAAGTTAAATAAGATTCCCCTAAAAAAAAAGTTAAATTAATAAGATTGTAAAACAATTAATATTCAAATTTGAATGATTGGTCGATATTTTAGGATTCTGTTCCCCACCATCAATCATTGAAGGTCTTGACTGAAAAAGGATCCAATCCCCTCCCACCATTTGTTTCTTTTGTTAAAGGCCCTTAATTTGCACAGGCAACTGCATTTCTAACTTATGTTCTAGCAGTGCTTATTTTGGTTTAGCACTCTAACATCATTAGTAAAAAAACAAAAAATGAAATAAATATAATACTTGGAGTAGGAAGAGAATACTAAGCAAAATATTCTTAAAGGGATCTAAAACACTTAAAACTTATGCCCATTTAGCCAACAAGGACATGCAACCTGAACCTAAAAGAAGTGAAATATTTGCTCCTATTTGGATCTTGAAATTGTTTTGCATCCTTGGACTCATAAAATCAGCTGCAAGTAGGTCAACTAGTGCCATGTAAATCAAGATTCCAGCTGAAGCAGAATTGAAAACACCTTCAACAATTAGAGATGTTGGGCTATTGTCTTTGTACACACTTGATACTCCCATCCCAATTGCTATCCCAATTGGTGTTGTTAGGGAGAAAAATGTTGCCATAATTGCTGTGGACCTAGACTCAAATTTGGCCTGCACACAATATGGCATAGTCAGTGATTGAACCACTTAAGTAAACACATACACAAATTAGTATTTGCTTTTAGTAAATACTGATTTTGATCGCCAATATTACATTAGTCTGAAAGGAACTAAACTCTAATCATTTAAGCAAAGTCTCGGGTTCAAGTACTATAGATGAAAAAGTGTGGTTGACAAGACAGACTCCACTAAAAGTGGTCAATGGTTAGCCAAGATCTCTTACGGAGATTAATTATCGGCAAAGTAGAGGGTACTTCACACCAATCACATGGTTATTATTTTTTTTAACCTCTCTAATAAATGTAGAATCAAATATAATTAAGCATGTAGAGAAAATTACAAATAAGCTAAGCTAGCAAAATTAATTATGAGAATCGTTATTTTGACACAAGAAACCAATATTATATGTCGGACACCATATACAATACACTCCGAGTTAGTGTTTTTTATCTAAGAAGAAAAGAAATACTATTAAAAATATTATTACATTCGGTCTCATTTATAAGAGAAATTACTTTTTAGATTTATTTAATAAATGATGTATCTAAATCTTTACGTAGACTAGATACATCATTTATGAATGAAACTAAAAAGATAACTTTCATTTGTAAATAAGTCCGGAGTATTAAAACCTTATAAACTGTGTCGGCTGTCAGGATGTGTACAAAAAATCATTTTCAATTATAAAATCATGAGATATTGTCTTTTGTGTTAAGGACTAATATGTCATCATGGATTGTTTCTAAGAGTCAATTAGGTGCCACATTTTTTTTTACAAAAAACTAAAATGAGTCTTTAGTCTTGATTTTTATTCTATTCTTATATCTAACTTAGAACTATTGGACTCATATAGGATGAACAAACAGCTCAATTCACTAGTGACTTTTAGGTCTTTCTCTCTTCATGGAGTAAGAAGTTTTGTTAATTTGTACTACTGAGTAGGAGGATGTCGTCATAATGGCAACATTTTGCAAACCTACTTTCCAAACTGCAATAGTAACATCCACATGCAACTCACTTTTTCTTGCACTTGAAACTTTTCCATTTTAGGAAGTTTGATTATAGCTTCATTTCTTCACTTTCTTAATACCTTATATGATTTAATTTTGCAACAATGAGGAAGAATTGCAAAGTTGCAAACGTTGAAAGTAAAAGAAATAAATTGGAAAATTCAATACCAACCCATAAGGGTCTTGCATATCCACTAAAAAAAGAATTTAGATTCTATGCTTTCTCACACAATAAGGCAACTGACAATTTGGACTATAATATTTGGTAAAATAAAATTGGACTATAATTAATATCAAAACAACTCATTTTCTAACTTTGTATTTTAAATCTAATTCACCTAAATCTGAATTTAAATTGTCTGATCTTGATCTACCTGCTCAAATTGTGTGACTATGTTAAATGTATAAAAGGAAACTCTTAAAATACAATAATTAGAAATTAAAATACCTGAGATATGCAGCCACCAAGCCCCATTCCCTCAAAAAATTGATGGAAAGACAAGGCCACTAGGAGAGGCTTTATGGTATCAATGCTTTGTGCAGTTCCTAAAGATATTCCAATAATCACTGAATGGACCACTATTCCTAGCTCCAATACCTGATACACAAAATAGAACCAAATTGAATATTAATCGGGTACACAAATAAAAAAATTAAATAATGAACAAGTCTTTTGGCTCAAGTAATTAATAAGTTTCGGTTAATTAATAACGATTACGTAATTATTGGTTAAACTTTACTTAAATTTCAACCGAGCTTTGGATTACGGAGTCTTTATTTTCATGGAGAGTTAAACAAAAAAAAAATGCATGTATCTATTTTTGCACATAGAAACAATTCAGTGAGCTTACTTGTGATATGATCCTTTGCCTAATTAATTCAGGTGATATGGAATCTTGAGAAGAGGTAGCTGATCCATGAGCATGACCATGTGTGGCATGTGTATGAACATGTATGTGACCAACATGATCATCACCTATTTCTTCATCTGCTGGAACTTGTTTAGAAGGATTAAAATGTCTCTTTTGATAATAGCTAGATGCAAATGAATCAACCATCAAAGTTGCTATAGAAGACAACATAGCAACAAGTCCAGCAAGTGGAAAATCACCCCAAGGTTTTTCCTTAAGACAAGGTGAATTCAAACTCTCAAATGCATCCGGAAGTATGTGAATAAAACCGGTTGCCAAAATTACACCGGCCGCGAAGGCTTTAATCATGAAAAATATGTCATTTTTAGGGCTTAGAATTGGAATTCTTTTGCTCAATAATGGAAGGCTTACACCAAGAGCACCACAAACAAGGACAGAAGCAATTGAACCAAGTTTGTAATGAAGGGCTTCATTTTTTTCACTATTTCCTTTGGTTTGTTCAGTTTCACATGTGCATGAATCGCATGAAACAAGAGTTGGGAGGACAAAAATCACATAAGAAAATAAAAGCTTTAAGGTAGTAGTAAGAGAACTCATCATTTTTTTTGTAATTGGTGTTTTGGTTTTGGGAATATTGAGGAAGAGAAAAGAGGGTGTGAGTGTATGAGAAATGTTTATACTAAGATTGTTGTATTTAAAGGGTTTGCAAAAGTTTGTTAAAAAAAGGGGGTTTGCAAAAGTTTGTGTATTGAATTTATATTTTTATTTTTAAGGAAAGTTTGTGAATTAAATTGTTATTATCTTATTTGGATCGAAAATTTACTATATATAAAAAAGGTCAAAAGGGAAGAAAATAAAAGCCACTCTTAGAGGCTCAAATCGTGAGCATCTTAAACAGCCTATTATACCACCCTATCAAGCTCAGCAGGTTAGATACTTCTTCTATATTTTAGAAAAAAAAATAAAAATACTTTTAAGGAAGGAAAAAAATAGACAACGTTTCTATGGAGTTTTTAAATTTCATTTACTTTTTTGAGGGATTAATGGCATAGTTTTACTTATTAATTATCAAACTTTTCTATTTTATTTATGGACTCAACCAGTCTGTTGGAGTTAACACGATGCTGTTGTAACAAAAATTCCAAATATAATCTCGGACGATGATAATTTGTCACTAACAGAACCTTTCACTTTCGAAGAATTTAAAGTCGTTGCGTTCTCAATGCAAGCTGAAAAATGTTCTAGCCCGGATGGTTTCAATCCTGGGCTTTACCAACATTTTTGGGAGATGTGGGGTCATGAGGTTTACCAAGCAGGTTGTGAATGGCTTGCAAGTGACACTTTTCCTCCGCATTTGAACTCCACTAATATTGCTTTAATTCCTAAGGGCGATACTCACACCTCTACGAAAAACTGGAAACATATCGCTTTGTGCAACGTGGTTTACAAAATTATGGCTAAGGTGCTTGCTAACAGACTCAAGCCTATCCTCCATAAATGCATCTCTGTCTCTAAGTCCGCTTTTGTGTCGGGGCGTTCTATCCTTGACAATGCTTTAGTTCCCATCGAATTAATCCATTATATGAAAGGGAATACTAGAGGAACTCAGGGGGATATAGCACTCAAGCTTGATATCAGCAAAGCCTATGATCGTCTAGATTGGGAATACCTGTGTGATGTTATGATTTAGATGGAATTCTCACCAAGGTGGGTCAAATGGATTACGCTATGTGTGGAAATGGTTGATTACATGGTGTTGGTAAATGGTGCGCAAGTGGGGCCGTTTGTTTCGGGTCGAGGTCTCAGGCAGGGTGATCCACTCTCCCCTTACTTATTCATCATCTATGTTGAAGGTTTGTCAGCTCTAATTCAGGATGATGAAAGAAGAGGTGTTAGTAATGGTACACTCATCTGTAGAGATCATCCTTCCGTATTGCACCTTCTATTTGTGGATGATTGTTTTCTCTTCTTCAGGGCGCCTGAACAAGAAGCAATAGTTATGAAAAATATTATTTCCACATATGAGGCTGCATCCAGACAATCGATCAATCTTCAAAATCAGAGATATATTGTAGCAGTAAAACACCTGCATACCGCAAATAGAACATAGCCATCATTTTAGGGGTGAGGCAAGTGCTTGGGACTGGCAAATATTAGGGACTTCCTTCCATGATTCGTAGAAGTAAGAAAGAGACCTTTCAATTCATAAAGGATCACGTCTGGAACAAAATTAACTCGTATAGTAGTAGATGTATCTCACAAGCAGGGAGGGAAATTCTCATCAAATCAGTCCTTCAATCCATACCTTTTTATGTTATGAGTATTTTCTTATTTCCCGATACTTTTCTCAATGAAATCGAAGAGAAGTTGAACTCATTCTGGTAGGGGCATAAGCCTGCAAATTCTCGAGGTCTACACTGACTATCATGGGAACGTCTTTCTATCCCAAAGGATTTTGGAGGAATGGGCTTTAAGAGCCTTAAAGCTTTTAACCAACCAATGATTGGAAAACAAGATTGGAAGTTGATAACTAACCCAGACACTTTTATCACTAGGCTACTCAAACCTAAATATTTTCCGCATAGTGACTATTTTGGTGCTTCTATTGGGCATAACCCGAGTTATGTGTGGAAAGACCTATGGAGTGTTAGAGGAATGGTCTACTAAGGCCTGCATTGGAGTATAGTGTTGGGAGAAACTATGTCGATTTGGGATCAACCTTGACTTAAGGATTCAACGTGGTTAACACCCATCAACAAGTTGCAACACATGTGGGACGGACTGGCGGTAGCTCATCTGTTTAAACTAAACACAAAACAGTGGAATGAGAATTTTCTTAACTATGTTATCGATATTGGAACAACGAATCAGTTTCTAAACACACCACTTCTAGCTTCAGTTCATGTTGATACTGCCACATGGAAATTTGAAAAGAAAGACATTAATCGGTTCGTAGTGTGTATAGAAATATCATCAATAATGTTGACCATGTAGTGCAGCATAGAGTCCCTAGATGTTGGAGTATATTATGGAAAATTAAACTCCCTCTGAAAGTTAAGAACTTCTTATGGCGTGTATGTTGGGACTCTTTACCAACTCGCTTGAGACTACAAGGCCATGGAGTACCATGTCCAATGATGTGTGCAATATGTAATGAGCATGATGAAGATAACGCCCATATGTTCTTTGATTGTCCTAATAGTATTCGATGCTGGCAACGAATGGAATTATGGCAGGCAATTCAGCTAGTTTGGCAGAACACGTCCTCATGCTCCACCAATATTTTTGCAATTCTCCAAAACCTTTATAACTATCAAAAACAACGGTTTGGGGTAACATTGTGGAGTATATGGAAGAACAGAAATAATAAAATTTGGGAAAACGGTGCTGAAACGGCTGAACAGATTTGTGGTCGTGCTGAAGCATTCTTAAATAGTTGGTGGAATGCGCAAGAGATGCGACATCAAGGTGCCAACAGTACGATTCAAAATTAGTTAGTGAAATGGATTAAGCCAAGTGCATGAAAGTTTAAGTGTAATGTAGACACCTCTTTTTCTCATTCTCTTAATAAAGTTGGTTTGGAGCCTATATCAGGGATGCAACAGGTAAATATGTCATTGCCAGAACTGAATGGGTGAAGCCTATTTTGGATGTGGATTTGGGAGAAGCTTTGGGCCTTATATCTTCCATGCAATGGGCAAGAGATCTTAATTTGGTGAACAAGGATTTTGAAACAGATTCCAAACTGATGGTGGATAGTATTTACAACAATAGTGATGGTGTCTCTGATTTCATTGCTATAATTTGGCAAACAAGGATTTTGAAACAGATTCCAAACTGGTGGCGGATAGTATTTACAACAATAGTGATGGTGTCTCTAATTTCATTGCTATAATAAAAGATTGTAGACACCTACTAATGACCGATTTAGCGAACTCTTATATTAAGTTCATTTGAAGAAAAGCCAACGGTGTTGCCCGTAGTTTAGCAAGGGCAACCGTCTCATGTTAGTCTCCATATTCATCGTAATATACCATTTTGTAATGATTCTCATATTAATAATAAAAAACTATAAGCTTTTATATATATATATATATATATATATATATATATGTATATGTATGTGTGTGTGTGTGTATGTGTATGTGTATATATATATATATATATATATATATATATATATATATATATATATATATCGTCGTTATAAAACTTTTTCTACATCAATTATTAAATTTTGATTACAACTAATTTTAAAGTCATAATATATTGGATGTAATTTGTGGACGAGATAAAACATTGTACAATGATATCAATATTAAATTAAAAATAGTGTGCAATTAATGAAGGAAGTAGGCATTTTTTGTTTTGTTGAAGGAAGTAATTCATTGCATTTTATTAACTAAAATATGTCAAATAAATCTGGGTACGTCACCGTAAATGTGAGAGCTAACGTTATATGGGGTTGTATGAGCTAGTTTATGAGTAACCTCGTTAGTTTACCTCCTATTGAATTCGACATGAAAGTTTTGAAAACTATTTTTTTTAGGGAAGTTTTGAAAACTATTATGTAGCTACTGTTAATAGGCAGATATAATACAACCAAACTCATTATTATCATATATATCCGACATAACTTGATCTATGACTTTCTTGGAGTCAAGAACAAAATCTACGTTATCGAATTGATGATCTGAAACCAATTCCAAAGCCATGTGTAGACCAATGGCCTCCCCCACATCGACATCACGGAGTGGAGCAAACCAAGTTGTTTTAACATGGATCTTGCTAATTTACACCTTAGTGTTTTTAGGTGGGTGTAAATTAGCAGCCCCTTGATAATTAATATTAGCATACACAATAAAAATGCTATCAAATTATCCCTATGGACATAAGTCATTTGTAGGGATACTACAATATACAAAGGTTGGGGTCTAAAGTAAACTTCATATTCCTTGCTTATCTCAAAGGGTGAAATTCAAACCAATAGGCTACTAAGGAAAATAAATACTAACCAATTAATATATGTGAAAATATTGCCAAAAGGATTTATAAGAAAAAAAAGAACGAAGAAAGTATGACAATGGGAATGTATCATCTCCAATAAGTGGATGGTCCAGTGAAATATCGGACACTTATCTAAATCTACAGAACCCATGTATGTGTTATTATTCTCAAAACTAGTTACAAACCCGTGCTTCGCACGGGGTTCAGTAACGTATTTGACAAAATATTATATTGGAAGGATAGATTGCAAAATGACAGATAATTATAAACCATAATACAATATTTGGAGTACTCTTGCATTACGGATTACAAAATTAAATCTTTAAAATGGCTTGATCACGAGTAACAAATGAAAACATATTTAGTCAGCGGTATAAACACTTTTCCAGTAATAATTGATATTTATCTATAAACCAATGAAAACCCTATTACCAAAGCTACCTGATTTATATCATTTTGACTTTCAGCTTCAACATATATAAATCCTTTCACATGATCTACAGCAAAGGCAGATATTAACTGCAATTTAGTATCCAGTTCTTTCAGGTGAACAAACTTCTGCATCAGACAGATAGCTGAAAGCCTCTCTACCTAATTTATATCATTTTGTGTTTTAGCTTCAACGTATATAAATCTTTTCACATGATCTACACCAAATGCTAGGGATGTCAATGGATACCCATGGGTACGGATAATATGATACCTGTCCCTGCCCCGTTGGATAAATATGATACCCGTGCCCGCCTCGTATCCTCGTGGGTACCCACTATACGGGTACTCATGGGTATTGAGGTATCCATGGGTATCCATGGGTACCCATGGAGTTTTGAATTTATTTATTTTTCGGTACAAATAATAAATTTTTTTAATTACCAAAAAACTTCAACTTTTAAACATCCATACATAATCCACTCAAAATTTCATAAATCATACATAATTCATAGAAAATTCATGATTATTATATAATCTATATGTTTTATGATGTGAATAAAGTGGAAACAGTGAACTTAATAAGATGAATTAAAAAAATTTAAAATAAAAATAGGTTATTATTGAGGATTTTTAGGTGGGCGGTAAAATTTTCTTCAATAAGGTATCAACTTTAAGTAATAAGATATAATATATAAAGATATATTAGTAATTTACTTAATTTATTATCGGGTATGGGTACCCATGGGTATGGATACAATCCAATCCGTGTCTGTGTCCATATAATAATGGGTAGTCAAATATCCGTTTATTATACCCGTGGATACCCGTTTAGCTACCCGCTCCATACCCGTGACGGATTTTACCCATGAGCATGAGTATTTTTGCCACCCATACATAGCAAAGGCAGATATTAACTGCAATTTAGTGCCACATATATAAATCCTTTCACATGATCTACAACAAAGGTAGATATTAACTGCAATTTAGTATCCAGTCCTTTCAGGTGAACAAACTTCTGAATCAGACAGATAGTTGAATGCATCTCTACTTGATTTATATCATTTTGCCTTTCATTTTCAACGTATATAAATCATTTCACATGATCTACAGCAAAGGCATATATTAACTGCAATTTAGTATCGAGTCCTTTCATGTGAATTATACGCACTTTTAAAAAACTTGTTTTAAAGGAGAGATGTTCAAATTACGGAATATTACCATTCTTCGTAAATTTGAGAATGAAGGTCGCATAATCCAAATATTTGTGATGCATGGTCTAAGGCATGGGGTTCAGTAACGTATTTCGTAAAAAAAATTGTTCCGAAGGAAAAATGAACAAATTAATGAATATTGCACAAAAATTATAAATATTTATCAAAATATTTATGAAAGCTTTATCAAGAGCAGGAAAACATCATAAATTACATATTAGTTAAAATTATAAAAGTGAGCGCTACTGTCATAGAGATACCAAAAAGGGATTAACAACAATATTTACATGATACAAAATGAACGAAAGAAACACGTTAAACTCTTTAGCGTCTTGTGTAGGAACTTGGTTATTAATAATTTGACCGTTAAAAAATAAAAAAAATCTCTTTGACGTCAAAAAAGTAATATTAGCTGAGCAATATTCAGTCTCTTCACATATGCTTAGTAATATTCAGTCTGAAAGATTACATTGAAAGGATAGATGGTAAAATGACGGATAATTGTGAATCATTGTAATATGTCAAAATATAAACCTTAAAAACCATGAACCATCAACTTAGTTTTAAATAGTTAAAAATAAAAAATTGTAAAATAGTTAAAAGTTTTTAAAAATATAAAAATTGGAAAATAGTTAAAAAAATTGGCGAGGTAGCACTCAACCAAGCAACACTAAAAAAATTATATGCATTAGCGTAACAAAAAAACAGACAGACGGACATAAAATTTTACTCTAAACGTTAATGTGTGTATATATTTGCGAGGTTGAAGAAAGGAGATAAAAATATTTGGGATCATTAAATGACAGCGTGAATAAAAATATTTGTGAGATTGTGATGATTAAACGATATTGAAATTAAATATATAAGTGATAAAAAGATAATAAAATTCCTTTGAAAAAAAGGTAATAAAATTAAATGGAACCTCCTTAAAAAATTAATGGAACGGTTAAAAAAATAAAGTTAAATGGAAGAAAAAAACATATTGAAATATAATATTAAAAAATAAAGAAAAGGTTCCCAGCGTGAGTTGAAAAGAGGTGCTTAACATTAAATTCAGAAGGTGTTATAATTGTAATATATTAATGTCTCATAACATCAACCTTAAAGAAATAGTTTCTATTCAAGCAATCTATGTGCCTTTACAGTTCCATTTTTGATTTCATATAGCATTTTCCAAATCAAATATCCAAAAAAGTCTTGAAAAGAAAGTATCTAAGGATGACTTTAGAAGATTTGGAAACACACAAGACATATAATTGCAAGGTTAGGACTGCTGGCAAAGGGAATGCTGAGAAAAATTTAGGTGGTGAATGGTTTAACTTCGTCGTAGACCGTGACTTACAAGAGGGTGATAGATTGATCTTTGATTTAGAGGATCCACCAACCAAAATGTATGTCAGACACATCCGCGACCAATAAACAACAAAAGGTACTGATTAAAAGTTATTAAAAATATAAAAATTAGAAAACAATTAAAAAAAATTGGTTAGGGGCAAAAATGGAAATTCATAGGTCAACCTTAAAAAAAAAACCCACCCTCCAATGATTGAATTACCAAAATGCCCCTTCTAGGGGCAAAATGGTAATTTCAATGGATATGTCTTTTTATATTAGTTATTTATGCGTTCAAAAAAAGTACTTTTTTTAGTAAGTACTTAATTGATATTGTATTCGGCCTAACTTCTCCTTAAAAATGTAGAGAAGTTTGAAAATAGTCGGGTCAAACGATACCTTGATCTCCCACAACGGCAATGTAGAAGCAATTAAATTTCGGAGGAAAAATTGAAAAATAGTTAAAAATATAAAAATTGGAAAATAATTAAAAGTTATTAAAAATATAAAAATTAGAAAACAATTAAAAAAAATTAGTTAGGGGCAAAAATGGAAATTCGTAGGTCAACCTTAAAAAAAAACCCACCCTCCAATAATTGAATTACCAAAATGCCCCTTCTAGGGGCAAAATGGTAATTTCAATGGACATGTCTTTTTATATTAGTTATAGATAGATATGACTATTCCAATAATATATGACTAGTTATATATTTTGAATATTCATACACAATAATCCAAATCTAATTATCAAAGAGCATTCCTATTTATCTAAAGAGTTTTTATCAAGAATCGATCATGAAAAGGTCTCAGCCAATTAAATTTGTTATTTGTCGGAAATCAAAAGAGGTAATGGTGTATAATTAAGGAAAGATGTTAGCAAAGCAAATACATTGTCTTGAAATTTTCTTGATACATTTTTTCATCGTATCTATCATTTTCCTAAAATCGATATGAAAGGAAAAAAAATGTTGATAACATATTTATCAGTGCATAGTTAATTATGGGTGAATTTAACTTCTTAAAGCGTCTGTGAAGTCCAACTTTTTTAAATAATTATTATTGTGAATTTGGTTTTCTTATAGAAATATATTTATTTATTCAAAAAAAGAAATATATTATTATGAATTTGTAACTTGTATACGTAAAAAAAAAAAGTGTACTGACACCCAAACTGAGATTTGTAATAAAAATTGTTTTATATTTAATGCTTTTTAATATGTAAATTGGTCCACTTGAATACTTTGATACTTTTTTTTGAATTATTAAAGATTTCCACTCTGTTAGGCTATTCTTATAAGATGGGATTCCAACTAAGGATAATTCATCAATAATGACAGTAGCGGATAATCTTTACAACAATTGTTTTTCTCTTGTCCTTCTTTAATTTGAGGAAGAATATTTATCTGGTTGCAGATTCAAATGGTTTTGCCACTTGGGGTTGGGGTGGTACAATGCAATTTGAAAGCCACTTGGGGTTGGGGTGGTACAATGCATCAAACTCGTGTCTTTATATCACTTGGTTTGTATTTGCATTTATGTGAAGGATTGGAAAACAAAGAATGGTATGTTATTTCAAAGTTAAAATGATAAATATGGTTGAAGAAGTGGAACTAGGTTAATTGAAAATAAAAACATAAATTCATTTGCTCCATTTCATAGTAGGTATGCAGAATCTATTTTTTTAGATAAGCAAAGATTTTACTTATAAGAGTATAAGGGGTACTCTAACACATTAATAAAAGGGAAATGTTAACCGGTGTTCCCAGAGCACCGGTTAAAGAGGCAAATATAAAAATATGATTTTATGATGACGAGATATTAGTGAAATAAAGAGAGAGATTGTGAGAATAATGAAAAAAGATGATCCAAATATGAATGTCTTCCCACTCCACAAATTAACCACCATCAATAAAGAATTTTTTTTTTTTTGAGGGAATCAATAAAGAATTTTGATATGAGTCACAAGTTTAATTAAATCTGCTATGGCTCCTGCTAGAGAGGCGACTTGTTTAGTGTGAATATATATACCATTATTTGTCCTCGTGAGATTAGCTCTGTTGGTTGGACAATGCATAAAAATATGCAAGGTCCGGGGTTCAAACCCCGACCACTACCAAAAATATATACCATTCTTTATTCTTCAGAAAAAAAAAAAAAAAAATCTGTTATGGCTCCTTTGAAGATTAATCTATTTCTCATTTCCAATAGACACCAATAACAGCTGCTAAACAATATAATGTATTCTCCCACACCATTAGCATGTGTGGGAATGAATTGGCTATCTTTATGTTACTAAAATAAAATATAAAAAAAAAAACATGAGTGTAAGAATCAAACCAATGGCTCGATGAATCTAAAGATTAAATGAAAACCAAGCTATGGCTCCTTTGAAGATTAATCTATTTCTCATTTCCAATAGACACCAATGACAGCTGCTAAACAATATAATGTATTCTCCGACACCATTAGCATGTGTGGGAATGAATTGGCTATCTTTATGTTACTAAAATAAAATAAAATAAAATAAATAAATAAAATAAAAAAAACATGAGTGTAAGAATCAAACCAATGGCTCGATGAATCTAAAGATTAAATGAAAACCAATTAAATTGGATCTATTTTTTCCATGTCCAAGTCTAAACCATATATACAAGAACAATCGGGGACCATCTCTTTTAGTTTGAATATCGATTTTACATTATTTAAAATCGATCACCTGAGACCCGAATCAACCCATTATATTTTAATTTCTACTATATCTTACACTATATTACTAATTTTATCTTGAAAAATAAAGTTAAATATGTATTTCATTCCATTATTTTAAAAAATAAAAATAATTAATCCCTATAATTTTTCCGACTTTTAGCTCCATAGTATTTTTGTTCTACAATCTTAGTCCACGTAAAAATCAAAATAAATCGATGTCTTATTAAAATGCCATCAACTTTTTTGATAAATTCTATGTATTATTTGGAATCTAGGCAAAATATGAGTGTGTGTGTGTGTGTGTGTGATTTCTAATTTTAGTTATTATGGTTTCTTGAGCTTTTGGTGTTTAAAAAATTTATATTTAATTCATTCTATAATAAAAAATTATAAATGTTTGGGGATGATATGTTTAAAATATTATTCCTTCAAAAAAAAATGTTTAAAATATTATAAACATGTTCGCGAAAAATCATTCAAAAATTCATAAAAGTACAGATTAGTTAACGACTTAATATAGTAATAACTAAAGTTGTTGGTGGAAAATATTGTGGAAACTAAAAATTGAAGATTAATTTTATTAAGACTAAAGCAAAATTTTGAAATTTATTGAGACTAAAATTATATCTAACCCTAAAATATTTTTTTTTTTAGAAAGCCCTAAAATAATCGTATTCATTTAATTTTTAATCATTATATATGATTTTTTTTAGCTTACATTTTTAGTTGGATGGATGCACATACTCTATAGTAATTTTAATAAGTAATTTAATATTTTATATTTTAAAAAAATATCAATCCGTTTAATAAGTAATTTAATATTTTATATTTAAAAAAAAAATATCAATCCGATCGAACAGAATCAAAACAACTCACTTTTCATTAGTTTTGCTTGGATTTCTTGAGAGAAAGATATGTTAAACGGAACCAAATGGCGTAAATATATGGCATATCCCAATAGTCATCGAATAAGCATGTGATAATGATCTCACGTCCGTAAGATAGTAGTTCAACTAACACATGATATTATCGTGCATGTCACTTCATCTATAGACCAAGAAAAATTCTGAGGTGAAATTTAAAATCCCAAACGTCACACAACTTTAGAGTTTACCTTATTACATCAAAATCAATAACAACTAATTTAAATAATTACAATAACTACTACTAAATGAGGGGATGTGTTGCTCACTTGGTTGATTGAACAAAATGATTAAATGAGTTAAAAATACAAAATTTGAATTCTGACAAGAGAGAAAAATACTAACCTAACAATTAACATACTAACATTTAATATTTACAGAAAAAATAACTACTAAAGACTGGTGCATTGTCACATAACCATACTAAACACCCCTTATACCCAAACAAAAAGTTTTTATTTGAGTTCATACGAGTCTTTAAAACAACTCTTTGATAGAGTTCAATAACATTATTAATGTTAGCTAGTTATAATTTTTTCATAGCAAATTAAATTGATAATTTACATGCACGTGCATGCATATATGGAATTTATATATTTAAATCACTTGGGTTTCTCTATAGGATGGTTTTTCAAAAGCACCTTTTAGGATTTAAGGGCATTTGAGTCTTTATTGTAACAAATGTAGTCATAAAAGTGGAAATGGGGTCATTGAATAGAAGGATGTGTATTCATAGTGCCAAAATATGTCATTTCTACAAAAGATGAACAAGACTGATTTTTATGAACTTATGTTGACAATATGTTGTCATGCAAACACCTTAACTAATGTAATTAACCTAATATTAGTTCATTATGTGTACTATTTTGGTCCTTCAACAAAAAAATGTGTACTATTTTGGGTAATATGTCGATATAATGTCTTTGCTCCTCAAACATCAACCTTTATTTCCATTATAAAAAGTGTACCTTGCGTTGAATATATTAGGCAGAAAGTTAAAGCACCACTCTTTTAGGGGATAGCTGTTACCAAAGTTATCATCTTAGAGATTGATTATTTTCCAAAGTTTTCAACAAATATACATAAAATTACGCATTTACCACCTCTACGTTCAAATTCGTTTAGTTAAGTAAAATTGTGATTTCTCGTGTGTTATTTATTGATTATAATTTTTTTAATAAAAAAATATTTTTTATTTATTAAAGTAGGACTTATATTGTACCCAAAATAAAAGTAGGACTTATATTATTATTTCTTTTCTTAAGATTTGTTAATAACATTGTTATCCTTGACTTCAAAGGTTAAACGGTTGACGATCGAGAAGGTGATGGAAATGTATCTAAGGTACCTAAGGTTTACATGAAATGTATTCTCCTAATCTGTTATATTGATTAGTAGATACTAACCCTTATTTTCTTGGGGTGTATAGGTGACAATTATTCAGATTTGTTTTATTCGTTACACCATCGGGTCATTATTATGAATAAAAATATATTTTTTAAGTCCATTAGATAAGTGATATATGTAATCTATATTATAGACCATGCACATACTTTATTTATTTAATGAAACTAAAAAGATTTTTTTTTGTTTATGATAGTGATTAGATAGTATATTTTTTAAGCTTTAAATTGTTAATCACTCAACAAAATCGTCATTGCGTTCCCTGACTCCACCACCTCAGTCACCAAATTATCCTTATATAGCCTTATTCACTATCTATCAGCCACTACTTAGAGCATCTACATTGATAGGGTCTTTATCATTTAAGACCCAAAAATTTGGGGACTCTTAAGACTCGGGGTCTTTGGGGACTCTTAAGACTCAGGGTCTCACTTTAGATCATAATCTTAAGTGGACTCCACACCACTTTTGAATAAAATAATCATTATTTGAGTTGATTTTGCTGCTTTTCATTAATAAATAGTTATTGGTGAGACCCATTTAGATCTTTTGATAGAGGATCTCCATTGGAGTGGTTGAGTGCCTATTAGGTACTATTATTAAAAAAATAATAAAAAAGTGATGTGTCCATGTGAGACCCGTTTAAAACCTCAAATGTGAGGATCTCCATTGTAGATGCTCTTTTGATTGTAGAATATAAAATCAATAGGCTTACTTTTTATAGTGTCTTTGGAAAAATAACTGAGTTAGTAAAAATCCTACTTTTTATTATGGAGTCATTTGTAGCTGAACCAAAGAACCTAAACTGTGAAGCATTTTGAGACATAAAAATCCTACTTACGGTGAGTTAGTAAAAAAAACTAAAAAAAATGGTTACTTTTTTAAATAATAAATGCTTACTTCTTAAATACTAAAATGTGCATAAATAATTAACAATATTGTGTGACACAACTAATAGATAATTGAATCTCTTTATGTGATGATAAATGATTTTGATCATTGACCAGTGTGTAGGTACAGAAATTTCTTAACGCAAGATGTTAGTTTCTTAAATAAATATATACCTCGAAGAATAACTAGTCTATCGTTTGTGGTTGGAGATACAATGGACAACAATAAAAATTGTGTATGTAAATTATTCTTACTATTTTTTATGTTTTCTTTGTGTACTTGTTACTTTTGACAGGAAATGGTGGATTTAGTCTCTCTGGAAGTGAACACCATCCATTTTGCAAAAATGAATGATTCACAATTTCCTAGTGGTATTGAACCAAACTGCTCCCTATGCATGTAGGCTTCTTCTCTTTTCTTTACATTCATATATTTCATAATCCACTCAAACAAAAGTTTACCAAATACGTACAATTTTATCTGCACATACGTAGTCCAATGGTTTGGGTATCTATGCATGAAGTTTGCATTTTCTCTTTTCTCCTAACAAATTAACTATTTTTTTAAAAAGTTAAATTAGCTCACTCAAACTGGCACAGAATCGAATCTGAGACCTTAAGTACTTAAGGAGCACAATCTCGGGTCCCAAGTCAATAACACTATGCCAATAAAAATATCACATACAATTTTTAAAAAATAGTTAGAAAATAAATATAAATTTTACACATCACTAACTTTGATATTCTAGGTTCACAATATAGTTTATCCCGCCAAAGCCTAACAAAATGCAATTTCCTCTATGATTTTACACTAGCAAAAACCCACTAAAAATGCAATGAACCTTCTTATTGGTATTATTTTTTATTTTATTTTTTTACGAATGAAGGGTTGGCTTGACGAACTAACCCTATAATATCACGAAAATTATGTCAGTCATATGTCTTGATAGCCACACATCACTCACCAACATGATGAGCATAACATACTTCATACGGTTCTATTTATAAGAGATATTTGGGTTAACAAAAGTTTATGTGTCTGGTCCAATTTTTTAACTAGATACATTAACTTTTGTTGACCTAAATTTCTTTTATAAATAATATCGGATTGAGTATTTAGCCAACTTGACGATATTTGATATTAGTATTATTTGTTAGTTTGGTTAATATGTCGATATTATGTCTTTGCTACTTCAACATTTCACACTTCATGCCCATTATGTAAAGCTTCTCTATTGATGTGATTATTGTTGAGGTATAGCTAGCAAAAAAGTTAAAGCATATGTTTGTATGTATAGTATAGAAGCCGTCAATCTAGATCACATATAAAGCTCTTAAATAAAACCTTAGTTTCACCACCTTTATGATAAATACAAAACTTTAGAAAAACAAAAAAAATAATCACATTGATATGATATTAACTAAAGTATTCTCAATAAAGTGTCATCTTTAATTCTTTATAGTATTAGCTTTTTGTATAATGGGCATGAAGTAAGGGATGTTGAAGAAGCAAAGACATAATGTCGACATATTATAACCTTTCCTAATGAACTAAATATAATATAATATAATATAATAGAGAGATCACTATATGGACCGACCCTACGAAAATTTACTAAAACCCTTGCTTTAGGCCTCCGTTTTACCTTCGTAATCTCTATATATTTATCCATCAAATTTTATGACCTTACTTACATTTTGATATCTAACAAAAATTGCACCTTAGTCTCATTTTTATAATTTTTCTCAACAATTCTATGATTTTATCTCCATTCTTATACTTAGTCAAAGGTGTATATATATGAGGCCTGTGCCCTCTTTACCTCTCGTAACATGATTTATTCCCATTAGTTAATAATATGGTCTCCAGTTAACAAAAAATTGTACATGTGAGGCCCCCACGTGATTTGCTCCCATTAGTTTTATGACCTCATCCCCCAATTGATATACCTAACAAAAATTACACATATGAGATCTTCTCATGAGTTGTTCGATCTTATATCACACTTAGCTTTAGGTCTCATCTTACCTTGAAGCATTCCTAAAATTATATCTCTACTACCTTAATAACTTTAAACATGTTATTCAAAATCAATAACTCTTCATGATATATGTACATATGTAGAGTTTATTACAATACACTGAGAGTGTAAACTTTGTACAAAGTCGAATTATATCTCCCAATATAGATGTTTGTGCAAGTATTTTATAAAATAAAATTATTTCACAAAATATTGGTTAAATATGATTGGCGTATTTACAAAAAAAAAAAAAAATTACACTATCAATATGTAATTATTACACTCGTGTATGTGTATGATTTAATTGGCAATCATTGTCGTATAAAGATTCTTTAAAAAAAAAAATTGTCATATAAAGATCTTGTATTTGTCAACAAATCATAAATCATCTTATGTGTGATAGTCATGACAGTTGAGATTAAACTTAACGTTTATTGATGTGTCAATTTATGATCCGTTGATAATATATAAATTATTTACGAGGAATGCTAGCAACACTCTCTTTTGAGCATTCTCTCTAGCACTCACTCTTTTATTAGGTGTGGGTTCCATTTCCAAAGTGTATGTCCTACATTGATTTTATCCAATAAAAGAGTGAGTGCTCAAAAGAGAGTGTTGCTAGCATTTCTCATTATTTACATTGATAGTGTTGTATCAAAGATAAACTCACATGTAAACGTGTTTGTATGTGTGTATAAATATAGTGAGAAATGATATTTTGACAACCATTTTTTGATAACTTTTGGACAACTTTCTCTCTCATACTCACATAATGTTGTTATCCTCTCTCTTCCTTTTTCTCTCTCCATTGTTTTTAACCAATAAGAAGTGAGAAAAACAAGATTGTTAACAAAGTTGTCATCAAATGGATGTCAAAATATCATCCTTATTTATTAATTTTGTTATGTTTGCAGCAACTTAACCTAATTTTTTCCCGCTGATTTGCTTTATTAGGTTTGCAATTATTTAACCTAACAAATTCCATCTAAAAAAATGCATTGAAGAAAATATTTTCTACCATATCAATGATCTTACGGGTTAAAGATGATTTATTGGTCTCTATTATAGTCGAGAAAACTCGTGCGACGCTCGGGTCAAAAGTCTAGTTACTCTTTAAGAATACACCCTCCGGTCACTAATATAAACAAAAATCCACTTTCTAAGTTCATTCAATAAATTATGTATGTAGCCTATAATAAAGACTACATACATCATTAATTGAATGAATCTAAAAATAAATTTTTGCTTATATTAGTGACCGAAGGGTGTAGGTCAGAAAGCTATTATGTTCTATTTCTCTTACCTTTTATAGCTTTTTGACGTGATTACACTGTAATAAAACAATGTGATGCAAGTACCCTCGTTCGAAGTCAAGTTAGAACATCTTAAAGACATTTGGGCAAAGCTCGGTTCTCTAGGCGAAGTGCGAAGAAGGGAAAGCGAGTAGAAACAAAGAATCCATGGAAAATAGTTAGAGAATGTTTGCTAGGCGAGCAACGGTTTGCTTAGCTAACTAAGGCGGTTTCAGAAAATGACAAAGGATAGCTGATTTTTTCCTCTATTGAAGAAAGCTTGATTCACTAGACGAGCATCACTTTCGTGCAACGAATGTACACTTGCAGAAACATTATAAATAGGAGTGTGATTAATTTTTTTTACCAATTCACTTGTAACTTAAGATACTTTAGATAGATAACACTAATTTTTAATTTTGCAGAAAATTTTATAATATTATAAGAATCTCTGCCCAAAAAAAAATTAGAATTTTTTAACAAAACATGAATTAAATAAGAATGTTTATATTTTTTGCGGGTAAAAATTTATATTTAATTCATTGTTTTGTTAAAAAATTCTAATTTTTTTGGGAGAGATTTTTACAATATTCTACGTATTTCTACAAAATTTTATTAAAAAATACAAAGGCTACACATGGTTGACTTAAAAATAAAGACCAAAAATAGTGATTGAAAATTGAAAAAGACTAATTTGTACCCTAAAAGCACAAGTTAATGAATCAAATATAGTAAATTTGTATATTTATAGTGACCAAAAAATATATTTAACCTAAAAAATAATAATAATCTTTGGTCACATTTTATCAGTACATAAAATGAAGTATCAAGTATATATATAATGCATGTGAGGAAATACACTTGCGGAGTTGCGATTTGGTACCCAGACACAAAATAAGTATTAATCATATAAAATATCTGAGAATCCTTCATCAACATGGCCCATTAGCTCAGTTGGTTAGAGCGTCGTGCTAATAACGCGAAGGTCGCAGGTTCGAAACCTGCATGGGCCATTTTTAATGTTTTTTCATAATTAATAATTTGAAAGAATATAAAATAAAAAAGTAAAAACAAACGCCGTTGCCGGGGATCGAACCCAGGTCACCCGCGTGACAGGCGGGAATACTTACCACTATACTACAACGACTGTTTGATGTTAGTGAACTATTACAATTGTATATAAACAATACAGTTTCATTTGTAATAAGTTTCAGTTGGTGTGTTTTTTCTCCAGAATTTCAAGGTAGCATTCTTCCATATGAATATGGGATATTCTTATTAAAGATACTTTAATCATTCGTACCATTTTTTCCATAGTTGAACCAAGTTCTTTCATGAAATGAAAATGTTCTTCTTTATACACTTACGTATAATCTGGCATATAAATTTGAGTATAATTCCATTAATTTGAAAGGAAAAAAATACTCAATGGTAGAAAGAGTTACTAGCATGATTATACACCAATGTCTGTCAATGTCATTTCCCAGTAGCCCTATAAATTCTGCCAAATAGTAACTGATTTTTTATTTCACTTTTCTAAAAAAGTCGTCCACAAAACTCTTTCGTGCCATGTAGCAATGCTCTTTCAATTTGAGGGTGCTGCATGGTTGTTTTTCTACTTTAACAACCATTGTTTCTGAAGGACTAGTCTAACGGTACGAGTTGAGACGCTGAATAAATTAGATGTTGGAGATCCAAAGTTTGATCCTTGATACTAACATTTCACACTCCTCCTACCAAACTAACCGCTAACATTTGCCTACAAAAGAGTTGGGAATAAAAGGAGAAGTGTGATTTACAACCAAGAGTGCTATTTTCTCATTATTAGCATTCATGACCAAGAAATGTCTTGCAAAAAGTATTCAAGTAAAAATATGGAGAGATACAATTAACAAAAATGGAATTTCATCAACAATTAGAATCCTTTATACAAGATACCATGAAAACTAAATACATTTTAGAGCAACAAATAATGGATATCAAAATTTAGGAAACATATGATTAGAAAACGATCAAAAGCAAAATTGTCCTCAAGTCATAGCATTGTGCAGGAGATCTTAGCCTGCACCAAGGCCTCAATCCCCCAGCGATAACACGGCTGATATGGACTCTGAAGAGACCTCCTCAGCTGGAACGACGCTGCCATGCTGGCTATTTCGATGATGGTCACGCATGCTAGGGATTGATAGCTAGGAATCATGATGGTATTGTGAACGCCGCAGCTAGTAAAAGGGACCAAACAATGGCCGAGACAATGGGGCTGAGATGGTGCCTCAATTGGATTTAGGAACAAAACTTGCACAATGTGGTGATTGAAATGGATGCGGAAAATGTGGTTAATTGTGTACGCGCGGAAAACTCAAACTTGATGATATTGATTTTATTATTGCTGATTGTCTAGATATCTTGTTTAGTTTGTTAAATGTTAGTAGATTTGCTGTCAAAAGAGATAAGAATAGGGCTGCTCATGGCCTAGTGCCCTAGCAAAAATTGCTAGAAATTTGGAAACTATGTCTTTGTTGACAAATGTCCCTCAACCTTTCTGATTTTCTTCATTGCAATGAATGAGATGATTTAGTCAAAAATGAAAATACAGAGGTAGTGTGAAATCATAATTCAAATGAAGAAAACATGTTTGGATTCTTTGTTCTAACAATGTGTCTTCAAGTGAGATGAAAACAACTAAATTATGACATAATGTATGACAGAACTCTAACAAAGTAGAAATTACTTTAGATTATATCATTGCCATGTAAAACAATATAATGGTTGTGTGGATATATTAGTTATTTTTAACAATTGAAAACAAAAGCAGGTCCGTCTATGTATCTGATCAGTAAAAAGACCAAAAGAAATTGGATTCTACCAGAAAATTTATGCCATAAACCATATTACAATTTTTATATATATCAGCTTATCTTATACAACAAATTACTACTCATGAAATCATCACCTAAATCATAAGCTGAGTTTCAAACGTTTGAATTCAAATTGGCTACAGAACAATATACAGAATGTTGTTCCATTTAATACATAAATAAGTGTGATCCATGTCATACATCAATTACGCACGAGAAAAATCAAGAGATTCAATTCCATAAAAGTCAAAGAAAATCTACATTGTTAAAATTATTTTAGAAGATTACTGCATACTGTATAGTGTATATCATATCAATCATCAAACATAGGAATCTACATTTCCTCCAACAACAAAATGAGCAACTTCAACTCTTCTGTATCCTTGCATATTTATATACACTCTTATAATTGAAGAAAAACCATTTCATGCTATGCCACAAATTCATTATATCTGACCTATTAAGCTTGATTGACGGTCGGATCCACTTAGCCGATATCGAGAAACTCAATATTATATTATATATATTGTTATACATTGGTTACTCCAACATGTACTATACTGTACATATATATTATACGAGTATCACGCCTACAACTTTATATATACGAGTTATACCTCTACAACTTAAAATTTCTGGATTCGTCTCTGATAGATAATACTTACGAGCATGGAGCTAGACCATCTTGTGGTAGCAAACTCCCTTCTTGATTCAAAGTCTCCCTAACTGCCTTATATAAAACTATCCATGAAGAAGAGTAAACATCCACAGGACCCCACACAAATGTAGGGTTTGGACTAGCAGGGCATGAAGTAACAAAATCCAAAACTGAAACTGGTTTAATATTTTTGGGAAAATTGAATGCCAAGTTATCAACTTTATGTTCATAAATTTTGCCATTCTTGTCCAATTTATACTTTGAAGTGCCTTGAAATTCTCCTTTAGCTTCCCAAGGGACACGTGGCACGCCCTTAAGGTTCCACCTAATCCATATCACATTCTTTGAAGGTTGCCACACTCTATATACATCAAGTGCTATCTCATGAAACAAGAGTTTTCCATGAAACCTTAATGCCCAGAAGATCAATTTGTACTTTTCAATTCCAGTAAATGTGTTCAAAGGGTCCAAAAATGTTATATCATCCCTGAAAATTGATCAAATTTCAATGAAAATAAGCTCCTTAAAATTCACTACTTAATAATATGCTCATTTTACAAACAAACGAAAAATAAAAAATATAAACATCATTTCAAATTACTAGCTATCTTTTTTTTTAAAAAATTACATCATTTATCAATAGTTTAATACTATTGGAGTCTAGCGCAAGTGGTTGGTACATATGGTGTGTCGGTGTTACGTGCGCTAGTGTTGTAAATATCGAGATGCCAAGTTCAACTCCTAAGCATCAAAAAACTTGTCTTGGAAGAAAACAAATAAAAATTGAACATATAATTTGTAATTTTGTAATATTCATATACAAAATGTACACATTAAGGGTTAAATAGGCTTATAAATAGTGTTATTGTTAAATAGGGATGAACATAATAAAAGTTAAAAAAAATATCAAAGATTATAAAAAAAGAAGAAAGTTATAAGAAATGGTCAAATAAGGTAAGAAAAAGTCAAATAACCTATAGATATCATAATTGAGGTCTTTGATGAAGATCATAGGCATGTCTTCACGAAGAGTTCTCACAGCAAGTCCAAGGTTGACATAGAATTCATCCTTTGGAACACTTGATGGTATGTTAACTTGTGAAGTTGGAGTTTGAAGGGTGGCTAAGGGAGAAGAAGAATTTGAGGAAGTGGAAGATACAAGAAAATGTGAAGTGGGTTTTGGTGATGAAAGAGTTTGGTGAAGGGGTTTGTCTTTGGATTTTGATTGAGTTGGGAGATAAGGTTGGAGGTTTGGTAGAAGAAAAGCCATAACCTTTTAATGCTTCAATGGTTTTCAATGATATTAGCTAGTATTAACTTTGTGTTTGTGAGTTGATGAAGCAAATTGAGGCTGTTGTTAAGTTTGTTTTATTGTGTGATGTTTGAGTGGCTTTGAATGTGGGAATGAGATTGGCAAGAATAGAAACAAAGTTTGTCATTTTGCATATTTGACCTTGCATTTTATAATATGTTACCTTTCAATTAGGGAGTAATGAATTTTTTATTGAAAAATAGTACCAGAAAAGTTTAAGTCCTTCCCTCAACATTTTTTTAAGTTTGGAAAAGTTTAAGCAACTTAGGTTCCAAATTTTATTAGAGACACAAAAAGCCTCAAAGCTTAGAGAAAATTGAAAACGATACTTATATATTATTCACTAATGAGATTCTCACATTGACAACAAGATTCAAACTCAGTTTCTTATGAAATCTGAACTGAGTCGTTATCAACTATACTCAAAACACTCTCCTCATTTCTCAATATCTAATATTGAATTTACTTATATATTAGCTATTTTATCACACAACATTTACATGTCTTTTTTTTAACTGCTACATAAGTACATGCCTTAATAGTGTTAAAAATTTCTTTATAACTAGTAACATACCCGTGCATCCGCAAGGATACTGCAAGGATACTGATTGATCTTGGATGATTTTGTGTAGTTTGAACTCGACATTATGTATTTGTGAACGGTTTAAATTTAGACTATTTAAAAGTTAATTATTATTAAATTTAAAAAAGTATAGAAACTAGATATAGTCATTACTTTTTATATGCAAGTTTAAGCAATAATAATATCAAATTTATATAGTTTTGTATTGTATATATCATATCAAGTTTGAAGTATTTTCTAATTTCATAAACCGTGTATATATCACCAAAATTTGAACACAGTTGATAGGAAGGATGGGTTCTGGCAACATCCTATGACTTGGATTGAAGGGTAAGGTGCATAATAATTTTGTAGTACTATTTTGGAGTAGGCTCCTAGAATTGAAAAGGACACAATAAACAGAAACCAGACAAACAAAGAAGGTCCTTCCCAAAAGGATTTCTAAAATGGATATTCTTAAAGATTCTAACTTCTTTCAAAGAGCCAATACAATGAAGGAGCACATTCCTTTTCAGGATACCTTACATTTGAGCATCTTTTTGTTTTGTTTCTATTATAGCTAGAATAAGTGTAATAACAATACCATTATAAGATAGTAATGTTGTAATGGTTTTGATAAATTCAGATTAGTTTCCTTCAACACATTAGTAGTGCTTCTCTTGGCAATATCATATGCCAAAATTGCATTCAACACTTGGATTTAATTGACCATAGACCAAGGACAACTTATGTTATCACTTAAACCATATAAAGAAGTGTTTTGGAATAGGTACAGTTGCATAATTTTAGTAATGATATGAGTCAATTATATGCCCATTACAAGTTTTGGGGGAGGTGTCATGTGCTTGGTCATATATTATTGTTATTTGTTTAGAGGCTTTATATAATCCGAGTTAGAGTCAAATAACCCTTTGAAAGGGAGAAAATTTCTCCGAGCGTTTATTTTTTTTCATTCACAAGATTCAAAACCAAAACCATGCTTAAGCACAAAAACAAGTTCATTTTCACTTGAACCGACAAACCTTAGTTTGGTTGTATAGAGGAGTGTTAGCAACACGACCTTCAATACATTATTTTTTAACACATTTTAATTAAATGATTGAAACTCAAATGAGTCATTGAAACAGGTCTCACTAAATTATGCTGGTCTCACATCAATATGAACTCATGAATCTCAATCAAACCAAGTCATCAACATAACTCTTAGATCTCAGACTCTAGGGTGAATGACTAGTAGCAGTTCCCTCTAATGAAATGTCTGCCTCATGTCTATAAGACTCAAACAACTGAGAACAAAGGTAACACTCTCCGAAACCAGGGAACACCATCTGACCTAACCAAAACTACGCGGAGATGAATGATAAGATTCACACCATAACTAATATCAAGTATTCTTCGGTGTGGCATTAGAAAAACACAATATGCCTTGCTTTTTCAAAGTAACTTGTACAGATTTATGACATGGAATTGAAGTAAGAGACGGAATAAGTTGAAAAACATTGAAGTGCCACCCTATAATGACCAAGAGGAAAACACACACACATGGTTTTCGCTTATCATATAAGTGATTATATATATGCTATTTCTATGACAAAAAATAAAGTTTCATAACCTATTCCGGAGAGTTTATGGAAATAAGATGAAAAAAACTTATGGACATGTGACATGTCATAAGTTTTTCCATAAGCTCTAAAAACAGTCTTACAAGTGTTTTTGTCGGTAGATAAGCTCAAACAAGTCAATCCAAGCAGGCCAATAGTAATCGATGGAGATTTTAATTTCAAAATAAATGGAATATAAATATATAACCATGGCCATACCAGCAAACCTTCTTTTAGTGCTAACTGCTTATCAATTTCTATAGCTTGTTCACTACATACCTGAGAAAAAATAATTTGAAGAAGAAGAGAGAAAAATATTAAAAGGATAGAAAACCAATAACCAAATCCTTCCACAGAAGCATACAAGTATCAACCGTGTTTTCAAACTACAAACATAGTGGGTGTTTGTTTGCACGTTGGAGTGGATGCAGACGTACGTTTCATGTAAAGCTAGGAACAGGCTAATAATCATAAAGAAAGTGACTAATATTCACAAGTTTTTATGTATCATGAGGATCTGTAACCTTCATTTGAAGATGAAATTAAAAACCAAATATTCATATCATGTGCAAGAGTCTCATAGACACTTAAAATCAACCGTGTTTTCAAACTACAAACATAGTGGGTGTTTGTTTGCACGTTGGAGTGGATGCAGACGTACGTTAAGAGTCTCATAGACACTTAAAATCAACCGTGTTTTCAAACTACAAACATAGTGGGTGTTTGTTTGCACGTTGGAGTGGATGCAGACGTACGTTTCATGTAAAGCTAGGAACAGGCTAATAATCATAAAGAAAGTGACTAATATTCACGAGTTTTTATGTATCATGAGGATCTGTAACCTTCATTTGAAGATGAAATTAAAAACCAAATATTCATATCATGTGCAAGAGTCTCATAGACACTTAAAATCAACCGTGTTTTCAAACTACAAACATAGTGGGTGTTTGTTTGCACGTTGGAGTGGATGCAGACGTACGTTTCATGTAAAGCTAGGAACATGCTAATAATCATAAAGAAAGTGACTAATATTCACGAGTTTTTATGTATCATGAGGATCTGTAACCTTCATTTGAAGATGAAATTAAAAACCAAATATTCATATCATGTGCAAGAGTCTCATAGACACTTAAAATCAACCGTGTTTTCAAACTACAAACATAGTGGGTGTTTGTTTGCATGCTCGAGTGGATGCAGACGTACGTTTCATGTAAAGCTAGGAACATGCTAATAATCATAAAGAAAGTGACTAATATTCACGAGTTTTTATATGTATCATGAGGATCTGTAACCTTCATTTGAAGATGAAATTAAAAACCAAATATTAATATCATGTGCAAGAGTCTCATAGACACTTAAAAAAAAGACTAGTAAAATAACAAAGAATTGAGAGGGGTAACCTTGGCGCAACTGGTAAAGTTGTTGTCATGTGACTGTAAGGTCACGGGTTCAAGTCCTGGAAACAGCCTCTTGTGTAAAAACAGGGTAAGGTTGCGTACAATACACCAAATGGTGGGACCCCTTCCCAGACCCTGTGTATGCGGGAGCTTCAGTGCACCGGGTTGCCCTTTTTTAAAATAACTTTAAAATAACAAAGAATTGAGTGAATTGCTTGAATGATCTGCAATCAGTATGCTGTATATATGCAGGACCTAAGGCTGCGTACAATACACCAAATGGTGAGACCCCTTCCCGGACCCTGCGTATGCGGGAGCTTCAGTGCACCGGGTTGCCCTTTTTAAAAATAACAAAGAATTGAGTGAATTGCTTGAATGATCTGCAATCAGTATGTTGTATATATGCAGGACCTAAGAATTTGCTCCTCACAAAGTCTCAGGTTAGACCCAACATCATTGGGCTAGTTTGACTTCTTCAAATATTGCGTATCAAGGAAATAAATACACATTCTACTATAAAAACAAAGGAGTTTCTACGGTACACCCTTAAATTAATGTGTACCGGTACACCTGTTTCAAAAATCAATAAGTTAGCGATAATTTTTATGTAATAAAAAGATATTTATCGACTTTTATATTTTAGAAAATATTATCCCATAAAAAAACATATCATTCTTTATAAGAATTATACTAAATTTTTTAAAATTTTATTGAAAAAATAATCAATATTCACTATTATGAGTAATAAAAATTTAAAAAAAATGAATTTTGCTTTGCCGACACTTTTGAGAAATAAAATATAATTATTATAATTATAAATGATAGAAAATATTTTTTTCTAAAGAAAATAAATCATTAAATTATACATTTAAATACACGGGTGTACCGGTACACTCAAAATTTTCGAGTGTACAGCCTAAAAACAATCAGTAGGAAATTTGAAATACCGACAAACTATAAAGATAAAATATAGTATTGAAGAGACTCAGCAGTCAAACAGTGGCATTCTCATTCTCCCTTAATTTCTTCTACTCACGTTCTATTCTTGATTGTTTTACATGCAGTCTGCTATATTAATATAGATCGTAGTAGTATGTCGTTAAAACATAATTAGAACATTTATAAAACAAATTGAAAGGATACAATATAATACAACTTTTAACGGCATTGTAGTGCAAAGATATCCTCATATATCTATATGGAATGTAACTTGAATAATTTCATCAAGTAGATTAACATCCAGCACATCATGAACAATGCCAGCTCCAATTCTCTGAATCAGATGCATGTGTATTACATATACACGCAACAAATATTGTTAGTATATCATCATTCAGGTATCAGACAGAGTCTTTATGTAAAATAATGAATGATTGCCTTGTGAAAAGAAAGACAGGAATAACAAATTAAATTTACATAAATGTAGTTCAACAAGTTGATTAGAAAAAGTCATAAATGTTTTTGAAAATATACCATGATTGAAAAATTGGTAGATGCAATGAAGCATATATCAAATCCTTCTCTAAGATTGATTGCAAAAGAAGTTTAGGACGAAGTTCCTAATCAATCCTTGTTGGATAAACAACTTATTTAAGCGCATATAGCAATGACACTTATCCTATAAGTGCTTACGTAAAAGCTGTTTCTATAATAAAAGATAAGATAAAATCAAACTGTTTATATAGGCTATAAGCTATGTTCATAAGTTATCCTGTAGAGTTTACGGAAATAAGCCGAAAACAACTTATAAAAGCTCTCACATGTGTTGGTGTCATTTGATAAGCTCAAATAAGTCAATTCAAATAGATGTAAATTTTAAGTGGCTATATAAGTTGGTGTGCTACCTCATTTAAGGGGTTTCTCTCCTTGAGTAATCATAAGTAACCAAAAGAGTAACAAAAATTATTCAAAAAAAAATGAAAAGAAAAAAATTACTTCAGTAACGTTATTCTTTATTGCAGACTGTTATCTCCATTTTTATTATCTTGGTGGTGGCACCTGAACACCATCTGCTAAAAAAAAGCTAGCATATCAATTATTAAATGGTGTTGTAGATTTACCATTTTATAAGGGTAACGTTGCGAATAAATATAGAAATATGAAAATGTTAAAGATTGTCGTTGCGAATAAATATAGAAATATGTAAATGCTAAAGAGTGTCATTAAGACCATAGTCACACAATTCGCAATTCGCTTTGGTACGCGGTACGGGTACGGATTCGCGGTACGCGACATGAGAAGAATTCGGTACGTACGGGGGTATAGAGCTTTGGTACGTGTCGGTTCGTAATAATATTACTATCTTATTAAGCATAATAAGCTATCAATAAAATATTATTTTTAACTATGATTTTTAAACAAAATTTAAAATTTATTAGTAATCACCAAATATTTACATCCTATTTGCAAGAGACATTCAAAAATAAATAATTAAAATATGTATTTTAAAAGTAAAATATTTCAAAAAATTAAAGGATGCTTAACATAAATAAATGATTCCTTAAAAACACATAAGCAAATGATTAACATAACTATTTAATAAAATAAAAAATAAAGCGCAGCTAGATTCATTTTTTTTTTTTGGGTGAAATTGGTTGAACATGTCCTGAAACAATAAAAAAAAAGCCCAAGATAGAGTCTAACTTAAACGGATCGGGTAAAAAACATGAACAACCCAATCATCTATCATCTTCAACCTAGCAAAACAAAAGTGCAGCCGCCGCAAATAAACACAGATACACATGGAAAGATGAAGAGATATACATGCTACCCTTCATTACCATTTCAAAATCGATTTCAAGCGTGGGTTTAAAAGCTTAAAACGCGTAAATGTTCATGGTGCTCAAACGCGTCCTTGGCACTTCGGTTCGCTGAGTTGCACGAATTTCGGTACGAATTCCGGCGAACCAATACGTAAAAGAACCGTGAATCGGTTCGCGCGAACCAATTCGCGGTTCTCCATGAAACCAGCGAATTATGTGACTATGATTAAGACATTGGTTAGGGAAATAAATATAGAAACCTTGAATTGAAAAGTGGTGAATTCAACTTTTTAAAGTTTAAATATTGTTGTTTCTATTACAAAACTATAGAGAACTCTTGAGAAAAGTTGGTGAAAAGTTGTGCATAATGAATCTATCTTTGGAATGGCGTGCAACTGTCTTTATATAGTGGTGCTCGATCAAGATGGATCACCTGGATCAATGATGTCAACTTCAAGTTTGCTACTTCGGTTTTCGCTTCTTGTTTTTATAAGCTCATTCTCCAAGTAAGGGGGGGTTACCTACAAAGACACTCTCATGCCAAAGTAAGAAAAGGTGTAAGTAGGGTTTTAGATAGGGTAAGAATGTATGATCATACCTGGAATCGAACCCCTTACTCATAGTGATTATGAGTTTAACTACGCTATTGATTGCTTTTATCATCACTCATATGTCGTTGAGGTCACATTGGAATAAAAGGTCACACATTTGTGTATTTGATAGCTAAAATAACATAGGCACATTTCTGAGCGAATCGAGTTTTAAAATTTGCCGAACGGCAAAGCCACGTCTAGATTTCTAAAACTCTTATCTCTTGATGTACTTATCATTGATGATGAAGTTAGGGGCTACTTACGCCCCACATCATCCCATTTGGATGATGCTTCCACATAGGATTTTATCCGTTGTCCTAAAAATTTGGGTTTGTCTCATTTATGCAGCTTCGATATGGATTGTGCATGACCTAATCTTTATTTGGGGTTGCGCCCGGCCTCCTAAGCTCATAAGGTTACAAAATTCAACTCATTTTTAACTAAAATCATATTTACAAAAGCAATTAACTCAAAATAAAGTACCAAAACTTGACAACGAGCAGTGATTTCAAATGCAAGTATAGTTGCTACTAAATCTAGGCAATTTATAAAAAGGTGAAGATATTTTCATACCTTGGCTACTGAAATTTTGGATGATTGGGTGTTAGTACAAAATGATGAGTCTCAGTCACAGGAGGAAGATTGTTGATAATATTGACCGCTATTTGATTCTCTTTCTACAGGGTTATAAACACAATCACAATTATTACTACACTACAATAACTCAAATTAATTCAATTAATTTAAATTCAAAACCTTATTGCCATTGACATTAGAGCACTGCTGATTACCAATCCCATTTCCATTCGACCCATTGCCACTGTCAAGGCCACTGCCATTACCATTAGATTGTTGATTCAAATTACCATTAGAAGGTGGGTGATTCAATAACAAACACAAAGTAAGTTTCAATAACAAATAATTCACCTACAAATCAAAAAATTAAATACACTTTAATCAATCAAAGTTATGTAAACAAAACCCATTCCCGTCAAACCCATTGCCACGGCCACTGCCATTCCCATTAGAGTGTTGATTCAAATTCTCATTAGAAGGTGGCTGATTCAATAACAAACACAAACACAAAGTAAGTTTCAATAACAAACAATTCCCTTACAAATCAAAAAATTAAATACACTTTAATCAATCAAAGTTATGTAAACAAACCCCATTTCCATCAGACCCATTGTCACGGCCACTGTCATTCCCATTAGAGTGTTGATTCGAATTTCTCATTAAAAGGTGGCTGATTCAATAACAAACACAAACACAAAGTAAGTTTCAATAAAAACAATTCCCCTGCAAATCAAAAAATTATATACACTTTAATCAATCAAAGTTATGTAAACAAACCCCATTCCCATCAAACCCATTTGAGTGTTGATTCAAATTCTCATTAGAAGGTGGCTGATTCAATAATAAACACAAACACAAAGTAAGTTTAAATAACAAACAATTCCCCTACAAATCAAAAAATTAAATACACTTTAATCAGTCAAAGTTATGTAAACAAACCCCATTCCCATCAGACCCATTAGAGTGTTGATTCAAATTCCCATTAGAATGTGGCTGATTCAATAACAAACACAAACACAAAGTAAGTTTCAATAACAATCAATTCCCCTACAAATCAAAAAATTAAATACACTTTAATCAATCAAAGTTATGTAAACAAACATCATTCCCATCAGACTCATTAGAGTGTTGATTCAAATTCCCATTTAAAGGTGGTTGATTCAATAACAAACACAAAAACAAAGTAAGTTTCGATAACAAACAATTCCCCTACAAATCAAAAAAATAAATACACTTTAATCAATCAAAGTTATGTAAACAAACCTCATTTCCATCAGACCCATTAGAGTGTTGATTCAAATTCCCATTAGAAGGTGGCTGATTCAATAACAAACACAAACACAAAGTAAATTTCAATAACAAACAATTCCCCTACAAATCAAAAAATTAAATACACTTTAATCAATCAAAGTTAAATAAACAAACCCCATTCCCATCAGACCCATTGCCACGGCCACTGCCATTCTCATTAGAGTGTTGATTTAAATTCTCATTAGAAGGTGGCTAATTCAATAACAAACACAAACACAAAGTAAGTTTCAATAACAAACAATTCCCCTACAAATCAAAAAATTAAATACACTTTAATCAATCAAAGTTATGTAAACAAACCCCATTCCCGTCAAACCCATTGTCACGGCCACTGCAATTCTCATTAGAGTGTTGATTCAAATTCCCATTAGAAGGTGGTTGATTCAATAACAAACACAAACACAAAGTAAGTTTCAATAACAATCAATTCCCCTACAAATCAAAAAATTAAATACACTTTAATCAATCAAAGTTATGTAAACAAACATCATTCCCATCAGACTCATTAAAGTGTTGATTCAAATTCCCATTTAAAGGTGGTTGATTCAATAACAAACACAAAAACAAAGTAAGTTTCGATAACAAACAATTCCCCTACAAATCAAAAAAATAAATACACTTTAATCAATCAAAGTTATGTAAACAAACCTCATTTCCATCAGACCCATTAGAGTGTTGATTCAAATTCCCATTAGAAGGTGGCTGATTCAATAACAAACACAAACACAAAGTAAGTTTCAATAACAAACAATTCCCCTACAAATCAAAAAATTAAATACACTTTAATCAATCAAAGTTATGTAAACAAACCCCATTCCCATCAGACCCATTGCCACGGCCACTACCGTTCCCATTAGAGTGTTGATTCAAATTCCCATTAGATGGTGGCTAATTCAATAACAAACACAAACACAAAGTAAGTTTCAATAACAAACAATTCCCCTACAAATCAAAAAATTAAATAAATTCAAAACAAATCTCAGGCCCAAAGCGTCAATATAAAGTCCAAACAGCAGCAACAGCTATCACACTTAGGATAAAAAGAACGCGAGTCAAGTTCTTAAGAAACCCTGCAGCATCAGACCGGGATACATGAGCTGAGGGGGAGGGGTGTCTTCGTCTAAGATATCCAATCTTAGACAAAGAAGATTCATCATGAAGTTCATGTTAACTCCATGACCAACCACTACAGCAAAACTCTCCCAAAATCCACTATGCGCTAGAAAAAGCCCTTTCGATTTCGTTGGAGCGCCTTTGGAGAGAACGTAAACTATTGCAATGTTCACGGTGACTCTGAATGATGTGACGAAACCAACAAACCCAGATTTTACTTCATGAAATTGGAAGTAGGTGTCACGCTGAGATTGATTTCTACATGCGATCAACCCACCAATCACAACGAAATCAAACACAATCAAAGCTAGCACTTGAATAAGTCTAGCACAGAGGACGGGATCCATTTTCAATTTGGGAATTTGGGGGGTGAAGTTTGAGTTGAGTTCTTGCGAGAGAGATGATTACATTCAGTTCAGGGTTTCATGTTGTTGACGTTGAAATGAAATGAAATGAAAAGGAAAATGGTGGTGCTTCTAGAACATCCAGTCATGTTTTTATTTATTTATTCTTTTTATTTTTATTTTATCAATTGTTACCAAAATGTTATTTACTTTTTGATACAAGTCTACATGAATATTGCAAAAGTTTTATGCATGCATATATATATATATATATATATATATATATATATATATATATATATATATATCTAATTTTAAGGTTGATCCCAAACCGAAATAGTTTCGCCCAACACTGTACTCCAATGCAGGCCTTGGTTGACCATTCCTATAACACTCCATAGGCCTCTCCACATATAACTCGGGTTATGCCCAATACAAGCCCCAAAATAATCACTATGCGGAAAATATTTAGCTTTGAGTAGCCTAGTGATAATAGGGTCTGGGTTAGTTATCACCTTCCAATCTTGTTTTCAATCATTGTTTGGTTAAAAGCTTTAAGGCTCTTAAAGCCCTTTCCTCCAAAATCCTTTGGGATAGAAAGACATTCCCATGATAGCCAATGCAGACCTCGAGAATTTGCAGGCTTATACCCCACTAGAACGAGTTCAACATCTTCTCGATTTCATTGAGCAATGTATCGGGAAATAAGAAAATACTCATAACATAAGAAGGTATGGATTGAAGGACTGATTTGATGAGAATTTCCCTCCCTAGTTGTGAGAGACATCTTCTACTCCACAAGTTAATTTTGTTCCAGACGCGATCATTTATCAACTAAAAGGTCACTTTCTTACTTCTGCCAATCATGGAAGTCCCAAATATTTGTCAGTCCCAAACACTTGCCTCACCCCTAAAATGATGGTTATGTTCTATTTGCGGGCTGCAGGTGTATTACTGCTACAATATAAGTTGGTGTGCTACCTCGTTTCAGGGGTTTCTCTCCTTGAGTAATCATAAGTAACCAAAAGAGTAACAAAAATTATTCAAAAAAAAATGAAAAGAAAAAAATTATTTCAGTAACGTTATTCTTTATTGCAGACTGTTATCTCCATTTTTATTATCTTGGTGGTGGCACCTGAACACCATCTACTAAAAAAAAAGCTAGCATATCAATTATTAAATGGTGTTGTGGATTTACCATTTTATAAGGGTAACGTTGCGAATAAATATAGAAATATGAAAATGCTAAAGATTGTCGTTGCGAATAAATATAGAAATATGTAAATGCTAAAGAGTGTCATTAAGACATTGGTTAGGGAAATAAATATAGAAACCTTGAATTGAAAAGTGGTGAATTCAACTTTTTAAAGTTTAAATATTGTTGTTTCTATTACAAAACTATAGAGAACTCTCGAGAAGAGTTGGTGAAAAGTTGTGCATAATGAATCTATCTTTGGAATGGCACGCAACTGTTTTTAAATAGTGGTGCTCGATCAAGATGGATCACCTGGATCAATGATGTCAACTTCAAGTTTGCTACTTCGGTCTTTGCTTCTTATTTTTATAAGCTCATTCTCCAAGTAAGAGGGGGTTACCTACAAAGACGCTCTCATGCCAAAGTAAGAAAAGGTGTAAGTAGGGTTTTAGATAGGGTAAGAATGTATTATCATACCTGGAATCCCCTTACTCATAGTGATTATGAGTTTAACTACGCTATTGATTGCTTTTATCATCACTCATATGTCGTTGAGGTCATATTGGAATAAAAGGTCACACATTTGTGTATTTGATAGCTAAAATAACATAGGCACATTTTTGAACGAAACAAGTTTCAAAATTTGTGAAACGGCAGAGCCACGTCTAGATTTCTAAAACTCTTATCTCTTGATGTACTTATCATTGATGATGAAGTTAGGGGCTACTTACGCCCCACATCATCCCATTTGGATGATGCTTCCACATAGGATTTTATCCGTTGTCCTAAAAATATGGGTTTGTCTCATTTATGCAGCTTCGATATGGATTGTGCATGACCTAATCTTTATTTGGGGTTGCGCCCGGCCTCCTAAGCTCATAAGGTTACAAAATTCAACTCATTTTTAACTAAAATCATATTTACAAGAGCAATTAACTCAAAATTATTTTTTATTTTTAGCAAAAATTTATTCAAACTTGAATATAAGATCGATAGCTTTTGACTCCAAACATGACTGTTAAACTCAAATTATCGTTCAACTTGTTTATGTAAATGTCTTCAAACATAAACCACATTATACTCAACTGCTTTTTAACTAAAATATTTTACAAAATTAATTTATTCAAAATCAAAACTCAACCAAACACAAACTTAAAACCATAATGAATATTCACCTGAAAACAAATAAGAGGTGTGGGAAGAACCAAAGTAAACAAATGAGAGGTGTAGGTAAGAAAACGTGGGGATAGTGATAGCAATCACCAAACGAAATTACTAGTGTCATTGGGCTAAGACACCCAAAATGATAAATTAGGGTTTCCCTGTTGCTTTCTTCCCTGCCTATTTAAACCCTTCGCCCTCTTCTGCTGTTCTCAATCACCGCATCTAGGTCTAGAGACCAGTATATCGTTTTTTGTTTTAAACAGAATCGTAAAAAAATTGAAAAAATTCATGAGAAAATTAAAATGGTGAGTCTTTGACTAGTATATCAGTATATCGTTTAACAACTCTCATTTTAAATTTCTCATGAATGTTTTCAAGTTCTTTTTCGATTCTTAGTTTATATAGTTTATGTTTTCATCTTTGATTTTATGGCAGTGATGATTAATTATGTATACCATCAAACTTTGAAAGCTAAATAAGCTTGTTGATGCCAACTAATACAATCTGAGCCTATTTTTATTATACTTGTCTTATTTGATTTTATTTAGCCTTTGATCTTCTTAAGGCAACAATTTAGAGTCTCTGATTCACTTAATCAATAGTGATTTCAGTGCTGTACGTTGCCGATAACAATTTGGAACTGAGATTCTGGCATTTGCTTTAGATTTTTCTTCTGGCTTATGCATTCAGATGTTGCTATATTTTCAATTTTATTTTATATCGGTGCTTATGTTGGATCTGATCGTAACTATGATTCAAAAGTTTATATCAGTGTTGAAATTTCTTTTTTGATTAAACGTTGGTCTTACCCTATAATTAGTTATAACTGTTTCTCTTTCAATTCAATATCAGTTAACACTCTTATTCGCAAAGTCTGAGTCCCCCGTTGTTCCATATGAGGGTGTCTTGGTTTGAGATATTTCCTTGTTACTACGGGTGACTTTGGCTGTGTGATCAGTGTGTTAAATGTTCTTGATTTGGAAGTCTGAAACAAACAATTGTGCCATTGTGAAGCCGATGAATGTTATTCTAATCGACCGGTTAATTTCTGGTGATTTTTTTTTAATAATGGTGACTTATGGTTATATGGTGTTTCTCTTCCAATTCAATATCATTTAATACTCTTATTACCGTATCCATTATCTCCCTATGTTCTATACGAGGGTGTCCTGTTTAAGATTTCCTTGAGAATTAAGGGCAGTTTTGGGTACGTAATCAGTGTGTTGAATTTGATTTGGAGGTCTGAAACAAACTTGTGCTCTTGTGAATCCAATGAATTTTAGTCTAATTGATTGGTTCATTTCATTTAGCTGGCGATTTCTGAATTAAATAGTTTAATAATTATTCTAGTCTAATGGAGTGTTCAGGATTCTAGTATGTTGAGATGAATAAAAAGGCAACAATTTAGAGTCTCTGATTCACTTATTTGATAGTGATTTCAGTGCTGTACGTTGCCAATAATAATTTGGAACTGAAATTCTGGCATTTGCCTTTGTTTTATCCCCCAGGCTTATGCATTCATATGTTCCTATATTTTCAAAATATTCGTTGCCTTGTGTATACCTTTTAAGATATCCAAATAATCTAATTTCTTCATTTGTTTATTATGTTTTATGAGAGGGTAAAAGCCAATTTGCAGAGCAAGAGGGTCTACTAATGGCTTGTACTTGCATTGAAGGTTGGCAAAATTAAGAACACAATGGCGATTCTCCGTGCCTATCAGATTTATTTAGTTTTGAATATGGCCTCGAACAAGTCGCTACATTTTAAATTCTTGATTTGGTTTGTCTGATATAATCCTTCACATTTTCTGTTAATTGATTTTTTGGACTTCGTATTGAAAATTGAAGGGACAAATAAGAGATAATATATATGAGGAAGATGAGTGTAAAATTTCTTATTTATGTTATTGTATTCTACGTAGTGTAATTGGTGATTGTTAGTTTAATTGATGATGATGTTTGTTTGATTAAATTGTGAAATGAATTGTTGCTTGGTGTTTAGAATTTGAGTTTCTTAATGAAAAGACAACTAATTAGATTTTGAGATTCTGGCATTAGCAATTTTTTTTTTTCCCTCTTTAATGTTTATGTTATGCATTCAGATTGTTTCCACATAATATTTTGGGTTTTTGTTTTGTTGAATTTTGATGTAAAGTTTGTTTACCTTCAAAAAGATCTCTAAATATTCTAATATCTACAATGGCTTTAGAAGATATCCAAAGAGTATAAGTCAATTCAGTGACAGTTTGAGTAAGTTAAATAATTTTGATCATCCTCAACTCTTTCCACCAAAAATATTGAAAAGAGTGTTCTCACGTTTGACATCTGAAAAATTTCATACAAATAATTTTGGTTTTCTAGTCTATTTTTCTCATCTGAAAAATTTCATACAAATAATTTTGGTTTTCTAGTATATGAGTACTTAGGAGAGAAAAGTGAAGAAGATACTAATTTAACATCACAAAAGACCAAAAGACCAAATGCCAAACAAGAATGCTGACAAGGATACAACTTCTAAATCACATAATAACAACACAGCAAAGCAAATAAGACAATGGTTTCCCAACCAAAACATTCTTTAGACAGAGAAACATCAACAACATCACATTACAGACTGATACAAAACAGTTTAAATGCCCCAACTCAAATGACAAACTAATTTCAGCAACCGAAGAACATTCACATCAGAAACCAAAACAAATCCCATAGACCTTGAAGCATGCTCATCAAAACAGAAGCCACCACTGCACAATACTGAACAAAAACATTTAGTAAGGAAGCAATAAGCTGTACAGAAAGTCATCTACTGCAATACTACTAATGATGATCTCTCAAATAAATACTCCACAACATGCCAAACAGAATCCTAAACCATGACACGAGAATTGGACTGCATCTAACTGCAAACCAAGTTGTCCATGCTCCTGAAACAACAAATGCTCAAAAACTACTTCAACACGAAATCGACTGCAAAAAATCTCCCTCAGATAGCTTACATACATACATACACTCACCCAGAGTAGTTTGAATTGATGCAAAAAAAAGTTAGCAATGAAGCTTCAAATATATACTCATGCATACATGCAAAACAACATCTGGCTATTCTTAAATAACTGTTGCTGTACTTCCTTTTCCTGCACAAGGAAATTACTCTTTTCTGTTCCAGCGTTGTCATATAACCCTTGAATGCATTTAAGAATCGGATATAGGAATATTTCCAAAACTAAAAAAGCAATAGTAGTGTAATTAATCTTGAAAACTCAACATCAAAAATGTAAGTCCCAAACTAATATAAAATGTCTCATAGAAAATTGACTCCTCACTCAAATTATTTTTTGATAAATTGGAAGACACCAAATCTAAATAGAGACCTAATTAACAATTACTATATCGTTAATCTTCTGTTAGTTGATTTTGTTGAATAAATATAAAATGGACTATTCTATCATTGCTTAGTACTAAGCAATGGCATGACATCTCAATTAAGGGACAACAGAGATATATGAGAATTGGTATAAAAATTCTGTTTTACTGATATAAAACGTAAATAACATCTATTAATCCAATTTTGACCAACCGTTAAATCGACAGTTCAACAGTATCATCTCGTTTGTAACTACTCTATTGAAAATTAACTAATCTACGGCATTGCATTGAAAATTGCAGTTACAGTGTAATTTTTTAATTAAATAAATAAATAAGCTAAATAATTTTTTAATTTACATGATTAAAATAAATGAAAAAAATAAATAAATCAAATCTTGGTCACTTAAGTTGCACCCACCTCACTTAAGTGAGGAGACACGTTAGCTTTGCTCAAACCCAAATCAAAATTGAAACTTGCAATAAAGGAAAAGATAAAGGGTTAGAATGTTTTTTTTTTAATGGGACCAAACGTAACTAACGAAAAGTTAGAGGGTCAAAAATGTGTTTAAGCCTTGAAAAAAAAAAAAGGCGTGACAAGAGCCACCAACTCTCTACCTCCTCCTCTTCCAAGAGCCACCGCCTCTATTCTCGCCACTTTATTATCTTGTTTAAGCAGCATCAATCACCCACCACACATATCATTTTCCATTCAACTCCACCTCAAAATTTCAATATCACCAACACCATCCTTAACACATCATGGAATTCACCCCAAGAGAACAACCATATCGTTTCTCATCCAAGAAAAACTTGGGTAATAAGGAGATCATTTTGTTGGTCTAAATGACAATTCATTTTGTTGGTCTAAATGACAATTAAGCAAGGGAGCTAGAGGGGGGTTAATTTTTGAGTTTAATCGTGAATAAGTTGATTTTTTTTTTTTAATAAGTTGAATGTTTATAAACTCAATAAGAAAATTGAGATTAAGTTAATGTAAAATTAACACTCACAATCGAATGGTAATTAATTCATTGAATAGATTCATATATCACAATTAGGCTGAAAGTAAAATGATATCGGAAAGAAGAATGCGGATGCAGAGGTTTTTGCTTTTCGTATTTGCTTGGAGTACGTCTCTTTGTAGAAGAAAACACTACTCTACGAAATCTTTTTTGTTATACCTCTGCTTTGAACTTTGAATTTGTTTAGAAACAATCGCCGCAATTACCTTTTGAGGTGAAAAATACCTCATTTTCCTTTAGATCGTTGATGCTCCACCAAGATCCTTGAGAGAAACCAAACTTAAAATTATTCTACAACACCGTAACAAATAGAGGGTTTGGAGAAGTTGTAGAGAGAGAGGGTTTGGAGGCTTTAGAGTGTTTTTGCTAATTGATTCTGTGAATGAGAGAGTGAGTGAATGTATGTATATAAATAGGTAAGTGAGATAGAAGTAAGTTTGATCCACAATAACACTGAAAAAATTTGAATCGAAATAGAAAAGTCTTGAATCGATTCAATAGTGTAAAATATGAAATCCGGATTGTCATGAAAATTAAATAGAATTAGAGAAACTTTGAATCGATTCAAATGAATATGTTAAAAAAAAAAACTTGAATTAATTCAAATGATTTCATGTGAAGATCGAATAAATTTAAAATAATTTGAATCGATTCAAAATCAATTTCCATGAGCCAAACACTCGAGAGCTTGAATGATTCGATTCAAAGTATACATGAATTGAATCAAATCGCTAAAAAATAGATTTTGTACAAATTTTCACCTAAACACCTAAGAGTTGTAATGATTCGATTCAACATATGCCATACAATATATGAATCAAATCAAATCACTAAAAATAAATTTTGGACAATTTGAACATAAAACTTGACTCCAAACTTCACAACCCTTCTAACAACACACTTGTGAGGAGTATGTGATCTAAACTGAAAGGGTGCTTCGCAAATACTAATGACATCACTCAAAACATAAACTACTAATTAATCAAAAGATAGACTAACTTTCACATTATTGATCAGGATCATGCTAGAGATCATCCCTCCACACTGAGTATCATACAAGACTGACTCAACATGGCGAATGAGGTGTTGCGTGATGGTTGTTAGACAGTCCATGAATATTATGGTGTCGTCGTGAGGATGATGTGATGATTCCGGCCACCACGTATTAGATAGCCAAAAGGAGGAGGCAACCCATGGAGATTTAGTGTTATGTTTAGTTCTTCTTGATATTTGGCTGAAAATAATGAATTTGATTTGGATTTGTAGTTCTTTTTTATTTGGATTTTGTTGGATTTTGAATTGGTTGTAATAAATTTTCGTATGAATGAATATGTTTTCTGATAATTTGTTTGATATTTTGAATGAATTTATGAATGTATGAAAAAAGAGTTAAGAATGAATGAATGTATTAATTTGTGAAGGCTTGACTTGACAGGAAGTTAGGTTCTGTTTTTGTTACTAGAGCGTTGCGGCAGTTAATTACCTTTGGTGCTAGCGGTTGTTAACTGTCGTTGGTAACATCGATTGTTAATTGTTGCCGTAGTAGTTGATTTTGTCTTGTTTGAGGTTTGCATTGACAGTCTGTGTGGTCCATCATGCACATAAGCTAGTATGAATAGACGTGTTTGGTTCATTTGCTGTAAAAACACAACAAAGAACTACGATACGGTGGATATGAACACCAAGCGTTCGCTTTGAACTTGATCATGATGCCCAGACAAATGACATATTTCTATTGGTAGGGCATCAGAATCAAGTGTAAAATAACCTCTTGGAGCATCTTACCTTTCGTCATCACTCATCTTATATCACTTATCATTTTCTCTTGTATCATCATTTTATCGTTTTTTATTGTTTTACATGCAATGTTTTTTATCTATGTCATCTCGTTTGTTTGTAGATAAAACCTCTTGCAATGTTTTTTATCTATATCATTTATCAAGTTTATTCTAATTATTATATGGGTCATACTAACAAATATCCTAAAAACATTGTTTAAGGAAGACGTAAAAAGAAAATTTGTTTTAAAAATACTTGTCAAAATCATAATTGCTTCTCCTACGCAAAAGTTACTATAATCAACATTAACAATCTAATTTTTAAGTAATTTCATCATTAACATGCAAAAAAATCAATCAATTTTTCATTGAGACATTTTATCAAACTCCTAGAGTTCAACATAAACATTATGAGTTTATTATGTCATTTCAATATCTAAACTACCACCTTGGACTCAAACTTACTCTAATCAACATTAACAATCCAATTTCTAAGTAATTTCATCATTAACATGCAAAAAATCTAACAATTTCATCAACCCTAAAAACCTAACATTTCACAATTTTATCAAAAAAATCAAACATTTAAACAAAAAAAAAATGTTATGCAAAATGATCATAAACACTTACTTGTAAGAATTCTGCTCTCCGCCCTGCACTTTTCGCTCGCACCCTGCAACCTTGCTGAAAATACCCTTATGTTAGTTAACTAACGCAAGTGTAAAAAAAGGTAAACTTAATTTTTACACATGCGTGACTTAAGTCACGCTGCGTGAGTTAACTCACGCTAGTTTTAAAACATGTGAGTTGTCTTGGTTGTGACATTAACCGTATCATGTATGTATGTATGGGTCAATGAGAGAGAGAGAGAGAGAGAGAGAGAGAGAGAGAGAGAGAGAGAGAGAGAGAGAGAGAGAGAGAGAGAGAGAGAGAGGATCATCATGTAAAGTAGCAACAGTTTATGTATGTATGTATGGGTCAATGAGATAGATAGGATCATCAATTCATCATGTAAAGTAACAGTGAATGCATGTGGTTTCTCTGTATGCATCCAGTCAAATTGGTCTTTGCTTTTCATGCATTGGCCCACTTTGCATTTTCTACCTAGAAATTCATTGCATGTACTAAAACGCTGCGTGGTTATTTGTAAAGATCCAGTCAAATCGGTGCAAAGTGATATGATGAGAAGTTTTGAAATCCAGCGTGAGTTAACTCACGCAGGTGTTAATTCCTGCGTGAGTTAACTCACGCAGTGTGACTTAAGTCACGCATGTGTAAAAATTAAGTTTACTTTTTTTTACACTTGCGTTAGTTAACTAACGCAAGCGTATTTTTGGCAAGGTTACAGGGTGCGAGCGAAAAGTGCAGGGCGGAGAGCAGAATTCTACTTGTAATTGAAGTAGAAGTTGAAGTTGATTTGGTTGAGTTTGATGAAATTTGAGTTTGGAAGAAAAAAAATTTGATTTTGTTTGTTTTCAAACACAATGGCGGAGAAGCTTTCATGTTATGATGTAAAACAGAACACAACGTGTGTTAACTCACGCTGGATATCGGACGTGAGTTAATTCACGCTGAAGTTATTTTTAGAAGTTTAAGATGAGAATGAACGAAATAGGAAGGGAGAAAAGTAAAATTCAAATAACCTGGTATATGAGAAAGCCCAAAAAGAATGAAGGACAATACCGTAATATCAATCTCAAATTAGGGTTTTGGTGTTGTTGACCTATTTAAACCCCTTTGTTCTGTTCTTCTCTCGTCCATCAACATACCATTAGTCTTCATCCTCGTATCCCAAACTCTCACCCTCTCTATGTTAATCACACAAAATCTTCATTTTCTAGTTGCATATTTTATCTTCATTTTCTAGTTGCATATTTTATTTTGTTTAGTTTGTTTGATTGCGATTTTAGGGTTTGAGTTTGTTTAGGGAAAAAAAAAAAAACACAACATGTTCCGATCATAAATGAATATTATCCATTATCAACATGTTTCTTTTCCAGTTCAATATCAATTAATACTCTTATTCATATATCCACCTTCGCCCTATGTTCTATATGAGGTGTCCTGTGTGAGGATCTTCCCTTTAAAACTAAGGGTGACTTTGGGTTTATGATCAGTGTGTTAAATGGTCTTGATTTGGAAGTCTGAAACAAAGAACATTTTGTGTGCCCTTGTGATTCTGATGAATTATTTTAGCCTAATTGATTAGTTAATTTCATTTAGCCGGTGATTATCTCGTATATTCCTATTTTTATTAATGTTGAAACTACGAGCACTAATTTTTAAAGCCAATTTGCAGAGCAAAAGGGTCTCTAGTAGAACCTTTAATGTTGAAACTACTCTCTACCAATGGCTTCTATTTGCATTGAAGGTTGATTTTTGTGAGTAAGGACTTAAGAATTAACATAACAATTAATTTATTTGCATAAGAAACTAATTTTGATTTTTGTGAGTGAAAACTTAAGAATTAACATAAAAACTAATTTATTTGCATAAGCTATTTTTTATAAGCCCACAAAAATATATTATAAATTGTTTAAAAAGGCATTTTTGTTTATATAAGAATAATCTAGGGCTTATAAGAAATAATTTAAGAAAGTAAATATGAACTTTTTTATATTATATAATGATGAATTATAGGTTATAGGGCTATGATTTCAATCAACATGTGGTAAATCTAATTTTGTCTTTGCCAATTTGGATATAGGTGAAGACAAGTGTGCTTGGAGATTCACATCACATGGGGAGTATAATGTAAAGTCGGGTTATCACTATATTATGGAGAGGTTAGTGAATAATAGTGACCTAAGAGTTTCATGTAATTGGATGAAAATATGGAACATGAAAATTTCCCAAAAAGAAAAGGTTTTCTTGTGGCGTGCGGCAGGGGGATGTCTTCCTACAAGGGAACGACTCCTATCTATAGGGGAGTGCAATGTACAAATCATTGTGTTCATTGTGGGTGATCCTTTGAGAACAATTGACACATGTCATAAGGTGGAGGAGGTATGGGTTGAAGCGGGGTTGTGGAATTTTATAAATGATAAATTGGAACCTATGGATGGTTTTGTTGATATTTTTTTTTACCAATTACTAGAACAGTTAGCACGAGAAAATTTGCAAATGTTCGTTATGACTATGTGGTGTATTTGGAAGCGTAGGAATGAGAAGCTATGGAATGATGTTGATACACGACCTGAAGCGTCGATTAGGCTAGCACGTCAATCAATTTACCAATGGCAACATGTGCATTTGAAGCAGCACCGTAATAACACATAACAACAATAACATTGCGACTAGATGGAGAAAACCAACTTTGGGTGAGGTCAAGTGTAATGCAGATGCAGCGATTTTTAAGGATCAAAGGTGTTGCGGCGTCGATATGTGCCTAATGGGAGGAAACTGTGAGTTCATAGCAGCAAAAACAGCTTGGTTTCAAGGTATTCCACAACCACAAGAAGCAGAAGCATGCGGTCCAAAAGAGGCGATAATTTGGCCTAGTAATCGAGGTTTAGCGGCGGTGTCCATAGAACTTGACTGTAAGCAATTGGTTGACGGCGTCTCCAACAACATTGGTACCAATTTTGAATTAGAAGCTATATTAAATTATTGTAAAGCTTCACTTTCCCTTTTACCAAACTTTAAGATAAGTTTTGTTAGACGACAAGCAAACAATGTGGCCCACTTGTTAGCAAGGGCGTCATTGTCTTACGATAGTTCCCATTGTCATGATCATATGTTATCTTGTATTGAATACGATATTATAAATGAAATGAGTTAATTTAGTTTCAGTAAAAAAAAAACAAAAAGTTTATGAAGCTATGATAATTTTTTTATTTAAAATTCATTCATTCAAATCCAGTAATAATATTTGGGTTAAGAAAATTGTGACTAAGTTGCTCTTTATTTTATAATATTTATCCTTCTTTGTTAAAAATGGATAAATATGGTAAAATATGAGTACTTATAGTAAATGATTTTCGTCATCCATTTTAGAAGCTATTATTACTAACTTTGGATATCATCAAATTTTGAGAGTAAAATTGATTTGAAAAATGAAGAGGTAACAACTTTTCCTTCATTGCGATTTTTTCCGTCAAGCTTGAATTGTTGTTTTTAATTGGTTAGGATTTGTTATGGTAGCTCCTTATTGTATCTCATATCATTTAACGCAGTTGAGTGTTATGGGAGGCTTCTCAAAACACAAACGAGATATTCTTATTTTGATATGGTTCTCCACTTTTTGGATTATTTGGAAAGAAAGGAATGCTAAGATTTTCAAAGATAAAGTTGATACTATCGACCACCTGTTTGACAAAATTAAGACCTTTTCATTTGAATGGAAACATGTCAACTTTGCTTTTAATTGCCACATGTGGTGGCTCAATCCTTTATCATGCTTGTAATTTTTCATAGCTGTTTTTGATGCTTTTCCCTTTATCTGATGTAACAACAATTTTCTTTGCTTCTCTCTAGAACTCCTTGTGTAGGAAAAGTAAAATTGTTTGTTAGTTAATATAAGGGTTAATAGGTTTTTACCCCCCTGTAATATAGGTGACTTTTGGTTTTGCCCCCAAGGAATTTTTTTTTTAGATTCCGTCCTCGTAAAATGAAGATTCTTTGGTTTTGCCCCCTGACCCCAATGAGTCAGCAGAATCTCCTATGTGGCACGCTGCGTCAGCAGATTCTGCTGACGTGGCGCGCTGACTGTATAATTATTTTTATTTTTTATTTTTTTATTATGGTACACGTGGCATTTTTTATTTTTTTTAAAAAAATATTTAAAAAATTGAAAAATTAATAAAAAAATTTTAAAAAATTGAAAAATTAATAAAAAAATTAAAAAATTCTGGAAAAATGAAAAATTAATAAAAAAATTAAAAAATTCTGGAAAATTGAAAAATTAATAAAAAAATATTAAAAAATTCTGGAAAATTGAAAAATTAATAAAAAAATTGAAAAAAATATTAAAAAATTCTGGAAAATTGAAAAATTAATTTTTCGATTAAAACTTAAAAATTCTTGAAAATCGAAAAATTAATAAAAAATCTGGAAAAAATGAAAAATTAATAAAAAAACTGTAAAAAATATTAAAAAATGAAAAATAATCTAATAAAATGAAAAATAATGAAAAAATTCTGGAAAATAAAAAATTTCTGGAAAAAATTCTTGAAAATATTTAAAAAAATTCGAAATTTTCAAAAAAAATTAAAAAGATTAATCATTTTTAAAAAAATGAAATTTTTGAATTTTTCATTCGTATTTTTCGAAATTTTGTTTTCAACAATGTCTACTACATTCGTTGATTCATGTGTTCTATTATCGCCCATTATTTCCCCTTTTCTCGACCATTTAAAAATTACAACTTATTAGTATTTCCTGGAATTTTGCCGGTTGTTCTTCTATCGGGTGCAATATCGAACTCTATTAATCTAGCTTTCTCATTCACTAATGTTATGACATGTTGGTTCGTTTTATTTCAATTGCATGTCTTCAAATTTAAACTGGACCTAATACAACCATACAAAACTAAATTTTAAAGTGATGAATGCATATATACTAATCAAAATTTCGAAAAATACGAATGAAAATTTAAAAAATTTCATTTTTTTAAAAATGATTAATCTTTTTAATTTTTTTTGAAAATTTCGAATTTTTTTAAATATTTTCCAGAAATTTTAAATTTTTTCAGATACTTTTTTATTTTGATTAATTTTTCCAGATTTCTTTAATTTCTTTAAAAAAAAATTCCAGAATTTTTTAATATTTTTTACAGTTTTTTTATTAATTTTTCATTTTTCCAGATTTTTCATTAATTTTTCGATTTTCAAGAATTTTTAATTTTTTTAATTTTTTTATTAATTTTTCAATTTTCCAGAATTTTTTAATATTTTTTTATTAATTTTTCAATTTTCCAGAATTTTTTATTATTTTTTTTCAATTTTTTTATTAATTTTTCATTTTTCCAGAATTTTTTAATTAATTTTTCGATTTTCCAGAATTTTTTAATATTTTTTTTCAATTTTTTTATTAATTTTTAATTTTTCCAGAATTTTTTAAATTTTTTTAAATTTTTTTAATTAATTTTTCAATTTTCCAGAATTTTTTATTTATTTTTTAATATTTTTTTTAAAAAAAATAAAAATGCCACGTGTACCCCAATAAAAAAAATAAAAAATAAAAATAATTATACAGTCAGCGCGCCACGTCAGCAGAATCTGCTGACGTCACGTGCCACATAGGAGATTCTGCTGACTCATTGGGGTCAGGGGGCAAAACCAAAGAATCTTCATTTTACGAGGACGGAATCTAAAAAAAAAATTTCCTAGGGGGCAAAACCAAAAGTCACCTATATTACAGGGGGGTAAAAGCCTATTAACCCTTAATATAATTCCATAACCATAATTTATCAGTAGAATCATGATTCAGGAATGTTCTTAAACATGAGTTATTATTATTTTTTGTCAAATAGCTAAGTATACCTCGCTATCAGTCCTACCACCCTATCATCCATGTTTTGTAAGTTACTATTTATATTGTTCTTTACATTCTTCTAATCAAATGAAATGTTTTAAAAAAAAAAAAAAAAGTTTCCATTTCTATTGGTTTTCGACGTCGTAGGGCTTGCGCATGTGTGCATATAAAAAGAGAGAGCTAATGAGAAGAAGAGATGTTTAGGTGCTGTGGCAATGTAATCTTAACACTTCTTTGTAATTCACCAAGTCTGTTGTCAAGAGTAATCATAAAACATGTATCCACCCTAACATAAGTGCTCTCATGTTCTAACTTCCCAATAGCCTCCAACATCGCAATCAAAACAGCGATGGGTTACGATTAATGTTTGTGTACAAATTGATTTAGTATCATAATCGAAACAACGATGGGTTAGGTACGTTTGTTTGTGTATAAATTGATTTAGATCATAATCGAAACAACGATGAGTTACGTTTGCCTTGCATCTTTTGCAGGCTCTTGTCTTGCATCTATGCATCATCGGATAGGTTATTTGTTCAATGAATTAGTAGAGGGTGTTGATCATTTATCTATTTTCATATTGTAAGTTTCATGGTGTCTCCATTAGTATCAGTGGTTGTTGTCTAGGTGTTGTATGGATTGCCCTCATTAATTCACCAAGATCATGTACATATTTTGTAGGTACACCAACCCTTGGTACCTTCCTTTTTTTTTAATATATATCCTTTTGGTCTCTTCAAAAATAATCGAACAATGGAAGGTTTATCCTTTTTGGCTTTGAACTCAACCAACAATTTGAGAATTGCTATTAAATCTTCATATTCAGCTTCATTGTTAGACATTTTTTATTGTTTGTACATAAATTTGGTTGGATGTCTTTAATTTGTGAAGATATTACAAGTATTGGATCCCATTTTCTTTAGTGTGACATGACCGATCAAAATACAACTTCTAAGAGTCGAAACTTTTATAGTTTTAAGTGGCGGATCTAGGACCCTAGGTCAGGGGGTGCAAAAAAAATATTATAATAAATAAATAAAAATAAAAATATTAATAATAATTATAGGAGACAAAAGTTTTAGTGTAACACTTTTTTCTTCGTATGTTACCATATATAATACTTGGGTGGGGTGTGTTTGAGACGGGTAGTGAACCAAAGTGTTGTTGGTGTCTGAGGTGACCAAATCTAAAGACTTTCTTTTTGCAAAATATGAGTTTGCGAGTGCAATTTGGTATGAGATCTTTCATTGATTATGAGTGTCTATGGTCTTGTCGGGAGACCTTTTTGTCCTGCTAGAAAGTTGTGGCTTCAAATTTAGTCAAAAGAAAAAAGCTAAGGGGTTGCTTCAAAATTGACACGCAACGGTGTGGAGCATCTGGAGGGTGCATAATGACCTTATTTCCTTCTATGTAATTCCCATGGTTGATGAGGTGATAGATTCAAGTAAAAAAATAACTCTTAGCAATGGTTCATACCTAAAAAAAAAGGATTTCAATATCTTTTCTATGAGTGATTTGTCATTCTTTTAGATTGTCCGAATACATAGGCAGTTGTTTATTTTGGTTTGTCACACTTGGTTGGTTTAGTATCACTTGTACTCATATCTATCGTTTATAATATTATTATTCAACTTTGCGGTTAAAAAAAAAGTAAAATACCTTTATCATTAAAGAAAAAATTCTAACGCAATTAAAAACTTTTAAAATATATAGTATATTCTACCAAGTTATAACTTGTTTTTGACTCTTGCTTTGGTGGCAAAGAAATAGTGTCATGATCCTGCCAAATCCAGGTTCGTTTCTCAAGATCGGATTAACTGAAAAGCATTAAAACCACTCAAAATATTAGTCTACTATTCTATCATATATTCAAGTGTGAACCGTGTACTTTGCTTGCTGCAATTTCTGCCAGTGTAATGTTTAACTTGTTGAGTGTTGGTGCAAGAGTCAAATTTCAGGGTGTGCAAAATTTAAATACATGGAATTTTTAGCGGAAATTTCAAAAATTGAGGGTGTGCAGCTGCATACCCTGACCCCAATGCAGCTCTGCCCAACATAAGTCAATGAAAAGTTGGTTAAGGGCAATCCCCATTTTTTAGAGTTCAATGGCACAAAGGGTCAGTTTTTAAGGGAAGAATATGAAGAAGAATGTATAAACATTGATGAATTTCTAGGTTTAAAGAAACTTTTAATTTGATGATTTTTTTTATTACAATAAAAAAAATTGCCATAAAAAAACAAATTTTTCAATCAAAATAGTCCATATGTAAATTTTCGATGAAAATAGTCCCTGTCAAAATTCTCAAAAATTTCGATCAAATTTGTCTTTGTATACGTGGAAGCTGACTTAGAATCCCACGTCAACAACATTGTTAACCGCGAGACTTGATAGAGAGACTAAATTGATTGAATGTTATAAACTCAGAGACGTTTTAGCTATTTTGATTAATCTAGAGATGAAATTGATCGATTGATAAAAATTTAGGGATGAAGAAATGTATTCCCTCTTTTTTACCCTAAATTGTTCGATTGGTGAAATTAATCTGGACTTTTGTCTAAGTTACATGTTGGGGATAACACCTTGTTGGATTGGTGGTAACATGAGAATGTAACTTGGCTAAGTTATAAATTTGAAATTGGTATTGATAAAGGAAAGAGTCAAAAGAATTAAATATATAATTTAAGATATGAATTTTATATTTCATTTTTTAACATGCGTTTTTACACATAGTAAGACAAATTGAAATTAAAATATACCAAAACATGTTACATAAATTTTTTAAGGTTAAATATGTTTTTGCTCTTTATAGATATTTAAACTTTTCGTTTTAATTCTTTAAAATTTTCGTTCGATTTTTGGGTTCCCAAAAGTTTTATACACCACATTTTGGTCCATGCTTTTAAGTTAATTAACTTGTGTGTATCATTTGAAATTTTGAATTTTTTTGCAATCATGTTGAGTACATTATAGAATTCTCTTTTGCAAAAGTTTAGATTCTTTTAACAAAAGATGAATTAAATATAATTTTATGTTTTGGCAATTAAAAATCATATTTAATTCATGCAACGAGTCGTTAAAAAATTCACATTTTATTGAAGACATTATAATAATATTCTAAACATTCATGCAAAGAGTCATTCAAAATTTTGAATCATATGTATGAAGAACAAAAAATGGTGATGCAAAACTTTTGGAAGAACAAAAGTCGAAGAAAAATATTAGGGAGACTAAAACAAAAAATTGAAATATTTATAAGGATTAAAAACTTGTTTGACCCTTAATTTAAAGTTTCAATGTGTTAAATACATCATTTCAAAATAAAATAAAAAATTTCTTTAAACATTCTAACTAATGTCCTTAACACACTTGTTAACATTTCAATAGTCTTTCTGTTACTCTCGCGGTTACATACTACTTTTGCTAGGTCAGTAGCACAAACAAAGGTGATGTTGGGAAATGTCTTCATAAACAGGGGCGGACTTATTCAAGGGCTATGTGGGGCTAAAGCCCCACATGCCACTTCCTTATTTTTTTATATATATATATTATAAAAAAGGGTAATAGCCATTTTAGTCTCTAAATGTGTAATAAATAGTCATAATAGTCTCTCAATGTATTAAAATTGTGAAATAGTAATCCCTTATTTTTGTACTTTGTTAGTCATAATAGTCCATGAAGTGACTATAAGTATTTTTTTTATCTTAGAAGAAGTGGTAATCCACTGAAATTAAACTCACACATAACTGTGAGGTCCCGGGCTCGAACCTGGGTCACGACGTCCGGCCTTGCAATTTCGGCATTTGCCAGTTGAGCTAGGACAATAAGTAAGTATATTGAAGGGTTAATATGACAATATTAATGAAGTATTATAATGTTAAAGACTATTTTGACTAATGAATTGTACAATCAAAAACAATTTAAAATTTTGATACATTAATGGACTATTTTAGCCCCACATGTATCAAATGTTTAGATCCACCCTGTTCATAAATCACACAATTTTAGTATAACAACATTAAAATAATTATACTAAGAAGTAATAAAATCATGCTAGTTTATTCTAAACCAATGCGGCCTAGATCAACGACAAATACTCACTCTACGTTAACTTGAGTTAAGAGTAGGAAATTATGGGTGTGGTGGTAGCAATAACAAACGAAAAGAACACTAGTACTTGAGGAAATCATACATGGCTAAAAGGTCCAAAAAGAAGGAAGGACAATACCGTAATATCATTCGCAACAAATTAGGGTTTTGGCGTTGTTGATCTATTTAAACCCCTTTGCTCTCTTCTTCTCTCGTCTATACCATCGCCGTTTCTTGTCTTCATTGTTTTATTTACCCTAACCCTCTACCTCTCTATGTTAACAACACAAAATCTTCATTTTCTAGTTGTATTTTAGTTTGTTTGTTTATTAACATGTTTCTCTTCCAGTTCAATATCAATTAATACTCTTATTCATGAATCCATTCCCACCTTGTGTTCTCATATAAGGGTGTCCTCTCCCACCTTGTGTTCTCATATGAGGGTGTCCTCTGTGAGGATATTCTCTTTAAAACTAAGGGTGACTTTGGGTTTATGATCAGTGTGTTAAATGGTCTTATCAGTGTGTTAAATGGTCTTGATTTGGAAGTCTGAAACAACAACTCGTGTTTTATGCGTGATGATAATTTGATATAACAACGGTTGTGATTTAATTTCTGATTAATTTTCAGTTATACTGTTTTTGGTGTTTGATTTGAATTTGTTGAGGGTAAAAAAGGCAACAAATTAGAGTCTCTGATTCACTTATTTGATGGTGATTTCAGTGCTGTACGTTGCCGATAACAATTTGGAACTGAAATTCTGGCATTTGCTTTAGATTTTTTCCTTCAGGCTTATGCATTCAGATGTTGCTATATTTTCAATTTTAATTTATATCGGTGCTTATGTTGGATCTGATCGTAACTATGATTTAAAAGTTTATATTAGTGTTTTGATATTTCTTTTTTGATTAAACGTTGGTCTTACCCTATAATTAGTTGTAACTGTTTCTCTTTCAATTCAATATCAGTTAACACTCATATTCTCTAAGCTTGAGTTACACTATGTTCCATATCAGGGTGTCCTGTTTGAGATCTTCCCTTGAATACTAAGTGTGACTTTGGCTTTGTGATCAGTGTGTTAAATGTTCTTGATTTGGAAGTCTGAAACAAAACTTGTGCCCTTGTGAAATCTAATTGAGTGGTCAGGATTTTAGTATGTTGAGATAAATAAAAAGGCAACAATTTAGAGTCTCTGATTCATTTATTTGATAGTGATTTCAGTGCTGTACGTTGCCAATAATAATTTGTAACTGAAATTCTGGCATTGGCCTTTGTTCCCCAGGCTTATGCATTCATATGTTCCTACATTTTCATTTTTCAAGATATTCATTGCCTTATGTATGGCTTTAAGATCTTTAATTAATCTAATTTCTTCAATTGTTTATTATGTTGTTGAAAGTGTAAAAGCCAATTTGCAGAGCAAGAGGGTCTACTAATGGCTTCTACTTGCATTGAAGGTTGGCAAAATTAAGGAACAATTGCGATTCTCCGTGCCTATCAAATGTATTTTGTTTTGAATATGGCCTCGAGCAAGTCGCTACAATTCAAATTCTTGATTTAGGTTTTCTGATATAAACCAACAAATCTTCTGTTAGTTGATTTTGTGGACTAATAAGCTATGGCATTGTATTGAAAATTGAAGGGACAAATAAGAGATAAATATGAAGATAAGCGTAAAACTTCTTATTTAAGTAATGTAATGTAATTGTTTAATTTCATTTAAACGGTGATTGTTAGTTTAATTGATGATGATTGTTTGATTAAATTGTTAAATCAATTTTGTTTAGTGAAAGGGCAACAAATTAGACTATGAGGTTCTGGCATTAGACTTTGTTTTCCCCTTCAGGGTGATCGTGCATTCAGGTTCCTACATTTTAACCTGATAAAATTTTGGTTTGTGTTTTGTTGAAATTAATGTTAAGTTTGTTTACCTTCAAAAAGGTCTTTGAATAATCTAATTTATACAATGGCTTCGGAGCACACTATTGTCCAACTTATTTAAAAAATTTCTTTTCTTGGAATGAGATCTTTGGTAAAAAAAAAAATTATTAGTATACACACTACAATATATAAATAGCTGAATTTTTGTGAAATTAAATAACGGAATTTTATAGATGTGAAGTTAGTTTTTACTTTACATTACATGCCACATGCTTGATAATACAATATTAAAAAGGAGTTTACACCCTTAATATATATGAGTACCAAAGTGATAATCCAACATCACAACAGACCATACGCCAAACAAGAATGTTAATCCCTCTCATAATCTATGACAAGGACACCACTAACACACCAACAACAGCAAATATAGCCAAAACATTCTCTGGCCATAAAGAAACATCAATTCAAATAAAAATCGAATTTCAGCTACCAAAGGGCATCCACATTCGAAGCCAAAAGTCACTAAAGTTATGTAGCTTAGACCCTGAAGCCTGATCATCAAAACCCCTTCACCAGGAAACAGGAGCCATTTTCACACAATACTTAACAAGAACATTAAAGCAACAAGGCTGTACAGAAAGTTAGCTACTGTGATATTAAGTATCTCACAAATAAACACTCAGAACCATAACGATGACAGAAGAATCGGAATGCATCCAGTTGCAACCAATCCTACTATAATTGTAAACCATGTCGTCCATGCTGTAACAAATGCTCAAATTGAACTACTTCAACACGAAAATCGACCACGAGAACCAAGGAAAAGCTAAAAAATAAAACTTATCTAGGCTAACAATGCAGCACCACTTCTTCACATCTTACAAACAACACCAGGCTGTTTGTTTTGTTTTTAATGCAGTCTCACTTCTCCAATCACCATTCACGTTTTTTTCATCCTCCTCCCCCTAGACTTCATCCTTGTACGTCACTTTTCCATAACACCATCAACATCCTTGTTCTAGAACCACAATCACTCATAACTGTTGTACTTCCTTTTCCCACACAAGGAAATCCCTCTTTTCTTTTTCTGCACAAGGAACTTCTAGCATTGTCATACAATTCTTGGATACATTTAAGAATCGGAATGGGAAATGCTAACGAGTAAGGACTATAAATGATAAGTATTCATAAAAATACGTGTTTGATTTGTATACATGTATATGAATTAATATTTATCAAAAAGTTACAATTTACTTTCAAAAAATAATAATTCAATTTGTAATTTGGATATCCTAAAACCAAACAAAATTAAACCAAATTAAATTGGATTGGATCAGATCGATTTTTTAAAATTAGTCATCCAAAATCAAACCGCACTGCATATAATTTTATCTTTGAATTAGATGGGTTTTTGCCTCAAAACCAATGCAAACGCACAGCGAACACCCCTAGTGGGAGTGGTTAGTCGATATATAACAGATCCTAGTAAAGAGCATCAAATTGTTGTTAAGGGAATCATAAGGTATATTAAAAGGAACCTCATGTGTTGCAATATATTTCAGAGGATCGAAGTTAACTATCAGGGGTTATGTTGATTCAGATTTTGCATGTGATCATCATACAAGAAAATCTACTGCCGGTTATGTGTTCACGCTTGCATGAGGAGCAATAAGTTGGTTATCTTGAGATAACTAAAAGAAACAAATTATAACATTAACATTTTCATAAGCACTTCAAGATAGTTTTTTTTTTTTGGTGGTGGTCGGGGTTCGAACCCCGGACCTTGCATATTTTATGCATTGTCCTTACCAACTGAGCTAAGCTCACGAGGACGACTTCAAAATAGCTTATGCAAAAAAAGTAAAAAGTTTATTTTTTTAGTAAAAGCAAAACTAATTAATTTCATTAATAATTAATGGGTACAAAGTTGATGGTACATCATAACAAATATGGAGGCTAGAGTGACATAAGGAGACTCGGACAATATTATTAGCAACCTTATTTGATTGTCTCCGGACAAATGACACCGAATAGTCGAGGTGAGAGGATAAAAACATTTTACAATGAAAAAGATTATTTCCCCAAATTCATTACAGTGAGTGGAGGATAGTGAAACTGCTTCTACAACAGGTTTGCAATCCAATTCAAACACAACAGCTTGCATATTGCTAGCGATCGCCACCTTGATAGATTCAAGAAGACCTATAGCTTCGGCTTCTATGGAACATCCCCATCGAGTCTCTAAAGCACATTCCATACTGAATAATTGAGTTGTTATGGAAAGAGGCACAATCAACATTCTATTGTGCCAATAGGGAGTTTATGCCAAGAAAGATTGTGATCTGTACCATGTCCCGGAAGTTTTGCTCTTTGTATACAGCTCTATTCGTTGAGTGTATCCTTTGGTCGGACAACTATAATATGAGGGGAGGTATCAGAATCCTCCCAGAGATTAGAGTTACGACATTTCCACAAGCTCGACAAGATCATAGCCGTAATAGGTTGTTGTGGTAATGGAGTTCTGCCAAATAAATCAAACAACAAAGGTGTAAAATCATTAGCGTAAGGAGGTGTTCGCGGACAAGCCTTGTTTTCTCCCAACAGCTCATAGCCTTAGAAAACACGAAAAGATGCACATGTGTTTCACGGTACTGGTTGCAAATCACACAAGTTTCACTACAATTGATTCTGCGAGTAATGAGGCGGTCTTTGGTGGGAAGACATTGATTCGCCATGCACCACAAAAATGAGTGAACACATGGAGGAACTTTCATGTTCCAAATAATACTCCAGTCAACATTATTGAGGATGGAGGAGGTCTCAATGGTAAGGTCCATGCACAACCTGTATGCTGTTTTCACAAAATAAGAACCATCATTTGTAGCCTTCCATATACATTTATTTACGAGATTACGATTATAAATAGGGATGGTATGAATTGCAGCTGCATCACTCGGACTAAATCGAATTGACAAGGTCAGAATTTCACAAGTCCAAGGTTTGGGTCAGTAAGTTGTGCGCCGTAATGTCATCAAGGTCGGGCGCGACGGCAAAATGGATGATTTGAGGGAGGGGAGAGTGTGTATCCATGTCATCTTCCAAAATCCAAACATTAATTTTGGTACCGTCACCTATCCTCCATGCGTAACTTGGGTTGTGATCAAGGTCAACTTCCAAGAAATTTCTTCTAGGAAAATATCTTGCTTTGAGAGTACGAGTGAGAAAGGAGGTTGAGTCATTTAGAAGTTTCCAACCTTTGTTTACTGAATATAGATAGATTAAAGGCTTCCATATTACAAAAACCAAGGCCACCATGACCTTTAATAAACATTACCTTTACTAAAAATCCTTCAAAAAATTTAACTTTATTAAAAAGAAAAGTAAGGAATAAACAAAACACTTATATTTAAGTTTTTTTTTTTTTTTTTTTAAGGAACAAGTTATCAATTAGTTTTGAAAAACACTTATATTTATCCGAACATTAAACATAAGGATTTAATGGCTTGTACAGATAAAATTAGTTTTGGATGATATCTTCAACGTTATTTTTGTCTCAATCAAAGCTTATTTATATGACATCACATAAATCAAAGACAATAGCTATTAATTTGAAGCCAACTAAACGATGAATTATATCACAAAACAAAAATAATCCAAAGTATCAGACCCTATAAACATATCCATAAACCAAAACTATGTTATTTGTCTCAAACAAAACAAAAGATGAAAGGAACTCTCTTCTATTCCAACATCATACTGATGTCTTGTGCTCAGGTCTATGAGTGAACTCAAAATCAATGTGAACAAAAGCTCTTTCAACTTCTGGAAGTTGTTCCAGCTTCTCTTGAAGTGTTTCGCCGATGTTGTGTGCTTGGTTGAGAAACATGTCTTCTGGTAAAACAATGTCAACTTCCACAAAGTAATCTGCACCAAATGTGTATGCTCTAACTGTATCTATGTGCTTGATTTGTTCATGGTGGTTCCATATAAGGTATGTTAACTTTGCCAAGAATTCAGGTGGCGCTGTTCTTCCGATGAGTGACCAAACATTCTCCATCACTGTCTTTGTCCATGTGTTGATTGTGTATAATGCAATCTGCAATACACATTCAGGATCATATAATCATCATTATTAGAAAAAGTATTTTTATCCATACGTACACGTCCGGGCAATACAAATATTGAGTTTGTTTTCTCAATGTGTACTTCCGAAGTAACTTTGGGGATTACTCCGGAAAAAAAGGGTGGCTTAATCCATGAAGCTTCCGAAAAATGGTCGAAAAATTCTAGGATCTGAATTTGTAACTTTCAGACAGTGTTTTATAAACCAAACCAAAACAGTTCTACTAATTAAACCTTAAACAGGCCTTTACTATGGTCAGTTATTTTGGCAGGTTGATCGATGTTTCTTCCTAGTTCAAGAGCGGTTAAAGGCAGCGGTTGAACCGTGATTAAAGGTCCCGCCAGTTCAATGTTCAGTTCAATATTTAAAACATTGCTTCTAGGTCACAAGACAATAACCTTACTGTCGTACCAGGCATCGCCCTCTAACTAGCAAAAAATCATGCGATGCCTATACGTAGAGGTGTCAATATCATGAGGCCTTGAAGTTTTGGCCCCAACCCACATAGTAAGGGGACTTGAAAATTCACAAGATTAAAAGGCCCACATTTATGCAAGCCCACAAATAAAAAAATCAAAAGGCCCCAAGCCCCAAAATTTCTATAAACATTTTTTTACTGTAAAAAAAAAAAATTTACTGAAAAAAAACTTTTTTTTACCGCAAAAAAAAATTTGTACCGTAAAAAAAAAAAATTTAAATAATTAATATGGGACTTTTTTAGGTCCACAAATAAATAGATTTTATAGTGGGGCTTGGCCCAAAATAATTTTGGGAATTAGGGGGCTTTAATTTAGTGGGCTTGGTGGGGGCTTTTTTGAGTGGGCTTTGAAATTTGGGGCTCTATTGACACCTCTACCTATACGAAAGGAGTTTACACCCATTGTGGAGTTATGGGAAATTTATTAATGGAAATACTAATTGTTGAACATGCTAACTCAATCAGAAAAATGCGAAGAAAAAAGATGAAGCTATGAACTTACAAGAATAGCTCCTGTTGGATCCATCCACCAGAAGAACTTGACAGCTAGAACAGCAGCGGCTAATCCGACGGAATTAGTAATGACATCAAAAAAATGATCTTGTGCATATGCTCTGACAATTTCATTTTTGAATCTTCGACAATAGATCATAAGAATGAACTTCACTACAGTTACAAATACCATAATCCCGATCATCCAATTTACCTTTACTGGATCGACTTCTGGCTTAGCCTATAAGAAAAAGAATGATACTGAGAAATTTATAACACTGCTACGCACGACAAAAACGATTAAACTCAAATTTAAATAGTGAACAAGTAATAAAAACAAAAGTTGATCTGAAATTATTACCTTTGCAACAATTTGCCGACCAGACTCGATCAAAATCTGCAAGCCCAAGGTTGCCATCACAGATGCAAAAACAATGATACCCTGCATAGAAACACAAGTATTTGTATTTCACACTCAGTGTATTAAGAAACTACTGCATTTACTAAAATTTTAAATGACTCGTCAATCATGTTGCAGTTTAACTAAGATGTCTTACCACCGGTTGCATGCGTTTCTTTCCAATCGGATAGTGATATCGGTTTGGCTTGCTCATGGCATTGGAAGTAAACCACAATATGAAACCAGACAAGAGATCCAAAAGAGAATCTAGTGTTGATGCAATGACTGCTAATGATCTGCTTTCGATTGACGCAAAAACCTTTGCTGCAAACAGCACCAAGTTACATGCATTTGACACAAGTACTGCCGTCCTCTCACTCTTTGCAAGTTGCTTCATTTCATCCTGACAAACATAATGCAATTTTATTTAGTAGAATTCTTTTATGGACTAAATTCAATCATTCATCTACATGTGTTTGAATCGATTAGGTTCAATTGGAAATCACCAATGTTATCAAATAGGGGTGCTATAGCACTATAGCATAGTAAATTTAAACAAACCGTTATTATTCTGCAATACACGATTTAGTATAAAGTGTGGTCAAATAGTGGATATAATAGTGCTATAGCACTGCAGCGTAGCAGAATATGCACAAACCGATATTTTCCGCAATCCACAATTGACACGCTAAATATCTTAGTTTTTAGTGACATTACAGTCATCAAAACTAGTTAAATGCATCTCCGTTTATAAGAAAATTGTAAGTAAATCATAGTGATTAATAGACAATCACCTCAGAGAGACCTCCTGGGAAAAAACCAGTTTCATGCATAGCTTCCATTTCATTAAATCCTTCGAGGAGTCTCTCTTGTTTCTTGTAATACTCGGCCACCTTGCGTTGTTTCCCTGAAACAGAGAAAGTAGGCAAAGGCAAAAGTCAGAACATAATCAAAAACTTCAGAAAAAGAAAAAAACCACTTAATAAACTAGTATATGTGTTTGATTTTGCGGTGACAAAAAATTATTTTGTAAAATTAATTTTAGTTAAAAGTTAGTTGAATGTTAAGTGTTTATGTTTGGATACAAAATACATTCACCTAAAAGCAAGTTGAAAAATAATTTGATAACAATGTAATAAACCCTTCACCTGAAAAAAAAATTGATAATAAAAATCACCTTAATTGTCAAAAGCTACAAATTCTATTGGAATATTTTCTAGTGGCAAAATCAATTCCAATCAACATCATCCAAGCATCTTTAAATCAGTTTTATGTGTCTGAAATCACTTCTGACTCTCTACCATGAAACCAAACATACACTTTAAGTCATGCATGATGCTTGAAACTAGCAATCTTAACTTGATTTTAAACACAAATTTTTAACTGCTAATTTTTTACCAGCTTCTCAGGTAAATTGATAACCAGAAATTTCAGAATTTTCATATCAACAACTTATTAAAAAATAAATATTTTAAATGTTAACTTTATTATGTGAACAAGGTAATGGCACACAAACTTTTGTTAAGTACTTATCATGAAAAACTATTTTATCCTTTAAAAAAATATTATAAATTAGGTACATGACAAAATAATGATGTGTAAAGGAATTAAGTGAAGGAAGATTCATATCTGATTAAGCTTTGATTGTGTACAAATGGATTAAAGCAACAACAAAATAAAATAATGGAGTATATTCAGAAACAGTAACAACAACTTGAAAATAAAAACAAAAAAGCATGATCTTTATCAATCATCTACTTTTGCAACAAATCAAATAATAATAGCACTATAAATTGATGAATATCCATCATAAAGGCTCTTCATTTAATTAAAGATCCCCACTATTATTACAATAAAGCAACACAAAAATTCAAAATTATCATGATCTTACTTTTTAAGGTTTGCACAATTCAACTTATCACCACCAAAAACAGAGAATTTAAAAGTTTTGCAGAATTCAATACGCAACATAAACATAATCATAGTTTATGTTTAATATCAAGGTGAGTATGTCAGAATCACGGCGACTCACCGTGATACTCGAAAAGCTACACTTTGTAGTAAAAATCTCGGTAAATCATCGTGATTTTGACATATCCAGGATAATATCAAACATACACATGAAAAACAAAACATACTCATTACACAAAAGTAGAAAACTTTAAACAGAAAAGGAATAAAATAGGTGAAAAAGGATTAACAATGGCTTATTGCAGAATTCAACAGCAACACATGCACAACATAATCACAGAAAACTGAACAAACCCATCACACAAAATTGAAACTTTAATCAATCAATGAAAGAAAATCTTGAAAAAAGCAAAGAACAACATAATGGGTCGGTTCACACAATTCAACACACCAAAAAAACATAAACTTTAGAACATAAATTTAAGAATGACTCACTAGGCTTACGAAGAAGACCATTGAAACTGAACTTAGATTTCTTTTCATGATCAACAACATTCTGTGATGGTAGATGAAATTCTTTAACATTAAGTCTCCAAGAACCGTCTGAAACTTCATCAAGAAGAGGTTCACTTCGTATGCTGTCACTATCAGCCATGTTTGGTTTGTGTGTTTTTCTGAACTACCAAGGTTTTGTGTTTTTTTTTCTGAACCACCAAGGTTTTGTGTTTGTGTTGTGTTGGTAACTAGGTTGTGAGTTTGTTATGACTTGATTTGATTCAATGTGTAACGATTTTTCCTAGATATAGGGAAAGTACACGCAAGTAGGGAAGGATGTGTCAAACGTGTGATAGTGAAATTAGGTGCATGTGTGGCAAATTGGGCAATATAGAGAATACATGTGGTTTTTAAAAAATTTTAAATTGGGATAGAGTTTTAGAGAATACATGTGGTTTTTAAAAAATTTTAAATTGGGATAGAGTTTGTGTGATGAAGATCACTAGAGTTAGGTGATTTGTGGACATTGTGTACTTTGATGCTTTTTTACTTTTTTTATGAGGCTAGGAAAAATATCAATGTCAATCAATAGTGTCTTTATATATATTTATGGCAATATTGTAATTTTATTGAATTTTTTAGTCCTTTAAATTTTAAGTATGTAATTTAGTCGATTATCTTTCTCATTCTATTTTTTTGTCTTTTTGATTCATTTACATATGAATTGTTAAGATTTTTATGTAGTGTTCGGGGATCGAACCCGAGACCTTGCATATATTATGCATTGTCTTTATCAACTGAGTTATATGCTCATCGAAACATGAATTGTTAAGCGTTAAATCTATGATTTTCTTTTCTTATGGCTTCTCAATCTTAAAATATATGGTCTTTTATTAATGTTTTCATATGAATCTTATATTTGAAGCGTGAAAATTTATATGCAAATAAATCAAAAGAACAAACTTGTAATAAAAAAATGGTTACCTAAAAATTTTAGGGGGGGAAATCAGAAATGACCTATATTACAAGGGGATAAAACACTATTAACCCTAAAAAAAGATAAAGGACCAAATTGTTATCTGAAAATAAGTTAAAGAATTAAAAGTGTAATTTTGTCTTTATTTATCTATATATTTATCACAATAAATAACGGTGATACATGATTTTTGAGATGTTTTTTTCACTTTCAAGTATACTCTTAAACAAATTTATCTATATGAATGTTATATTGTTGTTGGTGTCATTCAAAAAGATAATAATAATTTACATTATATTTGCTATATTGATTGTGTCATTCAAAAATATAAATATTGTTTGTTACAATATGAAAGTGAAAAATATCGATACCTATATTTTTAATCAAAATCAAAATTTCATAAAAACTACTTATTTATACGGATACAGAGCGACCTTCTGAATGCTAGTGTATAAGTTTTTTTTGTCATATGTCGTTTCCACATTTACTTTCAATATTTTCATTTTTTCTACTTTTTAAAACTAATTTTTATATGAACAAAGTACTTATATTATTATGATCATATCCAATATTTATTTCATTTGACTTTTTAATTGAATTTTAATTATTGTTTGTTTTAAAAAAAAACTATTTTTAATTCTAGATTTTTTTTCTATTTTTCAAAATTGATTTTTTTTATTGGCTTAAATATGTTATTCGTCCCTGCAAATAGGGGTCGCTTAAAATTTCATCCCTGCAATCGTTAATCCTTTTTTTTACCCCTGCAAAGTTTAATCAGTTAAAAATTCGTCCCTTGACCAAGTTAATGACTGCCACGTCATCAAATTAACAAAATGGCATGGGAATTGACGAAAATACCCCTGGCTTATTTTTTTTTGTTTTTTTTCCTTAAAAAAAAATTCAGTTTTTTCCCGAATTTTTTTTACGATTTTTTCCCAAAAATTTTTCAGTTTTAATTTTAACAGTTTTTTTCCGAATTTTTTTTGACTTTTAATTATTTTTTCAGATTTTTTTAATTTAAAAAAGAATTTCCAAAATTTTGAAAATTTTTTTTTTAAGAAAAAAATTAGCCCAGGGGTATTTTCGTCAATTCCCATGCCATTATGGTAATTTTGATGACGTGGCAGTCATTAACTGGGTCAAGGGACGAATTTTTAACTGATTAAACTTTGCAGGGGCAAAAAAAAAGGATTAACGATTGCAGGGACGAAATTTTAAGCGACCCCTATTTGCAGGGACGAATAACATATTCAAGCCTTTTTTATTTGACATAAATATCCTTAGAAACCACATATATAACTTTTTTTTTTTTTTTGAATAAAGGACCGAAATTTATTGAATTAAATCATGATAGTACACATCATGTATTCCTATAGGCACCTCTTCCATCCAGACTCTATTAGGATCTGTATGAGCTAATTGGACCATACTATCAGCAGTCTTATTACAACACCTAGGGATAGAACGAAATTGACACATGTCAAATTTATATTGGAGCAATTGGATTTCCTTTATAAAGGAACCCAGATAAGATCTATCCTCAGTTCTATCACTTTGAATCCGACGGACCAAGACCTCACTGTCTCCTTCAAAAACAACTCTACGAAAACCACACTCCATTGCAAGGAAGACCGTATTCAGCATGGCACAAGCTTCCGCCATCAAAGGTTCATCTACTCCTGGTTGTCTCCAAGTAGCTGCAACCATCACTAATCCTTGTTCATCCCGAATGATGGAACCCAAACCCCAATAACCCTTCATCTTTAGATTTGCATCGCTATTGGCTTTAACACAATCTGGAGCTGGTTTCCTCCATAGCTGAACCTGAGGCCGAGTGATAGGAGTAGGGTGACGTAGCTGAGTCCGAGTAGAATGCTTCGGAGAGGATGAAAGCTCAGACTTGGCTTGGCGAAATTCACTAATGCTATTGGAGGCCCGGCTTATAATTTCATTCTCAGGTATGGACCTTTCTTCAAAAATACTTATATTTCTGGAGAACCAAATTGAATAGATGATAGCTGCAATTTGAATAATTATCTCTTCATCTTTGTTCACTATGGTGTCATAAAGCCAATCTTGGAAGTTAGGATTAATCTGGTCTTTAAATCTAATGTTAAGAGTAGATCCAAACCAGACTTTGTCAATGTAGGGACATGTCATAAAAGTATGAGTAACAGTTTCCACTTTAGAATTGCATCTGGGGCATAGGAGGGTACATGGGTGGCCCCTTTTGCTAAGTTCACTCCTTACAGGTAGAGTATCCTGCATAATTCTCCAAAGTAACATCTTGTGCCTGGGAATAGTATGGAGGGACCAAATTTTCTTCCACAAAATGTTATTATTAGAACTTCCAGAAGTGGTATTAGAATGCTGAGATTGCCATTCCTTAATAGCCCTGTAGCCACTCTTAACTGAGTATACCCCGTTGGATTCAAACATCCACATCAATTCATCCTTATGAGGATCTCCTATAAGGGGAATTTGTTCTATGTGCTCCTTATCTATAGCTAGAAAGTGATTTTGGAGATAGTCTGAATTCTATCTAAGAGGGTTAGTAAGAATTAAATCCTTAACCAACCTGTTTGGAGAGTTAGCCTCTATAGGAGATAGAACCTTGTAGTTTTTATAGGAGGGAATCCAATTATCCTCCCAAATCCTAGTAGTGCTTCCATCCCCTATATTCCAGCAGCTTCCCTTAAGAATAACCCAGATGGAAGAGTGGATGCTTCTCCAGGCGTAGCTAGGGTTGCAGCCAACAGGAGCCTGTAAAATATCTGACTGGGGAAAATACTTAGCTTTGAAAACTTTTGCAATAAGAGAGGATGGGTTGGTGTGAAATCTCCAAGCCTGCTTAGCTAGCATAGCATAGTTGAATTCTCTGAGGGTTTTAAACCCCAATCCACCCATGTGCTTAGACTTGAATAGGTTCTCCTTTTTAGTCCAATGTATTTTCTTCTTGGAACCAGTAGTACCCCACCAGAAAGAACAAACTGCCTTTTCAATTTTAGAACAGAGACCTTTGGGTAGTAAAAAACAGCTCATGTAGTAAGTGGGGATAGCTTGAGCTACTGCCCTAATGAGAACTCCTCTTCCTTCAAATGAGAGATTTTTTTCCTTCCACCCTTTCAGCTTTTTCCATATTTTATCCATAATAAATTGGAAATCCTGCTCTTTGGATCTCCCAAAGTTAACTGGCATCCCTAGATATTTGTGAAGGCTATCATTGATTTTGACTGGAAGAGAATCCTGAATGCTCTTTTTGAAATCAGAAGATATATTGGGACTAAGAACCATTTCTGATTTGTCCAGATTTATCCTTTGACCTGAAACTGCTTGATAGGTATTCAGAATGGTCATGATAGCAGAAGCTTCTTCTGGTCTGGCTCTACAAAATAATATACTGTCATCAGCATATAATAGATGGGAAATAAACCACATATATAACTTTGATCGTATACACCGAATATTTATCTTATTTTGCAGTTAACATTTTATTTTTTTTGCATACTCAATATTTTTTTAATAAATTTAATTAGGGTTAAATGTTGTTTACCCTTATTTTTTTTGAAGGAAATGTTGTTTACCCTTTGTCATTTGGGTGAGTTCTGGTTTAACCCCTTGTAAAAATTTGGATTCCAACCTTGCAATTGTATTATTCTTTGGTTTGAACCTTCTTGAATTTTGACTATACAAAACAAATGATATGTCAAGGGTAAACTCAAATTCGCTCAAATTATAGGGGAATAGAGTACCTTAAATTTTGAAATTTGATGTCATGAACGTCTAAACTAAATAATCTTCAAATTACAAGGTTTAAATTCAATTTTTTTTACAGAGTGATAAATTAAAACTTGCCCAAATTGCAAGGGTAAACAACGTTTAACCCTTTTAATTATTTAATCTTAATTAAAATTTAACATTATTTGTTTAAATAAAATTAATTATACAATTCATTATTGAATCAAGAAATAATTTAAATGTTTATTTTATTTCAAAAGTTTCGTTTATTTGGTAAAAAAAAAAGTTTAAAATAATTTGAATTTAAGTGTTTTTGTCCTTTAATTTCTCTTAAAAAGATTATTTTACAGTATATACATAAGGTATGTTTCAAAAAAAAAAAAGGTCATGCTAACCGGTGCCCCCGGGGCACTGGTTAAGCATACAAAAAAAGGAAATTTTTACTCTAAAAGGAAATTTGTTGACTTATTTATGGATTAATTACACAATTTTCAATGCAATAATTATTATATAATTTCCTTTTTTAGTATCCTTAACCAGTGTTCCAGGCACCAGTTAGCATTTCCCAAAAAAATACATAAGGTTATGAACTATAAAATCAAAAAAGTAATCATATTCTTAATATATTTTGTATTTCTTTTTTTAATTCTATTTTAAAATAATTTTTTTCATGTATATATATATATATATATATATGTATGTATGATCCTATTCTAAAAGTCAATATACATTCAACAAATTTCCTTTATTTATTCTCATTCCAGATAAATTTTAGAATAAATTACACTCCCCTCCCCTCTTAGGGTCCGTTTGGTTCGAGAATTAGGAGGGGAGGGGAGGGGAGGGGAGGAATTTTAACGAAGGGGAGGGGAGGGGAGACATTTTAATTAAAAGTGTGTTTGGTTCACTAGGGGAGGGGAGGGATTTTAAAATTATTTTACTGTTTTACCCTTAAACTTAATTAAATAAGGATAATAAAGTAACGAAACAATAACGATGTAATCGATAACAACATGATGTAGACGATGGAATAATGAATTAGTAATAGGGTTGTTACAAGGAGTAATGAAAGTTGTTACAAGGAAAAATTGTTAATAATATAGAATACACGTTGTTACAACAAAATATTGTTAATAATATGGAATAAAAGTTGTTACAAGATAGCCTAATAATAGTAAAAGTTGTTTCAAGGGTAATATAACATCAATCAATCAATAGTATATATATAAAGTAAGGTTTTTTATGCCACGTGTCGCTTCCACGTTTATTCTCAATATTTTTATATTTTTTTCTATATTTTATTTTATATCTTATTTGACATAAAAATCTCAGCAAACTTTTGATCTTATCCACTAAATATTTTATTTAATTTTATACTTAATTCATAATATTTTGTGTAGCTAAAATATCTCAACAAACTATATATAATACTTTCAATACTATCCATTAAATCTTCCTTTATTTTTTTCTTTCTTTTTTTTAGGAAAAGAAGTTTCAATTAGTTTTTTCATTGAGGAAAAAAAGGCTTCGATTTGTTTTTTTTTTAACTATAATAAAGGAGAATTTTTTAATTGCGTAAACACATATTTTGTGCAGAAATTGAAACTCAAACCTTCTTTTGATCTAAGCTTTTTCTTTCTTTAGGTTTAACAAACACCTATACTATTGTTTATTTTACTTATGCTTAGATTTTTATTTTTATATATAATATGAGAGGGAACTAACACCTACGAGTGAATTTACCGATTGTTTTTTTTTTCTTTTTTTTCTTTCAGGTCCTTGAACTATTGTTGCTGGCATCCATTACAAACACCTACGAGTTTCAGGTCCTTGAACTAACACATGTACTATTGTTTCTGTTTCAAGTCCTTGAACTAACACATATACTATTTTTTTCCTTTTCGTTTCAACAGTAGCGTTTTATTATTATTAATCACCTATACTACTATCACCTATACTATTTTTTCAGGTCCTTTTCGTTTCAATATTATTAATCAATAGCGTTTTGATTTTAATAATAATATTTCAGGAACTGATATCAATCAATCAATCAATAGTATATATATAAAGTAAGGTTTTTATGTCACGTGTCACTTCCACATTCATTCTCAATATTTTTATTATTTTTTCTATTTTTAAAACCAATATTTTATTTAACATAAATATCTCAACAAACATTTGATCTTATGCACTCAGTATTTTTTTTTTTAATTTTTATTGAATTTTTAATATTTTATATAGCAGAAATATCTCAACAAACTACACATCAATCAATCAATAGTATATATATAAAGTAAGGTTTTTTATGCCACATGTCACTTCCACATTCATTCTCAATATTTTTATTATTTTTCTATTTTTAAAAATCAATATTTTATTTGGTTAATTAAGTAAATGGTCCATGTAAATATTCAAAATTTTGTTTTTAGTCCCTATAAAATATAATCACACTTTTTAGTCCTTATAAAATTTTCCATCAGCATTTTTAGTCCCTATAAAAAAATTTCATTAGCATTTTTAGTCCTTATAAAAAATTTCCATCAACATTTTTGGTCCCTAAAATGCTTAAGGAAAATGTCACAGGTACTAAAAAGTTTGATTTTATTTTATAGGGACTAAAAACAAAATTGTGAATATTTATAGGGACTAAAAACTTAATTAACCCTATTTTATTTAACATAAATATCTCAACAACATTTTGATCTTATCTACTCAATATTTTCTTTAAATTTTTATTGAATTTCTAATATTTTATGTAGCGGAAATATCTCAACAAACTACACATAATACTTTCAACAAAGTTTGCATATATGATTAAATTTTTCTTCCTTTTCAATCGATTTTTCTCTCTCATACGCATGGGCTACGAAACAAACTCATGACCACATGTTTAAAGGGACCCAAACCTCTTACCACATGGACTAATTCATTATTGATTTTGTTACACTTTTGATTCTTGCATTGGACATTCATCTCATCATTTATATTTATTTTTATTATATTATTATAATTGTAAATTTAAATAAATTCAATCTAACATACTGACACGTGTATTCGTGCATACAAACTTATAAAACTTATTTAATATCTAACCCGGGCAACGCCGGGTCTCTAAACTAGTAGTATATATATAAAGTAAGGTTTTTTATGCCACATGTCACTTCCACATTCATTCTCAATATTTTTATTATTTTTTCTATTTTATTTAACATAAATATCTCAACAAACTTTTGATCTTATGCACTCAGTATTTTTTATCTCAACAAACTACACATCAATCAATCAATCAATCAATAGTATATATATAAAGTAAGGTTTTTTATGCCACATGTCACTTCCACATTCATTCTCAATATTTTTATTATTTTTTCTATTTTATTTAACATAAATATCTCAACAAACTTTTGATCTTATGCACTCAGTATTTTTTATCTCAACAAACTACACATCAATCAATCAATCAATCAATCAATCAATAGTATGTATATAAAGTAAGGTTTCTTATGCCACATGTCACTTCCACATTCATTCTCAATATTTTTATTATTTTTTCTATTTTATTTAACATAAATATCTCAACAAACTTTTGATCTTATGCACTCAGTATTTTTTATCTCAACAAACTACACATCAATCAATCAATCAATCAATCAATCAATAGTATATATATAAAGTAAGGTTTTTTATGCCACATGTCACTTCCACATTCATTCTCAATATTTTTATTATTTTTTCTATTTTATTTAACATAAATATCTCAACAAACTTTTGATCTTATGCACTCAGTATTTTTTATCTCAACAAACTACACATCAATCAATCAATCAATCAATCAATCAATAGTATATATATAAAGTAAGGTTTTTTATGCCACATGCCACTTCCACATTCATTCTCAATATTTTTATTATTTTTTCTATTTTTAAAAACTAATATTTTATTTAACAAAAATCGGGTTTTCGGGCTACTTGATCGGATTGCTCCGAAACATCCCCAGAAAATCAGAAAAAATTCAAGGACCATGACTCCCATAGAAGGGACTTCTTACGGGACTCCGCCCCTCAAAATCCAAAATTCCATCGTTTAGACCCATTTTTCATTTTTATTAATTTTTCATCTTC